>NC_142829.1:5000-4812500 GCF_057945365.1 Rhopilema esculentum
TAATGAATTAAAAGCTACTATCATCACTTTCTTAGCAAATCTTTCGCAACATTACAGAACCGAATGAACGACAGAAACGGAACTTCCACGAATTCTGCCCATATAAGGAAATTGCCATAAAAGGCTCTTAAATCTATCAAAATGTACCAAAAGTTTTTCACAAATAGGAAATTGTGAGCAGCTACCATTATGGCTTCAAAAGATTCCTTGCAATCTTTTGGCACCAAATGAACGGCAAAAACGTAATTTCCACGAATTCTGCCCATATAAGGAAATTACCATAAAAGGCTCTTATAACTATCAAAATGTACCAAAAGTTTTTCACAAACAGGAAATTGTAAGCAGCTACCATCATGGTCTCAAAAGATTCCTTGCAATCTTTTGGCACCAAATGAACGGCAAAAACGTAATTTCCACGAATTCTGCCCATATAAGGAAATTACCATAAAAGGCTTTTAAATCTATCAAAATGTACCAAAAGTTTTTCACAAATACCAAATTGTAAGCAGCTACCATCAATGCTTCAACAGACATTTTGCAATCTTTTGGCACAGAATGAACGGCGAAAACGTAACTTCCACGAATTCTGCCCATATAAGGAAATTGCCATAAAAAGCTCTAAAAACGATCAAAATCTACCAAAAATTTTTCACAAATAGGAAATTGTAAGCAGCCACCAACAATGCTTCAATAGACATTTTGCAATCCTTTGGCACAGAATGAACGGCGAAAACGTAACTTCCACGAATTCTGCCCATATAAGAAAATTGCCATAAAAGGCTTTCAAAAGGATCAAAATCTACCAAAAATTTTTCACAAATAGGAAATTGTGAGCAGCCACTATCAATGCTTCAATAGACATTTTGCAATCTTTTGGCACCGAATGAACGACAAAAACGTAACTTCAACGAAAACTGCCCGTATAAGGAATTTGCCATAAAAGGCTCTCAAAACGATCAAAATCTACCAAAAATTTTGTACAAATAGGAAATTGAAAGTGGCTACCATCATGGCCTCAAAAGATTCCTTGCAATCTCTCGGCACCAAATGAACGGCAAAAACGTAATTTCAACGAATTCTGCTCATATAAGGAAATTGCCATAAAAGGCTCTCAAAACGATCAAAATCTACCAAAAATTTTTCACAAATAGGAAATTGTGGACAGCGACCATCAATGCTTCAACAGACATTTTGCAATCCTTTGGCACAGAATGAACGGCGAAAACGTAACTTTCACGAATTCTGCCCAGATAAGGAAAATGCCATAAAAGGCTTTTAAATCTATCAAAATGTACCAAAAGTTTTTCACAAATAGGAAATTGTAAGCATCTACCATCAATGCTTCAACAGACATTTTGCAATCTTTTGGCACAGAATGAACGGCGAAAACGTAACTTCCACGAATTCTGCCCATATAAGGATATTGCCATAAAAGGCTTTCAAAAGGATCAAAATCTACCAAAAATTTTTCACAAATAGGAAATTGTAGGCAGCCACTATCAATGCTTCAATAGACATTTTGCAATCTTTTGGCACCGAATGAACGACAAAAACGTAACTTCAACGAAAACTGCCCATATAAGGAAATTGCCATAAAAGGCTCTCAAAACGATTAAAATCTACCAAAAATTTTGTACAAATAGGAAATTGAAAGTGGCTACCATCATGGCCTCAAAAGATTCCTTGCAATCTTTCGGCACCAAATGAACGGCAAAAACGTAATTTCAACGAATTCTGCCCATATAAGGAAATTGCCATAAAAGGCTCTCAAAACGATCAAAATCTACCAAAAGTTTTTCACAAAAACAAAATTGTAAGCAGCTACCATCAATGCTTCAACAGACATTTTGCAATCTTTTGGCACAGAATGAACGGCGAAAACGTAACTTCCACGAATTCTGCCCATATAAGGAAATTGCCATAAAAGGCTTTCAAAAGGATCAAAATCTACCAAAAATTTTTCACAAATAGGAAATTGTAAGCAGCCACTATCAATGCTTCAATAGACATTTTGCAATCTTTTGGCACCGAATGAACGACAAAAACGTAACTTCAACGAAAACTGCCCGTATAAGGAAATTGCCATAAAAGGCTCTCAAAACGATCAAAATCTACCAAAAATTTTGTACAAATAGGAAATTGAAAGTGGCTACCATCATGGCCTCAAAAGATTCCTTGCAATCTCTCGGCACCAAATGAACGGCAAAAACGTAATTTCAACGAATTCTGCTCATATAAGGAAATTGCCATAAAAGGCTCTCAAAACGATCAAAATCTACCAAAAATTTTTCACAAATAGGAAATTGTGGACAGCGACCATCAATGCTTCAACAGACATTTTGCAATCCTTTGGCACAGAATGAACGGCGAAAACGTAACTTTCACGAATTCTGCCCATATAAGGAAAATGCCATAAAAGGCTTTTAAATCTATCAAAATGTACCAAAAGTTTTTCACAAATAGGAAATTGTAAGCATCTACCATCAATGCTTCAACAGACATTTTGCAATCTTTTGGCACAGAATGAACGGCGAAAACGTAACTTCCACGAATTCTGCCCATATAAGGAAATTGCCATAAAAGGCTTTCAAAAGGATCAAAATCTACCAAAATTTTTTCACAAATAGGAAATTGTAGGCAGCCACTATCAATGCTTCAATAGACATTTTGCAATCTTTTGGCACCGAATGAACGACAAAAACGTAACTTCAACGAAAACTGCCAATATAAGGAAATTGCCATAAAAGGCTCTCAAAACGATTAAAATCTACCAAAAATTTTGTACAAATAGGAAATTGAAAGTGGCTACCATCATGGCCTCAAAAGATTCCTTGCAATCTTTCGGCACCAAATGAACGGCAAAAACGTAATTTCAACGAATTCTGCCCATATAAGGAAATTGCCATAAAAGGCTCTCAAAACGATCAAAATCTACCAAAAATTTTTCACAAATAGGAAATTGTGAGCAGCGACCATCAATGCTTCAACAGACATTTTGCAATCCTTTGGCACAGAATGAACGGCGAAAACGTAACTTTCACGAATTCTGCCCATATAAGGAAATTGCCATAAAAGGCTTTTAAATCTATCAAAATGTACCAAAAGTTTTTCACAAATAGGAAATTGTAAGCATCTACGATCAATGCTTCAACAGACATTTTGCAATCTTTTGGCACAGAATGAACGGCGAAAACGTAACTTCCACGAATTCTGCCCATATAAGGAAATTGCCATAAAGGCTCTAAAAACGATGAAAATCTACCAAAATTTTTCACAAATAGGAAATTGTAAGCAGCCACCAACAATGCTTCAATAGACATTTTGCAATCCTTTGGCACAGAATGAACGGCGAAAACGTAACTTCCATGAATTCTGCCCATATAAGGAAATTGCCATAAAAGGCTTTCAAAAGGATCAAAATCTACCAAAAATTTTTCACAAATAGGAAATTGTAAGCAGCCACTATCAATGCTTCAATAGACATTTTGCAATCTTTTGGCACCGAATGAACGACAAAAACGTAACTTCAACGAAAACTGACCATATAAGGAAATTGCCATAAAAGGCTCTCAAAACGATCAAAATCTACCAAAAATTTTGTACAAATAGGAAATTGAAAGTGGCTACCATCGTGGCCTCAAAAGATTCCTTGCAATCTTTCGGCACCAAATGAACGGCAAAAACGTAATTTCAACGAATTCTGCCCATATAAGGATATTGCCATAAAAGGCTGTCAAAACGATCAAAATCTACCAAAAATTTTTCACAAATAGGAAATTGTGAGCAGCGACGATCAATGCTTCAACAGACATTTTGCAATCCTTTGGCACAGAATGAACGGCGAAAACGTAACTTTCACGAATTCTGCCCATATAAGGAAATTGCCATAAAAGGCTTTTAAATCTATCAAAATGTACCAAAAGTTTTTCACAAATAGGAAATTGTAAGCATCTACGATCAATGCTTCAACAGACATTTTGCAATCTTTTGGCACAGAATGAACGGCGAAAACGTAACTTCCACGAATTCTGCCCATATAAGGAAATTGCCATAAAGGCTCTAAAAACGATGAAAATCTACCAAAATTTTTCACAAATAGGAAATTGTAAGCAGCCACCAACAATGCTTCAATAGACATTTTGCAATCCTTTGGCACAGAATGAACGGCGAAAACGTAACTTCCATGAATTCTGCCCATATAAGGAAATTGCCATAAAAGGCTTTCAAAAGGATCAAAATCTACCAAAAATTTTTCACAAATAGGAAATTGTAAGCAGCCACTATCAATGCTTCAATAGACATTTTGCAATCTTTTGGCACCGAATGAACGACAAAAACGTAACTTCAACGAAAACTGACCATATAAGGAAATTGCCATAAAAGGCTCTCAAAACGATCAAAATCTACCAAAAATTTTGTACAAATAGGAAATTGAAAGTGGCTACCATCGTGGCCTCAAAAGATTCCTTGCAATCTTTCGGCACCAAATGAACGGCAAAAACGTAATTTCAACGAATTCTGCCCATATAAGGATATTGCCATAAAAGGCTGTCAAAACGATCAAAATCTACCAAAAATTTTTCACAAATAGGAAATTGTGAGCAGCGACGATCAATGCTTCAACAGACATTTTGCAATCCTTTGGCACAGAATGAACGGCGAAAACGTAACTTCCACGAATTCTGCCCATATAAGGAAATTGCCATAAAAGACTTTCAAAAGGATCAAAATCTGTCAAAAATTTTTCACAAATAGGAAATTGTAAGCAGCCACCATCAATGCTTCAATAGACATTTTGCAATCTTTTGGCACCGAATGAACGACAAAAACGTAACTTCCACGAATTCTGCCCATATAAGGAAATTGCCATAAAAGGCTCTAAAAACGATGAAAATCTACCAAAATTTTTCACAAATAGGAAATTGTAAGCAGCCACCAACAATGCTTCAATAGACATTTTGCAATCCTTTGGCACAGAATGAACGGCGACAACGTAACTTCCATGAATTCTGCCCATATAAGGAAATTGCCATAAAAGGCTTTCAAAAGGATCAAAATCTACCAAAAATTTTTCACAAATAGGAAATTGTAAGCAGCCACTATCAATGCTTCAATAGACATTTTGCAATCTTTTGGCACCGAATGAACGACAAAAACGTAACTTCCACGAATTCTGCCCATATAAGGAAATCGCGATTAAAGGCTCTAAAAACGATCAAAATCTACCAAAAATTTTTCACAAATAGGAAATTGTAAGCAGCCACCAACAATGCTTCAATAGACATTTTGTAATCCTTTGGCACAGAATGAACGGCGAAAACGTAACTTCCCCCTAATTCTGCCCATATAAGGAAATTGCCATAAAAAACTTTCAAAAGGATCAAAATTTACGAAAAATTTTTCACAAATAGGAAATTGTAAGCAGCCACCATCAATACTTCAATAGACATTTTGCAATCTTTTGGCACCGAATGAACGACAAAAACGTAACTTCAACGAATTCTGCCCATATAAGGAAATTGCCATAAAAGGCTCTCAAAACCATCAAAATCTACCAAAAATTTTCAGATATAGGAAATTGTAAGCAGCCACCAACAATGCTTCAATAGACATTTTGCAATCTTTTGGCACAGAATGAACGACAAAAACGTAACTTCCACGAATTCTGCCCATGTAAGGAAATTGCCATAAAAGGCTGTCAAAACGATCAAAATCTACCAAAAATTTTTCACAAATAGGAAATTGTAAGCAGCCACTATCAATGCTTCAATAGACATTTTGCAATCTTTTGGCACCGAATGAACGACAAAAACGTAACTTCCACGAATTCTGCCCATATAAGGAAATCGCCATTAAAGGCTCTAAAAACGATCAAAATCTACCAAAAATTTTTCACAAATAGGAAATTGTAAGCAGCCACCAACAATGCTTCAATAGACATTTTGTAATCCTTTGGCACAGAATGAACGGCGAAAACGTAACTTCCCCCTAATTCTGCCCATATAAGGAAATTGCCATAAAAAACTTTCAAAAGGATCAAAATTTACGAAAAATTTTTCACAAATAGGAAATTGTAAGCAGCCACCATCAATACTTCAATAGACATTTTGCAATCTTTTGGCACCGAATGAACGACAAAAACGTAACTTCAACGAATTCTGCCCATATAAGGAAATTGCCATAAAAGGCTCTCAAAACCATCAAAATCTACCAAAAATTTTCAGATATAGGAAATTGTAAGCAGCCACCAACAATGCTTCAATAGACATTTTGCAATCTTTTGGCACAGAATGAACGACAAAAACGTAACTTCCACGAATTCTGCCCATGTAAGGAAATTGCCATAAAAGGCTGTCAAAACGATCAAAATCTACCAAAAATTTTGTACAAATAGGAAATTGACAGTAGCTACCATCATGGCCTCAAAAGATTCCTTGCAGTCTTTCGGCACCAAATGAACGGCAAAAACGTAATTTCAACGAATTCTGCCCATATAAGGAAATTGCCATAAAAGGCTCTCAAAACGATCAAAATCTACCAAAAATTTTTTACAAATAGGAAATTGTAAGCAGCGACCATCAAAGCTTCAACAGACATTTTGGAATCCTTTGGCACAGAATGAACGGCGAAAACGTAACTTTCACGAATTCTGCCCATATAAGGAAATTGCCATTTAAGGCTTTTAAATCTATTAAAATGTACAAAAAGTTTTTCACAAATAGGAAATTGTAAGCATCTACCATCAATGCTTCAACAGACATTTTGCAATCTTTTGGCACAGAATGAACGGCGAAAACGTAACTTCCACGAATTCTGCCCATATAAGGAAATTGCCATAAAAGGCTTTCAAAAGGATCAAAATCTACCAAAAATTTTTCACAAATAGGAAATTGTAAGCAGCCACTACCAATGCTTCAATAGACATTTTGCAATCTTTTGGCACCGAATGAACGACAAAAACGTAACTTCCACGAATTCTGCCCATATAAGGAAATTGCCATTAAAGGCTCTAAAAAAGATTAAAATCTACCAAAAATTTTTTCAAAAATAGGAAATTGTAAGCAGCCACCAACAATGCTTCAATAGACATTTTGTAATCCTTTGGCACAGAATGAACGGCGAAAACGTAACTTCCCCGAATTCTGCCCATATAAGGAAATTGCCATAAAAGGCTTTCAAAAGGATCAAAATCTGCGAAAAATTTTTCACAAATAGGAAATTGTAAGCAGCCACCATCAATGCTTCAATAGACATTTTGCAATCTTTTGGCACCGAATGAACGACAAAAACGTAACTACAACGAATTCTGCCCATATAAGGAAATTGCCATAAAAGGCTCTCAAAACCATCAAAATCTACCAAAAATTTTCAGAAATAGGAAATTGTAAGCAGCCACCAACAATGCTTCAATAGACATTTTGCAATCTTTTGGCACAGAATGAACGACAAAAACGTAACTTCCACGAATTCTGCCCATATAAGGAAATTGCCATAAAAGGCTGTCAAAACGATCAAAATCTACCAAAAATTTTGTACAAATAGGAAATTGACAGTAGCTACCATCATGGCCTCAAAAGATTCCTTGCAGTCTTTCGGCACCAAATGAACGGCAAAAACGTAATTTCAACGAATTCTGCCCATATAAGGAAATTGCCATAAAAGGCTCTCAAAACGATCAAAATCTACCAAAAATTTTTTACAAATAGGAAATTGTAAGCAGCGACCATCAATGCTTCAACAGACATTTTGGAATCCTTTGGCACAGAATGAACGGCGAAAACGTAACTTTCACGAATTCTGCCCATATAAGGAAATTGCCATTAAAGGCTTTTAAATCTATTAAAATGTACCAAAAGTTTTTCACAAATAGGAAATTGTAAGCATCTACCATCAATGCTTCAACAGACATTTTGCAATCTTTTGGCACAGAATGAACGGCGAAAACGTAACTTCCACGAATTCTGCCCATATAAGGAAATTGCCATAAAAGGCTTTCAAAAGGATCAAAATCTACCAACAATTTTTCACAAATAGGAAATTGTAAGCAGTCACCATCAATGCTTCAATAGACATTTTGCAATCTTTTGGCACCGAATGAACGACAAAAACGTAATTTCAACGAATTCTGCCCATATAAGGAAATTGCCATAAAAAGCTTTCAAAAGGATCAAAATCTACCAAAAATTTTTCACAAATAGGAAATTGTAAGCAGCCACCATCAATGCTTCAATAGACATTTTGCAATCTTTTGGCACCGAATGAACGACAAAAACGTAACTTCAACGAATTCTGCCCATATAAGGAAATTGCCATAAAAGGCTCTCAAAACCATCAAAATCTACCAAAAATTTTCACAAATAGGAAATTGTAAGCAGCCACCAACAATGCTTCAATAGACATTTTGCAATCTTCTGGCACAGAATGAACCACAAAAACGTAACTTCCACGAATTCTGCCCATATAAGGAAATTGCCATAAAAGGCTGTCAAAACGATCAAAATCTACCAAAAATTTTGTACAAATAGGAAATTGACAGTAGCTACCATCATGGCCTCAAAAGATTCCTTGCAGTCTTTCGGCACCAAATGAACGGCAAAAACGTAATTTCAACGAATTCTGCCCATATAAGGAAATTGCCATAAAAGGCTCTCAAAACGATCAAAATCTACCAAAAATTTTTTTCAAATAGGAAATTGTAAGAAGCGACCATCAATGCTTCAACAGACATTTTGGAATCCTTTGGCACAGAATGAACGGCGAAAACGTAACTTTCACGAATTCTGCCCATACAAGGAAATTGCCATTAAAGGCTTTTAAATCTATTAAAATGTACCAAAAGTTTTTCACAAATAGGAAATTTTAAGCATCTACCATCAATGCTTCAACCGACATTTTGCAATCTTTTGGCACAGAATGAACGGCGAAAACGTAACTTCCACGAATTCTGCCCATATAAGGAAATTGCCATAAAAGGCTTTCAAAAGAATCAAAATCTACCAAAAATTTTTCACAAATAGGAAACTGTAAGCAGCCACTACCAATGCTTCAATAGACATTTTGCAATCTTTTGGCACCGAATGAACGACAAAAACGTAACTTCCACGAATTCTGCCCATATAAGGAAATTGCCATTAAAGGCTCTAAAGACGATCAAAATCTACCAAAAATTTTTCAAAAATAGGAAATTGTAAGCAGCCACCAACAATGCTTCAATAGACATTTTGTAATCCTTTGGCACAGAATGAACGGCGAAAACGTAACTTCCCCGAATTCTGCCCATATAAGGAAATTGCCATAAAAAACTTTCAAAAGGATCAAAATCTACGAAAAATTTTTCACAAATAGGAAATTGTAAGCAGCCACCATCAATACTTCAATAGACATTTTGCAATCTTTTGGCACCGAATGAACGACAAAAACGTAACTTCAACGAATTCTGCCCATATAAGGAAATTGCCATAAAAGGCTCTCAAAACCATCAAAATCTACCAAAAATTTTCAGAAATAGGAAATTGTAAGCAGCCACCAACAATGCTTCAATAGACATTTTGCAATCTTTTGGCACAGAATGAACGACAAAAACGTAACTTCCACGAATTCTGCCCATGTAAGGAAATTGCCATAAAAGGCTGTCAAAACGATCAAAATCTACCAAAAATTTTTCACAAATAGGAAATTGTAAGCAGCCACTATCAATGCTTCAATAGACATTTTGCAATCTTTTGGCACCGAATGAACGACAAAAACGTAACTTCCACGAATTCTGCCCATATAAGGAAATCGCCATTAAAGGCTCTAAAAACGATCAAAATCTACCAAAAATTTTTCACAAATAGGAAATTGTAAGCAGCCACCAACAATGCTTCAATAGACATTTTGTAATCCTTTGGCACAGAATGAACGGCGAAAACGTAACTTCCCCCTAATTCTGCCCATATAAGGAAATTGCCATAAAAAACTTTCAAAAGGATCAAAATTTACGAAAAATTTTTCACAAATAGGAAATTGTAAGCAGCCACCATCAATACTTCAATAGACATTTTGCAATCTTTTGGCACCGAATGAACGACAAAAACGTAACTTCAACGAATTCTGCCCATATAAGGAAATTGCCATAAAAGGCTCTCAAAACCATCAAAATCTACCAAAAATTTTCAGATATAGGAAATTGTAAGCAGCCACCAACAATGCTTCAATAGACATTTTGCAATCTTTTGGCACAGAATGAACGACAAAAACGTAACTTCCACGAATTCTGCCCATGTAAGGAAATTGCCATAAAAGGCTGTCAAAACGATCAAAATCTACCAAAAATTTTGTACAAATAGGAAATTGACAGTAGCTACCATCATGGCCTCAAAAGATTCCTTGCAGTCTTTCGGCACCAAATGAACGGCAAAAACGTAATTTCAACGAATTCTGCCCATATAAGGAAATTGCCATAAAAGGCTCTCAAAACGATCAAAATCTACCAAAAATTTTTTACAAATAGGAAATTGTAAGCAGCGACCATCAAAGCTTCAACAGACATTTTGGAATCCTTTGGCACAGAATGAACGGCGAAAACGTAACTTTCACGAATTCTGCCCATATAAGGAAATTGCCATTTAAGGCTTTTAAATCTATTAAAATGTACAAAAAGTTTTTCACAAATAGGAAATTGTAAGCATCTACCATCAATGCTTCAACAGACATTTTGCAATCTTTTGGCACAGAATGAACGGCGAAAACGTAACTTCCACGAATTCTGCCCATATAAGGAAATTGCCATAAAAGGCTTTCAAAAGGATCAAAATCTACCAAAAATTTTTCACAAATAGGAAATTGTAAGCAGCCACTACCAATGCTTCAATAGACATTTTGCAATCTTTTGGCACCGAATGAACGACAAAAACGTAACTTCCACGAATTCTGCCCATATAAGGAAATTGCCATTAAAGGCTCTAAAAAAGATTAAAATCTACCAAAAATTTTTCAAAAATAGGAAATTGTAAGCAGCCACCAACAATGCTTCAATAGACATTTTGTAATCCTTTGGCACAGAATGAACGGCGAAAACGTAACTTCCCCGAATTCTGCCCATATAAGGAAATTGCCATAAAAGGCTTTCAAAAGGATCAAAATCTACGAAAAATTTTTCACAAATAGGAAATTGTAAGCAGCCACCATCAATGCTTCAATAGACATTTTGCAATCTTTTGGCACCGAATGAACGACAAAAACGTAACTACAACGAATTCTGCCCATATAAGGAAATTGCCATAAAAGGCTCTCAAAACCATCAAAATCTACCAAAAATTTTCAGAAATAGGAAATTGTAAGCAGCCACCAACAATGCTTCAATAGACATTTTGCAATCTTTTGGCACAGAATGAACGACAAAAACGTAACTTCCACGAATTCTGCCCATATAAGGAAATTGCCATAAAAGGCTGTCAAAACGATCAAAATCTACCAAAAATTTTGTACAAATAGGAAATTGACAGTAGCTACCATCATGGCCTCAAAAGATTCCTTGCAGTCTTTCGGCACCAAATGAACGGCAAAAACGTAATTTCAACGAATTCTGCCCATATAAGAAAATTGCCATAAAAGGCTCTCAAAACGATCAAAATCTACCAAAAATTTTTTACAAATAGGAAATTGTAAGCAGCGACCATCAATGCTTCAACAGACATTTTGGAATCCTTTGGCACAGAATGAACGGCGAAAACGTAACTTTCACGAATTCTGCCCATATAAGGAAATTGCCATTAAAGGCTTTTAAATCTATTAAAATGTACCAAAAGTTTTTCACAAATAGGAAATTGTAAGCATCTACCATCAATGCTTCAACAGACATTTTGCAATCTTTTGGCACAGAATGAACGGCGAAAACGTAACTTCCACGAATTCTGCCCATATAAGGAAATTGCCATAAAAGGCTTTCAAAAGGATCAAAATCTACCAACAATTTTTCACAAATAGGAAATTGTAAGCAGTCACCATCAATGCTTCAATAGACATTTTGCAATCTTTTGGCACCGAATGAACGACAAAAACGTAATTTCAACGAATTCTGCCCATATAAGGAAATTGCAATAAAAAGCTTTCAAAAGGATCAAAATCTACCAAAAATTTTTCACAAATAGGAAATTGTAAGCAGCCACCATCAATGCTTCAATAGACATTTTGCAATCTTTTGGCACCGAATGAACGACAAAAACGTAACTTCAACGAATTCTGCCCATATAAGGAAATTGCCATAAAAGGCTCTCAAAACCATCAAAATCTACCAAAAATTTTCACAAATAGGAAATTGTAAGCAGCCACCAACAATGCTTCAATAGACATTTTGCAATCTTCTGGCACAGAATGAACCACAAAAACGTAACTTCCACGAATTCTGCCCATATAAGGAAATTGCCATAAAAGGCTGTCAAAACGATCAAAATCTACCAAAAATTTTGTACAAATAGGAAATTGACAGTAGCTACCATCATGGCCTCAAAAGATTCCTTGCAGTCTTTCGGCACCAAATGAACGGCAAAAACGTAATTTCAACGAATTCTGCCCATATAAGGAAATTGCCATAAAAGGCTCTCAAAACGATCAAAATCTACCAAAAATTTTTTTCAAATAGGAAATTGTAAGAAGCGACCATCAATGCTTCAACAGACATTTTGGAATCCTTTGGCACAGAATGAACGGCGAAAACGTAACTTTCACGAATTCTGCCCATACAAGGAAATTGCCATTAAAGGCTTTTAAATCTATTAAAATGTACCAAAAGTTTTTCACAAATAGGAAATTTTAAGCATCTACAATCAATGCTTCAACCGACATTTTGCAATCTTTTGGCACAGAATGAACGGCGAAAACGTAACTTCCACGAATTCTGCCCATATAAGGAAATTGCCATAAAAGGCTTTCAAAAGAATCAAAATCTACCAAAAATTTTTCACAAATAGGAAACTGTAAGCAGCCACTACCAATGCTTCAATAGACATTTTGCAATCTTTTGGCACCGAATGAACGACAAAAACGTAACTTCCACGAATTCTGCCCATATAAGGAAATTGCCATTAAAGGCTCTAAAGACGATCAAAATCTACCAAAAATTTTTCAAAAATAGGAAATTGTAAGCAGCCACCAACAATGCTTCAATAGACATTTTGTAATCCTTTGGCACAGAATGAACGGCGAAAACGTAACTTCCCCGAATTCTGCCCATATAAGGAAATTGCCATAAAAGGCTTTCAAAAGGATCAAAATCTACGAAAAATTTTTCACAAATAGGAAATTGTAAGCAGCCACCATCAATGCTTCAATAGACATTTTGCAATCTTTTGGCACCGAATGAACGACAAAAACGTAACTTCAACGAATTCTGCCCATATAAGGAAATTGCCCTAAAAGGCTCTCAAAACCATCAAAATCTACCAAAAATTTTCAGAAATAGGAAATTGTAAGCAGCCACCAACAATGCTTCAATAGACATTTTGCAATCTTTTGGCACAGAATGAACGACAAAAACGTAACTTCCACGAATTCTGCCCATATAAGGAAATTGCCATAAAAGGCTGTCAAAACGATCAAAATCTACCAAAAATTTTGTACAAATAGGAAATTGACAGTAGCTACCATCATGGCCTCAAAAGATTCCTTGCAGTCTTTTGGCACCAAATGAACGGCAAAAACGTAATTTCAACGAATTCTGCCCATATAAGGAAATTGCCATAAAAGGCTCTCAAAACGATCAAAATCTACCAAAAATTTTTTACAAATAGGAAATTGTCAGCAGCGACCATCAATGCTTCAACAGACATTTTGGAATCCTTTGGCACAGAATGAACGGCGAAAACGTAACTTTCACGAATTCTGCCCATATAAGGAAATTGCCATTAAAGGCTTTTAAATCTATTAAAATGTACCAAAAGTTTTTCACAAATAGGAAATTGTAAGCATCTACCATCAATGCTTCAACAGACATTTTGCAATCTTTTGGCACAGAATGAACGGCGAAAACGTAACTTCCACGAATTCTGCCCATATAAGGAAATTGCCATAAAAAGCTTTCAAAAGGATCAAAATCTACCAAAAATTTTTCACAAATAGGAAATTGTAAGCAGCCACCATCAATGCTTCAATAGACATTTTGCAATCTTTTGGCACCGAATGAACGACAAAAACGTAACTTCAACGAATTCTGCCCATATAAGGAAATTGCCATAAAAGGCTCTCAAAACCATCAAAATCTACCAAAAATTTTCACAAATAGGAAATTGTAAGCAGCCACCAACAATGCTTCAATAGACATTTTGCAATCTTCTGGCACAGAATGAACCACAAAAACGTAACTTCCACGAATTCTGCCCATATAAGGAAATTGCCATAAAAGGCTGTCAAAACGATCAAAATCTACCAAAAATTTTGTACAAATAGGAAATTGACAGTAGCTACCATCATGGCCTCAAAAGATTCCTTGCAGTCTTTCGGCACCAAATGAACGGCAAAAACGTAATTTCAACGAATTCTGCCCATATAAGGAAATTGCCATAAAAGGCTCTCAAAACGATCAAAATCTACCAACAATTTTTCACAAATAGGAAATTGTAAGCAGTCACCATCAATGCTTCAATAGACATTTTGCAATCTTTTGGCACCGAATGAACGACAAAAACGTAACTTCAACGAATTCTGCCCATATAAGGAAATTGCCATAAAAGGCTCTCAAAACCATCAAAATCTACCAAAAATTTTCACAAATAGGAAATTGTAAGCAGCCACCAACAATGCTTCAATAGACATTTTGCAATCTTTTGGCACAGAATGAACGACAAAAACGTAACTTCCACGAATTCTGCCCATATAAGGAAATTGCCATAAAAGGCTGTCAAAACGATCAAAATCTACCAAAAATTTTGTACAAATAGGAAATTGACAGTAGCTACCATCATGGCCTCAAAAGATTCCTTGCAGTCTTTCGGCACCAAATGAACGGCAAAAACGTAATTTCAACGAATTCTGCCCATATAAGGAAATTGCCATAAAAGGCTCTCAAAACGATCAAAATCTACCAAAAATTTTTTTCAAATAGGAAATTGTAAGCAGCGACCATCAATGCTTCAACAGACATTTTGGAATCCTTTGGCACAGAATGAACGGTGAAAACGTAACTTTCACGAATTCTGCCCATATAAGGAAATTGCCATTAAAGGCTTTTAAATCTATTAAAATGTACCAAAAGTTTTTCACAAATAGGAAATTGTAAGCATCTACCATCAATGCTTCAACCGACATTTTGCAATCTTTTGGCACAGAATGAACGGCGAAAACGTAACTTCCACGAATTCTGCCCATATAAGGAAATTGCCATAAAAGGCTTTCAAAAGGATCAAAATCTACCAAAAATTTTTCACAAATAGGAAATTGTAAGCAGCCACTACCAATGCTTCAATAGACATTTTGCAATCTTTTGGCACCGAATGAACGACAAAAACGTAACTTCCACGAATTCTGCCCATATAAGGAAATTGCCATTAAAGGCTCTAAAAACGATCAAATCTACCAAAAATTTTCACAAATAGGAAATTGTAAGCAGCCACCAACAATGCTTCAATAGACATTTTGCAATCTTTTGGCACAGAATGAACGACAAAAACGTAACTTCCACGAATTCTGCCCATATAAGGAAATTGCCATAAAAGGCTGTCAAAACGATCAAAATCTACCAAAAATTTTGTACAAATAGGAAATTGACAGTAGCTACCATCATGGCCTCAAAAGATTCCTTGCAGTCTTTCGGCACCAAATGAACGGCAAAAACGTAATTTCAACGAATTCTGCCCATATAAGGAAATTGCCATAAAAGGCTCTCAAAACGATCAAAATCTACCAAAAATTTTTTACAAATAGGAAATTGTCAGCAGCGACCATCAATGCTTCAACAGACATTTTGGAATCCTTTGGCACAGAAAGAACGGCGAAAACGTAACTTTCACGAATTCTGCCCATATAAGGAAATTGCCATTAAAGGCTTTTAAATCTATTAAAATGTACCAAAAGTTTTTCACAAATAGGAAATTGTAAGCATCTACCATCAATGCTTCAACAGACATTTTGCAATCTTTTGGCACAGAATGAACGGCGAAAACGTAACTTCCACGAATTCTGCCCATATAAGGAAATTGCCATAAAAGGCTTTCAAAAGGATCAAAATCTACCAACAATTTTTCACAAATAGGAAATTGTAAGCAGTCACCATCAATGCTTCAATAGACATTTTGCAATCTTTTGGCACCGAATGAACGACAAAAACGTAATTTCAACGAATTCTGCCCATATAAGGAAATTGCCATAAAAAGCTTTCAAAAGGATCAAAATCTACCAAAAATTTTTCACAAATAGGAAATTGTAAGCAGCCGCCATCAATGCTTCAATAGACATTTTGCAATCTTTTGGCACCGAATGAACGACAAAAACGTAACTTCAACGAATTCTGCCCATATAAGGAAATTGCCATAAAAGGCTCTCAAAACCATCAAAATCTACCAAAAATTTTCACAAATAGGAAATTGTAAGCAGCCACCAACAATGCTTCAATAGACACTTTGCAATCTTTTGGCACAGAATGAACGACAAAAACGTAACTTCCACGAATTCTGCCCATATAAGGAAATTGCCATAAAAGGCTGTCAAAACGATCAAAATCTACCAAAAATTTTGTACAAATAGGAAATTGACAGTAGCTACCATCATGGCCTCAAAAGATTCCTTGCAGTCTTTCGGCACCAAATGAACGGCAAAAACGTAATTTCAACGAATTCTGCCCATATAAGGAAATTGCCATAAAAGGCTCTCAAAACGATCAAAATCTACCAAAAATTTTTTACAAATAGGAAATTGTAAGCAGCGACCATCAATGCTTCAACAGACATTTTGGAATCCTTTGGCACAGAATGAACGGCGAAAACGTAACTTTCACGAATTCTGCCCATATAAGGAAATTGCCATTAAAGGCTTTTAAATCTATTAAAATGTACCAAAAGTTTTTCACAAATAGGAAATTGTAAGCATCTACCATCAATGCTTCAATAGACATTTTGCAATCTTTTGGCACCGAATGAACGACAAAAACGTAACTTCCACGAATTCTGCCCATATAAGGAAATTGCCATTAAAAGCTCTAAAAACGATCAAATCTACCAAAAATTTTTCAAAAATAGGAAATTGTAAGCAGCCACCAACAATGCTTCAATAGACATTTTGTAATCCTTTGGCACAGAATGAACGGCGAAAACGTAACTTCCCCGAATTCTGCCCATATAAGGAAATTGCCATAAAAGGCTTTCAAAAGGATCAAAATCTACGAAAAATTTTTCACAAATAGGAAATTGTAAGCAGCCACCATCAATGCTTCAATAGACATTTTGCAATCTTTTGGCACCGAATGAACGACAAAAACGTAACTTCAACGAATTCTGCCCATATAAGGAAATTGCCATAAAAGGCTCTCAAAACCATCAAAATCTACCAAAAATTTTCAGAAATAGGAAATTGTAAGCAGCCACCAACAATGCTTCAATAGACATTTTGCAATCTTTTGGCACAGAATGAACGACAAAAACGTAACTTCCACGAATTCTGCCCATATAAGGAAATTGCCATAAAAGGCTGTCAAAACGATCAAAATCTACCAAAAATTTTGTACAAATAGGAAATTGACAGTAGCTACCATCATGGCCTCAAAAGATTCCTTGCAGTCTTTCGGCACCAAATGAACGGCAAAAACGTAATTTCAACGAATTCTGCCCATATAAGGAAATTGCCATAAAAGGCTCTCAAAACGATCAAAATCTACCAAAAATTTTTTACAAATAGGAAATTGTAAGCAGCGACCATCAATGCTTCAACAGACATTTTGGAATCCTTTGGCACAGAATGAACGGCGAAAACGTAACTTTCACGAATTCTGCCCATATAAGGAAATTGCCATTAAAGGCTTTTAAATCTATTAAAATGTACCAAAAGTTTTTCACAAATAGGAAATTGTAAGCATCTACCATCAATGCTTCAACAGACATTTTGCAATCTTTTGGCACAGAATGAACGGCGAAAACGTAACTTCCACGAATTCTGCCCATATAAGGAAATTGCCATAAAAGGCTTTCAAAAGGATCAAAATCTACCAACAATTTTTCACAAATAGGAAATTGTAAGCAGTCACCATCAATGCTTTAATAGACATTTTGCAATCTTTTGGCACCGAATGAACGACAAAAACGTAATTTCAACGAATTCTGCCCATATAAGGAAATTGCCATAAAAAGCTTTCAAAAGGATCAAAATCTACCAAAAATTTTTCACAAATAGGAAATTGTAAGCAGCCACCATCAATGCTTCAACAGACATTTTGGAATCCTTTGGCACAGAATGAACGGTGAAAACGTAACTTTCACGAATTCTGCCCATATAAGGAAATTGCCATAAAAGGCTCTCAAAACCATCAAAATCTACCAAAAATTTTCACAAATAGGAAATTGTAAGCAGCCACCAACAATGCTTCAATAGAAATTTTGCAATCTTTTGGCACAGAATGAACGACAAAAACGTAACTTCCACGAATTCTGCCCATATAAGGAAATTGCCATAAAAGGCTTTCAAAAGGATCAAAATCTATCAAAAATTTTTAACAAATAGGAAATTGTGAGCAGCCACCATCAATGCTTCAATAGACATTTTGCAATCTTTTGGCACCGAATGAACGACAAAAACGTAACTTCAACGAATTCTGCCCATATAAGGAAATTCCCATAAAAGGCTCTCAAAACCATCAAAATCTACCAAAAATTTTTCACAAATAGGAAATTGTAAGCAGCCACCAACAAAGCTTCAATAGACATTTTGCAATCTTTTGGCACAGAATGAACGACAAAAACATAGCTTCCACGAATTCTGCTCATATAAGGAAATTGCCATAAAAGGCTGTCAAAAAGATCAAAATCTACCAAAAATTTTGTACAAATAGGAAATTGACAGTGGCTACCATCATGGCCTCAAAAGATTCCTTCCAATCTTTCGGCACCAAATGAACGGCAAAAACGTAACTTCAACGAATTCTGCCCATTTAAGGAAATTGCCATAAAAGGCTCTCAAAACGATCAAAATCTACCAAAAATTTTTTACAAATAGGAAATTGTAAGCAGCGAAAATCAATGCTTCAACAGACATTTTGCAATCCTTTGGCACAGAATGAACGGCGAAAACGTAATTTTCACGAATTCTGCCCATATAAGGAAATTGCCATAAAAGGCTTTTAAATCTATCAAAATGTACCAAAAGTTTTTACAAATAGGAAATTGTAAGCATCTACCATCAATGCTTCAACAGACATTTTGCAATCTTTTGGCACAGAATGAACGGCGAAAACGTAACTTTCACGAATTCTGCCCATATAAGGAAATTGCCATAAAAGGCTCTAAAAACGATCAAAATCTACCAAAATTTTTCACAAATAGGAAATTGTAAGCAGCCACAAACAATGCTTCAATAGACATTTTGCAATCCTTTGGCACAGAATGAACGGCGAAAACGTAACTTCCACGAATTCTGCCCATATAAGGAAATTGCCATAAAAGGCTTTCAAAAGGATCAAAATCTACCAAAAATTTTTCACAAATAGAAAATTGTAAGTAGCCACCATCAATGCTTCAATAGACATTTTGCAATCTTTTGGCACCGAATGAACGACAAAAACGTAACTTCAACGAATTCTGCCCATATAAGGAAATTGCCATAAAAGGCTCTAAAAACTATCAAAATGTACCAAAAGTTTTTCACAAATAGGAAATTGCAAGCAGCCACCAACAATGCTTCAATAGACATTTTGCAATCTTTTGGCACAGAATGAACGACAAAAACGTAACTTCCACGAATTCTGCCCATATAAGGAAATTGCCATAAAAGGCTCTCAAAACTATCAAAATGTACCAAAAGTTTTTAACAAATAGGAAATTGTAAGCAGCTACCATCATGGCCTCAAAAGATTCCTTGCAGTTTTTTGGCACCAAATAAACGGCAAAAACGTAATTTCCACGAATTCTGCCCATATAAGGAAATTGCCATAAAAGGCTCTTAAATCTATCAAAATTTTCCCAAAAAATTTTTCGCAAATAGGAAATTGAAAGCGGCTATCATCATTGCTTCAACAGATCTCTTGCAATCTTTTGGCACAGAATGAACGGCGAAAACGTAACTTCCACGAATTCTGCCCATATAAGGAAATTGCCATAAAAGTCTTTCAAAAGGATCAAAATCTACCAACAATTTTTCACAAATAGGAAATTGTAAGCAGCCACCATCAATGCTTCAATAGACATTTTGCAATCTTTTGGCACAGAATGAACGGCGAAAACGTAACTTCCACGAATTCTGCCCATATAAGGAAATTGCCATAAAAGGCTTTCAAAAGGATCAAAATCTATCAAAAAATTTTCACAAATAGGAAATTGTGAGCAGCCACCATCAATGCTTCATTAGACATTTTGCAATCTTTTGGCACCGAATGAACGACAAAAACGTAACTTCAACGAATTCTGCCCATATAAGGAAATTCCCATAAAAGGCTCTCAAAACCATCAAAATCTACCAAAAATTTTTCACAAATAGGAAATTGTAAGCAGCCACCAACAAAGCTTCAATAGACATTTTGCAATCTTTTGGCACAGAATGAACGACAAAAACATAACTTCCACGAATTCTGCCCATATAAGGAAATTGCCATAAAAGGCTGTCAAAACGATCAAAATCTACCAAAAATTTTGTACAAATAGGAAATTGACAGTGGCTACCATCATGGCCTCAAAAGATTCCTTGCAATCTTTCGGCACCAAATGAACGGCAAAAACGTAATTTCAACGAATTCTGCCCATATAAGGAAATTGCCATAAAAGGCTCTCAAAACGATCAAAATCTACCAAAAATTTTTTACAAATAGGAAATTGTGAGCAGCGACAATCAATGCTTCAACAGACATTTTGCAATCCTTTGGCACAGAATGAACGGCGAAAACATAATTTTCACGAATTCTGCCCATATAAGGAAATTGCCATAAAAGGCTTTTAAATCTATCAAAATGTACCAAAAGTTTTTCACAAATAGGAAATTGTAAGCATCTACCATCAATGCTTCAACAGACATTTTGCAATCTTTTGGCACAGAATGAACGGCGAAAACGTAACTTTCACGAATTCTGCCCATATAAGGAAATTGCCATAAAAGGCTCTAAAAACGATCAAAATCTACCAAAATTTTTCACAAATAGGAAACTGTAAGCAGCCACAAACAATGCTTCAATAGACATTTTGCAATCCTTTGGCACAGAATGAACGGCGAAAACGTAACTTCCACGAATTCTGCCCATATAAGGAAATTGCCATAAAAGGCTTTCAAAAGGATCAAAATCTACCAAAAATTTTTCACAAATAGGAAATTGTAAGCAGCCACCAACAAAGCTTCAATAGACATTTTGCAATCTTTTGGCACAGAATGAACGACAAAAACATAACTTCCACGAATTCTGCCCATATAAGGAAATTGCCATAAAAGGCTGTCAAAACGATCAAAATCTACCAAAAATTTTGTACAAATAGGAAATTGACAGTGGCTACCATCATGGCCTCAAAAGATTCCTTGCAATCTTTCGGCACCAAATGAACGGCAAAAACGTAATTTCAATGAATTCTGCCCATATAAGGAAATTGCCATAAAAGGCTCTCAAAACGATCAAAATCTACCAACAATTTTTTACAAATAGGCAATTGTAAGCAGCGACAATCAATGCTTCAACAGACATTTTGCAATCCTTTGGCACAGAATGAACGGCGAAAACATAATTTTCACGAATTCTGCCCATATAAGGAAATTGCCATAAAAGGCTTTTAAATCTATCAAAATGTACCAAAAGTTTTTCACAAATAGGAAATTGTAAGCATCTACCATCAATGCTTCAACAGACATTTTGCAATCTTTTGGCACAGAATGAACGGCGAAAAATGAACTTTCACGAATTCTGCCCATATAAAGAAATTGCCATAAAAGGCTCTAAAAACGATCAAAATCTACCAAAATTTTTCACAAATAGGAAATTGTAAGCAGCCACAAACAATGCTTCAATAGACATTTTGCAATCCTTTGGCACAGAATGAACGGCGAAAACGTAACTTCCACGAATTCTGCCCATATAAGGAAATTGCCATAAAAGGCTTTCAAAAGGATCAAAATCTACCAAAAATTTTTCACAAATAGGAAATTGTAAGCAGCCACCATCAATGCTTCAATAGACATTTTGCAATCTTTTGGCACCGAATGAACGACAAAAACGTAACTTCAACGAATTCTGCCCATATAAGGAAATTCCCATAAAAGGCTCTCAAAACCATCAAAATCTACCAAAAATTTTTTACAATTAGGAAATTGTAAACAGCCACCATCAATGCTTCAATAGACATTTTGCAATCTTTTGGCACCGAATGAACGACAAAAACGTAACTTCAACGAATTCTGCCCATATAAGGAAATTGCCATAAAAGGCTCTAAAAACGATCAAAATCTACCAAAATTTTTCACAAATAGGAAATTGTAAGCAGCCACAAACAATGCTTCAATAGACATTTTGCAATCCTTTAGCACAGAATGAACGGCGAAAACGTAACTTCCACGAATTCTGCCCATATAAGGAAATTGTCATAAAAGGCTTTCAAAAGGATCAAAATCTACCAAAAATTTTTCACAAATAGGAAATTGTAAGCAGCCACCATCAATGCTTCAATAGACATTTTGCAATCTTTTGGCACCGAATGAACGACAAAAACGTAACTTCAACGAATTCTGCCCATATAAGGAAATTCCCATAAAAGGCTCTCAAAACCATCAAAATCTACCAAAAATTTTTTACAAATAGGAAATTGTAAGCAGCCACCATCAATGCTTCAATAGACATTTTGCAATCTTTTGGCACCGAATGAACGACAAAAACGTAACTTCAACGAATTCTGCCCATATAAGGAAATTGCCATAAAAGGCTCTAAAAACTATCAAAATGTACCAAAAGTTTTTCACAAATAGGAAATTGTAAGCAGCCACCAACAATGCTTCAATAGACATTTTGCAATCTTTTGGCACAGAATGAACGACAAAAACGTAACTTCCACGAATTCTGCCCATATAAGGAAATTGCCATAAAAGGCTCTCAAAACTATCAAAATGTACCAAAAGTTTTTCACAAATAGGAAATTGTAAGCAGCTACCATCATGGCCTCAAAAGATTCCTTGCAGTTTTTTGGCACCAAATAAACGGCAAAAACCTAATTTCCACGAATTCTGCCCATATAAGGAAATTGCCATAAAAGGCTCTTAAATCTATCAAAATTTTCCCAAAAAATTTTTCACAAATAGGAAATTGAAAGCGGCTATCATCATTGTTTCAACAGATCTCTTGCAATCTTTTGGCACAGAATGAACAGAAAAAACGTAATTTCTACGAATTCTGCCCATATAAGAAGATTGCCATAAAAGGCTTTCAAAAGGATCAAAATCTACCAACAATTTTTCACAAATAGGAAATTGTAAGCAGCCACCATCAATGCTTCAATAGACATTTTGCAATCTTTTGGCACCAAATGAACGACAAAAACGTAATTTCAACGAATTCTGCCCATATAAGGAAATTGCCCTAAAAGGCTCTAAAAACTATCAAAATGTACCAAAAGTTTTTCACAAATAGGAAATTGCAAGCAGCCACCAACAATGCTTCAATAGACATTTTGCAATCTTTTGGCACAGAATGAACGGCGAAAACGTAACTTCCACGTATTCTGCCCATATAAGGAAATTGCCATGAAAGGCTTTCAAAAGGATCAAAATCTACCAACAATTTTTCACAAATAGGAAATTGTAAGCAGCCACCATCAATGCTTCAATAGACATTTTGCAATCTTTTGGCACCGAATGAACGACAAAAACGTAATTTCAACGAATTCTGCCCATATAAGGAAATTGCCCTAAAAGGCTCTAAAAACTATCAAAATGTACCAAAAGTTTTTCACAAATAGGAAATTGCAAGCAGCCACCAACAATGCTTCAATAGACATTTTGCAATCTTTTGGCACAGAATGAACGGCGAAAACGTAACTTCCACGAATTCTGCCCATATAAGGAAATTGCCATAAAAGGCTTCAAAAGGGTCAAAATCTACCAACAATTTTTCAGAAATAGGAAATTGTAAGCAGCCACCATCAATGCTTCAATAGACATTTTGCAATCTTTTGGCACCGAATGAACGACAAAAACGTAATTTCAACGAATTCTGCCCATATAAGGAAATTGTCATAAAAGGCTTTCAAAAGGATCAAAATCTACCAACAATTTTTCACAAATAGGAAATTGTAAGCAGCCACCATCAATGCTTCAATAGACATTTTGCGATCTTTTGGCACCGAATGAACGACAAAAACGTAACTTCAACGAATTCTGCCCATATAAGGAAATTGCCATAAAAGGCTCTCAAAACCATCAAAATCTACCAAAAATTTTCACAAATAGGAAATTGTAAGCAGCCACCAACAATGCTTCAATAGACATTTTGCAATCTTTTGGCACAGAATGAACGACAAAAACGTAACTTCCACGAATTCTGCCCATATAAGGAAATTGCCATAAAAGGCTGTCAAAACGATCAAAATCTACCAAAAATTTTGTACAAATAGGAAATTGACAGTAGCTACCATCATGGCCTCAAAAGATTCCTTGCAGTCTTTCGGCACCAAATGAACGGCAAAAACGTAATTTCAACGAATTCTGCCCATATAAGGAAATTGCCATAAAAGGCTCTCAAAACGATCAAAATCTACCAAAAATTTTTTTCAAATAGGAAATTGTAAGCAGCGACCATCAATGCTTCAACAGACATTTTGCAATCTTTTGGCACAGAATGAACGGCGAAAACGTAACTTCAACGAATTCTGCCCATATAAGAAAATTCCCATAAAAGGCTCTCAAAACCATCAAAATCTACCAAAAATTTTTCACAAATAGGAAATTGTAAGCAGCCACCAACAAAGCTTCAATAGACATTTTGCAATCTTTTGGCACAGAATGAACGACAAAAACATAACTTCCATGAATTCTGCCCATATAAGGAAATTGCCATAAAAGGCTGTCAAAATGATCAAAATCTACCAAAAATTTTGTACAAATAGGAAATTGACAGTGGCTACCATCATGGCCTCAAAAGATTCCTTACAATCTTTCGGCACCAAATGAACGGCAAAAACGTAATTTCAACGAATTCTGCCCATATAAGGAAATTGCCATAAAAGGCTCTCAAAACGATCAAAATCTACCAAAAATTTTTTACAAATAGGCAATTGTAAACAGCGACAATCAATGCTTCAACAGACATTTTGCAATCCTTTGGCACAGAATGAACGGCGAAAACATAATTTTCACGAATTCTGCCCATATAAGGAAATTGCCATAAAAGGCTTTTAAATCTATCAAAATGTACCAAAAGTTTTTCACAAATAGGAAATTGTAAGCATCTACCATCAATGCTTCAACAGACATTTTGCAATCTTTTGGCACAGAATGAACGGCGAAAACGTAACTTTTACGAATTCTGCCCATATAAGGAAATTGCCATAAAAGGCTTTCAAAAGGATCAAAATCTACCAACAATTTTTCACAAATAGGAAATTGTAAGCAGCCACCATCAATGCTTCAATAGACATTTTGCAATCTTTTGGCACCGAATGAACGACAAAAACGTAACTTCAACGAATTCTGCCCATATAAGGAAATTCCCATAAAAGGCTCTCAAAACCATCAAAATCTACCAAAAATTTTTTACAAATAGGAAATTGTAAGCAGCCACCTTCAATGCTTCAATAGACATTTTGCAATCTTTTGGCACCGAGTGAACAACAAAAACGTAACTTCAACGAATTCTTCCCATATAAGGAAATTGCCATAAAAAGCTTTCAAAAGGATCAAAATCTATCAAAAATTTTTCACAAATAGGAAATTGCAATCAGCCACCATCAATGCTTCAATAGACATTTTGCAATCTTTTGGCACCGAATGAACGACAAAAACATAACTTCAACGAATTCTGCCCATATAAGGAAATTGCCATAAAAGTCTCTCAAAACCATCAAAATCTACCAAAAATTTTTCGCAAATAGGAATTTGTAAGCAGCCACCAACAAAGCTTCAATAGACATTTTGCAATCTTTTGGCACAGAATGAACGACAAAAACATAACTTCCACGAATTCTGCCCATATAAGGAAATTGCCATAAAAGGCTCTTAAATCTATCAAAATTTTCCCAAAAATTTTTTCACAAATAGGAAATTGAAAGCGGCTATCATCATTGCTTCAACAGATCTCTTGCAATCTTTTGGCACAGAATGAACAGAAAAAACGTAATTTCTACGAATTCTGCCCATATAAGGAGATTGCCATAAAAGGCTTTCAAAAGGATCAAAATCTACCAACAATTTTTCACAAATAGGAAATTGTAAGCAGCCACCATCAATGCTTCAATAGACATTTTGCAATCTTTTGGCACCGAATGAACGACAAAAACGTAATTTCAACGAATTCTGCCCATATAAGGAAATTGCCCTAAAAGGCTCTAAAAACTATCAAAATGTACCAAAAGTTTTTCACAAATAGGAAATTGCAAGCAGCTACCAACAATGCTTCAATAGACATTTTGCAATCTTTTGGCACAGAATGAACGGCGAAAACGTAACTTCCACGAATTCTGCCCATATAAGGAAATTGCCATAAAAGGCTTTCAAAGGGATCAAAATCTACCAACAATTTTTCACAAATAGGAAATTGTAAGCAGCCACCATCAATGCTTCAATAGACATTTTGCAATCTTTTGGCACCGAATGAACGACAAAAACGTAATTTCAACGAATTCTGCCCATATAAGGAAATTGCCCTAAAAGGCTCTAAAAACTATCAAAATGTACCAAAAGTTTTTCACAAATAGGAAATTGCAAGCAGCCACCAACAATGCTTCAATAGACATTTTGCAATTATTTGGCACAGAATGAACGGCGAAAACGTAATTTCCACGAATTCTGCCCATATAAGGAAATTCCCATAAAAGGCTTTCAAAAGGATCAAAATGTACCAAAAGTTTTTCACAAATAGGAAATTGCAAGCAGCCACCGACAATGCTTCAATAGACATTTTGCAATTTTTTGGCACAGAATGAACGACAAAAACGTAACTTCCACGAATTCTGCCCATATAAGGAAATTGCCATAAAAGGCTCTCTAAACTATCAAAATGTACCAAAAGTTTTTCACAAATAGGAAAATGTAAGCAGCTACCATCATGGCCTCAAAAGATTCCTTGCAGTGTTTTAGCACCAAATAAACGGCAAAAACGTAATTTCCACGAATTCTGCCCATATAAGGAAATTGCCATAAAAGGCTCTTAAATCTATCAAAATGTACCAAAAATTTTTCACAAATAGGAAATTGTAAGCAGCTACCATCATGGCCTCAAAAGATTACTTGCAATCTTTCGGCACCAAATGAACGGCAAAAACGTACTTTCAACGAATTCTGCCCATATAAGGAAATTGCCATAAAAGGCTCTAAAAACGATCAAAATCTACCAAAAATTTTTCACAAATATGAAATTGTAAGCAGCGACCATCAATGCTTCAACAGACATTTTGCAATCCTTTGGCACAGAATGAACGGCGAAAACGTAACTTTCACGAAATCTGCCCACATAAGGAAATTGCCATAAAAGGCTCTCAAAACGATCAAAATCTACCAAAAATTTTTTACAAATAGGAAATTGTAAGCAGCCACCATCAATGCTTCAATAGACATTTTGCAATCTTTTGGCACCGAATGAACGACAAAAACGTAACTTCAACGAATTCTGCCCATATAAGGAAATTGCCATAAAAGGCTCTCAAAACGATCAAAATCTACCAAAAATTTTTCACAAATAGGACACTATAAGCAGCTACCATCAATGCTTCAAGAGACATTTTGCAATCCTTTGGCGCAGAATGAACGGCGAAAGCGAAACTTCCACGAATTCTGCCCATATAAGGAAATTGCCATAAAAGGCTTTCAAAATGATCAAAATCTACCAAAAATTTTTCACAAATAGGAAATTGTAAGCAGCCACCATCAATGCCTCAAAAGACATATTGCAATCTTTTGGCACCGAATGAACGACAAAAACGTAACTTCAACGAATTCTGCCCATATAAGGAAATTGCCATAAAAGGCTCTCAAAACCATCAAAATCTACCAAAAATTTTGTACAAATAGGAAATTGTGAGCAGCTACCATCAATGCTTTAACAGACATTTTGCAATCCTTTGGCACAGAGTGAACGGCGAAAACGTAACTTTCACGAATTCTGCCCATATAAGGAAATTGCCATCAAAGGCTTTTAAATCTATCAAAATGTACCCAAAGTTTTTCACAAATAGGAAATTGTGAGCAGCTACCATCAATGCTTCAATAGACATTTTGCAATCTTTTGGCACAGAAGGAACGACAAAAACGTAACTTCCACGAATTCTGCCCATATAAGGAAATTGCCATAAAAGGCTCTCAAAACCATCAAAATCTACCAAAAATTTTGTACAAATAGGAAATTGTGAGCAGCTACCATCAATGCTTTAACAGACATTTTGCAATCCTTTGGCACAGAGTGAACGGCGAAAACGTAACTTTCACGAATTCTGCCCATATAAGGAAATTGCCATCAAAGGCTTTTAAATCTATCAAAATGTACCCAAAGTTTTTCACAAATAGGAAATTGTGAGCAGCTACCATCAATGCTTCAATAGACATTTTGCAATCTTTTGGCACAGAAGGAACGACAAAAACGTAACTTCCACGAATTCTGCCCATATAAGGAAATTGCCATAAAAGGCTCTAAAAACGATCAAAATCGACCAAAATTTTTCACAAATAGGAAATTGTAAGCAGCCACCAACAATGCTTCAATAGACATTTTGCAATCCTTTGGCACAGAATGAACGGCGAAAGCGTAACTTCCACGAATTCTGTCCATATAAAGAAATTGCCATAAAAGGCTTTCAAAAGGATCAAAATCTATCAAAAATTTTTCACAAATAGGAAATTGTAAGCAGCCACCATCAAGGCTTCAATAGACATTTTGCAATCTTCTGGCACAGAATGAACGGCGAAAACGTAACTTCCACGAATTCTGCCCATATAAGGAAATTGCCATAAAAGGCTGTCAAAACGATCAAAATCTACCAAAAATTTTTCACAAATAGGAAATTGTAAGCAGCCACCATCAATGCTTCAATAGACATTTTGCAATCTTTTGGCACAGAAGGAACGACAAAAACGTAACTTCCACGAATTCTGCCCATATAAGGAAATTGCCATAAAAGGCTCTAAAAACGATCAAAATCGACCAAAATTTTTCACAAATAGGAAATTGTAAATAGCCACCAACAATGCTTCAATAGACATTTTGCAATCCTTTGGCATAGAATGAACGGCGAAAACGTAACTTCCACGAATTCTGTCCATATAAAGAAATTGCCATAAAAGGCTTTCAAAAGGATCAAAATCTATCAAAAATTTTTCACAAATAGGAAATTGTAAGCAGCCACCATCAATGCTTCATTAGACATTTTGCAATCTTTTGGCACCGAATGAACGACAAAAACGTAACTTCAACGAATTCTGCCCATATAAGGAAATTGCCATAAAAGGCTGTCAAAACGATCAAAATCTACCAAAAATTTTGTACAAATAGGAAATTCACAGTGGCTACCATCATGGCCTCAAAAGATTCCTTGCAATCTTTCGGCACCAAATGAACGGCAAAAACGTATTTTCAACGAATTCTGCCCATATAAGGAAATTGCCATAAAAGGCTCTCAAAACGATCAAAATCTACCAAATATTTTTTACAAATAGGAAATTGTAAGCAGCGACCATCATTGCTTCAACAGACATTTTGCAATCCTTTGGCACAGAATGAACGGCGAAAACGTAATTTTCACGAATTCTGCCCATATAAGGAAATTGCCATAAAAGGCTTTTAAATCTATCAAAATGTACCAAAAGTTTTTCACAAATAGGAAATTGTAAGCATCTACCATCAGTTCTTCAACAGTCATTTTGCAATCTTTTGGCACAGAATGAACGGCGAAAACGTAACTTCCATGGATTCTGCCCATATAAGGAAATTGCCATAAAAGGCTCTAAAAACGATCAAAATCCACCAAAAGTTTTTCACAAATAGGAAATTGTAAGCAGCCACCATCAATGCTTTAATAGACATTTTGCAATCTTTTGGCACCGAATGAACGACAAAAACGTAACTTCAACGAATTCTGCCCATATAAGGAAATTGCCATAAAAGGCTCTCAAAACCATCAAAATCTACCAAAAATTTTGTACAAATAGGAAATTGACAGAGGCTACCATCATGGCCTCAAAAGATTCCTTGCAATCTTTTGGCACCAAATGGACGGCAAAAACGTAATTTTAACGAATTCTACCCAAATAAGGAAATTGCCATAAAAGGCTTTTAAATCTATCAAAATGTACCAAAAGTTTTTCACAAATAGGAAATTGTAAGCAGCTACCATCAATGCTTCAACAGACATTTTGCAATCTTTTGGCACAAAATGAACGGCGAAAACGTAACTTCCACGACTTCTGCCCATATAAGGAAATTGCCATAAAAATCTCTCAAAACGATCAAAATCTACCAAAAAATTTTTCACAAATAGGAAATTGTAAGCAGCCACCATCAATGCTTCAATAGACATTTTGCAATCCTTTGGCACAGAATGAACGGCGAAAACGTAACTTTCACGAATTATGCCCATATAAGGAAATTGCCATAAAAGGCTTTAAAATCTATCAACATGTACCCAAAGTTTTTCACAAATAGGAAATTGTAAGCAGCTACTATCAATGCTTCACTAGACATTTTGCAATCTTTTGGCACAGAAGGAACGACAAAAACGTAACTTCCACGAATTCTGCCCATATAAGGAAATTGCCATAAAAGGCTTTCAAAAGGATCAAAATCTACCAAAAATTTTTCACAAATAGGAAATTGTAAGCAGCCACCATCAATGCTTCAATAGACATTTTGCAATCTTTTGGCACCGAATGAACGACAAAAACGTAACTTCAACGAATTCTGCCCATATAAGGAAATTGCCATAAAAGGCTCTCAAAACGATCAAAATCTACCAAAAATTTTTCACAAATAGGACACTATAAGCAGCTACCATCAATGCTTCAAGAGACATTTTGCAATCCTTTGGCGCAGAATGAACGGCGAAAACGAAACTTCCACGAATTCTGCCCATATAAGGAAATTGCCATAAAAGGCTTTCAAAATGATCAAAATCTACCAAAAATTTTTCACAAATAGGAAATTGTAAGCAGCCACCATCAATGCTTCAATAGACATTTTGCAATCTTTTGGCACCGAATGAACGACAAAAACGTAACTTCAACGAATTCTGCCCATATAAGGAAATTGCCATAAAAGGCTCTCAAAACCATCAAAATCTAACAAAAATTTTGTACAAATAGGAAATTGTAAGCAGCTACCATCAATGCTTTAACAGACATTTTGCAATCCTTTGGCACAGAATGAACGGCGAAAACGTAACTTTCACGAATTCTGCCCATATAAGGAAATTGCCATAAAAGGCTTTTAAATCTATCAAAATGTACCCAAAGTTTTTCACAAATAGGAAATTGTGAGCAGCTACCATCAATGCTTCAATAGACATTTTGCAATCTTTTGGCACAGAAGAAACGACAAAAACGTAACTTCCACAAATTCTGCCCATATAAGGAAATTGCCATAAAAGGCTCTAAAAACGATCAAAATCGACCAAAATTTTTCACAAATAGGAAATTGTAAGCAGCCACCAACAATGCTTCAATAGACATTTTGCAATCCTTTGGCACAGAATGAACGGCGAAAACGTAACTTCCACGAATTCTGTCCATATAAAGAAATTGCCATAAAAGGCTTTCAAAAGGATCAAAATCTATCAAAAATTTTTCACAAATAGGAAATTGTAAGCAGCCACCATCAATGCTTCAATAGACATTTTGCAATCTTTTGGCACCGAATGAACGACAAAAACGTAACTTCAACGAATTCTGCCCATATAAGGAAATTCCCATAAAAGGCTCTCAAAACCATCAAAATCTACCAGAAATTTTTCACGAATAGGAAATTGTAAGCAGCCACCAACAATGCTTCAAGAGACATTTTGCAATCCTTTGGCGCAGAATGAACGGCGAAAACGAAACTTCCACGAATTCTGCCCATATAAGGAAATTGCCATAAAAGGCTTTCAAAATGATCAAAATCTACCAAAAATTTTTCACAAATAGGAAATTGTAAGCAGCCACCATCAAAGCTTCAATAGACATTTTGCAATCTTTTGGCACCGAATGAACGACAAAAACGTAACTTCAACGAATTCTGCCCATCTAAGGAAATTGCCATAAAAGGCTCTCAAAACCATCAAAATCTACCAAAAATTTTGTACAAATAGGAAATTGTAAGCAGCTACCATCAATGCTTTAACAGACATTTTGCAATCCTTTGGCACAGAATGAACGGCGAAAACGTAACTTTCACGAATTCTGCCCATATAAGGAAATTGCCATAAAAGGCTTTTAAATCTATCAAAATGTACCCAAAGTTTTTCACAAATAGGAAATTGTGAGCAGCTACCATCAATGCTTCAATAGACATTTTGCAATCTTTTGGCACAGAAGGAACGACAAAAACGTAACTTCCACGAATTCTGCCCATATAAGGAAATTGCCATAAAAGGCTCTAAAAACGATCAAAATCGACCAAAATTTTTCACAAATAGGAAATTGTAAGCAGCCACCAACAATGCTTCAATAGACATTTTGCAATCCTTTGGCACAGAATGAACGGCGAAAACGTAACTTCCACGAATTCTGTCCATATAAAGAAATTGCCATAAAAGGCTTTCAAAAGGATCAAAATCTATCAAAAATTTTTCACAAATAGGAAATTGTAAGCAGCCACCATCAATGCTTCAATAGACATTTTGCAATCTTTTGGCACAGAAGGAACGACAAAAACGTAACTTCCACGAATTCTGCCCATATAAGGAAATTGCCATAAAAGGCTCTAAAAACGATCAAAATCGACCAAAATTTTTCACAAATAGGAAATTGTAAACAGCCACCAACAATGCTTCAATAGACATTTTGCAATCCTTTGGCACAGAATGAACGGCGAAAACGTAACTTCCACGAATTCTGTCCATATAAAGAAATTGCTATAAAAGGCTTTCAAAAGGATCAAAATCTATCAAAAATTTTTCACAAAAAGGAAATTGTAAGCAGCCACCATCAATGCTTCATTAGACATTTTGCAATCTTTTGGCACCGAATGAACGACAAAAACGTAACTTCAACGAATTCTGCCCATATAAGGAAATTGCCATAAAAGGCTTTTAAATCTATCAAAATGTACCCAAAGTTTTTCACAAATAGGAACTTGTGAGCAGCTACCATCAATGCTTCAATAGACATTTTGCAATCTTTTGGCACAGAAGGAACGACAAAAACGTAACTTCCACGAATTCTGCCCATATAAGGAAATTGCCATAAAAGGCTCTAAAAACGATCAAAATCGACCAAAATTTTTCACAAATAGGAAATTGTAAGCAGCCACCAACAATGCTTCAATAGACATTTTGCAATCCTTTGGCACAGAATGAACGGCGAAAACGTAACTTCCACGAATTCTGTCCATATAAAGAAATTGCCATAAAAGGCTTTCAAAAGGATCAAAATCTATCAAAAATTTTTCACAAATAGGAAATTGTAAGCAGCCACCATCAATGCTTCAATAGACATTTTGCAATCTTTTGGCACAGAAGGAACGACAAAAACGTAACTTCCACGAATTCTGCCCATATAAGGAAATTGCCATAAAAGGCTCTAAAAACGATCAAAATCGACCAAAATTTTTCACAAATAGGAAATTGTAAACAGCCACCAACAATGCTTCAATAGACATTTTGCAATCCTTTGGCACAGAATGAACGGCGAAAACGTAACTTCCACGAATTCTGTCCATATAAAGAAATTGCTATAAAAGGCTTTCAAAAGGATCAAAATCTATAAAAATTTTTCACAAAAAGGAAATTGTAAGCAGCCACCATCAATGCTTCATTAGACATTTTGCAATCTTTTGGCACCGAATGAACGACAAAAACGTAACTTCAACGAATTCTGCCCATATAAGGAAATTGCCATAAAAGGCTTTCAAAATGATCAAAATCTACCAAAAATTTTTCACAAATAGGAAATTGTAAGCAGCCACCATCAATGCTTCAATAGACATTTTACAATCTTTTGGCACCGAATGAACGACAAAAACGTAACTTCAACGAATTCTGCCCATCTAAGGAAATTGCCATAAAAGGCTCTCAAAACCATCAAAATCTACCAAAAGTTTTGTACAAATAGGAAATTGTAAGCAGCTACCATCAATGCTTTAACAGACATTTTGCAATCCTTTGGCACAGAATGAACGGCGAAAACGTAACTTTCACGAATTCTGCCCATATAAGGAAATTGCCATAAAAGGCTTTTAAATCTATCAAAATGTACCCAAAGTTTTTCACAAATAGGAAATTGTGAGCAGCTACCATCAATGCTTCAATAGACATTTTGCAATCTTTTGGCACAGAAGGAACGACAAAAACGTAACTTCCACGAATTCTGCCCATATAAGGAAATTGCCATAAAAGGCTCTAAAAACGATCAAAATTGACCAAAATTTTTCACAAATAGGAAATTGTAAGCAGCCACCAACAATGCTTCAATAGACATTTTGCAATCCTTTGGCACAGAATGAACGGCGAAAACGTAACTTCCACGAATTCTGTCCATATAAAGAAATTGCCATAAAAGGCTTTCAAAAGGATCAAAATCTATCAAAAATTTTTCACAAATAGGAAATTGTAAGCAGCCACCATCAATGCTTCAATAGACATTTTGCAATCTTTTGGCACCGAATGAACGACAAAAACGTAACTTCAACGAATTCTGCCCATATAAGGAAATTGCCATAAAAGGCTCTAAAAACGATCAAAATCTACCAAAAGTTTTTCACAAATAGGAAATTGCAAGCAGCCACCAACAATGCTTCAATAGACATTTTGCAATCTTTTGGCACAGAATGAACGGCGAAAACGTAACTTCCACGAATTCTGCCCATATAAGGAAATTGCCATAAAAGGCTGTCAAAACGATCAAAATCTACCAAATATTTTTCACAAATAGGAAATTGTAAGCAGCCACCATCAATGCTTCAATAGACATTTTGCAATCTTTTGGCACAGAAGGAACGACAAAAACGTAACTTCCACGAATTCTGCCCATATAAGGAAATTGCCATAAAAGGCTGTCAAAACGATCAAAATCTACCAAAAATTTTGTACAAATAGGAAATTTACAGTGGCTACCATCATGGCCTCAAAAGATTCCTTGCAATCTTTCGGCACCAAATGAACGGCAAAAACGTAATTTCAACGAATTCTGCCCATATAAGGAAAGTGCCATAAAAGGCTCTCAAAACGATCAAAATCTACCAAAAATTTTTTACAAATAGGAAATTGTAAGCAGCGACCATCATTGCTTCAACAGACATTTTGCAATCTTTTGGCACCGAATGAACGACAAAAACGTAATTTCAACGAATTCTGCCCATATAAGGAAAGTGCCATAAAAGGCTCTCAAAACGATCAAAATCTACCAAAAATTTTTCACAAATAGGAAATTGTAAGCAGCCACCATCAATGCTTCAATAGACATTTTGCAATCTTTTGGCACCGAATGAACGACAAAAACGTAACTTCAACGAATTCTGCCCATATAAGGAAATTGCCATAAAAGGCTCTAAAAACGATCAAAATCTACCAAAAGTTTTTCACAAATAGGAAATTGCAAGCAGCCACCAACAATGCTTCAATAGACATTTTGCAATCTTTTGGCACAGAATGAACGGCGAAAACGTAACTTCCACGAATTCTGCCCATATAAGGAAATTGCCATAAAAGGCTGTCAAAACGATCAAAATCTACCAAATATTTTTCACAAATAGGAAATTGTAAGCAGCCACCATCAATGCTTCAATAGACATTTTGCAATCTTTTGGCACAGAAGGAACGACAAAAACGTAACTTCCACGAATTCTGCCCATATAAGGAAATTGCCATAAAAGGCTGTCAAAACGATCAAAATCTACCAAAAATTTTGTACAAATAGGAAATTTACAGTGGCTACCATCATGGCCTCAAAAGATTCCTTGCAATCTTTCGGCACCAAATGAACGGCAAAAACGTAATTTCAACGAATTCTGCCCATATAAGGAAAGTGCCATAAAAGGCTCTCAAAACGATCAAAATCTACCAAAAATTTTTTACAAATAGGAAATTGTAAGCAGCGACCATCATTGCTTCAACAGACATTTTGCAATCCTTTGGCACAGAATGAACGGCGAAAACGTAATTTTCACGAATTTTGCCCATATAAGGAAATTGCCATAAAAGGCTTTTAAATCTATCAAAATGTACCAAAAGTTTTTCACAAATAGGAAATTGTAAGCATCTACCATCAGTGCTTCAACAGACATTTTGCAATCTTTTGGCACAGAATGAACGGGGAAAACGTAACTTCCACGGATTCTGCCCATATAAGGAAATTGCCATAAAAGGCTCTAAAAACGATCAAAATCCACCAAAAGTTTTTCACAAATAGGAAATTGTAAGCAGCCACCATCAATGCTTTAATAGACATTTTGCAATCTTTTGGCACCGAATGAACGACAAAAACGTAACTTCAACGAATTCTGCCCATATAAGGAAATTGCCATAAAAGGCTCTCAAAACCATCAAAATCTACCAAAAATTTTGTACAAATAGGAAATTGACAGAGGCTACCATCATGGCCTCAAAAGATTCCTTGCAATCTTTTGGCACCAAATGGACGGCAAAAACGTAATTTTAACGAATTCTACCCATATAAGGAAATTGCCATAAAAAGCTTTTAAATCTATCAAAATGTACCAAAAGTTTTTCACCAATAGGAAATTGTAAGCAGCTACCATCAATGCTTCAACAGACATTTTGCAATCTGTTGGCACAAAATGAACGGCGAAAACGTAACTTCCACGACTTCTGCCCATATAAGGAAATTGCCATAAAAATCTCTCAAAACGATCAAAATCTACCAAAAAATTTTTCACAAATAGGAAATTGTAAGCAGCCACCAACAATGCTTCAACAGACATTTTGCAATCCTTTGGCACAGAATGAACGGCGAAAACGTAACTTTCACGAATTATGCCCATATAAGGAAATTGCCATAAAAGGCTTTTAAATCTATCAACATGTACCCAAAGTTTTTCACAAATAGGAAATTGTAAGCAGCTACCATCAATGCTTCAATAGACATTTTGCAATCTTTTGGCACAGAAGGAACGACAAAAACGTAACTTCCACGAATTCTGCCCATATAAGGAAATTGCCATAAAAGGCTTTCAAAAGGATCAAAATCTATCAAAAATTTTTCACAAATAGGAAATTGTAAGCAGCCACCATCAATGCTTCAATAGACATTTTGCAATCTTTTGGCACCGAATGAACGACAAAAACGTAACTTGAACGAATTCTGCCCATATAAGGAAATTGCCATAAAAGGCTCTAAAAACTATGAAAATGTACCAAATGTTTTTCACAAATAGTAAATTGCAAGCAGCCACCAACAATGCTTCAACAGACATTTTGCAATCTTTTGGCACAGAATGAACGGCGAAAACGTAACTTCCACGAATTCTGCCCATATAAGGAAATTGCCATAAAAATCTCTCAAAACGATCAAAATCTACCAAAAAATTTTTCACAAATAGGAAATTGTAAGCAGCCACCAACAATGCTTCAACAGACATTTTGCAATCCTTTGGCACAGAATGAACGGCGAAAACGTAACTTTCACGAATTCTGCCCTTATAAGGAAATTGCCATAAAAGGCTTTTAAATCTATCAAAATGTACCCAAAGTTTTTCACAAATAGGAAATTGTGAGCAGCTACCAGCAATGCTTCAATAGACATTTTGCAATCTTTTGGCACAGAAGGAACGACAAAAACGTAACTTCCACGAATTCTGCCCATATAAGGAAATTGCCATAAAAGGCTTTCAAAAGGATCAAAATCTATCAAAAATTTTTCACAAATAGGAAATTGTGAGCAGCCACCATCAATGCTTCAATAGATATTTTGCAATCTTTTGGCACCGAATGAACGACAAAAACGTAACTTCAACGAATTCTGCCCATATAAGGAAATTGCCATAAAAGGCTCTAAAAACTATCAAAATGTACCAAAAGTTTTTCACAAATAGGAAATTGCAAGCAGCCACCAACAATGCTTCAATAGACATTTTGCAATCTTTTGGCACAAAATGAACGGCGAAAACGTAACTTATACGATTTCTGCCCATATAAGGAAAATGCCATAAAAGGCTTTCAAAAGGATCAAAATCTACCAAAAATTTTCCCCAAATATGAAATTGTAAGCAGCCAACATCAATGCTTCAATAGACATTTTGCAATCTTTTGGCACCGAATGAACGACAAAAACGTAACTTCAACGAATTCTGCCCATATAAGGAAATTGCCATAAAAGGCTCTCAAAACCATCAAAATCTACCAAAAATTTTGTAGAAATAGGAAATTGACAGTGGCTATCATCATGGCCTCAAAAGATTCCTTGCAATTTTTTGGCACCAAATGAACGGCAAAAACGTAATTTCAACGAATTCTGCCCATATAAGGAAATTGCCATAAAAGGCTCTCAAAACTATCAAAATCTACCAAAAATTTTTCACAAAAAGGAAATTGTAAGCAGCCACCAACAATGCTTCAATAGACATTTTGCAATCTTTTGGCACAGAATGAACGACAAAAACGTAACCTCCACGAATTCTGCCCATATAAGGAAATTGCCATAAAAGGGTGTCAAAACGATCAAAATCTACCAAAAATTTTGTACGAATAGGAAATTGCAAGCAGCCACCAACAATGCTTCATTAGACATTTTGCAATCTTTTGGCACAGAATGAACGGCGAAAACGTAACTTCCACGAATTCTGCCCATATAAGGAAATTGCCATAAAAGGCTCTAAAAACGATCAAAATCTACCAAAAGTTTTTCACAAATAGGAAATTGCAAGCAGCCACCAACAATGCTTCAATAGACATTTTGCAATCTTTTGGCACAGAATGAACGGCGAAAACGTAACTTCCACGAATTCTGCCCATATAAGGAAATTGCCATAAAAGGCTTTCAAAAGGATCAAAATCTACCAAAAATTTTTCACAAATAGGGAATTGTAAGCAGCCATCATCAATGCTTCAATGGACATTTTGCAATCTTTTGGCACAGAAGGAACGACAAAAACGTAACTTCCACGAATTCTGCCCATATAAGGAAATTGCCATAAAAGGCTCTAAAAACGATCAAAATCGACCAAAATTTTTCACAAATAGGAAATTGTAAGCAGCCACCAACAATGCTTCAATAGACATTTTGCAATCCTTTGGCACAGAATGAACGGCGAAAACGTAACTTCCACGAATTCTGCCCATATAAAGAAATTGCCATAAAAGGCTTTCAAAAAGATCAAAATCTATCAAAAATTTTTCACAAATAGGAAATTGTAAGCAGCCATTATCAATGCTTTAATAGACATTTTGCAATCTTTTGGCACCGAATGAACGACAAAAACGTAACTTCAACGAATTCTGCCCATATAAGGAAATTGCCATAAAAGGCTCTCAAAACGATCAAAATCTACCAAAAATTTTTTACAAATAGGAAATTGTAAGCAGCGACCATCAATGCTTCAACAGACATTTTGCAATCCTTTGGCACAGAATGAACGGCGAAAACGTAACTTCCACGAATTCTGCCCATATAAGGAAATTGCCATAAAAGAGTTTTAAATCTATCAAAATGTACCCAAAGTTTTTCACAAATAGGAATTTGTGAGCAGCTACCATCAATGCTTCAATAGACATTTTGCAATCTTTTGGCACAGAAGGAACGACAAAAACGTAACTTCCACGAATTCTGCCCATATAAGAAAATTGCCATAAAAGGCTTTCAAAAGGATCAAAATCTATCAAAAATTTTTCACAAATAGGAAATTGTGAGCAGCCACCATCAATGCTTCAATAGACATTTTGCAATCTTTTGGCACCGAATGAACGACAAAAACGTAACTTCAACGAATTCTGCCCATATAAGGAAATTGCCATAAAAGGCTCTAAAAACTATCAAAATGTACCAAAAGTTTTTCACAAATAGGAAATTGCAAGCAGCCACCAACAATGCTTCAATAGACATTTTGCAATCTTTTGGCACAAAATGAACGGCGAAAACGTAACTTATACGAATTCTGCCCATATAAGGAAATTGCCATAAAAGGCTTTCAAAAGGATCAAAATCTACCAAAAATTTTCCCCAAATATGAAATTGTAAGCAGCCAACATCAATGCTTCAATAGACATTTTGCAATCTTTTGGCACCGAATGAACGACAAAAACGTAACTTCAACGAATTCTGCCCATATAAGGAAATTGCCATAAAAGGCTCTCAAAACCATCAAAATCTACCAAAAATTTTGTAGAAATAGGAAATTGACAGTGGCTATCATCATGGCCTCAAAAGATTCCTTGCAATCTTTTGGCACCAAATGAACGGCAAAAACGTAATTTCAACGAATTCTGCCCATATAAGGAAATTGCCATAAAAGGCTCTCAAAACTATCAAAATCTACCAAAAATTTTTCACAAAAAGGAAATTGTAAGCAGCCACCAACAATGCTTCAATAGACATTTTGCAATCTTTTGGCACAGAATGAACGACAAAAACGTAACCTCCACGAATTCTGCCCATATAAGGAAATTGCCATAAAAGGGTGTTAAAACGATCAAAATCTACCAAAAATTTTGTACGAATAGGAAATTGCAAGCAGCCACCAACAATGCTTCAATAGACATTTTGCAATCTTTTGGCACAGAATGAACGGCGAAAACGTAACTTCCACGAATTCTGCCCATATAAGGAAATTGCCATAAAAGGCTCTAAAAACGATCAAAATCTACCAAAAGTTTTTCACAAATAGGAAATTGCAAGCAGCCACCAACAATGCTTCAATAGACATTTTGCAATCTTTTGGCACAGAATGAACGGCGAAAACGTAACTTCCACGAATTCTGCCCATATAAGGAAATTGCCATAAAAGGCTTTCAAAAGGATCAAAATCTACCAAAAATTTTTCACAAATAGGAAATTGTAAGCAGCCATCATCAATGCTTCAATGGACATTTTGCAATCTTTTGGCACAGAAGGAACGACAAAAACGTAACTTCCACGAATTCTGCCCATATAAGGAAATTGCCATAAAAGGCTCTCAAAACGATCAAAATTTACCAAAAATTTTTTACAAATAGGAAATTGTGAGCAGCGACCATCAATGCTTCAACAGACATTTTGCAATCCTTTGGCACAGAATGAACGGCGAAAACGTAACTTCCACGAATTCTGCCCATATAAGGAAATTGCCATAAAAGGCTTTTAAATCTATCAAAATGTACCAAAAGTTTTTCACAAATAGGAAATTGTAAGCATCTACCATCAATGCTTCAACAGACATTTTGCAATCTTTTGGCACAGAATGAACGGCGAAAACGTAACTTCCACGAATTCTGCCCATATAAGGAAATTGCCATAAAAGTCTCTAAAAACGATCAAAATCTACCAAAAGTTATTCACAAATAGGAAATTGCAAGCAGCCACCAACAATGCTTAAATAGACATTTTGCAATTTTTTGGCACAGAATGAACGGCGAAAACGTAACTTCCACGAATTCTGCCCATATAAGGAAATTGCCACAAAAGGCTTTCAAAAGGATCAAAATCTACCAAAACTTTTTCACAAATAAGAAATTGTAAGCAGCCACAATCAATGCTTCAATAGACAGTTTGCAATCTTTTGGCACCGAATGAACGACAAAAACGTAACTTCAACGAATTCTGCCCATATAAGGAAATTGCCATAAAAGGCTCTCAAAACCATCAAAATCTACCAAAAATTTTGTAGAAATAGGAAATTGACAGTGGCTACCATCATTGCCTCAAAAGATTCCTTGCAATCTTTTGGCACCAAATGAACGGCAAAAACGTAATTTCAACGAATTCTGCCCATATAAGGAAATTGCCATAAAAGGCTCTCAAAACGATCAAAATCTACCAAAAATTTTTCACAAATAGGAAATTGTAAGCAGCCACCAAAAATGCTTCAATAGACATTTTGCAATCTTTTGGCACAGAATGAACGACAAAAACGTAACCTCCACGAATTCTGCCCATATAAAAAAATTGCCATAAAAGGCTGTCAAAACGATCAAAATCTACCAAAAATTTTGTACGAATAGGAAATTGCAAGCAGCCACCAACAATGCTTCAATAGACATTTTGCAATCTTTTGGCACAAAATGAACGGCGAAAACGTAACTTCCACGAATTCTGCCCATATAAGGAAATTGCCATAAAAGGCTCTAAAAATGATCAAAATCTACCAAAAGTTTTTCACAAACAGGAAATTGCAAGCAGCCACCAACAATGCTTCAATAGACATTTTGCAATCTTTTGGCACAGAATGAACGGCGAAAACGTAACTTCCACGAATTCTGCCCATATAAGGAAATTGCCATAAAAGGCTTTAAAAGGATCAAAATCTACCAAAAATTTTTCACAAATAGGAAATTGTAAGCAGCCACCATCAATGCTTCAATAGACATTTTGCAATCTTTTGGCACCGAATGAACGACAAAAACGTAACTTCAACGAATTCTGCCCATATCAGGAAATTGCCATAAAAAGCTCTCAAAACCATCAAAATCTACCAAAAATTTTGTACAAATAGGAAATTGTAAGCAGCTACCATCAATGCTTTAACAGACATTTTGCAATCTTTTGGCACCGAATGAACGACAAAAACGTAACTTCAACGAATTCTGCCCATATAAGGAAATTGCCATAAAAAGCTCTCAAAACCATCAAAATCTACCAAAAATTTTGTACAAATAGGAAATTGTAAGCAGCTACCATCAATGCTTTAACAGACATTTTGCAATCCTTTGGCACAGAATGAACGGCGAAAACGTAACTTCCACGAATTCTGCCCATATAAGGAAATTGCCATAAAAGGCTCTAAAAACGATCAAAATCTACCAAAAATTTTCCCCAAATATGAAATTGTAAGCAGCCAACATCAATGCTTCAATAGACATTTTGCAATCCTTTGGCACAGAATGAACGGCGAAAACGTAACTTCCACGAATTCTGCCCATATAAAGAAATTGCCATAAAAGGCTTTCAAAAAGATCAAAATCTATCAAAAATTTTTCACAAACAGGAAATTGTAAGCAGCCACCATCATTGCTTCAATAGACATTTTGCAATCTTTTGGCACCGAATGAACGACAAAAACGTAACTTCAACGAATTCTGCCCATATAAGGAAATTCCCATAAAAAGCTCTCAAAACCATCAAAATCTACCAGAAATTTTTCACAAATAGGAAATTGTAAGCAGCCACCAACAATGCTTCAATGGACATTTTGCAATCTTTTGGCACAGAATGAAGGACAAAAACGTCAATTCCACGAATTCTGCCCATATATGGAAATTGCTATAAAAGGCTGTCAAAACGATCAAAATCTACCAAAAATTTTGTACAAATAGGAAATTGACAGTGGCTACCATCATGGCCTCAAAAGATTCCTTGCAACCTTTCGGCACCAAATGAACGGCAAAAACGTAATTTCAACGAATTCTGCCCATATAAAGAAATTGCCATAAAAGGCTCTCAAAACGATCAAAATCTACCAAAAATTTTTTACAAATAGGAAATTGTAAGCAGCGACCATCAATGCTTCAACAGACATTTTGCAATCCTTTGGCACAGAATGAACGGCGAAAACGTAACTTTCACGAATTCTGCCCATATAAGGAAAATGCAATAAAAGGCTTTTAAATCTATCAAAATGTACCAAAAGTTTTTCACAAATAGGAAATTAGAAGCATCTACCATCAATGTTTCAACAGACATTTTGCAATCTTTTGGCACAGAATGAACGGCAAAAACGTAACTTCCACGAATTCTGCCCATATAAGGAAATTGCCATAAAAGGCTCTAAAAACGATCAAAATCTACCAAAAATTTTTCACAAATAGGAAATTGTGAGCAGCCACCAACAATGCTTCAATAGACATTTTGCAATCCTTTGGCACAGAATGAACGGCGAAAAGGTAACTTCCGCGAATTCTGCCCATATAAGGAAATTGCCATAAAAGGCTTTCAAAAGGATCAAAATCTACCAAAATTTTTTCACAAATAGGAAATTGTAAGCAGCCACCATCAATGCTTCAATAGACATTTTGCAATCTTTTGGCACCGAATGAACGACAAAAACGTAACTTCAACGAATTCTGCCCATATAAGGAAATTGCCATAAAAGGCTCTCAAAACCGTCAAAATCTACCAAAAATTTTGTACAAATAGGAAATTGAAAGTGGCTACCATCATGGCCTCAAAAGATTCCTTTTAATCTTTCGGCACCAAATGAACGGCAAAAACGTAATTTCAACGAATTCTGCCCATATAAGGAAATTGCCATAAAAGGCTCTCAAAACGATCAAAATCTACAAAAAATTTTTCACAAATAGGAAATTGTAAGCAGCGACCATCAATGCTTCAACAGACAATTTGCAATTCTTTTGGCACAGAATGAACGGCGAACACGTAACTTTCACGAATTCTGCCCATATAAGGAAATTGCCATAAAAGGCTTTTAAATCTATCAAAATGTACCAAAAGTTTTTCACAAATAGGAAATTGTAAGCATCTACCATCAATGCTTCAACAGACATTTCGCAATCTTTTGGCACAGAATGAACGGCGAAAACGTAACTTCCACGAATTCTGCCCATATAAGGAAATTGCCATAAAAGGCTTTTAAATCTATCAAAATGTACCAAAAATTTTTCACAAATAGGAAATTGTAAGCAGCCACCATCAATGCTTCAATAGACATTTTGCAATCTTTTGGCACCGAATGAACGACAAAAACGTAACTTCAACGAATTCTGCCCATATAAGGAAATTGCCAGAAAAGGCTCTCAAAGCCATCAAAATCTACCAAAAATTTTTCACAAATAGCAAATTGTAAGCAACCACCAACAATGCTTCAATAGACATTTTGCAATCTTTTGGCACAGAATGAACGACAAAAACGTAACTTCCACGAATTCTGCCCATATAAGGAAATTGCCATAAAGGGCTCTAAAAACGATCAAAATCTACCAAAAATTTTTCACAAATAGGAAATTGCTAGCAGCCACCAACAATGCTTCAATAGACATTTTGCAATCCTTTGGCACAGAATGAACGGCGAAAACGTAACTTCCACGAATTCTGCCCATATAAGGAAATTGCCATAAAAGGCTTTCAAAAGGATCAAAATCTACCAAAAATTTTTCACAAATAGGAAATTGTAAGCAGCCACCATCAATGCTTCAATAGACATTTTGCAATCTTTTGGCACCGAATGAACGACAAAAACGTAACTTCAACGAATTCTGCCCATATAAGGAAATTGCCATAAAAGGCTCTCAAAACCGTCAAAATCTACCAAAAATTTTGTACAAACAGGAAATTGAAAGTGGCTACCATCATGGCCTCAAAAGATTCCTTGCAATCTTTCAGCACCAAATGAACGGCAAAAACGTAATTTCAACGAATTCTGCCCATATAAGGAAATTGCCAAAAAGGCTTTTAAATCTATCAAAATGTACCCAAAGTTTTTCACAAATAGGAAATTGTGAGCAGCCACCAACAATGCTTCAATAGACATTTTGCAATCTTTTGGCACAGAATGAACGGCGAAAACGTAACTTCCACGAATTCTGCCCATATAAGGAAATTGCCATAAAAGGCTTTCAAAAGGATCAAAATCTACCAAAAATTTTGCACAAATAGGAAATTGTAAGCAGCCACCATCATTGCTTCAATAGACATTTTGCAATCTTTTGGCACCAAATGAACGGCTAAAACGTAATTTCAACGAATTCTGCCCATGTAAGGAAATTGCCATAAAAGGCTCTCAAAACGATCAAAATCTACCAAAAATTTTTCACAAATAGGAAATTGTAAGCAGCGACCATCAATGCTTCAACAGACATTTTGCAATCCTTTGGCACAGGATGAACGGCGAAAACTTAACTTTCACGAATTCTGCCCATATAAGGAAATTGCCATAAAAGGCTTTTAAATCTATCAAAATGTACCAAAAGTTTTTCACAAATAGGAAATTGTAAGCATCTACCATCAATGCTTCAACAGACATTTCGCAATCTTTTGGCACAGAATGAACGGCGAAAACGTAACTTCCACGAATTCTGCCCATATAAGGAGATTGCCATAAAAGGCTCTAAAAACGATCAAAATCTACCAAAAATTTTTCACAAATAGCAAATTGTAAGCAGCCACCAACAATGCTTCAATAGACATTTTGCAATCCTTTGGCACAGAATGAACGGCAAAAACGTAACTTCCACGAATTCTGCCCATATAAGGAAATTGCCATAAAAGGCTTTTAAATCCATCAAAATGTACCAAAAATTTTTCACAAATAGGAAATTTTAAGCAGCCAACATCAATGCTTCAATAGACATTTTGCAATCTTTTGGCACCGAATGAACGACAAAAACGTAACTTCAACGAATTCTGCCCATATAAGGAAATTGCCATAAAAGGCTTTCAAAAGGATCAAAATCTACCAAAAATTTTTCACAAATAGGAAATTGTAAGCAGCCACCATCAATGCTTCAATAGACATTTTGCAATCTTTTGGCACCGAATGAACGACAAAAACGTAACTTCAACGAATTCTGCCCATATAAGGAAATTGCCATAAAAGGCTCTCAAAACCGTCAAAATCTACCAAAATGTTTGTACAAATAGGAAACTGAAAGTGGCTACCATCATGGCCTCAAAAGATTCCTTGCAATCTTTCGGCACCAAATGAACGGCAAAAACGTAATTTCAACGAATTCTGCCCATATAAGGAAATTGCCATAAAAGGCTCTCAAAACGATCAAAATCTGCCAAAAATTTTTCACAAATAGGAAATTGTAAGCAGCTACCATCAATACTTCAACAGACATTTGCAATCCTTTGGCACAGAATGAACCGCGAAAACGTAACTTTCACGAATTCTGCCCATATAAGGAAATTGCCATAAAAGGCTTTTAAATCTATCAAAATGTACCCAAAGTTTTTCACAAATAGGAAATTGTAAGCAGCTACCACCAATGCTTCAATAGACATTTTGCAATCTTTTGGCACAGAAGGAACGACAAAAACGTAACTTCAACGAATTCTGCCCATATAAGGAAATTGCCATAAAAGGCTCTCAAAACCGTCAAAATCTACCAAAAATTTTGTACAAATAGGAAATTGAAAGTGGCTACCATCATGGCCTCAAAAGATTCCTTGCAATCTTTCGGCACCAAATGAACGGCAAAAACGTAATTTCAACGAATTCTGCCCATATAAGGAAATTGCCATAAAAGGCTCTCAAAACGATCAAAATCTGCCAAAAATTTTTCACAAATAGGAAACTGTAAGCAGCTACCATCAATGCTTCAACAGACATTTGCAATCCTTTGGCACAGAATGAACCGCGAAAACGTAACTTTCACGAATTCTGCCCATATAAGGAAATTGCCATAAAAGGCTTTTAAATCTATCAAAATGTACCCAAAGTTTTTCACAAATAGGAAATTGTGAGCAGCTACCACCAATGCTTCAATAGACATTTTGCAATCTTTTGGCACAGAAGGAACGACAAAAACGTAACTTCCACGAATTCTGCCCATATAAGGAAATTGCCATAAAAGGCTGTCAAAACGATCAAAATCTACCAAAAATTTTGTACAAATAGGAAATTGAAAGTGGCTACCATCATGGCCTCAAAAGATTCCTTGCAATCTTTCGGCACCAAATGAACGGCTAAAACGTAATTTCAACGAATTCTGCCCATATAAGGAAATTGCCATAAAAGGCTCTCAAAACGATCAAAATCTACAAAAAATTTTTCACAAATAGGAAATTGTGAGCAGCGACCATCAATGCTTCAACAGACAATTTGCAATTCTTTTGGCACAGAATGAACGGCGAACACGTAACTTTCACGAATTCTGCCCATATAAGGAAATTGCCATAAAAGGCTTTCAAATCTATCAAAATGTACCAAAAGTTTTTCACAAATAAGAAATTGTAAGCATCTACCATCAATGCTTCAACAGACATTTCGCAATCTTTTGGCACAGAATGAACGGCGAAAACGTAACTTCCACGAATTCTGCCCATATAAGGAAATTGCCATAAAAGGCTTTTAAATCTATCAAAATGTACCAAAAATTTTTCACAAATAGGAAATTGTGAGCAGCCACCAACAATGCTTCAATATACATTTTGCAATCTTTTGGCACAGAATGAACGGCGAAAACGTAACTTCCACGAATTCTGCCCATATAAGGAAATTGCCATAAAAGGCTTTCAAAAGGATCAAAATCTACCAAAAATTTTGCACAAATAGGAAATTGTAAGCAGCCACCATCATTGCTTCAATAGACATTTTGCAATCTTTTGGCACCAAATAAACGGCTAAAACGTAATTTCAACGAATTCTGCCCATGTAAGGAAATTGCCATAAAAGGCTCTCAAAACGATCAAAATCTACCAAAAATTTTTCACAAATAGGAAATTGTAAGCAGCGACCATCAATGCTTCAACAGACATTTTGCAATCCTTTGGCACAGGATGAACGGCGAAAACTTAACTTTCACGAATTCTGCCCATAAAAGGAAATTGCCATAAAAGGCTTTTAAATCTATCAAAATGTACCAAAAGTTTTTCACAAATAGGAAATTGTAAGCATCTACCATCAATGCTTCAACAGACATTTCGCAATCTTTTGGCACAGAATGAACGGCGAAAACGTAACTTCCACGAATTCTGCCCATATAAGGAGATTGCCATAAAAGGCTCTAAAAACGATCAAAATCTACCAAAAATTTTTCACAAATAGCAAATTGTAAGCAGCCACCAACAATGCTTCAATAGACATTTTGCAATCCTTTGGCACAGAATGAACGGCAAAAACGTAACTTCCACGAATTCTGCCCATATAAGGAAATTGCCATAAAAGGCTTTTAAATCCATCAAAATGTACCAAAAATTTTTCACAAATAGGAAATTTTAAGCAGCCAACATCAATGCTTCAATAGACATTTTGCAATCTTTTGGCACCGAATGAACGACAAAAACGTAACTTCAACGAATTCTGCCCATATAAGGAAATTGCCATAAAAGGCTTTCAAAAGGATCAAAATCTACCAAAAATTTTTCACAAATAGGAAATTGTAAGCCGCCACCACCAATGCTTCAATAGACATTTTGCAATCTTTTGGCACCGAATGAACGACAAAAACGTAACTTCAACGAATTCTGCCCATATAAGGAAATTGCCATAAAAGGCTCTCAAAAGCGTCAAAATCTACCAAAATGTTTGTACAAATAGGAAACTGAAAGTGGCTACCATCATAGCCTCAAAAGATTCCTTGCAATCTTTCAGCACCAAATGAACGGCAAAAACGTAAATTCAACGAATTCTGCCCATATAAGGAAATTGCCATAAAAGGCTTTTAAATCTATCAAAATGTACCCAAAGTTTTTCACAAATAGGAAATTGTGAGCAGCCACCAACAATTCTTCAATAGACATTTTGCAATCTTTTGGCACAGAATGAACGGCGAAAACGTAACTTCCACGAATTCTGCCCATATAAGGAAATTGCCATCAAAGGCTTTCAAAAGGATCAAAATCTACCAAAAATTTTGCACAAATAGGAAATTGTAAGCAGCCACCATCATTGCTTCAATAGACATTTTGCAATCTTTTGGCACCAAATGAACGGCTAAAACGAAATTTCAACGAATTCTGCCCATATAAGGAAATTGCCATAAAAGGCTTTTAAATCTATCAAAATGTACCAAAAGTTTTTCACAAATAGGAAATTGTAAGCATCTACCATCAATGCTTCAACAGACATTTCGCAATCTTTTGGCACAGAATGAACGGCGAAAACGTAACTTCCACGAATTCTGCCCATATAAGGAGATTGCCATAAAAGGCTCTAAAAACGATCAAAATCTACCAAAAATTTTTCACAAATAGCAAATTGTAAGCAGCCACCAACAATGCTTCAATAGACATTTTGCAATCCTTTGGCACAGAATGAACGGCAAAAACGTAACTTCCACGAATTCTGCCCATATAAGGAAATTGCCATAAAAGGCTTTTAAATCCATCAAAATGTACCAAAAATTTTTCACAAATAGGAAATTTTAAGCAGCCAACATCAATGCTTCAATAGACATTTTGCAATCTTTTGGCACCGAATGAACGACAAAAACGTAACTTCAACGAATTCTGCCCATATAAGGAAATTGCCATAAAAGGCTTTCAAAAGGATCAAAATCTACCAAAAATTTTTCACAAATAGGAAATTGTAAGCAGCCACCACCAATGCTTCAATAGACATTTTGCAATCTTTTGGCACCGAATGAACGACAAAAACGTAACTTCAACGAATTCTGCCCATATAAGGAAATTGCCATAAAAGGCTCTCAAAACCGTCAAAATCTACCAAAATGTTTGTACAAATAGGAAACTGAAAGTGGCTACCATCATAGCCTCAAAAGATTCCTTGCAATCTTTCAGCACCAAATGAACGGCAAAAACGTAAATTCAACGAATTCTGCCCATATAAGGAAATTGCCATAAAAGGCTTTTAAATCTATCAAAATGTACCAAAGTTTTTCACAAATAGGAAATTGTGAGCAGCCACCAACAATGCTTCAATAGACATTTTGCAATCTTTTGGCACAGAATGAACGGCGAAAACGTAACTTCCACGAATTCTGCCCATATAAGGAAATTGCCATCAAAGGCTTTCAAAAGGATCAAAATCTACCAAAAATTTTGCACAAATAGGAAATTGTAAGCAGCCACCATCATTGCTTCAATAGACATTTTGCAATCTTTTGGCACCAAATGAACGGCTAAAACGAAATTTCAACGAATTCTGCCCATATAAGGAAATTGCCATAAAAGGCTCTCAAAACGATCAAAATCTACCAAAAATTTTTCACAAATAGGAAATTGTAAGCAGCGACCATCAATGCTTCAACAGACATTTTGCAATCCTTTGGCACAGGATGAACGGCGAAAACTTAACTTTCACGAATTCTGCCCATATAAGGAAATTGCCATAAAAGGCTGTAAAAACGATCAAAATCTACCAAAAATTTTTCACAAATAGGAAATTGTGAGCAGCCACCAACAATGCTTCAATAGACATTTTGCAATCCTTTGGCACAGAATGAACGGCGAAAACGTAACTTCCACGAATTCTGCCCATATAAGGAAATTGCCATAAAAGGCTTTCAAAAGGATCAAAATCTACCAAAAATTTTTCACAAATAGGAAATTGTAAGCAGCCACCATCAATGCTTCAATAGACATTTTGCAATCTTTTGGCACCGAATGAACGACAAAAACGTAATTTCAACGAATTCTGCCCATATAAGGAAATTGCCATAAAAGGCTTTCAAAAGGATCAAAATCTACCAAAAATTTTTCACAAATAGGAAATTGTAAGCAGCCACCACCAATGCTTCAATAGACATTTTGCAATCTTTTGGCACCGAATGAACGGCGAAAACTTAACTTTCACGAATTCTGCCCATATAAGGAAATTGCCATAAAAGGCTCTAGAAACGATCAAAATCTACCAAAAATTTTTCACAAATAGGAAATTGTGAGCAGCCACCAACAATGCTTCAATAGACATTTTGCAATCCTTTGGCACAGAATGAACGGCGAAAACGTAACTTCCACGAATTCTGCCCATATAAGGAAATTGCCATAAAAGGCTTTCAAAAGGATCAAAATCTACCAAAAATTTTTCACAAATAGGAAATTGTGAGCAGCCACCATCAATGCTTCAATAGACATTTTGCAATCTTTTGGCACCGAATGAACGACAAAAACGTAACTTCAACGAATTCTGCCCATATAAGGAAATTGCCATAAAAGGCTCTCAAAACCGTCAAAATCTACCAAAAATTTTGTACAAACAGGAAATTGAAAGTGGCTACCATCATGGCCTCAAAAGATTCCTTGCAATCTTTCAGCACCAAATGAACGGCAAAAACGTAATTTCAACGAATTCTGCCCATATAAGGAAATTGCCAAAAAGGCTTTTAAATCTATCAAAATGTACCCAAAGTTTTTCACAAATAGGAAATTGTGAGCAGCCACCAACAATGCTTCAATAGACATTTTGCAATCTTTTGGCACAGAATGAACGGCGAAAACGTAACTTCCACGAATTCTGCCCATATAAGGAAATTGCCATAAAAGGCTTTCAAAAGGATCAAAATCTACCAAAAATTTTGCACAAATAGGAAATTGTAAGCAGCCACCATCATTGCTTCAATAGACATTTTGCAATCTTTTGGCACCAAATGAACGGCTAAAACGTAATTTCAACGAATTCTGCCCATGTAAGGAAATTGCCATAAAAGGCTCTCAAAACGATCAAAATCTACCAAAAATTTTTCACAAATAGGAAATTGTAAGCAGCGACCATCAATGCTTCAACAGACATTTTGCAATCCTTTGGCACAGGATGAACGGCGAAAACTTAACTTTCACGAATTCTGCCCATATAAGGAAATTGCCATAAAAGGCTTTTAAATCTATCAAAATGTACCAAAAGTTTTTCACAAATAGGAAATTGTAAGCATCTACCATCAATGCTTCAACAGACATTTCGCAATCTTTTGGCACAGAATGAACGGTGAAAACGTAACTTCCACGAATTCTGCCCATATAAGGAGATTGCCATAAAAGGCTCTAAAAACGATCAAAATCTACCAAAAATTTTTCACAAATAGCAAATTGTAAGCAGCCACCAACAATGCTTCAATAGACATTTTGCAATCCTTTGGCACAGAATGAACGGCAAAAACGTAACTTCCACGAATTCTGCCCATATAAGGAAATTGCCATAAAAGGCTTTTAAATCCATCAAAATGTACCAAAAATTTTTCACAAATAGGAAATTTTAAGCAGCCAACATCAATGCTTCAATAGACATTTTGCAATCTTTTGGCACCGAATGAACGACAAAAACGTAACTTCAACGAATTCTGCCCATATAAGGAAATTGCCATAAAAGGCTTTCAAAAGGATCAAAATCTACCAAAAATTTTTCACAAAAAGGAAATTGTAAGCAGCCACCATCAATGCTTCAATAGACATTTTGCAATCTTTTGGCACCGAATGAACGACAAAAACGTAACTTCAACGAATTCTGCCCATATAAGGAAATTGCCATAAAAGGCTCTCAAAACCGTCAAAATCTAACAAAATGTTTGTACAAATAGGAAACTGAAAGTGGCTACCATCATAGCCTCAAAAGATTCCTTGCAATCTTTCAGCACCAAATGAACGGCAAAAACGTAATTTCAACGAATTCTGCCCATATAAGGAAATTGCCATAAAAGGCTTTTAAATCTATCAAAATGTACCCAAAGTTTTTCACAAATAGGAAATTGTGAGCAGCCACCAACAATGCTTCAATAGACATTTTGCAATCTTTTGGCACAGAATGAACGGCGAAAACGTAACTTCCACGAATTCTGCCCATATAAGGAAATTGCCATAAAAGGCTTTCAAAAGGATCAAAATCTACCAAAAGTTTTTCACAAATAGGAAATTGTAAGCATCTACCATCAATGCTTCAACAGACATTTCGCAATCTTTTGGCACAGAATGAACGGCGAAAACGTAACTTCCACGAATTCTGCCCATATAAGAAGATTGCCATAAAAGGCTCTAAAAACGATCAAAATCTACCAAAAATTTTTCACAAATAGGAAATTGTAAGCAGCCACCAACAATGCTTCAATAGACATTTTGCAATCCTTTGGCACAGAATGAACGGCAAAAACGTAACTTACACGAATTCTGCCCATATAAGGAAATTGCCATAAAAGGCTTTTAAATCCATCAAAATGTACCAAACATTTTTCACAAATAGGAAATTGTAAGCAGCCACCATCAATGCTTTAATAAACATTTTGCAATCTTTTGGCACCGAATGAACGACAAAAACGTAACTTCAACGAATTCTGCCCATATAAGGAAATTGCCATAAAAGGCTGTCAAAACGATCAAAATCTACCAAAAATTTTGTACAAATAGGAAATTGAAAGTGGCTACCATCATGGCCTCAAAAGATTCCTTGCAATCTTTCGGCACCAAATGAACGGCAAAAACGTAATTTCAACGAATTCTGCCCATATAAGGAAATTGCCATAAAAGGCTCTCAAAACGATCAAAATTTACCAAAAATTTTTCACAAATAGGAAATTGTAAGCAGCGACTACCAATGCTTCAACAGACATTTTGCAATCCTTTGGCACAGAATGAACGGTGAAAACGTAACTTTCACGAATTCTGCCCATATAAGGAAATTGCCATCAAAGGCTTTTAAATCTATCAAAATGTACCAAAAGTTTTTCACAAATAGGAAATTAGAAGCATCTACCATCAATGTTTCAACAGACATTTTGCAATCTTTTGGCACAGAATGAACGGCAAAAACGTAATTTCAACGAATTCTGCCCATATAAGGAAATTGCCATAAAAGGCTCTCAAAACGATCAAAATCTACCAAAAATTTTTCACAAATAGGAAATTGTAAGCATCTACCATCAATGCTTCAACAGACATTTTGCAATCTTTTGGCACAGAATGAGCGGCGAAAACGTAACTTCCACGAATTCTGCCCATATAAGGAAATTGCCATCAAAGGCTTTTAAATCTATCAAAATGTACCAAAAGTTTTTCACAAATAGGAAATTAGAAGCATCTACCATCAATGTTTCAACAGACATTTTGCAATCTTTTGGCACAGAATGAACGGCAAAAACGTAATTTCAACGAATTCTGCCCATATAAGGAAATTGCCATAAAAGGCTCTCAAAACGATCAAAATCTACCAAAAATTTTTCACAAATAGGAAATTGTAAGCATCTACCATCAATGCTTCAACAGACATTTTGCAATCTTTTGGCACAGAATGAGCGGCGAAAACGTAACTTCCACGAATTCTGCCCATATAAGGAAATTGCCATAAAAGGCTCTAAAAACGATCAAAATCTACCAAACATTTTTCACAAATAGGAAATTGTAAGCAGCCACCATCAATGCTTTAATAAACATTTTGCAATCTTTTGGCACCGAATGAACGACAAAAACGTAACTTCAACGAATTCTGCCCATATAAGGAAATTGCCATAAAAGGCTGTCAAAACGATCAAAATCTACCAAAAATTTTGTACAAATAGGAAATTGAAAGTGGCTACCATCATGGCCTCAAAAGATTCCTTGCAATCTTTCGGCACCAAATGAACGGCAAAAACGTAACTTACACGAATTCTGCCCATATAAGGAAATTGCCATAAAAGGCTTTTAAATCCATCAAAATGTACCAAACATTTTTCACAAATAGGAAATTGTAAGCAGCCACCATCAATGCTTTAATAAACATTTTGCAATCTTTTGGCACCGAATGAACGACAAAAACGTAACTTCAACGAATTCTGCCCATATAAGGAAATTGCCATAAAAGGCTGTCAAAACGATCAAAATCTACCAAAAATTTTGTACAAATAGGAAATTGAAAGTGGCTACCATCATGGCCTCAAAAGATTCCTTGCAATCTTTCGGCACCAAATGAACGGCAAAAACGTAATTTCAACGAATTCTGCCCATATAAGGAAATTGCCATAAAAGGCTCTCAAAACGATCAAAATTTACCAAAAATTTTTCACAAATAGGAAATTGTAAGCAGCGACTACCAATGCTTCAACAGACATTTTGCAATCCTTTGGCACAGAATGAACGGTGAAAACGTAACTTTCACGAATTCTGCCCATATAAGGAAATTGCCATCAAAGGCTTTTAAATCTATCAAAATGTACCAAAAGTTTTTCACAAATAGGAAATTAGAAGCATCTACCATCAATGTTTCAACAGACATTTTGCAATCTTTTGGCACAGAATGAACGGCAAAAACGTAATTTCAACGAATTCTGCCCATATAAGGAAATTGCCATAAAAGGCTCTCAAAACGATCAAAATCTACCAAAAATTTTTCACAAATAGGAAATTGTAAGCATCTACCATCAATGCTTCAACAGACATTTTGCAATCTTTTGGCACAGAATGAGCGGCGAAAACGTAACTTCCACGAATTCTGCCCATATAAGGAAATTGCCATAAAAGGCTCTAAAAACGATCAAAATCTACCAAAAATTTTTCACAAATGGGAAATTGTAAGCAGCCACCAACGATGCTTCAATAGACATTTTGCAATCCTTTGGCACAGAATGAACGGCGAAAACGTAACTTCCACGAATTCTGCCCATATACGGAAATTGCCATAAAAGGCTGTCAAAACGATCAAAATCTACCAAAAATTTTGTACGAATAGGAAATTGAAAATGGCTACCATCATGGCCTCAAAAGATTCCTTGCAATCTTTCGGCACCAAATGAACGGCAAAAACGTAATTTCAACGAATTCTGCCCATATAAGGAAATTGCCATAAAAGGCTCTCAAAACGATCAAAATCTACCAAAAATTTTTTACAAATAGGAAATTGTAAGCAGCGACCATCAATGCTTCAACAGACATTTTGCAATCCTTTGGCACAGAATGAACGGCGAAAACGTATCTTTCACGAATTCTGCCCATATAAGGAAATTGCCATAAAAGGCTTTTAAATCTATCAAAATGTACCAAAAGTTTTTCACAAATAGGAAATTGTAAGCATCTACCATCAATGCTTCAACAGACATTTTGCAATCTTTTGGCACAGAATGAGCGGCGAAAACTTAACTTCCACGAATTCTGCCCATATAAGGAAATTGCCATAAAAGGCTCTAAAAACGATCAAAATCTACCAAAAATTTTCCACAAATAGGAAATTGTAAGCAGCCACCAACAATGCTTCAATTGACATTTTGCAATCCTTTGGCACAGAATGAACGGCGAAAACGTAACTTCCACGATTTCTGCCCATATAAGGAAATTGCCATAAAAGGCTGTCAAAACGATCAAAATCTACCAAAAATTTTGTACAAATAGGAAATTGAAAGTGGCTACCATCATGGCCTCAAAAGATTCCTTGCAATCTTTCGGCACCAAATGAACGGCAAAAACGTAATTTCAACGAATTCTGCCCATATAAGGAAATTGCCATAAAAGGCTCTCAAAACGATCAAAATCTGCCAAAAATTTTTCACAAATAGGAAATTGTAAGCAGCTACCATCAATGCTTCAATAGTTATTTTGCAATCTTTTGGCACAGAAGGAACGACAAAAACGTAACTTCCACGAATTCTGCCCATATAAGGAAATTGCCATAAAAGGCTGTCAAAACGATCAAAATCTACCAAAAATTTTGTACGAATAGGAAATTGAAAGTGGCTACCATCATGGCCTCAAAAGATTCCTTGCAATCTTTTGGCACCAAATGAACGGCAAAAACGTAATTTCAACGCATTCTGCCCATATAAGGAAATTGCCATAAAAGGCTCTCAAAACGATCAAAATCTACCAAAAATTTTTCACAAATAGGAAATTGTAAGCAACGACCATCAATGCTTCAACAGACATTTTGCAATCCTTTGGCACAGAATGAACGGCGAAAACGTAACTTTCACGAATTCTGCCCAAATAAGGAAATTGCCATAAAAGGCTTTTAAATCTATCAAAATGTACCAAACGTTTTTCACAAATAGGAAATTGTAAGCATCTACCATCAATGCTTCAACAGACATTTTGCAATCTTTTGGCACAGAATGAGCGGCGAAAACTTAACTTCCACGAATTCTGCCCATATAAGGAAATTGCCATAAAAGGCTCTAAAAACGATCAAAATCTACCAAAAATTTTTCACAAATAGGAAATTGTAGGCAGCCACCAATAATGCTTCAATTGACATTTTGCAATCCTTTGGCACAGAATGAACGGCGAAAACGTAACTTCCACGAATTCTGCCCATATAAGGAAATTGCCATAAAAGGCTGTCAAAACGATCAAAATCTACCAAAAATTTTGTACAAATAGGAAATTGAAAGTGGCTACCATCATGGCCTCAAAAGATTCCTTGCAATCTTTCGGCACCAAATGAACGGCAAAAACGTAATTTCAACGAATTCTGCCCATATAAAGAAATTGCCATAAAAGGCTCTCAAAACGATCAAAATCTGCCAAAAATTTTTCACAAATAGGAAATTGTAAGCAGCTACCATCAATGCTTCAATAGTTATTTTGCAATCTTTTGGCACAGAAGGAACGACAAAAACGTAACTTCCACGAATTCTGCCCATATAAGGAAATTGCCATAAAAGGCTGTCAAAACGATCAAAATCTACCAAAAATTTTGTACGAATAGGAAATTGAAAGTGGCTACCATCATGGCCTCAAAAGATTCCTTGCAATCTTTTGGCACCAAATGAACGGCAAAAACGTAATTTCATCGCATTCTGCTCATATAAGGAAATTGCCATAAAAGGCTCTCAAAACGATCAAAATCTACCAAAAATTTTTCACAAATAGGAAATTGTAAGCAACGACCATCAATGCTTCAACAGACATTTTGCAATCCTTTGGCACAGAATGAACGGCGAAAACGTAACTTTCACGAATTCTGCCCAAATAAGGAAATTGCCATAAAAGGCTTTTAAATCTATCAAAATGTACCAAACGTTTTTCACAAATAGGAAATTGTAAGCATCTACCATCAATGCTTCAACAGACATTTTGCAATCTTTTGGCACAGAATGAGCGGCGAAAACTTAACTTCCACGAATTCTGCCCATATAAGGAAATTGCCATAAAAGGCTCTAAAAACGATCAAAATCTACCAAAAATTTTTCACAAATAGGAAATTGTAGGCAGCCACCAACAATGCTTCAATTGACATTTTGCAATCCTTTGGCACAGAATGAACGGCGAAAACGTAACTTCCACGAATTCTGCCCATATAAGGAAATTGCCATAAAAGGCTGTCAAAACGATCAAAATCTACCAAAAATTTTGTACAAATAGGAAATTGAAAGTGGCTACCATCATGGCCTCAAAAGATTCCTTGCAATCTTTCGGCACCAAATGAACGGCAAAAACGTAATTTCAACGAATTCTGCCCATATAAGGAAATTGCCATAAAAGGCTCTCAAAACGATCAAAATCTGCCAAAAATTTTTCACAAATAGGAAATTGTAAGCAGCTACCATCATTGCTTCAATAGTTATTTTGCAATCTTTTGGCACAGAAGGAACGACAAAAACGTAACTTCCACGAATTCTGCCCACATAAGGAAATTGCCATAAAAGGCTGTCAAAACGATCAAAATCTACCAAAAATTTTGTACGAATAGGAAATTGAAAGTGGCTACCATCATGGCCTCAAAAGATTCCTTGCAATCTTTCGGCACCAAATGAACGGCAAAAATGTAATTTCAACGAATTCTGCCCATATATACGAAATTGCCATAAAAGGCTCTCAAAACGATCAAAATCTACCAAAAATTTTTTACAAATAGGAAATTGTAAGCAGCGACCATCAATGCTTCAACAGACTTTTTGCAATCCTTTGGCACAGAATGAACGGCGAAAACGTAATTTTCACGAATTCTGCCCATATAAGGAAATTGCCATAAAAGGCTTTTAAATCTATCAAAATGTACCAAAAGTTTTTCACAAATAGGAAATTGTAAGCATCTACCATCAATGCTTCAACAGACATTTTGCAATCTTTTGGCACAGAATGAACGGCGAAAACGTAACTTCCACGAATTCTGCCCATATAAGGAAATTGCCATAAAAGGCTGTCAAAACGATCAAAATCTACCAAAAATTTTGTACAAATAGGAAATTGAAAGTGGCTACCATCATGGCCTCAAAAGATTCCTTGCAATCTTTCGGCACCAAATGAACGGCAAAAACGTAATTTCAACGAATTCTGCCCATATAAGGAAATTGCCATAAAAGGCTCTCAAAACGATCAAAATCTGCCAAAAATTTTTCACAAATAGGAAATTGTAAGCAGCTACCATCATTGCTTCAATAGTTATTTTGCAATCTTTTGGCACAGAAGGAACGACAAAAACGTAACTTCCACGAATTCTGCCCACATAAGGAAATTGCCATAAAAGGCTGTCAAAACGATCAAAATCTACCAAAAATTTTGTACGAATAGGAAATTGAAAGTGGCTACCATCATGGCCTCAAAAGATTCCTTGCAATCTTTCGGCACCAAATGAACGGCAAAAATGTAATTTCAACGAATTCTGCCCATATATACGAAATTGCCATAAAAGGCTCTCAAAACGATCAAAATCTACCAAAAATTTTTTACAAATAGGAAATTGTAAGCAGCGACCATCAATGCTTCAACAGACTTTTTGCAATCCTTTGGCACAGAATGAACGGCGAAAACGTAATTTTCACGAATTCTGCCCATATAAGGAAATTGCCATAAAAGGCTTTTAAATCTATCAAAATGTACCAAAAGTTTTTCACAAATAGGAAATTGTAAGCATCTACCATCAATGCTTCAACAGACATTTTGCAATCTTTTGGCACAGAATGAACGGCGAAAACGTAACTTCCACGAATTCTGCCCATATAAGGAAATTGCCATAAAAGGCTCTAAAAACGATCAAAATCTACCAAAAATTTTCACAAATAGGAAATTGTAAGCAGCCACCAACAATGCTTCAATAGACATTTTGCAATCCTTTGGCACAGAATGAACGGCGAAAACGTAACTTCCACGAATTCTGCCCATATAAGGAAATTGCCATAAAAGTCTTTCAAAAGGATCAAAATCTACCAAAAATTTTTCACAAATAGGACACTATAAGCAGCTACCATCCATGCTTCAAGAGACATTTTGCAATCTTTTGGCACCGAATGAACGACAAAAACGTTACTTCAACGAATTCTGCCCATATAAGGAAATTGCCATAAAAGGCTTTTAAATCTATCAAAATGTACCAAAAGTTTTTCACAAATAGGAAATTGTAAGCATCTACCATCAATGCTTCAACAGACATTTTGCAATCTTTTGGCACAGAATGAACGGCGAAAACGTAACTTCCATGAATTCTGCCCATATAAGGAAATTGCCATAAAAGTCTTTCAAAAGGATCAAAATCTACCAAAAATTTTGCACAAATAGGAAATTGTAAGCAGCCACCATCAATGCTTCAATAGACATTTTGCAATCTTTTGGCACCGAATGAACGACAAAAACGTTACTTCAACGAATTCTGCCCATATAAAGAAATTGCCATAAAAGGCTTTTAAATCTATCAAAATGTACCAAAAGTTTTTCACAAATAGGAAATTGTAAGCATCTACCATCAATGCTTCAACAGACATTTTGCAATCTTTTGGCACAGAATGAACGGCGAAAACGTAACTTCCACGAATTCTGCCCATATAAGGAAATTGCCATAAAAGGCTCTAAAAACGATCAAAATCTACCAAAAATTTTCACAAATAGGAAATTGTAAGCAGCCACCAACAATGCTTCAATAGACATTTTGCAATCCTTTGGCACAGAATGAACGGCGAAAACGTAACTTCCACGAATTCTGCCCATATAAGGAAATTGCCATAAAAGTCTTTCAAAAGGATCAAAATCTACCAAAAATTTTGCACAAATAGGAAATTGTAAGCAGCCACCATCAATGCTTCAATAAACATTTTGCAATCTTTTGGCACAGAATGAACGGCGAAAACGTAACTTCCACGAATTCTGCCCATATAAGGAAATTGCCATAAAAGGCTCTAAAAACGATCAAAATCTACCAAAAATTTTCACAAATAGGAAATTGTAAGCAGCCACCAACAATGCTTCAATAGACATTTTGCAATCCTTTGGCACAGAATGAACGGCGAAAACGTAACTTCCACGAATTCTGCCCATATAAGGAAATTGCCATAAAAGTCTTTCAAAAGGATCAAAATCTACCAAAAATTTTTCACAAATAGGACACTATAAGCAGCTACCATCCATGCTTCAAGAGACATTTTGCAATCTTTTGGCACCGAATGAACGACAAAAACGTTACTTCAACGAATTCTGCCCATATAAGGAAATTGCCATAAAAGGCTTTTAAATCTATCAAAATGTACCAAAAGTTTTTCACAAATAGGAAATTGTAAGCATCTACCATCAATGCTTCAACAGACATTTTGCAATCTTTTGGCACAGAATGAACGGCGAAAACGTAACTTCCATGAATTCTGCCCATATAAGGAAATTGCCATAAAAGTCTTTCAAAAGGATCAAAATCTACCAAAAATTTTGCACAAATAGGAAATTGTAAGCAGCCACCATCAATGCTTCAATAGACATTTTGCAATCTTTTGGCACCGAATGAACGACAAAAACGTTACTTCAACGAATTCTGCCCATATAAAGAAATTGCCATAAAAGGCTTTTAAATCTATCAAAATGTACCAAAAGTTTTTCACAAATAGGAAATTGTAAGCATCTACCATCAATGCTTCAACAGACATTTTGCAATCTTTTGGCACAGAATGAACGGCGAAAACGTAACTTCCACGAATTCTGCCCATATAAGGAAATTGCCATAAAAGGCTCTAAAAACGATCAAAATCTACCAAAAATTTTCACAAATAGGAAATTGTAAGCAGCCACCAACAATGCTTCAATAGACATTTTGCAATCCTTTGGCACAGAATGAACGGCGAAAACGTAACTTCCACGAATTCTGCCCATATAAGGAAATTGCCATAAAAGTCTTTCAAAAGGATCAAAATCTACCAAAAATTTTGCACAAATAGGAAATTGTAAGCAGCCACCATCAATGCTTCAATAAACATTTTGCAATCTTTTGGCACCGAATGAACGACAAAAACGTAACTTCAACGAATTCTGCCCATATAAGGAAATTGCAATAAAAGGCTTTTAAATCTATCAAAATGTACCAAAAGTTTTTCACAAATAGGAAATTGTGAGCATCTACCATCAATGCTTCAACAGACATTTTGCAATCTTTTGGCACAGAATGAACGGCGAAAACGTAACTTCCACGAATTCTGCCCATATAAGAAAATTGCCATAAAAGGCGCTAAAAACGATCAAAATCTACCAAAAATTTTTCACAAATAGGAAATTGAAGCAGCCACCATCATTGCTTCAATAGACATTTTGCAATCCTTTGGCACAGAATGAAGGGCGAAAACGTAACTTCCACGAATTCTGCCCATATAAGGAAATTGCCATAAAAGGCTTTCAAAAGGATCAAAATCTTCCAAAAATTTTTCACAAATAGGAAATTGTAAGCAGCCACCATCAATGCTTCAATAGACATTTTGCAATCTTTTGGCACCGAATGAACGACAAAAACGTAACTTCAACGAATTCTGCCCATATAAGGAAATTGCCATAAAAGGCTCTCAAAACCATCAAAATCTACCAAAAATTTTGTACAAATAGGAAATTGACAGTGGCTACCATCATGGCCTCAAAAGATTCCTTGCAATCTTTTGGCACCAAATGGACAGCAAAATCGTAATTTTAACGAATTCTGCCCATATAAGGAAATTGCCGTAAAAGGCTTTTAAATCTATCAAAATGTACCAAAAGTTTTTCACAAATAGGAAATTGTAAGCAGCTACCATCAATGCTTCAACAGACATTTTACAATCTTTTGGCACAGAATGAACGGCGAAAACGTAACTTCCACGACTTCGGCCCATATAAGGAAATTGCCATAAAAATCTCTCAAAACGATCAAAATCTACCAAAAATTTTTCACAAATAGGAAATTGTAAGCAGCCACCAACAATGCTTCAATAGACATTTTGCAATCTTTTGGCACAGAATGAACGACAAAAACGTAACTTCCACGAATTCTGCCCATATAAGGAAATTGCCATAAAAGGCTGTCAAAACGATCAAAATCTACCAAAAATTTTGAACAAATAGGAAATTGAAAGTGGCTACCATCATGGCCTCAAAAGATTCCTTGCAATCTTTCGGCACCAAATGAACGGTAAAAACGTAATTTTAACGAATTCTGCCCATATAAGGAAATTGCCATAAATAGCTCTTAAATCTATCAAAATGTACCAAAAGTTTTTCACAAATAGGAAATTGCAAGCAGCCACCAACAATGCTTCAATAGACATTTTCCAATCTTTTGGCACAGATTGAACGACAAAAACGTAACTTCAACGATTTCTGCCCATATAAGGAAATTGCCATAAAAGGCTGTCAAAAGGATCAAAATCTACCAAAAATTTTGTACAAATAGGAAATTGAAAGTGGCTACCATCATGGCCTCAAAAGATTCCTTGCAATCTTTCGGCACCAAATGAACGGCAAAAACGTAATTTCAACGAATTCTGCCCATATAAGGAAATTGCCATAAAGGGCTCTCAAAACGATCAAAATCTACAAAAAATTTTTCACAAATAGGAAATTGTAAGCAGCGATCATCAATGCTTCAACAGACATTTTGCAATCCTTTGGCACAAAATGAACGGGGAAAACGTAACTTTCACGAATTCTGCCCATATAAGGAAATTGCCATAAAGGGCTTTTAAATCTATCAAAATGTACCAAAAGTTTTTCACAAATAGGAAATTGTAAGCATCTACCATCAATGCTTCAACAGACATTTCGCAATCTTTTGGCACAGAATGAACGGCGAAAACGTAACTTCCACGAATTCTGCCCATATAAAGAAATTGCCATAAAAGGCTCTAAAAACGATCAAAATCTACCAAAAATTTTTCACAAATAGGAAATTGTAAACAGCCACCAACAATGCTTCAATAGACATTTTGCAATCCTTTGGCACAGAATGAACGGCGAAAACGTAACTTCCACGAATTCTGCCCATATAAGGAAATTGCCATAAAAGGCTTTTAAATCTATCAAAATGTACCAAAAATTTTTCACAAGTAGGAAATTGTAAGCAACCACCAACAATGCTTCAATAGACATTTTGCAATCTTTTGGCACCGAATGAACGACAAAAACGTAACTTCAACGATTTCTGCCCATATAGGGAAATTGCCATAAAAGGCTCTCAAAATCATCAAAATCTACCAAAAATTTTTCACAAATAGGAAATTGTAAGCAGCCACCAACAATGCTTCAATAGTCATTTTGCAATCTTTTGGCACAGAATGAACGACAAAAACGTAACTTCCACGAATTCTGCCCATATAAGGAAATTGCCATAAAAGGCTGTCAAAACGATCAAAATATACCAAAAATTTTGTAAAAATAGGAAATTAAAAGTGGCTACCATCATGGCCTCAAAAGATTCCTTGCAATCTTTCGGCACCAAATGAACGGCAAAAACGTAATTTCAACGAATTCTGCCCATATAAGGAAATTGTCATAAAAGGCTCTCAAAACGATCAAAATCTACCAAAAATTTTTCACAAATAGGAAATTGTGAGCAGCTACCATCAATGCTTCAACAGACATTTTGCAATCCTTTGGCACAGAATGAACGGCGAAAACGTAACTTTCACGAATTCTGCCCATATAAGGAAATTGCCATAAAAGGCTTTTAAATCTATCAAAATGTACCCAAAGTTTTTCACAAATAGGAAATTGTGAGCAGCTACCATCAATGCTTCAATAGACATTTTGCAATCTTTTGGCACAGAAGGAACGACAAAAACGTAACTTCCACGAATTCTGCCCATATAAGGAAATTGCCATAAAAGGCTGTCAAAACGATCAAAATCTACCAAAAATTTTGTACAAATAGGAAATTGAAAATGGCTACCATCATGGCCTCAAAAAATTCCTTGCATTCTTTCGGCACCAAATGAACGGCAAAAACCTAATTTCAACGAATTCTGCCCATATAAGGAAATTGCCATAAAAGGCTCTCAAAACGATCAAAATCTACCAAAAATTTTTCACAAATAGGAAATTGTAAGCAGCGACCATCAATGCTTCAACAGACATTTTGCAATCCTTTGGCACAAAATGAACGGCGAAAACGTAACTTTCACGAATTCTGCCCATATAAGGAAATTGCCATAAAAGGCTTTTAAATCTATCAAAATGTACCAAAAGTTTTTCACAAATAGGAAATTGTAAGCATCTACCATCAATGCTTCAACAGACATTTCGCAATCTTTTGGCACAGAATGAGCGGCGAAAACGTAACTTCCACGAATTCTGCCCATATAAGGAAATTGCCATAAAAGGCTGTCAAAATGATCAAAATCTACCAAAAATTTTGTACAAATAGGAAATTGAAAGTGGCTACCATCATGGCCTCAAAACATTCCTTGCATTCTTTCGGCACCAAATGAACGGCAAAAACGTAATTTCAACGAATTCTGCCCATATAAAGAAATTGCTATAAAAGGCTCTCAAAACGGTCAAAATCTACCAAAAATTTTTCACAAATAGGAAATTGTAAGCAGCGACCATCAATGCTTCAACAGACATTTTGCAATCCTTTGGCACAGAATGAACGGCGAAAACGTAACTTTCACGAATTCTGCCCATATAAGGAAATTGCCATAAAAGGCTTTTAAATCTATTAAAATGTACCAAAAGTTTTTCACAAATAGGAAATTGTAAGCATCTACCATCAATGCTTCAACAGACATTTTGCAATCTTTTTGCACAGAATGAGCGGCGAAAACGTAACTTCCACGAATTCTGCCCATATAAGGAAATTGCCATAAAAGGCTCTAAAAACGATCAAAATCTACTAAAAATTTTTCACAAATAGGAAATTGTAAGCAGCCACCAACAATGCTTCAATAGACATTTTGCAATCTTTTGGCACAGAATGAACGGCGAAAACGTAACTTCCACGAATTCTGCCCATATAAGGAAATTGCCATAAAAGGCTGTCAAAACGATCAAAATCTAGTAAAAATTTTGAACAAATAGGAAATTGACAGTGGCTACCATCATGGCCTCAAAAGATTCCTTGCAATCTTTCGGCACCAAATGAACGGTAAAAACGTAATTTCAACGAATTCTGCCCATATAAGGAAATTGCCATAAATAGCTCTTAAATCTATCAAAATGTACCAAAAGTTTTTCACAAATAGGAAATTGCAAGCAGCCACCAACAATGCTTCAATAGAGTTTTTCCAATCTTTTGGCACAGATTGAACGACAAAAACGTAACTTCAACGATTTCTGCCCATATAAGGAAATTGCCATAAAAGGCTGTCAAAACGATCAAAATCTACCAAAAATTTTGTACAAATAGGAAATTGAAAGTGGCTACCATCATGGCCTCAAAAGATTCCTTGCAATCTTTCGGCACCAAATGAACGGCTAAAACGTAATTTCAACGAATTCTGCCCATATAAGGAAATTGCCATAAAAGGCTCTCAAAACGATCAAAATCTACAAAAAATTTTTCACAAATAGGAAATTGTAGGCAGCGATCATCAATGCTTCAACAGACATTTTGCAATCCTTTGGCACAAAATGAACGGCGAAAACGTAACTTTCACGAATTCTGCCCAAATAAGGAAATTGCCATAAAAGGCTTTTAAATCTATCAAAATGTACCAAAAGTTTTTCACAAATAGGAAATTGTAAGCATCTACCATCAATGCTTCAACAGACATTTCGCAATCTTTTGGCACAGAATGAACGGCAAAAACGTAATTTCCACGAATTCTGCCCATATAAAGAAATTGCCATAAAAGGCTCTAAAAACGATCAAAATCTACCAAAAATTTTTCACAAATAGGAAATTGTAAACAGCCACCAACAATGCTTCAATAGACATTTTGCAATCCTTTGGCACAGAATGAACAGCGAAAACGTAACTTCCACGAATTCTGCCCATATAAGGAAATTGCCATAAAAGGCTTTTAAATCTATCAAAATGTACCAAAAATTTTTCACAAATAGGAAATTGTAAGCAGCCACCATCAATGCTTCAATAGACATTTTACAATCTTTTGGCACCGAATGAACGACAAAAACGTAACTTCAACGAATTCTGCCCATATAAGGAGATTGCCATAAAAGGCTCTCAAAATCATCAAAATCTACCAAAAATTTTTCACAAATAGGAAATTGTAAGCAGCCACCAACAATGCTTAAATAGACATTTTGCAATCTTTGGCACAGATTAAACGACAAAAACGTAACTTCCACGAATTCTGCCCATATAAGGAAATTGCCATAAAAGGCTGTCAAAACGATCAAAATATACCAAAAATTTTGTAAAAATAGGAAATTGAAAGTGGCTACCATCATGGCCTCAAAAGATTCCTTGCAATCTTTCGGCACCAAATGAACGGCAAAAACGTAATTTCAACGAATTCTGCCCATATAAGGAAATTGCCATAAAAGGCTCTCAAAACCATCAAAATCTACCAAAAATTTTTCACAAATAGGAAATTGTAAGCAGCTACCATCAATGCTTCAACAGACATTTTGCAATCCTTTGGCACAGAATGAACGGCGAAAACGTAACTTTCACGAATTCTGCCCATATAAGGAAATTGCCATAAAAGGCTTTTAAATCTATCAAAATGTACCCAAAGTTTTTCACAAATAGGAAATTGTGAGCAGCTACCATCAATGCTTCAATAGACATTTTGCAATCCTTTGGCACAGAAGGAACGACAAAAACGTAACTTCCACGAATTCTGCCCATATAAGGAAATTGCCATAAAAGGCTGTCAAAACGATCAAAATTTACCAAAAATTTTGTACAAATAGGAAATTGAAAGTGGCTACCATCATGGCCCCAAAAGATTCCTTGCATTCTTTCGGCACCAAATGAACGGCAAAAACGTAATTTCAACGAATTCTGCCCATATAAGGAATATGCCATAAAAGGCTCTCAAAACGATCAAAATCTACCAAAAATTTTTCACAAAAAGAAAATTGTAAGCAGCGACCATCAATGCTTCAACAGACATTTTGCAATCCTTTGGCACAAAATGAACGGCGCAAACGTAACTTTCACGAATTCTGCCCATATAAGGAAATTGCCATAAAAGGCTTTTAAATTTATCAAAATGTACCAAAAGTTTTTCACGAATAGGAAATTGTAAGCATCTACCATCAATGCTTCAACAGACATTTCGCAATCTTTTGGCACAGAATGAACGGCGAGAACGTAACTTCCACGAATTCTGCCCATATAAGGAAATTGCCATAAAAGGCTGTCAAAAGGATCAAAATCTACCAAAAATTTTGTGCAAATAGGAAATTGAAAGTGGCTACCATCATGGCCTCAAAAGATTCCTTGCATTCCTTCGGCACCAAATGAACGGCAAAAACGTAATTTCAACGAATTCTGCCCAAATAACGAAATTGCTATAAAAGGCTCTCAAAACGGTCAAAATCTACCAAAAATTTTTCACAAATAGGAAATTGTAAGCAGCGACCATCAATGCTTCAACAGACATTTTGCAATCCTTTGGCACAGAATGAACGGCGAAAACGTAACTTTCACGAATTCTGCCCATATAAGGAAATTGCCATAAAAGGCTTTTAAATCTATCAAAATGTACCAAAAATTTTTCACAAATAAGAAATTGTAAGCAGCCACCATCAATGCTTCAATAGACATTTTGCAATCTTTTGGCACCGAATGAACGACAAAAACGTAACTTCAACGAATTCTGCCCATATAAGGAAATTGCCATAAAAGGCTCTCAAAATCATCAAAATCTACCAAAAATTTTTCACAAATAGGAAATTGTAAGCAGCCATCACCAATGCTTCAATAGACATTTTGCAATCCTTTGGCACAGAATGAACGGCGAAAACGTAACTTTCACGAATTCTGCCCATATAAGGAAATTGCCATAAAAGGCTTTTAAATCTATCAAAATGTACCAAAAGTTTTTCACAAGTAGGAAATTGTGAGCATCTACCATCAATGCTTCAACAGACATTTTGCAATCTTTTGGCACAGAAGGAACGACAAAAACGTAACTTCCACGAATTCTGCCCATATAAGGAAATTGCCATAAAAGGCTGTCAAAACGATCAAAATCTACCAAAAATTTTGTACAAATAGGAAATTGAAAGTGGCTACCATCATGGCCTCAAAAGATTCCTTGCAATCTTTCGGCACCAAATGAACGGCTAAAACGTAATTTCAACGAATTCTGCCCATATAAGGAAATTGCCATAAAAGGCTCTCAAAACGATCAAAATCTACAAAAAATTTTTCACAAATAGGAAATTGTAAGCAGCGACCATCAATGCTTCAACAGACATTTTGCAATCTTTTGGCACAGAATGAACGGCGAAAACGTAACTTCCACGAATTCTGCCCATATAAAGAAATTGCCATAAAAGGCTCTAAAAACAATCAAAATCTACCAAAAATTTTTCACAAATAGGAAATTGTAAACAGCCACCAACAATGCTTCAATAGACATTTTGCAATCCTTTGGCACAGAATGAACGGCGAAAACGTAACTTCCACGAATTCTGCCCATATAAGGAAATTGCCATAAAAGGCTTTTAAATCTATCAAAATGTACCAAAAATTTTTCACAAATAAGAAATTGTAAGCAGCCACCATCAATGCTTCAATAGACATTTTGCAATCTTTTGGCACCGAATGAACGACAAAAACGTAACTTCAACGAATTCTGCCCATATAAAGAAATTGCCATAAAAGGCTCTCAAAATCATCAAAATCTACCAAAAATTTTTCACAAATAGGAAATTGTAAGCAGCCACCAACAATGCTTCAATAGACATTTTGAAATCTTTTGGCAAAGAATGAACGACAAAAACGTAACTTCCACGAATTCTGCCCATATAAGGAAATTGCCATAAAAGGCTGTCAAAACGATCAAAATCTACCAAAAATTTTGAACAAATAGGAAATTGACAGTGGCTACCATCATGGCCTCAAAAGATTCCTTGCACTCTTTCGGCACCAAAGGAACGGTAAAAACGTAATTTCAACGAATTCTGCCCATATAAGGAAATTGCCATAAAAGGCTCTCAAAAAGATCAAAATCTACCAAAAATTTTTCACAAATAGGAAATTGTAAGCAGCTACCATCAATGCTTTAATAGACATTTTGCAATCTTTTGGCACAGAAGGAAAGACAAAAACGTAACTTCCACGAATTCTGGCCATATAAGGTAATTGCCATAAAAGGCTTTTAAATCTATTAAAATGTACCAAAAGTTTTTCACAAATAGGAAATTGTAAGCATCTACCATCAATGCTTCAACAGACATTTTGCAATCTTTTGGCACAGAATGAGCGGCAAAAACGTAACTTCCACGAATTCTGCCCATATCAGGAAATTGCCATAAAAGGCTGTCAAAACGATCAAAATCTGCCAAAAATTTTGTACAAATAGGAAATTGTAAGCAGCCATCACCAATGCTTCAATAGACATTTTGCAATCCTTTGGCACAGAATGAACGGCGAAAACGTAACTTTCACGAATTCTGCCCATATAAGGAAATTGCCATAAAAGGCTTTTAAATCTATCAAAATGTACCAAAAGTTTTTCACAAGTAGGAAATTGTGAGCATCTACCATCAATGCTTCAACAGACATTTTGCAATCTTTTGGCACCGAATGAACGACAAAAACGTAACTTCAACGAATTCTGCCCATATAAGGAAATTGCCATAAAAGGCTCTCAAAATCATCAAAATCTACCAAAAATTTTTCACAAATAGGAAATTGTAAGCAGCCATCACCAATGCTTCAATAGACATTTTGCAATCCTTTGGCACAGAATGAACGGCGAAAACGTAACTTTCACGAATTCTGCCCATATAAGGAAATTGCCATAAAAGGCTTTTAAATCTATCAAAATGTACCAAAAGTTTTTCACAAGTAGGAAATTGTGAGCATCTACCATCAATGCTTCAACAGACATTTTGCAATCTTTTGGCACAGAAGGAACGACAAAAACGTAACTTCCACGAATTCTGCCCATATAAGGAAATTGCCATAAAAGGCTGTCAAAACGATCAAAATCTACCAAAAATTTTGTACAAATAGGAAATTGAAAGTGGCTACCATCATGGCCTCAAAAGATTCCTTGCAATCTTTCGGCACCAAATGAACGGCTAAAACGTAATTTCAACGAATTCTGCCCATATAAGGAAATTGCCATAAAAGGCTCTCAAAACGATCAAAATCTACAAAAAATTTTTCACAAATAGGAAATTGTAAGCAGCGACCATCAATGCTTCAACAGACATTTTGCAATCTTTTGGCACAGAATGAACGGCGAAAACGTAACTTCCACGAATTCTGCCCATATAAAGAAATTGCCATAAAAGGCTCTAAAAACAATCAAAATCTACCAAAAATTTTTCACAAATAGGAAATTGTAAACAGCCACCAACAATGCTTCAATAGACATTTTGCAATCCTTTGGCACAGAATGAACGGCGAAAACGTAACTTCCACGAATTCTGCCCATATAAGGAAATTGCCATAAAAGGCTTTTAAATCTATCAAAATGTACCAAAAATTTTTCACAAATAAGAAATTGTAAGCAGCCACCATCAATGCTTCAATAGACATTTTGCAATCTTTTGGCACCGAATGAACGACAAAAACGTAACTTCAACGAATTCTGCCCATATAAAGAAATTGCCATAAAAGGCTCTCAAAATCATCAAAATCTACCAAAAATTTTTCACAAATAGGAAATTGTAAGCAGCCACCAACAATGCTTCAATAGACATTTTGAAATCTTTTGGCAAAGAATGAACGACAAAAACGTAACTTCCACGAATTCTGCCCATATAAGGAAATTGCCATAAAAGGCTGTCAAAACGATCAAAATCTACCAAAAATTTTGAACAAATAGGAAATTGACAGCGGCTACCATCATGGCCTCAAAAGATTCCTTGCACTCTTTCGGCACCAAAGGAACGGTAAAAACGTAATTTCAACGAATTCTGCCCATATAAGGAAATTGCCATAAAAGGCTCTCAAAAAGATCAAAATCTACCAAAAATTTTTCACAAATAGGAAATTGTAAGCAGCTACCATCAATGCTTTAATAGACATTTTGCAATCTTTTGGCACAGAAGGAAAGACAAAAACGTAACTTCCACGAATTCTGGCCATATAAGGTAATTGCCATAAAAGGCTTTTAAATCTATTAAAATGTACCAAAAGTTTTTCACAAATAGGAAATTGTAAGCATCTACCATCAATGCTTCAACAGACATTTTGCAATCTTTTGGCACAGAATGAGCGGCAAAAACGTAACTTCCACGAATTCTGCCCATATCAGGAAATTGCCATAAAAGGCTGTCAAAACGATCAAAATCTGCCAAAAATTTTGTACAAATAGGAAATTGAAAGTGGCTACCATCATGGCTTCAAAAGATTCCTTGCAATTTTTCGGCACCAAATGAACGGCAAAAACGTAATTTCAACGAATTCTGCCCATATAAGGAAATTGCCATAAAAGGCTCTCAAAACGATCAAAATCTACCAAAAATTTTTCACAAATAGGAAATTGAAAGTGGCTACCATCATGGCCTCAAAAGATTCCTTGCAATCTTTCGGCACCAAATGAACGGCTAAAACGTAATTTCAAAGAATTCTGCCCATATAAGGAAATTGCCATAAAAGGCTCTCAAAACGATCAAAATCTACAAAAAATTTTTCACAAATAGGAAATTGTAAGCAGCGATCATCAATGCTTCAACAGACATTTTGCAATCCTTTGGCACAAAATGAACGGCGAAAACGTAACTTCAACGAATTCTGCCCATATCAGGAAATTGCCATAAAAGGCTGTCAAAACGATCAAAATGTACCAAAAGTTTTTCACAAATAGGAAATTGTAAGCATCTACCATCAATGCTTCAACAGACATTTCGCAATCTTTTGGCAAAGAATGAACGGCGAAAACGTAACTTCCACGAATTCTGCCCATATAAAGAAATTGCCATAAAAGGCTCTAAAAACGATCAAAATCTACCAAAAATTATTCACAAATAGGAAATTGTAAACAGCCACCAACAATGCTTCAACAGACATTTTGCAATCCTTTGGCACAGAATGAACGGCGAAAACGTAACTTTCACGAATTCTGCCCATATAAGGAAATTGCCATAAAAGGCTGTCAAAACGATCAAAATCTACCAAAAATTTTGTACAAATAGGAAATTGAAAGTGGCTACCATCATGGCCTCAAAAGATTCCTTGCATTCTTTCGGCACCAAATGAACGGCAAAAACGTAATTTCAACGAATTCTGCCCATATAAGGAAATTGCCATAAAAGGCTCTCAAAACGATCAAAATCTACCAAAAATTTTTCACAAATAGGAAATTGAAAGTGGCTACCATCATGGCCTCAAAAGATTCCTTGCAATCTTTCGGCACCAAATGAACGGCTAAAACGTAATTTCAAAGAATTCTGCCCATATAAGGAAATTGCCATAAAAGGCTCTCAAAACGATCAAAATCTACAAAAAAATTTTCACAAATAGGAAATTGTAAGCAGCGACCATCAATGCTTCAACAGACATTTTGCAATCCTTTGGCACAAATTGAACGGCGAAAACGTAACTTTCACGAATTCTGCCCATATAAGGAAATTGCCATAAAAGGCTTTTAAATCTATCAAAATGTACCAAACGTTTTTCACGAATAGGAATATGTAAGCATCTACCATCAATGCTTCAACAGACTTTTCGCAATCTTTTGGCACAGAATGAACGGCGAAAACGTAACTTCCACGAATTCTGCCCATATAAGGAAATTGCCATAAAAGGCTGTCAAAAGGATCAAAATCTACCAAAAATTTTGTACAAATAGGAAATTGAAAGTGGCTACCATCATGGCCTCAAAAGATTCCTTGCAATCTTTCGGCACCAAATGAACGGCAAAAACGTAATTTCAACGAATTCTGCCCAAATAAGGAAATTGCTATAAAAGGCTCTCAAAACGGTCAAAATCTACCAAAAATTTTTCACAAATAGGAAATTGTAAGCAGCGACCATCAATGCTTCAACAGACATTTTGCAATCCTTTGGCACAGAATGAACGGCGAAAACGTAACTTTCACGAATTCTGCCCATATAAGGAAATTGCCATAAAAGGCTTTTAAATCTATTAAAATGTACCAAAAGTTTTTCACAAATAGGAAATTGTAAGCATCTACCATCAATGCTTCAACAGACATTTTGCAATCTTTTGGCACAGAATGAACGGCAAAAACGTAATTTCAACGAATTCTGCCCATATAAGGAAATTGCCATAAAAGGCTCTCAAAACGATCAAAATCTACCAAAAATTTTTTACAAATAGGAAATTGTAAGCAGCGACCATCAATGCTTCAACAGACATTTTGCAATCCTTTGGCACAGAATGAGCGGCGAAAACGTAACTTTCACGAATTCTGCCCATATAAGGAAATTGCCATAAAAGGCTCTCAAAACGATCAAAATCTACCAAAAATTTTTCACAAATAGGAAATTGTAAGCAGCGACCATCATTGCTTCAACAGACATTTTGCAATCCTTTGGCACAGAATGAACGGCGAAAACGTAACTTTCACGAATTCTGCCCATATAAGGAAATTGCCATAAAAGGCTTTTAAATCTATCAAAATGTACCAAAAGTTTTTCACAAGTAGGAAATTGTGAGCATCTACCATCAATGCTTAAACAGACATTTTGCAATCTTTTGGCACAGAATGAACGGCGAAAACGTAACTTCCACGAATTCTGCCCATATAAAGAAATTGCCATAAAAGGCTCTAAAAACGATCAAAATCTACCAAAAATTTTTCACAAATAGGAAATTGTAAACAGCCACCAACAATGCTTCAACAGACATTTTGCAATCCTTTGGCACAGAATGAACGGCGAAAACGTAACTTTCACGAATTCTGCCCATATAAGGAAATTGCCATAAAAGGCTGTCAAAACGATCAAAATCTACCAAAAATTTTGTACAAATAGGAAATTGAAAGTGGCTACCATCATGGCCTCAAAAGATTCCTTGCATTCTTTCGGCACCAAATGAACGGCAAAAACGTAATTTCAACGAATTCTGCCCATATAAGGAAATTGCCATAAAAGGCTCTCAAAACGATCAAAATCTACCAAAAATTTTTCACAAATAGGAAATTGAAAGTGGCTACCATCATGGCCTCAAAAGATTCCTTGCAATCTTTCGGCACCAAATGAACGGCTAAAACGTAATTTCAACGAATTCTGCCCATATAAGGAAATTGCCATAAAAGGCTCTCAAAACGATCAAAATCTACAAAAAAATTTTCACAAATAGGAAATTGTAAGCAGCGACCATCAATGCTTCAACAGACATTTTGCAATCCTTTGGCACAAATTGAACGGCGAAAACGTAACTTTCACGAATTCTGCCCATATAAGGAAATTGCCATAAAAGGCTTTTAAATCTATCAAAATGTACCAAACGTTTTTCACGAATAGGAATATGTAAGCATCTACCATCAATGCTTCAACAGACTTTTCGCAATCTTTTGGCACAGAATGAACGGCGAAAACGTAACTTCCACGAATTCTGCCCATATAAGGAAATTGCCATAAAAGGCTGTCAAAAGGATCAAAATCTACCAAAAATTTTGTACAAATAGGAAATTGAAAGTGGCTACCATCATGGCCTCAAAAGATTCCTTGCAATCTTTCGGCACCAAATGAACGGCAAAAACGTAATTTCAACGAATTCTGCCCAAATAAGGAAATTGCTATAAAAGGCTCTCAAAACGGTCAAAATCTACCAAAAATTTTTCACAAATAGGAAATTGTAAGCAGCGACCATCAATGCTTCAACAGACATTTTGCAATCCTTTGGCACAGAATGAACGGCGAAAACGTAACTTTCACGAATTCTGCCCATATAAGGAAATTGCCATAAAAGGCTTTTAAATCTATTAAAATGTACCAAAAGTTTTTCACAAATAGGAAATTGTAAGCATCTACCATCAATGCTTCAACAGACATTTTGCAATCTTTTGGCACAGAATGAACGGCAAAAACGTAATTTCAACGAATTCTGCCCATATAAGGAAATTGCCATAAAAGGCTCTCAAAACGATCAAAATCTACCAAAAATTTTTTACAAATAGGAAATTGTAAGCAGCGACCATCAATGCTTCAACAGACATTTTGCAATCCTTTGGCACAGAATGAGCGGCAAAAACGTAACTTTCACGAATTCTGCCCATATAAGGAAATTGCCATAAAAGGCTTTTAAATCTATTAAAATGTACCAAAAGTTTTTCACAAATAGGAAATTGTAAGCATCTACCATCAATGCTTCAACAGACATTTTGCAATCTTTTGGCACAGAATGAGCGGCGAAAACGTAACTTCCACGAATTCTGCCCATATAAGGAAATTGCCATAAAAGGCTCTAAAAACGATCAAAATCTACCAAAAATTTTTCACAAATAGGAAATTGTAAGCTGCCACCAACAATGCTTCAATAGACATTTTGCAATCCTTTGGCACAGAATGAACGGCGAAAACGTAACTTCCACGAATTCTGCCCATATAAGGAAATTGCCATAAAAGGCTGTCAAAACGATCAAAATCTACCAAAAATTTTGTACAAATAGGAAATTGAAAGTGACTACCATCATGGCCTCAAAAGATTCCTTGCAATCTTTCGGCACCAAATGAACGGCAAAAACGTAATTTCAACAAATTCTGCCCATATAAGGAAATTGCCATAAAAGGCTCTCAAAACGATCAAAATCTACCAAAAATTTTTCACAAATAGGAAATTGTAAGCAGCGACCATCATTGCTTCAACAGACATTTTGCAATCCTTTGGCACAGAATGAACGGCGAAAACGTAACTTTCACGAATTCTGCCCATATAAGGAAATTGCCATAAAAGGCTTTTAAATCTATCAAAATGTACCAAAAGTTTTTCACAAGTAGGAAATTGTAAGCAGCCACCATCAATGCTTCAATAGACATTTTGCAATCTTTTGGCACCGAATGAACGACAAAAACGTAACTTCAACGAATTCTGCCCATATAAGGAAATTGCCATAAAAGGCTCTCAAAACGGTCAAAATCTACCAAAAATTTTTCACAAATAGGAAATTGTAAGCAGCGACCATCAATGCTTCAACAGACATTTTGCAATCCTTTGGCACAGAATGAACGGCGAAAACGTAACTTTCACGAATTCTGCCCATATAAGGAAATTGCCATAAAAGGCTTTTAAATCTATTAAAATGTACCAAAAGTTTTTCACAAATAGGAAATTGTAAGCATCTACCATCAATGCTTCAACAGACATTTTGCAATCTTTTGGCACAGAATGAACGGCAAAAACGTAATTTCAACGAATTCTGCCCATATAAGGAAATTGCCATAAAAGGCTCTCAAAACGATCAAAATCTACCAAAAATTTTTTACAAATAGGAAATTGTAAGCAGCGACCATCAATGCTTCAACAGACATTTTGCAATCCTTTGGCACAGAATGAACGGCGAAAACGTAACTTTCACGAATTCTGCCCATATAAGGAAATTGCCATAAAAGGCTTTTAAATCTATTAAAATGTACCAAAAGTTTTTAACAAATAGGAAATTGTAAGCATCTACCATCAATGCTTCAACAGACATTTTGCAATCTTTTGGCACAGAATGAGCGGCGAAAACGTAACTTCCACGAATTCTGCCCATATAAGGAAATTGCCATAAAAGGCTCTAAAAACGATCAAAATCTACCAAAAATTTTTCACAAATAGGAAATTGTAAGCTGCCACCAACAATGCTTCAATAGACATTTTGCAATCCTTTGGCACAGAATGAACGGCGAAAACGTAACTTCCACGAATTCTGCCCATATAAGGAAATTGCCATAAAAGGCTGTCAAAACGATCAAAATCTACCAAAAATTTTGTACAAATAGGAAATTGAAAGTGACTACCATCATGGCCTCAAAAGATTCCTTGCAATCTTTCGGCACCAAATGAACGGCAAAAACGTAATTTCAACGAATTCTGCCCATATAAGGAAATTGCCATAAAAGGCTCTCAAAACGATCAAAATCTACCAAAAATTTTTCACAAATAGGAAATTGTAAGCAGCGACCATCATTGCTTCAACAGACATTTTGCAATCCTTTGGCACAGAATGAACGGCGAAAACGTAACTTTCACGAATTCTGCCCATATAAGGAAATTGCCATAAAAGGCTTTTAAATCTATCAAAATGTACCAAAAGTTTTTCACAAGTAGGAAATTGTAAGCAGCCACCATCAATGCTTCAATAGACATTTTGCAATCTTTTGGCACCGAATGAACGACAAAAACGTAACTTCAACGAATTCTGCCCATATAAGGAAATTGCCATAAAAGGCTCTCAAAATTATCAAAATCTACCAAAAATTTTTCACAAATAGGAAATTGTAAGCAGCCACCAACAATGCTTCAATAGACATTTTGAAATCTTTTGGCACAGAATGAACGACAAAAACGTAACTTCCACGAATTCTGCCCATATAAGGAAATTGCCATAAAAGGCTGTCAAAACGATCAAAATATACCAAAAATTTTGTAAAAATAGGAAATTGAAAGTGGCTACCATCATGGCCTCAAAAGATTCCTTGCAATCTTTCGGCACCAAATGAACGGCAAAAACGTAATTTCAACGAATTCTGCCCATATAAGGAAATTGCCATAAAAGGCTCTCAAAACGATCAAAATCTACCAAAAATTTTTCACAAATAGGAAATTGTAAGCAGCTACCATCAATGCTTCAATAGACATTTTGCAATCTTTTGGCACAGAAGGAAAGACAAAAACGTAACTTCCACGAATTCTGCCCATATAAGGAAATTGCCATAAAAGGCTTTTAAATCTATTAAAATGTACCAAAAGTTTTTCACAAATAGGAAATTGTAAGCATCTACCATCAATGCTTCAACAGACATTTTGCAATCTTTTGGCACAGAATGAGCGGCAAAAACGTAACTTCCACGAATTCTGCCCATATAAGGAAATTGCCATAAAAGGCTCTAAAAACGATCAAAATCTACCAAAAATTTTTCACAAATAGAAAATTCTAAGCTGCCACCAACAATGCTTCAATAGACATTTTGCAATCCTTTGGCACAGAATGAACGGCGAAAACGTAACTTCCACGAATTCTGCCTATATGAGGAAATTGCCATAAAAGGCTGTCAAAACGATCAAAATCTACCAAAAATTTCGTACAAATAGGAAATTGAAAGTGGCTACCATCATGGCCTCAAAAGATTCCTTGCAATCTTTCGGCACCAAATGAACGGCAAAAACGTAATTTCAACGAATTCTGCCCATATAAGGAAATTGCCATAAAAGGCTCTCAAAACGATCAAAATCTACCAAAAATTTTTCACAAATAGGAAATTGTAAGCAGCGACCATCATTGCTTCAACAGACATTTTGCAATCCTTTGGCACAGAATGAACGGCGAAAACGTAACTTTCACGAATTCTGCCCATATAAGGAAATTGCCATAAAAGGCTTTTAAATCTATCAAAATGTACCAAAAGTTTTTCACAAGTAGGAAATTGTGACCATCTACCATCAATGCTTCAACAGACATTTTGCAATCTTTTGGCACAGAAGGAACGACAAAAACGTAACCTCCACGAATTCTGCCCATATAAGGAAATTGCCATAAAAGGCTGTCAAAACGATCAAAATCTACCAAAAATTTTGTACAAATAGGAAATTGAAAGTGGCTACCATCATGGCCTCAAAAGATTCCTTGCAATCTTTCGGCACCAAATGAACGGCTAAAACGTAATTTCAACGAATTCTGCCCATATAAGGAAATTGCCATAAAAGGCTCTCAAAACGATCAAAATCTACAAAAAATTTTTCACAAATAGGAAATTGTAAGCAGCGACCATCAATGCTTCAACAGACATTTTGCAATCCTTTGGCACAAAATGAACGGCGAAAACGTAACTTTCACGAGTTCTGCCCATATAAGGAAATTGCCATAAAAGGCTTTTAAATCTATCAAAATGTACCAAAAGTTTTTCACAAATAGGAAATTGTAAGCATCTACCATCAATGCTTCAACAGACATTTCGCAATCTTTTGGCACAGAATGAACGGCGAAAACGTAACTTCCACGAATTCTGCCCATATAAAGAAATTGCCATAAAAGGCTCTAAAAACGATCAAAATCTACCAAAAATTTTTCACAAATAGGAAATTGTAAGCAGCCACCATCAATGCTTCAATAGACATTTTGCAATCTTTTGGCACCGAATGAACGACAAAAACGTAACTTCAACGAATTCTGCCCATATAAGGAAATTGCCATAAAAGGCTCTCAAAATCATCAAAATCTACCAAAAATTTTTCACAAATAGGAAATTGTAAGCAGCCACCAACAATGCTTCAATAGACATTTTGAAATCTTTTGGCACAGAATGAACGACAAAAACGTAACTTCCACGAATTCTGCCCATATAAGGAAATTGCCATAAAAGGCTGTCAAAACGATCAAAATATACCAAAAATTTTGTAAAAATAGGAAATTGAAAGTGGCTACCATCATGGCCTCAAAAGATTCCTTGCAATCTTTCGGCACCAAATGAACGGCAAAAACGTAATTTCAACGAATTCTGCCCATATAAGGAAATTGCCATAAAAGGCTCTCAAAACGATCAAAATCTACCAAAAATTTTTCACAAATAGGAAATTGTAAGCAGCTACCATCAATGCTTCAATAGACATTTTGCAATCTTTTGGCACAGAAGGAAAGACAAAAACGTAACTTCCACGAATTCTGCCCATATAAGGAAATTGCCATTAAAGGCTTTTAAATCTATTAAAATGTACCAAAAGTTTTTCACAAATAGGAAATTGTAAGCATCTACCATCAATGCTTCAACAGACATTTTGCAATCTTTTGGCACAGAATGAGCGGCAAAAACGTAACTTCCACGAATTCTGCCCATATAAGGAAATTGCCATAAAAGGCTCTAAAAACGATCAAAATCTACCAAAAATTTTTCACAAATAGAAAGTTGTAAGCTGCCACCAACAATGCTTCAATAGACATTTTGCAATCCTTTGGCACAGAATGAACGGCGAAAACGTAACTTCCACGAATTCTGCCCATATAAGGAAATTACCATAAAAGGCTGTCAAAACGATCAAAATCTACCAAAAATTTTGTACAAATAGGAAATTGAAAGTGGCTACCATCATGGCCTCAAAAGATTCCTTGCAATCTTTCGGCACCAAATGAACGGCAAAAACGTAATTTCAACGAATTCTGCCCATATAAGGAAATTGCCATAAAAGGCTCTCAAAACGATCAAAATCTACCAAAAATTTTTCACAAATAGGAAATGGTAAGCAGCGACCATCATTGCTTCAACAGACATTTTGCAATCCTTTGGCACAGAATGAACGGCGAAAACGTAACTTTCACGAATTCTGCCCATATAAGGAAATTGCCATAAAAGGCTTTTAAATCTATCAAAATGTACCAAAAGTTTTTCACAAGTAGGAAATTGTGAGCATCTACCATCAATGCTTCAACAGACATTTTGCAATCTTTTGGCACAGAAGGAACGACAAAAACGTAACTTCCATGAATTCTGCCCATATAAGGAAATTGCCATAAAAGGCTGTCAAAACGATCAAAATCTACCAAAAATTTTTCACAAATAGGAAATTGTAAACAGCCACCAACAATGCTTCAATATACATTTTGCAATCCTTTGGCACAGAATGAACGGCGAAAACGTAACTTCCACGAATTCTGCCCATATAAGGAAATTGCCATAAAAGGCTTTTAAATCTATCAAAATCTACCAAAAATTTTTCACAAATAGGAATTTGTAAGCAGCCACCAACAATGCTTCAATAGACATTTTGAAATCTTTTGGCACAGAATGAACGACAAAAACGTAACTTCCACGAATTCTGCCCATTTAAGGAAATTGCCATAAAAGGCTGTCAAAACGATCAAAATATACCAAAAATTTTGTAAAAATAGGAAATTGAAAGTGGCTACCATCATGGCCTCAAAAGATTCCTTGCAATCTTTCGGCACCAAATGAACGGCAAAAACGTAATTTCAACGAATTCTGCCCATTTAAGGAAATTGCCATAAAAGGCTCTCAAAACGATCAAAATCTACCAAAAATTTTTCACAAATAGGAAATTGTAAGCAGCTACCATCAATGCTTCAATAGACATTTTGCAATCTTTTGGCACAGAAGGAAAGACAAAAACGTAACTTCCACGAATTCTGCCCATATAAGGAAATTGCCATAAAAGGCTGTCATAACGATCAAAATCTACCAAAAATTTTGTACAAATAGGAAATTGAAAGTGGCTACCATCATGGCCTCAAAAGATTCCTTGCAATCTTTCGGCACCAAATGAACGGCTAAAACGTAATTTCAACGAATTCTGCCCATATAAGGAAATTGCCATAAAAGGCTCTTTAAACGATCAAAATCTACAAAAAAATTTTCACAAATAGGAAATTGTAAGCAGCGACCATCAATGCTTCAACAGACATTTTGCAATCCTTTGGCACAGAAGGAAAGACAAAAACGTAACTTCCACGAATTCTGCCCATATAAGGAAATTGCCATAAAAGGCTGTCATAACGATCAAAATCTACCAAAAATTTTGTACAAATAGGAAATTGAAAGTGGCTACCATCATGGCCTCAAAAGATTCCTTGCAATCTTTCGGCACCAAATGAACGGCTAAAACGTAATTTCAACGAATTCTGCCCATATAAGGAAATTGCCATAAAAGGCTCTTTAAACGATCAAAATCTACAAAAAAATTTTCACAAATAGGAAATTGTAAGCAGCGACCACCAATGCTTCAACAGACATTTTGCAATCCTTTGGCACAAAATGAACGGCGAAAACGTAACTTTCACGAATTCTGCCCATATAAGGAAATTGCCATAAAAGGCTTTTAAATCTATCAAAATGTACCAAAAGTTTTTCACAAATAGGAAATTGTAAGCATCTACCATCAATGCTTCAACAGACATTTTGCAATCTTTTGGCACAGAATGAGCGGCAAAAACGTAACTTCCACGAATTCTGCCCATATAAGGAAATTGCCATAAAAGGCTCTAAAAACGATCAAAATCTACCAAAAATTTTTCACAAATAGAAAGTTGTAAGCTGCCACCAACAATGCTTCAATAGACATTTTGCAATCCTTTGGCACAGAATGAACGGCGAAAACGTAACTTCCACGAATTCTGCCCATATAAGGAAATTACCATAAAAGGCTGTCAAAACGATCAAAATCTACCAAAAATTTTGTACAAATAGGAAATTGAAAGTGGCTACCATCATGGCCTCAAAAGATTCCTTGCAATCTTTCGGCACCAAATGAACGGCAAAAACGTAATTTCAACGAATTCTGCCCATATAAGGAAATTGCCATAAAAGGCTCTCAAAACGATCAAAATCTACCAAAAATTTTTCACAAATAGGAAATGGTAAGCAGCGACCATCATTGCTTCAACAGACATTTTGCAATCCTTTGGCACAGAATGAACGGCGAAAACGTAACTTTCACGAATTCTGCCCATATAAGGAAATTGCCATAAAAGGCTTTTAAATCTATCAAAATGTACCAAAAGTTTTTCACAAGTAGGAAATTGTGAGCATCTACCATCAATGCTTCAACAGACATTTTGCAATCTTTTGGCACAGAAGGAACGACAAAAACGTAACTTCCACGAATTCTGCCCATATAAGGAAATTGCCATAAAAGGCTGTCAAAACGATCAAAATCTACCAAAAATTTTTCACAAATAGGAAATTGTAAACAGCCACCAACAATGCTTCAATATACATTTTGCAATCCTTTGGCACAGAATGAACGGCGAAAACGTAACTTCCACGAATTCTGCCCATATAAGGAAATTGCCATAAAAGGCTTTTAAATCTATCAAAATCTACCAAAAATTTTTCACAAATAGGAATTTGTAAGCAGCCACCAACAATGCTTCAATAGACATTTTGAAATCTTTTGGCACAGAATGAACGACAAAAACGTAACTTCCACGAATTCTGCCCATTTAAGGAAATTGCCATAAAAGGCTGTCAAAACGATCAAAATATACCAAAAATTTTGTAAAAATAGGAAATTGAAAGTGGCTACCATCATGGCCTCAAAAGATTCCTTGCAATCTTTCGGCACCAAATGAACGGCAAAAACGTAATTTCAACGAATTCTGCCCATTTAAGGAAATTGCCATAAAAGGCTCTCAAAACGATCAAAATCTACCAAAAATTTTTCACAAATAGGAAATTGTAAGCAGCTACCATCAATGCTTCAATAGACATTTTGCAATCTTTTGGCACAGAAGGAAAGACAAAAACGTAACTTCCACGAATTCTGCCCATATAAGGAAATTGCCATAAAAGGCTGTCATAACGATCAAAATCTACCAAAAATTTTGTACAAATAGGAAATTGAAAGTGGCTACCATCATGGCCTCAAAAGATTCCTTGCAATCTTTCGGCACCAAATGAACGGCTAAAACGTAATTTCAACGAATTCTGCCCATATAAGGAAATTGCCATAAAAGGCTCTTTAAACGATCAAAATCTACAAAAAAATTTTCACAAATAGGAAATTGTAAGCAGCGACCATCAATGCTTCAACAGACATTTTGCAATCCTTTGGCACAGAAGGAAAGACAAAAACGTAACTTCCACGAATTCTGCCCATATAAGGAAATTGCCATAAAAGGCTGTCATAACGATCAAAATCTACCAAAAATTTTGTACAAATAGGAAATTGAAAGTGGCTACCATCATGGCCTCAAAAGATTCCTTGCAATCTTTCGGCACCAAATGAACGGCTAAAACGTAATTTCAACGAATTCTGCCCATATAAGGAAATTGCCATAAAAGGCTCTTTAAACGATCAAAATCTACAAAAAAATTTTCACAAATAGGAAATTGTAAGCAGCGACCATCAATGCTTCAACAGACATTTTTCAATCCTTTGGCACAAAATGAACGGCGAAAACGTAACTTTCACGAATTCTGCCCATATAAGGAAATTGCCATAAAAGGCTTTTAAATCTATCAAAATGTACCAAAAGTTTTTCACAAATAGGAAATTGTAAGCATCTACCATCAATGCTTCAACAGACATTTCGCAATCTTTTGGCACAGAATGAACGGCGAAAACGTAACTTCCACGAATTCTGCCCATATAAAGAAATTGCCATAAAAGGCTCTAAAAACGATCAAAATCTACCAAAAAATTTTCACAAATAGGAAATTGTAAGCAGCGACCATCAATGCTTCAACAGACATTTTTCAATCCTTTGGCACAAAATGAACGGCGAAAACGTAACTTTCACGAATTCTGCCCATATAAGGAAATTGCCATAAAAGGCTTTTAAATCTATCAAAATGTACCAAAAGTTTTTCACAAATAGGAAATTGTAAGCATCTACCATCAATGCTTCAACAGACATTTCGCAATCTTTTGGCACAGAATGAACGGCGAAAACGTAACTTCCACGAATTCTGCCCATATAAAGAAATTGCCATAAAAGGCTCTAAAAACGATCAAAATCTACCAAAAAATTTTCACAAATAGGAAATTGTAAGCATCTACCATCAATGCTTCAACAGACATTTCGCAATCTTTTGGCACAGAATGAACGGCGAAAACGTAACTTCCACGAATTCTGCCCATATAAGGAAATTGCCATAAAAGGCTTTTAAATCTATCAAAATGTACCAAAAATTTTTCACAAATAGGAAATTGTAAGCAGCCACCATCAATGCTTCAATAGACATTTTGCAATCTTTTGGCACCGAATGAACGACAAAAACGTAACTTCAACGAATTCTGCCCATATAAGGAAATTGCCATATAAGGCTCTCAAAATCATCAAAATCTACCAAAAATTTTTCACAAATAGGAAATTGTAAGCAGCCACCAACAATGCTTCAATAGACATTTTGCAATCTTTTGGCACAGAATGAACGACAAAAACGTAACTTCCACGAATTCTGCCCATATAAGGAAATTGCCATAAAAGGCTGTCAAAACGATCAAAATATACCAAAAATTTTGTAAAAATAGGAAATTGAAAGTGGCTACCATCATGGCCTCAAAAGATTCCTTGCAATCTTTCGGCACCAAATGAACGGCAAAAACGTAATTTCAACGAATTCTGCCCATATAAGGAAATTGCCATAAAAGGCTCTCAAAACGATCAAAATCTACCAAAAATTTTTCACAAACAGGAAATTGTAAGCAGCTACCATCAATGCTTCAATAGACATTTTGCAATCTTTTGGCACAGAAGGAAAGACAAAAACGTAACTTCCACGATTTCTGCCCATATAAGGAAATTGCCATAAAAGGCTGTCAAAAGGATCAAAATCTACCAAAAATTTTGTACAAATAGGAAATTGAAAGTGGCTACCATCATGGCCTCAAAAGATTCCTTGCAATCTTTCGGCACCAAATGAACGGCTAAAACGTAATTTCAACGAATTCTGCCCATATAAGGAAATTGCCATAAAAGGCTCTCAAAACGATCAAAATCTACAAAAAATTGTTCACAAATAGGAAATTGTAAGCAGCGATCATCAATGCTTCAACAGACATTTGGCAATCCTTTGGCACAAAATGAACGGGAAAACGTAACTTTCACGAATTCTGCCCATATAAGGAAATTGCCATAAAAGGCTTTTAAATCTATCAAAATGTACCAAAAGTTTTTCACAAATAGGAAATTGTAAGCATCTACCATCAATGCTTCAACAGACATTTCGCAATCTTTTGGCACAGAATGAACGGCGAAAACGTAACTTCCACGAATTCTGCCCATATAAAGAAATTGCCATAAAAGGCTCTAAAAACGATCAAAATCTACCAAAAATTTTTCACAAATAGGAAATTGTAAACAGCCACCAACAATGCTTCAATAGACATTTTGCAATCCTTTGGCACAGAATGAACGGCGAAAACGTAACTTCCACGAATTCTGCCCATATAAGGAAATTGCCATAAAAGGCTTTTAAATCTATCAAAGTGTAGCAAAAATTTTTCACAAATAGGAAATTGTAAGCAGCCACCATCAATGCTTCAATAGACATTTTGCAATCTTTTGGCACCGAATGAACGACAAAAACGTAACTTCGACGAATTCTGCCCATATAAGGAAATTGCCATAAAAGGCTCTCAAAATCATCAAAATCTACCAAAAATTTTTCACAAATAGGAAATTGTAAGCAGCCACCAACAATGCTTCAATAGACATTTTGCAATCTTTTGGCACAGAATGAACGACAAAAACGTAACTTCCACGAATTCTGCCCATATAAGGAAATTGCCATAAAAGGCTGTCAAAACGATCAAAATATACCAAAAATTTTGTAAAAATAGGAAATTGAAAGTGGCTACCATCATGGCCTCAAAAGATTCCTTGCAATCTTTCGGCACCAAATGAACGGCAAAAACGTAATTTCAACGAATTCTGCCCATATAAGGAAATTGCCATAAAAGGCTCTCAAAACGATCAAAATCTACCAAAAATTTTTCACAAATAGGAAATTGTAAGCAGCTACCACCAATGCTTCAACAGACATTTTGCAATCCTTTGGCACAGAATGAACGGCGAAAACGTAACTTTCACGAATTCTGCCCATATAAGGAAATTGCCATAAAAGGCTTTTAAATCTATCAAAATGTACCCAAAGTTTTTCACAAATAGGAAATTGTGAGCAGCTACCATCAATGCTTCAATAGACATTTTGCAATCTTTTGGCACAGAAGGAACGACAAAAACGTAACTTCCACGAATTCTGCCCATATAAGGAAATTGCCATAAAAGGCTGTCAAAACAATCAAAATCTACCAAAAATTTTGTACAAATAGGAAATTGAAAGTGGCTACCATCATGGCCTCAAAAGATTCCTTGCAATCTTTCGGCACCAAATGAACGACAAAAACGTAACTTCCACGAATTCTGCCCATATAAGGAAATTGCCATAAAAGGCTCTAAAAACGATCAAAATCGACCAAAATTTTTCACAAATAGGAAATTGTTAACAGCCACCAACAATGCTTCAATAGACATTTTGCAATCCTTTGGCACAGAATGAACGGCGAAAACGTAACTTTCACGAATTCTGCCCATATAAGGAAATTGCCATAAAAGGCTTTTAAATCTATCAAAATGTACCCAAAATTTTTCACAAATAGGAAATTGTGAGCAGCCACCAACAATGCTTCAATAGACATTTTGCAATCCTTTGGCACAGAATGAACGGCGAAAACGTAACTTCCACGAATTCTGCCCATAAAAGGAAATTGCCATAAAAGGCTTTTAAATCTATCAAAATGTACCAAAAATTTTTCACAAATAGGAAATTGTAAGCAGCCACCATCAATGCTTCAATAGACATTTTGCAATCTTTTGGCACCGAATGAATGACAAAAACGTAACTTCAACGAATTCTGCCCATATAAGGAAATTGCCATAAAAGGCTGTCAAAACGATCAAAATATACCAAAAATTTTGTAAAAATAGGAAATTGAAAGTGGCTACCATCATGGCCTCAAAAGATTCCTTGCAATCTTTCGGCACCAAATGAACGGCAAAAACGTAATTTCAACGAATTCCGCCCATATAAGGAAATTGCCATAAAAGGCTCTCAAAACGATCAAAATCTACCAAAAAGTTTTCACAAATAGGAAATTGTAAGCAGCTACCATCAATGCTTCAATAGACATTTTGCAATCTTTTGGCACAGAAGGAACGACAAAAACGTAACTTCCACGAATTCTGCCCATATAAGGAAATTGCCATAAAAGGCTGTCAAAACGATCAAAATCTACCAAAAATTTTGTACAAATAGGAAATTAAAAATGGCTACCATCATGGCCTCAAAAGATTCCTTGCAATCTTTCGGCACCAAATGAACGGCTAAAACGTAATTTCAACGAATTCTGCCCATATAAGGAAATTGCCATAAAAGGCTCTTTAAACGATCAAAATCTACAAAAAAATTTTCACAAATAGGAAATTGTAAGCAGCGACCATCAATGCTTCAACAGACATTTTGCAATCCTTTGGCACAAAATGAACGGCGAAAACGTAACTTTCACGAATTCTGCCCATATAAGGAAATTGCCATAAAAGGCTTTTAAATCTATCAAAATGTGCCAAAAGTTTTTCACAAATAGGAAATTGTAAGCATCTACCATCAATGCTTCAACAGACATTTCGCAATCTTTTGGCACAGAATGAACGGCGAAAACGTAACTTCCACGAATTCTGCCCATATAAAGAAATTGCCATAAAAGGCTCTAAAAACGATCAAAATCTACCAAAAATTTTTCACAAATAGGAAATTGTAAACAGCCACCAACAATGCTTCAATAGACATTTTGCAATCCTTTGGCACAGAATGAACGGCGAAAACGTAACTTCCACGAATTCTGCCCATATAAGGAAATTGCCATAAAAGGCTTTTAAATCTATCAAAATGTACCAAAAATTTTTCACAAATAGGAAATTGTAAGCAGCCACCATCAATGCTTCAATAGACATTTTGCAATCTTTTGGCACCGAATAAACGACAAAAACGTAACTTCAACGAATTCTGCCCATATAAGGAAATTGCCATAAAAGGCTGTCAAAACAATCAAAATCTACCAAAAATTTTGTACAAATAGGAAATTGAAAGTGGCTACCATCATGGCCTCAAAAGATTCCTTGCAATCTTTCGGCACCAAATGAACGGCTAAAACGTAATTTCAACGAATTCTGCCCATATAAGGAAATTGCCATAAAAGGCTCTCAAAACGATTAAAATCTACAAAAAAATTTTCACAAATAGGAAATTGTAAGCAGCGACCATCAATGCTTCAACAGACATTTTGCAATCCTTTGGCACAAAATGAACGGCGAAAACGTAACTTTCACGAATTCTGCCCATATAAGGAAATTGCCATAAAAGGCTTTTAAATCTATCAAAATGTACCAAAAGTTTTTCACGAATAGGAAATTGTAAGCATCTACCATCAATGCTTCAACAGACATTTCGCAATCTTTTGGCACAGAATGAACGGCGAAAACGTAACTTCCACGAATTCTGCCCATATAAAGAAATTGCCATAAAAGGCTCTAAAAACGATCAAAATCTACCAAAAATTTTTCACAAATAGGAAATTGTAAACAGCCACCAACAATGCTTCAATAGACATTTTGCAATCCTTTGGCACAGAATGAACGGCGAAAACGTAACTTCCACGAATTCTGCCCATAAAAGGAAATTGCCATAAAAGGCTTTTAAATCTATCAAAATGTACCAAAAATTTTTCACAAATAGGAAATTGTAAGCAGCCACCATCAATGCTTCAATAGACATTTTGCAATCTTTTGGCACCGAATGAATGACAAAAACGTAACTTCAACGAATTCTGCCCATATAAGGAAATTGCCATAAAAGGCTGTCAAAACGATCAAAATATACCAAAAATTTTGTAAAAATAGGAAATTGAAAGTGGCTACCATCATGGCCTCAAAAGATTCCTTGCAATCTTTCGGCACCAAATGAACGGCAAAAACGTAATTTCAACGAATTCCGCCCATATAAGGAAATTGCCATAAAAGGCTCTCAAAACGATCAAAATCTACCAAAAAGTTTTCACAAATAGGAAATTGTAAGCAGCTACCATCAATGCTTCAATAGACATTTTGCAATCTTTTGGCACAGAAGGAACGACAAAAACGTAACTTCCACGAATTCTGCCCATATAAGGAAATTGCCATAAAAGGCTTTTAAATCTATCAAAATGTACCAAAAATTTTTCACAAATAGGAAATTGTAAGCAGCCACCATCAATGCTTCAATAGACATTTTGCAATCTTTTGGCACCGAATAAACGACAAAAACGTAACTTCAACGAATTCTGCCCATATAAGGAAATTGCCATAAAAGGCTGTCAAAACAATCAAAATCTACCAAAAATTTTGTACAAATAGGAAATTGAAAGTGGCTACCATCATGGCCTCAAAAGATTCCTTGCAATCTTTCGGCACCAAATGAACGGCTAAAACGTAATTTCAACGAATTCTGCCCATATAAGGAAATTGCCATAAAAGGCTCTCAAAACGATTAAAATCTACAAAAAAATTTTCACAAATAGGAAATTGTAAGCAGCGACCATCAATGCTTCAACAGACATTTTGCAATCCTTTGGCACAAAATGAACGGCGAAAACGTAACTTTCACGAATTCTGCCCATATAAGGAAATTGCCATAAAAGGCTTTTAAATCTATCAAAATGTACCAAAAGTTTTTCACGAATAGGAAATTGTAAGCATCTACCATCAATGCTTCAACAGACATTTCGCAATCTTTTGGCACAGAATGAACGGCGAAAACGTAACTTCCACGAATTCTGCCCATATAAAGAAATTGCCATAAAAGGCTCTAAAAACGATCAAAATCTACCAAAAATTTTTCACAAATAGGAAATTGTAAACAGCCACCAACAATGCTTCAATAGACATTTTGCAATCCTTTGGCACAGAATGAACGGCGAAAACGTAACTTCCACGAATTCTGCCCATAAAAGGAAATTGCCATAAAAGGCTTTTAAATCTATCAAAATGTACCAAAAATTTTTCACAAATAGGAAATTGTAAGCAGCCACCATCAATGCTTCAATAGACATTTTGCAATCTTTTGGCACCGAATGAATGACAAAAACGTAACTTCAACGAATTCTGCCCATATAAGGAAATTGCCATAAAAGGCTGTCAAAACGATCAAAATATACCAAAAATTTTGTAAAAATAGGAAATTGAAAGTGGCTACCATCATGGCCTCAAAAGATTCCTTGCAATCTTTCGGCACCAAATGAACGGCAAAAACGTAATTTCAACGAATTCCGCCCATATAAGGAAATTGCCATAAAAGGCTCTCAAAACGATCAAAATCTACCAAAAAGTTTTCACAAATAGGAAATTGTAAGCAGCTACCATCAATGCTTCAATAGACATTTTGCAATCTTTTGGCACAGAAGGAACGACAAAAACGTAACTTCCACGAATTCTGCCCATATAAGGAAATTGCCATAAAAGGCTGTCAAAACGATCAAAATCTACCAAAAATTTTGTACAAATAGGAAATTAAAAATGGCTACCATCATGGCCTCAAAAGATTCCTTGCAATCTTTCGGCACCAAATGAACGGCTAAAACGTAATTTCAACGAATTCTGCCCATATAAGGAAATTGCCATAAAAGGCTCTTTAAACGATCAAAATCTACAAAAAAATTTTCACAAATAGGAAATTGTAAGCAGCGACCATCAATGCTTCAACAGACATTTTGCAATCCTTTGGCACAAAATGAACGGCGAAAACGTAACTTTCACGAATTCTGCCCATATAAGGAAATTGCCATAAAAGGCTTTTAAATCTATCAAAATGTGCCAAAAGTTTTTCACAAATAGGAAATTGTAAGCATCTACCATCAATGCTTCAACAGACATTTCGCAATCTTTTGGCACAGAATGAACGGCGAAAACGTAACTTCCACGAATTCTGCCCATATAAAGAAATTGCCATAAAAGGCTCTAAAAACGATCAAAATCTACCAAAAATTTTTCACAAATAGGAAATTGTAAACAGCCACCAACAATGCTTCAATAGACATTTTGCAATCCTTTGGCACAGAATGAACGGCGAAAACGTAACTTCCACGAATTCTGCCCATATAAGGAAATTGCCATAAAAGGCTTTTAAATCTATCAAAATGTACCAAAAATTTTTCACAAATAGGAAATTGTAAGCAGCCACCATCAATGCTTCAATAGACATTTTGCAATCTTTTGGCACCGAATAAACGACAAAAACGTAACTTCAACGAATTCTGCCCATATAAGGAAATTGCCATAAAAGGCTCTCAAAATCATCAAAATCTACCAAAAATTTTTCACAAATAGGAAATTGTAAGCAGCCACCAACAATGCTTCAATAGATATTTTGAAATCTTTTGGCACAGAATGAACGACAAAAACGTAACTTCCACGAATTCTGCCCATATAAGGAAATTGCCATAAAAGGCTGTCAAAACGATCAAAATATACCAAAAATTTTGTAAAAATAGGAAATTGAAAGTGGCTACCATCATGGCCTCAAAAGATTCCTTGCAATCTTTCGGCACCAAATGAACGGCTAAAACGTAATTTCAACGAATTCTGCCCATATAAGGAAATTGCCATAAAAGGCTCTCAAAATCATCAAAATCTACCAAAATTTTTTCACAAATAGCAAATTGTAAGCAGCCACCAACAATGCTTCAATAGACATTTTGAAATCTTTTGGCACAGAATGAACGACAAAAACGTAACTTCCACGAATTCTGCCCATATAAGGAAATTGCCATAAAAGGCTGTCAAAACGATCAAAATATACCAAAAATTTTGTAAAAATAGGAAATTGAAAGTGGCTACCATCATGGCCTCAAAAGATTCCTTGCAATCTTTCGGCACCAAATGAACGGCAAAAACGTAATTTCAACGAATTCTGCCCATATAAGGAAATTGCCATAAAAGGCTCTCAAAACGATCAAAATCTACCAAAAATTTTTCACAAATAGGAAATTGTAAGCAGCTACCATCAATGCTTCAATAGACATTTTGCAATCTTTTGGCACAGAAGGAAAGACAAAAACGTACCTTCCACGAAATCTGCCCATATAAGGAAATTGCCATAAAAGGCTGTCAAAACGATCAAAATATACCAAAAATTTTGTAAAAATAGGAAATTGTAAGCAGCGACCATCAATGCTTCAACAGACATTTTGCAATCCTTTGGCACAAAATGAACGGCGAAAACGTAACTTTCACGAATTCTGCCCATATAAGGAAATTGCCATAAAAGGCTTTTAAATCTATCAAAATGTACCAAAAGTTTTTCACAAATAGGAAATTGTAAGAATCTACCATCAATGCTTCAACAGACATTTCGCAATCTTTTGGCACAGAATGAACGGCGAAAACGTAACTTCCACGAATTCTGCCCATATAAAGAAATTGCCATAAAAGGCTCTAAAAACGATCAAAATCTACCAAAAATTTTTCACAAATAGGAAATTGTAAACAGCCACCAACAATGCTTCAATAGACATTTTGCAATCCTTTGGCACAGAATGAACGGCGAAAACGTAACTTCCACGAATTCTGCCCATATAAGGAAATTGCCATAAAAGGCTTTTAAATCTATCAAAATGTACCGAAAAATTTTCACAAAGAGGAAATTGTAAGCAGCCACCATCAATGCTTCAATAGACATTTTGCAATCTTTTGGCACCGAATGAACGACAAAAACGTAACTTCAACGAATTCTGCCCATATAAGGAAATTGCCATAAAAAGGCTCTCAAAATCATCAAAATCTACCAAAAATTTTTCACAAATAGGAAATTGTAAGCAGCGACCATCAATGCTTCAACAGACATTTTGCAATCCTTTGGCACAAAATGAACGGCGAAAACGTAACTTTCACGAATTCTGCCCATATAAGGAAATTGCCATAAAAGGCTTTTAAATCTATCAAAATGTACCAAAAGTTTTTCACAAATAGGAAATTGTAAGAATCTACCATCAATGCTTCAACAGACATTTCGCAATCTTTTGGCACAGAATGAACGGCGAAAACGTAACTTCCACGAATTCTGCCCATATAAAGAAATTGCCATAAAAGGCTCTAAAAACGATCAAAATCTACCAAAAATTTTTCACAAATAGGAAATTGTAAACAGCCACCAACAATGCTTCAATAGACATTTTGCAATCCTTTGGCACAGAATGAACGGCGAAAACGTAACTTCCACGAATTCTGCCCATATAAGGAAATTGCCATAAAAGGCTTTTAAATCTATCAAAATGTACCGAAAAATTTTCACAAATAGGAAATTGTAAGCAGCCACCATCAATGCTTCAATAGACATTTTGCAATCTTTTGGCACCGAATGAACGACAAAAACGTAACTTCAACGAATTCTGCCCATATAAGGAAATTGCCATAAAAAGGCTCTCAAAATCATCAAAATCCACCAAAAATTTTTCACAAATAGGAAATTGTAAGCAGCCACCAACAATGCTTCAATAGACATTTTGCAATCTTTTGGCACAGAAGGAAAGACAAAAACGTAACTTCCACGAATTCTGCCCATATAAGGAAATTGCCATAAAAGGCTGTCAAAACGATCAAAATATACCAAAAATTTTGTAAAAATAGGAAATTGAAAGTGGCTACCATCATGGCCTCAAAAGATTCCTTGCAATCTTTCGGCACCAAATGAACGGCAAAAACGTAATTTCAAGGAATTCTGCCCATATAAAGAAATTGCCATAAAAGGCTCTCAAAACGATCAAAATCTACCAAAAATTTTTCACAAATAGGAAATTGTAAGCAGCTACCATCAATGCTTCAATAGACATTTTGCAATCTTTTGGCACAGAAGGAAAGACAAAAACGTAACTTCCACGAATTCTGCCCATATAAGGAAATTGCCATAAAAGGCTGTCAAAACGATCAAAATCTACCAAAAATTTTGTAGAAATAAGAAATTGAAAGTGGCTACCATCATGGCCTCAAAAGATTCCTTGCAATCTTTCGGCACCAAATGAACGGCAAAAACGTAATTTCAACGAATTCTGCCCATATAAGGAAATTGCCATAAAAGGCTCTCAAAACGATCAAAATCTACCAAAAGTTTTTCACAAATAGGAAATTGTAAGCATCTACCATCAATGCTTCAACAGACATTTCGCAATCTTTTGGCACAGAATGAACGGCGAAAACGTAACTTCCACGAATTCTGCCCATATAAAGAAATTGCCATAAAAGGCTCTAAAAACGATCAAAATCTACCAAAAATTTTTCACAAATAGGAAATTGTAAACAGCCACCAACAATACTTCAATAGACATTTTGCAATCCTTTGGCACAGAATGAACGGCGAAAACGTAACTTTCACGAATTCTGCCCATATAAGGAAATTGCCATAAAAGGCTTTTAAATCTATCAAAATTAACCAAAAATTTTTCACAAATAGGAAATTGTAAACAGCCACCAACAATACTTCAATAGACATTTTGCAATCCTTTGGCACAGAATGAACGGCGAAAACGTAACTTCCACGAATTCTGCCCATATAAGGAAATTGCCATAAAAGGCTTTTAAATCTATCAAAATTAACCAAAAATTTTTCACAAATAGGAAATTGTAAGCAGCCACCATCAATGCTTCAATAGACATTTTGCAATCTTTTGGCACCGAATGAACGACAAAAACGTAACTTCAACGAATTCTGCCCATATAAGGAAATTGCCATAAAAGGCTCTCAAAATCATCAAAATCTACCAAAAATTTTTCACAAATAGGAAATTGTAAGCAGCCACCAACAATGCTTCAATAGACATTTTGAAATCTTTTGGCACAGAAGGAAAGACAAAAACGTAACTTCCACGAATTCTGCCCATATAAGGAAATTGCCATAAAAGGCTCTCAAAATCATCAAAATCTACCAAAAATTTTTCACAAATAGGAAATTGTAAGCAGCCACCAACAATGCTTCAATAGACATTTTGAAATCTTTTGGCACAGAAGGAAAGACAAAAACGTAACTTCCACGAATTCTGCCCATATAAGGAAATTGCCATAAAAGGCTGTCAAAACGATCAAAATATACCAAAAATTTTGTAAAAATAGGAAATTGAAAGTGGCTACCAACATGGCCTCAAAAGATTCCTTGCAATCTTTCGGCACCAAATGAACGGCAAAAACGTAATTTCAACGAATTCTGCCCATATAAGGAAATTGCCATAAAAGGCTCTCAAAACGATCAAAATCTACCAAAAATTTTTCACAAATAGGAAATTGTAAGCAGCTACCATCAATGCTTCAATAGACATTTTGCAATCTTTTGGCACAGAAGGAAAGACAAAAACGTAACTTCCACGAATTCTGCCCATATAAGGAAATTGCCATTAAAGGCTGTCAAAACGATCAAAATCTACCAAAAATTTTGTAGAAATAGGAAATTGAAAGTGGCTACCATTATGGCCTCAAAAGATTCTTTGCAATCTTTCGGCACCAAATGAACGGCAAAAACGTAATTTCAACGAATTCTGCCCATATAAGGAAATTGCCATAAAAGGCTCTCAAAACGATCAAAATCTACCAAAAATTTTTCACAAATAGGAAATTGTAAGCAGCGACCATCAATGCTTTAACAGACATTTTGCAATCCTTTGGCACAAAATGAACGGCGAAAACGTAACTTTCATGAATTCTGCCCATATAAGGAAATTGCCATAAAAGGCTTTTAAATCTATCAAAATGTACCAAAAGTTTTTCACAAATAGGAAATTGTAAGCATCTACCATCAATGCTTCAACAGACATTTCGCAATCTTTTGGCACAGAATGAACGGCGAAAACGTAACTTCCACGAATTCTGCCCATATAAAGAAATTGCCATAAAAGGCTCTAAAAACGATCAAAATCTACCAAAAATTTTTCACAAATAGGAAATTGTAAACAGCCACCAACAATGCTTCAATAGACATTTTGCAATCCTTTGGCACAGAATGAACGGCGAAAACGTAACTTCCACGAATTCTGCCCATATAAGGAAATTGCCATAAAAGGCTTTTAAATCTATCAAAATTAACCAAAAATTTTTCACAAATAGGAAATTGTAAGCAGCCACCATCAATGCTTCAATAGACATTTTGCAATCTTTTGGCACCGAATGAACGACAAAAACGTAACTTCAACGAATTCTGCCCATATAAGGAAATTGCCATAAAAGGCTCTCAAAATCATCAAAATCTACCAAAAATTTTTCACAAATAGGAAATTGTAAGCAGCCACCAACAATGCTTCAATAGACATTTTGAAATCTTTTGGCACAGAAGGAAAGACAAAAACGTAACTTCCACGAATTCTGCCCATATAAGGAAATTGCCATAAAAGGCTGTCAAAACGATCAAAATATACCAAAAATTTTGTAAAAATAGGAAATTGAAAGTGGCTACCATCATGGCCTCAAAAGATTCCTTGCAATCTTTCGGCACCAAATGAACGGCAAAAACGTAATTTCAACGAATTCTGCCCATATAAGGAAATTGCCATAAAAGGCTCTCAAAACGATCAAAATCTACCAAAAATTTTTCACAAATAGGAAATTTTAAGCAGCTACCATCAATGCTTCAATAGACATTTTGCAATCTTTTGGCACAGAAGGAAAGACAAAAACGTAACTTCCACGAATTCTGCCCATATAAGGAAATTGCCATTAAAGGCTGTCAAAACGATCAAAATCTACCAAAAATTTTGTAGAAATAGGAAATTGAAAGTGGCTACCATTATGGCCTCAAAAGATTCTTTGCAATCTTTCGGCACCAAATGAACGGCAAAAACGTAATTTCAACGAATTCTGCCCATATAAGGAAATTGCCATAAAAGGCTCTCAAAACGATCAAAATCTACCAAAAATTTTTCACAAATAGGAAATTGTAAGCAGCTACCATCAATGCTTCAATAGACATTTTGCAATCTTTTGGCACAGAAGGAAAGACAAAAACGTAACTTCCACGAATTCTGCCCATATAAGGAAATTGCCATTAAAGGCTGTCAAAACGATCAAAATCTACCAAAAATTTTGTAGAAATAGGAAATTGAAAGTGGCTACCATTATGGCCTCAAAAGATTCTTTGCAATCTTTCGGCACCAAATGAACGGCAAAAACGTAATTTCAACGAATTCTGCCCATATAAGGAAATTGCCATAAAAGGCTCTCAAAACGATCAAAATCTACCAAAAATTTTTCACAAATAGGAAATTGTAAGCAGCGACCATCAATGCTTTAACAGACATTTTGCAATTCCTTGGCACAAAATGAACGGCGAAAACGTAACTTTCACGAATTCTGCCCATATAAGGAAATTGCCATAAAAGGCTTTTAAATCTATCAAAATGTACCAAAAGTTTTTCACAAATAGGAAATTGTAAGCATCTACCATCAATGCTTCAACAGACATTTCGCAATGTTTTGGCACAGAATGAACGGCGAAAACGTAACTTCCACGAATTCTGCCCATATAAAGAAATTGCCATAAAAGGCTCTAAAAACGATCAAAATCTACCAAAAATTTTTCACAAATAGGAAATTGTAAACAGCCACCAACATTGCTTCAATAGACATTTTGCAATCCTTTGGCACAGAATGAACGGCGAAAACGTAACTTCCACGAATTCTGCCCATATAAGGAAATTGCCATAAAAGGCTCTCAAAATCATCAAAATCTACCAAAAATTTTTCACAAATAGGAAATTGTAAGCAGCCACCAACAATGCTTCAATAGACATTTTGAAATCTTTTGGCACAGAAGGAAAGACAAAAACGTAACTTCCACGAATTCTGCCCATATAAGGAAATTGCCATAAAAGGCTGTCAAAACGATCAAAATATACCAAAAATTTTGTAAAAATAGGAAATTGTAAGCAGCCACCATCAATGCTTCAATAGACATTTTGCAATCTTTTGGCACCGAATGAACGACAAAAACGTATTTTCAACGAATTCTGCCCATATAAGGAAATTGCCATAAAAGGCTCTCAAAACGATCAAAATCTACCAAACATTTTTCACAAATAGGAAATTGTAAGCAGCTACCATCAATGCTTCAATAGACATTTTGCAAACTTTTGGCACAGAAGGAAAGACAAAAACGTAACTTCCACGAATTCTGCCCATATAAGGAAATTGCCATTAAAGGCTGTCAAAACGATCAAAATCTACGAAAAATTTTGTAGAAATAGGAAATTGAAAGTGGCTACCATTATGGCCTCAAAAGATTCTTTGGAATCTTTCGGCACCAAATGAACGGCAAAAACGTAATTTCAACGAATTCTGCCCATATAAGGAAATTGCCATAAAAGGCTCTCAAAACGATCAAAATCTACCAAAAATTTTTCACAAATAGGAAATTGTAAGCAGCGACCATCAATGCTTTAACAGACATTTTGCAATCCTTTGGCACAAAATGAACGGCGAAAACGTAACTTTCACGAATTCTGCCCATATAAGGAAATTGCCATAAAAGGCTTTTAAATCTATCAAAATGTACCAAAAGTTTTTCACAAATAGGAAATTGTAAGCATCTACCATCAATGCTTCAACAGACCTTTCGCAATCTTTTGGCACAGAATGAACGGCGAAAACGTAACTTCCACGAATTCTGCCCATATAAAGAAATTGCCATAAAAGGCTCTAAAAACGATCAAAATCTACCAAAAATTTTTCACAAAGAGGAAATTGTAAACAGCCACCAACATTGCTTCAATAGACATTTTGCAATCCTTTGGCACAGAATGAACGGCGAAAACGTAACTTCCACGAATTCTGCCCATATAAGGAAATTGCCATAAAAGGCTGTCAAAACGATCAAAATATACCAAAAATTTTGTAAAAATAGGAAATTGTAAGCAGCCACCAACAATGCTTCAATAGACATTTTGCAATCTTTTGGCACAGAATGAACGACAAAAACGTAACTTCCACGAATTCTGCCCATAGAAGGAAATTGCCATAAAAGGCTGTCAAAACGATCAAAATGTACCAAAAATTTTGTAAAAATAGGATATTGAAAGTGGCTACCATCATGGCCTCAAAAGATTCCTTGCAATCTTTCGGCACCAAATGAACGGCAAAAACGTAATTTCAACGAATTCTGCCCATATAAGGAAATTGCCATAAAAGGCTCTCAAAAAGATCAAAATCTACCAAAAAATTTTCACAAATAGGAAATTGTAAGCAGCTACCACCAATGCTTCAACAGACATTTTGCAATCCTTTGGCACAGAATGAACGGCAAAAACGTAACTTTCACGAATTCTGCCCATATAAGGAAATTGCCATAAAAGGCTTTTAGATCTATCAAAATGTACCCAAAGTTTTTCACAAATAGGAAATTGTGAGCAGCTACCATCAATGCTTCAATAGACATTTTGCAATCTTTTGGCACAGAAGGAACGACAAAAACGTAACTTCCACGAATTCTGCCCATATAAGGAAATTGCCATAAAAGGCTGTCAAAACGATCAAAATCTACCAAAAATTTTGTAGAAATAGGAAATTGAAAGTGGCTACCATCATGGCCTCAAAAGATTCCTTGCAATCTTTCGGCACCAAATGAACGGCAAAAACGTAATTTCAACGAATTCTGCCCATATAAGGAAATTGCCATAAAAGGCTCTCAAAACGATCAAAATCTACCAAAAATTTTTCACAAATAGGAAATTGTAAGCAGCGACCATCAATGCTTCAACAGACATTTTGCAATCCTTTGGCACAGAATGAACGGCGAAAACGTAACTTTCACGAATTCTGCCCATATAAGGAAATTGCCATAAAAGGCTTTTAAATTTATCAAAATGTACCAAAAGTTTTTCACAAATAGGAAATTGTAAGCATCTACCATCAATGCTTCAACAGACATTTTGCAATCTTTTGGCACAGAATGAACGGCGAAAACGTAACTTTCACGAATTCTGCCCATATAAGGAAATTGCCATAAAAGGCTTTTAAATTTATCAAAATGTACCAAAAGTTTTTCACAAATAGGAAATTGTAAGCATCCACCATCAATGCTTCAACAGACATTTTGCAATCTTTTGGCACAGAATGAGCGGCGAAAACGTAACTTCCACGAATTCTGCCCATATAAGGAAATTGCCATAAAAGGCTCTAAAAACGATCAAAATCTACCAAAAATTTTTCACAAATAGGAAATTGTAAGCAGCCACCAACAATGCTTCAATAGACATTTTGCAATCCTTTGGCACAGATTAAACGGCGAAAACGTAACTTCCACGAATTCTGCCCATATAAGGAAATTGCCATAAAAGGCTCTCAAAACGATCAAAATCTGCCAAAAATTTTTCACAAATAGGAAATTGTAACCAGCTACCATCAATGCTTCAACAAACATTTTGCAATCCTTTGGCACAGAATGAACGGCGAAAACGTAACTTTCACGAATTCTGCCCATATAAGGAAATTGCCATAAAAGGCTTTCAAATCTATCAAAATGTACCCAAAGTTTTTCACAAATAGGAAATTGTGAGCAGCTACCATCAATGCTTCAATAGACATTTTGCAATCTTTTGGCACAGAAGGAACGACAAAAACGTAACTTCCACGAACTCTGCCCATATAAGGAAATTGCCATAAAAGGCTGTCAAAACAGTCAAAATCTACCAAAAATTTTGTACAAATAGGAAATTGAAAGTGGCTACCATCATGGCCTCAAAAGATTCCTTGCAATCTTTCGGCACCAAATGAACGGCAAAAACGTAATTTCAACGAATTCTGCCCATATAAGGAAATTGCCATAAAAGGCTCTCAAAACGATCAAAATCTACCAAAAATTTTTCACTAATAGGAAATTGTAAGCAGCGACCATCAATGCTTCAACAGACATTTTGCAATCCTTTGGCACAGAATGAACGGCGAAAACGTAACTTTCACGAATTCTGCCCATATAAGGAAATTGCCATAAAAGGCTTTTAAATCTATCAAAATGTACCAAAAGTTTTTCACAAAAAGGAAATTGTGAGCATCTACCATCAATGCTTCAACAGACATTTTGCAATCTTTTGGCACAGAATGAACGGCGAAAACGTAACTTCCACGAATTCTGCCCACATAAGGAAATTGCCATAAAAGGCTTTCAAAAGGATCAAAATCTACCAAAAATTTTTCACAAATAGGAAATTGTAAGCAGCCACCATCAATGCTTCAATAGACATTTTGCAATCTTTTGGCACCGAATGAACGACAAAAACGTAACTTCAACGAATTCTGCCCATATAAGGAAATTGCCATAAAAGGCTCTCAAAACCATCAAAATCTACCAAAAATTTTGTACAAATAGGAAATTGAAAGTGGCTACCATCATGGCCTCAAAAGATTCCTTGCAATCTTTCGGCACCAAATGAACGGCAAAAACGTAATTTCAACGAATTCTGCCCATATAAGGAAATTGCCATAAAAGGCTCTCAAAACGATCAAAATCTACCAAAAATTTTTCACAAATATGAAATTGTAAGCAGCGACCATCAATGCTTCAACAGACATTTTGCAATCCTTTGGCACAAAATGAACGGCGAAAACGTAACTTTCACGAATTCTGCCCATATAAGGAAATTGCCATAAAAGTCTTTTAAATCTATCAAAATGTACCAAAAATTTTCCCCAAATAGGAAATTGTAAGCAGCCACCATCAATGCTTCAATAGACATTTTGCAATCTTTTGGCACCGAATGAACGACAAAAACGTAACTTCAACGAATTCTGCCCATATAAGGAAATTGCCATAAAAGGCTCTCAAAATCATCAAAATCTACCAAAAATTTTTCACAAATAGGAAATTGTAAGCAGCGACCATCAATGCTTCAACAGACATTTTGCAATCCTTTGGCACAGAATGAACGGCGAAAACGTAACTTTCACGAATTCTGCCCATATAAGGAAATTGCCATAAAAGGCTTTTAGATCTATCAAAATGTACCCAAAGTTTTTCACAAATAGGAAATTGTGAGCAGCTACCATCAATGCTTCAATAGACATTTTGCAATCTTTTGGCACAGAAAGAAAGACAAAAACGTAACTTCCACGAATTCTGCCCATATAAGGAAATTGCCATAAAAGGCTGTCAAAACGATCAAAATCTACCAAAAATTTTGTAGAAATAGGAAATTGAAAGTGGCTACCATCATGGCCTCAAAAGATTCCTTGCAATCTTTCGGCACCAAATGAACGGCAAAAACGTAATTTCAACGAATTCTGCCCATATAAGGAAATTGCCATAAAAGGCTCTCAAAACGATCAAAATCTACCAAAAATTTTTCACAAATAGGAAATTGTAAGCAGCCACCATCAATGCTTCAATAGACATTTTGCAATCTTTTGGCACCGAATGAACGACAAAAACGTAACTTCAACGAATTCTGCCCATATAAGGAAATTGCCATAAAAGGCTCTCAAAATCATCAAAATCTACCAAAAATTTTTCACAAATAGGAAATTGTAAGCAGCCACCAACAATGCTTCAATAGACATTTTGCAATCCTTTGGCACAGATTGAACGGCGAAAACGTAACTTCCACGAATTCTGCCCATATAAGGAAATTGCCATAAAAGGCTCTCAAAACGATCAAAATCTGCCAAAAATTTTTCACAAATAGGAAATTGTAAGCAGCTACCATCAATGCTTCAACAAACATTTTGCAATCCTTTGGCACAGAATGAACGGCAAAAACGTAACTTTCACGAATTCTGCCCATATAAGGAAATTGCCATAAAAGGCTTTTAAATCTATCAAAATGTACCCAAAGTTTTTCACAAATAGGAAATTGTAAGCATCTACCATCAATGCTTCAACAGACATTTTGCAATCTTTTGGCACAGAATGAGCGGCGAAAACGTAACTTCCACGAATTCTGCCCATATAAGGAAATTGCCATAAAAGTCTTTCAAAAGGATCAAAATCTACCAAAAATTTTGCACAAATAGGAAATTGTAAGCAGCCACCATCAATGCTTCAATAGACATTTTGCAATCTTTTGGCACCGAATGAACGACAAAAACGTAACTTCAACGAATTCTGCCCATATAAGGAAATTGCCATAAAAGGCTCTCAAAATCATCAAAATCTACCAAAAATTTTTCACAAATAGGAAATTGTAAGCAGCCACCAACAATGCTTCAATAGACATTTTGCAATCCTTTGGCACAGAATGAACGGCAAAAACGTAACTTTCACGAATTCTGCCCATATAAGGAAATTGCCATAAAAGGCTTTTAAATCTATCAAAATGTACCCAAAGTTTTTCACAAATAGGAAATTGTGAGCAGCTACCATCAATGCTTCAATAGACATTTTGCAATCTTTTGGCACAGAAGGAACGACAAAAACGTAACTTCCACGAACTCTGCCCATATAAGGAAATTGCCATAAAAGGCTGTCAAAACGATCAAAATCTACCAAAAATTTTGTACAAATAGGAAATTGAAAGTGGCTACCATCATGGCCTTAAAAGATTCCTTGCAATCTTTCGGCACCAAATGAACGGCAAAAACGTAATTTCAACGAATTCTGCCCATATAAGGAAATTGCCATAAAAGGCTCTCAAAACCATCAAAATCTACCATAAATTTTTCACAAATAGGAAAATGTAAGCAGCCACCATCAATGCTTCAATAGACATTTTGCAATCCTTTGGCACCGAATGAACGACAAAAACGTAACTTCAACGAATTCTGCCCATATAAGGAAATTGCCATAAAAGGCTCTCAAAACGATCAAAACCTACCAAAAATTTTTCACAAATAGGAAATTGTAAGCAGCGACCAACAATGCTTCAACAGACATTTTGCAATCCTTTGGCACAGAATGAACGGCGAAAACATAACTTCCACGAATTCTGCCCATATAAGGAAATTGCCATAAAAGGCTCTCAAAACGATCAAAATCTGCCAAAAATTTTTCACAAATAGGAAATTGTAAGCAGCTACCATCAATGCTTCAACAAACATTTTGCAATCCTTTGGCACAGAATGAACGGCAAAAACGTAACTTTCACGAATTCTGCCCATATAAGGAAATTGCCATAAAAGGCTTTTAAATCTATCAAAATGTACCCAAAGTTTTTCACAAATAGGAAATTGTAAGCATCTACCATCAATGCTTCAACAGACATTTTGCAATCTTTTGGCACAGAATGAGCGGCGAAAACGTAACTTCCACGAATTCTGCCCATATAAGGAAATTGCCATAAAAGTCTTTCAAAAGGATCAAAATCTACCAAAAATTTTGCACAAATAGGAAATTGTAAGCAGCCACCATCAATGCTTCAATAGACATTTTGCAATCTTTTGGCACCGAATGAACGACAAAAACGTAACTTCAACGAATTCTGCCCATATAAGGAAATTGCCATAAAAGGCTCTCAAAATCATCAAAATCTACCAAAAATTTTTCACAAATAGGAAATTGTAAGCAGCCACCAACAATGCTTCAATAGACATTTTGCAATCCTTTGGCACAGAATGAACGGCAAAAACGTAACTTTCACGAATTCTGCCCATATAAGGAAATTGCCATAAAAGGCTTTTAAATCTATCAAAATGTACCCAAAGTTTTTCACAAATAGGAAATTGTGAGCAGCTACCATCAATGCTTCAATAGACATTTTGCAATCTTTTGGCACAGAAGGAACGACAAAAACGTAACTTCCACGAACTCTGCCCATATAAGGAAATTGCCATAAAAGGCTGTCAAAACGATCAAAATCTACCAAAAATTTTGTACAAATAGGAAATTGAAAGTGGCTACCATCATGGCCTTAAAAGATTCCTTGCAATCTTTCGGCACCAAATGAACGGCAAAAACGTAATTTCAACGAATTCTGCCCATATAAGGAAATTGCCATAAAAGGCTCTCAAAACTATCAAAATCTACCAAAAATTTTTCACAAATAGGAAATTGTAAGCAGCGACCATCAATGCTTCAACAGACATTTTGCAATCCTTTGGCACAGAATGAACGGCGAAAACGTAACTTTCACGAATTCTGCCCATATAAGGAAATTGCCATAAAAGGCTTTTAAATCTATCAAAATGTACCAAAAGTTTTTCACAAATAGGAAATTGTGAGCATCTACCATCAATGCTTCAACAGACATTTTGCAATCTTTTGGCACAGAATGAACGGCGAAAACGTAACTTCCACGAATTCTGCCCATATAAGGAAATTGCCATAAAAGGCTTTCAAAAGGATCAAAATCTACCAAAAATTTTTCACAAATAGGAAATTGTAAGCAGCCACCATCAATGCTTCAATAGACATTTTGCAATCTTTTGGCACCGAATGAACGACAAAAACGTAACTTCAACGAATTCTGCCCATATAAGGAAATTGCCATAAAAGGCTCTCAAAACCATCAAAATCTACCAAAAATTTTGTACAAATAGGAAATTGAAAGTGGCTACCATCATGGCCTCAAAAGATTCCTTGCAATCTTTCGGCACCAAATGAACGGCAAAAACGTAATTTCAACGAATTCTGCCCATATAAGGAAATTGCCATAAAAGGCTCTCAAAACGATCAAAATCTACCAAAAATTTTTCACAAATAGGAAATTGTAAACAGCCACGAACAATGCTTCAACAAACATTTTGCAATCCTTTGGCACAGAATGAACGGCAAAAACGTAACTTTCACGAATTCTGCCCATATAAAGAAATTGCCATAAAAGGCTTTTAAATCTATCAAAATGTACCCAAAGTTTTTCACAAATAGGAAATTGTGAGCAGCTACCATCAATGCTTCAATAGACATTTTGCAATCTTTTGGCACAGAAGGAACGACAAAAACGTAACTTCCACGAACTCTGCCCATATAAGGAAATTGCCATAAAAGGCTGTCAAAACGATCAAAATCTACCAAAAATTTTGTACAAATAGGAAATTGAAAGTGGCTACCATCATGGCCTTAAAAGATTCCTTGCAATCTTTCGGCACCAAATGAACGGCAAAAACGTAATTTCAACGAATTCTGCCCATATAAGGAAATTGCCATAAAAGGCTCTCAAAACGATCAAAATCTACCAAAAATTTTTCACAAATAGGAAATTGTAAGCAGCGACCATCAATGCTTCAACAGACATTTTGCAATCCTTTGGCACAGAATGAACGGCGAAAACGTAACTTTCACGAATTCTGCCCATATAAGGAAATTGCCATAAAAGGCTTTTAAATCTATCAGAATGTACCAAAAGTTTTTCACAAATAGGAAATTGTGAGCATCTACCATCAATGCTTCAACAGACATTTTGCAATCTTTTGGCACAGAATGAACGGCGAAAACGTAACTTCCACGAATTCTGCCCATATAAGGAAATTGCCATAAAAGGCTTTCAAAAGGATCAAAATCTACCAAAAATTTTTCACAAATAGGAAATTGTAAGCAGCCACCATCAATGCTTCAATAGACATTTTGCAATCTTTTGGCACCGAATGAACGACAAAAACGTAACTTCAACGAATTCTGCCCATATAAGGAAATTGCCATAAAAGGCTCTCAAAACCATCAAAATCTACCAAAAATTTTGTACAAATAGGAAATTGAAAGTGGCTACCATCATGGCCTCAAAAGATTCCTTGCAATCTTTCGGCACCAAATGAACGGCAAAAACGTAATTTCAACGAATTCTGCCCATATAAGGAAATTGCCATAAAAGGCTCTCAAAACGATCAAAATCTACCAAAAATTTTTCACAAATAGGAAATTGTAAGCAGCTACCATCAATGCTTCAATAGACATTTTGCAATCTTTTGGCACAGAAGGAACGACAAAAACGTAACTTCCACGAATTCTGCCCATATAAGCAAATTGCCATAAAAGGCTGTCAAAACGATCAAAATATACCAAAAATTTTGTAAAAATAGGAAATTGAAAGTGGCTACCATCATGGCCTCAAAAGATTCCTTGCAATCTTTCGGCACCAAATGAACGGCAAAAACGTAATTTCAACGAATTCTGCCCATATAAGGAAATTGCCATAAAAGGCTCTCAAAACGATCAAAATCTACCAAAAATTTTTCACAAATAGGAAATTGTAAGCAGCTACCATCAATGCTTCAACAGACATTTTGCAATCCTTTGGCACAGAATGAACGGCGAAAACGTAACTTTCACGAATTCTGCCCATATAAGGAAATTGCCATAAAAGGCTTTTAAATCTATCAAAATGTACCCAAAGTTTTTCACAAATAGGAAATTGTGAGCAGCTACCATCAATGCTTCAATAGACATTTTGCAATCTTTTGGCACAGAAGGAACGACAAAAACGTAACTTCCACGAATTCTGCCCATATAAGGAAATTGCCATAAAAGGCTGTCAAAACGATCAAAATCTACCAAAAATTTTGTAGAAATAGGAAATTGAAAGTGGCTACCATCATGGCCTCAAAAGATTCCTTGCAATCCTTCGGCACCAAATGAACGGCAAAAACGTAATTTCAACGAATTCTGCCCATATAAGGAAATTGCCATAAAATGCTCTCAAAACGATCAAAATCTACCAAAAATTTTTCACAAATAGGAAATTGTGAGCAGCGACCATCAATGCTTCAACAGACATTTTGCAATCCTTTGGCACCGAATGAACGACAAAAACGTAACTTCAACGAATTCTGCCCATATAAGGAAATTGCCATAAAAGGCTCTCAAAACCATCAAAATCTACCAAAAATTTTGTACAAATAGGAAATTGAAAGTGGCTACCATCATGGCCTCAAAAGATTCCTTGCAATCTTTTGGCACCAAATGGACAGCAAAAACGTAATTTTAACGAATTCTGCCCATATAAGGAAATTGCCGTAAAAGGCTTTAAAATCTATCAAAATATACCAAAAGTTTTTCACAAATAGGAAATTGTAAGCAGCTACCATCAATGCTTCAACAGACATTTTGCAATCTTTTGGCACAGAATGAACGGCGAAAACGTAACTTCCACGACTTCGGCCCATATAAGGAAATTGCCATAAAAATCTCTCAAAACGATCAAAATCTACCAAAAATTTTTCACAAATAGGAAATTGTAAGCAGCCACCAACAATGCTTCAATAGACATTTGACAATCTTTTGGCACAGAATGAACGACAAAAACGTAACTTCCACGGATTCTGCCCATATAAGGAAATTGCCATAAAAAGCTGTCAAAACAATCAAAATCTACCAAAAATTTTGTACAAATAGGAATGTGAAAGTGGCTACCATCATGGCCTCAAAAGATTCCTTGCAATCTTTCGGCACCAAATGAACGGCAAAAACGTAATTTCAACGAATTCTGCCCATATAAGGAAATTGCCATAAAAGGCTCTCAAAACGATGAAAATCTGCCAAAAATTTCTCACAAATAGGAAATTGTAAGCAGCTACCATCAATGCTTCAACAGACATTTTGCAATCCTTTGGCACAGAATGAACGGCGAAATCGTAACTTTCACGAATTCTGCCCATATAAGGAAATTGCCATAAAAGGCTTTTAAATCTATCAAAATGTACCAAAAGTTTTTCACAAATAGGAAATTGTGAGCAGCTACCATCAATGCTTCAATAGACATTTTGCAATCTTTTGGCATAGAATGAACGGCGAAAACGTAACTTCCACGAATTCTGCCCATATAAGGAAATTGCCATAAAAGGCGCTAAAAACGATCAAAATCTACCAAAAATTTTTCACGAATAGGAAATTGTAAGCAGCCACCAACAATGCTTCAATAGACATTTTGCAATCCTTTGCCACAGAATGAAGGGCGAAAACGTAACTTCCACGAATTCTGCCCATATAAGGAAATTGCCATAAAAGGCTTTCAAAAGGATCAAAATCTACCAAAAATTTTTCACAAATAGGAAATTGTAAGCAGCCACCATCAATGCTTCAATAGACATTTTGCAATCTTTTGGCACCGAATGAACGACAAAAACGTAACTTCAACGAATTCTGCCCATATAAGGAAATTGCCATAAAAGGCTCTCAAAACCATCAAAATCTACCAAAAATTTTGTACAAATAGGAAATTGACAGTGGCTACCATCCTGGCCTCAAAAGATTCCTTGCAATCTTTTGGCACCAAATGGACAGCAAAAACGTAATTTTAACGAATTCTGCCCATATAAGGAAATTGCCGTAAAAGGCTTTTAAATCTATCAAAATGTACCAAAAGTTTTTCACAAATAGGAAATTGTAAGCAGCTACCATCAATGCTTCAACAGACATTTTGCAATCTTTTGGCACAGAATGAACGGCGAAAACGTAACTTCCACGGATTCTGCCCATATAAGGAAATTGCCATAAAAATCTCTCAAAACGATCAAAATCTACCAAAAATTTTTCACGAATAGGAAATTGTAAGCAGCCACCAACAATGCTTCAATAGACATTTTGCAATCTTTTGGCACAGAATGAACGACAAAAACGTAACTTCCTTGGATTCTGCCCATATAAGGAAATTGCCATAAAAGGCTGTCAAAACGATCAAAATCTACCAAACATTTTGTACAAATAGGAATATGAAAGTGGCTACCATCATGGCCTCAAAAGATTCCATGCAATCTTTCGGCACCAAATGAAAGGGGAAAAACGTAATTTCAACGAATTCTGCCCATATAAAGAAATCGCCATAAAAGGCTCTCAAAACGATCAAAATCTACCAAAAATTTTTCACAAATAGGAAATTGTAAGCAGCCACCATCAATGCTTCAATAGACATTTTGCAATCTTTTGGCACCGAATGAGCGACAAAAACGTAACTTCAACGAATTCTGCCCATATAAGGAAATTGCCATAAAAGGCTCTCAAAACCATCAAAATCTACCAAAATTTTGTACAAATAGGAAATTGAAAGTGGCTACCATCATGGCCTCAAAAGATTCCTTGCAATCTTTTGGCACCAAATGAACAGCAAAAACGTAATTTTAACGAATTCTGCCCATATAAGGAAATTGCCGTAAAAGGCTTTAAAATCTATCAAAATGTACCAAAAGTTTTTCACAAATAGGAAATTGTAAGCAGCTACCATCAATGCTTCAACAGACATTTTGCAATCTTTTGGCACAGAATGAACGGCGAAAACGTAACTTCCACGACTTCGGCCCATATAAGGAAATTGCCATAAAAATCTCTCAAAACGATCAAAATCTACCAAAAATTTTTCACAAATAGGAAATTGTAAGCAGCCACCAACAATGCTTCAATAGACATTTGGCAATCTTTTGGCACAGAATGAACGACAAAAACGTAACTTCCACGGATTCTGCCCATATAAGGAAATTGCCATAAAAGGCTGTCAAAACAATCAAAATCTACCAAAAATTTTGTACAAATAGGAATATGAAAGTGGCTACCATCATGGCCTCAAAAGATTCCTTGCAATCTTTCGGCACCAAATGAACGGCAAAAACGTAATTTCAACCAATTCTGCCCATATAAGGAAATTGCCGTAAAAGGCTTTAAAATCTATCAAAATGTACCAAAAGTTTTTCACAAATAGGAAATTGTAAGCAGCTACCATCAATGCTTCAACAGACATTTTGCAATCTTTTGGCACAGAATGAACGGCGAAAACGTAACTTCCACGACTTCGGCCCATATAAGGAAATTGCCATAAAAATCTCTCAAAACGATCAAAATCTACCAAAAATTTTTCACAAATAGGAAATTGTAAGCAGCCACCAACAATGCTTCAATAGACATTTGGCAATCTTTTGGCACAGAATGAACGACAAAAACGTAACTTCCACGGATTCTGCCCATATAAGGAAATTGCCATAAAAGGCTGTTTAAAACAATCAAAATCTACCAAAAATTTTGTACAAATAGGAATATGAAAGTGGCTACCATCATGGCCTCAAAAGATTCCTTGCAATCTTTCGGCACCAAATGAACGGCAAAAACGTAATTTCAACAAATTCTGCCCATATAAGGAAATTGCCATAAAAGGCTCTCAAAACGATCAAAGTCTGCCAAAAATTTCTCACAAATAGGAAATTGTAAGCAGCTACCATCAATGCTTCAACAGACATTTTGCAATCCTTTGGCACAGAATGAAGGGCCAAAACGTAACTTCCACGAATTCTGCCCATATAATGAAATTGCCATAAAAGGCTTTCAAAAGGATCAAAATCTACCAAAAATTTTTCACAAATAGGAAATTGTAAACAGCCACCAACAATGCTTCAATAGACATTTTGCAATCCTTTGGCACAGAATGAAGGGCGAAAACGTAACTTCCACGAATTCTGCCCATATAATGAAATTGCCATAAAAGGCTTTCAAAAGGATCAAAATCTACCAAAAATTTTTCACAAATAGGAAATTGTAAGCAGCCACCATCAATGCTTCAATAGACATTTTGCAATCCTTTGGCACCGAATGAACGACAAAAACGTAACTTCAACGAATTCTGCCCATATAAGGAAATTGCCATAAAAGGCTCTAAAAACTATCAAAATCTACCAAAAGTTTTTCACAAACAGGAAATTGCAAGCAGCCACCAACAATGCTTCAATAGACATTTTGCAATCTTTTGGCACAGAATGAACGACAAAAACGTAACTTCCACGAATTCTGCCCATATAAGGAAATTTCCATAAAAGGCTCTCAAAACTATCAAAAGGTACCAAAAGTTTTTCACAAATAGGAAATTGTAAGCAGCTACCATCATGGCCTCCAAAGATTCCTTGCAGTTTTTTGGCACCAAATAAACGGCAAAAACGTAATTTCCACGAATTCTGCCCATATAAGGAAATTGCCATAAAAGGCTCTCAAAACGATCAAAATTTACCAAAAATTTTTCACAAATAGGAAATTGTAAGCAGCGACCATCAATGCTTCAACAGACATTTTGCAATCCTTTGGCACAGAATGAACGGCGAAAACGTAACTTTCACGAATTCTGCCCATATAAGGAAATTGCCATAAAAGGCTTTTAAATCTATCAAAATGTACCAAAAGTTTTTCACAAATAGAAAATTGTAAGCATCTACCATCAATGCTTCAACAGACATTTTGCAATCTTTTGGCACAGAATGAACGGCGAAAACATAACTTCCACGAATTCTGCCCATATAAGGAAATTGCCATAAAAGGCTCTAAAAACGATGAAAATCTACCAACAATTTTTCACAAATAGGAAATTGTAAGCAGCCACCAACAATGCTTCAATAGACATTTTGCAATCCTTTGGCACAGAATGAACGGCGAAAACGTAACTTCCACGAATTCTGCCCATATAAGGAAATTGCCATAAAAGGCTTTCAAAAGGATCAAAATCTACCAAAACTTTTTCACAAAAAGGGAATTTTAAGCAGCCACCATCATAGCTTCATTAGACATTTTGCAATCTTTTGGCACAGAAGGAACGACAAAAACGTAACTTCCACGAATTCTGCCCATATAAGGAAATTGCCATAAAAGGCTGTCAAAACCATCAAAATCTACCATAAATTTTTCACAAATAGGAAATTGTAAGCAGCCACCATCAATGCTTCAATAGACATTTTGCAATCCTTTGGCACCGAATGAACAACAAAAACGTAACTTCAACGAATTCTGCCCATAAAAGGAAATTGCCATAAAAGGCTCTCAAAACGATCAAAATCTACCAAAAATATTTCACAAATAGGAAATTGTAAGCAGCGACCAACAATGCTTCAACAGACATTTTGCAATCCTTTGGCACAGAATGAACGGCGAAAACATAACTTCCACGAATTCTGCCCATATAAGGAAATTGCCATAAAGGCTCTAAAAACGATGAAAATCTACCAACAATTTTTCACAAATAGGAAATTGTAAGCAGCCACCAACAATGCTTCAATAGACATTTTGCAATCCTTTGGCACAGAATGAACGGCGAAAACGTAACTTCCACGAATTCTGCCCATATAAGGAAATTGCCATAAAAGGCTGTCAAAACCATCAAAATCTACCATAAATTTTTCACAAATAGGAAAATGTAAGCAGCCACCATCAATGCTTCAATAGACATTTTGCAATCCTTTGGCACCGAATGAACGACAAAAACGTAACTTCAACGAATTCTGCCCATATAAGGAAATTGCCATAAAAGGCTCTCAAAACGATCAAAACCTACCAAAAATTTTTCACAAATAGGAAATTGTAAGCAGCGACCAACAATGCTTCAACAGACATTTTGCAATCCTTTGGCACAGAATGAACGGCGAAAACATAACTTCCACGAATTCTGCCCATATAAGGAAATTGCCATAAAAGGCTCTAAAAACGATGAAAATCTACCAACAATTTTTCACAAATAGGAAATTGTAAGCAGCCACCAACAATGCTTCAATAGACATTTTGCAATCCTTTGGCACAGAATGAACGACGAAAACGTAACTTCCACGAATTCTGCCCATATAAGGAAATCGCCATAAAAGGCTCTCAAAACGATCAAAATCTACCAAAAATTTTTCACAAATAGAAAATTGTAAGCAGCCACCATCAATGCTTCAATAGACATTTTGCAATCTTTTGGCACCGAATGAGCGACAAAAACGTAACTTCAACGAATTCTGCCCATATAAGGAAATTGCCATAAAAGGCTCTCAAAACCATCAAAATCTACCAAAATTTTGTACAAATAGGAAATTGAAAGTGGCTACCATCATGGCCTCAAAAGATTCCTTGCAATCTTTTGGCACCAAATAAACAGCAAAAACGTAATTTTAACGAATTCTGCCCATATAAGGAAATTGCCGTAAAAGGCTTTAAAATCTATCAAAATGTACCAAAAGTTTTTCACAAATAGGAAATTGTAAGCAGCTACCATCAATGCTTCAACAGACATTTTGCAATCTTTTGGCACAGAATGAACGGCGAAAACGTAACTTCCACGACTTCGGCCCATATAAGGAAATTGCCATAAAAATCTCTCAAAACGATCAAAATCTACCAAAAATTTTTCACAAATAGGAAATTGTAAGCAGCCACCAACAATGCTTCAATAGACATTTGGCAATCTTTTGGCACAGAATGAACGACAAAAACGTAACTTCCACGGATTCTGCCCATATAAGGAAATTGCCATAAAAGGCTGTCAAAACAATCAAAATCTACCAAAAATTTTGTACAAATAGGAATATGAAAGTGGCTACCATCATGGCCTCAAAAGATTCCTTGCAATCTTTCGGCACCAAATGAACGGCAAAAACGTAATTTCAACCAATTCTGCCCATATAAGGAAATTGCCGTAAAAGGCTTTAAAATCTATCAAAATGTACCAAAAGTTTTTCACAAATAGGAAATTGTAAGCAGCTACCATCAATGCTTCAACAGACATTTTGCAATCTTTTGGCACAGAATGAACGGCGAAAACGTAACTTCCACGACTTCGGCCCATATAAGGAAATTGCCATAAAAATCTCTCAAAACGATCAAAATCTACCAAAAATTTTTCACAAATAGGAAATTGTAAGCAGCCACCAACAATGCTTCAATAGACATTTGGCAATCTTTTGGCACAGAATGAACGACAAAAACGTAACTTCCACGGATTCTGCCCATATAAGGAAATTGCCATAAAAGGCTGTTTAAAACAATCAAAATCTACCAAAAATTTTGTACAAATAGGAATATGAAAGTGGCTACGATCATGGCCTCAAAAGATTCCTTGCAATCTTTCGGCACCAAATGAACGGCAAAAACGTAATTTCAACAAATTCTGCCCATATAAGGAAATTGCCATAAAAGGCTCTCAAAACGATCAAAGTCTGCCAAAAATTTCTCACAAATAGGAAATTCTAAGCAGCTACCATCAATGCTTCAACAGACATTTTGCAATCCTTTGGCACAGAATGAAGGGCGAAAACGTAACTTCCACGAATTCTGCCCATATAATGAAATTGCCATAAAAGGCTTTCAAAAGGATCAAAATCTACCAAAAATTTTTCACAAATAGGAAATTGTAAACAGCCACCAACAATGCTTCAATAGACATTTTGCAATCCTTTGGCACAGAATGAAGGGCGAAAACGTAACTTCCACGAATTCTGCCCATATAATGAAATTGCCATAAAAGGCTTTCAAAAGGATCAAAATCTACCAAAAATTTTTCACAAATAGGAAATTGTAAGCAGCCACCATCAATGCTTCAATAGACATTTTGCAATCCTTTGGCACCGAATGAACGACAAAAACGTAACTTCAACGAATTCTGCCCATATAAGGAAATTGCCATAAAAGGCTCTAAAAACTATCAAAATCTACCAAAAGTTTTTCACAAACAGGAAATTGCAAGCAGCCACCAACAATGCTTCAATAGACATTTTGCAATCTTTTGGCACAGAATGAACGACAAAAACGTAACTTCCACGAATTCTGCCCATATAAGGAAATTGCCATAAAAGGCTCTCAAAACTATCAAAAGGTACCAAAAGTTTTTCACAAATAGGAAATTGTAAGCAGCTACCATCATGGCCTCCAAAGATTCCTTGCAGTTTTTTGGCACCAAATAAACGGCAAAAACGTAATTTCCACGAATTCTGCCCATATAAGGAAATTGCCATAAAAGGCTCTCAAAACGATCAAAATTTACCAAAAATTTTTCACAAATAGGAAATTGTAAGCAGCGACCATCAATGCTTCAACAGACATTTTGCAATCCTTTGGCACAGAATGAACGGCGAAAACGTAACTTTCACGAATTCTGCCCATATAAGGAAATTGCCATAAAAGGCTTTTAAATCTATCAAAATGTACCAAAAGTTTTTCACAAATAGAAAATTGTAAGCATCTACCATCAATGCTTCAACAGACATTTTGCAATCTTTTGGCACAGAATGAACGGCGAAAACATAACTTCCACGAATTCTGCCCATATAAGGAAATTGCCATAAAAGGCTCTAAAAACGATGAAAATCTACCAACAATTTTTCACAAATAGGAAATTGTAAGCAGCCACCAACAATGCTTCAATAGACATTTTGCAATCCTTTGGCACAGAATGAACGGCGAAAACGTAACTTCCACGAATTCTGCCCATATAAGGAAATTGCCATAAAAGGCTTTCAAAAGGATCAAAATCTACCAAAACTTTTTCACAAAAAGGGAATTTTAAGCAGCCACCATCATAGCTTCATTAGACATTTTGCAATCTTTTGGCACAGAAGGAACGACAAAAACGTAACTTCCACGAATTCTGCCCATATAAGGAAATTGCCATAAAAGGCTGTCAAAACCATCAAAATCTACCATAAATTTTTCACAAATAGGAAATTGTAAGCAGCCACCATCAATGCTTCAATAGACATTTTGCAATCCTTTGGCACAGAATGAACGGCGAAAACGTAACTTCCACGAATTCTGCCCATATAAGGAAATTGCCATAAAAGGCTCTCAAAACGATCAAAATCTACCAAAAATATTTCACAAATAGGAAATTGTAAGCAGCGACCAACAATGCTTCAATAGACATTTTGCAATCCTTTGGCACAGAATGAACAACAAAAACGTAACTTCAACGAATTCTGCCCATATAAGGAAATTGCCATAAAAGGCTCTCAAAACGATCAAAATCTACCAAAAATATTTCACAAATAGGAAATTGTAAGCAGCGACCAACAATGCTTCAACAGACATTTTGCAATCCTTTGGCACAGAATGAACGGCGAAAACATAACTTCCACGAATTCTGCCCATATAAGGAAATTGCCATAAAGGCTCTAAAAACGATGAAAATCTACCAACAATTTTTCACAAATAGGAAATTGTAAGCAGCCACCAACAATGCTTCAATAGACATTTTGCAATCCTTTGGCACAGAATGAACGGCGAAAACGTAACTTCCACGAATTCTGCCCATATAAGGAAATTGCCATAAAAGGCTGTCAAAACCATCAAAATCTACCATAAATTTTTCACAAATAGGAAAATGTAAGCAGCCACCATCAATGCTTCAATAGACATTTTGCAATCCTTTGGCACCGAATGAACGACAAAAACGTAACTTCAACGAATTCTGCCCATATAAGGAAATTGCCATAAAAGGCTCTCAAAACGATCAAAATCTACCAAAAATTTTTCACAAATAGGAAATTGTAAGCAGCGACCAACAATGCTTCAACAGACATTTTGCAATCCTTTGGCACAGAATGAACGGCGAAAACATAACTTCCACGAATTCTGCCCATATAAGGAAATTGCCATAAAAGGCTCTAAAAACGATGAAAATCTACCAACAATTTTTCACAAATAGGAAATTGTAAGCAGCCACCAACAATGCTTCAATAGACATTTTGCAATCCTTTGGCACAGAATGAACGACGAAAACGTAACTTCCACGAATTCTGCCCATATAAGGAAATTGCCATAAAAGGCTTTCAAAAGGATCAAAATCTACCAAAACTTTTTCACAAAAAGGGAATTTTAAGCAGCCACCATCAATGCTTCAATAGACATTTTGCAATCTTTTGGCACCGAATGAACGACAAAAACAAAACTTCAACCAATTCTGCCCATATAAGGAAATTGCCATAAAAGGCTCTCAAAACGATCAAAATCTACCAAAAAATTTTCACAAATAGCAAATTGTAAGGCGCCACCATCAATGCTTCAATAGACATTTTGCAACTTTTTGGCACAGAATGAACGACAAAAACGTAACTTCAACGAATTCTGCCCATATAAGGAAATTGCCATAAAAGGCTCTTAAATCTATCAAAATGTACCAAAAGTTTTTCCCAATTAGGAAATTGAAAGCGGCTACCATCATGGCCTCAAAAGATTCCTTGCAGTCTTTTGGCACCAAATGAACGGCCAAAACGTAATTTCCACGAATTCTGCCTAAATAAGGAAATTGCCATAAAAGGCTCTTAAATCTATCAAAATGTACCAAAAGTTTTTCACAAATAGGAAATTGTAAGCAGTCACCATCAATGCTTCAATAGACATTTTGCAATCTTTTGGCACCGAATGAACGACAAAAACAAAACTTCAACCAATTCTGCCCATATAAGGAAATTGCCATTAAAGGCTCTCAAAACGATCAAAATCTACCAAAAAATTTTCACAAATAGCAAATTGTAAGGCGCCACCATCAATGCTTCAATAGACATTTTGCAACTTTTTGGCACAGAATGAACGACAAAAACGTAACTTCAACGAATTCTGCCCATATAAGGAAATTGCCATAAAAGGCTGTCAAAACGATCAAAATCTACCAAAATTTTGTACAAATAGGAATATGAAAGTGGCTACCATCATGGCCTCAAAAGATTCCTTGCAATCTTTCGGCACCAAATGAACGGCAAAAACGTAATTTCAACGAATTCTGCCCATATAAGGAAATCGCCATAAAAGGCTCTCAAAACGATCAAAATCTACCCAAAATTTTTCACAAATAGGAAATTGTAAACAGCGACCATCAATGCTTCAACAGACATTTTGCAATCCTTTGGCACAGAATGAACGGCGAAAACGTAACTTTCACGAATTCTGCCCATATAAGGAAATTGCCATAAAAGGCTTTTAAATCTATCAAAATGTACCAAAAGTTTTTCACAAATAGGAAATTGTAAGCATCTACCATCAATGCTTTAACAGACATTTTGCAATCTTTTGGCACAGAATGAACGGCGAAAACGTAACTTCCACGAATTCTGCCCATATAAGGAAATTGCCATAAAAGGCTCTAAAAACGATGAAAATCTACCAACAATTTTTCACAAATAGGAAATTGTAAGCAGCCACCAACAATGCTTCAATAGACATTTTGCAATCCTTTGGCACAGAATGAACGGCGAAAACGTAACTTCCGCGAATTCTGCCCATATAAGGAAATTGCCATAAAAGGCTCTAAAAACGATCAAAATCTACCAAAAATTTTTCACAAATAGGAAATTGTAAACAGCCACCATCATAGCTTCATTAGACATTTTGCAATCTTTTGGCACAGAAGGAACGACAAAAACGTAACTTCCACAAATTCTGCCCATATAAGGAAATTGCCATAAAAGGCTGTCGAAACCATCAAAATCTACCATAAATTTTTCACAAATAGGAAATTGTAAGCAGCCACCAACAATGCTTCAATAGACATTTTGCAATCCTTTGGCACCGAATGAACGACAAAAACGTAACTTCAACGAATTCTGCCCATATAAGGAAATTGCCATAAAAGGCTCTAAAAACTATCAAAATCTACCAAAAGTTTTTCACAAATAGGAAATTGTGAGCAGCTACTAACAATGCTTCAATAGACATTTTGCAATCTTTTGGCACAGAATGAACGACAAAAACGTAACTTCCACGAATTCTGCCCATATAATGAAATTGCCATAAAAGGCTCTCAAAACTATCAAAATGTACCAAAAGTTTTTCACAAATAGGAAATTGTAAGCAGCTACCATCATGGCCTCCAAAGATTCCTTGCAGTTTTTTGGCACCAAATAAACGGCAAAAACGTAATTTCCACGAATTCTGCCCATATAAGGAAATTGCTATAAAAGGCTCTCAAAACGATCAAAATCTACCAAAAATTTTTCACAAATAGGAAATTGTAAGCAGCCACCATCAATGCTTCAATAGACATTTTGCAATCTTTTGGCACCGAATGAACGACAAAAACAAAACTTCAACCAATTCTGCCCATATAAGGAAATTGCCATAAAAATCTCTCAAAACGATCAAAATCTACCAAAAATTTTTCACAAATAGGAAATTGTAAGCAGCGACCATCAATGCTTCAGCAGACATTTTGCAATCTTTTGGCACAGAATGAACGGCGAAAACGTAACTTTCACGAATTCTGCCCATATAAGGAAATTGCCATAAAAGGCTTTTAAATCTATCAAAATGTACCAAAAGTTTTTCACAAATAGGAAATTGTAAGCATCTACCATCAACGCTTCAACAGACATTTTGCAATCTTTTGGCACAGAATGAACGGCGAAAACGTAACTTCCACGAATTCTGCCCATATAAGGAAATTGCCATAAAAGGCTCTAAAAACGATGAAAATCTACCAACAATTTTTCACAAATAGGAAATTGTAAGCAGCCACCAACAATGCTTCAATAGACATTTTGCAATCCTTTGGCACAGAATGAACGGCGAAAACGTAACTTCCACGAATTCTGCCCATATAAGGAAATTGCCATAAAAGGCTTTCAAAAGGATCAAAATCTACCAAAACTTTTTCACAAATAGGAAATTGTAAGCAGCCACCATCATAGCTTCATTAGACATTTTGCAATCTTTTGGCACAGAAGGAACGACAAAAACGTAACTTCCACGAATTCTGCCCATATAAGGAAATTGCCATAAAAGGCTGTCAAAACCATCAAAATCTACCATAAATTTTTCACAAATAAGAAATTGTAAGCAGCCACCAACAATGCTTCAATAGACAATTTGCAATCCTTTGGCACCGAATGAACGACAAAAACGTAACTTCAACGAATACTGCCCATATAAGGAAATTGCCATAAAAGGCTCTAAAAACTATCAAAATCTACCAAAAGTTTTTCACGAATAGGAAATTGCAAGCAGCCACCAACAATGCTTCAATAGACATTTTGCAATCTTTTGGCACAGAATGAACGACAAAAACGTAACTTCCACGAATTCTGCCCATATAAGGAAATTGCCATAAAAGGCTCTCAAAACTATCAAAATGTACCAAAAGTTTTTCACAAATAGGAAATTGTAAGCAGCTACCATCATGGCCTCCAAAGATTCCTTGCAGTTTTTTGGCACCAAATAAACGGCAAAAACGTAATTTCCACGAATTCTGCCCATATAAGGAAATTGCCATAAAAGGCTCTCAAAACGATCAAAATCTACCAAAAATTTTTCACAAATAGGAAATTGTAAGCAGCCACCATCAATGCTTCAATAGACATTTTGCAATCTTTTGGCACCGAATGAACGACAAAAACAAAACTTCAACCAATTCTGCCCATATAAGGAAATTGCCATAAAAGGCTCTCAAAACGATCAAAATCTACCAAAAAATTTTCACAAATAGCAAATCGTAAAGCGCCACCATCAATGCTTCAATAGACATTTTGCAACTTTTTGGCACAGAATGAACGACAAAAACGTAACTTAAACGAATTCTGCCCATATAAGGAAATTGCCATAAAAGGCTCTTAAATCTATCAAAATGTACCAAAAGTTTTTCCCATTTAGGAAATTGAAAGCGGCTACCATCATGGCCTCAAAAGATTCCTTCCAGTCTTTTGGCACCAAATGAACGGCCAAAACGTAATTTCCACGAATTCTGCCTAAATAAGGAAATTGCCATAAAAGGCTCTTAAATCTATCAAAATGTACCAAAAGTTTTTCACAAATAGGAAATTGTAAGCAGCCACCATCAATGCTTCAATAGACATTTTGCAATCTTTTGGCACCGAATGAACGACAAAAACAAAACTTCAACCAATTCTGCCCATATAAGGAAATTGCCATAAAAGGCTCTCAAAACGATCAAAATCTACCAAAAAATTTTCACAAATAGCAAATTGTAAGGCGCCACCATCAATGCTTCAAAAGACATTTTGCAACTTTTTGGCACAGAATGAACGACAAAAACGTAACTTCAACGAATTCTGCCCATATAAGGAAATTGCCATAAAAGGCTCTTAAATCTATCAAAATGTACCAAAAGTTTTTCCCAATTAGGAAATTGAAAGCGGCTACCATCATGGCCTCAAAAGATTCCTTGCAGTCTTTTGGCACCAAATGAACGGCCAAAACGTAATTTCCACGAATTCTGCCTAAATAAGGAAATTGCCATAAAAGGCTCTTAAATCTATCAAAATGTACCAAAAGTTTTTCACAATTAGGAAATTGTAAGCAGCCACCATTAATGCTTCAATAGACATTTTGCAATCTTTTGGCACCGAATGAACGACAAAAACAAAACTTCAACCAATTCTGCCCATATAAGGAATTGCCATAAAAGGCTCTCAAAACGATCAAAATCTACCAAAAAATTTTCACAAATAGCAAATTGTAAGGCGCCACCATCAATGCTTCAATAGACATTTTGCAACTTTTTGGCACAGAATGAACGACAAAAACGTAACTTCAAAGAATTCTGCCCATATAAGGAAATTGCCATAAAAGGCTCTTAAATCTATCAAAATGTACCAAAAGTTTTTCCCAATTAGGAAATTGAAAGCGGCTACCATCATGGCCTCAAAAGATTCCTTGCAGTCTTTTGGCACCAAATGAACGGCCAAAACGTAATTTCCACGAATTCTGCCTAAATAAGGAAATTGCCATAAAAGGCTCTTAAATCTATCAAAATGTACCAAAAGTTTCTCACAAATAGGAAATTGTAAGCAGCCACCATCAATGCTTCAATAGACATTTTGCAATCTTTTGGCACCGAATGAACGACAAAAACAAAACTTCAACCAATTCTGCCCATATAAGGAAATTGCCATAAAAGGCTCTCAAAACGATCAAAATCTACCAAAAAATTTTCACAAATAGCAAATTGTAAGGCGCCACCATCAATGCTTCAATAGACATTTTGCAACTTTTTGGCACAGAATGAACGACAAAAACGTAACTTCAACGAATTCTGCCCATATAAGGAAATTGCCATAAAAGGCTCTTAAATCTATCAAAATGTACCAAAAGTTTTTCCCAATTAGGAAATTGAAAGCGGCTACCATCATGGCCTCAAAAGATTCCTTGCAGTCTTTTGGCACCAAATGAACGGCCAAAACGTAATTTCCACGAATTCTGCCAAAATAAGGAAATTGCCATAAAAGGCTCTTAAATCTATCAAAATGTACCAAAAGTTTTTCACGAATAGAAAATTGTAAGCAGCTACCAACAATGCTTCAACAGACATTTTGCAATCTTTTGGCACAGAATGAACGGCAAAAACGTAACTTCCACGAATTCTGCCCATATAAGGAAATTGCCATAAAAGGCTCTAAAAACGATGAAAATCTACCAACAATTTTTCACAAATAGGAAATTGTAAGCAGCCACCAACAATGCTTCAATAGACATTTTGCAATCCTTTGGCACAGAATGAACGGCGAAAACGTAACTTCCGCGAATTCTGCCCATATAAGGAAATTGCCATAAAAGGCTTTCAAAAGGATCAGAATCTACCAAAACTATTTCACAAATAGGAAATTGTAAGCTGCCACTATCAATGCTTCAATAGACATTTTGCAATCTTTTGGCACCGAATGAACGACAAAAACGTAACTTCAACGAATTCTGCCCATATAAGGAAATTGCCATAAAAGGCTCTCAAAACGATCAAAATCTAACAAAAATTTTGTACAAATATGAAATTGAAAGTGGCTACCATCATGGCCTCAAAAGATTCCTTGCATTCTTTCGGCACCAGATGAACGGCAAAAACGTAATTTCAACGAATTCTGCCCATATAAGGAAATTGCCATGAAAGGCTCTGAAAACTATCAAAATGTACCAAAAGTTTTTCACAAATAGGAAATTGTAAGCAGCTACCATCAATGCTTCAACGGACATTTTGCAATCTTTTGGCACAGAATGAACGGCGAAAACGTAACTTCCACGAATTCTGCCCATATAAGGAAATTGCCATAAAAGGCTCTAAAAACGATGAAAATCTACCAACAATTTTACACAAATAGCAAATTGTAAGCAGCCACCAACAATGCTTCAATAGACATTTTGCAATCCTTTGGCACAGAATGAACGGCGAAAACGTAACTTCCGCGAATTCTGCCCATATAAGGAAATTGCCATAAAAGGCTCTAAAAACGATCAAAATCTACCAAAAATTTTTCACAAATAGGAAATTGTAAACAGCCACCATCATAGCTTCATTAGACATTTTGCAATCTTTTGGCACAGAAGGAACGACAAAAACGTAACTTCCACAAATTCTGCCCATATAAGGAAATTGCCATAAAAGGCTGTCAAAACCATCAAAATCTACCATAAATTTTTCACAAATAGGAAATTGTAAGCAGCCACCAACAATGCTTCAATAGACATTTTGCAATCCTTTGGCACCGAATGAACGACAAAAACGTAACTTCAACGAATTCTGCCCATATAAGGAAATTGCCATAAAAGGCTCTAAAAACTATCAAAATCTACCAAAAGTTTTTCACAAATAGGAAATTGTGAGCAGCTACCAACAATGCTTCAATAGACATTTTGCAATCTTTTGGCACAGAATGAACGACAAAAACGTAACTTCCACGAATTCTGCCCATATAAGGAAATTGCCATAAAAGGCTCTAAAAACGATCAAAATCTACCAAAAATTTTTCACAAATAGGAAATTGTAAACAGCCACCATCATAGCTTCATTAGACATTTTGCAATCTTTTGGCACAGAAGGAACGACAAAAACGTAACTTCCACAAATTCTGCCCATATAAGGAAATTGCCATAAAAGGCTGTCAAAACCATCAAAATCTACCATAAATTTTTCACAAATAGGAAATTGTAAGCAGCCACCAACAATGCTTCAATAGACATTTTGCAATCCTTTGGCACCGAATGAACGACAAAAACGTAACTTCAACGAATTCTGCCCATATAAGGAAATTGCCATAAAAGGCTCTAAAAACTATCAAAATCTACCAAAAGTTTTTCACAAATAGGAAATTGTGAGCAGCTACCAACAATGCTTCAATAGACATTTTGCAATCTTTTGGCACAGAATGAACGACAAAAACGTAACTTCCACGAATTCCGCCCATATAACGAAATTGCCATAAAAGGCTCTCAAAACTATCAAAATGTACCAAAAGTTTTTCACAAATAGGAAATTGTAAGCAGCTACCATCATGGCCTCCAAAGATTCCTTGCAGTTTTTTGGCACCAAATAAACGGTTAAAACGTAATTTCCACGAATTCTGCCCATATAAGGAAATTGCCATAAAAGGCTCTCAAAACGATCAAAATCTACCAAAAATTTTTCACAAATAGGAAATTGTAAGCAGCCACCATCAATGCTTCAATAGACATTTTGCAATCTTTTGGCACCGAATGAACGACAAAAACAAAACTTCAACCAATTCTGCCCATATAAGGAAATTGCCATAAAAATCTCTCAAAACGATCAAAATCTACCAAAAATTTTTCACAAATAGGAAATTGTAAGCAGCGACCATCAATGCTTCAGCAGACATTTTGCAATCTTTTGGCACAGAATGAACGGCGAAAACGTAACTTTCACGAATTCTGCCCATATAAGGAAATTGCCATAAAAGGCTTTTAAATCTATCAAAATGTACCAAAAGTTTTTCACAAATAGGAAATTGTAAGCATCTACCATCAATGCTTCAACAGACATTTTGCAATCTTTTGGCACAGAATGAACGGCGAAAACGTAACTTCCACGAATTCTGCCCATATAAGGAAATTGCCATAAAAGGCTCTAAAAACGATGAAAATCTACCAACAATTTTTCACAAATAGGAAATTGTAAGCAGCCACCAACAATGCTTCAATAGACATTTTGCAATCCTTTGGCACCGAATGAACGACAAAAACGTAACTTCAACGAATACTGCCCATATAAGGAAATTGCCATAAAAGGCTCTAAAAACTATCAAAATCTACCAAAAGTTTTTCACAAATAGGAAATTGTAAGCATCTACCATCAATGCTTCAACAGACATTTTGCAATCTTTTGGCACAGAATGAACGGCGAAAACGTAACTTCCACGAATTCTGCCCATATAAGGAAATTGCCATAAAAGGCTTTAAAAGGATCAAAATCTACCAAAAATTTTTCACAAATAGGAAATTGTAAGCAGCCACCATCAATGCTTCAATAGACATTTTGCAATCTTTTGGCACCGAATGAACGACAAAAACGTAACTTCAACGAATTCTGCCCATATAAGGAAATTGCCATAAAAGGCTCTAAAAACTATCAAAATCTACCAAAAGTTTTTCACAAATAGGAAATTGTGAGCAGCTACCAACAATGCTTCAATAGACATTTTGCAATCTTTTGGCACTGAATGAACGACAAAAACGTAACTTCCACGAATTCTGCCCATATAAGGAAATTGCCATAAAAGGCTCTAAAAACGATCAAAATCTACCAAAAATTTTTCACAAATAGGAAATTGTAAACAGCCACCATCATAGCTTCATTAGACATTTTGCAATCTTTTGGCACAGAAGGAACGACAAAAACGTAACTTCCACAAATTCTGCCCATATAAGGAAATTGCCATAAAAGGCTCTAAAAACTATCAAAATCTACCAAAAGTTTTTCACGAATAGGAAATTGCAAGCAGCCACCAACAATGCTTCAATAGACATTTTGCAATCTTTTGGCACAGAATGAACGACAAAAACGTAACTTCCACGAATTCTGCCCATATAAGGAAATTGCCATAAAAGGCTCTTAAATCTATCAAAATGTACCAAAAGTTTCTCACAAATAGGAAATTGTAAGCAGCCACCATCAATGCTTCAATAGACATTTTGCAATCTTTTGGCACCGAATGAACGACAAAAACAAAACTTCAACCAATTCTGCCCATATAAGGAAATTGCCATAAAAGGCTCTCAAAACCATCAAAATCTACCAAAAATTTTTCACAAAGAGGAAATTGAAAGTGGCTACCATCATGGCCTCAAAGGATTCCTTGCAATCTTTGGGCACCAAATGAACGGCAAAAACGTAATTTCAACGAATTCTGCCCATATAAGGAAATTGCCATAAAAGGCTCTCAAAACGATCAAAATGTACCAAAAATTTTTCACGAATAGGAAAATGTAAGCAGCCACCAACAATGCTTCAATAGACATTTTGCAATCCTTTGGCACAGAATGAACGGCGAAAACGTAACTTCCACGAATTCTGCCCATATAAGGAAATTGCCATAAAAGGCTCTCAAATAGATCAAAATCTACCAAAAATTTTTCACGAATAGGAAATTGTAAGCAGCCACCATCAATGCTTCAATAGACATTTTGCAATCTTTTGGCACCGAATGAACGACAAAAACGTAACTTCAACGAATTCTGCCCATATAAGGAAATTGCCATAAAAGGCTCTCAAAACAATCAAAATCTACCAAAAATTTTTCACAAATAGGAAATTGTAAGCAGCGACCATCAATGCTTCAGCAGACATTTTGCAATCTTTTGGCACAGAATGAACGGCGAAAACGTAACTTTCACGAATTCTGCCCATATAAGGAAATTGCCATAAAAGGCTTTTAAATCTATCAAAATGTACCAAAAGTTTTTCACAAATAGGAAATTGTAAGCATCTACCATCAATGCTTCAACAGACATTTTGCAATCTTTTGGCACAGAATGAACGGCGAAAACGTAACTTCCACGAATTCTGCCCATATAAGGAAATTGCCATAAAAGGCTCTCAAAACCATCAAAATCTACCAAAAATTTTTCACAAAGAGGAAATTGAAAGTGGCTACCATCATGGCCTCAAAGGATTCCTTGCAATCTTTGGGCACCAAATGAACGGCAAAAACGTAATTTCAACGAATTCTGCCCATATAAGGAAATTGCCATAAAAGGCTCTAAAAACGATCAAAATGTACCAAAAATTTTTCACGAATAGGAAAATGTAAGCAGCCACCAACAATGCTTCAATAGACATTTTGCAATCCTTTGGCACAGAATGAACGGCGAAAACGTAACTTCCACGAATTCTGCCCATATAAGGAAATTGCCATAAAAGGCTCTCAAATAGATCAAAATCTACCAAAAATTTTTCACGAATAGGAAATTGTAAGCAGCCACCATCAATGCTTCAATAGACATTTTGCAATCTTTTGGCACCGAATGAACGACAAAAACGTAACTTCAACGAATTCTGCCCATATAAGGAAATTGCCATAAAAGGCTCTCAAAACAATCAAAATCTACCAAAAATTTTTCACAAATAGGAAATTGTAAGCAGCTACCATCAATGTTTCAAGAGACATTTTGCAATCTTTTGGCACCGAATGAACGGCGAAAACGTAACTTCCATGAGTTCTGCCCATATAAGGAAATTGCCAAAAAAGGTTCTAGAAATTAGCAAATTGAACCAAACAATTTTACCAATAGCAAATTGAAAGCCACTACCATCACTTCCTCAGCAGATCTTTTGCAACCTTTCAGAACCGAATTAAAGGCAAAATCGTAACTTTCACGAATCATGCCCATATAAGGAAATTGACATAAAAGGATCTGGAAATAAGCAATTTCAACCAAAAAATTTCTACAAATAGCAAGTTGAAAGCTCTTACCATCACTTCCTTTGTAGATCTTTTGCAACCGTTAAGAACCGGATTAAAAGGCAAAAACGTAACTTCCGCGAATTATGCCCGTATAAGGGAAAATTGTCAAAAAAGATTCATGAAACAAGCAACTCGAACCAAGGAATTTCTACATGTGGAAAATTTATAGCTTCTACCATCATTGCTTCAACTTGCAATCTTTCAATCTTTTGGAACTGCAGTAACTCCAAAATCATAATTTCAACAAATTATGCCAATATAAGGAAATTGCTATAAAAGGCTTGAACCAAAAATTCTCTTCCAATAGACGATTGAAAGCTGCTACCATCACTGCCTTAGCGGATCTAATGCAATCTTTTGGAATTAAATTAGCTCCAAAACCGTAAATTCTACAAATTATATCGATATAAGGAGATTGCCATAAAAGTCTCTTGAAATAAGCAACTTGAACCAAAAGAATCTCTCCAAAAAGAAAAGTTAAAGTTGCTACCATCACTTCTCCAACAGACATCTTGCAATCTTTTTGAACTGAATGAACGCCAAAAAAGTAAATTCTACAAATTATGCCCATTTAAGGAAATTGCCATAAAAGGTTCTGGAAATGAGCAACTTGAACCAAAAAGTTTCTAGAAAAATTTCTACAAATAGAGAATTGAAAGCTGCCTCCAACGCAGCTCCAACCAGCCTTTTGCAATCTTTTGGAGATGAAGAAATGGCAAAAATGTTTTTATGTTGAGTGATCCCATTTAAAGAAACTGTCTCGAAAATCCCTAAAAAGGGTTAATTTTAGCCGCAAAAAATTCTAAGGAAATAGAATTAAAACCTGCTTCCAACGAAGATCCAACTAGCCTCTTCCAATCTTTTGTAGCTTAATTTTCGGACGAGCATTATATAGTACAACTTTGCAGCCAATACTTGAAAAAACGTTTGAAAGGAATTTAATTTTCATACTCCAGAAAAAAAGGGTCAAAAAGCTCCCTCAGAAAAACATGCTATAGACATTAGAAAGTCAGTCACGAGGCAGCGTTTTTACATCATAGAGAGCGGGTTTGGTGTACATACCATAAACTTTTAACAGAAAGAGGTTAGTAATGAAAGTTAGAAAATATCCTTATCATCTAATTGATAATTGGAAGGCAATGACCAAGAAAACCATTTCTCTCACTAATTGCAGATGCATCAGTCTAACCTAATAGCATATAGGAGCGCTAAACAGCATAAAAGATGCCCAAAGGAATGAGATGTTTTACCTATGACGTAAAAGAATCTCAAAATACAAAGCTTAACAGAAACGGCATTTCGTTATAAAATACGAAATGAGGGAGGGAGAGCTTGTGAAACAAACAGCATACTTTAAATTGAGACTTCGTCAAGCAAGGTAAGACCCAAACTATGCAAAACTTTAAATACACCGAGGATTAACCAAGGAACTGAAAACGCAATTGAACAACGCATCATAACACAGTATTACAAATCAAATCCTCAAGAGGCCGCAAGATTCCTTGCCTTGCCAAAGAACTAAAAGAGTGGATAAAAAAGGAACGTGGGGAGTCGTGGCACAAAATCAAGTGAACAATAACAATCGCAAGTGAATTATTTAGGGGTTACAAGCCCCTAGTGACATTAACTCGAACTAAATTTCATTGAATCTTCATTTAGATTATATGTTCTATTAAAACCATGTTAATTGGAACTTTTGCAGAAATTTTAACATAGACAAAATCCTTTTCAAATGTTGGACTTTTGAAAATTAACTTCAAAACAACTGTTGCACAGTAACTAAAGCTTCTTGATTGTTTTGAAAATTTCAAAACAAGCTTATTGTAATTAAAAACACATTTAACCGCTTATAGAGTCCTTCTTTGTTTCTAATTCAAGAATTTTGACAAAATAGAGCCCCTCAAATATGGACATTAAACCAAGAATCATTCAAGGGCCTTTATATATTTAAGAATGAACAATCTATCAGTTTCAGATACTCGGTGTCGTTTTCAATTAACGTATTACGAGCAAAGACAACCCTCTCAAGATCGAGCTTCAACGAAGAATCATTTAAAAATTTTTATAAGCACAAGAAAGGACCATTTATTAGTTTAACCACTCATGTTTTCCTTTTACTGCACGTATTTCGACAAAACACAATTCAATTAAAATCGACTTCCAATGAAGAATCATTCAAGGTTTTTATAAACACAAAAATATATATTTTACGGCACAAGAAAAGACTTTTAATCTGGCAGTTATCGAATCGATCTACGTACAAACGAAAAAGCCGCTATTGTGCAAAAAAAGAGATAATATTCCCTCTTGGATACAAGTGGTAATATTTCTTTTGATATCCAGAATTCATTAGTCAACTATGCCGGTATTCTGATTGCCTTTTTTTTGATTGGCCTATTTCTATCTGCAACTGGCTATATATTTATCATCGTGGTCTTTCGGACTCTTATTCTGATGTTTTATGCTCTGAGGAGGGCCAGAAAAAAACGTTTTAGTCAATATGTTGTTAAAATTTGCTTTTCCCAAAGCCACTTTCACGAACGACAATGACATTTGCTAACAAATACAACGACGATGACAAAAATGAAAACAAAAAACTAGAGAAAACCACAATGATGACAATAATTCTTTGATACACCCTTTCTTATACTTTCGTTGGGTACAAAAGAGATTTCTACCACGCTGTAAAATAGCCCATAAATGGAGACCCCTCGAGACACAAGAATTTTAAATTCATTGGCATATTTTCTAATCCTTGAACGGAAATCTATTTTAAAGAAAAGCCTATTTCTTATCCGCATTGATTATACTGCGAATCACTTAAATACCCGACATCAAATGTCAACAATTGATGTATATATTATCAGTTTGATTCGTCTTTGTAAATTTGATAACTGTTTAGAAAATGCGATTGAAACAAACTCACCTTCTCCTTGTGGCTTTAGCAGTTTTCTCCTAGAATGCTGCAATGAGTGTATTCTGCTCAATAGCTTTTTCGTCATTGGAATGCTATATCTCTGAGCTCCAAAGAATCATATTTTTTTATATCGATCTAGCAGATAATTATTATACCATTTAAGTTGTGGATAATTAAATATGAGAACAATTTTGGAAATAATTTCAAATGTCTAAACGGCTTAGTTCGGTACAAAAAAAGAGTCTAAATTCAGTTTATTTTGCATATCTGACTGTTTTGAATCCGCAGTATCTTGTTTTTACTTTGATGATGTTGTTGTATCTTGATCACCACGATTCGGGGGTTGTAGAGAAATTTTTTACCTCTTCTATCATCATTTCATCTTATTTAAACCAAATGACTTTTTTTTAAGTTTTGAATGTCCGTTGTTTGATCGTCTATCTTACTTTTGATAATTCCTCAAAATTAATCGAAAATTTCCAAGCACTCAAAATGTTATAGAATAATGATACAAAAGAAAAACCATGAATCTTTGAAACGTACCTTTGTCGACTCTTCAGCTAAACAGCATTTATCTCCATTGAATTATCGTCTGTTGGCTCTTTAGCTTCGTTGGCAACAAGAATCTAAAAAGCAGTTTTATAAATTACGACCATCTAGACACAACAAATTCGACTGCAATGATTCATTTTATTTTCATTTTCAAAGTTTAGAGATTTAATGAGATAAAGGAAAATTCATTGATAATATGTTCAAAAGTGTCTTGAACTTATGTTTAGAGGTCATTTATGGTGAGGCTTGTTTCATAGTTCATCTCGCATTGTTTAGAAATCCTATCTCGCAAAACGACACACAATTTTGAATTATTTTTCAAATATTTGCTACTTTCCTCTTTGTTTTTTTCAAAGGAAAAGTCAGGAAATATCTAGATTTAGGTATGCCGACGTGATAGCCACTAATTACGTACAACAAACGTAAAATACTAGATAACTAGCTGCTTACATGTCCCAAGACAATGTTAAAATTCTTGATTTATATTCTCTTAATTTTTGGCCTCTTGTTAAAGGTATCATAAAAATAAATTCATATAACTCACTGTCATTTTGCTCTTTTAAAGCTGTCTCCAGTCAACTCGCCACGGCGTCCAGCTCTATGGTATGCATGAATAAGAAGTTATTTCAAGCAATATCATATCTGTTGGCAAATCTGCTTTACATGGAGGACAAAGATTGCAATTAAAGTTGTTCTAGATCTCGCGATGAACAAGTTGAATTTTTTCTCCTAGCTCTTATTTTACTAAACAGAAATATTTGTACTTTCACAGCAACATTAGGATCACGAATAATTATCACCTTTAATAAGATATCTGACCAGGTCTTTTTGAAAAAATTCTATCAAGTACTGTGAAAAGCGTTTACTTTCCGTTAGAGTTCAACAATTTCAAGAAATCTTTTTGAATTTTAACGATAAATGATCAAAATCTGATAAAATATATATATCTAAAAAAATACCCATAAAGATTACCACTTCAGTTGGTAACATTACCACATCTTGAGTTGAAGGGTCTTGGCAGCCAATGCTTAAAAAGAACTCTTAAAAGAAGTTACATTCATTGTTCTTTGAAAACTATTGTCAATGGGTACTTAGGCAAAAATTTATAGCAAGACTAGTATTTTCTTAAATTTTTTACTTTATCAAGTTAGCTTCAAAATTGCTGCTGCTTGGAATCTAAAAATAATTTATAGTTTTCAAATATATAATCAGATAAATAATTTATCTTTTATCAGCATTCAATTCCTCTTTTATAAAGAACTTTACATCCATCAACATTTCGAAAATTAATGCAAATTTTTAAACAAAAAAATTGTTAAATAAAAAAGTCCTTTTTTCCCTTCATCAGACAAATGTTGACCAAACATGGCCCTTTAACAAAGAACAAAGAATAAAGTCATATTTTTTACTACAGGGATAGAGCATTCAACAGTTTGACAAGCCCGGTGTTGTATTCAATTAACGTATTTGGACAAAAAACAACACCGTAAGTGGCTTGACCAAACACAATTCATTCAAGATGGAACTTTGACGAAGAATTATTTAATATTCTTCTTTAAACACAAGCAAGGACCATTTATCAGTTTAACCGACCATGTTCTCTTTTTGCCATAACTCGTTCCACAAAAAAATTCATTTAAGATGGACCTTTAACGAAGAATCATTTAAGATATTCTATAAACACAAGAAGGACAATTTATCAGTTTAACCAGTCTTGTTTTATTTCCACCGCACATATTTGGACCAAACGCAACACAGTTAGGATGGACCTTTAACGAAGAATCAATTAAGGTATTCTATAAACACAAAAAGGACCATTTATCAGTTTAACCAGCCATGTTTCACTCCACCGCACATATTTGGACCAAACGCAACATAGTTAAGATGGACCTTTAACGAAGAATCATTTAAGATATTCTATTAACAGAAGAAGGACCATTTATCAGTTTAACCAGCCATGTTTCTTTCCACCGCACATATTCGGACCAAACGCAACACAGTTAAGATGGACCTTTAAATAAGATTCATTTAAGGTATTCCATAAACATAGGAAAGGACTATTAACCACTTTTACCGACCACGTTTTCTTTATGCCGTAAGTCGTTGGACAAAAAAAATTCATTTAAGACAGACCTTTAACGAAGAATTATTTAAAGTATTCTATAAACAAAAGAAGGAACTTTTATCAATTTAACCAACCATGTTTTCTTTTTACCGTAAATAGTTTGACCAAACACAATTCATTGAAGATGGAACTTTAACGAAGAATTATTTAATATTCTTCTTTAAAGACAAGCAAGGACCATTTATCAGTTTAACCAACCATGTTTTCTTTTTGCAATAAGTCGTTCCACAAAAAAATTCATTTAAGATGGACCTTTAACGAAAAATCATTTAACATATTCTATAAACACAAGAAGAACCATTTATCAGTTTAACCAGTCATGTTTTCTTTCCACCGCACTTATTTGGACCAAACGCAACACAGTTAAGATGGACCTTTAACGAAGAATCATTTAAGGTATTCTTTAAACAAAAGAAGGACCATTTATCAGTTTAACCAGCCATGTTTTCTTTCCACCGCACATATTTGGACCAAACGCAACACATTTAAGATGGACCTTTAACGAAGAATCATTTAAGGTATTCTATAAGCACAAGAAGGACCATTTATCAGTTTAACCAACAATGTTTTATTTCCACCGCACATATTTGGACCAAACGCAACACAGTTAAGATGGACCTTCAACGAAGAATCATTTAAGGTATTCTATAAGCACAAGAAGGACCATTTATCAGTTTAACCAACCATGTTTTCTTTCCACCGCACATATTTGGACCAAACGCAACACAGTTAAGATGGACCTTTAACGAACAATCATTTAAGGTATTCTATGAACACAAGAAGGACCATTTATCAGTTTAGCCGACCATGTTTTCTTTCCACCGCACATATTTGGATCAAACGCAACACAGTTAAGATGGACCTTTAACGAAGAATCATTTAAGATATTCTATAAACAGAAGAAGGACCATTTATCAGTTTAACCAGCCATGTTTCTTTCCACCGCACATATTTGGACCAAACGCAATACATTTAAAATGGAACTTAAAGGAAGAATCATTAAAGGGTTTTAAATAAAGACAAGAAAGGACCATTCTTCAGTTTAACCAACCATGTTTTCTTTTTTCCGTCAGTAGTTCGACCATACACAACTCATTAAAGATGGAATTTTAACAAAGAATCATTCCAGGCTTTTTAAAAATACAAGAATTGACCATTTATTAGTTTAACCGGCTATATTTTCTTTTCACCGTAATTAGTTCGACCAAAAAGTTCGACACTTCATTTAAGTTGGACTTTAAGCAAAAAATTATTTAAAGCATTTTATAACCACAATGAAGGACCTATACGAGTTCAAACAGCCATGTTTTCCTTTGACCGCAAGTCTTTGGACCAAACGCATCACTTGTAAGATGGACCCTTTAACGACAAATCATTGAAGATTTTGTATAAACACAAAAATGGACCATTTATCTGGTTGACCTGCCATGTTTTCTTCTTCATTGCAAGTAGTTCGACCAAACACAATTCAATTAAGATGTAACTTCAACGAAGAATCACTTCAGGCTTTTTATAAGTACATGAATGGACTATTTATCAGTTTAGCTGTTAAAATGTCAATACCGAGAGTTCATAGCAAGAGAAATTTGTTACAACAACACGTCCATCGTAAACTTCCTAACAATAGTCAGAATCCATAAAAATCAGCCTTTCAAGGGAGAAAAAGATGAGAAACAAAGATAGCCATCTACAAAACTCTGACAAAATAAATCAATGGCCAATAGAAAGCAACAGCGAATGAGATTAAGAACAACACCAAGATAAGCTCTCTCCAACACAACCAAAAAGAGTATTCTTAAACAGCTCTTGTTGCTCTCATGATCATATACGATCATAGCATTGTCTAGATAACCAGGAAAATCTTAGATTGGTAAACAAGCTGTTTATATTCCTCATGAGGAGGCAGCACAAAAGATCCCCAGAAAAAGTATAGCTTACAGCATTAATTGTATGTGCAAAAGTTCAAAACTCTTCAATGTGGCAAGCATGCTGGCCAACACGACGTCGATAAATACGATGAAAACGACCAACTCGAACACAAAACGACAATGATGACAATGATTTTTTGATACACCCTCTCCTCTGCTTTCGTAGAATAGAAACGAGTTAAAATTCAAGCGCGCTGTTAAATAGCCAATAAAATGAGTCCCCTCGAAACACCAGCATTTTGAATTCATTCGCATATTTTCTTATCATTGAATGTAGATGTTTTTAAAGAAAAGCCTTTTCTTATCCGAATCGATTAGACTGCGAATCACTCAAATACCCGACATCAAATGTAGAAAATTGATGTAAATAATTTCAGTTTGATTCTTCTTTGTAAATTGTATCGCTATCTTCCTTTATTTTACAATCTTCTGTTGCAAGAATATATGTAGTACACGTGAACAACTGTTCACCATCAGATAATTTTAGTCTGCTTTTTTTGTAACTTGAAATCTCTGAATTATTGCCTTTTTCACACGTCGGCCTCGGGTGGAATATTGAGCATAATAAACACGATATGAATATATTCAAATAACTGTTTAGAAAGTGCGATCGAAACAAACTCACCTACTCCTTGTGGCTTTAGCAGTTTTCTTCTAGAATGCTGCAATGAGTGTATTCTGCTCAATAGCTTTTTCGTCATTGGAATGCTATGTCTCTGAGTTCCAAAGATTCATATTTTTCATATCGATCTAGCAAATTATTATTATACCATTTAAGTTGTGGATAATTAAATATGAGAACAATTTTGGAAATAATTTCAAATGTCTAAACGGCTTAGTTCGGTACAAAAAAAGAGTCTAAATTCAGTTTATTTTGCATATCTGACTGTTTTGAATCCGCAGTATCTTGTTTTTACTTTGATGATGTTGTTGTATCTTGATCACCACGATTCGGGGGTTGTAGAGAAATTTTTTACCTCTTCTATCATCATTTCATCTTATTTAAACCAAATGACTTTTTTTAAGTTTTGAATGTCCGTTGTTTGATCGTCTATCTTACTTTTGATAATTCCTCAAAATTAATCGAAAATTTCCAAGCTTTCAAAATGTTATAGAATAATGATACAAAAGAAAAACCATGAATTTTTGAAACGTACCTTTGTCGACTCTTCAGCTAAACAGCATTTATCTCCATTGAATTATCGTCTGTTGGCTCTTTAGCTTCATTGGCAACAAGAATCTAAAAAGCAGTTTTATAAATTACGACCATCTAGACACAACAAATTCGACTGCAATGATTCATTTTATTTTCATTTTCAAAGTTTAGAGATTTAATGAGGTAAAGGAAAATTCATTGATAATATGTTCAAAAGTGTCTTGAACTTATGTTTAGAGGTCATTTATGGTGAGGCTTGTTTCATAGTTCATCTCGCATTGTTTAGAAATCCTATCTCGCAAAACGACACACAATTTTGAATTATTTTTCAAATATTTGCTACTTTCCTCTTTGTTTCTTTCAAAGGAAAAGTCAGGAAATATCTAGATTTAGGTATGCCGACGTGATAGCCACTAATTACGTACAACAAACGTAAAATACTAGATAACTAGCTGCTTACATGTCCCAAGACAATGTTAAAATTCTCGATTTATATTCTCTTTATTTTTGGCCTCTTGTTAAAGGTATCATAAAAATAAATTCATATAACTCACTGTCATTTTGCCCTTTTAAAGCTGTCTCCAGTCAACTCGCCACGGAGTCCAGTTCTATGGTATGCATGAATAAGAAGTTTTTTTAAGAAATATCATATCTGTTGGCAAATCTGCTTTACATGGAGGACAAAGATTGCAATTAAAGTTGTTCTAGTTCTGGCGATTAACAAGTTGAATTTTTTCTCCTAGCTCTTTATTTTACTAAACAGAAATATTTCTACTTTCACAGCAACATTAAAATCACGAATAATTATCACCTTAAATAAGATATGTGTCCAGGTTTCATTGGAAAATATTATATCAAGTACTATGAAAAGCGTTCACTTTCCGTTAGAGTTCTACAATTTCAAGATATCTGTTTGAATTTCAACGATAAAAGATCATAATCTGATATAATATAATATATATAAGAAAATACCCATAAAGATTACCACTTGAGTTGGTTACATTACCACATTTTGAGTTGAAGGGTCTTGGCAGCCAAATGCTTAAAAAGAACTCTTAAAAGAAGTTAGATTCATTGTTCTTTTAAAACTTTTGTCAATGGATACTTAGGCAGAAATTTATAGCTAGACTAATATTTTCTTAAATTTTTTACTTTATCAAGTTGACTTCAAAATTGCTGCTGCAAAATCTAAAAATAATTTATAGTTTTCAGATATATAATCAAATATATAATTTATCTATTATCAGAATTCAATTCCTCTTTTATAAAGAACTTTTCATCAATCAACATTTCGAAAATTTATGCAAATTTTTAAACAAAAAAATTGTTAATGAAAAAGTCCTTTTTTCCCTTCATCAAACAAATGTTGACCAAACATGGCCCTTTAAAAAAGAAAAAAGTATAAACTCGTATTTTTCACTACAGGGATAGAGCATTCAACAGTTTGACAAGCCCGGTGTTGTATTCAATTAACATATTTCGACAAAAAACAACACCGTTAGTAGTTTGACCAAACACAATTCATTCAAGATGGAACTTTCACGAAGAATTATTTAATGTTCTTCTTTAGAGACAAGCAAGGACCATTTATCAGTTTAACCGACCATGTTTTCTTTTTGCAATGAGTCGTTCCACCAAAAAAATTCATTTGAGATGGACCTTTAACGAAGCATCATTTAACATATTCTATGAAAAAAAGAAGGACCATTTATCAGTTTAACCAGTCATGTTTTATTTCCACCGCACATATTTGGACCAAACGCAACACAGTTAAGATGGACCTTTAACGAAGAATCATTTAAGGTATTCTATAAGCACAAGAAGGGCCATTTATCAGTTTAACCAACAATGTTTTCTTTCCACCGCACATATTTGGACCAAACGCAACACAGTTAAAATGGACCTTCAACGAAAAATCATTTAAGGCATTCTATAAGCACAAGAAGGACCATTTATCAGTTTAACCAACCATGTTTTCTTTCCACCGCACATATTTGGATCAAACGCAACACAGTTAAGATGGACCTTTAACGAAGAATCATTTAAGATATTCTATAAACAGAAGAAGGACCATTTATCAGTTTAACCAGTCATGTTTTATTTCCAACGCACATATTTGGACCAAACGCAACACAGTTAAGATGGACCTTTCACGAAGAATCATTTAAGTTATTCTATGAACACAAGAAGGACCATTTATCAGTTTAGCCAACCATGTTTTCTTTCCACCGCACATATTTGGACCAAACGCAACACAGTTAAGATGGACCTTTAACGAACAATCATTTAAGGTATTCTATGAACACAAGAAGGACCATTTATCAGTTTAGCCGACCATGTTTTCTTTCCACCGCACATATTTGGATCAAACGCAACACAGTTAAGATGGACCTTTAACGAAGAATCATTTAAGATATTCTATAAACAGAAGAAGGACCATTTATCAGTTTAACCAGCCATGTTTCTTTCCACCGCACATATTTGGACCAAACGCAATACATTTAAAATGGAACTTAAAGGAAGAATCATTAAAGGGTTTTAAATAAAGACAAGAAAGGACCATTCTTCAGTTTAACCAACCATGTTTTCTTTTTGCCGTCAGTAGTTCGACCATACACAACTCATTAAAGATGGAATTTTAACAAAGAATCATTCCAGGCTTTTTAAAAATACAAGAATTGACCATTTATTAGTCTAACCGGCTATATTTTCTTTTCACCGTAATTAGTTCGACCAAAAAGTTCGACACTTCATTTAAGTTGGAATTTAAGCAAAAAATTATTTAAAGCATTTTATAAACACAATGAAGGACCTATACGAGTTCAAACAGCCCTGTTTTCCTTTGACCGCAAGTCTTTGGACCAAACGCATCACTTGTAAGATGGACCCTTTAACGACAAATCATTGAAGATTTTGTATAAACACAAAAATGGACCATTTATCTGGTTGACCTGCCATGTTTTCTTCTTCATTGCAAGTAGTTCGACCAAACACAATTCAATTAAGATGTAACTTCAACGAAGAATCACTTCAGGCTTTTTATAAGTACATGAATGGACTATTTATCAGTTTAGCTGTTAAAATGTCAATACCGAGAGTTCATAGCAAAGAAATTTGTTACAACAACACGTCCATCGTAAACTTGCTAACAATAGTCAGAATCCATAAAAATCAGCCTTTCAAGGGAGAAAAAGATGAGAAACAAAGATAGCCATCTATAAAACTCTGACAATATAAATCAATGGCCAATAGAAAGCAACAGCGAATGAGATTAAGAACAACACCAAGATAAGCTCTCTCCAACACAACCAAAAAGAGTATTCTTAAACAGCTCTTGTTGCTCTCATGATCATATACGATCATAGCATTGTCTAGATAGCCAGGAAAATCTTAGATTGGTAAACAAGCTGTTTATATTCCTCATGAGGACGCCGCACAAAAGATCCCCAGAAAACGTTTAGCTTACAGCATTAATTGTATGTGCAAAAGTTCAAAACTCTTCAATGTGACAAGAATGCTGGCCAACACGACGTCGATAAATACGATGAAAACGACCAACTCGAACACAAAACGACAATGATGACAATGATTTTTTGATACACCCTCTCCTCTGCTTTCGTAGAATAGAAACGAGTTAAAATTCAAGCGCGCTGTTAAATAGCCAATAAAATGAGTCCCCTCGAAACACCAGCATTTTGAATTCATTCGCATATTTTCTTATCATTGAATGTAGATGTTTTTAAAGAAAAGCCTTTTCTTATCCGAATCGATTAGACTGCGAATCACTCAAATACCCGACATCAAATGTAGAAAATTGATGTAAATAATTTCAGTTTGATTCTTCTTTGTAAATTGTATCGCTATCTTCCTTTATTTTACAATCTTCTGTTGCAAGAATATATGTAGTACACGTGAACAACTGTTCACCATCAGATAATTTTAGTCTGCTTTTTTTGTAACTTGAAATCTCTGAATTATTGCCTTTTTCACACGTCGGCCTCGGGTGGAATATTGAGCATAATAAACACGATATGAATATATTCAAATAACTGTTTAGAAAGTGCGATCGAAACAAACTCACCTACTCCTTGTGGCTTTAGCAGTTTTCTCCTAGAATGCTGCAATGAGTGTATTCTGCTCAATAGCTTTTTCGTCATTGGAATGCTATGTCTCTGAGTTCCAAAGATTCATATTTTTCATATCGATCTAGCAAATTATTATTATACCATTTAAGTTGTGGATAATTAAATATGAGAACAATTTTGGAAATAATTTCAAATGTCTAAACGGCTTAGTTCGGTACAAAAAAAGAGTCTAAATTCAGTTTATTTTGCATATCTGACTGTTTTGAATCCGCAGTATCTTGTTTTTACTTTGATGATGTTGTTGTATCTTGATCACCACGATTCGGGGGTTGTAGAGAAATTTTTTACCTCTTCTATCATCATTTCATCTTATTTAAACCAAATGACTTTTTTTAAGTTTTGAATGTCCGTTGTTTGATCGTCTATCTTACTTTTGATAATTCCTCAAAATTAATCGAAAATTTCCAAGCACTCAAAATGTTATAGAATAATGATACAAAAGAAAAACCATGAATTTTTGAAACGTACCTTTGTCGACTCTTCAGCTAAACAGCATTTATCTCCATTGAATTATCGTCTGTTGGCTCTTTAGCTTCGTTGGCAACAAGAATCTAAAAAGCAGTTTTATAAATTACGACCATCTAGACACAACAAATTCGACTGCAATGATTCATTTTATTTTCATTTTCAAAGTTTAGAGATTTAATGAGATAAAGGAAAATTCATTGATAATATGTTCAAAAGTGTCTTGAACTTATGTTTAGAGGTCATTTATGGTGAGGCTTGTTTCATAGTTCATCTCGCATTGTTTAGAAATCCTATCTCGCAAAACGACACACAATTTTGAATTATTTTTCAAATATTTGCTACTTTCCTCTTTGTTTCTTTCAAAGGAAAAGTCAGGAAATATCTAGATTTAGGTATGCCGACGTGATAGCCACTAATTACGTACAACAAACGTAAAATACTAGATAACTAGCTGCTTACATGTCCCAAGACAATGTTAAAATTCTCGATTTATATTCTCTTTATTTTTGGCCTCTTGTTAAAGGTATCATAAAAATAAATTCATATAACTCACTGTCATTTTGCCCTTTTAAAGCTGTCTCCAGTCAACTCGCCACGGAGTCCAGTTCTATGGTATGCATGAATAAGAAGTTTTTTTAAGAAATATCATATCTGTTGGCAAATCTGCTTTACATGGAGGACAAAGATTGCAATTAAAGTTGTTCTAGTTCTGGCGATTAACAAGTTGAATTTTTTCTCCTAGCTCTTTATTTTACTAAACAGAAATATTTCTACTTTCACAGCAACATTAAAATCACGAATAATTATCACCTTAAATAAGATATGTGTCCAGGTTTCATTGGAAAATATTATATCAAGTACTATGAAAAGCGTTCACTTTCCGTTAGAGTTCTACAATTTCAAGATATCTGTTTGAATTTCAACGATAAAAGATCATAATCTGATATAATATAATATATATAAGAAAATACCCATAAAGATTACCACTTGAGTTGGTTACATTACCACATTTTGAGTTGAAGGGTCTTGGCAGCCAAATGCTTAAAAAGGACTCTTAAAAGAAGTTAGATTCATTGTTCTTTCAAAACTTTTGTCAATGGATACTTAGGCAGAAATTTATAGCTAGACTAATATTTTCTTAAATTTTTTACTTTATCAAGTTGACTTCAAAATTGCTGCTGCAAAATCTAAAAATAATTTATAGTTTTCAGATATATAATCAAATATATAATTTATCTATTATCAGAATTCAATTCCTCTTTTATAAAGAACTTTTCATCAATCAACATTTCGAAAATTTATGCAAATTTTTAAACAAAAAAATTGTTAAATGAAAAAGTCCTTTTTTCCCTTCATCAAACAAATGTTGACCAAACATGGCCCTTTAAAAAAGAAAAAAGTATAAACTTGTATTTTTCACTACAGGGATAGAGCATTCAACAGTTTGACAAGCCCGGTGTTGTATTCAATTAACATATTTCGACAAAAAACAACACCGTTAGTAGTGTGACCAAACACAATTCATTCAAGATGGAACTTTCACGAAGAATTATTTAATGTTCTTCTTTAAAGACAAGCAAGGACCATTTATCAGTTTAACCAACCATGTTTTCTTTTTGCAATGAGTCGTTCCACCAAAAAAATTCATTTGAGATGGACCTTTAACGAAGCATCATTTAACATATTCTATGAAAACAAGAAGGACCATTTATCAGTTTAACCAGTCATGTTTTATTTCCAACGCACATATTTGGACCAAACGCAACACAGTTAAGATGGACCTTTCACGAAGAATCATTTAAGTTATTCTATGAACACAAGAAGGACCATTTATCAGTTTAGCCAACCATGTTTTCTTTCCACCGCACATATTTGGACCAAACGCAACACAGTTAAGATGGACCTTTAACGAACAATCATTTAAGGTATTCTATGAACACAAGAAGGACCATTTATCAGTTTAGCCGACCATGTTTTCTTTCCACCGCACATATTTGGATCAAACGCAACACAGTTAAGATGGACCTTTAACGAAGAATCATTTAAGATATTCTATAAACAGAAGAAGGACCATTTATCAGTTTAACCAGCCATGTTTTCTTTCCACCGCACATATTTGGACCAAACGCAATACATTTAAAATGGAACTTAAAGGAAGAATCATTAAAGGGTTTTAAATAAAGACAAGAAAGGACCATTCTTCAGTTTAACCAACCATGTTTTCTTTTTGCCGTCAGTAGTTCGACCATACACAACTCATTAAAGATGGAATTTTAACAAAGAATCATTCCAGGCTTTTTAAAAATACAAGAATTGACCATTTATTAGTCTAACCGGCTATATTTTCTTTTCACCGTAATTAGTTCGACCAAAAAGTTCGACACTTCATTTAAGTTGGAATTTAAGCAAAAAATTATTTAAAGCATTTTATAAACACAATGAAGGACCTATACGAGTTCAAACAGCCCTGTTTTCCTTTGACCGGAAGTCTTTGGACCAAACGCATCACTTGTAAGATGGACCCTTTAACGACAAATCATTGAAGATTTTGTATAAACACAAAAATGGACCATTTATCTGGTTGACCTGCCATGTTTTCTTCTTCATTGCAAGTAGTTCGACCAAACACAATTCAATTAAGATGTAACTTCAACGAAGAATCACTTCAGGCTTTTTATAAGTACATGAATGGACTATTTATCAGTTTAGCTGTTAAAATGTCAATACCGAGAGTTCATAGCAAAGAAATTTGTTACAACAACACGTCCATCGTAAACTTCCTAACAATAGTCAGAATCCATAAAAATCAGCCTTTCAAGGGAGAAAAAGATGAGAAACAAAGTTAGCCATCTATAAAACTCTGACAAAATAAATCAATGGCCAATAGAAAGCAACAGCGAATGAGATTAAGAACAACACCAAGATAAGCTCTCTCCAACACAACCAAAAAGAGTATTCTTAAACAGCTCTTGTTGCTCTCATGATCATATACGATCATAGCATTGTCTAGATAGCCAGGAAAATCTTAGATTGGTAAACAAGCTGTTTATATTCCTCATGAGGAGGCAGCACAAAAGATCCCCAGAAAAAGTATAGCTTACAGCATTAATTGTATGTGCAAAAGTTCAAAACTCTTCAATGTGGCAAGCATGCTGGCCAACACGACGTCGATAAATACGATGAAAACGACCAACTCGAACACAAAACGACAATGATGACAATGATTTTTTGATACACCCTCTCCTCTGCTTTCGTAGAATAGAAACGAGTTAAAATTCAAGCGCGCTGTTAAATAGCCAATAAATTGAGTCCCCTCGAAACACCAGCATTTTGAATTCATTTGCATATTTTCTTATCATTGAATGTAGATGTTTTTAAAGAAAAGCCTTTTCTTATCCGAATCGATTAGACTGCGAATCACTCAAATACCCGACATCAAATGTAGAAAATTGATGTAAATAATTTCAGTTTGATTCTTCTTTGTAAATTGTATCGCTATCTTCCTTTATTTTACAATCTTCTGTTGCAAGAATATATGTAGTACACGTGAACAACTGTTCACCATCAGATAATTTTAGTCTGCTTTTTTTGTAACTTGAAATCTCTGAATTATTGCCTTTTTCACACGTCGGCCTCGGGTGGAATATTGAGCATAATAAACACGATATGAATATATTCAAATAACTGTTTAGAAAGTGCGATCGAAACAAACTCACCTACTCCTTGTGGCTTTAGCAGTTTTCTCCTAGAATGCTGCAATGAGTGTATTCTGCTCAATAGCTTTTTCGTCATTGGAATGCTATGTCTCTGAGTTCCAAAGATTCATATTTTTCATATCGATCTAGCAAATTATTATTATACCATTTAAGTTGTGGATAATTAAATATGAGAACAATTTTGGAAATAATTTCAAATGTCTAAACGGCTTAGCTCGGTACAAAAAAAGAGTCTAAATTCAGTTTATTTTGCATATCTGACTGTTTTGAATCCGCAGTATCTTGTTTTTACTTTGATGATGTTGTTGTATCTTGATCACCACGATTCGGGGGTTGTAGAGAAATTTTTTACCTCTTCTATCATCATTTCATCTTATTTAAACCAAATGACTTTTTTTAAGTTTTGAATGTCCGTTATTTGATCGTCTATCTTACTTTTGATAATTCCTCAAAATTAATCGAAAATTTCCAAGCACTCAAAATGTTATAGAATAATGATACAAAAAAAAAACCATGAATTTTTGAAACGTACCTTTGTCGACTCTTCAGCTAAACAGCATTTATCTCCATTGAATTATCGTCTGTTGGCTCTTTAGCTTCGTTGGCAACAAGAATCTAAAAAGCAGTTTTATAAATTACGACCATCTAGACACAACAAATTCGACTGCAATGATTCATTTTATTTTCATTTTCAAAGTTTAGAGATTTAATGAGATAAAGGAAAATTCATTGATAATATGTTCAAAAGTGTCTTGAACTTATGTTTAGAGGTCATTTATGGTGAGGCTTGTTTCATAGTTCATCTCGCATTGTTTAGAAATCCTATCTCGCAAAACGACAAACAATTTTGAATTATTTTTCAAATATTTGCTACTTTCCTCTTTGTTTCTTTCAAAGGAAAAGTCAGGAAATATCTAGATTTAGGTATGCCGACGTGATAGCCACTAATTACGTACAACAAACGTAAAATACTAGATAACTAGCTGCTTACATGTCCCAAGACAATGTTAAAATTCTCGATTTATATTCTCTTTATTTTTGGCCTCTTGTTAAAGGTATCATAAAAATAAATTCATATAACTCACTGTCATTTTGCCCTTTTAAAGCTGTCTCCAGTCAACTCGCCACGGAGTCCAGTTCTATGGTATGCACGAATAAGAAGTTTTTTTAAGAAATATCATATTTGTTGGCAAATCTGCTTTACATGGAGGACAAAGATTGCAATTAAAGTTGTTCTAGTTCTGGCGATTAACAAGTTGAATTTTTTCTCCTAGCTCTTTATTTTACTAAACAGAAATATTTCTACTTTCACAGCAACATTAAAATCACGAATAATTATCACCTTAAATATGATATGTGTCCAGGTTTCATTGGAAAATATTATATCAAGTACTATGAAAAGCGTTCACTTTCCGTTAGAGTTCTACAATTTCAAGATATCTGTTTGAATTTCAACGATAAAAGATCATAATCTGATATAATATAATATATATAAGAAAATACCCATAAAGATTACCACTTGAGTTGGTTACATTACCACATTTTGAGTTGAAGGGTCTTGGCAGCCAAATGCTTAAAAAGAACTCTTAAAAGAAGTTAGATTCATTGTTCTTTCAAAACTTTTGTCAATGGATACTTAGGCAGAAATTTATAGCTAGACTAATATTTTCTTAAATTTTTTACTTTATCAAGTTGACTTCAAAATTGCTGCTGCAAAATCTAAAAATAATTTATAGTTTTCAGATATATAATCAAATATATAATTTATCTATTATCAGAATTCAATTCCTCTTTTATAAAGAACTTTTCATCAATCAACATTTCGAAAATTTATGCAAATTTATAAACAAAAAAATTGTTAAATGAAAAAGTCCTTTTTTCCCTTCATCAAACAAATGTTGACCAAACATGGCCCTTTAAAAAAGAAAAAAGTATAAACTTGTATTTTTCACTACAGGGATAGAGCATTCAACAGTTTGACAAGCCCGGTGTTGTATTCAATTAACATATTTCGACAAAAAACAACACCGTTAGTAGTGTGACCAAACACAATTCATTCAAGATGGAACTTTCACGAAGAATTATTTAATGTTCTTCTTTAAAGTCAAGCAAGGACCATTTATCAGTTTAACCGACCATGTTTTCTTTTTGCAATGAGTCGTTCCACCAAAAAAATTCATTTGAGATGGACCTTTAACGAAGCATCATTTAACATATTCTATGAAAACAAGAAGGACCATTTATCAGTTTAACCAGTCATGTTTTATTTCCAACGCACATATTTGGACCAAACGCAACACAGTTAAGATGGACCTTTCACGAAGAATCATTTAAGTTATTCTATGAACACAAGAAGGACCATTTATCAGTTTAGCCAACCATGTTTTCTTTCCACCGCACATATTTGGACCAAACGCAACACAGTTAAGATGGACCTTTAACGAACAATCATTTAAGGTATTCTATGAACACAAGAAGGACCATTTATCAGTTTAGCCGACCATGTTTTCTTTCCACCGCACATATTTGGATCAAACGCAACACAGTTAAGATGGAACTTAAAGGAAGAATCATTAAAGGGTTTTAAATAAAGACAAGAAAGGACCATTCTTCAGTTTAACCAACCATGTTTTCTTTTTGCCGTCAGTAGTTCGACCATACACAACTCATTAAAGATGGAATTTTAACAAAGAATCATTCCAGGCTTTTTAAAAATACAAGAATTGACCATTTATTAGTCTAACCGGCTATATTTTCTTTTCACCGTAATTAGTTCGACCAAAAAGTTCGACACTTCATTTAAGTTGGAATTTAAGCAAAAAATTATTTAAAGCATTTTATAAACACAATGAAGGACCTATACGAGTTCAAACAGCCCTGTTTTCCTTTGACCGCAAGTCTTTGGACCAAACGCATCACTTGTAAGATGGACCCTTTAACGACAAATCATTGAAGATTTTGTATAAACACAAAAATGGACCATTTATCTGGTTGACCTGCCATGTTTTCTTCTTCATTGCAAGTAGTTCGACCAAACACAATTCAATTAAGATGTAACTTCAACGAAGAATCACTTCAGGCTTTTTATAAGTACATGAATGGACTATTTATCAGTTTAGCTGTTAAAATGTCAATACCGAGAGTTCATAGCAAAGAAATTTGTTACAACAACACGTCCATCGTAAACTTCCTAACAATAGTCAGAATCCATAAAAATCAGCCTTTCAAGGGAGAAAAAGATGAGAAACAAAGTTAGCCATCTATAAAACTCTGACAAAATAAATCAATGGCCAATAGAAAGCAACAGCGAATGAGATTAAGAACAACACCAAGATAAGCTCTCTCCAACACAACCAAAAAGAGTATTCTTAAACAGCTCTTGTTGCTCTCATGATCATATACGATCATAGCATTGTCTAGATAACCAGGAAAATCTTAGATTGGTAAACAAGCTGTTTATATTCCTCATGAGGAGGCAGCACAAAAGATCCCCAGAAAAAGTATAGCTTACAGCATTAATTGTATGTGCAAAAGTTCAAAACTCTTCAATGTGGCAAGCATGCTGGCCAACACGACGTCGATAAATACGATGAAAACGACCAACTCGAACACAAAACGACAATGATGACAATGATTTTTTGATACACCCTCTCCTCTGCTTTCGTAGAATAGAAACGAGTTAAAATTCAAGCGCGCTGTTAAATAGCCAATAAAATGAGTCCCCTCGAAACACCAGCATTTTGAATTCATTCGCATATTTTCTTATCATTGAATGTAGATGTTTTTAAAGAAAAGCTTTTTCTTATCCGAATCGATTAGACTGCGAATCACTCAAATACCCGACATCAAATGTAGAAAATTGATGTAAATAATTTCAGTTTGATTCTTCTTTGTAAATTGTATCGCTATCTTCCTTTATTTTACAATCTTCTGTTGCAAGAATATATGTAGTACACGTGAACAACTGTTCACCATCAGATAATTTTAGTCTGCTTTTTTGTAACTTGAAATCTCTGAATTATTGCCTTTTTTACACGTCGGCCTCGGGTGGAATATTGAGCATAATAAACACGATATGAATATATTCAAATAACTGTTTAGAAAGTGCGATCGAAACAAACTCACCTACTCCTTGTGGCTTTAGCAGTTTTCTCCTAGAATGCTGCAATGAGTGTATTCTGCTCAATAGCTTTTTCGTCATTGGAATGCTATGTCTCTGAGTTCCAAAGATTCATATTTTTCATATCGATCTAGCAAATTATTATTATACCATTTAAGTTGTGGATAATTAAATATGAGAACAATTTTGGAAATAATTTCAAATGTCTAAACGGCTTAGTTCGGTACAAAAAAAGAGTCTAAATTCAGTTTATTTTGCATATCTGACTGTTTTGAATCCGCAGTATCTTGTTTTTACTTTGATGATGTTGTTGTATCTTGATCACCACGATTCGGGGGTTGTAGAGAAATTTTTTACCTCTTCTATCATCATTTCATCTTATTTAAACCAAATGACTTTTTTTAAGTTTTGAATGTCCGTTGTTTGATCGTCTATCTTACTTTTGATAATTCCTCAAAATTAATCGAAAATTTCCAAGCACTCAAAATGTTATAGAATAATGATACAAAAGAAAAACCATGAATTTTTGAAACGTACCTTTGTCGACTCTTCAGCTAAACAGCATTTATCTCCATTGAATTATCGTCTGTTGGCTCTTTAGCTTCGTTGGCAACAAGAATCTAAAAAGCAGTTTTATAAATTACGACCATCTAGACACAACAAATTCGACTGCAATGATTCATTTTATTTTCATTTTCAAAGTTTAGAGATTTAATGAGATAAAGGAAAATTCATTGATAATATGTTCAAAAGTGTCTTGAACTTATGTTTAGAGGTCATTTATGGTGAGGCTTGTTTCATAGTTCATCTCGCATTGTTTAGAAATCCTATCTCGCAAAACGACACACAATTTTGAATTATTTTCAAATATTTGCTACTTTCCTCTTTGTTTCTTCCAAAGGAAACATCAGGAAATATCTAGATTCAGGTATGCCGACGTGATAGCCACTAATTACGTACAACAAACGTAAAATACTAGATAACTAGCTGCTTACATGTCCCAAGACAATGTTAAAATTCTCGATTTATATTCTCTTTATTTTTGGCCTCTTGTTAAAGGTATCATAAAAATAAATTCATATAACTCACTGTCATTTTGCCCTTTTAAAGCTGTCTCCAGTCAACTCGCCACGGAGTCCAGTTCTATGGTATGCATGAATAAGAAGTTTGTTTAAGAAATATCATATCTGTTGGCAAATCTGCTTTACATGGAGGACAAAGATTGCAATTAAAGTTGTTCTAGTTCTGGCGATTAACAAGTTGAATTTTTTCTCCTAGCTCTTTATTTTACTAAACAGAAATATTTCTACTTTCACAGCAACATTAAAATCACGAATAATTATCACCTTAAATAAGATATGTGTCCAGGTTTCATTGGAAAATATTATATCAAGTACTATGAAAAGCGTTCACTTTCCGTTAGAGTTCTACAATTTCAAGATATCTGTTTGAATTTCAACGATAAAAGATCATAATCTGATATAATATAATATATATAAGAAAATACTCATAAAGATTACCACTTGAGTTGGTTACATTACCACATTTTGAGTTGAAGGGTCTTGGCAGCCAAATGCTTAAAAAGAACTCTTAAAAGAAGTTAGATTCATTGTTCTTTCAAAACTTTTGTCAATGGATACTTAGGCAGAAATTTATAGCTAGACTAATATTTTCTTAAATTTTTTACTTTATCAAGTTGACTTCAAAATTGCTGCTGCAAAATCTAAAAATAATTTATAGTTTTCAGATATATAATCAAATATATAATTTATCTATTATCAGAATTCAATTCCTCTTTTATAAAGAACTTTTCATCAATCAACATTTCGAAAATTTATGCAAATTTTTAAACAAAAAAATTGTTAAATGAAAAAGTCCTTTTTTCCCTTCATCAAACAAATGTTGACCAAACATGGCCCTTTAAAAAAGAAAAAAGTATAAAATCGTATTTTTCACTACAGGGATAGAGCATTCAACAGTTTGACAAGCCCGGTGTTGTATTCAATTAACATATTTCGACAAAAAACAACACCGTTAGTAGTTTGACCAAACACAATTCATTCAAGATGGAACTTTCACGAAGAATTATTTAATGTTCTTCTTTAGAGACAAGCAAGGACCATTTATCAGTTTAACCGACCATGTTTTCTTTTTGCAATGAGTCGTTCCACCAAAAAAATTCATTTGAGATGGACCTTTAACGAAGCATCATTTAACATATTCTATGAAAAAAAGAAGGACCATTTATCAGTTTAACCAGTCATGTTTTAATTCCACCGCACATATTTGGACCAAACGCAACACAGTTAAGATGGACCTTTAACGAAGAATCATTTAAGGTATTCTATAAGCACAAGAAGGGCCATTTATCAGTTTAACCAACAATGTTTTCTTTCCACCGCACATATTTGGACCAAACGCAACACAGTTAAAATGGACCTTCAACGAAAAATCATTTAAGGCATTCTATAAGCACAAGAAGGACCATTTATCAGTTTAACCAACCATGTTTTCTTTCCACCGCACATATTTGGATCAAACGCAACACAGTTAAGATGGACCTTTAACGAAGAATCATTTAAGATATTCTATAAACAGAAGAAGGACCATTTATCAGTTTAACCAGTCATGTTTTATTTCCAACGCACATATTTGGACCAAACGCAACACAGTTAAGATGGACCTTTCACGAAGAATCATTTAAGTTATTCTATGAACACAAGAAGGACCATTTATCAGTTTAGCCAACCATGTTTTCTTTCCACCGCACATATTTGGACCAAACGCAACACAGTTAAGATGGACCTTTAACGAACAATCATTTAAGGTATTCTATGAACACAAGAAGGACCATTTATCAGTTTAGCCGACCATGTTTTCTTTCCACCGCACATATTTGGATCAAACGCAACACAGTTAAGATGGACCTTTAACGAAGAATCATTTAAGATATTCTATAAACAGAAGAAGGACCATTTATCAGTTTAACCAGCCATGTTTCTTTCCACCGCACATATTTGGACCAAACGCAATACATTTAAAATGGAACTTAAAGGAAGAATCATTAAAGGGTTTTAAATAAAGACAAGAAAGGACCATTCTTCAGTTTAACCAACCATGTTTTCTTTTTGCCGTCAGTAGTTCGACCATACACAACTCATTAAAGATGGAATTTTAACAAAGAATTATTCCAGGCTTTTTAAAAATACAAGAATTGACCATTTATTAGTCTAACCGGCTATATTTTCTTTTCACCGTAATTAGTTCGACCAAAAAGTTCGACACTTCATTTAAGTTTGACTTTAAGCAAAAAATTATTTAAAGCATTTGATAACCGCAATGAAGGACCTATACGAGTTCAAACAGCCATGTTTTCCTTTTACCGCAAGTCTTTGGACCAAACGCATCACTTGTAAGATGGACCCTTTAACGACAAATCATTGAAGATTTTGTATAAACACAAGAAGGACCATTTATCTGGTTAACCTGCCAGGTTTTCTTCTTCATTGCAAGTAGTTCAACCAAACACAATTCAATTAAGATGTAACTTCAACGAAGAATCACTTCAGGCTTTATATCAGTACATGAATGGACTATTTATCAGTTTAGCTGTTAAAATGTCAATACCGAGAGTTCATAGCAAGAGCAATTTGTTACAACAACACGTCCATCGTAAACTTGCTAACAATAGTCAGAATCCATAAAAATCAGCCTTTCAAGGGAGAAAAAGATGAGAAACAAAGATAGCCATCTATAAAACTCTGACAAAATAAATCAACGGCCAATAGAAAGCAACAGCGAATGAGATTAAGAACAACACCAAGATAAGCTCTCTCCAACACAACAAAAAGAGTATTCTTAAACAGCTCTTGTTGCTCTCATGATAATATACGATCATAGCATTGTCTAGATAGCCAGGAAAATCTTAGATTGGTAAACAAGCTGTTTATATTCCTCATGAGGACGCCGCACAAAAGATCCCCAGAAAAAGTTTAGCTTACAGCATTAATTGTATGTGCAAAAGTTCAAAACTCTTCAATGTGACAAGCATGCTGGCCAACAGGACGTCGATAAATACGATGAAAACGACCAACTCGAACACAAAACGACAATGATGACAATGATTTTTTGATACACCCTCTCCTCTGCTTTCGTAGAATAGAAACGAGTTTAAATTCAAGCGCGCTGTTAAATAGCCAATAAAATGAGTCTCCTCGAAACACCAGCAATTCGAATTCATTCGCATATTTTCTTATCATTGAATGTAGATGTTTTTAAAGAAAAGCCTTTTCTTATCCGAATCGATTAGACTGCGAATCACTCAAATACCCGACATCAAATGTAGAAAATTGATGTAAATAATTTCAGTTTGATTCTTCTTTGTAAATTGTATCGCTATCTTCCTTTATTTTACAATCTTCTGTTGCAAGAATATATGTAGTACACGTGAACAACTGTTCACCATCAGATAATTTTAGTCTGCTTTTTTTGTAACTTGAAATCTCTGAATTATTGCCTTTTTCACACGTCGGCCTCGGGTGGAATATTGAGCATAATAAACACGATATGAATATATTCAAATAACTGTTTAGAAAGTGCGATCGAAACAAACTCACCTACTCCTTGTGGCTTTAGCAGTTTTCTCCTAGAATGCTGCAATGAGTGTATTCTGCTCAATAGCTTTTTCGTCATTGGAATGCTATGTCTCTGAGTTCCAAAGATTCATATTTTTCATATCGATCTAGCAAATTATTATTATACCATTTAAGTTGTGGATGATTAAATATGAGAACAATTTTGGAAATAATTTCAAATGTCTAAACGGCTTAGTTCGGTACAAAAAAAGAGTCTAAATTCAGTTTATTTTGCATATCTGACTGTTTTGAATCCGCAGTATCTTGTTTTTACTTTGATGATGTTGTTGTATCTTGATCACCACGATTCGGGGGTTGTAGAGAAATTTTTTACCTCTTCTATCATCATTTCATCTTATTTAAACCAAATGACTTTTTTTTAAGTTTTGAATGTCCGTTGTTTGATCGTCTATCTTACTTTTGATAATTCCTCAAAATTAATCGAAAATTTCCAAGCACTCAAAATGTTATAGAATAATGATACAAAAGAAAAATCATGAATTTTTGAAACGTACCTTTGTCGACTCTTCAGCTAAACAGCATTTATCTCCATTGAATTATCGTCTGCTGGCTCTTTAGCTTCGTTGGCAACAAGAATCTAAAAAGCAGTTTTATAAATTACGACCATCTAGACACCACAAATTCGACTGCAATGATTCATTTTATTTTCATTTTCAAAGTTTAGAGATTTAATGAGATAAAGGAAAATTCATTGATAATATGTTCAAAAGTGTCTTGAACTTATGTTTAGAGGTCATTTATGGTGAGGCTTGTTTCATAGTTCATCTCGCATTGTTTAGAAATCCTATCTCGCAAAACGACACACAATTTTGAATTATTTTTCAAATATTTGCTACTTTCCTCTTTGTTTCTTTCAAAGGAAAAGTCAGGAAATATCTAGATTTAGGTATGCCGACGTGATAGCCACTAATTACGTACAACAAACGTAAAATACTAGATAACTAGCTGCTTACATGTCCCAAGACAATGTTAAAATTCTTGATTTATATTCTCTTTATTTTTGGCCTCTTGTTAAAGGTATCATAAAAATAAATTCATATAACTCACTGTCATTTTGCTCTTTTAAAGCTGTCTCCAGTCAACTCGCCACGGCGTCCAGGTCTATGGTATGCATTAATAAGAAGTTTTTTTAAGAAATATCATATCTGTTGGCAAATCTGCTTTACATGGAGGACAAAGATTGCAATTAAAGTTGTTCTAGTTCTGGCGATTAACAAGTTGAATTTTTTCTCCTAGCTCTTTATCTTACTAAACAGAAATATTTCTACTTTCACAGCAACATTAAAATCACGAATAACTATCACCTTTAATAAGATATGTGTCCAGGTTTCATTGGAAAATATTATATCAAGTACTATGAAAAGCGTTCACTTTCCGTTAGAGTTCTACAATTTCAAGATATCTGTTTGAATTTCAACGATAAAAGATCATAATCTGATATAATATAATATATATAAGAAAATACCCATAAAGATTACCACTTGAGTTGGTTACATTACCACATTTTGAGTTGAAGGGTCTTGGCAGCCAAATGCTTAAAAAGAACTCTTAAAAGAAGTTAGATTCATTGTTCTTTCAAAACTTTTGTCAATGGATACTTAGGCAGAAATTTATAGCTAGACTAATATTTTCTTAAATTTTTTACTTTATCAAGTTGACTTCAAAATTGCTGCTGCAAAATCTAAAAATAATTTATAGTTTTCAGATATATAATCAAATATATAATTTATCTATTATCAGAATTCAATTCCTCTTTTATAAAGAACTTTTCATCAATCAACATTTCGAAAATTTATGCAAATTTTTAAACAAAAAAATTGCTAAATGAAAAAGTCTTTTTTTCCCTTCATCAAACAAATGTTGACCAAACATGGCCCTTTAAAAAAGAAAAAAGTATAAACTCGTATTTTTCACTACAGGGATAGAGCATTCAACAGTTTGACAAGCCCGGTGTTGTATTCAATTAACATATTTCGACAAAAAACAACACCGTAAGTAGTTTGACCAAACACAATTCATTCAAGATGGAACTTTCACGAAGAATTATTTAATGTTCTTCTTTAAAGACAAGCAAGGACCATTTATCAGTTTAACCGACCATGTTTTCTTTTTGCAATGAGTCGTTCCAACAAAAATATTCATTTGAGATGGACCTTTAACGAAGCATCATTTAACATATTCTATGAAAACAAGAAGGACCATTTATCAGTTTAACCAGTCATGTTTTATTTCCACTGCACATATTTGGACCAAACGCAACACAGTTAAGATGGACCTTTAACGAAGAATCATTTAAGGTATTCTATAAGCACAAGAAGGACCATTTATCAGTTTAGCCGACCATGTTTTCTTTCAACCGCACATATTTGGATCAAACGCAACACAGTTAAGATGGACCTTCAACGAATAAATCATTTAAGGTATTCTATAAGCACAAGAAGGACCATTTATCAGTTTAGCCAACCATGTTTTCTTTCCAACGCACATATTTGGACCAAACGCAACACAGTTAAGATGGACCTTTAACGAAGAATCATTTAAGGTATTCTATAAACAAAAGAAGGACCATTTATCAGTTTAACCAACCATGTTTTCTTTCCACCGCACATATTTGGACCAAACGCAACACAGTTAAGATGGACCTTTAACGAAGAATCATTTAAGGTATTCTATGAACACAAGAAGGACCATTTATCAGTTTAGCCGACCATGTTTTCTTTCCACCGCACATATTTGGATCAAACGCAACACAGTTAAGATGGACCTGCAACGAATAAATCATTTAAGGTATTCTATAAGCACAAGAAGGACCTTTTATCAGTTTAGCCAACCATGTTTTCTTTCCAACGCACATATTTGGACCAAACGCAACACAGTTAAGATGGACCTTTAACGAAGAATCATTTAAGGTATTCTATGAACACAAGAAGGACCATTTATCAGTTTAGCCGACCATGTTTTCTTTCCACCGCACATATTTGGATCAAACGCAACACAGTTAAGATGGACCTGCAACGAATAAATCATTTAAGGTATTCTATAAGCACAAGAAGGACCTTTTATCAGTTTAGCCAACCATGTTTTCTTTCCAACGCACATATTTGGACCAAACGCAACACAGTTAAAATGGACCTTCAACGAAAAATCATTTAAGGCATTCTATAAGCACAAGAAGGACCATTTATCAGTTTAACCAACCATGTTTTCTTTCCACCGCACATATTTGGACCAAGCGCAACACAGTTAAGATGGACCTTTAACGAAGAATCATTAAAGATATTCTATAAACAGAAGAAGGACCATTTATCAGTTTAACCAACCATGTTTTCTTTCCACCGCACATATTTGGACCAAACGCAACACAGTTAAGATGGACCTTTAACGAAGAATCATTTAAGGTATTCTATAAGCACAAGAAGGACCATTTATCAGTTTAACCAACAATGTTTTCTTTCTACTGCACATATTTGGACCAAGCGCAACACAGTTAAGATGGACCTTTAACGAAGAATCATTTAAGGTATTCTATAAGCACAAGAAGGGCCATTTATCAGTTTAACCAACAATGTTTTCTTTCTACTGCACATATTTGGACCAAGCGCAACACAGTTAAGATGGACCTTTAACGAAGAATCATTTAAGGTATTCTATAAACAAAAGAAGGACCATTTATCAGTTTAACCAGTCATGTTTTATTTCCATTGCACATATTTGGACCAAACGCAACACAGTTAAGATGGACCTTTAACGAAGAATCATTTAAGGTATTCTATAAGCACAAGAAGGGCCATTTATCAGTTTAACCAACAATGTTTTCTTTCCACCGCACATATTTGGACCAAACGCAACACAGTTAAAATGGACCTTCAACGAAAAATCATTTAAGGCATTCTATAAGCACAAGAAGGACCATTTATCAGTTTAACCAACCATGTTTTCTTTCCACCGCACATATTTAGACCAAGCGCAACACAGTTAAGATGGACCTTTAACGAAGAATCATTTAAGGTATTCTATAAACAAAAGAACGACCAATTATCAGTTTAACCAGTCATGTTTTATTTCCACCGAACATATTTGGACCAAACGCAACACAGTTAAGATGGATCTTCAACGAAGAATCATTTAAGGTATTCTATAAGCACAAGAAGGACCATTTATCAGATTAACCAACCATGTTTTCTTTCCACCGCACATATTTGGACCAAACGCAACACAGTTAAAATGGACCTTCAACGAAGAATCATTTAAGGTATTCTATAAGCACAAGAAGGACCATTTATCAGATTAACCAACCATGTTTTCTTTCCACCGCACATATTTGGACCAAACGCAACACAGTTAAGATGGACCTTTAACGAAGAATCATTTAAGGTATTCTATAAGCACAAGAAGGGCCATTTATCAGTTTAACCAACAATGTTTTCTTTCTACTGCACATATTTGGACCAAGCGCAACACAGTTAAGATGGACCTTTAACGAAGAATCATTTAAGGTATTCTATAAACAAAAGAAGGACCATTTATCAGTTTAACCAGTCATGTTTTATTTCCATTGCACATATTTGGACCAAACGCAACACAGTTAAGATGGACCTTTAACGAAGAATCATTTAAGGTATTCTATAAGCACAAGAAGGGCCATTTATCAGTTTAACCAACAATGTTTTCTTTCCACCGCACATATTTGGACCAAACGCAACACAGTTAAAATGGACCTTCAACGAAAAATCATTTAAGGCATTCTATAAGCACAAGAAGGACCATTTATCAGTTTAACCAACCATGTTTTCTTTCCACCGCACATATTTAGACCAAGCGCAACACAGTTAAGATGGACCTTTAACGAAGAATCATTTAAGGTATTCTATAAACAAAAGAACGACCAATTATCAGTTTAACCAGTCATGTTTTATTTCCACCGAACATATTTGGACCAAACGCAACACAGTTAAGATGGATCTTCAACGAAGAATCATTTAAGGTATTCTATAAGCACAAGAAGGGCCATTTATCAGTTTAACCAACAATGTTTTCTTTCTACTGCACATATTTGGACCAAGCGCAACACAGTTAAGATGGACCTTTAACGAAGAATCATTTAAGGTATTCTATAAACAAAAGAACGACCAATTATCAGTTTAACCAGTCATGTTTTATTTCCACCGAACATATTTGGACCAAACGCAACACAGTTAAGATGGATCTTCAACGAAGAATCATTTAAGGTATTCTATAAGCACAAGAAGGGCCATTTATCAGTTTAACCAACAATGTTTTCTTTCTACTGCACATATTTGGACCAAGCGCAATGCAGTTAAGATGGACCTTTAACGAAGAATCATTAAAGATATTCTATAAACAGAAGAAGGACCATTTATCAGTTTAGCCGACCATGTTTTCTTTCCACCGCACATATTTGGATCAAACGCAACACAGTTAAGATGGACCTTTAACGAAGAATCATTTAAGATATTCTATAAACAGAAGAAGGACCATTTATCAGTTTAACCAGCCATGTTTCTTTCCACCGCACATATTTGGACCAAACGCAATACATTTAAAATGGAACTTAAAGGAAGAATCATTAAAAGGTTTTAAATAAAGATAGGAAAGGACCATTCATCAGTTTAACCAACCATGTTTTCTTTTTGCCGTCAGTAGTTCGACCATACACAACTCATTAAAGATGGAATTTTAACAAAGAATCATTCCAGGCTTTTTAAAAATACAAGAATTGACCATTTATTAGTCTAACCGGCTATATTTTCTTTTCACCGTAATTAGTTCGACCAAAAAGTTCGACACTTCATTTAAGTTTGACTTTAAGCAAAAAATTATTTAAAGCATTTGATAACCGCAATGAAGGACCTATACGAGTTCAAACAGCCATGTTTTCCTTTTACCGCAAGTCTTTGGACCAAACGCATCACTTGTAAGATGGACCCTTTAACGACAAATCATTGAAGATTTTGTATAAACACAAGAAGGACCATTTATCTGGTTAACCTGCCAGGTTTTCTTCTTCATTGCAAGTAGTTCAACCAAACACAATTCAATTAAGATGTAACTTCAACGAAGAATCACTTCAGGCTTTATATCAGTACATGAATGGACTATTTATCAGTTTAGCTGTTAAAATGTCAATACCGAGAGTTCATAGCAAGAGAAATTTGTTACAACAACACGTCCATCGTAAACTTGCTAACAATAGTCAGAATCCATAAAAATCAGCCTTTCAAGGGAGAAAAAGATGAGAAACAAAGATAGCCATCTATAAAACTCTGACAAAATAAATCAACGGCCAATAGAAAGCAACAGCGAATGAGATTAAGAACAACACCAAGATAAGCTCTCTCCAACACAACAAAAAGAGTATTCTTAAACAGCTCTTGTTGCTCTCATGATAATATACGATCATAGCATTGTCTAGATAGCCAGGAAAATCTTAGATTGGTAAACAAGCTGTTTATATTCCTCATGAGGACGCCGCACAAAAGATCCCCAGAAAAAGTTTAGCTTACAGCATTAATTGTATGTGCAAAAGTTCAAAACTCTTCAATGTGACAAGCATGCTGGCCAACAGGACGTCGATAAATACGATGAAAACGACCAACTCGAACACAAAACGACAATGATGACAATGATTTTTTGATACACCCTCTCCTCTGCTTTCGTAGAATAGAAACGAGTTTAAATTCAAGCGCGCTGTTAAATAGCCAATAAAATGAGTCTCCTCGAAACACCAGCAATTCGAATTCATTCGCATATTTTTATATCATTGAATGTAGATGTTTTTAAAGAAAAGCCTTTTCTTATCCGAATCGATTAGACTGCGAATCACTCAAATACCCGACATCAAATGTAGAAAATTGATGTAAATAATTTCAGTTTGATTCTTCTTTGTAAATTGTATCGCTATCTTCCTTTATTTTACAATCTTCTGTTGCAAGAATATATGTAGTACACGTGAACAACTGTTCACCATCAGATAATTTTAGTCTGCTTTTTTTGTAACTTGAAATCTCTGAATTATTGCCTTTTTCACACGTCGGCCTCGGGTGGAATATTGAGCATAATAAACACGATATGAATATATTCAAATAACTGTTTAGAAAGTGCGATCGAAACAAACTCACCTACTCCTTGTGGCTTTAGCAGTTTTCTCCTAGAATGCTGCAATGAGTGTATTCTGCTCAATAGCTTTTTCGTCATTGGAATGCTATGTCTCTGAGTTCCAAAGATTCATATTTTTCATATCGATCTAGCAAATTATTATTATACCATTTAAGTTGTGGATAATTAAATATGAGAACAATTTTGGAAATAATTTCAAATGTCTAAACGGCTTAGTTCGGTACAAAAAAGAGTCTAAATTCAGTTTATTTTGCATATCTGACTGTTTTGAATCCGCAGTATCTTGTTTTTATTTTGATGATGTTGTTGTATCTTGATCACCACGATTCGGGGGTTGTAGAGAAATTTTTTACCTCTTCTATCATCATTTCATCTTATTTAAACCAAATGACTTTTTTTAAGTTTTGAATGTCCGTTGTTTGATCGTCTATCTTACTTTTGATAATTCCTCAAAATTAATCGAAAATTTCCAAGCACTCAAAATGTTATAAAATAATGATACAAAAGAAAAATCATGAATTTTTGAAACGTACCTTTGTCGACTCTTCAGCTAAACAGCATTTATCTCCATTGAATTATCGTCTGTTGGCTCTTTAGCTTCGTTGGCAACAAGAATCTAAAAAGCAGTTTTATAAATTACGACCATCTAGACACAACAAATTCGACTGCAATGATTCATTTTATTTTCATTTTCAAAGTTAAGAGATTTAATGAGATAAACGAAAATTCATTGATAATATGTTCAAAAGTGTCTTGAACTTGTGTTTAGAGGTCATTTATGGTGAGGCTTGTTTCATAGTTCATCTCGCATTGTTTAGAAATCCTATCTCGCAAAATGACACACAATTCTGAATTATTTTTCAAATATTTGCTACTTTCCTCTTTGTTTCTTCCAAAGGAAACGTGAGGAAATATCTAGATTTAGGTATGCCGACGTGATAGCCACTAATTACGTACAACAAACGTAAAATACTAGATAACTAGCTGCTTACATGTCCCAAGACAATGTTAAAATTCTTGATTTATATTCTCTTTATTTTTGGCCTCTTGTTAAAGGTATCATAAAAATAAATTCATATAACTCACTGTCATTTTGCCCTTTTAAAGCTGTCTCCAGTCAACTCGCCACGGCGTCCAGCTCTATGGTATGCATGAATAAGAAGTTATTTTAAGAAATATCATATCTGTTGGCAAATCTGCTTTACATGGAGGACAAAGATTGCAATTAAAGTTGTTCTAGTTCTGGCGATTAACAAGTTGAATTTTTTCTCCTAGCTCTTTATCTTACTAAACAGAAATATTTCTACTTTCACAGCAACATTAAAATCACGAATAACTATCACCTTTAATAAGATATGTGTCCAGGTTTCATTGGAAAATATTCTATCAAGTACTATGAAAAGCGTTTACTTTCCGTTAGAGTTCTACAATTTCAAGATATCTGTTTGAATTTCAACGATAAATGATCATAATCTGATATAATATAATATATATAAGAAAATACCCATAATGATTACCACTTGAGTTGGTTACATTACCACATTTTGAGTTGAAGGGTCTTGGCAGCCAAATGCTTAAAAAGAACTCTTAAAAGAAGTTAGATTCATTGTTCTTTCAAAACTTTTGTCAATGGATACTTAGGCAGAAATTTATAGCTAGACTAATATTTTCTTAAATTTTTTACTTTATCAAGTTAACTTCAAAATTGCTGCTGCTTGGAATCTAAAAATAATTTATAGTTTTCAGATATATAACCAAATATATAATTTATCTATTATCAGAATTCAATTCCTCTTTTATAAAGAACTTTTCATCAATCAACATTTCGAAAATTTATGCAAATTTTTAAACAAAAAAATTGTTAAATGAAAAAGTCCTTTTTTCCCTTCATCAAACAAATGTTGACCAAACATGGCCCTTTAAAAAAGAAAAAAGTATAAACTCATATTTTCCACTACAGGGAGAGAGCATTCAACAGTTTGACAAGCCCAGTGTTGTATTCAATTAACATATTTCGACAAAAAACAACACCGTAAGTAGTTTGACCAAACACAACTTATTCAAGATGGAACTTTAACGAAGAATTATTTAATATTCTTCTTTAAACACAAGCAAGGACCATTTATAAGTTTAACAGACCATGTTTTCTTTGTGCCATAAGTCGTTCCACCAAAAAATTCAATTAGGATGGACCTTTAACGAAGAATCATTTAAGGTATTCTATGAACACAAGAAGTACCATTTATCAGTTTAGCCAACCATGTTTTCTTTCCACCGCACATATTTGGACCAAGCGCAACACAGTTAAGATGGACCTTTAACGAAGAATCATTAAAGATATTCTATAAACAGAAGAAGGACCATTTATCAGTTTAACCAACCATGTTTTCTTTCCACCGCACATATTTGGACCAAGCGCAACACAGTTAAGATGGACCTTTAAAGAAGAATCATTTAAGATATTCTATAAACAGAAGAAGGACCATTTATCAGTTTAACCAGCCATGTTTCTTTCCACCGCACATATTCGGACCAAACCCAACACAGTTAAGATCGACCTTTAACGAAGAATCATTTAAGGTATTCCATAAACACAGGAAAGGACTATTTACCAGTTTTACCGACCATGTTTTCTTTTTTGCAATAAGTAGTTCCAAAAAAAAATTCATTAGAGATGGACCTTTAACGAAGAATCATTTAACATATTTTATGAACACAAGAAGGACCATTTATGAGTTTAACCAGTAATGTTTTATTTCCACCGCACATATTTGGACCAAACGCAACACAGTTAAGATGGACCTTTAACGAAGAATCATTTAAGGTATTCCATAAACACAGGAAAGGACTATTTACCAGTTTTACCGACCATGTTTTCTTTATGCCGTAAATCGTTGGACAAAAAAAATTCATTTAAGACAGACCTCTAACGAAAAATCATTTAAAGTATTCTATAAACACAAGAAGGAACTTTCATCAATTTAACTAACCATGTTTTCTTTTCACCGTAAATAGTTTGACCAAACACAATTCATTCAAGATGGAACTTTAACGAAAAATTATTTAATGTTCTTCTTTAAAGAGAAGCAAGGACCATTTATCAGTTTAACCAACCATGTTTTCTTTTTGCAATAAGTCGTTCCACAAAAAAATTCATTTGAGATGGACCTTTAACGAAGAATCATTTAACATATTCTATGAACACAAGAAGGACCATTTATGAGTTTAACCAGTCATGTTTTATTTCCACCGCACATATTTGGACCAAACGCAACACAGTTAAGATGGACCTTTAACGAAGAATCATTTAAGGTATTCTATAAGCACAAGAAGGGCCATTTATCAGTTTAACCAGTCATGTTTTATTTCCACCGCACATATTTGGACCAAACGCAACACAGTTAAGATGGACCTTTAACGAAGAATCATTTAAGGTATTCTATAAACAAAAGAAGGACCATTTATCAGGTTAACCAGCCATGTTTTCTTTCCACCGCACATATTTGGACCAAACGCAACACTGTTAAGATGGACCTTTAGCGAAGAATCATTTAAGGTATTCTATAAACACAAGAAGGACCATTTATCAGTTTAACCAACCATATTTCCTTTCCACCGCACATATTTGGATCAAGCGCAATGCAGTTAAGATGGACCTTTAACGAAGAATCATTAAAGATATTCTATAAACAGAAGAAGGACCATTTATCAGTTTAACCAACCATGTTTTCTTTCCACCGCACATATTTGGACCAAGCGCAACACAGTTAAGATGGACCTTTAACGAAGAATCATTTAAGATATTCTATAAACAGAAGAAGGACCATTTATCAGTTTAACCAGCCATGTTTCTTTCCACCGCACATATTTGGACCAAACGCAATACATTTAAAATGGAACTTAAAGGAAGAATCATTAAAAGGTTTTAAATAAAGACAAGAAAGGACCATTCATCAGCTTAACCAACCATGTTTTCTTTTTGCCGTCAGTAGTTCGACCATACACAACTCATTAAAGATGGAATTTTAACAAAGAATCATTCCAGGCTTTTTAAAAATACAAGAATTGACCATTTATTAGTCTAACGGGCTATATTTTCTTTTCACCGTAATTAGTTCGACCAAAAAGTTCGACACTTCATTTAAGTTGGAATTTAAGCAAAAAATTATTTAAAGCATTTTATAAACACAATGAAGGACCTATACGAGTTCAAACAGCCCTGTTGTCCTTTTACAGCACGGATTTGGACCAAACGCATCACTTGTAAGATGGACCCTTTAACGACAAATCATTGAAGATTTTGTATAAACACAAGAAGGACCATTTATCAGTTTAACTTGCCATGTTTTCTTTTCACTGTCAAAAGTTCGATCAAACACAATTCAATTACGATCGACCTTGAAGCAAAAAACATTTAAAGTTTTATATAAACACAAGAAAGGACCATATATAAATTAAACAAGCCACGATTTCTTTTTGCCGCAAGTACTTCCATCAAATACAAAATATTTTAGATGGACTTTTAAGAAAGAATTTTTAATGTTTTCTATAAACACAAGAAAGGTACATTTATCAGTTAAACCAGCCATGTTTTCTTTTTGCTGTAAGTAGTTCGACCAAACACGATTCATTTAAGATGTATCTTAAACGAAGAATCATTTAAAGCTTTCTATAAACACAAGAAAGGATCATTTATCAGTATATACAGCAATGTTTTCCTTCAACTGCACGTATTTCAACCAAACGCAACACATTCAAGATGGACCTTCAACAAAGAATCATTCAAGGTATTCTATAAACACAAGAAGGACCATTTATCAGTTTAACCGACAATGTTATCTTTTTGACATAAGTAGTTCCACCAAAAACAAATCATTTAAGAAGGACCTTCAACGAAGAATCGTATCAGGCTGTTCATAAATAGCTGCGGTGCAAACCTTTTTTATATGGAGAGGAAGACAATAACCTATTTTTTAAACAATGGAATGTTATTGGCGCTGCAGGGGCAATTGCCCTTCCATTTCGTATGTTAAAAAAACCTCGAACTCAGCCTCTTTTACACCGACTTTCAACTGCCATAGTTTTCTAACTGCCATAGTTTTTTAAACAATGTACCTTCGAATTTCATAATATGATTAAATATTAAAATAATTTTTTTATTTTTCTTTATTTTTATGTTTCTAGCATTCCTTTTTTTAAATTATAAACAACAAAATCTTTAATGATATTTTGTTGTCTGACCAATTTGATATAGTCAATTTTCTAGGAGACATTTCGCCATTCAATAAATTTTGAGTGTTCTTTAATGGTACCTTGTGAACTATCATATGCTTCTAAACGAATTCCTTCTGGAAGATATTTCTTTAAGATATTACAGACCTGCAGACCCTTTAGAATAATGTTTAATAGTTTGCTTTGTTTATCCTGTTTAATAATTAAACTGTTACTGTTCCCTTTTTAAATGATTTGTAGCGGGGACCGAGAAAGTATGGAGGCTAAAAGGCTCTGTTGGAGCCACTTCACAAATTTTGAAGGATGCAGTAAATTTTCAAAAGGTTAATATGCCACTCCATAAATTCCTAAAGATGCAGTAATTTTCAAAAGGTTAATATGAGAACCACTCCACAAATTTCTAAAGATGCAGTAATTTTCAGAAGGTTAATATGAGAACCACTCCACAAATTTCTAAAGATGCAGTAATTTTCAAAAGGTTAATATGAGCACCACTATGTTCGATCTAACGGCAAAAGTGAAATCAACAACAAATTTTTATATTCATTTGAAGAATTTGAAATGATGAAACCTTGAGTTTCTTTGAATGAAAATAGAAAGCAGAGTAAGCAAAGTGATCTACATTGTAAATATATCTCTGAAAAGCAAAACAATGAATCAATTACAAATAATTGCATCATTTGCTGAATCAATTTCTTTTATAAGGTCAAATGACACCTTTTTTCTTTCGCAAGAAATTAGTTCCAATCATTTATCTCAACAGGTGTCTGCTGAAATTATTTATTGTATAATGGTCAAACAGAGCCATTAATCATTTTCATCACCCAGAGAGAAAAAAAGGAAAGAAACTAAAATAAACTCGCCTGACACGAGGTCTTTTGCATGGATTCCAGGATGTTGAGTCCTTTGACCTGGTTTCTTTTGACATTCATTTCAATGTGTCTTCTTGTCCTTTGTAGAATATCCCTTCAAAATAATTAAATACAAAATAAGTTCTCCCTTTGATAAACTTTGAAGTTGTAGAATTAAAGGCCTAATAGAAATTGGGGCTGGAATGGCTGTGGCCCCCCTTATCGCTTATCATATTTCAGGCTCCATTCGGACAGTTCTATCTAAATGAGGCAATAAGATTTGGGAAATATCCAAGATGCATTAGAACAGCCGACCGAAAGCTGTAGTTCATGCACCTAATTCGAATACATTTAAAAACTGGCTTGAGCAGCGTTGGCAAACAAGGAGCTGCGACTCGGTTTATCTGATTAAAGATACATTTTAAGCACTTACTTTGAAAATTGATGTTTAAAAATGAACAAGCGTGATGGCGCTTACAGCATCAAACAAATACATACTTTTTTATAAAAACAATTTTATAAGAACACGAGCCTCAAAATTGGTTAAAAGTTAAGAACAAATGAACAACAAGCTGAGGCTGAGCTACTGTAAAATTTCATCAGAAAACTTCAGGTGTGGTTGCGTTATCGGTGAACTTTAAAATTTGTATGAAAATGAAGGTTGTCTAAGTCAATTTGTTGGCAAATGTGGCCTGGAAACCTCCCTGGAGCGAAAAAACTAGCAATTGCACTGCTTACACCCTCTTTATTTAGAAAAACATTTAGAACAATCCAGCCTCAGATTTTCGAAAAAATTAAGAACAGTCAGCCTGAACTTAAATTCACTGGTTCGTATAAAAACGCGTGAAAAGTTTTGTAGCAGTATGTTAATGTTGTAATTATGTGAAAGGCCATCTTCACCTAGATACTTTTTTAGCAAAATAAATAGAAAAAAATTAAAAATAAAAGTGTGTATATGTATTTGTATGATGTAATGTCTATACCAAGCCTATGCAAAAAAATTCTTAATTATATGCCCCCTTAAAGATTTAGCAACTGTTATTGTAATTGCGTTGAAAACGTTCTCTCTATGCACATTGTAGAGATATAAAATAAAGGTAACAAATTTCCTTCAAATTTCAGGCGTTAGGGTTCACTTCGCAGTAAACATTAACATCGAAATTTAAATCCATGGGGTAAGAAACAAGATTATTTACTGTTACGTCAAAAGTAAATTTGCAAGAAAACACTAACCGTGAATCCAGTTTCGTCGAGTTCGACATCATTCCTAGTTTACCAAAGGCCTGTATAACACGTTGGCCTGAACACAATGAAAAGAAAAAACCACGCTGAATAAAATTCCTCTTGAAGTTGGTCAACGGTTTTTGAATTTGAAATCAGCCAATAATATTATACTTTTTGTCGAGTTAACAGTTTGCAGCCAATGAATTCTGTTGAAAAATGGCGGGAAGAGATGCACGCCTCTGTGGCCAACCCATAATAAATTCCCTCAAAGTCTAGGTCCCTATGGGGCGATGTCCATGTTCAAGTTTGCCCTTGGGACGTTACATGCTTTGAGTTCAGCGGGCTTCGGATTGGTAGAGAAATCTACTGAGACTAGAAGCACAGATTGAGCAGCCAATCAGATGCACTGAAGCCAACAGCATGCAGGAAAGCACGCCCCTTTGCGAAGGTGTTGCTCAAAGATAATAACATGTTAGCTCGCGGAGAGAAGAGTCCCAAATGTTGCAAGACCATGCTTCAGTTGCACGACAAAACAATAACAAAAACTGCTATGAGGGCATTTGTCCAATCACAGGCCCTTGATTGCCAGCATTATGAATGCACATTGCTGAAGGTATGTTCTTTTTAGTCTGGCCAACATGTGATCAAACCTGTCACTTTAAATTCACTTCTGTGACTCATAACACTCCCTTTCTGCAAAAGGAGAACGATAGCAAGACTGGCGGATGCTGAAACGATGTTCATGTTCGACTGCAAATCCCAACAATTTCGATCAGCTTTTACTGCCTCGTCGCTTCTGGGGCTCTTTGGTCTTGTAAACGCAGGCAATCCAAGAACTTATTCTATGTAAGTTTAGAAGAATTAAACCAAGCATTTTAATTTTAGAATTACTGCTATATTCTATAAGTTTGCAATATGAGCAAACATTTATAACCCGCTAACTATTTGTATACAGAGCGAAATTATGGCACAAAGTTTAATTGTTGTTAGGCACGGATCTCAACTTTGAATTACATGCCAATCCCTATCCATTAATCAATGTAGTCGTTGAGCGAATAAAAGCCATGTTTAATGATACCCAGCACAAAGTTACTTATTGAAAAGTCATGTGTTTTGTTTGAAATCATATTTAGAACTCTTATTTAAACCAAAAATCTTCAACTTTAGAATTTTAGAAAATAACGTCTGTTTCTTAACTTTCGAAAAATTGAGCCTACTGTTTGTTAAAAGCTGTTTCTAATTTCTGTTTCTCTACTGAGCAAGTCCCCCTGACAGAGAAATTTCCCTCCTTGCAATATTTAGCATGTTATTTTAGTCTTAACTTTGCTTTTAAACTATATTTTACTTGATTTGTATTGTATGTTATATTGCGGAAGCAAAATAAAAATTTTGTAAGTAGTAAAATTCTAAAATATGGAAGGGTAAAGCTGAAGCTGAAATATGAATCGTGTTTTTTTTCAAATTTTCGTGTTGATTAAAACTTGACATTTGCTTTCTGTAATACCGTGGTTTCATTGACAACAAACCTTGTTAACTCTCAGTTTATGCTTGTATATCAAAGGTTTAGGTTTGAAGCAAAGTAGCCTTTATAAGGCCTCGGAATTATTTCAAAAGAAATTAAAACGTTCTAAAAGAGTGCAACAAAACGACAAATCTTAAAACGGTCGCAGACGTATACTGGTACAGGATGTCTCACAATTTACCCCTGTTTCAGGGTTTATATAGAAAGGTTCTTCACGTTTTTAGACATTCCCGATAAAATAGAAACTAAAATGTCAAAGCGCCTCAATCCTTAAAAAATGGATTCTGAAATGTTTGTCAAGGAATTTGCAGATTCTACTCCTAGGAGAACGGACTTATTTTGAGGTTTTACGATACTTGCTTTAAACTTTGAAAAATCAGTTTTTACACGTAGAGCTTCCTCGCCTTACATAATTCAGAATTTAAACGTAAGAGGGATTGTGAAGAAAATAGACAGTTGTAGAATGGGGTCAGCCACAAAAACCTACATATGACGATTATTGTGTTTGACAAGCATTGACAAACGCATTGACAAAGCGGGGCGTTTTTCCAAATTAATAAGGGTTACCAATTCCCAGACCTCCCTGCTCTCAGACACCTCTTTGCCCCTCCAATCTTCCAAGACTGGCTACGCCACTGGTACCGGAGAATTTCAGCATAAAAAGACTTGTATCAAAAACCATTTAATTGTTTCCCTTTCCTTTTAGTCTGAATTTTCTGTTGTTACTAAGTTGCTACATTGAAAACAGGTAAATAAAGATCTTTCAAGAAGAAACAAAATCTGAAAGGGTACTTCCTATGATAAAATGGCGACCATATTTTTACAAACCTTTGACAACAACTTTTTTTAAATAGGTTTACAGCTCAATTTTTCTCAAGGGCCCTAGGTGCCTCCGTTATGCAACTTCTTTGACATGGTTTCTTAAATCTCGAACTTTAGTACAGAAGAACCTCGCATAAAAGTACCATCAATCTCAAGAACAATCTCCCTAAAATTGCATGATTGATCATTTAAATTGCTCATTGAAACACAACTGAACCTAGAAACATTACATTACATTGATTGGTCATTCATTTAACTTTCATTGGTACATTACCAGAAACATCAGCTTTTAAGTATAAAGTATCGCTTCAATATTCGAAATTGGGAATCTAGTTTCAAGAGGAAAACAAGGTCTGGATTAGCGTCTAATCAGAAGCGGACTTGCCCACCGGGACACCGGGAAGTTTCCCGATGCGCCCTCTGCCCCAAGTTATTTTTTTTCAAAAACAAGAAAATTTTCAAAAGGCAACTAATCTTCGCAGAGAACTAAAATTGATTACAATCATCAATTGTCCAAAGTAAGTTGAGCAATATTGAGATTGATTGCAAAGTTTCCCAATCTGCAAATTCTGCCAGATTTTCTGAAAACCTTGTAAAAAACATATTTTGTTTGGGAAATGACTTTGAAAAAAAATATTTTAAACACACTAGAAGCATTTTTGTCTGAAACTTCTCAGAGTATAAAACGTCTTGTAATTTTGGTTAGCTTGCAATTTTTTCAAGCAAGGGCAAAATATTTGAATTAATTCGATTTCTGTTGAGGGGGTAGTAGAGATTTTCACTAGCTAACTAGCAGACTATTTGCCAATTGACTGATGACTAATAATTTTGTGAAACCAATGACTTCTGACTAACCATATAAGTTTTTTGATTTATGGCTATACTTATGGCTGATGCAAATTAATCCTAGTGCCTGATATCCAATAACTGAGGGCTCGCACTTTGGAAAAAAAATAGCTGAGCACTTCCTTGTGTTCTTTCTAATCAGAATGGCTGTTACTGGATGTGTTGGCTATTGGGTATGGGAACGTTCACATATTATGTAATCAGAGATGGGGAGGGGGGATTTATTCAAACGTTGTGGCAATTACGCTTATAATGGCTATTTGTTAAAGTTTGTTAAAATACTTGTTTAAGGAGAAGGGGATTTTTCATATATTGCCGTAATATGTGCATATTCATTGTGTTGTCTCTCTTGAATAATAGTCCTTTTTCTTTGGGCCATCAACTATCTCTTGATGGCCTATATCCCTTCTCCTGAAAACTAGTTTATGAATGATAGAGGACAATTTTTCCTGTCCGTGACAAGCTATTATGTTTTGCAATTCAACTAATAACTCACAGGCATCCTGTTTTTTGTACGTTAAAACCAGGAGTTTTGCACCAAAAAAAATTATCACTAACTGAAGTAAAAAATCTTGAACATTTTTTAAAAAAATTTATACAGAATTTGTTGAGATTTGATACCCTCATGTAAGAACCTTCTAGGAAACTTAATGGAAAGTTAAACCTGCTGTTTTGAGAAAACTGGTTTCAAATTTACAACTAGCTATTAAAGGTTTTCCAATCTTTCTTCAAATTTTTGTCCCGGAAAAGAACTGTGCCTTTTCCTAAGAAATTGTTTTCCTTTTACCATTTCTACGCACAGTTTCTCATAGAGAGGGAGCCTATCAATCTGCAAAATCATCAATTTGCACAAAAAGGATGGCAGCAAGATCTCTTAAAATCCATTTGTCAGGCACCGCGGAGCAGGGGGGGCTTTAGCCCTCCCACTTTTTGCAAAAAATGCCAAATTTTAAGTATCAAACTACCAGAAAAGCCTCTTTTTATACGGTTTTAGCCACCCCCTCCCTCCCCGCTTTTTTTAGACCCCCCACTTTTCTCAACGCTCCGCGGTGACTGTTTGTCCAAGATATGTTATCAGATATCTTTCAGACAAGTCTACGGTTTTGAGCACATGTTCAATACCTGATCATAATTCCGCACGCTGATGAACCGGAATTATATCTTTTGTAAATGATATGTAACTGTAGCATGGAGGCAGAAGCATGGAGCAACATAGTCATTAGGCTAGCAGGTGATGTGGGACCCCTTTACATTTCTCAATGATATGCTCCAAAACTTTATGTTACCGTTTGATGAGAACGAAGTCATGTATTTCGTCAAATTTTTAAAGATTTTGAGATCGAGTTTAATTGAAAATAATCTCGTCTCCTAGGCCAGAGAAGCTGCTTTCTTTCTGAAATCTTGTAAGGGAGTGTCTCGCTAACTGAAAACGTCCAACTTTCAAAATCTATCATTTGATATCTTCATTTGATACATTAAATTGAGGGACAATACGTCACTTGATACCTACAAATTTGACCAGCCGTGTAGACGTTTCAAACACAGTCAATTTGACAGAGAGTCTTCTTCATGCCAATACCAATTGTTCCCACATCCTAAATAGGGTGTTTTCAGTTGCAAAGAATTTTAAGGATGAAGAATGACAAAATTTTTCCGGGCCCGTTTTACAAGCCCCAATGATAAGCAATTTTATAACCTATTGGCGCCCTTTTGCTTGTTTTTCCCGGTGGGTCAAAGGGTAGCCAATCCGCCACTGCATCTAATGTCCAATATTTGTGTTGATTTTTTTCTAGAGGTTTAATGAACAGTTGCAAAATACAACAACGGGGTAAAACAACGGGATAATTTGTAATATATAAGAAGCTGTTTAAGCAATATGATAAAACGCAGTTCAAGACAATTTACGATGATAACATGATACAAGGCTATTTAGACGAAAGGTAAAAGGGTGCAGCTAAAAAATCTGTTTGTAGAATTTATATGAAAGATTGCTGCTGAGAAAATGTTTTTGTTTGAAAATTGACTAAAGGCATCATTGACATAGGGTAAAAGCTTGCGCAGGTCTTTATCATTAAACATATTACAGTTGACTTCATGGGATGCACAAATGTAGGTTACTGCTCTGCCAAGGAGCACAGTCCTGTGGAGAGGGTATTCTTGGCAGGGACGTCCCTTCCTACCTCTTGTTGACGGGTGGGATTGCAGATTTGCCCTGTAAAAAATTTTCCCTGCCAAATGATGAAAAAGCTTAAAAGAAAAGTGAAAACTTAGAAAGTTATAGCTTAATTAATGTTCAAAAATGATACATTCTGTAGATGAACATTATGTCATCGATGAATCTTTTCTAAAATATTGGACAACGCCCCATAAGAACATTGTTCTTTTTTACTTATATTTGGGGGGAAGAGTCTCCCCATTGAGGTGCCTTGAATTTTTTGGCAAAACTTACTAAATGGTAAAATAGTTATTTTGGGAATAGATAAAGTCATTTGTTTGATGTATTAAAGGCAGCGGGGTGCTCTCCCATACATTTTTATGGCATTGACACTAAGCTTCGTTGCCCATATCTTCTCTGGATGAATGGGTGAAAGGGCCACCCAGGTGTAAAGAAGCATACTGACTACAAGCCTCATAATGCTTTACTTGGTGAGGATGCAAATTTCGAAACATAGCATGCATACATATTGAAGTTATAGATAGAGAAAAATATAGTTTGTCTGTTCTGACACACACCCTTCTTGTTTGGGCATACTAGTTTTAACAGCCAACTGGATTCCAGATCTCTTCAAGCACAAGGCTGTGTGGCAACGCCTGTTTGGTGTTACACCGTTCGTTGTCATTTTTCTGACAAGCTGTGCTTGTCTTTTTTGCATGGTTTCGAAAAATACACAATTTTTAATCGCACTGAAATCAGCAGTGAAAGGGAATCAGAAATCTATTCCCTTCAGCCCAAACTATTGCTGGCAATTCCTATTTTGTGTCAATGGCAGTCTGTATCGTGTTACTTTTGGAACAGACAATCTCCAACCATAACATACTCACTCGCTACAATTATGTTAGAAAAACAATAAAGAGATCCATTGGTAGAACATTTTTGACCTGCCAAAATCTGTTTTGCCCTGCGAGAAGGCCCTATTATCGTTGTTGGGGTGAATTACCTCTCCCCTTTCCAATACCCCTTCAGGTGACGTCCCTGGGCAGAGCAAGTTTGGCATTTTCGAAATCAGTAACCTACTCTCAGTTGAGCTACACCAGAAGGGTTATGGATACCAGAAATTTGTTCTTCAACTGATCTTACCAAACTGGTGGTATTGAAACGTAAGTCGGATCCTAATTTACAAAGCTCCACGCTTAGATTGTTCCATTCTTTAATACAATGCAGGAAAATACTGTTTTGAAAGGGTCAGTTCGTTTTTTCGGTACAGCAACGCTGTTTGTGTTGGCAGTTAGAATTAATATGCAGGGGCAAGGCCATTGACGATTTTAAAGAAAAAAACTGATCTTCTGTACCACCTTCAGTTACTGAGCGATTCCCATCCTAATTCCTAAAAGATTTTTTAACGAAAGGTACCTCTCCTACCCTGGGTACCAGACTCACTATATATGAAATAAAATAGAGAGTCTGGTCTAGTGCGCCCCATTCTCGTTCTGGTGTGCTGATATTAACCAATCAGGAGCGAGTGTACAGATTTCTGTACGTTCAAAGGTCACAGCGAAACAATAAACTTAGCTCTGGTATAAAACATTGAACAGAACAGAACATAAATAAATGCTAGCGACCGTAACGATTGAGTTTGAAGATGCTATTAAAACTGTACTCAAATAATATTTTCCGCATGTTGTGGAACTGAACACAGAACAGCATTGAGAGCCTTGTTTGTAGAGAGAAGAGACACCTTCACCATATTGCCAACTGGCTTTGGAAAGTCTCTGATATTCCAGGCTGTGCCTCTCGTTGCAAAGAAATTAGGCCTTGTAGTGAAATGCAGTAGACAAGAAACACCGCAAGGTGCCGAGAACAAACAACAACAAAACAGTAAATCAGTTATAGCTAATATTTCGCCCGGCATACGGGGCTTCGCTTGTCATATTGCCCATATTTACTGTGGTGACCTTCCAACGTGATGATTCTAACCGCCGCGGTGTCCAAGCGCGCTGCCTTCACAGTTAGGAAGTAGACGTTGAAAGTATACAAAATTTATGAGGAAAATTACAAAAGACTATGATTAACAATTTGATAATGATTAACATTTAATAATGGTTGACATTTAATAACTGCATTGTGCTAACTTTAATTTCATGCTTCGCACATGTTTTTTGCTGCCAAATGGCGTTTTAAACCTGATTTGATTGTTATCTTGAGGCAGAAAAGTCTATTACCACTGTATTAAAAATGTCGACTTTAAAGAACTTAATAAAACACATTTGCTTTAAGATTTCCCAAAACTCCTCTGACTACTGAGTTTCTTTATTATTTATCTGACAGTCTTGTTTCACAGGCCTAGTCTGTTAAATAGACTTCAGTTCTTTCAAGTAAGTTCACCAGAACGAGAATGGGGCGCACTAGACCAGACTCTCTATTATTTTATATAGTGAGTCTGGTACCCAGGGTATACCTCTCCATGCACCAGTGACACCAAGAGCCGCATTTCATCGATTCGAGTCGATTCATAGCGAGGTTGTGCGTCGCATCGCAATCAAAATAAGAAATAAGGAATTCTGTTCGCTCGCATGTTGAAACCGACAATGAATTAAGAATAACTACTAAAAACATACAATATCCTAAATAATCACTCTAGGTTAATCTTCCGTTATTGACATATTTATATGACCGAAAAGGAAGTAAAGGGTCAAATGCTCGAATGCCGTGTAACTGTAATCATCCCGTGTTGTAATTCAATTGCTATACTTCTTTCAAATTCTTTGAATGAACTTTTGAATTTCAAGACAGTACTAAGATTATTCAAGATCACTAAATGAAAGGGTATTTACACCTGAAATGGTCAAGCAGGCAATATCTTACTATATCTGCCTTTATGCCATTTGCTGAGTTTGGGCAGTCAAGCTCATTCGCATCCTTTATTATATTCATTCATATAATACCACCGTTTAATTAACCACTGATTAACTACTAACGCTTCTATTTAAAACATAACATTAAATAAATTAATATTACCAAATGCATATGATTGCACTTTTTTAGTAAAAAAAGGTGGATTTTACATTTTTGTTTGTAGCCATGCATATATGCCACATAATAATCTAGCTCCACACCAATTCCACCATCCTAAAGATCGACGTAATGCAAGGCAGTTTGTCATCTTTACAAAGTGAAAATTGAACAATTCCTCAGTTAATTGGTCGCCTGATACAACTTTTTTAATACCATGAAATCCGCCCCTCCCCAATACATGTTGACACTAATTATCTGTGCATGCTTAGCATATTGCTAGAAAGGTATAAAAGCTTGCTGATTAGGTTTGTAAAGGAGAGTTGCGAGGTGTAGAGGTCAAATGTCAACGAAGCTGATAATAATAAAAAAGTACAAAAGATACAGTTTCTCTTAGTGTAAAACTGCTGATGTGATTCAAATTGCTTTATCATACACCCGAACAATCATATGTCTCTTTGTATGATGGGTCAAGGATTCAGGTGTAAAATTTTCCTTGTGAAGCAGAGTAAACATTGCTTCGAAATGTGCACTTTGGGAAGGCACTCCTTTACAGCTGATTTTACTGTGCTTTATGGGTTAGCAAAATTGTATTCGATCATCACTTTCTCGGGAATATATTTTTTTCTGGTAGACTCAGAGAGTTCAATTAAAATTTCATGAAGTGCGCATGCATAGCTGGGCCTACCTCAACACCCCCTTCTTATTGAACAATGGTTAACTGAAACTTTGTCCTCGATTGCGCAAAAAGATAATATCATGTAGGAAGTTGAAAAGTTTAATTGCAACGTATACCTAAACAAACTGGTAGGACATTGCTCACTTGTCGAAAAACCTTCTGAGATTCATCTAGGACTTGATTATCTCACATATGACTATGCATTCAAACGTTTTCTGCATCTCCAAGATTGTCATTCACTGACAAGAGACATCATTTCAACGAGCTGTTATGTGTACATACCATACCATCCAAAAGGGTATTGTGTAGCTTTGCTTCATGTCCAATTTCAATTGATAACTGCAATTATAATGAGCACATTCATTTTCACACCATATACACTAAATTTACAAACTTTTCCATTCAAAGGTGGTAGTTTCCGAATATGTAGCCTGTGTTAACAAGATAAAACTACAACAATCGAAGAGGGAGAAAAAAGATAATACTAAACAACAAATGGGAGAAAAAAAAATCAAAGGGTGTGATTCTGTGTTTGTCAATGGCCTATTTTGCAACAAATTGTGCCCTGTTACAGAGTACCGATGGCTTTGTGGAAAGCTGGTAGATATGACACCATTTGTCATTTGTCTTGTCAATCGTAAAGAGAAAGAGAGGGTCACAGAGTTTGGTGAATGTGTTGCAGGAGTTTACGGAGAGCTTATGGATAATCACTTTAAATTATTCTTGTAAATCAGATCACGAGAAGGCACGAAGGCACGAGAAGGCAATTATAAATGTTTCCTCTGTTGCATTTACGTAAAGATTGGATTCAAACCAACAATTATCTCCACGATGTCTAGGTTGTATTTGTTAGTCTTCATAAGGAGATCAGGCGAATGATTTCTACAGTAGCGTAGCATCAGTGCAATGGAAGTTGGCTAAAATATTGCGTCTATAATGCCTTTCTCGTTCTCGATCATGCAGATTCCTGACTGCATGTCCATATATCTCCTGATATAAAACAGCTGCCTTTTCCCTACTTTTACTACAATACTCGCTTAAGATATAACAATGGCTTCACCAATTAAAATCTATCAAACTGTTGCCAGATTACTGTTCTTTTTCACTTAGAGCGAATTGAAATTAGAAATGGAAGCTAATGATAACAAAATAGTTGGAGAGATGGGTCTAGATTCCTATATTGGTTAGGGCTACTATTGGCGTGTTTGTATTTGTCATTGCAAAGAAGTGTATTGACAAAGTTGAATGTGGTTACCAGCCATGAACAGTATCCTGATATTTCTTATACCTATAATTATTGTTACTCGCCATTTCCAATCAAGTTGTTCTTTACCAGCCATGAACAGAATCCTGATATTTCTTATACCTATAATTATTGTTACTCGCCGTTTGCAGTCAAGTTATCCTTCACCAGCCACGAGCGGTATCCTGATATTTCCTATACTTCGCCTCGCCGTTTTCAGTCAAGTTAGTCTTTGGATTTTTTAAAGTCATGATTTGCTGTTATCTCCTCTTCGCCCAATGATGTGGATATGCACTCTTTGATAATAACTGGGACAGAATTGGTGCTTTTGCTTTGCTTTTCCTATCTGTGTCTCATGTTGCCAGCTTTCTTCTGCCATATCATATGCCTCAGAGTGCCCTGCACCTTTGAAAGCAAATCACTGCTTCCACGGTGGACTTTGCAACAGCGCAATATATGAAACGATGATTGGAATTGAGGAGAAGCTAATGGCAGACGATTTCCACAGAAATTGTTGTATTATTCCCAGATTTGGCGCCAGAAATCTTCCGACAGAGGGGTTGGAGCTTCCGACAAGGGGGCTAAAATGACTAAAATAAGCAGTTTTCGTACGTTTTTTTGTCAAATTTGCTCCGACAATAACCTAAAATTTCCTTCGATGGGGGGGCTAGATGCTTCCGACGGAGGGGCTGTAGCTCCCCCTAGCCCTCCCCTGGCGCCACCACTGATTATTCCAAGTTGCTCTTGTCTGGAAGACGCAATCTTACATTTTCTGCAATGGATTTCGACTTCGATAAAGATATAATAGTAGATTGTGAAAAAGATGAATTTAATCTCCAAAATGTATATTATAATTTAATAATGGGCGTTTCCTCAGCAATCTGCTTGAACATAGCTGTTTCCAAAGATGTAGAGGGTGTGGCTCCCAAAAATTTTCCCCCATACTTCTATTGTAAGGCAGTCATAATATCCGTCTGGATCCGCCCCTGTGGTAGAATTTTGATAGAAGGCGAAAACAGACTGGCAGATAACAGTATAGAGATCTCACTTCTACAAAAGTAAATTACGGTTAGCTAGTCAAAGCTCACCTATCACTGTTCCATATTTCTGTGGATCGAAAAGTCTGTATGTTAGATTATTATTCCGCACAACTGCTGGCACGGGAAGAAAGGGAATGAAGTTTGAAGTTGTGAGGGAGAAGATTCCAAATTTCGTTTATCAGTACGGATGAAATGCACATGGGATTTAAACTTATAGATATCGGGATATCTTGCTTCAACAGCGTGTTGGGTTTGCTGGAGAATTTTGCAAAACTTATAAAGGCAGAAACATTTCATGATATGAAAAATTTTTACGTTTCAGAGCTGGCTAAATTTTGAAACATTCCCCTTTTTGGCAACACTTTCGCTCCTAGAGAGAAGGAAGTCCAATTGAGGCCTTTCATCGATCAAAGTGTATAAGTCTTGCTTAGCGGGACAAATCGCATTTCGAATAACATTTCAGACCACAAATCAAGATGACTTTCTTGAGCAAAGTGATAGACGTTTTTTTCATTTTTGGTGGTTGAAAAAATTGACAGAGTAAATTTCAGGGCTGTTTGCCTTTAAGTTGGACTTAGTTGCTCTGGTCCACGGGGACAGACCCTGAAGGAAGTCCTTTAAACCACCTGCTGAGTATTTTTGATGTGCGACCGTCAACGTTTTTTCTGCACCTGTCCCTGGGCTAAAAATGAGAGGAAAAGTTTTATCTCGATCACGGTTGGAAGTTTTTAGTCTGTGACGCAGGCTAGGTTTGCATGCATTATTGTCCAAATTCGTGCCATATCTTACATTAAGGGCCATTAAGGTCGATTATAACAATAATATTAAACGATCATCATTGCAGTGGATAAATGTAAACAATAAAAAGTGTATGAATCAGGATACGTTCCGAGACAATCAGAACTTTTTATTTCACCTGCTGATTTAAGCACTTGTACGTTTGTGGACAGCTGGTCGACCAGCTTGTCGTTTTCACTTTCAACTTGCTGTAACTTGGACCAAACGAAGAGCTGTTGGGACCTAAGTAGAAACAGTTATAATTAATTGTTACCACAAAAGAAAGGAATACAAAAAGGATTTTCAACAGTTCGTATTTTTGTATTTGTATTTGTTTCTATCTATCATCTAAAGTTTGGTCATGTCACCGATTCAAAGCGGAAATCCTTAGATCTGTTTTTTGCATTCTTGTCTGCCAGAAGCAGAGTGAAGAATACCCAGTGGTGTACATTGGTGTTGCTGATGCGTGTCAGATAAACATGAAAATGGAAGTATGAATTAGCACAATATAAGCAGGTCTGATAATACTTACATAGCAGGCAAAGATTTAGTTTTGCAATATGTCCTTTGCTGCTCTATAATAAATATCCAATAACTCTGATACCTTGCAAAGGGCATTATTCTGTTCAGTTTTTGGTTATGGTTATATTCAAGTATGAGGATCTCATTATAATAGAATTTCAAGTAAACTAAGACCCCGTTTACACTGTCCCGTGCAAGTTTGGAACCGTGACAAAACTGTCGCTCTGCTATTTTTGCTCTGCTATCCGGAACAGTTTCGACCCTGCTTTGAAAGCGAACGAATTTTGTACCGTCACGGTTCCGTTTTTGAACGGGACAGTGTAAACACCTATCCGAGACGATTTTGTCACGGATTCACAAAGAGGTCTTTTGTATGGCTGTTTGAGGTAATCGAGGCTTTGATTGTGGCGTAACTACGTTGTCAAATTCGGAAGAAAAGGAAATTCTGAAGAGAAGACGACCACAGAAAAGACTTGTATTGTTTCCCAGTCCAAGCCTTGATTGGACTTGGCAGTTTTGTAGTCTAAAATAACACTGAAATTAAAGCCACCTTATCTTTCGTTCAAGTAAAGTTTTTATCGGCCTTCCACTGCATTTTAACTCTAAATAAAAATTCGATTGTTAACTTCGGCGGCAAAATAAAAGACTTGGTTGACTAAATACAGCTTCTTCTAAACAATGTTCTGCCATTAAATTCTGAAGCCATTACACTGTACCGGTACAGTGTAAACGGAAAGGCTAAACGAAACAATTTGGAACCGCGACAGTGTAAACACTTGCGAACCGTAACGGTACAAAATTGTCCCGGGACAGTGTAAACGAGGTCTAACAATTTAAACTCCTGGATGATATTATTGGTCCAAAATGAACTCTTAAATTATTCTTTACAAAAAACCAAAAAACACTCATTTAAGAAAATATAAATATTTTCCTTATCAAGGCATCAAGAGCTGCTGATCAACAGACATTTTAAAACATACTAAATGCTATTTGTCTGGCAATCTTTCAGAAAACAACTTGCATTCAGTGAAGAGAAAATCATAAAGTTTAGCAACAAATACAAAACCTTTATGAAGTCAAACTGCAAAAATTCTACACTAGATCTCAAGTGCAAAACTTCATTTTTAGAGATAAGGTTGTTTTTAAATAGTTAAATTCTGGGTTTGCTGTTTGAATCTTAAACATAGGCGTAGACTTGCATTTTCTTCAGGGGGGGGAGGGCTTAAAAAATTAATGACAATTCCTAATGGCAGCTGCTGATGTCACAGGATAGAAAGTGGATTAGCTAAGGGCTTAAAAGTGATTTATCCGTGCATTTTTCATTATCAAGGAAAAAGAAACACACAAATGAAATGATTGAAAATTTATTTTCAGTTTCTTTAGGTTGAGACCATCAGTTCTATTTAGGCAAACAAGATGTACTCTTTCTCAATTCATTTCTCATGACCACTTCTCTATGTATGTTCATTATTGCAACAGCATTTAATCGTTCTTGAGACATTTGCGATCGTAGGTACGTTTTCAGGCGCCTTAGACCCGAAAAAGATCTTTCAGCTGTGCAACTTGAGACAGGCAAGGTCAGTATCATCCTTACCAACTTATTGACCACTGTGACCATTGATCGAAACACTTCATCTTTGATTAAAAAATCAACAACACATTGAATGTCTTCTAAATGTACCTCTTGATATCTGGCCCTGTCAATTAGCATTTCTCTGTGTAGCAGCGATCTGGGGCCATCTACATCTTTACCATAATGTTGTTGAATGTAATCCACCAATTTTTCTTCTCCAATAAGAAACTGCTAAACTCTCTTCAGATGCTCTGATGTTTCATCAGGCTCAAATCGGTCAGCCCAACAAGCACACTATCTAAAATAGTAAATAACTTTTGCCCGTAAAGGTCTTGCGCAGTGACTGGAAAAAACGAAGCTTCTGTACCCTCATCAATGCGTCTTGGAACCTTATGCTGTCTCGTTAATTTTGGCTCTTTTATTGATCCATTTCTAGCAACAGCATCTAATATTGACTGCCAAATTCAAACAAAACGGGCATCAGCTCTTGCATTCGATATTGACTGTCTGATACAAGTAATTGTTGAAAGAAAAATCTGATTTGCTGAAAGAAAAACTGGATTCCCTGCAACGTTGATCTGCCCCCTTCAACAATGGTAAATACCATCCTCAAAATCTCTAGCAAGAAGAAGCTGTTAAATTTGGTAAGCGACTTCAAAAAGCCACCAGCCATTTAACTTCTTCAAGCCATTTAAAAATATCAGTATAGTTACTGGCAATTGCTTGTATAGATACCAATCGCATTGTCAAACGAGTGGGGCAAAATGGTCTCAAAGACTTTGATTGGTGTTCTTCATGCTGGTCCTTGAAATGAGAAAACCAAGCCAACCTTTTAGGGGAACCTGGAATGAAAGCTGCAGTTCCTGAACTAAGACCATGACATTGCGAATTTTTATCGTTACTATTCATGGCATCTTGGACTGCTAGATTTAGCGTGTGGACCCGACAGTGAACATATATTGCACGACTTTCCTCCTTAAGGACCCTTGATCTTAAGGACCTTAAGGACCAGTAACATGGCCAGATACGTTGGCCGCGCCGTCATAACATTGGCCTCTACATTTGGTGATGTCTAACTGCATCCTCAGCAGCACATCTTCCAGTATAGTAAAAAGTGCATCACTTGTGGTTATCAAAGTTTCATAGAGTCCAAAGAAAATTTCTTCTATGCTAAAATCATCATTGGCAATGCGAATGCAAAAACATATCTGCTCCTGACCGGATAGATCGGACGTTTCATCCATGATGATCTCTTAGTACTCTGCAATTTTGACTTTATTTGCTAATCTTCTCAAAAATGTATGGCTAAAATCGGATAAGATTTCATTTGAAATTTTGGGGGACAGCCATTTGTACTTTTTCTCTCTTTTTAACCATGAATCTAATTCTGGAATGTCGTTTCTTCTTTCGTCCAATAGCACTTCAAAGTTGCTGTTTCCCCCGCTGCTAAACCCTGGCGACCTAGATATCTTATACCTGTGAAGATGGCAACAAGTGCTATTATGTTCCTTTTCATTTGCTTTAACTTTCCGGCCTCAAGCAAATTTGAAACCTTTTCTTTCCCAGATGCAGTGAACACAGCTATAGAGGCACGGTGAAGGTCAGATTTTTCATGAGACCGGAAGGTCTCAAGAGCTTTCTTCCAATTTCCAAAGCCATTTACAACAAAGTATTGATACGAATCTAAATGTCTTGCAGTGGTTGGCTTTGGCAAACCTTGATTTATGGCGCTAACGCAAACTTGAAAAAATACCCGCTGCCTTTTACTGTCATATGATAACCATGTGTACGTTTTCGTCCAGTTATCTTGGAACTTTCTCTCTCGTTGACTTCCTTTTCTTTTGTCTAAGCCAACTTCAACCAACCCTGCTCCAGCTTCTCCTATCAAATCTCCAATATTTTCTTCTTCTTCTTTTCCTCCTACTGACTTATTTACATTTGTCGGTTCCTTTTGTTTAGATCTTATCACAAATTTGTCCAAAGCTATTATCACGTCAACAAAGATCGCACGTTGCTTGGTTCTTTAGGTGAGATCAGATACCAGGATTCCGCATAGAAAATTCCCTATTAACGCAATTTTGCCAGGAAATTTTCTTATTACAGCATTACCGAGCTTTCAGATTGAAAACTACAAAACATATCGTAGTCTGACTTTAGATTCAGTTAAGTTAATTTCGATTAATTCTCTACATCAAACTTTATGTAAAACTGTTTTATGCACAATACAAGCATGCATAATATTGCCCCTAAATTGGAAAATTCGCAATATGTACACATCTCTGCAAATCACCATATATGAAACTCGACCCTTTTTTATCGAACTATCTAGCATGTATTAATGGCGAATTGTATCTTGCAATTGCCCTATCAGAGACTCTTTACTGAATGGTTTTATGTAAAGACACAACTAGAATATCCACGACAAAGCTGGGTATCAAAGCAGGCGCGGATCCAGGAAAATATTTGACTGTTGCAACGTCAGAACATATGACCACACCCTTTTTTATGACACGCCTTAGTATCACTTTTTTAAAAGAGGAGGAATGCATCCGAACGGAAAAAGTACCAGTTGTTGTATAAACACTTTCCTTATAATGGGGCACAATCGTAGCAAGGGAAGACAACAAAAATGTCAATGCTAATTTTCAAATTTGTAATTATTTTGATCATTTTAAATCAAATTTGAACTCAACGGTGGCTCAACGGTGGTATTGTGGCTCAACGGCAAAATTAAGCAGCTTCATCAGTCTATATTTGCTAGACGAAATCTGTACAAAGAACATTGATAGATTCTCCTTTTTCACAAAGAAAAAATCAAGTTTATAACGAATATCTTTAAAGACACAATGATTAAATTCTTGGCCTAAAAATAGCTTTGTATACGATTTACTATGTTTACTACAAGTGACGAACTTTCATTTTAAGAGGTCAAATTCATGAAAACAGCTGCCTTTGAAATGGTATTCTCAAAACCTTAAAATATTTTTCAGCTCCAATAGTAAGAAATTTGTAATAAAAATTGATATTGCCTTATTTCTAATTTTCCTAATTAAGCTTTCTACTAAACATACTAACAGCTGCACGATTAATTGGAAACAAAATTGTATCATCTTGAACCATTATCCCTTTACTTTGGATCAGTATTCAGAATGTCAAGGAGCTTCATCCGTCGAGGGTGTCGCAAAGCAAAACGACGAATTATTTCGTCAGTATCTACCTCAATGTCTCTATGCACGTGTAGTAAAGCAAGGCCATTCGTTCTATTTGCAGTCATAGTGCTGCGCAAATATGTCTTAAGACGGCGTAATACTGTGATCGACCTCTCACAAGTGCAAGTTGTCACTGGCAGAGTTGCAAGGATTTGCATTGCCGTATATATATTAGGAAAAGAGACCTTGTCAATGGTAGGAAGAAGGTCAGAGACAGATTCGGCGGGCTTGCCCTCAAGCCAGGAACAGTGATCTTCCCACATACTTAGTTCAGTACTTAGGTAGCGGGGTTCAGGTAAGTCGGACACGAATCTCTCTAAAAATGTCATCAGCTTCTCCTTCAAGTCGGCTGCTGAAACAACTTTTGATGGGAATGCATAAAAACCGTTTAAAGCGGTCAAATTCCTGTTGGAAAAGCGGGTTTGAATTTGTGTGATCAAGTGATCCAAAAATGGAAGGTTAACAATACGTTCGTAGTATTGGCTAATACTCTCAGCTGGTACATTCTCACGATTAGCCTGTTTTGGAACTGTCCGAGGTCGGGCAGGCTCAACACCAACAGAGCGAGCTAACTCTTCTGCTTCGCTAACCACTGCTGGTGACAAACACTTTTCTCATTTCTCAAACGCTGCAACAAAGCGTTAAGCAGAGCTACTTTGGAATTGGTAGCAAGAGCATCCAACGAAATAGATTGAAACTGCTTAGTTAGAGGCCTAGTAACCTCTAAGCAGCGAGAGACGACGACCAGACAAATAACGAATTGAAATGAAGTAATTGAAAGGAAAAGACTGCCGGCGTCGCGTACTGTATCAGCATTCCAAGAACTATTTTCGTTGAAATTTCATGGCCTCCAAAATATATCTAGACCGTCGATTCGCGCTAACCATCTTGTTCTACACACATCAATTAGGTGAGTGTGTCGAGCAGTTGGGGACAACTCCTATATTTTACCCTCCAAATGAGAAAAACGCTTCGGGCTGTTGTTAAAAAAATCCGATACTACACGAACTTGTCCCATCATATTGCTAACAACTTGAATGGAACATGCCTTAGCCACACAGAGATTTAAAATATGGGCACCACAATGAACATATAGTGCGTCCGGATACATGCGTTGAATTCTGGCAGCTGCCCCAGAACATTTGCCTGCCATATTGCCGGTCCCATCGTACCCCTGCCCCTGACAAAATCGCATATCTAGTGACAGTTTTTCAACACCTCCAGAATGGCTTCTCCAGAAATTCCTTCGTTGCATTCAATAAAACCGACAAAAACCTCACGAATCTCAGACTTACTGTCAACAAACCGTATTACAAGAGCCATTTGTTCCCGGTTACTTGTGTCTGTAGCCTCGTCTGCCAATACAGAGAAGTATCCGGAAGCCTTAATTTCGTCTGTCAATTTCTCTAGAATATAGCCTTCGCAAATAGAAATGAGCTCATTTTGAATGGTTTTGGAACGGTAAGTGGCTGATTTAGGAGCATTGAGCATGTGATCCTCAAAAAGAGAATTTTTGCCATAGCGAACCAAGTATTTTAAAAGTTCTTGCAAGTTGCCAGAATTAATATCCTCTTGATCATAATGCTGGGAGTCATCTCTATGACCTCTTAAAGAAACATTTTGTCTTCCGAAATATATGACTCCTCCCACGATTGGTTCTAACCTTCCCCTGTTGAGGCTTACTTGGTCATCAACCATATTATTCAATTGCCTATCAATAGGCTTCAACTTTTGCTCCATACACTGCCTGAAATGAGAAGTCATGACAGTGGCAGTCCGATGCAGAGGTGATTTTTCGCAGTGTGCACGAAACCTATTTGGCCCATTGGACCAATTCGTGAAAGGGGATTTCCACAAATTAACCAACTTTGAAGAATTGTGGCTATTGTCCATTGGAGCAAACAAAACACAATAAATGCAGAAAGCACCATCCAAACTTTTAGAGTATGACAACCAGGGGAAGTCTATCAACCAGTTGTGCAAAAACTTACGACCATAAGTGTTCAAAGGACACTGAAAATCAGAGCTAAGTTTTGAACAGTTCAGAAGCAAATTATATTTCTCCTCATCACTAAGGCTTTGCACATTCAAATAATGTTGTCCAATGTCATATTACAATTCTGAAATAGAATGAGAATCTGAAGAATCTTCTGGAACCAAATCAACATTGCAGGTCAAAGAAGTTGAGCATGATGGTGAATTGCCACTATCTTTGTGACATGGAAAGTTTTCAGACTTAGCTGCCTTTGCTGAAAAGTGGTCCAAAATTGTTGCTTTCCTCTTGGTGCCTGGACCACTAGATCTTATACCAGACTTAAATTTTGTTACATGACTGCTGCTGACAGCTCTTTGCATAAGGTTTATTGAAAATAGGGGAGGTGCTTTAAAAGGAACAAAATGGTCTTTCTTTTCTGGAACCTTCATTGTCTTTAGGTAATCTGGGGGCATAGATGCACAATGAAAAATATGAATTTTGCTGTCACAATTTGCAGTAACACTTCCAGGCTGAGGGCTCAGTATTTTGTTATGAAGTACTTCATATACATCAGTAAAAGTGTCTGTTTTAGTGGGAAAATAAGACTCAATATGCACCCCAATAGCTGTGGACAAAGCAGTCATACACAGCAATGATGAAAAAGAAAGGTTTTTGGCAACATTAATTGACTCTGCCAAAACAGCTGCATTTCTATCACCATAGTGATAAGACTTGAAACCAACATCAGATAAAGTGTTGGTGAAAATGGAGTCTTCTCTTCTCTCTTTGCCATTAAGATTAATACCACAAAAAATAGGATGATAGGCATAAAAAGAAGAACTCTGGAACATCTCAATACTTGTCAAGCAACGAAGATAGACTGACAATGACTCATTACCAATGAGTGCTATGGAGGATGCATTGAATAGACAGCTGCCATTTCCAGTAGTTCTGTGAAAACATTGCAAACAGAGAATCAGAAAAGACCTTGTCACTACAGATTGACATACAATAAAGATTTAAAATAAGGTGGCATTGCCAAAATCTAAAGAGTTCTCTTTGAAAGAAGGCATGCATGAAGCTCCTGTGATAAACCCTCAACACTTGATGTCTTAAAGCACTGTGTTGTATGTGTTTTTACACTAACTGGAAAATTGCTTCTTTGAATTTTGATGCCTCAAAACTCTAAAGCCAAATCAACTACATGTTTATGCAGTTAAAATAATCATGAAAGCTACAATCAAATATTTCCTGAAAATTTGTTAAAAGTTTTGCTCCCGACAGTTAACTTTTCATTTTAAGTCAACTGAATGTGACAGTAAGTTGAAAAACATCCCAAAAAATGATTGCAGTAATGCCAAATTAGGCCAATATCATGATATGATTGTGAAGGGATATTATAACATGTTTATTAAAATGTCACTCAGTTATATGGATGTTACATAGTCAGATGGCCAATGGAGATAGGATTAGTAGGCATGAAGCATTCATATTTCTATGACAAACATGTTGTTCCGAGTGTATGAAAATGCATTAAAGAGATGAATCAAAGGTTTGATAAATTAATAGAAATATAATAACGATACAAAAAAATAGCCAGCAAGACAATTAAATTGAAAATAATTTTATTTCCAGCAAACATTCACAGAATAGACTATCAACAAGGTTAATATATAAGTAATTGACAGAGTTAAGTTAACACAAAGTTTTACAATAGAAAGTTCCCTAGGAGGGGGAGCTGAAATGTTTTTCATTTTCTTCATCAACGAATCTCAAAGTGATGTAAAATATAATTCTAAGCTATGATATTCTAAGCGATAGTTACTGGTTTTGTAAATATGGATTTTACGTGGGGATGCACATAGAAGCAAGTAGGGGATATGTACGATATTCATGCTATTGTTTGGGGAAGAAAAACAGTTTTAGTGTCCTAACCTGCAAACTAAGTTAGGTTCTAAGACAAACATGGAATGATTCTAACTAATAATGTCCACAGCTTTGCAATTAATTACTGACGGACTGTTTGCTGAAACCTTACCTGACAGGTTTCAATTCCTTTGCTCTCCATCTTGCTGGCTCGCTGGAAACTGCAATCTTGAAAATTCGCAGAATTCACCCGAAAAACTAGCCTTTCCATCACTGAACCGCGAAGATATTGCCAAAATGCATCCATCCTTTATTTTGTTTGTTTTTATTAATTTATCGTCTGGAGGCATTCACTAAGAGCATCAAGAAGTGAGACGGCCATCTTGATTCCTCGTGGTAACCAGGTAGCTTTGACGTTTTCCAGCCTCCTTGTGCCTTTCAGCCTCCTTGGCTCGCAACATTTGCTTCATTATTTGATTGGTTTGAAACACTTCTGACGAAGCTCGATTGTTTTGGGGAGCAAGAGGATTGGTTTGCAACGTGGGGTGGGGGTAATAAGCAAAATAGTAATCGAATAATGAGTCATGAAAATTCAGAAGATGTTGACTGCAGCATCGATACTTCGAAAATACTGCCCTATGTCTTACAAGTTCTTTGGAAATCTGACTGATGCGGCTGCGTCACTAGCAATAGTCAGGGACGAAAATAAGTTGCTAATTTTGGAGGGGCGTGGAAGGATGAAAATTCCAACTTTAAGTGAGAAATTTTTCATGCGACCAGTAAATCTACTGTACCAACCAAATTGATCTTTGTAAATAGCCCGAATACCATAGTTCTTTTTTCTTTACATTTACAAAAACCTTACTCAACAATTAGCATAAAGCAAAAAAGCCTAAATCTCTAAATTTTGATTACCATGAAACAAAAATTTAAACTTACTGTAAGAAGTAAAGCAACATTCAAGCAAAACCAGTCTTAGATATACTTAATGATTAGTAGTATTCTTTCAGATCAATTGATCAATTTTATCTAAATTGATCAATTGATCAATTGATGCAGATCTATGTATCTAAAATACATTTTTTCACGATATAGAAGCTCCCAGAATTCGAGCCTTTTATTTTTGTTCTTGATCGAAGAAAACTACTAACACTTTTCAGATGACCAAATGCCTTTTCGTTCTTTACAATTGAAATGATGATTTGAGAGCAAACTTGTGCATATGCCTGATTCGAAAGATGAAACACTCTTCTTTGATCAAATACTTCTACTGCAATTTTGCAATGTGTTCTTGCTTCACAGCAGTTTTGTCATAGGAATTTATGATAATGAGTCAAGGACGTTCACAAATAACAGGAGGAGTTTAGCATAAACTCGTTTTTTATAAGAAGCGCTGAAAATTTTTAGTACTGAAAGATTCTTAATCTTTTATTGAATTAACTACTCGTAATTTCTTCTCCCACTCTAATATTTTCTGATCAATGCGGGTGTTATTATTCCAAACTGTAAAGTTTCAAGTTTCTTATCCGGAAATTCACCTTGCCTGTTCGTAAATTGATTCAACTCCCGTCAAAAAGAAAGCAAACGAGGCAATTGTGCAATTTGGATCCAGTGGAAACGGGATTCACAATAGAAAACGATTAGTGGATGGGTCAGCTTCAGCCTGTGAATTTTGATGTTTAGAATTTTTACATTTGAAATAAAAAACGTCTTAAAATATGAAATTCATAAGTTTGGACTGAAAAAAAATCCAAGTCAACCGTTAAGTTTTCCAACTGTAACTGGATTTTCCAAACTTTGGGGGGGGGCGTTACGCCCCCCACGCCCCCCTCTTATTTACGTGCCTGGCAATAGTCTGGATTCACACCTGCAAAGAAGGGGACATAGAAACTTCTTTGACAAAGATTTACTGTGCTAACCCAAAATGATAACGCAGGTGGAACATGTTCTTTCTTATGCCAGTAGATCATTCTCAGACTGTGAACAGAAATATTCTGCCACTGAAAAAAAAGCATTAGCAATAATATTTGCCACTGATCATTATAGCCCCTATTTATAAGGCAAAAAATTTACTGTGGTTACAAACCATAGTGCTCTTCGTTGGCTGCACTCTATTGAGCCAAAAGGCCGTTTTGCAAGGTGGATTATAGACTTGCAGGAATAATCTTTTGAGGTACGCCATAGGCCAGGCTCTGAAAATGGAAATTCTGATGCACTTTCACGTTTGGTCCCAACTAATGATGATCAGGGTGATAGCAAGCCAACAAAACCTATCCCTAATTGTGCCACAACTGTAACTATAGGCTATAATTTTCAAGAAGCTCAGCATCAAGATCCTTGCTTGCGCACTATTATTGGCCTCAAATTTGCAGACATGCCTAAGCCACCCCTATTTGCTTGGTCTCAGGACCCTGTTTTAAACGCTTTTTGGCATGGTTGGGATTTCTTGCACATGGTTAATGGCCTTTTTGCCAAAAGTTCAACTGCTGAAAGGCTTTTGACAGGGTATTATTTTATTGTTCCATCTGCCTTGGTTTAGTCTGTTCTGCAAGGCATACACAGCAGTCCTTTTTCGGGCCATTTAGGTATTAAAAGAACCATTTTTGCGCACAAATCGCTTTTTCTGGCCCATGATGAAAACTCAAATCTCTGATTTTGTCAAATCCTGCCACATTTGTGCTAGAAACAAATTAGATTCATCCAAAAACACTGCTCCCCTCCGACATATCACTGTCAAATGAGCCTTTTGTTTTCTGGGCAATAGACCATATGAGTCCAATGCCTGAAACCAGGCAGGGTAACAAACACTTACTTGTTGTCATGGACCACTTCATGAAGTGGTGTGAAGTTTTCCCTACTAAAGATCAGAAAGCTCCCACAGTTGCTGATCTTTAAGTTACATATGTTTTTAGTCGATTTGGTCCATCAACCATCATCCTCTCCGATCAAGGGCGCAACTTCGAAATCCATCTGATGCAGGAAATGTGTATGCTAATGGAGAAACATTAGTCTAGAACTACTGCTTACCATCCTCAATGTGATGGACTTGTCGAGTGCCATAATCAAACTATTCAGGATATTCTGTCCTCGTTTGTTGCTGATCACAAGGATAACTGGGAGAAGTGGGTGAGTCTTGTTGTTTATGCGTATAGCACAAATACACACGAGTCTACTGGGTTTAGTCCTTATGAGTTAGTCTTTGGTCGTCAAGCTCGTACACCTCTTGACTTGTAGTTATGAGGTAATGTAACCCACACCATGTTGGCAGTTCAGTTTGGTTACGTCGCCTCGCCCCAAGCCATGGAAGTTAGGAGATAGATGGATTGGACCATTTAAAATTATTTCAAGAAAGGAGGCTAATTATACCATACGTTCCGTAGAGGGTAAAGAAAAAGTTGTTCATCACAACAATCTTAAAACCTGTGTTGTCCCAGCTGACAAAAGGGCCTCTTTCTGTGCTGTTACGGAAGCTCCAGAGTCACAAGTCATAGTAGGTGACCCCATCATCCCTGGGGAAGAAAGTTTGGGTGGTATCAATCATGGGCAGCCACAACGGGCTCGTAGTAGTTACTCACTAAAGTTTAGAGGGGGAATGCTGTAACGAATTATGTAACAATTGGAACGCAACCGTTACAATTAGAACGTAACCGTTACAATTGGAACGGAACCGTCACAGAGGCAAAAATTCAGCATTCAATGATTATTCAAATTTTATTAGATTTCATTTTTACATTAGTTCATAGAGAGGCCCATCTATGCTTGGGACTAAATATACTAGTGCGGCCCGGCTATCAACCAGTGTAAGGAATTAATACAATAATACTGATATATAATCATATGGTACTTTACTTTCTAGTTGTTCTTGTACCACCCAAGTTAAAACTTTAAAGAAATATCCCACCTTTTCTCTTTTTTGCGGAAAAGGCCTCGGAGAATGATGGATCAGAAACTTGAATTAATTTGTTTAAAGTATATGACATCAGTTCATTAGCATCCCCTTTAATTCTCCCTCAAGGGACTGTAAAGGAACTGATTAACCCCAGTAGCTATTTTACCAATAGGATACGCTCAAGGATATTTTTTTGGTTGCATAAAATCAAGTGTAATAATCTCCTAAAATATTACCCTTCTCAAACTTTTCTCATCGGAATACGACGAAATACAAAATCAATTATACCGAGATGTCCCACCCACTCTTTCTCTAGCTCTGCCATTGGGAACTTTGCAGTGGGATGTATTCCCAGGCTAAATTTTTTGTGTACCTTGACTCGCACTATAAGGCGATACGTCTGCTAACGGTGGTCAAGACCTAAATAGTGGATAACATGAACTCACACGAATATGAAACAATAGATTGGTTTTACCTATTGATTTCATTTGACATAACAAATACAGTGGAATCCCGATATAACGAACTTTGAAGGAAACCAGAAAATAGTTTGTTATATCAGGAGTTCGTTTTATCAGGGGTTCGTTGTATCGGGATTCCACTGTATGCTATGCTCCTATGTCAATGGTCCTACCTCTTGAGCTGTAATTTCCTCTCTTTATCAGATCTAAATAAAGTTTTCTACGTTTCCCATTTTGCCATCCAGTTACGAATAAACGTTACTTTGTTTCCATTAAATTTCCACGATATTTTCTACAATTTCACTGTTTCACAAGACTGCATTGTCACATTATCAACATGTGTTGCTAAGAATGGTTTTTAGCCAACAATTTAAAAGCACCTAATAAATTTGATGGTAATTGCACTGAAGCAATAGTTATACCATTACAAATTTGAAGAAAGGCAATCGTGTTTTATATTCCTTAGTTATCAATAAGACACTTTGATGAATTATTTAACCAGATCGATATTTCAATTATTGACCTCTTGCATAGATGTTTTGGATAGGGCAATCAGTTTTTAGGCAAGTGTCCCCCTATTGTCTTATAGTTTTCTATAGAGGAGACACTTTTGAATATTGTCGTTTTGCTATGTGTTTCAGTCCCCTCAGACACTTTCGCATACAGTTTTGTTATGCAAAAGTGTCCCCCTATTGCTTTATAGAGGGGGGACTTTTGCATAGTGTCGTTTTGTTGTGCGTTTCGGTCCCCCCAGACACTTTCGCATGAGGGGACCAAAACGCATATCACACCGCAATTGTGTAGACAAAAGGAGTTCGTTTTCTCTCTTGGACTCCAATGGAAGATTTTCTTTAGGCACACTAAACGGCACTGATTGGACAACTATACCGGTCTTGTGCTTGCATTTTCGTGTTCTTTTGGACCCTTATTCTGACGTTTATGCTCTGAGGAGTGTCAGACGAAAAAGCTTTTACCCAATATGTTACAAAATTGTTGCTTTTATCAAAGCCATTTTCAAGTTCTGTACCGCCAAAAAACAGTTCATTATACTCTTCAATTCTAACGATCCCTGCTACTGGCAACTTCTAAAACAAACAAAGACAAACAAACTTTTTCTTTTTTTTCTCAATTTTTATGTTTATGCTTGTAATAGTCTTTTTCTTTGTAAACCCAGGCTAGCCAATTGCAAATTACCTTTGTAAAAGTGAAATTTGTAATTGTAGTTTTAATTGAATTGAAAATGAAAAGTTTTAATTATTATTATAATCCCAATATTTACGGAACGCCTCTGATAGATCTATCTAATAACCTTGCAACTCTCAGTTCTTTTTCACCAGGATAGTACTTTTACTCCTCACAAAGTTTTCCATTTAAACAAAGCTGTCTTGGACTCTCTCTGCACCTTCTATCCCTCATACTCTTGGTCTTTAGGTTCTTCTAAAGACCTATATGCTTCTGACAGGTCTCACCCAACCAAATACAATTTTCAGAATGCAAAAATCGCAATCAAAACTCGCCTCACTGATCTTATTGCTCGTTCCCATACACTACCCATATGCGAAGCTGTTGGAGGGTTGAATATCCACTTGATGTGCTTCTGAAGAAGACATTTGTGCACCCGGTTCTGATTCCATTGTTGAATTGCAGTTCTGAGTTCTCCTTCACCACTTCTAAAGTTTGGGCCATTGTCACACTTTATTTGCTCGGGACGTCCTCGTCTGGAAATGAATCTTCGTTAAGCATTTATAAATGAATCTGTATCCATACTGAAAACAATCTCGATGTGAATTGTTCTTATAGCGAGACAAGTGAATATAACTCCATACCTCTTTACCAAGCATCTTCCTCTTTTGACCAGGTAGGGACCAAAACAGTCTATTCCAACGAATGAAAAAGGTGGTTTATCTGGTGTTACTCTATCTTCTGGCAAATCATCCATTTTCTGTTTTCCCAAATTTCCGCATCGACGTTTGCAATCAAAACAACCTCTAATTATTCGATCTGGACATTTTGGCCAAGAGTATATCCTTGCCTGAATGATCTAAAATCCTTCGCGTATATAGGCAAGGACATCTTCGCACATCAAGCACTTCGGTCGCCACTCGAAGTGACAGTTTGGAGTATCCTATTTACGTGACAATACTGAAACCGGTGTCTATTGTTTACTGAAAACCTGTGAAAACTGGTGCCCAAAGGTTTCCTTTATGCGAAAAAAACCGATAACTAAAAAGCATACTCGATTGCGATATCCATAGCTCGAATATGTGGAAGCTTTATAACAAAATGATACAAAATGAAATACGGATGCAAACAAGAATCTGAGGTTTCGTATTGAGGGACTAGACTTTCTTTCTCGGAAAAAATTCATGAAAATTAGAATTGAAGTTGCAAGAAGAGGATCAAAGACAATGTTGATATCTTTCTGTATCATTGCAATGTCTGCATTTTGGATGTGTAAACATGGTCTACTGAAAATAGTCGAGACAAAGTAGATGCACATTTCTGTTCAGAAAGTAAGATTCTCTCAATCAATACAACAGCTTCTTGTTTTTTACATTGATGTTCACTTTGAACCAATGGGCACCCTTCCTTTCTTCCCCAACGTCTGTCACTAGCTTTTCCTAATAATCAATAATCAGTGTTTTTCTGAGAATCGTTGAATCGTCTGTTTTACGCGGTATTTTAATTTGTTAAATTTTAGTCTGGGACATGCATTTTTATCCATTCTAGAAGGTTTAATTTCAAAAATTTTCTTCCGCGTCGGAACCACCCCTCCCCCTCCCCCCAGGTTCGTTTTCGTGCCGCCATCTCTTATGACAACCGTTGGTTGTGCCTGTTGACATTTGCAGCTTGAAGCAATACTGTTAGATCTTACATTATCTATATTTCTGCAAGCATCACTTCTCAACAAAATCGGGTTTTCTTGCCACAACCAAAGCAAAATTTGCCAAAGGCTGTGCAGCAAACTTTGTTTCTTTTATGGCTACGTCCACGAAATTTGCAAACTGAAATGAAACCTTGTGTGTCTCCAGTGGTCTTTCTTGGGCTACTTTGCTTTCCAACACAATTTGCAATGAGATCATGATTATCTTCTTGGCCAGCCATTGCTTTTGTTTGAGCAGTCGTTGTTTCTGTGGCCCTGCATAAGTCAATGCATCTGGATAATGATAGATTTGGCTCCTGCAGCAGCTTACGTCGCACAGCATTATTATAAATTCCGCAAATAATTCAGTCACGTATCAACTCATCATTAAGTGGTCCAAACGCACATGTGGCTGCGAGGGCACACAACAAAGCGGCAGATGTTTTGATTGATTCTAAAGGTACATGAGTACGATAATTGAATTTTTAGCGTTCGAAAATTACATTTGTTTCTCCAATACAGTAAGTATTCCATAATGCCAAAATTCTCTCAATATTTTGACATTCACCCTCCTCCTGGTAAGATAGTGAATTGTGTAAACGGAGAGCTTCCGGTCCTATACAACTGATGGAAGCAGGCACTCAAAAATTGTCTGGTTTAGACTTCAAATTCGTAACAGTTTCGTAGGCATCATAAATTGCTTCCATTGCTTCCATTTTTTGCTAAATTCTCTTCTAAGATTATTCGTGGGGGTAATGGCACATTAGATATGAACGCCGATGTTCCGCTATTTCCTTCAGAGGAAGCACTAGGCCCAGGCACGATTGGATCCGGATCTGTCATCGCAAAACAAGAACCAGCAAAGCAATAATTTACCTCCTAAACATCAAGATGGGTGTTTCACCTGACACCATTTAAAAGTATCCGGTAGATAACAGTATCCATTTAAAAGTATCCGGAAGAAATCGGTAGATAACAACCAGGGGCGGACGCAGAAAAAATCATGACCGTGGCACAAGAATAGTGTTAGGTGACCACGCCCTCTGGTCTTTCGGAAACGCCCAGTCTGAGCATACAGAGACGGGTATAGCTTTTATACCGAAAACATAGTTACATTTAGCGCAAAGCTGTCACCGCTCCTGTCGTTTTGTCATTAAACAATACTGGCTCTATGTTTTCAACTTGCAAACGAAACGATGCAAACTGATGTAAGCCAGTCACTGGACGCACTTAAATGCTACACATTTGAAAATTTATAAATAATGGCTAGTTCTTACAACTGACAGATAAAATTATCTTTATCTTTAGCCAGATCAAATTATTGACAAATTAAACTAGGCATACTTTTGCGAAGTATCGACAGCTCGTCCACGAAAAGTTCCTTCAAAGCTGCATGGACTCGCGATTTAATAGATTTTTCAACTATTCTTTGAATATCCATTGCCAAAGCAAAGGTAATATTTGCAACAAACTCAAATTCGAACTCAATAAAATTATTGCGTGCTGAATCGTCAGTTTCCTGCAGACCGAACACGTTTTGTTTGTTTACCCAGCAATCACCGGAATCACCTAAGCAAGTTCATACTCGACAGCACATTTTTTAAATATTTGTGCCACGGTGCCACTTAATGAAAGAACATACGGAATCTCGATGCAATTGATTTCAATACGCATTTCTCGGGTCTGAACAGAAGCATACAGAGCCTCGACCGTGGCACAAGAACAAAAGCACAGCCATTTGGTCTCAAAACATATTGTTTAAAAATGTGCGCGCATACTTCTATTTATATCTAGTGTGGCACGATTTGGTAGAGCCAATTATTCCGTGGTTAACAAAAGGCAAACAATAAGCAAATCCAACATGGCGTACTACTAAACCAACAGCGGAGAGGGGGCGTGGTAGATAGACGCTGGAGCGAAGAGGAATTGTTAGACAGCAAGGACCATATCGGGATACTTAGAACAGTCCATCATTTTCCAAAAATTTAAATTTGGAAATCTGACCGTGGCACGTGCAACCGGTGCCACTGTCTGAATCCGCCCCTGACAACGAAGGACACTCTTACTCGGTCTTTAATACTTCATTTTTTATTCTCACGCTTAGAAAATAACATAACCAAACGCGCGCATGCCCACATAACGTATATACGAGGCTAATAACGTCACACTCACATTTCTTCTATTGCTGAACATTCCTCACAAAAACTTGGGTTCCTCTCTAGAGCACGTGGATTCTTCTCACCATCACAACTCATAACTAATTATAAGCAGGGACGAAAATAAGTTGCTAATTTTGGAGGGGCGTGGAAGGATGAAAATTCCAACTTTAAGTGAGAAATTTTTGATGCGACCAGTAAATCTACTGTACCCACCAAATTGGTATTTGTAAATAGCCCGAACACCATAGTTCTATTTTCTTTATAACTACCAAAACCTTACTCAACAAATAGCCTAAAACATAAAAGCCTAAATCTCTAAATTTTGATCACCATGAAACAAAAATTTAAACTTACTGTAAGAAGTAAAGCAACAATCAAGCAAAACCAGTATTAAATATACTTAATGATTAGTAGTATTCTTTCAGATCGATTGATCAATTTTATGAAAACTACTAACACTTTTCAGATGACCAAATGCCTTTTCGTTCTTTACAATTGAAATGATGATTTGAGAGCAAACTTGTGCATATGCCTGATTCGAAAGATGAAACACTCTTCTTTGATCAAATACTTCTACTGCAATTTTGCAATGTATTCTTGCTTCACAGCAGTTTTGTCATAGGAATTTATGATAATGAGTCAAGGACGTTAACAAATAACAGGGGGAGTTTAGCATAAACTCGTTTTTTATAAGAAGCGTTGAGAATTTTTAGTACTGAAAGATTCTCAATCTTTTATTGAATTAACTACTCGTAGTTTCTTAAAAAACTCCCACTCTAATATTTTCTGATCAATGCGGGTATTATTATTCCAAACTGTAAAGTTTCAAGTTTCTTATCTGGAAATTCACCTTGCCTGTTCTAATTTGATTTAACTCCCGTCAGAAAGAAAGCAAACGGGGCAATTGTGCAATTTGGATCCAGTGGAGACGGGATTCACAATAGATAACGATTAATGGATAAGTCAGATTTAGCCTGTGAATTTTGATGTTTAGAATTTTTACATTTGAAATAAAAAACTTTTTAAAATATAAAATTCATAAGTTTGGACTTATGAAAAAAATTTCAAGTCAACCGTTAAGTTTTCCAACTGTAACTTGATTTTCCAAACTTTGGGGGGCGTTACGCCCCCCACGCCCCCCTATTATTTACGTGCCTGATTATAAGTCCCAAGTCCTTCATTCCTGGAGTACTGCTCTCATGTACTGCTCTTGAATATAGGCGCTTGAGCCTTTCCCTAACATTGTCAACTAAATAAAATTCGAGCAATCTTAATGAATAAGATATATATCTTAATGTATTAGAGCAACTTCAACATGCAATAAATTATGAACTAAAATAAATCAAAAAGTGGCTTTGTGCTAAGAAACTTGCTTTGAATAGTGACAAAACTAACTTTGTCACTTCTCATTCTGGCAACTGGTAAACATGCGAAAAGAAAGAACGCTTGACTCAAAAGAATATTTTATATTTTCCTAAGGCATTCGACACTGTTAACTACTCTGTCCTACCAAATAAATTATAGCGTAATGGATAAAAGAAACTGCCGTTCACTGGTTTTAATCTTATCTTTCTAATAGAACTCAGTCTGTTTGAATTTGTGAATTTCTATCTGATACTCCAAATGTCACTAGCAGTGTTTCTACAGGATAGTATTCTGGGCCTGCTTTTGTTGATATGATATGATATGATATGATATGATATGATATGATATGATATGATATGATATGATATGATATGATATGATATGATATGATATGATATGATATGATATGATATGATATGATATGATATGATATGATATGATATGATATGATATGATATGATATGATATGATATGATATGATATAATATGATATGATATGATATGATATGATATGATATGATATGATATGATATGATATGATATGATATATGATATGATATATGATATGATATGATATGATATGATATGATATGATATGATATGATATGATATGATATGATATGATATGATATGATATGATATGATATGATATGATATGATATGATATGATATGATATGATATGATATGATATGATATGATATGATATGATATGATATGATATGATATGATATGATATGATATGATATGATATGATATGATATGATATGATATGATATGATATGATATGATATGATATGATATGATATGATATGATATGATATGATATGATATGATATGATATGATATGATATGATATGATATGATATGATATGATATGATATGATATGATATGATATGATATGATATGATATGATATGATATGATATGATATGATATGATATGATATATGATATGATATGATATGATATGATATGATATGATATGATATGATATATGATATGATATGATATGATATGATATGATATGATATGATATGATATGATATGATATGATATGATATGATATGATATGATATGATATGATATGATATGATATGATATGATATGATATGATATGATATGATATGATATGATATGATATGATATGATATGATATGATATGATATGATATGATATGATATGATATGATATGATATGATATGATATGATATGATATGATATGATATGATATGATATGATATGATATGATATGATATGATATGATATGATATGATATGACATTATATGATATGATTTGTGGAGCTTGAAACTTTCTTTAGAATAAACTGTCCTTTTTGTCTTATCTCAAAATATTTAATTTTCATTGGCATTTTTCAAAACAAACAGTCCAATCCCTCGATAAATATTTTATTACAATATCTTCGCTGTATAGTTATAAAATCAGACAGTCTGTCAACAAACACTATCCCCTCCCATCAGTGGCGGCGCCAGCTATTACAGAATGGGAGGGTAATGGGCGTGGCCAGTGTGACCACGCCCCATTTGCCTCGTTCCAGTGATTCGTCCCTTTCCTTGAGAAATTTGATCTACCCCTACCCAGCGCTTTTTAATCCATTTTGAGAAGAAATATATAGACTATATTTTCAGAAAAGTGGGGAGATAATTACCCCCCCCCCCCCCCATACCACCTCTTGGCGCCGCCACTGCCTCCCATCAATCTCAATAGATTAGGAAAACAATTCAACAATCTTTCATTGTTATAAAACTGGAATGACATGCCCCGTGAATTAGAACAAACAAAAACGCAAACTCTGTTAACCTCAAAAATGAAACTTAACACAGATTCTTATCAACCTGACCCTTCATTTTTGAAATTTGTATAGATCATGGATGCTATCATGATAATTACATTTTTCGAATCTCAGTTCTATAATTTTTAACTACATATTTTCCATCTCAAAATTTACTGAAAACTTCCACATTCTCCAGCTTATTTAATCAGTAACTAAATTGTTAGTTCTTATATCATTATGTCACACTTTATTTTAACCTCGCTTTATGTAATTTTAACGGCTATTTTTTACGAAATTATTGATGTAGGTAATTGTGATGTAGATGAAATATTTGAATTTAGTTGTAGTGAAACTTTAATTCTTAGAGTCCTATAACCTAATTGAACTTGATTGTCAACCCTCTTTCGATTGGTTTTATTTCCCTCATTTTACTTTATTTTTTAGTTACTTTAACACTTATAAACTAGTTTTTGCTTTTTACTGACTCTTACTGTTAATATTCAAAGCAAAATAATTGTTTGTAGAATGAATACTTCGTCAAATCACGTCAACAAGGAACATAATTTTGTCTTGAATGTCTATCAAATAATTTCGTAAACGTTTGCGTTGTTTAGCTTGTATCTCATCTCACCATTTACATTACTTTTTGAATTAAACAACTATACATATTGACGTTACTTTTAATTAGCATTAGATCTTCTAATCGCGAGAACTGATCGTGTGGCTTCGATACCTCAATCTGGAGCTTTTTCCTGTGTCCATCAGCAAATCTTAAAAAATTGTTTCTGTTAAATGCATCCTATTCATTATTCAGTTAACCAATAACAAGTTTGTAGAACTTATTATTGTAATCAACAATTGATGCTGAAAAAGTTTTCAGTTTGAGTTTGAGTTTAGTGCCTGCCATCCTGGATCCTGCGATCCTTCCCAATTTGAACTTTGCGCCATGCTTCTGCGCAGCGACACCCATGTGAACTCATGTGATGCCTAGGCCCTATCCTATCAACAGGCCATATTATTTTTTCTATGCAATGTGGAGGAAGGAAGTGGCTATTGTTTCCCTTCTGTTGCAACTGTGCAACTTTGAGGTTGCATTTTCATCACGAAATTGTGAATATGAAGTCGGGAATACAAAGTTCACTGTGGCAGACTGGTATGTTAAACAACTTTTATCTTACGGCCGAAGTTTCAGAAACTCTTTAACAGACCGTTGCTTATTTTCACCAAACCTCTACTTATTATTGCAGATATTTATTCCCTGTCATTTGAAAGTTGGCTGCAAGGGCCGAATGGCAAGAAAAGTCATTTTGTACGAGAAAATAATTAGGTCAACTGGTAGTTGATTTCTTGAAATGTTTTTATGCCTTCCAGTTTTATTGTAGGTTTATAATAGGGAATGAGTTCAGTCCAGTTCAGTTCAGTTAATTTATCTAAATTCCACTACATAAAAAACACTCTGTTATTAAACAACTTACATCAGAAGAAACTGCAGATTAATAATTAATAACACAGTAATACACAAAAACAGAGAAAGATACGATACTATATGATTTGTATGAGGGAGAATTCTTAATCAATCAAATCATACCACAACAATCAATCAATTTCATTTAACAACAACAATTACTTACAATATAATACTGTATATATGTGTATCAAGCATATGATTTTAGCAAGGAGGAACTCTCTCAGTAGCTAAGCTAATCGAGAAGAGAGCAATATCCTCCAGAGAAAAGGTGGCTTTACTTTCTCTCAGAGAATTTGTAACTCAATTCCTTAATTTTTTGTAAAGTTCATTTAAGAGACTGATCATTATGCTTAGTAAGATTTCTAATAGGTAACCTTTCTCTGGGGTATCTCTGGGGTGCGTCTCCCTTGGAAAGCTTTTTCAAAAAAGGATGAGCTTTAACTAATTCATCAAAGATTGATAAGAACCTATCAAACTTAGCATCTACATCTGAAGAATTATGTTTTCAGAATAATTAGAATTATTGTTAGGTTTTCAAAGTCATTTAAGATATCATCTGCATTTAAGCCTAGAAAATTCATTTTGTAACATTGTAGATTTTTATGGGACGTACTGCACTCCTAAGAATAAAAAAACAAGGGCGACAAGGGAGAACAAAAACAAATGATCAGTTATTTGAGTCAAAATATTTCCACTCACTATTTCATTTTCTGGGATATTAGCAAAAACATTATCAATAAGGGGTGAAGATTTTTCAAATTGATTTTTTGCAATACCTGAAATATTTTTGTGACAAATGCCACATGGGTACTGATAAGGTTTCATTTAAGATTTTAAGAATGGAAGAACTAATTACTGAATATGAAAGGCAAAAACAACAATTTGAGTAGTCATACACTCAGTAGTTTGTAAGAGTTTTAACCAGAAGAGCTAATTTCTTCGAGCTCATTCTCTTCTGTGAAACTATGTCTCTGAATGGGTCGATTTTTTATAATCAGTTCATCTTGAATAATAAGGACCATTTCACCTTTTTTGTGCATGAATCATAGACGCAGTCTTCGCACGCCTTCAAACATGCCCAAATCATCCAAGGCATGCAAATCATCGAACATGCAAAACAAAGAATTCGCCATAAACCATTGCTTATGTTTGGAAGACTTTTGAAGCAGCGGTAAGTCAAAGCCACCAAATTCAAAGGCAGTTCTGTCATTTTCCAAGGTGTTGTTAAAGCACCTCCCATATGAGATTCAGCAATGGCGTCACAAAGTAGTTACGACAAGATCGCTTAGTATTACGGTTATTTAACCAAGGGGGTGCCAAGGGGGAGTAATCTGCAATCAACTCTTGGTGCTTTATTAACCTTCAAACTCGATCCAAGAGTTTCCTTCACTGTTCACCTGATTATTCTGTTCTTTGATGATCATGGCGAAAGGAAACGCAACATTTATTGGTTGGGGAAAGAACGGAATTATCGGATGACTACAAATGCCATACAGTGTTATGAAGATGCGATTTCGTATTGCAATCAATGATAATATATGGACTGACGGGAAAGATAAAATATCTTGAAAAGGGCAATGGTGCTCTATCTTTCGAAGAGCAGAAAACAAAAGCTTTATAATGTTATCGAAGAAACCTAAGCTAGAGAAAAAGGAGGAAACTAAAGAAAGCTCTGAGGAAGGAGAGGCGATGACTACTGTTTTTTAATTATTTTAACTGTCATCCGCTATGTTAAGGATGATACTGAAGTCAGTGATGCTGCATGGTAATTTCTCGACAACGCGTGGTAATTTCTATGAGCAATTGAATTTTTTTCCACCTTTGTACCACCAAAGCAGTCCTGGTGATATTAGGCATGCGATCGCACGCGCACGCCTCCACACACACCTAGAACTGTTGATGCCTGTTTTCTATCACACGCGCAGTTCTGTGTTTTGAATTAATATTCTTTTTCTCTTTTGTTTCTTTTAATTTCTTGTTTACTTTCTTTAAAGTAATTTTTAATTTAGTTTGTGTGGGTTATGTTGATGGCACTCCCAGAGGCATTTTAACTCTTTACTTTGTTTCCATTAGGCCTGGTTTCCATTACTCCATTTTTGTGTGTCTCGGCTCTCTCACTCCGTTCTTCTCGCATTCTCAGGGACACATTACCCTGGGCCACTTGAATGACTGCGTTTTCGATTGCCTCTATCTTCGCTGTTCCCAATAAAACGATGCGTATTCAAATGATTTAGTTTTTGGATGACTCCACTTTCAACATCGTTTTTAGGCATATTAATGAATTTCAAAATCTAAAAAAGATCCACTAGAATTTGTTCTCATACGGAAACGGAGTAATGGCAACAGGCCCTTTAAGTGTATCCTTTTTGTGAAATTATTTTGGTTTTAAGAAACTTCTTCTAAAATTCCATAAAAACGTTTTGGTTTTATTGAAACCTCAAACACTTTTTCAAGCACACCTTCTAATAAAAAGATGACATCATGTTTTCATAGAAATTGTAACGTCTCTATTTTATGAATCGCACGTCATCGCACGCCTAAACTTTTCAAGGTGTGCGATAACCAGAATGCAGCCAAATTTCATATCACTAGGACTGCCAAAGGATTGTTTGCATATCTTTAAATGATTGCAAAAATATTCTATAATTTCTTCCTAAAAAACCTATTAACTAATTAAATTTAACATCTCTAAAGAAGAACAAGAGCAATTTCTCCGTCAATTTCCTTGGTTTTATTTCTGTTTGCAATACAAATTGTCTCCTTAAAAGCAGCATCCTATAGTTCTTGACAACAGGGAAGAGAAACGATGGGTAATAAGCGGTCCACATCGCACTCCATCGCACACGTAAAGTAGTCAAGACATGCGAAACCCCGCCTGCAGCCTATTTTGATAATACAAAGACTGTTGACGGGATTTGGTCTGAACGTTTTTGAAGTGCTCTTTAAGATAAATCAGGGAAAAATAAAACGCCTGAAGGGTGTTTTTGTCTGGCAGATGATAAAACCTTTTCACAATGTTTCCAAGAGAGAAATTTGGCAAGAAAAAGACGAGGGTCGTAGGTCGATCCATCTTGTCGTTTCTGCTCATGGTTTCTAGCCTGCACGCAAACTTTACTTTCCGTTGCGAAGGAGAGCCAGGACGGAACTTGTAAAGTTTGCCTGTTATTGAGTTCTGAGAGCAAACTTTAGGAGCTCAATCTTGCGCAATTAGTTGACCCGCAAACAAGAAGCATCACAGACACTATCCAATGAGACAAAGTGCACGCTTTCTACGAAGAAACTATTTTGAAGTGCGATCAGAATTTAGTGGAAGAATTTGGCTTTTTTTCCAAAAGCAGAAATTTTGTGCCTTGATTTTCAATTTTTGCTTCCATTTTTGAAACATATTTGTAGAAACTGCGTCGATGTATTGAAAAAAAGGAAAAAAATTGAAAGAAGTGAATGAAAAAGTTATATCAAAGTACAGGAAAGTTGCAGATGCAATCAGCCTTGGGTTGGAAGACCTTCCTGGCTCAGGGCGACCATCAAAGATTTGAACGACGTTGCTGTTTGAGGAACAAGAAAAAAATTAATCACTGGTAAAAAGTTGTGGCCATCATGTAGACAAAGACTACAAGTTGAAATTAAAGAGGGAAATTATGAAGATTGACCAAATAATCAAGGAGACGTTTCAGAGGATGAAGAGGTGTCTGCCATTCAAAAATCTTTGGATTTGGAGGAAGATCGTTCAGATGTTTCCGATTTCTTTAGTTCTCTAGGGGTATCACCAATCAAACACCATGCCGTTTCAACAGCAGTGAAAACAAAGCAAGGGATACGCAAGCTCGAAACTGTGGTGGCAACATTGACAGAAAAAGTTGCAAGATCTCTTGACATACCTGTTACGGAACTTAGAGCTCAACAAGATACGTCTGAGTCAAGTAGTGAGGAAATAAAGAAAAAAGTGGCTTCCTTTGATGAAATTATGGATAATCTTGCAAGAAAGGTAAAATCATTGGATTGCAAAAGCAAACAATTACAGATTCTTACATTGCTGCCATCAAATTGGTCCAATAAAATGGCATCAGATTTCTTTGGTGTCTCGGAATACATGGTTCGTACTACACGCAAGCTAGTCATGGAGAAGGGAATCCTGTCTTTACCAGATCCTAAAAAAGGACATAGCTTGCCCAAAACAACCCTCAACCTTGTGCATAAATTCTACCATGATGAAGAATTCACCAGAAATATGCCAGGCAAGAAAGATTATGTTGATGATATGATGATTTGTTCCAAGACTAAACTCGACTCGGAACTTGAAAACTAACTAAGATTTTTCTGGAGAACGGCTATCCAGAAGATGTTATTTCAGTTTACATTAAGGAGAAGACAGGAAATTTCTCGGCTGACGTAGAATTTGGTCCTCAAAAGTGCCCGGTCTATCTAAAACTACCCTGGATCGGTAACAACTCCCTACGTTTTGAAAGCCAAATAAAACAGGCCATAACAAATTGATTCTTCGCGGTTAACCCACGTGTTGTTTACAGTACAAAAAAGGCCTTTCGTCCATTCAAAAGGACTGCGTTCCTGCCACAAAAAAAAGTTCTGTTGTTTATGAATTTACGTGCCAGTGTGATTCTGGCTACGTAGGACGCACCACCCAAAGATTGGAGGATAGGATAAAACAACATGTTCCATCTAATATTAGAAACAAAACACATCCCCAAAGAGAACAGCCACCTCGGTCTTGCAAATCCAAAATTACTACTAAAACCTGCGATTCTGCTATCGGGCAGCATTTGCTAGAAAACCCAGATTGTGCAAAAAACTATAATGGCGACATGTTTCGGATTATTGGTAAAGCCCGATCGTCGTTCCACCTAGCAGTTTTAGCATCTATCTACATAAGCACGAAAAAACCGCTACTGTGTAGACAAAAGGAGTTCGTTTTCACCTTATGACTCCACTGGTTAAATTCTAATAGGCAAGCGGCACTGATTGGTCAACCTTTACAGTTATGTGCTCGTGTTTCTGATTGGCCTATTTCGATCCACAACTGGGTATATATTTCTTAGCGTAGAGTTTTCGATCTATGTTCTGACGTTTTAAACTCTGAAGAGTGTCAGACGAAAAGCTTTAGTTTACTAAATGTTTGCTTTTTTCAAAGCCATTTACAAGTTTTCTACCACCAAAAGATTGTTTAAAGATTATGTTAGTATTGCATCAAATGACCACAGACAAAAGAGGTTCATTCTTTGTAATATAAAAGAACTTTTCAATGCCTTTAAAGTCAAGTTCCCAGAAATTAAGATCGGCTTTTCAAAATTTTCTTCTTTAAGACCAAAATGGTGTGTTTTAGCAGGTGGTTCTGGAACACATTCTGTTTGCGTGTGCTCTATTCACCAAAATATCAAACTCCTTCTTGCTCCTATTAATACCAGCTATAAAGATCTACTGCATTTTGTTGTACGCAGTCCTGAAAGCAGAGAGTGCATGGTGAATCGTTGTGATGCTTGTCCAACCTCTAATGATCCCTTAAAAGAACATCTTTTCAAGGTGGCTTTTGAGCATCAATTCAGTGACAAAATTGAATTTCAGCAATGGACAACTACTGATCGGTCAGACCTTGTCAACTGCCAAGAGTCAATTGTAGACTATGTAGACTTGGTAGTTTCCCAGGACCGTCGAGAGGGGGGGGTAACCAGGGTAGTTACCAGGGGGCCCGGGGCCTTGAGGGGCCCGTAGAAAATAAGGTATGTATTTTTGGCTATGAGTTTTCAATTAGCAGCATTGGCAGGGCGGGCCCATGACCCGATTGATATTCGAAATTCATTCTTTCAACAAGGGATCAACAAGCTGGTCTATGATGAGGGCCTTTTTTTGTTAAGGTTTATAATTAAAACATTGACGATACGATCACAATATACTTCTCCGAAAGCCGAAAAATTCGATTGCACTTACATATATCTACTTTTAGGTCAAATGTTTTAGTTATTCCTTGTGTGGACTTCCTATAAACGTAAAACTAAATCTTCCATTCACGGCGTACACCAGAGAAAAAGCACATGCGAAGAACCAAGACAAATCCAAACGCTATAAAAGTCTTTATCAAAATCACTAAGCGGGATCACGATCCAACCAACCCCTGCGATGTCATCTTACAGGCACAAGTCTGGTGCTCAGAAAAGGCAGGAAAAAAGATGCGAGAAAAAGAAGCAAAGAAAGCCTCTCGCACATTGTTTGAGGTAGGTGCTTACAAAAGAGACAAGGAAGGTGATTCAACTTTAAATAAACCTGGTGAAAGCTCTGTTCAAAGCACCGCTGAAGAAGAAGAAGACACAAACGGCTTGGCTGCTTCGGTAGACCATGACACCCCAGAAAGTAGAGAAAGCACTACTGATCCGTCATTAAATCAAGATACTGTTCATAGTGGATCATCTAGTTTTGATATCGGCACATTGACCGGATTTCCAACGATAAAGGAGTTAGAAAAGGTTGTTAGAACTGGTCATTTGCCTCATCCTCCAGAGTTTCCCAAAGATTGCGACGGCCACAAATTTCCAACAACGGTCCTTAATGTGAAGCAGCAAAATTGGGAGGTAGTAAGAAGAAGCTGGCTTGTTTTCAGTCCTACAAAGGCTGCACTCTATTGTTTGCCAAGCACACTATTAATAATGGTTCAAAATCAAAATTGGCTTCTCCTGATGGTTGGGGAGCGAACGACAGCTGGAAACGATTGTGGGAAAAGATTAAGGATTTCGCCATGAGGAAAGCAAGAAAAGCAGTTTTTTAAACATTAAATTAACTCTGATTTTTAAACTGATTTGTTTTAATGATTTGTTTTATATAGTCACTAATTACATGTTCTGTTAAAGACCTTAAAATACAAATTCAAGTGTTTCAGTGTCGTTGATTTCAAAATTCATGCCTTTTACAGTCCATCTAACTGCATTGCTAAGGGCGTAATCCAAAAAAGGTTTTTGCAGCCTTCGACTGTGGGGCCCCATGACAGTCCCAGCCCTGGGGCCCGGCCCGTCTCTCGACGGCCCTGTAGTTTCCCAGCTGGGAAAACTGACAACACATTCCTATTTTGTGAAAGCCCAGGCTAAATATTTGAAGCTACGGAAAGAGAATATTACAGAAAAACAGCAGTTTTTCTTGGAGACTTTGCTGAAAACTACACCTTTCTGATCCAAGATGAGATCCAAAGCTACCATTGGAGTAACCAGCAATGCTCTCTTCACCCAGTTGTTGTTATTTCACAGAAGATGAAATTCTTAAGCATAGGTCCTATTGTGTTCTCTCAGATGACCTAATGCATGATGTCTCATTTGTTCATTCAGTCATAAAGCTTGTGTTGGATGATATGTAGTTAGTTTGTCCCCCAGTTAAAACAATAGATGGTTGTGCACAGCAATATAAAAAACGCAAAAACTTTATTGATCTCTGCTACCATAAGAATGACTTTAGTTTTGATGCGGTCTGGAACTTCTTTGCTACAAGCCATGGGAAGCAGCCTTGTGATGGGACAGGTGACACTGTCAAACGGTTGGTTGCAAAGGCAAGTTTGCAAATACCAGTTTCTGACCAGATTTTGACATTTGAAGCTATGCTTGAGTTCTGCGAGTCTAACACTTCAGAGATAAAATTTATTCCCCTCTACAAGGCTGATTTAAGAAAAAATAGGAAAATTTTAGCAAAAAGATTTTACAACACATATTTACAACACATTTTACAACACATTCAAGAATCAAGAATCATCCTAGTACCACAATGAAACTTTTCAAACTGGTGCACACAACATTCGTTTTTGAAAAAAATTAACAATATTTGTGGTGCTACCTGGGCCTTTCAAGAGGGAAATTTGCAGCTGTACCTGAAGATTGAGGCATATCTTCTAAGGTAAAGGTGGAAGTGATATTTAAGTGTGTTTTGTGGAATCTACATGCTTGAAAACCTTATAGGGCCAAATTTGCATAGCACAGCAATAAACCATTGGATACTACAAACAATTGAACCCATACAAAACTGCGGCTCTGATTTTCGCCCCTAAATTTGGCGGGACTAAAAGACTTTTCCAATGCCCATAAAACCTGAACGGATGGGATTTTGAGAAAAAATTGGTAGAAAGTCTTTTAGCCATAGTTGCAACATGCTCACCAAATTTCATATAATTCTGAGATATATGGTGTCACTTGACAAAAATTTGACATGGAATTACCCAAAATCTAGATTTAGAGCATAGCTTAAGAGGAGAATGTAGGAGGATAACAAATCTGCAAATCTAATTTTTCGCATAATTGGCAAATCCTCTACTTTCGCTAAATTAACAATCGAAAATGAAAACCTGTTCACAAAACTTTATCTTCCTCTTAAAGGCTTTTGCACAACTTTCATGCTTAGCTGCAGTTGTCTTGAGAAATTGACTGAGTTTTGTATTTACAAGCAGTACAATTTTGGGCTGGTTCTTTGAATTAGTCAAAGCGTGTTTGGTATTGTTTACTGAGATGCCATAAAGCCTTGAAAATGTTGTAAACCTTTGCACAAATCTCTTGTCTCTAATTTTCAGTATCATAAAAGTGCATGTTTGCCACTATATATGTTTCAACCAGGAATACGTAGACAGAAATAACGCTGAAAATTGTTAGAATAGGTCGTCATATCGAGGAAAATTATGATGAGGAAAACAGGCTTACAATTAGGTTTGGAATAATGAGAGTTTGTTATATACAAGGGAATTGGTACAAAGTTAGGCAGAATCTAAGGGGTCAGACATTTTTCGTCATACCGTAAAAACTTTTGTATCAGGGTTTCATAATATCTAAATTTTACACCCGTTACAAATACCAACAAAACCAATAATCATGAATTTTGCTTTTATGATAAAAGTAGGCGTGTGATATTTTGCACTCCTGGAAAGCAGAAGGCATGCGCCAGGGTGTTTGCTGGGATGTGTCCAAAAATGTGTTCTCAGTGTTTAATGATGTTTATAAAGCTACTTAGGCTAGTGTTTAGACTAGTTGCTGTGGGACAGAAAAGATTATAAATGTTTAACACATTTCAGATATCTTGTTGAAGCACTAAATTACAGTTTTATTTTTGTATCATTGCATTAGGTCTTGGCTAGTTCCAGATGGCCAGATATTATACAACATATCATTTTGCCATGAAGTTTTTAATTGTGGTGGAGGGAGTATTTGTAAAATTGATGCAGATGGATCAAGGACGAGCATAGGCAAGAATGCAAATGCTGTAACAGCTCTTGCAAATGACCACTCTGGCTTTAGTGTTTCATTCAAAGGAGGACAGAGATGTAATATGCAGAATTATACCACAGATGTGTATTTCATATGCAGCAAAACACTGGTAAGGATTCTTATGATATGCCAGTTTTAAATATTATCAATCCAAAACATAATTTGATCCCAGTGATTTTGCTGTACCAAGCTCATTCAAAAGTTTTTGTTGGCTGTTAGATAGCAAAAATAGATTTTTCTTTTGGGTCCAAAGATATCTGGGACAGTGGGAAAATCAAGCTCATATCCAGTGCCATATACAATGGGGGTGGAAATTCATTTTTGAAAGGGGAGGGGGCAAAGCCACCAATAACGACCAAATCTCCGACATTTGACAACATCTACTGTAAAAATCCCTAAATACTGTGTTTCAACAGACAATTTAGCAAAACCGATCTTGACAAACTTTACCACAAACATTGCTCTTTGTGTATGATCTCTTGACAAATTTTACCACAAACATTGCCCTTTGGGTATCAATTGAGATATAAACCCTGGTCCTCTAAGACTTCTATCTAATACCAGGTACTTATCTAGTGCTCACCATTTTAAAATCTTTTTGTTAAATTCATGTCCCAGAACTCAATCCTTCCTGGGAAAGGTGTACAGTCACATACGCACGTGTTAGTACACTGCTCCCCACAATAGGAAGTTTGTTTATTCGCACCCCTGTTTTATAATTATTCTGTTTTTTACTAAAGAGCAGAAAACAATTATGGTGACAGAATGACTTTGATCAACCATGCTTTGATTTGAGTTATTTATTAATTGAGGACTATATAGTTCTTCATTGCCAGTTGACCAGCTCTCTATTCCGGGCTCACTTTGTTGAGCACAGCTCATTGTATTTTGCCACTGATGTATTCCTATTGTCAAAGTGAAATTGATGGTAAAATAATGAAGGATGTAGAACTAGAAAATCATATCGAATCGAAACCAAAAGTTTTTGGCGCCGTCGAGATTACCAAAAACAAAAATCTAGCGCAATTAGCCTACCACCGAAATTGGCGTGTTCTCCAAGATTCTCACTGCTAGACTGTAAATACCTCTTTTTACAGGTGCTTTTCTACATCAAGGAAATAAATGCTCTGTATGGGTTGTGCTGATGTTTCTACTGGCTCCCCGAATTTTAGCCCACAATCGATCAGAATTTCTAAGCCCCTCGTTTGGATAACCTCATCTAAATAAGAGTTTATGACATTCTTACATGCTCTTCAGGCCCATTTATTTGGCTGACACTGAAATACTCGATTTTTGTAACTTCTACGATTGCATTCCAGATAATTTCATGTTGAAGATAAAAATAACTTACAGAAATTGTATCATTTCTTTACCCGCCAAAATTTTTGTTTTCACCGAAATTTTTCAAGTTCTCACCGAAATGTACACGGAAATTTTAGAAATATGACCGAAGTTGTTTCCACCAAAATTTTTGGCACCGATATTTTGGTACTTTTGTACCTGCTTCCCAGACTCTTATGCGTCCGCTCTTTTCAAAATTAAGATTAACTAACCTCTCCCTCTCTTCCAAACCCCTACCTTTGAAGTTGGTCAGCCTAGATCCATGACCACTGAGCATCTTGGCCCACCGTTCCCATACTTTTGCGTCCTGAGAAATTTACATTACTAAGTCAAACTCAGCCCATATATGGCAAATTTTGGTCCGTGGGCTTGTTTTGCATGTGCATATTAATTGACCATGCTGCGGCACATTCAGAGGTCGTATTGCACATGGGCTTTTCGTTATTTAGAACATTTTGTTTGTTTTTAATACATGACAATATTTATTTAGGGTCCTATGTATCTGATTGCCTTCTAAGTTCCATTGATATTTTATAGCAATCTACGGTCTGAAGTTTAAAATAAGCTTAAATAGTCTTTCAATTTTTTGGCACCTTAAAGTCATTATAACATGCGGCCATTGGCGGATCTACAGGGGGGGCCGGGGGGGCCATGGCCCCCCCCAAACGATTCGACAACGAGAAACTTTGAATGAAAAGACAGTAAATACATTAACTAAACATGTAAATTGATAAGGTAAAAGTTTTTGCATAACAAGAAACTAGTTGTTTATATAACTAACAAACCAAAATTACTTATTACATTACATGAGAACACTAACTGCGAGCATAGAAACATGAGAGCTTTGATTGAGTAATTTTGTGGAAATCAGTGATCCCAACTGATGTCAATATATTCAGAAAAGAATTTGAAAAGGAAGTAGCTATATCGTAGCAAAAACGTTATCGGAGATTTTGCCTTTGAAACGAAAAGCTACATGCGAGCTCATTTTGCGCGAGAAGTGGTGTGTTTCAATGTTGAGTATTGCGATATAATAGCAACGTCATTTTGTCCATCTTTTAACTACTTACAGCTTTAATGGGATTCGTCTTGATTTTAATGCTGCGAATGAGTCAATGAGTTTATCGCTCGTTGGTGTTCTGTCACGGTGAACTTGCAGAAGAAGTAGGGATTCTAATCTCTCCTCAGACATTGTTGACCGAATTGCTGTCAGGGTACTATTCAGTTTAGAAAATAGTCGTTCGGGTTCTGCTGTTGTCACCGGTAGCACAGTGAGAATGTTGAGTAATGTATGCAAATTAGGAAATACATCACCTTGGCAGTCGCCTAAAGCGCCGATAGCGGTATTTGCTACTGTACTTGTTCCACGTGACAGCCATTGCTGCTTCCAAATTTCATACTCTCCTTCAACAATGGACAAGGGGTCTAAAAAGACTCCGTATTTTAGTGCTGCAGGCAAAATATCTTGCCAAGTTGATTCTTTGACGAAACAAGGCAGAATTCTTGTAAGCGTCGCAATCTTCTGCTGATGGGGACCAAATCTTGCTTTTATATCTCCAGCCACTTCATCAAGAAGAGGTAAAAACACATTGATACGATAATAATCAATGGCTTTTTGATTGGCTTCACCTGCATTTGATCTGAACCTGGATTGACTGACTGCTCGAGGAATTGCGTGCATCTCTTCTCTGGTCACTCCAATATTTTCGCCAAGAAGCATTGCCTCTTCAAACATCGAAGCAAACTCATTTTCTTCACCTTTACGCCACGTGTAAAGCTTTGACTGTGTCGCAGAAATCGTCGACATTGCTTTCACAAGATCGCTACCAATTTGTTGCAAAGAACGGGACACTGGGCGAAGTACAGCAGACACTTTCTCGGCCAATACTAGCGCTACAAGGAACTGAGGGTCTTGCAAACTTTTTAACAATCTCCTGGCATCTTTTCTTGTATCTAATGAGTCCCAAGCGAGCATTTCCTCCAAGCACACAACGATGTAAGGCAAAAGCTGTCGTGCAACCAAAACTGATTCATGTCTTTCGACAAATCTTGTTTCACAGAGGGTCACCAACTGCCGTCGCTGAAGCTCTTCAATTGATTCTCGTGCTATGACTGCTTGCAAATAGCTGTTTCTTTTCGCATGCTTGAAGAAATTGTTGATATCTTTGATGTCATCCATGCAATGTCTGATTGCTGGTATCTTTGCGGCTCGAGAACAACTTAGATTTAGCGCGTGCATGCAGCAGTGGAAGTAGTCAGCGAGTGGCGCAGCAGATTTGATAAAGGAGCAAACACCAACTCGCTCACTGGACATCGATGCAGCACCATCATATCCTTGACCAACGAGGTACTGCAAATCCAACCCAAGCTCACTTATATGGCGGAGTAGAGTCTCCCCTATTGCCTTGCCACATAGCTTAATTTCATTGTGCTCTGTTTCATCTGATTGGTCACTGCTTTTTATGTCTGCAATCAGGTCTAAAATTGCGACCGGTTCTTCTTTGATAATTTTTGGCACATTTTTTGTGTCAACGTAACGAATTGCAATGACCAACTGTTCTCGTTTCGCACAATCTTGGGTTTCGTCGGCCATTATTGTCCAGAATTTTGCATTTTTTACATCTCTTACTATGTCCTCTTTGACAATATTTCCTGCACAGGCAATTAGCTCGTTTTGTATCGTTTTGCTTACCAAAGAAGCATTGCGTTTGCAAGATTTCAAGTGATCTTTCAAGTTTGTATCTCCTCCCCGTACTCTCAATCGCAGCAATGCCCTGAAGTTTCCATCATTGTGCTTGGGTTCCATCCCAGTTGAATCTACTGGTCCATCATCACGATGGCCTCTAAGCGCAATATTTTGCCTGGCGCATGTTAGAAGGGTGTCGATGATGGGAACCAGCGCAGTCCTGTTTCTTTCAATCTCTTTCTGCCTTTCAATGTTCATTATTGATCGAACGTCCTTCTCACTCCCAGGTGTTGCACGGCTCAAGAACTCCGTGTACTTTATGGCACATGTCTTATGAAAAGATGTTTCTTGGTGACTTGTGAGGGCTCCATTTTTCCCTGTCAAGTCTGAAAAGTTTACAAGAGGCTTGTTAACAAGTTTGCCCATTGACTGGCCTGCTCCACCTCCGTATTGTGCACCTCTTCCACCTCCACTCTCGCACGTCTTGAATAAAACGCAATAAACACACCAAGCACCGCAACATTTTGGCTCTCTGCTGACAGCTAGCCAGGGGAAGGTTTTCAAGTGATTTTCACCCAGAAAACGCTTCGTTGTCGAGGACATACCAACCATGAGCTGATTCTTTGGTTTTTTCTTTTCAGAAAATGGATATTCATCCCTTCTCTGCGGCACCCACCTCTTCGATAAATATGCTTCCCTTTCGTTATCTGTCAGCTGTTCTCCTCGTTTTGTTTTCATTATAGCTCTACCAATGTCATATCTATCAGATATTGCAACATTTACTTGTGTCGCCATACAACAGAGGTCTGGGTGTGTTTCCTCTTCAGGACAATCCTGGACTACCGCAACTTGGCTTTGTGTGTCGAATTCTTCACCAGTAGATTTTGATTCAAATTCTTGGCAAGTGGTAGTTTCACATGTTTTAGAGATTTCAGGGTTATCTCCAACTGAACTGGTGCGGCTACTTTTTGAGAAGAATGATTCAAGAGTTCTTGATTTCTTTGGCGGACCAGACATTTTAATCAAACCTCCAGTCGGCTTTATTCTCTCGCTTTCAGTGAGGCAATAAGTTGCAAGTGGATGTGTAACACAAGAATTATGATAAGCCTAAAACAATAGTTCAATGCAAAATTAGATGTGACCGGATCTCGCGGCTCATATGGACTATGGTTTAACACAAATCATGACTGCGATCATGAATGAATGACGTCTGCAAACGTTAATGGTTGAGAAAGTTATGGCTAAAATGGGTTACAGTTCAAACATTGTTCATCGTGTTATTGCGATTGTGATACCCAAAAAGCGTCACTATTTCCAACAAAAGCAAAACAGTACCTATAACTACTCAGCTTTGCCTGTTATGCTGCGATGAATTTTTGGTGACTACCCATTTTGAAAATTTACCATTCAAATTATACGCACCAAATACGTGGGGACTTTTGCTCATTTTCTAAATCTTTTTTTCATCTTAAGGGTACGTGTCTTATGCCGGCTTCTTGAACACAGGAATTATAATGTCATTCACGAACTCTGATGCGTCATAGTTCCCCTCCCAAGTCAAGCGCGAAAGCTGCTGACCAAATATTCAATATGAATATTTGTAAAGGCTGAAATACACGATCAGTTTTTTATGTCAGTTTTCCCCAAAGTTATTTCTATATCCGTTTTTCATCAGTTTAACTAAAGAAGCGCGTGTTTACACGATTAGCCAAAGTTCATCAATTTTTCATCATGTATTTTAGCCTTTACTTCGCTTGGAAGTTTCTCGCAGCAATGAAGTTTCTTAATTTTCAGTGTTCTGAGAGTGTACCTTCTTATGAAATTTTTTGATAGAAAGGGGCGTTTCCCGCGTTCGGTGAGACTTTGAAGGGCGTGTCTGTGAAATTTTCGCAGGCCTCCTCTTCTTTCATAAATGGCCCTCCCCAAACGCAGACGCTGGATCCGCCGCTGCATGCGGCTTATTGGCAACCTTGTAAATGCCCTTGATAACATGGTTTTGGTAACTCTACATGCTTCGATGAAACTATTGATCATCTCTGGGGGGTTTATTTCTACAAATTAGAGCACATCAGGGGTTCTTCTACGGGCGGTTATTTTCACGAAATCAGCGAAGATTATAAAAATATCAATTTTACTTTTTGTGACTATGAATATATGGGTGACAAAAATCAAGCTGTTTTGATTTTTTTAGTATTAACGCTGTGGAATGTTTGAAATGAACAAAGTATCACAGATTCTACTTTCTAGCATCAATATAGCTAAGAACAGAGCATTGAGATTTTATTTGATAATGTATCCATGTGGGAGACAGCGATTTCGTATCGATACATCAAGATTGAAATAGTATTGTCGCTCCTTTTTTCCGAAGAATGGTAACTATCAATGAATTATTCAATTGAATTTTTCATAGGCACAAGTGACTTATCTATCTGCATTTCAGTCAATTGACCATTGCTCTGACCACACTCAATTTTGGACCTAGTAATTCAATTTATCACATGTGATGCCAAAATGCAAGAAATATTTCGCTCTTTCAATTTTGCACGATAAAAAGTCTTTGGAGGCAAGCAGTGTGACACTGAATTTTGCTCAAGTAAGATAGCGCAAGCCAGGTTCCACTATCCTGATGCCACTAACCTCATGCCACTAACCGGATGCCACTAATCTGATACCACTAACCTAATGCCACTAACCAGATACCACTAACTTAATGTCACTAACTTTATGCCATCAACCTCATGCCACTAACCTAATGCCACTCACCTCATGCCACTAACCTCATGCCACTAACCTCATGCCACTAACCAGATACCACTAACCTGATACCACTAACCTGATACCACTAACCTCATGCCACTAACCTCATGCCACTAACCAGATACCACTAACTTAATGTCACTAACTTTATGCCATCAACCTCATGCCACTAACCTAATGCCACTCACCTCATGCCACTAACCTCATGCCACTAACCTCATGCCACTAACCAGATACCACTAACCTGATACCACTAACCTGATACCACTAACCTCATGCCACTAACCTCATGCCACTAACCAGATACCACTAACTTAATGTCACTAATTTTATGCCATCAACCTCATGCCACTAACCTAATGCCACTCACCTCATGCCACTAACCTCATGCCACTAACCTCATGCCACTAACCAGATACCACTAACCTGATACCACTAACCTGATACCACTAACCTCATGCCACTAACCTCATGCCACTAACCTCATGCCACTAACGTCATGCCATTAACCTAATGTCACTAATCTGATACCACTAACCTCATGCCACTCACCTCATGCCACTAACCTCATGCCACTAACCTCATGCCACTAGCCTGATACCACTAACCTGATACCACTAACCTGATACCACTAACCTCATGCCACTAACCTCATGCCACTAACCTCATGCCACTAACCTCATGCCACTAACGTCATGCCATTAACCTAATGTCACTAATCTGATACCACTAACCTCATGCCGCTAACCTCATGCCACTAACCTGTTGCTACTATCTTAATGTCACCAGCCTCATGCCAATAACCTAATGCCACTAACCTGATACCACTAACCTTATGTAACTAACCTCATGCCACTAACCTGTTGCTACTATCTTAATGTCACCAGCCTCATGCCAATAACCTAATGCCACTAACCTGATACCACTAACCTTATGCCACTAACCTCATGCCACTAACCTGTTGCTACTATCTTAATGCCACCAGCCTCATGCCAATAACCTAATGCCACTAACCTAATACCACTAACCTTATGTAACTAACCTCATGCCACTAACCTGTTGCTACTATCTTAATGTCACCAGCCTCATGCCAATAACCTAATGCCACTAACCTGATACCACTAACCTTATGTAACTAACCTCATGCCACTAACCTGTTGCTACTATCTTAATGTCACCAGCCTCATGCCAATAACCTAATGCCACTAACCTGATACCACTAACCTTATGCCACTAACCTCATGCCACTAACCTGTTGCTACTATCTTAATGTCACCAGCCTCATGCCAATAACCTAATGCCACTAACCTGATACCACTAACCTTATGTAACTAACCTCATGCCACTAACCTGTTGCTACTATCTTAATGTCACCAGCCTCATGCCAATAACCTAATGCCACTAACCTGATACCACTAACCTTATGCCACTAACCTCATGCCACTAACCTGTTGCTACTATCTTAATGTCACCAGCCTCATGCCAATAACCTAATGCCAATAACCTAATGTCACTAACCTGATACCACTAACCTCATGTCACTAACCTTATGTAACTAACCTGTTGCTACTATCTTAATGCCACCAGCCTCATGCCAATAACCTAATGCCACTAACCTAATACCACTAACCTTATGTAACTAACCTCATGCCGCTAACCTGTTGCTACTATCTTAATGTCACCAGCCTCATGCCAATAACCTAATGCCACTAACCTAATACCACTAACCTTATGTAACTAACCTCATGCCACTAACCTGTTGCTACTATCTTAATGCCACCAGCCTCATGCCAATAACCTAATGCCACTAACCTAATACCACTAACCTTATGCCACTAACCTCATGCCACTAACCTGTTGCTACTATCTTAATGCCACCAGCCTCATGCCAATAACCTAATGCCACTAACCTAATACCACTAACCTTATGTAACTAACCTCATGCCGCTAACCTGTTGCTACTATCTTAATGTCACCAGCCTCATGCCAATAACCTAATGCCACTAACCTAATACCACTAACCTTATGTAACTAACCTCATGCCACTAACCTGTTGCTACTATCTTAATGTCACCAGCCTCATGCCAATAACCTAATGCCACTAACCTAATACCACTAACCTTATGTAACTAACCTCATGCCACTAACCTGTTGCTACTATCTTAATGCCACCAGCCTCATGCCAATAACCTAATGCCACTAACCTAATACCACTAACCTTATGTAACTAGCCTCATGCCACTAACCTGTTGCTACTATCTTAATGCCACCAGCCTCATGCCAATAACCTAATGCCACTAACCTGATACCACTAACCTTATGTAACTAACCTCATGCCACTAACCTGTTGCTACTATCTTAATGTCACCAGCCTCATGCCAATAACCTAATGTCACTAACCTGATACCACTAACCTCATGTCACTAACATCATGCCACTAACCTCATGCCACTAACCTGATACCACTAACCTGATACCACTAACCTCATGCCACTAACCTCATGCCACTAACCTCATGCCACTAACGTCATGCCATTAATCTAATGCCACTAACCTGATACCACTAACCTTATGTAACTAACCTCATGCCACTAACCTGTTGCTACTATCTTAATGCCACCAGCCTCATGCCAATAACCTAATGCCACTAACCTGATACCACTAACCTTATGTAACTAACCTCATGCCACTAACCTGTTGCTACTATCTTAATGTCACCAGCCTCATGCCAATAACCTAATGTCACTAACCTGATACCACTAACCTCATGTCACTAACATCATGCCACTAACTTCATGCCACTAACCTCATGCCACTAACCTGATACCACTAACCTGATACCACTAACCTCATGCCACTAACCTCATGCCACTAACCTCATGCCACTAACGTCATGCCATTAACCTAATGCCACTAACCTGATACCACTAACCTTATGTAACTAACCTCATGCCACTAACCTGTTGCTACTATCTTAATGTCACCAGCCTCATGCCAATAACCTAATGCCACTAACCTGATACCACTAACCTCATGTCACTAACATCATGCCACTAACCTCATGCCACTAACCTGATACCACTAACCTGATACCACTAACCTCATGTCACTAACATCATGCCACTAACCTCATGCCACTAACCTCATGCCACTAACCTGATACCACTAACCTGATACCACTAACCTCATGCCACTAACCTCATGCCACTAACCTCATGCCACTAACCCCATGCCACTAACCTAATGCCACTAACCTGATATCACTAACCTCATGCCACTAACCTCATGCCACTAACCTAATATCACTTATCTGATACCACTAACCTAATGTCACCAATCTGATACCATTAACCTAAGGCCACTAACCTAATGCCACTAACCTGATACCACAAACCTCATGCCACTAACCTCATGCCACTAACTTCATACCACTAACCTCGGGCATACCGGAAAACAAGGACCCAGGACCTTAGGGCAGGACCCAGGACCGAGGACCAGGACCGAGGACCAGGACCAGGACCGAGGACCAGGAGCAAGGACCGAGGACCGAGGACCAGGACCCAGGACGAGGACCCAGGACCCAGGACCAGGACCCAGGACCCAGGACCAGGACCCAGGACCAGGACCCAGGACCGTATATGTTTTCGACGATGCACTCGCTGTTTCTTTATAAGAATACCAAGTTATAACATTGCATACCATGAACAATTGTCCATAAAATCCAAAAGTTTTACACATCGAACAAAAGACTGTTATTGGCCAATGCAAACCTGACGTGGTTGTTTTAGCATAGATGGCTAGCACAGCAATTGCTATTCTTTAGTAAGATCGCGGTATATTTGATGCACACTGCAAACCTTATAACTTTAGTAAGCCCACATCATTAAAAAGCAACCAAAGCAAAAGTAGTCTTAATATATTTAAATAGCAAGATATTAGAACGTTTCTATGCTCTAGAAGCAGGAATGGCTGCACTCCCTTTGGTATGTTTTTCCTGAACCGCGGAGCAAGAGCAAGGCGATTTTGTATGGTTTTGAGAACAACCCCCTTCCGCGGTACCAGTATTTTTATCATTTCAGATTGAACCATTGTGTCAAAAGTCCTGATCTGGATTTGAAAAAGGTTTACTATTCCATAAAATGTTTCTACTCTGAAAAATACCACTACATCTTTCTGAAAGCGGTCTCCTTTTAAATAAAAAGAAACTAGTGCATCTGAAAAAGAGCAGAAAGGAAATTTCTTTGGAATCTTATCGTGACACCCATAAAGCGGTGTCCCGAGACAGTTCGTCTAATTTGAATCTTCTATTGAGCATTTGCAGTACATAATGACTTGGAAAGATTTCTGATGACCCAGACAGCCAATGTGTGCCAAGAAAGGAGTGCCATTTTTCAAGTGACGAAAGAGGAGACCAAGGACTCATAACCCAGGACTCAGAACCTAAGGCATGCCTAGGAACTAAAATGACCAAACAACCTGCATCGTGCAAAGAATATTCTTGAAAATTTTGAAAACATTTGAAAATTTTCTAACCCTAGAAAAAGTGGAAAGGTAAAGAAATTTATATTGAGGAGCCATGCAAACGAAAACAACTGAAACGTTCATTTTGTATACAATATTAAAAAAGCTTTATGGCCCCTGTCTCCTTTTTTTTAGCTCTACACTACTGCTTGCAACGTTTACTCACACTCGAAATACTCTTATTAGCCGTGCGAACCTGACGTGGTTGTTTTAGCATAGCTAGCACAGCAATTACTATTCTATAGTAGGATGGGGGTATCTTTGATGCACACAGCAAACCTTATATCTTTAGTAAGCCCACATCATTAATAAGCCATCAAAGCGTAAATAGTCTTTATTTATTTAAAAAGTGTTTAGACATTAAAGATGTCAAAGACAGAAATGGTTTGACAGCAAAACGTTTCTGTGCTTTCTGTGCTCTAGAAGTAGGAATGGCTTCTTTTTTGTATGCTTGTAATTGCCGGCTGCAACATGCATCAGAAGTCATGATCTTGATTTAAAAAAGTTTTAAAAATTTTGTATCCCGGAAAGCGTTTCGGTTCTGAAAGAGAAAAGTGGCGACAATTCACCTAATTTCACTTTTGAGCACTTGTAGCAGCAATGACTTGGCAAAGTTTCTGATCACCTAGACAGCAAATGAGTGCCATTAGAGGTACACGCATGATCTGTCACGCGACAGACATGGTTTGTCGATATGCGCAGTGCCAATTGTAGAAGAAGTTCAGACAAGCAAAATCACTCGTCAGGATCACAGAATAGAGATCGCGGTTGAATTCTGTGTCGCGATCGACGGTTCTAATGTCTTGCTATTTAAACATATTAAGACTACTTATGCTTTAGTGGGTTTTTTAATGATGTGGGCTTACTAAAGTTATAAGGTTTGCAGTGTGCATCAAATATACCTCGATCCTACTAAAGAATAGCAATTGCTGTGCTAGCCATCTATGCTTAAACAACCACGTCAGGTTTGTATAGCCAATTACAGTGCCGTCGGAATGAAATTCGTATTGGGGGGGGGGGGGGCTGCCCATTGTTTTCCTTCTCATTTAGCACACTGTTATAAAGGAAACATACTACAGTTTGACAATTATTGGGGGGGCTCCAGCCCCCCAGCCCCCCGGTTCCCACGGGCCTGAATAAGAGTATTTCACATTTCAAGACGTTGCTTTCGTTTAATCGTACATTTTACATATTCCCGTTTTTCACGCAAAATCAGAAATAAAATCAGATTCATTTCCCCCTTACACTGATGTGCAGTCTTTTGTTCGATGTGTAAAACTTTTGGATTTTATGGACAATTGTTCATGGTATGCAATGTTATAACTTGGTATTCTTATAAGGAAACAGAGAGTGCATCGTCGAAAACATATACGGTCCTGGGTCCTGGGTCCAGGGTCCTGGGTCCTGGTCCTCGGTCCTGGTCCTCGATCCTGGTCCTTGGTCCTGGTCCTAGGTCCTGATCCTCGGTCCTCGGCCCTGGTCCTGGGTCCTGGTCCTCGGTCCTGATCCTGGGCCCTTGTTTTCCGGTATGCCCTAACCTCGTGCCACTAACCTAATACCACTAACCTGATACCACTAACTTAATGCCACTAACCTGATACCACTAACTTAATGCCACTAATCTGATACCATTAACCTAAGGCCACTAACCTCATGCCACTAACTAAATGTCACTAATCTCATGCCACTAACCTCATGCCACTAACCTGATGCCACTAATCTGATACCACTTATCTGATACCATTAACCTAAGGCCACTAACCTCATGCCACTAACCTCATGCCACTAACCTCATGCCACTAACCTCATGCCACTAACCTAATGCCACTAACCTCATGCCACTAACCTCATGCCACTAACCTCATGCTACTATACGTCTTTTTCTATATTTAACAAGCAACAGTTTGTAGCTTGCAGTGGTAGAGGCTTCCTATAACGACTTTCATTGGTACTTGAAATGAAAAGGACATCCTATACATCGATTTTCAAAAAGTTTTAAACACAAGTTTTGAATGCGTAGCCACTGTAACTAATTCAAAGTTTGCTTTTGAATTGAAAAACCAAAGGCCATATAAAATGAACTAGCATTTCATTGCAGGGAAACCTAGAATTTGTTGGAGTCAATGGTTGTACATATACTTTTGAGTTTTCCACCACCGATGCTTGTAGACATGAGAAAAAAGTCAAAGAGATTCCTTGCACCATTGTTGACAAGAACAGGAATCTTAGGGATTTGTCTCAATTAATCAAGGTCAAAGGTAGGTTTATATAATAAAGACGGTGTCTTTTAGCTAGTTTTGATCGACATGCACTATTGATCTGAGTTTGAAGTTCCTTTATCTGCAACCGTAGCCTAAATAGCGACATAAGCTCCTTGCCGAGTAAAATTCCCCTTCTGTATAATCGCCCTCTCCAAAACAAGGGATGAGCGCTTATTTGGACAAATTTCATCCAGATAGACGTTTCTTCAAACAATCTTTAGCAATGTATATGTTTGTTTGCTATTTATTTTAAAGCTACATTAGTAAAGGTAACTATACAATTTTAACGCTAGCAATTCAGGATTGGTATGTTTAGGAAACTGTAATGTTTCTTTGGACAAACAGAGGGACAACTAGTTAAAACTTCTTATTTTTCCATTTTGAACATTTATTTTCATTCTAAGTTTTCCTGCTGAATAAGTGCCAACTTTTTATTAGAGCGCAGGGGTTTCAAATAAACCTAATCATATTGCATTTTTGACCACGTTATTGTCAACTGGTTTCGTTAGAAGATCCCTTCATTTAATTGTGTCTTAGAGATCACATTTTTTTTCATTTGCCAGTCAGCTTTTTCAATTTTCACTGTTAGCTTTCTCTGGTGAAAATATTCTTCAATTAATCGATAAGAATGGATTTGCTGGTTGTTAATAACTTATCGTTATTATTAGGTGGTCACAAAGTTGCTGCGTCAGATGTCCCAGATTTCTACATTAATGTCTGCAGAGAATTAACTGGGGAAGTTGCTGGCATTCACTGCCCAGTTGGTGCCTCATCATGTATCAGTGGAGAAGATAAAGGTCACATTGTACAGTCTTCATTCCTTGAGATGGTCAATGATTACACAATCAGTTTGAAGTATGGAAACGTTTCAAGTGGTTGTTCAACTAGTTTGACATTTGTTTGCCCAAACAAAGTTTCAAAAATTGTAAGTAAACCTGCATGCGTTTCATTGAAGTCTGGTATTTTCCTGTTAAAAAGACATGTCCAAACTTTCTCAAAAGAGATCCGGGCAAGCCAGGTCTTTACGTAATCCTGAAATTTCTACTAATAGGCATGTTAACCAGGAGCCCTATCATCCACTAAAAAACAAGCAGAGCCCTCTCTGTTGCACTAAAAGCTTGCAACTTGCTTGCCTGGGTTACATAATAACACTTAATTATCGTAAAATGACATCACTTATAACAAGTTTAAACCACACTTATCACATTTAGTTTTTTATTGACTTGCCTAGTGAATAATATAAGTAATGTTATTAGTACTAATAATTTTACTATTAATTTTTTTTTGCGGTACAGAATTTGAAAATGGCTTTGAAAAAAGCAAACATTTTACGACATACTAAAATGTTTGCTTTTTTCAAAGCCAGATAATGTTATGACAGATGGAGGTTGATTCTTAAAAAGATGCCGATTTAAACCACTGGTAAAAAGTAGTACATTTAATAACCAACAATTCATTTTATCTACTCACTTTCATTCAGGAACTTATAAAAACTTTTATATGCCCAATGACTAAAAGAAGAGTCTTTTTTTACTAAGGCCATTGCTTAGTTTTTTTATGTAAAACGTAACATTCGTTCAAAACTGAAAAATGTATTTTATACACGTCATCACTTAAAGATTCTTTATGTTTTTATTTGCATTTTCCTTTTTTGCTTAACGACAGAAACAGAATGTGTGTAACAGAAAGTCAAATTTCAACCATTAAGAAGAGTATATTTTCAGTAGCAGCCTAAGAAAAATTCTTATTTTGTTTTTTAGATCTAGCCAAACCTTTTTGCAAACGCTTCAGTTTGTCGGGTTTTTACTTCATATCCTACGTTCTGCGACTAGCTACTCTTCAGTGTTCTTAGTTGTGTAACATGTCACAGAAATGAAGTTACTGTTTACCGATCTCCAGTGCTTGATGCCATAATTGCAGAGCTGTCAACTTTTGTTGTATAGAACAGAACGGTTCTAAGTTGATTCTTCGAGTTTCACGATAAGTGCGTGTCTGATGATCGAATTAAGCGTGAAGCTGGAAGTGCCAACTTAGAACTATCCTGTTCTGTACACCATAATACGTATTTTGTCAAAGAGCTAACTCTTTTGAAGCCGACAGTTTCGATATATTTAGGGTGGTCATGGGCCAATATTGCAATCTACATTTGGCTGCCACTATGAGGTGTTGTGGGAAACAGAACACGCATGCCCTGTTGCTGAGCAGATTTCAACGACTTGTAGCATAGTGTCTCGAGATGGCACGTTTGACCTTAGTGCTCTGAAGCGCCAACCTGGACATTTTTACAAAGCTCAATACCTGGAAACAAGTACAAAGAAAAAATATTCATTTTTTTTGAACATATGTGGGAATATGAAAAATTTTCCGTGTGATAACAGTAAGTACGGGTTAATTTGCTAAAATTATCTTTGTTTAAAATTCTGCGAGTAGCATTAGTGCCCTTTTATAGCCGGTTTTCCACTAGACAATATTCTGTGCGCGGGGAGTGTCTTTATTCTAAATAATGCACCCGTATAGAAAAAGACTTTCAGTTCTCAGTGTAGGAAATAGGCCTGAACACTATTCTATAAATAACAAACGTTAGATGCTTCTCTTGCTGAGAGATCTTAAACTTCTAAAGCTTCTACTTTTGGAAGATCAAAAGGAAAATAAAGGGTACATAAACAAATTGACCAAGAATTTGTTTTTTCAGATATTTTCGGACATCCCCGACAGATTTTGAAGTTCTTTTAAGATGGGTTGCGCTTCACATTTCAAAACGAAAAACAAACATCAGGAACCCATATGTAAAAGACAGAGTCAGTGTAGGCAGTCAAAGACAAAATTTTACTCTGCGTTTATCTCACAAGGGATTCATCTTGGTCAGCTATTTTTATTTAGTCATTTGCCATGTGATAGATCTTTCACATGATTTGATGGTTGGCACCATTAGACGCGGTGGAAAGTTTAGTCAATCCAACTTGCAAATGCGCACATAGCGGAGCGATTAACAGTGACCATTGTTAAAAATAAACAATGCAAATACAATAGCCGCTCCCGCGCGCGGAAATTTCCGACTAGTGGTAAACCGGCCTAAATCTGCATGTGATTATATTTCTTATATCCCTATTGCTTTAGCTTGGGGTGGCTTCATATGTTAATTGCAGGTCCTTTTAAATCTATGTTATGCAAGAACAGGATGACGAAGGCGGCTATTCTTTCTTTATTACTTTTTGGTGGATATTCTTTGGTTGATATTCTGTGGTGTATATTCTGTGATGGATATCCTGTGATAGATGTCGTTTGGTGGATGTTCTTTGGTTGTTTTTCTTTGTTGAATGCTCTTTGGTAGATATTATTTGGTGGATGTTCTTTGGTTGTCATTCTGTAGTGGATATTCTGTGGTGTATATTTTGTGATGGATATTCGGTGGTGTATATTTTGTGATGGATATTCTGTGGTGTGTCTTTCGTGGTTGATATTCTGTGGTAGATATTCTGTGGTTGATATTCTGTAGTGTATATTCTGTGGTTGATATTCTGTAGTGTATATTCTGTGGTTGATATTCTGTAGTGTATATTCTGTGGTTGATATTCTGTAGTGTTTATTCTGTTGTGGATGTTCTGTAATGTATATTCTGTGGTGGATGTTCTGTAATGTTTATTCTGTAGTGTATATTCTGTAGTGTATATTCTGTGGTGGATATTCTGTAGTGTATATTCTGTGGTGGATATTCTGTGGGTTATATTCTGTGGTGGATGTTCTGTAATGTTTATTCTGTAGTGTATATTCTGTAACGTATATTCTGTGTTTTAGTGATAAAATAGGAGTCTGATATATTACAGCTGACATATCAGGTCCTTAATTTTAATTGAAATTATATGTGATATTGTTTTCGGCATTGCTACGATAGACAGAGATCTGTAACGAAGATTTGACTGCAAAGAAACAATAACTTTCTTAAGCATTAAAGAAAAATATTTCAGTCATTATTGCTTAAGCTAGTGCTAAAACTTAAGAAGTTCAGTTGAAACTTATACCTCTAATGACGATATATACCCTCATAATGACGATATACCGTCCCAAAATGACGATATAACAGTCCCAAAATGTCGATATACAGTCCCAAAATGACGATATACCGTCCCAAAATGACAATATAACAGTCCCAAAATGACGATATAACAGTCCCAAAATGACGATATACCGTCCCAAAATGACGATATAACAGTCCCAAAATGACGATATACAGTCCCAAAATGACGATATACCGTCCCAAAATGACGATAGAACAGTCCCAAAATGACGATATACCGTCCCAAAATGACAATATAACAGTCCCAAAATGACGATATACAGTCCCAAAATGACGATATATAGTCCCAAAATGACGATATACCGTCCCAAAATGATGATATAACAGTCCCAAAATGACGATATACCGTCCCAAAATGACGATATAACAGTCCCAAAATGATGATATACCGTCCAAAAATGACGATATAACAGTCCCAAAATGACGATATAACAGTCCCAAAATGACGATATAGACTCTCGAATGATTTATTGAGTGTATACAATGATTATCAAACTTTGATCTTGGTTTCTTTCATGCGAATTGAAGCCTAAGAAAGTGGCAAACATAGTTTCAACTTCTGTTAAGGAACTTGTTATCCCGTTGCTATCACAATATGTTATCAGGAGATCAATTGCAATTGCATTTTCCAAAATGAAAAGGCCTGTGATTAGAGCTGGTTTTTGTAAGTTTAATTTTGATGTTATGCAGAACCTTTTCTGAACAAGTCTAAATATAGTTTTTTAAACAACTCAGATACCGATGTTGCTGTTTGCCAGACGACGTCTACATCGGCAGTCAGTGCTGGAAAAGCCAGCTTCATGAAGCTTCGATATGTCGATGGGCAACTGTTCCTTACATACCACCACGGTCAGACTTGCCATAATGGACTGCGAAGATCCACCATAATCGTGTTTTATTGTAATGAATCGGCAGGTCCTGGTTCTCCAGTTTTCAATCAAGAGCGTCATTGCAATTATTTCTTCGACTGGCCTACCAACCTTGTTTGCCCAAGAGCAAGAAAAACAGGTAAACTTTGTAGATTGTATGCTTAATGTATTTATTAAACCAATAGCTGTGCTGTGAAATTTTACTGACTGGTATTAAACCAACTAACATGTGCAGAACTTGTGTGTACGATAAGGTGCTGAAACCAATAGACTTTCCTATCAAATGTCCACTAAATAACATATGACCTAGCTCGATCTATGCAACGGCTGAATGTCCTAGCAATTAATAGGGAAGTTAATATCTCCTTTTTTTTAGGTGAAACTTGCCGTGTAGTTAACTCGAAAAACAAGGTTTATGATTTAACGGAATTGAAGAAGGTTGCCAATGAAAGCTGGAGTGCTGTTGATGCGACCTCGAGCAATTTCGATGGAATTTATTTGAATGTGTGTGGAGCTTTAAGGCCTAGCACAGTGACTTCAGACTGTCCAAGTGATAATGCCGCTTGCATCATTTCTGGAAACTCAAAAATTGGACTAGGAAAATTTGAGACTGGCCTTGTGAATGATGTGGAAAACTCTGTACAACTTGTATACACCAATGGTACATTCTGCGATCTAACTAATAGAAAGAGACGTAAAAGTTTAATTACCTTTGTATGCCATCCTGGACAGCTGTCGACATCACCAACCTTGATTAGTAAGAGCCAAGATGACTGTCAGTATGAATTTGTCTGGAAAACTGGTAACTAGTATCTTTCTTTCTTTTTGTCAGAAAAAATGTTTTTGTCCTTGTATGACACGAGTACTTATAATGGTTTTTATGTTTTGGGTTAGATTATCATCATTTTATAAGGAGTATGATTTTTGGTAAAGTGACATTTTAGACTTTTTGGGAACTATTTATAATTGATGCTTATTCGGGCAAGGAATAATTTCGATCCAGCCAAGTTTTATAAACTTGTTTGTCCAACTCTTCCTCGACTCACCCTTGCCCATGTTTCTAAAGCTGCTTGCCTTTTTGCATTTTTTGATCCTTCAAAACGTCAACAATATACCTTTTTTATCAAAAAAGAGCACTTGAACTCTCTAGCTTTTCTAGTTTTTGAGTCTTCGCAGGCAAGTGTTTTTTGCAATGCATTTGTTCACATCTGTTCAAGACAACCCTTTTCGTACATTATGAGAACCAAGTCCTATAAAATCTTTCAAATAAGTTGGTAAACAACCAATGTCATTTACTTAGTGAAGGTTTGTGAACAGGAGCAAAACGACATTTGCATTTTGTATTAAATCGTTAATGTTGTTGATTTGATTTGATGTCTGAAAATATTGTTTGTGAACGTATAGCGGCGGCTTGTCCACTTGGGCAGGTGATTGGCGATGGATGTCAGGTTGCTGATCCAACTGCGGGATATTCTTTCGATCTTACGCAATTGTCCAGAGCAAGGCCTGTAAAGGGGAAAGATTACTTTGCTGCCAGAGATAGTGGCAATGAATACGAGTATCAAATAAAGGTAAACATGTTATGTTTGTTATGTTATGTTATGTTATGTTATGTTATGTTATGTTATGTTATGTTATGTTATGTTATGTTATGTTATGTTATGTTATGTTATGTTATGTTATGTTATAATATGTTATGTTTTGTTATGTTATGTTATGTTATGTTATGTTATGTTATGTTATGTTATGTTATGTTATGTTATAATATGTTATGTTATGTTATGTTTTGTTATGTTATGTTACGTCATGTTTCTTATGTTATGTTATGTAATGTTACGTTTTGTTATGTTTTGTTATGTTATGTTATGTTATGTTATGGTATGTTTTGTTATGTTATGTTATGTTATGTTATGTTATGTTATGTTATGTTATTTTATGTTATGTTATGTTATGGTATGTTTTGTTATGTTATGTTATGTTATGTTATGTTGTTTTGACCACAGGTTTTTCCCCTATGAAAACTCAGTAATTTGGTCTCTGTTTACAACTTAATGAAGAAAAGAACCTTCATTGACCATATCTCACCCGATTGTTGACATATTTTGCTGATTTTGTGGTGTTATTTTAGGTTATCTGTTCAAAATTCAAAGCTTAATAAAGTATATTTTCACCACGTCATATTAGAGAGCTTCATTTTCATGCTAAAGGTAATGTGTCCAGCAAGCATGTCTGCGGGTATTTTCAGAAACATGTGATTTTTTATGTCATCGCCCCAGCCATTACGGTCGTTCTGTCTGTCTACCCTGTTGCGAGGTTAGCTTTTTATGTGAGCAGTTTTGCATTGCAAGAATACTGACCAATTGCAAGCCGTTTTTTAATGTTGCTTGACAAGTTTGGTATACGCAGTCCTTTTATATCGACACTTTACCTATGATAGGTTTGCCTCTCTTCACCGTTCGTTGTTCCCTTGAAAAATCTAAATCGAAAACTCTTTTAGGTTTGTGAAGGCTCAAGCAAGACGCAGTGCACGAGAGATGGAAAGAGAAAGATTGGAGCATGTCAATACAAGCCTTCGACTGGAATGACCCAAGTGACTGGAGAAGCAAATTCGAATCTTATATACTTTGACGGCTTGCTTAAGCTAAGATACGTGCATGGTGATCAATGCCATAATGGGAAGATAAGAGAATCCCAGATTACTTTCCTCTGCGATGAGAAGGCCGGAGTTGGTCATCCACAATTTGAAAAGGAAATCACTTGTGGCATTTATAACTTTCTCTGGTATACCAAGTTTGCCTGCCATTCAAAGGTATATAGTTTTCTTAGTTTTACAACAAATGTTGAAACGATATTGGCCTTTGCCAAAAACACATTGCCTCATGTTTATGCGAACTCCTCTTAATAACCAATCCAGGTGGTACATACCTTTGAACCGTGGACTATTGCTCTTTGATAGTTTATAATAAATAAAAAATGGCAAAAGCAAATTTGATTCGTTTTAGATTGTTGAATGCAGCGCCACGTCAAACAAAGCCCGTTATGACTTATCAAAATTGTCCACCAATCACCGCTGGGTAGCAGTTCATGGAAACAAAAGATACTACATCAGCGTTTGTAAACCGCTGTTCCATAGGCCAGCTGGCTGTCCTGTAACTTCCGCGGTCTGCAGTGTCCAAGTAGATTCTAATGGAGTTGAGACTTTTCAGCAGGATTTAGGTATGTTCAGCTCGTATTCGGACACAACCTTTGATAATCCCTCAAAAGTTGTTCCATGTTGTGGAGCTATAGACATCGGTTCTCTTTGAGATAACTACACACCACTTGTGATTACGGTATTCATTAGTGACATCAACTATTGCATTAAATGCTGTAAATTTACATTTAACGTGAGTTTACATTTAACGTTACTTTCGGGGATTAAAATCACTTTCAGTAACAGATAGTAATGTTTATCATATAGCATTATGCTTGGCATGCAGCGTAAATCTCAATCTGCTGCTAATAAATGAAATATCCGCGTTTTATAACTTGTTGCCGATGGGGACTTTGCTATCTGCCCTTAGTATTAGCCTATGCATGATACAGTTTTGCATCTCCAAACAATCATACCGCCATGGTTCTATCAGCGTTCACGTAGGGGCTGGTCCCAACCCTTCCTTACAAAAGTAGGTGCACTGAGACCTATTCGAAACGTTTTCTGAATTTTGAAGATCTTGTCATCTAACTAGGTCCAATAGTCTAATAAGGGGTGTCAACAAGATAATAGATAATAAGAAACATCAGAATAGCAACTAGAAATCACATGAATTTTTGACAATGGAAAGAATTTTTAATTTGTTTTCTGTTACTACCTAGCTTCCAAAAAGTGTTTTTAGGGCACTGAGAAATTAAATTATGCTTATTAAATTAAATTAAATTAAATTAAGTTACCTGGTTCTTCCTGTTCATATAAGCAAAATGCGTGATTCTTATGTCTGGAGTTACAGAGAGCAGAAGACTCTCTTCTTCCTAAGCGCTTGTTTGATCATTTCTGTGACCAAAACTAGAGAACCTTAAAACAGTAGTCCGTGGCCCTAATTACTGAGATATCCTCTCGATGCCTTTGTGGCCAACAAGAATGGTGGTGTGAGCGTAAACCTTCAGTACCTGTTTTAGAATGGATCCAGATTGTGTATCAAAATGTATGTTGCAATATACTTTTATGTTTAAGCATGGCCATATAATACCTGACAGAGCTTTTATATACAGAGTTTTTATATACCAGGCACTATTAAAGCTTCGCCGGTGGTGGAATCTAATGGTGATCTTGTTATGACTTACAGAAACGGTAGTTGGTGTGACAAAAATAAAACCATGTCTACAGTAATTCGTTTTATTTGTAAAAGTGATGCTGCGGAGGTAATTCACTTAAAAGTTGTAATTCTTGTTTTTATTTATTGTTGCATGCAATCCTGGCAAAAACAATTTTTTAAAGCCTGTTTTTGAAGGATATTTGTTACGACTTTTTAAAGGACATGAGATGGATGCCGAATTCTAAGATTATTAGTTGAAGTATCTTCAACTGCAAGAATTTCAATTTTATGCCTTTTGCCTTCGTACATGGGCTAATAAACGAGTTTTCAGCGAGACCATGAGTTGCAAATAAGTTCCTCTTGATAAGTAAATAACTCTTTCTTTTCATATTTTCTTCGCTAGATGTATTTACTTTTGCTTTTAAGGGAAGCCCTGTGCTAGATTTGGATAATTCGGATTCGTGCAACATTGCTTTCAGATGGGAAACAGAGCATGCATGTTCTACTGAGACGTCAAATACTGGAGGAAAGGGCAGCTGCTCTGTCCAGGATCCGGTCTCTAAATACATTTTCAACTTGACATCATTACGAAGAGTGGCCGGATTCTATCGTGTCAGGAATGGTGGAGACACATTTGTTCTCAATATCTGTGGAAATGTTTCCGGGGCAGGATGCGACGACCAGTCGTCTGGAGTGCAACCTGCTGCCTGTAAATTGACCGGCGTTAAGGATAATAATCCGGTCATTGGTGTCCTCTCACAGCAACTAAAGTACAGTGAAGGGACAATAACCCTTGACTACAAGTAAACAGCTTTAATATCCTTTTTATACCTTTTATAATAATTTATTGTTTAGTACTATGGCACTTACGCTGTCCATGATTATATCGAAATCGCGCTTTTTTCTTGTTACAGGGATGGCGAAAGGCAAGATAGTGGCTACAAACTCAGCACAAGGATAACTTTCTTCTGTAACAGAAAAATTGGTATTGGCTCACCAACTTTTGATAATTTTGCAGACAACGTGTTTTCATTCAAATTTGAAACGTCACTCGTTTGTGTCCCAGATCCAGTTCAGTGCAGAATTTTCGGACCGGATAATGCCCTTTACAATCTGGAACCGCTAATTAAAACCAAAGGTGATGTCAAAATTTTAAAACTGATTAAGAGTAAAACGTGATAGTTTTGCCTTTCCTTTTAAATTCCATAATTTTAGCTATTGATTAGCGTATGTTTTAAAACTGCAAATAATTTAACGGCTTCCTGTAAAGTAGTAAATGGCTTATGGAGCTACCATGACTAAAGAATTTGCAATGAAGTGAATGATTGAAATGAATAGCCGGAATCTTCCTTAGAGTATACTATAAAAGCGTGTCTGATTAAGTTTTCTAAAGAGTCGCTTAAATAGAGTTATGAGCATGCAGTCCTTCTTTACCACTATTAATGTTGCAGCGTTGATATGTTATTTTTGTGTGTTTTCTTCTTTGGTAATGCTGCTTGTATTCTCGGTGACAAACGTCTTCTCTAAGTAAATTTCTAAAGCTGTCTGGCTGGTCGCCTTTTTTCAAAATGTCTAGCTGCATCATCAGTAAACATGTTACGTAGTTCAACATAAATTACCTTTCAGTATTTTGCATGCTCTTTTCATAGGATATTGGACTGCCTTGAATAAAGAGTCCAGCGGGCAAAAACACCATTATTTCATGAATGTTTGTAAGCCGATGGTTAAAAAACCAGCCGCATGTCCGAGTGGTTCCATAGCAGCTTGTCAGGTGGATTACAACTCGGGAAAACAAGTCGGTTAGTAAATTTAAGCCTTAGGAATGATAGAATAATTAAAAATCATTATAATAATCAGTTTATTTACAGTAGGCTGCTAAAAGATGGCTTACTTACAGCCAATTAAGGCCTACGTACAAATTTAAAGTTAACAATGCAAATTGAAGGTAAAATCAATACATAAAAGTAAGTATTATTATGTTTAATGGGAAATAATATATATCTACATGTCTTTATAGTTATTTGCCGCTTTTCTCTTTTTTCAATTAATGAAGCCGACTTTTGCAACATGATTCTAATAATAATTGCAGGGAAAATTACAGATACAATGATGTTATCATTTATCCTAACAAACGGCTAGATATCAGGACTATGCAACGTTATACTATATAAGGGAATTATTCCCATCTGAATGCTCTCCATCTTCTTTTACCCATTTCATGCTTTTTATATATGTGGTTGGTATAAAGATATTTCATGTTCATCCTTTCCGCTTTCTAATTCTGTTTGTAACTAAAGATTTCTGTTGATCAAGTTTTACTGATCGTACAGCCACCAACATCCTATTTCAATCTTTTTCCGCTATAGCGTAGTACTGAGTTGTGCTCCGGATGCTGAGTAAATGTCTAGAAATTGTGTTTCCTTTCTCGCGATTAAAAATTACTTGTTTTTATGTCCTTCCTACTACTGAAACTGCCTTCTCACCATGCATTCTTTTCTATTACTAGGTCATCGTATTGGCTACGTTACAAGTCAGCCGAAGGTCAAAAACAAGACCGTACTGATAAGATACTCCAACGGAGAGTATTGTCATCACAGCAAACAGAATCGAAGTGTTCAGATATTCTTCCACTGCAGCTCTACAGAGGTAATGCCTTGTATCCGTTCCACCAAGTGAAATAATTTGTGAGTTCTGGAGTGACATTGGAAGTGGTGGGTAGGGGTAGTTTGTGAGCTCTTCGGTTAGTGCTGTCTTAAGTGAATATTTTGTCCTTTTTTACCAGGGTTCACCGGTCTTTCTAACGGAGACAAAAGAATGTGGCTATATTTTCAATTGGCTAACGCCCAGTGCATGCCCGAGAATCAACGACGCCGGATCAAGCTGCAAAGTTGAAGACAATGTTTTCAATCATGTCTTCGATCTATCAGATCTTCCTGAGAAGCAAGTAATCGTTAACGGTTCAAAGTTCGCACTCCGTCCTTGCGGCAAAACAAAATGTGGAGATTTTGGAGCTTGTTTAATGTCAGGTACATTCAGAATTTTGAAAATTTCCAAAACACAAACTTTTCATGTTTCTGCTCGAAAGTATGACAATCCTTTTTATTTTCAACAATATGCAATACTTAACTTCTTTTTTTGCCATATTTTAATGCGCCAGCAAGCCTTTTCCATTGCTTTCGAGGGGGCTATCTCCTCATACTTCTCTCTTCGGAGCACCCCCACTTGTTGCCTCGGAGCACCCAGCATGGTGGTAACAGTTCTGCTTTTTTATAGGAAAAGCAACAACTAACATTGGTGAAACAAACAACGTATTGAAACTATCAAATGGAGACCTCGTGGTCGATTACAAACACGAGACGATATCCACGAAAATACGCTTTGTGTGTCACAATGGTGAAGATACTTTGTCACTGACAACTGACATCAGGGGGCGGAACCTTTTACAGTTGCAAAGGTAAGTCTGGTAAGCTTAACCATCTGCCTTACCATAACGTCATCATCCTTTAATACAACTCTGCTGGTCAACATAAGTATTTGCACATGTCATGTTTGTTGTCTGCTGAGTTCAAATTCACAATAAGAAGAAAAACTGAAAGGAAATATAACAACTGTGCTGTTCATAAGCTGCATAAACCGCTTGAAATTACATTTTAGTTTTTGGTAGGTAATAAATTTAGTTTATCGACAAAAACAGTTGTGAAAAAGAAGCTCTTTTACTTCCTGGTGGTGATAGCAAGCATCGCGATTCCTTTGTCATAAGCACGGATTGCAATTCATCATTGATCCACATGGAAACATGGAAAGATTTAACATTTTAAAGAGTCTTCTATAAAATATAGATTCATACTAGGAGGTATTGTTTGTGAGAGCGTATCGACGTCGTAGCTGAGATAGTGATAGAATTGTGGACTTGGTCGAAAGCTTCTGGTTAAATAACCTGTTTTATGCCGTTCTGAGACTCTGATAAGCGTTCTCCAACGGGACAAACAACAAGCACTGATTTTATTCTTACCCTGGATCATCTCAGTAACGGTCAGATCAAGACAACTTTTGAAAAACAGCTTTAAACATCTTGAAGAGACTTTTTTATGACTAAACATTTGCAAAATACCGAATAAACTGTGGAGGCCCAATTATAAACTACCTACACCAATACCAATAAAACTCGGCGTTTCATGCTGTTTTTGAAGCCATCTCCAGTCTAGCCTAGTTGTTTAATCACTACTAGAATGACATCATTTTGATACTCTTTGTATTAATTTAACTTCCTCTTTAATGGAGCTTTTTACGGCTCTGTATGCTAGCTTCGGTATCGAATAATGTTGAGACCTATACAGTTTACTCTCGATAAGTGGAACCTCCACGGGACTGAAGAAGATGGTTTCATTTATCGAATGTTCCACTTGTCCAAATTGCTCGATAAGTGGAAGGAATCTCCATGAAACCGAAAAAAAGTTCCATTTATCGAAATTCTTCCTTGTCTGATTTCTCTGGAGAACGGGGCATTTACGAATAATGAAAAGCAGGGGGAAAGGAACAGACAAATTTGCTGTTGCAGTCATGAAAAATGACTTTTTGGTCGGCTATCTACCAAAAGGAAAAACAGGAAGATTTGCAAAAATGGTTTTTTACTTCCTACGAGCCTGTGACTCAAAACACTTGCTCCGTCGAAGTTGTTGGACAAGCGATCAATCAAGGAGATGGAAATAGAGTGAAGGTGCCTTGCAAGTTATATTCTGCGGCTGAGGAAAGTTTTATAAACATTTTGAAAGAACAACTTCCAAAGGCTCTATAAATTTACAATAAATGCACTCCCCTCACTAAAGTATTGCACCACCTTGTTCAAAATGGCGGCACTTTTTGTCAATATTTTTACAATACAAGACATTTGAATGCATGAATTGACTGTAATAGGCATATTTTATAGCAAATTTCGCGGGAAAAATTTGCAAATTTTGCTGACGCCGTAGAATACCTAGTTAGAAATGTAAATATTACGTAAAAACATTATTGTTTGAAAAAATGTAGACCACGCCTAAGGGAGAAAATTTGTCAAATGAGATGCGGGTCCCTATAAAATTTCCATGAATAGGCAACCTTGATGCTTGGCAATTACTTTGGCAATAGTTTCTTTTTGTAGCAAAAGCTAGATTTTTCGGTAGGTTACAGTTTTTCTCGCGACAATTTCTCTAAAATCATTTCTTATCGATTACAAAGTTACTTGGCTAATCTAAATTTTTAGACTGATTCAAAGGTTTGCATTTGAAACTGTGGGCTTTTTATTTCTCAATCACTAATTTTTAATTTTATAATAGCATTGCATTGAGTGGCTTCCTCTTTTGGGAAAGTCAATTTGAAGTCAACTGTAAAATTTTGAAGATTTTGTTCAGTGGTTGTTGGAATGGTTTCGGGAGACATGTTGTGTAGTGCACGTGTTTAGCACAAGTCGCATTTTTATTTATCTTTGGTCAAGGGACATGTCTTCTTCGGAACCTCTTCTCTGGCAATTTTTGTTCAAGGATTGTACCACTCTAGTGCTTGACAATTTTCAAGTGATTTTCATTGCCTAACAAAACAGCTTTTGGATGTATCATTTCCTATCATTAATGGGGAAAACGTGTACATTTTCCTGGATTCTTCAAACTTTGGTTGCAAAATGTCCTCAACTTTCTAAAGGTTGGTGTGTTTTCGCCCTTTTCTGCTTATTGCATCTAAATTATGTATTTTATTCTTTTGTGGTGTGTGTCAAAATATGTACTTGTATGCAAATGCATTTCCAGGTTGGTATTTGCATCAGTTTGAAATTTTAGTCGAGACACACTTAATGCCTATTTTTTAAAGTGTCATCTATGTTATGGCAATAGAACTAGTTACATTTGTTGCTAGAACAACCATGCAACTTTTGTGCTGCCTTTGTTTTGAATATGTCGATCTATCGACGAATCTTTAATCATTCAAAACTATGTGGTGTTTTCGTCCTGAAATGTTGCGTGAGCAGTGTTGACATTTGCTGTAACCCCTGTGATTCATTGCGCGCATGGCAGGTACATTTTTCTCCTATGCTATATATGGAATATAAATATATTTAGTTAAGCGTTGTTCAAACTGGGCAACATTGTCGGGCAACATTCACAAATTCCTAATGTTGCTCAAATGTTGTCCAGTTTGGCCACCGTATAGGCCGACAAATTCATCAAGAAATTTGTTGCTCGAATGTTTGAACATGCTCAAACATTTTTCGGCAACCTTTTTTGCTCAGCTTTACGTTGTCCAGTTTGGCCACATTGTCGGGCAACAATTCACCTTAATTTTCCATCTGAGAAAATCCAACTTGCACAGTGATGTATTGCAAAACAGTTTGCTCTACTCGATTCAACAAATTGTCCTGTCAAAGTTTAAGCTTTCAAGTTGATTGTAACGAATGGGAAGAAAAACATGGAGTGGAAGAATAGTTTAGGAAGATAAAAGGTCTCATCTGAAACAAATCCAAATGCAAGCTCTTTGAAAAAACAAATCAGCCAAATGCTACCCGCGTGCTCGACCATAGAGTGCTAAGCAACAAAGTTGTTGTGATGTCAAAATCAGCTTCCAGTAGCTGCAGCTTGCTTTCTATCTGCCATACTTATCCAAAATTTTGCTCAAAATCAAATATGGCGCGGAAAACCACATATCAGATCATATTTGGCACGCTGTTTTGAGAACATCATCAAAAGATGCTGCACGACAATGTTGCCCAGTTTGGCCACCATGTCTCGGCGACAAAAAATTAACAAAATTTCGAGCAACATTGTCGGGCAACAATGTTGCCCAGTTTGGCCTGTTGAACTAGCCATCATGGTGGATAAACGAGTTAGTAGAGGAATTAATACGCGATACTTCACGCCATTTTTATAATATCAATGCGAACGAAAAAAACAAGAACACGAGGTAAGATCACAGGGTTACAAAGTTACATGACCCAGTCCTCCTAACAACAACAAAATTTTGTGACTATAATTAAAACTAAAGTTTAATACTTAACACCCCCACTTAAACTTTATGTAGTATATATAATTATAAATTCTAGTATATGAAGAACAACAAAACGCAATGTTATCAAATAGTTCAAGTTTATATTCCCATCATTACTGCAATAAATTTCTTGAGCTTGAAACTGGCAATTGGCTTTGTAAAGACATCAGCAATGTTCTTCGCTGTTGGAACATAAATCAGATCCATAATACCTTCTGAAACTATTGATCTAACAAAATGATATTTTATGTCTATATGTTTTGATCTTTGATGTACCATAGCATTTTTAGCTAGAGCTATTGCACTTTGGTTATCACACTGCAGTACAAACTTGTCATATAAAGTAGAGTTTGTCATGTCTTTCAATTACTGCATTAAGAATATTGCTTCCTGTGTTGCTTCTGCTAAGGCCATACACTCAGCCTCACAGGTAGATAGAGCAACTGTTCTTTGTTTTCTACTTTTCCAGGATATCATGGGTCCGTTGCTTACTAACTGGTATGCATAGCCAGTAATGCTTCTTCTGTCTTCAGAATTAGCCCAATCTGCATCACAATATCCGAATAAATGCATTTCGTCTTTAGATTTGTGGAATATCAATTTCTGACTCATTGTTCCTTTAAGGTAACGTAATACATGTTTTGCCATGGTCTCATCAGCTGAAGTAGGGTTTGCCATGTGTTGTGCTAATTTGGTGACAACATAGCACAAATCAGGTCTAGTTGAAGTCATGATATATATCAAACTTCCAACTATCTTTCTATACAACTTGGAATCAGTTGGATCAGATGTATTTTCATTTTCCTTGTATGAACTTTCACAAGGAGTACTTCTTGTCTTGCAATCGGTCATGTGAAATCTTTCAAGCACTCTCTTAATGTATTCAGTCTGATTCATTGTAATTTGGTTACCTTCTCTGCTGAACTGTATGCCTAAAAACCATCCAATTTCTCCTAGGTCTTTCATCTTGAATTTTTGGCAAAGAAAACTTTTTACTTCATTGAGTGAAGACATGTTGCTGCTGGCAATGATAATATCATCTACCCATACAATGATTATTATCATCGTGCCCCCAGTGTTCTTAGTGTATACACAAGGATCTGCAAGGGACTGTGTGACCTTATCATTGATTAACTGAGAGTGAAGAAATGTGTTCCAATTTCTCCCACTTTGCTTCAACCCATATAAGGATTTGTTTAATTTCCAAACTTATCGCTCACCCTTTTCACCATTCACTGTATATCCCTCTGGTTGTTCCACATACACCTTACAGTCAATTGGTGCATTCAAATATGCAGTTTTAGCATCCATCTGATGTACAATGAGATTTTTTTGGGGCTGGCAAGTTGCATTAGCATCCTTATTGAAGTTATTCTAGCTGTTGGTGAAAAAGTTTAATTATAGTCTACATCTTGAGTTTGAGAATAACCTTTTGCAACATACTTGGCTTTATATTTTAAGTCATTGTTGGGGCCAATTTTCTTAGCATAAACCCATCTTCCTCCAACTAATGTTTTCTCCTCAGGCAATTTAACAAGATCAAATGTTTGATTATCTTTCAGTGCACACATTTCTTCCTGCATAGCAGTCTTCCAGTGACTTGCTTCACTAGAAACTAGTGCCTCGTCGTAGGTTGTTGGCATTTCATCCTTACTCATAGCATAACAAAAGTCAACTGTATAACCAGTATTATCTGATTCAGTTACATAGTCCTTGAAATATTTTGGCTGTTTGCGTTCTCTTGTTGGGTATCTCCTTTCGTGTCCCTTTCTCTGGCTGCCTTCACCTGGAGGGTCTAACTGAGCAGACTGTTAAACTGTTTCCTGCAATTCAACTTTTTCATCTTGGTCAGGTTGTCTCTCTCTTCTTATAGCTATGTCTTCTGTGTCAATGGCCTGTTCATACGAACTTGTACTGAATTTCACACATCGTACTTTCCTAATATTGCCACTATTTGGAAAGTAAATCAAGTAAGCAGGACTGTTTTTGTCATACCCAATAAATATGCCTTTCTCACTTCTGGCATCTAACTTTGTCTTGTTCTGTGTATATGCAAAGCACACAGAGCCAAATGTATTCATATTACCAATGTTAGGTTTATGGCCTGTGAATGCCTCCACTGCTGTCTTCTCTGTTCTTGGATTATAGCACCTATTCCTCACATATACTGCTGTCATCACAGCATATACCCATAGTGACTTTGGCAGTGTAGATTCCAATAACAGACACCTTGCCATATCAAAAATGGATCTCCAGGACCTTTCCACTGTTCCATTCTGGTGAGGAGAATAAGGTGCACTCATTCCTGTTTTATTTTATTTTCTATCAATAGCTGTTTAAACTTCTCACTTGTGAATTCTCCTCCATTGTCACATCTCATCCTCTTGACTGTTCCATAGACTGCAACATCTGCTAAGAATTTTTCCATTGCATGAATGGCATCATTCTTTCTTTGCAGAAAGTACACCATGATCAGACTTGAGTAATCATCTACAATAGACATCACATATCTGAAGCCATTTCTTTCTGCAGGTTCTATCGGTCCAGCCAGATCAACATGTACCAGCTCCAGTGGTGCATTGGCACGTTTATCTGGACTTCTGTTTCTGTACTGTGTCATTTTACCCTCTGTACAGATGTCACATTGGAAACTATCTTTATATTACTTGTAATCTTCATACCATCTACAGGTCATACATACCTACATGCTTTTTTTTCATGGACTGGTCCATTCAAAATTCCCCAAATATATGCTTTTAATAAATTTACATGTATTTGGGGATGCAAAATCAATATCTGTTGTGTCATAAACATTAAGATCTTCACGATGCGCGGCGATACACTTTCCTACCAAATATCAGTTCAGTTGCTGTGGTGGATTCACCCCATCCACAAGCTTGAAAATAACAACATTGTCCCGTGGCCTTACAGGTTACCCAGCCCCTTTAAGATGATTTTTTTGGAAAAGTTCCACTTATTCGAATAACTATTGCTCATGGGACCAAAAATATGGCTCCACTTAACGAAAGTTCCACTTATCGAGGGTTCCGCTCATCCGAATAAAATAAGAGAGGTTTGTTAATGCAAATCCAAGGAACCGGAGAAATTGGTTCCACTAAACGAAAGTTCCACTTATCGAGGGTTCCGCTTATCCGAATAAAATAAGAGGTTTGTTAATGCAAATCCAAGGAACCGGAGAAATTGGTTCCACTAAACGAAAGTTCCACTTATCGAGGGTTCCGCTTATCCGAATAAAATAAGAGGTTTGTTAATGCAAATCCAAGGAACCGGAGAAATTGGTTCCACTAAACGAAAGTTCCACTTATCCGGGGTTCCACTTATCGAGACCTGACTGTACTATGGGATAATTTAGGAAAACATATTTTTGTGTGAAATTTAATTTACTTTTCTCTTGCATAGACGCTTCTTTGTCGAAATGCTGATGAAAGGAAGACGAATTCCTAAGACATATAAGACAGAAAATCAATGGCAGCAGATCCATGCTAGAAAATCTCCTTAGAAATATTCTTTCATCGTCAAAACCTACTGGTTACATTAACCTTAACATTTTTGCCACGTTTGGCCTGATTAGCGGTATTTTATACATTTTATAACTCTTGTAAAGAATCTTTTGTCAACTTTTGTAAAGAATTTGTCTAGGATTTGTAACTATTAGAAAATGTCAAAACTACTATACAGTTTGATTTATGTATTTAGGTACGAATTTGAATGGAAAACACAAGCAGCGTGCCTGCCGCATTACAAGATTGAATGCAGTCTCTTCGTCAATGACAAAGCACAAGATGAAATGTATGACCTATCGCCATTGTCAAGATGGGATACGAACTGGCGGGCTCTGATTGACACTGACCGAGTAGGCTACCCAGTCGAACGCAAAATTTATATTAACGTATGCAGGAATATAGTCAAGACGAAAAACGACGACACTGCAGGCTGTCCACATCAATCCGGAATCTGCATGATCCGAGGATCGCAAAAGTAAGTTTTCTGGTTAAGTTGTTTATTTTCACTTTGCTCGTATACCTCAAGCTTCCTCTAACAAAGCTTTGCCTAGATATAGATAGAAGAATCAGGAGAGGACTTTTTCTTTCAATGCAAAAGTATATTTCCTCTGCCTCGGTTGCCCTATTTGAGGTATATGTCGTAAGCTAGTCGATTCCATTTACATTTATCAAAATAGCCTTAGGGCCTAACATATGTCTCATCAAAATTTCAGAGTCTTGTAACAAACGAGCAAACAAACATTTACCAGTTCATTTAGATCTTGCAAGTGTTTACTGAAATCACTGATTCGACGGAAACTTCCTGTTTTAGCTGCCAATTCCAAAAAGCTTTTTTATTCAATATGCTTATTTGTCAATTTAAATATCCTTGTTTCTGCACAAACGTCGGTCATATTGTGTGCTGTCACTTCTGTTAAAAACAAAATATCGCAAATTTAGTATCTTTTTCTTAATTAAGAATGTATCAGACTTCCAAATACTCTGTCAACTTTATCCTCGTTTTGGACAAATATTTCGAAGATCTTTCGAATGTCTTGCGCGAGAACCAGCATGTTAAAGAGGCCGTAAGTTTAATCGGTGAATACATGTGCTCTCTTTAGCCATAGACCAGTTGCTTACTCTAGCGTATTCTTGTGAAACTTTCACCGTAGATTGAATCTTGGATCCCTCTCTCGAGCACCGTACAAAGAAGGGACGGACATAGTACTTCAGTACACTGGTGGAGACGTCTGTGCTGGAAATCAACGCTTCTCGTCAAAGATTAGGCTAGTTGCCCCTGATAATGATGCAGTAAGTTTTAATTGGTTCTTGGACCTAGAGCGTTTTTGCAGTTGAAGTGCTTTTTGCTCTTGTGTGTCATTTGCCATGCTGACCAAAGTAGAAATGTCCACTGGAATCCCCCCCCCCCCCCCCTGGAAACCCGCGTAGGAAACCCCTTGGCTCTTCTTTCTTGTCTAAGCTGAGATCAAATATAAGTCTTGAAGCTAATGCCTGCCCTGAAGGTGAAATACTGAAGCGTTTAATACAAAAGCAAATCAAATCATATTTGCACATTACTTGAAAAGTAAGGAATGGGATGGTTTTACTGGCATGGTTGGATCCAAAAGTATATGCTCTTGTTCTACGGCTCTAGTATAATGGAAGGATTATTTGAACTATTTTTCGAGATTTGCGGGCCAAATGAACGGCCATGTTTGGAAACTACACCTGCATACTTGGAGAAATGTGCTTGGGGTCAAATCTACGACTACCTCAGATGCTATATGTGCAGAATTCGGTAGAAAATCTCGACTTTGTAAAAATATATAGCCATAATCAAGTTTCACTTTCAATTTTGCATCCAATTTTGCAGTACGCCATACCACCCTTCTTAACCAAACAGTGATATGCAAAACGTGGTTTAGACCCTGCGTTTCAGATGCCAAGGAACGAATTGTATTTGGCAACATCAATGACAGTGAAACTATAATTTAGTTTAAAGGTACTTGCTCAAACGGCAAGCTTAGCGGCAGCTGTCTTGCGAAATTGATTGTGTTTTGTATTTTCATGTAGTGTGCAGCAACACGTCGCCTAAAACATCATAGAGAAATCAAAAGCCTTATCAATAATGTAACTCAAATCTTTACACTATGTAAGCCAGCTTTCATGTTTAAAGTGCCTGTGACATGATTTTTTTTATTCTCTTAACTGAAGCGTTGCACTGCTCTTATAGTAGATCTGAACCTTTTTTTTGAAATAAAAGCGTTTTTATATTGAAATTAAGCGAAATAGTGCGGCCTAGCCAAGTCGCTTTATCGTCATTCGCCGTTCTCTTGTGACGTCATGGGAGGAACTCGTTATTTTAACAATGTAAGCGCTACCTTCAAAAATCTTATCCTCGCTGCCACTACTTTCTCTGGAAATATCGCGCATCGTGGACCTGTTAGATTTCCCTCATTGACTACGATACAAAAACTCGAAGGAGGAGGCGATCGGGTCCCTCCCGTGACGTCACTGTCTACTCATTCTGAAAACCAAGATGGCGAATTTTGGCGTAAAAGATCGCCAATAACTCATTCATTTCTCTCTAAACGTAAAAACTAACCTCAGAAATGAAAATAACAGGCCTTTTTACCTAAGAATAGATATATTAACCCAAAAGTACGAAAATCAATAAATAGGCTTTGCAAACTAAGACTCGGCTCTCATAACTTACATATTGAAACTGGCAGATATGGCAAAAAGGCTATGGCAAAGGAAAATAGAATCGGCACCTATTTTAATTATTTAAAAATGCTATAGAAGATGATTTTCATTCATCGCAATTGTTGATTTCTCGAGTTGGTTTTGTTCGTTTCAACATTCGGCTTGGCTTACAATGAATTATACTTTAGTATAACGAAATATAACTCATTCCCAAGAGGCATAAAGCGCCAATGAAGATCCTATAGCACAAAGGAGCGCCAATGAAGATCCTATAGCACAGAGAAGCTAAAGAAAGTGCGGGGGGGCTAATTTAGGCCGAGGCTTTGATGGGGGATGCAACTTTTCGATCTGTGCGAAAAAATGTCGGGTAAAATGTTGGATCGTTTGGCTTTTTGTTCATTCAGCCTCTCATTTGCAATTGCTGTTGTCTTTCTTACATTCTAATAATAGTAGGGTAATGATCTTTTTTAATTGGCTCTCCTGATTTTGGTTTTTTGCCGTTTTGTTGTTTGGTAATAAGCTAAGGGCTATTTCGACCTTTTCAGTTATATTATAGTAAATCCCTTTACTGCCAAATAAGAGTCATCTTCATGAAAAACATCCCTAGTTGAAGAATGGTACACAGAGAAATGTTTTATTAGATCACAGTATGGCCAGTTAATATATTATTATCCTGTTATTAGAGAGAATTATCCAGACATTTTATAACCATACCCCGATCTATATAACCCCTCTCGTGATTTTATCCTTTGATTTCATTTGCTGTCTAAAGGGTATTGGCGAGCCTGTATTAATAAATGCTAACGGGTGCTTTCATGAGTTCACCTGGACGTCATCTGTGGCCCTGCCGATTAACAAGCAAAGAAAAGTGTCTGGCTCTAACTGCATGGTTGTCAACCCAGTCACTGGCAATGTCATCGACCTCACCCCTCTTAAGATGCGACCTGAAGTACAAGTTGATGACGCCCAAGGAGGCTACTTCAATATTCGTGTTTGTGGTGCTTTCCAGAACGAGCAGCGTATGTAACCGTATTTTGCCTATCGCTAAATGAATAGTTTTGAAAGGCCTGGTACAAAACCTCCTTTTCTCCTAATTGACCGTTTCAGCGTGGTCCCCAATTATCTTTCAAAATCATATATGTTGATTGAACTAGGTTTTACGTTTTCGTTTCAAAGCGATAATATGCCGTTTGGCAAAAATATGTTATTTCCTATCATTTTTTTCGTTAACGATATTTTTGTGGTTCTGTTAATGTGGTTTGAAAGCAGAGATCATTTATTGGTATCTAGATTACTTTCAGCCGGTATATAACAGTGGCCTTTTCTAAACCCCGTAAGTAGAGCCTTAAAATTACATTCCGTTTTGAATTATTTGCTAGTGAGAAGAAAATGTGGAGCAACCTCAGGGGCTTGCAGGCTGAAAAAGGCGGACCCAGGCTACAAAATGAATGCAGGAAACTTCAATGAGACAGTGTTGTACAATAAAGTTCTTACACTGAAATACACGAACGGTGAAAAGTGTGAAAAATGCAATTGCAAAAGAGAAGTGTTGATAACATTTGTCTGTGCGCCGGAAGAAGGGGATGGAAGGCCAATTTTAATGTCATCGCTTGAAGAATGTACGACAGTATTTATCTGGAGAACAAAATACGTTTGTGAAACACAGGTAACGTATCCAACTAAGTTGGATCAAACTTTTCTTGTCGGTTTTCATTTGAAATTGAGTCTGGTATCCGCTCGTGGAAGCTGAATTGCAAGGTACGCTCTCAGATGAATTTATGCATCGCGGCGTGTGTCTAGAGAGACAGCATTTGAAATTGGCACAGAAAGGAAGCGTAGTCTTGTACATTCAGCCATGTCTTGTATCATAAGTCAATATTTGTATAACTTCAAAAGTATATCAGTATAACTTCATAGCTTCACATAAATTCCTAGTTCCATTCTGTTAAATTGTACAGCTCAGCCTGCCCTTTTTGCCTTTATGCGTCGTTAATACTTTTTAGGGACGCGTTTTAGCGACCAACTCTTTACTGGTTTCTTCTCCGTTTAGAGAAAACATTCGCTTTTTCAGATTTGAGCTTACATATTCATTGCATGACTTGGCTTTTCTTTCTCAGGTGCAATGTACTGCCTTTGGAAGTATAAAATCATTCGATATCGGGCGACTGGCCAGGATCAATTCGAACATTGAGGTATGTAGAGGGTTTTAAATCCACTACCATAAGCTCTACCATTTCTCGTCGACATGATTTTGTCAAAACAGTAAATTTGTCGCCATTTTTCATAGTTTTTAATGGTTCATCTGCTAGTGTCAATCTATTGTTAGGTGGTGCCGACTGGTGAAAATGCAAGATACTACATTAATGTGTGCAGAGGTTTAGCATTTGATAAAGAGGCTCCCTGTCCTGTTGGATCAGCAGCATGTAGGATAGTAACGCAGTCTGGAAAACGCCTCGTTGAGGTAAGCCATCGTAAATCAAATTTTACACGCAATGCGTGTGTCTAAAAATCTTTTTTTGAAAGCTGACTTCTTGATCATTTATATTCCAAACAAAGGGCATTTGAAAAACGGAATTAGATTAAATTTGATGGTCTGATTCAAGCATTTTTGCAAAATAAGTCATACATACATACATACATACATACATACATACATACATACATACATACATACATACATACATACATACATACATACATACATACATACATACATACATACATACATACATACATACATACATACATACATACATACATACATACATACATACATACATACATACATACATACATACATACATACATACATACATACATACATACATACATACATACATACATACAAGCAGTCCTAATACAAATAATAAATAAAATCCTTGTTTTTATTGGTTTCTACTCATGCTTCCTTGCAGTAACTAATATTATCTAGTTTACAAGCTTGAAAAGGTGCTTTTGTTGTGACATGATTTTGCCTCTGGTAATAAAAGATTCGACGTGAGTGGCCCTCGATATCTAAGGCTATTTCTTCCGTGTTTGGTTCTTGGTCTTTGAATAATAAGATTGTGTTTATTGCGTCCTCTGTGTGTGCTGCCTTTGAAACATTTCTGTAAGCTTTTTAGGTGCATTTTCGTAGTATATGTGGTGCATTACTAGTGACAAACGACGCTTGTATATGTAGCTGAGATATATCCAGTTATCTGAGGATAAGGGATCCCTTGCAGCAGGAATGTTGTAAATTAATCGGGCTGCTTCAGTGTTCACGGTTAGCTTGTTTTTCACACAACATCCATTGCGCTCTTTTGTTATTGTGTTCAAATGATCTACTACTTCTTCAATTTTTTCCCCACACAGTCTGCGGTCGTATCATCTGCATTTATGTATACTTCTCCGTCTTTCATGCTTTCTGGAGGATCGTTTACCACAATTTTAAACAGTTTGGGACCAAGGAGAGACCCTTGTGGTACTACATACGTAATGATGCCAGCCTGTGATCTTGACCTATTTATCCCTGTGAATTGATCTATCAGTCAGGTAGTACTCTATGATTTCGTAAGCGCTTCCACTTATCCCAAATCCTTGTAACTTTTCAAGTAAGATATGGTGATCAATCGAATCAAAAGCTTTTCTAAAATCTATGAATAATGCACCAACAATTTCCCCTCTGTCAATGATATGCTTCCATGTCTCTATAAGAAGCAAAAGGTGGGTCTCTGTTGATTTGCCTTCAGAGTATCCCCATTGTTTGTCACTGTAAAGTTTTTGTTTTTGTGCATGGTCATCAATTGGTTTGCAATGCTCTTCATCGATATCAATTATGTCTAATGTAGGTGTTACTCTGCTAATAAAGCTATGCTTGGGTTGCTGAGTAGCTGGTAATTTTTTAGCAAAATCTTTGCCGACAGAAGTGAAGTAATCTTTAATCAAGTCTGCTTTGATTGTGTCATCTGTTTTAATCACTCCATTATCGTCTTCAATTGGACCAATCTTCTTATTTGTTCTTTTCCTCTCAACTCTCTTTACAGTATTCCAAAAATCCTTTGAATTGTCTGTTTTCCGAAATTCTGCTTTCCAGTAGTTTGACGCGGCTGATTTCAAGGATTTCTTTGCAAAATTTCTTGCTTTCTTATAACTGTCATGATCATGTTGAGCCTTTGTCCTTTGCCATTTGCACAATAATCTGTAGCGCCTATTCAAAGCTTTTCTCACCTCTGTTGTAATCCAAGGGGAATGAGTTGGTTCTATCTTTAACCTTTCTTGTCTTGACAAATTCATTTATGACATCGTTGTAAAGTAATTACCAAGTACTCCACGCATCATCTACGTCTTCAAATAAGTCACCTATCCACCATGGAGTACTATCAGTTGTCTCTCTAAGTTTTCCTGTATCTTTGTTTTTGTACATTTCTACCCTTATGATCCGAGGCTCTTGCCTTGCTCTGTGTAATTTTATGATGCTGTAGACTAATTTGTAATCGGAGATAGACAACTCTGTGGCACCTGCCTTTGCAATCTTTGAGTCATTTGATGTTAAAATTAGATCAATAAGGGTCTCTGATGTCTTTGCTCTGCGTTCCTAAATCTGTGTGTGCATTCTTGCGTAGAAGGTCTGAATTTAAGTCACCATTATCAATAAATTACTGCGTGTTTGCCAAATTTTAGAGATTACTTCATCAAAAATATCATAAAATTCATTGTTTTCTGGGGCTCTGTAAACAGTGCCAATGAGAAGTCTTTGTGATTTACAGATTACTTCAACCCATATGGCCTCTATCTCATTGTTCTTCAAATCAGGTCTGGGAACTACATCTAGATCTTCTCTGTAGTATACCACACAGCCTCCACCCTTCTTATGTTCTATATCAAACCTTTGAAGCTCATATCCTTCTATTGCAATTTCTTTGTCCTCAATTCTTTGATTGAGATGGGTTTCAGAAATACCCAAAACATCTATATTGCAATTTTGTAGTAACATGTTTATATCTGCAAATCTTCCAATCAAGCTGCAACAGTTTATTTGTCCAACCCTTAGGCCCTGCACGTTCATCTCTGTCCACTGGTTTGCAAACATATCATCTAATTCGTTTTCCTGGGCTGCTTCCTCGTAACAAGCTGGACAATACCGCTGCTCATCATTTTTATTTAACCGGTTGTATTCTTGCTCTCTGAGGTTAACACATTCGGGTGTACCCACTAATCACAACCAACACACTGTATGTCACTTTTTCTAACATGAGTTTTGCACAATGGTCAATGGCATCGCTGTCTTGGGCCTGGATTTTGGCTAACATCTCCTCCAATTATCAGCAAGGCCACCAAAAGTGACAAACTTTGTTTTCTGTCAAGGCCGAGTCCAACTCCATGCCAAGCTGCAAAGCCAACCTGGCGACGATTTAAGCCAACTCGTGTAATGCACCACAGAATTCGATGCAAATCGCTATCGTTGTGCCTGTATCCAACATTCAAATTTCCTCTGAGGATGCCCTTGTATCCAAATGGTAGCTCTGTGATGTTATTTCTCTTCGAAGTCTCGATTGAACGATTGAACGACGATCAGTTTTATGATAAATATCAGATAGCAAAAGAACGTGTGTCAGCCATGATAACACAACAACCAACAGTCGGCTTTGACTGTTAATTGGAAGGCATTGTAGCAGGTTGCCATACCCCAAAACTGCATCATTTGTTCATTTAGCCTTATTGTTTAACCTGACCATTAGCACAGGGCTGCTCGATCAAGGATATTTGTAATAATCAGTCAGAGTTTTACTGGCTCTAGGCGTTTAGAGAGTGTGATGCCATGTAACTGTTAGGATAACAAAATCTAGTCATGACTTCCCTTCGCTCAAACTCAATGATTCTGAAATAGAGCGTGTGGAGATAACCAAGTCTTTGGGTATCATCATCAATGAAGGGTTGAAATGGAAGGACCAATATGAATCACTAACAGGAAAGTTAGCAGGTGGTTTATCATCTTTGAAAAAACTTAAAGACGTTCTTCTTCAATCGACGTAAAGCGATGTAAGTAACGCTCTCTTTGAGAGTCGCCTGCGCTACGGAAGCGTAGTATGGGACAGTATTTCTTTGTCCGAACTTCAAGCACTTCAATGTCTCCAAAACAGATCCCTATTAATTAAAGAGCGCGCAAGGTTTCAGGATTCATTTCCTAAAAATGGCTAAGCATTGTGAATCTTATTTGGTTTGATCACTGTGTTATGGGATATAAGATTGTAAACAATCTATGCCAATGAAAGCTTATGGAATATGTTCCAACAAAGATGTTCTATATCGAACTGTAATACAAGGAATTATAGAGACTTCCAATTTCCTAAGCTAAACCTTGAATCCACCAAAAAAAGATTTTATTACTTGGGCATAAAAGCTAGGAAGGATATTCCAGTTAAAATTAGAGAATTTCTTCACTACATCTCTTTAAAACACATCTATAAAGACATTAGATGTGCCTTGATAATGGATTCAAGCCCCTCAACAACGACTTTCTGGAAGATCGAGTTAGTATAATCTAAGTTTTGGATTTTTTCAAGTTGCATTTTCTTCCGGTGTCCTGTTGCATTTTTATTGTTGATATAATGTAGTTAGGTATATTCGTTTAGCAACGGTTTTTTGGTGACATATTGGACAGGGCTACTGATTTGTATTCAACATTAATGAGCAACATTAATTTGTATGTGTTTATTTTCATGTGCATCTAATATTTGTTGTACGCCACTGTCTCTGTTTGGACTTGTTGCTTTTTACAGGTATGGCATATCTGAATATTATTCTTGTAGTATATAGTTAATGCAAATATTGCTATAGGAGAGTGTTTTAATCCAGACGCTGCCAATGTCACTCACTCTATTCTACTTGCTAACGTGCCTAAAGATCCATTTGAAACACAGTTTAAGTAAGAAGGCAAACAACCGCAACCCTTGATCACGCCAAAGCTGCTAGCTGGCGGACGCTTTTAACTGGAGCAAGTTTTGTTACAGTTGATCTGATCTTGATCATCTAGGGCATTGGCCATTAGCACAGCCATATGCATTAGCATTAACATGTACAAGGAACAGGTTTCTTCCATCAGTTACTCTAGAATACTCGTAGTTCTTTGGTTCTAGTTTTTTATTTCTGTCACATGGAGATTTCTAACGTAGAAAACATTTCAGCAAAGAATTCAATATATGGCAGAACAATCGATGCTATCTTTGTCTAAATTTCTATCTTCATCATGAGAAACAGATGTGATATTAAAAAAAGCAAAATACCATTTGATCGACGTTGTTGCTCATTGAATACTTTGTTATAAATATCCGAAAGGGCAATACAGCGGTTTGAGAAAAACAGCCGTAATTTCCCTCTTCTTTCTTTTCGATGTCGCAGACTTTTTATTTGAGCTTCGTCACACCATTTGTTCTCAGGTTTCACTTTCTGGATGTCTTCAGATTTCTTTGCTGCAGGGTCTCTTCGGATATCAGGTTTTTGGTGATTTTTTGTCACTGAAGAAAGTCGCTAGAAAGTATGAATATTTTTAATGAAACAGCTCTATCGCCGTATTCTATTTAAGAGTCTTGTATTTTTTTAGAATCTTGGGGAGGTCCATTCACCACCACAAGTTACGGATGAGAAGACAGTCATGTTACACTACAAAAACGGGGACTTTTGCTCGATTGATAAGTTAAAAAAATGGAGTACACAAATAGAATTCATTTGCAAATATGGGGAAAAGGTATATCGCATCTTGTTGTTTTAGCTTGTCTTGTCTTGTATTGTCTTGTTTTGTCTTTTCTTGCCTTGTATTGTCTTGTTTTGTCTTGTCTTTTCTTGTCTTTCTTGTCTTGTCTTGTCTTGTTTTGTCTTATCTTTTGGTCTTTTCTTGTCTTTTCTTGTCTTGTATTGTCTTGTATTGTATTGTCTTGTTTTGCCTTTTCTTGTCTTGTATTGTATTGTCTTGTTTTGTCTTTTCTTTTCTTGTCTTGTCTTGTATTGTCTTGTTTTGTCTTGTCTTTCTTGTCTTGTCTTGTCTTGTCTTGTCTTGTTTTGTCTTGTCTTTTGGTCTTGTCTTGTCTTGTATTGTATTGTCTTGTTTTGTCTTTTCTTGTCTTGTCTTGTCTTGTCTTGTCTTGTCTTGTCTTGTCTTGTCTTGTCTTGTCTTGTCTTGTCTTGTCTTGTATTGTATTGTCTTGTTCTTTCTTGTCTTATCTTGTCTTATCTTGTCTTGTCTTGTATTGTCTTGTTTTGTGTTGTCTTGTTTTGTCTTGTCTTTTGGTCTTTTCTTGTCTTCCTTTTCTTGTCTTGTTTTGTCTTGTCTTGCCTTGTCTTGTCTTGTCTTGTCTTGTCTTGTCTTCTCTTGTCTTGTCTTGTCTTGTCTTGTCTTGTCTTGTCTTGTCTTGTCTTGTCTTGTCTTGTCTTGTCTTGTTTTGTGTTGTCTTGTTTTGTCTTGTCTTTTGGTCTTTTCTTGTCTTCCTTTTCTTGTCTTGTTTTGTCTTGTCTTGCCTTGTCTTGTCTTGTCTTGTCTTGTCTTGTCTTCTCTTGTCTTGTCTTGTCTTGTCTTGTCTTGTCTTGTCTTGTCTTGTCTTGTCTTGTCTTGTCTTGTCTTGTCTTGTCTTGTCTTGTCTTGTCTTGTCTTGTCTTGTTATGTCTTTCTTTTCTTGTCTTGTCTTTTCTTGTCTTGTATTGTATTGTCTTGTTCTTTCTTGTCTTATCTTGTCTTATCTTGTCTTGTATTGTCTTGTTTTGTGTTGTCTTGTTTTGTCTTGTCTTTTGGTCTTTTCTTGTCTTCCTTTTCTTGTCTTGTTTTGTCTTGTCTTGCCTTGCCTTGTCTTGTCTTGTCTTGTCTTGTCTTGTCTTGTCTTGTCTTGTCTTGTCTTGTCTTGTCTTGTCTTGTCTTGTCTTGTTATGTCTTTCTTTTCTTGTCTTGTCTTGTCTTGTCTTGTCTTTTCTTGTCTTTTCTTGTCTTTTCTTGTCTTTTCTTGTCTTTTCTTGTCTTTTCTTGTCTTTTCTTGTCTTTTCTTGTCTTTTCTTGTCTTTTCTTGTCTTGTCTTGTCTTGTCTTTGGGTTTTTTTCTTGTTTTTTCTTGTCTTTTCTTGTCTTGCCTTTTTGTCTTGCCCTTTGGTCTTTTCTTGTCTTCCTTTTCTTGTCTTGTTTTGTCTTGTCTTGTCTTGTCTTGTTTTGTCTTGTCTTGTCTTGCCTTGTCTTGTCTTGTTATGTCTTGTCTTGTCTTGTCTTGTCTTGCCTTGTCTTGTCTTGTTATGTCTTGTCTTGTCTTGTCTTGTCTTGTCTTGTCTTGTCTTGTCTTGTCTTGTCTTGTCTTGTCTTGTCTTGTCTTGTCTTGTCTTGTCTTGTTATGTCTTTCTTTTCTTGTCTTGTTTTGTCTTGTCTTTTCTCGTCTTTTCTTGTCTTGTATTGTATTGTCTTGTTTTGTCTTTTCTTTTCTTGTCTTGTCTTGTCTTGTCTTGTCTTGTCTTATCTTGTCTTGTCTTGTCTTGTCTTGTCTTGTCTTGTCTTGTCTTGTCTTGTCTTGTTTTGTCTTGTCTTGTCTTGTCTTGTCTTGTCTTGTCTTGTCTTGTCTTGTCTTGTCTTGTCTTGTCTTGTCTTGTCTTGTCTTGTCTTGTCTTGTCTTCGTACATTTCTTCTCTTCTTGTCTTTTCTTCTTGTCTTTTCTTCTTGTCTTTTTCTTTGTCAGTTTTTGTAATAAAGGCATTGAAAGGTTCGCATACGCATTTTTCTTGCTCTTCAATTAAAGTATCTATTAATATGATTATTTATTTTCAGGGCCATCCTGTTTTCAAAGGCTGTGATAATTGTATATGTACGTTTAGATGGCTGACTTCGGAAGTTTGCGATGAAGTTGAAGAAATCAATGAAACGAATTGCACGGTTACTGATAAAGCTTTAAACCACAAATTCGATCTGAGCCCCTTGAGGAAGCCAAAAAAGGAGAGTTACAAGGTATTCATATCGCAGTCTTCTCTTAAGCTTTCTGAAGCCTCGTATTTTATAACAGATTATAGAGACCATCAACAACGAGTATCAATATCTGATCTCTTTCTGCCACTTCATCTCATAACAAGAAACACATCTTGTCTCAAATGCTCCCGTGCCACTCCATACCTTTTACATTTAATTCCAGAAGAAAGACATTTAATACAGATAGCACATGCCCATTTACATTGAAGGATCAAACCAATTTTTTATTTGCTGAGTAGTATTTAAGGCTGTTTATATTGCTTCTGGAAGTGCATTTCAACTTTTTGGCCCTTTGGAACTCCCTTTTCTTATACCATACTGGCAGCTCTAAATTTGGAATCTTATAAGGTATGGTCTGTGACTCAATGGTGGTGACTTTCTTCTTTTGGTTACACAAATGTCCTTCTTAGAAACAGCATTTTAAGAGTTTTTAAGCTTCTAAAGCCAACATCCCAACTGGTAGATATGCAGTTTTTTCGTGTTAGCAAAGTAATCTTTGTACGGAAAAAATCCGTCTAGGCCAGCCAGTCTCTATCCAGTCTCGTTTGTGGGCGCCATTACAATCAAATGTCAGTCTATTATTTGTTGCTTTTAAACCAAACTTTTATTTTGCAGGTCCGAAGTAGCAAATTCCCATCAATTTCTTACCTACTCAATGTGTGCGGTCAAAGTTTCGTGAATAATGATAACTGCAGTATGGCCGCTGTTTGCAGACTTGAAACAGCAAATGGCGTCACTGTCCATCAGTCTTTAGGATCGGTTAAATATCAGCAACTTCGTTATGATGAAACGCTGAAAGTATTACTTCTGACGTATATGCAAGATAAAAAGGGTTTGTAAAGACTTATTATCTTAAATAAATTATAAAACGTTTTCTATGATTTTACCTCCGGGAACACGTGCTCAAACATATTGTGTAATGAAACACTCAAAAAACCCACGATTGACTTGCTTTCAACGATAGGGTTATATCGGAAGTGGCATTGATTTTTCCTTTCAGTACTCGGTTTCAAGCAAACATTTAATTCCATAAATATACCAGTTTTTCATATTGTATGATACCATACCTTTCTTGACATATTCTTTAATTTATTAAGATAATTGAGAGAGAAAAATTCAGTTTTTTGACTTTTTGCTATATATTACTTAGTATGCTATTAATGCGACAAGTTATTGAAACTAAGTTGTCAATTCTCGCTCAAAAGAAATTGCTTCTATTTCTTTGAGACCACGTGTGGTTTCTGTTAAAATCGCACTCAAACCAGATTGAACTAGAACTCTCTAGCTAGAGCATTTTCGGTAATTTCATTGTTCTGATTAGACCAATCAAAGATCTTGCCAGAAACCTTTAGAACAAAACAGTTTTACCAATATATATGGGCGCAATAAGTTTTCATTCTGGATTCTTGTTTTCTTTAATATTACAAGGAGTCTTCAAGAACACCTTCAACAGCTGTCAGTTAAAGGAAAATTTTTGTTACATTTTGAAATTTTCTACCAACGTTGAGCATTTCTTGCGATAGATTCGTTTTATTATTGGATAGATTTTAGAAGGAAAAATTTTCTCTTAGTTCTAATGTCTGGAAAATATTGGGCTTGCTAGAAAAAAGATACAAAGTTTAGACAAGATAAACAGAAAGTCGACTGTTGAATCTTTTTGCAATTAGTCATCGATATTATCAAGATCAGCATCAAGGTCTGTGACTGTCGCATCTATTTCAGTTATGGCTGTCAAATCAAATCCTTTGATTATCTCATCGGTTTTGTTACTAAGGTAATCGTACAGGTATATGAGACATCTGACATAGATAGATTTTACAATACAGGAGCTAGTTGACCTCAATAGAGCAAAGAGCGCCCCTCTGCACCAGCTTGCTGTGTCATTCCACCCCTTAAAAATTGCAGAGTTTAGAAACGCCAGTGGAGATTCTTTCATAATGACAATGACTGAGACTGAACATGGTGATTATGACGATGACCATGGTGAACTTGGTGAAGGAGATGATGATGAAACTGATGTTTTACACAACGCATTAAAATTCACCACACATTCACCCAACAATAAAATTCGCTCTTTATATGAGAAATTCCAGCAGTACTGTTAATATACAGTATGCTACATATAAGAACACAAAAGAAGCATTATAGCCTCTCCAGCAAGAATGTAAAGATCGTCTGGAAAATATCCTAACTTCTCAAAGATCGCTATTATTACACCTTTTTAACCAACGGTTTTCATAATTCGACAATATTTTTGTCAATAGTGGAAAGTAACATGCTGCATACTATTTGACAGCTTGAATAAGCAAAAACTGAACCAGACTTCCGACCGCTTTTTCTGTTTTTTTCCACAAATCCTCCTTCATGTTGTTGCTGGCTGCAAAACATATTTGCTACATAAATCCATCTTAAATTTCATAGCTTCCTCTCCAAGTGCTGCGTGTCTACCTCTACATCTTTGAGAATATGGTGACAGCTTGAGGGTTTCCACAACGTAGAGAGCATCTTCTTTTTAGGTTTTCTCCCATCATGTTTGATAAAGAATTAGACTATCTTCCTCAGGCGAAAAGACTCCAACGACCCAAGTAACATTCACATGCAACGAAGTGATAGACAAAGGACACCCCATTCTGATAACTGACGTTCAAACGACTTCGATGCGATTTTTTTCCTTTCATTGGCAAACGAGTCTGGCTTGCCTGCCTGCCAATGTACGCACTATAGTCAAATTCATGGGCAAAGATTTTGATACAAAGAAAATTGCAGACAGAGGACACAACTTTTTAACTGAGGATAAGAGGTAACATTACTGACATTATTCTAGAGCAAAAGAGTCATTTTCCAGAAACTATGTATCGCATTCGGTCACATGGTTGTTTAATATCTTACCAACAATTTTTGTTGTTCAGATGATATTTCGGTGCATAAAAGTGACATTTGAAACAATCCATCATTTTCAATTTAGATACCAATACATAGTCAATATATTTGGAGGCATTAAGAGTGAAACTAGTGGATGCCCGCACACTGCTGCAGTTTGCAGAGTATCCAAAACAGCAGATGCTGTGGATGTTTTGGCGCTTGCTTCCACACAAGCTCTTTCGTGTAAGTAGCCCTACTATTTTGGTTCAAGCGGGTATTGTTTTCAGCATAATAATTGAAAGTAGATTGTTTGCTGGATATGTTTGAAACTTCTGTTCCTTTTTCTGAACGTCCTATTAAGTAGGTTTATATTTGAGCTACACCGTAAATGTAAAGTTTCTAAAGGCATCCGACTGATTTCATCTGTCTAATATTCGATAGAATTCATCTTGTCAAATTTCAAGGCCAACTTCCCTAAACTCTAAGGTCTACGAATAAGTGTTAATGTTTGTGATAGTATTTTGTGGTCATTCGTCCTATACGCACATTGTGTCTAATTATTTTAATGATATGTTCTGATGCATTTTGTCCACAGCCAACTCTACAAATATCATAATTGACTTTTCTGGTGGAGGAGGGCCTTGCCCTAATTTGAAGTTTCGAATTGTGATCAAATGTGGTGATGATACAATGCTGAAAATTGTCAACTTTGATAAAAGACGATGTTTGTATTTGTCTTCTTTGACGTCAAAACTAATTTGCAACGAAAGGTAGGTCTGACCCGAACTTGTTTTCTGGATTAAATTTACATGATGTCATTATAAGAATTTATTTTAAATTGAGAAAACTTTCCTTGGAAGAACGGTGATCTTAACCAAAAAAACGTCGATAATCGCCTAGGCAAGACAAAATGTTGTATTATACCATTTTAAACTTTTATTCAAATTGAATAGCATTTAATTAGCGATTCAGACTTAAACAAGCATGCATCCTCTTAACTTGTGCGTTTGTTCCAGGAAACAAGTTCCAGCGATTGTTCCAACTACCAGTCAGAAATCTGGTCCCAGAAATCACCTAGCAGTTATATCAATTATCGTTGTTTCGTGCGTGCTGTTGGTTTTCCTTTTGGTATATTTGCGAAGAAATCCTGAAAAAAGGTGAGGATAACCCTTTTGGACTAAATTTTGTCAAAATCCTTGTCATTAAAACTTTCTCCTTTCCAGTCTCATGTGGTTTTTATGTTTACCTAAACATAAATCGCACTGTGATCTAAGTAAGAATTACACAGTTTGCAAAGTGTCCCCTCATTATTTTGAACATTAGGCTCACTAGTTTCGAAACATTGTATTTTAGTGAGCTTGTCCACATGATCTTTATCAATTTTTTCGAATTAAGGAAATTTTGCCGTTCTTGCGTCTAGGCGTTTAAAAGATAATGTTACAAACGTACTTTGCGGACCTTTCTTTCCTGTTTCTATAAGAGAAACAACTCTTTACTTTTTTTGAAGAAATACTATTTTTTGTAGTTTCTCACCTACTATTCACTCTGCTAACCTGCCTTGTCCCGTCTTATGCTCCATAGAGCCAATGCAGCGTCATGTCTTCGGTACAATGCTAAGAAGTACATATGCTGTAAAGACACTCTAACTCCTGGCTACAAGTACAGAAAGGTAGATTTCCATTTTATGACTCATATGGCACATTTGTGTCAGTATTCGTGATGAGAATGTGAAACTGTGTATGAATGTTTTTCAATTTACATTTGATTAAGCACCATGATTCATTTCTAGGTCCAAGCTCATTCAGAGGACAGTGACATTGAGCAAAGAGAAGGTTTGCTTATTGAAGAGACAGAGATCTCTTCTGAACACTTATATAAAGATAATGATAGTGAAGAATCAGATACCGAGCTGTTGCAGCTTTAATAATCACACGTTTATTAATTAATTTAATGAATTTAGATTTCATAGTTTTATTGGTAAGAATCGTATTGTAAATTTCCTTTCTAAAAATAAATGTGCCAATATGCGAAGATGCTGGTCATAAGGTAGTCATCTCATTATGAGTAAGAATAATTTATGAAAAAATCATCGAAATAGAACGGTTTCTTGTACACATTCATTTGTATAGAATAGGACACTTGAAGAATTGAGTCACGCTTTGAGGGAAGAGCACGTCTTCAATGAAACAATTTCTCAAATCAGCTAAGGGATCTTCTTGGCATTATGCATTTCAGCCTTAAAACATTTTTCAATGTTCTGGACCTATGTGGCGAAAATATATTTCCAATTAAAGGGAACACCGTGAAGAAAACATCATCAGTAATGCGAAAGTAAACTTTATCTAAAGTAACTTTGTTTAAGTGTGAAATTAGAGGGTTTAAAATAGGAAAGGTTTGGCGTTGGGTCGGGGGTTTTCAGCATGTGAAATTTTCTCTCATTTCATTACCGCGCTAGTAATCGATAAACCGTTTATTGCCCTTTTCCTGTTTATTGTCATTCTTCTATGTTATCAATATTTGTTTTAGTGTTAACGTAGCCGGTGTAAACAGTCATCAGATACATTTCTGTTCTGACTGCACAAAATGAGGCGAAGTCATTCCCTGTTCTGTAGATTGGTATCAAAAATGAAAAATACTTTGCTTTTACTATGCTTACGTTTAGACGTTTAATGGTTTCATGTTTCAACGGTTTCATGATTCAACAGTTTCATGTTTCAATGATTTCATGATTCAACAGTTTCATGTTTCAACGGTTTCATGATTCAACAGTTTCATGTTTCAATGATTTCATGATTCAATGGTTTCATGATTCAACCGTTTCATGATTCAACGATTTCATGATTCAACGGTTTAATGATCCAACGGTTTCATGATTTAACAGTTTCACTTTTGATGCCGTCGTTCAGTCTCCTAGAAAGAATAGTAGCACGAAATATTTCATATATGGATTTTACGCCAATTTTGAAAGATTGTCATAACTTCACATCATGCACAGAACTTCACATGTAAGAATACATTATCATTTAGACAATAGCGATTGTTTGTTATTGGAAGTAAAGCGGATCTATCTATGAATCCGATCCCATATAAACGGGCTCTTACTTTATGCATTGTAAAAGCGCTGTTTATCATTTGACTTCCTCTTCATTTTCTACTCTTTTATCTGCATTTCCCATTTATTGTTCGTTTTTTTTTCCGAATATCTCTTCTACTGTCAGCTCTGGTGTTGGTGGAAGCCTAAGGTATCTATATCTTGGTGCTTCCCCATTGTAATAAGATCGCATTGTACAACTGTTTATGAAAGGCTGCAAATAAATATTGCCCGTACTTAGAGATTTTCTCGCTATATTGCTGTCCTTTACTGTGCGTTTTGCATGGAGTGGCCTAATGTTTAACATTTCATCGATTAAGTTTCTCGTGATTCTTAAGCTTTGTGGAGGCGCACCTGGCTGACTACTTTCAAGGAATGCTTCTACTTTTGAACGATAGTCATATGTACTTATATTTTGGTTGTTTATGCCACGCTGTCCCCTTTTTGTTTCTCTGGCTCTGCGCACCAGGACCTCCGCAGATGCCATGGTGTTTCTTTGCTTCTTGGCACTCAACTGTGAAAGACAACTGATCGTTGGATATTCTGTTGCTAGCTCGTGTGCTTTTTCATGTCGCTGACGATGAAATTCAATACCGTGTTGTTCATTTTGTAGCTTTGTGATGGAAATACACCGATTGGGTATTTTGTCAAAGCTCCTTCTGCTTTGCTGGCTGTTTTGCTGGCTGTTTTGCTGGCTGTTCTGCAACAGTGCTCCCCCTTCCTTTGCTATAAAATAAGTTTTTGAATTCTGACCGCTAGGTTCTTGCCTGTTCAACCTTCGATTTCCTGAACCAGGAAAGGCCATGGCTCCGTGAATCCTACTGATGGCGCCCTCTTTATAATTTTCATCTCGTACCCCACCTTTTGAGTTTCTTCTGCTGTCGGCATTGGTGTTGCTTTCACCTGACATTTTGTTATCGTCGCTATCTGGAACTCTGGGAAGATACTTTGTCGGTTTTTTTACCACAGCAAGATCTGTTCGTAATCCTCTCGTCTTTTCTCTTTCTTTGCATTCATGGAGCTGAGAATCACCTTCACAACAAAGTTTGCATGCGTTGTTTGGTCGTTTCTTTCTTTTACATATCATTTTTGTTTATGAAATCTCAAGCTAGACAGTTTTTTCCGCTCGACTTAAGTTCCTCTAGGAACAGAACCAGTCTACTGACTTTTATCTTTTACTGTTTGCAGTTTAAACTTTTACTTAAAGGTTCGATAATTTTGAGTGATTTTCGACAATGTCCATACATAACATCCGTAAAACCGCAATTTAATGTACCAGCCCTTTTACTTTGAAACCAAATTTTTCTGTGGGAATATCCATTTTGTCAATAAACAGCGCTTATTAATGTAGACCAACAACGAAAAAGAGGAGATCGTGGAATTTCCGTGGCTTATAGAAGCCAATTAAAGGTCCAATATAAAAGTAAACTTTAACTTGATAGAATCCGCAAAATCCATCCCGCAGAAGGATTTCAGTAGTTTTGACTGAGAGAGTTTCACGACTTTATCTAAATCGTTGTTGATCCATTCCTCACCAACCTTCAATTAGTAGGGGCTCTGCTTTGGTTCTAACTTTTCATTTTTGTAGTGAATCTCCTGTAACGAAGGGGATAGCAATTTCTGTAACTCTATAAATGATAGAAATCAATGTCGTCAATAGGTTTCAGCATTAGAAGGTAATAAATTTTGCATAATTTTGTACCTGCCTCTTTGATCAAAATCAGTTCAATGTGTCAAGTAAAGGGTGAGATATAGCCAATAAAAGATTTGAATTTTGCTAACGGATATCTAGATGTATTTCAAGATGCTGTTTCAGGCTTTGGGATCAAGGTTCAAAATTTCTAATAAAGATTTGTGACGTCATCACTTAAGAACTCTTTAAGATACCACCCAGATGCCAGATACACACTGGTCACGTAGTCCGCCTTGCTGACAGATACGAGTGAGAACATATTGTATGCAGGAATTTTCTGTGTTGTCTCGTCATCAAATTTGCACGCTTTCTCTTGAAATAGAGAGGGACCCACCTCATGGTTGAAAATTTTGATTCATTGTGGCTTTTGAAACCCCCTGCTCCTTGGCAGCGATAATGATCCGGGCAGCAATGATCGAATGAAATAACAGCAATAGCCAAGCTCACAAACAATACTGATGTTGATAGCTATATAATATCGATACCGATTCAAAAATACTGATGTTGATAGTAATATAGATGCTAAATCGGCCTTGAAACTATTACGTATTAGAAACTTAAATCGGCTAATCATTGGATATGTAAACATAAATTCAATTAGAAATAAACTCGAAGTCCACAGTTAAGATCGATATTTAAAGTTTAAAAGCTTTAGTCAAGAGCCCAACCTGCTTCGAATCTGATAATCCGAAATGCATCGATTTGATTCTAACAAATAGGGACAAATATATACAAACAACAACAACGATAGAAACTGGGCTTTCAGATTTCCACAAAATTATCGTCTCTGTTTTACAATCCAAATGTCAAAAGGAAGGTTCCTCGATTATGAGTTATAGGAACCATAAAAACTTAGCAAGATATTCGCCTACAGATCAATAAAATATAAGAAAGTGTAACAGTAATTCCTAATTATCTTCAATTTCAAGACGTTTTCAACGAAAGTTTGGACAGACATGCCCCTACGAAGAAGAAATTCGTAAGAGTAAATAATGCACCTTTCATGACTAAGAGTCTACGTAAGGCAATAATGTGGCGCTCAAGGCTACGCAACCGTTACAGTTTATCTAGAACCTCTGAAAATCAAAATTGCTATCGTAAACAGATAAATCTCTGCGTAAAACTGTTCAAATCTGCCAAAAAGGAATACTATTATAATCTGAACATTAATTTTATTACTGACAATAAGAAATTCTGGAAAACGATAAAAACCAGTACTCTCAGAAAAATCTCGCCAGAGTAAAAAGATAGTGTGTGAATAAAGGAGAGGCCACGATAGCAGGCTGCTCGACGGACTCCGGAGGAAATCTTGCGGCGAAAAAACGGTAAAATAGTAGTGTATAAGGAACACCGCAACGCGACGAGAATAAACAACAACAAACACCAAACACACAAATCAGTGATGGCTAAATAAACAACAACAAATCACTAATTCGATAGTCATTTTGTAAAAAAAAGAACGAGACAACTAAAAAAGACAATAACAGGCCACGATACGGTAAAATGCTCGTATTGGCATTTTACCCACGATATCAAAAGTGTTCGAGAGAGTCTGTGAAAAACAATTGATTGAATACATATAAAAAATCAATTGTCTCCGCTACTTTGCCGTTTCAAAAAGAATTCAGCACGCAACAGGCTCCTAGGGCCTGCTGATATGAGCAAATTTATCCCACCTTTCAGCCCATAATCTGGCATGTGGGTGAAATCATTAAATGTTTACATGCAGATTCTATCCCACCTTCCAGCTGTATGTGGAGAGAATCATCTGACCTTCCAGCCTATGTGCTGACAAGTGGGACAAAATTTGATCGCGTTCATATGAACATTTCATCCTATCTTCCATCCTCATCTCGCAATGGCAATTTGGAAGCAGACGGTCTTGGTCACGATGCATTAACATTTGTTTACGAATATTTACATGACAGAAAACAAAGAGTAAATATAAATAGTTCTTTTAGCTCTTGAAGAAAGCTACCCTCAGGTGTCCCACAGGGATCTGTTCTTGGACCGTTCTTTTTCAAAATATTCATAAATGACCTCTTCTTGTTAATTGAGAAAACTGACATCTGCAACTATTCGAATGATACAACACTGTTTACTTGTGACAGGGACACGAACGAGGTGATTTCCAGACCAGAAAACGATTCAGTTCTAGCGAGCAAATGGTTCCGTGACAACTATATGAAACTTAATGAAGACAAATGTCATCTGATATCTTTAGGTACCAGTCATATAAATACATTTTCAATCAAAATTGGGGGTACCACTTTACAGGAAAGTAATCAGGAAAAATTATTTGGTGCTATAATTGATAATGGTCTCACATTTGAAGAACTTATTGGCAAACTATGTCAAAGAATTAGCAATAAACTATACGCACTTGGTACTTTCGCGCATCAATTACTTCATGAACCAACATAAACTGAGATTATTAATGAGAGCCTTTACAAATAGCCAATTTCAATATTGCCAATTAATGTGAATGTTTTCATAGCAATAGAGTTGTCACGTGATGACGTCACAAAACTCTATTTTTTGGAACTTTTGAAATTTTTTCCCATAACCTAAAAGACCATCATGAAATACCTCTAAACCTGCAAAATCAGTTAAAAGTATTATGAATTGGCTGAGATATGTCCAGAGGAGCACAAGCTCTTGCCTCAACAAACCTCCGTAATTTTGTCTCAGTTCATAACTTCATGAACTGATCCAAAATAACAGTAATCCGTTAGCAAACTCCAAACCTTCTATTGGCCATAGCTCATCTGATTCCGATATTAACCGATTTTGCATAAATAGTATTTTGTGGTGTTCTTTTATGTTATGTTGTCAAAATTCGAAAATTCTAAAAACAGTTTTTTGTGACATCACACTTGAGAACTCTATTAACAATAAGATCAATAAACTTCATGAGCGTGCACTAAGAATTACATACAGAGACCACGACTCGAGCCTTGAATCACTGTTAGAGAAAGATGATTCTACAACTATATATGTCAAACACGTGACGTTGACTGAAATGCTTAAAACTAAGAATGGCCTAAACCTTGAATGCTAGAAGCGTAATAACCAGTGTTGTCTCAGAAATTCTTATTTCTGAGATCTTATTTCTCAGAAATTCTTGTTTCAGAATTCTTACAACAGAATGTAAAAACGGTTTCATATGAAATGGAAACTATACGTGTCAGAGAACCGCAGTTATGGCAGACACTACCTGCTTATACAATAAATTCTACTTCCCTAAATGAATTCCAAGTCAGAAATCGGAATCCTTCTGATTGCCAATGCCGTCTATGCCGACCTTTTATCCCATCATTGCTATTTCTATCGTTTAGATTTATACTTAATAATAATTTGTTGCCATTAATTTTTACTTGCGTTGTTAGTTTGGCTTTTATTAGCTATTTGTAAATTTTGTATACTAAACCTCTAACTATTTTAATAGATTGCCACATATAAATAAAGCGATAATAGTAATAAACAATAGTAAAAATCCTTATTTAAACCCCCCCCCCCTTTCAAAATTTTAACGGGAATGGTTGAAAAATAATTCGTGTATTTTCATTTTATGCAATACTTTCACTCTTTATTTGAGCCCCACCTCCCCGCCCCCCTCCCCCGCAATTGAAAACCACCCAAATTTTTTAAAGTTTGAACTTTATCTTAACTCCGTGCTAATTTTCTACTCGGGAGAAAAACAGCAAAAAGGAATGTTTTCAATTTGATAAAAAATAGCTCCCTCAGAAACAGCATTGCCGCATCCCCCATCAAATCAGGCAATGAGGCTACATTCCCTCATCACAGGTATAGCACAAGTTGCTCCACCTAACCCAAATAAAAACCCTAAACTTTGGATATAGCCTGATTAACTCAAGTGCAAGCAGTTTTAAGTTCTGGGAAGGGAATGAACAAGAAAATATCACTTTTCCCCACCTTGGAGCCGATGCACCAGTCCTACCTTGGATGCCTAGGGTATGGAAGGGAAAGACAAAATATGACAGAATAAAATGCCGGATCCATCCTAAATTAAGAATCAACAAGACCTTTAAGAATACTGTGATGTACACTTACGTTACAAAGTATTAGGACGATGAATAACAAAATGGCGTCTCCAAAACTAGCATTCTAACATTGATTGGACAAATCTTGCTGTTTTGACGGGTTTCTAGAAATGGCGTCAGCAAAAATGCAAATCCTAGCAAATTCAATTTATTTCCTACTCTTCTATGATAGAAAGGTCACAAAATGTCAAGGCGAAATGGAAAATGTCAATGTTTTAGTTTCAATGCCGAAAACACAAAACGACCAGAAAGAGAATAAGAAGCAATAAAAATTTTGGGTCTAGCGTTTCGTTTGCTTGCTGAAACTGCAAAAAAGTTTGGTTGCAGCAAGTTTACAACGCATGTTATTTACAAGGACAATAAGTTAACAAGGCCGACTAAAATTCAAAGAATGGTAGGCCAGGGCAGGCAGACTATTGGTTGGGCCTAATGGCGTCGGCAACCTGGTGTTATGTGTGAAGTCAATCAAAGCTGAATATTTTGTCCAATAACTTTATGGAAAGCCCCCAGGAAAATACAGAAACAAGTAACGATTCTTTGCAAAGACCATTTATTTTCAAATAAGACATTAAACCTAGTTATGTTGCAATTGTGACAGAAATTTCCAAAAAAATAACATCATGGTCTTTTAATAACCCCGTCAAAGTCAAAGCCTTTATGTAATTGGTTTTCATTAAAAAAATATAAGAAATGAAATCTTCTTAGACCAAAAATAAGTTCTTTTAAAATTTTGTTGAGTTTTCCTCCTGTAACCAGAGTTATTTCGTTGGAAAATTATTTCAGTGAGTTCCAATGCAAATGGCGGCTGCCCAGATTCTCGAAGTCATTCGACAAAATATAAAATAAAGCAAATGTTACTTCTCTAAAAAGTTTACTTTTTTACAATTTATTAAATTTAAGTTTATCTTTACAATTGGATAAAATTTCAATCGAAAATCTCAACCAGCAATCTCGTTATGTTCCACCTCCACCAATTTTCTATGTGGTTCTTTGAGCAAAGGATTAACTACTCAGTATATTTGCTTTGAGGCGAAGGTGACCAGAAGTATTGCACCACCCCCCACAAAATGGCTGCATCGCTGCGAAATTTTAGTAGCAATGATGGGAAATTTATCTAGGTATAGATATGAAAATGAAAAATGCAAATATATCCTTTGTTTCTTTTTATTTTTAAACAATATCGACCACCGTGAAAGCATGAAAACTGAATAATGATGATAGGAGTACCTGTAATATACTTGCAACAAAAAAGGTTTTTCTTTGCACAAACCTGTAAGATTTCATTGAGGCGAACTTGGAAGTACTTTTTGCTTGGTTGCCCAAAACTGTTAATTTTTCTGGCTGTTATTAAAGTATTTCTCAAAAGCTTTGGTCGCACGTTTTTAGTCCTGCAAAAGGCCTAATTTCGGATACCATTACGTAACATGTTGCAACAGAATACAATCGATAAATCATGTCAGTACCCTTTAACTCCATCTCTTCCAGCCAATTGCGACGTTGTTTAGGGAACAAATATTACAGCAACATGTTCAAAACAGCATTTCATCTCCTCGTTGAATGAAAATACCAAAATTTCTGCGATAAACTGTCGTAAACATTGCTAACCAAGTACCCAAAACACCCTCATTAGAAAACAGCTCTAAAAGTTTCACTTTTCGTTTAATTCAAGGCCAATAATGATCTTCTGAGAGGGATCAAACAACTAAATGTGATCTGGCCGAAGTTTACTGATATTTAAAGTAATATGAGTTAGCATGAGACAGGGATAGATCACAAATTTAAAAAAGGTAATTTTCTTGGATTTCTCTATATCGCGGGTCTCAGCCCCTCACTCAAGACACTATATGGTCTTTAATTTTTGAAAAAATGTTGACAAAGTCAGATGAAGCCACACAACAGCTGCAAGAAAGCAACAAAGATATCTTGAGAGTGTACCAGTAGTAAAAAAACCGAGAATTGGGCGACCAAAAAAAATTGATATCAAAGTGGAGGAGATTTGTCTACCCCCTCACAAAAGTATTGCACCACCTTGTTCAAAATGGCGGCACTTTTTGTCAATATTTTTACAATACAAGAGGTTTGAATGCATTAATTGGCTGAAATAGGCATATTTTATAGCAAATTTCGCAGGAAAAGTTTGCAAATTTTGCTGACGCCGTAGAATACCTATCTAAAATGTAAGTATTACGTAAAAACATTATTGTTTGAAAAATGTAGACCACGCCTAAGGGAGAAAATTTGTCAAATGAGATGAGGGTCCCTATAAAATTTGTACAGGGGGATGGTCTTTAATTTTTTTAAAATTGTTGACAAAGTTAGATGCAGCCACACAACAGCTTCAATAAATCAAAAAAGGTTTCTTGAGAGTGTTTCAGTTGTAATAAACCGAGAAATGAGTGAACAAAAATTTGACGTTAGAGGGGGAGCGATTTTGTCTGTTTTATTTCACCATGTTTGCACTAAGGGACAGTAAAAGACATGAAACTCGACGCTGAGCAATCTTTTGCAGCTCAAAATTCTTCCAAACAAAAAGTAATGAGTATCGTAAACAAATACAAATTAAAAATTCACCTGCCTAAAAGAAAACCATTTTGACAACTATTTATTTCCGAACAAGAAGAATTCAAGTTTTTCCGTGGCTTAGTTCAAGTCCTTGCATTATCAGTTTTTCTAAACTGTTGTCTGCTCTATTTATGTGGCCATAATAGGTTAATTGCCTCTTTCTGATGGTGTTGAATAATGATCTTTCTGTTTTTATTTGGCCTAGTACCCATTCATTCGTTCTTCTAGATGTCCACGGCACCCTTAGGAGTCTTCTCCATACCCAAAGTTCAAAGGCTTCAATCTTTTTCATTTCTGCTTTTCTTATTACCCATGTCTCACTTCCATATGTAACAACAGAAAATACTAATGCTTCGATTATTCTTATCTTGGTATTTAGTGTGATGTTTTTGTCTTTCATTATCGTTGTCAAATTGGTCATAGCCTTCCTACCCAGCATTAGCCTCCTTCTAATTTCTTTTGTGTGCAAGGAAAAATTGAAGGGAAAAGAGGAAGAGGAAGACCTGCAACAAAGTGGTTTGACAACATTAAGGCGATGTCAACAAGAAATGTTTATCAGCTCAACAAAGACACTAAAAATAGAGCTGAATGGAGACGTCAGGTTCATAACATCACCAGGGGTCGAACGACCTGAAGGACAACTACAACAACAACAACAACAGTTCAAGTCCAGATTTGTACATCGTTGAAAATGTTTGGCTTCGTAAGAGAAACAATCCGAACCATGATTTTAAAGGTTCTTGAAAAACCAAAAAATCGTTAATAAAAAGAATTATTCAGGTTTGGATTGAATTTCACAATAATACATTGCCCAATTATATGCAATCAATTCAAGAAGGCATAAAGCGGTTTCAAAAGTTTATAGCCCACTTCAACATATGAAAATTTAAAACTGTTAGAAGAAGTTTGGAAACTGGTGTTTTCAAAAAAGTGCTCTAAAACGATTAAAGTTTTGATTGGTGGTTATTTCATTTCCGACCCACTCTCATTCGCCACTTCAAAACACAATCAATTCGCGCAACAATAGCTTTCCATAATTCTTGCGTCATTTTCCCTCTTTCAAGGTGGTGCAATACTTTGCATTTGCTACTGTTATTTTCAAACATGTTACTTTCAAGCCCTAGATTTCTGCTAAAACAGTCTTCTAAGTAATAATTTGGTCATCCGAGCAAAGCTTGAAGTTTCTTTATCAATATTTTTACTTAAGCGTTACAACCTTCATTTCATTGTCACTATTTACAAATGCTTCAGAAATTTTGTAAAGAACAATTTTGAAGCAGTGCTTCAATGTTTTACTGAATTTCTTACTTTAAACAGCAAACTAATCGTTTAATTTTGTTTTTAACTGAAATTCTGTAAGATGACGAATGCATTAACTATCGTTCCCAAGCCCCTTCACCTAGTAATTTTGATTGGGAAATTTGTCGCCTTTGGCCCTTGGCCACTGTGAGCCGCCATTTTTAACTAATCCCTAAGAGAACAAAAGGATTTAAAGACTTGAAAAAAACCCTTTGCTAGATACCAAAAAGAGAGGGAGGGTACCGGAAAAGAGAAGAGCCTTGAAAAAGCCTATCAATAACACGATAATTTATTTTCCGATAATCTTTCTCTTTCTCTTATATATTTATTTTTCTCTTTTCCGGTAAGCCCCACCCAAACGCTTAGATATCCTCATCAGAGCCAAGGGATCAACTCAAAATATAGAACTCCTACTGCCCTATTTCCCAAATGCATCGGAAATGGCACATAAAGACCTACTACCAGAATGAAAGCATGATATTAACTGTAACACCATTACTGAAACTCAACGACAAACGAGAGAGTGTCCGACGAGCCAAAAAGCAATACCTCATTGGCCTGGCAAACATTCTCACACCGAACGGCATGAACAGAACCACTGACCGTTAACCTTATAGCAACAACATCATTATTTCATATTATACATCCCCATAACGTCTTCATTCCACCACCACCACCCACCCTCTCTCATTCGCCCCCCTTCCCTCCTCTACCACTGCGCTGCATTCACACGATTCCACATCAGCCAATCCGACACCACCATCGCCTTTTTTGAATATGTAAATTTTTAGCCCCTTAACTTTTGCTCTGATGAAGCCCCGTATATTAGCCTTTACTAATTTACGTGTATTTATTGTTGTTTATTCTCGGCGTATCGTGGTGTTTTATATTTGCTACATGATATTAATTGACACCCAAAAAGGAAAAGACAATTAGAATAAAATTAAAACCCCTTGAAAATCAAATTCCACAACATTCCTCGTGAAGTTAACTCTGACAATAATTAAATTATCTCCTCGTGAAGTTTCATTTTATCAGCATTTATTGCGACTCCCGCCATTACGAACTCCAAGTTCCCAAACGTCTGTGTACTGTTCCAAGCCCGTTGCCTAGAAACGTTGCAATGAAATGATGGGAACGAGGTTTAGTGCGTCAGTAGCCTGGAAGATACAAGATAATTTGGCGATTGACATTTGACAATGGAAGTAGAGTCGATATGTTATCGAGGATTGTAAAGCACTAGCAAATTGCTTACATGCTGAACCGATAAGTTACACAAAGTTCTTATTGTTGTTGTGAGCGGTTGGCATTAGATAATGGTGATAACGTCGTCTGGCAGGTCACGAACAAGTCAAGGGGACACAAACAAACAGCAAGAAAATATAAATTTTATCAAGAATCTTTGAGGCACCTACAAAGATTTAGGTTTCACTTGAAATTGAATAAAAAAGTCATCCAGTGGAAAGCATAAGTATTAAATATTCTTTCCCAGGGTCCAAGTGTTTTTTTGCAGCCTTTGTGTTTTGGTACTGGATGGTGTTAGTCCAGTGTTTGCGTCAGTCTTGTTTGGAAGTTAAGTGGTGCTTTTAAACCTCGATACAATGGCAGAAGAATTAAAACCTAAACTGCCAGATATATCTGTTTCTGGGACATCAGAAGACGAGGGTAACTCCCCACGCAGAGAAGAGATTGGTGATGAAGATAAATATGCAAATTCTGATTCTGATCAGGATTCTTTGAAAGAAACAACCAGCAACGGACATGTAAACAGTGGGTTGATTGACAATGATATGCCAGCACTGGCAGAGAAACTGAGTAAAGTAGACGTTGAATCTGAAGATATCAAATTTAGCTCAAATGATATTGTGGGTGATCGTATTTTGATAGAGAGGGATGGAAAGTTTGAGTTGGTTGATGCGTCTGAAGTAAAAGCAGAATACTTTCAGATGATGGGAATAGAGGAGGACCTAGGTAAAGAATCGTCACCAGAAGAGAAGCCACCTTTGGAGTCTGCAAAATCAATGAAGGAGGACTCAACGAAAAATAACCCAAGTAACAGGACATCCCCAAGGCCAAAAACTTCCCCACTGAAAGCTGGCTCAAGCAAAGTGCCCCAAAAAAGTAGAGCAAAGAGCTCGTATGCGAGGGAGAGAAATTATGATGAATATTCACATATAAAATCCAGATATGCCATGACTGATCATCAGTTGGAAATGAAAAGGCGCAGGGAAGAGGCCATTGCAAGAAGGAAAAAAGAAGAAGATGAACGGCTTCAGGAAGAGAATAACAGGAAGCGTGATGAAGCAGAAAAGGCATTCCAGGTTTGATTCTAAAAAGCTTTTGAACCCAAGGAAATCTTCTTATCTTTTTTGTAAACCACATTTTGTTTGCCCATTGTTTTCCAATTATACTTTCTATTTTAAAGAGCTACTGAGAGTTTTTCTGTTTTTAAACCAGCTATTTTGGTGCTTTCGTTTTTTAATTCTGCTTTTCCCATTTTTCACCATCTTTGTTGTCTTATATGATTAATTAATTAGTTGTAAGTTTGATTATCAAAGTAGCCCACTGGAATGGCTGGAATGGCAACCAAAAATGCATCTTTCATAGTTTTCTTGTGTTTGCACGTTGTTTTGCTATGTCTGGTGCCTTTTAACAAAGTTTAATTTTATTCAAAGGCTTGGTTAAAGATTAAAAATGAAGAGGCTCTTGAAAAGAGAAAGTATTTGGGTTTAAAGAATGATTCTAAATTGAGAGAAGATAGAAACAAAGCTGCGCAAGATGCATATGAGGTTTGGTTGCATGAAAAGTCCAAACAGAAAAAGCAAGAAAAGGAAATGGAAAGAAGAAAATTTGAAGAGGAAGTGTCAACATACGTTATAAGAGAAAGACAGACATGTGAGGAAGCATTCAACAGGTAAAATTTCATCATTTCCCCATTATATATAATAATTTCTAATAGTTTCAGATAGGTTTCAAGTTCAAAACTTGTATTTTTTTTGTTTCTTCCGAAACTCTTACCATCCAATATTTGTATTTGTGTGAAATTTTACTCTGTTTTGAAATTTGATAAAAACTCATAAAAGGATAGAATCTTAGACTATTATTTGCTTTTGAGATCCTAGAGATTGCCAGTTAATAATATATTGATGATGAGGCTTTGACTATCCTGCAAAATGTTTGCTTTTTTCAAAGCCATTTTCAAATTTTGTACCACCAAAAATTATTTACATATATATTTTTACAAAATTTAGAATATAGGTCAAAATATAGGCAAGAACAAAGTTTTTTTTAATGAATTTGTTAAATCCTGCAAATAGGTTTTTTAAAGAATAACCTTTAAAAATCAAGGCAGCTGCTTGTCTGTCATCCAGAATAAGCTGTATATGTATGTTAAAAATATAAATATATCAAGAATTTGTTTGCAATTATAGAGAAAATTTGTTCCATAGAAATTTTTACCCTTTACGCCAATTGGTCTTAATAATTGGTCTTTTAAAGTAATTTTACCATAAACATTGAACTAGATGGCTAAAGAAAAAGCGAATAGAAGAAAAGAAGAAACTTGCTGCAAAGAAACCAAGAAGGCAACGAAAGGCAAAGAAAAAGGGTTCAACTGACCCAAAACCTATCAATACATCAGCAATAAGGTAATCTTTGCTTTTTTATCTTGAGGCCCTGGCTGGCTTTTGAGTGATATCCTGGGACTTACATGACCAGCCCATTCTTATAGAGCTATTCCTAAAGCTCTAAGTCCTATCATTATGCAAATTGAATGGAAAGCATTTCATAAAAAGAAAGCATTTCGTGTGGACATCTAGTATATACCTTCTTTACAAGAGAGAATAGCCCCTCTATAGTACTGAAAATACTTTAGTCCAAGTAATTTATTTTGCTAAAAGGTTTGTTTCACCTCTCTTATACCTTTTTTATCAAGTTTGAGAATTTTTTGACATAGCCGTGATTTTTCTGAAAATTCGACAAATTTTGAAAATTGAGAGGCTTTGGCCCCCTGTCCCCTGCCCCACAGCCATTACACATTGCCTTAGGGATTTGTCATTTTAGAGGGATTGGTCAAAGTTTCTGTTATTTCAAACTAGCAAGTTTCTGTTGGTTTTTTATTTTGTTAGTGAATTATTTAAAGAGAGTGAGTAATTTAACAGTGAAAAAAGTGAATATCCAGTACCCAGTGACAAAGCTTTTTGAAATTCACACTATATATTTATAATTGACAGGTTGTTGTGGAACTTTTTAACACATCACTGTATATATTCAATATATTTTTGTTGAATTTTGCTGAAGAAATGATTTTTGAATATCATGTTTACCCAACCATGTAACCTTGGTTGAGGACATTTACCCAAAAGAGTGTTATCGATAAAATTGTATGTATCATCTCTGAACCAATTCAACTTACGCTCGCTACATCAGAACCATCATAAATTTTTTGTTAATTTCTCTTGTAATTTAAGGTTCACAGATTACTACGGATATAGAAATACCGTCGCTTTGTAAATCAAGAAGCCTATGGTCGTGCCCTTGCGCAAGTGCGCTGTCTTGATCTCATCAAAGATAGATTTATGGCTTCGTGCAGAAAAGGGTCGTGAAATCTCCAAAGAAACACTCCTGAAGTAAAAGCTTTCTATTAATGCTTTATTGATTTGCTTCTTTTGTTATAATTTTTTAGTCTCTAAGTATCACAGTATTGATTTGCTCCTTTTCAAAATGCTGCGTCCATGGAAGCTTTCGGCATCCATTTCCGCGTATATGCCAGCTCCGATTCTCCAACGAATGATCTATCTGGCTTCCCAGCTAATTCAGGTGGTTTTTGGTTGAAACGTTTAGTAGCAAACATAGAAGATTTTTAATAAACAAAGTATGAGCTCTCTGGAATTATCCACACTGACATGTTTGGGTCGGGGGAGGTTTCCCATACCACTTTATTGTAATACCTGGCAAACCTAGAGTCCTTCATCTGGAAGATTTTTGCCTACCATAGTTAAACATCAAAGAAATCTTCGGAGATTGATGTGAATATCGGTGAAAATATTTGTTGGAATTGCACACTTCTCGTATCAAGAGCTTTTTTACTGAAGAACGAAGTTAATAATCAAGGTGTGATGAGAGTATATATGATACAAAGCTATAACCTTGATAATATTGGTCTTATAGGAGCATCTACTTTTTGAATTTTATGTTTGTAATAGAAAGCTAGCGATCTTTCACTGGTATATATTGTGAGATTTTTGTTAATGAGTTAATTGTATATTTTTGTTAATGAGTCTCGAGAACGTTCATAACTTGGAAACCTGTTTTAATTGCTTTGTCCGTTGGAAATTCTTTTCAGCATTTTGCATCTTTCAGTTGATCACTGGCCCCGTATTGAAAAAAGACTTGTTTTTTTATGATACTATTATCAGAATGGGAGAGAATACAAACGAAATCAACGAGTATCAAATCATAATTTTTTGTTCAGGCATCTGCTGATACACATTTTGTAAGTACTTCTACGTTGTTTCTTACGCCGCGAGATTGCCTATGCTACGTCAAAAGTCAACTGCTTGAAGGATAGATGCATCGTGGGACAATTTTGTCAAGCATTCTCATCGATTCTAGAAGATTTTCTTAACAGTTTTTGCCATATACATGCAATTCAATTGGTCCGTTCGTTTTGTTTCAGAAATAAGAGTCTAAGGACTGAAAATTTGATTAGCCAGGTTTCTTCTATGATTATATAAGATAGGCAGGAACAATGCGAAACGACGCGTAAAGGTTTAATATGAAGAAAACAAAAAATCAGACTCTTGAAGAAAACGCAATTTATCCATATTTTTTCTTGAGGTGCCAATAAAGCAAAATTCTCATACTTGAATTTAAAAAATCGTATTTTCCGAAGGTCACAAATTGACAGCCAAATTTTTAATCAGAGTCTTAAATTGAATAGAAAAAAAATCGAAGACCAAGGTGGCATTGTGCCGTCACAGTGATTTGCAAATTTGAAGATCACTGCGTTGTTTTAACCAAGTATCAAATTTGCTAACATCACCGTTAACAGCCTCATTCAACTGAGTCAAGTCGTTGGAGTGGTAGCACGAACAGATACCATTAACATAGATGGATATGCTAGATGTGGGTCTAGACTTGTGAAATCTCAAATTGTTTGCTCCCTTAATTGGAATATACCCTCAACTCTTGGGTGCTTTAAAGAACAACTGAAAGCAAACATACTGGCTGACAAAATACATTAACGTCAAAACACGACCCCCTGGAAGAACAGCAATATTGAAAATTTACTCAAATCTTGCCTTTGATTTTCACATTTATTCCTTAGATTGTATATAGTTATTATTAAATACTGAAGGGTTTAATTTCGTATATAAATATTATATCATATCATACACCCTATTAACCCTACAGAGTTTCTATAGGCTTGTTAAATGGGATCTGAAAGAGATCGTTTGCAGAGGATATCATAATCTACAATGTCGACAGCAATTTTATTGTCAATGAAGACTAGACCCAAAAGGTTGCCCATTTTCCAGCCTATGATCCATTCTCCATTAGTTTGCAATATATAATAATGATAATAATAATAAGAATAACAATAATAATAATAATAAAGTAAATGTAAATGCAAATAAATGTTGAAGAGCCACCCCCAATTGAAGAAATAGAGGCATTTTGGGGTAGCATTTGGGAAAGTGAGAAACATCATGATGAAACGGCAGAATGGATACGACAACAAGAAGAGATGATGAAAAACCAACATACCCAAGATTGGCAGGATATTGAGGATGGTGAAGTGACCCTGGCTCTAAAAAAGACCAGTAACTGGAAGTCACCAGGCATTGACAGAGTACCAAATTTTTGGTTAAAAAACCTAGAGAGATTACATGTTGGCCTAACAACAACATACAATGATATTGTTAAGAATCCAGAAAAGAGCCCAGAATGGCTGACACGAGGCCTGACATATCTGCTACCAAAAAACAATGAAACGAAGAACCCGAAGAACGACCGGCCAATAACCTGCTTGCCAACAACTTACAAAGTCCTAACATCCGTCATAACTGAGAGAACATACACTTTTCTTGAAGGGAACAGCCTTTTACCCCAAGCACAGAAGGGGTGTAAGAGAGGAAGCTATGGCTGCAAAGATCAATTATTGATAAATAAAATGATAATTGAAGATTGTAAGAACAAGAAAAAAACCTTAGCACCGCTTGGATTGATTATTGCAAGGCATTTGATAGTGTCCCGCACTCTTGGATCATTAAGACAATGGAAATGTATAAGTTGTCCCCAACATTAATAAGATTCGTGACATGTAGTATGAGCAATTGGAAAACAACACTGTCTCTAAGTCACAGTCAGTGTACAATTAAGACAAGATCAATAAGCATTAAAAGTGGCATCTTCCAAGGAGATTCGTTATCACCACTTCTGTTCTGCCTGTCATTGGCACCACTCAGCATTATTCTCAACAACACTGGATATGGATATGAAATAGGAGGTAAGAAAATTAGCCATTTATTCTATATGGACGATTTGAAGACCTATGTTAAAAACGATAATCAACAGGAGGGGCTGCTCAAGACAATCAAAACCTTCAGCGACGATATCTGCATGCAGTTTGGCATTGCGAAGTATGCCAAAGCCACATTCAAGAGGGGCAAGCTCACACGAAATACAGACATCACAGTAAACACGAACACCACAATAAAGGGGCTAAAACAGGAAGTTGCGTACAAATATCTTGGGATCAATGAAGGTGATGGTATACAACATGCCACCATGAAAGAACAAATCAGAAAAGAATACTACAGGAGAGTGAGACTGGTAACAAAAAGTGAACTCAACGGATCAAACAAGATAGAAGCAATCAACACACTTGCTGTACCTGTATTTACATATAGTGTCAACATCGTGAACTGGCAGATGAGTGAAATAAGAAAGCTGGATACAGAGACAAGGAAACTGTTAACTATGGAGAGGATGAACCACCCAAAAGCTGACGTGGGAAGAATGTATCTACCAAGAGAAGGCGGCGGACGGGGCCTCACTCAGCTTGAACTCGTGTTCAAAACAACCACTGTAGAACTAACCTCGTACCTAGAACAAACAGATGATCCCCTTCTCAAACTTGTGTACTGGCATGAAAACAGCAAGATGCTCTATTCTGTTGCAAAAGACGCCAGAAAATTCAAAGAAGAGTTCGAAGTACTAGACACACCTAGAATACAGCAAGAACAAGTCACTTAATTTGCTAAGAGAGTAAAGCAGGAGACGAAGTCACATGAGAAGATGAGAAAGATATGGGAAGGAAAGCCGATGCATGGTCAGTATCCAACTAGGGTGAATAAGCCAGATGTTGAAAAAGAAAAGACCCACAAATGGCTTAAGAGTCCTGGACTCAAAGGAGAAACTGAGGGATTAATAGTCGCTGCACAGTACCAAAGCTTAGCAACAAGATCATACCGCAATAAGATCATCAAAGACGGCACTGACCCCAAATGTAGGATGTGCAATGAATTCGAGGAGATTATTGACCATATCGTGGCTGGCTTTCAAGTGCTCGCAAAAACGGAATATATACAGCGACATGACAAAGCAGCAGGGTACCTCCACTGGAGAATATGCAAGCATTACCATTTCCCAGCTGCAGACAAGTGGTATGAGCACAAACCCGAGAAGTGACTGAAAACGAAACTGCCACTATATTATGGGACGTACCTGTGAACACAGAAAAAAAGATAAAAGCTAATAGACCTGACATAATTATCAAAGACAAGAAAGAAAAACATGCATTATGATTGACATGAGTATACCATCTGAAAGAAATGTATCGATTAAAGAAGTAGAGAAGCTGTCCAAGTATAAAGACCTTGAAATTGAAGTGACAAAAATGTGGGGAATGAAAACATCCACAGTTCCAATTGTAGTGGGAGCACTTGGACTCATCAAGAAATGCCTTGAGAAGAACGCAAGTCAAATCCCTGGCAATATACGGATTGAAGAATTGCAGAAGATTACTCTCCTCGGAAGCGCCCACATCCTGAGAAGAACCTTGTCCATCAAGTGAACACTGCTGTTTCCTTAGGGTCATGGACTGACCTTGGCACAGTGGTGAAAACTGTACAGCATTATAAGCAAAGAACAATAATAATAATAATGGAAACTTTTCATTTTGAATTCCAGTTAAAACTACAATTACAAATCTCATTATTACAATGTAATTTGTAACTGGCTAGCCTATTTTTACAAAAAAAGACTATTACAATCGTAGTAAAGAGAAAAGAAAAAAAAACGTTAAAAGGGGAGTAGCTCTGGATTAGTCCATGTTTTGTTCCTACAGCAAAAAATGTAATAGGTGGTACGAATGGATATCGTAGAAAGCTTAGAAATGAGATATCGCTTGTGTTGATCATCGATGGAAATAGAGTCACACATTTCAAGGAATGAGCTGCATGAATCGCCGAAGATGCCAAGAGAGCTGATGGAGAGATTTACAAATATGACAGATTTGAACCTTGGTCTTAGATCTGAGACAAGGCGAGCATATTTTAAACGTTTCCTTTCTGCATTGCAGTTAAGGTTAGTTTCAAATCCTATCGTTAGTTCCAAAACATAAAGAATGTTTTCCTTTGTACGCAGAAGTAGATCTGGGCGCAGATTGTCACCAGTTATGATGGATGGTGAGGAGAAGCCAGGTATATCGGCAAAAAGAGAGGATCCCTCTATTGCTTTCAAGGAGGTTGCAAGAAAATTTAGAGCAGAATTATGACGCCAGGTATAACGACCTTGTTCGAGATAAACTTTGCAGCCTGCAACGACATGGAGTAAAGTTTCGGGAAGAAGGCAGAATTCGCAATCAGATGATTGGCTTAGGTTCCAAAGGCTTATTGTTCAGGTACTTGATGGTGAATTTGAAGATGTTCGTGGGTAGGTTGCTCTGCACAACAGACCAAAGACCATTGAGCTTTTTAAGAGAGTGGTCCAACAGAAATGAAATAATAGCACCCTGGGATAGTAATTGGTGTGCCAAGCGCTCTCTACTGTCTGATTTTACTGCTTTCAGTACATCTTTGGTGTTACGGTAAATGTCGTATTGCAGATTCATCCCACTACTGGTGTTTTTCCATAAAGCTTGAATGTTTGTGTTAGGAGAAGTTTGGAGGGCATTGCGTGAAACAGTTTGGCATTGAGTAAATGTAGCTGAAAGATCTGAAAAATTTGACAGAAGGTAGCTGAAGATCGAGACCAAATTGATTTTTAGAAAGAACTAGACTAGTTAAAGTAGCACTTGTGGGAAGATCAAGCCACTGGCGAATGTATTTAGAGACAAGATTATCGAGGTTCTCAATGACCCGGGTCTTCGATAGGTCTGCAACAGTGAAGTGCCAAGAAACTTTGGACAATACTTATCTGTGGTACAATAGAAGTTTATTTTTGGAATGCAGAGGCAAGTCATCAATTTCTTTCAGAAGGCTGGGAAACATTGATAGCAGTTTTTCTTTATGACTGCCATTGGTCATTTCGAAGTCAAAGAAGCGGCCGAGGTATTTGAAAGATTCTCCATTTTTAACAACAGGCACGCTTTGGTTGTTCACGAAAAGCTTTGGCTGGAACTGAAGAGATCTTGTTGAGTATTTCTTAATGCCAAAGGTGACACATTTATCAACCCTTATTACAAAGTTTGCCCACTGATACCATCTTGTAAAGCAGTTTAACAGGAGCTGGTTCTCCTTTTCACCACTAGTAACAACCGCAGCATCATCAGCAAATTGGAACCAATGCACTGGCTGGAACATGCGATCGTTTTCGTCGTGGGGAGAGATGCCAAGCTCTTTATATTTTTCTGCTTTTATGAATTGAATATACGTATTGAAGCATAGATTAAAGATAAGAGGGCTGAGGCAGTCACCTTGAAGAACACCACGACAAACGGGAATGGCAGGGGTTTGGAATGTATCTGTGAGGATAGAGGTCTTGAAGCCCGAATACAAGCTGGAGACCAGAGCCTGAATATGAGATGGTATATGATGGTACGAAAGAATAGTGGGAATCAAATTATGGTGGACCTCGCCGAAAGCATTTTTGAGATCAAGCAGGGTAACAACCAAAGAGCGCTGTTTTGTGCGAGCTTTATTTATCATATGACCCATAAGTGCCGTGTGTTCTAAAGTACCTGATATCTTGGGAGTGAAGCCTTTTTGAATTTGGCTTTCAATGAAACCATTTTGTTTCAGAAAGTTGAAAACAGAGTTACGTAGGCAGGAGGTGAAGATTTTCAAGGGAACAGATTCTAAGGTTATTGGTCTGAAGTTAGAAGGATCGTCTGTATTGTCTTTTTTGTGGATCAATATCGTTGATGCTTTTTTCCATTCGGATGGAACACTGCCAGATACCCAAATGCTATGAATAATTTTGGTGAGGAAAGATCGTAGGTAAGGGCAACGTTTGAAACAAATTATGGATATCTTATCAAGGGGACAGGGAGAAGTGGAGGATTTCATGCGACGTATAATAGAAGTTATCACTTGATATGATGCAGGTTGTGTGTCAAATGGATAGGATGGTACATCGAAAGAAGGTATCCAAGAAGGAATAGTGAATCGTTTATTTGGATAAAGGGCAGAAAAAGTATTACTAAAGTACTCGGTGCACCGTGTAGCAGAAAATGATGGCAGAAGTGATGACTTACTTTGAAAAAAGCGTTTGACGTAACTCCAGAAATGATGGAAACATTTCATTTTCAATTCAACCTAAACTACAATTACAAATCTCACTATTACAAGGTAATTTGTAATTGGCTGGCCTAGTTTTACAAGAAAAACTACAACAATCGTAAGGTAAAAGGAAAAACTGAGAAAAAAAATAAAACAACTAAAGTTAAAAAGGATGTAATTCCGGATTTGTCCATGGCTTATTTTTGCAACAAAATATGTAGTACGTAGTATGGATGGCAATGTTGGAAAGTTTAGAAATGAGATACCGTTTTTGTTGCTGATCGATGGAGAGAGAGTCACACATTTTGAAGAATGAATTGCAGGAATTGCCGAAGATGCCAAGAGAGCTCATAGAAAGATTAACAAAGGAGACACATTTGAACTGCCTCTGTAAACCAGATAAGAGAGGAGCATACTTGCTGTGTTTTCTTGTTGCATTTGTTTCAAGATTGGATTCAAAACCAACAGTAAGCTCTAAGATGTATAGGAAATTAGTGTTAGTCAGGGCGAAGGTTTCCCCAGTTATGATTGATGGTGAACGAAAGCCAGGTATATCAGCGTAGATGGTAGATTCATTGACAGCTTTTAGTGACGTAGCTAGAAAGTTTAGGATAGAGTTATGTCGCCAGGTGTATCGGCCCATAATTGGTGATCATCCAAAGGAACTTGATGTTTTCATTGGGCGAGGATTTGAGTGAGTTTCGAATAACAGTCTGGCACTGTTGAACTTTTACGGAAGGTAGCAGAAGTTCAAAACCAAAGTGTTTATGAGAAAAAGCTATGCCACTCAATGTCGAAGATATTGGATGCTCAAGCCACTGTCGAACGGGTAATAATGATAATAATTTTTTAAACCAATTCTCATTTCATTTTGAAAAACATAAAACGTACAAACCCCACTATTACAAGGTAGTTTGTATGTGTCACATTCGCATTGAAAAAACAATTACAAGTGCAAAAGATGAAAGAAAACGGTTGTACACAGCATAAATATAAGCATGATGATGTAATGATGGTGACGATGTTGATAATGCTTACGAGGATGACAAAAGTAGCGACGATGTTGATGATGGCAATATTGTAGTGATGGTGGTATAGGTGGAGATAGAATACTAGATGGAAAGAAGCTTAACAGAAAGTTTAGTGTGGAGTTATGTCTCCAGGTGTAGCGTCCATCTTCAAGGTATGTCTTACAGCCAGCTACAACTTGCAGCAGCGTTTCTGGAAGGAGGCAAAAAGAACAAGTGGAGGTTACAGATAAGTTCCATTTAAAGAGATTATTCCTAGTGGCAATCGTGTTGTCGGGGTATCTTATCGAGAAGTTAAATATTTTTTTAGGCAAAGAGCTTTGTGCAGTTGACCAGAGGCTATTGAAATGTTTCAGAGAATTCTCTAATAGAAATGAGATTGCTTTGCAAGCTGGTTTTTTTAATTTGTCTTCCTGCTGGCTTCTAGTTTCTTTCAAAACTGCCTTTGTGTTCATTCATTGATCATGTTGGATATTTTTTCCGTATGAGGTGTTTTGCCAAAGATGTTTGATTTGATCATGTTTCGAGTGCTTTAGAGACCGTCGATAGGTGACTTGGCACTGAAGGAATTTGCAAGATGGAAGCTGAAAGTTAAGACCAAAGCTGTTTTAACAGTCGCAAGGTCTGTAAACCAGTTGGTGGCGTTTTCATTTTTATCCAGAGCGGAGCAATGTGAACGCTTTATCGTTTTCACACCGTTATCAAATATATCCGGAATAGTGTGAACAGGTAAAACGGATCGATATGAAAGCGGATAAAAACGAATACGGAGCAATGTGCACATAGCTTAAAAGTTTTGATAAAGAAATTATGGAAACCTTCGTTTACAAGGGATTTTTTCCATTTTCAAAATTTCTGTTAGTTTCGAATTTGGTATCACTGTGTGCCTTGAAAGTTCTGCTACTTGAATGTAAAATAATCGAAAAATGAATGTTTTCATCCAGAAAACGTTTACCGTAACCTTACTGAATTACCGTAAATCCTCGCATTGCCCCCCCCCCCCCATCGAATAAGCCCCCACCATAGAACTACAGATTGTCATTAAGCCCCCTCGAATAAGCCCTCACTGCTACCGTAAATTCTCGAATTGGACCCCTCCATTTGATGATTGTTGCCATCGAAGGTTGCCTATATGGCGTTTTATTGAATTTCCACAACAAATTCATACTTTTGGTAGTATTTAATTAAATCCTCATAAAGAAATTCCTACTAAAATAAACGAGGTCTTTTGGTATTGTCTTCTTAATGTCTGCAAAAACTTTATAAGTCCCCCCTCATAAAAGCCCTCTTCTCCCCTCGAATAGGCCCCCATCCAAAAATATCAAAAATAAATAAGCCCCCAGGGGGCTAATTCGAGGATTTACGGCAAACGTTTTCTATTTTCTAAACTTTCAGAATTTCTAAGAAATTTTCATTTTGTGCATTATAGTGTTTAGATATCAGTAATGCTCAAATTATATCAAACAGCGGAATGTATATGGTAAGTATGATATTTGATCATAGGAGATGGAGTTTATTTTCTCTTTGGGGGAAACAAGTTTTGGTTTGGTTTGGTTGCGACGGAATTTGCCAATCCGAGGCTGCCTTCAGCCCTGCCGCTCGTCCAATCAAGATCGAGAATTGGAAGGCATCGAAAAGAAATCTCCCCCATTTTGATGCTGAATGCAAGCAGTAGTAACGAAACACGTTTATATTGAAGAAAATTGGTTCCGACTCATTCCACTTGTCCACTATGTCCTTTCGGTTTGGAAAATATAAAAATAAAGCTTTAGACACTTCTGAATTGCGAAGGCGACGGGAGGAATCTGGTATACAAATTAGAAAAGCGAAAAGAGAAGAACAGGTTTGTACCCTGACCATTGCCTGTGTTCTTATTATCTGGCTTTTAATCGTTGATATGTTTGCCTGTAAGCAAGTTACTGAAAATTCAAAAAGTTATAAAGCACTAGTTGCTAGTTGTGGGTGCATTTTATAACTGTACTTTACGTCGATTCCAGTAGTGTCTCAATTTAGGCCACTTGGCCTACCCTTTTTTATCGTAACATAAACATATGAAATAGTATACGATTTTTGACCTAAGTGTAAAATCAATCGTTGCAACCGCTGACAATATGAATCAATCTACTCTAGCTATTCAAAAAACGAAACGTCGATGTGTCAACAAAAGCAGCTTCTTCACAGTTCCCGGATGATGTTCAGCTGTTGGTGAGTGTTTATATGTACACTATTATTAGATAAGAATACATTTGCTGTTTTAGTCAAATATTCTCAAATTTTTTCAACTTGTGCCGAAATAAATTTTTGAATTATTCCAAAGGACACCGTATGCCAATTCTCTTAGAGAAAGTAGTAGAATGTTTAAAGCATTCAGTATTTACAGTTGGGTTTAACCTTCATAAACATAACATTGTCTTTTGTTATTGTTCTTCTTGAAGAGTGTAAAGCAGGACAGTTTCATGCTGTTACTCTGAGGTTAAATCTAAATGTGAAAATCAGGAAACTTTCATACAATCACCAAGGTTACTTTTATTTTGGATATTAATGAAATTTTAAAAAAGGTGCAGGAAACTCAGATTGATTCTTTGATCAAGTTTGAACCTGACTTTTCTTAATTTTTTCCTAAATTCATAGAGCCTTAAGCCACAGTTATCTTAATGAACTGTGTTCACATGTTGTATCTCACATTTGGCTGTACAGTAAACAGATAATTAGCAAGTAGCAGATCATCAGTTGTTGTTATAAAAAATGAAACACATGCATCTGCCAAAGTTGAGAAGAGTTGGTTAATGGTTAATTGTTTTTAACTGGAGTTAATGTAGTTGGTTTTTGAACTGAATGATCCAGAAAAGGTCTAGCAATTTTTTTGTTCAAAAAGAAATCCAAGTTAGGGAGAGGGGCCAATTGACATCGGTTTGCAAAACGATAAAAAATTTCACTATGATAAGGAAAATAAATAAACAGGCAATTGAATGTTCTTTGTTAGTAGAGCTAACCTTGTTGATGGCATTAATCTTCTCAAGGTAAAGAAATAGTGATTGGTATTGACAACTTAGTTAAATAACTTTAACACATAGCTTATCATAATGCAAATAGATGTTGTAAATCGCATACCATAGACACAGATAGATAAAATGTATTACAGGAGTTTGTGTCAGCTTCTAAAGAATTTTAGGTGATTTTTTTTAATCAGGAAGGCCTGTAGTTATAATCAGTTTTACCTGGTGGTCAACTTTCACTCAATGCTATTTCTATTCTTTGTATGATGTATAGTTCTTTGTTATAGATCTGATCCAGGTGACCTACTTGTTTGCAATTTAATCACTGCTGCTCTTATTATCCAACTCCTACTCATTTGTAGCCCTAGATGCCTTTGTTATTTAAACTAATTTTCTGAATAATGATTTGTCTCATGCAGACTTGCAAGAAAATTGTTTACCAGTCAAACACACTTAAGATTTACCTAAAATGCAGAATAAAAAAATCCTTCTACCTTTGTTATATATATATATATATAAATATAAGTATCTTTGAAAAGTTTGATATTTCTCCTGCCTACTGAGTTCTAGCTTTGGATTTTTAGATTTCTTTAGTTTTTCTTTTTGCTAATAATAAAAGTATATACCTTTATAATATCTTTGTGAAAATATGTTCTTCTCACTGCTCCTTATTTTCTAAGGCTTCAAAGATATTACCAGAGATGATTGAAGGGCTTTGCAGTGGAAATTCTGAAATTCAACTTGCTGCCGCACAGAGATTTAGAAAAATCTTATCGGAAGGTGAGTCTTTAAAGAAAACTGACAAAAAAGGAACTTTTCCTAAAATTCTAGTTTGTGATGAGCAAATTACAGTAACAAAAAATCTCAAGATCTATACACAAATAACAAATTACAGTAACAGGTGTCTCAAGTTGTGAAATGACAAGCTTCACACCAGCTTGAAACAAAGTGAAAACCGTTATATTTGATGTCACAAGTGACATTTTCTCAGCTCGTATTGTATTTCTCTAAAGAAACTTTTAGGAAAATGCTTCAGACAAATGTTTATTTTGTGCATGTATACAAAGAGTTAATATTGCATTTTTGACAACTAATTGGCTTTTTCAATGGATTGGGACTCTGAAACAGAGTTTTATTACACTGATTTCGAAACAACTGGAAAAAGTCGGCCATCTGAGTTTGTGCCACCAGACAGTGCTGCCACTTGTTCAGACTGTCATCAAATGGCTCAATGATGATGATATTATGAACAAAAAGCAGACAGGAAGTATGAACAGATAAGGAATTTTTATTAAAAAAATTGATCTTCCTACAATTTAAATAAGACCAGGTATCATAAATCTGGCCTAAGGAGCCTAATTCTTTGAAATGCCTATGATGACCTAAATGGAATTGCAAGTTATTTACCATTAATGCCACATTCTATGATCTGTTTTTACTGTTACAAACACGATAATTGTATCCTGATATTAACTATTAAAGAAAGGTTGAAAGCCATACTTGTGTGGATGATATGCCATTTTCACTGGGTATGAAGGGTTTCAAGAAATGATAAGGGGCTGAAACAGTCATTAGCTCCCATCTCCTTTCCAAAATCTGCCTGTATTGGCTCTGGTCTCTTCGCGAAATCTGCCTACATTAGCCCCCATCTCCTTTCTAAAATCTGCCTGTATTGGCTCCCATCACCTCACTGAAATCTGCCTGTATTTGCTCCCATCTGCTCACGAAATCTGCCTGCATTTGCTTCCATCTCCTCTCTAAAATCTGCCTGCATTTGCTTCAATCTCATCACTGAAATCTGCCTGTACTGGCTTCAATCTCATCACTGAAATCTGCCTGTATTGGTTCCCATCTCCTCACTAAAATCTGCCTGTATTGGCTCCCATCTGCTCACAAAATATGCCTACATTAGCTCCTACCTCCTCTCTAGAATCTGCCTGCATTTGCTCCCATCTGCTCACGAATCTCCCTGCATTAGCTCCCATTTCCTCTCTAAAATCTGCCTGCATTTGCTTCAATCTCATCGCTGAAATCTGTCTGTACTGGCTTCAATCTCATCACTGAAATCTGCTTGCATTAGCTTCCATATCCTCCCTAAAATCTGCCTGCATTTGCTTCAATCTCATCACTGAAATCTGTCTGTACTGGCTCCCATCTCATCACTGAAATCTGCCTGTATTGGCTCCCATCTGCTCACGAAATTTGCCTGTATTTGCTCATATCTCCTCTCTAAAATCTGCCTGTATTGGCTCCCATTTCCTCACAAAATCTGCCTGTATTTGCTCCCATCTGCTCACGAAATCTGCCTGCATTTGCTTCAATCTCGTCACGAAATCTGCCTGCATTTGCTTCAATCTCATCGCTGAAATCTGCCTGTTTTGGCTCCCATCTCCTCTCTAAAATCTGCCTGCATTTGCTTCCATCTCCTCTCTAAAATCTGCCTGCATTTGCTTCAATCTCATCACTGAAATCTGCCTATATTGGCTTCCATCTCCTCTCTAAAATCTGCCTGTATTGGCTCCATGATCAACATATAAATCTATGTTTGCTACAATTAATAGATACAAGATGAGCGAAAAGATAAGTAAACTATTTCAAGAAAAATAGCATGCAATATGTAGCTTTTTCACAAATTTATTAAAAACATCTGACTAAAAATATTAAAAACTTTTGAGACCTGGATGTCAATCCAATACTCGATGAATTAGTTGCAATAAGTGGGCTATTTGCAACATGCTTTTTTGCCATGGGTCGTGTTTGTCTTCTAGTTCTGACTTAACAGGGTATATTTATTGAGAGTTATATTATTGCAACTTATGCCCAATCCGTTGCATTTTTTTGCAGAACCCAATCCACCAATCGATGAAGTTATAGAGACAGGTGTTATACCTAAGCTTATCCAGTTTCTGCAACAGGAAGAAAACAGTGTTTTACAGGTTGGCTTTTGCCATACATTAGCTAAAAGTATTAGCTTTGATTGTTCATTTCATCACGTGTCATCAACAGTGTGAATCTTATCAGCAAATGAAAGCCTTAGTCACATCCATGTTCCATGTTTTTGAAGGAAGAGTTGCTTGAAACCAGCCGTTAATACCAAATTATTAAAGCGTACAATAGCTATGATACAGGATCTTTTTAAGATCCAGGTTGGGTTATAAATGTTTTTGCGTCTTTCTAGGTTGTAAAATGTCAACATCGTTCTATTTTAACAGTTTGAGGCAGCTTGGGCATTGACAAACATTGCGTCAGGAACTTCGCACCAGACCAAGATTATCGTTGATGCTGGAGCGGTGCCAATATTTATTTCGCTGCTACATTCAACACACGAAGATGTCCAGGAACAGGTAGTTGTAAAAGCCAGTCTTGACAAGTTGACACTGGCGTGTCTTTATGAATTCATTTTGCAGGATTATGTTGTTATTTTTTGTTTTGATTTTGCATCGTTCTCATTTGCACTGTAAGCGTTTTACATGATGTTCTCTTTGAGATTCTAATTACGAGAGTTTATGTTGCTCAAATTAATCTAGCATGCTGTGGCATTCATCTAAGTGTTATTATTATTGCTGTTGTTATTACAACTTTAAGACCCAGACCCCAGGAGATTTGACTGGTGATGTAAACAACAGCATGGCACGCTAATTTTGTCTACACTGTAATTGTTATATTGACAATATTCTATTCAATATTCACTAATCGATTTCTTTCACTTAAAACTTTTTATTACAACTAAGAAAGTGGGGAGGATGATGTCGTGTCTTTTTCCTTGGTATCGTTTCGAGTGGCTTGGAGTAGCAAAATTACTATTTGCTATTCCTAATGGTTTGATAAATTTTAGTGCACTGGATAAAACCTGAGGCTGTTTGATGAAACACCATGTTATGTATGACATAATCGACATCTAGATGAGTGTTTGTACGAGAATCATGGTTTTGTAGGCTGTTTGGGCACTTGGAAACATTGCCGGTGATGGTCCTTTGTGCAGAAATTATGTTCTTGATCAAGGAATCATGCAACCGCTGCTTGAGTAAGGAAATTTTCCTTTTATTGCAATTAAAAGAGCGTAGAGAACACAATAGAATGATTTTCTCTTACTTCCCTGGCTTGACAAGGCAATAAGTTTCACAGCTTACTCTTCTAAATTCGAAAGAATTATTTTGTACATGGAAAGCCTCAATCAAGCTTTCTATGTACCCACTCAATACCTTGATGCAAAATATCGTCTTGTTGTGTCTTTCTGCCTCCACAGCCTCTTAAATCTCTCTTCCTCACATCGGCGTTACTTTCCAGATTCTTCTTACGTTGAGATTTCGAAACACTGTTTTGTCAAGGATGGCCTTATATATGCCTGTTGTTGTCACTGATTATTCTGCTGTGTTCATGTTTACGCAATATTTTTTGCAAACTTCCATTATTTTTATTTTAGTTTACTCAATCGATGTTCCAAAAGCTCAATGATCCAAAACGCCGTCTGGTGTCTTTCAAATCTGTGCCGAGGAAAAAGCCCGCCCCCTGATTTTTCAAAGGTGAGGTGTAATAGTTTTGTAAAATTTTAAACTTAAATAAACACACCTCAATGGATTACTTTCGGAGTAGAGCTGCTTGGAATAACATTTTTACTCCTAAGTGATATTTTTGGTAGCAGTCATATCACCTCGTTCTACTTTTCCACACTGTCCACACTGCAGTACACTTTATCAATCTGTTGTATAAAGCTCGCAAAAATCTGTCATTTTGTGATCACTTTTCTCTATATAAACAAATTCAATTACAAAACAGACATATTTCATAACTCTACTCTAGAAATATAATAACTTTTCAATTCAGATGTGATGAATGCCTTCACTCGGGATAAACCAGGTGGAATATTAATGAAAACTTTGAAGAATTAAAATGTAAGACCGCAAGCATAACTGAAGAGTTCCCTCCGCTTCATCACCGGTGCAGTTATTTACAATTTAAAATAACAAGAAATAAAATAGCTGCAACGTAATTTAGGGTGTTTACACATTTACGAAAATTAACTATACAAGACGATACCATAACGGCTTTTACAAACAAGAAAGAGCAACAAAATAGACAGAAAAGAGTAAAGAGAAAAGAGGAAGGTTCAGCTTTCTGAGCAGCTCTTGAAAAGAAAGATTAAATAATGATCATGCGATTGATTGAGTAAATTGATTTGTAGTTGTAATATATTTCATGGTTTCTAGCAGTTTATGCTTATCAGAAGTATCACGAAACTTGGTAAAGAAGTAGCGAAACCGTAAAGAAGTAGTGAAACCAAATAAATCTCATTTAAGCTGCAAATATCGTATAGCATGGATATGTCTGATACTTTGTCAATTGAATGGGCCTCTGTGTGTGTTTAGTGTTAATAGCAGAGCAGCAAGAAATGGGCAGTATCTTCTACACTATCATTAAACTGGCACATCGGTCGATTCGCTGAGTTGAGTTGATTGCACCATCATTTTGTGATCTGGTCGATGCTGTTTGTTTTTATCAGATAGATTGCCACCAGCTCTTTATCGAGATATATAAAATGGCCAGTAACCTGAATCCAACTATAATGAACATAACCTGTAAGAACATAAGCATATGTCCATGAGATTATCGCATTTATTTCTGAAAACATTTCGTTTTAAAATCAACCTATACTACAATTACAAATCTCATAATTACCAATAGGATATTATCTGTTTATCGAAAAAAGTGTTGCAAGCACGAAAAGAACGGAAATCCTGTCGCTTTGAACTATGGTCCGCATTTTGAAGTCATATGGAGAGAGTAGGAGATGATGAAAGGAAGTACGTTCAGATGTAAGATAGATTGCTTTTAAAACTGTTTAGTGTATGCAACTCCATAGTGCTTGAGTTTTTGGCTTAAAAGTGCACTATTGACTGTATCAAAGGCCTTTCCACGGTCAATAGAAAACTGAGCTGCTCATATAGCCATTGACGTTACTATCGTACCTTATATCAGTTGTTAAAAAGACTTGTCAATGTCGAGAATGGAAATCTCGGTCAATCTGGTTTTTACCATTTGCCCTAAAATCGACTGCTTTTTTAAACTTATATTTTATAAAGTTTTTGAGTTCTTCTCTAATCCAAGGGCTGCACTTTTCACAAACCATCATTTATCGTAGTTCTGCATGCCCTCCAATAATAATCTTAGAAAACAATTTGGACCAATCGGTTGCAAGGATAATAACATCATTCGAATCTCCGATTGCTTGTTCCCAAGGTTTTGCAGCAAGATCCCAAGAAAATCCCACTCGTTAAAGTTTTTCAAAGACTTTTGATCGTTTTATATTCGTTTTGTGTCCTTCTTGTAAAGCACCAGTAAGTTTTTTGACTCAGAAAACCATGTTACAGTCTTTCGTGAAGATTTAAAGCACTTCCAGACTAAACAATGCTACTTGGGGATCACCAATCTGTTTTCTCCAAGGATCTCCAAGGGAACTCCAAGGATCTTTTTAATTTATTCAAGGATTCTACTGGATCACTGGGAGCATATCAGGCAACAATGGTGGAAGATCGACTTTTAGGGGGCTCAATTTCAATACAATCGAGGTCCCTTGTCGTTTATTTGAACGTCGTTTCGTGGATGATACTTAAAATAGTTTTTTATACAAATTGCAATACGACCACTATTTCCGTCCTATCGTCCAATCTGATATTCCTCAACACCAATTACATCTTTAGGAACATCAGGTTTTTGTTCAGTCTCATTTAGTGCTAACACGTGTGTACGTAGCTCGTTGGTCAGGGACTAGATCTCGTCAAAATGCAGTTGTGAACTATTAACGTTCAGCGATGCAACTCAGAGACTCTTTCTTAATGCAAGAGGCTGTTGTTAAGACATTTTATATTTCTACAGGAAAACGGTGTTTGACTTTTTTTATTAGTGTCTACTGTTCTGACGTAAGTTTTCCTTAGCCCCCTTCCTCACCACAATTTTAAAACGCTAGTAGTCACCTACGTATTTCTCTGAAAAAATATTTTGCCAGGATAGAGAAACCAGCTTAATTCAGCTATCAAGAATGTGTTATGTCAATGTAAGTGTAGAATGTGTTACGGTATATTTGCTAAAGTGCTGCTTCGATGAAATGTATTAGAAAGTAAAATACTAAAGGGTCAGGACGATTTTCCTTTGGGGATATTTAGCAGCTTTACCTTTGCTCACTGATGATCAAGAATTATTTCGAAGCTTAAAATATCAAGAAAATGCCGTGTTTTGGAGCGGCGTATATCGAAAAGGTTGCGGATTGATGCAAACTAGCGAAGTCACTCCAAGCCGACCCCGTAAAACAAATTTTCATTTTCAACTTGGTTTTTTTACCTAAAGAAATTTTTTGAATGATTTTAGGTGTCACCCTTCCTGCCAACCCTCGCCAAACTGCTATTCCATAGTGACACAGACGTTTTAGCTGATGCTTGTTGGGCAATCGCATACCTGTCCGATGGGCCTAATATGAAAATCCAAGCAGTCATAGATGCTGGAGTTTGCCGAAGACTTGTCGAATTACTAACGTGAGTTTTTCCATTCTGTAGACCTGGACAAGCTGAGGACAGCTGAGCTCAACCGCCAAGCGTTTCATCAATTTCCATATTGGTTTCCTTTAAGGTCGCATCTCAGCGTCGAAAAGTTCTAACTAAAGGCTTTAAAATTATATTTAGAATGTTAAATATTTATGTGCAAGGATATGAAATTACTATCAGAAATGTAATTTACTCAGTTTTTCTACAATTATACTGAGATGATGACTGCTTCCTTTGAGCTGTGAGAGTATTCCACAGTTTTACACGCCTATAAAACATTTTAAACTATGCAATTTATTTCTGGCTCAATTTGAGTTAAACGAACCAGGTAAAAACATTTCGTATTGTAAACGAAACCTAGGCGGGTTAACCTCGGTAAGATTTTGCAATAGAAACATTGTATAAGAGTGACATACCGTATTTTCTCTAAGAAACGCCGCGGCGTTTAATACAGGGTGGCGTTTTTCAGAGGGTGGCGTCTGATACCAAATGAAATGTGTGTTAAATGAAAAATGACAAGAAAAGTGCGAATAAAAGATGAAAATGGACTTTAGACAATCTTTTCCTTTCCCAAAAACATGTAATGAAGATTTTGTAAACAATGTTCTAACATTCATAAAAGATATGTTAAGTTTATGGAAATGCCAAAAAATGTCAATGTCAAAAAATGTCTTCGTCAGATCCCTTGTCTATGACATAAAAACTTTGATAGCTTTCAAATCGTAAGCATATAAACTTTTAGTTATTTCTTGTTGTGTCCAATTTCTAAAAACGTTTTTGTTGCAAATGGTTGGCTGAAAGTGCGGCATCTAATGAAGGACGGCGCTTATTAGAGGGCGGCGTTCATTAGGGGATATACGGTAATTGTTTTTTACTCTCAAGTAATGGGCATTCCTTATTGCATTTCATGGTAACAAGAAATAATCTCTGTGATTTATTGTCGGTGACAATTTCAATAGTTATTTGATTGAAATAGATTTCTGATGCTTTTACTATCAATCGCCCTCTTGTATTTTATTATGTTTTTCGTTTTATTGGAGTTTTGATTGATTTATCATACCACTTACGTTAGGCACCATGCAACAAACGTAGTTTCTGCTGCAGTCAGAGGTGTTGGTAACATTGTCACTGGCGATGACGTCCAGACTCAGGTATATATCATATTGCAGCAGCAACTCAGTCCTTTCTATTGATGACGTCATTCATACATCAAATACATATCACTTTATAAATATACACTGAAACAATTTGGAGGCAGATCATATCCCATGCATTTTTGTCCGTCTTTATGAAGATACTATTTTCAAAATTTTAGTGATTTAATTTCTAACCAGTATGTTTTTAAGACCTTCAATATAGTTCCCAAAGGAATAAAACCAAGAAGGAATTTATGTCAGCTAACCTGTTTTTTCAGCCCCATAATTCAACACTGACCGTCCTGCTAAGCCATGTGACTTTCATTCATGGCTAGATGTACCCTCCTAAGGGTATCTAAATACCTTAACTGTTTTATAACTTTTTATTTTCGGATATAAGCCAACTCTACTAATTTCTGGAAAAATACTTTCTAGGTGATTTTAAACTGCAATGCATTGCCCTGCTTGTTGCATCTTTTGGGGAACGTTCGAGAAACAATTAGAAAAGAAACCTGTTGGACAATTTCGAACATAACCGCCGGAAATAAACAGCAAATCCAGGTAATTTTTTTCCTTGCGAAGTCGTTAAGCCTTGGCAGTTTGTTTGTTTATGATCAGTCGTTAAACAAACATTACCAGTGTATAATATATAACAGAATGGCCTAAATCCCTTGGATTGATTATTTTTCAACTACTTGCAACTTATTTTATTCCAGGCAGTGATCGACTCAAATATTATCCCTGCGCTAGTTGATATACTATGCAACGCTGAATTCAAGACGAGAAAAGAAGCTGCCTGGGCGATAACAAATGCAACCTCCGGAGGGACGAGCAAGCAGATTAAGTAATTTATTTATTTTATAAATATTTTGTTTCTGCTCATTTTTTGACAAATTCAACTTATAAACTATTCGTAGGTACGATATTGCATCGTAACAACACTTCCTGTTTTTTACTTTGATCGATTGTTTTAGCTTTGTAAGTGTTTTGCTCATAAATATTTTGTTTATAAGTTGAAACGTTTCAGTCAAGCTCATAGAAACCTATTCTCCTTGTTTGAATAAGTTTTAAAAATCCGACACTCTATGAGAGTCTTGCATTGATTCTTGCTCCAATGCTTCTAAGCTTGCTTTTTAACAGACCGGTAATCTTTAAGCAACTGGCTTTTATCAAATTATCCTTCCCTTAGCAATTGTTTGATTGAGTTAGAAATATGGAGCTAGCATTATCAAGCAAGTATTTATCGATGTTGTTCGTTTTTAGATATATTGCTTCGCAAGGCTGCATAAAGCCTCTCTGTGACCTTCTATCTGTAATGGATACAAAAATCGTTCTTGTTGCTTTGAATGGACTTGACAATATCTTGAAGATCGGCGAGAAGGAGGCCAAGTCAATAGGATCTCCAAACAGATATGCATTGGAAGTGGAAGAATGTTTTGGTAAATATTTTAGTTAATTTTCATGTATGACATCGCCAGGCTTAATTGGCCAGCAAAGGTATTTATTTAGTTTTCATGCTTTATTTATCCTTCGCGTTGTTGCCTTCATCGAAAAACATGCATGCCCCAGCCGAAGGAACAGTCTTTCCCGCATCGCTTAGGTATGGACAGTCAGGAAGCCAAGGTAAACTTATGATTACTTTTTACTTAAGCTAGAGAGAACATTTATCCCTTTAATATGAACAAAGTTTTTACTTCTATTTATGCTGCAAAGCCCCAAAGTCCGTCATTTGATACAGGCATCCAATGCTTCTAGCCATGCTTACAGGACAGCCTGTAATTTGGGCCTGCTCATTAGTATGATACCCTGTTTCTGATCCATTCAAGGAATGTGCATTTGAGGATTTTAGTAAGCTAGCACTCAACTTAGGCAAAAGTTGTAACAGAAGACCAGTGTTCTCAAAGAAAAGTGGCTACGCACCAAGAAAGATTTGCAAAGCTTGATTTATCATTACAGTTGGTGCTTTTCGTCTATTTTTTTAGATCTGTTTATTGCCATGTAACGTAGAGTGTGAGGGAATTAAAAACCCCCTTGAATTGCACCTAAGAATGTGAAGCTTGTTGTTGTCAGTTGCGGAGAATGTTTATGATTCCATATAACACTCTGCATCAAAAACATACCAGCTTATTTGTATTGAAATTGGCTTACTCACTAGAAAAACCTATGTCATTAAAAATTCACAATATCCATTCACCATTAACTTGGCAAGAAGTTCATTAATTAGAAATTGATTTGCAACAATGAACTTTGATTCGTAGCAGTCGTCTCTTTAGTTAGGGCGGGGCCCCGTTACAGCAGGATCAACTATTTGGGCCAACATCGCCACAGTGTATTGCCACATTTCACGAGGCAACTTAGTGTATTGCCACATTTCACAAGGCAACGAAGTTTGTTAAACTTAGTGCTTCTTTTCCAGGTATAGACAAGATCGAATACCTTCAACAGCATAGCAATGAGGACATTTATAAAAAGGCATACGAGTTGATAGACACTTATTTCAAGGAGGACGAGCCGTTAGAGGTCGACGCTGTTGCACCTCAAATAGAAAATAACGAATTTACATTCTCGCAGAACCTTCCTCTGCCCCAAGGAGGATTCAACCTGTAATGAAGAGGACATGAGAGTTACCATATCTCTCAACCCTCGATGCGCTTGCATGTTGATATCATGCCAGCATGTTGCCTTAACACGCTATACGTTGCGTTCTCTTGCGCTTCGTCTGCGCGTTGTCTGTGCGTCTTTAACGGTCGATAGGCAGATTTGGTAACGCAATCTTCCCAAGGGTCATTCTTGTATTGCAATTTTTATCTTCATTTCCTGGGTGAAAGCTCTTTTCTGTCACATGTGCAAACATTTAATTAACCAACTGATATCAATCGAAAAATTTTCCATATGATTTTAATTCTTTTACCCGAAAGCCACAAGCCACGTCCGTCGTTGCATCTGTTGAAGTTTTAAAGTTGCTTCAGAGACGATAGACTGTCCAATGCTATTTCAAATAGATAGAATGTACATGATAGATACGGGCTTGAAAGGCCTCAAGTTATATCTCATTTAATGGTTGTTAAATGATATGCTTAATGTATATTCCCGTTTAAATTCCCTTCTTCCGTGATCTTTGCAAAGCCAATGGAGGAAACTCGACGTTTTCACGGCAGACAGTGCCCAATAAAAGTCACTTTTCATAACAAAGTAGTAGCCATGTTTTCTTTCAAACAAGCCCTCGTTTTCGCCAATTGTGTTAAGTGTTATTACAATGGTGGATATTATGGCTATTCCGTTAATTTTCACGTGGTTCAAATTGTTAGTTCTCTGATTTGCTTCTACCAACAGCCTTCATCAGTTTCAAGTTAGGCAGCCTTTTATTCAATGGGGCCATTGTGGTATTTGAGAGCAATCAGGAACTGGCTCGTAACAGTAAATTGCTCGGCCTTTCATAACGATGGCAAAGCCACTTCTATATATTGACAGCTTTGATAGACTCTATTGTTGCTTGATAGTATTGTGAATTTTGTTCACATTGCTAGCGATCGTAGCTTACTGGCTTGTCTAAATATAAGTTTCCCGTCAATTGTATTGTCCTCACCTTGTTGCAGTTTGGACGCTCTGAAGGAGTAGCAATGTTGATAAATGTGTTTGTGTATCGTAGAAGCAACTGCCTGCATCGTTTTCTACAAGAAAGACATTGTACAATTTTTCAATTTCCTGTCCAAAATTCTAATTTTCTATGAAAGTGAAGACTGGCGTTTTTAGACGACAATTATCTAGTTGAATTATAAAATTTAATACTGTTACTTGTCTTATTTCATGTTTGTCTGTTACCTTGTTTCATTTTGCGATAGTTTTGAGTACCTGCGAATTATATCCTTGCCAATTATCACACTTGCGTCGGTTTCTCGCACGTCACTTCTTTGAGCCCTCTACTTTAAAACCGTCTGAAATCAATTCTAAAACAGTTTTTATCATGAGAATCTTTTATATCAAGTGTTTCAACCCAAGAATTGAGCTTTATTGTAAATTCAACATCTAATGTGGGACCAGCTCTCCTGATGTAAGAAAATTTCATGGGAATACCAATCGTAGACGATCTCGGACACAGTTGGACCTATGATCACGTGGGTTTGATGTACCAACTAGACGCCATATCCATTGGTCGCTTTAGCGCTATCCTTTTTCGGAGTTGTTTTTGTTTACCATCACTTACGCCAGTCACCAAAAAAAACGTTGTCTTACGCTGCTGACTGGATAGGTAGCAATAGACCTAACTTTTGGATAGGAAATTTTAATGGCCATTGAAAATGCATTGAGACATCGTGCCTTTACCTTCGAAAAGAACGCAGAGACCTTCCGTGCATCCATGCATGTTTTGTGTGCTGAGACAACATACACAATAAAAATGATGAATAAAACAGGAGATGTGACAGAACACTGTTGAACATCAACAACATCGTTGATGATCGACATCATCAGAGTCAAGATTAGGGTGGTAGCCACCATTCTAATTGCAAGAGGAAACCCTTGTGCAAGACATCCTGAGAGGCTTGACAGGGATAACTGTGATCTTACCAAAGGATGCAAATGACCTAATTACAATAGAAGATCCCGTGACAAACATTTTATTAGTGACCAAAACGTGTTTGATGGTTTAGAGGAAGCTTGTGTGAAGTCTCTTGTATATGGCTGCCCATTTGTAGCAATATTTAATAAAATGTGTTATCCATGCAATACCCGATTCAATACCCGATTCAATACTTGTTTTAATTGTAAAATTCTTCATTTGAATGAAGATTTGATGTAAAACCTATAATAAATACAAAAATCTGTATTCAATTCAATAAAATGTATTTAATTCAAAAGTCTTATTCCATGCAAAGAAGTGTTTTCAGTGCAGAAATATATTCAATACAAAAAAACGTATTCGAAGCAAAAAGGCATTAAATGCCAAAAATGTGCTCAATGCTTAAAAAAACGTAGCTATTCAATGCAAAAGAGCTGTTCAGTTTAGAAAATATGTTCATTATGAAGAGACTGGGGAGAGTGCATCTTTCCCATGTGCTTCGTTTTTTATTAGACAACCCGCTCGAGTCACAAGACGGCACAAGTGAGAACACAAAAATGGCTGATAAAGATTATATAACCAACAAGGCTGCTGATCTGCTGGAGGAGGCATCACAACTTCTCAGAAGTAGGACGAGGATAAACTTCTGTATCAGAGCCGCCACCAAGAAGTAGGCGTAGCCCAAGATCGCCACTGAACACTCAAAATGACAACAGCAGATCAAGTAGGCAGCCCGAAAGACAAACAATCCAGACAACACTTTATCAGGCAAGAAATATGGTAGAAAAAGTTCAGCAGCTGGTTTATTCAGAAGGATAAACAGAAATGAAGGACTGAGGGCAGCCTCAGCTTCCCCATCAGGTCTTGATAGAGACAGGACTGTAGGATACACACATCAAAGAAAAAGTAAACCATTTCCGTTTGTCATGCTCAAATGTTTTCAGGAGGACGGCGTGGAAGAGTTTTATGACAGTTTCACCTTAAAATCAGATTCGATCATTGCAAATAGAATGTTGGTCGTTTATGCAGATGACAGTGAAAGTACAATCAGGAAGGTTATCACACAAGCATTGGTGAATACATTCCAATTGTTGGGGGAAGAAGATTATGAATTTGTCAAAGTGCGTCAAAAGAAAATGTTGACTGTTCAACTTGGTCCTGGGGCAGAATTCAATTATCGTGCACTTTAAAAAGTTGCTGAGCAAGGTCAAACATGTTGAAGTCAAAGAGGGCTATGAGTATATATACAGAAATTATGATCCAATAGTCCTCTCTGGTCTTGATCAAGATGACAAAGAATTATTAAGACCAGCCTTTGAATTTGATGCTGCTAAAAAGAAAGAAGGCCCCGTTTTTCCAAAACTGGAAGACAGCATTGTTCCCCGTTGCTCCTAAGGTAGAAGCTAGTGTTGTGTCAAAAAAGGTGTCACATACCACTGATAAAATTGAAGAAATCATCTGTGAAATTGAAACCAAAGGTCTAATGAATACTGTATTCTCAGGTTATTACTAGCTTCTAGAAAAGACTGATAAAGGGAAGACAGTAGGATGTGATTGATCTGACTGATGCTGTTGATGGATAAACCAACTACATCTATGTAGAAAGACAAAACATCCTCACAACGACCTTTTATGAATTTCAAGCAATTAATGATTTCAGACAGACATTTGAAGTCGACTTTATGGGGGAAATGGCAAAGGGCTCTGGTGGTCCGAGAAAGGAATGGACCCAACTCATCAATGTCAAAATAAAGGAGAAATATTCTGATCACGGGCTCCAGGCTATGCTGGAAACTGATTACTACTTTTTTGGAGTTATGATTGGGTATTGCATTACTGCAGAATGGCCAGCTTCCTAGGTTCATGCCAAATTATCTCATTGAAAATATTTTGGTATTTCCCAGTACGAATAGTTGTCATAGGCCCCGATTTTCATCTATCCCTTTTAAAAAATGTGATAAAACAGTGTTTGCAAGATTGTTTGTGCTGCATTTCAAGAATATAATTTTTCTCGACTTTCCGTCGATGCAGCCATTGTATCACGAACTTTCATCTAATTAAAGAATGATGTCCGTTTAAATGCCACAATGAATTTAGCCAAAGAGCTTTATATGTCCTCCGTAACACTAAGTCACCCCACCTCAGAGCTGCATTTCGAGGATCCACCCTGTTAATGCTGCTTCGTACTCTTCTTCACTGCACATGCATCTCCACTGATTTTAGATATGGCTCTCCAGTAGTCGAACCATGCCTAGAAATAAAATCGAAAATGATTTCATCGAGCCTATCATCAGAAATATCGCTGAACTGCTGTAGATGGGTCAATCCATATTCTTCAACTCTGCGGGATATCGTCCACCTAGATACTCCAAGCATTAATGCAGTTTTGCTCCAGGAAAAATTCATACCATGCAATTCCTCCAAGGTTTCTGTTGGTATTGACAAACGAGGTCGACCAACATGTCTTACACGTTTTCCTGGAATTCTCAGCGCATGGAAAGTGTTAAATTTTGATGACAAATTTAAATGTAAATCTTCGAGATCTTTTCTAAGCATGTTGAGCACATGTTCTAGATCTGAGCATAATATTCCATCATTCACACTTACCGGCGTATTATTGATAAAAAGAAATCGCTGAATTGAGCAATACAGATTTGAACTGAATACAGTTTTTCGGATGCATTTTGTTGTATTGATTACATGTTTTACATTAAACTTCCTTTAAATGAAAAATTTTACAATTGAAATAAGGATTAAATCGGAAATTTGCTTGAATAGAACTTTTATTGAATATTGCTACAAATGGGCAGCCATACTTGAAATGATTCCTATGTCTATGTGAGGAGTTTTACGGCGATGGTAGTCTTCATAGTTTTAGATATAAATGAAGTTGCGATTTGTCCCCCATTAACGGAATAGGATACATTTAGGCTAGTCTGCAGGAAGAAGGAAATACACCGGAGGAATCGAAGTGCGAAAGGAGTTTGTCAAGCAAAGGAACGTTTTAGGGTACAAATGTTGCGATGCTTCATCTAGAGGTGTAAAGGATGGGCACGAATTTTGCAGGCTTAGGAATTGATTGCTGAAATCGAGATGGCCCATGATCATCACAATTTGCATTGGACGCAACGATTGATACAGTGAGGTTTTCTTTGCCAGACGCAGTGATAGAGGAAAGTTCATTGTGATTTTTTAAGGGAGGAAATGGCTGAAATGGTTGTGCATTGCTGATGGTTTTGGATTGCTGATGGTTATGGATTGCTGATGGTTTTGGATTGCTGATGGTTTTGGATTGCTTATGGTTTTGGATTGCTGATTGTCTTGGATGGCTGATGGTTTTGGATAGCTAATGGTTTTGGATGGCTGATGGTTTTGGATGGCTGATGGTTTTGGATTGCTTATGGTTTTGGATTGCTGATTGTCTTGGATGGCTGATGGTTTTGGATAGCTAATGGTTTTGGATGGCTGATGGTTTTGGATGGCTGATGGTTTTGGATTGCTGATGGTTTTGGATTGCTTATGGTTTTGGAATGCTGATGGTTTTGGATTGCTGATGGTTTTGGAATGCTGATGGTTTTTTATTGCTGATGGTTTTGGATTGCTGATGGTTTTGGAATGCTGATGGTTTTTGATTGCTGATGGTTTTGGATGGCTGATGGTTTTGGATTGCTGATGGTTTTGGATTGCTTATGGTTTTGGATTGCTGATGGTTTTGGATTGCTGATGGTTTTGGATTGCTTATGGTTTTGGAATGCTGATGGTTTTGGATTGCTGATGGTTTTGGAATGCTGATGGTTTTTTATTGCTGATGGTTTTGGATTGCTGATGGTTTTGGAATGCTGATGGTTTTTGATTGCTGATGGTTTTGGATTGCTGATGGTTTTGGAATGCTGATGGTTTTTTATTACTGATGGTTTTGGAATGCTGATGGTTTTTTATTACTGATGGTTTTGGATTGCTGATGGTTTTGGATTGCTGATGGTTTTGGAATGCTGATGGTCTTGGATTGCTGATGGTTTTGGACGGCTGATGGTTTTGGATTGCTGATGGTTTTGGATTGCTGATGGTTTTGGATTGCTTATGGTTTTGGAATGCTGATTGTCTTGGATGGCTGATGGTTTTGGACGGCTGATGGTTTTGGATTGCTGATGGTTTTGGAATGCTGATGTTCTTGGATTGCTGATGGTTTTTGATTGCTGATGGTTTTTGATTGCTGATGGTTTTGGATTGTTGATGGTTTTGGATTGCTAATGAATTAGGAGCTTAAGTTGCGATCGAGGACAAAGAAAGCTCTGATGATGCAACTAATGATGATGATGATGATGATGATGATGATGATGATGATGATGATGATGATGATGATGATGATGATGATGATGATGATGATGATGATGATGATGATGATGATAATGATAATGATGATGATGATGCCCAGTAGTTGAAACGGAAAAATTATTATTTTCGCTCTAAAATCATCTTACCTACGCTTCTAGACACAGGATAAAGATCAACGTAATCTTAAGAACAATCTTTTGTACTGTTAAAAACCATAACAAACCAAAAGGCTATGACATGATAGTCCAGGTCACTCTATAAATCAAATCTTCGTATAAGAGATGGACTATAAAGCAAGAATATTATTGCATATTGAGTATTAAATAAAAAATATATCTGATCCAGCTTTAAACATGATCAAATGAATCAAAATGTTTATTGCATTCACATTCTACCAAGATCACATCATATTTTTCAAAAACCAATTTTTCAAAAAAGCATTGCTTATAAGAATCTAAACCCTAAATTTTAATTATATGCTCATTGTATAAGAACCCAAAAAGGCTTAATTGAAATGATTAAGACCACTTTTGTCATCGGCAATATGTTTTTAACAGGCAGGTTTGATAAAAGTGCATGACAGAGTGTCTTTCCGAACACCCAATCTCACAATTTCGTGGTTATGTAATGATGGTTATAATGCTAGCAAGGCTAATTCTTGAACAAAAAAGACTTGGCTTCAAGGGTGTTGCTAACTCAAAAAGGCTGGGGTTAACATGAATGAGGGTTTGTTGCAGCTAAGCCTTTCAGACCTCCGAAGAACAGGGTAAACCCCCCTTTAAGCCCTTCAATTTATTCTAAGCCTATCAGACAGTGTTTCTATCTTTGCAGTATTCATCGCAGAGGAAACTATTGCAAAAAGATCAATTGAAACAAAACCTACACTCTATATCTATCTGCTAGGGAGAAAATATGATTTAAATGTCATGAGGAATTAATTGAAAGTTCGATTTAATTTACGAAACATCTTTACTGTTTGCAACAATTTTATTTAGTATTGTGTGTTTATTGCTATCAGTATTTGCAAGTTAATATTTTGTTCCAGCCTTTAAGATGTTTGCAAAAGGGTGAAGTCAAACCTTTGGGGGTCAAGAAGAAAAAGAAATCTTCTATTACCAAATATCACCTCTTGTTTATGCCAACTTAGCAAGCCATTTGGCCGTTAACTCGTGCACGAAATATTAATTGGTAGATTCAATTGCCAGTTCGATCTTTCCGGCATTTGGTAGGATGGAGTGGCTTAATGAGTGTATTCGTCTTCTGAAGAAGAAACTATAACAACGTCACAGTAATTGCTGATAATGTTAAGATGCAAGGAAATATTAAACATATTTTTTCTTGTATCATTTTTGGAACTATCAAGATCTTGGTGCTATAGCTCTAAATTTCGATCGTCTTCTAGCAAAAATTCATCTTACAACTTCTAATGAAACTTGCTGTAGCTAAAGAAATTTTGCAGCAGTGCCACCATTTTGTTACGGATGGAGCAAAACTTTTGGGAGCAGGAGTGTGTACAGTGTATGACACACGCTAATGAAGATTCGATCCCAGTCCTCTTTGCAAATCTGGAGTGGTTCGGCTCCAGGCTTCTTTGCTAAAGAATTCATATTCCTTTCTTGTTCCCAAGCCCCTTCAAATGAGAACAGGAGGTACACAGAGATTTTGGGAAATGCAAGGTATGCAGAACAGATTACTAAAGAGAAGACTCGAGTCTCTATATTCTACAAGAACTAGATGGCCATCTTAGAAACACGATTTGCACTAATCTATCAAATTTGATATAAAGAATTTTTGTTTACAAAAACTCCAGAAACTCAATGGTCGCCATGGAAGTAGCATCTATGGACGTTCAAAGCGAATTGAACTTCCTTTTCAAAAGCGCACCTATTTCGGCACAAATTAGAAAACGAATATATTGACATGATTATCCTCATTGAACTTCTCATCTTCAAAAGAAACACCACTATAAAAGATCACAAGGCTGTAAACTGTTTTTCTCTATTTCAAAGACAAGACAACTTTGAAATTTGAACACGTTAGTCTTGTGTAATACAGTATTAAGTCAAGTTGTGCCTTTGTGACTAGGTTAAGCAATTGCCTGCACATGCAAACAAGAAGTTAGATTTCATCTGTTTCCTTTAGTGGAGTTGCATTCCAGCTTCACTGTGTCTCAATCAATTGTTATGTTACCTCTTGCTTCAATTATTATATGTTACATTTTTAATCATATGAATTTACAGGTCTGTCAAAATTTCTGTCATCTGTGGCAACCAACCCTGTTTACTTCCTGGAATGAGTCCTGGAGATAATAAGGTTGTTTGAGCGAGGCAACCCCCGGAAATTCATTGTTTTGGTTCATCCCGCCACCGACTACAAACGAGACTACACGAGAGCGCTAAAGTTTCTCATAAAAAGCAATCTGCAATATTTTCTCGACATGACGGAATTGTGCAGAAAGGGCAACGCCAGGGAAAATGAAGCATTTGAAATTCCAGTTCGAGCTTCTGATGGACAGTATTTGAGCGCTGTAAGTATGACAGCAAATTCTCGAATCCATTCAATGCCTAGGCCTTACCTATCTATCCATATCAGGTTTGGTTGTTCTCTTTTCAGGGATTTTAATTTAAGATGTTTATGGTCACGTCCTTTCAATCTTTCCTTTTAACAAATCCCGTCCCCGATCTTGTGAGAAGTCCCAACACCAAACAACATCACATACATACAGGCAGTGAACAATCATAGCCTTGCCTCAGGTATTTGTTCCATTGCCCCCTTGGTTACAGTAATACTATTTACAGCTGGGACTCTATTTATTCACAATTTACCATTTCTAGTGAAATTAGCTTGCTACAAAATAGTGGGTCAGTAGATGGAAATATGCATCTTAAATTGCTAACTTATTACTACTGCCTGTGAACTCTGATTGAATGATAGAAAATAAAGATCATCAGTGAAACAACAAAATTTATATCAAGCAAAATGAAGAAAGCCCTCAGATTCTCAAGAAACCCTTTGAAGGAATTTGGCTTCCACTAATCAACAATCCTGTGGTATCTAGGAAAAGTCTAGGTTGGCATGCTTGGCAGAGTTGGCTTGCTTTTGAACCACATAAAAAAACAAAACTTTCTGAAGACCTGACATTGAGATTTGAATTTGTTTCTTTTTAGAGCAGAAAGGGTAAGGCGTAAGCGGTTGAAAAACTTTAAATTCAGTTTTGGTAGTCAGAACTTAAAGAATTATCCTAAAACATTGAACAGTCCACAGGTCTTTTTGGGAATAAATAGCACAAGTGTGGCATTTCCCACCCAGTGGCATGCTACCAATGAGATTACAGGGGGGGGGGGGGAAATCAAATTCTAGGGATGGTTGGAGAATGCATTTTAGTAGATGCAACATAACTTTCTTCAGATTGGGACATAATCTCTCAGGCCAGGGGCGGCGTGGGGTGGTATTAAAGGTATTAGTCTAATACCTTTTTATTTTCAAAGGAAGGCGACTTATGGTCTCTGAGATTGCAGGAAATTTATTTTGCTTTTTGTACGCTGCCACTTTTTCACAACAATTTTATCGATGCGACCAGCTCTATTCATATAGCCAAGCTATATTTGCTTTTCTGTTCGTTGAATGAAAGCTTTCCTAATCGTCATTGAAATCTTTGAAAAGTGTAATCAATGCCGTAATCAGCAGCCCTGGCCATGGTATTAGCCTCCAAAAACTAATACACTGCCCCCAAATTTCTTTTGTCTGTTGTGGTCTGCATGACATGAATTTCTCTTGTTGAGCCATGGTCGAAGAATGGGTGAACAGCAGTAAGGTATTAGTTTTTCATTTCTAATACTACGAGGGCCACTGTCAGTGGAAGGGACGGTGGGAAGAGCCCCAGCTCTATTCTATAAGGCCTCAGCTTATAGAAAAAATATTTCTGGAAATTAACTTTATGAATTTACAAAATGTAGCTGTACTTTTGCTAGCAATGCCTTTGGATGGATAATTTGATTGACAAAATTTAGACACTGAATATAAAGAGCAACAGTCATGAAATAATTTGTTTAAGCTAAAGGCAGTTGTAAAAGTTGTTTTGTATGAACTGTATGTTTTGTAAAACTTTGATTCTATATGACCGTAGAGTCACAGGCAACATTCTCACATTATTTCTCTCGGTTTCTCAAATCAAATGATACATCTTACTTTTTTTTGCTGCATTACTCTAAAGTAAATCGCTTGCTTTATCGTAATAGAATCTCATTCGCGGGCCAAAAGCCTCATGGTATTAGAATTAATGGGCTAATACCTTGGGGCTCCATTTCTGGGCAGCAAACCGCTGTATCAAAACACGATTTCGCTCGAGTAATTTGCCGCAGCCATAATTCATTTGTATTTCGTAGGACCGATCCTTCACCCAAAACTAGTAGGATGAACTACATTACCACAGGGTCATCAGTGTCTGGGGGAGACAACGGGGGCCAGTGCCTTCAAATAATTTTGTAAGATATGGTATTGCCAAAAGCTATTTTAAACCATCATATCGAAAAGGTCATTTTGCCCACCTTCTTAAATAAGAACATATAAGCTCCACCCCTGTTAAATAGTTTCAGGACCTTGCGGAGGGACCTTCTTATGTCTTAATTTCGGAGGCTAATACCAATACTTTTCTACTCCCAGCCGCCCCTGTCTCAGGCCTTTTCATTTGATGCTAGTGATCACTCGCAATCAGTTCATCACTCACGCAACCCAACCACGTGGGCGTTTGATCGCCCGCACAAAATGGTAAATTGTGAGGAATAAATGTTTCATCAATTAACACCTTTCTTGTCAACTTTTGTGACCTAAGCAAGTGGCATAGACGATACAAAGCTGGCATATCAAAACACAGTGAAATATTTTTAAGTAGGCCGAACAGAAAAATGCATCTCAATGGAAAAATGCATTTGAAAACAGGGCTTGCACCACCGATTCTAATGTGAGGGGGGGGGGGGGGGGGGCAGAAAACGGGTGTTACCTAATTAATATCTAAAAGGAGGATTTATTACTTAAAACAAAAGCGGCAAGGGCCCTGGAAAATTAATTCTGGTACCAATGTTTAGGAATACTATTTACCTAGGTGCTGTGAACTTCATAATTCCTGGAAACATCGTCTGGGCAGTTAAAGTGTTAGGTTTGGTACAAAATTTTGCTATCCCCCGGTAATATAAACGTAGTAACATTATATACATTTATATGACCTTTGTCATGTACATTAAAATTAAGCACATTGACATTAGATACAGTATTTAAACTAGTACCTTATGACAGGATCATACAGCATTATTTATGAAAATTACAGGACACCTTTAGCATTTGTTAATTGTTTTTATCATTTTAGAGCAATTGCTTGCACATAAGAAATCATGTGAGCGCTGGGCCACTTGCATGGGCTATTTCTGACACAAAGGCCTGATCTCTCTGCTTTTTCTTCCTAGCATTTCTTATCATTTCAGTAAATTAAAACCCCTCACACCCTCCAAATAATTTTATGTAATAGTGCCTAATCAGGACATTTACCGCCAAGCCCAAAATTATAGGCTGGTTCCTCAAAACACCCTGCACCTCTTACCTGGGGACTCCCCTGGTTTCTACTTTATGCAAAATCATCTAAATTCAACATGAGATCTTGAGAAGGTATTTGATGATCAGTGTCGAGCGCATCAAATTTCAAAGTGATATCATCCTGAAATAGCTGCATCTCCTTAGGACAATGGATGCCTGATGATATGATAATGATATTTCCTACTCAACTAAGTTGAACTTACACCAAATCTTCATCATTATTGCTTATTGTTTATGGGCTTTAGAATTATACACTTGCCCCATTTCCGACGTGTGGAGAGCTCCTTTGTGACTCCTTTACCAGGCGCACATCCAGACTATTGCAACTGTTGCTCCAGCATAAGGCAGATTCAGTAGATTTTGGGATTCAGGAGCCAAAGTGTGTTTTTTCCAAAAAATCTTCTTTTCTTTTATTAAGGTTTTTCCCTGTGTGTTTTAGCAGTTGCCAGCTCCCTTCTTCAGGTTACCTTTCAAGATAATATGGCATGGGCAAAATCTGTGACACCTTTTTGCAATCCTGTATGGTAATTGTTCAACACCTTGCTACTGAAGTCAACATAACTGCCTTTAACTTTGGGGACTCTGAATTCATACTGCTTTAGAAACATTTGAAACATATCTTCAAACTTATTAAGGCTGTTGAATTTTAAAGAAATTTTCTCCAAGCTCTTCCCAAAGGTTTCATAAACATCTGTTTAAGGTTTTTTCATTTTGAAATTTTTATAGCTTTCAAAAATGCTGCGGCTATAGTTAAGAATTTCCTGGCTTTGTGACCAGCTTTATTATACAGTCAGTAATAATAATAATGATGTATCAATATTGCAACAGTGCTGTATATTTGAAGCTTTTGAGGAATCTAAGGTTGTACGAGTTTTTTTTTAATTGTTTGCTTGTTTACAGCTCCACCCAAAGTACCTTCATACAAACTCCACAAGTCATACATGGCCATTCAGTGCTGTTGCTGAACTAATTGGTATGTGGACCAGACCTCATTAATCTGTGCAAGGGCGCGAGCTGCGCTCGCAGGCACAAAGTCTCATTCTCAGGAATTTCTGCAGGCACATTTCTAAATTTATTTTTATTTACCTTTGTTGTATTAGAGTCATGCTTTTTCAAACATCTTTCTTGGTATTGAAATTGAATGGTCAAATAGAATATAAAAGGTAGTAGTTGCAAGTCTTTATTACCAAAATGACAGAAGGTCCTTACTCTAAAGGTGCCATTTGATTCTCGAAATCAAGTTGGCTGTTTGTCTCTTTTCCTCTATTATATCTTGGTGGAAGAGATTATTTGCAATTATTGTATCATTTTCTTCAGAGAATTATGTTATGACTTGTTAATCGCATTCGTGCATAGTAGGCTGAAGAAAGGACACTTCCTTTAAGTTAAAGTCTTCAAGCTTTTGAATCTGGTAGCTATCGATTTCTGAAATTTCATGCTGCACCTCCAAATAATTCATCAAAAACAAAAATTTTCGACAATTTGTGACAACCAAACAAGCCTCTATTTCTTCAATTTTTGGAGTAAAAGCATTTTCATATTAAAATAATCAAATCTTACAAGCATGATAAACTCGAGGCTAAAAAACGGAGTATCCTTATAAGATACTTTTTATAATAAGATATTTCAACGAAAGTAATTGAGAATAGCATCTTTCTTCGAAATGAGAAAAACCCAGTGTAATGTCGAAATTCTTGCAACTGTTGCCAAGGAAGCGAAAGCAAAATCCTAAAATTTACAGACCTTAAAAGAAGATATTCCAACTAAAACTGCTCCATTTAAAGTAAAGCGTTTAAGCTTTCCAAAAGCCTTTGATGAAATTGTGAAGATATCTCCATTTGATGAAATCGAATCGATAACAGCGATAGGGCTACTTGACAACCTAAAACAACCCATACATAAAACCTGGATCATTCCCTTCTTATGTATACAATATAACGTTAGTAGCATTTATTATGTTATCTGTTCAGTTTTACATGTAGTTACATGTAGTTCATGATGATATTGATATGGTATCTGCTTTTGACAAAGGCAAGTTGGTGTAACAGAATTTAGCATAACATCGACTTTCGATTTATCAGTATCTGACTATAAATTGCACCCTACTTTACTTGGAGGCACATTTTTACTCGGCTTTGCGCTCGCAGGCACAAAATATTATTAATGAGCCCTGATGTGGACATTTCACCTGTTAAATTCATTTAAAGGTTACTCCTGATATGAAGGAAATATACTTATTTCAAGAAATGTGAGCACAAGACAGCATTTGAGCCACTTATTCTGGAAGTAGACCAGGGTCACAATGAAGAAAGTGGTGTTTGTTCACCTTATTAACAATAAATTTGTATGAAGTCAATAATTTCACGACTGGTGAACCTATCTAGGGAGTTTATCAGGTGCTTTCTACATCAAACCATTTGGTGGAAATGAGCAGCTTAGGATTTCTCTTATTTCAGTTAAATTGTTTTGAAAACTTTCCATTATCCTTCTCTACAGATAATGCTTATGACCCTGATGTGAATGCCAGTCAGCTGATTATTGATGTTAAAATGTTAAAAGGCCAAACGTTGCTTGTGTTTACTGACAATGGAACTGGAATGTCACCAAGTCATTTATATAAAATGGTCAGGTAAGCAGAAATCACTTTTTTTTTCTTGTCCAAAGTGTTTGGAGTTTGATAGAAAATCATGAGAAAATTTTCAAGAAATCATCATCAGCTTACAGACAGGCCAGAAATTATGTCTTGTCATTAAAGTTTTTATTATGTTGCTTTTTTCAATCTTGGCCTACCTATGTACCCTTAAACTTGATTTTGGTTCTAATTTGACTTTACCGAGCCCTAATTTATTAAAATAGGGGTTTACTGAATCAGTATTTCTAGACTCTGGTCGGAACCGGATTTATCATCTCTTTATAGTATCGGGCCATAATATCCGGCCATTACCGGATTTTTCTTTAATAAGAAAGTTTTGATATGCTTTGCAAGGGAATGTAAAGTGAGAAGAGCAAAGAAAATAATTCTATGAATATACCATCTAGTTTTCCTGTTTCCTGATGACAAGCACTTTCAATTTAAATCTATTTTCAAGGGGCTTGTTTCTTCAAATCTATTTTCAAGGGGTTGTTTCTTCAAATCTATTTTCAAGGGGTTGTTTCTTCAAATCTATTTTCAAGGGGCTGGGGCTTGTTTACTTTCTCAAAAATAAGCCAAGGCTTATTTTTTGTTTGAAATGAAATTTTTTGGCCTATTTTCTAGCTGGCTTATTTTCAAGGTGTTTTCTGATAAGACACTACCCACTTTATGCTATCTGTGTTGATACTATCCATTGATAAACAAGACCCTCTAAAGCCCAACACGGCACTTCTTAACATAGTTAATATAGGTTAAACACTGTGTGATTTACATAGCAAATTGGTGTTTCATCGCGTACAGTGGATCTGGGGTGAGCCTTGGTTAAGATTTGGTGCTCCTTAGTATATCAACTGTTATAGCTGCAGATCTTGAGGAGTAAATCAATATTCCATGCATACCACGCAAAGAAAGTCATTTCCTTTAGTGGCAGCAGCTCAAAATTAGCTTCCCCACATTGCCAAGCTAGCCCAACAATATTTGTCTACTCCAGAATCTAGTGTTTATTCACAGCATTTTTTTGGAGGCTGGAAATATCTTTGAGGACAAAAGATTGAAACTTCTTATAAGGAATGACAAGAAGTTTATTTTTTCGCATCATAAGCTTGGACGCCTTAAACTTTTAAAATTTACGTTGAAGTTTGTTCTATACTTTTAATTATTGTTTTCGTTGTATTTACTCTGTTATAACTGCTTTATCTATGAATTTCCTTTATCCCAATTAAAATTCTGGAAAATCCGGCAACTGGCCCGATTTTGGTAACAAATCCAGCTGGAACCGGATTTTCAAAAAAACAAGGATCCGGGGCAGGATTACCCGGCCTACCAGATATCCGGATAACCCGGCCTACTGGATAACTTAAATGTCAACCCCCCCCCTCATTATTGCACTTAAGCTACAATGGCCTTTTTACTATGAATTGCTCTTATTTTTTTTCCGTTTTTACCACAGCTTTGGATTCTCAGAAAAGGTGGGTCGTTTAGATTTTGCAAAAGCAGATAGTAAAAAGCCTAAGAACATCAGAAAATTTGATTTCTGATTTATGGATTATTTCTCTAGCTGGGAAATTTTTCAATTTGGCTAAATATTATTTGTGTTATGTTTACCAATATAGTTGATGGAGAGTCGCAAAAAATGGTATTATATCCCTAGGCCGAGTTCATGTTTCCAAGGTTTAATTCAGCTATTGAAATTTTAAGTTAACAACATTATCAGTTTTTTCACCTTAGCTTTTATAGTTTCATTCTATCACATCAGATCGATCTTCCTTCTTTTGATGTTCCTATTAAATTGGAACCAAGTGCATGATCCAGGATTTAATGCAATGAATGTCGGTTGCAAACTGCCTAGGCTCAATGGTCTTGCTTATACTCATTGATCCATTTGGAAGAACTTGGAAACCTATTGTCAAATTTCAAATGCACTGGCACTGAGTGGAAGTTAGCATTTCAATATGTTTGACAGAAACACTCTTCCTTACGTTTGCTAATTTTTATATTCCACTCAACCAGAGATTAAGAAAACAAATATTGTCATGATTGTAATCACTGATTGCCCTCTACCATGTTTTCCCTACACTGACATATGTCGATATCATATAACTGTAGATTGCTTCTGGTGACCATTTGCTAGTAGGACAATATGGAAATGGTTTCAAATCAGGATCCATGCGACTTGGCAAGGATGCTCTTGTCTTCACGAAGAGAGATAACCGTTGCAGTTTAGCATTTCTATCTCAAACTTATTTGGAGAAGATAAACTCCAAGACAATAATTGTGCCCTTGGCCACATGGGATACAAAAAAGTTCAGTATCCTTCACTTTCGTTTGTGATGCATGGTGAAATACCTTAAATATTATTGCTTTATTGTGAATGATTTGTCTTATTGACACAGTTTGATTGATTCCTAATGACTGATTTGATTTCAATATGAATGAATCATAATGATTTATTCATATTGATAGATTCATAGCGATTGATTCACATTGATTGATTTTTGTTTGATTGATTCATAGTGATTGATTCACATTTATTGATTGTATTTGATTGATTCATAGTGTTAGATTCATAGTGGTACCTCAACATTGTGTAGTGACTGATTCATGGTAATTGATAAACATTTATTCGTAGTAATTGATTTCTATTGGTTTTTTCATGCTGATCGATTCTTAGTGATTGACTCGTAGTGATTGATTTCCATTGATTGATTCATTTTTTTTTTTTTTTTTTTGATTGATTGATTGATTCATTGTTTGGTTCATTCTGATTGGTTCATAGTGATTGACTCGTGGTGGTTGATTTGAATGATAGTGGTTGATTAATCCCTAGTTATTGACAGTTAGACATTGATATGTGCTGATTGATTCGTAGTGTTTGAGGGAACATTGATTGCTCAATTAATCAGGTCTGTCATAATTGTGGTTAGTGCGAAATTGTATTTGGCTTGGCTGAAACCATGAAATTTAGATAAGCAATGTTTCGCAAATATGAGGACTGAGAGTCAAGTATATTTTTGCATATAGTTTAGCTCCTTAAATATTTGCAGCTTTGTTAGAAGCAGATAACGGGGGAAGAAAGTCGTTGAGGCAGATACTAGAACATTCAGTGATTTCGACAATCGCTGACCTGAAGGAGGAATTCAAACAGATCCCGGGATCTTCAGGAACGCGTATCATTATCTATAATCTAAGGCGATATTCTGGAGGCATCAAATATGAACTTGATTTCACAACTGATAGCAATGATATACGAATTCCAGACGATTTGTCGGACACTGACGAGGCTCGTTACAAAAGGGAGCAAAGACAAGACCACATTCCGGCTTCGGATTATTCGCTAAGGGTACGGATCGATATATACTTTTAAAACTTTAATTATCAAACTACGTTCAACATAGCATTCTTTCTGGAGTTTCGGCCAGCTTTTTTAAAATTCAAAGCTGTTCACGCCATATTCTATTCTTTTCTCTTCTTGTTTTTTGGTCAGCAGTTTCTGATGCTTTATGATCCAAGCATCAATTCTAGTTATTTGATTACAAGTTCTTCTGTTAGCTGTTATATCATTCCATTTAAGGGGTTGCAACTGACAAGTCCATATTTTGGCGCCTTCTAGGACATATATCGTGCTTTCTTAAGTAAAAATATGCCTGATTCCTTTCAACATGATTTATTTTGTACTTTTTTCTGCTTGATGTATTAGCCTCCCAGTCGACAGTAAAGCGGTCCCCTTTATCCTCTTCTTGCTTTATCTTTCTTTTCCTGAAAGATCTCTACGCTTTCATTCTACCAATTTATAACTGAAGATTTTAGTATTTAAACAAGTCAGGTACTGTATTATGGCATTTGATAATTTATTCCATTTCACCAAAGCAGTGCAATTTTTGTTTTTTAGCTGCTGGTAGCAGATCTTAATTTTTCAGCCTTTTTATTTTACAGGAATGTCTTTAAGAAGAAAGCCCGGTGAAACCATTTCTAGTGTGTCTGGTGTTTCAAGGGCTTTCTTGCGATCGCGCCTCCGCTAGGGTACACGGATGCATTTCGTTAGTTGTTACTTGCATTTTGATTGGGCAGCAATGAATGCGCATTGCCCTTGCCTATATTTCTGTAGCATTTGAGCTTGAAATCAAACAAGTGGTTTTCTGGCAACAATATAACTAGAACCCAATAAAAAATTAATTGGTTAACTCCATTTCTGCAGCTTATGTGGTTGTAATTGTTTGATTTTCGCTAGGCGTATTGTTCCATTTTGTACTTGAAGCCAAGAATGCAAATAATTCTTCGAGGGAAGAAAGTGAAAACGACAGTCATTGCAAAGAGTCTTGCGAAGACTGAGGTGGATCTTTACAAGCCAAGCACACCATCCGGATATGTATCCTTTCACAATGCTTGATTCAACATAATTGATACATGTTGCGATGTCTGGCTGTCCACTCATTTGTAAATCCGCGCAAACCAAATACTTGGTTCAGATATTTTCAGATTTTGGCATTTCGTATCGAATTAGTGTGTCTAATGGGTATTCCATGAACGTCAACTAGAATTATCACTTACATACAACCCATCAAGGGGAAATCCGAATAGCAACACTTGGGATGCATTGCAATTCGATATAACTGTATTGCCAAAGTCAACTGCCTGCATATGATCTCAATCACGGTGACTATTTTGTTCTATCGAAAGATTTCGAAAACTTATTTCATTCTATTCTTTCTCGATATTCTTAGTTGTATATGGTGATTTTCGCTGGATATTTTCCTTCACAAATAACAGGCAAAACCAGTAAAAATAACATTTGGCTTCAGTCAGAACAAAAATCATTATGGAATAATGATGTACCACAGAAACAGATTAATAAAGCCGTATGTGAGGGTTGGGTATCAATTGAAGGTATGTTTTAAACATTCAGGTACAAGTTGAAAGTTTTCGGGTACTTCGGCAGCGAGGGTAACTCTGCAATTAGGATACTTCTTCAGCTAGGCAACCACCCACACTTCATGAAACGTATATGTAAAACAGGAAAGTTATGGTATTGATTTTGTAGTCTTGTTGTAAAATGCCTCGTGTCCTTTACTCTGCTTCTGATTCGTGGTCTAGTAGGATTCACCAGTTTACTTGCTGTCTAAATCATTATGGATATTAATACATTGAAACTTCAAGCGGCATCAGATCCACTCTGTGTAATGCTCTTTTTTCATTCGTGTCCTTTTTATCCATGAAATATATTCCCAATGAATGTTGAGTTTCTTGACCCTATTTGAACAATGAATGTGTCTTGACCCATAGAGTGAACCGCATGGCTCTCGCATACAGGGGCGTAACTAGGCCAATAAGTTTGCTGGAAGCTCTGTGCAGTTTCATGTCAGTGGTTTCCACTTGAGAATTTACCTTCGCGTTTTGGTTTTTTTGTGAATTGACAATTAATATTTCGCAATGTTTCATTTCATGAAAATCTCATCTTGAGTTTCGCTCGTCTCATGGTACGAGTCTTGAGCCAATTGGACTTGCTGCACAAATCAAGATAAATCGATAACATTGATGTCTTTCAACTTTGAATCTATAATGCTTGTGTAAAATGCTGAATCTTGACAGAAGGGTTTGCTTGATTAAGTATATTGTCCGATTATTTTTTGGCGATTCAGACTGGGCTAAACAGCAAGAGCCGTTACAAATTTTTCTGGTATTACGATTTCAAGATTTGGCTGCGCTAACATGTATTATCTCCTTTGCAGCCAAATTCCCTAGGTGTTGGAGTTATTGGTGTAATTGAATGCGATTTTCTGCAGCCAACTCATAACAAGCAAGACTTCGACCAATCTAAAGCTTTCAGGTAATCGTCATGACATAAATCATCCGAAAAATCACACGTTATAACAAAATGTCCCCATTGGTAAAAATTGCTCACCTTAATGGGAGGTCTCAACATTTTTTTAATCCAATTGCTAACCATTTGTAGGTAATGACATACGGTGTTCAGGAGCATCGACTACAATCCCGGACAAAGTTGTTGAGACAAAATTTTCTTTTTTACGTTGCCCCTGTAAATTCAAATCTCCTCTTTCCCCTGAATCAATACAAGTGTGCGTTTATGTCTCGATTTTTCTTTGAGAAAGACACCCACACCCGCTGCTTCGGAGTACACTGTACAGACAGAAACCCTTTATTTTTGCCCATCGCTTCTAGCGACGCCCCTGCGTCTGGCGATACCCCTGCGTCTGGCGATACCCCTGCCTCTGGCGATGCCCCTGCGTCTGGCGATACCCCTGTCTATGGCGATACCCCTGCCTCTGGCGATGCCCCTGCGTCTGGCGATACCCCTGTCTCTGGCAATACCCCTGCGTCTGGTGATACCCCTGCCTCTAGCGACGCCCCTGCGTCTGGCGATATCCCTGTATCTGGCGATGCCCCTGCGTCTGGCGATACCCCTGCCCCTGGCGATACCCCTGCCTCTGGCGATGCCCCTGCGTCTGGCGATACCCCTGTCTCTGGTGATGCCCCTACCTCTGCTTCCTCTGATTTAACCAAATCTCTCTGCATTCAGAATTTCTCATCCCTTTCATGGCTTTCCATCCGCTTTTACTCTTCTCTTTCGTTTTGTAGAGCGTGCATGGCTGGTCTGGGAAGAAAATTGAACGAATACTGGTAAGTGTTGCCTGTTTCACGCGTTTTCTCACTCAAACCCATTTCGTCATGTTCTTTTCTCTTCCTTGAAAATATAACCACTTTATTTTTCAATGCTTGATCCTCCCATCCATTCCTGCTTGGTCACTGTTATACTTAACTTTTCACTCCTAATTTTTGTTAAATAAGCTTAAAATCCAGTGTTTCGCTTTTGGCAAAATACTATTTCATGTCGATTTGGTTTTATGTTTGGTTTTTTCAAGACCCACAATCTTTGAAGAGAATACTTAAGAGGACTCTGGTAGTATTTCGAGCGAATTTATCAAGACTTGATTAGGTGCTATTTGATTTCATGAGATGATTTAAATAGTGATATTATGATTCAAGTGATGCAAGAAATATAGTAGGTTTTCTCTCGGTACGTTTGAATACGCTGACAAGGGTCATGGCATTGGCAAGGGGAGGTCCTTATACTTGATTGTTGAAATGAAGTGATTGTGTATTGAAACATCAAAACACCGAACAACAAAACACAAAACATAAACTGAATTGAAAAACGAAACCGAAGAGCAATTATTTATTAGATTGTAAATGGACAATTTGAAAATAGAAAAATTTTATGTTTAGGCACAACAGATAAATAATAAACAAACGAGAGTGTCGACTAAATTTCGATGGAAAGATTGGATAAAGATAAATAAGAAGACACCCTACCTCAAGCCTATTCTGTAACCTCAAGCCCAGATAAGGGTGGGCATAACTGCCCACTAAATTAGCTGCCGTACGACAGAAGAGCATGCGTGTTGCTAGATTTTCCACCAATGATGTTTCTCAATAATGTTTCTCTACCAATCAGATTTGATTATTTGGCTTTTTCAATGCGTAAATTATATTGATATAATCAATTCTTATTGTTGTATTAAGGCAAGAGAAAAAAGGATCGAACAAGCAGGCAACGAGCTCGCAGCAACTTGTTGAGGAGAACGAAGTGTGAGTTTGAATAACACTCATCCTATAATGCTTTAAGTATCCATAATATCCGCCTGTAGAGATCCAGAAACCACTAAAAACTTGAATACTTAATGTTTGCGAAAGACTGTAGTACCGCGTAAATCAAAGTTATCTTTAGCATTTTAGGAGGGTTTTTTATTCCCCTTCAAGAACTGTTTTCGTTGTCATCGTGTTGTCGTTAATTCCCTATTTATTAATTTATTTATTTATTTATTCATTCATTTATTTATTTATTTGTTTATGTATTTATTTATTTATTTATCAATAGAAAGCTCAATGTTTACAATTTTTTCATTGGCAGGCTACTTCCAGACCAAAAGTGGGTTCAGTGCGATAACATGAACTGTTTAAAATGGAGAATACTACCTGACAATACCAACCTCGACTCACTGCCGGACAAGTGGTATTGCAAAGATCATCCCCTGGAGGAATGGAGGTCTTGTGACATTCCAGAAAAGCTAGAAGACAAGGAAGAGACGATCACACCTTATAAGAAAGAAGTTACCAAGCAGATGTAATCATTTTTTCTTCGTTGCATTATTTCTGAAGTCAATTCGTTTTTCTATACTGATTTAGTTGTTGTGTATTCAGCAAGGTTATGGATATACGAGGTGTCATATTTTTGCTTTTAGGAAAAAGGAGCAGCAACAAAAACGGAAGCAGACCGAAAACAGCTCGAAATTGGCGACCGAGCTGCAACAGATGGTATGAAGCGCAACGCTGATCTTTGAAATTGATTCCATCTTTTTCTCGAGCATCGTGCGCCCACTTTTGATATAAACAAACAAAAATCCATCATATCCAAGTAAAAATCTCAATGCAGTCTTCCTTAGTGAGTCCACCTTGGCAATAATGACGTACTTGCCCCTCCTCTCTTACGCCATCACTATGAGTTTTCTACTTCTTGCCAAATGGTTGGGTCATGAATTCAATAGTTCTGATGTACAGACCTCCTACCTAAAGCAATTCTGATTTACAGACCTCCTCCTGAAGAATTCTGCTTCGATTTTTCTTTTAAATAATGTTATGGTTATTGTTGTGTTCTGCAATTGATTTATTTAGAATTTTTCTAGTTTTTGTAATGTAGCAGAATTTGAATTAATTCAAAGTCAAATAAAATCAAAACTGGTCTCTCGTCTCTTAAACAATGAAGACCATTATCACCTCACAACTGCATGAGGTCAGACCAAAGTTAGAGCAAAGTGATCTTTGCCAACATCTACAAGGCATTTAATCGTTTCTATCACGACAGTTTTCCTTCTATTCTTCCTATTTATTGCCCCGTCAACTCGATAGTCTCAGATTTCTTCAATTGCTAAACCAACACCTCAATAACACCTCCTATGGTCTTGATTTTTTACTCTATCTTTTTTCATAGCTGAAATCAACGAACTTGATCTCACCTTCTTCTCTTTTTGGCTTCTCTGTCCTTTCCCTTTTGTAGCCTTTCTATATAGGCCTGACAAATCAGTTCGGTCGTGGGTGAACTCTCCCTCTTTTGAAAGATTGCGAATGCCTTTTGATCTACATTTTCAGTTCGGGTTGTTTCGATGATTTATGAAACAAAGAATTTACGAATGATAGCTGTGTTTCACCAGATCCATGTTACTTGAAGTGATGCATCGAATTTCGTTAGCTGCAATTTTATGTCAGTTTACATATCCATCAGTTTAGATATTCAATCGCCTAAAAGATGCTTAGTATGTTTTGTCCATTCTGATTTTATTGGCATCAACAGTTGTAAATATAGCGCATTTCTTCCATTGATACGTCATTCCAAGAGGTGATGTTTGTTATTTTTCAGGTGGAGAAAAAAGAACAGGAGCTTGAAGAGGAGGTATTTGAATGATTATTTGGAGTTGTTGATGACTTTGCGATTGGTGTCGGCCAATTAGATGCTAAATTTTGTTTAGCAGTGTAGGCTTCTCCTGGTTTCCTATTTGGAAATTCGTTTTAATTTTATTACAACCTTCAGGTCAGGTTCTGCAAAAACCAGCATTAGCATTGGATTGTTATTTGTACGTTGCTTGAAAAAATGAGATGGTCGCTTCACAAACTGATTCTAGAAACATTGGAGTGACATATCTTTTGGAAACGGATTAGCTCAAGCTTTTTTATTCAGGTTAATAAGGAAAAACTTCTTCTGATTGCCCCAACAAAAAAAGAAAAACTTTTGAGCTACACATACATCGCAAGTTATACAATGATTGAAAATTTATATAATATAAGCTACAAAAATTTAAAGACAGGAGATGCAGATCATTTTTGGCAGTGCAGAATTACAAACTGGCTTTGAAAAAAGTAAACATTTTGGAAACTACTATAAAAAGTCGAAAATACTAGTCAGAGTATAAAAAGTTAGAATAGCGACTGGGAATCCTGAGCCACGTGAGCGCATGACTGTAAAAGTAGGCCAGTCAATACAACTTTCCCATTTGAAATATGCTTAATGGAATCCACGAATGAGGACGCTGTCTACACAATAGTGATTGTTTAAAAGTTAGTTGAAAACAGCACAAAGGTTGAAAGTCGAGAAACATTTTGTAACATCCTGTTTAGCCTGGCTTTGAAATCACGGGAAAGTGTTACCGGTCGATGATAAACTGGGCTCTGCAGTAGACCTAACTTTGTTTCAGCCGATAGACTTGACCAAAATTTATGCTGAAAAAGCATTCTCTGTAAAGCCATTTTCCGGAATAGCCTTTTCTAGTTGATCAGGATCCGAGTTGAGTTTGACTGTTTGACAATTTCAAAGTCATATAAAGATTCGTTATAATAATGATAATAATTTTTTTTAAACATCTCATTTTCATTGAATACATTTTAAATTTACAATTATACGACTCGCTTTTACAGGCATCATATAATTGGCTTATCTGCATTACAACATTTAAAAGTCAATTAGTTCGGGGCTTAGCCATGGTTTGTTTCGACGACAGAAGATATAGTAGGTGCAGCGGATAGAAATGTTCATGAGTTTCATCAAGATGGATTTAGTTTGATTTGAGTCAAAATTAAGTTGGTGTAGCATGTCAGAGAGAGAGGTAGATGAGGTTCCCAGAATGCCAAGGGCACTCATAGAAAGGTTAACAAAGGTAACACGTTTATAGGCAGGGCTCAGTTCCTTGATAAGGTCGCTATATTTCCTAGCTTTTCGAGTACTGTTTTCGTCGATGTTGCTTTCGAACCCAACAGTAAGCTCTAGCATGTAGAGGATTCGATCTTCAGTTACGAAGACAAGATCTGGTCGATAGGAGTCGCCTGTGATTAAAGAAGGTGATAGAAATGAAGGCAGGTCGGCGTAAAATGAGCTGTTTCTAGGTGTTGAAAGGATTTTAGCCAAATATAGAAGTACAGAATCATGTCTCCAGGTATACCTACCATGTTCAAGATAATTCTTGCAGCTAGAGACTATGTGCTGTAATGATTCTGATTGGAGACAGAAAGAGCAGGCAGATGACTGAGTAATTGACCATTTGCAGAGGTTTTTTCTAGTGGCAAGAGTGTTGTTTAGGTATTTGATGGTAAAGTTGTAAATGTTTTTTGGTAACTTTTGCTGGACACTAGACCAAAGTTGATTAGTTCCCTTAGAAGCAAATTTTAAGATGCACGAGATAATAAATCCTTGAGATGTAAGAACGTTTTCAATGCGGTTTTCGTGTTCGCTTTGGATGGATTTGAGAACTTGTTTTGTGTTGCGATAAACGTCATATTGTATGTTTGTACCAGTGCTAGAGTCTTTCCATAAAGAGCGAATCTCTTGGTTTGGGGACAGTCTTAAAGAGTTGCGGATAACTGTTTGGCATTGTAAGAACTTGGTAGATGGAAGAATGAGATTGATGCCAAACTTCGATTTTGGAATGACGAGGCTACTTAGTGAAGCACTTATTGGCAGCTCGAGCCATTGTCTAACAAAGCTTGAAACAACATTGTCTAGATTCTCTGTCACCCATGTCTTGCTTAAATCAGCGATGGTCAGGTTCCAGGAAATTTTGGATAGCACATATCGGTGGTATAACAGAATTTTGTTCTTTGGATGACACGACAATTTGTCGATACTGGACATTAACGAGTTGACAGTTTCCAATAGTTCTGACATATGATCACTATTATCCATAGGAAAGTTGAAGTATCTACCAAGATATTTAAAAGATTTGTCTTTTTCAACAGTGGGCACTATGTTTTTATTGACAATAAGTTTGGGTAGAAACTGAACAGATGAAGTAGATGATTTTTTAATTCCAAATGTTGAGCACTTGTCAACCCGAATATGCATGTTTGCCCAAGAGCACCATCTAGAGAAGTGGTTTAAGAGAATTTGATTTTCGTTTTCTTGACCAGTAACCACTGCCGCATCGTCAGCGAACTGAAACCAATGGACAGGGTTTAAGGAGTTTGTATAGAAGCCGAACTGGCTGAATTTATTATCTGAGATGTAATGAATGAAAGTATTAAAGCAAAGGTTGAAGGTTAATGGGCTAAGGCAATCACCCTGGAGGACACCGCGGCCTACCGGTATAAAAGGGGTACGAAATGTATCGGTTATGATAGATGTTTTAAAATCAGTATAAAGGCTGCAGATAATATTTTGAATGTGCTCAGGGATGTGGTGATAGCGAAGAACTGCTGGGATCAGATTGTGATGGACTTCACCGAAAGCATTCTTTAGGTCTAGTAATGTGATGACGACAGCTCGCTGTTTGATTCGAGCTTTGTTAATGATAGAAGCCATGTGTGCAGTATGTTCGAATGTTCCAGACAGTCTTGGAAGAAACCCTTTTTGAATTCTGTGTTCAATGTACATGTTTGCGGAGAGAAATGCAAACATCGAATCGCGTAGGCAAGATGTGAATATTTTCAGTGGAATGGTTTCAAGGGTGATAGGGCGGAAGTTTTCAGGATTAGATGCATCGCCCCGTTTATGGATTAGCACTGTGCAGGCCAGTTTCCACTCCTCAGGTATATCACCCGAACTCCAAATTATTCGAATTAGCTCAGTCATGTATGTACGGAGATATGGACATCTTTTAAAAGGTATTATTGATAGCTTGTCAAGCGGACAAGGCGAACCAGACGACTTCATTCGACGAACAACTTTCGTGATTTGATGGTAAGAAGGAGGATCTAGATTGTATGGAACTGAAGGAAGAGATAGAGATGGGATCCTAATAATAATGGAAACTTTTCATTTTCAATTCAATTAAAACTACAATTACAAATTTCACTATTACAAAGGTAATTTGCAATTGGCTAGCCTGGGTTTACAAAGAAAAAGACTATTACAAGCGCAAACAAAAGAAATTAACAAAAAAAGGAAAAAGTGCGTTCGTCATTGTTTGTTTTAGAAGTCGTCAGTAGCAGAGATCGTTAGAATTCAAGAAGTTCAGGATTATTCCAAGATTTATTTCTGCGGCAGAAAATGTAATAGGTAGTACGGATAGTTAAGTTGGATAGTTTGGAGATCATGAAGCGGAGATGATTCTCGCTGATATCTAGAGCGTTGCACATGTCGATGAAAAAGGAGCAAGAGAGACCAAAGATACCTAGGGAACTGATAGAAAGATTAACAAACATGATAGAAGAATAGGCTGAGCTTAGACTGTGAATGAGATTCGAGTATTTCTCTCTTTTGCGGTTAGCATTAACATCCAAGTTAGTTTCGTACCCTACTGTAAGCTCGAGTATGAATAGCCGATGGTCAGAAGTGACTAGAAGTAGATCAGGACGGAAAGAGTCTCCTGTTATGATAGAGGGTGAGAGATAACCTGAAAGGTCTGCGTAAAGAGAGCAATTAGGTATAGCTTTCAAAGATTGTGCTAGGAAGTTCAATGCAGAGTTATGGCGCCATGTGTAACGGCCTTCTTCGAGGTATGTTTTGCAGCCTGCAACAATGTGAAGTAACGTTTCTGGCATATGGCAAAAAGAGCAATCGGACGACTGAGTAATGTTCCATTTAGATAGGTTTTTTCGCGTGGCAAGGAAGTTGCTAAGATATTTGATAGTAAAACTGTAAATGTTCTTGGGCATGTTGCTTTGAACCGTGGTCCATATTTTAGAGGCTATAGGAAGAGAGTGGTCAAAGATGAAGGAAAGAACGGTACCTTGAGATACAAGATGGTTTTGAAGGCGCTCTTTATGTTCTGACCTAACAGCCTTCAATACTTCTCTAGTATTCCTGTAAACATCATATTGGATGTGTCATGCTCTGGCTGGTATTTTTCCACAAAGATTGGATGTTTTTGTTGGGAGAGGATTTCAGTGCATTACGACAAACAGTTTGACACTGCATGAATTTAACAGAAGGAAGAATCAAGTTAAGACCGAACTGGTTTTTTTGACAGAATAATGCCACTTAAAGTAGCACTTATGGGTAAATCGAGCCAACGGCGGATAAATGCAGAAACTTGATTATCGAGGTTTTCGACTATCCAGGTTTTTGATAGATCGGCTACTGTGAGGTGCCACGAAACTTGTGAGAGAAGATAGCTGTTATAAAGAAGCAGCTTATTCTTTGGATGGAGAGGTAAAGAATCAATTTGCGTTAGGAGTTCTGTGAAGATGGAGCTGAGCTTAGGCACATGTTCTTGGTAATAATAATAATAATAATAATAATAATAATAATAATAATAATGATATATTCGTATTTGCCCTAGTGTCCGAGCTAAAAGCTCAGTTAACATGAAAGGCATGTTTACTAGGCTTGTGTTATCCACTACATACATAATAACTTCATATAAACTGTGAGACACAAGATTTAGAAGTCATCCAATGTGAAAATATAATATAGAACTTATTGTATCTGATCATACGCAAGGGCCGAGAGAAAATAGATTCACATAAACAACTTCTTAACCCTGTGTCTCCATATATAGTTGGCCATTATCAAATTTGATATCGAGCACCACTGTAATGTGCCCTTTACAATCAACTTATCTACTGACAATGATCTCATAACAGTCCAAACATCCTTTTTTATGCAACCAAGTGAGCCAAAGCAAAGCACTTTCAGACCCACCTCCCAACCTGACGACTGCAGCAGACTGCACAGCGGCTGATACCGTTTCTCTTTGGTGTTCAGTGCTTGCTCAAAATACAGATCGTAGCAGACAGTCACCTCTAAGATAATGCATTTACGTGACTGATTGTCAATGATAATGATGTCAGGTTTACGATGCGTGTAATACGCTGTAATTCATCACCATATTCCGTTATTATTGATTCTGCAAGTTTGTTTGCATGAAACTGGAAACCACTTATACTTCCTGAGATCACCTCAAATATTTTGTCAGCAATTCGATTGTGACGTCGACTATAAAAGTTGTGAAACTCTCTACATCCATTCATCAGATGTGCGACACTTTCCGTGTGCTGATGGCAAAAGGGGCAAGAAGGGTCATTATCACAATTCCATACATGCTTTGTGAAGTTTGTTGGAACAAGACTCAACCGTGCTTTTAATGCAAACTTCACCAGTAAATCACTTACTTTCCCATTGTAAAAAATTGAATGGGAGGATTTTAACTGAACATCAGTCATGCAGAAAAAGGGGCCTTGAACTGACAATTGCTTTGCTTTTTGCAAATCTCGATTAACTGTCTGTTTGAATAGCAACTTCTGAAGTGGAGCACCTTCATCAAAAAATTCACCATTAATAATTACTCCAGCCTTTCCTTGCCTGAACTCAATGGAAACATCTAGCTTTCTAGCATATCTCAGAAGATCTGGCCAATCTGATTGACACCCAAATTTGGTACGACTATTCAGGTAGCCGTCTTCACTAATCTCAAACCCAAGGAAGTTCATATCATTAGCTGTTGAAGCAACTTTCCGTTTTTCCATATCCAAATTAAGGGATTGACGTGCAATGTTCTTGAACTGTAATTGGGGATGATTCAACATCTTAATGAGAAATGCAACCCTTGTTGACCTATACACATCTGACACACGCTTAACTCCAATCCCTCCGTGCTCGCGTGGTAAGAAGATGCTCAGCTGTGTTGTTGTTTCATACAAATCGTATATATTTCGAACTGCCTTCACCAAGGACTTTTCCATGAGTTCCAACTGCTCCTCTGTAAACCTTGTATTGTAAAAATGGTGGAGAATCTTCGCGAGAGCCAAGTTATTTAAAGCACTAGCCTTTAGAGCAAGGGGCAATTTGCAGCTTGTTATTTTTGCCAATAAATCTTTATAACTTTCTTTAACTTCATACACTTGCACAGCATCTTCGCCGGAAAGTGAGAGAGACTTTCCAAGATACTTATAGGACTTGTCACGGGGATAAACTTCGATGGCATTTCCTTGAATTGACACAGTTGGCTTTTTATCTGCCTTGCCTTTGTACCAGTTATTCCCAGACCTCCTTGCATACATAACTGCACATTTACTGGGTTTCACTTCTAAACCTGCTATCTTCATGGCAACTTGTCCGATATCAAACATCTCATTTATAATCGTTACGTCATAACTGACAACAACAACATCATCCGCAAAAGCTTGCAATGGATCCTTCTTTCATCTTCGAAGCCCTGCCTGATAACAGCCTCTCTTACCATAGGCTTGCATACTCTGTCAATCACCAATATAAATAAAAGTGCACTCAAAGGGTCACCTGTCTTTGTTCCTCTGATCATATTGAACTCTTTACTCAATTCAAACCCACAAATCACAGAAAACGAAGAGTAACGGTATAGATCTTCGACCAAGCAACAATAAATCAAAGGAATGTCAAATTCCCGGAGAGTTACAGTGGAATGTCAAATTCCCGGAGGAATGTCAAATTCCCAGTGAAAACTACAATTACAAATCTCACTATTACAAGGTAATTTGTAACTGGCTAGCCTGTTCTTACAAAATAAGACTATTACAATCATAGTACTAAGACAAAAAAAAAACGTTAAAAGGGTTAGTCCATGTTTTTTTCCTACAGCAAAAAATGTAATAGGTGGTACGAATGGATATCGTAGAAAGCTTAGAAATGAGATATCGTTTGTGTCGATCATCGATGGAAAGAGAGTCACACATTTCAAGGAATGAGCTGCATGAGTCGCCGAAGATGCCAAGAGAGCTGATGGAGAGATTTACAAATATGACAGATTTGAACCTTGGTCTTAGATCTGAGACAAGGCGAGCATATTTTAAACGTTTTCTTTCTGCATTGCAGTTAAGCTTAGTTTCAAATCCTATCGTTAGTTCCAAAAAATAAAGAATGTTTTCCTTTGTACGCAGAAGTAGATCTGGGCGCAGATTGTCTCCAGTTATGATGGATGGTGAGGAGAAGCCAGGTATATCGGCAAAAAGAGAGTATCCCTCTATTGCTTTCAAGGAGGTTGCAAGAAAATTTAGAGCAGAATTATGACGCCAGGTATAACGACCTTGTTCGAGATAAACTTTGCAGCCTGCAACGACATGGAGTAAAGTTTCAGGAAGAAGGCAGAATTCGCAATCAGATGATTGGCTTAGGTTCCAAAGGCTTAGATTTTTGCGCGTAGGGAGAGTATTGTTCAGGTACTTGATGATGAAGTTGAAGATGTTCGTGGGTAGGTTGCTCTGCACAACAGACCAAAGACCATTGAGCTTTTCAAGAGAGTGGTCCAACAGAAATGAAATAATAGCACCCTGGGATAGTAATTGGTGTGCCAAGCGCTCTCTACTGTCTGATTTTACTGCTTTCAGTACATCTTTGGTGTTACGGTAAATGTCGTATTGCAGATTCATCCCACTACTGGTGTTTTTCCATAAAGCTTGAATGTTTGTGTTAGGAGAAGTTCGGAGGGCATTGCGTGAAACAGTTTGGCATTGAGTGAATGTAGCTGAAAGATCTGAAAAATTTGACAGAAGGTAGCTGAAGATCGAGACCAAATTGATTTTTAGAAAGAACTACACTAGTTAAAGTAGCACTTATGGTAAGATCAAGCCACTGACAAATGTATTTAGAGACAAGATTATCGAGGTTCTCAATGACCCAGGTCTTCGATAGGTCTGCAACAGTGAAGTGCCAAGAAACTTTAGACAATACATATCTGTGGTACAATAGAAGTTTATTTTTTGGATGCAGAGGCAAGTCATCAATTTCTTTCAGAAGGCTGGGAAACATTGATAGCAGTTTTTCTTTATGACTGCCATTGGTCATTTCGAAGTCAAAGAAGCGGCCGAGGTATTTGAAAGATTCTCCATTTTTAACAACAGGCCCGCTTTGGTTGTTCACGAAAAGCTTTGGCTGGAACTGAAGAGATCTTGTTGAGTATTTCTTAATGCCAAAGGTGACACATTTATCCACCCTTATAATGATAATAAAAATGATAATAATGATAATAATAATGAAGGTGGTGGAGGATTGCTTAAGAAGGTGAAAGAGGATTGCTTAATGTGGAAGATACTATAAATCTTGCAATTATTGGTCTTGAGAGGTATGTCAGCAACAGTAATGAAAGGTTACTAACAGCAGCTAGAGCGGAAAATGAATATTATGGAGAGAGCGAAGCTGAGTATAAGGTGCGGAAAAGAATGAAAGATGTCAGGCTTGGAAGGAAAAGACCTTGCATGGACAATTTTTAAGACAGACAGAAAATGAAGCAGGAAGTGATAGATGGAGTTGGCTTAGAAATACAGGAATTAAAAGAGGAACAGAATCAACGATAATGGCAGCACAGTAACAAACAGTACGTACCAATATCATTAAAACTAAGATCGATAAAACACAAGATGAGAGTAAGTGTAGACTATGTGGATAGGTGGATGAGATGGTGAACCACATCATTAGCGAATGCAGTAAGTTGGCTCAAAAAGAGTACAAACGTCGACATGATTGGGCTGGAAAACGAATCCACTGGGAAATGTGTCGTAAAAATTAGATCGAAGTGAAGACAAAATGGTACGAACATCAGCCAGAGACAGTACAGGAAAATGAGAGATACAAGGTATTGTGGGACTTCAACATCCAAAGTGAGCAAGTGATCAAAGCTAGACGTCCGGATATGATTGTCATAGATAGAGAAACAATGAAAATCATGGACTTTGACATTCCCTATGATATGAGAGAAAACTCAAAGGAGGTGGAAAAGATCGAAAAATATCAAGACCTTGCAAGAGAGATAAAAAAGTTATGGAGCATGAGGGTGACAGTAATTCCAATAGTTATAGGAGCACTTGGAACAAAACCAAGGAAACTGAAGAAGAGATTGGAGGACATTGGGATTGAAACACGGGTTACTGAGTTGCAGAAAACTGTGATCTTACATTCTGCCAGGATTTTGAGAAAGGTTCTCGAGATTTGAGAAATTTTGTTGATGCCAAACCCTGAGAACTCATTACCACTGACATTTAGTGAGCGACAAATATACATAATAATAAATAATAATAATAATAATAATAATATTAATAATAAATAATAATAATAATAATAATAATAATAATAATAATAATAGGGACAACACATACAATCTTCAAACCACCAGGGAATATTCTTGGTCCCGTTTACAGAATTTATATCCTGCACAGCTTTTATGTAATCTTGGTGTGTATAAAATCTATAGTGTTTTTGTAATCGCAAACATGATTTTTTAATTGTTTCTTTTAATGTAGCAAAGATATATTCCAATTTTAGAAACGCAAAAGGTCGCAGAATGAAATAAAAGCCAAAGCCCACGAACAAGAAATAAAAAGGTATTAATGTTTCACCTCTAATTACAGAGTTCCTGCTAGTATAACTGAAATCAATTCAATATGTTATGTAGAACTCTCTTTTTGGGACCTGTAACGTTAACTGGTTCGCATCTAAGCAGATCCCAGTTTGCCGTTCACATGTCACAGCTGGCTTCCCAATAGTTTTTAGAAAATAGTTGCTTGTAGCCAGCTCTAAAACAAGTTGACAGATTCTCAGGTTCATCCATTTTCTTTTAAAACATGAAATATGAATCAGCAAAATTAGTTGAAATGCTAATCAGTTAAATTATTCAGTGTTTCTTTAACCATTTTATATTCCGCGGATTTTTTAATTCTCAGGTTAAAATTAGAACTGGAAAAAAGCAGAGCAAAGGATGCATCGTCTGGAGACGCAGTAAGTATTTTTCAATTCTTTCTTACAGGTTTCTTTCAGTGTAGTGATCACAATTCAGTTCTTCTAATGTGAGTTTTTTTATGTAGCTCTCCAAGTTTTGTTCCCCTTCTTCCATTTTAGTTCTTCCGATCTAGTTATCCCAATTTAGTTCTCCCAATTTAATTCTCTAAAATTGGTTCTCTAAATTAAGTTCTCTAAATTTAGTTCTCTAAATTTAGTTCTCCCAATTTAGTTATCCCCAATTTAGTTCTCCCAATTTAGTTCTCCCAATTTAGTTCTCTCAATTTAGTTCTCCCAATTTAGTTCTCCCAATTTAGTTCTCTTAATCTAGTTATCCCCAATTTAGTTCTCCCAATTTAGTTCTCCTAATTTAGTACTCCTAATTTAGTTCTCCCAATTTAGTTCTCTCAATCTAGTTATCCCCAATTTAGTTCTCCCAATTTAGTTTTCTCAATCTAGTTATCCCCAATTTAGTTCTCCCAATTTAGTTCTCCCAATTTAGTTCTCCCAATTTAGTTCTCTCAATTTAGTTCTCCCAATTTAGTTCTCCCAATTTAGTTCTCTTAATCTAGTTATCCCCAATTTAGTTCTCCCAATTTAGTTCTCCCAATTTAGTACTCCTAATTTAGTTCTCCCAATTTAGTTCTCCCAATTTAGTTTTCTCAATCTAGTTATCCCAATTTAGTTCTCCCAATTTAGTTCTCCCAATTTAGTTCTCCCAATTTAGTTCTCTCAATCTAGTTATCCCCAATTTAGTTCTCCCAATTTAGTTCTCCCAATTTAGTTCTCTCAATCTAGTTATCCCCAATTTAGTTCTCCCAATTTAGTTCTCTCAATCTAGTTATCCCCAATTTAGTTCTCTCAATCTAGTTATCCCCAATTTAGTTCTCCAAATTTAGTTCTCCCAATTTAGTTCTCTCAATCTAGTTATCCCCAATTTAGTTCTCTTAATTTAGTTCTCCCAATTTAGTTCTCCCAATTTAGTTCTCTCAATCTAGTTATCCCCAATTTAGTTATCCCCAATTTAGTTCTCCCAATTTAGTTTTCTCAATTTAGTTCTCCCAATCTAGTTATCCCAATTTAGTTTTCTCAATTTAATTCTTCCATCTTTGTTTGTCAAATTTAGTTCTCCCAATTTAGTTTTCTCAATTTAGTTCTCCCAATTTAGTTCTCCCAATTAAGTTCTCCCAATTTAGTTCTCCCAATTTAGTTCTCCCAATTCAGTTCTCTCAATTTAGTTCTCCCAATTTAGTTTTCTCAATTTAGTTCTCCCAATTCAGTTCTCTCAATTTAGTTCTCCCAATTTAGTTCTCTCAATTTAGTTCTCCCAATTCTGTTCTTTCAATTTAGTTCTCCCAATTCAGTTCTCTCAATTTAGTTCTCCCAATTTAGTTCTCCCAATTTAGTTCTCTCAATCTAGTTATCCCCAATTTAGTTCTCTCAATCTAGTTATCCCCAATTTAGTTCTCTCAATTTAGTTTTCTCAATTTAGTTCTCTCAATTCAGTTCTCTCAATTTAGTTCTCCCAATTCAGTTCTCTCAATTTAGTTCTCTCAATTCAGTTCTCTCAATTTAGTTCTCTCAATTCAGTTCTCTCAATTTAGTTCTCCCAATTCTGTTCTCTCAATTTAGTTCTCCCAATTCTGTTCTTTCAATTTAGTTCTCCCAATTCAGTTCTCTCAATTTAGTTCTCCCAATTTAGTTTTCTCAATTTAGTTCTCCCAATTCAGTTCTCTCAATTTAGTTCTCCCAATTTAGTTTTCTTATTTTAGTTCTCCCAATTCAGTTCTCTCAATTTAGTTCTCCCAATTTAGTTTTCTCAATTTAGTTCTCCCAATTCAGTTCTCTCAATTTAGTTCTTCAATCGAGTTGCCTCCAATTTAGTTCCTCTATTCTAGCTCTCCCATTACACCAATTCAACTTACAGTCTCATTTTAACAAATTCTTCAAATTCTTTTGTACCCAATTATTACCTCAGATTCGGATTGAGACCAAAAATTTTAGTCTACTTGAAAGTTTTCATTTTCTCATTTTTCCGATAATTTTTTTATGACGACATAAAGATAAAAATTTTACAAGGAATTTGACCATGATTGGCGACTAGTGGTTGAGTAAAGTTTCCCCAGGAATGATTTTTGCGGTCAAATGCCTCACAAATTTTCAAACTTCATTTCTCCGTAAAATCTAGTGGTGCAAGCACAAATAATGTGAAAAATTGTATCCAGCCCAAAATTATGGTGGTAAAACCAAATCTGGGCTTAAAAAAGTCGTCTAATGAAGTTTGGAGAAATTTTCAAAGCAAGGCCGTAAGTCGAATTGGTGTATTATATTCTTCCTATGTACTTATCCAAAGTTAGCTCGTCCATTCTAGTTCCCCCATTTTCAGTGCGTCAGATTGAATTTTTCAATTGTAGTTCTAGTTCTCTTAATCTTGTTTTTCCAACATAGGTCTTCCTTTTTAGCTCTTCCAATGAAGTTCTTCCAGTGCAATTCCTCCAATTTTTGTTCTTCCTATGTAGCTCTTCCAGTTTAGTTCTTCGAATTTAGTTCTTGAAAATGGCTTTGAAAAAACAAAAATTTTATAACATATTGGCTAAAAGCTTTTTCGTCTGACATTCCTCAGAGCAGAAAACGTCAGAATAAGGGTCCGAAAAAACATGATGAAAAACATGTACTCGTGTATTCGAAATAGGTCAATCAGAAAAACGCAAGCATAAGACCGGTAAAGTTGTCCAATCAGTGACACATGTCTAAAGAAAAGTTACCACTGGAGTCCAAGAGAGAAAACGAACTCCTTCTTGGACTTCAAATTTAGTTATTCCAATGCTGCTCTTTCAATCAAATTCTTAAAATTTAGTTCTTCCAATTTAGTTAGTTCCAAATTTGTTCTTCCAATGCAGAGTTCCATACAGAATTTTTCAGAAATGTGTTTCTTCTAAATTTCTGGTAGCAGCTGAATAAACGTCGACATCTATTGTATTCTATCAGCATCTTTCCATGAGATGATCAAGCATTTTTGTAAAAAAGGAATCTTTATTTGATTTTAGACACCTTCCGACATTATGTCCATGGACAGAACTATGACGCCATCAGAGAGAACATCCAAGAAGTCAAAAGGCATGACAGAGTTGAATTCGACCGTCTCAGTTTTGCCTGCGAAATGTTCAAGTGTTTCCTTGCAAACGCTTCCAAAGCCTGCAAGATCTTCTCAACCTCTTTCAACATCAGTTGATATTTCATCTCCTATTTTCACAGCATCACCTTCAATTCTAAGAGAATCTTCTGTTTCAGCTCCGGTTGCTTCTGCTGTAACTATAACGGCACGCCCAACCAGGCAAAGTATAAACCAAGCTATCAAAGTGAGGCTGCCGTTCACTACACGTCGAAATTCACTAGCAGCTACAACTGGCGAAATTGCCATTGCACCCGTCCAAACTGCTGTGCAAGTTTCCAAATCTGCTGCACTGACAGCAACGCCAAGGGGCAGTCAGGGGGCATCTACGAACTTGGTAACTTAGCTGTTTTCTCTTTTCAAATTGAATCACGTTACAGCTGTTTTTTCAGTTTGCTTTATTTCTGGACAACTGCTGGCGTTATGCAGTTGTAAATGAACTTAAATACTGTTTACGTTGCAGGCTGTAAACATGGTGACGTCAGTAATATCTACTAAACAGAGTCCTTCAGTACTGGCTTGCATTCAGCCTCAACCGGGGGTACTTTCAAAACAAGTCATTACTTTTACCCCAACGAGGCACAGTGGGGCAACAACCTCGCAGCAAATCCAAAGAACCCCCGCAACTCCAAAACTTTATCGCTTTGTTGTTACCGACCCTTCGAAGGTGCGTTTGCCAGAAAATTTGCCGTTTTCTCCGTCATCAATCGTGCAAGCAAAGATACCTAAAACCGAGCCAATCACGACTGCTGTAGCAACCAACAGTATGCCAGTGAACACGATTGGACAACAAATACCAACATCAAAGGACATCAGTAAACAGTTGGCTCAAATAGGCATAGATGCAATCGCGGCGCAGGCTGAGGTTCGGGCTATAATTATTATTATTGTTTACTCTAGAACATTCTACGATATTGCTAGTCAAACGAACATTGAATTGACATTGCTAGTCAAACGAACATTGAATTGACATTGCTAGTCAAACGAACATTGAATTGAAATTGCTAGTCAAACGAACATTGAATTGACATGTCTAGTCAAACGAACATTGAATTGACATGTCTAGTCAAACGAACATTGAATTGACATTGCTAGTCAAACGAACATTGAATTGACATTGCTAGTCAAACGAACATTGAATTGACATTGCTAGTCAAACGAACATTGAATTGACATTGTTAGTCAAACGAACATTGAATTGACATTGCTAGTCAAACGAACATTAATTGACATTGCTAGTCAAACGAACATTAATTGACATTGCTAGTCAAACGAACATTAATTGACATTGCTAGTCAAACGAACATTGAATTGACATTGCTAGTCAAACGAACATTGAATTGACATTGCTAGTCAAACGAACATTGAATTGACATTGCTAGTCAAACGAACATTGAATTGACATTGCTAGTCAAACGAACATTGAATTGACATTGCTAGTCAAACGAACATTGAATTGACATTGCTAGTCAAACGAACATTGAATTGACATTGCTAGTCAAACGAACATTGAATTGACATTGCTAGTCAAACGAACATTGAATTGACATTGCTAGTCAAACGAACATTGAATTGACATTGCTAGTCAAACGAACATTGAATTGACATTGCTAGTCAAACGAACATTGAATTGACATTGCTAGTCAAACGAACATTGAATTGACATTGCTAGTCAAACGAACATTGAATTGACATTGCTAGTCAAACGAGCATTGAATTGACATTGCTAGTCAAACGAACATTGAATTGACATTGCTAGTCAAACGAACATTGAATTGACATTGCTAGTCAAACGAACATTGAATTGACATTGCTAGTCAAACGAACATTGAATTGACATTGCTAGTCAAACCAACAAATTATTTTTTGGTTTAGTTAAAGACGTTTTTATTACAAACAGGGAAAGAACGTTTGCATTCAAATATCCTTAGATATTCAACAAAGTGCCTAACAAGCCACAATGCTGATAACTTTGACTTTTAAAGATCTTTCTTTCAATCATAGCATTTTGCAATTTATTTTTTATGTTATATGATTGTGCAAAATATAGTTAGAATGTTGATGTGTACTAGCTTACCAGGTCCTTGGTTGGTAACAGCAGTTTAATTTTTGTTGAATTTTGTTAACCTGTATAAAGCCTGTTTTGTTATTTTAATTATTAAAGATGTTTTGAGTCACTGCTTTATAGTAACTGCAAACTAATGCGATATATTCCTTGAAGATGATGGTTCCTTCTATGGCCATTTCAACCGAGTCAGCTGCTACAAGCATGGCACCTTCTGCTTCTGAGGATTCAATCGTGAGCAAAAGTCGGTCGTGCTTAGAAGACACTGCCAACGGACTAAACACCCGCCCCTCGACCTTGGATAACAAGTAGGTTTTTCTGTCACCTAAAAAACTACGTATCGTCAGCATTGAAGGTTTTTATTTTGACTGGTACATAAAAAACAGTTTTTTCCTTGACGTCTTGCTTTATGGCTCTCGCTGTCGAATCTGAACGGTAAAAACCACGTTGTGGCAGTTTTGGTAGCTTTCGCTTTCTCATACACGATGCATTGTTCTTTAGAACCAGAGGCCACTTTTGTCGCAAGTCCGGTTATTTTTCCAACCCTCCATAGTGATCCAAGCTCATCTTTTGTCACGGTTTAATTCTTTTTGTCACCAAGTTTTGTACTCATTACATTAGTTTAAAGTATTAAAAGAATGGGTCCAAGGAACGCAGAGATTCTTTGTGCGTGGAAAAATTAGATATTGAAACTTTAGAGCATAATTTTCCATCAAGTAAAAAGAATAGGAAAGGCAAGAGGCAAAAAAGAGAGTAGAAGTGTAGAATCAAAAATTGGATTTATAGAATTTAGGAAGATTGAAATGTTTAAGGGGGAAGGAAGCAAGAAACATAACAGGATGATGTACTATTCATAGCTACGTTCTGAAAGATAAGAAAATTATTTGTCCAGTCTATTAGTAATAAAAATAGCAAGTTCATAAATAATTCGTTTCTCAAGGCTTTGTTTCTATGGTGCTTTTTGGTACATGCACAGCTCATCAATCTCCTTGTCGATTATATAATGTTTTTGGTTTTCCTATCATTAGAACCTTTAACGATGTAATCCAATTTGTTATCCTTACGAAGTAATCCAACTTCACTATTCTCCATGCTTCTTGAGATCCAACATACTATAAACCCAGATCGTCCTATTGTTTCTGCCATATTTTGCGTGAAATGCCAACCTCGCAACTTTCTACATGCTTCGACTATCTTCTTACCCTATTATTAAGTATCTACCTATTTACATAAACATTTCATCATCTGTGCTTCATGTTTTCAAAGCTTTCAGATTCACTGGCTCGCATCGTTTACACTTCACTATAGATATCAAATCTCTCCACACCAGGGGAGTCCAACGTATTTTTGGGAGGCCTTTAACAAAATTCTATTGCATTGGCGAACCAGATGAATAATTATGTAAATCATCGGCAAATTTTCTATTGAACAGTCAGTGGATTAATAATTACAGTTACATGAAAAAGTTATCTAGTGAAAATGTTGCATTTGTTGTTTGCAGAAAGTTATTTCACATCACACACAGAACTTGTAGTTTACGTGCAAAGAAAGTCATGCAAATGTTTCTCTGAAAATGAAAATTACTGTTTGCCGGTCTGTCATAAAGTGCTTGATACCGTATAAGCAGAGCTGTACACGCCTGATGATCGCATTAAGCGTGAAACTTCAAAATGGAACTTAAAACAATCCTGTGCTGTGCACCAGATAGCCTGATGTTTCTCTGTATGGCTAGGTTGTAGCCTTGACTTCGTCTGTTGAACTTCGTTATAGTGTCCAGTTTCTGAAACGCCAGATTGCTGTATTGTAGAGCAGGCTACTGATGAGGACATGATAGAAGAAAACCCGGGGACATAAGAAATCAAGTTTATGTACACCCCCCAAAATCACGTCAGGTGGTTAATCCCCCTATTATGTATGGTAATTATATTTCGCAATAAGGCATGCTCTTCATCAAGAAAAGGGAAGGTTTGTAACGTAAGGAACTGACAGTGCGCATTTGATGTCATGTTAGGGGGCACATCGGTAGAATCATGTGTTTTCTAATGGTGTCATTAGGCAATGCTAATTAATGACGTATTGCTTGCGCTCGTCATGCGATGACATGTCATGTTTACCAATAAATTGGAAAACCGTGATTGTTCAGTGATTGGAGAATTGGAATATGCGCTAGAGACACCTCTGTTTCTGTTTTCAACAAGTTTTCAACAAATTTATTGACTTAGCACGGGCCACAGAGTTTGCCCCCCCCCCCCCCCTGGCCACATCTTGCCTGCGAACAAAAATGGTTCACTTGCTGTCAAACATTTTCTTAATGAACGCACACATCAAGACCTATCACCATACAAAATTATTTACCTCACTGAGCTTGTACTTACAACAGGCACGTTTGCGCTCAACAGAGAAGAACCCATTGGCCTGTACGTCCAGTGAAAAAGCGTGTACAGATTTGCGTACACCGCATCGAGCACTTTATGACAGACCGGTAAACAGTGATTACAATATTGATTACACTCGAAATGTGATTACAATATTTAGTTTTTCCATGTACAATATCGTGTTTGATCAAGTAAATTTATTTTTATCCCATTTTACGCCAAACAAGGTGAACTACATTGTCTATTTAACATAGAGCAGCCTAACTAAGGATGCAGTGCAGCCAATTTATTAACTTGGTGTCACTTTTCTAGAGAATCAAATGCAGTTGTGACTGGGTCAAAAAGAGTACATGATGAAGACGATGAAGTCCAAATAATTGATTCGAAGGCCAAAAAGAAGTGTACAGTGAAAAACGAAGATAGTGTGCAAACTACCAAGCCAGGCGCAGGGGAAATCGAACAGACTATTCAAAGAGATCAGAAAAGCAATGGCATTGATTCGGACGCAAAGAAAGGTGAAAAAGGTTTGAGTATTGAGGGCATATCACAAGATGTGTTTAAGAATGTTGATAAAGATCTTATAGAGGACATTAAAAGGATTCCAGAAGGAAAAGCGCGAACTTTTCTTATGCAACGAAGCCAGCAACTAAGAGACTTACGAAAAAGCATATGCCAGCTTTTAGGACTGCTTGTACCAGATTTAAACCTGCCGCAACCAGGAAAGATGCCTTTAGATGACAACACAATTGATGTTCTGTTGCGGGATGTTTTGGATGCTAACAAGGATTCAAAGACTATTTAGCATTTAGGAGTATGGCTATTGCTTTTGTTTGACGAGCTGATGCCGTTTCTTTTCAACCGGAAGGGAGATTTACCAGTGTACCAAGCTATTCAGAAAAGGCTCGTGTTGCTATGTGAGCAAATGGAGTAAGTGGATGAAGGCTAGGTCTTGAATTAGTTTTTGAAAACGTGGAGACTGGGAGGTGGCAGCAAATCTCGTCTCACTGCACAGAATGCAAGCATATCCTTCGACGCAGTGATTTTCAATGTTTGCCGGTTTACGCTCGTAATCAGTCCACCCTTGTTCAAAATGGTTTCGACCAGGATGTTGCTTTCCCCGAGCAATATTGATGTTGATTACAAGCCTTTTATTCTGCGAGTGATAATTCCCTATGGTTGTTTATGCTTACGAACACGGTTGTAGTTTTGAATCTCAAATTTTATCGTGTTGTGATTAGTCCATGTTGTTATTTTTTGCGATTTTGGAGTTTTGAAAGTCCAGTCAGCTTTGTGCGGAAACGGTTGTTTAGAAATGTGTGAATGTTGAACAAATTGAAAGTTTTGAATTATTGTGTAGTCAATTTTATAAGATATATTGTAAATGTCTGCAAATATGTTATGTTAAGGAGAATCTTGTGTTTTATGGAGAGGGAACCTTCGGTATTGAGACATTTAATTGCATACTAAATGCATCTTTCTTCCATGTTTAAGTTGAGCGCCAAATTAGATTCATCAGCTCGTTATGCTGTCGTTAAGGTATCGTCTTACAGATATTTTCTTGGATTTGTAATATGTAAGCTTTTTAAAGGAAGCCTCTCTTATACATGACGTAAAGCAAGACGAAAGATGGCTTTACCTCGATCGAACCGGCAGATAGCGGTGAAATATCTTCTCCAACAGACTACTCACTACTGCTTAGGATTGGGAAAAGTATTCCGCGTATCGTGTTGTAGGTTTTCAAAGTTGCTCTACAGGGCCCTTTTAAGAGACTGACCCAAATTACCTAGGTAAAAACACTAACCAGATGTAGATAATGCTACTAGCATCTGAGCAATCACGCATGTGTAGGTACAACGAATTCATCCTTCCAAGCCAGGATACCCCGCTTATTTTTCCTTACATGGAGACAATTATCCCGGCTAAGCGAAATATTCCGACTCAACAAGAGTGGATAAAACCATCCCGACTCGACGGGACAGGGGGAAGTAATCAGGTTAACGCCCAGTCACAATTTTTTATTTGCGACTCTTTTAGTTTAGAATGTATCTGGGTTTGATTTTCGACAAGAACTTAAGCTGAGACGAACACATTTATAGTCTCCAAACTAAAATTTCTCTTGCAATTGAGTTTCTAAACTGTGCTAGGAATAAACACTTTGATCAAATTATATCGAGGAATTGTCAAGCCTCACTTTCCCTTCTATTGTTGTCCCATGTTTTTACAAATTTCCAAATACAGGGCATTTGCCTCTTTCTCACCATACAACCTGCACTTGCAATCGATTTTCTACTTGTCTATGATTGTGATGATTTACTCTATGATCGCCTGTTCTTGTGCTTCCATTCACAAACCTTGCGTCTCTGTCTTTCTTCCACTTTCTCACCACACAACCTGCACTTGCAATCGATGAACTACTTGTCTATGATTGTGATGATTTACTCTATGTTCGCCTGTTCTTGTCCTTCCATTCACAAACCTTCCGTCTCTGTCTTTGTTCCACTTTCTCACCACACAACCTGCACTTGCAATCGATGAACTACTTGTCTATGATTGTGATGATTTACTCTTTGTTCGCCTGTTCTTGTGCTTCCATTCACAAACCTTCCGTCTCTGTCTTTGTTCCACTTTCTCACCACAGAACCTGCACTTGCAATCGATGTTCTACTTGTCTGTGATTGTGATGATTTACTCTTTGTTCGCCTGTTCTTGTGCTTCCATTCACAATCCTTCCGTCTCTGTCTTTGTTCCCCTTTGTCACCACAGAACCTTTACTTGCAATCGATGTTCTACTTGTCTATGATTGTGATGATTTACACTATGTTCGCCTGTTTTTGTGCTTCCATTCACAAACCTTCCGTCTCTGTCTTTGTTCCACTTTCTCACAACACAACCTGCACTTGCAATCGATGTTCTACTTGTCTATGATTGTGATGATTTACTCTATGTTCGCCTGTTCTTGTGCTTCCATTCACAAACCTTCCGTCTCTATCTTTGTTCCACTTTCTCACCACACAACTTGCACTTGCAATCGATGTTCTACTTGTCTATGATTGTGATGATTAACTCTATGTTCGCCTGTTTTTGTGCTTCCATTCACAAACCTTTGATCTCTATCTTTGTTCCACTTTCTCACCACACAACCTGCACTTGCAATCGATGTTCTACTTGTCTATGATTGTGATGATTTACTCTATGTTCGCCAGTTTTTGTGCTTCCATTCACAAACCTTTGATCTCTATCTTTGTTTCACTTTCTCACCACACAACCTGCACTTCCAATCGATGTTCTACTTGTCTATAATTGTGATGATTTACTCTATGTTCGCCTGTTCTTGTGCTTCCATTCACAAACCTTCCGTCTCTGTCTTTGTTTCACTTTCTCACCACACAACCTGCACTTCCAATCGATGTTCTACTTGTCTATGATTGTGATGATTTACTCTATGTTCGCCTGTTCTTGTGCTTCCATTCACAAACCTTCCGTCTCTGTCTTTGTTCCACTTTCTCACCACACAACCTGCACTTGCAATCGATGAACTACTTGTCTATGATTGTGATGATTTACTCTATGTTCGCCTGTTCTTGTGCTTCCATTCACAAACCTTCCGTCTCTGTCTTTGTTCCACTTTCTCACCACACAACCTGCACTTGCAATCGATGAACTACTTGTCTATGATTGTGAAGATTTACTCTATGTTCGCCTGTTCTTGTGCTTCCATTCACAAACCTTCCGTCTCTGTCTTTGTTCCACTTTCTCACCACACAACCTGCACTTGCAATCGATGAACTACTTGTCTATGATTGTGATGATTTACTCTATGTTCGCCTGTTCTTGTGCTTCCATTCACAAACCTTCCGTCTCTGTCTTTGTTCCACTTTCTCACAACACAACCTGCACTTGCAATCGATGTTCTACTTGTCTATGATTGTGATGATTTACTCTATGTTCGCCTGTTCTTGTGCTTCCATTCACAAACCTTCCGTCTCTGTCTTTGTTCCACTTTCTCACAACACAACCTGCACTTGCAATCGATGTTCTACTTGTCTATGATTGTGATGATTTACTCTATGTTCGCCTGTTCTTGTGCTTCCATTCACAAACCTTCCGTCTCTATCTTTGTTTCACTTTCTCACCACACAACCTGCACTTCCAATCGATGTTCTACTTGTCTATGATTGTGATGATTTACTCTATGTTCGCCTGTTCTTGTGCTTCCATTCACAAACCTTCCGTCTCTGTCTTTGTTCCACTTTCTCACCACACAACCTGCACTTGCAATCGATGAACTACTTGTCTATGATTGTGATGATTTACTCTATGTTCGCCTGTTCTTGTGCTTCCATTCACAAACCTTCCGTCTCTGTCTTTGTTCCACTTTCTCACCACACAACCTGCACTTGCAATCGATGAACTACTTGTCTATGATTGTGAAGATTTACTCTATGTTCGCCTGTTCTTGTGCTTCCATTCACAAACCTTCCGTCTCTGTCTTTGTTCCACTTTCTCACCACACAACCTGCACTTGCAATCGATGAACTACTTGTCTATGATTGTGATGATTTACTCTATGTTCGCCTGTTCTTGTGCTTCCATTCACAAACCTTCCGTCTCTGTCTTTGTTCCACTTTCTCACAACACAACCTGCACTTGCAATCGATGTTCTACTTGTCTATGATTGTGATGATTTACTCTATGTTCGCCTGTTCTTGTGCTTCCATTCACAAACCTTCCGTCTCTGTCTTTGTTCCACTTTCTCACAACACAACCTGCACTTGCAATCGATGTTCTACTTGTCTATGATTGTGATGATTTACTCTATGTTCGCCTGTTCTTGTGCTTCCATTCACAAACCTTCCGTCTCTGTCTTTGTTCCACTTTCTCACAACACAACCTGCACTTGCAATCGATGTTCTACTTGTCTATGATTGTGATGATTTACTCTATGTTCGCCTGTTCTTGTGCTTCCATTCACAAACCTTCCGTCTCTGTCTTTGTTCCACTTTCTCACAACACAACCTGCACTTGCAATCGATGAACTACTTTTCTATGATTGTGATGATTTACTCTATGATCGCCTGTTCTTGTGCTTCCATTCACAAACCTTCCGTCTCTGTCTTTGTTCCACTTTCTCACAACACAACCTGCACTTGCAATCGATGTTCTACTTGTCTATGATTGTGATGATTTACTCTATGTTCGCCTGTTCTTGTGCTTCCATTCACAAACCTTCCGTCTCTGTCTTTGTTCCACTTTCTCACAACACAACCTGCACTTGCAATCGATGTTCTACTTGTCTATGATTGTGATGATTTACTCTATGTTCGCCTGTTCTTGTGCTTCCATTGACAAACCTTCCGTCTCTTTCTTTGTTCCACTTTCAAACCAGAGAACCTCCACTTGCAATCGATGAACTACTTGTCTATGATTGTAATGATTTACTCTATGTTCGCCTGTTTTGGTGCTTCCATTCACAAACCTTCCGTCTCTGTCTTTGTTCCACTTTCTCACCACACAACCTGCACTTGCAATCGATGAACTACTTGTCTATGATTGTGATTATTTACTCTATGTTCGCTAGTTCTTGTGCTTCCATTCACAAACCTTCCGTCTCTGTTTTTGTTCCACTTTCTCACAACACAACCTGCACTTGCAATCGATGTTCTACTTGTCTATGATTTTCATGATTTACTCTATGTTCGCCTGTTCTTGTGCTTCCATTCACAAACCTTCCGTCTCTGACTTTGTTCCACTTTCAAACCACAGAACCTCCACTTGCAATCGATGAACTACTTGTCTATGATTGTAATGATTTACTCTATGTTCGCCTGTTCTTGTGCTTCCATTCACAAACCTTCCGTCTCTGTCTTTCTTCCACTTTCTCACCACACAACCTGCACTTGCAATCGATGAACTACTTGTCTATGATTGTGATGATTTACTCTATGATCGCCTGTTTTTGTGCTTCCATTCACAAAACTTCCGTCTCTGTCTTTGTTCCACTTTCTCACAACACAACCTGCACTTGCAATCGATGTTCTACTTGTCTATGATATTCATGATTTACTCTATGTTCGCCTGTTCTTGTGCTTCCATTCACAAACCTTCCGTCTCTGTCTTTGTTCCACTTTCTCACCACACAACCTGCACTTGCAATCGATGTTCTACTTGTCTATGATTGTGATGATTTACTCTATGTTCGCCTGTTCTTGTGCTTCCATTCACAAACCTTCCGTCTCTGTCTTTGTTCCACTTTCTCACAACACAACCTGCACTTGCAATCGATGAACTACTTGTCTATGATTGTGATGATTTACTCTATGTTCGCCTGTTCTTGTGCTTCCATTCACAAACCTTCCGTCTCTGTCTTTGTTCCACTTTCTCACAACACAACCTGCACTTGCAATCGATGTTCTACTTGTCTATGATTGTGATGATTTACTCTATGTTCGCCTGTTCTTGTGCTTCCATTCACAAACCTTCCGTCTCTGTCTTTGTTCCACTTTCTCACAACACAACCTGCACTTGCAATCGATGTTCTACTTGTCTATGATTGTGATGATTTACTCTATGTTCGCCTGTTCTTGTGCTTCCATTCACAAACCTTCCGTCTCTATCTTTGTTCCACTTTCTCACCACACAACCTGCACTTGCAATCGATGAACTACTTGTCTATGATTGTGATGATTTACTCTATGTTCGCCTGTTCTTGTGCTTCCATTCACAAACCTTCCGTCTCTGTCTTTGTTCCACTTTCTCACAACACAACCTGCACTTGCAATCGATGTTCTACTTGTCTATGATTGTGATGATTTACTCTATGTTCGCCTGTTCTTGTGCTTCCATTCACAAACCTTCCGTCTCTGTCTTTGTTCCACTTTCTCACAACACAACCTGCACTTGCAATCGATGTTCTACTTGTCTATGATTGTGATGATTTACTCTATGTTCGCCTGTTCTTGTGCTTCCATTCACAAACCTTCCGTCTCTGTCTTTGTTCCACTTTCTCACAACACAACCTGCACTTGCAATCGATGTTCTACTTGTCTATGATTGTGATGATTTACTCTATGTTCGCCTGTTCTTGTGCTTCCATTCACAAACCTTCCGTCTCTGTCTTTGTTCCACTTTCTCACAACACAACCTGCACTTGCAATCGATGAACTACTTTTCTATGATTGTGATGATTTACTCTATGATCGCCTGTTCTTGTGCTTCCATTCACAAACCTTCCGTCTCTGTCTTTGTTCCACTTTCTCACAACACAACCTGCACTTGCAATCGATGTTCTACTTGTCTATGATTGTGATGATTTACTCTATGTTCGCCTGTTCTTGTGCTTCCATTCACAAACCTTCCGTCTCTGTCTTTGTTCCACTTTCTCACAACACAACCTGCACTTGCAATCGATGTTCTACTTGTCTATGATTGTGATGATTTACTCTATGTTCGCCTGTTCTTGTGCTTCCATTGACAAACCTTCCGTCTCTTTCTTTGTTCCACTTTCAAACCAGAGAACCTCCACTTGCAATCGATGAACTACTTGTCTATGATTGTAATGATTTACTCTATGTTCGCCTGTTTTGGTGCTTCCATTCACAAACCTTCCGTCTCTGTCTTTGTTCCACTTTCTCACCACACAACCTGCACTTGCAATCGATGAACTACTTGTCTATGATTGTGATTATTTACTCTATGTTCGCTAGTTCTTGTGCTTCCATTCACAAACCTTCCGTCTCTGTTTTTGTTCCACTTTCTCACAACACAACCTGCACTTGCAATCGATGTTCTACTTGTCTATGATTTTCATGATTTACTCTATGTTCGCCTGTTCTTGTGCTTCCATTCACAAACCTTCCGTCTCTGACTTTGTTCCACTTTCAAACCACAGAACCTCCACTTGCAATCGATGAACTACTTGTCTATGATTGTAATGATTTACTCTATGTTCGCCTGTTCTTGTGCTTCCATTCACAAACCTTCCGTCTCTGTCTTTCTTCCACTTTCTCACCACACAACCTGCACTTGCAATCGATGAACTACTTGTCTATGATTGTGATGATTTACTCTATGATCGCCTGTTTTTGTGCTTCCATTCACAAAACTTCCGTCTCTGTCTTTGTTCCACTTTCTCACAACACAACCTGCACTTGCAATCGATGTTCTACTTGTCTATGATATTCATGATTTACTCTATGTTCGCCTGTTCTTGTGCTTCCATTCACAAACCTTCCGTCTCTGTCTTTGTTCCACTTTCTCACCACACAACCTGCACTTGCAATCGATGAACTACTTGTCTATGATTGTGATGATTTATTCTTTGTTCGCCTGTTCTTGTGCTTCCATTCACAAACCTTCCGTCTCTGTCTTTGTTCCACTTTCTCACCACAGAACCTGCACTTGCAATCGATGTTCTACTTGTCTATGATTGTGATGATTTACTCTATGTTCGCCTGTTCTTGTGCTTCCATTGACAAACCTTCCGTCTCTTTCTTTGTTCCACTTTCAAACCACAGAACCTCCACTTGCAATCGATGAACTACTTGTCTATGATTGTAATGATTTACTCTATGTTCGCCTGTTTTGGTGCTTCCATTCACAAACCTTCCTTCCTGTCTTTCTTCCACTTTCTCACCACACAACCTGCACTTGCAATCGATGAACTACTTGTCTATGATTGTGATGATTTACTCTTTGTTCGCCTGTTCTTGTGCTTCCATTCACAAACCTTCCGTCTCTGTCTTTGTTCCACTTTCTCACCACAGAACCTGCACTTGCAATCGATGTTCTACTTGTCTATGATTGTGATGATTTACTCTATGATCGCCTGTTCTTGTGCTTCCATTCACAAACCTTGCGTCTCTGTCTTTCTTCCACTTTCTCACCACACAACCTGCACTTGCAATCGATGAACTACTTGTCTATGATTGTGATGATTTACTCTATGTTCGCCTGTTCTTGTCCTTCCATTCACAAACCTTCCGTCTCTGTCTTTGTTCCACTTTCTCACCACACAACCTGCACTTGCAATCGATGAACTACTTGTCTATGATTGTGATGATTTACTCTTTGTTCGCCTGTTCTTGTGCTTCCATTCACAAACCTTCCGTCTCTGTCTTTGTTCCACTTTCTCACCACAGAACCTGCACTTGCAATCGATGTTCTACTTGTCTGTGATTGTGATGATTTACTCTTTGTTCGCCTGTTCTTGTGCTTCCATTCACAATCCTTCCGTCTCTGTCTTTGTTCCCCTTTGTCACCACAGAACCTTTACTTGCAATCGATGTTCTACTTGTCTATGATTGTGATGATTTACACTATGTTCGCCTGTTTTTGTGCTTCCATTCACAAACCTTCCGTCTCTGTCTTTGTTCCACTTTCTCACAACACAACCTGCACTTGCAATCGATGTTCTACTTGTCTATGATTGTGATGATTTACTCTATGTTCGCCTGTTCTTGTGCTTCCATTCACAAACCTTCCGTCTCTATCTTTGTTCCACTTTCTCACCACACAACTTGCACTTGCAATCGATGTTCTACTTGTCTATGATTGTGATGATTAACTCTATGTTCGCCTGTTTTTGTGCTTCCATTCACAAACCTTTGATCTCTATCTTTGTTCCACTTTCTCACCACACAACCTGCACTTGCAATCGATGTTCTACTTGTCTATGATTGTGATGATTTACTCTATGTTCGCCAGTTTTTGTGCTTCCATTCACAAACCTTTGATCTCTATCTTTGTTTCACTTTCTCACCACACAACCTGCACTTCCAATCGATGTTCTACTTGTCTATAATTGTGATGATTTACTCTATGTTCGCCTGTTCTTGTGCTTCCATTCACAAACCTTCCGTCTCTGTCTTTGTTTCACTTTCTCACCACACAACCTGCACTTCCAATCGATGTTCTACTTGTCTATGATTGTGATGATTTACTCTATGTTCGCCTGTTCTTGTGCTTCCATTCACAAACCTTCCGTCTCTGTCTTTGTTCCACTTTCTCACCACACAACCTGCACTTGCAATCGATGAACTACTTGTCTATGATTGTGATGATTTACTCTATGTTCGCCTGTTCTTGTGCTTCCATTCACAAACCTTCCGTCTCTGTCTTTGTTCCACTTTCTCACCACACAACCTGCACTTGCAATCGATGAACTACTTGTCTATGATTGTGAAGATTTACTCTATGTTCGCCTGTTCTTGTGCTTCCATTCACAAACCTTCCGTCTCTGTCTTTGTTCCACTTTCTCACCACACAACCTGCACTTGCAATCGATGAACTACTTGTCTATGATTGTGATGATTTACTCTATGTTCGCCTGTTCTTGTGCTTCCATTCACAAACCTTCCGTCTCTGTCTTTGTTCCACTTTCTCACAACACAACCTGCACTTGCAATCGATGTTCTACTTGTCTATGATTGTGATGATTTACTCTATGTTCGCCTGTTCTTGTGCTTCCATTCACAAACCTTCCGTCTCTGTCTTTGTTCCACTTTCTCACAACACAACCTGCACTTGCAATCGATGTTCTACTTGTCTATGATTGTGATGATTTACTCTATGTTCGCCTGTTCTTGTGCTTCCATTCACAAACCTTCCGTCTCTATCTTTGTTTCACTTTCTCACCACACAACCTGCACTTCCAATCGATGTTCTACTTGTCTATGATTGTGATGATTTACTCTATGTTCGCCTGTTCTTGTGCTTCCATTCACAAACCTTCCGTCTCTGTCTTTGTTCCACTTTCTCACCACACAACCTGCACTTGCAATCGATGAACTACTTGTCTATGATTGTGATGATTTACTCTATGTTCGCCTGTTCTTGTGCTTCCATTCACAAACCTTCCGTCTCTGTCTTTGTTCCACTTTCTCACCACACAACCTGCACTTGCAATCGATGAACTACTTGTCTATGATTGTGAAGATTTACTCTATGTTCGCCTGTTCTTGTGCTTCCATTCACAAACCTTCCGTCTCTGTCTTTGTTCCACTTTCTCACCACACAACCTGCACTTGCAATCGATGAACTACTTGTCTATGATTGTGATGATTTACTCTATGTTCGCCTGTTCTTGTGCTTCCATTCACAAACCTTCCGTCTCTGTCTTTGTTCCACTTTCTCACAACACAACCTGCACTTGCAATCGATGTTCTACTTGTCTATGATTGTGATGATTTACTCTATGTTCGCCTGTTCTTGTGCTTCCATTCACAAACCTTCCGTCTCTGTCTTTGTTCCACTTTCTCACAACACAACCTGCACTTGCAATCGATGTTCTACTTGTCTATGATTGTGATGATTTACTCTATGTTCGCCTGTTCTTGTGCTTCCATTCACAAACCTTCCGTCTCTGTCTTTGTTCCACTTTCTCACAACACAACCTGCACTTGCAATCGATGTTCTACTTGTCTATGATTGTGATGATTTACTCTATGTTCGCCTGTTCTTGTGCTTCCATTCACAAACCTTCCGTCTCTGTCTTTGTTCCACTTTCTCACAACACAACCTGCACTTGCAATCGATGAACTACTTTTCTATGATTGTGATGATTTACTCTATGATCGCCTGTTCTTGTGCTTCCATTCACAAACCTTCCGTCTCTGTCTTTGTTCCACTTTCTCACAACACAACCTGCACTTGCAATCGATGTTCTACTTGTCTATGATTGTGATGATTTACTCTATGTTCGCCTGTTCTTGTGCTTCCATTCACAAACCTTCCGTCTCTGTCTTTGTTCCACTTTCTCACAACACAACCTGCAGTTGCAATCGATGTTCTACTTGTCTATGATTGTGATGATTTACTCTATGTTCGCCTGTTCTTGTGCTTCCATTGACAAACCTTCCGTCTCTTTCTTTGTTCCACTTTCAAACCAGAGAACCTCCACTTGCAATCGATGAACTACTTGTCTATGATTGTAATGATTTACTCTATGTTCGCCTGTTTTGGTGCTTCCATTCACAAACCTTCCGTCTCTGTCTTTGTTCCACTTTCTCACCACACAACCTGCACTTGCAATCGATGAACTACTTGTCTATGATTGTGATTATTTACTCTATGTTCGCTAGTTCTTGTGCTTCCATTCACAAACCTTCCGTCTCTGTCTTTGTTCCACTTTCTCACAACACAACCTGCACTTGCAATCGATGTTCTACTTGTCTATGATTTTCATGATTTACTCTATGTTCGCCTGTTCTTGTGCTTCCATTCACAAACCTTCCGTCTCTGACTTTGTTCCACTTTCAAACCACAGAACCTCCACTTGCAATCGATGAACTACTTGTCTATGATTGTAATGATTTACTCTATGTTCGCCTGTTCTTGTGCTTCCATTCACAAACCTTCCGTCTCTGTCTTTCTTCCACTTTCTCACCACACAACCTGCACTTGCAATCGATGAACTACTTGTCTATGATTGTGATGATTTACTCTATGATCGCCTGTTTTTGTGCTTCCATTCACAAAACTTCCGTCTCTGTCTTTGTTCCACTTTCTCACAACACAACCTGCACTTGCAATCGATGTTCTACTTGTCTATGATATTCATGATTTACTCTATGTTCGCCTGTTCTTGTGCTTCCATTCACAAACCTTCCGTCTCTGTCTTTGTTCCACTTTCTCACCACACAACCTGCACTTGCAATCGATGTTCTACTTGTCTATGATTGTGATGATTTACTCTATGTTCGCCTGTTCTTGTGCTTCCATTCACAAACCTTCCGTCTCTATCTTTGTTTCACTTTCTCACCACACAACCTGCACTTCCAATCGATGTTCTACTTGTCTATGATTGTGATGATTTACTCTATGTTCGCCTGTTCTTGTGCTTCCATTCACAAACCTTCCGTCTCTGTCTTTGTTCCACTTTCTCACCACACAACCTGCACTTGCAATCGATGAACTACTTGTCTATGATTGTGATGATTTACTCTATGTTCGCCTGTTCTTGTGCTTCCATTCACAAACCTTCCGTCTCTGTCTTTGTTCCACTTTCTCACCACACAACCTGCACTTGCAATCGATGAACTACTTGTCTATGATTGTGAAGATTTACTCTATGTTCGCCTGTTCTTGTGCTTCCATTCACAAACCTTCCGTCTCTGTCTTTGTTCCACTTTCTCACCACACAACCTGCACTTGCAATCGATGAACTACTTGTCTATGATTGTGATGATTTACTCTATGTTCGCCTGTTCTTGTGCTTCCATTCACAAACCTTCCGTCTCTGTCTTTGTTCCACTTTCTCACAACACAACCTGCACTTGCAATCGATGTTCTACTTGTCTATGATTGTGATGATTTACTCTATGTTCGCCTGTTCTTGTGCTTCCATTCACAAACCTTCCGTCTCTGTCTTTGTTCCACTTTCTCACAACACAACCTGCACTTGCAATCGATGTTCTACTTGTCTATGATTGTGATGATTTACTCTATGTTCGCCTGTTCTTGTGCTTCCATTCACAAACCTTCCGTCTCTGTCTTTGTTCCACTTTCTCACAACACAACCTGCACTTGCAATCGATGTTCTACTTGTCTATGATTGTGATGATTTACTCTATGTTCGCCTGTTCTTGTGCTTCCATTCACAAACCTTCCGTCTCTGTCTTTGTTCCACTTTCTCACAACACAACCTGCACTTGCAATCGATGAACTACTTTTCTATGATTGTGATGATTTACTCTATGATCGCCTGTTCTTGTGCTTCCATTCACAAACCTTCCGTCTCTGTCTTTGTTCCACTTTCTCACAACACAACCTGCACTTGCAATCGATGTTCTACTTGTCTATGATTGTGATGATTTACTCTATGTTCGCCTGTTCTTGTGCTTCCATTCACAAACCTTCCGTCTCTGTCTTTGTTCCACTTTCTCACAACACAACCTGCAGTTGCAATCGATGTTCTACTTGTCTATGATTGTGATGATTTACTCTATGTTCGCCTGTTCTTGTGCTTCCATTGACAAACCTTCCGTCTCTTTCTTTGTTCCACTTTCAAACCAGAGAACCTCCACTTGCAATCGATGAACTACTTGTCTATGATTGTAATGATTTACTCTATGTTCGCCTGTTTTGGTGCTTCCATTCACAAACCTTCCGTCTCTGTCTTTGTTCCACTTTCTCACCACACAACCTGCACTTGCAATCGATGAACTACTTGTCTATGATTGTGATTATTTACTCTATGTTCGCTAGTTCTTGTGCTTCCATTCACAAACCTTCCGTCTCTGTCTTTGTTCCACTTTCTCACAACACAACCTGCACTTGCAATCGATGTTCTACTTGTCTATGATTTTCATGATTTACTCTATGTTCGCCTGTTCTTGTGCTTCCATTCACAAACCTTCCGTCTCTGACTTTGTTCCACTTTCAAACCACAGAACCTCCACTTGCAATCGATGAACTACTTGTCTATGATTGTAATGATTTACTCTATGTTCGCCTGTTCTTGTGCTTCCATTCACAAACCTTCCGTCTCTGTCTTTCTTCCACTTTCTCACCACACAACCTGCACTTGCAATCGATGAACTACTTGTCTATGATTGTGATGATTTACTCTATGATCGCCTGTTTTTGTGCTTCCATTCACAAAACTTCCGTCTCTGTCTTTGTTCCACTTTCTCACAACACAACCTGCACTTGCAATCGATGTTCTACTTGTCTATGATATTCATGATTTACTCTATGTTCGCCTGTTCTTGTGCTTCCATTCACAAACCTTCCGTCTCTGTCTTTGTTCCACTTTCTCACCACACAACCTGCACTTGCAATCGATGAACTACTTGTCTATGATTGTGATGATTTATTCTTTGTTCGCCTGTTCTTGTGCTTCCATTCACAAACCTTCCGTCTCTGTCTTTGTTCCACTTTCTCACCACAGAACCTGCACTTGCAATCGATGTTCTACTTGTCTATGATTGTGATGATTTACTCTATGTTCGCCTGTTCTTGTGCTTCCATTGACAAACCTTCCGTCTCTTTCTTTGTTCCACTTTCAAACCACAGAACCTCCACTTGCAATCGATGAACTACTTGTCTATGATTGTAATGATTTACTCTATGTTCGCCTGTTTTGGTGCTTCCATTCACAAACCTTCCTTCCTGTCTTTCTTCCACTTTCTCACCACACAACCTGCACTTGCAATCGATGAACTACTTGTCTATGATTGTGATGATTTACTCTTTGTTCGCCTGTTCTTGTGCTTCCATTCACAAACCTTCCGTCTCTGTCTTTGTTCCACTTTCTCACCACAGAACCTGCACTTGCAATCGATGTTCTACTTGTCTATGATTGTGATGATTTACTCTATGTTCGCCTGTTCTTGTGCTTCCATTGACAAACCTTCCGTCTCTTTCTTTGTTCCACTTTCAAACCACAGAACCTCCACTTGCAATCGATGAACTACTTGTCTATGATTGTAATGATTTACTCTATGTTCGCCTGTTTTGGTGCTTCCATTCACAAACCTTCCTTCCTGTCTTTCTTCCACTTTCTCACCACACAACCTGCACTTGCAATCGATGAACTACTTGTCTATGATTGTGATGATTTACTCTTTGTTCGCCTGTTCTTGTGCTTCCATTCACAAACCTTCCGTCTCTGTCTTTGTTCCACTTTCTCACCACAGAACCTGCACTGGCAATCGATGTTCTACTTGTCTATGATTGTGATGATTTACTCTATGTTCGCCTGTTCTTGTGCTTCCATTGACAAACCTTCCGTCTCTTTCTTTGTTCCACTTTCTCACCACACAACCTGCACTTGCAATCGATGAACTACTTGTCTATAATTGTGATGATTTACTCTATGTTCGCCTGTTTTTGTGCTTCCATTCACAAAGCTTCCGTCTCTTTCTTTGTTCCACTTTCAAACCACAGAACCTCCACTTGCAATCGATGAACTACTTGTCTATGATTGTGATGATTTACTCTATGTTCGCCTGTTCTTGTGCTTCCATTCACAAACCTTCCGTCTCTGTCTTTGTTCCACTTTCTCACCACACAACCTGCACTTGCAATCGATGAACTACTTGTCTATGATTGTGAAGATTTACTCTATGTTCGCCTGTTCTTGTGCTTCCATTCACAAACCTTCCGTCTCTGTCTTTGTTCCACTTTCTCACCACACAACCTGCACTTGCAATCGATGAACTACTTGTCTATGATTGTGATGATTTACTCTATGTTCGCCTGTTCTTGTGCTTCCATTCACAAACCTTCCGTCTCTGTCTTTGTTCCACTTTCTCACAACACAACCTGCACTTGCAATCGATGTTCTACTTGTCTATGATTGTGATGATTTACTCTATGTTCGCCTGTTCTTGTGCTTCCATTCACAAACCTTCCGTCTCTGTCTTTGTTCCACTTTCTCACAACACAACCTGCACTTGCAATCGATGTTCTACTTGTCTATGATTGTGATGATTTACTCTATGTTCGCCTGTTCTTGTGCTTCCATTCACAAACCTTCCGTCTCTATCTTTGTTTCACTTTCTCACCACACAACCTGCACTTCCAATCGATGTTCTACTTGTCTATGATTGTGATGATTTACTCTATGTTCGCCTGTTCTTGTGCTTCCATTCACAAACCTTCCGTCTCTGTCTTTGTTCCACTTTCTCACCACACAACCTGCACTTGCAATCGATGAACTACTTGTCTATGATTGTGATGATTTACTCTATGTTCGCCTGTTCTTGTGCTTCCATTCACAAACCTTCCGTCTCTGTCTTTGTTCCACTTTCTCACCACACAACCTGCACTTGCAATCGATGAACTACTTGTCTATGATTGTGAAGATTTACTCTATGTTCGCCTGTTCTTGTGCTTCCATTCACAAACCTTCCGTCTCTGTCTTTGTTCCACTTTCTCACCACACAACCTGCACTTGCAATCGATGAACTACTTGTCTATGATTGTGATGATTTACTCTATGTTCGCCTGTTCTTGTGCTTCCATTCACAAACCTTCCGTCTCTGTCTTTGTTCCACTTTCTCACAACACAACCTGCACTTGCAATCGATGTTCTACTTGTCTATGATTGTGATGATTTACTCTATGTTCGCCTGTTCTTGTGCTTCCATTCACAAACCTTCCGTCTCTGTCTTTGTTCCACTTTCTCACAACACAACCTGCACTTGCAATCGATGTTCTACTTGTCTATGATTGTGATGATTTACTCTATGTTCGCCTGTTCTTGTGCTTCCATTCACAAACCTTCCGTCTCTGTCTTTGTTCCACTTTCTCACAACACAACCTGCACTTGCAATCGATGTTCTACTTGTCTATGATTGTGATGATTTACTCTATGTTCGCCTGTTCTTGTGCTTCCATTCACAAACCTTCCGTCTCTGTCTTTGTTCCACTTTCTCACAACACAACCTGCACTTGCAATCGATGAACTACTTTTCTATGATTGTGATGATTTACTCTATGATCGCCTGTTCTTGTGCTTCCATTCACAAACCTTCCGTCTCTGTCTTTGTTCCACTTTCTCACAACACAACCTGCACTTGCAATCGATGTTCTACTTGTCTATGATTGTGATGATTTACTCTATGTTCGCCTGTTCTTGTGCTTCCATTCACAAACCTTCCGTCTCTGTCTTTGTTCCACTTTCTCACAACACAACCTGCACTTGCAATCGATGTTCTACTTGTCTATGATTGTGATGATTTACTCTATGTTCGCCTGTTCTTGTGCTTCCATTGACAAACCTTCCGTCTCTTTCTTTGTTCCACTTTCAAACCAGAGAACCTCCACTTGCAATCGATGAACTACTTGTCTATGATTGTAATGATTTACTCTATGTTCGCCTGTTTTGGTGCTTCCATTCACAAACCTTCCGTCTCTGTCTTTGTTCCACTTTCTCACCACACAACCTGCACTTGCAATCGATGAACTACTTGTCTATGATTGTGATTATTTACTCTATGTTCGCTAGTTCTTGTGCTTCCATTCACAAACCTTCCGTCTCTGTCTTTGTTCCACTTTCTCACAACACAACCTGCACTTGCAATCGATGTTCTACTTGTCTATGATTTTCATGATTTACTCTATGTTCGCCTGTTCTTGTGCTTCCATTCACAAACCTTCCGTCTCTGACTTTGTTCCACTTTCAAACCACAGAACCTCCACTTGCAATCGATGAACTACTTGTCTATGATTGTAATGATTTACTCTATGTTCGCCTGTTCTTGTGCTTCCATTCACAAACCTTCCGTCTCTGTCTTTCTTCCACTTTCTCACCACACAACCTGCACTTGCAATCGATGAACTACTTGTCTATGATTGTGATGATTTACTCTATGATCGCCTGTTTTTGTGCTTCCATTCACAAAACTTCCGTCTCTGTCTTTGTTCCACTTTCTCACAACACAACCTGCACTTGCAATCGATGTTCTACTTGTCTATGATATTCATGATTTACTCTATGTTCGCCTGTTCTTGTGCTTCCATTCACAAACCTTCCGTCTCTGTCTTTGTTCCACTTTCTCACCACACAACCTGCACTTGCAATCGATGAACTACTTGTCTATGATTGTGATGATTTATTCTTTGTTCGCCTGTTCTTGTGCTTCCATTCACAAACCTTCCGTCTCTGTCTTTGTTCCACTTTCTCACCACAGAACCTGCACTTGCAATCGATGTTCTACTTGTCTATGATTGTGATGATTTACTCTATGTTCGCCTGTTCTTGTGCTTCCATTGACAAACCTTCCGTCTCTTTCTTTGTTCCACTTTCAAACCACAGAACCTCCACTTGCAATCGATGAACTACTTGTCTATGATTGTAATGATTTACTCTATGTTCGCCTGTTTTGGTGCTTCCATTCACAAACCTTCCTTCCTGTCTTTCTTCCACTTTCTCACCACACAACCTGCACTTGCAATCGATGAACTACTTGTCTATGATTGTGATGATTTACTCTTTGTTCGCCTGTTCTTGTGCTTCCATTCACAAACCTTCCGTCTCTGTCTTTGTTCCACTTTCTCACCACAGAACCTGCACTTGCAATCGATGTTCTACTTGTCTATGATTGTGATGATTTACTCTATGTTCGCCTGTTCTTGTGCTTCCATTGACAAACCTTCCGTCTCTTTCTTTGTTCCACTTTCAAACCACAGAACCTCCACTTGCAATCGATGAACTACTTGTCTATGATTGTAATGATTTACTCTATGTTCGCCTGTTTTGGTGCTTCCATTCACAAACCTTCCTTCCTGTCTTTCTTCCACTTTCTCACCACACAACCTGCACTTGCAATCGATGAACTACTTGTCTATGATTGTGATGATTTACTCTTTGTTCGCCTGTTCTTGTGCTTCCATTCACAAACCTTCCGTCTCTGTCTTTGTTCCACTTTCTCACCACAGAACCTGCACTGGCAATCGATGTTCTACTTGTCTATGATTGTGATGATTTACTCTATGTTCGCCTGTTCTTGTGCTTCCATTGACAAACCTTCCGTCTCTGACTTTGTTCCACTTTCAAACCACAGAACCTCCACTTGCAATCGATGAACTACTTGTCTATGATTGTAATGATTTACTCTATGTTCGCCTGTTTTTGTGCTTCCATTCACAAACCTTCCTTCCTGTCTTTCTTCCACTTTCTCACCACATAACTTGCACTTGCAATCGATGTTCTACTTGTCTATGATTGTAATGATTTACTCTATGTTCGCCTGTTTTTGTGCTTCCATTCACAAACCTTTGATCTCTATCTTTGTTCCACTTTCTTACCAAACAACCTGCACTTGCAATCGATGTTCTACTTGTCTATGATTGTGATGATTTACTCTATGTTCGCCTGTTTTTGTGCTTCCATTCACAAACCTTTGATCTTTATCTTTGTTCACTTTCTCACCACACAATCTGCACTTGCAATCGATGTTCTACTTGTCTATGATTGTGATGATTAACTCTATGTTCGCCTGTTTTTGTGCTTCCATTCACAAACCTTTGATCTCTATCTTTGTTCCACTTTCTCACCACACAACCTGCACTTGCAATCGATGTTCTACTTGTCTATGATTGTGATGATTTACTCTATGTTCGCCAGTTTTTGTGCTTCCATTTACAAACCTTTGATCTCTATATTTGTTCCACTTTCTCACCACACAACCTGCACTTGCAATCGATGTTCTACTTGTCTATGATTGTGATGATTTACTCTTTGTTCGCCTGTTCTTGTGCTTCCATTCACAAACCTTCCATCTCTGTCTTCGTTCCACTTTCTCACCACGGAACCTGCACTTGCAATCGATGTTCTACTTGTCTATGATTGTGATGATTTACTCTATGTTCGCCTGTTCTTGTGCTTCCATTCACAAACCTTCCGTCTCTGTCTTTGTTTCACTTTCTCACCACACAACCTGCACTTGCAATCGATGAACTCCTTGTCTATGATTGTGATGATTTACTCTATGTTCGCCTATTCTTGTGCTTCCATTCATAAACCTTCCGTCTCTGTCTTTGTTTCACTTTCTCACCACACAATCTGCACTTGCAATCGATGTTCTACTTGTCTATGATTGTGATGATTAACTCTATGTTCGCCTGTTTTTGTGCTTCCATTCACAAACCTTTGATCTCTATCTTTGTTCCACTTTCTCACCACACAACCTGCACTTGCAATCGATGTTCTACTTGTCTATGATTGTAATGATTTACTCTATGTTCGCCTGTTCTTGTCCTTCCATTCACAAACCTTCCGTCTCTGTCTTTGTTCCACTTTCTCACCACACAACCTGCACTTGCAATCGATGAACTACTTGTCTATGATTGTGATGATTTACTCTTTGTTCGCCTGTTCTTGTGCTTCCATTCACAAACCTTCCGTCTCTGTCTTTGTTCCACTTTCTCACCACAGAACCTGCACTTGCAATCGATGTTCTACTTGTCTATGATTGTGATGATTTACTCTATGTTCGCCTGTTCTTGTGCTTCCATTGACAAACCTTCCGTCTCTTTCTTTGTTCCACTTTCAAACCACAGAACCTCCACTTGCAATCGATGAACTACTTGTCTATGATTGTAATGATTTACTCTATGTTCGCCTGTTTTGGTGCTTCCATTCACAAACCTTCCTTCCTGTCTTTCTTCCACTTTCTCACCACATAACTTGCACTTGCAATCGATGTTCTACTTGTCTATGATTTTCATGATTTACTCTATCTTCGCTTGTTCTTGTGCTTCCATTCACAAACCTTCCGTCTCTGTCTTTGTTCCACTTTCTCACAACACAACCTGCACTTGCAATCGATGAACTACTTGTCTATGATTGTGATGATTTACTCTATGTTCGCTAGTTCTTGTGCTTCCATTCACAAACCTTCCGTCTCTGTCTTTGTTCCACTTTCTCACCACACAACCTGCACTTGCAATCGATGAACTACTTGTCTATGATTGTGATGATTTACTCTATGTTCGCCTGTTTTTGTGCTTCCATTCACAAACCTTCCGTCTCTGTCTTTGTTCCACTTTCTCACCACACAACCTGCACGTGCAATCGATGAACTACTTGTCTATGATTGTGATGATTTACTCTATGTTCGCCTGTTCTTGTCCTTCCATTCACAAACCTTCCGTCTCTGTCTTTGTTCCACTTTCTCACCACACAACCTGCACTTGCAATCGATGAACTACTTGTCTATGATTGTGATGATTTACTCTTTGTTCGCCTGTTCTTGTGCTTCCATTCACAAACCTTCCGTCTCTGTCTTTGTTCCACTTTCTCACCACAGAACCTGCACTTGCAATCGATGTTCTACTTGTCTATGATTTGGATGATTTACTCTATGTTCGCCTGTTCTTGTGCTTCCATTGACAAACCTTCCGTCTCTGTCTTTGTTCCACTTTCTCACCACACAACCTGCACTTGCAATCGATGAACTACTTGTCTATAATTGTGATGATTTACTCTATGTTCGCCTGTTTTTGTGCTTCCATTCACAAAGCTTCCGTCTCTTTCTTTGTTCCACTCTCAAACCACAGAACCTCCACTTGCATTCGATGAACTACTTGTCTATGATTGTAATGATTTACTCTATGTTCGCCTGTTTTTGTGCTTCCATTCACAAACCTTTGATCTCTATCTTTGTTCCACTTTCTTACCAAACAACCTGCACTTGCAATCGATGTTCTACTTGTCTATGATTGTGATGATTTACTCTATGTTCGCCTGTTTTTGTGCTTCCATTCACAAACCTTTGATCTTTATCTTTGTTCACTTTCTCACCACACAATCTGCACTTGCAATCGATGTTCTACTTGTCTATGATTGTGATGATTAACTCTATGTTCGCCTGTTTTTGTGCTTCCATTCTTAATCCTTTGATCTCTATCTTTGTTCCACTTTCTCACCACAGAACCTGCACTTGCAATCGATGTTCTACTTGTCTATGATTTTCATGATTTACTCTATGTTCGCCTGTTTTTGTGCTTCCATTAACAAACCTTCCGTCTCCGTCTTTGTTCCACTTTCTCACCACACAACCTGAACTTGCAATCGATGTTCTACTTGTCTATGATTGTGATGATTTACTCTTCGTTCGCCTTTTTTTGTGCTTCCATTCTCAATCCTTCCGTCTCTGTCTTTGTTCCACTTTCTCACCACACAACTTGCACTTGCAATCGATGAACTACTTGTCTATGATTGTGATGATTTACTCTATGTTCGCCTGTTCTTGTGCTTCCATTCACAAATCTTCCGTCTCTGTCTTTGTTCCACTTTCTCACCACACAACTTGCACTTGCAATCGATGAACTACTTGTCTATGATTTTCATGATTTACTCTATGTTCGCCTGTTTTTGTGCTTCCATTCACAAACCTTCCTTCCTGTCTTTGTTCCACTTTTTCACCACACAACTTGCACTTGCAATCGATGTTCTACTTGTCTATGATTGTGATGATCTACTCTATGTTCGCCTGTTTTTGTGCTTCCATTCACAAACCTTTGATCTCTATCTTTGTTCCTCTTTCTCACCACAGAACCTGCACTTGCAATCGATGTTCTACTTGTCTATGGTTGTGATGATTTACTCTATGTTCGCCTGTTTTTGTGCTTCCATTCAGAAACCTTTGATCTCTATCTTTGTTCCACTTTCTCACCACACAACCTGCACTTGCAATCAACGTTCTACTTGTCTATGATTGTGATGATTTACTCTATGTTCTCCTGTTTTTGTGCTTCCTTTCACAAACCTTCCGTCTCTGTCTTTGTTCCACTTTCTCACCACACAACTTGCACTTGCAATCGATGAACTACTTGTCTATGATTTTCATGATTTACTCTATGTTCGCCTGTTTTTGTGCTTCCATTCACAAACCTTCCTTCCTGTCTTTGTTCCACTTTTTCACCACACAACTTGCACTTGCAATCGATGTTCTACTTGTCTATGATTGTGATGATCTACTCTATGTTCGCCTGTTTTTGTGCTTCCATTCACAAACCTTTGATCTCTATCTTTGTTCCTCTTTCTCACCACAGAACCTGCACTTGCAATCGATGAACTACTTGTCTATGATTGTGATGATTTACTCTATGTTCGCTTGTTTTTGTGCTTCCATTCACAAACCTTCCGTCTCTGTCTTTGTTCCACTTTCTCACCACACAACCTGCACTTGCAATCGATGAACTACTTGTCTATGATTGTGATGATTTACACTATGTTCGCCTGTTTTTGTGCTTCCATTCACAAACCTTTGATCTCTATCTTTGTTCCACTTTCTCACCACACAACTTGCACTTGCAATCGATGTTCTACTTGTCTATGATTGTGATGATCTACTCTATGTTCGCCTGTTTTTGTGCTTCCATTCACAAACCTTTGATCTCTATCTTTGTTCCTCTTTCTCACCACAGAACCTGCACTTGCAATCGATGTTCTACTTGTCTATGGTTGTGATGATTTACTCTATGTTCGCCTGTTTTTGTGCTTCCATTCACAAACCTTCCGTCTCTGTCTTTGTTCCACTTTCTCACCACAGAACCTGCACTTGCAATCGATGAACTACTTGTCTATGATTTTCATGATTTACACTATGTTTGCCTGTTCTTGTGCTTCCATTCACAAACCTTCCGTCTCTGTCTTTGTTCCACTTTCTCACCACACAACCTCCACTTGCAATGGATCAACTACTTGTCTATGATTGTAATGATTTACTCTATGTTCGCCTGTTCTTGTCCTTCCATCCACAAACCTTCCGTCTCTGTCTTTCTTCCACTTTCTCACCACACAACCTGCACTTGCAATCGATGTTCTACTTGTCTATGATTGTGATGATTTACTCTATGTTCGCCTGTTTTTGTTCTTCCATTCACAAACCTTCCGTCTCTGTCTTTGTTCCACTTTCTCACCACACAACCTGCACTTGCAATCGATGAACTACTTGTCTATGATTGTGATGATTTACACTATGTTCGCCTGTTTTTGTGCTTCCATTCACAAACCTTTGATCTCTATCTTTGTTCCACTTTCTCACCACACAACCTGCACTTGCAATCGATGTTCTACTTGTCTATGATTGTGATGATTTACTCTATGTTCGCCTGTTTTTGTGCTTCCATTCACAAACCTTCCGTCTCTGTCTTTGTTCCACTTTCTCACCACACAACCTGCACTTGCAATCGATGAACTACTTGTCTATGATTGTGATGATTTACTCTATGTTCGCCTGTTTTTGTGCTTCCATTCACAAACCTTTGATCTCTATCTTTGTTCCACTTTCTCACCACATAACTTGCACTTGCAAGCGATGTTCTACTTGTCTATGATTGTGATGATTTACTCTATGTTCGCCTGTTTTTGTGCTTCCATTCACAAACCTTTGATCTCTATCTTTGTTCCACTTTCTCACCACACAACCTGCACTTGCAATCGATGAACTACTTGTCTATGATTGTGCTGATTTACTCTATGTTCGCCTGTTTTTGTGCTTCCATTCACAAACCTTCCTTCCTGTCTTTCTTCCACTTTCTCACCACACAACCTGCACTTGCAATCGATGTTCTACTTGTCTATGATTGTGATGATTTACTCTATGTTCGCCTGTTCTTGTGCTTCCATTCACAAACCTTCCGTCTCTGTCTTTGTTCCACTTTCTCACCACACAACCTGCACTTGCAATCGATGAACTACTTGTCTATAATTGTGATGATTTACTCTATGTTCGCCTGTTTTTGTGCTTCCATTCACAATCCTTCCGTCTCTGTCTTTGTTCCACTTTCTCACCACAGAACCTGCACTTGCAATCGATGTTCCACTTGTCTATGATTGTGATGATTTACTCTATGTTCGCCTGTTCTTGTGCTTCCATTCACAAACCTTTGATCTCTGTCTTTGTTCCACTTTCTCACCATAGAACCTGCACTTGCAATCGATGTTCTACTTGTCTATGATTGTGCTGATTTACTCTATGTTCGCCTGTTTTTGTGCTTCCATTCACAAACCTTCCTTCCTGTCTTTCTTCCACTTTCTCACCACACAACCTGCACTTGCAATCGATGTTCTACTTGTCTATGATTGTGATGATTTACTCTATGTTCGCCTGTTCTTGTGCTTGCATTCACAAACCTTCCGTCTCTGTCTTTGTTCCACTTTCTCACCAGAGAACCTGCACTTGCAATCGATGTTCTACTTGTCTATGATTGTGATGATTTACTCTATGTTCGCCTGTTCTTGTGCTTCCATTCACAAACCTTCCGTCTCTGTCTTTGTTCCACTTTCAAACCACAGAACCTCCACTTGCAATCGATGAACTACTTGTCTATGATTGTAATGATTTACTCTATGTTCGCCTGTTTTTGTGCTTCCATTCACAAACCTTCCTTCCTGTCTTTGTTCCACTTTCTCACCACATAACTTGCACTTGCAATCGATGAACTACTTGTCTATGATTGTGATGATTTATTCTATGTTCGCCTGTTCTTGTCCTTCCATTCACAAACCTTCCCTCTCTGTCTTTGTTCCACTTTCTCACCACACAACCTGCACTTGCAATCGATGAACTACTTGTCTATGATTGTGATGTTTTCCTCTTTGTTCGCCTGTTCTTGTGCTTCCATTCACAAACCTTCCGTCTCTGTCTTTGTTCCACTTTCTCACCACAGAACCTGCACTTGCAATCGATGTTCTACTTGTCTATGATTGTGATGATTTACTCTTCGTTCGCCTGTTTTTGTGCTTCCATTCTCAAACCTTCCGTCTCTGTCTTTGTTCCACTTTCTCACCAAACAACCTGCACTTGCAATCGATGAACTACTTGTATATGATTGTGATGATTTACTCTATGTTCGCCTGTTCTTGTGCTTCCATTCACAAACCTTCCGTCTCTGTCTTTGTTCCACTTTCAAACCACAGAACTTCCACTTGCAATGGATCAACTACTTGTCTATGATTGTAATGATTTACTCTATGTTCGCCTGTTCTTGTCCTTCCATCCACAAACCTTCCGTCTCTGTCTTTCTTCCACTTTCTCACCACACAACCTGCACTTGCAATCGATGTTCTACTTGTCTATGATTGTGATGATTTACTCTATGTTCGCCTGTTTTTATGCTTCCATTCACAAACCTTTGATCTCTATATTTGTTCCACTTTCTCACCACACAACCTGCACTTGCAATCGATGAACTACTTGTCTATGATTGTGATGATTTACTCTATGTTCGCCTGTTCTTGTGCTTCCATTCACAAACCTTCCGTCTCTGTCTTTGTTCCACTTTCTCACCACACAACCTGCATATGCAATCGATGAACTACTTGTCTATAATTGTGATGATTTACTCTATGTTCGCCTGTTTTTGTGCTTCCATTCACAAACCTTCCTTCCGGTCTTTGTTCCACTTTCTCACCACAGAACCTGCACTTGCAATCGATGTTCTACTTGTCTAGGATTGTGATGATTTACTCTATGTTCGCCTGTTCTTGTGCTTCCATTCACAAACCTTCCGTCTCTGTCTTTGTTCCACTTTTTCACCACAGAACCTGCACTTGCAATCGATGTTCCACTTGTCTATGATTGTGATGATTTACTCTATGTTCGCCTGTTCTTGTGCTTCCATTCACAAACCTTTGATCTCTGTCTTTGCTCCACTTTCTCACCATAGAACCTGCACTTGCAATCGATGTACTACTTGTCTATGATTGTGATGATTTACTCTACGTCGCCTGTTTTTGTGCTTCCATTCACAAACCTTCCGTCTCTGTCTTTGTTCCACTTTCTCACCACACAACCTGCACTTGCAATCGATGTTCTACTTGTCTATGATTGTGATGATCTACTCTATGTTCGCCTGTTTTTGTGCTTCCATTCACAATCCTTTGATCTCTATCTTTGTTCCACTTTCTCACCACAGAACCTGCACTTGCAATCGATGTTGTACTTGTCTATGATTGTGATGATTTAAGTTATGTTCGCCTGTTTTTGTGCTTCCATTCACAAACTTTGTGTCTCTGTCTTTGTTCCACTTTCTCATCACACAACCTGCACTTGCAATCGATGTTCCACTTGTCTATGATTGTGATGATTTACTCTATGTTCGCCTGTTCTTGTGCTTCCATTCACAAACCTTTGATCTCTGTCTTTGCTCCACTTTCTCACCATAGAACCTGCACTTGCAATCGATGTACTACTTGTCTATGATTGTGATGATTTACTCTATGTTCGCCTGTTCTTGTGCTTCCATTCACAAACCTTGTCTCTCTGTCTTTGTTCCACTTTCAAACCACAGAACCTCCACTTGCAATGGATGAACTACTTGTCTATGATTGTAATGATTTACTCTATGTTCGCCTGTTTTTGTGCTTCCATTCACAAACCTTCCTTCCGGTCTTTGTTCCACTTTCTCACCACATAACTTGCACTTGCCATCGATGTTCTACTTGTCTATGATTGTGATGATTTACTCTATGTTCGCCTGTTCTTGTGCTTCCATTCACAAACCTTCCGTCTCTGTCTTTGTTTCACTTTCTCACCAAAAAATCTGCACTTGCAATCGATGAACTACTTGTCTATGATTGTGATGATTGACTCTATGTTCGCCTGTTTTTGTGCTTCCATTCACAAACCTTCCGTCTCTGTCTTTGTTTCACTTTCTCACCACACAACCTGCACTTGCAATCGATGAACTACTTGTCTATGATTGTGATGATTTACTCTATGTTCGCCTGTTCTTGTCCTTCCATTCACAAACCTTCCGTCTCTGTCTTTGTTCCACTTTCTCACCTCACAACCTGCACTTGCAATCGATGAACTACTTGTCTATGATTGTGATGATTTACTCTTTGTTCGCCTGTTCTTGTGCTTCCATTCACAAACCTTCCGTCTCTGTCTTTGTTCCACTTTCTCACCACACAACCTGCACTTGCAATCGATGTTCTACTTGTCTATGATTGTGATGATTTACTCTATGTTCGCCTGTTTTTGTGCTTCCATTCACAAACCTTTGATCTCTATATTTGTTCCACTTTCTCACCACACAACCTGCACTTGCAATCGATGAACTACTTGTCTATGATTGTGATGATTTACTCTATGTTCGCCTGTTCTTGTGCTTCCATTCACAAACCTTCCGTCTCTGTCTTTGTTCCACTTTCTCACCACACAACCTGCACGTGCAATCGATGAACTACTTGTCTATAATTGTGATGATTTACTCTATGTTCGCCTGTTTTTGTGCTTCCATTCACAAACCTTCCTTCCGGTCTTTGTTCCACTTTCTCACCACAGAACCTGCACTTGCAATCGATGTTCTACTTGTCTAGGATTGTGATGATTTACTCTATGTTCGCCTGTTCTTGTGCTTCCATTCACAAACCTTCCGTCTCTGTCTTTGTTCCACTTTTTCACCACAGAACCTGCACTTGCAATCGATGTTCCACTTGTCTATGATTGTGATGATTTGCTCTATGTTAGCCTGTTCTTGTGCTTCCATTCACAAACCTTTGATCTCTGTCTTTGCTCCACTTTCTCACCATAGAACCTGCACTTGCAATCGATGTACTACTTGTCTATGATTGTGATGATTTACTCTACGTCGCCTGTTTTTGTGCTTCCATTCACAAACCTTCCGTCTCTGTCTTTGTTCCACTTTCTCACCAAACAACCTGCACTTGCAATCGATGTTCTACCTGTCTATGATTGTGATGATCTACTCTATGTTCGCCTGTTTTTGTGCTTCCATTCACAATCCTTTGATCTCTATCTTTGTTCCACTTTCTCACCACAGAACCTGCACTTGCAATCGATGTTGTACTTGTCTATGATTGTGATGATTTAAGTTATGTTCGCCTGTTTTTGTGCTTCCATTCACAAACCTTGTGTCTCTGTCTTTGTTCCACTTTCTCATCACACAACCTGCACTTACAATCGATGTTCTACTTGTCTATGATTGTGATGATTTACTCTATGTTCGCCTGTTCTTGTGCTTCCATTCACAAACCTTACGTCTCTGTCTTTGTTCCACTTTCTCACCACACAACCTGCACTTGCAATCGATGTTCTACTTGTCTATGATTGTGATGATTTACTCTTCGTTCGCCTGTTTTTGTGCTTCCATTCTCAAACCTTCCGTCTCTGTCTTTGTTCCACTTTCTCACCACACAACCTGCACTTGCAATCGATGAACTACTTGTCTATGATTGTGATGATTTACTCTATGTTCGCCTGTTCTTGTGCTTCCATTCACAAACCTTGTCTCTCTGTCTTTGTTCCACTTTCAAACCACAGAACCTCCACTTGCAATGGATGAACTACTTGTCTATGATTGTAATGATTTACTCTATGTTCGCCTGTTTTTGTGCTTCCATTCACAAACCTTCCTTCCGGTCTTTGTTCCACTTTCTCACCACATAACTTGCACTTGCCATCGATGTTCTACTTGTCTATGATTGTGATGATTTACTCTATGTTCGCCTGTTCTTGTGCTTCCATTCACAAACCTTCCGTCTCTGTCTTTGTTTCACTTTCTCACCAAAAAATCTGCACTTGCAATCGATGAACTACTTGTCTATGATTGTGATGATTTACTCTATGTTCGCCTGTTTTTGTGCTTCCATTCACAAACCTTCCGTCTCTGTCTTTGTTTCACTTTCTCACCACACAACCTGCACTTGCAATCGATGAACTACTTGTCTATGATTGTAATGATTTACTCTATGTTCGCCTGTTCTTGTCCTTCCATTCACAAACCTTCCGTCTCTGTCTTTGTTCCACTTTCTCACCTCACAACCTGCACTTGCAATCGATGAACTACTTGTCTATGATTGTGATGATTTACTCTTTGTTCGCCTGTTCTTGTGCTTCCATTCACAAACCTTCCGTCTCTGTCTTTGTTCCACTTTCTCACCACAGAGCCTGCACTTGCAATCGATGTTCTACTTGTCTATGATTGTGATGATTTACTCTATGTTCGCCTGTTCTTGTGCTTCCATTCACAAACCTTCCGTCTCTGTCTTTGTTCCACTTTCAAACCACAGAACCTCCACTTGCAATCGATGAACTACTTGTCTATGATTGTGATGATTTACTCTTTGTTCGCCTGTTCTTGTGCTTCCATTCACAAACCTTCCGTCTCTGTCTTTGTTCCACTTTCTCACCACAGAACCTGCACTTGCAATCGATGTTCTACTTGTCTATGATTGTGATGATTTACTCTATGTTCGCCTGTTCTTGTGCTTCCATTCACAAACCTTCCGTCTCTGTCTTTGTTCCACTTTCAAACCACAGAACCTCCACTTGCAATCGATGAACTACTTGTCTATGATTGTAATGATTTACTCTATGTTCGCCTGTTCTTGTGCTTCCATTCACAAACCTTCCTTCCTGTCTTTGTTCCACTTTCTCACCACATAACTTGCATTTGCAATCGATGAACTACTTGTCTATGATTGTGATGATTTACTCCATGATCGCCTGTTTTTGTGCTTCCATTCACAAACCTTCCTTCCTGTCTTTGTTCCACTTTCTCACAACACAACCTGCACTTGCAATCGCTGTTCTACTTGTCTATGATTTTCATGATTTACTCTATGTTCGCCTGTTCTTGTGCTTCCATTCACAAACCTTCCGACTCTGTCTTTGTTTCACTTTCTCACCACACAACCTGCACTTGCAATCGATGAACTACTTGTCTATGATTGTGATGATTTACTCTATGTTCGCCTGTTCTTGTCCTTTCATTCACAAACTTTCCGTCTCTGTCTTTGTTCCACTTTCTCACCACAGAACCTGCACTTGCAATTGATGTTCTACTTGTCTATGATTGTGATGATTTACTCTATGTTCGCTTGTTCTTGTGCTTCCATTCACAAACCTTCCGTCTCTGTCTTTGTTCCACTTTCAAACCACAGAACCTCCACTTGCAATCGATGAACTACTTGTCTATGATTGTGATGATTTACTCTATGTTCGCCTGTTCCTGTCCTTCCATTTACAAACCTTCCGTCTCTGTCTTTGTTCCACTTTCTCACCACACAACCTGCACTTGCAATCGATGAACTACTTTTCTATGATTGTGATGATTTACTCTTTGTTCGCCTGTTCTTGTGCTTCCATTCACAAACCTTCCGTCTCTGTCTTTGTTCCACTTTCTCACCACAGAACCTGCACTTGCAATCGATGTTCTACTTGTCTATGATTGTGATGATTTACTCTTCGTTCGCCTGTTTTTGTGCTTCCATTCTCAAACCTTCCGTCTCTGTCTTTGTTCCACTTTCTCACCACACAAACTGCACTTGCAATCGATGAACTACTTGTCTATGATTGTGATGATTTACTCTTTGTTCGCCTGTTCTTGTGCTTCCATTCAGAAACCTTCCATCTCTGTCTTTGTTCCACTTTCAAACCACAGAACCTCCACTTGCAATGGATGAACTACTTGTCTATGATTGTAATGATTTACTCTATGTTCGCCTGTTCTTGTCCTTCCATCCACAAACCTTCCGTCTCTGTCTTTCTTCCACTTTCTCACCACACAACCTGCACTTGCAATCGATGTTCTACTTGTCTATGATTGTGATGATTTACTCTATGTTCGCCTGTTCTTGTGCTTCCATTCACAAACCTTCCGTCTCTGTCTTTGTTTCACTTTCTCACCAAAAAATCTGCACTTGCAATCGATGAACTACTTGTCTATGATTGTGATGATTTACTCTATGTTCGCCTGTTTTTGTGCTTCCATTCACAAACCTTCCGTCTCTGTCTTTGTTTCACTTTCTCACCACACAACCTGCACTTGCAATCGATGAACTACTTGTCTATGATTGTGATGATTTACTCTATGTTCGCCTGTTCTTGTCCTTCCATTCACAAACCTTCCGTCTCTGTCTTTGTTCCACTTTCTCACCTCACAACCTGCACTTGCAATCGATGAACTACTTGTCTATGATTGTGATGATTTACTCTTTGTTCGCCTGTTCTTGTGCTTCCATTCACAAACCTTCCGTCTCTGTCTTTCTTCCACTTTCTCACCACACAACCTGCACTTGCAATCGATGTTCTACTTGTCTATGATTGTGATGATTTACTCTATGTTCGCCTGTTCTTGTGCTTCCATTCACAAACCTTCCGTCTCTGTCTTTGTTTCACTTTCTCACCAAAAAATCTGCACTTGCAATCGATGAACTACTTGTCTATGATTGTGATGATTTACTCTATGTTCGCCTGTTTTTGTGCTTCCATTCACAAACCTTCCGTCTCTGTCTTTGTTTCACTTTCTCACCACACAACCTGCACTTGCAATCGATGAACTACTTGTCTATGATTGTGATGATTTACTCTATGTTCGCCTGTTCTTGTCCTTCCATTCACAAACCTTCCGTCTCTGTCTTTGTTCCACTTTCTCACCTCACAACCTGCACTTGCAATCGATGAACTACTTGTCTATGATTGTGATGATTTACTCTTTGTTCGCCTGTTCTTGTGCTTCCATTCACAAACCTTCCGTCTCTGTCTTTGTTCCACTTTCTCACCACAGAACCTGCACTTGCAATCGATGTTCTACTTGTCTATGATTGTGATGATTTACTCTATGTTCGCCTGTTCTTGTGCTTCCATTCACAAACCTTCCGTCTCTGTCTTTGTTCCACTTTCAAACCACAGAACCTCCACTTGCAATCGATGAACTACTTGTCTATGATTGTAATGATTTACTCTATGTTCGCCTGTTCTTGTGCTTCCATTCACAAACCTTCCTTCCTGTCTTTGTTCCACTTTCTCACCACATAACTTGCATTTGCAATCGATGAACTACTTGTCTATGATTGTGATGATTTACTCCATGATCGCCTGTTTTTGTGCTTCCATTCACAAACCTTCCTTCCTGTCTTTGTTCCATTTTCTCACAACACAACCTGCACTTGCAATCGCTGTTCTACTTGTCTATGATTTTCATGATTTACTCTATGTTCGCCTGTTCTTGTGCTTCCATTCACAAACCTTCCGTCTCTGTCTTTGTTTCACTTTCTCACCACACAACCTGCACTTGCAATCGATGAACTACTTGTCTATGATTGTGATGATTTACTCTATGTTCGCCTGTTCTTGTCCTTTCATTCACAAACTTTCCGTCTCTGTCTTTGTTCCACTTTCTCACCACAGAACCTGCACTTGCAATCGATGTTCTACTTGTCTATGATTGTGATGATTTACTCTATGTTCGCTTGTTCTTGTGCTTCCATTCACAAACCTTCCGTCTCTGTCTTTGTTCCCCTTTCAAACCACAGAACTTCCACTTGCAATCGATGAACTACTTGTCTATGATTGTGATGATTTACTCTATGTTCGCCTGTTCCTGTCCTTCCATTTACAAACCTTCCGTCTCTGTCTTTGTTCCACTTTCTCACCACACAACCTGCACTTGCAATCGATCTTCTACTTGTCTATGATTGTGATGATTTACTCTATGTTCGCCTGTTCTTGTGCTTCCATTCACAAACCTTACGTCTCTGTCTTTCTTCCACTTTCTCACCACACAACCTGCACTTGCAATCGATGAACTACTTGTCTATGATTGTGATGATTTACTCTATGTTCGCCTGTTCTTGTGCTTCCATTCACAAACCTTCCGTCTCTATCTTTGTTCCACTTTCTCACCACACAACCTGCACTTGCAATCGATGAACTACTTGTCTATGATTGTGATGATTTACTCTATGTTCGCCTGTTTTTGTGCTTCCATTCACAAACCTTCCGTCTCTGTCTTTGTTCCACTTTCTCACCACAGAACCTGCACTTGCAATCGATGTTCTACTTGTCTATGATTGTGATGATTTACTCTTCGTTCGCCTGTTTTTGTGCTTCCATTCTCAAACCTTCCGTCTCTGTCTTTGTTCCACTTTCTCACCACACAACCTGCACTTGCAATCGATGAACTACTTGTCTATGATTGTGATGATTTACTCTATGTTCGCCTGTTCTTGTGCTTCCATTCACAAACCTTGCGTCTCTGTCTTTCTTCCACTTTCTCACCACACAACCTGCACTTGCAATCGATGAACTACTTGTCTATGATTGTGATGATTTACTCTATGTTCGCCTGTTCTTGTGCTTCTATTCACAAACCTTCCGTCTCTATCTTTGTTCCACTTTCTCACCACACAACCTGCACTTGCAATCGATGAACTACTTTCTCTATGATTGTGATGATTTACTCTATGTTCGCCTGTTCTTGTGCTTCCATTCACAAACCTTCCGTCTCTGTCTTTGTTCCATTTTCTCACCTCACAACCTGCACGTGCAATCGATGAACTACTTGTCTATGATTGTGATGATTTACTCTATGTTCGCCTGTTTTTGTACTTCCATTCACAAATCTTCCTTCCGGTCTTTGTTCCACTTTCTCACCACAGAACCTGCACTTGCAATCGATGTTCTACTTGTCTATGATTGTGATGATTTACTCTATGTTCGCCTGTTCTTGTGCTTCCATTCACAAACCTTACGTCTCTGTCTTTGTTCCACTTTCTCACCACACAACCTGCTCTTGCAATCGATGAACTTACTGTCTATGATTGTGATGATTTACTCTATGTTCGCCTGTTCTTGTGCTTCCATTCACAAACCTTGCGTCTCTGTCTTTCTTCCACTTTCTCACCACACAACCTGCACTTGCAATCGATGAACTACTTGTCTATGATTGTGATGATTTACTCTATGTTTGCCTGTTCTTGTGCTTCCATTCACAAACCTTCCGTCTCTATCTTTGTTCCACTTTCTCACCACACAACCTGCACGTGAAATCGATGAACTACTTGTCTATGATTGTGATGATTTACTCTATGTTTGCCTGTTCTTGTGCTTCCATTCACAAACCTTCCGTCTCTATCTTTGTTCCACTTTCTCACCACACAACCTGCACGTGAAATCGATGAACTACTTGTCTATGATTGTGATGATTTACTCTATGTTTGCCTGTTCTTGTGCTTCCATTCACAAACCTTGCGTCTCTGTCTTTCTTCCACTTTCTCACCACACAACCTGCACTTGCAATCGATGAACTACTTGTCTATGATTGTGATGATTTACTCTATGTTCGCCTGTTCTTGTGCTTCCATTCACAAACCTTCCGTCTCTATCTTTGTTCCACTTTCTCACCACACAACCTGCACGTGAAATCGATGAACTACTTGTCTATGATTGTGATGATTTACTCTATGTTCGCCTGTTCTTGTGCTTCCATTCACAAACCTTCCGTCTCTGTCTTTGTTCCACTTTCTCACCACACAACCTACACGTGCAATCGATGAACTACTTGTCTATGATTGTGATGATTTACTCTATGTTCGCCTGTTTTTGTGCTTCCATTCACAAACCTTCCTTCCTGTCTTTGTTCCACTTTCTCACCACACAACCTGCACTTGCAATCGATGTTCTACTTGTCTATGATTGTGATGATTTACTCTATGTTCGCCTGTTCTTGTGCTTCCATTCACAAACCTTCCTTCTCTGTCTTTGTTCCACTTTCACACCACACAACCTGCACTTGCAATCGATGAACTACTTGACTATGATTGTGATGATTTACTCTATGTTCGCCTGTTCTTGTGCTTCCATTCACAAACCTTCCGTCTCTGTCTTTGTTCCACTTTCCACTTTGTTCCACCACACAACCTGCACTTGCAATCGATGAACTACTTTTCTATGATTGTGATGATTTACTCTATGTTCGCCTGTTCTTGTGCTTCCATTCACAAACCTTGCGTCTCTGTCTTTCTTCCACTTTCTCACCACACAACCTGCACTTGCAATCGATGAACTACTTGTCTATGATTGTGATGATTTACTCTATGTTTGCCTGTTCTTGTGCTTCCATTCACAAACCTTCCGTCTCTATCTTTGTTCCACTTTCTCACCACACAACCTGCACTTGCAATCGATGAACTACTTGTCTATGATTGTGATGATTTACTCTTTGTTCGCCTGTTTTTGTGCTTCTATTCACAAACCTTTCGTCTCTGTCTTTGTTCCACTTTCTCACCCCACAACCTGCACGTGCAATCGATGAACTACTTGTCTATGATTGTGATGATTTACTCTATGTTCGCCTGTTCTTGTGCTTCCATCCACAAACCTTCCGTCTCTGTCTTTGTTCCACTTTCTCACCACACAACCTGCACTTGCAATCGATGAACTACTTGTCTATGATTGTGATGATTTACTCTATGTTCGCCTGTTCTTGACCTTCCATTCACAAACCTTCCGTCTCTGTCTTTGTTCCACTTTCAAACCACAGAACCTCCACTTGCAATCGATGAACTACTTGTCTATGATTGTAATGATTTACTCTATGTTCGCCTGTTTTTGTTCTTCCATTCACAAACCTTCCTTCCTGTCTTTGTTCCACTTTCTCACCACATAACTTGCACTTGCAATCGATGTTCTACTTGTCTATGATTGTGATGATTTACTCTATGTTCGCCTGTTCTTGTGCTTCCATTCACAAACCTTACGTCTCTGTCTTTGTTTCACTTTCTCACCACACAACCTGCACTTGCAATCGATGAACTACTTGTCTATGATTATGATGATTTACTCTATGTTCGCCTGTTCTTGTGCTTCCATTCACAAACCTTCCGTCTCTGTCTTTGTTCCACTTTCTCACCACACAACCTGCACTTGCAATCGATGTTCTACTTGTCTATGATTGTGATGATTTACTCTATGTTCGCCTGTTTTTGTGCTTCCATTCACAAACCTTACGTCTCTGTCTTTGTTTCACTTTCTCACCACACAACCTGCACTTGCAATCGATGAACTACTTGTCTATGATTGTGCTGATTTACTCTATGTTCGCCTGTTCTTATGCTTCCATTCACAAACCTTCCGTCTCTGTCTTTGTTCCACTTTCTCACCACACAAGCTCCACTTGCAATCGATGAACTACTTGTCTATGATTGTGATGATTTACTCTATGTTCGCCTGTTCTTGTGCTTCCATTCACAAACCTTGCGTCTCTGTCTTTCTTCCACTTTCTCACCACACAACCTGCACTTGCAATCGATGAACTACTTGTCTATGATTGTGATGATTTACTCTATGTTCGCCTGTTCTTGTGCTTCCATTCACAAACCTTCCGTCTCTGTCTTTGTTCCACTTTCTCACCACACAACCTGCACGTGCAATCGATGAACTACTTGTCTATGATTGTGATGATTTACTCTATGTTCGCCTGTTCTTGTGCTTCCATCCACAAACCTTCCGTCTCTGTCTTTGTTCCACTTTCTCACCACACAACCTGCACTTGCAATCGATGAACTACTTGTCTATGATTGTGATGATTTACTCTATGTTCGCCTGTTCTTGTCCTTCCATTCACAAACCTTCCGTCTCTGTCTTTGTTCCACTTTGAAACCACAGAACCTCCACTTGCAATCGATGAACTACTTGTCTATGATTGTAATGATTTACTCTATGTTCGCCTGTTTTTGTTCTTCCATTCACAAACCTTCCTTCCTGTCTTTGTTCCACTTTCTCACCACATAACTTGCACTTGCAATCGATGTTCTACTTGTCTATGATTGTGATGATTTACTCTATGTTCGCCTGTTCTTGTGCTTCCATTCACAAACCTTAAGTCTCTGTCTTTCTTCCACTTTCTCACCACACAACCTGCACTTGCAATCGATGAACTACTTGTCTATGATTGTGATGATTTACTCTATGTTCGCCTGTTCTTGTGCTTCCATTCACAAACCTTACGTCTCTGTCTTTCTTCCACTTTCTCACCACACAACCTGCACTTTCAATCGATGTTCTACTTGTCTATGATTGTGATGATTTACTCTATGTTCGCCTGTTCTTGTGCTTCCATTCACAAACCTTTACTCTCTGTCTTTGTTCCACTTTCTCACCACACAAGCTCCACTTGCAATCGATGAACTACTTGTCTATGATTGTGATGATTTACTCTATGTTCGCCTGTTCTTGTGCTTCCATTCACAAACCTTGCGTCTCTGTCTTTCTTCCACTTTCTCACCACACAACCTGCACTTGCAATCGATGAACTACTTGTCTATGATTGTGATGATTTACTCTATGTTCGCCTGTTCTTGTGCTTCCATTCACAAACCTTCCGTCTCTGTCTTTGTTCCACTTTCTCACCACACAACCTGCACGTGCAATCGATGAACTACTTGTCTATGATTGTGATGATTTACTCTATGTTCGCCTGTTCTTGTGCTTCCATCCACAAACCTTCCGTCTCTGTCTTTGTTCCACTTTCTCACCACACAACCTGCACTTGCAATCGATGAACTACTTGTCTATGATTGTGATGATTTACTCTATGTTCGCCTGTTCTTGTCCTTCCATTCACAAACCTTCCGTCTCTGTCTTTGTTCCACTTTGAAACCACAGAACCTCCACTTGCAATCGATGAACTACTTGTCTATGATTGTAATGATTTACTCTATGTTCGCCTGTTTTTGTTCTTCCATTCACAAACCTTCCTTCCTGTCTTTGTTCCACTTTCTCACCACATAACTTGCACTTGCAATCGATGTTCTACTTGTCTATGATTGTGATGATTTACTCTATGTTCGCCTGTTCTTGTGCTTCCATTCACAAACCTTAAGTCTCTGTCTTTCTTCCACTTTCTCACCACACAACCTGCACTTGCAATCGATGAACTACTTGTCTATGATTGTGATGATTTACTCTATGTTCGCCTGTTCTTGTGCTTCCATTCACAAACCTTACGTCTCTGTCTTTCTTCCACTTTCTCACCACACAACCTGCACTTTCAATCGATGTTCTACTTGTCTATGATTGTGATGATTTACTCTATGTTCGCCTGTTCTTGTGCTTCCATTCACAAACCTTTACTCTCTGTCTTTGTTCCACTTTCTCACCACACAACCTGCACTTGCAATCGATGAACTACTTGTCTATGATTGTGATGATTTACTCCATGTTCGCCTGTTCTTGTGCTTCTATTCACAAACCTTTCGTCTCTGTCTTTCTTCCACTTTCTCACCACACAACCTGCACTTGCAATCGATGAACTACTTGTCTATGATTGTGATGATTTACTCTATGTTCGCCTGTTCTTATGCTTCCATTCACAAACCTTCCATCTCTGTCTTTGTTCCACTTTCTCATCACACAACCTGCACTTACAATCGATGTTCTACTTGTCTATGGTTGTGATGATTTACTCTATGTTCGCCTGTTTTTGTACTTCCATTCACAAACCTTCCGTCTCTGTCTTTGTTCCACTTTCTCACCACACAACCTGCACTTGCAATCGATGAACTACTTGTCTATGATTGTGATGATTTACTCTATGTTCGCCTGTTCTTGTGCTTCCATTCACAAACCTTCCTTCCTGTCTTTGTTCCACTTTCTCACCACACAACCTGCACTTGCAATCGATGAACTACTTGTCTATGATTGTGATGATTTACTCTATGTTCGCCTGTTCTTAAGCTTCCATTCACAAACCTTCCGTCTCTTTCCTTGTTCCACTTTCTCACCACACAACCTGCACTTGCAATCAATGTTCTACTTGTCTATGATTGTGATGATTTACTCTATGTTCGCCTGTTCTTGTGCTTCCATTCACAAACCTTCCGTCTCTGTCTTTGTTCCACTTTCTCACCACAGAACCTGCACTTGCAATCGATGTTCTACTTGTCTATGATTGTGATGATTTACTCTATGTTCGCCTGTTCTTGTGCTTCCATTCACAAACCTTCCGTCTCTGTCTTTGTTCCACTTTCAAACCACAGAACCTCCACATGCAATCGATGAACTACTTGTCTATGATTGTAATGATGTACTCTATGTTCGCCTGTTTTTGTTCTTCCATTCACAAACCTTCCTTCCTGTCTTTGTTCCACTTTCTCACCACATAACTTGCACTTGCAATCGATGTTCTACTTGTCTATGATTGTGATGATTTACTCTATGTTCGCCTGTTCTTGTGCTTCCATTCACAAACCTTACGTCTCTGTCTTTGTTTCACTTTCTCACCACACAACCTGCACTTGCAATCGATGAACTACTTGTCTATGATTGTGATGATTTACTCTATGTTCGCCTGTTCTTGTGCTTCCATTCACAAACCTTCCGTCTCTGTCTTTGTTCCACTTTCTCACCACACAACCTGCACTTGCAATCGATGAACTACTTGTCTATGATTGTGATGATTTACTCTATGTTCGCCTGTTTTTGTGCTTCCATTCACAAACCTTACGTCTCTGTCTTTGTTCCACTTTCTCACCACACAACCTGCACTTGCAATCGAAGAACTACTTGTCTATGATTGTGATGATTTACTCTATGTTCGCCTGTTTTTGTGCTTCCATTCACAAACCTTACGTCTCTGTCTTTGTTCCACTTTCTCACCACACAACCTGCACTTGCAATCGATGTTCTACTTGTCTATGATTGTGATGATTTACTCTATGTTCGCCTGTTTTTGTGCTTCCATTCACAAACCTTACGTCTCTGTCTTTGTTCCACTTTCTCACCACACAACCTGCACTTGCAATCGAAGAACTACTTGTCTATGATTGTGATGATTTACTCTATGTTCGCCTGTTTTTGTGCTTCCATTCACAAACCTTACGTCTCTGTCTTTGTTCCACTTTCTCACCACACAACCTGCACTTGCAATCGATGAACTACTTGTCTATGATTGTGCTGATTTACTCTATGTTCGCCTGTTTTTGTGCTTCCATTCACAAACCTTACGTCTCTGTCTTTGTTTCACTTTCTCACCACACAACCTGCACGTGCAATCGATGAACTACTTGTCTATGATTGTGATGATTTACTCTATGTTCGCCTGTTCTTATGCTTCCATTCACAAACCTTCCGTCTCTGTCTTTGTTCCACTTTCTCACCACACAAGCTCCACTTGCAATCGATGAACTACTTGTCTATGATTGTGATGATTTACTCTATGTTCGCCTGTTCTTATGCTTCCATTCACAAACCTTCCGTCTCTGTCTTTGTTCCACTTTCTCACCACACAAGCTCTACTTGCAATCGATGAACTACTTGTCTATGATTGTGATGATTTACTCTATGTTCGCCTGTTTTTGTGCTTCCATTCACAAACCTTACGTCTCTGTCTTTGTTTCACTTTCTCACCACACAACCTGCACGTGCAATCGATGAACTACTTGTCTATGATTGTGATGATTTACTCTATGTTCGCCTGTTCTTATGCTTCCATTCACAAACCTTCCGTCTCTGTCTTTGTTCCACTTTCTCACCACACAACCTGCACGTGCAATCGATGAACTACTTGTCTATGATTGTGATGATTTACTCTATGTTCGCCTGTTTTTGTGCTTCCATTCACAAATCTTACGTCTCTGTCTTTGTTTCACTTTCTCACCACACAACCTGCACGTGCAATCGATGAACTACTTGTCTATGATTGTGATGATTTACTCTATGTTCGCCTGTTCTTATGCTTCCATTCACAAACCTTCCGTCTCTGTCTTTGTTCCACTTTCTCACCACACAAGCTCCACTTGCAATCGATGAACTACTTGTCTATGATTGTGATGATTTACTCTATGTTCGCCTGTTTTTGTGCTTCCATTCACAAATCTTACGTCTCTGTCTTTGTTTCACTTTCTCACCACACAACCTGCACGTGCAATCGATGAACTACTTGTCTATGATTGTGATGATTTACTCTATGTTCGCCTGTTCTTGTGCTTCCATTCACAAACTTGCGTCTCTGTCTTTCTTCCACTTTCTCACCACACAACCTGCACTTGCAATCGATGAACTACTTGTCTATGATTGTGAATATTTACTCTATGTTCGCCTGTTCTTGTGCTTCCATTCACAAACCTTCCGTCTCTGTCTTTGTTCCACTTTCTCACCACACAACCTGCACGTGCAATCGATGAACTACTTGTCTATGATTGTGATGATTTACTCTATGTTCGCCTGTTCTTGTGCTTCCATTCACAAACCTTGCGTCTCTGTCTTTCTTCCACTTTCTCACCACACAACCTGCACTTGCAATCGATGAACTACTTGTCTATGATTGTGATGATTTACTCTATGTTCGCCTGTTCTTGTGCTTCCATTCACAAACCTTCCGTCTCTATCTTTGTTTCACTTTCTCACCACACAACCTGCACTTCCAATCGATGTTCTACTTGTCTATGATTGTGATGATTTACTCTATGTTCGCCTGTTTTTGTGCTTCCATTCACAAACCTTACGTCTCTGTCTTTGTTCCACTTTCTCACCACACAACCTGCACTTGCAATCGATGAACTACTTGTCTATGATTGTGATGATTTACTCTATGTTCGCCTGTTTTTGTGCTTCCATTCACAAACCTTACGTCTCTGTCTTTGTTTCACTTTCTCACCACACAACCTGCACGTGCAATCGATGAACTACTTGTCTATGATTGTGATGATTTACTCTATGTTCGCCTGTTCTTATGCTTCCATTCACAAACCTTCCGTCTCTGTCTTTGTTCCACTTTCTCACCACACAACCTGCACGTGCAATCGATGAACTACTTGTCTATGATTGTGATGATTTACTCTATGTTCGCCTGTTTTTGTGCTTCCATTCACAAATCTTACGTCTCTGTCTTTGTTTCACTTTCTCACCACACAACCTGCACGTGCAATCGATGAACTACTTGTCTATGATTGTGATGATTTACTCTATGTTCGCCTGTTCTTATGCTTCCATTCACAAACCTTCCGTCTCTGTCTTTGTTCCACTTTCTCACCACACAAGCTCCACTTGCAATCGATGAACTACTTGTCTATGATTGTGATGATTTACTCTATGTTCGCCTGTTTTTGTGCTTCCATTCACAAATCTTACGTCTCTGTCTTTGTTTCACTTTCTCACCACACAACCTGCACGTGCAATCGATGAACTACTTGTCTATGATTGTGATGATTTACTCTATGTTCGCCTGTTCTTGTGCTTCCATTCACAAACCTTGCGTCTCTGTCTTTCTTCCACTTTCTCACCACACAACCTGCACTTGCAATCGATGAACTACTTGTCTATGATTGTGAATATTTACTCTATGTTCGCCTGTTCTTGTGCTTCCATTCACAAACCTTCCGTCTCTGTCTTTGTTCCACTTTCTCACCACACAACCTGCACGTGCAATCGATGAACTACTTGTCTATGATTGTGATGATTTACTCTATGTTCGCCTGTTCTTGTGCTTCCATTCACAAACCTTGCGTCTCTGTCTTTCTTCCACTTTCTCACCACACAACCTGCACTTGCAATCGATGAACTACTTGTCTATGATTGTGATGATTTACTCTATGTTCGCCTGTTCTTGTGCTTCCATTCACAAACCTTCCGTCTCTGTCTTTGTTCCACTTTCTCACCACACAACCTGCACTTGCAATCGATGAACTACTTGTCTATGATTGTGATGATTTACTCTATGTTCGCCTGTTCTTGTGCTTCCATCCACAAACCTTCCGTCTCTGTCTTTGTTCCACTTTCCACTTTGTTCCACCACACAACCTGCACTTGCAATCGATGAACTACTTGTCTATGATTGTGATGATTTACTCTATGTTCGCCTGTTCTTGTCCTTCCATTCACAAACCTTCCGTCTCTGTCTTTGTTCCACTTTCAAACCACAGAACCTCCACTTGCAATCGATGAACTACTTGTCTATGATTGTAATGATTTACTCTATGTTCGCCTGTTTTTGTGCTTCCATTCACAAACCTTGCGTCTCTGTCTTTCTTCCACTTTCTCACCACACAACCTGCACTTGCAATCGATGAACTACTTGTCTATAATTGTGATGATTTACTCTATGTTCGCCTGTTCTTGTGCTTCCATTCACAAACCTTCCGTCTCTGTCTTTGTTCCACTTTCTCACCACACAACCTGCACGTGCAATCGATGAACTACTTGTCTATGATTGTGATGATTTACTCTATGTTCGCCTGTTCTTGTGCTTCCATCCACAAACCTTCCGTCTCTGTCTTTGTTCCACTTTCCACTTTGTTCCACCACACAACCTGCACTTGCAATCGATGAACTACTTGTCTATGATTGTGATGATTTACTCTATGTTCGCCTGTTCTTGTCCTTCCATTCACAAACCTTCCGTCTCTGTCTTTGTTCCACTTTCAAACCACAGAACCTCCACTTGCAATCGATGAACTACTTGTCTATGATTGTAATGATTTACTCTATGTTCGCCTGTTTTTGTTCTTCCATTCACAAACCTTCCTTCCTGTCTTTGTTCCACTTTCTCACCACATAACTTGCACTTGCAATCGATGTTCTACTTGTCTATGATTGTGATGATTTACTCTATGTTCGCCTGTTCTTGTGCTTCCATTCACAAACCTTACGTCTCTGTCTTTGTTTCACTTTCTCACCACACAACCTGCACTTGCAATCGATGAACTACTTGTCTATGATTGTGATGATTTACTCTATGTTCGCCTGTTCTTGTGCTTCCATCCACAAACCTTCCGTCTCTGTCTTTGTTCCACTTTCCACTTTGTTCCACCACACAACCTGCACTTGCAATCGATGAACTACTTGTCTATGATTGTGATGATTTACTCTATGTTCGCCTGTTCTTGTCCTTCCATTCACAAACCTTCCGTCTCTGTCTTTGTTCCACTTTCAAACCACAGAACCTCCACTTGCAATCGATGAACTACTTGTCTATGATTGTAATGATTTACTCTATGTTCGCCTGTTTTTGTTCTTCCATTCACAAACCTTCCTTCCTGTCTTTGTTCCACTTTCTCACCACATAACTTGCACTTGCAATCGATGTTCTACTTGTCTATGATTGTGATGATTTACTCTATGTTCGCCTGTTCTTGTCCTTCCATTCACAAACCTTCCGTCTCTGTCTTTGTTCCACTTTCAAACCACAGAACCTCCACTTGCAATCGATGAACTACTTGTCTATGATTGTAATGATTTACTCTATGTTCGCCTGTTTTTGTTCTTCCATTCACAAACCTTCCTTCCTGTCTTTGTTCCACTTTCTCACCACATAACTTGCACTTGCAATCGATGTTCTACTTGTCTATGATTGTGATGATTTACTCTATGTTCGCCTGTTCTTGTGCTTCCATCCACAAACCTTCCGTCTCTGTCTTTCTTCCACTTTCCACTTTGTTCCACCACACAACCTGCACTTGCAATCGATGAACTACTTGTCTATGATTGTGATGATTTACTCTATGTTCGCCTGTTCTTGTCCTTCCATTCACAAACCTTCCGTCTCTGTCTTTGTTCCACTTTCAAACCACAGAACCTCCACTTGCAATCGATGAACTACTTGTCTATGATTGTAATGATTTACTCTATGTTCGCCTGTTTTTGTTCTTCCATTCACAAACCTTCCTTCCTGTCTTTGTTCCACTTTCTCACCACATAACTTGCACTTGCAATCGATGTTCTACTTGTCTATGATTGTGATGATTTACTCTATGTTCGCCTGTTCTTGTGCTTCCATTCACAAACCTTACGTCTCTGTCTTTGTTTCACTTTCTCACCACACAACCTGCACTTGCAATCGATGAACTACTTGTCTATGATTGTGATGATTTACTCTATGTTCGCCTGTTCTTGTGCTTCCATCCACAAACCTTCCGTCTCTGTCTTTGTTCCACTTTCCACTTTGTTCCACCACACAACCTGCACTTGCAATCGATGAACTACTTGTCTATGATTGTGATGATTTACTCTATGTTCGCCTGTTCTTGTCCTTCCATTCACAAACCTTCCGTCTCTGTCTTTGTTCCACTTTCAAACCACAGAACCTCCACTTGCAATCGATGAACTACTTGTCTATGATTGTAATGATTTACTCTATGTTCGCCTGTTTTTGTTCTTCCATTCACAAACCTTCCTTCCTGTCTTTGTTCCACTTTCTCACCACATAACTTGCACTTGCAATCGATGTTCTACTTGTCTATGATTGTGATGATTTACTCTATGTTCGCCTGTTCTTGTCCTTCCATTCACAAACCTTCCGTCTCTGTCTTTGTTCCACTTTCAAACCACAGAACCTCCACTTGCAATCGATGAACTACTTGTCTATGATTGTAATGATTTACTCTATGTTCGCCTGTTTTTGTTCTTCCATTCACAAACCTTCCTTCCTGTCTTTGTTCCACTTTCTCACCACACAACCTGCACTTGCAATCGATGTTCTACTTGTCTATGATTGTGATGATTTACTCTATGTTCGCCTGTTCTTGTGCTTCCATCCACAAACCTTCCGTCTCTGTCTTTGTTCCACTTTCCACTTTGTTCCACCACACAACCTGCACTTGCAATCGATGAACTACTTGTCTATGATTGTGATGATTTACTCTATGTTCGCCTGTTCTTGTGCTTCCATTCACAAACCTTCCGTCTCTGTCTTTGTTCCACTTTCAAACCACAGAACCTCCACTTGCAATCGATGAACTACTTGTTTATGATTGTAATGATTTACTCTATGTTCGCCTGTTTTTGTGCTTCCATTCACAAACCTTCCTTCCTGTCTTTGTTCCACTTTCTCACCACATAACTTGCACTTGCAATCGATGTTCTACTTGTCTATGATTGTGATGATTTACTCTATGTTCGCCTGTTCTTGTGCTTCCATTCACAAACCTTACGTCTCTGTCTTTGTTTCACTTTCTCACCACACAACCTGCACTTGCAATCGATGAACTACTTGTCTATGATTGTGATGATTTACTCTATGTTCGCCTGTTCTTGTGCTTCCATTCACAAACCTTCCGTCTCTGTCTTTGTTCCACTTTCTCACCACACAACCTGCACTTGCAATCGATGAACTACTTGTCTATGATTGTGATGATTTACTCTATGTTCGCCTGTTTTTGTGCTTCCATTCACAAACCTTACGTCTCTGTCTTTGTTTCACTTTCTCACCACACAACCTCCACTTGCAATCGATGAACTACTTGTCTATGATTGTGATGATTTACTCTATGTTCGCCTGTTCTTGTGCTTCCATTCACAAACCTTCCGTCTCTGTCTTTGTTCCACTTTCTCACCACACAACCTGCACTTGCAATCGATGAACTACTTGTCTATGATTGTGATGATTTACTCTATGTTCGCCTGTTTTTGTGCTTCCATTCACAAACCTTACGTCTCTGTCTTTGTTCCACTTTCTCACCACACAACCTGCACTTGCAATCGAAGAACTACTTGTCTATGATTGTGATGATTTACTCTATGTTCGCCTGTTCTTGTCCTTCCATTCACAAACCTTCCGTCTCTGTCTTTGTTCCACTTTCAAACCACAGAACCTCCACTTGCAATCGATGAACTACTTGTCTATGATTGTAATGATTTACTCTATGTTCACCTGTTTTTGTGCTTCCATTCACAAACCTTCCTTCCTGTCTTTGTTCCACTTTCTCACCACATAACTTGCACTTGCAATCGATGTTCTACTTGTCTATGATTGTGATGATTTACTCTATGTTGGCCTGTTCTTGTGCTTCCATTCACAAACCTTTACTCTCTGTCTTTGTTCCACTTTCTCACCACACAACCTGCACTTGCAATCGGTGTTCTACTTGTCTATGATTGTGATGATTTACTCTATGTTCGCTTGTTCTTGTGCTTCCATTCACACACCTTCCGTCTCTGTCTTTGTTCCACTTTCTCACCCCACAACCTGCACTTGCAATAGATGAACTACTTGTCTACGATTTTGATGATTTACTCTATGTTCGCCTGTTTTTGTGCTTCCATTCACAAACCCTCGGTCTCAGTCTTTATTCTACTTTCTCACCACACAAACTGCACTTTCAGTCGATGTTCTACTTGTGTATGATTGTGATGATTTACTCTTTGTTCGCCTGTTTTTGTGCTTCTATTCACAAACCTTTGATCTTTATCTTTGTTCCACTTTTTCACCACACAATTTGCACTTGCAATCGATGAACTACTTGTCTGTGATTGTAATGATTTACTCTATGTTTTCCTGTTTTTGTGCTTCCATCCACAAACCTTCCGTCTCTGTCTTTGTTCCACTTTCCACTTTGTTCCACCACACAACCTGCACTTGCAATCGATGAACTACTTTTCTATGATTGTGATGATTTACTCTATGTTCGCCTGTTTTTGTGCTTCCATTCACAAACCTTCCGTCTCTGTCTTTGTTCCACTTTCCACTTTGTTCCACCACACAACCTGCACTTGCAATCGATGTTCCACTTGTCTATGATTGTGATGATTTACTCTATGTTCGCCTGTTTTTGTGCTTCCATTCACAAACCTTCCGTCTCTGTCTTTGTTCCACTTTCCACTTTGTTCCACCACACAACCTACACTTGCAATCGATGAACTACTTTTCTATGATTGTGATGATTTACTCTATGTTCGCCTGTTTTTGTTCTTCCATTCACAAACCTTCCTTCCTGTCTTTGTTCCACTTTCTCACCACATAACTTGCACTTGCAATCGATGTTCTACTTGTCTATGATTGTGATGATTTACTCTATGTTCGCCTGTTCTTGTCCTTCCATTCACAAACCTTCCGTCTCTGTCTTTGTTCCACTTTCAAACCACAGAACCTCCACTTGCAATCGATGAACTACTTGTCTATGATTGTAATGATTTACTCTATGTTCGCCTGTTTTTGTTCTTCCATTCACAAACCTTCCTTCCTGTCTTTGTTCCACTTTCTCACCACATAACTTGCACTTGCAATCGATGTTCTACTTGTCTATGATTGTGATGATTTACTCTATGTTCGCCTGTTCTTGTGCTTCCATCCACAAACCTTCCGTCTCTGTCTTTCTTCCACTTTCCACTTTGTTCCACCACACAACCTGCACTTGCAATCGATGAACTACTTGTCTATGATTGTGATGATTTACTCTATGTTCGCCTGTTCTTGTCCTTCCATTCACAAACCTTCCGTCTCTGTCTTTGTTCCACTTTCAAACCACAGAACCTCCACTTGCAATCGATGAACTACTTGTCTATGATTGTAATGATTTACTCTATGTTCGCCTGTTTTTGTTCTTCCATTCACAAACCTTCCTTCCTGTCTTTGTTCCACTTTCTCACCACATAACTTGCACTTGCAATCGATGTTCTACTTGTCTATGATTGTGATGATTTACTCTATGTTCGCCTGTTCTTGTGCTTCCATTCACAAACCTTACGTCTCTGTCTTTGTTTCACTTTCTCACCACACAACCTGCACTTGCAATCGATGAACTACTTGTCTATGATTGTGATGATTTACTCTATGTTCGCCTGTTCTTGTGCTTCCATCCACAAACCTTCCGTCTCTGTCTTTGTTCCACTTTCCACTTTGTTCCACCACACAACCTGCACTTGCAATCGATGAACTACTTGTCTATGATTGTGATGATTTACTCTATGTTCGCCTGTTCTTGTCCTTCCATTCACAAACCTTCCGTCTCTGTCTTTGTTCCACTTTCAAACCACAGAACCTCCACTTGCAATCGATGAACTACTTGTCTATGATTGTAATGATTTACTCTATGTTCGCCTGTTTTTGTTCTTCCATTCACAAACCTTCCTTCCTGTCTTTGTTCCACTTTCTCACCACATAACTTGCACTTGCAATCGATGTTCTACTTGTCTATGATTGTGATGATTTACTCTATGTTCGCCTGTTCTTGTCCTTCCATTCACAAACCTTCCGTCTCTGTCTTTGTTCCACTTTCAAACCACAGAACCTCCACTTGCAATCGATGAACTACTTGTCTATGATTGTAATGATTTACTCTATGTTCGCCTGTTTTTGTTCTTCCATTCACAAACCTTCCTTCCTGTCTTTGTTCCACTTTCTCACCACACAACCTGCACTTGCAATCGATGTTCTACTTGTCTATGATTGTGATGATTTACTCTATGTTCGCCTGTTCTTGTGCTTCCATCCACAAACCTTCCGTCTCTGTCTTTGTTCCACTTTCCACTTTGTTCCACCACACAACCTGCACTTGCAATCGATGAACTACTTGTCTATGATTGTGATGATTTACTCTATGTTCGCCTGTTCTTGTGCTTCCATTCACAAACCTTCCGTCTCTGTCTTTGTTCCACTTTCAAACCACAGAACCTCCACTTGCAATCGATGAACTACTTGTTTATGATTGTAATGATTTACTCTATGTTCGCCTGTTTTTGTGCTTCCATTCACAAACCTTCCTTCCTGTCTTTGTTCCACTTTCTCACCACATAACTTGCACTTGCAATCGATGTTCTACTTGTCTATGATTGTGATGATTTACTCTATGTTCGCCTGTTCTTGTGCTTCCATTCACAAACCTTACGTCTCTGTCTTTGTTTCACTTTCTCACCACACAACCTGCACTTGCAATCGATGAACTACTTGTCTATGATTGTGATGATTTACTCTATGTTCGCCTGTTCTTGTGCTTCCATTCACAAACCTTCCGTCTCTGTCTTTGTTCCACTTTCTCACCACACAACCTGCACTTGCAATCGATGAACTACTTGTCTATGATTGTGATGATTTACTCTATGTTCGCCTGTTTTTGTGCTTCCATTCACAAACCTTACGTCTCTGTCTTTGTTTCACTTTCTCACCACACAACCTCCACTTGCAATCGATGAACTACTTGTCTATGATTGTGATGATTTACTCTATGTTCGCCTGTTCTTGTGCTTCCATTCACAAACCTTCCGTCTCTGTCTTTGTTCCACTTTCTCACCACACAACCTGCACTTGCAATCGATGAACTACTTGTCTATGATTGTGATGATTTACTCTATGTTCGCCTGTTTTTGTGCTTCCATTCACAAACCTTACGTCTCTGTCTTTGTTCCACTTTCTCACCACACAACCTGCACTTGCAATCGAAGAACTACTTGTCTATGATTGTGATGATTTACTCTATGTTCGCCTGTTCTTGTCCTTCCATTCACAAACCTTCCGTCTCTGTCTTTGTTCCACTTTCAAACCACAGAACCTCCACTTGCAATCGATGAACTACTTGTCTATGATTGTAATGATTTACTCTATGTTCACCTGTTTTTGTGCTTCCATTCACAAACCTTCCTTCCTGTCTTTGTTCCACTTTCTCACCACATAACTTGCACTTGCAATCGATGTTCTACTTGTCTATGATTGTGATGATTTACTCTATGTTGGCCTGTTCTTGTGCTTCCATTCACAAACCTTTACTCTCTGTCTTTGTTCCACTTTCTCACCACACAACCTGCACTTGCAATCGGTGTTCTACTTGTCTATGATTGTGATGATTTACTCTATGTTCGCTTGTTCTTGTGCTTCCATTCACACACCTTCCGTCTCTGTCTTTGTTCCACTTTCTCACCCCACAACCTGCACTTGCAATAGATGAACTACTTGTCTACGATTTTGATGATTTACTCTATGTTCGCCTGTTTTTGTGCTTCCATTCACAAACCCTCGGTCTCAGTCTTTATTCTACTTTCTCACCACACAAACTGCACTTTCAGTCGATGTTCTACTTGTGTATGATTGTGATGATTTACTCTTTGTTCGCCTGTTTTTGTGCTTCTATTCACAAACCTTTGATCTTTATCTTTGTTCCACTTTTTCACCACACAATTTGCACTTGCAATCGATGAACTACTTGTCTGTGATTGTAATGATTTACTCTATGTTTTCCTGTTTTTGTGCTTCCATCCACAAACCTTCCGTCTCTGTCTTTGTTCCACTTTCCACTTTGTTCCACCACACAACCTGCACTTGCAATCGATGAACTACTTTTCTATGATTGTGATGATTTACTCTATGTTCGCCTGTTTTTGTGCTTCCATTCACAAACCTTCCGTCTCTGTCTTTGTTCCACTTTCCACTTTGTTCCACCACACAACCTGCACTTGCAATCGATGTTCCACTTGTCTATGATTGTGATGATTTACTCTATGTTCGCCTGTTTTTGTGCTTCCATTCACAAACCTTCCGTCTCTGTCTTTGTTCCACTTTCCACTTTGTTCCACCACACAACCTACACTTGCAATCGATGAACTACTTTTCTATGATTGTGATGATTTACTCTATGTTCGCCTGTTCTTGTGCTTCCATTCACAAACCTTTACTCTCTGTCTTTGTTCCACTTTCTCACCACACAACCTGCACTTGCAATCGGTGTTCTACTTGTCTATGATTGTGATGATTTACTCTATGTTCGCTTGTTCTTGTGCTTCCATTCACACACCTTCCGTCTCTGTCTTTGTTCCACTTTCTCACCCCACAACCTGCACTTGCAATAGATGAACTACTTGTCTACGATTTTGATGATTTACTCTATGTTCGCCTGTTTTTGTGCTTCCATTCACAAACCCTCGGTCTCAGTCTTTATTCTACTTTCTCACCACACAAACTGCACTTTCAGTCGATGTTCTACTTGTGTATGATTGTGATGATTTACTCTTTGTTCGCCTGTTTTTGTGCTTCTATTCACAAACCTTTGATCTTTATCTTTGTTCCACTTTTTCACCACACAATTTGCACTTGCAATCGATGAACTACTTGTCTGTGATTGTAATGATTTACTCTATGTTTTCCTGTTTTTGTGCTTCCATCCACAAACCTTCCGTCTCTGTCTTTGTTCCACTTTCCACTTTGTTCCACCACACAACCTGCACTTGCAATCGATGAACTACTTTTCTATGATTGTGATGATTTACTCTATGTTCGCCTGTTTTTGTGCTTCCATTCACAAACCTTCCGTCTCTGTCTTTGTTCCACTTTCCACTTTGTTCCACCACACAACCTGCACTTGCAATCGATGAAGTACTTGTCTATGATTGTGATGATTTACTCTATGTTCGCCTGTTTTTGTGCTTCCATTCACAAACCTTCCGTCTCTGTCTTTGTTCCACTTTCCACTTTGTTCCACCACACAACCTGCACTTGCAATCGATGAACTACTTTTCTATGATTGTGATGATTTACTCTATGTTCGCCTGTTTTTGTGCTTCCATCCACAAACCTTCCGTCTCTGTCTTTGTTCCACTTTCCACTTTGTTCCACCACACAACCTGCACTTGCAATCGATGAACTACTTTTCTATGATTGTGATTATTTACTCTATGTTCGCCTGTTTTTGTGCTTCCATTCACAAACCTTCCGTCTCTGTCTTTGTTCCACTTTCCACTTTGTTCCACCACACAACCTGCACTTGCAATCGATGAAGTACTTGTCTATGATTGTGATGATTTACTCTATGTTCGCCTGTTCTTGTGCTTCCATCCACAAACCTTCCGTCTCTGTCTTTGTTCCACTTTCTCACCACACAACCTGCACTTGCAATCGATGAACTACTTGTCTATGATTGTGATGATTTACTCTATGTTCGCCTGTTCTTGTCCTTCCATTCACAAACCTTCCGTCTCTGTCTTTGTTCCACTTTCAAACCACAGAACCTCCACTTGCAATCGATGAAGTACTTGTCTATGATTGTGATGATTTACTCTATGTTCGCCTGTTCTTGTGCTTCCATCCACAAACCTTCCGTCTCTGTCTTTGTTCCACTTTCTCACCACACAACCTGCACTTGCAATCGATGAACTACTTGTCTATGATTGTGATGATTTACTCTATGTTCGCCTGTTCTTGTCCTTCCATTCACAAACCCTCCGTCTCTGTCTTTGTTCCACTTTCAAACCACAGAACCTCCACTTGCAATCGATGAACTACTTGTCTATGATTGTAATGATTTACTCTATGTTCGCCTGTTTTTGTGCTTCCATTCACAAACCTTCGTTCTCAGTCTTTATTCTACTTTCTCACCACACAAACTGCACTTTCAGTCGATGTTCTACTTGTGTATGATTGTGATGATTTACTCTTTGTTCGCCTGTTTTTGTGCTTCTATTCACAAACCTTTGATCTTTATCTTTGTTCCACTTTTTCACCACACAATTTGCACTTGCAATCGATGAACTACTTGTCTGTGATTGTAATGATTTACTCTATGTTTGCCTGTTTTTGTGCTTCCATCCACAAACCTTCCGTCTCTGTCTTTGTTCCACTTTCCACTTTGTTCCACCACACAACCTGCACTTGCAATCGATGAACTACTTTTCTATGATTGTGATGATTTACTCTATGTTCGCCTGTTTTTGTGCTTCCATTCACAAACCTTCCGTCTCTGTCTTTGTTCCACTTTCCACTTTGTTCCACCACACAACCTGCACTTGCAATCGATGTTCCACTTGTCTATGATTGTGATGATTTACTCTATGTTCGCCTGTTTTTGTGCTTCCATTCACAAACCTTCCGTCTCTGTCTTTGTTCCACTTTCCACTTTGTTCCACCACACAACCTGCACTTGCAATCGATGAACTACTTTTCTATGATTGTGATGATTTACTCTATGTTCGCCTGTTCTTGTGCTTCCATTCACAAACCTTTACTCTCTGTCTTTGTTCCACTTTCTCACCACACAACCTGCACTTGCAATCGGTGTTCTACTTGTCTATGATTGTGATGATTTACTCTATGTTCGCTTGTTCTTGTGCTTCCATTCACACACCTTCCGTCTCTGTCTTTGTTCCACTTTCTCACCCCACAACCTGCACTTGCAATAGATGAACTACTTGTCTACGATTTTGATGATTTACTCTATGTTCGCCTGTTTTTGTGCTTCCATTCACAAACCCTCGGTCTCAGTCTTTATTCTACTTTCTCACCACACAAACTGCACTTTCAGTCGATGTTCTACTTGTGTATGATTGTGATGATTTACTCTTTGTTCGCCTGTTTTTGTGCTTCTATTCACAAACCTTTGATCTTTATCTTTGTTCCACTTTTTCACCACACAATTTGCACTTGCAATCGATGAACTACTTGTCTGTGATTGTAATGATTTACTCTATGTTTTCCTGTTTTTGTGCTTCCATCCACAAACCTTCCGTCTCTGTCTTTGTTCCTCTTTCCACTTTGTTCCACCACACAACCTGCACTTGCAATCGATGAACTACTTTTCTATGATTGTGATGATTTACTCTATGTTCGCCTGTTTTTGTGCTTCCATTCACAAACCTTCCGTCTCTGTCTTTGTTCCACTTTCCACTTTGTTCCACCACACAACCTGCACTTGCAATCGATGAAGTACTTGTCTATGATTGTGATGATTTACTCTATGTTCGCCTGTTTTTGTGCTTCCATTCACAAACCTTCCGTCTCTGTCTTTGTTCCACTTTCCACTTTGTTCCACCACACGACCTGCACTTGCAATCGATGAACTACTTTTCTATGATTGTGATGATTTACTCTATGTTCGCCTGTTTTTGTGCTTCCATCCACAAACCTTCCGTCTCTGTCTTTGTTCCACTTTCCACTTTGTTCCACCACACAACCTGCACTTGCAATCGATGAACTACTTTTCTATGATTGTGATGATTTACTCTATGTTCGCCTGTTTTTGTGCTTCCATTCACAAACCTTCCGTCTCTGTCTTTGTTCCACTTTCCACTTTGTTCCACCACACAACCTGCACTTGCAATCGATGAAGTACTTGTCTATGATTGTGATGATTTACTCTATGTTCGCCTGTTCTTGTGCTTCCATCCACAAACCTTCCGTCTCTGTCTTTGTTCCACTTTCTCACCACACAACCTGCACTTGCAATCGATGAACTACTTGTCTATGATTGTGATGATTTACTCTATGTTCGCCTGTTCTTGTCCTTCCATTCACAAACCTTCCGTCTCTGTCTTTGTTCCACTTTCAAACCACAGAACCTCCACTTGCAATCGATGAAGTACTTGTCTATGATTGTGATGATTTACTCTATGTTCGCCTGTTCTTGTGCTTCCATCCACAAACCTTCCGTCTCTGTCTTTGTTCCACTTTCTCACCACACAACCTGCACTTGCAATCGATGAACTACTTGTCTATGATTGTGATGATTTACTCTATGTTCGCCTGTTCTTGTCCTTCCATTCACAAACCCTCCGTCTCTGTCTTTGTTCCACTTTCAAACCACAGAACCTCCACTTGCAATCGATGAACTACTTGTCTATGATTGTAATGATTTACTCTATGTTCGCCTGTTTTTGTGCTTCCATTCACAAACCTTCGTTCTCAGTCTTTATTCTACTTTCTCACCACACAAACTGCACTTTCAGTCGATGTTCTACTTGTGTATGATTGTGATGATTTACTCTTTGTTCGCCTGTTTTTGTGCTTCTATTCACAAACCTTTGATCTTTATCTTTGTTCCACTTTTTCACCACACAATTTGCACTTGCAATCGATGAACTACTTGTCTGTGATTGTAATGATTTACTCTATGTTTGCCTGTTTTTGTGCTTCCATCCACAAACCTTCCGTCTCTGTCTTTGTTCCACTTTCCACTTTGTTCCACCACACAACCTGCACTTGCAATCGATGAACTACTTTTCTATGATTGTGATGATTTACTCTATGTTCGCCTGTTTTTGTGCTTCCATTCACAAACCTTCCGTCTCTGTCTTTGTTCCACTTTCCACTTTGTTCCACCACACAACCTGCACTTGCAATCGATGAAGTACTTGTCTATGATTGTGATGATTTACTCTATGTTTGCCTGTTTTTTTGCTTCCATTCACAAACCTTCCGTCTCTGTCTTTGTTCCACTTTCCACTTTGTTCCACCACACAACCTGCACTTGCAATCGATGAACTACTTGTCTATGATTGTGATGATTTACTCTATGTTTGCCTGTTTTTGTGCTTCCATTCACAAACCTTCCGTCTCTATCTTTGTTCCACTTTCTCACCACATAACTTGAACTTGCCATCGATTAACTACTTGTCTGTGATTGTGATGATTTACTCTATGTTCGCCTGTTTTTGTGCTTCCATTCACAAACCTTCCGTCTCTGTCTTTGTTCCACTTTCCACTTTGTTCCACCACACAACCTGCACTTGCAATCGATGAACTACTTGTCTATGATTGTGATGATTTATTCTATGTTTGCCTGTTTTTGTGCTTCCATTCACAAACCTTCCGTCTCTGTCTTTGTTCCACTTTGTCACCACACAACCTGCACTTGCAATCGATGTTCTACTTGTCTATGGTTGTGATGATTTACTCTATGCTCGCCTGTTTTTGTGCTTCCATTCACAAACCTTCCGTCTCTGTCTTTGTTCCACTTTCTCACCACACAACTTGCACTTGCAATCGATGAACTACTTGTCTATGATTGTGATGATTTACACGATGTTCGCCTGTTTTTGTGCTTCCATTCACAAACCTTCCGTTTCTGTCGTTGTTCCACTTTCTCACCACAAAAACTGCACTTGCAATCGATGAACTACTTGTCTATGATTGTGATGATTTACTCTATGTTCGCCTGTTTTTGTGCTTCCATCCACAAACCTTCCGTCTCCGTCTTTGTTCCACTTTCCACTTTGTTCCACCACACAACCTGCACTTGCAATCGATGAACTACTTGTCTATGATTGTGTTGATTTACTCTATGTTTGCCTGTTTTTGTGCTTCCATTCACAAACCCTCCGTCTCTGTCTTTGTTCCACTTTCCACTTTGTTCCACCACACAAACTGCACTTGCAATAGATGAACTACTTGTCTATGATTGTGATGATTTACTCTTTGTTCGCCTGTTTTTGTCCTTCTATTCAAAAACTTTTCGTCTCTGTCTTTGTTCCACTTTCTCACCCCACAACCTGCACTTGCAATCGATGTTCTACTTGTCTATGGTTGTGATGATTTACTCTATGTTTGCCTGTTTTTGTGCTTCCATTCACAAACCTTCCTTCCTGTCTTTGTTCCACTTTCTCACGACACAACCTGCAATTGCAATCGATGTACTACTTGTCTATGATTGTGATGATTTACTCTACGTTCGCCTGTTTTTGTGCTTCCATTCACAATCCTTCCGTCTCTGTCTTTGTTCCACTTTCTCACCACAGAACCTGCACTTGCAATCGATGTTCCACTTGTCTATGATTGTGATGATTTACTCTATGTTCGCCGGTTTTTTGCTTCCATTCACAAATCTTTGATCTATATCTTTGTTCCACTTTCTCACCACAAAACCTGCACTTGCTTTCGATGTTCTACTTGTCTATGATTGTGATGATTGACTCTACGTTAGCCAGTTTTTGTGCTTCCATTCACAAACCTTCCTTCCTGTCTTTCTTCCACTTTCTCACGACACAACCTGCAATTGCAATCGATGTACTACTTGTCTATGATTGTGATGATTTACTCTACGTTCGCCTGTTTTTGTGCTTCCATTCACAAACCCTCCTTCCTGTCTTTGTTCCACTTTCTCACCATACAACCTGCACTTGCGATCGATGTTCTACTTGTCTATGATTGTGATGATTTACTCTACGTTCGCCTGTTTTTGTGCTTCCATTCACAATCCTTCCGTCTCTGTCTTTGTTCCACTTTCTCACCACAGAACCTGCACTTGCAATCGATGTTCCACTTGTCTATGATTGTGATGATTTACTCTATGTTCGCCGGTTTTTTGCTTCCATTCACAAACCTTTGATCTATATCTTTGTTCCACTTTCTCACCACAAAACCTGCACTTGCTTTCGATGTTCTACTTGTCTATGATTGTGATGATTGACTCTACGTTCGCCAGTTTTTGTGCTTCCATTCACAAACCTTCCTTCCTGTCTTTGTTCCACTTTCTCACGACACAACCTGCACTTGCAATCGATGAACTACTTGTCTATGATTGTGATGATTTACACTATGTTTGCCTGTTTTTGTGCTTCCATCCACAAACCTTCCGTCTCTGTCTTTGTTCCACTTTCCACTTTGTTCCACCACACAACCTGCACTTGCAATCGATGAACTACTTGTCTTTGATTGTGATGATTGACTCTATGTTTGCCTGTTTTTGTGCTTCCATTCACAAACCTTCCGTCTCTGTCTTTGTTCCACTTTCCACTTTGTTCCACCACACAACCTGCACTTGCAATCGATGAACTACTTTTCTATGATTGTGATGATTTACTCTATGTTCGCCTGTTTTTGTGCTTGCATCCACAAACCTTCCGTCTCTGTCTTTGTTCCACTTTCCACTTTGTTCCACCACACAAACTGCACTTGCAATAGATGAACTACTTGTTTATGATTGTGATGATTTACTCTTTGTTCGCCTGTTTTTGTCCTTCTATTCACAAACCTTTCGTCTCTGTCTTTGTTCCACTTTGTCACCACACAACCTGCACTTGCAATCGATGTTCTACTTGTCTATGGTTGTGATGATTTACTCTATGCTCGCCTGTTTTTGTGCTTCCATTCACAAACCTTCCGTCTCTGTCTTTGTTCCACTTTCTCACCACACAACTTGCACTTGCAATCGATGAACTACTTGTCTATGATTGTGATGATTTACACGATGTTCGCCTGTTTTTGTGCTTCCATTCACAAACCTTCCGTTTCTGTCGTTGTTCCACTTTCTCACCACAAAAACTGCACTTGCAATCGATGAACTACTTGTCTATGATTGTGATGATTTACTCTATGTTCGCCTGTTTTTGTGCTTCCATCCACAAACCTTCCGTCTCCGTCTTTGTTCCACTTTCCACTTTGTTCCACCACACAACCTGCACTTGCAATCGATGAACTACTTGTCTATGATTGTGTTGATTTACTCTATGTTTGCCTGTTTTTGTGCTTCCATTCACAAACCCTCCGTCTCTGTCTTTGTTCCACTTTCCACTTTGTTCCACCACACAAACTGCACTTGCAATAGATGAACTACTTGTCTATGATTGTGATGATTTACTCTTTGTTCGCCTGTTTTTGTCCTTCTATTCAAAAACTTTTCGTCTCTGTCTTTGTTCCACTTTCTCACCCCACAACCTGCACTTGCAATCGATGTTCTACTTGTCTATGGTTGTGATGATTTACTCTATGTTTGCCTGTTTTTGTGCTTCCATTCACAAACCTTCCTTCCTGTCTTTGTTCCACTTTCTCACGACACAACCTGCAATTGCAATCGATGTACTACTTGTCTATGATTGTGATGATTTACTCTACGTTCGCCTGTTTTTGTGCTTCCATTCACAATCCTTCCGTCTCTGTCTTTGTTCCACTTTCTCACCACAGAACCTGCACTTGCAATCGATGTTCCACTTGTCTATGATTGTGATGATTTACTCTATGTTCGCCGGTTTTTTGCTTCCATTCACAAATCTTTGATCTATATCTTTGTTCCACTTTCTCACCACAAAACCTGCACTTGCTTTCGATGTTCTACTTGTCTATGATTGTGATGATTGACTCTACGTTAGCCAGTTTTTGTGCTTCCATTCACAAACCTTCCTTCCTGTCTTTCTTCCACTTTCTCACGACACAACCTGCAATTGCAATCGATGTACTACTTGTCTATGATTGTGATGATTTACTCTACGTTCGCCTGTTTTTGTGCTTCCATTCACAAACCCTCCTTCCTGTCTTTGTTCCACTTTCTCACCATACAACCTGCACTTGCGATCGATGTTCTACTTGTCTATGATTGTGATGATTTACTCTACGTTCGCCTGTTTTTGTGCTTCCATTCACAATCCTTCCGTCTCTGTCTTTGTTCCACTTTCTCACCACAGAACCTGCACTTGCAATCGATGTTCCACTTGTCTATGATTGTGATGATTTACTCTATGTTCGCCGGTTTTTTGCTTCCATTCACAAACCTTTGATCTATATCTTTGTTCCACTTTCTCACCACAAAACCTGCACTTGCTTTCGATGTTCTACTTGTCTATGATTGTGATGATTGACTCTACGTTCGCCAGTTTTTGTGCTTCCATTCACAAACCTTCCTTCCTGTCTTTGTTCCACTTTCTCACGACACAACCTGCAATTGCAATCGATGTACTACTTGTCTATGATTGTGATGATTTACTCTACGTTCGCCTGTTTTTGTGCTTCCATTCACAAACCCTCCTTCCTGTCTTTGTTCCACTTTCTCACCATACAACCTGCACTTGCAATCGATGTTCTACTTGTCTATGATTGTAATGATTTACTCTATGTTCGCCTGTTTTTGTGCTTCCATTCACAAACCTTCCGTCTCTGTCTTTGTTCCACTTTCTCACCACACAACCTGCACTTGCAATCGATGAACTACTTGTCTATGATTGTGATGATTTACACTATGTTCGCCTGTTTTGGTGCTTCCATCCAAAAACCTTCCGTCTCCGTCTTTGTTCCACTTTCCACTTTGTTCCACCACACAACCTGCACTTGCAATCGATGAAGTACTTGTCTATGATTGTGTTGATTTACTCTATGTTTGCCTGTTTTTGTGCTTCCATTCACAAACCCTCCGTCTCTGTCTTTGTTCCACTTTCCACTTTGTTCCACCACACAAACTGCACTTGCAATCGATGAACTACTTTTCTATGATTGTGATGATTTACTCTATGTTCGCCTGTTTTTGTGCTTCCATCCACAAACCTTCCGTCTCTGTCTTTGTTCCACTTTCCACTTTGTTCCACCACACAAACTGCACTTGCAATAGATGAACTACTTGTCTATGATTGTGATGATTTACTCTATGTTCGCCGGTTTTTTGCTTCCATTCACAAACCTTTGATCTATATCTTTGTTCCACTTTCTCACCACAAAACCTGCACTTGCTTTCGATGTTCTACTTGTCTATGATTGTGATGATTGACTCTACGTTCGCCAGTTTTTGTGCTTCCATTCACAAACCTTCCTTCCTGTCTTTGTTCCACTTTCTCACGACACAACCTGCAATTGCAATCGATGTACTACTTGTCTATGATTGTGATGATTTACTCTACGTTCGCCTGTTTTTGTGCTTCCATTCACAAACCCTCCTTCCTGTCTTTGTTCCACTTTCTCACCATACAACCTGCACTTGCAATCGATGTTCTACTTGTCTATGATTGTGATGATTTACTCTATGTTCGCCTGTTTTTGTGCTTACATTCACAAACCTTTGATCTCTATCTTTGTTCCACTTTCTCACCACAGAACCTGAACTTGCAATTGATGTACTACTTGTCTATGATTGTGATGATTTACTCTATGTTCGCCTGTTTTTGTGCTTCCATCAACAAACCTTCCGTCTCTGTCTTTGTTCCACTTTCCACTTTGTTCCACCACACAACCTGCACTTGCAATCGATGTTCCACTTGTCTATGATTGTGATGATTTACTCTATGTTTGCCTGTATTTGTGCTTCCATCCACAAACCTTCCGTCTCTGTCTTTGTTCCACTTTCCACTTTGTTCCACCACACAACCTGCACTTGCAATCGATGTTCCACTTGTCTATGATTGTGATGATTTACTCTATGTTCGCCTGTCTTTGTGCTTACATTCACAAACCTTTGATCTCTATCTTTGTTCCACTTTCTCACCACAAAAACAGCACTTGCAATCGATGAACTACTTGTCTATGATTGTGATGATTTACTCTATGTTCGCCTGTTTTTGTGCTTCCATCCACAAACCTTCCGTCTCTGTCTTTGTTCCACTTTCCACTTTGTTCCACCACACAACCTGCACTTGCAATCGATGAACTACTTGTCTATGATTGTGATGATTTACTCTATGTTTGCCTGTTTTTGTGCTTCCATCCACAAACCTTCCGTCTCTGTCTTTGTTCCACTTTCCACTTTGTTCCACCACACAACCTGCACTTGCAATCGATGAACTACTTGTCTATGATTGTGATGATTTATTCTATGTTTGCCTGTTTTTGTGCTTCCATTCACAAACCTTCCGTCTCTGTCTTTGTTCCACTTTCCACTTTGTTCCACCACACAAACTGCACTTGCAATCGATGAACTACTTTTCTATGATTGTGATGATTTACTCTATGTTTGCCTGTTTTTTTGCTTCCATTCACAAACCTTCCGTCTCTGTCTTTGTTCCACTTTCCACTTTGTTCCACCACACAAACTGCACTTGCAATCGATGAACTACTTTTCTATGATTGTAATGATTTACTCTATGTTCTCCTGTTTTTGTGCTTCCATTCACAAACCTTCCGTCTCTGTCTTTGTTCCACTTTCTCACCACAGAACCTACACTTGCAATCGATGTTCCACTTGTCTATGATTGTGATGATTTACTCTATGTTCGCCGGTTTTTTGCTTCCATTCACAAACCTTTGATCTATATCTTTGTTCCACTTTCTCACCACAAAACCTGCACTTGCTTTCAATGTTCTACTTGTCTATGATTGTGATGATTGACTCTACGTTCGCCAGTTTTTGTGCTTCCATTCACAAACCTTCCTTCCTGTCTTTGTTCCACTTTCTCACGACACAACCTGCAATTGCAATCGATGTACTACTTGTCTATGATTGTGATGGTTTACTCTACGTTCGCCTGTTTTTGTGCTTCCATTCACAAACCCTCCTTCCTGTCTTTGTTCCACTTTCTCACCATACAACCTGCACTTGCAATCGATGTTCTACTTGTCTATGATTGTGATGATTTACTCTATGTTCGCCTGTTTTTGTGCTTACATTCACAAACCTTTGATCTCTATCTTTGTTCCACTTTCTCACCACAGAACCTGAACTTGCAATCGATGTACTACTTGTCTATGATTGTGATGATTTACTCTATGTTCGCCTGTTTTTGTGCTTCCATCCACAAACCTTCCGTCTCTGTCTTTGTTCCACTTTCCACTTTGTTCCACCACACAACCTGCACTTGCAATCGATGTTCCAGTTGTCTATGATTGTGATGATTTACTCTATGTTTGCCTGTATTTGTGCTTCCATTCACAAACCTTCCGTCTCTGTCTTTGTTCCACTTTCCACTTTGTTCCACCACACAACCTGCACTTGCAATCGATGTTCCACTTGTTTATGATTGTGATGATTTACTCTATGTTCGCCTGTCTTTGTGCTTACATTCACAAACCTTTGATCTCTATCTTTGTTCAACTTTCTCACCACAGAACCTGAACTTGCAATCGATGTACTACTTGTCTATGATTGTGATGATTTACTCTATGTTCGCCTGTTTTTGTGCTTCCATCCACAAACCTTCCGTCTCTGTCTTTGTTCCACTTTCCACTTTGTTCCACCACACAACCTGCACTTGCAATCGATGTTCCACTTGTCTATGATTGTGATGATTTACTCTATGTTTGCCTGTATTTGTGCTTCCATCCACAAACCTTCCGTCTCTGTCTTTGTTCCACTTTCCACTTTGTTCCACCACACAACCTGCACTTGCAATCGATGTTCCACTTGTCTATGATTGTGATGATTTACTCTATGTTCGCCTGTCTTTGTGCTTACATTCACAAACCTTTGATCTCTATCTTTGTTCCACTTTCTCACCACAAAAACTGCACTTGCAATCGATGAACTACTTGTCTATGATTGTGATGATTTACTCTATGTTCGCCTGTTTTTGTGCTTCCATCCACAAACCTTCCGTCTCTGTCTTTGTTCCACTTTCCACTTTGTTCCACCACACAACCTGCACTTGCAATCGATGAACTACTTGTCTATGATTGTGATGATTTACTCTATGTTTGCCTGTTTTTGTGCTTCCATCCACAAACCTTCCGTCTCTGTCTTTGTTCCACTTTCCACTTTGTTCCACCACACAACCTGCACTTGCAATCGATGAACTACTTGTCTATGATTGTGATGATTTATTCTATGTTTGCCTGTTTTTGTGCTTCCATTCACAAACCTTCCGTCTCTGTCTTTGTTCCACTTTCCACTTTGTTCCACCACACAAACTGCACTTGCAATCGATGAACTACTTTTCTATGATTGTGATGATTTACTCTATGTTTGCCTGTTTTTGTGCTTCCATTCACAAACCTTCCTTCCTGTCTTTGTTCCACTTTCTCACCACATAACTTGCACTTGCAATCGATGTTCTACTTGTCTATGATTGTAATGATTTACTCTATGTTCTCCTGTTTTTGTGCTTCCATTCACAAACCTTCCGTCTCTGTCTTTGTTCCACTTTCTCACCACTCAACCTGCACTTGCAATCGATGTTCTACTTGTCTATGATTGTGATGATTGACTCTATGTTCGCCTGTTTTTGTGCTTCCATTCACAAACCTTCCGTCTCTGTCTTTGTTCCACTTTCTCACCACACAACCTGCACTTGCAATCAATGTTCTACTTGTCTATGATTGTGATGATTTACTCTATGTTCGCCTGTTCTTGTGCTTCCATTCACAAACCTTCCGTCTCTGTCTTTGTTCCACTTTCTCACAACACAACCTACACTTGCAATCGATGAACTACTTGTCTATGATTGTGATGATTTACTCTATGTTCGCCTGTTCTTATGCTTCCATTCACAAACCTTCCGTCTCTGTCTTTGTTCCACTTTCTCACCACACAACCTGCACTTGCAAGCGATGTTCTACTTGTCTATGATTGTGATGATTGACTCTACGTTCGCCTGTTTTTGTGCTTCCATTCACAAACCTTCCGTCTCTGTCTTTGTTCCACTTTCTCACCACACAACCTGCACTTGCAATCAATGTTCTACTTGTCTATGATTGTGATGATTTACTCTATGTTCGCCTGTTCTTATGCTTCCATTCACAAACCTTCCGTCTCTGTCTTTGTTCCACTTTCTCACCACACAACCTGCACTTGCAAGCGATGTTCTACTTGTCTATGATTGTGATGATTGACTCTACGTTCGCCTGTTTTTGTGCTTCCATTCACAAACCTTCCGTCTCTGTCTTTGTTCCACTTTCTCACCACACAACCTGCACTTGCAATCGATGAACTACTTGTCTATGATTGTGATGATTTACTCTTTGTTCGCCTGTTCTTGTGCTTCCATTCACAAACCTTCCGTCTCTGTCTTTGTTCCACTTTCTCACCACACAACCTGCACTTGCAATCGATGAACTACTTGTCTATGATTGTGATGATTTACACTATGTTCGCCTGTTTTTGTGCTTCCATTCACAAACCTTTGATCTCTATCTTTGTTCCACTTTCTCACCACACAACCTGCACTTGCAATCAATGTTCTACTTGTCTATGATTGTGATGATTTACTCTTTGTTCGCCTGTTCTTGTGCTTCCATTCACAAACCTTCCGTCTCTGTCTTTGTTCCACTTTCTCACCACACAACCTGCACTTGCAATCGATGAACTACTTGTCTATGATTGTGATGATTTACTCTATGTTCGCCTGTTTTTGTGCTTCCTTTCACAAACCTTCCGTCTCTGTCTTTGTTCCACTTTCTCACCACACAACCTGCACTTGCAATCGATGTTCCACTTGTCTATGATTGTGATGATTTACTCTATGTTCGCCTTGTTTTTGTGCTTCCATTCACAAACCTTTGATCTCTATCTTTGTTCCACTTTCCCACCACAGAACCTGCACTTGCAATCGATGTTCTACTTGTCTATGATTGTGATGATTTACACTATGTTCGCCTGTTTTTGTGCTTCCATTCACAAACCTTTGATCTCTATCTTTGTTCCACTTTCTCACCACACAACCTGCACTTGCAATCGATGTTCTACTTGTCTATGATTGTGATGATTTACTCTATGTTCGCCTGTTTTTGTGCTTCCATTCACAAACCTTCCGTCTCTGTCTTTGTTCCACTTTCTCACCACACAACCTGCACTTGCAATCGATGTTCTACTTGTCTATGATTGTGATGATTTACTCTATGTTCGCCTGTTTTTGTGCTTCCATTCACAAACCTTCCGTCTCTGTCTTTGTTCCACTTTCTCACCACACAACCTGCACTTGCAATCAATGTTCTACTTGTCTATGATTGTGATGATTTACTCTATGTTCGCCAGTTTTTGTGCTTCCATCCACAAACCTTCCGTCTCTGTCTTTGTTCCACTTTCCACTTTGTTCCACCACACAACCTGCACTTGCAATCGATGAACTACTTGTCTATGATTGTGATGATTTACTCTATGTTTGCCTGTTTTTGTGCTTCCATCCACAAACCTTCCGTCTCTGTCTTTGTTCCACTTTCCACTTTGTTCCACCACACAACCTGCACTTGCAATCGATGTTCTACTTGTCTTTGATTGTGATGATTTACTCTATGTTCGCCTATTTTTGTGCTTCCATTCACAAACCTTCGGTCTTTCTCTTTGTTCCACTTTCTCACCACAGAACTTGCACTTGCAATCGATGTTCTACTTGTCTTTGATTGTGATGATTTACTCTATGTTCGCCTGTTTTTGTGCTTACATTCACAAACCTTTGATCTCTATCTTTGTTCCACTTTCTCACCACAAAAACTGCACTTGCAATCGATGAACTACTTGTATATGATTGTGATGATTTACTCTATGTTCGCCTGTTTTTGTGCTTCCATCCACAAACCTTCCGTCTCTGTCTTTGTTCCACTTTCCACTTTGTTCCACCACACAACCTGCACTTGCAATCGATGTTCCACTTGTCTATGATTGTGATGATTTACTCTATGTTTGCCTGTTTTTGTGCTTCCATCCACAAACCTTCCGTCTCTGTCTTTGTTCCACTTTCCACTTTGTTCCACCACACATCCTGCACTTGCAATCGATGAACTACTTGTCTATGATTGTGATGATTTACTCTATGTTTGCCTGTTTTTGTGCTTCCATTCACAAACCTTCCGTCTCTGTCTTTGTTCCACTTTCCACTTTGTTCCACCACACAAACTGCACTTGCAATCGATGAACTACTTGTCTATGATTGTGATGATTTACTCTATGTTTGCCTGTTTTTGTGCTTCCATCCACAAACCTTCCGTCTCTGTCTTTGTTCCACTTTCCACTTTGTTCCACCACACAACCTGCACTTGCAATCGATGAACTACTTGTCTATGATTGTGATGATTTACTCTATGTTTGCCTGTTTTTGTGCTTCCATTCACAAACCTTCCGTCTCTGTCTTTGTCCCACTTTCCACTTTGTTCCACCACACAAACTGCACTTGCAATCGATGAACTACTTTTCTATGATTGTGATGATTTACTCTATGTTTGCCTGTTTTTGTGCTTCCATTCACAAACCTTCCGTCTCTGTCTTTGTTCCACTTTCCACTTTGTTCCACCACACATACTGCACTTGCAATCGATGAACTACTTTTCTATGATTGTAATGATTTACTCTATGTTCGCCTGTTTTTGTGCTTCCATTCACAAACCTTCCGTCTCTGTCTTTGTTCCACTTTCTCACCGCACAACCTGCACTTGCAATCAATGTTCTACTTGTCTATGATTTTCATGATTTACTCTATGTTCGCCTGTTTTTGTACTTCCATTCACAAACCTTCCTTCCTGTCTTTGTTCCACTTTCTCACCACATAACTTGCACTTGCAATCGATGTTCTACTTGTCTATGATTGTGATGATCTACTCTATGTTCGCCTGTTCTCCTGCTTCCATTCACAAACCTTCCGTCTCTGTCTTTGTTCCACTTTCTCACCACACAACCTGCACTTGCAATCGATGTTCTACTTGTCTATGATTTTCATGATTTACTCTATGTTCGCCTGTTTTTGTGCTTCCATTCACAAACCTTCCTTCCTGTCTTTGTTCCACTTTCTCACCACATAACTTGCACTTGCAATCGATGTTCTACTTGTCTATGATTGTGATGATTTACTCTATGTTCGCCTGTTCTCGTGCTTCCATTCACAAACCTTCCGTCTCTGTCTTTGTTCCACTTTCTCACCACACAACCTGCACTTGCAATCGATGTTCTACTTGTCTATGATTTTCATGATTTACTCTATGTTCGCCTGTTTTTGTGCTTCCATTCACAAACCTTCCTTCCTGTCTTTGTTCCACTTTCTCACCACATAACTTGCACTTGCAATCGATGTTCTACTTGTCTATGATTGTGATGATTTACTCTATGTTCGCCTGTTCTCGTGCTTCCATTCACAAACCTTCCGTCTCTGTCTTTGTTCCACTTTCTCACCACACAACCTGCACTTGCAATCAATGTTCTACTTGTCTATGATTTTCATGATTTACTCTATGTTCGCCTGTTTTTGTGCTTCCATTCACAAACCTTCCTTCCTGTCTTTGTTCCACTTTCTCACCACATAACTTGCACTTGCAATCGATGTTCTACTTGTCTATGATTGTGATGATTTACTCTATGTTCGCCTGTTCTCGTGCTTCCATTCACAAACCTTCCGTCTCTGTCTTTGTTCCACTTTCTCACCACACAACCTGCACGTGCAATCGATGAACTACTTGTCTATGATTGTGATGATTTACTCTACGTTCGCCTGTTTTTGTGCTTCCATTCACAATCCTTCCGTGTCTGTCTTTGTTCCACTTTCTCACCACAGAACCTGCACTTGCAATCGATGTTCTACTTGTCTATGATTGTGATGATTGACTCTACGTTCGCCTGTTTTTGTGCTTCCATTCACAAACCTTCCGTCTCTGTCTTTGTTCCACTTTCTCACGACACAACCTGCAATTGCAATCGATGTACTACTTGTCTCTGATTGTGATGATTTACTCTACGTTCGCCTGTTTTTGTGCTTCTATTCACAATCCTTCCGTGTCTGTCTTTGTTCCACTTTCTCACCACAGAACCTGCACTTGCAATCGATGTTCTACTTGTCTATGATTGTGATGATTTACTCTATGTTCGCCTGTTTTTGTGCTTCCATCCACAAACCTTCCGTCTCTGTCTTTGTTCCACTTTCCACTTTGTTCCACCACACAACCTGCACTTGCAATCGATGTTCTACTTGTCTTTGATTGTGATGATTTACTCTATGTTCGCCTATTTTTGTGCTTCCATTCACAAACCTTCGGTCTTTCTCTTTGTTCCACTTTCTCACCACAGAACTTGCACTTGCAATCGATGTTCTACTTGTCTTTGATTGTGATGATTTACTCTATGTTCGCCTGTTTTTGTGCTTACATTCACAAACCTTTGATCTCTATCTTTGTTCCACTTTCTCACCACAAAAACTGCACTTGCAATCGATGAACTACTTGTATATGATTGTGATGATTTACTCTATGTTCCCTGTTTTTGTGCTTCCATCCACAAACCTTCCGTCTCTGTCTTTGTTCCACTTTCCACTTTGTTCCACCACACAACCTGCACTTGCAATCGATGTTCCACTTGTCTATGATTGTGATGATTTACTCTATGTTTGCCTGTTTTTGTGCTTCCATCCACAAACCTTCCGTCTCTGTCTTTGTTCCACTTTCCACTTTGTTCCACCACACAACCTGCACTTGCAATCGATGAACTACTTGTCTATGATTGTGATGATTTACTCTATGTTTGCCTGTTTTTGTGCTTCCATTCACAAACCTTCCGTCTCTGTCTTTGTTCCACTTTCCACTTTGTTCCACCACACAAACTGCACTTGCAATCGATGAACTACTTGTCTATGATTGTGATGATTTACTCTATGTTTGCCTGTTTTTGTGCTTCCATCCACAAACCTTCCGTCTCTGTCTTTGTTCCACTTTCCACTTTGTTCCACCACACAACCTGCACTTGCAATCGATGAACTACTTGTCTATGATTGTGATGATTTACTCTATGTTTGCCTGTTTTTGTGCTTCCATTCACAAACCTTCCGTCTCTGTCTTTGTTCCACTTTCCACTTTGTTCCACCACACAAACTGCACTTGCAATCGATGAACTACTTTTCTATGATTGTGATGATTTACTCTATGTTTGCCTGTTTTTGTGCTTCCATTCACAAACCTTCCGTCTCTGTCTTTGTTCCACTTTCCACTTTGTTCCACCACACATACTGCACTTGCAATCGATGAACTACTTTTCTATGATTGTAATGATTTACTCTATGTTCCCCTGTTTTTGTGCTTCCATTCACAAACCTTCCGTCTCTGTCTTTGTTCCACTTTCTCACCGCACAACCTGCACTTGCAATCAATGTTCTACTTGTCTATGATTTTCATGATTTACTCTATGTTCGCCTGTTTTTGTACTTCCATTCACAAACCTTCCTTCCTGTCTTTGTTCCACTTTCTCACCACATAACTTGCACTTGCAATCGATGTTCTACTTGTCTATGATTGTGATGATTTACTCTATGTTTGCCTGTTTTTGTGCTTCCATCCACAAACCTTCCGTCTCTGTCTTTGTTCCACTTTCCACTTTGTTCCACCACACAACCTGCACTTGCAATCGATGAACTACTTGTCTATGATTGTGATGATTTACTCTATGTTTGCCTGTTTTTGTGCTTCCATTCACAAACCTTCCGTCTCTGTCTTTGTTCCACTTTCCACTTTGTTCCACCACACAAACTGCACTTGCAATCGATGAACTACTTGTCTATGATTGTGATGATTTACTCTATGTTTGCCTGTTTTTGTGCTTCCATCCACAAACCTTCCGTCTCTGTCTTTGTTCCACTTTCCACTTTGTTCCACCACACAACCTGCACTTGCAATCGATGAACTACTTGTCTATGATTGTGATGATTTACTCTATGTTTGCCTGTTTTTGTGCTTCCATTCACAAACCTTCCGTCTCTGTCTTTGTTCCACTTTCCACTTTGTTCCACCACACAAACTGCACTTGCAATCGATGAACTACTTTTCTATGATTGTGATGATTTACTCTATGTTTGCCTGTTTTTGTGCTTCCATTCACAAACCTTCCGTCTCTGTCTTTGTTCCACTTTCCACTTTGTTCCACCACACATACTGCACTTGCAATCGATGAACTACTTTTCTATGATTGTAATGATTTACTCTATGTTCGCCTGTTTTTGTGCTTCCATTCACAAACCTTCCGTCTCTGTCTTTGTTCCACTTTCTCACCGCACAACCTGCACTTGCAATCAATGTTCTACTTGTCTATGATTTTCATGATTTACTCTATGTTCGCCTGTTTTTGTACTTCCATTCACAAACCTTCCTTCCTGTCTTTGTTCCACTTTCTCACCACATAACTTGCACTTGCAATCGATGTTCTACTTGTCTATGATTGTGATGATCTACTCTATGTTCGCCTGTTCTCGTGCTTCCATTCACAAACCTTCCGTCTCTGTCTTTGTTCCACTTTCTCACCACACAACCTGCACTTGCAATCGATGTTCTACTTGTCTATGATTTTCATGATTTACTCTATGTTCGCCTGTTTTTGTGCTTCCATTCACAAACCTTCCTTCCTGTCTTTGTTCCACTTTCTCACCACATAACTTGCACTTGCAATCGATGTTCTACTTGTCTATGATTGTGATGATTTACTCTATGTTCGCCTGTTCTCGTGCTTCCATTCACAAACCTTCCGTCTCTGTCTTTGTTCCACTTTCTCACCACACAACCTGCACTTGCAATCGATGTTCTACTTGTCTATGATTTTCATGATTTACTCTATGTTCGCCTGTTTTTGTGCTTCCATTCACAAACCTTCCTTCCTGTCTTTGTTCCACTTTCTCACCACATAACTTGCACTTGCAATCGATGTTCTACTTGTCTATGATTGTGATGATTTACTCTATGTTCGCCTGTTCTCGTGCTTCCATTCACAAACCTTCCGTCTCTGTCTTTGTTCCACTTTCTCACCACACAACCTGCACTTGCAATCAATGTTCTACTTGTCTATGATTTTCATGATTTACTCTATGTTCGCCTGTTTTTGTGCTTCCATTCACAAACCTTCCTTCCTGTCTTTGTTCCACTTTCTCACCACATAACTTGCACTTGCAATCGATGTTCTACTTGTCTATGATTGTGATGATTTACTCTATGTTCGCCTGTTCTCGTGCTTCCATTCACAAACCTTCCGTCTCTGTCTTTGTTCCACTTTCTCACCACACAACCTGCACGTGCAATCGATGAACTACTTGTCTATGATTGTGATGATTTACTCTACGTTCGCCTGTTTTTGTGCTTCCATTCACAATCCTTCCGTGTCTGTCTTTGTTCCACTTTCTCACCACAGAACCTGCACTTGCAATCGATGTTCTACTTGTCTATGATTGTGATGATTGACTCTACGTTCGCCTGTTTTTGTGCTTCCATTCACAAACCTTCCGTCTCTGTCTTTGTTCCACTTTCTCACGACACAACCTGCAATTGCAATCGATGTACTACTTGTCTCTGATTGTGATGATTTACTCTACGTTCGCCTGTTTTTGTGCTTCTATTCACAATCCTTCCGTGTCTGTCTTTGTTCCACTTTCTCACCACAGAACCTGCACTTGCAATCGATGTTCTACTTGTCTATGATTGTGATGATTTACTCTATGTTTGCCTGTTTTTGTGCTTCCATCCACAAACCTTCCGTCTCTGTCTTTGTTCCACTTTCCACTTTGTTCCACCACACAACCTGCACTTGCAATCGATGTTCTACTTGTCTTTGATTGTGATGATTTACTCTATGTTCGCCTATTTTTGTGCTTCCATTCACAAACCTTCGGTCTTTCTCTTTGTTCCACTTTCTCACCACAGAACTTGCACTTGCAATCGATGTTCTACTTGTCTTTGATTGTGATGATTTACTCTATGTTCGCCTGTTTTTGTGCTTACATTCACAAACCTTTGATCTCTATCTTTGTTCCACTTTCTCACCACAAAAACTGCACTTGCAATCGATGAACTACTTGTATATGATTGTGATGATTTACTCTATGTTCGCCTGTTTTTGTGCTTCCATCCACAAACCTTCCGTCTCTGTCTTTGTTCCACTTTCCACTTTGTTCCACCACACAACCTGCACTTGCAATCGATGTTCCACTTGTCTATGATTGTGATGATTTACTCTATGTTTGCCTGTTTTTGTGCTTCCATCCACAAACCTTCCGTCTCTGTCTTTGTTCCACTTTCCACTTTGTTCCACCACACAACCTGCACTTGCAATCGATGAACTACTTGTCTATGATTGTGATGATTTACTCTATGTTTGCCTATTTTTGTGCTTACATTCACAAACCTTTGATCTCTATCTTTGTTCCACTTTCTCACCACAGAACCTGAACTTGCAATCGATGTCCTCCCTGTCTATGATTTTGACGATTTAAGTTATGTTCGCATGTTCTTGTGCTTCCATTCACAAACCTTCGGTCTCTGTCTTTGTTCCACTTTCTCACCACAGAACCTACACTTATAATCGATGTTCTATTTGTCTATGATTTTCATGATTTTCTCTATGTTTGCCTGTTCTTGTTCTTCCATTCACAAACCTTCGGTCTCTGTCTTTGTTCCACTTTCTCACCATACAACCTGCACTTGTAATCGATGTTCTACTTGTCTATGACTGTGATGATTTACTCTATGTTCGCCTGTTTTTGTGCTTCCATCCACAAACCTTTGATCTCTATCTTTATTCCACTTTCTCACCACAGAATCTGCACTTGCAATCGATGTTCTACTTGTCTATGATTGTGATGATTTACTCTATGTTCGCCTGTTTTTGTGCTTCCATTCACAAACCTTTGGTCTCTGTCTTTGTTCCACTTTCCACTTTGTTCCACCACACAACCTGCACTTGCAATCGATGAACTACTTGTCTATGATTGTGATGATTTACTCTATGTTTGCCTGTTTTTGTTCTTCCATTCACAAACCTTCCGTCTCTGTCTTTCTTCCACTTTCTCACCACACAACCTGCACTTGCAATCGATGTTCTACTTGTGTATGATTGTGATGATTTATTCTATGTTCACCTGTTTTTGTGTTTCCATTCACAAACCTTCCGTCTCCATCTTTGTTCCACTTTCTCACCAAAGAACCTGCACTTTCAATCGATTTTCTACTAGTCTATGATTTTGACGATTTAAGTTATGTTCGCATGTTCTTGTGCTTCCATTCACAAACCTTTGGTCTCCATCTTTGTTCTACTTTCTCACCACAGAACCTGCACTTGCAATCGATGTTCTACTTGTCTCTGATTGTGATGATTTACTCTATGTTCGCCTGTTATTGTGCTTCCATTCAAAAAACCTTTGGCCTCTATCTTTGTTCCACTTTCTCACCACAGAACCTACACTTGTAATCGATGCTCTATTTGTCTATGATTTTCATGATTTACTTTATGTTTGCTTGTTTTTGTGCTTCCATTCACAAATCTTTTGTCTCTGTCTTCGTTCCACTTTCTCACCACACAACCTGAACTTGCAATCGATGTCCTCCCTGTCTATGATTTTGACGATTTAAGTTATGTTCGCATGTTCTTGTGCTTCCATTCACAAACCTTCCGTCTCTGTCTTTGTTCCACTTTCTCACCACACAACCTGCACTTGCAATCAATGTTCTACTTGTCTATGATTTTCATGATTTACTCTATGTTCGCCTGTTTTTGTGCTTCCATTCACAAACCTTCCTTCCTGTCTTTGTTCCACTTTCTCACCACATAACTTGCACTTGCAATCGATGTTCTACTTGTCTATGATTGTGATGATTTACTCTATGTTCGCCTGTTCTCGTGCTTCCATTCACAAACCTTCCGTCTCTGTCTTTGTTCCACTTTCTCACCACACAACCTGCACGTGCAATCGATGAACTACTTGTCTATGATTGTGATGATTTACTCTACGTTCGCCTGTTTTTGTGCTTCCATTCACAAACCTTCCGTCTCTGTCTTTGTTCCACTTTCTCACGACACAACCTGCAATTGCAATCGATGTACTACTTGTCTATGATTGTGATGATTTACTCTATGTTTGCCTATTTTTGTGCTTACATTCACAAACCTTTGATCTCTATCTTTGTTCCACTTTCTCACCACAGAACCTGAACTTGCAATCGATGTCCTCCCTGTCTATGATTTTGACGATTTAAGTTATGTTCGCATGTTCTTGTGCTTCCATTCACAAACCTTCTGTCTCTGTCTTTGTTCCACTTTCTCACCACAGAACCTACACTTATAATCGATGTTCTATTTGTCTATGATTTTCATGATTTTCTCTATGTTTGCCTGTTCTTGTTCTTCCATTCACAAACCTTCGGTCTCTGTCTTTGTTCCACTTTCTCACCATACAACCTGCACTTGTAATCGATGTTCTACTTGTCTATGACTGTGATGATTTACTCTATGTTCGCCTGTTTTTGTGCTTCCATCCACAAACCTTTGATCTCTATCTTTATTCCACTTTCTCACCACAGAATCTGCACTTGCAATCGATGTTCTACTTGTCTATGATTGTGATGATTTACTCTATGTTCGCCTGTTTTTGTGCTTCCATTCACAAACCTTTGGTCTCTGTCTTTGTTCCACTTTCCACTTTGTTCCACCACACAACCTGCACTTGCAATCGATGAACTACTTGTCTATGATTGTGATGATTTACTCTATGTTTGCCTGTTTTTGTTCTTCCATTCACAAACCTTCCGTCTCTGTCTTTCTTCCACTTTCTCACCACACAACCTGCACTTGCAATCGATGTTCTACTTGTGTATGATTGTGATGATTTATTCTATGTTCACCTGTTTTTGTGTTTCCATTCACAAACCTTCCGTCTCCATCTTTGTTCCACTTTCTCACCAAAGAACCTGCACTTTCAATCGATTTTCTACTAGTCTATGATTTTGACGATTTAAGTTATGTTCGCATGTTCTTGTGCTTCCATTCACAAACCTTTGGTCTCCATCTTTGTTCTACTTTCTCACCACAGAACCTGCACTTGCAATCGATGTTCTACTTGTCTCTGATTGTGATGATTTACTCTATGTTCGCCTGTTATTGTGCTTCCATTCAAAAAACCTTTGGCCTCTATCTTTGTTCCACTTTCTCACCACAGAACCTACACTTGTAATCGATGCTCTATTTGTCTATGATTTTCATGATTTACTTTATGTTTGCTTGTTTTTGTGCTTCCATTCACAAATCTTTTGTCTCTGTCTTCGTTCCACTTTCTCACCACACAACCTGAACTTGCAATCGATGTCCTCCCTGTCTATGATTTTGACGATTTAAGTTATGTTCGCATGTTCTTGTGCTTCCATTCACAAACCTTCCGTCTCTGTCTTTGTTCCACTTTCTCACCACACAACCTGCACTTGCAATCAATGTTCTACTTGTCTATGATTTTCATGATTTACTCTATGTTCGCCTGTTTTTGTGCTTCCATTCACAAACCTTCCTTCCTGTCTTTGTTCCACTTTCTCACCACATAACTTGCACTTGCAATCGATGTTCTACTTGTCTATGATTGTGATGATTTACTCTATGTTCGCCTGTTCTCGTGCTTCCATTCACAAACCTTCCGTCTCTGTCTTTGTTCCACTTTCTCACCACACAACCTGCACGTGCAATCGATGAACTACTTGTCTATGATTGTGATGATTTACTCTACGTTCGCCTGTTTTTGTGCTTCCATTCACAATCCTTCCGTGTCTGTCTTTGTTCCACTTTCTCACCACAGAACCTGCACTTGCAATCGATGTTCTACTTGTCTATGATTGTGATGATTGACTCTACGTTCGCCTGTTTTTGTGCTTCCATTCACAAACCTTCCGTCTCTGTCTTTGTTCCACTTTCTCACGACACAACCTGCAATTGCAATCGATGTACTACTTGTCTCTGATTGTGATGATTTACTCTACGTTCGCCTGTTTTTGTGCTTCCATTCACAATCCTTCCGTGTCTGTCTTTGTTCCACTTTCTCACCACAGAACCTGCACTTGCAATCGATGTTCTACTTGTCTATGATTGTGATGATTGACTCTACGTTCGCCTGTTTTTGTGCTTCCATTCACAAACCTTCCGTCTCTGTCTTTGTTCCACTTTCTCACGACACAACCTGCAATTGCAATCGATGTACTACTTGTCTATGATTGTGATGATTTACTCTATGTTTGCCTATTTTTGTGCTTACATTCACAAACCTTTGATCTCTATCTTTGTTCCACTTTCTCACCACAGAACCTGAACTTGCAATCGATGTCCTCCCTGTCTATGATTTTGACGATTTAAGTTATGTTCGCATGTTCTTGTGCTTCCATTCACAAACCTTCGGTCTCTGTCTTTGTTCCACTTTCTCACCACAGAACCTACACTTATAATCGATGTTCTATTTGTCTATGATTTTCATGATTTTCTCTATGTTTGCCTGTTCTTGTTCTTCCATTCACAAACCTTCGGTCTCTGTCTTTGTTCCACTTTCTCACCATACAACCTGCACTTGTAATCGATGTTCTACTTGTCTATGACTGTGATGATTTACTCTATGTTCGCCTGTTTTTGTGCTTCCATCCACAAACCTTTGATCTCTATCTTTATTCCACTTTCTCACCACAGAATCTGCACTTGCAATCGATGTTCTACTTGTCTATGATTGTGATGATTTACTCTATGTTCGCCTGTTTTTGTGCTTCCATTCACAAACCTTTGGTCTCTGTCTTTGTTCCACTTTCCACTTTGTTCCACCACACAACCTGCACTTGCAATCGATGAACTACTTGTCTATGATTGTGATGATTTACTCTATGTTTGCCTGTTTTTGTTCTTCCATTCACAAACCTTCCGTCTCTGTCTTTCTTCCACTTTCTCACCACACAACCTGCACTTGCAATCGATGTTCTACTTGTGTATGATTGTGATGATTTATTCTATGTTCACCTGTTTTTGTGTTTCCATTCACAAACCTTCCGTCTCCATCTTTGTTCCACTTTCTCACCAAAGAACCTGCACTTTCAATCGATTTTCTACTAGTCTATGATTTTGACGATTTAAGTTATGTTCGCATGTTCTTGTGCTTCCATTCACAAACCTTTGGTCTCCATCTTTGTTCTACTTTCTCACCACAGAACCTGCACTTGCAATCGATGTTCTACTTGTCTCTGATTGTGATGATTTACTCTATGTTCGCCTGTTATTGTGCTTCCATTCAAAAAACCTTTGGCCTCTATCTTTGTTCCACTTTCTCACCACAGAACCTACACTTGTAATCGATGCTCTATTTGTCTATGATTTTCATGATTTACTTTATGTTTGCTTGTTTTTGTGCTTCCATTCACAAATCTTTTGTCTCTGTCTTCGTTCCACTTTCTCACCACACAACCTGAACTTGCAATCGATGTCCTCCCTGTCTATGATTTTGACGATTTAAGTTATGTTCGCATGTTCTTGTGCTTCCATTCACAAACCTTCGGTCTCTGTCTTTGTTCCACTTTCTCACCACAGAACCTACACTTATAATCGATGTTCTATTTGTCTATGATTTTCATGATTTTTTCTATGTTTGCCTGTTCTTGTGCTTCCATTCACAAACCTTCGGTCTCTGTCTTTGTTCCACTTTCTCACCATACAACCTGCACTTGCAATCGATGAACTACTTGTCTATGATTGTGATGATTTACTCTATGTTCGCCTGTTCTTGTGCTTCCATTCACAAACCTTCCGTCTCTGTCTTTGTTCCACTTTCTCACCACACAACCTGCACGTGCAATCGATGTTCTACTTGTCTATGATTGTGATTATTTACTCTATGTTCGCTTGTTCTTGTGCTTTTATTCACAAACCTTTGGCCTCTGTCTTTGTTCTACTTTCTCACCACAGAACCTGCACTTGCAATCGATGTTCTACTTGTCTATGATTTTGATGATTTACTTTAATTTCGCATCTTCACAATCTTTGTGTTCACAATCACAGGGATTTCCACAAGGTGTTTGTCAGCGTCAAGCACTTGGAATCTGGTAAGATCCAACCTTTATTTTATGTTCAATACTACTTTGATGTTGGTGAGCATCAGATAGAATTTGAAAGGAAAAGTTCCAAGAGAAACAGATATACGACATAGTAAGAAAGGAGGTGCCGTAAAGAAGAGAGGTGATGTAGTAGAACTAGTAGACTTGTGCAAAGAAACCTGCGAACAGCCAAATGCATTTGTACGAGATGTTAGAGCAGCTCCAGTGTTGAGTGTTTTATTGGCAAATGATAGACAATGAGCGACATACGCAGATTCATCGTCTCCGACTATTGTTGGAGTGTCTTGGGCGTCGACCCAGCCTTCAACACCTGCAGTCTAGGTGCTAAGGATAACAATACTTATATCGAAGAGGCGTTTGGTAAAGCATGCGGTGATATCAAGGATAAAAGTTCTTTTGGATGTTGCAACAGCCGAGCCGTTGGCACACGAATGATGTTAAATCGAGCGCAAGTGGATGGAGAGAGGAAATATTTGTTCCAAGTTTCATAAGTATTTAGCTGGAAAAAAAGGAGCATGAAGTCATCGATGATAGCTGGAGTACGGGAAACGTGCGGCTGTTGAAATCCTTCTCTAGAATACACACAAAACGCAAATGAGTGCATTAAGTCGATTCTTAAAACCCTTACACTTAAGGAGACAGTTAGGCTCATTTGCAAGGAAGTCATTAGCCAGGACGAAAGATTGCTATCATCGATAAAGGAGCGTGCAAGATCCGTAGCGTGCAAGATCCGTAGCTTGCAAGATCTATAGCGAGTTTGCAAGCAAGGTGCAAGTTGCGGAGATAGAGAGACTCCAAGAGAAAGCCCTTAGAGTTGTTTATAATGATAAGTCTACGCCATATGCACAACTCCTTATGAAAGCAAACCTGCCATCTCTCCAGAATAGACGACTTCAGGACATTGCCATACTTATGTATAAAGTTAAAAACGGCATAGCCCCACACTTTATAAAGGATTTGTTTGCAGTAAAAGAAACTCCCTATGAATTAAGAAACAGCAACTTTGTAATTCCGAAATTTCGTACGGTAAAAGAAGGAAAACATTCAGTAAGATACTTTGGCCTATATCTGTGGAGCAAATTAAAGAGAGCTATCAAGGAGGTGACAACAATAACCCAATTCAAGAAATGTATAAAAAGAATGGACTTAGAAACTCTTTGAGACTGTAGACTTTAGTTTAGTTGTACATAGGATTTTTAGAAATTTTTATGTTTTAATAATTATACTGTAATTTCATATTTTATGCTCTAATTTAACTTTATATACTTCTTTCGTTGTGTCCCCAATTAGCTTGTAAGCTAAATATTTTTTGACACATTAATAAAGTTTTTGATTGATTGATTGATTGATTGATTGATTGATTGATTGATTGATTGATTGATTGAATGATTGAATGATTGATTGATTGATTGATTGATTGATTGATTGATTGATTGATTGATTGATTGATTGATTGATTGATTGATTGATTGATTGATTGATTGATTGATTGATTGATTGATTGATTGATTGATTGATTGATTGATTGATTGATTGATTGATTGATTGATTGATTGATTGATTGGAGAGGGCAAAGAGATTGGTATGATATTATTTCGTGCTACATTTACCGTCTTACATTCCCTTATTTTGCTTCATTTTAGTCAATCGCATGGGTGACATCGTTAAAAAGTTATTAGAACTACTTTTTTGACAATCCTTAACTCACGACAAACGGAAGAATTGTGGCTATTAAACTGTTTTAATGGTTTTTGAATGGCACTTTTTCTAGTTCCTTTAAACATACCTTATTTCTTTTTGTAGCCTAATGTAGAGGTTCAATTCATTTATCGCGCCATACCAATCCACCGAAAGTGAGCGGCAAATAGACAATTCTGCTTCTGCCCCTTCTATTTCACTGCCAAATCTTATCCTTGCGGGAAATCCAACATCGATTCAACAGGAAATAAAAAAAAGGCATGCAAACTTCTGAGTGAAAGTAGGAATATTGTCCAAAGACCAGCTGACAAAAATTCGAATATGATAACCAGCAAACGGCCATCATCACAGCCTCATGTGGTATCGTATGACAAAAGCAGAAATAAAGCAGTTTTCCAATCAAAGTACTGCTTCAGGGGAAAAGGGATTTAGGATCTGTGGTCATGCTAATGTGGTGGGAGAGAAAGAAATTTTTTTGCTCAGTTTGTCCAGCAGTTCAACCGAAACAACCCCTGCCGATTCCGTTAGGCGTTTGTTTGATGCAGGTAAAAGCTTGCAGGAGAGATGGTCTTTAAACATCGCTCACTTCTTCAATGAACTTTGAAGCTGATTTGGAAATAATGAAGCTTTTTTGCTTGAAAGGAGATATGAATAATGCTTCAGTGCTCTTAGTGCTACTTTCCAAGGAAAAATGTTCAATTGTGGCAAACAAAAGCAGTCATACTATGCTTAACAAAATTATTAAGTAACTCCTTCAGTTTTACTAGCTAAGTTTGTAGACAAAGTGCTCGATTCTTAGTGGTCAAATAATTTATCTCTTTTTTGCGGGTAAAGAGAAGCGAGCAGGGCATAAAAGACGAACAAGTTAAAAAGTTTATAGAACGCCTAGACAGGCACATTCAAAAAGAGCAACCGCAGCAAAGTGGCTACTCGGCCCCAGCAGCAACACCAGCCTTTGCCAATATCATATTAACAGACTTCAGGCCAGTCATTCTTGTCTCCTGCCTCCGGAGAACGTTCCGAAGACCAACAGCTTCATCCAGAACTGCTTTCTGGTCATCATCAGGAGATGCAAACCGGGTTTCCAGAACATCTGGTAGCGGCTATGTTCTTACTTTATTGAAATCCTGCCACAGAAATGTTGCAAGCTACTACGGCTGTCAAGCTAGATTTTTGGGTCCCGGCTATGCGAACCACCCCCATGGATCTGGGGATTGTCACTAAAACAGGGCGGTGCTACAGAGATCCACTCACTGAGCAAAGATTCCAATCGGCACTGCCATCAAATGCATACTTTCATTTTAGTAAGGCTTGCATCAACGCTTGTGACGCAATGTTCTGAAAAGATAAATATACCGAAGGAAATGCAGCCATTCCCGCTTCTAGAGCACAAAAATGTGTTAACGTCTATAATGTCTGTCTTTAATATCTTTTATGCCTAAACACTTTTTGAATATATAAAGAATATTTACGCTTTGGCGGCTTGTTAATGATGTGCGTGTACTGCTGTGTGCATTAAAGACGTTTACAGACATTTTAGCGTGTTCTTTTTGCACATGCATTCAAAAGTGAAGATTTAGAAATAAATCTTCATGTTATGATGTCAATAATTTGCGTTCAGAGCCCTAGAACTTTTAAGACCTTTTCAGTCGAATATGCCGTCCGCCGTAATCTTTGAATCTTGCAATAAGTACTAATACGAAAAATAGTCAGGAACAAAGCAACACGACGACGAGAATCCAATGTAGTGAAATGTAATTTAAAAAAAAATTAAATTTAATAAATACTTTTCGTTGTTGCTGTTGTTGATGTTGTTGTTGCTTGAGCTAGTTTGCTTCACAACTATCAACATTTGGCAGCCATTAACGACCGCTGCAGGGCCGTCAACGCTACTGTAAACGCACTGCAAGAGGAAATACTACAGAACCTAAAAATATTTCAACATGGGGTTTCTAGACAGGCTGACAGCACTCTTTGGGGTGAAAAAGAAAGAGGCGAGCATTCTCTGTCTCGGGCTTGACAACAGTGGGAAAACAACGATAATAAACAAGTTAAAACCTGATAAATCGCAGTCTTCAGATATTGTGCCGACGATTGGCTTTACAGTTGAAAAAGTATCCATGACTGGGTAATTTCCAACTTTATTAGCTATGTTAGTATAAACAGCCTCTAACAACGAATCTTTAACCATAGTTTTATTTTGAAAAAGAGAAGGACGAAGCATCCTTCAATGATTCCTCTATTATTTATCTTGATAGAGACATTGCTATGAATTATTGAGCATAAATTTTTAGCAGCAGCTTCATATTTTATAGAAACGTCTTTATTCATTGTTTAAAGCTGATACATATTAATTTTGATATCATTTTAAATGAATTTGTTAGTTTATTATGATTTTAGTTTGTTTGGTTTTATAAAATAATAACTACCGTGACAAACAACTAAACTACAGAAATATACAAGAACATGACAGCAAATTACAGGGCTGCATTTACGACTGTTGGGTCCAAAGTTAATTGGGGCTCCTTTAAAGTATACCAAAAAAGTTTGTTTCATGTGCATAGTACTTAACACCTGGCAAGCATCAATTTTTATTGACAAGGTGTGAAAAAACAAGGATAAAATACAGGAACAAAGCAAAGCAGCATCATTTACTCTGATAAAACTCTGTATGCTAGGGCAAAATATTAGTATTCATTTAATTTAATTTATTTTGAAAATTTATCTTAAACCATTGGATTCTCGTTGTCGTTTTGCTTTGTTCCTGAATTTCATCCTTGTATTTATATGATACTCATTGCAAGATTCACAGAATCCGGCAGACAGCCTATCCTGCAGCTTTTTTTTACTCACACATATATTAACTAAAAAATAATGTGCCCCTGTGAACCAGTTTGTAGAGTATCGCAAATGCACTCCTGAGTTCATTTTAAAATGGATAGCTTTGTACGCAAAAACTCGAAATTGCATGCAATATTTAAAATGTTCTATTAGAGGGACTGTTGGCTTAAATATATGGAGAAAATGTCCTCTATATAATTTTATTATCCTCTAACAGCTATGCAATCAGTCTATTACACATAGGTGCTGAACTGCTATGCAATCAGTCTACTACACATAGGTGCTAAACTGCTATGTAGTCAGTCCACTGCACGTAGGTGCTAAACTGTTTGGTTTGGCTTTTTAATTAACACATAAGTAGAATTTCCTTTTTTTGGTGAAATAATCACAGAAAACTATTACTTTTATCTTTATATATTCTTTTCTTGTCTGCATAATCTCACTAACAATTTGAATTTTCATTTTGAAATAACAGGAAACTTACTGGGCACTCATAGTGATAAATTAAAACTTAAAGAATGTGATAAAAAGATTGAAAGGAATGGAGCACAGCTTAGAGGCAAACTATGTTTTGCAATAACCATTAGCATATTCAGACTTAACAGATAGCTTTGTTTTGCTATTGTATCATATGACATGAAAATTGTCTGTTTTGATAACTGGGGATGCATTTCATGGTAGTTTGGGCTTTCTTCAGATAATTTGGGCTTTCATCAGATAATTTGGGCTTTCATCAGATAATTGACAACCCTTTAACATGTCCAAATTACTCCAAGAAATCCTTGAGCTAATCTAAGGGGCGTAATTGCCAAATTTTCTGCTCGCTTGGCTTGCAGGTGATCCACGTTTCCTTTTTTATCCCAGGGGTCTTTATAACCTCTCTGTGCCCTTTTTGCAAAATTTGAACATAGCATAGCTGGTAAAATATTAGCCAGTACTAAATAATCAATCAAACAGTATATGACCAAAATCAAACTGCTTGTGAATTGTATATTTCCATTCCGCAAAGATTAGCCAAAATTTCCATCGGATTCTTCCAAATAAGTTATTTTCAAACATATTTCTCACTGATGAAAACAAGATAAAATGCATAAAAAGAATGTATGACTTGTCTAAGGTGTAATCAGTCTACCTCTTGCATCATCAATTGTCTTAGATGAGATATCTATCTTGATATCAAAAATCATAAATGGATTATTCTTCTTGCTACTTTATTATGGGGAGCTTAGCAAAGATTTCTAAAGAGTCCCGTCAAAGAATCAACTATTTATGTCAAAATGTGCAGTTTCTTTAAAATTAGACGTGGGCCATGATGTTATCTTGTTGGAAAACCATACCCCCCCCCCCAAATGAAAGCCTGAATTTCCACCTCTGTTTCATGGTAGTTTAATTTAAATAGTTAACCATTGTCCACATGACCATTTTTGTTGCCACTTTTAGTTAACTTGCTTTAACAAATATATGATGTATTGAATTTTTGGCACACATGTTTTTAACGCTGTGGCTCTACAAAGTATTAGTTTTTGATTGGTTGTTTTAACAAATTAATTGCAGGCTCAGCTTTACAATATTTGATATGTCAGGACAAGGAAGATACAGAAATTTATGGGAACACTATTACAAGTAAAGTTTGTATTTGTTTTGAAAGGCATTTGCTTTTGTTCTCTGCATTATTTTACCCTGATACAACATGTAAAGGTTCTTTACAATATTTGCAGTTTATGCTTCCTTCAAAAAGTTTTCTTTTTTTTAGTTCTATTTTATGTTCCTTTGCCTTGGGACAAATTAGAATTAAGAACACGCTTCATTGTTCACTTTTTAAATCCATAAAGCATATTTGCAGTAGTTAAGTTGTAGTTTTTCCATTTTGAATCTAATATGCCATTTGGTGCTAGAATTTGTAGATACAGTTTTGGTATAATGGCTGCATAATTCATCTAGGGAATAGAAGGGCATTGCTTTTTTGCCCTTATCACTGTGCTTCCCTTTTTGCAATATGTTGTGATGCAGCTAAGTCTCATGTATTTTTTCCTTTTCTTCACTGAGCCTAAACTTTTTTGTGCGCTTTTTAAATGCCTTATTGCAACTTGCAAAGCAAGAGGAAAACACACAACTTGACTGCTTGAGGAATAATACATTCATACATTACATCTAGTTTTATGCTGCAAAATATTTATAGTTGAATGGACAAGTTGCCTATGGTTCTTAATTCAGTCAAGCCTACATAGCACTTTGCAAAACAATGTCAAAGTCTTATTGTGTACCGTATTACTGAATTGCCCCCATGTTTTTTCTACTGCAAACATATATGCATATGTCGTTTTCAACACTGTCAATCTGTCATTCCAGGCAAAAATGGTGGTTTCATTTTTGTAACTTTAAATGAATCTATTTCTCATGGATGGATGGATGGATGGATGGTCCCTGTGTTTTCACTGCTTTTAGTCCAATATTCTGCCACTCTGATACCTAGCCTTTCAAAATAAAAGGCTTTCATCACATATAGCGTTTAGCCAAAAAACAGAACTTCTTGAACCGGTCATTGCCATAATTGATTTTTCAATTAGCAGCTTCTAACAAGGTAAACAGAGACTGTCCTTTAACATCTCCTATTCTTTCACTTCAGATTCAAGTCTGGTTCAAAGTAAACAATACCTAAGAATTCAACATTTCTCATATAATTCTTTAATCTGTAGCCCTATGATATTGATTAGTCAAAAATTGGCATTAGAAAATAACCATTATTAAGTAAAGATCTTCATAGGTTGCTTGAAATTCCTAGACATTTATCATTTCTTTGCTAATTTTATTTAGGGATGCCCAAGCAGTCATATTTGTAATTGACAGTAGTGATAAACTGAGAATGGTGGTTGCAAAAGAAGAGCTGGATGAACTGCTAAAGCACCCAGGTAATTCATTAATTTATATTTGCTTTGATTCTTGTTTCTTGCAAGTTTTTACAAACTTACAAAGTTTGTAGTACACCAAACATTCCTTTGATTTGCTTCAATTCTTTGTAGATATAAAAGCTAAAAAGATTCCAATACTTTTCTTTGCAAATAAGATGGACCTGAGGGAATCATTATCGTCTGTAAAAGTAAGTAAAATACTTCAATGTTTTTCAAAAACTTAAATGTTCTTCGATAAGACTCGTTTGGTAGCAGACGTTCTAAATGATGGATATTAAAGCTGTAGATTCAACATTTTTCTTGTTTGCCTTATGATATGGCTCTTGTGTGGATTTCACAAATCATTTTCCTTTTTCAGGTTTCAGGCCTTTTAAAGTTAGAAAATATCAAAGAGAAGCCCTGGCATATATGGTAATAATCTTTAATCATCGCAAATAAAAACTGCTAGAAATATTTTAGTTTTGGCTTGGAGTAAGTTGTTCTTTACAATACCTTGAAAGAATCTTCCAGAATATCGAAAATTTTAGCGATATTTACTGACTAGCTAAATCAAACTTCTCGTAGTAGCAGTCACAGTTCATCCAGAAATATATTCCTGCAGTATTGAGATTGTTACCTTTTGTTCTTCAAAAGCAGTTAGTCATTTGATTTAATTACATATGAGGTTGGAAAACCCCAGGCACTGTGTCTGTATCCTCGCTTGGCCTAGAATTGAGACTCCCTCACCCCTCTTTCGCCTCGTCTCGGGTCATTTGCAAGCTGTTCCAAGAAATGCCCAGTGTCACCTTTAGTTCTGGCTGTATGTCTTTCCTGATGACTGTCTCTTTACGCCCGAAGGCTGCCAATAAATAGTTTTTTCTTTGATGCCCTTTGTAATTCGAATAATGTTACTTAAATATAATTTTAGCTTCATAACGAGTTGTTCGTTTCTCTCCGCATATTTCCTCTATTTCACTCTTCCCTACACTGGCGGCATGCTTAACGTTGACTATATTACTTTTCAGTGCTAGCAATGCGTTGACAGGGGAAGGGCTTCATGAAGGTGTCGAATGGCTGACAGGTTTGTCGTCAAGTGCTATCTAGCTTTCACTCTCGCTTACACCATAAAGAATTCATCATTCTTTGCCGCATTAAACCAAATCGAATCAAATCAAACCAAATAAAATGAAGAAAACAACGATCTTTTTGCAGATCAAATCACCAATAACTCTTCACTTCTAAAGTCAGTTGAAATTGCTACTAGGACTTACACAAGCACATTAAAAGGTACAATATCAGTAACAAATCAGGCTTCAGGACACTCTAAAGCTTTGGTGGCAATACCATAGCTATTATTGTTATTTGCTTATGCTCTTTTTACCCAAGCTGTATTTGACACTTTATTAGATTATATGCGAATGAACGTCAAATTACAAGGAAATGCTCTCTATGCATGTCATATGCAGAGATTCTCATGTCTATAAGATCTGCTTTTAGCAAAACTTCCAACCAAACAGTGGCGGATACAAACAATTTCATAGTAAAAGGAACAACTTTATTTCTAAAAGAATTATAAAAGATTGCCTCATGCTACTTTTATTCAATGAGTAAGTTGATAGAATGGGCCTACTCTATTGCAAAATAGCAAAAGCAAATCCCATGTTAACATTAAATAAGGTTGCAAGTTTATTAAAAGAAGAAAATTCTGTCATTTTGAAAAACGTATTGGTACTTTATCTAAAGCTAGGGATTTTTAAATGAAGGGAAAAGTGTTCTCTCTTAATGTTTTGCTTGATGTAAAGAAAATTTCTATTCTATGATAAGGCCCCATTAACATTACTCCACTTTCCATATCCTCTTCCAGTAGTTGTGTTTCTTTATTTTTTTTGCTAATTTGGAATATCTTAAAGAGATTTTGTTTAGAAAAAAGGTTTAAATCATCTAAAAATGGCATTGATGATGTTATCTTTATGGGCGTTGCCCATGTTTTCCGAGCGTGAAAAGGGCTTGGCCACGGAACATTTTCCCGGGGATTTCATCCCCAGATTGTATCTCTTTGGCCTCCTCCCCAGTAAGCAGTTAAGTGTCCGCCACTGCAACTAAACTTCCTCTTCGGTCGTCTGGAGGAAAATCACTGTTAATAGGATCAGAATGAGCGTGGAATAGGCGTGGGATGGACGTCTATTTTTGATAACGCTAAAAATCTGTATTGTACGGGGGCAAAAATACCATTCTCTTAACTGACAGAATGCTAACACAGACTAAAACTGATAGGACACTATACCAGAAACAGTGAAGCATCAATTGTTTTAACACCCACCCCCACCCCCACCCCCATTCTTATAGTCTTGTCTTCGTTTTAAGTCTTTGCAATCTAACAAATAAAATCTATCTGCAATCTTACAATCTAACAAATATAAAACAGAAGATAATGTTCCAAAGTTTTGATAAGGCGTGTTTCTTTTCTAGATCAAGTGCAGCAGAACAAACCTTGATATACGTGATTCTTCGTTTGATGTGTATGTTTCAATTAAGTATTTTTAATTTCCTATCGTCGTATAACTTGAGTGATACACTGTTAAAGATGTGTTTACCGTTGAGAAAATTAATCAGTGTTGAATCGAAAGGTTGATGTTATTTGTTTCTAGCCTTGGTGTCTATCTCCTTTTCTTGGAATAATTGTCAGGATCGCTACCAGCAGTATTCTCATACCAGTGATGACTGCTTCATTTTCATAAAATGTGCTAATCACAAATCAGCAATGATTGCAAAATACAACCTATTTAGATATGCCTTTGGTACCACAGAATTTGAAGATGACAAGGAGAGGCGAAAACATTTCATACGTTAGTATTTTTCGCCCGAATATAGCCTAATTTAAGATTTCTGAAATTGATTGCCTAGGAAATAAATCCCAGTCATGCGATTTTTGTAAATTTTACCTTCGACACCATCTTGTCGAGTGTGATTAAGGTATAGTCTACATAAGTGTAAGCTTGTATAAGGAGACTTAACCTGAATGCTCTGCCGATAATCAATGGGCCTAAAACACCACCTGATCATGACCGACTCACTCCAGAGGAGACAGTGGGGCCTCATCAAAACGCAGCTAACCTTCTACAAGCTACTTTTAGAAGATATGACGTAAACATGAAAATAGCTCATAATTATATGCAGTCATTGCTACCATCAAAACACATGGTTGAGCATTTGTTAGATCAGTCTGGAAAAGATGCCCTGGTTGTAACAGAGACCTGGCTGAACAAGGAAATTGACAGACATACTTTAATGATTGAAAGCTACAACTGTGACATTCGAGTTGACCGAGCAAACAAGCGAGGTGGAGGGAGGGATCTACTCTAAAAATGGCATTGATATAAACGAGATTGTTGAGCTGAGACATACCTATTCAGAAAGCAGCACAATAGAACAACTCTGGGTGAAAATCTGCATTGGAGGGTGTAAACCAATTATACTTGGAGCCTGTTGCAGACCTCCAAACAGCACAGTTAGCCATGTGGCTGATCTTGAAAACACCTTGCTTGAAGCCATATCAACTAACCAAGAGATCTTGGTGGTTAGGGATTTTCGATCACAAGAGAGCCCCAATAAAGAGCTTATTGAGATAATATCATCTTACCACCTTAGTCAGGTAATCTCTGAGGCAACAAGGGTAACTGCAGAGACACAAACCTTGATTGATTTGGTTATTAAGACAGCCACCCTGAACACAATCAAATCAGGAGTATATCACTCTTCTATAAGTGATCATTCATTGGTATACTGCAGAGAAAGTGTCCGGAGCCAAGCACCCATTACAAAAACAGTGAGATCTTACAAGAACTTTATATCTGAAAAGTTCAGAGCTGATGTCTCACAGCTACCATTGAAGGGTTGTCTCGAAACAAATGACATAAATGAGGCAGTTAGTAAATGGAATGAGCTTTACACAAACACATTAAATAAGCATGCTCCTTTGAGGAAAATAAAAATTTGATCAAAACCAAAGCCCTGGTTTAAACACGAACTACAGACTCTAATCAACAACAGAGACAATACCAGGAAGAAAGGAATAGCTTACAAATCTGAAATAGTATGGAAGCAAAACTTAGTGGCGAAAAAGAGCGTTATCAAGGCTGTGAGAGATACAAAAGTCTCCTTCTTTCAAAAGACACTAACTGAATGTAAAAACAACCCTAAACAGATGTGGAACTGTATTAAGCGACTTGCTCCAACAAAAAAGCAAAGTAACCCTCTTCCACCTGAGTGATTGAACAAAGATCAAGCAAATAAACTGAACACTTTTTTCTCAGAAATTGGTGTGATGATCCAAAAATAAATTACAGCCAACTAGACAGAGCTTCCCCTTTCCTTTGAACATAAGATCTAAGTTCTCTTTTAAGACTGTAAAAAGTGCTGAGGTAAAAAATTGGCTGCTAAACATCTAATAAAGCAACTGGCGCCGATAACATTGACATCAAATCTTTGAAAATTGTGGCGGACATAATGTCCCCATCAATTGCATCCATATTAAACCTGAGCATTGCACAGTTCCCTTCGATATGGAAATCGTCATCGATTACTCCAGTCTTTAAAGCTGGAGCTAAAACTGCAATAGCAAATTATCGTCCAGTGTCTGTGTTACCACTTCTCTCCAAACTGATGGAAAAGGTTGTAAACTCACAAATGGTCCACTATCTGAAAGATAACGATATTCTCACAAAATTTTACTCTGGGTTTCGCAAGAATCATTCAATTCAGGCAGCCTTTCCACTAGCCTGGGTCAAAACATATCCGGGTTAAAAGTTATCCGTTTCTGCGTCGCGTTCCCACTAACCCACTTGAAAAACGGATAAGTTTGAAAACGGGTCTCAACGTGGGTCAGTTTTTACCCGGGTATCTTTTGACCCACCTGCAAGTTAATGGAAACGCCGAACCCGGATAACTTCTGATCCACTTGCAACAACAACAACGTTTAAGAATTGAAATGGTGCCAAAAATTAAAAAACAAATCCTGGATGTCAATGTTGCTTCCATTGGCCTACAACGACAGAAATTAAAGGATTATTGATGCAAATACTGATTTCTCTTACAACTTTTCACCCTGGATACATTTTAACCCGGCTTTAGTGGGAACGATCAAAAACGGATTAAAAACGGGTCGAAGAAAAATACCGTTTCCATTGACTCACTTTCAAAACGGATAACTTTTAACCCGGGTATGTTTTAACCCGGGCTTGCGGAAAGGCTGCCTCAAACTGCCCTCATAAGCATAACTGATAATATTTTATGTAATGTGGACAAAGGCCTTATCACAACCACAAAACTGATGGATCTTAGCAAAGCATTTGATACCATTGACCACCCAATAATCCTTAAAAATCTACTTAAGTATGGTTTTGACACTCATTCAATGTTTTGGTTCAACAGTTACCTCCAAAACAGACTTCAATGCGTTAAAGTCGGCAACATATTGTCAAGTGCAGCAAATGTCCCCTGCGGTGTACCACAAGGATCTGTCCTGGAACCCACATTATTCATACTGTACATAAACGAGATACCAGCCATGCTTAAGAAACTATCATCTAATGACTCAAATATACATGGGTATGCTGATGACTTACAGCTATACTCCTCTTGCAAAGATGAAAAGGTTGAAGAAACGCTCTCAATGTTGAAGGATGATATTAATTTGATACTTGAGTGGTTTTCTGCAAATAAGTTAAAGGCAAACCCCGACAAGTTTCAGTTTATCATATTTGGCACAAATAAGCAACTTGTGAAAATTCCACCATCATGTTTAAAAATATATATTCAGGACAATAGAGTTGAGGCTGCAAAGGAGGTTAAAATACTTGGTATGCAGATTGATCAAACACTTCCTGGAACAGCCACATCTCTCAGCTAAAGAAATCTTGTGCAGGGAAGCTAATACAAATGAAACAGATCAGAAACTGTATGAAAAGAGAAACTTTTTCAAAGGTTGTGAAAGCATGTGTACTCTCAAGCGTATAGTATGGCGATATGTCTATGGCAATGCGTCACAAACAGAACTACACAAAGCTCAGTCAATTCAGAACTTTGCGGCAAAGGTAGTTACTGGGATGCGTAAGTTTGATCATGTGACACCAGCTTTAAACATACTTCAGTGGAAAAGGCTTGAGGAACAACGAAAGACTCATAGGCTCTGTTTACTGTACAAATGTCTAAACAAGCAGGCCTCCAATATCTATCTGAATTGTTCCATGCAAACTCACAAATTCATGAGTAAAATACAAGACAACAACACCACTTGCACGTACCTATGTCGACAACGGCGAGCCATCATAGAACATTCTTGTATCAAGCCACTGCTGACTTCAACAAATTACCATCAAGAGTGAAGCAATCAAAAACGTTTTTCCAGTTTAAGCAAAACTTAAAATCAATGTAGTTTTACAGACTATAATATATAATGTAATTTTTATCTCTATGCTTGTACATATTTTCTAGCCTAATTTTATTTAATATAATAAGGACTATACTTACATTTGGTGATATTTACTTATAGGTTTTTGTTCTATTAATTATTTTTTTATTTTACTGCTAGTTAAAAACCTTTATTATCTTAGGATCTGTGCAATGAATACATTACATTGCATTACATTACATTACATTACATTACATTACATTACATTACATTACATTACATTACATTACATTACATTACATTGCATTGCATTGCATTGCATTACATTACATTGCATTGCATTGCATTGCATTGCATTACATTACATTACATTACATTACATTACATTACATTACATTACATTACATTACATTACATTACATTACATTACATTACATTACATTACATTACATTACATTACATTACATTACATTACATTACATTACATTACATTACATTACATTACATTACATTACATTACATTACATTACATTACATTACATTACATTACATTACATTACAAGTGGATACCACCCAAGAAAAACAATATACATACTATGACAATTTTGTGCATTCATCCTTTAATGTAAATCAGCGGGTATTACAACAATAACAGAACCTATAGTTGATTAGGGTCGAAAAGCCTAATTTATTTTTTCGCTCCCTTGAACCAAAGGATTTTTTGACAAAAAGGTATGTTTCGGGGGGTTATTCTAAAAGTACGCACGCTTAAGGATCGTCTCTTTGGTCCCCTTTCCTTTGTTAACTTTAGTTAATTTTCCTTCTTCCCCTTTGTTTGTTGTACATTTTAGCGTAGGAGTTGCACAGAAAGTCATTTTTTCATATTGGTTATAGATAATCGATTCTTTGAAGATCATTGAATCTAAAAGCTATCCCTTTTCACCCACCCAAATAAGTTCATTATACATATACAACTTATCCTTCATGGCTTCATCACCAGATTTTATAAACTTTGCCATCAAACTTGCTTTATTCAAAACTAAAATCAACAAACTTTAGTGAGTTCCTGCCTCCGCACCATTTATCTCTATACAAGATCTGTGGTGGGGTCTTTTGTAGAGATCAGTGTGCCCCACAAAATGAGGTGCCCCCCACACGCACAGCCTCGTTTTGAACATGGTTGCTGTGCACCCTTATCTTTGTCAACACGAACTATGGAAGCTCTTGGGTCAAGACGTCTCTTTTGTTATGAAAGCTGAATTCCCGCTGGAAACCAGGTACTGATGCCAAATGTATCTTTTGAGGGCTTTCTTATCCTCTATACATAGTATCACAAGGGTTCCAAAAACTTGAGACTGTCATATGTATAAATTTTTGTATGACTGGTTTGAACTATGGCGTCGCGCCCACTTCGTGCACTTTTTATGATAAAGCTGTTTAAAAGACTGCTAAAAGTGTATAAAAAGAATATAAACCATTTGCAGCTTTCCAAATGTGTGCATTATATTCCTTTAGAATCAAAGGTCAATATTCAAAATATTTTCCTAGTATTAGCAAGTTGAACTACTAGCTGCTTGTTTTGTGATTGTCGAAATCTAGGCCGGTCGCCTTTCAGACTTTAAAAATTCATCAATATTTGTGAATAATTGATTCTTTTAAAAACAAAAAGTGGTAAAAATTCCCATCAATTAATTCACCAATTGATGTTTTCTTTTTCTCAAGCTTATCTAACCCCCTAGTTTCTAACTCCATTCTTAAACCGAATGACTTTGAATCAGAGTAAATTTCTAAAGCCAAAAGAAAAATCTTGGAGCAATCAACAGGTTAACCAATAATAGGGCGATCTTTGGTCAATCAACATTGGTCTTGTCAAGAACTCCATGATTTGTTCTAACTTTTCAAATCTGTGTAACTTTTCAATTAATGTGTCAAGGCTGAAAAGTGGCTTTGTTAACATGTTTTCTACTTCTACTTCTGCATTGATACTGAGCAGGACCGAGTATCGGTCGGTATAATACTCAAAGTGCAAAAAATAATATGTTGTGTAAGAAGGAAGAACCACAGGATAGGCTGTCCGCCGGATTCTGTTTATCTTGCAATGAGTAATAATACGAAAGATATACAGTAACAAAGCAATACCATGACAAGAATCCAATGTAACAAGATACAATTTTCAAAATAAATTAAATTTAAGTAATACTAATGTTTTGACCCGGCATATAGGGCTTCATCAGAGTAAATGAAACAAACGAGTGTTCGAATAAAAAGGGACTAAAAATTAAAAGGAACATTGAGAGGGCATTGTGGTAATGGATTGGTCAGTGGCATCTATGAATTAATAGAGGTGCAAATTAATGATAAAAGTTACATGCTAGAATAGAATTGAAAGAAATATCTATACAGTTAAAGGCAATTCTTTCACCTGTCTGTGAACATCGTGCGTCCGTGGATTAACAATGTTTATGTTCTTCAGTTCAATTTCTTTCTGAAGCTTCCTCTTAAATGTCTCTTCTTTAAGTTGCCTGTATTCCTTGAAGCTGTATTGGTGCCATTAGGTAGGATGGAATGTTAACAGCAATATTATCATTTACTGTCTTATGGAAGAGACATGACCTTGCAACAAAGCGTCTTTCTTGAAGGGTTGGCCATTTGAGTTTTATTGTCAGCATGCAGGAAAGCATATTTTCTTCTAACACAGAAAAAGCAAAAGGAAAGCTAAGCAAAGTTTTGCATAACTTAAAAACAAAACAAATAATTTAAAGATGCTTAAGAGTTGATTCAAGGTAGCAACTTATATTACAGTAATATATGAATAGCAACAAGGCCCATGGTTTTGCATATTTGAAAATTTACTATATGGAACTTTATTTTCCATAACTGGCTCTATAAGTGGCTACTATACATTAAAAGGGTGTTTATCTCTGCTGGTAAGGTATCTAGTACATTATTACGCACTTGTTAACAGTTCAGTATTCAAAATGGGTTTCCTGTCCTACCTGTCAAAATGGGTCACAATGTTATGAAACCCATTTTGCTCACTTGTCCTATAAATGGTTTGCAAATTTGGCATAAGCAAGAATTGGCTGATAGACCTTTGCTTTCAAAACTTTTATATTTGTGCTTGAGGTAATTTCTCTGGGAATTGAGATCCATGCTTCTTGGCATCTATAGGATATTGATGGGAGAAAGCAGAATAAAGTTACATGCAAATAATGTGTAGGATGAATGTAAGTACATTGTTTGTTGCTGTCTGGGGATAATCCTAATAATCAAAACAAAGAGGTAAATTTGTCATCAAAAAGTCTTATGACATGCAACTTTCCAATACTGTTAAGGTAGTTTTAAGTCAGGATTATAAACTGGTTTGCAATTTCATTGAGCTCCTTAGGCAATCAAACCTCTCTTTGAATCTTTTCTCTCTCCTCTCTTTTTCTATCTATTGAGAGAGCTCCTCCTTTAAGAAATTCCTGCATGCAAATCTCCCTGGTTTTTGTAAAATTATAAATATTTGTTGTTCTCTATTTTTCTCATTGTATGTAATTTATTTCATCTTTTGTAACCTGTTGTTGTATTTTAAAAGATTTGCATGTATGGATTTTTTTTAAAAATTAACTGAACTGATTTTTCCTGGTGCTTTTGTCCAAAAGAGCCAGTTTTGATTCTTCTGGTGTTGAGAAGGTTGAATCTTTTGCCAGTTGCATTTGTTGCTGGGTTCACAGATAAGATCATTATCAATTCTATCATGTAGAGGCAGCTATTTCGAAGCTGTAGTACCATGATCTTCAATTTGTTTTTATGTTGAAAATAAGATGGCATTGTATTTCAATAGATGTCTCATCAATGGTTTGGTCCATCTCAAACATTTGGAAAGTTTTTTACAAATGATGTAGCTAAGATGAAAGAAGACCTTTTGGATAAAAGTGGAGATGTATCAAAGGCAACTAACAGAGTGGCAGTTACAGATTCTGGTGAAGCTGAACTTCTACCTGACCTTGCCAATGTTTTTATTTCGTACAAAAGTCTAAAGGTACATAACCCCTTATTAACCCATCATTTCTGTCCTTATTACCATCTCTTGAAATTTCTCATCAATGTTTACGACTCAATTAATTTTTTATGATCATGTTTGTAGTGACATAAGCAGAAACATCCAAATACAAAGCATACAAAACTTAGGTGTATTTTTCAGCAAGTGCTTGCTTAGGGTTCTTTGGATATTTGTCATAGCTGGCAGGCTGTTTTCATGGGTTATTTGAAAGTTGATAGATACACACACTTTTTTTAAGAATACCTAATTGTTTGCTGAACCTCAATATTCCTCAATTTTAAATTTATATTCTTAAGCGACAAAAGGTATAACCTGGTTGCATTATAGTTTTAATGACTCCAAGGCCAGATATGTCTATTTCAAGACGTATAGCGTGAAACTGGCATTTAAGGCCCGTTTACATGAGAGCAGATCAGAACCGGATGGGATCCAAAAGAGGTCTTGTGTTTACATGGGATCTGGTGGATCTGTATACTTTTGAATCCACTATCCAAACACTTTTGGGATTGCTTTCAGATGTGATCCTGTATGGATCCGATCTTGACCAGATCCCATGTAAACGGGCGGATCTGATCCAGATCGGAAGGTAGTTTGAATATATAATCTGTGGCTATTTGGCGCCAGAAAACCGACATCAAGTTAATAGACTACTGTGTTGAAGAATTATTACGAAATTTTGACGATATGTTGTCATACTTTGTCCTCATATTTTCTTAATTCTGTCCACCTGCAAGCTTTGAAGTTTTGTAGTCCAATACTACTTTTCAAATTAGCGCAGTTTTTTCTTCGGTCAATGAAAATTTACCCTTCTTAGCGTTACCTCCCCCCATGTTGAGGTTGAACTGTGTTTTTATCACCCACGAAGTTCTGTAAATGTCATATGAGCGCTAATTTTCGAAAAGCGCATGCGCGTAACCTGTTGAATTTATCTGGATCTGTTCCCGTGTAAGCGCAAATGGTTCTAGATCGGGTCCGTGTAAAAGCATTGCCATTTCAGGGATCGGATCCAAAAAAATCAGATAAACAAAAAAATTAATTCTTGATGAAGATGGAATAGATCAATTGTTGCATTATTCTTAAATTGTTCTTGAATCTCAGCAAGTGTGCCTTAATATTCTTATGGAATTTATTCTTATACAAAAAAGTTTATATGCAAAAAATCAATTGATATACAAGAGTACATACCTTTCTGTAGGTATTATTGCGTTTTTATTACTTTTGTTATCAAGGGTACCGTGGAAGCGGCAAAGCACAGTGTTCAAAGGAGGGCTGATTATGTCCTCCAAACTCTGCGTAACAATGGCATTAAGGACTCCCAGTTTAGTACCCACAGATCATTGGAACGTGTAGATGACCAATACCAAGTGCAATTGGAAATCAATGTCCAATTTTTTGACTTTAAAGTATGTGAAGATGTTTGCAATTTCTTAGTGGAAAAACTTGATGAAAATGTTGTAGTTGGCAAACCATCTTTTAGCCATTCAAAAGGAAAGCTTGATGCTGTGAGGTATGTTTAATATGTCTGATATGTAGGACAAAGATTAACTTGTAATCTGCAACTTCACTTTTTTTGCCATAAGCAGAGTTTCTTTGGAATGTCCTCCAGACTAATATTTTATGCTACACTCATTTCACACTGAGATTTTATTTGTCTCACCCTTCAGTTGAAAGCCAAATTATCAATCAAAATAGCTAGTTTTGAAGGTACTTGAAGAAAAATGTTTTATTTTAATTTATAGAGGCAACGTTGTTCAAATCTCTTTTGCAATATAGTGCTGGCAAATATCAGCCCAAGTACAATCCCAATGAATTACTCATTGGTTTGTCCAGAGAGTGGAACTGGAAGGCAAAGCTTTTCACCGATAAGAATACCAGATAGAGTTTGTTGTTGTTGAAAAAGTCAGTGTATAAACCTCGAAAGACTTTAAAGGTTTCTTTTTGCTCTTCCTTCACAGGCGACAAGCCGTCGTGAATGCTGTCAAAAATGCCCGGATGAAGGCAGAAGCAATCGCACAATTTCTTAATCAAAAGCTTGGCTCAGCGATTGAAATTATAGAGGAAAGCTCTTCCGAAGTGGTAGGTGCTACATCAACTGATGGCAGTACGCGGGATCAAGGAATAAATGCGCGGGTGGAGGCAGCAACTGTACATATTAATGTGAAGGTTTCCGCGTCATTTGAAATCGAACCGAAGCCTAAGAAGAAAAGCCATTAAATAGTAAGTTATAGACTATGCCAATGCTGCAGACGAAAAAGACATTGCCAATACTGCTAAGACATTGCCAATACTGCTATTGCCAAACAACAAAGTATTCATAGAGAATTGGTACGAGTGAATGTTCTATTGCGATGTGAAGCCGGAAACAAGAGTGTAATGAGATGCTTCCAATGCCATAGCAGTCTTGTATTGTTTTTGCCTTTGTGTAGTGCCTTAGGAGCAAATCGAGCAGTTTTTATGACACCAAAAGTTGTTTGCCACCAAAGAGTAGCTTTTTTCGGCGCGCTAGTTCTCAAAGTATCTAACACCAGGTAACGACAAAATGGTTAATGGATTAGATTCATGTGCTGATCTTGTATACCAACAAGCATCTGAAATGCTGCACTCTTTCGGGGGGTTGCGTCTTGAAATATCTCTCATATATCATATACGAGAATGCGATGTCGTGCATATCAAAAGAAGCCTAAAGATATAAAAATAAAATAGGCACTTCATATGAAAAGGTTGAGATATCGTCAGAGACTCAAATTTCTGTGTTTCATATTTTTTGATAAAATGGCAGGAAACGATGACAACAGTAAGAGAAAGGAAGGAAAAGAAAAGTAGAAAGTGAAAAGATTGGTGTCCAAACTGAACTTGATCGCTTTTCTCAAATATTTCGTTTACAGTTTGAAATAATTTTCAATTCTATTGGAAAGTGGTTCTAGAATTTGATTCCCAGAGAAGTAGCAACGTTCTTTTTAAATAGATTTGGATGGTAAAGAGAAACCATGGCGAAAGATTTGCCTTATGATGATTTATGCCATTTTTTGTGTCGACAAATCAATTTTCAAGAGTTCTAATTGTTCTGTAAGTTTTATTGAAATTAAGTATTTTGAAACGCTTAAGTAGTGGGTCATTATTACAGTAAAGTTTGCAAGAGCTATTCCCCGAATAGCTTCACACAAGTTACATTTTATTGGTTCAGTCGATGATTTATTTGCCCATCCACCGTTGAGTGTTTCATTTAGTGCGTTTATCTTAATAAAGGATGTAAAGTAAAGGATGTCAGAGTGTCCTTTTGCTCGAGGTGTCTCACTTTGTAAATGATTCTGATTCATTTAGATAATTATATCTTCACCTGTTTAATCTTTTCTAGTTCTCTTAATATGTCAAATTTTTACATTAAAAGCAACAATTTTGAGAGTAAAGTTTTGAATCTAATCAGAGAGGTTACCTGCTTAGCTTCGGTATCTAGGCTATTCGAATGTATAGCCAGGGCCGTCGCTAAAAACATTCAGGAGGGGGAGTGGGGGGTGCCAGTCACCAATTTGTTGAAGTAGGGCGTGGCCTAAAATATATTCGGTTTTGGATGTTGCCTTTTGACACAGTTGATTTTATTCATCAAAGAGTATGTTCTCAGAGGCAAGCCGCCGAGAGGATTCGGAGGCCTTGGGGGGAAAACCGAAAGACTAGGCTCCCTGCGAGCGTAACGAGCAGAGATTTTTGCGACCGTGCCCTTTAGATTATCTTCAAAATATTTCTTGCAGTCATTTTTGGCAATCGTTTAGAACGATTTGCTATATTTAGGCATACTTTTTGCTACACTTCCTTAATTCCATTCTTAAATGCATTTCATTGTGGTTTAAAACGATAACTTGGAGTAGCAATTTGTGAGACCCCCTAGACCTAGCGGCCCTAGGGCAATTTGCCTCCTTACCCTGCCTCTCGGCTGCCCTGCTCACAGGGGCTTCCAGTACCTCCAGGATAAGCGTTCCTGGTTTTTCAATAAACTAAGAATTTTCCCCAATCTTTACGTGCAAATTGGGTGACCCTAGTTATGCCGATAATTGTCTACCAGGTTCTAGACCCCGGCTTCCGACAGGGAGTCATTCGAAATTTTTTGGGGACACTTGCCTCTCCGTGACATCCATAGCGCCATCTGTGCCTATTTTTTATTGCTGAGAGATTTTACGTGATACTTTTTCGCTCTTATCCTCATCTCATCCCTACTGTTTTGTAAAGCTATTGCTTTGGGAAATTTGGAAGCAAAACCCGACAAAACTCTATTTTTCGAAAATTTGCCGACATGACTTTTCCAAGAAAGGTGCCGTACCCCCCGCAACCTCCCCCCTCCCCTCTGGAGACGGCCGTGAGTATAGCACCCATAAACGAAACTGACTTCTGCACATTGCATATGCTTTTCTTTGGAAGCTTTAAATCAGTTTTTGTTGCTCCATTAGAATTTATTGTAAAATTAACACTCATATATTGAAGGGGGGGCCGCTGCAGAAGCGGAGGGGTTCAAGAATTTTGGTGTAGAGTGAAATAGATTTTTTAGCGAAGTTTGAGACGAATTTTGCTCTTTAGTACGATGTCGCAGTGAGTTATTTTCAGAATTGATTTTTGATATAAAAGAATACCATGAAATACTTAAAAATATGCAAAATTAGCTAAATATGGCGAAAATTGGGTAAGATATGGCCAGTCAAAGACTTCAAGTTTGCTAAGAGATTACTTTTATTTTGGCTGTGTTCATAAGGTTTAATCTTCAATGGAGAAAGAGCGTGTGATCATGTGGCCATTTGTCAACCAATTCGTAACACATTTAGCTGATTCTGCACGTTTACAATGCAAAAGGATAGTTACACCGTTCGGATCTCAAATTTCTTGGTCCCAAGATATTGCAGCAAGATCATCCAGAAATGCCTGCTCGTTAAAGTTTTTCATCCTACGGCTTTTGATCATTTTGTGTTCTTTTTGTAAAGAAACATTAAATTTTCCAACGCAAAAAACATGTAATGATCACTCACGAAGATTTGAAACACTCAAAATTCAACGGATTCTGATTCACTAGATTCACTGAATTCGCAGCACATCTCTACTAGATCTAAGCATTTACAAAACCAAATTTGCTGAAATCGGCTCAGGAACATAAACACATTCTTTTTTATGCAGGAAAGTTGTTATCAGACACTAACCTGGTTCACTTTAAGGAATTATTATCACTGCACATATTCAAAATTTTTGAAAATTTGGATGTCGCCTTTTGAGAATTTTCATGACCCCACCTATCAAACTAACTGGATTATGAACAAAACTCAAAAGCTTTTGATAATGAACAAATTTCAAAGAGATTTCCTAGATTAAGATCATTGTTACTTTTATGTTGTCCTTTTTAATTTTGTAATGCTCTTTTATAAGCATTATGTGTCTACTGGTAGTTGCTGCAATTTTGCTTTTTTAATGCCAAATCTCTTTTTCTTAGTTTTATCACTGCACAAATTTGAGTTTTTCGCTGCGCAATTATGATTTATCACTGCATATATTGGCTTTTACTGCACGTTAAAATAAACCCTGGGATTAAAGAGGATTGGTGATAACAGGCATCCTTGCCGTTTTCCGACTTTAACTTGGAACAAACCAGTCAAGTGGCCGTTTATTACACAGCGCATTCTGTGTATTCATAGAGGATGTTCAAAATCATATTTCCACACCTAAAGCTCTTAGCATCTTCCATAAAGCTTTTCTCTATTCCGTGTCAAATGCAGCTTTAAAATCAATGAAGTTGATATGTAGCGAAATCCGATAATTACGTGTAAGAATTTTCCTCGTGATTATATGTGATACTTCGGAGTACCTGATTTAATAATATACCTTTTTAATACTTATAGGTTCAACAACCAGATAAAAATATCAAAAACAGAAATAAAATAAAAGATGTGTTGAAACTGATTATTATAAACTTACTTTTGAATTACTATGACAAGTGGTCTCTAATGTGCTCAGCAACACGATGGTCCTTTTTGATATTTTTGTGTCCTATCAGCACTTTTTAGCTGATCATTTCGGTTCTTTTAATTTCTTTTGGACACGTTTAGGTGAATTTTGATAAATGTGGATGGACCTACCCGTGTATGAAAATTTGACTCGCCTTGGGGAAGACGTGTCCGCGGCTTTCAAGGACTTTATTCTGTGGCAGTAACGACTACATGGTTGTCATAGATACAAGAAGACGGGAATATGTAGCTGATAGAACAATAGAGGTAGTCTAAGGATTGGACAATAAACTGCTATCTTAGTTGTGCGTCCAGTTACCAAGGACTCGCTGCATGATGTTTGATCTTATGAGCCTTAAATGCAGCGATTAGTTTACTTCCAGTCTAATAGTTATGTAAACACAAGCCTTATTTGTTATCAAACACGTTAAATTTTGCTCACACGACGATTTGCAAAAATGGATGGGAAGAGTGAAAGTTCAGGCGGTACAGACGAAAATGCCAATAAAAATGGTAGGTAGATGTTGTGCCCGCAAAGCAACAGAGCAGCCAGCTACCAGATAACTTAACCCCTAGACCCACTACTGTCTTTGCAACTGATAAGGAACTTTTTTGGAAATATGCAGAAGTAGAAGACGCTGTTTGGCTGTGCAAGATGTGTTCAAGGCACTGAATGGCTTCGTGACGAAACCTGTGTGTTGTCATTTTGAAACCTCCCCCTTCCAAACACTAAAGAAATTATAATTGAGTGTAAAGGGCAAGCAATATAAAACTTGAACTCTACCAATAAACTGATTGTTTTAAGGTTTTTACCATTTATGAAGGCATTTTTTCTTTTCATCAGTAGTGGTTAGAATTGATTTCGAATGTTGCCCAGTCACTTGATCATCATCAATTTAATCTTTGTCTCTTAGGAGCACTATCATGACTTTTAATTGCCCATGGCTTGATTCCCCAGTCCTACCATCTTGCTTCTAACCTGATTGAACAGTAGAGAATTGTTAGTGCAGATTCTTTAACTGTTTCAAGCAAGGTCTATTGACAAATATGAACTGACAGGTAGATTGTATATGTCTTTTACAAATGACATGTTTTTGGTATTCCTAAGAATGCAAAAAAATCTAAAATGGTGTTTTAGGCATCTTTTTTCAACAAGTGGTTCATAGCAAGCAATATAAAATTGGTATGTGACCTTATAAAGCATACAAACAATACATATTTTTAGATATAAAGTTGGAATTTTGCACTAAGTTGAACATATCAAGTGCTATCAATTTTTAACAAATTCAAATTCATGTAATTCAGCAACATACTTACAATTTATCAAATATAAGTTAACCAAATATGTCTTAATAAAAGATACAAAGATAAGAATCGATTGATGCAATATGATTTATCGAATATAATTTTTAACAAGTTGCCCAGAACACTGAGAGAACCAAAAGGTTTTCAAGCCGAGTGCCCTGATGGTAGACCTACCAAGTCACACATATTTTGCATGAGACACACGCATTTTGCGTTAGACACATGCTTTTCTGTTCTTGCTTATGCTCACACGCATCAAAGCAGAATTCTCACACATTTTGCAACAAACTTCTTGGATTTTTTTATCCTCCAAGTAATTTTGCAGTTATTGAGCCTGTTTCATTTGTTTCATTAAATATCACTTTGTGTTCATTTGGTCAAATATAATAATCTCACAGCTTATAAACAAATAGATAGGATACATTGGTTTTTCAGTCACTGCATTCCTATGCCATATGCTCTCCAGAATTTCCATTGCGCGCTAATTTTCTGACTTTGAAAGGATTGACTGCTTGTTTGCTGAGGGACTGTAACAAGAAATTTTTGATGACCGGCAATCATGCAGTTTAAAGTAAATCCTCAAGGGGCTTCCCCTCAACCTGATATCCAGTGTCATAATATGGGTTGTAAAAGTTTATTCCAACAGAAATGTATATGAATTTCCATGAATCCAAATATTATTTACAACATATCTGATTCTGATGAAGGTCCTAAATGGTTCTGAAACCTTTCTAACAAAATCCTTATCATTTGCAGTTGGTAACTGGATGTTCTTTGCATATATTAAATTATTAGCCTTCGTGCTTGTAATAAATTTACAAAATCATATTTTTTATGGTAAAAGTTTGCCTCCACTATGAGTATTAATTAATATGTAATCATCATCATCAAGTACCATCTTCTATCAGAAGGTTGGCTACCATGACCCTCCAACTATCCCAATATCTGAGTTTTGGTTTGTTGTCATGGTCATAGATAGAACTAATGGGCTAATAGTAGAGATGGGCCCCCAGAACCACCTCTACAGTGTTTTTTTAGGGACACCATCCCTCTTTCAGGAGTTCTTAATATGTAATGCTTTTGTTAAAATATATACATGTAAGCGCATACCTAGGCAAACATTATATGGTCATTGCTTTATGTCAAATGTTTTCTATCAGACCTCACTTTTATGTTAAATGATGCATGTAGCGGCATAATCAAAGCCGTTTTAAAGCCTATAAAGGTTTTGAACCAGACAGACCTTAATAAGAGAAAAACTATGTTGTGTTGCAAATGCAGAATGTTTTCTAACCAACAGCTTTAACTGTAAATTGAGATAGTACCACAAAAATCAAGTAGACCTAGTTTGTAATTAATTATTTAGGGGAATGAAGAGAATTTCTGGGATTCTTTCAGTTTCCATCAACCTTTGTCCTCATGCAGGCCTCAAGCTAAACCTTTTATTTGACACATAATCTTGTTCATTTATTATGTATGAATCATTTTTTTAACCAGTGAGACAAGTTTTATTGTGAAATCAGGCAAATCTGGTCAGCTATGAATGAATTTTGAATATAGAGGCTTGCTTCCATGATTTGTATGGCTTTGTGGCTGCATGTCTTAAATGCTTGCTAGGGATATCTAGTTTTTCTCTCCTTTCTTGAACACACTCTCTTTTGTGTTAATGGAAATTACAGGGTACTTTGTAATAAAAAACCTTGTCAATTACTCATTTTTAGCAATATTTGAACATTTCATTGTAGATGACAGCAAGAAGACAAAGAAATCAAGGCAGCCTTTAAAGTCACCAAAGGTTGTATATGCTTCATCACAAGCTCAGGTATTGCTAATTAGTTTTTATGCATTTGATATTGACTGGTCAATGAGAAAAAAACAAACAGTGTTATGAAGAGAGTTCAAACCAAATGCTATTCGACACTCATGGTTATTATAATGGGAAATGAGTAGAAACGACTAGGAAACAAGAAGAAACAAGTAGAAACAGCTAGGAAAAAAGTAAGAAACAACTTGGAAACAAGTAGAAACAATTTTATTTATTTAGTGGAAATCCTGCATTAAAAGCTATGATGGTAGATATTGATATGGTATTTTTGTAAGAGGAATTAAACTATGAAAGCCTGATATGAAGTGCCAGTATTGTAAGAGCAAATCTCACTGGCATTGGGATTAACATGGACCAACTACCGGGAAGGTCAAAATAAAGCAATTTAAATTCTCGGCTAATAATCAAGCTTCCCCCCCCCCCTGAATTCAGTTGCTTTAGGAACTTACTGAAACTTTATAGAGGCTTTAGGGTTAGGCTCCCAAGCAAAACATTGTTCAAGAAGTAGATTGTCAACCTATACAGCTTGTTCCTCTAGTATATTGGAGTTTGTTCTTTTAGTTTCTGTTTCTTTTGCTAAAATTAGCGTTGTAGAAACATAAGTAAGCATTATCACTGGGTTTCCGTAACCTCATCTAAGACAACAGCTTTTGCGGTGGAGAACAACATGGCCGCACACTTAGGCCACTGCATCGAAGATGACAATGCCAACGTGGATGGATAAGCTTGCCTCGTTTTGGAGATCTAGTCGTTTCTTCAAAGTCACAAATCGTTTCATGTTGTTTCCTTATAGTTTCTTCTCGTTTCTTGTTGTTTCTTGTTGTTTCTTGTTGTTTCTTGTTGTTTCTTATTGTTTCTTGTTGTTTCTTGTTGTTTCCTGTTATAGTAAACGCAATTTGACACTAGCCTTTCTTAACATGTCTTTCAAAAACAAAAGGAATAAGTATTGTTGCAATGTCAAAATATGTTGGCCTTTACTCACCTAGAATGGTGCTGAAGAGAGGAATCCCTCAAGTGCCCTATTTTTCGCCTTCTTGTCAGTAAATAATGGTATATTCCAGAGGTAGAAAAAGATATTTGTTGTATTCTAATCTTTACCAGTTCCAGTTCATTTGGAAAAATTAGTCAATTTGTAACTAGTCAAAGTTTGCTATCGTATTAACAAAACTAATGAACAGCTTCTCATATAATTAGGAATTTATATCTATTCTCTAATAACCAGAATGGATTAATGTTTAGCTTTTCTCAACATTGTACAGAACCCCAAATCATATTTCCAGTATCTGCTTAATATTGAAAACCTTGAGAGAAGTAAACTTGCATAAGGCAACCAAATTTTAAATTTGTTTACTGTTTTATTTAGAAGATTGAGTGCTCTTCCAATAAATGAGCTAGGTCAATTTCCTTGCCTGCTTGAAATTGAAAACTTTGAACTTGCTTAAGGCAACCAAATGTAAATGTTTTTCTTATTTTATTTAGAGGAAAGAATGTAATATGGAGCTTGGTCAATGTGTATAATTGTTAATTGTGTTATTTGGTTTCTAGGCAAGTCGAAAGATAACAGTATCTATGGAAGCTGCAAAAGATATGATAAAGCAAATGAGAAGCTTGAAAAGTGACCGAAGGACCACTGTAAGTCAAAGTTTTCATCAGATAATGTTCTGCATCATATGCAAGAAAATTCTCTCAGGTTTTGTCTTCACTGCAGTTAATGGCTTTTGTGACTCAGTCTTGTTGATATTAAGATCAGAACATTATCTATATTAAGATTTTACCCCTGTAAAAAGTATCAAATTTGTCTACAGTATTTCTCTCTGCTTGTGATTTTTTTTTGCTTTGAACACTTAATATCACAAAACATCTTTGTTTTTGTATAACCATTGATTGGTTAAAAACAAAGAATTTGAAACTTTTTTCCAGCCAAAAAACTAGCGACTTTTTGTTTAAAACTAGCGACTTTTTGTCAAATGACATCTTGTGGGTACCCGTTCTCCAGAAGAATTTCCTTGATTTGTCAAGCTCAGGACACAATTCATTATTGTAGCATGTCATCAGTGCCCTTTGAGCAAAAGTTTTAATTAGAACAATTTTCTTTTCTTTCGGACAAATGGAATTCCAATGAACATATCGTCCAGAAAACACTGGTTTTTTTCAGACAATTTGGCAATTTGCATTGCCTTTAAGGATGGAATATTCAGAAATTGCTTTTGAAACATACATGGTGTTATATTAATTGTTCTAATGTTGATATGAGAAATTGTTTGGCATTACAAAATTTGAAAATGGTTTTTGGAAAAGCAAACATTTTACATCATAATTAAAGCCTTGTATCTTCTGATAACTTCTAAATATTTCTCTTTTCGCTTAGATGGATGCAAGACATATGTATATTCTTTCTCGAGTGAGTTGGTTTTTTTCGAAGTTAATTTCTTTTTTTAGAACTGGTTGCACCCAAATAGCAAAATTTTATCTGCGATCCAAGCCAGGATTGCTTTTTTTCTGCTGATGAATTGATTATTCCTATCAAATTTTATGTTGCTTTGTAAAATTCCACTCTCATAACAGCTTATTATGTTTTAGCTTGCAGACTCAATACCTTTAGATCAGTCAGTTGTTGAGGACTTCCTTTTGGGGGATGAAAATGTAAGTGAAGTGCCCTTAAATGCTATTTTTCCCTGTACTTTTCTTCTTTTAAGAGCATTTAAAGCTGTGCAATTTGGTGCTCCAATCTCAGACATAATCATAGATTTTAAATCTTGTGTCATTGAGTAAACCATTTAATCTATCAACATCTCCTCTGCAATGTAACATTTATGAAAAATGTAAAATGTTGATGAAAGATGGTTTTTTTTCTTCAAGTATGATGTAATGACAAACTTCTTTGAACCAAATGGCAACAGAAGTCTCTCATTTTATTATCAAGAGGTTCCTGGTGTAAGTATTATACTTTCCATTTTTTATCAGTCGCACTATCACTTCTTTAATGACAATAGTAAAAGTAAGAGAAACTTATTTCACGTTTCTTTCTTAGCTAACGTATGTATCTATTCGTTGCTCATTGCAGCTTCACCGTTCGGATCTGTCCCCGCACATTCAAGCTATGCCGAAGAAACTTGTAATTGGTACTAGTTCAGCCGAGGTAGTTCCTTAATTTGTTCAGTTTTGTCTTTCAAACTGTTCTGAACAATCAAACCTCTCCACCCGAACGCCTTTTTATTGTGCTTTGTTTAATTTTTTAGTGATTTATATGGTATACGTAATTTCTTATTTTATTTTTATCCAATGGCAAGAAGGGGCGGGGGTGGGGATCAGGGACATTTCATTGTCAATTAAAGATATTACTTTTCTAAAACCGGTGTGCGTAGTATTTTTGAGTGGCGTTGATATAACCAGGCTCTCCATTATGTTTTGACAGGCACTCACTGGAGTCTGTTACATCTTTTTGCGAAACTCAAACAGCAAACCAGTGACTACGCAGTCAGTCGCCCAGGTAATTGCCAGCTTTGATTTAGCGGTTTTGCAGTTTGACGTATAGTAGGATTTGTTTGTTTTTACCTCTAGCTTTAAAGCCCCGTATTCCTTGATTCAGCAAAAGTATCGTACGACTTGAAGCCCTTGCGTTGATAAATATATTTTTAGTTTATGATCTGTCTGCAGTTTTAGATACTTGATGTCGGTCATTTTGTAAATGAAAAATCTAAAGATCATTGGATCTAAAGATGGAAAATCGTTGAATCATCCCAAAATATTTCAGTTTTTGAGGCTCATTCATCTGCTCCCTCGTTTCAGTAAATTACAACCTTCCTTTTTTCAAAATCATCTTTGAAGGGAGCCAGAAGGAAATTGCCTGAGATCATGAAATGTATCTTGAAATGTGTCAGCCAGATTTGCATGTTTTATAGTGGCTTTTTCTTTTATCAGGATGTGAATTTCATGATGATGGACTGCTCCAATGGCAAACTTCTTGAAGGACTCGAATCAGTTTTTCAGAGCATATTTGTCCCATCTCTGAGCGCCTGCAAGGTAACTGCGTAAAAGTAACTCCGTAGCTGAACTTGAATAATCATAAAACGCTTATAAACTTAAAGTGCCTGTGACATGATTTTTTTTATTCTCTTAATTGAAGCGTTGCACTGCTCTTATAGTAGATCTGAACTTTTTTTTGAAATAAAAGCGTTTTTATATTGAAATTAAGCGAAATAGTGCGGCCTAGCCAAGTCGCTTTATCATCATTCGCCGTTTTCTTGTGACGTCATGGGAGGAACTCGTTATTGTAACAATGTAACCACTACCTTATAAAATATCACCCTCGCTGCCACTACTTTCTCTGGAAATATCGCTCATCTTGGACCTGTTAGATTTCCCTCATTGACTACGATACAAAAACTCAAAGGAGGAGGCGATCGGGTCCCTTCCGTGACGTCACAGTCTACTCATTCTGAAAACCAAGATGGCGATTTTTGGCGTAGAAGATCGCCAATAACTCCGTCATTAATCACGAAACGTAAAAGCTAACCTCGGAAATGAAAATAACAGGCCTTTTTACATAAGAATAGATATATAAACCCAAAAGTACGAAAATCATGTCACAGGCAGTTTAAGGACAACTTGGATAAGAAGGTGAATTTATAAGCTCTTATTGTTATTATTATTGTTATTATTGTGAATTTGGTCCAGGAGCCTGTAGCATTGTGGGCGTACTTTGATAAAATATCACAAAGGGTTCTGCATCAAAAGACCAGAATTCCGTTCTGTTGTCCGCGACGTTAAAACAAATGGCAGGTGATGACCAAAGTAAAAAAGTGACACCAATGCAAACCCAACACACACTTTGTTCCTTTTTATTTTTGCTATCAACTTTTATGCCCATATTCATTTCCCATTGCCAGCTATGACGTCATTTTTCTAGGACTGGGGTAAGCTTGCAGATCATTCGAAAACATCAAATACAGAATTCGTTGAGTCCCTTGGAAAGTTCGTTGGGATCCTTTCTACTGCAAGAGAAAACATGGCTGGAAGGTAAGAAATTTGTGTGCTTCTCGTAGCTATTTCTGAAAGCCGTTTGGCCGTGTGTCTTTTAGATTGTTTTGGAATTTGGTTTTTGGCAAAAATCCTCAACAAGCAGAATATTCAATGCAATAGTATTGCATCTTTCTTAAATTTACATGCAATCGCCCAGATGGTTTTTTTATAATAGCTCATTATTTCGACAGCAAAATTAGAATCTGCGCCTGACATTGTCTTCTTGGTTTGGTTAAAAATTCAGTGTTTTCATTACAGGGTTCTGCTAGACGCTGGTGACCTCACAAACACGCTCTCCAATATGAGGACTCCGTCAGAATATGTTCAAGCAGGTATCAGTGTGTTTCTTCTAGTCTTTCGTTTTTCCTATTTATGTGCAGCTGGAAGTGAAATATCTAATTGCCTTTGATACATCCCTTAGGAAATAACTCGGACTTATTGGAACAGATTGAAGGCCTTGTAGCAGTCTGGACGAAGCAAATTGAACAGGTTCTGGCAGAAAGTGAACAGGTATTGATGTGTCATTTGCTTAGTACCACACAAGTTCTGTAGCACACGTTTTTTAATAGTTTTAAAAAACTTTGAATCAGTGACAATGTCCTTAATTTACACCAAATTTGTTTCACTGTAGATGAGGAAAGAGGCAGACGACATTGGCCCAAGTGCAGAGCTAGACCACTGGCGAAAACGAATGGCCAAATTTAACAGGTTCCAAGATTTTGTTGCTCTTTTTAGTCAATTGCATCTGTTACACTAAATATTCCTAATAACGTCACGTTTTGAGCAATTCATTAACGTGATAACTTTGTGTTTTCTCAGCCTGCTGGATCAATTGAAGAGCCCACACTGTAAAGCTGCCATCGGTACATTATACGCTGCTCGCTCAAAAAGCCTTCGATACTGGAGAGAGCTTGACAGCAGGATTACAGACGCTGCCAATGAAGCCAAAGATAATGTGAAATATTTGTACACTCTCGACAAATTCTTTGTGCCACTTGTAAAGCATTCACCGGTGAGCAAATTTTGATGCAGAAAGTCCACCGAGTTTCTAGTTGAAAACCCTAGCATTGATGCAAAGATTTTGCATTTTTCTGCCATCAAGATTCGTGTACTTTTCGTTAACAAGAATTGTTTTTTGAATGTAATAACTTGATGGTTGAAGTGATTCTGATTGGCGACTTTAAGATTAGGGCGATGACTTCCCTTAAATTGACAAACGAAATCATTTCCTTTTGAGACAAATGTGTTTCTTAAGCAAAAAGATTTGTTTAACCAAATATAATATGCCAAGTGCTAGATGTTAAGTAAGATTTGTAATATCCATCTTATGCTTGGTGTGTAAAACAGGGTAGCTCTATGATGCCACTTCGATTTTCACGCGCAATGTCATATGTAGGCAACAAGTATTACGCACCTTACAGTAGATTGGTTCATTGCAATTCCCAAAATTTTAACTTTAAGATGGCTACATCACTTTGACAAGCTGATGCCTACTCAGATTCCTTCCTCAAATGTAATTTTTCTTCCCTTGACTTTTTTAGACAGAGATGATCGAACACATCCCAAGCTTGATGAACGCGATTCGTATGATCCACAGCATCTCGCAGTATTACAATACGTCAGAAAGGATGACGTCACTTTTTGTGAAAATAACCAACCAAATGATAACCACTTGCAAATCTTACATAAACAGAGGCGCCTCCAAGATCTGGGACATACCCAGGTGAAAAATGAATTTCTAAACATCTCTAAATCGAGGTTTCCTGGGCCTGTATGCTGCTTTTTGCATGCATTGAATCATTAGAATCACTTGTTCCAAATTATATTAACAGTATGCATGAATATTTTCTACACAAATTGCTGGCTCGTCTTTTTCCTATTCATGTCAATCTAAAAACACATTTTTATTGCTTTTTTGTCTTATTCTTATCCCAGTTAAATATAAACTCTCTTTTCATTTAGGCCAGTTTTATCTGAACGTCTTTATGAGTGCATAAAATTAAACGAGGAATATCAGAAATGCTTTCATAAAACCAAGAACAAGTTGAAAGAAAACCCAAAAGAAAGGCAGTTTGAATTCAGGTATTTTTCGTTCCATCCATTAGCAGATTGCAAATTTCTTGCCTGCGAGGCTCGCAGCATGCATTATTTGCCTTATTTGCTCATTTTATGTCTCTGATATCGTGATGGTAGAATCAAGCTCTGATTTGCAATTGTCTTATATCGTTTAGCTTATAGCTCACTTCGAAATTCCTTGTTTCTTGCACTGGCTTCAAAGTTTCTTGTTGATCTCAAAGCCGCCACGATGTTCAATATAAGGCCTAGGTCTTGCAGTTACAATGTCTTTGTTATAATTTTTCTAACTGATACAGTTATTTTCCATTCCAGCGAAAACTACATATTTGGAAAGTTTGATGCCTTTTGTAAACGTCTTGAGAAGTTAAATGACATGCTTACAACCATTGACAATCTCTCGAAACTACCAGAAGTCAAAATCGAGGTTTGAAGTTTCCTTCGTCTTTATTTTAAATGGGTCATTCTGCGCATATTTTTAATGTAACTACGTATATGCGCATTTCATTCAGTTTCTTTAAGCAAAGTCTATTTATCAGGATCCATTGACGAATTTCTTCCTGAATTTATTTAGCCCTAGGAGAAAGAAAGAGAATCGAGTCTTTAAGAAAGTTAGAATAGAATTGCGTATGCAAGGGTGATAGTAATTTCAAGTTGTTTTTCCACGTGAAGTTGTATCAGTATAAATAGTCTGTACTAAAATTTAAGTCCACATGTCGATAGCTGTTTTGCGGATAAGAATTCCCTCTCACCCCGCCCCTAAGGATTTTATGGATTATCTGTACTGAGTGGTGATTTTTCATTTTACTTGATGTCAAGTTTATTTCTAGGCTTTCATTTTCTAGCTAGAATTGATAGCATTAGCAATCTTGTATTGAATTTGATGATATTTTTTCTGTTCGTACTCCTTGTAAATTCATTTATTCACCTGTTAATGCACACGTTAATTCGCATATGCTAAACTAGTATTGCTGTACGACAGACTCTTCTAAGTAAGTGTAATTAGCTACTAAATGAATGTTGTTATTTTCGGTTGAATGAAATGAATTAAAAGATAACTACAATTAAAGCTATGTGGATTAGATTTGATAGTCTAGCAAAAGGACATGTCTTCAAATCTAGAATATCTCCCATTCCCCGAGAATTTAGTTTTGAGGCAACACTTACAGCCACCCCTATCCTATTCGCAAACACCTTGTCTTACATTCCCTATGCCCGAAACTCAGTCATGACGGCTGTGGTGCCAATTTTTTTCAACCTAGAAGCTATTTTTTCCAGAGATGGTTTTAAAAATAATGTTTGGCTGAGAACTCTTTAGGCTTTGTGTTGATTGCTGATCATTGTGCTCTTCCAGGGCATTGAGCCGATTGCAATGAAGTACACAACCATTGTTTCAACTGTGAAAAAGAAGTCATACGATGTACTCGATCACAGAAAGAGTGAGGTATTCTTCAAAGATCAAATTTTTATCCATCTTTGATAAGCTGCATTATCAAGAATATTCCAAATTGTTTTATTGTCCATTCTTGTTACGGTAGTTTAGCATGCTTTCTTTGCTCTGTTGTGATGTCCCAACCATTCGACAATTGTTTATACAAAAATGCTTTGTTTTGAATACAGTCATTGTTTTCAGTTCGATTCCGACTACGAAGAATTTCGATTGAACATAGAGTCTTTAAAGCAACAGCTGCAAGGCTTTGTAGATGCCTGGTTTGATAAATCTTTGACGGTGAGTTTTGCTACATTTCCCTTACAACTTACTGGTGTGCCTTAGAAGTCAAGAAGATACTGATGTTGATTCTTTCGAAGGAGTCCAAGAGGATGAAATTGTTTAGAAGATGTCCCAGGGTTATCAATTGATGCTAGTAATTATGATGTAGATGAGGACATTATAATTGATTAAATTTCCTTGACTTTCTTAGCTGCTAGCAAAGCTTTTCAAGAACATTTGTGTGAAATAACAAAATACCTTTCTATAACTTTTCTACTTTGAATTATTAATTAGGCCCCCTCTTTTAAGCCCACCTCTAGGACTGAAAAAATTAATAAGCCCCCCGAGGCTTAATATAACTTTTAGGGTATTTTTGAAGTACACTGGAAATGTTTTGTTAAAATTAATCAATCACTGGCACATAAACAAATCAATTTATTCTAGTAGATTTTGTAATGTGTTTCATGAAATTAGCTGACTGTTTTTCCATTCAAGACGGCAAGGGCATTGGAGCTGCTGCAGAAATTCGAAAGCATTGCTGGGGTTGAGCTGTATCTAAAGGATAAATATCAAAAAGTGTTGACCAACTATGGAAAGTAAGTTCATTACATTTTATCATCACGCTTTTATTATCACGTTTTTATTATCACGTTTTTATCATCACGTTAGAGAAGGGGGCTTATTAGAGAAGGGGAATTTTAAGAGAAGAGGGCTTATTAGAGAAGGGGAATTTTAAGAGAAGAGGGCTTTAAGAGGAGGAGGCTTTTCAGAGAAGGGACTAGAAATTCAGGACAAAAGTTATGAAATGTTATTTTATTTTTCTTCTTCTACATCTATGAAAAATAACTAATACAAGTTGCTTCTAAAGTTAAAAAAGCGGTTAAATATCATTTTAATGACGACTTGATAATGTCCCTATTGTCATCAGGGTCAAATGACAAGTCTGGTCATAAACAAGGAGGGGAATGCTGAATTGAAAGGCTGAGTTTATCTGGTGTCAAAGATAGAGAGGTGGCTTATTAGAGAGGAATTTAATAGGCAGGGGGGGTGTAAAAGAGTGTTTAAAGCTTTAAAGTGATTAACGAGGCACACAATTGGAAGGCCTTGTAATTTCACATTAAATAAAGCAGACTTTGATCGCTAAGAAACAACAGCCTAAACTGTCACCACTGTCATAGTTATCTTTAATTAGTTACGTTATCTGGGTTACATTGCAGGGATCTGGATCAAGCAAAAAGACTCTACCAGAAGCAGAAAGACAGTCCTCCTCTTCACCGAAATATTCCACCTGTAAGCTTTTGAAATCTTAAAAAAGGCCTTATATGCTTCGTTAGGTTCTAATTTGATAAAATGTGACATGTCAGTTCATGTTTCTTTGTAATTTCATTTCTGGATTTATGCTGTTCTGAATTTCTTTTGCATTTGCTCTTTGATTTTGTCAATTTTTCATTTTTTTCTTCTAGATATCAGGTAAAATTTCCTGGGCTAGGCAGTTATTCAGAAGAATATCGGAGCCAATGGCAGTTTTCAGGAATTGCAAAGGCTTACTAAAGGTGAAAACTACCTACTGACGAAAGTTGAATGAGTTTTCTTTACTAAAGACAGTATAACTATTCTGTTTTCTCTGTAAACAGCAAACAAAGTTGTTTCTTTCACGACTGAGTTTTGTTTCATTTTATAATCGTCACTTAAGTTTCTTGGAACCCTCGTTGCGAGCTTGTATTTTTGAAATTTTCTGTCAAGGTATTTTTTCAATAAGTTTCTTTTCCATGTTTGTCGTAGGGTGAAGATGCCAAGAAAATTGTGAAAGGGTATAACAAGCTTGCTTCAGTTCTCATGGAGTTTGAGGTTTGTTTTTACGTAACAAATATTCGCCTCTTAACACAGCTAGAAACTGTTCGTCTCAAAGCAATAAATCGTCCCTTCTTTGGACAACATCCAATGTCGATATGGTTTCTTTTATAAGCCTTTTGAAAGCGTAAATGGGTTGGTAGAAATTACAAGTTATTTTGATAAGTTTTTTAGGTAGCTAGATGACTTGTTTGTAAACAGTTTATTACTTTGAAGGTTTTGTATCATCGAAGCTGGTACCAAGCAGTGGAATCGTTAAGGAGTGGAATGAATGCATCATTACTTGTCAAGCACCCGCAGACCAAGGTTCTTTCAGTTTTGATTTGCTCATCGGGGCTTTGTTTTCACTTCGTTTATTAATACAGATCCTCTCTGCCCGGTTCTGCTTCCATTTGCCCCTAATTCTTAACCATGAGTAGTCTCTCTGCTATTCAGCAGAATACCAAGTATCTTTGGCCTACCTTGTTCCTTCTTATTGGTATTTATACAGCTTTCTACAGGCCTTGGTAACGTTCATCTGCACTGCATTTTCTGCACTATAATCCTCTGTATTTCTTTAATTCTTTCTTTCTTCCGTTTTTTCCTTCCTTTTTTTCTTCCTTTTCTTTTTTGTTTTCTTTCTTTCTTTCTTTTAGTTGATATGACTCATTCATGTTGGCTAAGGCAATTACAAAACGCCAAAGATACAAGCACTAGATCAATTCTTTTCCAAGTATTTGATTTCCCGTCTCGAAATAAACTATTTTGCAATCAATGAAATTAAGTCAATCTCTGGTGCTTGCGCTCTTTGTGTCCGGAGTTGGATAACACAACCCGATCATTTGCTTTTTGCAGCAAGTGTTCGTCAATTTTGACCCTCAAGTGCTGGAGTTGATACAGGAGTCTAAAGCAATGCTGAGGATGGGGTTACAGGTATCCGGTTTCTATGACAATACATCGTTCAAAATTCTGTACCATTTGTTAACCACTGCATGTTCCATGAAGCAGTATTTAGAATGTGATTACGTTTTCTGCATGTTTTCAATTTCAACTTGCTACTCTCACATATTAATGCAAAGTTTTATTTTCGTAACCTGCCTACAGATCCCGGACTCGGCCAAGGTGCTTTGTCTGAAGGAAGATCACATCAAAGCAACACACATGAAACTCACCGAAATACTGGAGAATTACAATCAAAGAAAATCTGAAATCAGTGAAATTATAATGCCGCTGATGAAGCCGTTTCTTAATCGCGTTGATGAGACGATCAAACCGGGATTTACCATGCTCACCTGGTCTTCGCTTAACATCGATCCTTGTGAGTATTTCCGTCCACGTGTTCACTTCCTGTGTTGGGCTATCTATGACTGCTATCGTCTTGCAGACAGGGATGCCTGATTTGGTTTTTTCGTTTAATTTCGGTTAGAATTAACTAGATTTAGTCTTGCAGCGACGGAAATCGGGCAAAAAGTGAGTATTTGATCAGATTGGTGTATTTAGGCAACTTTATACTCGTTATTTTAGTGTATTTTGATATAAACTATTTTCGCCTGTCGCATCTTATTTTGAAAACCTCATCCGCGTGTTCACATTGAAACCTCTCCCCTTGTAGATGTGAAAGACGTTCACGCTGCCTTACTAAGGTTTGAGCAGCTCAGTAAAGAGGTTCAAGATATTCTTGAATGCAGAATCGAGGCTGTTCTAGAAGAAATAGGCTCCACGTTGCTCTGCTGGCTGCCTGATGAAGAGGCTGCCAACCCTGACGAGTTTTACCAGGCTACTGAAAAGGTCTGTAGCCACGAGGCACAGCAGTTGAGCAAGTAGGTGTCAAATCAACTTCTGCTAACTAATTATTTTCATGTTCTTCTTTAAGGTTTCAAGCGCCGAAATGTGAAACATATGACTGACCTATGCACATTAATGCGCAAAACAAGGAAACGGCAAGCCCCATGTGCCACTCTGTCAGCAAAACAGTATATATAGCTGTTCAACAACGCAGTATTAATTATCAAGCAAAAAGATAGTCGATTGAAAAATTAACAAAAATTTGAACTTTTTTTCAGTTATTGCCTGCTGGTTGAATCTGCAACAGATGCTCTTATTGACACACTGAAGCAGCATTTAAAACCAAAGGAGCTGGAAGAAGTTAAAGATAACAACTTCCCTTGCTTGATACCAGATTCGAACAAAGCTAGAGGCAACAAAGGCAACCGGTGCTTTGAATGCACCCCATGCTGCTTTTGGAATCTTATATCTTACTACAACCAAAAGACCATCGATTCTTTGGTGAAATGCACCAGACTCTCTCTCGATTCACTCAAGCGTCGTATGCAACCCCCAAGTAAATATAACGCCTCAACTGAATCTGGAATTCCGTTAAGCTCAGATTCAAAATCAGCTTTTTTCAAGGTATGCCCTTGTGACTAATGTCATTTTCTTGCAACGCTTTAAGATTAAACGCGCTAAGAATGTTCAGCTTTGTTGTCTATTCGGTCTGTAAATTTACTTTGCATTTCAATATTCTGTATTTGTCTACTGAATACGTGAATTTTTATTTTTATTTCTAGGCTGGCATCATTCTCTCGATTCCATCAATTGTCATGAAACCCAGTTTAGATGACATCCAGCAAGTTCTCAATAGAACTGTCCAGACAATGCTCAAAGTTTGTCAAGTAAGGGAGCAGTTGTTTTAACGACCATGTGATCGATTTCCCAGCAAAACCCTTCGTTTGTTTAATAACATAATGGTAGTTGAATTTCGTATATGTGTAGTTTTGCTCTATAGGATGTCTACGAATGGCGACAACATCATGTGATTCATCAGCTACCCATTCCGGTGGTGGAGGAAGGCAAGCCTACCCCACCCGCTGCAACCCGGTCTCTATACAAGATTGTTTCTGAGCACAAGGATGTGGTCAAAGTTGTCATCGTATTGAGCTCTATAATCAGCTCTTCAAAGGTCGATGCCAATAAGGTGCTTGAGAAGATGAAAGACTTCCAGGAGTTGTGGACGGAGGTACGATTATCTCTGTTTATCATTTTCCTATTTTGCTTGTAGTCAACCTTCATCACTGACTGCAAGCCGTGTGATTTGAACTTACTCAACACAAGCCAGTGTTCTAGACGATATTTGATTTGATGTGTCTTCAAATAACAATGCTCATTTGATGCTCATATGTATAAAATCGATCTTTTTAAACTGCTTTTTAGATTTCTGTAGTCTTCCATTGCAATCAAATAATATCTTTATTGCACTCTCTTCATTCTACCTTTTAATTGGTACTGGTTAGTGTAAGAAAAGTCTAGCTTGATAATTTATTCAGTGTTAAAGGTGCCCTTTTTATTTTAGGAACCTGAGGCAAAGGTGAAAGCCTTCCTTGAGAATAAGCCCTTACTTTCCGAGTTTGATGCTCAGATACGGTATTATCAAGAGTTGGAAGCCCTAGCAGATGACCTGCCACCAAGTTACACGTTAGGTGCCGTGACTTACATGACAGAACCTTTGAAGCGGGCTCTCATGACAGAGACAGGCGTCTGGAAGCAAGCCTATGGACGCGCTCTAGCAAATAAGGTAGTTACCTAGCTATATTCACAAAGTTTCTAAACACATTATTAAGTGATAAGGTAAACGACAATTGGCGTTTTCTTCGTTATCAAAGCTCATGAACATTATAGAGAAGCACTTAGGCAGGGTTGATATCGCTTGATTATTTTATTTTCAGGCAAGTGCTGACATGGAAGAAATATTCACTTTCATTGAGAACTTGAGTAAGCGATTATCAAGGTCAATCAAAGACCTGGATGATGTGAGAGGAAGCATGGCTGCTTTAAGTGAAATTCGCGAGGCAGAGATAAGGTTTGTTTGCTTCAAGTTTCTTTTGTATGTCCCTTCAACTGTTCTTTAAATGAGCCATTCATTTTGTCGTTTATTTTAAGAAGCCGCTTATTAGATGGTTTTGTATTTTTGTGAGCTTACTCTGTGATGTATACGCTTCTTTTCTTCAAAAGACTTTGCGATTTTAAGGAGTTAGTGAATTTATGTAGCAGTTCTGGAGCCTTTACTGCATATTAAGATGCAGATTTTTGCGCCATTGATCACCGCAGTTCTCCATTCTGGAAAACAACAGGCCACTCTTGATATAGCAATCTCAATATTAAATATATGTAATATATACACGTTTCACAGCACAAATGAATTTGTGCTTGATAAATAGAGTTTATTCCATGTTTGTTGATTTGCAGGATTGATATGACAATCACACCAATAGAGGAGTCGTACGCACTGCTCAACCGCTACGGACTACACTACCCAAGCGCAGATGCAGAACGAGTTGACGGGCTGACATACGCTTGGCAAAAGCTGAGAACACAAGCCAGCACCGTTGCAGAGCATTTGCTCATTATTCAACCGGAATTCAAGACCAACTTGTTGGATGGCATCGATGTCTTTAAAGTTCAGCTGCAAGAGTTTGTTCAAGATTATCAGGACAAGTAAGCACAATGCTCAGTTTCAATTACTTGCATTCTGAGTTCAATGCCAGAACTTTACAACAGATCTGTTGAGTCCAGGTCCCAATGTTGGAATGAGCCCCATCAGTACAAAAGTCTATTGAGTACCACTTATATTCGATCGTGCTTGTTTGAATACGCTTTGCCCACAAGCTGCATTTATTGAAATTTAGAAGTTGCCATTTTTTGCAATCTGCACTACCTATAGACTCTATCTGATTTCGTTTTCCCGTAGTTTCTGCATCTTTTGAAACGTGCATTATTGCAGATTTGTTTTATTTGATCTGATCTACGGAAAAGCCATCTCTCGGTCGCTTTTTCATTTAACTTTTACGATGAGCTGGGTTGAGAACAAGGTTGCTTTGGATTCATTAATCAAAAACTGAATGGTTAAGTTATTCTTGTTAATTTACGCAATAGAGGCCCTGGAGCTGCTGGAATACCACCTGGGGAAGCAAGTGACAGGCTCAGTATTTTTCAAGCAAGGTTTGAAGAGCTGTGGAGAAAATACATCACTTATTCAGGTTGGTATTAATCATGGCTTCTCATAAGCTGCTACTGCCGTTGCTAGAACTCAACTAGTAGTTGAGCTAATTAGGTAGAGACTTGCTTGAATTAATGAGAATCTTCCTCGGCACTACTGAAACCTACTGCTCCTAAATGGATCTCTGTTTTGCATTGACCAACCTGACTGCAAATGTTAACATGTTTAGAAAACAATCATTTTTACAATATGTGATGATAAGTTAAGTATTTCTTCTTCTGATAAGGAACTTTGCTCGTCTTGACTCTTTCACGAAAAATCGCCATGCATAGCAATTCAGCAGATGGTTGAGCTTAGATCAGCATTTGCTTAAGTATGCTTCTTTCTACTTGCAGGTGGGGAGGAGCTTTTTGGACTTAGCATCACAGACTATCCGGACTTGCAGCAGATCAAAAGAGAGCTGGGTCTTTTGCAGAAACTTTACAGTCTTTATAATTCGGTCATCGAAAATGTCAATGGTTATTATGACATCCCATGGGTTGAGGTCAATATTGAGAAGATAAATTCAGAGCTGCAGGATTACCAGAACAGGTAATGGGTGCAGTAGTTTCAAGCTGTGTATCGTATTGGTTGATTGCCTTAGCATGAAATGAGTACAAGTATTTACTCATCAGCTGAAAATTGCATGAAATGAGTACAAGTATTGACTCATCAGCTGAAAATTGCAAAGGCAGCCCCCCATAACAAAGCAGCCCTTTTCAGTATTTTTCTTTTTGAATTTATTATTTTGATATCTGAGTTAATTTGTCCATGATTGTCTGGTGTTTCTTAATTTTTGAAATTGTTAATTTTGTAGAATAAGAAAACTACCCAAGGCTTTGAAGGATTGGCAAGCCTTCATTGACTTGAAAAAGAAAGTTGATGATTTCAACGAATGCTGTCCGTTGTTGGAGATGATGGCTCACAGAGCAATGAAGTCGAGACACTGGGACAGAATAGCAGACATCACCAAGCACACATTTGATGTTGAATCGGACGCGTTCTTGCTGAGGAATCTGATGGAAGCGCCGCTTCTCGAGTTCAAAGAAGACATCGAGGTTCGTTTTTGTGCTGTATTGCTATCAGTGAACAATGCTTTAATGCAATATTTTCTGTTCATCACATTTTCTTGTTGAAAATCGTTTATAACCTGTATAAATATGAAGAAACTGTTTCTTAAAGATAATGCAAAAAGATAATGAAAATTATTTTTGTGTAGGACATTTGCATCTCAGCTGTGAAGGAGAGGGACATTGAGGCAAAATTGAAGACCGTAGTTTCTGAATGGAACACACAAGAGTTGTCTTTTGCTTTGTTTAAGAACCGCGGCGAGCTGCTTCTCAAGGGCGCTGATACCTCTGACGTAGTTTCATTGATGGAAGACAGTTTAATGATTTTAGGATCCCTTTTGAGTAACAGGTACGTTAAGATATGAAGCTTGTGCTAAGTAAGCCACGTGATAGCTACTGCAAGTCTCTTTAAGTTGCTTGCTTTAATGTATTCCAATAATTCACATGTTATCAAGAAACTTGAATTTTTAGGTACAATGCTCCATTTAAAGCAGACATCCAAAAATGGATTGCAAATCTTTCTGGAACAACGGAAATAATAGAGAACTGGCTGTCAGTCCAAAATCTATGGGTTTACCTCGAGGCTGTTTTTGTTGGAGGTGACATTGCCAAGCAGTTACCGCAAGAGGCCAAGCGCTTTTCCCACATCGACAAATCGTGGATGAAAATTATGAATCGCGCACACGAGAACCCAAACGTTGTTCAGTGTTGTGTTGGTGATGAAACGTTGAGCCAATTGTTGCCGCATTTGTTGGAACAACTTGAGATTTGTCAAAAGTCTTTAACTGGGTAAGTTGACTGGTTGAATGTCTGTACTGTTTTTTAACCTACCCTCACGCTACCATTCTATGACTTTGTAATAATGCATATACACAAATTTGAAATAGAACATCCGACTGTTTGAAATGTCATCCACCGCGTAAAGCACAGATAGATAAATTTTTCTTTTGTTTCTTCAGGTATCTGGAAAAGAAGCGTCTTGTTTTTCCGCGATTTTTCTTCATCTCTGATCCAGCACTTTTGGAAATTCTTGGTCAGGCTAGTGACTCCCATACGATTCAAGCCCATTTGCTTGGCGTTTTTGACAATGTCAAAACTGTGACATTTGATGAGAAGCAGTATGACTTGATCCTCACTATCAACTCAAGAGAAAACGAGCAAGTAACCCTGGAGAAGTCGGTCCTTGCTCAGGTATGTAGGGAGCAGAGATAATATCCGTCAAGGGAGCAGAGATATTTTTTAATGATAACCTTTATTTAATTGGCATCTTTTCGCATTGATAAGATAATGAACATTTTTGTTAACTGGTCTGTCATAATGTGCTCGATGCAGTATAGGAAGATCTATACACGCTTTATGTGTATAGAACAGAACAGTTGCAGCGGTTGCCTGATGATCGCATTTTAAAAACCCCAATAAACCTAAACATGTCCTGAATCATATCTCCATTTAGTCAGTTCAAGTGGTTGGATTTGAAATAATTTGCTTCCAAATGCTGTTTCTCATTTATTAGGTTTTGACATCAGATCTCACTTTATTTACACAGGGTAACGTGGAAGTTTGGCTCGGAAACTTGCTGGAAGAAGCTCGCAAATCACTCCACGCAGTCATTCATCGAGCAGCTTTTGCCATCAAGGATTCGTCTTTCAAATTAATCGAATTTCTCGATACGTTCCAAGCACAGGTTCGTTATTTTTTTGCAGATAAATTTCATCTTATTTGACAAATTTGAGTGAATTTCAAGAGATAGGAATTGAAATCTTGAAGAAGCTATACATCTTGTTTACCAGATTTCAGTTCATTAATACAGCTAAGGTATGATTATATTTCAATCTCGGTATGAAGCATTAGCACAAATATTTCTAGTAGAATAAACTTGTTATCTCGCTGCATATCAGAACTTTTACGCAACCTTCCATCTCCATTGCAGTTGGGTGGAAATTTTAATTCTACTGAATGCGATTATTTTAGGTTGGCCTTCTTGGCTTACAAATGATTTGGACTAGGGACTCAGAAGATGCACTCACGAAAGCAAAAACAGACAGAAAGGTAAATCCGTCACTTTATTTTTGCATCTAGATTGAATTCCATTTCATTTATTCGCTTCTGGTATCCTCAGCAATGACCAATCATTCTCCAATTCATGCATACCAAATTCTGTTTCAGATCATGCAGCAGACAAACACCTATTTTCTCGAGCTTTTGAATCAGCTGATTGAGGTGACGACACGTGACCTCCTTCCAATAGAGAGAGTAAAGTATGAAACACTGGTCACAATCCACGTTCATCAACGCGATATCTTTGATGAATTGGTAAGCTTAACGTTCTCATATGAGACCCACTCTAACGTTTCATTCTTTGAAAAGTGTCAGACGAAATGCTTGAGTTTGCTTTTCTCAAAACTTTTTTTTAATTTTGTACTACCAAAGAATTGTTTACTAAGATTCTTCTGATCCTAAAACATCTGATTCCAAAATGTTTCAATATGCCCTCAAACAACTTTGATTTTTATCATTGCTGGTTTTTCTTTATGCCGCCAATAAACCGAAGCTTTCTCTGCTTTTCTTAGTTTCGAATGCACGTGAAATCCCCATCTGACTTCGAATGGCTGAAGCAGTCAAGGTTTTACTTCAACGAAGACCTCAATCATTGCATTGTATCAATTACTGATGTTGACTTCATTTACCAAAACGAGTTCCTTGGATGCACAGATAGGCTTGTGATCACCCCGCTTACGGACAGGTATATACACATACTGGCATATCTACGATCAGGCTATGCTCCGATGTTGCCTGACGGTCACATTAAACTTGAAACTAGTAGCAACTTAGAACCGTATATGCGACTGGTCTATATTATTCAATGTTACCAACAGGCCAATTGTGGCAGAGCTATGATAGCTACCAATTATTACCAAAGACTATTGCAAGCAGGGTCTATAAAATTTTGAAATTTCCTCTCAACGCACCAGCTCTTATTAGAAAGACCTAATATGCTATAAATAATACTATCAGAAACTGTAAAATTCGTTTTTGAATCATTTGGTGGACTCATATGCAAGTATTGCACCTGCTCCAATGGTATCCGAAACTAAGGACCCCTTTGGTCGACAGGTTGGACAGAAAAACATTCAATGCACAACCGTCTTAGTCAAAGTTGATTTGCTTTCAAATTATCTTAGCACTGTTAATTTCAATTAACCTAACTTATCTTTTTTGTAATTTTTCAACATGGCTGTCTTCAAATAACAAAAAAAAATTATGTCCGAGTGACATACTGTATGTAAAATAGTATATATATATATATATATATGTAAAAGAGATCGAATAAAAATGAATTGCTGGCTTTTATGCTTAAATTTATTAGCATCTTTGAATTACACATTATAAAAACTACGAGCAACTTGTTTAATGTGAATTTTTTGTGGCTTCGTGTTTTTAAATTTGGTTGAATTTTTTGAATGTAGATGCTACATAACCCTTGCTCAAGCGTTACACATGTCTATGGGTGGAGCGCCTGCGGGGCCTGCCGGCACTGGGAAAACAGAAACAACTAAGGTTTGCACTCTTTTTAATTACTGCGATCGTTGCTTACAATAGAACTAGGTTCGCAAATGACTATTTAGGGCTTTTTGTCATGCATTAAGCCAACGGTATGATTTTATATAGCCTGCTATCGTGGCCTTTTCTTTTTCACACACGTAAGTTTTTATGTTGCAAAAAAAGGTCTAGAAAAATAGTTTATATTGCCAAGTGACATCTACGTGCCTGGAACCATTGTCCTTCATAGAGTTGCTCTTCAATCGACAGGATATGGGCAAAGCTCTTGGAAAATACGTGGTTGTTTTCAATTGTTCTGATCAAATGGATTATCGTGGACTTGGGAGAATCTACAAAGGTATGTAAAATATTTGCATATTTTGGATTGGCAAAAACTTTGCAGCTTTGATATTTTGCTTAATGGTCGTGGTTGTTTAAATCTGAAAAAAAGTTTCAGAAGGCAAGTTTTTCGGGTATTATAAAGATTGCTGGGCACTGAAAATTTTATTTCGTTTTTACTGTTAGGTTTAGCACAGTCAGGAAGCTGGGGATGTTTCGACGAATTTAACCGTATAGAGTTACCCGTACTGTCAGTGGCTGCGCAGCAAATATACATTGTACTTACAGCTAAGAAGGAGCGAAAAAGACAGTTCATTTTTACGGATGGTGATGTTGTCAGCTTGGATCCAGAGTTTGGCCTCTTTCTGACCATGGCAAGTATTTTCTCGTTTTTTTAGTCTTCCTAGCTACTGCCTTGGAGTTCCATCAATCATCGTTGTGAATAGAATAACTATTTCTATTCCATTACGTTTGTAGATGAGTTGCGTGTTTTTCTGAATGCCGGTATTTTTTTTAGAATCCTGGATACGCCGGGCGTCAAGAGCTTCCTGAAAATTTGAAAATTCAGTTCCGAACAGTAGCAATGATGGTTCCTGACAGGCAGATCATCATGAGAGTTAAACTTGCTGCGTCAGGTTTTATTCAGAACATTAATCTTGCTAGAAAGTTCTTTACGCTGTACAAGCTTTGTGAGGAGCAACTGAGCAAACAGGTATTTCATTTTCTGGTTTTTTTTTATAGATTTGTAATTAATTGTTTTGGTCTAGAAGGTATTAGGTGACATATTGGGTCGCTTCTTTGCAATGTTATTCTGGGCTCTTTTTGGTGTCATTCTTAGCAAGATTTCGTTTTATTTCAGCCGCGTTTACAAAGAAATTATAGCTCGAAATTGCAGCTCAGCTTTGTCATATTGGTGTTGTTAGAAGCAGTTGCTATAAAGTTCTACCCTATCCATGTTTCTCGTTTCCTTTTTTTAGGTGCATTACGATTTTGGTTTGAGAAATATTTTATCTGTTCTGAGAACACTGGGTGCGGCTAAACGTGCAAATGCACAGGTAGGTCGAAGGAATATCTTTATTTTTCAATATAATGATTCCTTGTGTCTATATTCGATATCCTCATAGTTCAAACCTTTCATATTCCTTAATAAATTTTCCATCGTTTTTTCTCTCAGGACAGTGAAGAAAAAATCGTAATGCGAGTCCTGCGTGACATGAACTTAAGCAAACTTGTCGATGAAGATGAGCCATTGTTCTTGAGCCTCATCGAAGACCTGTTCCCAGGACTGACTCTAGAAAAAGCGGGTTACCCTGACATCGAACAGGCGATCGCTGACTGTGTGCAAGAAGCAAATTTGATCAATCATCCGCCATGGAAACTAAAGCTTATTCAGGTAAGCACTGACTGAGATTGAATTGCAATGTGATGGTGTTGTGATGCAGAATGTCAATAGATGGAAGAAATACACTTCCGCAGTTTTTTGCCAATTCTTTATAACTTAAATGTCTTTTGCATTTTGTTTTATTTGTTTGATACTGTGCTCCTACTTTCAAGTATATTATCAATAGAATGAAATGTTTTATGCAAAAATACTAATGAACTAGGCCTCCATAAAAACTGAAACATCGACCTACACTCTGCTGGTTTTGCAAAGGTAAACAATGATAATTTATTGCTAAAGTTTTTCCCTTCAGCCAGAGCTGCTTGATATGGCTATGCTTATGCTACGCTCCCTTAAGTTCTACGCTCTTTCACTATCTACGATCTCCTATCGCTGTATCATTTAGTACTCATGTGCATGTCCCTTGTAGCTGTATGAAACCCAACGAGTTCGCCATGGTATGATGACGCTTGGCCCGAGTGGCGCAGGGAAAACTACATGCATACACATTCTCATGAAGGCAATGACAGTCTGTGGCATGCCCCACAGGGAACTCAGGATGAACCCTAAGGCCATTACAGCGCCGCAGATGTTTGGAAGGCTTGATGTGGCCACCAATGATTGGACAGACGGAATATTCTCTGCTTTGTGGAGAAAAACGCTAAAAACGAAAAAGGTAAGCATATTTTGACATTCAATCCTTCACACGCTCAACCCATTTTTAAGCAAATTGATATGGAGCTGGCGCCTGCGTCGATTGACAGGGAAATTTGGCTTTTTGTGGCTCGGGATAGGAGCAGAACATGGTGCTAGATGCTAGACAACTTTTTAAATGCTAGTGACCTGACCTTTATAAACTGTTTTTTGACGTTAAATGCATAAAAGAGCAACGCCTAACATCAAATGAAAGTTTCAAACAGCCTTATTGCGCACGCGTACTGAGGGTTTAGCAATTGTTTTAAGCTATTTGTATCTTGTATCTTATAATGCTTGTTATCAGTTCTAACAATACTCTTTTAATGCAATATTAGATTTTAATTGATATTTGGTTTGCAAGAAAATAATAACTAAATGACTAAAATAAAGAGAATGGCTGATCTTCCGGAAGGTTATGCTTAATTTGTTCAATAAATTTCGGCTCGTCAGGTGCTTTTTCACTTTTGTAAATGGGGTAAAGAAAATTGTGTCTTTTGTTGTAGTGGGGACACATTTCCTGGGTTCTACAAAGTGACTGAAACCTTTTTTGGCATACTCCAGTGTTTTGTTAGACAAGTCATTTGACATCCGCTCTTGGCAAATAATCTCCATTAACTTGACCGTGGTAAACATTTTGATCGGTCATCTGTCCTTTGTTTCGAACTTTTGTTTCAGCTTTTCTCTAGTTGATTTGAGTTTTCTTATTCCATTATCATTTAACAGGGAGAACACGTGTGGATAGTTTTGGATGGACCCGTGGATGCCATTTGGATTGAAAATCTAAATTCAGTTTTGGATGATAACAAGACGCTAACCCTGGCGAACGGGGATCGTATCCCAATGTCGCCCAACTGCAAGATCATTTTTGAGCCTCACAACATTGACAATGCGTCACCGGCCACTGTCTCAAGGTAAATTTAAAAATATACCCCTTTTGCTGCTTAAAATTAGATTTTGGCTTTTCGTGTCATGACAAAGCCATTTCTTGTTGATTCTATATTCAATACAGCATCTTATCAGTGAAGTAGAAGATTGCTTATTTTTTAAATTGTGCTTTTAAGTTCATAGATTGTATAATTTAGCATATTGTAAATCGTAGAAACGGAATGGTTTACATGAGCTCTTCTGGGCTGAACTACGTACCAATTTTGGAAGCGTGGCTGAAAGGGAGGCCTGATATGCAAGGAGATGTTTTGATGCCACTATTTCAGCAAACATTCACGGCTATTAGAACGTTTGTGGCACAGAACCTGAACCCAAAGATGGAGGTGACGAAATTCATTTAACCTTTGTTTCTTTAAACATGCTGTGCCGACTGATAACTGGCTTCTGGCACGATCATTTAATTTTGTGACGGACGGCTGGCGGCCAGGCGGACCATCTATTGACCGTCTACTTACGGGAGAACATATTGGTTTCCTCTTTTCATCTCCAAGGGCCCGTTCACACTACTCCGTTTTCAAATGAAAACGGAGTCAAACTAATCCGTTTTTGCCTTGCTTTCACACTACTCTGCTATGAAAACGGATACTTTCGAATACGGTGCGAATTGAATACGCTCTGTTTTCAGTGTGAACACCAAAAACGGAGACATTTGAGCTTTTGGTTACCTTTTTGATGACTTGAGTCTTCGTAAATTCGTCTTTCTATTGTTGCTCTTTTAAGCTTTAGTGTATAAAAGCGATTTTGCTTATTAGCTGAATTCCCTCTTAGGTGTTAGAATGTAATCAAGTCGCTCAAGCCATCAACCTTCTAACTGGTTTAATACCAGGCGAAGACTCTCCAAAGCAGGCAGATGCCAAGTTTATCAGCAAATTGTTTGTTTTTGCACTCATGTGGAGCACAGGAGCTTTGCTTGAATTAGACGATCGAAAAAAGGTATTTCAGATTCATCCTTTTTATATTGGTTATTGTGAGGATTGCATGCTGAATTGGTTTTAAATATTCGTCTTGCCATGGGCATTTAGTTAATAGCAAACTTTTTTGTTAAATTCCTTGCTATTTTACCAGCTTTTTGGCAAGATCCTCCTAGCTTTGCAGCTCTCAAATATTTCTTCTCGCCCTTTTTTCTGTAAGTTTGCTATATATTTTGATATAAAATGTACAGTGTCAATTATTAGGAAGCTTTTTAACTGCTATTCTTTTAACAGCTCGAAGAATTTATACGAGAGAATTTTGCAAGCTTGGATCTTCCTCCTTGTAAGGGGCAGGACACCATATTTGAATTCCTCGTGAACGAGGATGGTCAGTGGGAGCACTGGGATGAGAGAGTGAGTTTGAACCTTCTTGTTTTGTGCACTCCATGTACAGTAAAGCTTATCAGTTCAAAGGCCATTTATCAGTGCAATGTCAGTTCATTTTATATTTGCTTTGCTGTTGAGTTTAATGCAGTGGTGCCGTGGAGGGCGGTTAGTGGGGTTGACCCCTTTTTCAAAATTAGTAGAGATTTTGGGGCCCTTAACAAGCCAGACGTAGTTTGGTTGCGACTTGGCAATGTGAAAAAACCGCTTTTCATGCTGTTGAGTTTGCATTAATGAGCAAGTTCAGTTAGCCTTATAGAATCGGTAAATAGTTTGTAGATGTTCCTTACAGCACAGCTCTCCATCCTAGCTTTCTAGGACGTCACCCCTAGTTTGCTGGTCTAGACGTATTAGGCTTAAGTCTAATGTATGAAATAGGCAAATTGCACAGAGAGATATCATCAAGTTAAAATTACCTGCATTCTTGTTCATGTGTATTTTCCAGTGATTTTATTGGTTGATTGGTCCTTTTAGGTGTCCGAATACGTCTATCCTACTGACTCGACTCCAGAATACTCATCAATCTTGGTTCCGAATGTGGACAATACAAGAAGTGACTACCTTATCAATGCCATTTCGAAGCAAGGAAAGGTCAGCAGCTCACTACTTCTGTCTCTTAGCAGCTTGTTAACTGCATGCAGACCTTGGGAAGAGGGGATGCTCTTATATTTGTAAGGTCTGCGCGCTAGGGCTAGCAGCTTCTGTAAATGCTCAGCCGTCTGTTGCCTTTTTGAGCTTTTTATCAGATCTTTTCTAAGATACTGTATTCACATTTTCAGTCACATTTTATCAGCTAACTTTTATGTCTCTGTTCTAAAGTAATGACTTGGATTTAGTTCTTTTAATAATTTTCAAATTCATGTCTTCCTCTCTACAGGCTATCATGCTAATTGGAGAACAAGGAACTGCGAAAACAGTCATAGTAAAAAATTATTGCAAGAAATATGATCCAGAGCTTCACCTTTTCAAAACCATGAATTTTTCGTCAGCGACCACCCCACTAATTTTTCAGGTGTGTAAACCCATTTGTTGAAAAGGGAACAGTGATTGAAGGCATGCTGGTGTTTGTTTTTTTTCTAGTTTAAACTTGTGTTTATCTCACTGGTTTGTTTTCAATCATTCATGTTTGGAATATTGATTCTACACACTGTGAAGAGAACCGTTCAATTTGCGTTTATCTGAAACATTAAATGATGAATGCGATGATAAATCTGCAAAAAGAATGTTGTTTCAGCAAAAATCGGTTTTTATTACAGCGAACAATAGAGAGCTACGTTGACAAAAGAATGGGCAACACTTTTGGTCCACCGGCAGGCCGAAAGATGACAGTCTTCATTGATGATATTAATATGCCAGTGATCAACGAATGGGGAGACCAGGTTAGTCTTTATTGATAATAGGACCAGGTTAGTTGATTCTGTAGGCAGCTTGCCTTAATTTTTGGAGTGTGCTATTTTGCTTTGAAGAGCGGCAGGTAGAATATTCTTTGGCATGGTCACTCAAACTTTCTGATTCTCATTTGCTTATAGGTCACCAATGAAATTGTGAGGCAAGTGATGGAAGTGCAGGGATTCTACAGTCTTGAAAAGCCAGGGGACTTCACAAATATTGCTGACATTCAGTTCATCGCCGCCATGATTCACCCTGGAGGTGGCAGAAACGACATACCTCAGCGTTTGAAGCGACAGTTCACTGTCATAAACTGTACAATACCGTCAAATGCCTCTATTGACAAGATCTTTAGAACAATAGGCTGCGGGCATTTTTGCAGCGAGAGAGGCTTTAACCCTGATGTTATTCAACTTGTCAATGATTTAGTGTCTTGCACAAGAAGCCTTTGGCAAAAGACCAAGGTCAAAATGTTGCCTACTCCAGCTAAATTCCATTACATATTCAACTTGAGAGATCTCAGTCGTATTTGGCAGGTAAGTGATAGGGCCCAAAGAATGAAAAATCTTATTTTGGAGGCTTTAATCAATTTTTTATCTTTATTGAATCCTTATATCCACCAAATTTCATGGTGGTTAAAGTTGTTTTGGTTAAAGAGTTTGTTTGATTTGAAGTAAACCCTCTCCAAAATGTACGGTTTTAGCAGCTTGAATCTTTCTTTGAAAATCTTATGTTTTCTCTCTCTGCCGCATTGTCGCTATAACTTAGATCAATTTTGACTCAGGGTATGCTTGTTGTGGATTGTGAGGTTATGACGAGCCAGAAGATTCTGCTAGATCTGTGGAAACACGAGTGTACCCGCGTTATTGCCGACCGCTTCATTTCATCAATTGATAAAGACTGGTTTGAGAAGACAATCAAAATTGTGGTTGAAGAGCTCGATCAAGAGGTGGCAGCATCCGTTGCGATGGAGCCTTTCTTTGTGGATTTCCTGAGAGATGCGCCTGAAATTACTGGTATTCACCTTACCCATCCTCTTTCTTCTTGCCCAAAGTAGCCGGAAACAATTTTATTTATAAGTGCATTGACTTAAACATATGTGACAGTTCCTACATGTAGAAACTCAACAAGTTTTCCCATTCATTCGCAAATATTATGCATTTTTCAGGCGATGAACCAGAAGATGCCGTTATTGAAGATCCCAAAATTTATGAGCCAATTGCTGATTTTGAGTCGTTAAAAGAAAGACTTAATATGTTTATGGGAATGTACAATGAAACAACAAGAGGAGCTGGCCTGGACCTTGTGTTTTTTAAGGTTGGCAGTGTTTGTTATATTTGATGACAGATCTATAGCAACAGTTTGTTGAGCGTTCATTTAAATCTTCATAATGAGGCTCGTGTATTGCTTCCAGCTGGTCGAGTCGGTTTAGAACCAGCTCATCCGAGCAATTTTCCGATTCTAACATTGTAGATTGATTTTTTCAGGATGCAATGGTTCACCTAGTTAAGGTATCTAGAATAATTCGGACACCAAGAGGCAATGCACTGCTTGTTGGTGTGGGTGGCTCAGGAAAACAAAGCCTGACCCGATTGGCTTCGTTTATTGCTGGCTTCGAAACTTTCCAGATCACGCTGACAAGGTAAGTGTGTTACTTTTAGTTGGTTTCCTAATCAATTCCGTTTCTGCTCTCTTGTAATTAAAAGAAAGCTTAAATGTAGACTCGTGTGGAACATTCCCATTGTTTGCACTTTTTAAAAAAAGCTATTTGATGTTTGCTTGATCAGCGTATCTCTGTATCACAGTGTCTTTGTATTAAAGTATCTCTGTATCACAGGTCATACAACGTTGGCAATCTGATGGATGATCTGAAGTTCCTCTACAAAACGGCTGGCCAGAAAGGAAAGGGAATAACTTTCATTTTTACAGATAATGAGATCAAGGATGAGGGTTTCCTTGAGTACATGAACAATCTACTTGCATCCGGCGAGGTTAGCTATCATTTTTTTAAATAAATTTGTCGTTTTTCTATCATTTGAAGAAAATTTAATCTAATGGTTTTTTTATGGGACTCATGACATTAACTTCTTTTTCTTAATTTTCTGTTTGCCTGTTTTTTCTCACTTCTTTCTATTTGTCTTCCAGGTTTCGAATCTCTTTGCAAGAGACGAAATAGATGAAATCACCCAAGAGTTGATTCCAGTGATGAAAAAAGAGTATCCTCGCAGACCGCCGACCAACGAGAATTTGTACGAATATTTCATCACAAGAGTGAAAAACAACCTTCACGTTGTCCTTTGCTTCTCACCGGTATGCATTTGTATACTGAAGTTCAAATATAATAAAATGATGTGCCCTGTGCAGATGTTGTATGGCAAGAGACAGTGTGAGAGTTAACTTGCCAACCGGCGCTTAAATTTTATGATCATAATTAGATTTGGAAATTGTTTGCTGCCGTTGGCAATATTAATTCAAGACAGAAATGACACATTTTGGAGTAGATAAAGCACAGGGCAACTCGTAACTCTTCAATCTTTGCATAACCATTTTGCTGCAAACTTTCTACTTACGGTCGTACCTCATCGCTGTTTCATGTCTGCTTGCTAGGTTGGTGAGAAATTCCGGAATCGGTCGCTAAAATTCCCCGGGCTGTTCAGTGGTTGCACAATGGATTGGTTCAGCCGATGGCCGAAAGATGCCCTGGTAGCTGTAGCCCGGCATTTCCTATCGTCTTATGAAATTGTTTGCACCCCAGAAACAAAAGAGTCAATAGTGCACACAATGGGAATTTTCCACGTGAGTCTGCATTGCTAGTGCGCTTAGTATCCCAGCTGAGGCCGCCCCTTGAACTTCAACCTGGAGAGGCCACAGAGTAGAACAAGTTTTGCTATCAATTCTAAACAGCAGCTTACTACAATGTACGAGAGCAATTGCTTAATTCGTATGGCCCTGTATGGGAGCCATGGTATTCCTTTTCTGCTGTCCCTGCTTAGTGGAGCTTTGAATTTTGTACTGCTGATTATTTAAGGACCAGAGCGATTTATATAATATTTTGTTGTTGTTTGAAACTACTCTGTTTAAAACTACTAAACCAGAAATAGTAAGGAAAAAGGCTATAATACAGAGATTTAAAGATAAGTAATGCTAAATTTTGGACCTTAGGAAAACCTATATAATCTGTTCTATTGTAATTTGAATTTTTCACGATCTCCTACAGAATTTGAATTAGATTTTTTTGACTTTAATCAATAACTAGATTTTTTAATATTTATAGGACGGGGTGGCAGAAGAATGCTTAAAGTATTTTGATCGGTATCGACGCCAGACCCACGTGACCCCAAAGTCCTACTTGTCGTTCATTGCTGGTTATAAAGGCATTTACAAAGACAAGCACCAGGGCATTGAGATTCTTGCAGAGCGCATGAATACTGGCCTAGCCAAACTGGTGGAAGCAAGTGCTTCCGTAGCTCAGCTTTCTCAGGAGTTGGCTGTGAAGGAGAAGGAACTCGCCATTGCTTCCAAAAAGGCTGACGTAGTGCTGCAGGTTGGTTTTGTCATCTGTGTTTGTAGTGTTGCCTGATATCTTTTTTGAATAATATTAGCTGTTCGCAGTTGTTATGAATTATTCTATGCTATTAAATAATATTAAATACAGTATTGTTTTACTCTACTTTCGTCCCATCATGTTGCATCTAACCGGTTGAAGTCAGTGCAGAATGACGGTATTCACAGCCAATAGTGTCGCGTCCGTAAATTTCGTGTGCAAAATGTTTTCTAGTTGGGAAGCTTGTTTTTTATCAATTATATTCAACCCTGACGACTGCTGCTGCTGAATGAATTCTTAAGAATAATAAAAAAAATTTTCTCGTATGAGTCTATCAATTTTATGATGCCTGATGAAGGTGTTTGCTTTGATTTAGGAAGTTACTGCCAGTGCTCAAGCAGCCGAGAAAGTCAAGGCTCAAGTGCAGAAAGTAAAGGACAAAGCTCAGGCCATTGTTGATGACATTGCGGTAAGAAAAGCGACTTGTAGCCTATATTTCTTTTTAAGGAGGGAGGGGGGATGTTCGACAGCCACGTGTTTCTTTGGCGAATAATTAATTGGTTCACGATTCTTTTCGATTTTAAATGCCTTCTTGAAAGAAAACCATGTATTTGAAGTTGTTTCCTCGGTGCGTTGCTTCTGGGACGTCTCTGTGACATATTTTGTATGCGTGTTGATCGATGACGTACTCTGTAAACAGGTAGACAAAGTTGCTGCTGAAGCAAAACTAGAGGCTGCCAAGCCAGCTCTTGCTGAAGCAGAATCTGCCCTTCAGACTATCAAACCAGCCCACATCGCATCCGTACGAAAGCTTCCGAAACCACCTCACCTTATCATGAGAGTTATGGATGCTGTGCTCATATTGTTCAACTTGAGACTGGACCCTGTTGTCATGGACCCTGAAAAGAACTCTGTCAAGCCGTCATGGAGCGAGTCGTTAAAACTCATGAGCCAGACCAGTTTTCTGCCGCAGCTGATGAACTTTCCAAAAGTAAGCTTGCATTTTTAGCATTTCCAAACTATAAGGATTGGTAACGTTTAGCCTTTATTGCAACAAGAAGATGCGCTAGACGCCATTGCACCATGCTAGATTTGGTAAAATTTACCATGTTGTTCAAATCAACTGTTGGCGTTTGTGTTCATTTCAAAATAGATTTTATAAAATCCTGTTAGATTGATTTGTAAGAGTGTCACCTTTCGAGAGTGTTTATTTAATCGTTTTCTGTTTGCTCCTAATTTAGGACTGCATAAATGGGGAAACTTGTGAGTTGCTTGCTCCTTATTTGGAAATGGAAGACTACAATCTGGAGAGTGCTAAGAAGGTCAGCAGTGACGTTGCTGGATTGCTGCAATGGACAAAAGCCATGTCCTTCTTCTTCGGTGTTAATAAGGAAGTCTTGCCACTGAAGGTACCAGATTATTTCCACTCAATGCCTCTTAAATAAGAATTGCGATATCTCATTATAACAATTTTTTGCTGCTAATTTCAACGTGAAAAGGGAATAATAAAAGGCACTGAATTCTTGTTTATGCTTTTAGCGAAACTTGTATCCTTCACCGATTCCAAGATTTTGTTCAATTAGTTACTTTTGTTTTGTAATCGTCGCAGGTAATGCCAAAAAAAGCTTCCAACTTCACCTGTTTTTTCATCTTAACAACAGCATGATATTTTAGATTTTGTCGCTGCATTCTTCAAGCTTTCTCGTTTCTGCAGGCGAATTTAATTGTACAAGAGGCTCGACTGAACACAGCCCAAGGAGAGCTGGAGAAGGCACAAAAAGAGCTAGACGCAAAGGAATCCGAGTTGGCTGTTGTCAGAGAGAAGTTTGACAATGCCATGAAGGAAAAGCAGGTACATTGCAAGTTGGCATCTTGTTTGCTCTTTTTGTATTCGATACTTCCGAACATTTTGCATTTCAACTTGAAAGGTGTACAAAGATTTTGAAGCTATTTGCTTTTGTAGACGTTGCTGGATGACGCAGAGACTTGTCGCAGAAAGATGACCAATGCTACTGCTTTGATTGATGGTCTCGGTGGCGAGAAAGTGCGTTGGACTGAACAGAGTAAAATGTTTGAGCAACAAATCAACAGGTTGGCCTCTTTATAGCCATAAGAATTGTATTGAATCAGAACTTCACCTGCCACAATTGCAAATACTATTCTATGCGGCGTTTTCCTGTCATTCCAACTAAGTTTCACTTTCAATTCGATTTTTAGATTAGTTGGTGATGTTTTGCTTGCTACGGGATTCTTGTCGTATTCTGGCCCATTCAACCAAGAATTTAGAGACTTGCTTTTAAGCAATTGGAAAAAGGAGATGAGAAAAACCAAGATCCCATTTTCAGAGGTAATTTTTCTAGCAAATAAAATGAAATGAACACATATTGTCATAATTACTTAATTAATGATTTTTTTTATTTAAGCATGCCAGCTAAAAGATTCAATCCTTATTCTTGATTTCATTTTGCCGTTTCCGTTATAGGATCTGAATTTAACAAATATGTTGGCTGATAATGCAACGATAGGCGAATGGTCTTTGCAAGGTCTCCCCAATGATGAGCTTTCTGTTCAAAATGGAATAATCGTCACCCAAGCTGCAAGATACCCACTCTTAATTGATCCACAGGTAAGCTCTCCATGGCCTGATTTCCATGACCTCACCTTTACGTTTTTCTTTGGTTTAAATCATAAATAAATATGTTTTAAGCCTGGAAATTTCGTTTTGAATGCAAGGAAAGAGAAGTTAATTAGTAAAACGTATGAATGTCTGAAATCTAATCCAGTTTCCAACATCTACCAAACATTTTCCAAAGCTTTTAACTTTTCATGGCAGTGTGATTGATATAAGTTTTTCTTTAAAGGGCCAAGGAAAGGCTTGGATCAAGAAGAAAGAAGCTAGCAACGAGCTACAGGTGACCGCGCTAAATCACAAATACTTCAGAACCCATCTTGAAGACTGTCTCTCTCTTGGCCGTCCGTTGATTATCGAAGATGTCGGCGAAGAGCTCGATCCAGCCCTTGACAATGTCTTGGAAAAGAATTTCATCAAATCTGGCAAAACTTTAAAGGTAGAGACAGCTTCTTTTGTTTGTAGTACTAAACTAATAACTCTTTATAAGTCACACTGTGTTATATTTATAAAAGGATTGCTGGAAAAAGTATCTTGAAACCTTAAGAAATATAGTAAATCCCTGCAAAGGAGAAGGTAAGAATTTAAGAACTGCAAACTGGCCTTTATCATAAGGCACCTTGTATCTTGATTACCTTTATGGTTGGAAAATATCTAAGTTTCGTGATTTTACAGCGATATCCCCAAATTTCTGTATTTTTATTCATAACAAATTTTGTGCCTCAGAGAAAAAAATTGAGATTGAATTATTCAAGGATTTTCGGAATTTTAAGACATTTTAGATCTTTTAGCCCCTTATATCTTGGAATATAGCTCAGGGAAAAAGAGCTTTTGACCCTTGAATGACAATTTGTGTCTTTGAAGTAAGAACCGAGAATAGAATGATTCTTGAAATAGGTTGTTCTTTGCAAGAGTTAAATGTTATAGACAGTGAAAAGAACTTTGTCCGGCCATGTTTGGTGAAGTTTGATGATTCTGCTCAAAAGCAATACAACATTGATGTTACTCTGTTACTGTTCTATGCATTTGAATTGCTACTTGATGTTATCTGTAGGTAAAAATTGGTGACAAGGAAGTTGATGTCATGAAAGGATTCAAGTTGTATGTCACCACAAAGCTACCAAACCCTTCGTATACCCCGGAAGTGAGTGCCAAAACAGCCATTATTGATTTCACTGTCACCATCAAAGGACTGGAAGACCAGCTACTCGGCAGGGTCATTCTCAAAGAAAAACAGGTATTATTTTTGTTGCTGGATTTTTTAAACTTTTAATTTTCTCTTTTTTGCATTTATATTCTGAATTAAAAAATTGTTTCTCCGTTAAAAATTAATCACCAAACAATCAAATTATTAGAATGAAACACGTGCAAAACATCCTTTGTTTGACTAAAAATTGCGCAGGCAAATTCAGAGCCGCTGATAAATTCGAAAATCTTACAAAATTAATAATTCACAGCAAAAGATGTGCATCTGCCTGAGTTGTCGATACAGTGTAGATATTTTGTTGTCTTTTTTCATAGATCACTTAAAATTAATCGGCTATTTTTTAATCATACTTATTTTCCGTTGCTTTGTTTTGTTTAAATTCTTGTTGTAAATTAGTTTCCAGTAAAACTATTGGTGAAGCATTTTAGTAAAAAAATTTGTGCGATTGAAACGATTAATGAGTGATTTTTAATTGTTTAGGAACTTGAAGCAGAGCGAGTGAAGCTGATGGAGGAGGTCACGGCGAACAAGAGGAAAATGAAAGACCTGGAGGACAACTTGCTTTACCGACTCACCAGTACTCAGGGCTCTCTAGTTGATGACGAATCTTTGATCGGGGTCCTCAGTGTAACCAAACAGACGTCGGAGGAAGTCAGTGAAAAACTAATCGTCGCTGCCGAGACTGAGTTAAAAATCAACACCGCCAGGGAGGAGTACCGGCCAGGTGGGCGAGCAATAGCAAACCACGTTTTGCTTTAACTGCTAGACTTCCTTTAAAACATCGGGTAGACTATTAGACAATTGGGTGGACTATCGTAAGCTGTGTAATGGTAGAAACGGTTTAGACCCAATATTTCAAGGTCTTCTTTCATGGCCGCTTTATTGAGCATCACTCGCATTCACGTTTTGCCTTTAATTTTTCCTAAAATCTTTATACTTTATACTCCGCTTAAACACCATTGATGTAGATTGACGTAGTTCATTCCCAATTTTGGCAATTGATAGTACAATCCTAGCTTTGCAATTTTAGTCGCAAAATGTTTTTGTACTATTCAGCCAGCTGGCTGCCAAGCAGGGAATTAGCCATTGATGTAATATCTACTCTTTCCAGTTGCAACTAGAGGGAGTATTCTTTACTTCCTAATCGTCGAAATGTCTTACGTCAACATCATGTACCAGACTGCATTGCGGCAATTCTTGGGCTTGTTTGATTTGTCAATGGACCGCTCAGCGAAGTCACCGATTCCATCGAAAAGAATTCAGAACATTGTTGATTTCCTTACGTACGAAGTCTTCAAGTACACGACTCGTGGTCTTTACGAGGAGCACAAGTTTCTGTTCACGCTTCTTCTAGCACTAAAAATTGCTCTGCAAGAAAGGAAAGTGAAACAAGAAGAGTTTCAAGTACTTATTAAGGGTAGGTCTAAATTACTTTGGACATCTACATTATAGATTTTGCTTCCAGTAGATTTTTATGAAGGTAGCTATTCTTTTATTGCATTTTTCCTAATTATAAAAACCGTCCATTCCTACTTCTCATGCCCATTTCTTCATTTATGCCAATCTTTCTTTTATCGTTCACTTCCTCGTTCCTTTTCTAGTCACTTAGTGATGCTAATCTTTTTCGAATAAACTCATTTGTTCGTTTTCAAGCCATTTCTTTTTTCAGGTGGAGCTGCTCTAGATCTGAATGCAGTAGAACCAAAGCCGAAAAAATGGATTCAAGATATGACTTGGTTGAATCTAGTTGCCCTCAGCAAACTTCCTCAGTTTGGGCAAATTTTGGATCAGGTTCGAATGTTTTTTTGCGCTATAATCACTTTGAAAGATAATTGACTAGGAGTTGCCGTTTTAGGACGTTAAAAGCATTTTCCATGTTAAATGGTATTTTTCAAGTGGCCACCGATGCAAAAATATGCATAATCACATTTAAAAAGATTCTTAATTAAAAAGGCAATACAAATGAATGTTAAATCCTTTTTTCAATCTGTGCATTTCAGGTGGCTCGCAACGACAAAAACTGGAAAATATGGTTTGACAGCGAAACACCAGAAGAAGAGGTTATCCCTGATGGTTATGGAGATTCTCTAGATACTTTTAGGAAGCTGCTGCTAATAAGGTCATGGTGCCCAGACCGTACTGTCCACCAAGCAAGACGGTATATTGCTGATTCAATTGGTGTTAGGGTAGGTAAACAATACCATGCTATATTGAAGCTTTCTCGTTTTTTACCTCGATCGGTGCGGGAAGTGAAAATATTCATATCCTTGCAATAAAATTGCCGGAAATACTTACGAATGAAAGAATTTTTCTTGTAGAAGTGGAATAGGTTGGCTTGTCCTCAAGTGTCTGTTGTCTTTGGAGCGCTTTGCTTGAATGTGAAGAGGGCCACGGCTGCTCGGAACCGAGCTCAGAATAAGTCACAAATTCAATATAAGATGCTGGCCATTGATCATTTTGGTTAGATCAAAGGGCGCAAAAAGAAAATTGAATTGTGAATTCATTCTGTAGCTTTGTAGAAATTATTGAGGCTACCTTCATGTTCCTTTAGAGAGAGAAAAACATTTACCTCTTTTTCTCACGTGCATGAGTGAATATACTTACATGAATAAATACCTTTTCCTGAAATACATCGATGATTTCCCCTTAGACATTCATTCTTTCCACTTTGCAGTACAAAGTAAGCAACCAAATTTCGATTTTCTTTGGTTCATTCAGTTCTGTCGATGGTCCCTGTATATTTGAATTGCATTTATTTCAGTATGCTGAAGGAGTGATATTAAGCATGGAAGGAATGTGGGAAGAGAGTGACATGCGCACGCCAATGATCTGTCTCCTATCCATGGGCTCTGATCCAACGTCGTCTATCGAAGCTCTAGCTAAAAGGAAAAACCTCAGTAAGTCCACTTGTTTCAATTCTGTTTCTGGAATTTTCTTCTTTAATGATTTCATGTTGATGTTGACGATTCAGTAAGCATTGAGGTGAATGAAGTCACATCTTGTTTGATAAAAAGAGAATTTCTGCGGATATTTTTCAAGTAATAAATTTTATGACAATGTAGATAACTCGGCCATATTTCCATTAATATCGTATATGGATTTATCTTTTGCACTGGTAATCCAAGCGAAGAAGCTTCAAAGTTTAGAAAAAGTATTTCAGTTATAGCGTAGTTAATTGTTGTTAAACAGTCGGTTGTTGATAGTTAGCTTTGCTGTATCACAACCTTAGAGTAATTTCTTAGTTTAACGCTGCCAATTATCCACAGACTGTCGAGCGATTTCCATGGGACAGGGCCAAGAAGTCCATGCTCGTCGATTGCTGCAACAGTTCATGTCGGAAGGTGGATGGGTCCTTCTTCAAAACTGTCATCTTGGTCTAAATTTCATGGATGAACTTCTTGATACGGTACAAAGCTTTGTTTTTACTGTCATACTGAGATTGACTTTAACTGTCAATTTTTCTTATAACTGCAAAGAGGTGAAATTCTTTAGATATTTATGAAGGATATCATCCTATATAGAAAATGAAACAAGGTCTACATTTTAGCGCCCTATTCTGTTGCGTTCTAGATCGTCGATGCAGAGTCTCCTCATGACAACTTTAGACTGTGGATGACAACAGAGGTCCACCCCAAGTTCCCGATCAATATGCTACAAATGTCTATCAAGTTTACAAATGAGCCACCGCAAGGTATAAAAGCCGGACTCAAACGAACTTATGCTGGTATAACCCAGGTAAATGCAGATATTGAAAAACTAACTTGTTGACGATGACGTCATGTGTTTAAAAAGGCTTCATTCTTGACCTGCAATAAGAGGGCCACGTTTGGGTACAGTTCGGTCTGCATTTCAACAGCATTTTCCTTTGCATTACAGGATCAGCTCGATATCATAAATTTGCCGCAGTGGAAGCCAATGCTTTTTGCCGTCGCCTTCCTGCACACCGTTGTTCAAGAAAGACGCAAATTCGGCCCGCTTGGCTGGAATATCCCGTATGAATTCAATTCATCTGACTTCACAGCAAGTGTCCAGTTTGTGCAAAATCATTTAGATGATATGGACAAAAAGGTAAAATGCACACCTCTTTTATATTTGTTGCATGTGCGTCATATCTTGGTTCTCTATTATTTACTTGCTATTTAAAATTCTTTTTTGAGGGTTTAGTCTTATCAGTAAATTTTGCCTCTTCCTGATTTCTTCACATAATTGGTAATTTGTTTTGAGCTGGTCCAGGATTGTATTTAAGTGCTTTTTCTTTCTGTTTGACACCATGCCAGGGATTCTGACACTATTACCAGCTAAGTGCTTTGTATTTTGTTTTGCAAATCGCTTTGTTGATGTTGTTACTACGGACTTTGAACCGTGAAAGAACAGTAGTGCCAGCAAAATCGTCATATCTGTTACACAGCTCTCTTTCTTTCAGGGTGTTTCCTGGACAACCGTCCGCTACATGCTTGGCGAAGTACAGTATGGTGGCAGGGTCACTGATGATTTCGACAAGCGATTATTGAACACTTTTTGTCGAGTCTGGTTCTTGGAAACGATGTTCAACGACAGCTTCAAGTTCTACCAAGGATATTCTATACCGAAATGCAATGCGTTGAACGACTTCAGAAATCATATTGAAGAGCTACCAATCGTTGATTCTCCAGAGGTTTGTTTAGTTTCCGTGTCATTTTTTAGTCGCAAGTGAGCTTGTCTTTGTGGCATTAGGCCCTATTTGCTATTCGTTATTTCCATTCTTTTTGCTTTTCTTAGGCCTTTGGACTGCACCCTAACGCTGATATTACCTACCAAACAAAGACTGCAGTAGATGTGCTTGACACCATAGTCAACATTCAGCCTAAGGACAGCACAAGTGGTGGCGGAGAAACGCGTGAATCCGTTGTTGCAAGGCAAGCAACAGAAATGCTTGACAAGCTTCCTGACGACTACATACCTCATGAGGTACGTTGTTCGCGTCAACAGTAACACTAATCGTCACCGTAATGACTTGTGCGTAGTATTTGTAGGTGGTAAACTTGCTCGCTTATGTTTTTTTAATGGTGAACCCTTTGTATTTGTTACTACCTACCTTCCGAAGGCAAGTTTCATGGCATGGAGAAGCTTTTCTTATCGAGTCCTGGTCTTTTTGCTCAATGTAAACAGACCTCATGGTTCCTACGCATGGAGTTACAGAGAGCTGGTGATTCTCCTTTCTCTGAGTGAAAGTTTCGTCATGTCTTGGACACGAACTACAGACCCTTGGATCTGTGGTCAGCGACCCTAACCAATGAGCTGCCAACGACCCGGCTTATCAGCAAAATACACCTTTAAGATGTTACCAGGTGCTGGCCCTGCAATTTCTTAATGTACATTCACTGAGAGTAAGAAAGAGTTCATGCCCTAAAATTCGAAGCAAGAGCCAAGAATAGTTTGACTCTTTCAGAGATGAATTTTATATTAATTCATCAGATACGTTAAATATTTCCTGTGCTTTCAGGATTCACGTTCGAATAACATAAAATGGCATTTTGCATCATTTAGTTTCATCTGGTTGTCAACAACCATTTGGAAAGTCGGCTGGCATCTGCCCTTAGTTTATAATGAATGTTATTCTCATCAGAACCGCATCTTAGTGTCGTGCACAAAATGGAAAATGTGCACGACATAAAGAACCTCCTTTAAAAAAGTCAGACTGTACGTGGACCTCGTTTCGGAGAAGCATGCAGGAGTTGCAAGGTCGAAGAGTCATGAAAATGGGCTACTTTGATACTAAATGTAGTGCTTTGCAATGAAGATATCTCCTCATAATGGATGGTTTATAGGACATTGCCCTACAGAATGAACATGTTCAAAAACAAGATACTTTTCAGAAATTAACTGCTTGTAGGTTTTGAAATTTTAATTTCTTTGCAGGTATTTAATGCAACTTATATGGTAGTCAGTTTTTTTCATATTTTTAAAAACCACTAACACGTATTTGAATTTCAGGTTCGTTCGAGACTTTCAAAGATGGGTGCCTTGATGCCAATGAATATATTCTTGAGACAAGAAGTTGATAGAATGCAGAGGGTGATTTCTATTGTAAGATCAACGTTGGTCGACTTGAAACTTGCGATTGACGGCACAATAATTATGAGTGAGAATTTGAGAGATGCCTTAGATAACATATTCGACGCACGTGTGCCTGCCCTTTGGAGAAAAGTAAGTTTACGCAGAAATTTATTTTAAATACCGTTGGATTAATTCTTGAATAATTAATTATATAATGTTGAGTATTTGGGGGGGGGCGACAAGCCTCTTTGGAGTAGAATTCTTATCTATCTTTAACAACTTGAAATTGTCCCCTTATACTTTCCATAATACATGAAACTTTTCTTGGTTAACTTTAAATAAAAACATTTATTAAAGATTTTCCTCTCTCTCTTTAAAGATTTCTTGGGACTCAACAACACTTGGATTCTGGTTCACCGAGCTGATCGAGAGGAACGCACAGTTCTCCGCCTGGTTGTTTGAAGGAAGGCCAAAACATTTTTGGATGACAGGATTTTTCAACCCACAGGTAGACGAATACATTTTCTTGATGGAATGCAATGATCCAAATCTGTTACATTTTGTTATTTCTTACATATCTGATAATATGTGATGAAATAAGCATTAGAACGGTTTATGAATATCATGATAGTTTATAAATATAATAGTGTATTTTATCGTATTTTATCACTTTTCAAGGGATTTCTGACCGCAATGAGACAAGAAATCACGAGAGCCCACAAGGGCTGGGCCTTGGACAGCGTTGTGCTTGCCAATGATGTGACAAAATTCATGAAAGAAGACGTAACCTCATCCCCACAGGAAGGTGTTTATATCCATGGCCTATTTCTCGACGGTGCAGGCTGGGACAGGAGAAATTGCAAACTAGTCGAGCCTCAGCCGAAGGTTTTGTTCACGCCACTTCCTGTCGTGCACGTGTATGCCGTAAATTCAGTGGTGGGCAAAGACCCGAAGTTATACGAATGCCCAGTGTATAAAAAGCCAAGGAGAACAGATCTGACTTACATATTTTGCTTACAGCTGAAGACGATGCAGCATCCTGACCACTGGACGCTGAGAGGGGTCGCTTTGCTCTGTGACGTAAAATAGTTTGATAAGTATATTGAGACACATATTTGGTGTTAGCACAAAGTAATTAGGATCATTACTTGCATAAGAAAAAACATTTTCTAGCACGGGGGTTTTGTCGTAGTTTAGGGAGAAAGGATTTTTGTAGACAGTTATTTCCGATGATCTTTTCCAAAATGTTATTATAATTACAGTGTAATACCTTTCCTATATTTGTAAATAAATTTTCTTTTAATTACGTTTAAGACTATTCATGCATATATATAATGCCACCCAACCAGAGAATAGCTAGGAAGTATCTTGTATATTGTACAGTATGTAATTGATTTTTTGAACGCCTCGTCAAAACGGATTTGGGAAACGATTCCATAACCCGAAAAACCGGTCAATTCAATTATTCTCAGGCAAGGTTTGACGTGGTTCATATCAACTCATATGGAAATACAAAGCAAATTCACGAAAAATGGTCTAATGTACGCTTGCCATTTTGCTTGCGTCTCATTTTTTAGCTTTCGACAATGCAGCAAGTGACGTGCTTGCAGCAGTGATCCCTGGCTGACTTTGAACCCATTTCAAGTTTTTGTCCAACATATTCATTGCTTCTTTTTTTATTCCAAATTTTTTACGATTAATTAAGGTTCGGTTGGCCGCGATTCGGTTTATCGAGGTTCACATAATCGATGCAGCACTGTACCCTCTGTCTTATGGTGGATTTAGGGGCGTCAGTTCAGCCAGATGTCACGGTTATTTTCTTGCCCATTTGCCGATAATTGACATTTACTAGATTGATATTTCCATATGGGCTTGAAGCAAATAGCAGAGAAGAGACTAGTTTTGAATAGCACCTGCCATCTGGCAGAACATTAAGAGAGAGGCTCTTAACGCTGGAATGATAACTCCAACCAAGCACGCGTTTACCATGCGACGTTTGTTCACTAACAATGTTCACTAACATTTAAGAATTCACAAAGAATTGCTAATAGAACTAATAGTTATACTCAGTATGTATATTGTCTTTATACAGTAAAAACAGTTCTAAATACAGATCATTACAGATGTCTAGAGATGTTTATCGTACCATGGCTAATGTAGAATTTGTATCGTTTGTTATTTTCCTTGTCGCTTATAGTTTATTTATGGTTTTGAGTGGCATTAATAATGTCTTGGGTATGTGGTATGAAAAAAGTGAAATCCATGAGCTTAGTTATTTTAATTTGGATGCCTGTTATTGAATTTGCAGTAAAGAATGACTTGCCAAGCATAATCGCGTCACTGCCTTGAGGCAGGAAGTACATTCATCTGGTATGCATCTGAAGCTAACAGCGAAAAGGACCCAATTATGACGGATAGCAATAACTACGACAAAAGATGTACAATTTCTAGTTGTTTGGAGAGTTATTGGGGGCAGAAGAGACATCTCCCATGACTTCTATGTCATTTGAAATGTTTTCTGCGGGCGGGTAAGCTTATAATGAAGAGCATTTCCCTCAGTTCTAAATGGATTTCTATTGACAACGGTCTAATACAGCAGCCTAAATAATCTGTAACTTCAAGTTACTTCAAGTAAACTGAAGAAAATCATCTTCATTGGATGCAAATTGACCTGCAGCCTACTTGAATGACGAGTGCTTTTGGCAAGTAGATTGATTTCATTATTTTTCGTACATCATTTATTAAATGCTGGCAGTCAGCAGAAAAAACGTTGTTTTGTTTCATTGCATCCCTGGGTATTCTTTCCTCGGCGACGTCTTCCCGCCTTTTATTTCTAGAGCTTTCCCTCTTCCAAAAGACTGGCAAATATTTCAGTCTGCCTAGCAATAAACAGGTATAAAAATTTCACATTTGCGTTCATTAATGATGGCCGATGAAGGTACCCTGGACGAAGAGTCTCGATCCAGGTAGGACCTCGCTTTGAGGTTGGCCTAATCGACGTGGTAAACATGGCCAGCGCATTAAAAGTGTTTTTCAAATCAATTTATACTCCAAATACAGTGATTATTAACCCTAATAGCAAAAAGGTTCATGCACCAAAATATGAAGATCTTTTGATTTCGATGATGCTGTAAACCGTGCATAAAAAAGGACGTGACAATGTGACAAGGAAAAATGGCGGGACATGGAGATACTCAGTCCTCTTGGAGGAGGTGGCATAATGACGATGCAGATTACATTTTATCATGTGTGACGAAAGAAGATTTGACATCCTTGAAGAGGTTATTCAAACAAAAACTCGGAAACCCTGGAAGTATATTTGATCGTTTTGGAAGGTATTTTTCCTTTTAATTTGTTATTCTCAGTCTTAAAACTTTGTAGTCCTACCTGGTCCCAGGCTGCAGAGTATGGCAAGTGCACACCCGAGATATTTTTATAAAATGTCCTTGCACACTTGGTAAAGGGTGTGGCATTTTGAGTTCTGGGCGTGACATTGGTATTTCCTATTGCTTAGGGCAAATGAAGAATTATGTTTCCTCATGGACATAATCTTTCACTGGTTTGATAGATACGAAGCAACTATCAAATATGCTCATTTTCTTGTCTGCCTCGATGCTGTGCCCACTATATACATATTTGAAGTGCACACTTATACCTATACCAAAGTGCACACTTGCACACTTGAAATTTTGCTTTTGCACACCTGAGATCTTGTTGGAAACTGCTGTACTCTGCAATCTGGTCCTACCTTCTGGAAAATCCATTGATTTTCCTTTACTCTCAAACGTTCATTTATCAGCAAATTCTGGTCAAATCTAAAGAAATATTTAAATATTCAAAACAAAGTAGCTTGTGGCTAAACTACCCAAATGACATGATGTATTAGTATAAACTAATTTTTAAGATGAAGATTTCAAATCTCAAGTCCATTTTTGAGAAAGGTCTTACGTTTCTTTTAAGGTGGGGATTGAAGATTATCCATATTGTAAACCCATATTTTCTATGGCTGGATATCCATGTTCCATGTTTGCAGTCATGACCGTTTTGCTGTTAGATCTTGTATGTTATGTATACCAAGATGCAAAACATTAATTGATTTATTCATGATATCATAGAGGTGTATGGTATGGCAGAGAGCCTAGGGACTTTGCCTCAGTGAATCCATAAAAAATTACCTGCCGAGAGAATAGTTTAACAGTTGACATCTGAAGAAAATTTTGTTCATTTTACTTTGATGAAGCCCTGTATACCAGGTTGAAATAAAAGTCAACTCAGGCCATCCTCATTGAGGCGTGTGATCTCACACCTTGGAACCCTCCTGGTTTTCCCAATAAGTGCAGTCTATCACATGCCTTATAAAGGTTATGTGTAACCACCTTTACAGGAAACATCCTGAGGCCCTATTTAAACAATAATAACGTTTTCATTTCTTGTCGTATTTAGTTTCCCAACCTGACACATAATTTTTGCCAGTTAACATGTTTTCATGTTCATTTCATCTTGGATTTGGTGCTCTGTTTACATGAAAATGCTTTAGTGTACCAGACTGCTATACTGTGTTTTAATTTTGATATCGAATTCAGCCTTTCTGACAAAAAGGCATGACCTAGTTTTTTTCTAATAGCAAATGTTTTGCACTCCCAGCCACACTGCTCACAACAAACAGAGTAAATATAGATACCTATTTTTCTGGTTTTGACCATTTCCACTGCTACCATTTTGTAAATTTGTTTTGGAGCGTTTTCAAAAACTCCCCTTTTTGTGCACAAAGTAAAAAATTCCCGTTTTGTGGTTTTGAATGTTCACACTGTTTCTGTTGCTGTTTTCGTTGTTTTCGTCTTACTTTTGTAGATATCTACTTTTGATAGCAATTCAGAAGCCTTTGATTTTGTGTCGTTTTATATGCTTTCTGATAAAAATTTTATGGACATAGCACCCCATTGCACCTTATTGCACCCCTTGATGTGACAAAGAATGCTATTCACTTCATTCCTGCAAATTCATTCCTGGTATGGCCTGTCAACTTCACTTCATTTTTAAAGGTTGCTCTTTTAGTTACTATATAAATCTGTATTTGATTGCTGTGGCCTTTTTGTTTAAGGCAAGCAATGACTCGCGATTGCCTTAGCACCCACGCAAAGTCAACCATGAGAGCAGTTGATCGCTCATGCAAAAAAGTAAATTGCAAGGAATAAATGCTTCACGAATTAACACATTTCTAGTCATCTTTGTGACCCAACCAAATGACAGACAATACAAAGGTGGTATATCAAAACGCAGGAAACATAAGTAACTGAATCTTAACAGAAGAATGCATTTGAAACTCAATTCCACCTCAAATTTTCAGGATTACTATAGGCACTTAGTATTTGAACTACAGTAGCAATTGGAACATCTTCTGGGCCGCTCAATCTTTTTTTTTAAAAGTTTTGGAACAACATTTTCTGATCACCTGGCAATAACGTCTATATGACCTTTGTGATGTACATGAAATTTGAAATCGAAGCACATTTTTTTTGGCAATTAATCTTTCTTGGAGTGCATTAAAGATCATTGTAGTGATCTGTTTTCATTTAATATTATCTTAGAGTAAAGTACCTTATGACAGGATCATATGTTTTTATAGACATAATAAACATAACAAATAAACATTGCCAATATTGATATTTATTATCTTATTGTATTGTTTCTCCCTAATGCTCAATAGAAAAATTCATGGCAAGACAGCAAGATTATAGAAGGCCAGCATACAGTCTCACCAAGCTTCTGTTCCTTCTGGCATTTAAGATCAAACCTTAATGGCATCCCTATTCAATTTTTGTGTTAAATGTTTTTTGTTTTTAGAAATTCATTGCATATTGCAGTTTCCTGTGGAAAGTATGATATAGCAGAATGGCTAATAAATGAGTGTGCTGTTGATATTCAAGCTAGAGACTTTGAGTCAGGATGGAATGCCCTTCATAGAAGTCTGTATTATGGAAATATTCAATGTGCAATTCTCTTATTAAAGGTATACTTTACGAGCTATGATAACAGATTCATTGATCTTAAAATTTTTCTTCTATTGCATGAAAACATTGCAAATTATGCCAATATCATCTGGATTTAATTTTGATAAAGTAATGCCCAGCTATTTTTATTTTTTATGTGAAAAGCTCAAATCATATTGAAGTTCAGAAACAAAATTTTGGATCTTTCATTTTGATATAAGCCAAATTCAAGTAAAATTTTCATTTCTTAAACTTTTTTTTTAAGAAAGGCTTGGATTTCTCGATTCAAGATAAAGATGGAGTTAGCCCTTTAAAGATTGTACTTCTTGATTCCCAGAGAACAAAAGCGTTCAAAGGTAAGGTATCTCTTTATGAAATTTCATGATTAAAATTCACCAGCACATTAGTCCATTAATTTTTCATTATAGCTTCAATGTGATTTTTCCATTACCAGTTGTTAAATATTATCATCTTATGCTAGATGATCATTTGAAGTTGTGCAGAGTCATATTACCATACCATGCATCAGAACCAGGTGAGTTGTCACTGGAGATCGACGAGCTGGTGGATATTATAAAAGAGTACAAGTCAACAGGATGGGGGTTTGGAAGAAAAACTGGAACGAAAGAGAAAGGAAAATTCCCGTTAAATTTTGTTGCCATTCTTGGTGAAAAATCAAGTGAATTTTCTGATGATGCATTCACAAATAAAGGTTTGCTTTCAGTCACTACTGTTTATGTTTATCTGCCTTTTTAAAAAAAATATTGTTTTTCATCAAAACTGATGAGATATACAAGGAACTGAATATGTTGGCATGAACATAGTATCAAAATGTGTTATGTCAGTCCTAGTTGAATGGCTTTACATGGTAGTACTATTGAAAAAGCGGTTAAACTTTGTGAATTATACTCACGTTTTCCTCACCCTCTGAGTGAGTGTGTGGTAGGGTATATTAGAAGTAAAGGCACCATTTTGCATCAAAGCAACTGTAGTCTGTATCCCTGATTGTAATAAGAAAAAACATCACTGATTGAAAACTGTCAGCTTCGTACTTCTAGGAACAGGAATCACATTGTATGATTAAATATTTAGCAATGATGTAAACTTGTAGCCACTCAGTACCCTTGGGCTAATAATACAGCTCACTGAAAATGCTCCATTATCTGTCTTTGACAAATACTCTTTTTAATTGAAAGTGTATGGGTGTTGAAGGCCATTTTACTGTTCATTTTAGGTCATAAGTCTGACGTGTATTCGTGGGGAAACAACTCGAACCTCACTCTGGGTCTGGGAGATACAAGAAACCGAGACGTTCCTGAGCTTGTTAAAGGTCTACACAGCCAAAGATATAGTGTTAAAGAGGTGATTTTTAGCATTTTTGGTTTTACCATTATCTTGAATGAAGAAACATTTCTAAGCATCAACATACGAATGACGAAACAACTTTGCCACTCAAGCATAATCAAGTTAATACTTAGCTTGTTGTCCTTGTGGACTTTAAAATCTTCAAATTGATAATTTCTTGGTGAGTCTTGAAAACTCTATAGCGTTACTGCGATTATTGTCGGGTGTACCTAATCTCCAGAAATGATTGCCGAACCCATTGCCCCTTAGAATGAGAGATTTCCTGAATATTGGAGTGTCAGTTCAGCCAGGGACCTGGCGCTTCGACATCATATGAAAATCAAGTTCTTAATATGTTAAAGAGTCAGACATATACGAGAGTAGTCTGTTTTTTTAATTCGTTGCAGATTTTTATTTGATTCAAAAAGTTTGTTTTTTTAGGTTGCTGTCAGCAAGTACCACACAATTTTTCTAACCGAAGATGGCACTGTTCTTTCTTGTGGACAGGGGCGTGGTGGCCGCCTTGGACATGGCAATGAGCAAACCGTTCTTTCTCCCCAGAAGATTGCAGGGCTCAACGGAATGTTTTGTACGGCTGTGTCGAATGCAAATGACCATTCTCTTGTACTTGATCAAATGGGACAGGTTTACAGCTTTGGGCTAAACGCATATCACCAACTCGGTCATTATCCGGTCTCGCAGCAATATTTGACGCCCAAACAGGTATGTTGTATTCCTTAATGCTCAACTGCACGTTTTTGCTGCCTTGATCTACTAATGGTTCCAATGCAAAGTTTTCAAGTATGTTGGTAGTCGTGATTTATTTTTCATCTCCTATTTTTCAAGATAAGCAACAAAATTCTGAAAGGAAAGATCATGACTGGAGTAGCCGCTGCAAGATTTCATAGTGTAATTCATACGAAAGACGAATTATTCACATTTGGGTTGAATGCTGGACAGTTAGGTAATCAGACTTACCGTTAATTTCTCCCCTCCAACCTTTTCATTCTTGGTCCGTGATTGAGGCTACCACCTTTGAACCACTTTTATTTTAACTACGCAAACTACCAAAGCCTTCTTATGTTTCTATTCCTTCACTGCAGGGCACCTCAAGGGCGATGAATGGCAGTCGACCCCTCGACTTGTCACTCGACTTTGCAAAAAAGACTACCATATTGAACTGGTCGCAGTCTCAGATGGGGCGACCTGCTGCCTTTTAAGCAATGGCGATGTCTTTGTGCTGCAGGATTACGAATGTCGTCGCATCGCTACTCGGATGGCAAATATCAAGCGGCTTGTTATGGTGGGCGGTGAATTAAAGTCAAAAGCCCTAGCCGATTTGCAGCATAACCAGCCTGATAGTCTCTGCGTGGCAGCACTTACCACTCACGGCATTGTCTCCTGCTGGAGACCAGGGTATACGAACTTCAAAGAGTGTTGGTGGGCTGGTAAGAAAAGAGACGAGTGGCAGATCGTTGATGTTTGTTTAGGAAAGCATCTAGTCATTGCAACTGACTCGGGAATTGTATTTCATGGTCACTTTCGCAATATCTCAAATAATTTAACTGCAAAACTGAGCCCTGATGGAGGGAAGAGTGGCTTAAGTAAAAGCCCAATGAAATGTTCCTTGAGCATACAAGAACTAATTGAGAAAGTGAAGAGAAGACGCGAAGACAATGAAGAAGTTATGATAGAAAGAGTGCCTCTTCTGTATAGGGCCTACCGTGTAGCGTGTGATGTGAAGAGTCGAACGTTTGCTGTCATTCAAAATGATCCAGGAATTGGCCTTAACTCAGTCGTGAGTTTACGTTCTGGAACATTAGAAGACGATCTAGAGAGAATGTTAGGCGAGGCAGAGTTGTTTGACAATATACATGATGTTGTGATCAAGGTATTTCGCTTCCCAGTCTATGTTTCATGTTTTGCCATGTTGCGAATTCGTAGCAAAGTTCATAGTGTCGCTAAATGTTTGAAAAGCTTATCGTGCTCGAATAAGGACCTCTTTTATTGGTGATTTTGCTTTTCGAAGAGCAAAAATGTAAAGATAATACGAAACGTTAATGTGGGCCACCTGCTAAATGGTTGGCTGGCATGCACTCTTGTTGAGAATAGTCATGTTGAGTTGCAGACAAACGGTCAGTCAATGTCTCAAATGAAGAGAATAAAAATTGCAAGGTAGTAAACGGCTATTTAGACAAGCACCTTAAGACTTTGCTAGACAGCATTTATTTATTGGATATCGTACTAATGCTTGTCCCTTTCAAAGTTGTCTGTTGGCGTTGAAATTGAGCAACAGGGCTGGAAAATGCCAAAACATTGTACATCCTAGCTCCTGTGACGTATTTGACAACATTGCCTCTCGCCACAGTGAGCAGACACGTACCGTCTCAAACCCACTGCTCGAACCTCCAAGCATTGAAAGCAAAGTGCATTGGAATCAGGTTAGGCTTCAGCAAGGCCTAGTTACCTCGATGCAAATAAAAGTGTATATGGTCTTGATTGTTCTCGATTGTTGATCATTTTTTATACAACGAGTACAACGGAATACCCACTTTTATTGGCTAAAAGCATTACCCTGAACAACCAGTTAACATAGGTCCTTCTTGAATGCCTTGTCTTTAAACCCTCGAAACTTTGATAGAAAGGAAATTGAAGAATGATTTAATGCTCTCTATGGAACTGTATCTTTCACATTGACCATAACATTTAGTATTCACTTTTTTGAAGGCAAGTGACGGCATGCTACCTGCACACAGATTCATAATTGCCTCAAAAATCAAAGAAAGTGACTTCGAATCTCGCTTAAATTTTGATGGCAATATTGGCAAGTATGTGCTGGATTTAACGAAAATTGATATGGAAACCGTGAAATCCTGGCTGATTGATGTCTATAGGAATACGAAATCTACCGTGCTTGAACCTGATGATTATGGAAAGATTCTGCAAAAGGCAAGAGATATGCCTGGTGACAAGAAAGATAGTTCAATCAATGGCTGTTTTTATGATCAAGCTGATAAAATGGTTGTTCAATCCATGCAAAGATTCTGTCTGCAAGACCTGGAAAACCCGGATTTCGAAGGATCACGCATTGTTTGTGGTGAAAACGGTGAACTTGTTCAGGAGCTGCCTGCTCCAAGAAAACAGAAGAAGAAAAAGGGTAAAGAAAATAAGCACGAAGAAAAGGATAAGCGTAGGTAAACAAAACTTGCTTTGTCTTCTAAAATAGTTGTAATTGCTTGTTGCAATAAGTAATAAACGACGCCATTGTCAGTTGCTCTTTCTAGCCGTCAACCATCAGGACAATCGAAGGTATCCCTCCCCTTCATTTAGAGCTCTATTTTCAGCCATCATTGTTTTACCCGGCAAGCCAAAAATCACAGAATCGAAATCGCAGAGAGCGTCATGCTACACCGTGCGACAGCAACAACACGAGGCTCTCGTCTTCCAACCATTATCATTACGCATTAAACACAAGTAATTTCAACTGTATCGAATCGTTTCAAACACTGTTATGTTCTCGTTGGTACAAATTTGTAGGTTCCGGCTTGCCTATGTTCAGTCCAACACACCTTTAGCCCTCTTGCTGCTTAAAATATTTTTGTTGATACCTGGAAAATATGATATGAGTGGTGTGCAAAAAAGCCGTGGCAAAAATCGTAAGATACACGTTATGAAAACTCTGACCTGTATAGTTTTTGAAGATGTTTAACTGCTTTTCCATGCAGCAAAGCTGTCGGCCAAATCAATCGAGGGTTTGCTAATTGGCAGCAAATGGGCAGCATTTCCGATATAAAGATAGAGGCTGAAAATGGCTCAATCTTCCATTGTCATAAATGCATCTTAGTTTCAAGACTAGGTAAGTCTTGTTGCCCTCTGATGTGGGGGAACATTTTGAGAAATATCTAAAAATGCACGTTCATACTCAAAAATTTCATGAAACGTTAACTGAACTTGTTATTCGCACCGATCAGCAGCCATTTTTCTTAGAGTATAACCGGGTGTTTGAATAACTATAAAAGGAAAATGGTTTCGTCTACTGTCTTTGAGTTCAAAGTACAACAAAGCAAGCCCCCTCCTCGACAGCTTGACGTCCGCCCGACCATCTATTGTGAACATTGTAAAGGTTAAAGGTGAACAGCCATTGCTTATGATTGCTTTTAATGTCTTTCATTTGATATTTTAATATGTGATACAATGGTTCCCTTTTTTTAGATTACTTTCAAGGCATGCTGGGAAACCCGTGGATGGAGTCGAACTGGGCTCACAGTACTATTAAGATGCCAATACCGGAGAATATTTTAAAAATTATCTTAGACTTCGTATATATTGGCGAAGCAAATAACCTTAAAGGTTAGTTTTGCATTTTGACGCCAGTTTTCTTGTTCCATTTGTGATGGCTCTCTAGAAAATCACGGCTACTTTTGAAGACATATTGTAATATACCCACACATTGGACACATTGTTAGATACCCACACACTGTGACGCAGGTGGAATTTTCCAATTATTCAAGGCTTTCCTTATCCTTTTTTGTTGTCAAAATTTCATGTCTATTGAATCTACAAAAGAAGTGCTTCAGTTTCTATGTCTTGAATTTTATTTGGTGTCTTATTTATTTGAATTTTATTATATTTAATTGGTGAACTTTCTATGTCCTCTAGCTTTATAGTAGTAAATTTGCTTTCAATCCATTAATTCTTTTCTAAAGTTGTTAATCCTGTTATCGTATCTCTTCATTTAGACTGCACAAACATTGATTTGCTTTGCCAAATAATTGTCTACGCCGATCAGGTTTGAGTCAATTTTCTTTCCTTTTCAACCTTTGATTTTTCGCAACACACTCGCCTTGACGATTAGAAAATTGGTGGAACTTTGGTAGCCTTAGAAATTTGCAAACCACACTTGAAAAATTAACACCATGGCTCCATGTCTAATTATTCTGCAAGAATTTGCAAAAACTACAAATCTCCCTTTGCCTGAAAGTTTCTAAATTATGAAGATATTAATAGGAATAAAAAAATTAGAAAAATTTCTCATTCAGAAGATGCACAGGCTAAGCTTTTTTCTTGGAATGCCTACATTACGATTATAAAAAGGATTAACTTTCATTATCATCATTTTTGCCGTTGCCGTCAACCCAATTTTGTACAAGCTCCCGCCACCATCTTCTGTCATTCGTTGCTCTTCTTATTCTCTCCATTAACTTCAGCCTTGTGTAATTATGTATTTTGCACTAATCTTACACCTAAAAACCGCCCTGTTCTATACACCAAATCGTTACATTAATTTCGTCTAATTATGCATTTCCTTGATTACTGAATAGAGCTTTCTCTGAGCAAGGACTAATCAAGTGAATAATGTCGATTAGCTTTAAGTGATGTAACTGGTTATTTTCCTTTCCATTTTGCAGCTACTTGCTGTCCGATTAAAGGAGATATGCGAATTTTCCCTTGCCAAACAAAGTAAGGCTATTTTCTTTTTAACCCTACGTTTTCAGTTGTGTTGTTCTCAAGGAAGATTTCATGCCATGTAGAGTTAGCTAAAAATCTTACAGTAAGCTAATGTTGACTGTCAAGCTTTTCTTGGAAAGATGCTCTGTTCTTTTCATGAATAGTTTTTATGCATCTGATTGTCTGGCTCTTTAATCACAGCCATTTGTGTCGATTGATACTTAACAGAGAGCGACTCGTTTCGTTTGTGCTTTAGCGTAAGTTAGTTTAATGTGTTGTTGATGTTGTTACCTATTTTTGCAGTTTCGCTAAAGAACTGTATAGAAATACTGGAATTTGCCTCTACATACAACGCAAAACAACTGCAGACAGTTTGCTGTGAATTTATTTGCAATAACTTGACCTATTTTTTGGAAACAAGGTGATTGAATCAAAGTATATTTGAAATATCAGTATGGCCATCCAACCACAACTTGTGATCTTCCTTCTGGCAACTGCCTTAGCACGGCCAACTTACACAAAAGTGCTTTATTTGTTGCAGTTTTGTGAATTACTTTTCTTGGTAATCCCTTCCATACCATGATGATGACGTTTTTCAGTTTCTTTTCATTTGGCATCCAATCCATCGCTTTTCCATCAACATTCGAGTAATGCAAATTAATGCCATTAACATTGTTTTGGCATGCCCTTTCCTCTTGTCTTTCTCGTTTTACCTTTTTTATCCGAGTATTTTCTCCTTTTTACCATTTGTTTCTCTTGCTACTCCCTATTTTATATTTTATTGCTATTAGATGACGTCAATCTATCATAATTAAATTGTTTCTTTGCCAATTGTTGTAGGAATCTGGATACATTGCCGGTGGATGCGCTATCAGATTTGTCTAATGTTTACAAATCACTGGTGAGTTTGTTGTCTTTTGGCTGTTTACTCTCGAGAATGAGATATTCTCTTGCGATAAAAATTTTTCTCTTCTCTACACTAAATTGCATTTTTATTTAAAAGAATATTTGATTCTCTGCCCTTATTAATAGAACAAGATCTAAATTTGAAAGTTTTGTTGTACTCGCTTTTTGACCTACTTATTTTACTTAAATTATTGCTCGTTAAAAATGCGACCCATTTTCAGATTCCCAACATGGCCTACCGAAGAATAACGCCCTTGATGGATCATGTTGAAGTAGACTTAGTAGACGAAGCTGCAGCCGCTTTTCCAGTGGAAACTGATGCGTTCCATGAAGACAGTAAGCACGACGTGGTTTCACCAAGAGACAAAGCCGATTCCGCGAAAAAAAGGCGAAGAAGACGTAAGTCGAGCTCCACGAAAGACGACCGGTCTTCTGAGGTAACAGTTCATAACGAAGGCAGTACTGTTCCCATCAATTCAGAAAAGACGGTGAATGTTTCCAAGGATTTGCCAGTTTCGAGTATCAAAGACAAGTATGCAAATGGAACGGTGGGGTCCGACAAAACGCATGACGTTACACAACGCATTCTTGAGGTATTCTTTGTTTCTTGAAATTATTCCTACAACTCTGAGATGCGCTACAATGATTCAAGGAATAATTAAATGTATTATTCTGTGGAAAAATAATTTCTAGCTTTGGAAAAAGATTAGGTCATTGAATTCTTTCTGTGGTAGATTTGTGACGCTTTCGAATCTAGTTGTGTGCATTGCACGTCCTCTTGAATTTTTTGTCTACGTTGAATAATACAGCTTTATCTTTGTGGCAATGTGGTTTTAATTTTCACTTAAACGTTCAAGGTAACTAAGTTTTCGGTTTGTAGATTTCGTTTCTGGAAATCGAAAATGGTCTCACTTTCTTGCAGGATCAACAAGCTGAAAATTTAAAGCCTGCCCAGATTGCAAAGTCACCTACACGTGGAATGCTATCTTTAAAAGAAATAATGGAAGAGGAAGAGAAGAATTCACTAAACAAACTTGTAAGCATGTTTCAGCATGCATTATAGCTTTCACAATTTAATTCGCTCGCTCATTCTCTGTTCCTTTTTTCTTAAAAGACTGAAAAGCTTATAATTTATTGACAATATATAGATAGACAGCAAATAAGAAACCAACTAGAATTAATTTTCAATTTTTTCTGAAACTGTTTTAGTGGCTCATATAAGATCATCATATAACCCGTGTTTTTTTTACAGAATCAACGTGCTTTGAAACAGACATCTAAACTGGAAAGAAGGTAAGAACCTTTATTTGTATGCATACTGTATTTTCTCGAATAGAAGCCGCGTTCAAATAGCAGCCCCCTCGAATATAAGCCGCTCTCGAATAGAAACTGCATTTATTTACCAGCGCTCACAGCTCTGAAAAGTGGTACCAATTGGTAAAGGGCATTGCAAAGAAAGAAATGGCACAAATATTTCTCGAGATAACGAGAGATCGAGATAAACAAATAGGAGGTTTTATACTACTGATGTATCTATCATACGGCCTTTTATTATTTGTTATTCGGCCTTTATCGATTCTACTGTTTATTACGCATTCATCAAATTTATCGTTTATTTAAAAAATTGATCATTTCTTTCACAAATTGTTTTACAGCCTATTTAACAAAAATCAACAAAGGGAATTTCTTTTTATATCCACCCTTTTTGTGCTGTCACCATTGCCAGATATGTGTTGCTACTTTCGAGTTTTGTGCACCATGTAAATTCTTTTTATAAGGCCAATAAAATGAAATGATAACAATATATGAAAATGGTTATCAACATTTTACCTTTTATCGGGTTTTGTTTGTAGCCCTGTGGAAGCCAGTATCAGTCTGCCAATCAAATGGGAAATGTCTAAGAAGAAATCCCAGAGGCAGAGGAAAGAGGCCACCAAAGTCAACGGCAATTTAAACCCTACCGCAGATAACACTCCAATAATGGAGGAAGCAACCCAAACGAAAGATCCTATTTGTCCATGGTTTGTCATCACATCCTTTTTTCAAATCATATTCAGTGATATACAGGCATTCCAATTCCTCTGTTGTTTTGTCATTGCACCAAATGCTTTTAACAGAAAATTTATCAAGATTTTCATGAATTTCTGCTGATTTTTCAACCCAATATTTTAGGGGGAAACCTGAGCAGTCCCAAGTTAGAAGCTTCAAAGATGTTATGAGCGAGGAGTCAAAAATGGAATTAACTCGAAAGAGTTTGCAAAATGGTGGAGAGAGGAAACCCGTCGAAGAAGTCAGGCGAAAACTAAGGTAAAAACAGGCACTGTTTTTCTTCTGATGGTGTGGGGGAAAATGCGAAGGGAAAATGCGACGTTAGTATTCCAAAGACCTTGCCCAGTGGACCTAAACCAGGGGTGTCCAAACTACGGCCCGCGGGCCAACTGCGGCCCGCAATCCAGTTTTTATTGGCCCGCAATAAGTTCTTGAAATACTTATGTGGCCCGCACATAACTGGATCACCTGAATACCCTTAACAAGAGGCCAAAATGCAAAGAACTGCTGGTGCCACACCTGTATGCCTTCTGTATAAAGCTCCGCATGTTTTAGACACAACTACAAAACTTACAACTACACACTTAATAATAATAATAATAATTTTTTTTTAAACATCTCATTTTCATTGAATACATTTTAAATTTACAATTATACGACTCGCTTTTACAGGCATCATATAATTGGCTTATCTGCATTACAATATTTAAAAGTCAATTAGTTCGTTGCTTAGCCATGGTTTGTTTCGACAACAGAAGATATAATAATAATAATAATAATAATATATTTATAAGCCATATTTATAAAGGTGAACTTGTCCAGCAAGATAATTTGCTTATCAATCAAAAACCTGTTAAGCTAGTGTTCCTATAATATTTTACAATAATAATTTTGAATAATTCTAAAATAGAATGTTTTACAATAGTCTAAATATGTTTTACAAATATGTTTACAATACGTTTTACAAAAGAAGCAAGCAATGATTAAGTCTAAAGAAAAATTTTAAAAGTCAAAATCCTTGCAGAAACTTATGAACTTTAGAACTTATGTTATGTGTTCCTTTGGGATTTCAATGGATATTTTTGCACCCTGGAAGGCAAACGTTTTCCGCCCTGCTTCAGATTTCACTTTTGGAAGCAATGAATTGTGTTCGCTTTCACGATTTGCTTTGCAATGCTTAATTTTCTGAAAGTACGTCATGAAGTATGGCGGTGCCAAGCATTTAAAGACCTCAATAACACACGCCCTATTTCTGATGTTATTTATTGTTGGTAGTTTTACACTACTTCTTCTGCCATTTATAATCTTTAAAGATTGTATATGGATGTTTTCAAATAGCTGTCCTCAGTGGAAACAAACTGTCCTCGCTTTCCTTTCCTGTCTGAAATCAAGTCTGCTTTTCCAACGGTTGACCTTTCTGCTAAGAGAGAGAAATATGTTTCTGTCATTGCATTTTTTGAATTTAACGAGGGTTTTCAAGATTTTGCTGTCATTGAGAAAGAGATTAAGCCGTGGTCGACCTCCTTTCTGGTGGATATAGAAGAAGTGGAAGAGGATCTACAGTTGGGGTTCATTGAAATGCAGTGCAAGATTCTCTGACGAGTCAAAATCAGCTTCTCATCACTCCTAACTTCTATCAGAGTTTGGATAATGACAAGTTTCCTCTCACGAGACGCCATGCATATAAAATGATGAGTCTTTTCTGCTAAATAGCCATAACTGTGAAGTCCTTCGTATCTCAACCACCCAACTTCTGCTGACCTATCAGCCATCTTTCAGCACAAAACAGAGCAATTCTTCAAACAATGAAAATAAATTTCCTTCAAATTTTAGGAACAATTTATTCTGCGTTTAGAAATATACACATGGTATTTTCGTATCAGTATGTTGCCAGTAGTGTGTTGCCCGACCCTTTGTTGATTATTCTGCATTTGGCCCTCGCTGAGAAAACTTTGGACATCCCTGAGCTAAACAGTTATTTTGTCTTACCGTAGTTGGAAGAAAGGCAGTGACGAAAACCATGAATTTGGAAAACGCCCTTCAACAGAGAGGTATTTGAAGTTGGACGTGATATGAACTCAATTAATAAACTTAATTTAGATATTTGCTGTTCAATTTTAATGGAAACTATTCTAAAAGTTTGCACCTACTCAAATAATTGTGTTTTGTAAATCCACAAGAATATCGGCTTATCCCTAAAAATTTCTTATGCCTTTTGTCTGTGTGAAACTGTCTTTTGTCTTATGAACATATAAGAAATCTTCGTCTTTTTCAGTGCCTGGAACATGACGTCATTAGCCACCAGTCCTCCTTCCTCTGCTATGAGTTTGTCAGCAATTATGAAGTCTCAAATTGTCGAAAGAGATTCATCCACCAGGTAAAAATCCTGCCTTCATTAGTTCTTAAAACTTCTGTCTTTCCGCTTTGAAAAAAAATAACAGCTCTTCAATGACTTAATGAATGTTCCTTTAGGGAACGCTTTTTGAACCTCTTCTATTTTTTTATCAATTGCCAACTGTTGATGAGAAGTAAGCTGCTTGTGCTCTGTAACTTCAATTAGGTACTTGCATTTGTGACCGCTTGTTGATTGATTTTTCAGAATGCTAAAGAAGCCACTGCAGCTTATTCAGGTAAGCCCCAAGTAATGCTTCGCCGTTATCATTGCATTTCAACTTGCAAAAACATGCTCTCGCAGTTCAATATCGCTTTTTTTATCAAACATCATCAGCTAATCTAATTTCTGATTTGCACAGATCGAAGAGAAAGCAATTGAAGAACTGTTGGTACATTATAAGGCCAAGGACAACCCATTAGAATATATCACGGTTCGGAGAAACCGAGATACAGTGTCATGCCCTGTATGGAAGAAAGAAGAGCAGAGTTGATGAGGACGGGTGTTTTTGCAATTTGAGGTTGCATGCACAATCGAGGCTGGCGGAAGACAAATAGACATTTTGCCCACCCTGCAGGACGCCTTGTTATTATCAGATTTGGTACTTAAAGTAGCCAAAATATTAACATTTTGATTTGTGATATGCCAGCATCTATCAAAACTACGCCCATTCCAATTCAACACTTCATATTTCCTAAATTTGCCAGAAGATGAACGGAAAATTAAAGCTTATCAGTGCTTTTTATATTCAGTTCTGCCGTATCTGATTTGCTTCGGTAGTGCAGGGGGAGCATATCGGCCTTTCTTTATTCGAAACATCGGCTAGGCCCATCTCTTGATTATTGTCTGTAAACCGTTAAAAGGGACTGCAATGCAGTTTGATATACATTCCTATGGTCAAATAGTTGTTGCATGTTAAGCTGCATGTGTTAACTCTGCTTTGTGTTAACTTTGCTTTAGTTTTTGCGCTGTTCTAAACCTGCAGAAGTTTTTCATTTCTAGCCTGTTGATATGAGCAAATTTACCCAACCCATCGAATGTTTACATGCAGATTCTATCCCACCTTCCTGCTGTATATTGAGAGAATCACCCGACCTACCAGTCTATGTGCTGACAAGTGGGACGAAATTTGATGGCGTGTATATGAAAAATTCATCCCACCTTCCAGCTTCATTCCACCTTCCAGCCTTTATATGGAAGAAATTCATCCCACCCAAGTGTGAACCCACCTCCCACATAGTTGGATCTCACCTAACCGGGCTGACTCGTTTGCCATATAAGTGCAAGACTAAAAATACAAAGGATTCTATAGGAGGGTTCACAGGCTGAAAGGTGGGATGATTTTCTCCGTAACAACAGGCTCTTGAGCCAAGAGAACATTAGGCACAAGGATGGCTCAGTGGTTAGGGTCGCGGACTACAGATCCAAGGGTCTGGGTTCCAGCTCCTGACATTAACAAACTTTCGCCCAGCCCAGAGTGAGGGGAGTCCCCAGCCCACTGCAATTTCATGTGACACTGCTCGATAAACATAGCCTCCCGGTGTCCGAAAACGACCTTCGGGAGGCAGGTAGTAACAAAGTAATTGTTTTCTATTGAGAAGTAGGAGCAAAATGTTCTTTGAATCGTACCTTAATTGTTCGAATTGACTGTGTTCTCAATTTCAATTGATTTTAGCTTTTTTAAAACTTTATAAGATAATATTTCACAAATTGTTTTCTGGAATTTAATTTTTCTAACTCTTGTGATAGTCACAATTCATTTTGATAATGCAAAGTTAGTCTTTCACACTTTCCCTAACAAATGCTGTTTTTAGTGTATAAACATATAAGAATAACGTTTCCTAATAATTTTTTGGCGGTGCAGAACTTGAAAATGGTTTTGAAAAACAAACAGTTCGCAACATAATACTAAAAGGTTTTTCGTTAAACGTCAGAATAAGGGTCCAAAAGAACACGATGGGAAATGCATACCCAGTTGTGGATCGAAATAGGCCAATCAGAAAAATGCAAGCACAAGACCGGTATAGTTGACCAATCAGTGCCGCGTGCCTATAGAAAAATAGCCACTGGAGTTCAAGAGAGAAAACGCTACAATGGCGGCTTTTTTGTATGTAGATCGATTCCAAAACTACTAGATGAAAAGACGACTGGGCTCTGCCAATTATCTGAAACATGTCGTCATTATAGAGTTTTGCACAATCTGGGTTATCTAAAAGATGTTGACCGATGGCAGAATCACTAATTTCTACTGCGTTTTTACCCTTAAAAATCGAACAGGCTGTTCTCTTTGAGGGGCAGTTTTGTTTCATATGTTGGAAGGAACATGTTGCTTTATCCTATCCCCCAATATTTGGGTTGTGCGCCCAAATTAGTAGTATGTTGTGAAATATGTGCTTTTTTCAAAGCCGTTTCCTAATAAAAAAAATTGAGGGACATTATTGCTACTCTGAGATCGGGAAAAAGTGGAATATGTTGTTCAAATAAACAGGGGACCGTGGCAAAATCCAAAATTAAATAAACCTGAGAGTTTTCATAAACGGAGGGTCGACCTTAGCTGGAGCGAAAGAAAGTATTATTGATAGTGTTTACAAGGACATTTTAAATTTCAACGTTTTAGGCAAACGTTTTCGTCCATGCTTGTTGAGTCAAATTCTGTGGTCCCAAATGAAGTATTTCGGGCACATCTGGTAGATGCTCCCTCGTTGGATTACATCTGCCAGGCACAGGACAGAAGTTTGCAGGATGTAATTACCAGAAGGAGCACAAACTGTTTACTGGGCTGAATGGCTATTGGTTGAAATAAGGAGCGGGAGTCTTCAGAAGTATCAAAAAATAAAAGGGACGGGGCGATTTTTCCCACCACACAGTGTTGCCACCACTTTCTTTTCTTTTTATATCAATTTTTATTTTTTACTTTCTTTAAGTTGTTTCCTTTATTATATATTCTTGCTGTTTTTGTTAATGATACAACTTCACATACATGTTTTTCCTTGAATTTGTTTCTTTAAATATATACAATGTAACCTGTAGAAATACAAAATCGCGCGTAGCTCGAAAGCTCCTCTGAGTTATTTCTACGTGTCCTTGAGTGTTTAATTTTTCCTTGCTGACAATTTCATGTAAATTATGCTTTTTAAATATTCTAATCGTTTATGTTAGCACTACCGTATCACTTTTAATTATTTAAAATATACTGATAATGAAATGTTGAAGTTGAAGTTGAAGTTGAGTTGGAGGGAATGAGTCTTCCTGAAGGAAATCTGAGAGCCTCGTTTCAAGAATATCTCATTTTGACTCATGGAATGCATAATGGCTACTGGTAGTTGTTGCACAATGTTGTGATAGGGTCTTGTCCATACTGAGTCCTGCCCGAGTTGGCTGGTTGTTCCGTCAACACTATTACAAGGCTGTCTGGGTAAGTTATTATCCAAATTGTTAAACTGATTTGCATAGGAAGTGAGCCATTTTAGGCGAATTTTTGACATTGTTCGAATAAACTGGCTATTTTGGCGGAATTCTAGAAATTTGAATACAAATACTAGTAATAGAGTTATGTTTCATTTTCTATACATCTGTTATGAATTTATAGGAAAAGTCACGGGAAATTTGGATATAGACATAGGAAATGTGTAAGATTTGATGAGAACAGGAGAATGAGCAAAAAGTGAACTGGAGATACTTGATTTTGCATGAAATAGTTCATCCTTTGCTGAATTTGCAAGGAAAGGACCTGCAAACTGCTGAACTGCAGGACATTACACTTGGTTATTGCAAAGTAATTTTGACTGAAATTCAAACAAGAACTTATGTCAGTTGTTTCCACTACCAATAACGTCTTGTTCCTTGCAGACTTAATGTGGAATAAAAAGCTGTTTAAATAAACAAACAAGTATGATTCAATTGATTTTACTATAGTTAGCTTTATTTCTAAACTTACTGCCATCTGATTTCGACTTATCCAATATTTGGCTGGTTGAAATTAAACTAAAGTAAATTAGAAGCTGGAGTTGTGCATGATATGCCTGCAATAAAGGAGCTATTAATGATGCAGCATTATCTAATGTAATTAACTTGACAGTGGTGGACAATTCCAATAAAATTATGGTCCCACGGCTGGAGACCAGCCAGGGGCCATGATTGAAAAATTTATTAAGGGGTGTCAAGTGTCAGGTTGCAGAGTCAGTGATTTTTCAATTGAATTAAATGAAGGTATACTCTGATGTCAAAAAAAGAAGAAGGGGCCTTCTGTTTTCCTTCTGTGAGTGTAAATAAAGCTTCAAAATTTTTCATTTATTTTGAAGGTTGGCTCATTTTTAAAACCCTCTGTTTATCCCCAGACCTAAAAGTACTTTTTCCCCTAGAATTAATATCCTTAGGCAGAAAGCTGTTTGATGTTACAGGGCTCTCTGTTTAAAGGAGAACTGACACGCAAAAATAACTTTGGCTAATTCGATGCAAAATTTGTCGCTGATTTCAAATCTGGAAAAAGTTTTCTTCTTAGATTCGCCGTTTTTCTGATATTTGCACTTTTATCCGTCAAATACGTCACAGCCAGGACTCGGGAATTTCCCGAAGCGGAAACAAGATTATCGCCAGGAGTTGTTAAAATTCTCGGTTGACCTCACAAGTGACATGTTAACAATGCCGTTGTAAAGGCTTTCACCGCAACGGTGAAAGTACAAGTGAAGTTTTGTGTTTTATTGAAAAAAGTCCGCGGTGAAAAGACAAAAAATTGTCAGGCATTTTATTTATAAGTATATAGAAGCTAGAAAATCCTAGCTACATGTCTGCTAAGACGCTTATATCCACATAAAATTTATTTTCATGCCATGATATCTTCGAACCAGCATGCTTTGAAACATTGAAAGAACCTCTAAGCTTGTGAAAAAAGGAGTCGACTTTGTTTGAAAACTGATACCGTTTCTTCAAAGTTTTATTTTTACAATTACAAAAAAATCGCAACATGGGGGTGGGGGGAGGGGGTTGAAGCAGTAGCCAAAAGACAAACGAAATCTAGTGGAGACAGCGGTAAAAGCGATCCTGCAACCTGCTTTGGGTGCAGAAATATGAATTCAAGAAAAAACCTTGGTTGATGGGAGCTGCGAGTGTGACTAAATAATAATTTCACTGAACTTGATTATTGTATTTTCACAGAGGTTGAGATACTAGGGAATAACCTAGTCTTGCAAAAAGCCCACCCCCACCCAAGTCAAAATTGCTTGCAAAAGAATATAATGCGCCAGTTGATATTCCTATGACAACTAAACAGCATTTTCTTCGACTAAGAAATCAAATTCTTTGACTAAGAGCTAAGAGCCTATTTCGTAAATCCAGATCTTTCGACTGCCAGGTAACTTATCAGTTCCCGAAACCCTTCACGCTGGGTGAAAATGGCATAAAATCCGCACAAGTCGACTTTTAACCCGCCTTTACTATTCAATATCACTATACAGTTAACGCGTTTAAAACATTGAAAAACAATCATAGAATGTTATATTAACAATTAATAACTTGCAGTTCCGTTTAGGGCATCATGGGCATTTTAGCCAATTTAGGCCATACAGACAAAGCAGTCTGGCCAAAGACGCCTCAATCTGAAATAAAATTCTAGTTTTACGATACCTGATCTCATTTAGATTGTAGCAATAGCATTATTTTTAATAGAAATTCCATATCAGTTTGTACTTCCAGTCTGTTCTTTGTTTACAATATCGTCACTGTTGAGCCATAGGACGACTGTCTGCCCAAGCGGCAGCGCTGGTTGGTAGCAAAAACTCAGACGGCTGAAACTCTCCATTTGTTTCGAAATCAGTGTAATAAAACTCTGATTCAGAGTCCCAAACTATTGAAAAAGTCAATTATGTGTCAAAAATGCAAAATTAGCTCCTTTCACATGCACAGAATAAACATTTGTCCGCAGCATTTTGTTAAAGGTTGCTATAGAGAAACACAATACGTGCTGAGAACATGTCACTTGTGACGTCAAAGATGATCGTCCACTCGTGACGATTTTCGCCTCGAGTCTCAAGTTGTCGGAACAATTGTCGTTTCTCAACTTAAAACGCCTGTATTTCAAAAACGGTAACTGTGATTAAAAAATTTTTTCGATCCTGGAATTTGCTTGTCACAAACTACCGTTTTAGCCAAACTTATTTTTGCGTGTCAGTTCTCCTTTAAGGTGCACAATCACGAAAATACGTGCCTTAGCAAGGCAGGGCACGGGTTTGAGCACGAGCCCACTAAAATATTCATGGAGAGGCCTGATGTTAATGTTAATCAATTTTATTGAAATCATTCTTGTCATTCGTATACCCTACCCTGAAACATTGTAATGTGGAGTTTGGTTCCCACTGGTTTCAGTTTGCAAATTAACAGTTGAAATGTTAATGTGCAGAGGAGCAAAGAGGATCAAATCAAAATGAAAATGAAAACAATCAAATATACCATCTACTATCATTGTTTTTTTTTAATTTGTGCCACCACCAAGTTTACAGAGTAAGCTCAAATAGTGCCAAATCTAATGAGTAAAGAATCAATTGGTAACACTTGGGGGTGTCACATCCCCCACACCCTCAAGTAGCATGACCTCTGAGACCAGCAACTCTTTCAGTGGCCTGTGGTCTCCCTCCCATGACCTGTGGTCTCTCAAAATGGAACTCTGGTGACAATGGTGGAAATTTCCAATAAAAATTTGGTTATCCAGCTGTTACCCTATTTCATGCATGCAATTCACACTCTTGCCTATCTTGCTTTTCAAGTTACTAAGAGGGAGTAAAATTCGATGACAGCATCAATAGGAATACATTTAAGCTTTTATTTCAAAATTTCAGTGTCAAAAATTGTTGTCTTTCACACAAATTTGCTTCTCTTTTTAAGCTTGGTTTGTCTTAGGGTAAGATGTAATGAGTTCAAACACAATGGTCAAATATATAATTCATTTGTGATCAATTGTTCGCATTATTAGCGTTTAGTACATTCATTGTATGTGGCAATTAGTACATTCATACAACATACATACATATATACATATTTATTTGTTTAAGCAGGTTAAACTAATGGCAGCTACAGGCCTGGCCGATTGAGGCGAGCAATAGCTCGCGCTAGTCTCCACGCTCCTCTCGCAACCTAAGGCGAGCAATGAATTGCTCTCCTAAACAGAACATGGAGGAAGAATCGCTCCCCTAAAATTTCCTATTCAGAGAATTATGAAAACGCACAAGGTTAATTGGTTTATTTTTGTAGCAGCGATTTCTCCCGTCATTGCATTTTTTGCAATTAACTTTTTGCTTGTTGGACGATGATAGGCATAAACTTCGATCTATTTGGAAAAGGATAGTTAACCAAAAGGTACGTTTGTAGTGATTAGAACCTTTCAATCTTAAGAAAACAGGCATATTTTTGGAAAGAAAGTCGAAGAAATTGTAGGAATTGTAGATTGGGGATATAATAAGACAGCAGGTCCCTTCCAGTAATAGAAACAAAACTATCCCTCAAAGAGAACAGGGTACTCTGTCTTGCAAATCAAAAACGACAACCAAAACATGGAATTCCACTATCCAGCAGCATTTACTGAAAAACCCAGATTGGATGAAAAACTATAACGGCGACGTGTTTGGCATTAATGGCAAAGCCTGATAATCGTTCCATCTAGCACTTTGTGAATGTATCTACTATATAAACGTGACCGACCGCTTTTGCGTAGACATAAGTGAGTTCGTTTTCACCTTAGGACTCCGTTAGTAACATTTTCAATAGGAAAACGGCACTGATTGGGCGACCTCAACAGTCATGTGCTCACGTTTTCTGATTGGCCTATTTCGATCCAAAACTGGGTATTTTAGCGTAGAGTTTTCCATCTATGTTCTGACGTTTTATTCTCTGAAGAGTGCCAGACGTATAATTTCAGCTTGTTTTAAAAAAAATTTCAAAGCCCTTTTTCAAATTCTGTACAACAAAAAGGTTGTTTTGCAAGAGAATTGTTGTTTTTGTGTTGTGCCAGCTTTACATGAAACTGAAAGAATGTGTTCTTTTAAATACTTCAAGAAAAGGGGGTGCTTAAGTCACGGTTAAAGCAAATACAAATTGAAAGAAGTAAAACAGCATACTCCTGACTGCGGCTATTAAAGGCAACCGACAGATACTAAAGGGGCTTATTAAGTCATCTGTCGATTGTCTTTAAAGTATATACATTCTATGTGTTACTGATTTAGCTCGCCTCAGCATATGAGGGGAGCAATTCACAGCTCACCTATAAAAATGCAAACGGCCAGGCCTGCAGCTAGCTTGCAACTGATAGGGACCTGCTGTCTGCAAATAATTTTTTTAAATACAATTTAGAAAAAAAATTAAACATTTTTAATTGTTCTCTTGATACCTGCGTGATTGTATGCATAAAATGACCAAGACTGGGTTTTCCTTTAGTTTGTTGCACAATTAGATAGATGTGTAAATGCAGACACAAGTCCCTTTTAATTCAATTTGTAATATAGTCCTAGGGTATGAAAATCTCAAAAATACAATTTTATCCCTCTTCCTTCCTAGTCATTAATTTTCACACATTATCTGGTCGTTACGAATATTAAGAATAATGTCAAGCAATAGGATCAGACAGAAGGAATGTTTTTTCTAGAAGTGTTCAATGGCTTGATAAATCTTTACTGCTTCAAATACAGTTGAATCCCTTCAAATTGCTTCATATGCCACTGTTTATAAAAATATATACATATAAGGAGTGATTTAATGCTGATTTAAAAGATACAAATATATTTTGTTTAGATGTTGCTGTCAACATGTATGTAATTGGCAAGAATGAGCTAGCAAATTAAAATGAGTGGGAAAAGAAAAAGGCAGAGATTTTGCTGCAATATTGACATATCATTGAGTGAATATAATGATTTTGATGATGCTGATTTCACTGTGCCTCAACGTAAGAAGCAAGATTTATATTCTTCTGAAAGCGACAGTGATGATGAAGATGATAACAGCCTCTCTGATGATGGTAAGGTTTCCTTATCTCAGTATTATTATATAGTTTTACAAACAATTTTATGGATTTAAGTCAAATTTCTCATATGAAAACACATCCTTATCATCAGATTAGATTTAAAATCCTAATTCAAATAGTTGCAATTGGACTATCTTGTAAGTAACTAAGCTCCATTATTGCAACCTGGAAATCTTTTTCTCCTCTAGAAAGTCTCCACTAAGGCCTCCATGTGATCCACTGCCAACATTGCCAATGCCAATGTGAAAATATTAATAAGATTCATTTCCAGTTAGATTCATCCATTTCTATCCTTTGTTTTTGTTAATTAAATGATGTTTTTATGAATTTCAGTGCTCAGAGCCTTGTATGAAAACTGTAGCAGTGATTTTACTTACACCTCATGACTTGTGTAGCTGGGCATCCTGAAACTTCATATAAGTAACCATTGAATATACAACATGTTAATGCAACAAACACTAATTCACACAGATAATCAAATACTGACTTCAAGGATAAAAGTAAATTGCGGTGAGGAAGGTAGCTGACAAATAAGTGTTGTGAGGGTTGTATGATTTTCTAAATGTGATAAGGGATTAATTGGTTATTGTTGATAATCAAATGCTATTAAAGTAGATAAATTACATTAGTATTTTGGCAACATATGCATTTGGCAATTTACATTTGTATCTATTTGGATATGCTGTTTGATTTTTAGAATTGACAACAGACAGTTCTGAAGATGACGAAGAAGAAATTGCTGATGGCAGTGAAGCCAGTTCTGGAGAGGGCCCAAGTGATGTTGGCAAGAATGGTATTGATATGGCTGGGGAACAGAAATGTATTAATGATTCTCAAAAGACCTCACCATTGACTGCAAAATGTGAAGATGATAGCAAAGTATTTAATTCTGGGAAAAAAGGTGAAAAAGATATTATCTCAGAAGATTGCCCTATTTGCCTTGGTGAATTAATAGATCAACTGGTTGGGGAGCCAGAGAAGTGCAGGCATGCATTTTGTTTTGACTGCATAAAAGAATGGTCCAAAGTATGTATTTTTGAAGCACTTGAATATCATTTTTCAATATTCTTTAATTGTGAGGTTTGGTAATGCTGACATTGCTTTTTCATGAAACTCATCTTGTGGTAATCACAGACCTATGGGCAACTACACTTCTTATGAATTCTCAAACATAATTGTAGCTTATGCATTGCACCTAGTTCTTGTCTTTTATTGATTTTGCTGTCAACTTAATTCTTATGTATGATTTTATGAAATCATAATTAATTTCTTAATTTCAACCTTTTCTCAACAGAATGTGAACAGCTGTCCCGTAGATCGGTTGAAGTTCAACAAACTCTTTGTAAAGAGTTGTGTAAATGGTCAACTTATTGAAGAGGTTTTTTCTTATTTTTCTTCTCAAACTCTCAGCTTCATTCAAGTTGCATAAATGCTAAACTAAAACATGGTTAAGAAACTTACAGTTGTATCTTAGTCCTTCATCTGATCAATATTTAAGACAGAATCATGGTGAGCTTCTCTTGTGGTACGAAGTTATGACAGTGAGATTTTCTTTAGGCTTGTTCTGTTTGCCACGCCCATGTCCACACCCTATCCATCTGCTGCACTCTCTTGTAGATGTATTAACTTGTAGATGTTGGGTACTGGATGTATTAATCTATGTGCTATTTCTACATATGTGAACACAGGTCTTTCCTATTTAGAAAAACATGGCCATCATAAACTATTAGGGGTTCACATATAAATTGTGACAATGGCCTTCACTTCCAAGTACACACTCATTGAAGGAGGGGGTAAGGGTCCCAATGCCCTCATTGAAAGAGAGGATAAGGGTTCTGATGCCCTCCTTGGAGGAGGGGGTAAGGATGCCCTCCTCTAAAGAATCTTTGAATTATCTGTAATTTGTGATTTGAATGCCCAATAGTTTGCAGTATAATTCTGAGCAGTATTATTTTTTGAGATTTTTGTTGCATTTTTGCATTTTGATATCTTCTTACCTAGTTGCATATTGCAGATGTAAAACCAAAAGAAAATGATTCCGATTTTGAGGACCCAACCTTTTGCCAGGTAATTAAAAACATTTTATAAAACTGTTTTCAGATTCATACAATTTTGGGTTATGAATTTCAATGCCTGAAAATAAGACAAGACTGAATTCTTTTTCAAGATATGTAACATGGGAGACCGGGAAGACAGAATGCTTTTATGCGATGAATGTGACCGTGGGTGAGTCCATAATTGCTGTAGCATTACGGTGATCTCAGTCAATTGTCGTTCTCAGTCAATTGTCGTTTACGTATACAGTAAAATTCTTTTTTTCCAGTCAAAAATGACTGTACTCGATGGGAGTAATTTTTTTGTAGATACCACCTTGAATGCTTAGATCCTCCATTGGAAGAGGTTCCTTCTGGTGACTGGTTTTGCCCTAGATGCCTCCCCAGCCGGCCGTTGGATGAAGAAGTCGTCACTGTAACGGCATACCCAACAAGACGCCGTCGCAGAGGCGCTAGAACTGTGCAGTATTCGAATAACTATGCTAGGCTTGTCAGAGCCTGGTTTACAGGTAAGGCTGTTTCGGAAGTTATGGCATAAGGAGTTTCTGGGAAAATTTTCTGCGATAAGCGTAAGCTAAAGACACTTTGTTGATTGTAAGGTCTAGTCAGATGATTGCATAACTGTAACTTGGTTTTCAAGAATGACTGCTAATTGCTTTCAAAGAGCAACTTAACAGTTTAAGCTAGTTTAAGCGAACCCCGGCAATATCTTTAGAAAAAGGAGCATTTTGCATATGGTCCAACTGCTATGCTAGTAGTTCAAATTGAACTGTATTTTGCGTTTTGTCATTTTCAAACTTGTCATGTGGTTTCGAAATATTTCCAAAAGATAAAAAAGTTAACCTTCTCACCTTTATTTTTCAATCAAAAAGATGAAGTATTCAAAGTGCACGCAAAGTGTTAATCCTTCTATTTTGTTGTTATTTTAGAAAACCGGCTTGCTTCCAGGGAATTCTATGTTAGTGGGTTTCGGAGAAGGAGAAAAAGAAAAACGAGGAAAACAGATTCTTGTGAGTGTTGATTTTGATAGATGCACTGACTGAAGTACCATTTTAAATTAAAACAGAACGGGGAAACATGTCATATTGCTGAAGATCTTTTGGTCCGGCACAGGTGAGGGGTTACTGATTCCCAATTGGTCAACAATAAGGCTCCAACCTAACGTGCCATTCTTCCCCTAAAGTCACTTTTGATGGGTATTAATTTCTGCTTACCTTTGGTCGTTATCACGTTTATACTTTGTGTTGGGCAGACGAAACGAAGCAAAGCGAAAGCAGTGTCGGACGAAAAGTACCTCAATATGACATGTTTCCGCCTTCCCGCCCTATTTTTTAATTTTACAGTATGGAAGGCTTATTTGAGTTACCAATGTTGAAAATTGAATATTCCCATTTTCTGTCTTACAATGATTGCAAGCCTTTGATATTGATCGAAGTGATTTTCTGTTTCATTGATTTATTTATTGTTTTACTTATTGAGGTAATGAATCAATTAACTAATTACGAGGCAGGGTTAGAGACGTTTGGAAAAGAGAGGCTAGTTACGAGGTTAATCTTGATGCTGAGTTGGTCAGAATTAAAATCCAGAGAAAACCATAAAAGGATAGATGTTAAGAGGAACTTTATAATCGAATTTTTCCTTTGGTGCAGCTGCGAATCCGAGTAGAAAGCGTTCTCGAAAGAAACGAAGTAAGAAGAGGAAAAAGACCACATCTGTGACAAGTAGGAAGAAAGAGTCAACAAAAAGTAGTGGAACGATCAAGAAATCTAGTGGGGCTGGAGCAAATGAGGCAGGAGGTAATCGAAGGTTGTCGATGCTGGGGTCTGCCAGCCTTGAACCCACGCTGAGCTTCAGTTTGCGAGGCAACCCGTTTGATTTGGATGAGTTCTGTGAAGAACCACCAGATGAACAACCCGTAAACAAGACTGAAGTACAACAGTAATGCCAAGTTTGCTCTTTACCTGCGTTCTTTGAAATATTTAGCTTTTAAAACTATCGAAGGCAACAGTATCAACCTGTCTTTCCATAAACAGTGCGGTAATAGGTATCTCAAATATTTTTCCAAGTCTCGGATCATTGGATAATTCAATCGGAAATCAACAAATTTCTTTAAACTTAACAATAATATAGTATAGTCATTTCATGTTATTTGTTTTTACAGAAATTCCCAACGAGTAGCATGGCTTATCCTTTTATGTGACTTACTGTTTTTATATGAAAGAAATCGATTGCAATGACTCTTTGTGTAGATATACGAGAAAGAAGAAAAGCTGCGGCACTTTGGTTTGAGTATGTGAGCTACAGAATGATAAATTTGAAAATAACTTTATAGGAGGGGGACGAGAGGGGGAACTTTATAAGAGGGAGACGTTCATTAGAAGGAAGTGCTCCTTAAAGGAAATACGGTACCCAATTCAGACTTTTTTATATTGACATAATTGTTTCGAATTTCAGGCCTGAGTCGAACAACCCTGATGTGCTTTCTGGGATAATCCAAGGTTTTGGCAGTCTTGATCCGGAAAACGTCACGATAGCCAGGGATGGAACTTTAATACAAAAAAAGAAATACTCGGCTAGAAGAGTAATATATTCAGATAGCAGTGATTCCGAGAGTAGCTCTAGAAAAAGAGAGGGATTTGACAACATCAAGAAAAGACAGAAGGTCCATTTTGAATCAAGTACGGGAAAAGAGGATGGGCCTAATTTGCGTGTTAGGCATTTAAATGTAAAGCGTCAGATTGAGGAAAGCTCGTCAGATGAAGAAGTCGCGAATCATAATGAGTATCGGCCCCTAGATGTAAGTGCAACCCGTGAATTCAGAGAGGTGAAAACGTCTTGTTCCACTGTGATTTCTTCTGCTTCAACTGCTTCTCGGAGTACTAACGGTTGTCAACCACGGTCATTATCAACTGTCGCAAAATGTGTGCCAAATGCACCTGTGCCAACAGATCTAAAGTCTTGGCGATCACATTCCTATGCTTTGGAGTACAAGCCATTGCCGGCTATCGAAGAGTTCAAGTCGTTCAAAATACCAAAAATGGCAAAGAAGCGCGAAAATTCATCAACAGAAAGTTTCAAAGTGACGAGTTCAGCGACAAAAGAAAATGCTTACCATGATACGCTTATTCGTAAAGCTCGCCAACCATGGACGCCGTCCGCGAAGCCCAAAATGGAGGCAATAACAAAGGCTGGTGCAAAAGTAGCGTCTTACAATAAGGCAATGTCTAGAGTTCCTGATAGATTAACGCCTAGAGTTTTATTGCCAGGCAGTGGAGGGAAAATTGCAGCAAACCGAAGTGCAATTGAAGAAGATTCTAAAAAAGTTGCAAGTTGGGCTGTTTCTCGTTCAGTTTTGGACGATAAACAACTTTTTTATGATGGTAAAAGGCAGGCGTGTTCAAAGGTTTCTAAAGGGAACCTAAAAAACGAAAATGTTCTTAGCGAGAGCCCACCTTCTGAAATTTCCTATGTAGTGGGGAGACGTAGGACAGGATTGATGAGAATGATTGAGGAGCGAAAAGATTCTCTTAGTCAGAGATTAGATAGTAAAGTTTCGATTCCCTCGCATGCATTGCAGCGACACTATAAAGAACAGGACTTGGCGACAAGTGACAGAATTGAGACAAGTCCATTGCATCACATGCGTTTAACACAAGTCAGTTCTGAAGCTGGACCTTCAGTTGGTGGTTTAAAAGAACGCTTTGTCGCTCACGATGGCTTGAATTCAGAAACCGTAAATCCTCATTCAGATGGGCATATTTTGATCACAGAAGAGGACCGAGCCCTAATTAGAAAAAGGGTGAGTTTTCTCAATTTCCCATCTTTTTCAGACCCCGTTTACACTTTGCTGGATAAATAGAGTCTCTTTACCGAAGTAAAGCTAAGTCCTAGGGAACAAGTTTGCAACCACGACATGAACGCTTCTGTCAATTTATTTATAGAGCTTCTCGACAGTTGGTTAGCGGAATAGATTTTCATGTACGAAACGAGATACTTCCACACTCTATTTTGCTGTCGATTTATGTTCTTCTCGGCATGTAAGGTCTATCTTGTGTATATTAAATTGGTAAAAATTGCTTGATTTATCAACCCTTTTATTGAAAAGTGTGCCAGAAAAGCTGATTGGTATAAGTCCTCCTTAAATTAGCCCCCACTTTGTAACTAACAATTGCTAACATTTTTACAGTACATTGTTTTTATCCTTGGCAGTCACACGTTCAACAGAATAACTCAAGGAAAAGAGACATTTGTAAAATGTTTTTTTATGTTTCTGTTTCTCCAGGTGAACTTGAGAACAAGTTAATTCAGTCCCTGTTCTTTCGGGGACCGTCGCCATCATCTAAAGAGTCGTGACAATTTAAAAACAGTTATTCTCAATTCATCGTTTAGGTAGCTGCTAAAGATTTTTAGTGAAAAGTTATGATAATAAGTTCGCATTTATTTCTTTATTACGTTAGGGCATAAGTCGGCTACAGCGTCTTAACCTTGCTGAATCTGAAGTGAAGAAGGTGTTAAAACCGGTTTTTAGGAGCGGTGAAATAGACGGAGCTGAGTACAAATTGATTTTGAAAAAATGCGTCGTGAAGGTTGGTTTTCATACAGACTTTGTATACCCCAGATCCAATATCTTATATGTAATTGAAGTTCATAATTTTCTTAAATTATACTGACTGAGTTTAAAGTCGTTCGTTTCCATGGCCTTTTTTTCACAAACCCCTTTCTTTCGATAAACTGTAGTTGAATCCATAGCCGATAACTTCTAATTTTATGATACCTGTAAAACATTCTCTAAGTACAGTGCATACACCTCGCAAAGCGAAGGAGAACCACATTGTTGACATCAGTTTACCTTTTTGAATCCATTTAATTTCAGCTCCACCGAATGATCTCCTCGAAATTTTTTGTAGATACTTGGAAGCAGAAGCTCTATTGAGGCCAACAGAGTCGAAAGGCTCGTGTGGAAATATATTTGCCGCACGCGAGGACTGAAGTACAGTGAAGTACTGTAATTGTAGCAGTTCAACCGTGACTTTCATTGAGATCCACTGAGTGCTTCTGCGTCTAGACAGCAAAAATGAATTTGTTTATATGCAAATTAATTTTTCTTTTCATCTATTTATGTATTTATTTTGTCAAAACTAGCATCGATAATCTCTTGCAGTTGATATTTTCTAAGAGCAAAATATTTTAAAAAATTCACTTGATATTTTCATGAAAAATTGAATCTCACATGGTAGTCTTTGCCGTTTTACACTGTTATGTCTGCAGCGTAAATCCTAAAGAAATTAGCTCTTCATTTGCTGTTTGTTTTTAAGTCTATAATTTGGTTCATCTTTAAGAAGTCAGAGGTTTCTCATTGCTGACAGTGGTTTAGCAAATTATAGAAGTACGAATTGTGTCCCGAGGCATGCTTTCTGTGGTCAAGATAATGTTTGAATCTGTATACTGTTGTATACTGTAATGACTCTGATTAGAGACAGGAAGAACAGGAAATGGACTGGGTGACCAGGTTCAGGTATTTCTATGCATTTGATTGATGGTGAAGCTTTGATTAACTTGGAGTAATTTTGGTTGGAAAGAGGTTCGTTCATTTTTCACATTTCATTTAATAGTATTTACACACATATTAACCTTTCAGCAAATTTAATTATATAGCATCTAATTACAATGGTTTAAACCTCAGAACTGAAGTCCTAAGAATAAAACACTACAGTCCTATAGAACTTCATCATTGCTGTTCCACCCGAAAATTTATTTCAAGAGTCGCTTTTCAGATGTTTTTTGAGTTTTTTTAACAATCTAGTGTTGGTAGCTCACGAATTATTCGGAGTCTAAGAAAGCTTTCGTTCTATTGCCAGTAAATTTTAAGATGCAAGATGACGAGAATGCTGTGCAACCCACCTATGAGCAGTTCACACCATTACCTCAAAACACATTCATTCATTTCAGTTCATTAAATATTATATATACACACTACACCAGCTAAAACCGTGGCTTTTTGTACGCATATAGTAGGCCGATTGAAAAATAGAGAAAGAAGGGCAATATCTTGCAAAAAATCGTGATTGAGCTGGCAATCATGAATACGATGCTGCAGTTGATGCAGTTGATGCAGCGTTTGTGTAAGAAGAGGGCAACTCACCCTTTGCATCTCACCCTTTGTATCTCACTCTTGCATCTCTTAGCGTTGACTCCTCCCTCAGTCTTCTATAAAATACTAGGATCTCGTCACCTTCTTGCCATTTATTTCTGTAGGCCTGACGGAGGTCAAAAATACCTTCTTGTAGTTGATTTACTATTTGATTGCAAGTATAAATCTTTTTACTTCTTCGTCATTGGGATATTCTTGGTGGCAGTTTGAAGAAGAAAGTAAAGACGAAATCCTACGTTTAAGAGTTGTCTTGATAAACAGAACACTTTTGCATAAAACAAAAAAAGCACATCTCTCCATGCATTTTGAGCACGGTATACCCCAAGATTGGAGCCGTTCAATGAAATTTCTCAGAATCAATTGAGAAAAAGATCGAATCTGTTTGCTTTTCTGGATTTCTTTACTGGTCAGTTAAGGGGCGTGATAAGAGTCGTTTTGAGAAACGAGGTATTGGGCACGGTGCATATTGGGAACATTCACCCTTTAGGGTGAATCATGTCGAAATCTATATCGCATTTATCAGTGTTTTATTAGAGATGCTCGTTGAAATGCTAGATTTGCTTTTGATTTCATCTCCTGCTCTTGGCATGGAGTAATCATAGATTATAAATTCTTTCTCTTTCTTTCTTGGATGGTTTCAGAACTGTTTGGGGGTACGGCACAACTGTTGTGAGCACTGCACAACTTTTATAGTGCTATGTCTTGTGGACAGTCTACGTGACCATGCCCTTACAAGGGAAGAAGGCCGGAAAGAATGGCGCTGGTAAGGAAGACATGCCCTTGGGAATAAACAAATTATGATTAATTCATTCTCAACAAAAATTTCTTTATGCAATTCTGATAGGTGATTTCCCGAGATTTTATTTGATCTGGAAAATTCAAGGAATAATTAACAACTTCTTGTCTACAAGGAATAATGAAAAAAGAACCCCATTTTTGACTTGGCCACTGGGGTAAATGTACCGATTTTTCCTTCACTGATGGGACAAGCAAAACGCTCCACAAGTTAGTTCTTTAAAAAATACCCTGTTCTAATTGCAAATGAAATTTTTGCAGATGACCAGTGTGCTATTTATCTAGAGATTTCATGTGACCGTAAAGGTTCGAAGAAAATTTCCGATGATAGCGTAATTTGGAATTTGTGATATTAAAATTCCCCATGTATGCAATGAAAATAGTGTTGTTGAAGACAATTAAAAGATACATGATGCAAAACAGAATTTAGGATTTTGGCAGCAACTTTTAGTGAATTCTTCGTGATAGTCTATACAAAGGTTTTTTGTGAGAGAAACATAATTTTCCTGTCATTTTCTGTGACCAATGGTGGTGCGGTCACGAGGAAAAAAACGCCCTGCAGATGACAAAGTAGGTTCATGTACTTGTATGTAGACTGCTCAGGGACCGCGGAAGCGGGGGCAATACAAAAATTGCCCTCCCCCAAAAAAATTGCCCGACCATACAAAATTGCCTTGTTCTTGGTTTCAAACATGTTTAGCCCCCCCCCCCCCCTCCCCAAAAATGTTTCAGCCCCTCCCTCAATCTGTTACCTCGCCAGGACACGATGAAAAAACACAATGTAAGAAGTCTGTCAGACCACCACCCTTGGCTACATACAATGTAGAAGTGCAGAGTAAAACACTTCCATATTGTCCATATTGTAATGAAAGATTTTTTTCTATATGAAACTCGCTATGAGAAATTTGTACTAGATAACGACGAATAAATTAAGAAACTTCAGCACTCTAGCGAATACATTACGAAAGAAGTGAATTTTTAAAATCATAAAGCCCTGAACAAGTTCTAAACATGTACAGCATTAGCGATAGCCAATCTCTTGACAGAAAGAGCACGAGCATTTAAAAACAATGGAAACATTGACGAGTCTTGCTGCTTAGGATTGCGAAAACCCGATCTAGTAAGGTTCTGCTTGAAACTTTCCCGGCATGAAAAATGAATCTAGGACCCCGAACGTTAGAATTAATGACATCTTAGTTCAGAAACTCATAGTTAAGAAGCACTGAATATTGGAATTTCCTTGTGCGTTAAGAAACGGAGTACACGATATCGAACTTTGTTTCATATAACTGGTTTTCTTTAAACCTCTCAGGAAAGAACATGAACAATCTGGGTCGCTTATTCAGAGAAGAACGATGGGACTCGAATATTGTAACATATTATCCACCCGCCTTTTTGTATTTTTACAAAGACTCACATTTATCACACTCTTTTCGTATTATTACAAAGAGTTACATACGGAATTGTGCAAAAAAAAGAGATAGTTGGCTCTGAACTGCATAGTTGATTGTTTAAAGGAATGTCTTTGCTCCTTTATCCCGATTGGTGGTGGCAAGCAACAAACAAACTTCATAACTGCTAGAAATGCCCCTGTGGATAAAGTATGTGTCAAAACTGTTTTTCTAGGAATACTGGTGCTATGTCAGTAGTAAACTCGTACTGTAAAAATTGTGGACCTTTTTGGCTGTTTTCCCAACTAGTGCAAAATCAAAATTAAAGATGCACACAAACCCAAGTATTTTGCTTACAAGTATTTTGATAACAGATATATCACTGAAAGGGCTTGAGGACGGGAAGGCAAAATTGAAACATCATCTGTCCAGGATTTAGGTCTCCCGGAAGTAAGAAGGGTGTTGTCAATATTGTCTATACAGAAGAACCTCAAAAGAACAAAGTATCTTTGATGCTGAAAGAGTTAAATACCTTGATCATGGTGTTGATAATGGTTGGGAAGCTAATGTTTATAGTTACTTATTTGTCCAAATTCATTCAGAATATTGGAAAAAGGCTGCTGCAGATGAAGTGGATTAGACAAAGGCGTTACTTCACAGGAAGCACAGTACTTGTTGTCCCCGTTTCATATTGATGCTTTGACCCACTCGTTTATTTCAAAGTAGCAATTATACTTGCTTATATTTCCTTCTTAATTCATACCTGCTTTTATTCCCTTCTTAATTAATACTTGCTTTAATTTCCGTCTTAATGATTTGTGATTATGAATCCACCTTTGAATGTCTCCTCACAAAGAACAATGAAATAGCCATCCACACCAAAAACTTACAAAAATTAATGATAGAGATATACAAATTGTTAAATCATGAGAGTCCCTCATTCATGAGAGAGTTTTTCGTGCAAAGGGAATTAACTTGTAATTTTCAAATGAAAAATATGCTGCAACTTCCGCCTGCCGAAACGATATCATTAGCATTCCGGGGTAGCATTCTCTGGCCTGATACACCTTGCATAATACGATAAAAAATGTGGAAAACGTATTTAAATTTAAAAATACATACCTACCTGGAATGGAGACAGATGTAGTTGTAAAATATGTAAATAGTTAGATTTTACATAATTATCTATGTATATTAACTATTGCTCAAACCAACTGTAAATAAAGAGCTTATTATTATTATTATCATATTTTCTTTCAAAGCTGTTCAATCGTTTTTTGACTTTGTTAGGGTTGCCTTTTTTTGCTCAATGCGATCTTTATTGCATTTATTTAACAAGCTAAAGGCCCAGATAAGCGCTTTGGTTTATAACCGAGGTGAACATTCATGAAATTCGGGCTCCTTTCTGTAGTTACCAAGAAAAATTAATTTTTGACAATCATTTAAATTCTATATTTGTTTTATATTGTGACAAAAATACACCTTCTTTGGGTGGGGTGCGCAGGGTAAATCCAAACCAAGATTCTCTGCATCCCATTGAAAACCCTTTTTACTCTGGAACCCAGCGCAGGGAAATACAATAGTATACTTTGGCAATCTACTATTGCTTACCGAAATTCTATGATTTGAAATTCTGTGTAATAAAGTGATTTGGTTGATCTCATGAAGGTTGGATATAAGACATAACTACTACGGAAAAATTTAACCAATCAACTTCACAAATCTATAAGCCTTTTATTTTTAGAAGTATACTCTTAGGTACCTAATTTCCGGGGGGGGGTCAGAATTAAAGGAGGATCGGATTTTATGTTAAAGATTAATTGGCAGGGGGGGCTCCAATTACCGGGGGTCTAAATTATGAAGTTACATATACTGAATACTCAAAATGCAATTTTTATTAACAGAACAAACCATATCAACAGAACAAATGATTATGCAAAATGTTTAGAAGCTAAGGAAATTGATAAAACAAACGGTTTTGCCGACAGGTTTTTTGCCTGCCAAAAAAATTTGGGGGGGGGGGGGGGTGGGTGGGGTTATGATAAGAGCGGGGGAGGGGGGGTTGGAAAATTAATTAGCGGGGGGACGGCAATAAGGCACCTAAGAGTCGTTCTTCTGTTGAAATTCTAATGTTCATGCATTATTGTTAAGCAGATAAAACTCAGTGGAGTAACAGACGCTGGCGCTTGATGCTGCTGTACATCGCTTGCTAGGATGACAACTGGCGCAGTTTCTATACGTTGAATCCGTCGAGCAAAAAAAGATCCTTAGAAGCGTCTCGCTACTTTGGATGGTGAGTTTTTAGAAATATAGCGAAAGATGACAGAGGCAGTATCCAAGCAAAGTGCCTCACAAGGTGTGCATTGGGGATTTATGTTTTCCAACGAACAAACACATCCAACCCCTCAAGCGACCCTGTTTTAACACTTTCTAGCTTTGGAAGCAAGATTTTAGCCGCCAATTCTTTTTGAGAACCATATTTTGGGTTGCACTTGGTGAAATTGCAAAGAGCTCAAAATTTTATCACAGATACTTCTGTAAGAGTTTATACATAATACGATACTTATTTTTTCATCAGTAACATTCTCTAGTAATAAGGTACTAACCTATCTCTCGAGTAACTCGCTCAATGGACTTGTGCCCTGATTAAGCCCCGTACACAGCCCCGCATCCTGGGGCGAAATATTAGCCACAGTTGATTTACGTGTGTTGCGGTGTTCCTTATTTGCTACATTTTTTATCGACTTTTTTCGCCACAAGAATTCCATCGGAGTCTGTCGAGCAGCCTGCTACCGTGACCTTACTTTTATTTACATCATCTTGCCCATCTCTGATCTTAATTAACGAAATTAAACCTGTGTTTTTATAATATTTTATCTACTTTCCTTTTGATTAATAGCAAACCACACCACCTCTTGTTAAGTTTCTAAAGCTATTGAAAATAATGTATTGATTTGAGAAAGAAGTTCCCAGACAGGGGTCACGGAGGAGCGGCGCCTTTATGGGATGTTTATGTTACTGCTGTTGTTGCAATTGAAAGAACGCTTTCCTTCCAATTTCCCTTTCATCTTGGGCGTCGAAGGTTCTTGGGGACGATGGAGGACGATAAGCTTGTATGGGCGCCCGACACTGCCAACGGATTCTTACTTGGCAAAATAGCAGATATTGGGGCAGACCATATATCAGTCGAGCCTTTAGATGGGAAAGGAAAGGTAAGTTTTTTCCTGCTTGCCCCGAGCATTTTATTAGGCATTCATTTTGTGCAAAACCCTGTTTTGGTGCTTAAAGTTTGAAAATTCTGACAAATGATAAAAAGCGTCGTTTATCTATTGGTAAGAAAATTATCTAGACTTTTTTACTTACTTCGGCTGTTTCGTTATGGTTTTGAAACTCGTTTTCTGCTGGCTAAGAAACGCCAAGTATTCTTTTCTTGAAGATATCGCATGTTGGCAATCCTTTTTTGTAACAGATGAGGATTAACAGGTTTCACAAAACCATGTTACAGTCTTGAACTGTGCACCTTTGCCTTAAACATTCAATTTGTGTAGAAGTAAATAAGATTTCTCATCGTTTTGACTATTCCCGCTCAATTTAGGCCACTGAAAAGGGGCAAGCAGCTAGTAGCAATTAACAAAAGGACTCTTCTCAGTTCAGTTGTAGCACATTCTAAAATTCCACCGCCTACAATAACATGTAACTATTAGAAATAATTTGCCCAAAAAGCAAAATGAAACTACTATCAATTCAAAAAAAAATTAGGTATTGTATAGTACAAAAATACTTTATTTTAAAATTTTATGAACTTAAATGAATTTGATAACATCTTTTAGAATTTGTAAATTATAGAAAATTTTCATCAATGGTTTAAATTTTTTGTAAGCAAAGAGTTGAGTCTTTAGGGGCTTCCTTGCACAAAAACTTCCAATGCTCATCAACTGTGCAGTGGGTATTGCAACACTTTCCTACTGCCAAAAAATAAATGCACCCCCTACTACTACCCTAAGTGTTTAAAGAGATGTGCTTGTCATTAGGATTTACCTCATTGAATAATATTTTTGTTGTCCGAAAACTGTGTAATACTAATGAAAACATAAATGTAAGAAGAGTCACTTGTCTGTTGTAGAATGATTGTTGCCATGTCAGAACTGTACACCTTTAGATATATAGCTCAAATCCTGTCTTACACCCAGTTCTAAATAGTTGCTTTCAAACTTATGTCAGTTATCAGACAAATAGGCTAGACACAGTCCTTGCTTTTAAGACAGATGCTAGAATAGCAAGGAAGGGGGATGCGACAAAGAACTAGGGGAGAGAGATGCAAAATCTTCATAACATCTATTTGGAATTGTATATGAGTCAAATCTCACATGGTTTGATAGACTAAAAACTATTTTGTCAAGTATAACTAAAACAAATTTAGATTTATCCATGAAGTTCAGCACAGACTTTTGTGTGAATCCCATGCAGAGCCTCATCACAAAGCTTATAAATGCTATTTAAAAATAAAATCCTGCATCTTTTAACCTGCTAATTTGCAACATGATTTGTTCCACATGCAAGCATAAGTGGCAGAAAATTATTCTCTAGTAGATCTGCATTAAAACCCCAAATTACTCATAGATTGTACACTTTATTTGCATTTTGCCAGGTCATTAAAGCCCCGTACAGCCGTGTTTTTCCAGCAGAGGATGATCTTACCCATGATGTTGATGACAATTGTATGTATGAATAATTAAAACTAATTTTTACTGAACTTGCTTGATCTACTTCACAAACATGCTAGACCTCTGCTATCGTTGCTTTTGGTCAATATCATTCAAATTATATGCAGTTGAGTGAAAAATTATCTGTTTAATAGTTTTGCCTAAAAGACAATATTTTATGTGACACAGACTAAAATTATCCAAACTTTTTCTGAAGATGCTTTGTAAATATTTGCACTTTTTTATGGTTTACAAGCAAGCCAATTTGTATAATTGAGAAATTGCTTATATGCATTGCTAATCTATAGAATTGCTCACCTTTGTAGTAATCTCCTAAAATTCTCCCAGAAACCAGCAACACTGTTGTCTATTTGCCAAAGGCCTCAGATTAAAATTGAGAATGTTTTTTTCAAAATTGTGCTTATGTATTATGATAGAGCAAAATTATCTGATATAAACTTTATGTACATAAAACCGTCTTGTTTGTTTTCTGTTTACATTTCTTAAGCCCAACTTATGTAACCACAGTCATTCAATAGTCATTAAGTATCTTTTCAACCTTTAAGGCTCTCTGATGTACCTAAATGAAGCAACCCTGTTACACAACTTGAAAATAAGATACAAAAAAGACCAAATCTACGTAAGTACCCATTGGCTCAAATCATTCTTAAATTGCTCTTATTTCTCAACAACCTTTTTCTTTCGCTTGTTTTTTCAAATTGTGCTGATAAGTGCCCTTTTTGTTGTAATTGCTATACCATGTTGCGTGTGACTGTTAATTTTTTCCACAACAATTCATTGTCATATTCTGATTTTGCAGACTTACGTTGCGAACATCCTTATTGCAGTCAACCCTTACCATGAGGTTGGCCATTTGTATAGCATGGACTCTATCAAGAACTACAAAGGAAAATCTATTGGCGTTCTTCCTCCTCATGTTTTTGCCATAGGTGAGCTCTTACTCTTACTGTTTAAACTTCAATTATAATTTAGTATCATATGAGGAAATGAAGTAAGTTGGGTAAGGCAAGAAACTGTAGAGACTGTATGAACTCTGATGCATGTTGGAAAATGAAGGGGGGGGGGGGCAAGGGTGAATTTAGCAATCATAGCAATAGATTTTGAAAAATGCTCTATTGTTTTGCAAAAATTTGGGGGCATGGCCCCTGGCCACCTTTGTTTGAGGCCCTGTGATATCTGTTGGTTTAACTGTACCATTTTTAACTAAATGGTTTAACTGTGACACTTTGGATTAACATTTTGGAAAATCTTTCTTTGCTTTTACCTGTCATTTTGAGATTCTCTAACTCCATTGCTTTTAGCTGATAAAGCATATCGTGAGATGAAGACATACAAAGAGAGTCAGTCAATTATTGTTAGTGGTAAGAAGTTCTTTCTTTTCTTTAGAAAATGGTCTTTTTTCTGCTAAGTCATCCCTTTAATGATGTAGAGATTATTTTTTTATATTTATGTCAAAGTCTAAGAAAAACTCAACTTTTTTAAGGTGAGAGTGGTGCTGGCAAGACTGAATCAACAAAATTCATTTTAAGGTAACAAACAGGCTTTTATTCATCAAGATATGTCAAAGATATTTGCAGTAACAATCCAGAGAGTCTACCCAACAGACTATATTCCTTGTTTATTCACATGTTTTAATGATTTTTTATTGTATTCAAATATATTTTAAAATTGTATAAAGACATTAAACTCATCGGAGTAACTAGGGTAACATTTGATCATTCTTCAATACTTTATACCTTTCAAGGGTGTCAGACAAGAAGACTTTAAGTGAGCTTTATGCCTCTATCTTTTTGCCATTTTAAAATTTTATGGCAATAGAGTCAGGCTATTAATTTTACATTATACAGTCGATAGAGTCAGGCTATTAACTTATAAATTTTACAATATACATTTGGACAATTATTATAAAAGAAACAGCAAATTTAAATTGCAATTATTGTACATGTTGACTAGGTATATGAATTGAATTTAGAAAACTAGAGGTATCAGTTGGATATGTATGTATGGGGAATCATTTAAAAGTGGAACTCCATCTGTAGCAAGGCTAAACAATAGAAAGGCCTTCCTATGTAGAGAGATTTTTCAGCACTTCATAGGGGTCAATGTTTGTTTCATAGAAATTGAATCTCAGATTTCACAATAGAGGGTTGTGAAAAGAACGTGAAACTTTGAAAGGCTAGATTTAAATGCTTTTTGTAAACAGATATGACTTGAAATTATAATGAAGGCAAGCAAAGGATACAGATTCCTCGTATAAAGGCTTTTATTGATGTGTGTGAAATATTAATTGGTTTGAATTTTTGTAATAAAGTATAATGCCAATAATCTTCTCCCAAAAATTGGAGGATAGAATAAAACAACATGTCCCTTCTAGCATTAGAAACAATCATTTATAAATTAGAAACAATCATACTCCCCCAAAGAGAATAGCCTCCTTGGTCTTGCAGATCAAAAATGACAACCAAAACATGCGATTTCTCTAACGAACAGCATTTACTAGAAAACCCAAATTGTGCAATGAACAATAATGGTGGCATGTTTTGCATTATTGGTAGACCCCAATCGTTATTCCATTTAGCAGTTTTAAACCTATCTGCACAAGAATGAAAAGCCACTATTGTGTAGACAGGAGAAGTTCATTTTCACTCTAAGACTCCATTGACAACATTTCAATAGGCAAGCAGCACTGATTGGGCAACCTCAATAGTCATGTGCTCACATCTCTGATTGGCCAATTTCGATCTACAACTGGGTATATATATTTCCTAGCGTAGAATTTACAATCTATATGCTGATGTTTTATAGTCTCAAAAGTGTCAGATGAAAAGCTTTTGTAACATGTTTCAAAATGTTTGCTTATTTCATAGTCATTTTAAATTTGTATAAATTCTGTTACAAATTTTAAATTCTAACTTTTCATTTATATTACAAGGTACCTTGTTGATACAGTTGGTGCAGGTGAAACTGGAAATATTGAAAAAAGGATTGTGGAAGGTAGTGTCTTTCTTAATGAAATCAGTATTTTAGGGCTGCTATTTGGTGGGAGACTTTCTAAAAATTTTTTCCTTATTTCTTGTGTTGTGAAAACATTTGAAATGCAATACCTTTTGTTAAGGTAAATTTTCTGTTCAATTATTTGTTATTTCTTGGTATGTTATTTGCTACTGCTTTAGCTTTAGGCAATTATCATGAAGTGTTTCTTTATTTCTTTAGCAAACCCACTTCTTGAATCATTTGGAAATGCAAAAACAATGAGAAACAACAATAGCAGTAGATTTGGTAAATATGTTGAGGTGCATTTTGATGGAAAGGTAAACAAGTTTCCAATTTGTGAGTAATTTTTGTACAAATTTTCTTTTTTTTGCTTCTTACTGCATATAGATGTTATCATTTTAAGAACTTTTCCAGGCAAATATTGTTGGTGCGTTCATTTCTCATTATCTGCTGGAAAAGTCACGTGTATGCAAGCAAAGCAAAGGAGAGAGAAACTACCACGTGTTTTACAGAATTTGCACAGGAGCTCCTGATGACATGAGAAAAGCTCTCAAGCTGTTAAACCCAGATTCCTTCAATGTAAGTTTTATGTTTGGGTGCTCACTCCCATCTTATATTCAAATACCCTTTAAAATTAAAGCATATTTTGCAACCAATTTGCTTGTTTCAACAACCAACAATGTCACCAAATAATTTGTTTCACAGTATCTTAAAGGATCGCCTAAGACTGCAGAGCTGAATGATGCTGCCGATTTCAAACGAATGGACCAGGCAATGGACGCTGTTGGCATAAGTACACAAACGAAGATGGACATTTACCGTGTTGTAGCGGCAGTTTTGCACCTTGGAAATGTGGAATTCCAAGAAAACACGAAGGACAAGAAAGGTAATTTAATTTTGACCCCGAAGTTTCGCGTTATGAAGTATTGCTTTTATCAGTTCAAAAGAAATAGTTTATGGCAAAAAAGGTATAAATGATTGCAGTTGAGCCATTTCAGAAAACAGATATGGGTTAATGCGTGGCATGGATGGCTGGTTGACAACTTTGTTAAAGATGATTGCCCAGTAACGCCATCCTCAATGATTCATATGAATTCATGCGACCGTTTGAACAAACGAAGTCACAGAAGAAAGCTTTGTTGTATGACCATGTAGCACATTGAAAAAGTGTTGTTCTATTTCTTACTTTCAACTTCAGTCATTTAACATTGTGAATTTGCAGTATCCATAAAGAGTGAGCTTGAAGTTATCATGTATGTATACCAAACATTTTTATCCCCTATCGCCGAGAAGAGTGCCATGGATACCCGAGATCCTTTTGGCCCACTTATCTGCATCAAGCATTTTGTATCTTTTGCAGGAGGTTGTGAAGTAGCAGAGAAGTCGGAAGCTGTCGTGAGCGATGTTGCCAAGCTGCTTGCCGTTGAGCCGGCCGAGCTGAAAATGTCCCTTGCAACCAGAATCATGACGACAACAAAAGGCGGTGGATTTGGCACCATGTACAAGTATGTGCAAAGTGGAGTAAATTGTTGGTATAGATACCAAATGCAGCATCAGGCAGAATATATGGAACAATGAAACATAGAGATACCTCTCTTATTAAAGCTGTACAACGTTGCCTTACTCTTTTGCTGCTTTGAGTATGTTAACATGATATCTAAGCAGGAATTTAATAGCGTGGCAGGGACTTAATCTGTAGAAGTATAAATCTATCTTCTCTTCTGTTTTCGTTGCATTGTACAACAAGAGAATAAAAGTTCATGCTGCTTTTTATGTTCAGGGTACCGCTGAAGATCGAGCAAGCCTGCGCCGCTCGAGATGCCCTCGCAAAGGCGATCTACTCAAAGTTGTTTGACCACATTGTCTCTTGCATCAATCAGTGTTTTCCTTTCAAGTCGTCAGATAGTTTCATAGGTGTGCTAGATATTGCAGGCTTTGGTGAGTGTTATGTATCATTATATGTATCCTTATATACGTACCTAAAGGGTGAGGAGATAAAGGGACGAATTTTGTTATTTTTATATTTCTGCATCAGCCTGATGTATGTAGGTAATATGCGTGAATCGTACCCCATTGTTTCTTCTAAAAAAACACACTTTTGCCAGTGCTACAGATTTGTATTGAATTCTGTGAGGATATTCCTGTTTCCAGCTGCAAAGTAAAAGTAGTCAGAAGGCTCCTTGTGCTACGCAGAATGTGAAAGATCAATGCACAAGCACAAAAAAAATTACAAGGTCGATAAATTGCACAGGAAGGCCAGGCTTCATTTTCAATAGCCATCACACTGTTTGAAGAAAATATCTTTTGCTCTGCTATCTCACAAAAATTAGAACCCTCTTTTGCAGGAAGTAGCTTTTTGAACCCTTCACATTTTACAGGATTTGAAGTTCCTGTTTTTATTTAGCTTTTCTGTTGCCCTTGCTAGAATGTGCTTTCTCCTTCAATGTGTGGTCAAATTGCATTATTGGCAGTCCTTCAGTGCGTTTTTTATTATTGAGAAGCGCTGAATGGCAGCTTATTCTCGTTTAGAGCACTGCTTGTTCATTAGTTTTGGTTGCAAGTGCGTGAAATTTTTTCCTTTGCTCCAGAATTCTTTGAGGTCAACAGCTTTGAGCAATTTTGTATCAATTACTGCAATGAAAAACTCCAGCAATTTTTCAATGAACGAATCTTACGGCAGGTAAGAAAATTTTTATAGTGATTGAACTCTTTCTTTTTCGTAAGCTTTATATTGACGTTTGAAGTCATATTTTCTTTTACATATTCAAGTTTAAGAAGTGACATATAGAAATTATCCATGTTGAAATTATCTAAAATTTGTATAGTGTAAACATAAACCAAGCCAGGTTCACCTCAGGTTGATGCCATGTGCTTCAAAATGAGTAACTTGATCACTAGAAATATTGTTCTCTATACTGACCCACGATTTTGCTTTATACTCCACCAAACAACAAACCTGTGGATGTTTTTTTATGAAACTAACCTCGATAGAATACTTCGATCCTTCCCGACATTTCTTCATATTTAAGGGTCATAACATTTAATCATTAACCAATATCTTACAGTGTTTCTTCTTTGAAAGGAACAAGAACTTTATGACAAAGAAGGACTTGGGGTAAAAACAGTTTCCTATGTCGACAATCAAGATTGTATTGGTAAGCACCAGTTTTAAAATTGCGAGAAAAGTCTTCATTTTGTTTCTGTAACGACTCATAATATCTCAACTTCAATTAGCTATTCTTAGGCAACACAAATCTTTGTTTCCAAAATTAAGAATTGAGTCATCGTTGTTAATTTTGCAATGATGAAACTAATTTAACATGATTCAATATAGCCAGGTCAATGTATTGTACAAATAGATATGTTTACTTACACTGCTATCTTTTACTAATAGGGTTTTAGCTAATAGGGTATACAGCAATCTTATAGCTATGAAGACTTAGCTTAGCCTTTAAGTGAAGCTATTAGGTGGGTGGTCTCTTGGCAATTTGGTAGGAAAAAGCTCTGTCTTCTAAAGCATTCCCCAAGAGAAATCGACACTGGCCTTTAGCTTTTTCTTTCCAGTATTATAAAAAAATTTACAAGGTTAATAGTTCAGAGTTTGGTGAACACTAAATTACATTGGTTATATCCGATTTTGTGTTGAAATTTCTAGATTTGATTGAAGCAAAAAATGTTGGAATAATGGATCTACTTAATGAAGAGGGCAAGCTCCCTAAGTCTTCAGAAGAGCATTTTACTGCAGAAGTACACCATAAGTATGCCAAGCATTTTAGATTAGCGGTGAGTAAAAAGTCTTTTCATTTTTTGCAACTACTGTGTTGTCTTTTCTACTGTTTTTTGAATTTCGCGCCCATTTAGAGCGTGTCACCCAGATCATTATGTTGATAGAACTAAAAACTAGCTATTTCAACGAATTAAACACGTGTTTTTCCATCTTCGCGATTAATTTATCTTTCTCGGTCCAATTTTTTCGGTCCTATTTGTCTTTACAGCACTCTTTATGGTTTTTCTAGCTGTCGAGTTTTTCCAGAGGTAGACATAAACTGTTTGTTCATTATTCGTATTTATTCTGTGTCAACCTTTGTTGGCTACGTCGCTGAATGTTGCTTTTTGCAAGTGCATGGTCACATTGCAGCTGTCTGCCTTTTATGAATAATGTATTGCTACTTTCGCAAGCTTTCGCATGTATTGCTACCGCCTTATTTGTGCTATCCAATATAGTTTCACTTAGTCGGTCTTTTGAATATGTTATCAACAGACAGGGGTGCTGGCTCTTTGATCCTCAGATATCTCCAACTCGCCTTTTCCTGATAATACCATGGTTGCTCTGCAAAAACGTTGAGTAGTGGCGCGTTGCTCGGGTTTATTTTTGCTGCATTCTCATCAGTTTCCTTCACTGTTTGGTATTTTTTTGAAAATACTGTTCCACCTGTCCCAATTTTTGGTCTCTGCACCCTTAAACTTGGCGGTGGTTTATCTGGGTTTGGTTTTGCCAGGAATTCATTTATGGAACTTCGGATGTTTGTTTTCTCCCTTGCCACTTGTTGAGTTGATGTCCCGTCGCCTGCGACTGAATAGTCTATGCTCAACTTCTCTGTTTTAATCTTAGTTTTTTGTAGTTTGTTATTTTCGAAAAACCTTGTTGGTCTACTTGGTAAATGGCGGCTTGATGTCGGCTCAGTGCTCTCACTGATATTTGGTGCTGACTGAAATCGCCTGAATCTGCCCGTGTTTGACTTCCTTTGCTCCAACGAATTTCCATCCTTTGCGGGCAATGTGCCATACCTGTAATTATGAAATCTAGAAGGTAAGGTGGCCGCTCTGTGGTCCTTTGACACCGTGCTCCGCCTCATCATTTCGACCGAGGGTCGCATCTTCAGTCGCAGTTCCGCCTTGTTTACAGTCGTGATTTCGTTCGTCGTGGCAGATTTTTGCATGTTTTCCCCACTGCATAAGACCATATATCTGTTTGTATTAATCTTGGTACTGAATCCATTCTCCATCGCCATGGTTACACGCCGACTTTCACGCAAAATGTAATAGAACCCTTTTTGTAATATGAAACAAACGACTATTTTTTCAGTTAATAATCTTAACTATCATTGTTGAAGGCATATCTCCGAATCTTGCAATCTTTTGTTTACAATGTTTGTTTATGTTGCGATATTCCTTTGCCTCTTGCGTCTGATAACTAAATATCCATCCGATATCGGTAAATATCGTTTTTTTCTTAAACCGCTTAGTATGATGTCATAATATGATCCTATTTCGTTGTTGCCCACACGAAAAGGTCTCTTGCAAGTTTCTCGCATATCTCTCTCGATGTTTATTTTTATTTGAATGCAAGCAGGTTCAATTCACGGCCTATCTGCATTGATTGCGATGTTTCTGAGAAAATAACTCTGTGACTTCGGCACTTCCCTCTTAACACAGCCTTTAAGCGGCTTTTTGCAGCTTCAAATCGCAACCGGCTTTGAAGTGAACTTTTTTCCTCGTTTACGTATGAAATGGCATCGAGATTTTCGCCTGACCGAGCTCGTGGCTCATTGCGATATAGTTCCTTCTTTGTGTCCCTTCTACCAGTTTTGTACTTAAAATGGAAATCCTCTTCCGTTGTCGAAATTAATGTTTATCAAAGCATCTCATTAGGATGCCTAACTTTTCACAACTTTTCTTTGATGCTCGCTCTTCTTGTTCCTGTGTCACGCTCTGACTTGCGGTTTTGTCCTAGCCGCAACAAACACGTCAAGAAAAATGTGTTTAGGGGACACAATTACTCCTTTTTATCTTGTACTTATCGTTGAGGTTGACTGTATTTAAATCGATAAGGCGGTACACTATTTTGGTTGATAGCTGCTACTTCCAGTGTCTTTTCTTTCTAAGAGCAACGAAAATGTCCTTTTCAAAGCGTTTATTGTATTCATTGCTATGCGACGACGCTGAATCGCTGAATCGCGGGGCTGTTTTGATTTCACCCTGAATGTGTCATCAATTTTTTATGTTTTACTTTTTCGCAATGCAGGTTTTTATTACCATGTAAATTTTGTTACCTAAATATTTTAAGCTCTTTCAAGAAATTCACGATTTTATTCTTCATTCTTTTGTTGTGGAATTCGCAGTTAGTTAACTGAAATATGGCAATGACATCTGCTTTATCCATACAAATTTTTCAAACGCTGTGTTTAACCAAGAAAATTGTTTTGCCTTGTCTCATTGATAATATTTTTGTTTTCCTTTTATGTTATATCTCTTTTCATTATTTGTTGTGGGCGTTATTGTGTAACCTTCAAAATGAACAAAAAAGAATGTTTAGGCAACCCAGATTTCTAACCTCGGAGAAACAGAGCTTTCCATGACTTCACATCCCTCGAAATCTACCTTCGAACGTCAAGCTCTTCAAAAGAAACGTTTATATTAAGTTTGTTACCGCAAAAGTTTATCGAATGTTTGAATAATTGATTTGTTATATCTTGATCGTGAAGCAACCCACCTGCATTAGCTTACGTTATCGATTTAAGACATAAATCCACGCTATGAGATTTTAAAATGCCTATTTCTTTTACTGTCTTAGTGCAAGTAGGCAACTTTCATGTCTAATGCACTACATTTTTCGTTTCTTTAATAAAACACAGGATATTAAAAATAATTCTTCACTGTAGATAAAGTGCCGTATTATAAGACATCGCAATGCTTTACATGATTCTAAAATCTGTTGTCAGATCGTTTTGTTAGACAAAAGTCAAGAAGCTGTCTTGAAATGTCTCTTGGAAACAGCTGCTTCATTTAATTACTCGTGATTTTGCTCACGAAAAGCATGAAATCACTGTGATATCAAAAAATAAAAATCTGATTCAAAGCTATTATTTTTCCACATTTCATCTGTCACATTGACAATCTTTCTGTTATACTCAGTTGCTTAGAAGACAATTGTCCTTTTTAAGTATTAAATTTGCCAGGGTTGCACCCTGGCAGTATTGCAGCTGACAATTTGATATAACTGCTGATTTTGTCTAATCCCTTTCCTTACTCTTGTGTACAGTAAAACAATAGAAATAATCAAAAATATTCTCCCTGCTACTTAACCCTGGGTACTTCGTTTTTGCAATATTCCCCACATTCAGTTCATTGCACATTTCTATTTATCATCAGCTGCCCAGAAAATCCCCGCTACAAGCACATCGGAAACTCAAGGATGACCAGGGCTTTATCGTCAGACACTTTGCAGGCGCAGTGTGCTACCAGACTGTAAGTTTTGGCTAGTTCCTATTAAGTCTATTGCTAACCTCGATACATTATCATTCCACAATAGATGTTATGCTTATCACGAATGTTATTTGAATATGATATATGGTAGGGTTATGTTAATTTGAAAAATTTCCAAGATCTCTTGATGTACGTCTTTACATCTTTTGATGTGCCTCTGCTTACGAAATGTGTATATATTTTGCTACATCCGCTTCCTCTTTGATAAACAAGAAAACATTGAAATCCACAGGCAGGTTTCTTGGAAAAGAATGACGATGCGCTGCATGGAAGCCTGGAAGCGCTGATCCACGAGAGCAGAGATCCTTTCATCCTAAACCTGTTCCCAGCTGGAACTGCCAAATCGAAAAAGAAGCTTAGTTTCGAGAGCGTCAGTAGTAAGTTCAAGGTAAGCTTGAAAATGCTTCACTAAGTGACATCAACTAGATTTCACATTGAAAGAAATTCGGAAATATGATCGATTTTTATTTGGATCTTTGTAGGTATAAGTCCCAATAGATTATTTAGTTTATTAGGGCGTCATGTAAACAGAATTTCTTGCCATTGCTTCACCTCAGCATTGGATTTTTCCGAATCTATCTGTTTTTATGTACTTGGGCGTTTTTACCTTCAAACTGATTGCCCCAGTTCCAAAGTTGAAAAAATTCCCTATACAACACGGTTACAAAGAAAATGCAACATTTAACCCGTGTTTAAAACTTTAAGTTAACGTTTGAGAGTATGTTTCGCGCGTACTTTGAATTCGTTTGATGTGAAGTTTTCGCCTGTGATCTGAAGATCTTTTACCCTGTACAGCTCTTCAACAATTTATCAACATTCTTCTCATTCGTTACTAGTTAATTTATAATTTTAATTTTAGGTGGTTTCATTCATGGAAATTTTTTAACCTTCCTTCTATTGTAATGGTATTTTTCTAAGTATTTTTCTAAATCCATAGGCTTTGTATGAACATCGTGAAAAACTCAGACTTCGTTTAATGTTCTTTGCTCTTGTTTCTAGAGTCAGCTTGGATTGTTGATGGAAAAACTCAAAAGCACAGTATGTTTCAATCCTGAATTTTCTTTTTCCTTGCAATTTTGTCGCACTTTTTCATTCAATTAATTCAGAAATTATTCTTTCCCATCACTTTCCCGTCACTTTCCCGTCACTTTCTCATCACTTTCCCGTCACTTTCCTGTCATTTTTCCGTCACTTTCCCGTCACTTTCCGGTCACTTTCTCATCACTTTCCCGTCATTTTTCCGTCACTTTCCCGTCACTTTCCCATCACTTTCCTGTCACTTTCTCATCACTTTCCCGTCATTTTTCCGCCACTTTCCCGTCACTTTCCCATCACTTTCCGGTCACTTTCTCATCACTTTCCCATCATTTTCCCGTCACTTTCCCGTCACTTCCCCGTATTTCGTTAGCTAATCTCTACTGAAGTAAACTGCCCCTTCTCCTTTGTGAGCTAACAGGAATTTTTTTGATTCAGAAATTATTCTTTCCCGTCACTTTCCCGTCATTTTTCCGTCACTTTCCCGTCACTTTCCCGTCACTTTCCCGTCACTTTCCCGTCACTTTCCCGTCACTTCCCCGTATTTCGTTAGCTAATCTCTACTGAAGTAAACTGCCCCTTCTCCTTTGTAAGCTAACAGGAATGTCTTGTTATGCGGTAGGGGTCCAACTTCATTCGGTGCATAAAGCCAAATGACAAAATGAAAAGCAAGGACTTCGAAGCCGGCCAAATCCTCAGCCAACTTCAATGCGCAGGGATGGTCTCTGTCCTCGAGCTGATGCAGAATGGATATCCGTCCAGAGCAAACTTTAGCAGCCTTTACGAAAAGTACGATTCAGTCATAAGTTAATATTCAATTTTCCCATCTGTTTGTAAATAGAACACTTTTTAGCTGTGAATAATTTTACAACGATGCTTACTGATCAAGAGCCATTTCAATTTGTCCTTTGAGTCCAGAGTGAATTCAAGCGGATATCGCCTGTAATGCTTAAATCAAGTTCTCTTTCACTGGAATTTGCACATTTACATAACAAGGTCCCATCTAAAATGTCATTTTTTCACAATACGTAAGTTGTTTTTGAAATAGGAAAGATTTGACAAGCACCAAGAGAAGAAAAATACTTTGTTGGTTTAAATATTTCGTGGTGAAAATAAAATCCATATCTTTGGTTCTGCTTTAAAACTCGTTCCAGTGCTTATGTTGCTTATTTTTTCCATAGATACAAAAAATATCTACCGCCAAAACTCGCCGCTCTTAACGCAAGAACTTTTTGCCAGGTGAGATCGCGCAACCCTAGTGCTACTTGAATCAAATAAATTTTATTCTTGAGCTTTTTTTCAGCAATTCTATATTTAAATTTCGTTTTAAGGTACACTAGCAAAGCTATACAAAAAATGTTCGCTATGATTTCGTAAGCGGTAGTATTTTCACAACTGCTCCATCATTTATTTTGATTTCGTTATTACGTCAAAGGCACTGTTTCGCGCTATTGGAATAGGAAACGACGACTTCAAGTTCGGAATGTCCAAAGTGTTCTTCAGACCTGGGAAAGTAAGTAACCTAATCATCTTGAAGTTATATCTTAAGAATTTTGTCACATTCTCAGGCATGACACCACTCCAATAGAGATAGACACTACGGGCTCGGCGTGCATAGTTGATGGCCGATGGATAAAACACTCTTTCGCATACTGCTTTAACGCCTATGGCCTCTTCACCGTTTTTGAAACTTTCGATCCCTGTTTAATTTCTAAGCATGTTTTATCTTGATGGGTTAGGTAGAAAATCTCCTTGAAAATAATTATTAATTTAAATTAAACTTTAATAAACTTTAAATTAAACTTTAATAAACTTTTTTTGTTAGCACCGTACATTTTCAAGCCCCGTACAAAAAGCCTGATCAATGTTAGTCGCCTTCATTAAAGTTATTTTACGTGCATAGCAAAATGTGAAATATGCCAGAAAGCTACACCACCTTACGTCATCCGTTAACGTCATCCGCTTACGTCACTTGTATACATTTTCTCGTCTGCTTGCATCACTTGCATATGAACTGTTAAGTCTCATTACTAGATTTTGAACTGCTAAGGGCAAGTAAATTAGAATTAGAACTGGTCGGATTAGTTAATTAGAATTATGCCAGAGTATTTCTTCATTTAAATGTTGCATTGATGAACGATCGATAGTATTGATTGTTTGGCTTCTGTTTCTAATTGCTACCTCTCATAGTTCGCAGAGTTTGATCAGCTCATGAAATCTGATCCTGAGACGCTGAATGCGTTAGTTGCCAAAGTTCAAAGATGGATAGTTTGCAACCGGTGGAAGAGGTCAATATGGGGAGCTGTTTCAGTGCAAAAGCGTAAGTCAGAACCGCACTTGTTTACTGTTCATGGAAACAACTTGTTGGAATTACTCATGCCTTATTGGTGTTGGAATGACCATAGCTATTCAATAAAACGGTGGATTGATTTCCTCAAATGTGCAGAAAAAGTCAATTTTGCAACAGTATCGGTTTTGTGTTTTAGTTGCAAACAAGATCAAATACAGAAGGGAGAAGATTGTGAAAATCCAGAAAACTGTCCGGATGTTCCTTGCCGTGTCTCGTCATAGACCAAGGTGAGTTTTAATTAAAAGCAGTTAGCTTTGCTCTTTTTATTTTGGTTGTATTTTGATTTTATCTGTTTTCTTATCTCAAAAATCAATGATGTTTGCTTTCTAGATACAAAGGAATAATGAAGATCAGAAGGCTGGGAGCCATGGTCACTGAGCTGTACAAGCATGGTCAGTACATGTCCCGATGACTCATCTTTTTTTATATCAAAGGCTTTGGGTCATGATAAATTGGCCTTCCTTGCGGCCATTAACTTTGTACGGTGCGATCCCAATCAGCAGCCGTTGTTTACATCTGACTGTTTCCTGAAGCTGTTTTGAAGATCAATACGAGGCTAGTAAATGTGATCAGTGTTAGGCCTACCGATAGTATTTCACCGTGGAAGTCATGGACCTCTCTTTTTTTCATGTCTCAATGTCTGTAAACCATTTCTGGCTCCCAAAAGTACTGCTATTGATAACTAACACTTAGCGCCTATAAGTTAGCCTATTACACAATTTTTGTTTCGCGTTTCCTTCCTTAGCTTTTTGCGTTGCTCAAGCTGCTCTATATATTTGCTTGTTGTATTAACCCTAATTTACTTGCGTGTAATATAACATGCGTCTCTATAACGTCTTTGGATACCCATTTCAAGGTTACTTCTCATTATTTTAAGCATCGTTCTTGAAGAAAGACAAAGATTTGGTATCAAGCCAGGTGAAATCCCTTGACAGTGATTTGGAGTCGCTGATTAAACAAATAAAGGTTGGTTTTCGCATTGCCATCTTCCTCCGCAAATGTTCTTGGATCATGAAAATTTGTTATCTGCATTGTTCCCAATTGTTCACATTACGTTTTATTGTTGTTATTAGTTTCTGTGTTTTCATACAGAAATATTTTCAATTATGTTTAATAAAATATAAAGTATTGATATTAACCTGATTAAAAGCATAATTCAGGCTGAATAAGTTTAAAAGTGAAAACCTGTGCATTTGTAGAATACAGCGATGAAAGCAAGTGAAATTGACACAGCACACAATAACTTACTAAACAGAATGGCATCACAAATGAATGATTTGGAAAAACGCATGAAAGCGCAGAAGGAAGAAGAGCGGCTAAAAAAGATTCAAGAACAAATGGAAATTGAAAGGAAGAGGCGAGAAGAGGAGGAAAGAAAGAGAAGGGAAGAAGAGGCGGAACGAAAGAGGTAATTTTTTATTCGTTTCTAAACCTTTTTGTTCTTTATGCCAAATGTGAGGAAGCTAGGCCTTCGAAGAAACTTGGACAGCTCAATAGATGCTGCATTGTATGATTCAGCTGCTAAAGCTACATGTTGAAACATTTCTATAAAGTTCTTTGTGTCACAATCGGCTGAGTGACCCATTTCCATTGTGACATGAATCCACACGAGCAGAGCAAACTGATTCAGAAGACCTTTGTTGACGAATAAGTCCCAGAGCATTGCAATCGTCGCATTAAAGCATATCATCCATTGTCCTTCGCCCATCGTTCATTTATTGTTTTCTTAGTTTTTTAAGGCCATCGAATTATCAACATTTGCAATTTTTGAGTACATGATACTGATTGCATAAATTGGCTTTTTTACCATTTTAAAGTTGTTTTGTAGGTGTTTGTTTTAATATCAACATACTGTATATATTCTTTCCTTATTGGCTCAAGTTGATGTATGAAAACCCACAGCCTTTTTGTGATTAAGTTTTTCCACTCAATAACTCATTTAGAGCTCGACAAATGCATCCAGCGCATACAAAGCTGACCTGAAGGTAGTTCGCAAGATCCTCCTTAATGATGTGTTTTAACAACTTTAAAAATATTGAGGATTAGTTTTTTGACTTCATGATGACCTGGTTTTGCAGGAAGATTCAACTGGAAGAGCAGCGAAGACTCGAAGAGGAAGAATTTGAAAGAAGAAGAAAGGAAGAAGAAGAAGCAAGTCGAAAACTAATTGTAAGTTTTATACATCTTGAATTTGCCCTTTGTTACAACTGATCTGTCTTGAAATAGCTGCTTAACAGAAACAACTACTTTTATTGTTAACTATGTTTGCTTTAACAATTCTAATACAGCGAGGCTTCTTATAACGGTCACTTCTGTGCAACGGCCACCTGCAGTACAACAGCCAGTGGATAAAGTAATTAATGGCCAAACTGTATAATTCACGATAAACCTCCGTACAGTGGCCACTTCCAATCAATAGCCAAATGGCCACTTGGGAGTACCCAGGTTCTTTATTTCACTTCCATATACGGTCAAGCAGAAGCCTTTCGCATAGAAATGGGAAAAAAATGGAAAAAAGTTGGTTCCTATTTAGAAATTATGTATGTTTGTGAAAATAATTAGCTTTTCCAGTTTCATTTCCCCTTGCTTGATGTATCACACGTATTTCAGGTCCTAATCCATCCCCACGATTTATTTCTATTCAGTGTCATTGCATGATATCGTAGACCATGCTTGTGTTTTTCTGATTGTTCCATTTCGACCCATCGTGTTCTTTCAGACCCTTTTTCTGACGTTTTAGACTCTAAGGAGTGTCAGACGAAAACACTTTAAGTAATATGGAGTGTATCATTTGCTTTAATCACCTCTCCACCTCTTCCGACTAAATTTTTTTGGTAAAAGAATGTATGAAAAACCCCTCCATAGCGATGACCTCAAAAACAGCGGCCACTCAGCTTGGTCCCCAAAATTGGCCATTGTTAGAGGTTCCACTGTATAGGGTGACCCCCGAACGAGATTGTTAAAGATCATAGGGAGCTAGTTGGTGGGAATAGTAAACTACCAGTTCCCTATGGACTTGTAGGGCTCGGCTACCCTTCTTTTACGATCTGACGTCATTCTTGCTAGGATTTCTTGAATATGCCAATAAATTACTTGCTTAAGACACTCTCAATGAAATAGATCGTAGTTGTATATGATGCTTTCACACAAATGTAGACAATTGGCTTGTTGTGAAAAAGAACCTCCTTTACTTGTTACACGATCGTGTATCTTTGCTTTAATTTGCCTAATTTCTTCGGTTTTTGTTTGCAGGAAAAACTAAAAGCTGAAGAAGAGGCCGCGGAAAAAGCAAGGTACACATCGGATCTGTCTAAAATTCACTCACGCAATTTTGTGCCCTTAGCCGACCCTTGTTGGACGAGAGTTCTAAAAATAGTAGACGCATTATGGCAGCAGATTTTCGATTTGCCAATTTCAATCGCAATAAACTGTCTATAGAGAGCGTCTGTCATTTCTACATTCAAAATTCTAGTTTTCTATTTAAATTTTTCTATAGATCCAACAGAATTTTCATATAGTAGCTTTAATATAACATTGATTACAAAAAGGAGCTTTTCCAGTATCCTTCATAGCTAATAGTAATTAGCAGAGCGGCAAAAAGTATCGGAATCCGGGAACTAGATTCCCAGAAATTTTTTTGGCTTGGCAAAAAATTTTCAGCAAAACTTGATAAAAAAGCTCTTTATTGCAATTGCAAAAATTTTTCCTGAATTTTCTACAACAGGTCGAAAGTTCATACAAATGTAACCTTAATGTCCTCAGGTTGTAGGATACATCATATAGAGAAGTTGGACATTTTTGAAACCTCTACAAAAACTTTTACTCATGTCACAAAAATTGTATAACTTGGAAGCAACCTTCAATTACTTTGCCCAGGACCTTCTTTAACAGATGAAGCTTCAGACCTAAAGTAGGCAATTTATATGTTTTGAAAAGTGCAGTTTTTGTTGTCTGACATCAGGCGATGGTTTTGTTTTTTATAGATAAAATGCTATGAAAACTACATGCATACAAAGTTTTCTTTATACTAGCAATAGACTTGAGTTTTGATTTAGGTCTTGGCAGACTTGGCAAAGTTTTTGATAGGTGAACAGTTTTTCGGCGATACAGAACTTGAAAATGGCTTTGAAAAAAGCTTGGTCCAGTGACAATTTTTCTATAGGCACAAGGCACTGATTGGACAACTATGCCGGTCATGTGCTTGTGTTTTTCTGATTGGCCTATTTCGATCCACAACTGGGTATATATTTTCCATCGTGTTGTTCTGACGTTTTTTACTCTGATGAGTGTCAGATGAAAAAGCTTTAACAAGTATTTGTGAAATGTTTGGTTTTTTCAAAGCCATTTTTGATGGGTATTGAAATACCTCCTCGTGTTCTTTCACATCATATTTGTCCTTTAAATATTGAGATGTTCACCTCACGTCCAGTTCCTTGTCCAGTTCCTTGTCCAGTTCCTTGTCTAGTTCCTTGTCCAGTTCCCAGGTTCCCAGAAAGGAAAATATTTTTTCAGCTCTGGTAATTAGTTTAGTAGTGGCTAGAATTTGTCTTTTTGAAACTGTAATGATTTCTTAGATTAAATAAACATGTCCTTCATCGTGAGATTTTTGGCAACTAGGCCCGTTGAATGTTTGCTCCTCACCATATGTCACACATATGTTGTTTTGTTTCCAGAAAAGCCCAAGAGGAGCAAGAGCGTAGAGATTATGAATTAGCGATGCGTCTTTCCACGGTAATCATTTTCAAAATCTTCTTATATTCGTTTCTTGATGAAGCAATTTTTCTCTTTCCTTGATAATTCTTGAAAAGAAGAAAACCTTTCTTACATATACGTTAAACTTGAATCTCTGTACATATCTGCAACGCACGTGCTTCGCTAGTCTTCACTACTCTCAACACTAACAACAACAACAACATAACATTAACTATAATTTTTTTTTCTTTGCGGATAAAATAAAGTCAAAATGTCACAATTTTAAACTGAATAAATCCTTGAAATAGTTTTCTTCCCTGTTGAATGCACTTCAGTGCTTGGGAGTTATAGCGCAAAATTTAAAAAATTTAATGTCGCCGAATTAAAATGTATTATTATTCAAGTTATATTGCATTTTAGGAAGGGAACAATGACGTGAAAGTAAAGGTTAGTTTAGGGTTGACTTTTAACCTTCCAAATCTCTGGCTGCCTTTTTAAACAGTTAAACCTCGAGAAAGAAGAACCTCCAGGATTACGTTTTGCCAATTAAGCTCCTAGAATGATGTTTTGCCAATTAAGCTCCCAGGATGAGGGTTTACCAATTAAGCTCCCAGGATTATGCTTTGCCAATTAAGCATCTTCATTACCAGAACCATTAGTGAGAAGTTAAGGAGCCATTTCATTCTGCAAAAATTACAAGCTCTTTCATGAGGTTTGTTTCTGAATTGCAATTTAAATGATGAAACCCTAAATGTATTGGGTTCTTCTGCTTTTAAACCGAGATGAGTTGTGTTGTTTCCCTGAATATCATATGATACCATATAATATCCTGAAATATCATACAATATCGTCACTATTGTTTTGTTTTAGGATCCTGAAGTGACTGTTGAAGATGTACAACCAGCGAAGTCAGTTTTCAATGCTGCATACATCATCTTACCTTGTAGTTTAGTTGTTTGCTTTCATACAATGATTCACTCCGTGAAACTAGTTAAATGTAATTAAAGTTATACCAAGAGGGACCCAGAAGGAGGCCCAGTAAATGATCGATGTCTTTTCAATGTTACGCTTCCTTGTACATCGACAAATATTTAGATTTTAACTTGTGTAGCATCTATTTTGCCAGCATATCTTCTAAATAGTTTAAAGGGAGTGTCGATTTTCTAAAATGAATCTATTGTTGGCATAAGGACTAAGGTCTAAGGAATTGAAAAAGTTCGAAAAGCGTGTTGAATTTTAGACAGCCTAAGAGTTCTACAGTGTGACGTCACCAAAAACCTATTTTTAGAACTTTTGAATTTTAATCACCTAACATAAAAGTTCACCATGAAATACTTCCAAGTATGCAAAATTATTCATTGATGTCTAAAATAGGTTGAGATATTGCCAATGAAATATTTGAAGTTTGCTAACAAATCACTGTTATTTTAGCTCTGTTCATAAAGTTATGAACAGAGACCAAAGTACAGAGGTTTGATGGAGAAAGAGCCAATACATATGTGGCCATAACTCATTTGACTGATTTTGCACATTTAGAGGTATTTCATGATGCTCTTTCAGGTTATGGGATCCAAATTCAATAATTCTAGAAACAAATTTTGTGACGTTATCACTTTAGAAAATATACTTATGGTGTTTCTACCAGGAATCGCGTGAAATCTTGATTATTTTTATACTTCATTTCAGGCCAAACAAAACGGTCAACAAAAACAGTGATCTGCGAGCCATGAAATACGATGAGTTGAGGCACATAATTAACACATCAACAGGTACAGTCACCTCCCTCCTTTATGATTCTTTTTTTCTGATGTGCTGCATAAATTGAAGCAGTAGAAAGCTGGCATTAACCGCCTCGGTTCAACCAGTGCCAGCTCCCTGCACCAAAGTTGTATGAGCTCTTCACTAACCGGTGTTTTCTGCTTTGCAGATATCCAGGTCCTTGCTGCTTGCCGCGCGGAATTTCATCGCCGTTTGAAAGTCTACCACGACTGGCGCAAAAAGAATGCCCAGAACAGAACATCAAATGTTTCTCAGCAAAGGGCTCCTGTTGAAGTCATTAGAAATGGTACGTGTTTTAGTTGGATTACGTTGAAACTGGTTGATTGAAAGGTAGCACCATCAAGATGAAACATAACGCATAATTCTGGTGCACTATTGTCAGTCCGACATCCCTCAGTAAATTAAATCAATTCATTTCAATTCAATTGAATGCATGAAGATTCAACTTGATTTCAATCTACCAAGTAAGCAATGTTATTATTTGCACTTTTTCCTTAGCTGAAGAGGCCGCTCTGTTGCCGGGAAAACAACAAGAGCCTGCACCTGTTGCCAAAGTCAAAGATGAGCCTCCACAGAGGTTCTTTCGAATCCCATTTGCAAAGCCAGCTGATCAGTACAGAAACAGCGAATATAGGAAATGCGGATGGTGGTACGTCACATTACATCACATGATACTGTCTTATCGTATCGTACTATTTAATCATAGAAAGAGGTCTTTCATTTTTACGTAGGGGAATCCCATTCGGTTAGTTTCCATATGGCTTTTGCAACCCCTCGTCTGCACTAAACAGCTGTCTTCTGCTTTTCATCACAGTTATACCAAACTTTCGCAGCAAGTCTTGAATAAATCTTTGTAACCTTTCTAGGTATGCCCATTTCGATGGAGAATGGATTGCAAGGCAGCTGGAGATTCACCCAAATGGCGTTTTGCTGTTTGTTGCCGGAAAGAATGACCTAGAAATGTGTGAATTGAGTTTAACTCAATGTGGCCTGACAAGGAGGTCAGGAGCTGAGATAACACGCAGTGAATTCGAGGCTGAGTGGCAGCGATATGGGGGCACCAATGCAGAAGTCAAGGCCAAGCCAAGAAAATAGTCGAGAAAATAGTCGACAAAATAGCCAATAAAATAGCACAAATGCTATGAGAACCATTTTAAAGATACCGAAAGTCAAAGACTAAGGAAAGGGAGAGAAATTATAAATCATTGTTGCTGGACAACTAAATCCATGTTTAATTTTTTTTATGGGGGCACTTTGATTATCTTTAAGAAAATTATGCAATTTCTGGACCCGAATTTATTAGCAATTTTGTTCCCTCCTTAGCTCATCTACATTGTTTCCTTATTTTGAAGTAATTCAAATACAATTTCATTGCAGCAACAGCACTTTTAACTTGGGGCAAATCATTTAATGTATTTCTATCTAACGGGTTAGGGACTGTTTGTGAAAATTTCTTATTTAGAGATATTGAATTTAGATTGTGTATTGTGAAGTAGTTTATGGTCGAGTTTCGTATTCTTTGCAAGGTCATGGGCCGTTCATCGCATTTTCTTAAATTGACCATCTTCGTTGCAATACTCTTTAACCGTTGCCATAAATTTGGAGACAGCTAAAAACACTTTGATCAATTTAAGCCACGTGAACTCGTTGTTAAGTAAGAATTAGCAAAATTATCCAAAGTTCACAAAAAGGAATCTTTTCCACAAGGGAGAATCGAAATCAGATGAAATTTGCGTGTTTGCCTGTATGCTGTGCTCTAGATCTAGTTCCTTCAGGTCGGGGGTCGGAAGTACGGGCTAGTTCGATGATTCAAAACAATTCACACGATTTTTACAGACCGAACTTAGGAAAGCATCAGTTCTTAGCCATTTTTTCGGATCTTGAACCTTTGCTAGAATAAAAATCATTTCTGCAACCTCAAGACTGCCTGCGTTTTCTCAAAATCAGTAGTCCCTCTCGATGTTGCTCGATTTTTAAGAAAATTTGCGTAACCTTGTAACCTACCAGACGTCTACGTAAATTTACTTTATCCATGAACAATGTCAATTACTTTACTTTATCAATTTACTTTGTTTTCTCCATGAACATTTTCAAGACAGCATACAATATAGTCCTGATCAGCATATGCACAATGATTACCTTGCATTTTCTTATTATCAATAAAGCTATTTTCTTGAATTAAGAAGCTTACGTACTCATGGAAACTTGAAAATATTAGCATGATAACCTGAGATTGATGCTGGAAGAAGCATATATCCAGTTTGGAAAGGCTAGTTCCTTTTGCGGCGAAGGATTTGAGAAGAGTATCTTCTCATTCCTTTGTGAGATGAGTATCTTCTTCTCACACCGAAACTTGAGTGACCTTGAAAGTATCACCAATGAAATAGCTGAAAATATGCCAGTATGGCTCGCTACTAACAGACTAACACTAAACATATTTAAATACAGCTTTCTAATTACCCCTAAAAAGTAGAGGATCACATTGAAAAGTAAAAATCAGAACAGACAACACTCCTTTCGTGGAAAATGACCAAATTAATAATCTTGGTAAATTGATTTTGATAACACGCCCAACATGTTTATGTGAAAGTTTGTAGAGGCATTGGAATCTTGGCGAAATGAGACACTTTGTTTCTTCAAATACCCTGAAAAACATTGAAAATAAATTACGTAAACATGGCATATCAAACTTTTCAAACAAAATGCTACTTAATATTTTGATGGATGGCGAAGAAAAATTCAACACTGTAAGAATTTGGAACTAATTTCCTCATAATCCAGCCAAAATGATTTTCTTCACATTTTAGCAAATGGCTCACAATAAAGAACTCAAGTACTTGCTAAAAACAACAAATACAGCAGGATACCTGCTTGCAAAGCACGACGTCTTTTCGATGAAATATGTCTATTGTCTACCGTCGTCCTTCTCCCTTGATTTACTTTTTCTTCAAATGACCCTTTTATTTTAATATTGCTTTTCTTTTCCTTGTTTTGATACATAAAATGTTTTTCAAATCAATTTGACTAGCAGAATTACAACTAATTCTGTGTATTGTATCCTCGGTGGCTAAAACGTATAGACCACTGAGCTTGATAACGCTTGCAGTTTTTCTCAGTTTCCTAGGCCCTGTATATATGCAAAAATCTCATATTAATTTCAGTAAAAGTTAGTTGTAGAATCTTAACTTTTAGATATGTTGTTGTTAAGTTATTGTGCTGAAATAAAAATAAATTTGAATTTATATTTGAATTTTAAGGCAAATGGCTGGAAACTCAAGTGGAACCTGTGGGAACCTGCCTCGATATGAAGCCGAGACCGGTAAACTGATAATTATTGCTACATCAAGCTGTGTGCTGTGCTGAAATCTGATGCTGATGCCAAAAACACAGGTAAGCATAATCATTCATTGACAGATGTATGCAAACAGTATATATAGTTTTAATCTGCCTTGCGAATGTTTCATGGCTTTTACTATGGTGTAAATCATAACGGAATCCCTGACAGTATTGTGTGAACCTGGATCGTCTTTGTTGATGATATATCGTTCAACACACCTTTCTACCTTGCTACAACTTTGTGTCCCATACAAGAATGGGCGGACATGAACATTCCGGAGAGCTACCATGTTTTGTTTGATGTCATATTTCTAGGAGAGCGTTCCCTGACCCTAGGCGACCTGTGATTCGTTGATGTAGTCAAAAAAACTCCTTGACGTGTATGACACGAGGTTAATCGGATTATCCGAACCGGATCCTTCACCTTCGCCCAAGAATGTGGTATGCAATGCAATATAAAGTTTAACGTTTTTTTTTCGAGATACAGTTGTAAGATTTTCTCGACAAACAACTCAACACAACAACAAAAAACTCAAAAATCATGAATCATTCACGATATAAACAAATGCCATATAAACGACTGTTGGATTGTGGAAATAGGATCGTGGCTAGGGAGTCCATAGCCCAAACCCACACCCACCCCAATAGTATATTTTGGAACTAACTGTTTGATGCAGTCACATTTATTGTCCTTAATTATGAAAACAAGTTAGAATTACCTTTGCATGAGTAAAACACATATGATATTTAACAAGTAATTGAATTTACAGTTTGAATTTCATCAAACTGAAATTAAGTACAATTAAGAATAAGGAACAGTGCAAGAACATTTTAAAGCTGAAATTGGTAGCAAAATGAAAATGGGTAGCAAATTGAAAATGGGTAAACACCAGTCCCCCAAAATTTATATTCTTATATAGTAATAAGATTTTGCATATGAGCAAATGATGACTAGAGTTATGGCATACCAACAAATATGTCAGTTTAGACATTTAGACATCTTGAACAGCATACCCTGAAAGAGCATGGTGAAATTCCATTTAATACAAGCTCTTTCCATGTAAAATAATTTGGTCATGTTTATAAAAGTAATCCATTTGAAGCCCAGCACTTTCTGTTGCTATATCTCTGTCAGTTTAAAATATATTTGATTGATTTTGCATTTTCTCTAAAAATGCTCTGTGTTTTGTGGTTGTAAATTTGAAAAATATATTTTTTAAGACATCAAACCTTTGCACTCTTAGAAGAAACTTACCACAATATTTTCATAAAAGCATTCATCTCCTATTGTAACAGACATGTTTATTGTACTATATGAATTTTAAAATTGTGCCTCTGTTATTTATTTTAAGGACTGAATTTTCTGTCATGGATCCTGCTTCAAATGTATCAATAGGTAATATAACCTTCGTCTGATTTGATCAAAATCTCTCCTTCAACTGACATATATTGGGTAATAAAAATGATTAGATGACTAGGTCTTGCCAAATCGAAAAGATGGTCAGGTATATTTCAGGTTTTGTGTAGTCTATAGAGTATCACACTTTCTGATCAAGTCTCTAGGATGCAACATATTTTCCTTAGCAGTAGCAATTTTTTACATAGGCAAAGGACCCATATTGACAATGTCAGAGGAGTCATGGATGACCTTGCCTTTGTAGAGTCGTGTCACCCCTTAGGGAACTATTCAATTTTTTCACTTTGAACTTATTGTGCTGATGACATTACTCATAATTTTGTTAGTTATCGTTGTTTCATTTTGTTCATAAAAGCTAGGATAATCTTTTATAAGTAAGTGAATGTAAAAGAAAGTAAGTAGCTGTCAACCCTTTTTTTTACTGCACCTCAACTTTCATGGCTATTCCCTCAGTCAGTTTTTTAGCTAAAATAGAGCAAAACACCACAACGTGTTTATTCGTCTCTCAAAAATGAATATTTGTTGAAAGCCAACAATAGCTTGCACAATTTTCATTCATGGGGGTTCTTTATCGGGATCACCTTTATTTGCCTAGTGGCTTCTTTAATGGAGAGGCAGGCTCCTGTTGTGATGCTCGACCATTTATGAGTGGCTGAACATGTGACATGTGATAAAGTCTCATTCAAGTAAGAAAACCAAACTGGGGAATAACTTTATTCTTTCTTTACTCTGAATTTGAAAACAAATGGCTCAATGAAAGTCTGATTCAATATTGGCAAATGATAGAGATAGAAGAAAAGAGGGCAGACGACAATTCCCTGTTTTTCACTATCTAAATTTGAGTCATTCCATAAGGAGCGATGGCCTAAGTTTTTCACGAAAAAAGTAGCCTATAGTAATGTTGCTGGTGTAGAATGAGAGAAAAGCCAATAAGACTGTCTTTACACAAGCATGTAGATTATACAACAAAGAATGTGTCTGTAGTATGTTGATTTTATTAGGAAGTACTAAAAAGCTGAGGAAAACAATGTTTACTGAAATCGTTCCATAAGGGGCTACATGACTCTATGTGAAGCCAGAATTTTAAAGTTGTTTTAGGTGAGATAGTTGCAGTTCTGTTTCATTTAAATGTAAGTATAGAGCCCTAAGTTGTTTTCTAATACCAAATATGGTGAACAAAACTTCCTTCCAGTTAAAATTGTCAATGGGTAAAAAGCGGAGAAGGTCTGTGTTTTTTAAGAAAGTGCACTTTTGATGTTGTTTAATTGTTAATTTGGAAGAAATAACCAGATTTCTAGTATTTTTGAAATGGCTATTTGGTTTTTTGCGCATAAGATACTAAACATGAAATAACATTCAGATCTGATATATGAAGCTTCTTGTGATTCAGGGAAAGAAACAAAAAAATGCACAGAATGCTCAAGGTCGTTTAGAAATTGCGAATGCAAGGTAAGGCTGGCTGGTTTTTATTAGGACTGTTTTGGACCCAGTTCAATCAGGTAGCAATGCAATTATTTTCAAAAATGCAGAAAAGACCATGTTAAAGTACTCTCTTGAATGGAAAGGAGAACATATTTCCATTATTGTTTTGGCACAATCTAGGCTTGCTAAAAAATGTTGCCCAATGGCAGATGTTTTGGTTGTTGTTTTACATCTGCCAAACGAGAAGGCTATTTTCATGGGCAAGAGTTTTGCTTTAAGGAACATGCTGTTCCCGCTATTTGTAAGCTTAGATCACACTGGGATGTGTTTCCCTTGAATCTGATGAAACACTTCCTTACTGTTGTCAGTCATGTTCTAAAATATAGCTGTATGCTTGAATATCACAAAGACAGATGTTTCAATAAGTTGGAATATAACTTTAATGTAAAAAATTCCTTTGACAAATGACCTCACAAAGAATCTTGAAATCTTTTATATCTGTTACTTCCCTTTTCTTTTTGTAGTCATGCTCAAAATGTGGATGTATTTTCAGAAAATTCACTGGAACAAATTTGGTTAAAGGGAGGTGAGGCTAAAAGCTATCTGGCTACACATTAAATTAAGTGATGGGAAAGATGTGAAATATAATAAGAAAGTGTCAGAAAAAAATTATTGGAAGATTGATTGTTCAGTTGTATTTTGATTGCAAGTTTTTCTTACAAATACAATTACTTTTACGCTTACAAGTTAACCAAACCTTTGTTTAAATGTGATTCACTTTGAGCAGAGGCATCATTGTTCTTTCTAGATCACACTGTCGAATATGTGGCTCTGCTGTTTGTTTAACCTGTCACATGTTGGCACAAGGCAGGAAGGTAGAAAATTTCACTGCCTTTTATTTGCTAGTAGCTATTTAAACCTTTTTGATTTTCCCATCTGCTCTTACGAATTTAGGGTAATAAACTACTGTTCATATTACATTCCAAATTGAAACTTTTTTATGAAAATGTCTGTTTACTATGATTGAAGGAAGCTTATGTATTGTCTCTTTTTTATACAAATATGTATATATAAATAAGTGATCATGTTTAAAATGAAATTTTTAACTTCTAAATATGAGTTGTATGTTATCACATACAATTTTGTTGAGATTATAATCGATAGAAGGATTCCTTGTATATTCTGACTTATGATAACCTATAAAATTATATTTTTGTAATTAATTAATTAATTAATTTATATGTTATCGTTCTCGATTCGTTGCTGTTTAAGATCTGCACCAGATGCCACTTGAAGCAAAGGGAAGATGAGTTGAATAAGGAAAAAGCGTTGATTGCAATCGAACAGGCGAAATACGGAAAAGGTAAGGATCCTCCTAGAATGTATCGTATCACAAAAGTGTTGTAGACCAAACTCGTTCCATTTCCTTCTGGTCCGTTTAGAAATGGACCATTATGCTTCCTGTTGTCTTCACTTGAATACCTAAGAAAATTCTATTGCTTTCCGGTCCAGTTTCGCATCTACCATTTTCTTCCCTTGTAAACGGGACCTTTCTTGGACATGATGTATGTAAAAACGCCAGGGCATCGCTAAAGGGGCATTGAGGCGCTGTACCCCCAACACCTTGTCCGTCCGTGCATCAAGGATTTTTGCCGGTCAAAGAAGAGATTCTTCTCACCCTGTGCTATAATTGTAATCTTTTTGACGGCACAGTTAATGATGACGTCATTATATGAAAGGTATTGGTCATTGACAGTTCATGATTACTTCGGTGGAGGTGTGATGAAAACTATGAAAAAAATTATTACGCAAAATTCGAGAAATATCTAGAATTCCATTGGTTTATCCAAGCATGTTTTCATCAAGGTAATTGTTGATGCACCGTTCCCGGTGTCATATGCGTTTCGGTAACCTTATGCATTTCGGTCCGGGTACTCAAACGCATGGCAATTTTGGTTATGCAAAATCGTACCCAAGCACTTAAACAATAGGGTACCAAAATGAACGTGGAATTTCGCATGCAAAACGGTCCCGGTACATAAACGCAGAAACGAATGGTGGAATTTAGCATGCGAACCGGTCTGGGAACACAAATGTTCTGGTTCATATTGTTCAGAATGTAAAGAACAATCGAATTATTTCTAACAAGAGGGTACTAACAAGAAGCGGTGCTGTGATTTCCCTTGTTAAGATTATGCAAAAAAATACAACATTAATGGCGACTCTAAAGTTCTCTTGATTGAAAAGTGTGAAATTTTAAACTCAAAAAGCATTGTAATCAGTAGCGGCGCCATGGGGGGGGGACTGGGGGGGACACTTCTCAGCAGAATCGAGCTTGTATTTCGTCTGAATTCGATGAGAAAATGTTGGGGAGGGGTAATATTTTGACACCGAACTTTTAATGATGTAATCCTATGATTTTCAAACTGCCAATTTTCAAACAAAAGTTAGTCTTAGGCGTTCCCTGTTGGTGAAAGGGCGTTTTCTGGTGGTGAAAAGGGCGTGGCTAACATTTTTTTGGTTTGTCCCCCCCCCCCCCCCAGAGCTTAGTGGCTAGCGCCGCAATTGATTGTAATATCGCACTGCAATGAAATCACGTGATTTGAAACACATTGCGTTTCACAATGTTACACTTTTGCATAGAGTACCAAAACGCATATTACACCGGCAATTGCATTTTTCAAAGTAGCATGGGTTAGCTTGGAATTTCCCACTTGAAACATCAATAGATTTTTTGTGCATTGCATTTTTGTGAAATATTCCTTCCCCCGATTACATCATAGTCCATTTGATTCACAGGTGGAGAAGAAAGCACGCTGTATTCCCGACTGACGAGTGGTGAGCAGAGGGAGAATGTTTTGTTTGATGCTACTAAGCATGGTAATTTTTGTTATGATCATTATTATCATTTTTATACTCCTCGATTATCTTGGTTTGCTCGTAAATGCATGCAGGGCTAGCCATTATCACCTCTCGTTGCTTTTCGAAAACATGTAGATTCCTTTTGTTTATATTTTCCCAACCTACAAAAACAGGCAACTATTGTGTGTTGACGTTTTATAGCATATGATTATATAATTAGTACAAAATCGAGAATCTCGGAGAAAACCGCCCTGTTCTATACACAGCTGCGTGTACAGCTCTGCCTTTACGGCTTCAGCACTTCACGATTGACCGGTAAACAGTAATTTTTATTGGTTGCACTTTTGTATCCAGATGTAGCAATACTTGATTATGATTTTTTATCTTTCCAGGCGATGATCATGTGCTGGTTACTATTTTGGATTTGGGAGTAGATGTCAACGTAACAGGTCTATTGTTTCCATATGCTGTGGCAGTTATTTACTTTGTGTTCACTATTGACGCTATCGTTTTGGAATTTCCTCTCTGTCTTTTTATTTGATAGATTTTGCACTTCATAGTAAATTGTGCCTCTAATTACTCTTTGGTCTTTATTTTAGATAGCAACAAAAATACTCCATTATTTTACGCGGCAGAGAGCGGTCACGTGACGTGTTGTGCTCTACTTTTGGTGAGTGTGCTACAGTGCGATTTACGCAGTTATATTAGTTGTATTGATTAAAGTGGCCAGGTTGAGTCCAAACTGAACATATTCAGCCTGATTTAGCCTTTGATGCCAAGTCAGTGACATTGTCGTTAAATGTCTGTGATGTGTTAAAAGAATAAGAATGCAAAAACGGTCACCTGCCTACAATTTACTGCTATGAAATTAAGAATTTTTCCATCTTGCTGGGAAATTTCCTATAAATGTTGTTGCATTTTTTTATTAAAGTCAATTTATGCCAATGGAGTAATTCTAGCCAATCCAGCAATTCTTTGTTGATAATCCCACGGCTATAGAATTTTCATTAAGCAAATCTAATTTCACTTCTAATACACAGTAAAGTCGTGGTGGTGCATAAATTTGTTTCATTCATCAAATTTCAGGAACGAAAGGCCGATGTAAATGTCACTAACAGCGTGAGTTTGCTTTCTTTACAGTTTTCCTTAACCAGTAGGCCAGCCTGTTTTGTCGCTGATTGTTTTTGTTTGTGTTTAATTCGATCCAGTGTCCTTATCATTTCATGCCTTTTTCACAAACCCTTGTTTTGTAAGATTTTAGTATTCATCGTGTTCAGTTACTGCACTATACTCTGCTCAATCAATCTTTTTTCCCTTTTAGTGTGGATGGACTCCGCTTCATGCAGTGGCTTGGTAGGTTGCATTATGTGTGTGATCACAATTTAATCTGACTCAGCCTTATGTGCCCAAATGTCATTCACACGATATCTTCTTAAAGCCAGATTCAAAAGGCACTTGTATTCTGTGTAGTGGGTCTCTTTTCGCAATCAAGTAATGTATACGCTCATCATCTAGTAAAAAACCAGGAAATAGGCTGTCTGCAACAGCAGCTGGTTTAATTAATGTGTCTTTTAGTAGTACAATCATAAAATTATTCTTAAAGTAATTCTCTTCTGGAGATGATGCTGTTGAAAAGAAACCTTCGCAGCACTAAAACTGTCCTCGCACGGACAAAAGACCTTCAGGATCGCAAATAGGACAGATTCAGTTCAATTGAATTCAACTTTTTTGTGCAATGCAACTTTACGATACAGCTAGATTTGCAAAATATGGGACCCAGGAAAAGCAAAGCTTATCGATCTTGGATTACTTTAATTGAGATTCTGACATGAAAAAACAACAAGCTAGCAAGACTACATGCAAGCTAAAAGCTGCGCAACTAACACATGGATGTAGAATAAATCTAGATGATATGAAATCCAGATTTCTAATTACACATTGGCTCACGAAGAACCAATAAAACAAAATACCAACGAAGTTATGTCGAATTACTGCACAGACTTTGTTGCCATGCGATGTTGCAAGGAGTGATTATTTTTCATTTTGTAGGAAAGGTTCGTCTGATAACCACATTGATTGTGCCGAGCTTCTACTCGAAGTAAGTGTTGATTTAGTATCAACTCCAACCTTTTTAATTTTTCAATGGCCATTCAGCAGTACTCCAGCTGTTGTCATTTGCTTTCTTTGTTCCATAGTATAAAGTTTGTTGTTAAATTTGCAAGAATGCGTTTGACAGGATTTATTTTGTTGTATACAGGATGATACATGAACCAAAGTGACTTTTTCTGTTTCCACAGGCAGGGGTAAGCGCTCTGGCAGAAACGGTAACAAACGAGACCGCTGCGGACCTTGCGGAACGCTGTGGGGGCAAAGAAGAAATCATTGCTATGTTGAGAGCTGCTGAAGGTTATTACATTTGCTGCTTTAACTTATTAATTTATTGATAAATTGATTAATTAATTGGTATGATTGATTGATTGGCTGATTGTAGTGATTGGTTGGAATCTTCTTATTGCAATTATAGCTTTTCTGTCCTTCTCTGTCAGCTTCATCTACTTTGAGTATAGTCAATAATATTATATACATTTATAGGCAATGATTGTCTCGAACCTTTTTTTAAATTCTTGTTATTTGACTTCGTTAAGTTTTGATGATATTAAATGTTTTTGGTAATTTATAACTTTTTCAAACGTTTGTTTGAGTAGATTTATCATATTCGGCATCTTAAAATCGCTTCAGACATTTTACAGTTATTAGAAATAAAGTGATATCTTAAAGATTTCAACCTGATTTTTTCCTTTGACGTCTTCTGTCTTGTCTTTTAGTTGAAATTTCTGTAATATACTTGAAAGAGAAAGTCCAGGCGCTTCAAGGTAATTTATTGCTACTCATAACACATTTTATCCTAACCTATCGTTTAAATCGCAACAGGTTGCCATGATCGTGAATGATCTTTATGATTTGAACCGTTTCAAGCTGCTCATAGATTATCAAAATTGATATTTTTTCATTTCTGGTTGATTTTTCCTTAGGACTCGGTACGAAAGATCGGAAAGTCTGGAGAATGGTGACATGCTTGTTGAACCACGTGTCGAAGAAGCAGCTTCACGAAAACGATAAAGGTGTGCTGGCTTTTTGTTTTGTATTTTTCAGCCTTGTTGGCGTGTAACCCTTTTATTTCTAATGACTTGTATTTTAAACCATTTAAAATGCTGAACTGTTTTATATCTCGTTTTAAGAAATTATATCTTGATTATTCCTGCGAAAGCTGTATAGTTGCGTATACCATATTTCCCCTAAAGACGCCGCACATTCAGCCAACCATTTGTAATAAACGCCGATAACTTTTAAACGCCTTGAAAAGCGGCGTTAATTAGAAACAATACCAAGCAAGAAGTAGCGAATTATTCATACGCTCACTATTCAAAAGCCATGAAAGTTGTTATGTCATAGGGACGAGGACTCGGACGGAGACAGGAATGTTGACATCCCTTGACTTTTCAGTAACGTTTGTGGGATTTAAAAAAATTCTTACGCGATCGTTATTACATGTTTTTGGGAAATAAAAAAACATTGTTTCAAGTCTGTTTCCATTCTTTTCTTGTTATTTTTCATTTGACAAACTTTTCATTTGCATTAAACGCCGCCCTTTATTAAACGCCGCATCCAAAAGTGGATTTTGGAATCATAGTCACAGTGTTCTTTAGAGGAAAAACGGTACCTGTATTGCAAAGGGACAAGCCTAACTCTGAAACAATAATTTGTTATGCAATCCGTTTGCAGTAACCAAGCAATCCAACACGTTTGCAGTCGATCAAAATTTTTTGATCGATCATAGTCGATCTTTGGGCCAACAATTATGACCATTTGCAAATATTCACAAGGTTGTTCTAGAACCGTAATCAACAGCAAACAAAAACTCAAAAAGAGTAGCTTTTTTCAAGTAAGGCTTTCAATTATCAAGCAAAAGTTTGATTATATTTCTTTTGATTTTATTCGAACCAAGCTCGTCGTCCTTATAGTAGTAGTCTTTATAATCAATTGGGTTGTTGGAAAGTTTAGAAAAAGGTCAGAAAAATCTACTATTCCCAACCTAGCTTGATTATTTCTAATTTTGTTTTGCTCCTTTTAATCAGTTTCAAAGGAAATGCTTTTTATGCAGGTGTTGAAAGAAAGATGAAAGAGAGAATTGCTGTGCCAAATGAAAGCATATTCCGCACTGCGTCCTTAGACAGGGTAAGTCAGTCAGCTAAGATTCATCTGTTCGGTATGAAGACTACCCTCTGTGGCAGTAGTATATGATGTTTGATACAGGTCATTCTTTGAGATCGTTGTCAATGTCTTTGAAAAAAGCAAACCTTACCCAATATACTGCTTTAAGCTTTTTCGTCTGACACACCTCAGAGCATAAAACTTCAGAATAAGGGTCCGAAAGTACACGATGGAAAATACAAACCCAGTTGTGGATCGAAATAGGCCAACCTGGCCAACCAGAAAAACGCAAGCACAAGACCGGCATAGTTGTCCAGTCAGTGCTGCGTGCCTGTAGAACAATTACAAATGGAGTCCAAGAGAGATAATGAACTCCTTCTGTCTACACAATGGCTGCTTTTTTGTTTGTATGTAGATCGATTTCAAAACTACTAGATTTAAAGACGACCTGGCTCTGCCAATTATCTGAAACATGTCGTCATTATAGAGTCTAGAACAATCTGGGTTGTCTAAGAGATGTTGTCCGAGGGCAGAATCACTAATTTCTACTGCGTTTTTAGACCTACAAGATCGTGTTTTGTTTCTTATGTTGGAAGGAACATGTTGTTTTATCCTATCCCCCAAATCGTTGTTCCTCTAAAATATCTGCCCTGTCTTGAGCATGAATTTTATACTCTTTTATTCTTTTTAGAATTACGGCAAGAAGAATTTGTGTCAAAAGTGTGGAGGTACATGTTTTGTTTCTATAACTGTACAATGGGAACCTGAAAAGAATCATATTTTTCCCCAAAAAGATCGCTTTCTGATAGTTGCCTTACCACGTACCAACAGGTTATCGAAATTTGATTTGAACAAGATATGGGATATTCCAATAAAAGGTTTCTGCTCGAAGAGCGCAATTGCACTTTCCGTTATTATTTTAAATCTAAATTGTTAATTGCTAGATGTAACATCACAGCAACATGTTGTTTAGCGAGTATTTTTGGCCTAAGTTAGGCACGTTCTGAAGGTAATCTTTTTTATAAATCCTTCCCATTATTGAATTATATTTATGAGATCTTTAAAACATAAGTAAAAACATTCAGGTAGAAAATACCCTGATATTAGGAAACGCTGAACATAAAAGGAGCTTAGCGTAGTGATCTCTAGTCGTCAAATGAATGCATCAAGTGTGCTTCAGTCTTTATTTATCCAGGGTTACGTTTCAGCTGAAATATTACGAAATATGGGATGAATTTGAGGATTTTACATCGAAATGCAACCGACCGTCTTGTTCTTACAATGGCTGTTCATGGAATTTTGTATATTTGTTTTTTCAGAGGAAGATTCGTTTAATTGAAGTCATATGTATTCATTCCGCAGGATTGGTTTCTCCAATGAAAAAACAATATCCGGGGAATGTCGAGTCTCTGAAACCGATGACTGATGTAGAGCAAATATTAAAAGCAAACACAGCCATTCCTGATGTGGAAAACGAACAAGTTCAGCTAGAAGGCTTGGACTCAGCATCTGTACGTCTCACGTAGAAATAGCATTGGTTATTTCTGGATTTATTCAAGTATAAAAAGGAAAACTAATTGAACTTTTCGTGAGATTCAGAAAAGTAGCACTTTGCAGTATGTGTTATCAGTTAAGAAGTGTTTCATCTGGCTCTTCCAATTATAATTTAAAAATAACTGTGAAAACACACCGAAATTATAATTTACAGTAAAAATTTTCCTAATGGGAAAATTTCTTTTCAGTTGAGAGATCGACTGATAAAGTCGGAAGCAGAGAAAAAAGACTGGGAAAATCGGTGCAGGAAACTCATGCAATCTGTGGCCACAAACAGCAAGGTAATTTCACATATTCACGTAAAACGTTTAGTATTGCATCGATTCCGATAATCAAGTATTCAATATAATGACAATCAAATATTTTTTGTGTGTGGCATTTGATTTATTGTGATGCAATTGTGGGTCATATTGCTTTCTTTTTAGGAATATCAGAGGGCCATGGAACTAGCTAAAGACGAAATAGCCCGACTAAAAGAGGACAAGGAAGTCGAAATTAAAAAGGTATGATATAATTTACCATATACCATACCAAACCAAACCAGAATTGAGATACCATATCATTACAGCGTCTCCTAATTGTGATAGGTATTTCTACAATTCTCATTAGTTTACACAATCCCAACTATTTGTAGTGTGAAGCTTCGTTTGCAAATAAATTGGCAAAGGTTCGTCAAGAAGCTGATACGACCATTTGGGATGTAAGTGAAATTTGTTAGTTGTTCGTTTCTTAGAATTTTATCTGTCACATTTTTTCGCAATGAAATATTTGTTTTCTGTTATCTTTGAATCTTGCCATCGCTAATTGAAGATTGCTGGTCAGTTATATCCCTTGACAAAAGAGCGCTTTGATAAATTATGAATGAACCTAGGATCTTGTAAAGATTTTTGACAAGGACATTCTTTCTTAGCATCAAAAACAAATCGAAGAATTAGAACAAGCTAAGCAGGATTTATCACATCTGCAAAAGAATCTTAAGCTGACGTGGGTTCCTGATCAACTTGTAAGGATATGCCAGAACCATAAATGCAGGTTGCCGTTCAGTCAGACAAATCGAAAACATCACTGCCGCTGTTGTGGAAGAGTGTTTTGCCAAAGCTGTTCCGGACACAAGCTGTGGTAAGTTCAGTTTTGGTTGTTTTCTGCAAAGTTTTACTCATAATTTTCCGTTTTTTGAACCTGAACAATCTGCAGAGTTGAAAAATGATTGAGTAACGCTCTTAGCTGTTCATAGTGCTGCATATTTTGCAAGTTATTGCTATGAGTACTTGACTGCATTAACCCCCTTGACGTTAATTTCTACATCAAAACAAGCTGCAGTTTTTTGATTTTGTTCCCTTTCCAGCCGTCAAGTTCGCAATTAATACAGATAAGGATAATATTTTGTACGCTAACGTCTTGGAACTAGACATTGTATGAGAAGACTTAACGGTTGCCAATGCTAATAAACAGAGACCAACTTTCTATTTTAGCATTGCTACGTTTGGATATAATTCTCCTGTTCGCGTCTGCGGTGGATGTTACGCTCTAATTGATGACTGCTTCAGTGAAGCATGTCCTTCTGGAAACGATTCCTAGCTAACGTATTTAATCGAAGATGGATATCTCTATAAACTACCAACATCTTTTGTCTCCCCGCATATTGTTACCTGCACATTGCTACATCATTCAGTTCTGTCATGTCATTTCTCACCAAACGATATCATAATTTAATTTAAATAAACGATATTTTAATTTTTTTTAAAGTTGTCTTCTCGATGCAAGACAATTCACCTCGCAAAAGCTGTGATTTTTGTGTGCATATTATTTCTCACTAAAAGTAAGCCTAGATCTACGCAGAATGCTGGATGTATTATGCATGTCAATGATCATAAACGTAAGCAAAAAACCTTTGGAAGTGTGCTGTTTGCTCCATGTCGTTTCTCGCCAATAATTTAACGGTTAACCTTGCAAAATGTGAGAATTAAGCCTATCATTATTTAGAAACTGTTCTTTTTGCATATTGTTTTATGCCGTTTTTCACACAAACGTAAGTCTATACAATACAAAAGTAAGGATATTTGTTCAGTTTCATTTTCCACTAAATTTACGCTTTCAACCTTGCAAAAAATATGATATTTTTAATGTCTTTCTTCTGAAAAACTAAGCCTTACTTTTTAAAAACTTTTATTTTCGATGCATATCGCTTTCAACCAAAAAGTAAGCTTACACAAAATTTAATTTTTTATGCCTTATTCAAACCTATATCCTTACCAAAAAAGCATTTTTGATGCATTTCATTTTATACCGAAAAGCAAACCTTGCCAAGTGTTATTTTTCTGTGCATCTTATTTTAAGAAAAAAGTAAGTCTATGACATTGGTAGAAGCGTTATTTTATTACTTTTTATTTTACAAAAAAGAAAAGTCTATCACAATAGTAAAAGCGTAATTTTCCTCTTCATCTAATTTTTGCCAAAAAGGTAAGTCTATTACCTTACAAAAAGAGTAATTTTTTGTCATCCAATTTTTGCAAAAAAGGTAAGCCTATTACCTTACAAAAGTGTGATTTTTTGTCATCCAATTTTTGCAAAAAGGGTAAGCCTATTACCTTGCAAAAAGAGTGATTTTTTGTCATCTAATTTTTGCAAAAAGGGTAAGCCTATTACCTTGCAAAAAGAGTGATTTTTTGTCATCTAATTTTTGCAAAAAGGGTAAGCCTATTACCTTGCAAAAAGAGTGATTTTTTGTCATCCAATTTTTGCAAAAAGGGTAAGCCTATTACCTTGCAAAAAGAGTGATTTTTTGTCATCCAATTTTTGCAAAAAAGGTAAGCCTATTACCTTACAAAAGTGTGATTTTTTGTCATCCAATTTTTGCAAAAAAGGTAAGCCTATTACCTTACAAAAGTGTGATTTTTTGTCATCTAATTTTTGCAAAAAAGGTAAGCCTATTACCTTACAAAATGTGTGATTTTTATCATCTAATTTTTGCAAAAAAGGTAAGCCTATTACCTTACAAAAAGAGTGATTTTTTGTCATCCAATTTTTGCAAAAAAAGTAAGCTTATTACCTTACAAAAAGTGTGATTTTTGTCATCTAATTTTTGCAAAAAATGTAAGTCTATTACCTTGCAAAAAGTGTGATTTTTTCTCATCTAATTTTTGCAAAAAAGGTAAGCCTATTACCTAACAAAAAGCCTGATTTTTGTCATCTAATTTTTGCAAAAAGGGTAAGCCTATTATCTTATAAAATGTGTGATTTTTGTCATCTAATTTTTGCAAAAAGGGTAACCCTATCATCTTATAAAATGTGTGATTTTCATCATCTAATTTTTGCAAAAAAGGTAAGTCTATTACCTTGCAAAAAGTGTGATTTTTTGTCATCTAATTTTTGCAAAAAAAGTAAGCTTATTACCTTACAAAATGTGTGATTTTTATCATCTAATTTTTGCAAAAAAGGTAAGTCTATTACCTTGCAAAAAGTGTGATTTTTTGTCATCTAATTTTTGCAAAAAAGGTAAGCCTATTACCTTACAAAAAGAGTGATTTTTTGTCATCCAATTTTTGCAAAAAAAGTAAGCTTATTACCTTACAAAAAGTGTGATTTTTGTCATCTAATTTTTGCAAAAAGGGTAAGCCTATTATCTTATAAAATGTGTGATTTTTGTCATCTAATTTTTGCAAAAAGGGTAACCCTATCATCTTATAAAATGTGTGATTTTTGTCATCTAATTTTTGCAAAAAAAGTAAGCTTATTACCTTACAAAATGTGTGATTTTTATCATCTAATTTTTGCAAAAAAGGTAAGTCTATTACCTTGCAAAAAGTGTGATTTTTTGTCATCTAATTTTTGCAAAAAAGGTAAGCCTATTACCTTACAAAAAGAGTGATTTTTTGTCATCCAATTTTTGCAAAAAAAGTAAGCTTATTACCTTACAAAAAGTGTGATTTTTGTCATCTAATTTTTGCAAAAAAGGTAAGCCTATTACCTAACAAAAAGCCTGATTTTTGTCATCTAATTTTTGCAAAAAGGGTAAGCCTATTATCTTATAAAATGTGTGATTTTTGTCATCTAATTTTTGCAAAAAGGGTAACCCTATCATCTTATAAAATGTGTGATTTTTGTCATCTAATTTTTGCAAAAAAGGTAAGTCTATTACCTTGCAAAAAGTGTGATTTTTTGTCATCTAATTTTTGCAAAAAAGGTAAGCCTATTACCTTACAAAAAGAGTGATTTTTTGTCATCCAATTTTTGCAAAAAAAGTAAGCTTATTACCTTACAAAAAGTGTGATTTTTGTCATCTAATTTTTGCAAAAAATGTAAGTCTATTACCTTACAAAAAGAGTGATTTTTTTCATCCAATTTTTGCAAAAAAAGTAAGCTTATTACCTTACAAAAGTGTGATTTTTGTCATCTAATTTTTGCAAAAAAGGTAAGCCTATTACCCTACAAAAAGAGTGATTTTTGTCATCCAATTTTTGCAAAAAAAGTAAGCTTATTACCTTACAAAAGAGTGACTTTTTTCATCTAATTTTTGCAAAAAATGTAAGTCTATTACCTTGCAAAGTGTGATTTTTTCTCACCTAATTTTTGCAAAAAAGGTAAGTCTATTACCTTGCAAAAAGTGTGATTTTTTGTCATCTAATTTTTGCAAAAAAGGTAAGCCTATTACCTTACAAAATGTGTGATTTTTATCATCTAATTTTTGCAAAAAAGGTAAGTCTATTACCTTGCAAAAAGTGTGATTTTTTGTCATCTAATTTTTGCAAAAAAGGTAAGCCTATTACCTTAAAAAATGTGTGATTTTATCATCTAATTTTTGCAAAAAAGGTAAGTCTATTACCTTACAAAAAGAGTGATTTTTGTCATCCAATTTTTGCAAAAAAAGTAAGCTTATTACCTTACAAAATGTGTGATTTTCATCATCTAATTTTTGCAAAAAAGGTAAGCCTATTACCTTACAAAAAGAGTGATTTTTTGTCATCTAATTTTTGCAAAAAATGTAAGTCTATTACCTTGCAAAGTGTGATTTTTTCTCACCTAATTTTTGCAAAAAAGGTAAGTCTATTACCTTGCAAAAAGTGTGATTTTTTGTCATCTAATTTTTGCAAAAAAGGTAAGCCTATTACCTTACAAAATGTGTGATTTTTATCATCTAATTTTTGCAAAAAAGGTAAGTCTATTACCTTGCAAAAAGTGTGATTTTTTGTCATCTAATTTTTGCAAAAAAGGTAAGCCTATTACCTTAAAAAATGTGTGATTTTTATCATCTAATTTTTGCAAAAAAGGTAAGTCTATTACCTTGCAAAAAGTGTGATTTTTTGTCATCTAATTTTTGCAAAAAAGGTAAGCCTATTACCTTACAAAAAGAGTGATTTTTGTCATCCAATTTTTGCAAAAAAAGTAAGCTTATTACCTTACAAAATGTGTGATTTTCATCATCTAATTTTTGCAAAAAAGTTAAGTCTATTACCTTGCAAAAAGTGTGATTTTTTGTCATCTAATTTTTGCAAAAAAAGTAAGCTTATTACCTTACAAAAAGTGTGATTTTTGTCATCTAATTTTTGCAAAAAAGGTAAGCCTATTACCTAACAAAAAGCCTGATTTTTGTCATCTAATTTTTGCAAAAAGGGTAAGCCTATTATCTTACAAAAGTGTGATTTTTGTCATCTAACTTTTGCAAAAAAGGTAAGCCTATTACCTTACAAAAGTGTGATTTTTGTCATCTAACTTTTGCAAAAAAGGTAAGCCTATTACCTTACAAAAGTGTTATGTTTCTATGTAACTTGTTTTTACAAAAAAGTAAGTCTATTACCTTACAAAATGTGTGATTTTTGTCATCTAATTTTTACAAAAATGGTTAATCTATCACATAAGTAAAAGCTTAATTTTCTCTTCTTCTTACTTTTACAAAAAGGCAAGCCTATTACCCTGCAAAAAGTGATTCTTTGTCATCTAATTTTTACAAAAAGGTTAGCCTATTATCTTGCAGAGTGTGAATTCTTTGTGAATCTTATTGCTTATCATCTTACAAAAAATGGTTTTACCTCTTTTTAAAAAAATGTAAGCCTATTACCTTAAAAAATCTTTCTGCCATCTAAATTTTACAAAAAAGATACTTCTTGCTGCTTGACCATCCTTTTTTCGCAAAACTAATCCTATAACTTCACAAAAAGTGTGATTTTTCGTCATATTTTACAAAAAAGCAAAAATTGTGATTTTGGCTCTCATTTTTACAAAAGAAGTAAGCCTATTACCTTATACAAAGCGATGGTCGATTACTTTACAAAAATTGGAACTTTTAGGTATTTCATTTACTGTTTCATATTACCTTAAAAATGTGTAATTCGCTATGCCTTCTATTTTTCAAACTTACTTTTCTTTTCGGTATCGCATTTTTACAAAAAAGTTTTTTATGTTAAATTGCCTTTTAAACTACTAATTGTAAAAAAATCTGATTTTCTTAAGATTTGCTGGACTTGTTGGGAATTTTAGGCAAATTTTCAAAATTCATTTGAGGCAAAAAAAACCTTTTGTTTTCTTGTGCAATGGAATTGAATGAAAATGACTGTAGTCTAAATACGGCAAAAAACTAGTCGTGAAAAATGAAAGGCATTCTCATAAAAATATGGGTACCATTGAACAAATAATTTGGTCTCCGAGCTTAAATATTCAAAAATATAGCTTAAATAGTCATATTTTACTTGGGTAGAAGCCTTTCTTGTTATAGAGACAGTAACCCTCTTAGAAAAAGGGTGTGGTCAGTGTGGTCAATAATTTATCACCCTTTGGCAGTAGTGTCCTTTGGCTGGACCCCTCACTGCTAAAGCCATTGAATAGGTGGACTTCTTGGTGCATAATTGTCATCAAACAGTTAGCTTGCAACCTTCAGGAGCTTGTAAATTGACAAGAAAATAATACAAACACCATGATTTACTAGCTTCTTTTACAAGTACAAACTTGAATTCAAAGCTAGCATACTTTAATCAACAAAGAAAATAACAACTATTTAAAACCCATGGTTTGATTACAGTAAGCAAGCCTTGAATGTGTTCCTTTTTGGTGGACTCTTCTGTAGAAAAGGTATCAGAAAAGGTTAATCTCAGAAAAAATAAGCCCAGACTAGAACCATAGACTGGAAGTCTAGACTAGACTAGAAAACAAGTGTTGAATTTTGAAAAAATTGGAATCATTATCAGGCCTTTATCTTTTAAAACATAGACTTCAAAACTCATATCATGCATGTAATAGGGCACCAGAGCCACATAAATTCAAGAGGAAACAAAATATGGGATGGAGAAGTAGAAGAGCGTCTATCCAAGAAGTAGAAGAGTGTCTATCCGAGAAGAAGGAAAAGTGGTCTTCAATACTTGTGCCTGAACAGAGCATGCTTGAACCAATAAAAAGACTGTTGGCAGAGATTTTTTTTACAATGAATTAATGTTAATCTGGCAAATGGAATGAAAGTTTGCTGTCTCCCTAAAATGAATCTGCATTCCATTTCAAATACTTTTTAAGGTACGATTAACTATTTGAAAAACATAAAATGAACAGTTATTTGAAAAACATAAGATGTGGCTTAACATTGGAATGTATTCAAACCGCTGATCTCAAAGAAAGACTGGATCAAGTTTCTCCAGCCCAGCCTTGATTCCATATTGCAGCGTGCATCATGAGACCTTGCAGTGTTGTATAATCATGTTGGTTTCAGTTCAATTTACTTTTTCATAGCAAAATTCAAAGTAACCGTTGAAACAAAAACCCTTGACAGTAATCAGCTACTGTTGAAAACTGGTAACTTTCTAGGAATCAAAGCCATATTCAAAAACACAGAAGATCAATGACACAATAAACATCAGCATTATCATCATATAAATGCTATTTGTCACCTCCACAACATTCAACTCTAGTTATCAAACAATAAGTTAATTGCCTTCTTTTGTTAGCAAATAAACCATTGTGCTAAAAGCACTGACACCAAGCACTGTGCGACAGAAATGTACCTTATTCCACTTTTCTAGGTTTTCAGAAATCCATGAATCCCCTGCAATATAAGATAAGTATATACATAAGCCCTGCTGGAATCAAGTTGTAAATCTGATTGGTTTTCATCAATGAGTTTTTAATGTTCCTTTTAAAAAACCAAGCTAATTGGGGACAATTGGGCAAAAGTAGGGATAATTGGATACTCTCTGTTTTGGCTACGTAGGGCGCACAACCCAAAGATTGGGGGATAGGATAAAACAGCATGTTCCTTCCAACATACGAAACAAAACTGCCCCTCAAAGAGAACAGCCTCCTCGATCTTGTAGGTCTAGAAACACTGTTAAAACAAGTGATTCTGCCATTGGTCAACATCTTTTAGACAACCCAGATTGTGCAAAACTCTATAATGACGACATGTTTCGGATAATTGGCAGAGCCCGGTCGTCCTTCCATCTAGCAGTTTTGGAGTCAATCTACATAAAAACGAAAAAGCCGCCATTGTGTAGACAAAAGGAGTTCGTTTTCTCTCTTGGACTCCATTGGTAATTTTTCTTTAGGCTCGCGGCACTGATTGGTCAACTATACCGGTCTTGTGCTTGCGTTTTTCTGATTGGCCTATTTTGATCCACAACTGGGTATATATTTTTCCATCGTGTTTTTTCGGAACCTATTCTGACGTTTTATGCTCTGAGGAGTGTCAGACGAAAAAGCTTTAAGTATGTTGTAAAATGTTTGCTTTTTTCAAAGCCATTTTCAAATTCTGTACCGCAAAAAAAAATTGTTCTCTGTTTTGGGTTATGGAAAGAACTGAAGGCCAACCAAAAATTCTCAAGTATTGTCATTAAAAAAAGAGTCCTGGGAAATAAACTGAAAAGAAACTTCTAACCCTAAAGCTTATAACAAACCGGGATTTGACTAGCATGAAAAAACTTACCTTTTTCCTTTAATTCTTCAACAGCCAATAATTCATTATTTAGAGGTAAGATAAATAACTTTGTGAATGGGAGTATTGTCATGAGCATTCCACCAGAGACGAGCCAGCATACATTTTCAGGTGATTTTTCTTTTGTCATAAAGTAGGCAGATGCTGATGCTACTGCAGATGTCAATGCAAATTTAGACTAGAGAAAAAATGAATAAAATAATATTTATTTTTCTAGTTATTTCATTGCACTAGTCCATTTTAAATAAACAGACACACTCATGCACTTAAGAAGAGCATTCTTTAAAACTTGCTGTCATGATTTAGCTAAAAATAAGGAAGGGGTTTCTGTGAGATGGTTTTTCTCAATGCAATAGTAATAATTAAGAAATTATTAAGATATTTCTAAAGATTTGACAGGGATTTGCTGACGCAGTGAAATGTTTTCATTTTAACTGCAGTGGGAAATTCTATTGATGAAATGTATAGGATAAGCTTTGAAAACGGCAGACATGAAATTTTTGGCAAAGAATAATTTACACATAAAGATGCCAATTTTGATGAAATTGAAAACGCTTAATGGGATGGCTTATCCTCTGTAAGCCCACTTGAGTGCAAGATGCCTCTGCCTCATTACAGTCCTAGGTACCAAGTAAGTATCTAGAGGCAATTACGTTTTCAAACACGATTATGGGCATAGCACAGGCCTTCCATACACATATTGAAGTTGCCACAGTTGTTCTATGCTAGTTCAAAATCGGGCAGCTAAAATCATCACGACGTGCATTACCTTTATCCATCACTCTACCTTATCGCTTTTTATTGTCGCATCATGAAGCACACGAAACACATTCTATGAAGCACACGAAACATTCTTACCATAATGCTAGCTGCCCTTGTGTAGGACGGTTTCCAACAAGTTAAAGCTGTTTTCATATCAGTCGCCTCCATCCTTGCTGGGTGTTCGACAAGGTTTATATACAATGCTCCGCCTGCAAACAGCCCTGCAGTTACGGTAGACAAACATTTCAACCCTAGTCCAACAGCAGCTTTGTCGATATCCATCTTTCAGACTCCTAGGTCAGCTAATGATGAAAGAACCAGAGAATTTTTCAAAGAGGAGTAACTACTGTGCTACTGTGGTAGCCAGATGCTCTGTCGTTGTTGCTGCCGCTAGAAGTATAGGCGTGGCCATCGAAAATATCAGCTTGGACGGGGGCGCCGTCATTCTTGTTATTGGCTCAGGGCCTCAGAAACCTCTTGGCAGCCCTGACCATCCTTAGAGGGGCTGCCCCCAAATATTTGCTATTGGACAAATAAATCTTATCTTGGGGTGCTGTCAGTGTCCTTGTCAGCAATTGGACAAACTGATGCTCTGTCTTCAGTGAAAGACATGCCCTTAACTGAAAAAGGTTTTAAAAAATTGCCCTTGAGAACCCAGAAACCTAATGCAAACTTGAAATTGGTTCAAAAACTGCTACCAAAAGTACCATAAATCCTTGAATAACCCCCTCATAAAATCATCCCTTCAAATATGCCCCTAGCTAGAAAAAATTGCTAAAAATTCCCCTGCCAACATCTGTGTTTTGATAAGTTCCCAAGGGAACTTAAAGGCAGTCTATCCCATCAATGATTGGCTAATACGAACAACAGGAACACAGTAATTTGAATCCAAAGTGCTGGAATTAAAGTTGTCTCTGATTGTTTTTAACTGTCTAATTATTGATCAAGCTCACCAGATGCATAAATTTCACTCCAGTGAAAATAAAAGTTGAGCACAATAGGGGACACACTGCCTTTAAAAAAATGGAAAGAGGGGAGAGCAAATTTGCAAGCCATAAGGGGCTAATTGCTTTGGTTTGGAAAGACACAAAGCCTGTCTATTTCCTCAGTTCAATTCATAATTCCTCAGCTGGTGAGCCTGTGACCAGAAACACAAAAAAAGATGGGAAATATGAACAGATTAGAATTCAGTGCCCCCAGCTGGTCAAAGACTATAATGCAAAAATGCTTGGGGTCGACCTTTGTGACCAGCAATCAATTGTTAAAAAAGACAAAAAACAAAAAAGATTCTATCTGAGAATATTTATTGCTTTGCTAATGAAAGCAATAAACAATGCCTACATTATTGAGGGGCAGATCAAACCCCATATGGTTCCAGGAAAAAGAAAGCTTGACCTCCTTGCTTTCAAGGAGGAACTAGCATTGGCGCTACTGGGAAACACAAGGGTTGTAAATTGTGGAAAAGGAAGAAAGAGAAGGAGCACAGCAGAAGTTGAAGAAAGGAAACTGGCAAATGTTGGCATTCATTTGCCACAAAAGGGAGAAGGAAAGGAGCATAGATGTGTTGTTTGCAGAAAAAGCGAGCATTCTGGATAACTACAAATCCAGACAGAGATGTTAAAGAGTGCCCGTATACACTTTCTAAAACAACATTTTGCTGCATTGGGTGTGAGCCTGTAAATTCTGTTTATCTCTGCATTAAAAAAGACAATAATTGCTTTACAGACTACCACACAAAGGTTCAGTTTTGGCGTTGAAAGAGACATTATTTCGCTCTGTTTTTGTATTTTAACTAATTTTGTTTGCTTAATAAGACTGTGTGTTAAAACCATGATTTTTGAATTCTCTATCAAATTCTCTATCTTCTGATGCCAAGTGTCCTATATAACATTTTCCTTCTTCCTTGTAAAAATTTAGGTTGAAAATTATGTACGAAAATTTTATGTTTAGGCCAGGGAATTCAGTGTTAGAGGCACTTCCGGCATAGGAAATCTAGTGAGGAAAGGGTTAATTAAGATACAACAGAAAGATACACCAACTAAGTGAGGGATTGACAACACACCCAGCTGCGACTAAGGATCATAATGACTGTTAAAGATAATGATTGACATGAATGTGACTTTTGATAATGTGACGGTTGATGATGATTTATTGATAATGCTCATTTCATCTCCAACATTTAAATATATATCAATTGTTCTTGCTGTATGGCAGGACCCAGAAAAGAAGACTTGCTCATGTCCGGCACTAATATTTTCTAACCTCAGTTTTGACTCCTTCCTAATTGATCCTCCAAACACTAACTCTTAAAAATTTCAGGCAAGCCTTCCATTGTGTAGATATCAGCACAAAGCAACTTATCTTTCAAATCCAAGAAAATCAACATGTTTCTCATATTAAGGCATAAAATAAGAGTAACATCCTTGTTCTGATTATTGGAGAAATAGTCAGTATCTTATAAGACACTGTGAGTTTTCCATTATTACTGGTCAACAGCAAAAAGGATATTTTTCTATTTTCTATGAATTTCTTATTAAAATTAACATAATGAGAGTGGCTAAAATAGTCATCAAATAACTACAAGATTCTATAATTTTTTCTTAGGAGTTAATAATTAAGGGCACTGCTTGCCACCTCTGCCCTTCCTGGAAGAGGACAGGAGTGGCAGCTCCTGCTGAAGCCCCTCCAGGGTAGGCACCCCTTATCAATCATGGATAATTGAATGAACACATTAAATTGAATGAAAGGTGGGAAATGTTACACTCCAGATAGCCTTAAAACTAGAAGCAAACCTGTAGGTTGGGCTGAGGAAAACACTCATTTCACATGGTTTGAAGACTAAGAAGTCTTTAAAAAAACAATACAGTCAAATCTCTTCAATAATGAACAAGCTCATTTATTGTTGTTACCTTTGAAAATGACATTAGAATACAAGTCGGGATACCATAACTGCAAAAGCAGAATTTGAAAATATTGCTCTAACTCTGTGCAGCCTTGTCCATCTGTTCAAATTTGTTCTTATCCATTCATCATCTGTTAAAAAAGAAACATAAGACTCAACATCTAACTGCATAATATGGTTTTCTTCTGTTCAATTTATGCAAATGTAAAGGGAAGTGCTCAGAAAATGAGCAATACCTGTTATCCAAATTGGTCAAAATTTCCAAACTCTGCTCATGTTCAAGTTTCCAAAATTTTTGTGAAATATCTAGAGTAAGCTCACTGTTCATCTACATTTGAACGTGAAAATGTTGGCAAAATTGAACTTTGTTTGAAATTGTTTGAAATTTGCATTCAACTCCAGAATCCCTTTCAATCTAAATACACACAGCTTTTAATAGGCTGAAGATAATGCTCTACAACTGAAAGTTGCACACCAACCTTTATTTCCATCCTTTTCAGCAGCCAGCATTGCATTATTCAATGGAACCATTGCAAGTAAGGAGAAAGGAATGTTCATAAAAATAATCCCTGATGACAGAAGCCAATATGGATCACTGTTTGGACGACTTGTAAAATAGGCAGTGGCTCCAGTAACAATGCTGAGAGAAGCAGTACCACTCTAAAATGGCAAAAGTTATAATAGCAGCTCTTGAAGACACACACTTAGGCAAACACAAACTGGCAAACTGCTGGCAAATAAAATCAATTAATTTTTGGCAGGCAAATATTACCTGTTTTCATGATCCTACATTGAAATGACTATGTTTGCATGAAATTCTGATGAATATTGTGTGAAAAGAAGAAGCTGACCAAAACGATGTGAAATAAAACTGTGTGGAAGATAAGAAAGAAGTCACTTTCTGTTTTGTACTTTTAGCCTTCCTGTCAATGGATACTCAAAACATATCAGTTTCAGTTTGGTTTTACAAGATTATACTTTATTGGTCAGCATTGGTAATTTCATACCTTGCTCAACTTCATTGAATGGAAAGCCGATTCTTGGTTATCATATTGTACCCAGGCACCAAGAGCATTGAGAAAAGTGGGGGGGGGGGGGGGGCGGGAGGTCTAGAAAAGTGGGGGGGGGGGGGCTAAACAAATAAAAAGAGGCTTTACTTGTGGCTCATTTCTGAATGTTTTGCATTTTTTGCTAGAGCCCCCCCCAGCCCCCTGCTCTGTAGTGCCTGGTTGTACACTATTTATTTGAACTTGATGAATATTTCAAATATTGTGTAAATATCATCTTAAAGCTCTTTTCTAAATACTCTATCAAACTGCAACCAGCATTTAAGTGCCTCTAATCTTTTATATAATAAGTTAAATAAGTCATGATGGGAATTAACAAAAATCTATAAAGTCCTTTATTGTTTTTTGACAGTACATCAAGCTAAACATCAGAAGCTACAGATCAGCTTGTTTGAAAACTCAAATACTTAATATCGTCACCCTTATCTATCATCTTTCTTAGCTGACAAAACAACCTTCAATATGGTCTAAAATCATTACATTATCTTGGTGCCAAACTCTGGAATGCACTACCTGCTGAATTCAGAAATGCTCCATCAAAAATACATTTCAAAGAAAAACTGAAAACATACTTATTGAGCAAAGTCAACTAATACTCTGAGCTATTCTGATATCTTGCACAATTTTACATAGGAAATGCAAAAGTGTATATCTCTCAGATTATTCCAATTAATCCAAACTCATTCTATAACCGTTTGAATAGGGGGGGTCCTTCCTCGATTAGTTTACCTATTGAGGGGGCTCCTCCTTTAAGTAATTTGCTGCTTGCAATTCATTTGTTCCTCTGTTGGTATTTGTATTCTGTAACATGACTTATATCCTTGTAGTCTACTTATATCTTTTTCTGTATGCATTGTTAATATTCTTGAATTGTATGTAATGGAATTTAAAATAAAAACTGAACTGAACTGAACCTATAATTATAGTGTTAATTTTTATTAACCTAATTGTTGTTGCAATTCAATACTTATACAAATAAATTCAAACATTGTTTTACTTTTCTGTATATACATTTTATTTACTTAATAAAGCAACTGAGAGAAGAAATTAAAATTCTGCAATCTACATTTACAAAAAAACTACATATTTTTCAAAATGGTATAGTGCTGCTATGGGAATGGAATAAACTGAAATTTGGAAATGGTGCAAGTCTGGTATGTCCTTAGCAAGTAAGAATGTTAAACTTTTGGGAGTAACACTAGACCATCAACTTAGATTAGAAGAACATATTAAAGTTTTTTGTAAAGAAGCTGGGAAAAAGGTAAACGCTCTAGCCAGGATTACTTTGTATATGGACGAATCTAAGCGAATTCTTTTAATGAAAACGTTCATATTATCATATTTTAACTATTGTCCTCTTATTTGGATCTTTTGCAGTAGGAAAAGTAATAGCCGAATAAACCGGATTCACGAAAGAGCAATGAGAATAGCTCATGATGATTATGAATCAACTTTTGAACAACTTCTCATAAGAAAAATTTACAATATCTTGCAATAGAAATTTACAAAACATTTAACAGTTTGAATCCACCTTTTATGGATGAAATATTTTCCATAAATGAATGCCCATATTACTTAAAAAACTCTCAATTCAAAACAGCGGAGCCACATTACAAAATATATGGATTTAATACCGCATCATACAGATGTAGCCAAATATGGAACTCAGTTCCAAATGACATAAAATCCTCCCCTACTTTACAATGCTCTTGTAATCTTTGCATCAGTTATATTTGATTTATTTTATATTTAGCATTGGGAATTCAAATTAGTTGGCTTTAATTAGCTTGAGTATGCATAGCTAGAAATTGTACCAATTTTAAATAAAGAAAGAAAAAAAGAAAAAAAATCAAAAGTTCATGAGGTTCAAGAAGGGTAATACTTGTTTGGGCATAAATTTTTATTCCTGCTACCATTAGAGCACAGGAGCCTGAAGGGTGGATCCTCCGGGCTTGACCACTGAAGGTGAATTTCCACTTAACAGTATGGACGGAAAACAGAAATGGAAAAATGGTAAACAATTCGGAAAGTTTCCATTTCTCTCGGTTTCCTTTCCAAATTCTTTGTATACAATGAAATAGGGCACCGGAAGGAGAAAGCAGGTGGGTTTATGCTAAAAAACTTTGATGCTGCTTTTTCTTTTAAAAGAGGATTGAAACATTAAAGACAAGAGAAGTGCAAGAAGAGCAAATGGGTGAAAAACATTTCAAGGAAAAAAAACAAAATAGGAAAGGTCCACCCAAGGATGTGTTGTTATGAAAAGTACAAGAGGGGCCTTAGCAAAAATTCTTTCAAAAACTAGAAAAGGGCCTATTGGGGCTCAGGTTGAGGGTGGAATCCATGTAAAGCTCATGCAGGATATATAGAAAAACAATGAGAAATTAATTCTACAGTTAAGTTATTATTTCTTGTATTTTGACAATGTTCCTTTCTCTCAACGTAATTTGTAAATGGGTCACACACGTTGTTTTGGAGGCAATCAAATACAGATGTGCACACTTTTTTCTTTATTGCACCCTCAATGGTGGGAATCAACAGGTTGACCGCAGGCCGTCGAAGCCAAAGCCTACAGTCATAATTGAAATACATCGTCTTAGTAAAAATTTGAATGTCTCTGAATTTTATTTAGAACTAAGAAACGTGTTGCAACTTTACAATCTTTTTGGGATTAGTAACAAAATCAAAATTATAAGTCTGATAAGTCTGACAATGGACCATGTTGCACTGGAGACCAAATATCCTCCGTCCGTGGCTATAGCTCCCCCCCCCCTGATTCTCTGCTTTTCTCTTTATGGCTATGAGATGGAGAACATTAACATAGAACATGGAAAGGTGTCTTCAGCTTGCGACCAAGAAAATCAAGATACAACCATGAAGTAGAGCATAGAAAAAACAACCATTGAAGAGGGTGTGGTTGGAAGTAAAAAACAGCGGTAGCCACACCCTGTCACCACCATTTTTTCTAATAGCAGTTTAAAATCTCTCCCAGCCGCCCCTTTGAATACTACTTCAAGTATTTCAGAATGACTGGGACACAGTACGAAGTATAGCTTGCTACTGAAGTTTTGACGTAATGCCTTGAATATGATAGGTTGAGAGGTCAAACGGTATGAATTCGATGGAAACAGGTTGCCTTGATTTCAATTTTCAAAAACAAAAAGCACTTCAGTAGGTCTCAGAGCTGATGCCAATGGGGAGCATGGGAGGGCTTGTTGCCCCACTATAAGGCTGTTTGTCAGAAAATCTAAATGCTTGTCAGAAAATTTTAGGAATCTCCACAAGTCACATCTTAACAATTGGCTTATGATCAGTAATTTTGCTTTTAATGTTTATTTTTATGTTGCATTGGCTGAAAATAGCCAAAGATAGACCTTGTATAATTTGTTATATAATAAAGTTAGTCCTTGTTAGTAATGTCTAATAAAGTTAGTCCTTGTTAGTCCTTGGAAAAAATAGTTGTCCTTTGTCGAGAAACACTATAGGACTCCTTTTTTGATAATCTCTGGGATTTTTTAGGTCTATCTATCCCTGAAAAGAATCCTTGATGATGATGCAAAGTCTTATATAGAAGCAAATTTGAAAATTTACTAGAGGGGCGTCAATATTGCAGACGCTATCAATGAATTTCAAGATTTCCAGCCTTTCTATAAAATATTTATTGTTACAAAGGTAGAAGAAAATGATCTGAGGGACATCCTGAAATCTATGGTGATCAATCAGCTTTGCTGGTCTTTCCCAAACCTCTCAATGCTGCTTTAAATCTTTGTTTGTCTACCAGTGTCTTCAGCTTGTTCAGAGCGCTCATTTAGCAGAATGAAGTTGATAAAACTCTTTTATCATAAATGGAAAATGATTTCTTGTTGCGAATGAAAATGATCTGAATGAAATCTATGAGGTTCTCTAAGGTCCAAACAAGAACTGACTTTATGGAGAATGAAGGAAACTCCAAGTGTATCTCATCAAAAAGTTTTGTGCATCAATCCAAAGCAACTTTTTGTAGTTATCAGAGCCAGAAGCACCTCTACGAAATGTTTTTTAATTAAAAGTTGTTTCAACTGTTGACTTGAAATTTTGAAAACTAAAAAGGGAATATTCGAATTTACGCTTAATTGAATTCACTAGAGTCATGTCGCCCCTCATGGAACAATTTCAGTAAAAATTGTTTCCTCAGCTTTTTGGTACTTGCTAATAAAATAAAAGTACTACAAGCACATTCTTTGCTGTATAATCTACATGCTTGACTAAAGACAGTCTTATCGGCTTTTCTCTCTTTCTGCACAAGCAACATTACTACAGACTACATTACTACGTGACTCTATCTTATTTTCACGCTATTGGCTGAGCAAACAATAGCTTAAACAGACAACAACAAAACTTATTGCGTGATCTGCCATACTTTGCAGGTGTTGCAATACTTTTGTCCTGATAGTGTATGTCAAAATAAATTTTGTGCATGCTTTTATGGCCAGCAATTGGAAAAAGATCTAGGCAGCAAAAGATGCCAACCGTTTCAAAAAGCAAAGAGATTGGAGAAGACTGAAAATAGGACTGCTGTGGATTGTTGATGGAATGCAGGTTCAAAACTTCATGTAGAACTATGGCGGCAGAACGAGAAGAAAACAGCCAATGCGTTACTGACAGTGGCAGTGACCAATATTTTATTTATTTTGCAATAATAGTTTTATGACCTATGTTTTTTGTCTGAAATAGTTTAGTGTAGTCCGAAATTTTTCTCTCTAAAGTTTTGGTGACCCTGTTGAATCTCTTCCACCCCGGTCGGTTCAATACTTTATGCACTGACAGAATTTTAGGAATGGTGAATGAAATGCGCAAAAAAATAAAAACAAAACTTTAAATTTTCTCAAACAAAATGCTACGATAAAAATTAACGAATTCTGAGAAATTTGATAGCTACCATGACAAAGTATGCCTTGTTGTAAAATCTAGCCCAGTTCTCCAGTGCCGCCGCTTCTTCCTTGTGCTCCATTCTTGCCGGTTGTTCTACAGATAATACATAGAATCCACAACCTGCTAGTAGGCCACCAGAAACGGTTGCAGCAAATTTGCAGATCTTTGTCACTAATTCCCAATCAATGTCCCCCATCGCACAATGACTCCGAATACAAGCTTTTTAGGCACAAAATTTTGCAGGACAGGCAGCTCCACTCACTGGCTCCACTGAAGTCAAAACAAACAAAAGGCATTATTACGAGGAAAATAGCTGCGCAGCGCTATGTGCATAGATCAGTGTGTGCACTGGCACTGACCACCACTGGCAATGGCCTGCGTGCAGCCTCTAAGTAGTCTACGTCGTAGACAGAGCTCCCGCACGTAGGGAAATTTCCCTACAGTAGGGGAAAATTGAACTGTGTAGGGAGTAGGGAAAACCTACGGGGAAAATGGGCGGGTGTAGGGGAAATTTTGTTTTTTGTAGGGCAAATGAGCTTTTTCGATATTTTCGTTACCATGAAATACAGTACACGTTAAGAAGGGTCTGTAAAGCTACACAGACAGCAGTAGGAGCCCTTGTAACTCACCTGTCCCGATAGAAAAAAAAGTGCTGTAAGGAATGGTGGGTGGGAAAACCAAAGCCTTAATGAATTCTTGAGGCTATGAAACAGCTTCAAGAATACGTTTCTTGGTCTGGCACTTTTCATGCTGAACAAGTCTGGCACTTTTCATGCTGAACAGATCTGGACTACCACAAATTACGGCAGCGATCGAAAAAACAATTTTGTACATGAGTATAAACAAAACGGAAATGTCTTGCTGTAAAACATTAGAGTCAATTGTAAAAGTCAGTGAAAAAATTTACAACCAATTTTGACATTGATGAGCATCATGTTCGTTTACAATGGAAATGCTATAAATTCATAGTGCAAAGCAGGGGCGGGACCAAGGGCGGTATGGGGAGGGGTAATTACTTTTGTCAAAAAATTAACCTGGTACAAAGCACTGAAATGAGGCAAAAAGGCGTTGTCTCACCGGCCAAGCCCATTACCCTCCCACTCTGCAGTAGTACAAAGGTGTACTCAGAAGGAGCTTGATAATATTGAAATTGATATAGTATTTGAGAAGTACTATTTAATACTTCAATGTTTATAGCAAAATTTGTGTACATGATGCGTTTTTTTTAAATATTTTCTGTATATATTTTTGTAGGGATTGTAGGGGGAAAAGTAAACGTGTAGGGAAAAGTAGGGGAAAACAAGGAATTGGCCGTAGGGAAATGTAGGGGAAAAACGCATGCGCCGTAGCGGAAAATAGCAAACGTTGAGTGGGAGCACTGGTCGTAGACCCCCTCTTCCAACGGGAGGGAAAGTCTATGGCAGTGGCGGAAGTTCAGGCTTTCATTTGGGGGGGGGGGGGCCAGGCCTACGATTTTCCGACAAGATAACATCATGGACCATGTATAATTTTAAAGAAACTAAACATTTTGATAAAAATTGTTTATTTTTTGACGGGACTCTTTAGAAATCTTTGCTGACCACGCCATAATTAAGTAGCAAGAAGAATAATCCATTTATGATTTTTGATATCAAGATTGATATCTCATCTAAGACAATTGATGATGCAAGAGGTAGACCGATTACACTTTTGACAAGTCGTACGTTCATTTTATGCATTTTATCTTGTTTTCATCAGTGAGAAATATGTTTGAAGATAACTTTTGTTCAGAAGAATCCGATGGAAATTTTGGCAAATCTTTACGGAATTGAAATTAAATATACAATTCACAAGCAGTTTTGATTTTGGTCATATATTGTTTGATTGATTATTTGGTACTGGATAATATTTTATTAGCTATGCTATGTTCAAATTTTGCAAAAAGGGCACAGAGAGGTTATAAAGACCCCTGGGGTAAAAAGGGAAACGTGGATCACGTGGAAAATTTGGCAGTTACGCCCCTTAGAAGATTAGCTTAAAATACCTTTTCAGAACGATTTCATGGAGTAATTTCGACACGTTAAACGGTTGTCAATTATCGACGAAAGCCCGAATTTTCCGACGACATCGCTGATTGGGGGTGGGGGGGGGGCGAGCCGCCCTAAACCCCCATAATTTCTGCCACTGCAGCAATGAAAAACAAGCATTAACCAGATAGCAGAAGAAAACATACCAACGATAAAGAAAATAGAACCAAAGTGGCTGACTGCCAGAACTGAAGATTAAGCAATTAAGAGCAAATGATATGTGGGGAAGGCACACAGTGCACATTCAGTACAATTTTGAATCTGTAAGGCTAAAAAAGAAACTAAATAATGAATGTGATGAACCTATGAAACTACCACATGGAAAGCAATTCTTTGCAAAAATGGAAAAAGAAAACCCAAAACACTTGGATGGGGCGGAATCATTGATAAAGTAAATACACAATATTGGAAAGATAGGCATCATTCTATGAAGCACTTTTTAATGACCTGAGTGAAGAAACAATGTAATGATAGACTGCCAGAACAAACCATCTATTCCCATGATCTTGAAATCAGAGATCATTAATATTATCATCAAAATGAAATATGAAAAATCACCTGGCAATGATAACATCAGCTGAATTTATAAAAGCCAGAGAGGAACCTATCATTTACGCTTTTGAAAAGCTTTTCAATCTGATACTGACTTCCATCCATCACTGTCAGTTGTCATTTTCAAGAAGGGAGATAGACAAAGATGTGACCAGTAAACTCTTCGACATGATGATCATAGCAAACCGAATAAAGCCAGATAAATATTGTGACATTCCATCATCTCAAGTAGCCTATAAAACAAATAGAGGCACAACTGAACAAAACTTGTGTTGTGTTTATAGACTTTACGACAGCATAAATCAAAGAGAAATCTGGAAAGCCCTTGATAAAATGTTTATAAATCAGCAATACATAGTGCTCCTTAAAGCATATTTGCATTCTACAGCTCAAATTAAGACTGATCTGGGAGTCACAAGAGAAAAAGAAATATTCAAGGGTGTGAGACAAGGGTGTCAAACTCTTTATTCTGCTGATCGATGGAGTAATAAAGAGCAGTCTATCCGAGAGGCACCCGTTGGATACCTCAATAGGTGGATTGTATATATCTAGCTCAAGTTTTGCAGATGATATTGCTGTCGTAAATCAACATGATACTGCACTCAGTTGCAACATTTCATTAATAGGTTAGCCTTCACTTTCAAAAGTGTCAGTTCCGAATATAAATATCAAGAAGACAAAGTCATTCTCTGTTCAAAGAATAAAGAACCATTAAATCTTTTTATAAATAAAGAGGCAAAAGAACAAGTTCAGAGCTTTGGAACAAGTTCAGAACAAGTTCAAAACCTCAGATTCTAGATTTCTGCTAAACTTGTAAGCTCAATGCCAGTTTGAATCATATTAATAAAGGATGGGAAAAAGTGATAATCAGCAAAATTTTGAAAAAATTCTTCCCCAAATACAGAGAACGACCCATTTAATAGTTTGTAGTGATGCATTTATGGTATTCTAATGTACGGAAATTCCCAAAAGGTGAACAAACTGGTGTTTTTTATTTTGTTTACATTTTTTGATTTTGTTAGTCTGTAGTGCAGACTTCTGCCTTTTCTGTATGCTGCTGGCTGGTCTGTCCTCCGCACTGGATCTGCGGAAGTGAATATATATGATATGGCTTGAGAATTTTGGTGTACTTTCTTGTTGTTTTACCATATTTTTCATATGTCCCAGTATTTTGCAGTATTTCGTAGTTTTTTGCAGCTTCTCGTTTTATTTAGTTTCGTTTTTTTCGTTTTGTTGATTATAATAAGCCATAGTTACTGTTAAAAGTAACTATATCAAATATATTAGCATTCTTATAGATAACAAATTTAACTGGAAACAACAAGATGTCAACACAAAAAACTTCAAAAGGTATTGGAATACTTGCAAAAATGAGGCACTGTCAAACAAAAAACTGTTTAATAAATTTCTCTATAAATGGTTTCTGCAAAACTATTAGAACATTTAAAAATTACATTTTATTATGACCTAAAAATTCTTACCCCTTCCCTAATTTCCCTGTACATTTACTAAACAATCCTATCATTAAACCACCATGCTCCCATTTCCCTTTTTCTTTTTTTGTTCTGTTACCGTTTAAAAAAACTTAAAATTAAACTTTGTAAAATTTAGCTCGTTGTCTTGGAATTTCTCATTTACAAGTACCTATATATTATATTTTATTTAGTGTTCCTGTAGTCATTGTGTTATATATTCAATAAAAAGGACACTGGGCCAGAAAACCTCTGGGTTTGTCTCAATGTCTTTAGCAACATTTAATGGAAATTTTAACTTTCCCTACCATAATACCTACAATAAACTTTATAATTGTTAGTTATTTTCGTATACTTTTAAAAAACGTAATTAAAGTTTGTTGTTGGATGAAAAGAATTTGATTTATCATCTTCAACGGTCCTGTTACTTCATCATCTTCAATTTAGCAGTAGCTTTATATTGTTCTGTGCTAATCATATGTAACAAAGTGTGTGAAATGAAATATTTGAAGTGAATAACAAGTAACTGGTGTAGGCAGTAATTTTCGAGAAGTTCGTTGGAATTCTAACGAAACTTCGCGAACTTTCCCAGATCAGCATGAGCAAGCATTACGTAATGGTGTAAAAATATACTTCATACTTCTAGAAATTTCCACAAATTGACAAAATCTTACCAATTCAGTGTTTCTAGAGCACTAACTTGGGCAATCTGTTATGTGTGTATCCCAAAACATAATAAATAATTTACATCATGTAAAATAAACCGTTTACACTGATTTTTTCAATTTTAATGTCTTGAAATGACAACCTCGTAACCAATCTTATGACGTATTGGCGCGAATTGCACTGTTGTGGTGCAACATTTCGTCAAATTTTTCTCCGAGTCAGCTGTAATTTTTTGAAAGACGACGAAATAATCTAATTCGGTACAATGGATTGCAAAAAGTTTGTTGTTTTTATCTTGCTCCTTGCTGCAATAACAATAGTACTGTCCAAGCCAAACGGTGACTCAATCAAACGGCGACACAATGAATTTAGGACAGTACAATGTACACCACCAAAGGAAGATGGCTTAGGGAAGCTCCATCATCTATTTCTTCGGGATGGGGAGATTTGGAGATGTTTCGATGACTCTGGGTCAAATAATTGCAAAGAGGTTGGTTTGTTTCCCAACGAAATCGAAGACTGTGAGAAATGTTGCAGTAACGCAATAACATCGACAAGGTCCCCCGACTCTAGAACATGGCCAACCGAAGAAATTAAAGCACGTTCGTGTGAGTGCATGACTAAACATATTTGCTTTTATTAATTATACAATGAATGTAGGTCATACTTGGAAGGTTATTTACCCATCATTATAAGATGTGGTACAAATATCACTTTAAAAACATTTTCTGGCAGCTTTATGATATTTGCATTTGTGTAGGCTACTAAAGTACAAATATATAATGATTGTATTTTTTTCATTAACAATGTAATCTCTTTCACTAGCCACCAAGAAACTGCCAACTGGTAACCTGATGCCAAAACCTGAAAAAACTGGTAGAACAAAAAAAAAACATACCTTCATTGGATTACTTTATGGTGGAGTCCCAATCATAGTAGTGGTTATTGGTGGTAAGGTTATTTCTTCATTGCAATTGTCCTGTTTGAGCTGAAATTATTTTGCTTCTGAATTTTTTTAGTGATGGAACAAGGAACATATTATCTAATTTTATAATAAATAAATTGTATGATAGTGTATCAAATTTTAACAAATGCACAAGGGGATAATAGGGGTCCTATCTTAAGTGGTGGTGGCCACAAGATAACATGAAAATTGCATGCCTATGCTTTACTTTGCCAAAAGCTTAAGCCAAGCTATCCTGAAATAAAATCACTAGTGATTTTGAACTTGATTCGAATATGCTCAATTTTCTAGCTATTGGGCTTGCATGGAAATGCTGCCAAAAAAGTCAAGATACAGAATCTGAAAATGCACAAAATGCTGAAAAAATGCCAACAAAGAAAATGTATGTTGGAATTCCCAAACCACTTATTTCAGAGGAAAAGGTAAGAATGCTTAGATATGTGCAACAGAAATAATCTATTTTTCTAGTGATATTTCATGGTTTGAAGCAGTTTTAGCAATGGATATCCACAAGCCACACTGTAATTGATGTAACACCATTCTAATGATTTTGTCTGGTTTTACTGAATTTTACTGTGCTGAAAATTCAAGTTCTTAAAATGTACTTTTTTATTTATTTTCTATTTGTAGGGTTCCAATGAACAATGGGTGTAAGAAGACAGCATACTTCCATATGAAGATTGACTTATGTAGCACCAACAGACCTATTTTAGGTGGATGTACATTTGTATAAATTTCTTATTTATTTCAGTTTTTTGTTTTTGTGAAGCTTTTATACACCTGGCAAATATTTTGTAATGTTATAGCGGTCTACTACTTTGATCATGCTTAAGAACAGTGCTTCCTCTTTCTTCCTAAGCTTGAATCACAGTCTCTGTCATTCCATATAGTCTTAAGAACGTGGGCTAAGTTGATTAAAAAAAATAAACATTTTTGGATACAGGTATTCAAGAAACTGATAACAAAGGAGCACTGACAACTGTTAAAACTCATAGTGTTTTTATATATGATATATAATTGTTCCAAAAAGGTTTCCCACAATTTATCTAAAGCTGAGAACATATCCTAGGGATATGCAAGAACACAGAAAAACATATAATTTTTATAGATCCTTAAAACTAATATCAAAAAGCTTGATATTACCCCCTTTGATATTGGATGTTTTTCCTTCTCATTTTACGATCTTTACATTATATGAACCTTTTTAAATATCAGAAGATTTTATAACTGGCTATCCCCAATTTTTAACTCCATAAGAATAAAAGTGAGTGTTGCTATGGAAACTAAGCACTGAAACATCATTGAAGTCAACCCACTCTCAAGACATCTCGCCATGTATGCATCACCAATTATGTTCTTCTGTGTCTAAAAAAGAAAGCCAGTGATTAGATCATTTGGCCTGAAGGTTAACTTAGAACTGTGAAACAGAAGTATATTATGCCACTGTAGATTTAGTTAACAAATTTGTCAATTTAAATTGCTTAAATCTGTGAAATTTTGAAGTAAACATTTGCATTCAAATTATATGGAAAATAATGTAAAAAATATTTTTAGGTGTTTTAACAAATTGTTGCTAAAATACATTTTTAGAAAAATGAAATGAACACTTTTCTTTGTTCTGATAACTCTGAAAAGAAAAGAAGAGCAAATTACACCAATTTTTTCTGCCTTTAAAAACAATTTACTTGATTTTGAAATTTTGGGGTGCCAAAAACTTATTTATTTAATTTCATTCCCCCTGTCAACAACCTAGATCTACAAAGTAACCAGCTGAATATTCTTCAAACAAAGAAGATCATTATGATTACTTAAAAGAGGGGAAAAAGATGAAAATTTGAAGAAAAGTTGTGTAAATTTTTGGAGAAAGTCGTCTTTAACTATTTTGAAGGTTTAAATTTTTCTGCAATCAAGAGCTTACTAATGTTGAGAAAGGAGGAAAAAATGGCCTTATTTGAGCATAAGCCATGAAAATGAAAATAACAGTAGACCTAAAAACTTACTATCTCCTAACTGGCTCTCTACAGTGGAAAATCTTGCTGATGGTGGTAAATGATTCTTTACTTCCTTGGTAATAACATTCTCAAGGATTGCTTTCCCCTAGGTTTAGGAACATCAAAAGTAAGATGCTGAACAATTTGTTGAACAATTTGGTTTAAAGTTGATAAACCATGTTGAAAATCCCAAATTGAGCAATGATTATATTGGGATTTTTAAGATGATTAAGGCAAACAAATTGTAATAGACTGGCATGATTGTCAGCATGGTTTACCTTTATTAGCCAAAATACATTTTATGATTTGCATTTCTCACTTTTGAAAATTATTACCTTTAATAAAGAAGATGGTATTCTTTCTTTTTCATATATAAAGAATTTGGCAAAAACTAAAACCTCTTAAATATATACCGTTGAAAATAAGAAACAATGGAGAACTGATTTGTGGAAAAATGACAAAAAGCAGTCTTACCTTTCCCTTGTGGGTTTTTCCAATCCCCAATCTACAGAAAAAAGAACAAAATCTTAGGGTTTCAGAATCGTTTCTCAATCAACATAAGAATAAGTCTCCTTAAGTCATTCCTTTTAACCTCTATAAAGCCTACATTGTTCAAAACTGTTTTCTTAAGTTTTCAAAGTTTCAATCATATAAAAAGACAACCAAATTTAAACAAAGGCAATTGGATACTAAGTTACAAATATTTGATATTCAATACCATTTTACTCAAAGTGGCAATTTTCTTTCCAAATACATGCTGCTACGTGTTAACCAACTGAAGATTAACTTTCAATCTTTAATCACTCTATCAACCTTAAGGCAAAGTTCCATATCTACTTACAAAATATAGACATCCCTGAAACATTAATTCAGAAGAGTCCAGCTTTCTGTGAAATAAAATATTCTATTTTCAAGCTTACAAATAAAAATATTCTTACTTGGGAAGACCTTTGTTAAGACCCTCAAGCATGACACATGCTTTGCAGAATTGTTGACTTGAAATATAACCACATTTTGTGCACTCACCTTTAAAATGGAAGATAAACACAATGAAAAAACAAACAGGGAAATTTTACAATATAGCTAAACCTTTTTCTTAGAATTTACAGGATTACTATTTACAGGCCTTGTGAGGAGCAAAAAGCAGGACCTTGAGAAACTGAGCACCTTCAACTTTCCAAGCACTCCATTAAGCATCATCAAATATAATCAATATCAAAATTTGGTTTTCGCATTTTGTTGAACTTCAATCATGATCAATCAAGCTCTTAGAACTTTCTAGGCACATGTGATCAAGCTCAAGCACCTCTCCTTGCAAGGCCTGACTTGCAACTGTTATTTAAAATCAAGTCTTTAGTCAAGGTCAGATGACCATAGTCCTTAAACTGGTAAACATAGCGTTATAGCATTCATGACTATAAACTGGTAAAAAGTTTAACTATCAAGTGAAAAAGTTGAGCAATAACATTCACTAAAACATCACCTCTACAACAGTTAACAATTTGGCTAAAATCTTGGCAGGGTAGCCCCACTCATCTGGTCTTATCAAAACAACAAAGCTAATCAACATTCATCTAAAGAACAACTGCTGTTTTTCAAAAATTGGCTTATCTTGCAGAACTTAATCCTACACCCACAGAATATCATATCATCCAGAAACTTTTCTTTCTGAAACAGTTGAAGTGCCAGCTTACTTAAGTAAGAATTTTATTACTTGACTTGCTCTTAACAAGTGTTTTCACTTGCTTTACTCCTTTTCTCTTAGTATCTGCATGGTTTCCTTTTTACAAAAGTCCTATATTTTCCAGCTATAGCAGAATGTATAACTCTAGCATTAGACATGTTCAATGGTGTGAAGCAGAAAATGATGGCTTCAATTGTTCTCCTGCTTTGTAATTTGTGTTTTCTTTGTCTTTAATGTCAATTCTAAAACGTTTCAAGATATCTATGAAATTTACAAACAAATATGCACGATTTTGAATCTAAATTTAGCATTTCTGTCCATTTGAATGCAAATATTTGAGCATGAAGAAATGGTATTGCATTACTATATAAAGTCTTCAATATGCAAATTTGAATCAATTGCTTCAATACTTTTGACCTAGAAGTCTGTTTCTTTTGAGAAACTGACAATATTTACAAAATAAAAGTTAAAACACAAGAAACAATTTCAATCTAAAGTGATGCTGCAAAAGTTACTACCTTGAATTGGCATTTTAGCATCCTTCCGTATAGCCAAACTTTCACCAGAGTGTATAATATCTACGTAAAAAAACAATACCCAGACTACAAAGTCTAGCAATGAATCAATGAAAGAAATTCCAAAGAGGAAGTTGCCCCTTTCTACTTCTGATGTGGTCTATCTTGAGCAATGTCTGCAATACCCCAGCTGTGACAAGGTACTGGGTTGCATGGTGCCAACACACAGAGATAACCGTACAGTTAGTCTAATTACTGAGGAAGACAGTGGAAAGGAATTATAGGAACTGAATGCAAGCACAAAGGAACTATGAGCAAGAACTAATAAAAACTAAAGGGGGCATATCTTGAACAGATCACTCAAGGGTTATTACACAAACATTCTTTCTGGGTTTAGCAACATGGGGATTTTGATAAACCGTTCTTGATAGTAATAAAAATATATTATTTTTTTGATATCTTCCGAGGTAAAGCACTGACGGATGAAAGTTTGCCTCATTCAATATTGATGCAGCCCTTGTATTGGTTTGTTTGTTCCAATTTGCACCAGGAACAAGATCTCTGAGATGTACAGGGGTTTTTGATCAGCGGTTTTTTATCAGTGGTTTTGGGTTGAGAATTATATGACAGGAAATATTGAATAGGAATTATGCAATAGATCAACAGCAAGTCACTACAACCAACTGCTGCATTACTGGACAAGTAATCATGATTGACCTTTCAAAGGTCAATGAAACACAACAGTAATTAAACAAGTAAACAAGGCAAAAGAAGATTCTTGGTGCTCTTAAAATCAGATGATCATAATAAATTACTTAAAATTTCTTAAGATTCCTTTACTGGCAAACCCTCTACAAAAATAGATCCTTCATGGCAACATTTTTAAGGACTTTTGAAAGATTTCTTTACACATGCTCATACTTTGATTCTGAATCCTGCATGCCCATAAGTTCCTAAATGTTGCTTCTTACATAGACAAGTTTTATATAATAATAATATAATAATAATACAAATATATATTCAGGATAAAACATTTCAGCAAATTGTCGCTGTTATCAGTGTGTGTCCTGCTAAAAATAATAAGTCAAATGAAACTAATAAAATTTCCCAATACAACTTTTCAATGAAGCAAAAGGTTAAAGATATTTACAATAGGCCTTTAAGCTGTTTAAAGTCAAGTCATTTGTCAGTCAAGTCATGTCAATGTCATGTTTTTGTCAGTTTTACTGCAATCCAATATCCTTAAAAATCTTAAAATCATCCATTTTAAAAATTTATCAAGATACTAAAAATTAATAAAGAAATGGTTTATCTTTTGAAAAATTGCAAAGAGAATAACTAGAACTCACCAACAATAGAACTTGGCCGAATTGACTCTAAGTCTTTCAAAAATGTCCTTGCATGACCCCTAAAAATATTCATATTTTTGCTTGTCACTCAAAATTCTTCCAGCTAGTTAAATCAATAAAGATGTTGCTACAAATAGATAATAAAATGGTTTAAAAGCCCCCTATCAATGGGAAGAAAAGCAAAGGCAATGGGCAAAAAAACCAAATAAGAAAAACTAGACAGGGAATTCACCAGAAGCATAAAGAATGATAAGGCCAAATATATAGAAGCCAAGTGCACAGAAATAGAAAAGAGTCACAATGAATCAAAGAAAGTTTTTAAAGTTATTAAAGAAACCACAGAAAAGTGGACACCCCGAGCTGATGTTATCAATGACTCAGATGGCACCACACCAGGGCCATGGTGGGAATTTTTATGGGCTGGGAAAATCAATTTTTTAGGGGCACACCAATTCCTTACTGATTGTTCCTTGTAGTCATCACTTATAATATGTTGGAAATAAGTGTTGCAGAGGCAAACTTCACTTATTTTTTCTCACAAATCTCATGTTACAAATGATAAAAGATTAAAAGGAAGAAAAATCCAAGGGGCCCACAGAAAAATTTCTTAGAGGCCTACTGGGAAATTTTCTGAATCCCTGTGAGTCACCGTGCCCCTGCACCACACTCACAGCAGTAGAAGCAATCAAAAGGAGATGGGCTCAATACTGTGAAACACTCTATTGGACCAGGGATATAACCAATTGGTCAGAAACGCAAGGATAACAAAGGAACTACCACCATTGAAAGAAGTAGAATGGGCTCTTAAACATATCCCAAATGGTAAATCACCTGATGTAGATGGCTTTCCCATTGAGATTTGGAAGGCAACAGGAGAGAGTGGTATTCACATGATGTGGCAGTTGTGTAATAGAATTTGGTAGCATAAAAAGTGGCCTCAAGATTATATCCCTATAACTAAAAGTGGAAACATCAAGGAAAGCTTAAACAATAGCACAATAGATCTTATTGTGCATGCAGGAGAAACTCTCCTCAAGATCATAGTAAATCGAATTAAGAAATATACAAGGACGAAGTAGGAATGGGGCAGTCAGGATTTATTGAAGGCATAGGTACGAGGGTACAAAGAGAGAACAATAATCCCCTCTATATGTGTTTTATCGATTACGCCAAAGCTATTGACTGCGTAAGTAACTACAAGCTCTGGGAACTAATGGACAAATGGGATTTCGAGGCCACATAATAGATTTACTAGTAAGCCTGTACGAAGAACAGGAAGCAACAGTGAGAACGAGCAATAGAGACATCGCGTGGTTTAAAATAGGCAGAGGAGTGCGAAAGGGTTGTGTTGTATCACCAATGCTCTACAACATATACGCCAAGGACATAATGAGAACGATTTTCAGCGATTGACAAGAAGGCATCAAGATAGGGGGTTTGCGATTGAGTAACACAACCTTGTAAAGTAATACAAAAGAAGGCCCCGAAAACACGATCAGACAAACGAGTCGGCGCAGAAGTCAGCGCAGCAAAGGGTTGGCTTCTAAATGCCAAGAAGACTAAGATCATGGTAATAGACAAACACTGAACAGATTTCAGCAGCATCAAACTAGATTAGAGGAAGTGAATGAGTGAATGATCTTGGATCCACCATGGGTAGCAGCAGTCAAGAAATACGAAGCAGACTTGCAATGGCAAGGAACACAGCCCAAACATGATCAGCATATGGAAAAGTACACAAATCAGTTTGAATTTAAAACTTCGACTTCTGCGAGCAACTACTTTTGCTGTTGCTTATATGGAAGCAAATCATTGGCGCTAGCTAAACAGGATGAGAAATGGATTGATGCCTTTGAGATGTGTGCACACAGAAGACTTCTGCGGGTGAGCTCGACAGACAGAAGAACAAATAGTTTGATTTTGGAGAAATTAGGTACCAATATGACACTCCGTAAGAACATCAGTGCACGGAAAATGTGTTATTTCGGTCATATTATGAGGAGAAACGGTTTAGAGAAGAAATTATTGCTTAAAGGCAGGATAGAAGGTAAATGAAGACAAGGAAGACCAACAACACCATGGTTTTAAAATATTTCAGCTGCAGCAACATCGGCAATGGAACGAGATTGGTCTCGCAATCACAGCAACCACAGCAGCCCATTTCGCGCCACCTGACTAAACTGACTGACTGAAAAGCCCCCTGTCTCTGTCTTCTTGGCTAAAATCTTGGCAGTGGCAGAATAAACTCGCTGAATATCAATGTTTTTTTTCAATCAGTTGATAAGAGAGGGGCAATGATTGAGGGACGAATTAGAAACCCAGCCCTATCAACAATCTGTTAATCTCCATCAACAGTGCCACCAGTGCCCAATCTAAATCAATTGCCACAAAAATTGACATTAATTTCTTAAGTTATATTTCTTTTATTCATTTGCAGTTATGACAACGTCAGTTGCATATCCATGTAAAAGCTTTTTCGTCTGACACTCCTCAGAGCATAAAACGTCAGAATAAGGGTCCGAAAGAACACGATGAAAAAAGTTGTGGATCGATTTTCGGTTTTTCAAAAGATGGTCCGCAAAGTGCCTAGTTTATCTGAAACTACCATGGATTGGTAACACTTTTTTTCGATTCCACAGTCGGATTAAGCAAGCCATCACAAAATGTTTCATTGCTGTCAATCCTCGGATTGTTTACAGCACTAGGAGAGCCCTTCCATCCATTCAAAAGGATTGCGTTCCTACCAACCAAAAAAGTTCCGTCATTTATGAATTTACGTGCCAGTGTGATTATGGCTACGTAGGACGCACAACCCAAAGATCGGGGGATAGGATAAAACAGCATGTTCCTTCCAACATACGAAACAAAACTGCCCCTCAAAGAGAACAGCCTCCTCGATCTTGTAGGTCTAGAAACACTGTTAAAACAAGTGATGCTGCCATCGATCAACATCTTTTAGATAACCCAGATTGTGCAAAACTCTATTATGACGACATGTTTCGGATAATTGGCAGAGCCCAGTCGTCTTTCCATCTAGTAGTTTTGAAATCAATCTACACACAAACGAAAAAGCCGCCATGGTGTAGACAAAAGTGGGTATGTATTTTCCATCGTGTTCTTTCGGGCCCTTATTCTGACATTTTATGCTCTGAGGAGTGTCAGACGAAAAAGCTCTCAGTCAATATGTTGTTTAAAATGTTCGCTTTTTTCAAAGCCATTTTCAAGTTCTGTACCGTCAAAAAACTGTCAGTTACCTGTAAGCATTTGGAGAGTAAATGCATTCTGTTGAAAAATAATCAAGTTTCTTGAAATATGCATACCTGGGAAAATGAAAAAATATAATAAAGAATGGAATACTTAAAATAACTTCACAACAGAGACAGTTTAATGTCACACTGTGGAGCAACTGATTCAATGGTGATAAAAAGGATGTCCAAAGGAAACAATACCCAATGCCCCATGCTTGTGGTTGCCAGAAGAGACTTCAACCCAGAAGAGGTTTCAACCCAGAAGAGGTTTCAACCCAGAAGAGGTTTCAACCCAGAAGAGGATTCAACCCAAAGAAAAACTAAATATTGCAAATAACAATGGCCCCACAAATGTTTCAGCCTTGGATCCTGCAGTCCTTAAAACCACTGCTGAACTAAATGAGTGACAAAATTTTTAAGAAAATCACAGGATTCTAGTATATTTCTAAATGAAAAAGGTTTAATTGTGTGTACAACAAACAAACAAATAAGCGAGGAATATAATTTTTAAGACAATTAACATAAAACAACTAACAGAACATTTATAGAAAATGTATCCATGAGAGCTCTTGGAAAAATGAAGAAAAAATTTGGATTTGGATAGCAAGTCACTTAATAATCAAAATCCCGTTCAAAGGTTTCAACTCTGTTGATCTGGGCGGGAGTCTCCCTATTGGAGAGTTCTCTTCTTGTTCTCCCGCTTTCAAACCTAGCCTTCCGCTTTCAGGAAATTATCTGTAATTAAATTATTAAATTATAAATCTTATCTAAAATCCCATTTCGAAAAACATGCTCAGCAAAGAAAGATCTATATGAGGGTATGTGAAGGTTGCCATCGTACCCTTCTTTCAGTCGTTTATGTTATCAGGCAGGCGGTTCCAAATGTTGAATAGTCGGAAATAGAAGAAATCCCCCCTACATCAATTTTTCAAAATTTGGGGGAAATTCGCTAGAGATGGAACCTTCTGTAATCTTGTACACATTAAGAGAAATAAAATTGTGTACACTTACAGAGAAATGCAATCAGCCAGCTTCGAAGCAACTTGACTAGAGAACTCTATATGAACATACTTAAGTTGCAAAACTCTCATATCAATTGAAACAGTAATTATGTTACACTAGACCTCTGATAATGATCACCCATAGCAAAGCGTACCATTCTGATTCTTTTTTAAAATTCTTTCTTGCGTGAAAATCGATCTTCAAATGCATAAACTGAATAAGTTAGAAAAAAATCTCTCATAGATTTTCTAGAAAGCCCCGGATGAAATACCTTTTCCCTCTAAATACAACAGCTACCTACTTTCAGCGAGGATACTTACATAACAATTTCCTTTTCGTAGGTGTATTTAAAAGGCTTGCATCTGGGGATTGCTCCTTCAGAGCCCTGAAATAAATCATACAAAATTTTCAACTACCCCTAGCAAACAACTTAGTAAGCTAACAACAATGTATTCTTCAACAAAGTTGAAAAAAGCTCCCCTGATGTTGTAAAAAGACACCTAAAATCACGCTGATTCCTTGCCTACATTAAGGCCTTTATTCATTAACATATCACTAATTCTAAAATATTACTGTGGTCTCATACCGTTGTTATTGAAGTGCATCTTCGCAGTCGTGCTATGTCTCCTCGTAAGACTAAAAAGTAACAATAAAAGTAATAATGACAATTTCTTATACAATCACATCGATATCTTGAGCAGGGTTGTAGCTAGCCGGGGAGGGGGGGGGGGGAAGCGATAGAGGATGTAACAGCACCTAAAGTCTTCATGAGTTGGTAGGTAAATCTTCCATTTGCTCATAAAATCCTTACTTTAGTTGGTCGGTAAAATCGCTTATCAGTAGTTGAAATAGCAACTAAATTGACTTCTTCTACATCCACGTCTGCGGTAAAATTTACTCTTGATGATCCTCCATCTCCTGGCCTAAGAGGACAAGCTACGCCACTGAGGTTCTAGAGATGCTGTTTTCGAAAGTCAAAATATGAATTTACCATTCATCAAAACAGTTTCAGCTATGTCATCTGCATTGTGTCCTTAAAAAAGAAAGCCTCTCGTTAGAATTTTCATACACATTTGCAAAACAATCACAATTTACTTACTACTTATTTTTTACTTTACCTACAATGCACCTCGAGTTTTTGATGGAGGGATGATTTGCTGAAGCAATCATGGTGAGGGGTAATTGCTAACAATAATTGAAGATACAGCGGAAAAGCAAAAATAAGGAGCCATTGAAACAGTTTTTTGGCTAGTCGGATGAAAAGTACCTTAGTCTTAGTATGTATGCCTTGTTTACGCTTTTCGATGTCAATCCTCAAATTTTGTGGCAAAATATAATAATTTGAGAATAATCAGTCAAAACTATAAGTAAGGTAGGGTGTGTCTTTGGTGATTGGGTATATAAATTTATATTGCCAAATGACATTCAGCAGTCACTTTCAGTAATTGGTGCTAAAATTTGGAAACGCCAAGGTACCGAAACTAAGCAGGCAGCCTCTTTGAATCGATTCAAATCTTTGGTTTCAACATTTCTATCTTTCTTTTACATAGGTTTTATAGGCTTTTCTATTTTTGCTATAAGCTTCAGACTTACTTGGCTCACACAAAGACCCAAAGAAAAACATGTCAAAAAATCATACTTGGACTAGAATGCTGGCAAAATACAAATTAAAGAAACTCTGGAGTGTTTTTTGAGATGCATTCAACAGTGACTGCAGAAAAAGAAATATCAACACTAGAAGCTGAGGATCTATTCTTTTAAACTTAATAACAATTTGGAGTTTCCCAATCTGATGGATGGGATGCAGATTTTGTCGTATTTTACAAAGCAGGCTGCAATAATTATCGACATCCTGTAACTGAAACTTAAAAGGGAGATGATGCTATAAAATTAAAAATGGAACAGTGACAGCTGAATTGAAGAATTCGGTTTTTTGTTCGTTGCAAACAACCGGAAGCTTTCATCCATCGTGATTTGATTCCAAGTTCGTAAAAACAAGCTATATATTGTCAGAACCATAAAAACTAGTACAGAACACATATAGACAACGTACACTCAGGGCCGGATTTCAGGACGTTTTGAGGGGGGGGGGGGGGGGGGGGCAAGTGTTTATTTACCGAGTGCATTTTGGCAGCATTACATTCCGTTAATGCGATCAGAATATTTTAGCATTGTTAATATTTAAATTTCAGCTATTACAAAGCAACTTCAGCTGTAAAACTATTAGTTGTATGAAAGTTCTAAAATAAGCTTTTGTGGTCACGTAGTTTATTCAACCTTTAGAAACACTGAATAGAACTCTTCTGTTCTTCAACTGGACCCACTTCTTGATAGCAGATTAGTTCTGTCAAATGTATTTCTCGCACGAAATTAGCATAAAGAGATGTAGACGACGACTGGTGCATTGTGCTTCGCAGTTTCAGAGACGGGGCCAAAAAACTGAGCCTAGGGGGCTAAGTCTGCCTGCCTGAAAACAGTAAATGTCTGTTTTTAACCACAGTTATATGAACATTAGGTTATCCGAATTCCTCATTCATTCAAACAATTTGTCTCGGTCTTTTTAACCCCGCTAAAAAATTCCCGTAGTGTACCTCGACTAAACTTCCGTTATCCGAATTCCCCGATTATCACAGTAAATTTTACAGTTCCATCGCAAAAATCCCCCTGTAAGAAATTTCGTACATATCAACCATAAATCTTGGACATTCCATCTTTTCACATAATTTACTCTTTTTCTCGAGCAAATTTATCAATAAACTCTTAGCCCTGCCTTAATCCCGCTTTAGGAAAGAAGATCGTCGCTCTAAACCTACCCACAAACTAAACAAAATCCAGCTTTACAAGAGAGAAGACGCTAATTTATGACTAGTTTGATGACGTTTGAAACAGCTATAATCTAATAAAAGCTTATGAAAAGTTTTTAAATAGAATTGCATTTTTCTTTTGCATTCCAAACCCCAAATATTTGAGTGCCTGGTTGTTAGAACTTATTACCTCCTTCCCGTGCGAAATCTAAATTCTAAAAATGGATATTTATGATGTCATCGTGTAAGAACACTTTTAATAAAGAAATACAAAAGACGTTAGAAAAAAGGGTAAGATGGAAAAAGACTGATTCTTACAATTAATAAAATAATTGCATCAAAACATTTAAATTTTGTTTAATCAAGCTTTATCAGAAGAAATTTGATCTAATGAATAATTATTCCAGCTTCCAAACGCGTTATTTTAAGTGAAAAATTGAAAAAGCATCAATATTGGATTGAAAAGTGCGAATGGATCCCACCATTTATTAGAATTTTTATTGCGGTCAAAGATATTTGTTTACCTGTCACAATTTTGTTGGCACCAACTAGCATTGCACCTCTGTCCAACGCCTGCCTTCTAAATACTCCACAAAATGTACCTGGAATTATAGAGAAAAACATTTGATCAAGCAGCAATAATGACCTCACCAACAAAATTTCTTAACAATATAAACAGAATTGGATATTAAAGAAAACTGTCCTGAGAATTCTGTTAGGAAAACTTTAATGACAGCTTGATACCGAATCTGCAATATTTTTAGCAGAAACTTTCAAAAGGAAACTCTACAAAAAGGATCAGCAGTACAGAATTAAACAAAGATTCTACTACAGAACATGTGAGAATACCTACTTCAAAATACTGCATAGGTCCTACTTCAAATTACCAAAAAAGTATAGTAAATATATAATATTGTGGAACTTGCATAGTCAATGACTTAGAAACATACAATTATTCTTCAATCCAATCTGTTTTACAATAGCATCCATTGTCCAGCCATACAATTCCTGTCAAACAGATGTAAATAACACATCAAGACCTAAGCGCAATAAGTAGATTTTAACTTTTGGTACTAACAAAAGACTTACATGGTAATTAAATTTTATTGACAAATTAAAAGTGTCTTACAAAGAATAGGTAAATAATAATGTATGCTTCTTGGAACATAAACCTAAATTAAAAGATAAGTTTGCTCGCCCAGTAACTTTCAAATTTTTGTCACTAGATATCTCTGCATGCTCTGGATTCTCCAGTAAATGTTGACATATTGCAGTATCGCACACTTTGCAAGGAAACAGAAAGCAACATGCAAAGAGAGTTGAGCTGATTAGTTTTGGCAATGTTCCAATTTAAAACCTTCGAGGCTCATTAGTTGATTTCTAGGTTCTGTTGACATTGAATATTCATATTTTGAAGCATTTATGGGAGAGATTTTGAATGAAAAAGTACCTCATATGAAACAATCCTTAAAGGTAGATCATACTGAATTTGGTTCCTTTTCACTGTCTATGAAAGAAAACATAACAGATATATGCTATGGATGAAATACATGAACAGTTAAAGTAGTGGAGATACTGCAGCATTGCATCCTGGCTGCAGGAAGGAAGTCCATAACAGAGCCGCCAGAGCCAGGGGGGCCACAGGAGCACAGGCTACAGCATCTGTTTGCAAAAAGTATAAAAAGTGCCCCTTTTGATAAATAAATTGCGTGTTTTTTTCAATGCCAGATATTCTGTCTTAAGAAACTAAGTAAAATAACATAACTCTGGGTGATGTTGGAGGACCATTCACTGAATTTCCTTGAATTTTTACTTGGTCTTGATGCAAAAAACTCAAGCTCCTGTGATGAATGATATCAACTGTGAAGGAGACTGCCATTTTTGCGAGAAAATTTCCTTAGTGTGTAGTGAAAGTTCCACATCAAGTTCCCGGCGAGCACAGTCAGTTGGAGCAATGTATATCGTGTGTGACCCCTATCTCTGATTCTGGGTTAAGTAAAATGTACCCTATCCTGCGACTTTGTCACAAATTGTGAAACTCGTTTCACTGAGATTCTTCAAGCTTGAGCAGGAATTTTTAATACCAATTCATTTTAGAACCATTCCTTTTCTTGAACGTATGTCTAGGCAAGTTAAAAAGCAGAGTTCACTTAATTTGATGCTAACAACAATCCCTTATGGTTCTTAATGTATATTGACAAAACCAGACAGCTGTAAAACTATAACTGCAACATATTGCTTACTTCACAACATTGCGTTAGATGTTTTTATGAAGACATGAAAAAGCTGTGTCCCTGCAATGAGTACATGCTAGCAGTAGAGGGTCTTTAAACCAAGACATAAATTTCTTATCTAGGATTAGAACAACATACAAGAGGCTAAATTTGTTGTACTTCAATATAATTCCTGTCCTTTTGTGTTTCCTCTGACTGATAAAAAAAGCAATCCTATTTTCAAGATTCTATGTCCCAGAATTCTAGTTTTCAGATCACCCTTTCTCAGAGTTTTTCGGAACTCACATGTAATACGCTCGATCAACTGACTGAGCCCGCCGGGATCAAGTCTTAGGAGAGTTAAAAACCTAACCAATGTTGCAAATTGAATTTTTTATTGCAGTGAAAAATGTATCCGCACCTTCAGCCGATTGCGTAAAGATTACTTAAACATAAAAATTTGTAGCTTTTAGAAAATATTCCGTGGAGGCGAACAAATTTATGTGTTTAAGTGGCGATGGGAAGGCGCGAATACCAAGGGGGACTAAATTGGAATGGGCTTTCGATAATCATAGAGACTGAAACTTTGCTTTGAAAGAAAGAGGGACTGGAATTGGCTTTGAAGTATGACTAAGAGTTCGAAAATTTCATTCAGTTCATAATTTGGATTGGATTCGTTGGTATTTGTTGAGTATAATGCGCTTGCAACAAGTGTAAAAGAAGGATGTGTGCCTGCTTCTTACCCGGGGCCAAATTCACCTACAATGCAAATTATTAGAAAAACAAGTACAGCCTATTGTAATAGAGGTATAAATCATAGATGGAAGAAAGATTTACACTCTCAAAAAAACTTGAAGGCCTTGAGATGGGAAGCTATACATATAATTATGATCAAGAGTGCGTAGTCCCTAAATGAAGTAAATAGTCATGTCTGCTTTCAGCGAAGATAGTTCTCACTATGTCCAGCATGTGTCATCATTTTTACAAAATTTCTAAATTACCACGATATTTGTACCATTTTTGGCCCTTACTAATGTTTCGGAAAAATATATTCGTGCCCTTTTTATTAGTTTTGGCCCCCCCCCCTCTTCAAACCTGCGTGCGGCGGCCCTGCATAAAGATGCTACTAATGGCAGGAAAAATCCATAAATAATAGTAAAATAGTAGGGAGTCAATGCACATTTATCCTCTTCTAATATTATCAACTATGGTTCATTCATAACTAATTGTGTACAATCCTCTCATTTCATCCAGTCTCGGAAAACGAAAACCCAATTTCCTATCAAAGTTTTTCCTAAACCCACGTATAGTTGAATCCCAATAAGGTGGGCCTTGAAAGGGGATAAGGAAATTATTCCAATTTAAATTGGGTATGAATTTGATTAGAATAAGGTAGTGATGGCTGGCACCCAAATATATGCTGTATTGGAAAGCAATGAAGAGTAAAGCAATACAACATCACTTCAAGCACTGTTTTTTATCTATCTGATGTTAAACAATATTTAAGCATACAAAGTGACACCAGGGACGTAAATTGGCAGATATTTGGGGGGGTGGAGGCCTCAAAATTTCCGACTGACAAAGGTCAATTCCAATTTTGTATGAGGGCCTAAACTTTACTAGTTTTTTTATCAACAAAACCTTGTCTCGTAAATAATTATTCAGCTGTACGATAAAGTCTCTAGATTTCGTAAATTTGGAACATCGAGGTGTTAATTTTTCTCCTTCTACGGCTTGTCCATTGCTCCACTATCTGATCTAAATTTACGTTGTCCAAAATGTCTTTCTCGCAAGTAAGAATCATGAGGTCGTTTAGTCTTTAACAGGGGCGGCGCCAAGAAATTCAAAGTGGGGGGGGGGGGGGGTTTGAGTAGATAGAATTATTAGACTGAAGAACCATCTTTTGAAAAATGCACTAAAATACTTCACGATATTTTATGCCTATTATTTTATGGGACAGTCATTATGCTAGCGGTTTGTTTGAAGGGGCCGGCGGGAGGTTGTCGGAGGCCTAAGGGATATTCGAAAAAAAGTGACTTCCCTCTTTATATTAGCTTAAAATACATTTCAGAATACTTCTTGCAGATATTTTCTTGCAATCGTTTAAAACATTTTGTTATTTCTAAGGCATGTTCTTATTACGTTTGATAAATTCCAGTCTTAAAATTGAATTCATTACTTTATGAGGCCCCTAAGACCTCGGCGTATTCCTTGGAAATTAAGCAACTAAAGGATTTGTCGGATTATTCTTTTCTTTAGACTATTTTCTTTACTTTTTTATTTGCTTAAAAATACATTTTTGCAAAAAAGTGAGAGGGGGGGCTGAAGTCCCCAGCTCTCTACATGGCGCCGCCTATGTTTCATCGGTCGATCTCGAACGGAGAAAATTCTTGACAAGTCATGGGAAAGTTACTGCGCTTCCTTAAGCATTACTGTTAAATATTATCTAAAAATTCTATTTTGCATCCCGTTTTTAGAGGCAATTTGATGGAATGATTATCACACTATCCCAATTACGACGAATGTAGTTGAAAATACTTGCATTTTCACACAAAACTTCATTTTTCGGTATTGCGTCGCCCCTCATTTTTTTCAGGACTGCCTTTTACCAATCAACTATTTTCTTTTGAACTTATACCTTTCTTATGCTTCTCTTTAAGCTACAGTTCACAAGGTCATTTGAGTCAAGACTTCAATTTTCACAAATGATTCAATTTTTTTCCCGATTAACCTAGCTTTCTACCAACAGCTTTAAATTTTCCGACTGTCCTCAAATTTTCCGACTGGATGAAAGATTGAGGGGGTGTCACACCTCCCCACATCCCCCAGTATTTACGTGCCTGAGTGACACTACCTATTCAGTTAAATTTTCCTGCACAGAAAGCTATCTCAATATCTTTGCAACATATCTTTGCAATCTTTTGCAACAACTTAAAACTCGAAGGTAAGACGATCCCTTTAATTTAACTAAAGATGTGGTTGCGTCTATCACTTCTTTCCTCTGAGCTTTATCAAGATCGCATGCAAAATGGATTTTTTGATGCACTACCCTTATACGAACGGCCTGTGGGCTAGTTCCTTGTTGTTATGGTCGAACTTAAACCACAAAAAGCTGACACACAACAGCTTATCAGCCTCTGTTTGTTCATAAATCCTGTTTTATTAGAAAGCTCATCTTAATACAAAGAAAGGAACGCTTGCATTCTTAGTTCATACATGATTCATTTTGGCCTTTGGGGTTGAATCAACTATGGGACATTAAAAGTCAAAACAAGGAGGAAGATTGGTATAAACTTAAGAGGAACAGTTTCGTTTTTACAAGAAATTACTTCAAACCTAAATATGAACAGAAGCAATAAAATGATTCATGTGCAATTTGAAACTTTTATGTATTAGACTAATACATTGAATACATTTGCAAGCCATTATTGGAACAAGGTAGGAAATCCAATGTGGACTGAAAATCAGTTGGACATAGTGAAAATCAGAGTTATCCCTGTTACAACTCAACTGTATGTCCAACAAATAAACTAACAACAAAATTGCTTGCATACCAAATATCATCTCAATAATTGTAAAAAGATGGAGGAATACACTTACCTCAAGAGAGTCGTCTCTGTACCCAGTAATGCCCTCGTCAACAGACACTAGAATTAGCTTACAGCCATAGTTGTGTTTGTCATTGAGCTTCTTCATCAAATATGCCAACACTGTTGAATCTAGAAACAATTCATAAGATTACATGATATTGCAGAGATTTGATGTTGCATAAGTAAGAGCCTCCCTTTTCTACATAAAGGGCTATTACATATTATGGCTGGAGGTTGCATAAACATAGTTGCCAAGTCTCCCACATCCTGCTGGAGACTCCAGCATCCTGCTTGTCATTCTATGATTTTCAAACAATATTCAAAATTTACTTTAACATTTTGAGTATTGTCAGTGGTTTTTTTCATGCAACCAATAGAGTTGTCTTTCATATGCTTTGATGTTTCGCAGGCCTGTGCCCTGCAGTTCTAATCTCCCTCCGTCCCCTGCTGCTTTTCTGTATCGTATTGCCATGGAAATATTTGAAAGTTCAGGACAACAGATTAAGCTCCTCCATATCTACACAGTGCTGCTGCGCATCACTCAAATCTGCAGCATTTTAGTATCCGAAACTCGGCAACTATGATAAAAAACTGTCTTACCTTTGCCACCAGAAGCTCCTATTGCAACAACATCACCAGGAATAAACAACTTATTTGTTGATATTGTTTTGTGAACTTCCTCTTCAAAAGTGTTAAAAAAACATTCTTTGCACAGTGCAGCTCCCTTGAAAAATAGCTACTATTTTATAAAATTGTCAACAATATGTATATCTAGACTCTAGGCATAGCAAGAAAAGTTTCTAGTGCCAAGAGTGCAACAATTTTTCCTTGCATTTCATTCATTTCATAATAAGTTTCATAGAATGCAGTTAAAAAAAAGAAACAACAATCCATCATATCTTTAAATATGTTATGATGATAGCTGTTTTCTGTACTCTGCTATGTCAAAGAGTGTTTAATGATGTAAACACAATGTAGTTGTTCAGTATATGTTTAAAGTCTACTACACACAATGCATCATAAAATAGTTTTACATAACAAGAATGTAAGACAATATTAGAGTAAATTAATTTTGGTAAAATAAAGGCTATTAAAACAATAGAAAAGTAGGAAACAAACAAATAAGATAAATTGCATGGAGGGAGACACTTAAGCATGCGCTCATTAAGGCAACCAAACCATTTACTTCTTTTTTACAGCTACGACTGAGAAACTTTTTTAAGATCATGTTGCATTTTTAAGATTGATTGCATTGAAAGAAGAAGGCTTTGAGCTTTTAATGAAACACAACAGGTGAAAAACCATTATATTATAAGATTCTTGTTTGTTGGTTAAGATAATAAATATAATATATAAATTTTTATAACTCACCTTGTCTTTTTTGTATTTGAATTGTACTTGTTTCTACATTTATACCTTGTCATTGTAATTTTAGCAGAATAAACGATTTCTGTATGTAGTTGAATTTTAAAACGAAACTGAACTGACTTATCCACAAGGATTGATGTTAACTTACTAGACTAGAGTGAAAGATTTTATCAGATTTAACCGCAACTTGTTTTCTGGGAAGCTAGTCTGTTTTTTAAAAAGGATACTTACCGTCTTTGGCCTTTTCAAAATTGCATTTTTTCCACAATCATAGCATGCTGTAGGCATTTTGCAACAGCCAAATTCTGTCAAAATCTACTCTTTGTAGTGGCAGTCACTGATTAGAGGCGGCAGTATGGCAGACTCTAGGAGCAGGTCATTATTAAACTGCCTCCATGGCAAAAAGAGGCTAAGGGCTCAGTAGGAACTCTAGTAAGCTGTAACCATAGTGACACAAGCTGTGGCACGAACGTCCTACATATTTTGCATGTACAGTCGGTGCCATTCCAGCTTTCTTTCTTTCTTTCTTAAACTGGTTAATAGATTGAGCCGAGGGGCAAATCACTCCAAGAAAATCTCGTACATCTTTTGTGAAAATCCTATTGTTTCATCTGAAAATCCCCGGAAACCCTTTTGTTTTAGGCAAAATCTCGTACGCTATTTGCAAGAGTGAATCGCCCCTCGGATTGAGCATTCCTTTTGTGCTAAGGTAAAGAGAGCCAAAGAGGCTGCCCTCTATATTTGATAGTTTCGGTTCCATAAATGGTTGTTCTTACCCTTGGTACCATAAACTCATTATTATTTCTCAAATTATAAACAGCATGACGCTCGCAACAGAATGTATGTATTTTGGAGCTGCTGACACCATTCTCCAATACATTGTGTCGATGCAAAAAAACATGAAAATATCAGGCCTTCTAACCCTTTAGGTCTACATATCAGAACAAGCCCATGATATAACTATACTGTTCGAGGTGACACCATGGTTGCCGCCGTAGGAAAAAAACTTTCGAATTTTTTTGCTTCCAGTTTGCTGGAAAGTGCACTTTTTAAAGCAATTTTCAGTGACGCAAGCTTTCTCTTAAATTAATATCCACAAGTTGAAAGTTATATGATGAATTTTCTTCCTGGCATTTCTTAAAATTTCAGCAAAACAAAACTCCTTGCAGCCTCCCAATAATTTTATGAAGTGGTGCCTAATCTGAACTTTAACAGCTCAAAATTATCGGCGGGTTCCTCAAAGGCACCCCGCACCCCCTACCTCGGTACGCCCCTGGTATCTAATGTCTGCAAAAATCGTTTAGAATTAGCGTGGGATCTTGAGATGGTGTTTGACGATTGTTGTTAAGCGCACCAAAGTTAGAGTCACATCGCCCCTTATGGAACGATTCGATTTTTTCATGATCTCTGACTGTGCAATGATAAAAATAAATATGAAGGAGTTTAGGTTTGTTTATCTTCAAAAAACGCACGAAATTATTTTGCTGACGCCATTACTTGAACTCTTTGCTAATTATCGTTGTTTCATCTTGTTCTTAAAAGCTAGGAGAATATTTTAAAAGTAAGCGGAATGTAAACGAAAAAGTTGTCATTAGACCTTCGACCCTTCTTTTTTTCCTGCACCTCAACTTTCTTGGTCATTCCCTCGGTCGGTTTTTTAGCTAAAACAAAACCAACCCCCACAACGTGTTTCTTCATCTCCCAAAAACGAATATTCGTTGAAACCTAAACAATAGCTTGCAAAATTTTCATTCACCGGATTTTTACACGTGATAAAGTCTCATTCAAGTAAGAAAACCAAACTGGGGGATAACTATTTTTTCTTTACTCTGAATTTGAAAAAAAATGGCTCAACGAAAGTCTGATTTGATACTGACGAATTATAAAGGTAGAAGGAAAGAAGCCATTTAATAATTCCCGGTTTTTCTCCATTGTGCGCTTTTCTGCATACCTAAATTTGAGTCGTTCCAAAAGGGACGATGGCCTAAGTTTTTCACCAAGAATAGTAGCCTGTAGTTATGTATGTTGCTCGTGCAGAAAGAGAGAAAAGCCGATAAGACTGTCTTTACACAAGCATGTAGGTTATACAGCAAAGAATGTGCTTATAGTACTTTTATTTTATTAGGAAGTACCAAAAAGCTGAGGAAACAATTTTTACTGAAATCGTTCCATAAGGGGCGACGTGACTCGACGTGGAAATAGCTGCCGTACTTTTTTGATGAGAAAGATTTTAAAAAAGTCTTTCCGAATTTGTTGCATAAAATGTCTTCGAAGTTTCGAATGGTGTCTCAATACTTTTTTAACGTAAGTGTATTACGAATAATAAATACATGATAATAGCAACGAAACTCAATGCATAAGATAAGGTAACGCCGTTTACCGTAACGGTATGAAATGGCAACAAACTGCGATATGAGTAGACAAGAGAACTACTGCTTAAAGACTGGTATAATGAGTAGGTAAAACGTACCAAAACAAGGCAATAATACAAATGTAAACGATTTACTTTAGTGTACGCTTGCAACGAAGGTAGATTTAACAATGACACTTGCGAAACAATAGATGGTAGAAATTATAGCGATATATTGATGTATATGTTGAGCCCTACAGTGGCTCTAAAAGCTTGCTTGATTCTTCTGACCTGTCTTCATGGTCGTAGCATTCGAATAATCTAGTGTGGCCTGTATCCTAACAGCAAAATGCGCCCGGGTGAGCTAAAGAACATACAAGATTAGTCACGAATGTCATGTCCTGCTACGACGGCGTAAAAAGTAAGGGCTAGCCTAAGTGTAGAATATAAATAAGCCTAAGTGTAGAATATAAACACGACTATTTAGAATCAACAAGTAAGAAGGAAGAGGTGATATGTTACAAGATGACATGAAATGAAAAGCGGCCTTTGCCGACGGGGTTACCGTGAATGAAGAATGAAAAATGGAATGAAATGAAATGAAAAATGAATGGAATGTAATTCTTGTTCTCTTCAAAGCGATTTATCGTGGTTATACAGGCTAGAATTACACCATACCGGATTGCTATCGGAGCGGAGTAACTTTTACCCCGGAGTGATATTTAGGGTAGCAGTTACACTACGACGCTCCGTTCGCTCATAAGCCTGCATTCCTTTGCATTTCTGGTAAACAAAATCCACCAGATTAAATTTTTTGATGATATTTTCGAATCTATTTGCTGTTGCGAATTCGTTTTCAATAGCTATGCATAAAATGACGAAAACAACCATGAAACTGAAAGATAAATGATGGGGTTCGTAGGACGGATAGCGAGATTGTGTTGCTATCTGATGTGTTAAAGTATGTTTTTCGTCCAAGGGCCATTTTATTAAAATTCAGGAAGAAATGAAATCCAAATACGAAAATGTTTTCACGATTTCGATTTGGCATTATCCAACAGCAATAAAATTTCAGAAAGCGGCATTCACTATCGATCGAATTGCTTCAAGCGGAAAACAATAAGAAAATCCTTTGTTCCAAAGTGGAGCATATCGGATTCGTGCGATTATACTACAGCGCTCCGCTACGGAGTGACTCCGGAGTGATATTCGTATCACCTCCAGAGCGGAGTGATTTCCACTCCGCTAATCGAGCGTTGTGTACGGGATTGGTGTGGCGTAGTGTAACTCAAACCCCTATCCGATAAGAAAGTTACTCCGCTCCAATAGCAATCCGGTAAAGTTGTAACTGGCACCACAATGTCCTCCTTTTGTATTGTTGGGATCTTTTATGTAAATTGTCCTTGCTTGCTAGCTATTTGGCTAGGGTGTCTTCGGGGTCCCTATAAGGTGATAATTCATGTCAACAGGGGGGTAATTGCCCCCTTGCCTCCCTGCCAGCATGCCACTTTTGGGCATGCTTTCTCCTTATTAGGCAAACTGATTTAATCCAAAAGCAGACGTTTTCTATTATGAAGCTGAACAAATCAAAGCCATAGTCAAAGCTCATCTAGACAAACATTTACATGACATACTTCACAAGTCAACTACCAGTTTAATGTGTGATCTGAATAAACTTCCTGCAAACAGAAAATGTAACATTTCGTATCGATATTTTTTCTTACAACTGTTGTGTAACTTTAAGTATCATTTTTCGTGTAATCCGTTTACTGCTCACTACAAAATTTGTCGAAAATTTACATAATCTTCCATCTGGCCCGCCTGTGACGTAAGTATTTGTCTTGGCCCACCAACAAATTTAGTTGGAAATCCCTGAATTATAGCCTCTTGTAATTTCTTACAGTATTATTTGTCTTACATTGTAAATACTTTCGATATTTCCGATAGTTGGCATTAATTAGCCTTCACAATGCTATCAGATTTTGACGCAAACTTTAAACAAATTATTTCTTACTATTTTTATCATATAAACACAGGACATTTCCAATCAAAAACAAAATGTCATGTACTTTGTACTTTGAACCCTGTGAGATGTTGGGTAAAATGCTCAAAACCGTTTAAGAACAGTTAATACATATCTGTCGAGTTTCAAGCTGGATGAAACCCAATCATCACACTATCATATTTGATCAGAGAGCCTTTATCACATTTCTTAGCTTCTTGAAGAAATTTCTACTTCTACAATTTCTGCACGACGGAAAACCTACAGACTACCAAAGTTAAAGAAATGTTCCTCAATAATGGACCAAAAGTAGCTAAATCATTTTCCAACTATCGAGGGATTCGACTGTCTTTGCCAAATAACCATTTTATGTCCAAAGAAATTAAAAAAATACATCTAAAGTTTCCCAAGGTTTACTACTGACGTAGATATGATAAATTTTCATTTTTATAATTCCTTTGCAACACTGCGGTATTTCTTTAAATGAGATTACATTCTACCCTGATTAAAAAACAGGACTGGTGTTTCGGCACACATCGTGCACTATTTCGTTCATTAATTGGTCCAGCTCTTCACAGCACACAATATTCAGGACGATCTTCAGACGAAAAAACTAAGTGTGTATTAAAGAAATTCTGACCGATTGGTTTATAAAATTTTTCATTTTATTAACTTAATATCATTCACGAATAATCTTTCAAAACTTCGGCGCTGAGGCAAGAGAAGTCATGAGTACTAAAAGGGTTTGATAATTTCTCTTTTAAATCCGCTAATGACACGTTTTCGTTGTAAACTTCATGCCAGTTTCTTAGGGCAATGCCCTTCATACCTTGATCGAAGAGCAGTTTGCAATAATTGAAAATAACAATATCGTCGATGGTATCTGTAAGAAAGAAAAGCCTGCCATATATACTGAAAAAGCGACAAGACTTGCAAAGCTTCAGAAATCCACCAATTTCAAGTCTCAATACAAGCAAAGACAAATCAATAGTTTTTTTTATTTTTTAAAACTTAAAAAAAGCCAAGTTTTAATCGTTATTATTCTTTTAGTAATAAGGATGAAAAAAGAAAGCAGCCATAAAGCAAAACAGAGATATGGTGACGGACAGGAGTGGAGATTCCTAACTCAACTAGCTGCTAAATTTCCATTGACAAGGTATATAATGTTAATAATGTCAATAATGATAACGATAATTTGATTCACAGAAGGCACTCTGCACGCCGAACTGGAAAAACTCAAAACGATCTTCCTGGACAACGGCTATCCAGAAGACGTCATTTTATCTTATACTAAGGAGAAGATCGCAAGTTTTTCGGCTGTTCAAAAGTTTGGTCCGCAAAAGTGCCCAGTTTATTTGAAACTACCATGGATTGGTAATACTTCCTTGCGATTCGAGAGTCAGATTAGGCAAGCCATAACCAATTGTTTCTTTGCTGTCAATCCTCGGATTGTTTACAGCACTAGGAGAGCCCTTCCATCCATTCAAAAGGATTGCGTTCCTACCAACCAAAAAAGTTCCGTCATTTATGAATTTACGTGCCAGTGTGATTCTGGCTACGTAGGACGCACAACCCAAAGATTGGGGGATAGGATAAAACAGCATGTTCCTTCCAACATAAGAAACAAAACTGCCCCTCAAAGAGAACAGCCTCCTCGACCTTGTAGGTCTAGAAACACTGTTAAAACAAGTGATTCTGCCATCGGTCAACATCTTTTAGACAACCCAGATTGTGCAAAACTCTATAATGACGACATGCTTCGGATAATTGGCAGAGCCCGGTCGTCCTTCCATCTAGCAGTTTTGGAGTCGATCTACATAAAAACGAAAAAGCCGCCATTGTGTAGACAGAAGGAGTTCGTTTTCTCTCTTGGACTCCATTGGTAATTTTTCTTTAGGCTCGCGGCACTGATTGGTCAACCATACCGGTCTCGTGCTTGCGTTTTTTCTGATTGGCCTATTTCGATCCACAACTGGGTATATATTTTCCATCGTGTTCTTTCGGAACCTTATTCTGACGTTTTATGCTCTGAGGAGTGTCAGACGAAAAAACTTTTAGTATGTCGTAAAATGTTTGCTTTTTTCAAAGCCATTTAGAAGGCACTCTATTAATCGAATACAATGTTCAATACTTGTAATATTGACCATTATAAAAACTATAGTTGCAGCATCATAAAATCACATTTCAAGAATTTCCACGCGTGGATTGAGGATTGCTGATAAAAAGAACGTACCTTTGGTTGATTTGACGGCATTTTTGAATTGATCCAATGCTTCTTTCGAGGCACTTGTCGCCGTCAATGCGACGCCAGTGTTATTGTATAATTTTGTCTATATAAGGACAGAGATATTGCCGATTAGGATTTTCACTGTTCATCTGATGGCGATATCAAATTACTAGCTCATCTTAAAATAGTCCCACTTAACAAAACGACAGATAAAATGAGACTTGCCTTTAGCTCATCCAATTTCAGGGTACAAATACATTCAACAGGAATGCCCACTACGATAAAAAATTATTGTAATAATAAGATATCTGTTGAAATTCCACTTTGGCATTTGATAAAATAATTCAAAGTTGTTCTGAAAAACTTTATTCTTATGACATTTTATAGAAACTTTAAAAAAAGAGAATCTTGTTGCTGAATTCAAAAGGGGAGAATGTACTCTTCTTCCCAGCCTTGTATTCACATCTTCCTGTGTGCCTTAACAGACAGCCAACCCCTTTCAAAACCTTAATCTTATACTTCACCTTCCCGACCACCAGCTACGGTCGTTAAATACTGAAATTTTTTTAGTTGGTGATTTTAGGAAAAGGCGCATGAGCCTATAGCTAGTCCCTAACAAGGGGAAGGGAGAAATGGTTAGGGAGAAAGAGAGGAAATATCAAGTTTGTAGAAAGACATGTCATCACTTTAAATACCTTTCAATCAATCATTACCAAATAAAATACCAAAAAACTATCAATACTATTAATTAATCATTACCGTTACAAAACTGAAATAAAACGCAGATAACTTTCAAAGATAAATATCGTAAGAAAGGTCAAAAAGAAGCTTGAGAAAATGAAAAATTGAAGGAATGTCAAACCTTCAAATTTTGATCGTTTAGCAAGAGGCTGCCGGATTCCAATGTTTTCTTCTAATGTTGAAGTTATACTGATAAGTTGAAAGCAAAGTGTTAATAAATATATTGTTATTTTAAACTCATACAACCTCTTTGATTTCTTAGCAGAAAACTAAATTTCTGACTCAAGTCTTCTTCCTGGATGCCATTTGAGAAGAGCTTTGTTAATTGAGTTTTTGACAGAATACATCAGTGAATACAGGGGCAGTTTTTTTATAAAAAAGGGTAAACATTTTATATGGCAGAATTAAAATAAAACATGGAAGAAATGTCCTGCAACTTTAAATAAAATTCAACGGAGATAAAACGGGAAAAGTAATTTCGTGCCAACGAAATAAAAACGTCTTGCCTTTGCAAAACAGATAAAGCCTCGCTGTCTTTTCCAAGATGCATCAGAATCTCACTTTTATAAACAAGAGTGATGACGTCATCATAGAACTGCAGGATCTTCCCTGTTGAATTTGTAATCAAGGTCGTAACACAAGCAGGAAACTGCAAAATGTAGTTGCATAAGACAAGCCCTTGGTTGTGCAGCTTTGCTTTCATTAACGCGTCTATTGCCTGGTGGAAGAGCAGGACCAGATTTCCATTTTCATCGCTATTCTAGAATGCAACAGGAGACTCGATGACAGGAGTGGAACTGACCGAAGTTTGAGAAAACAAGATGCTCAGGAAATACTTTTTATAAAACAAATAGAGCTTCAAAGAAAAGTATTTGCACACAGTTTGCAAAGATGTTAACTTGACATACGGTTTCATGCCATTGAGCATTTAAAAAGTTACACACACAAGAAAAGCTAAATTCTCAATGTCATCCATATCAGGGTTGGAAAATTTGTGAGCAAATACCATAGTCCATGAAACTCAATGTTACTGTCAAACTGAATACAAATATTAGAAAGCCACATAAACAAACATTCATCTAAATATGCAAAAAATTAATAGTTGCCGTTAAAGAACAGAAGCTCTTTTAATCTAACGCCTTGAAAATCCAGATTATTGTTTCTCCAGTGCTCACTTTGCTTACGAGGAGAGGGGAATCTAGAATGAGCGGAGTATGCTACATAGGCAAAATAGATTGCATGATGCAGTTATTAATTTCAGTTCACGTTAAAACTTACCCCAGAGAAACAGCACTGTCTGGACTTTCTTATCAAACTAAGATATGCACGAGATGCCTCTTTGAATCTGTAAAACAAACATTCGATACTCATCTTCAATTTCATTAGATCCAAATTATCCACAACAAGACAGTATCAACAAAATAATATCAGTTATGAAACTGGTAAAGGTAAGTCTTCATATTGCATCATATATAGATATTTTGCAGTAAAGGAGAATTGGAAAGAGGAGCTTTTTCGTAGGGAGAAGGAAGTATCTCCTAAAACTTGACCAAGATAAGCTATGGGGAGCCTTGCCTTAAAAGCTGTAGGGAGCCTTGCCAGGTGTAAAGGAGCATACTGATCATAAGCCCCGAAATGCTCTACCTGGTGGATTGGCTGATGAGCTAGCAAGGACTCAGAATTATAAAAGACAACATGTATACATGTTTGTATATTTTATATATAGCAGTATAGTATATCTATACTGACACACGCCTCTTTCAAGTTGGGCACCCTTTAACCCACCTTTTTTGCTGAAATAGGCAACCAGCAAGGTCTCTTAGCAGCTGCCTCTCATCCAAACAAGGCAAGTATAAACAAAGCCTATCTCCATTGCCACATAGCCTTGTTCCTTTATAAAAAAGACATTGCTTGTATAGTCATCAAACGACTCGATAAAGCATGCTTAAATGGCAAAGGGAGGCGAAATGTTTCCATTTACTCCCGGCGGGCTCAGTCAGTTGATCAAACGTATTACAGGTGAGTTCTGAAAAACTCTGGGAAACGTTGGTCTGAAAGCTAGAGCTCTGGGGCACAGAATCTTGAAAATAGGGTTACTTTTTTAGTCAGTCAGAGGAAACACAAAAAGGGCAAGAATTTACTGATATGATGTTAAAGATATCTTTTTAGGTAAATCAATGGCATATTGAAGTACAAAAAATTTTGCTGTAGCATCTATTCTTGTATATTGTTCTAATCCTAGACAAGAAATTTAAGTCTTTGTTTTTAAATATATAGCATAGACTTATAAGTCTTTGCAAGTATGTTAGAGATACTTCGCATAAGATTTTTCAAGAATAATTCCTTTATCCGAAAAACTTGACGAGTTCAATAATTTAAGTTTTTAAAAACATTATTCGACATTGATAGATGACAACAAAAATAGACGAACCTTGAAACCTTGAACTGACTACAGCACACAACTTGAGAACGAAAATTTCCTCAAAACGAAATGCCACTCGGTGGCCAGTTAAGGGCATCTGGCAATCAGATTGCACTAGCTGCAATATAAAGCGACAGAAGTAAAAAATATACCACGAGAATAGCATCATCAACCGAAAGGCAACGGTACATTATAGGAAAGACACGGATTCTGAGACACGCTATCACTGCATGTTACGGGACTGAAACACACTTTATTCCTTTTAAATACTTTGCTTTGGATACGAGGAAAACAACATAAGCAGTTTGAATACAGCTGTGAAAAAAACCTTGATAACTAGAAGATTACCGATTTTGGCATGCATTGATCAAATGTCGCGTTCAGATTTCTTGAATGGCACTTAATTGGAAGTGTTATGCTAATGTAAGTTGATTCAAAGAAGATGAAAATTCAACGAAACAGTTAAAGAAGCTTTAAAAGCGATTAGAAAATTTTCTGGAGGTATGTTGGTATCGTTGAAGTTTCAAACCAATACGGCACAAGAGGACTAGTACTGCGTTTGTACGGCCTTCCTGATTAGACAATTAGTGTATAAGGTTGGCTGAAGGAACGAAAAAAGGAAAAATAACGGTGAACAAACCCGCAAAGCTTGATGAATACAATCCGACTTGATTTCGAATTGATTCAAAACTTCAAGCGTCAGGAGTAAATTCTTCAACGGGGCTCTGTTACGCGGGAACGTTCTTGACGACTTCTCGAATAAACGACAAGCGATGTTGGGCTTTTCCTACAAAGTATTGTTTAATGCTTTCATTGTATGACTTCAAAGTTGAAAAAAAATAACATTCCTATAACTGAAACATGACGGTAAAATAATCATAGAGATGAGCCCCTTTGTGAAAAATAAGAGAAAGATAGTACCACTATCATCACAGGTAGATACGAAAAGAGGCGTATAAAACATACCAATTCGAAGTAACAAATGCCAAGAACATTCAAAGCATTGCTGAACAACAGGTTATCGTTTTCATCACCCTCTTGTTTCAGTTGGCAACATAATGCTTGAGTTATAACAGAGCAGTGCATAAAATTATTTTCCTTGAGGAGCGTGTAGGCTACAAAGAAAGGTTCAAAGAGTGAATCCACCAATGTGAAATTATTCTGCTACCGTATATATTATGCTACCGTATATAAAAAGAAACCTTTTCCAATATTGGAGAGGACGAGCGGATAGGAGACACTGCGTGGACATGAGGCATACAAAAAGCAGGTACACTATAACCCAGCCCTTGGGTTTAAAATTTTCGGCTTTGATACACCTCAATACATTTTGACTTTATGGCGAGAAATCGCAGATATTCCTATATTGCCTGCTGATTGGCTCTTTTGCAAAAGCACACATTAAGCAGATATAGTACAGCTTTTAGTACATAAGTAAACAGCACTATAATGGATTCAATTCATTTCCATCCGATATTATACGATTATACGGCTAGTATTTGGCTGATTCGCTCTGCACTCACTTCTAACCAAAACTTTGAACAATTCAAAATCGTACTAGGATGTGTCTTTTCTGTGTTTTCCTACATATAACATGAAGCATTTGCTAAAACTGTATAAATATGGGCACTATCAACCAATTTAAGGATCAGGCTACAAAAAATTTCGTTCAACTCTTCCAAGAAATTTAATCCAAATCTACTTTTGCTCCATCTCTGGTTCTTGTAATATACAAAAAAGTTATATGAATGATCAATTACCTGTCAACAGCTGAAGAAGTTTGCTTGTGTTTTTGTATCCCTGATACTTTTCAATAAGGTTCTTGGCAGCCTCCTCCCTCTTACTAATCATTTGAAAAAGGCCGGCCAACGAAGATAGTTGATGCTCAAAGTCTACAGAAATTTAAAGTAAACGGCGAAATAATAAGGAGAAGGGGGAGAAAAAGAGAGCGAATAAAACCGAATCACAGCACTGCATCGTAGGAGACACAAGTAAATATCCAAAAACAGAGGATGTAACAAAAGAGAAGGTATTGATTGTGACAGTTCTTTGTCAATCAGTTTTAACGAGTACAAGGACCTCCTATGTCCATTTCTACGATATTACTAGCTTTAATATTTTGGTTTGTCAACCGGTTTCAATAATTGTATAAATGGTTTTAAAATGGTATCGATTTTCACCATTCGGTGTAAACAATAGTTCCCAGACAATCATAACAAGCCCCTCTCTCAATGTACCCACAAAAAAATATTTTCCAAAAGGTTAGTACTAGATTCTACGAGGCACGATATACACTTTCGAAAAATCGGAGTTAGGTCCTACATACGCGCATCTAAATTATATATTCAACTTTTCGGTGAGCATTTTTGCCTGGCATACATTTCCTCACAGAGCTCTTAAATCCCTTGTCAAAAATTTGTACGAATAAATATAGCTTTTTATTTTTGCTGATTTGAAAATTATTAATTCAGTCTTATGAAAAATCAACTGCGCAGAATTTTTTATAAAGCACACTATTGTGACTTACTGAGAAGACATATTATTAAAAAACAACTGCTTCTCAGCAATGCCTCTGCTTTTCAATTTACGTCGTCAAAGCTTAGGACACCACTGTTACATCGTATGGACGCCAGTATTATAAAACTATTAAAATTCTAAGCGAAAAGAATTGGTTACAATTGCATTGAACAAAGTGAATCCATTCGACCTTCAATATGAGCCTGCTGCAATAAAGCACCTGCTACCAAACCAGAAATTGACGGATCCTGCAAAATTAATGCTGACAATTAGTCTAGCCAGAGATAACGCTTATATTGTTTATGAAACGGAATCACAGTAGAGACGGTAAAACTATGAGAACTGATCGAGGACAAACAAGAGATATGCGAAACTTGGAGGGGCTTTAAGGATGAACTGCATCAAACAGAGTGACCGAAAACAAGGAAAAGCTCAAGTATTGTACGAGAAATGATGGAAACAGTGAAAATCAGTGAAGCAGACAAATGACAAAACAGCTATGGCTTCAAGGCATGGATAATCATGCAAAACTAAGTTAACAATTGAATAAGATTGTATTTGCAATTGCGGTGAAGAGAGAACTGTAGGATTTGAATGCATGGCTACAGAACAATGTAAATTTAGATAGTTCAAGAGAAAGGCGAAAAACATCGATGTAGCTAAATATGTGAGATTCTTACAACCAATTGGATATGCCTCAAGATACCTATGAAAAAGTAGACGACGAAGGAAAAGCAACAAATTGTTAATTGATAGAAGATGACCATATTTTTTGAGCAGACTTTCATCTTTTGGGCCGAAGAACCAGCGAACATCTGACAACCGGACGTTTGAATTCCTCGTTTAAAAAACGCGAATACGCAACAGTTATATTCGAAAAGCACATCAACTGGGGATAGCTGATTGTCAGAAGCGAGAAAGAACTTCAATTGGGTTGGACTTTTAGGTAGTTTTAGTGTCTCGTTCAACGCGATAAAAGTGGATTTAACAGATTGCATAAAAGCCAGGCTGGAGTGACAATCCATCTCCGCTACACGCAGAAACGGAGGTTTTGTTTGTACCATTAAAAAACTGAGATTTCATAAGTATTGAGATGGTAGAACGTTCACGAATTTGAGAAAGCAACGGTTCGCCTCTGCACTGGAATGTCAGGGTTGACACTCGCCGCATGGAAAAGGCTGATCGCTGCAAATATTCTAAAGACTTTGTCGTGAAAATTGCGCCATTAATCATGATGAAAAACACCAGCGTTCAGAATGAAATGTTGCTTAGCAACGCAGAGAAAAGCGGAATAATCAGCATTATCATTATTATTTTCACGTTTGGGTCTTTTGCCAATGTTGCCATTTGCTTTGTCTACAGAAGGGTACAGCTTCTACAAAAACTCCCTAGTGTACTGATCATTAACCTTGCTGTTTGTGACCTGTTAATGTGCCTAAATACAGGCTTCATGATTCATGGATTATATTCTGGCTCCACAGGACCAAGTAGACTTCTTTGTGACATATCTGGATACATCAAATTCGTCCTGACATTTTCTTCATTTGCTTTCGTGATGCTGATAATGGTAAAGCGGTATTGCTATGTTGCACTATACGACAGCGATAAGTGCAAAAACGTCAAACTTGCAATGGCCGCTATATGGCTCTACCACATGATTCTTGGCTTGGCACCAATATTAGGCTGGTCTCGCTTCACTTTCTCGCCTGGCAAATTGGCATGTACTTGCCGCATCAGGACCAGTTTGTCGTTCTCGATAGTTGTAGCTGTAACATCAATGGTCGGACCATTATTCGTTCTCTTGTTTTGTTCGGTGCGCATCTTCCAAAAATTACGGCAGACGAGAACCTTCTTTGCACAAGGATCACTGAATCAAAGTCAGCGCAAAAGAGACGAAATACGAGGCACCATTATTTTGTTTAGCGTGATATTTAACTACTTTATATGCGCTGTCCCTTTTATAGTTGTCAACCTGATGGAGATTTTTGATAGTGATTTTGTCATACCTATACGGCTGGATATAGCAACCGCAATTATAACCCAGTTCATGCCTGCTATTAACCCAGTCATATTTGGGTTTGGCAATGAGAGATTTCGAAAAGCTTTTTTAAAGCTGATTTGCCGCAGTCGTAGCAGGAAGATCAGACCGGCGGTGAAGATCAAAGAAAACACACAAACAATTGGTGGATCTTAGGCAGTGCCGAGGAGGTGCGCTAAGCAGGAGCCTGTGTACTGAACAACGGAATCGAAATGGATATACTAGGAGAATTGTGAACAACAGAGAAGGTGGTGCCTTCAACAAGCATTAATCTCTCTATACCTGTCTTTTGATTCTTCTTGTTAATTCAAAAAGTTCCAACACCATCTTTTCGAATGCTTGGCCTTAATGAAGATCAATACGAAAACATATTGAAAGCAAAAATCATTTTGGAATTAAACAGAATAAATTATGGCTGATTGGACTGCAATGCGAATTAACGATTGGTGATCCTTGACTTTTCTAAGTTCACAATGTGGACATGGAGCTACCCGCTCAATTATATATATGTTATATATATATGTTATATATATATGTTTTGTGCTTTCAGTGCATATATGCTAACGGAGAAGTCCGCGTATTCAATAAATATTGTATTAATAAGCACAACGTAATTGTTAAATAATGGTGCGTCTGAATATTGATGTGTGACGTCACGGACGGAGAAATGTTCAAGGAAACGCAGTCTCAACTAATTTTGCAATAAGGTAGAAAATGACGATCTTTGTATTCGTTTTCCTGAATATTGTCAATTCTCACACCGTATCAAAGAAACTATAATTTGTAGGCTAGGACAAACGAGCAAGAGATATGTTCGGTCTTTACGGAAGACTTTGTTATTAAAAGGCAACAAAATTAACGATGAACTGAACACTAAACTAAAATGTTTCCTCGCGTTTGAAATTTAGCAACAGATAATGAGCTTACAGAGCACAAAAATGACGATGAGGTTAGTTTATCTTGATAAATCATAGAATGATGTAAGAATTTCGAAAAGTTGAGTTTTTATGTAGCTTAGAATATCGAAACAAAGCATGTTCAAGTTACCTTGATTCTCAGAGGATAGCAGCATCATTACCATAATTGAAACATGTACAAGGAACATTGACAACCACTTACTCTGTTCCCCTATAACAAGCAAACGACACCGATGTTCAAACAAAAAGACAAAATACTAATAACCGACAAATTGATACTGGACGATTGCATGAAAAATGGACTTGAACTTGCATTACACGTAAACGCAAGAACAATGAGATGCAATCACATTGAATCAGAAGAAAACTGCTAGAACCATTTCGCTTTAGCGGCGATAGAACGTTAAAGTGCTCACCAAGCATCTTGTTGTAAAATATCCGCTTTTTGATAAAATTCGTAGCCCTTCCATTTTTCAGTTAGAAAATCATGAAAACATCAAAATAGCTTCACAACAAAATCATAACGCATTTCCAGTCGAAAGAGCTGTGCATCTACAAGCAGCGCTTCCCTCGACTTTTCAGTATTACCCTACGCTACTTATTGAAGTGCAAACCAGACTCAAAATACTCAACAAATGTTTAAAATCACAATGACTTTAACTATCTGGTAGACTTCTACTTCCGTTGCAACAAACCGCCTGGTCGGCGAGGAAGAAATTGTTTGGACAAAAAAATTAGCGTTTGTTGGGTGAACCATTTCATGGCAAACAAAAAAGGTGACTGATCCTAAGACAGTTCAACTCAATCACTCAACAGGAAACTATTTTTTACTTCTACCCAACGCCTAAAATTTAGCGGGACAGGTTAAAGATTTTCATTGAGGATTATGGTGCGTGTTCACGCATTAATATGTTCACGTTTTATGCTTGCTAATCGATTTTGAAAACTTGACAAGAGGGTTATATTTCTAAATATAAGAGGCACCATTTGCACGAGCCGTGCAGCTCCGATGAACTATGATTGAGAGAACAAAGTTGGAATGTATTTATTGTACTTGCAATCAAGCTGGTAGAGTACCTGGAGCATTTTGCAACATTCTGCAGCATTCGGTGATCAATGACACGATATCTGGTGTACTACAAGATTGGGAGCGGTTCAGTATCTCTGCTTTCTTTCGAAAAGAATTGGATGCGAGAACCATCACTGAAATATAACAAAGTGCTCAGACGTTTGTTCAGAATTGATTTAAAATGCGAAATAATATGGATGCATTTAACGGTGAGCTTTACTCAAAATGATCAAAACAGACGAAATATGTTGATATAATTCTAATGTGATTTTGTTATTTCCTTAGTAAGTGAGAGCTTCTTGAGCATTTTGTCCTAATTGCTAATGAGTAAGAAGAGAATGCAAAACAACTTCTACATCATTGCATGTCTAAACAAGTGCTTGTCTGTTGCTCTGTTTTATTGGCTTCAAGCACAAGTTATCATCGCAAATCAACTGACAAATGTGATGTGCAAAAACCTCTTTTTGTAGCAGTAGCCAAATGGTGGCCAACATCTTCCTTTAGAGAGTTGCCTGCCACCAGAAAAGAATTTCGTTCTACCAAATCCAATGAAAGGATGTTGCAAATGCTGCACAACTCGGTTATGGAGCCAAGGACAGAGCAAGGAGGTCCTGAAAATTAATCACCAAGATTTAACAATCATATCCAAGGATTTAACAAATTTTAATGTTTCTGATTTTCACTATTTTTTAATTCACTTACTTTCACTAAAAAGGTAAAATCTTTAAAATATAAAAAAATCAAACTTATATGAGATGGGGATTTAAAAAGCTTTAGCTACAAAGGCTAATGTGTTTTTTGCTTTCGAAAAATTGCTGGAGCATGCAAGTAACTGATAGTAAATATAACAGAATACTTGGAGAAGGCCATTGCTGCAAAATGGCTGTAAAATAGAGATAGAAAAGAGCTTCAAAAACCGGTTGAATACTTTTACTAAATATAAAGCAATATGTCTGGAGAGGCTGGATGAAAATGAGTACAAAATGTCCAAGTAGTTGATGGAAAGAGCCCAGGATCAAAAACAGTTGTTGATTGACCTTGAAAGCTACTTTTTATCATATATGCTAGTCAACTTGTAATCAATATTATAAGTCAGTTAGTCAAAATATATGATAATTGTGATAATGCACCTTGCTCCTCTGCTAAAAGTTCCAAAAGTTGCTTTCGATAATTTGTTATGTCAGATGATCTTTCAAACTTTTCCGTCTTCTAAAAAAGGATTTCAAAATAAGACTTTGTAATTTGCATAGTTCACTGTGTTTGCAAGCATAAGACATCACCAGTAGGTAATCCAAAATACAATGGAAATAAGTGGGAATAATGAAAATATCAAATATCTATCTAGGTATACAAACGAAGGACTAAATGCTGAAATATTGAAAGTGGGCCAGATTGATTCTCTAACAAAAAAACTCAGGGGCTAAACAGGGGAGTAAATGTCTTTCTGACCCACTTGACAGTTCTCTGTGTTATTAGTTTATGTTCATATTTCTAAGTTGTTTGAGAAAGTAATGCTGTTAAAGATAATCAGCCTTACATATTGAATACTAAAACTGAAAAATCAGGCTGCAATTTCCAACCTTTATTCTGCAAGTGATGATGCATAACTCACACAACCATGATTCAGCAACTTGATTGGCTGGCATATGTTTTCCTGTAATAATATTATGAATATCATCCCTTTGTTGTAGTCTTAATCCAGAATTTATAAGAGATCAAAGAAGAAATTTATTTAAAGATATCAATACAACAACAAAAGAAAACATTGTTCAAAATTTCAAAGTACTTTGCTTTAGAACTTTGACTGCATTATCGAATTCACCATTCTTCATCAAGAGGACTGCTTTTTCTATTTCATCAGCAAGTTCTGAGTTGAATACTGACATTGTGTCCTCAAAAAATGGAAAGATGTTTCATTAATTTCTAAGTACACATACATGTATATAATAGTTGTTCTGCAAATTAAAAAACTTAAAGCTTTTTATGCTTTAGCAGTAACATAAATGCAAGGAAAGAAACTTGGTTAGATAATGGGGGGGCAAGCCTATTGTTTAGATACAATGACATCACATTTTCCCACTGTTTTAGAACAAGAAGCCATTGCCATCCAAAGTATTGGGGAGATGACCATCCCTTATACCCCAGGTGTCTGCCACTGCATACATGTTCTTGACAATAATTTATTTGAGTGTCTTCTTTGTGCATTCATAGTCTAAAACTTTCAAGAGCATTGTTCAATTTGAGGTTGGTAACGCTATATTAATTTTTGAGCTTTTTGTAACAATTTAGCAGTTTTGTGGCAGTGTGACATTTGACCTTTCACAAAATTTTCTTTGAATTCTACTTTGCAAAATAATATTTCAAATCATTGCAATTGACATTTTGATTGAAAAAATCTGGAGTTTGTAGCTGTAAATGCAGCATAAATCAGCTGCTAGTGATATACAAACACTTTATTCACTACTGATATATCAACACTCACATCACATCATCACAAGAACAACAATTATTCATGCATTTAAGCTACATTTTTCTTCCACATTCTTAGGCAGTGGAAATGATGACCCCACACAAAAATGTTTAAGGTTACACAATACCTATCTTGTGAGACATGATGTCAATGCCTCAGAGACCATTCTAGAGAACACGCATGTTACACTAAAAATGTTTTGCAAACAATTGCAAACAATTGGTGTATTTTTCTGCAAAATTTTGGCATAATTGCATTGGCATGGCATGAATGTTCTGGTTTTTCATTTGAAAATTTGCTGACATGGTGTAATATTTAAAAATTATCTAAAGCTTTTTCTGCATGTTTAAAAATGTCCAAAGAAAGATGTCTTGTGGCCATGACTAGCGGCACTTACAAATGACATAGCTTATTTAAGAAATATTTGCGATAGGAGACTTTTTCCTTTATTTCTAAGGCTGTGGTCTGCTAAAATTTTCCTGTGGGTAGACCCCTGAACTCCTACTGTTTGGTTTATATGTGCCCAAAACCACCCCACTCTGGCCACACCACTGATTTCTGTGTACTGTTTTCATTTGAAAATGATACAACATGAAACAATTTGAGGAATGTGAAAAAACCCTGATAAAGGTCACATCTCCGTCAGACAGATAAACTATACTACATATCCTTCTGCGAGGGTTGCTCAGCATTACAAGGCATGCCTCATGAATTTAAGCAAGCTGGTGGTAGGAATCGGACACCAATACTAGTGGTGTAAAACGTATGGCATGCAAAAAGCGAACTTTCCACTACGGTTCTGATAAAACAATAAAGAAAATTACAACAAAACAATTTGGCTGCCAATTAGGAATAAAAAAATTCAACTTATGGCCTGCAAAGTGTTGTATAGGACCAAAATGGTTCACAAAGTATTAAGTGGCATGAAACATTTTACATAGTGGGAAAACAAGCAATTCATAGTTGGACTTGTTTTGATAAATAGTATCCAAAGCAATTCCATGATAAACAGGTAACAGAAAGTCACAAAATCACCAACTTTCATGCTTATTTGAAAAATTAGTACATAATTCGCAAAATTTCATATTCGCAAAATCCCTGTTAATTCAATGGGCCCAAAACAAAAACCATCAGTATTAAAAGAAAAGGAAAACTAAATTACTATTTGCATTAAAAATGCCTAGTTTGTTCTGCAGTAAATATCTAAACAGTAAGTAAAAATATTTTCGAACACCTCATTGTACCTACTAAAACTTTAAAGATAGAGTATTCATTACATACATACATACATACATACATACTTTTTTTATTTTTTAAGCAGGTTAGAAAGTCTGGCAACTCAAAAGAGCTGATGTGGACCTACTATAAATTAAAGGCTAAAAGAAATAATTATTACATCATGTAAAAGATAAAAAAAAATTAAAAATTGTTTACTAGCAGTCTAGTAATATTTAAAATCATTCTCTTTGTTTAAAAATCCAGTTAATCCTTTTTGAAAAGTGAAGTTATTTATTGTCTGATGAAGGTATATAGATGAAGTTATTACATTACATAAGTCATACACTTGTTGATTTACTTCTCTTAAACTTCAAATGTGAGCCTTTTTTATAAAAGCCTTCACCTATGCAAATTGATGTTCGTTTTACAGGCTGGGCACACTTGATAATATAATATATGTTTTTCATTATGTTTAACTTGAAGTAACAGTTAATTTCCAAAATATGGTCCTTACCATATCATAATACGGTTCTAGATTTGTTTTAATATACAGGCTGGAAGGTTTCTCAATCATTTTTTATGTTTCCTTTCTTAAACTAAAATTTAACAGTGCTTAGGAAAACTCACCAGGATTTGTCGTCGGGATCAGCAGATGCCCTTCGCCAAGGCAGCCTTACTTTTGTATTCAACAGTGATCCAATTTCACAACACAACATCATCAAACCGATCAAACATCCTCTATCAAAATTGGCGCCAAATCAACACGAGGCCAATCTCGCATTTAGAATGTAAGACATGGCGGCATCTGAAGTAGTGGAAATAGCAGGGGAAGAGAAGTACTCGGCTGAAAAAACGCTGATTTGCTTGCTTCATGCTTGCAAAGGATGCATCACAACCGTAGAACTGCGCGACGAATCAGCGTTGTATGGAAGAATCGCACATGTCGATGGATTTATGAACATTAGAATGCTTGATGTCACGCTTACAAAAGTTGATGGACGTGTCCTACATTTTGATGAAATATTTGTCCAAGGTGAAAAGATTCGTTTTGTTCAGATACCAGATGAAATAGACATTAGAAGAGCAATTTTCCAACAGCTCAATATGATCAGTAGAACGAAAAACCCACCAATGAAAACTTACAAACGAGGCAGGGGGAGAGGGCGAGGTTTTGGCCGTGGTTTCGGCCGTGGACGAGGAAAAGAAGCCAGTAAATGACTAAAATTTATATGTTCTTTAAAGTTGTTAATGTTTTCTTTTTGTGCCTGTCCTGTGGCGTAGGCAATATTTCGAATACCTGTAACATAGCTTCTTTTTGAAAAACTTTGCAAATGAAATTGAGATTAATTCAGATAATTGAGCCTAAGGCCTTGAAATGTTAATAAAGGAAAGGCCCCGGTAGCAGTGGGGGGGAGGAAGGCGAGTTTAATGGTAAAGTCTTATTATTGTGATCACCACATAATTTGCTTTCTCATGCTTTCCATGCACCATTTCCAGCCCAGCACAAGGTATTTTACAGTCTGGCCTACTATTGTGTCAAACATCATAGGTGATTGTTCGCTACATTCAATTGCAAGAAATTAAATGTGAATGAAATGAAAAAAACTGGCTGCTACAAGCACTACATAAAGCTAAAACACAACACAATTTCTATGCTGCAGGGAGCCGAGTTGCATTTACTTAAAGTCAGGGGTGGACACTTATTGGTATCAAATATTGGGGGTGAGGGCAAGCCTCTTATTTTGATAAGATGATGTCTCTTTTTCTCCTTGTTTTAGAACAAAAGGCTATTGTCCTCCAAAATGTTGGGGAATGACTGCCCCACTCACAATCCCCAGGTGTTCGCCACTGCTAAATGCTTCTAAAAATTTCCACTTGCTGCAATTTTTTATTGTATGCAATATCATATGACAGCCCTTCAACAGGTTGCTGCAAGATGTTACAAGGTATTTGGAAAACAGAATGTCCATTTGCCTCTAGCCTCTGTATTTGCAAATAAAAAGACATTTTTTGCTGCCAATCGAAATGCATAAGGAAAACTTTTTTAAATCAAAAATTACTATTGTACTCCAAAACTATCAAACATTCTGAAAAATCTAAGCAAGATTCATAAAATGAATATATTTTTCAAAATTCTCCTGTAAATATATGATAAAAAAATTTATTCAGTATGGATCATTCATTAAAAAACTAGGCCCTATACACTTATTTCTATGTTAGAAGAATAGTGCTTTCGTGTTTTTCTTGAAACTGCTTCTTTTTCTTAGAACGAAGTTCTTTGTCAATCACGTTAGGTTCCAATGCAGCATCTTGCCAAGCTTCAAAATCAATGTCACTATTTGTTCTGATTCCAAGCATTCTTCTTCTGAAAATAAATAAACCATACATGTAACTACAATCTAAAAAGTTGCTCTCCACAGAAAATAAAATAGGCGATAAGCTTTTCTATTCAATTTCATAAATGCGTCAATTTAGAGCTGCATGAAAAGTTGATGTTTTTATTCTGTTATTGTTTCAATGTCGCATGAAATACATGAATCTTTTCCAATCTTGATTCTGTTAATTTTGCTCGAAGTAAAAAGCGTAATATTTATTTCTGAAAACTTTATTAGTCCCCAGACAACTTTTAACATTTGACAACTTTAACATTTGAAAATTTTTAACAATTGAGATACGCCATTAGTTGACTATTTTAATTTTTCGTGACTTCGCCATTTGTTTCCCTTTTCATTTACCTTCCCCAAAATGCCAATCGGACGTTTTTAGATGGAAATGAGATAGACCACACAAAACAAATGACACTGAAAATACCCTGTGCCTGTCCCAAAATTAGAAATCAATTGCTGCCACTGTGTCGCCCAGCCTGAGCTTGAGAGATTAGTGGGTTGCTTTCACATACTGCATGTGATCGACAACTTAGATATTCGATACAAAGGGGCTTATAACATTAACATTTAAAACTACTTACTGACTGCGTTGTCTAACATCGCTTTGAATGTCATGTAGCTCCATTTCTAACAGCTTACCACACCCAGTGCCATGTCGTCCGAGGGGTACTAACGGCAACGGTGGCAGTCGGAATTGTTCTATTTCACGATCTGTCAACTCGAGACCCGTTTGACAAGAGATTACGACCCTTTCTTCATCATCTCGCTTTGCGGCTTGAAACTGTAAGGGGTCGCTGGGCTTCTTCATGACAACCTTGAATAGCAAAAGTCGCCTAAATAGCTAAACTGTTGAAAACTTGTTATGTTGTTTAAAGACAGTACCACAAGAATCTCATAATCAGGTCATAGTGATATTGCATATCATATTTCAGGTAAGTTGTAAAACGTTACGTCTGTATACGCACGAAAGTCACTTGATGCTTACCAAATTAGTTTTTATCGCGAAAGAACTCGCACGGTTGGGGAATTTTCCATCAAAATAGAAAGTTTAGAGAAAGCTGTTAGAGAAATTTCGCTCCAATAAGACTCAGGGCCCCACCCAGGGTTAAAAAAACGCAGTAAATTCCCCTCCCCGACAACCTTAAATTTATCTCTTGCGTTCTTGACTGTGGAGATAAGAATATATCAGAAAAAACTTCAGTGAACAATACAAAAAATCTTTCGATTCATTTGGATGAGAATTCCAAATCTTTGGACCCAAAAAGCTAATAGATTTTATACCATAACTTGTTGTTTTAACCTTTGGAACAGATAGACTATCAATTTCTCGAAAAATTATAATTATTGGGTTTTGGAAGAAAGTAGTCTTTCATAAAGGCTGGATTCAAGTTGTGCAGAGCTTTGTAAACTTATGCTAGCAGCCGAATGGAGTGAATCTGAATTGTAGTAGATTTAGCCTTGACTAGAAGTTTAGAATACGATGAAGTGTAGTCTGAGAGGGCTGATAGTGATGAATAAAGGTAAACAAACAAAGCTTTAATGATTTCTTGTTGGCTATAAATCCAAAAATCCAGGCCCTCTTTAGGTAAAATTGTGCTTTGTATCTATATCCCCTAAAATTTCTCGGTAGAAGAATCAACTGCAATTCACTATGAGCTCCAGTTTTTTTTAACATTCAAAAGGCATGCTAAGATGGAAAGAGGGATCAATTGACAACCAGTGCCGCTTGTTACCTAGCTCAAGAAGTAACTGACAACATGGTACTTTTCAAGACCATGGCAAAATTGTAGTCTTTATCTGCTCTTCAATTTGTTTGCAAAAAAAATAATGTTCAATAGAATTAGGAGAATTGCTTTAGTGAAATTTGCTTAAAAGAGTGCATTTTCCAGGTGGCTAAAGCATCAAAATTCGAAAATGATTACTCTTTCGGCGGCAACCATGGTGCCGCCTCGCGTAGTAACTATATCCTTTTCCCGTCCCAATATAGAGATTTGACAAAATTGTTAGAAATATCCGTTATTGTCATATAAAAACGAAAGTTGCGAATTATATACAGAGTGTAGATTGACAAAATGTATTGCAGAGATTCGTGACAGCAACTAAAGAATTTCAGGTAATAATATTTCAATCAGGTATTTTTGTAGTCCACACCCCCCCCCCCCCCCAACAAGGCTTGCCTCGCGAAATGTTATGACTACCTTATAGAACCAATGTAAGGAACAGCGCAAGATTTTGACTCACCGTTATGGCACACTTAAACCAAAACGGCGAGAGAAATGCTTTGGTAATCTAAAGCCATTAAACTGATTTCACTTACTTTTAATGGTCCCGGGCGATGTCCACTGATTGCGAGAGGGTCATATTCCTCGTATGACATTGTATCAAGAAAAACATTTCCCTGAAAACGTTAACAATTCGATTAATAAGAAAAACAATTCGAGACAGAAATACTTAAAACTGATATCATGACATTTTTGTCGTGATAGAGAGTACTGCATTTTTTTCGGTGATACTGCCGTGATGGAGAGTACTGCAGGCTGATATTACTTACCTTTCTGTTGCTGTAAGCAAGGTAATCTTTGTAAATCTTCCTTTTCCCTTTGTCAAGTCTTCTATAATTTTTACTTTCCATTTCTTTGTCTATACTTGCCTAAAACAAACATTGTTATTTGATTTCTAGTATGGAATGCTTCGAAAGAGCAAATATCATGAAACTTGCTAAAGCCTGTCGTCTGACACTCTTTAGAGTATAAAAACTCTAAGTTACGAAATATGTATTTCCAAATGTGAATCGAAATAAGCTTATTAGAAATGCGAGTTTTAGAATCTAGATTTCCATCTAGCAGTGTTTTAATCTTTCTACATAAAGACGAAAAACAGCTATTATGTAGACGGAAGGAGTTCGTTTTATCCCCTAAGACTCCATTGGGAATATTTTCAATAAGCAAGCGGCACTGATTATTGAATCTCTACAGTCACGTGCTCGCGTTTTGGTCTGACCTATTTCGATCCACAACTAGGAATTTCGATCTATGTTCTGACGTTTCATACTCCAAAGATTGTCAAACGAAAATCTTAAGGATGTATTAAAATATTTGTCTTTTTTAAAGCCATTTGTAGTGTTAGAGTGAATTAAAATTGTTAGAGTGTTTTAAAACAAAAAGTTAGAATGAAATCATAATGAAGATAAACTATAAGAAAATTACAAAACAATATCATCAGTGACATTATAGTTATTTCATTTTCAAATTCTGTACCGCAAAAAATTATTCACAGCTATTTCAATCATGTAACAAACAATAAAATAAAACGACATGATTATCAATCGCATAACGGATGTACCATAACGGATAAGTGCATGGTTTTGAAAGATCGATTGAGAGTATAGTTTCAATTTTCCTTCGTGGTATCCCCCACCCCGTCCCCCAGCCCCGTTTTTCTGCATATCTGGCTTTCCATTGCTCTTTCGATTTTAAACACCACACTAGTTGCCTAGACGATCTGTGTTAAATTTTTGCTTAGTTGATTATAGGTTGATTTTGATTTTGTAGCACTGTGATGCTGCATCCATTGATTTTGTAGCACTGTGATGCTGCTTTGTAATTATTAACACAATGTCAAGAAAAAAGATCGCCCCTTCCAGTAAAGATCCTTGCCATTTTGTCTAAATCAACATTATCACTATTATTTGAAGATGTTAATGGTATCACTATGCCTATTTGTAGCTTGGGCTTCGGCTCTACAAATACATTTCTACAAGCTTGTTCAACTCATTTCAACTACAAGCTTGTCTTATGTTGATAATCCCTTCTTTTTTATACATCATAACATTGGTTGTATCAAAGGGTTGCATACACGTTTTTTTAAAAGAAACTTGGATCAGCACTAAGTACCAAAGCTTCTTAATTTGGCATCCAAATTTTGGCATTAAAGTACTAAAAGTTTCTTAGTTGCTTTCTTATCATTGGAACCTAAAATTGCCTTTTTGTTTTGAAGTTGGGCATTTTTGGAAGAATTTAAAGACAGACTGTTATGAAAAACACACATATATCAAAATCAAAAGTATTTTTTCTTTTCCAAGAAAAAACCAACAGAATGAAAACTTTTGGACTCTTTTTTTAATAATGCAAATTTTACAGTTACTTAATTTTTCTTGAGCCTAGTACTTAAGTTTCTCAACTTTTTAGCCATCCTAGTAGTCTTTTTAAAAAACAAATACATGAATATTTGATTGGTAAACAATCAAGTAGGTTACCTTTAGTGGGTTGTAAACATTTTCAGTCCAGTCTTTCATCAGAAGATACCTCTTTCGCCTTTGGAGCTCTTCAGTCTCAGCAAGATAATCATCAACACTCTTAAAAAACGTTTGAATGTAATTTATTTAGACCAACATAATTGCAAATTGGTGTACAAAGGCAATGGATAAAAAAGTAAAAAACTGAATTCTGCAGATTAGCAGCAGACAATCTGAATACAAATGAAAACCATCATTTAGAATAGCCAGAGCAGACAAAAGCATGAAGCTAGATATGATGTAACTGGCATTACTTAACCATTACTGCCTTCAGTGCCAAATGTGTCTCAATTTAAGTGGTATTTCGATAAGAGAGGGGGGTTTTAGGCAAATTGGAAAAAACTCCAAAGATGGGAACTAGCAGTAAGTCATTTTAACATAGAAAGATGCTATGTTAATTGTTGTTAATTGTAAGAAATAATTAAAAAGATTTTAATTCAAGCTGTATAATTTGGATGGTCAATTAAATTAAATTGTCTATCTTGGGCACCATAGATCTAAAAAACCAGAAAAAGATTAATGAAAAATGTGCATTGGGTTCAATACCTCCACTAGTTCTGTTTCATTATCTAATAAGGTGTTGTATAGATTTCGCACTGTGCTTGATTCATATTCAGTTTTCTCCTAAAATGGTAAATGAACAAAAATATATAATGAGGTTAATCTATAGAATGATGCTGTGAAATATATTTTTTAGAATTTTTGAACAAAAGATGAAAAGCTTTAGACAACAGTCCTGCATATGAAAAACAGCTAAACCAAATCAAAATAGGCCAGAGAAGCAATATCTTTCACACAAAACTATATTGATTTAGAACATCTGGTCACTTGAGATTTTAAATTTTAATGAGTAGCTGTACATGCATAACACTTTCTAATTCTCAATATCGAAATCACATGTTAACCTGCTGCCAGGAATTCAAGTCTTGTATAAAAAATTTCAAGAATTAGAGTGTACAACAAAGTAAAATATAAGAGATTAATGATTTTACTTGAATACTCTTGGCTGACTTTTCACTCAGCCAGCTTTTGATGTCTAGTTTCAAGAGTTCAGAGTTGTGCCTCAATGTCTTTCCATCTTGATGGCTAGGGATGCATCCTGCTGACTTTGACCGCTCTGATTTTCTCCTGGTTGTTGCTTCTCCCTTGAAAGAATGATTTTGTTTGAAAATTTACATCTACATCATGAAAAACAAAAACATACAAATGGGCAGTAAACTCATTTCTTTTTTTAAAGAAACCATCTATAAGAGACCAAGCCCTATGATGACCCTAAGTATTAAGAAACTTGTATTCAATTATTTACCACTGTTCAACTGAGCAAATATATTTTCTGTCTTATCTGCATAGATTAGTATAAAAAAGAGCCCCTTGTAACTTATCAGGGCCTTTAATTCATTTTTTTCTCAAAATGGGTTCTTTAGCATGGTATTTAAGAAACCTTTGAGAAACTTTTAGCAATGAAAGCAACAAAAAATAAAAAAACTGAGTTCTAATCACTATCAAAATTTCAATAAAAAAAGTGATGTAAGCAAGCACAAATGCTTACGCTTTTTTACACAATCTAAATAACATAATATTCACAGTGTAAAGCAAAGCTAAGGTCATCAAAAGCAATTGAATAAGGAAGAGAAAACATGACAGCAAACAAAAGGTTACCCAAAAATAACATAAGAAATTAGACAAATCAATCGAAAATTGAAAATCTCTGATTTCTATACGAAAATAGAGTCAAATTATTTGAACCCAGTTGTAAACATAAAATGAGGTTTATCCATAGATAAGTCTGTTCGATATCTTCATATAATGAAACTATGAAACTTGTAAACAAGCAACAGTTAACATAGTTAATAAAGGTTCTCTAGAAATATTTGAAACCTTCATCTATAAATGTAGCATTGAAAATTATTATTCACTATACATTATATCAACGCCATAGTGATCTGTCATGATACTCCTGCTTCTTGAAAAATGTAAACAACAACCTGCATGAAGCAAGCTACCTGCTCATTTGCCAAAATGACGCGCCGTTTATGACATGTTCATTTGCTTTATTAAAAACATTGTCTACTTCACAAAGCTCTCATTTATTCTTTTCAGTAATACAGTCAACTTAAAACCAATAACTTTTCTTCAAGCCCGATCAAAACGACTAAGAATAACTATACTTTACCTCCCTTGATGGGTGACCGGCCGTTTTATCCAACAGAATTTCCTCCAGTGGTCGAAGTGAATGGATGCTTACAATCCCTGAACTGGCTGCAGTTCTTGGTCTGTTATACAACATTGCAGATGTAAACTAATTTTCTAATGCTTGACTTTACAAATTCGTGCAGCTTTAGCACATATCATGCAAACGGAAGCCAAAACACCCCTGACGGCAAACGCAACATAGCAACGGAGGTTCATGGATACAGCGTCTTATTTACAAAACCTCGATTTCAAGCCGAGATTAAAAATAAACAGCCAACGGAAGCCAAAAGCCAACACACTTTTTATCTTTGTATTTTACTATGAATCAACTGCAAAGTCTACTGCAGGATTCTCTTATTGCTACAGGTAATGTAGACAACTGTGCAATTGTGCGAAAAAAGGACGTTTCCTTGAGGGCAAGCTCTAGCGGCTTTACAGTAAGTAAGAGTAAACATTCTTGTAAAGCAAACTAAAAAAATTCAGCTTATGAAGCTAAAAACATAATAGCATTTTTGCCAACAAGTTTATGTTCAAATTTTTGGTTGAGTTTTCTGGTGTACGTATACTTACACTTCAATTATTTTGGTTTTAGCTATCGACTTCTGATATAGAAGACCTGGTAGAAGCATTTAAGCATCCAACCCAAACAAGAGAAGACGGCGTTCAGCTGCATGGAATAAAATACAAATGTGTGCGTGCAGACAAATTTTCAATTTATGCAAAACGGGTAATTCTCAATCTAAGATTTAGTGCATTAAAAGAAATAAAAACTCTCAGTGTGTTGGATAAAAATTAACTATTTTATGCCACTTTGAAATTTGTTGTACAAAGTCAAAGGCTAATTTTGATATATCTTCAATTTTTGATTCCCTATTTATTTGTCAAAATACTGCATTCAATTTGCCCAACTATTATTGATCAAATTTACTCCATAGGAAATGTAGATGCAAGCATGGAATGAAAAATTCAAAAGTTTAGTGCGCTAAAAATAAAATTGACAAACTTTCAACCCAACCTATGGAATATACATTTGACCCGAATAGAACATACTATTTATCTTTATTGATGTTGTCTTGGATTTTGAATTTAACTACAGCCCCAAAAAAGACACTGGTCAAGGGATACATTCATCTTCTAGATATCTTATTTTAAGATAAAAGAAAGGTTATAAATAACTTTTCAAGCGAGCAGAACAGTGAGAAAAACTATGAGTAATAAATCCAGCGTATTTTTAGATGTTTTACAATAAATATTTTAGGATGATGTTGGACTGGTATTGGTAAAAACTGCATCACTGATTCTTGTTGGCACCTATAATAAAGACATGTACCAGAGTATATGTGTCGAGGCAATGGAGAAACTTGGTGAGGACAGCTTAGTTTGCTTTTAGTAGAAATAAGACATAAGATTTTTTCCTGTCCTAATTCAACAAAAATGAAGCATCAATGACTCAGACTTAATCGCAGTGCACAAATTTTTCTGGAATACTTACCCGCTATTAAAACATTAATGGGCATACTCTGTCTAATGTGTTGAAACTGTGCAATATCATACAAAAACATTAATTACTAAAAAGCAACATAACTATAAGATTAATATAAAGAAAAACTCAGCCAATACCTTATTCATGAAAGGAAAACTTGATTTCATCCTCTCTGTGAAGCAAAATCCTTTCCATCTGCCACTTTAAATCTACCAAAAAGTATTAAATATTTAGTAACAGTCAATGTGGAAATACTTTTCATAGTATTGGTGGTTTTGTACAATCTCCACATTAAATAAAACTGCTAATCTTGCTATTAGAAATTAGAATTTGTTGCCAAAATTGAATTCACCATTTACTTGATAAACTTGCAAATCATAAAATTCAAAGATGGCTTGATCATTAACATGAATAATGAATAATGCCATTAATTTTTAAAATATTCTTCTGAAAATGTACTTAAATTATTGGCTTTTGTTAACCGTTTTTCTTGAGTTATAGAATAGATTTCATTCATTTACAATTGAGATGGAAATTTTTTGCTACAAAAAATGTGAATATTTTTTTTAGCTGATTACTTCAGGGAAAAAGGAAAATAGCTGATATGAATTCTTATATGAAGAAAAGAGATTGGATCAAGTAAGACAACAAATGAGGTCATAAATGCCAGCTTCTTTTGCTTTGGAAGTGAATTGAAATGGATTGCAAGATTACTGATTAACATGAAAAACTTCTCGTTCACAACTTTTTATAACCGATTCTAAATAATTAACTTTATTTAAAATAGTTCAGTTGTTAATCTAGATCTCCAACTGAAAAGATTTGTTTTATTTTACTATATCATATTACACATTCTTTTCCATAAATACTATTACAGTATGTACTATTTAACTTAATTAGATGATATTTCATTGACCATAAGAATGTCATATCAAGCTAGAGACCATCACAAATGTATCTGCAGTCTTGTGTTAATGCCTTTTACACAAAAGTTAAAGCAAAAAAATAAACATATGGTTGTCATTTGCCTGTATTGATTTGATATTCTTCCTAACAATTTTTAGCATGTATTATATTGTTTAGCATACATACATTTTACCTCCTTTAAGCCAGGGAATGACCACACAGTGAAACTGATTCAACACTATGAAATTTTTCCACAAATCAGTCCAGGCGATTCCTTTCTTCTGTTCCATGATTTTCCTGTAAATCAAGGTGCATCTATTACACTCGATATCCTTGTTGGTTTGAAATGTCTAAGATATTTTGCTGTATCTTCTGGACACACAAAAGTGTGGCTTATAGAGCTTCTTAGGTCATATAGGCAAAAATTCAACATAAAAGATACATTGGTATTAGCTGTGTCTAGCTCTTGTGTAATGTAAAAGTTAAAAGGGGCATATTACAAAATGTGTAAAAGGAAGAACCACAGGATAGGCTGTCCACCAGAATCTGTGAATCTTGCAATAAGTAATAAAATGAAATATATTCAGGTACAAAGCAAAACGATGATGAGAATCTAATGTAAGTAGATAACATTTTCAAAATGAATTAAATTTAAGGAATACTAATATTTCGCCTCGGCATACAGGGCTTCATCAGAGTGAATTAAAAGAGCCAGTCATTACAAAATATTACAAAATGCCTGGTCTTGCAAAGGTTACCAATTCTGACCTCACTTTTCAGAACGGGAAGCAATAAAGATGTCCTTATACCACCCTTCTCAGACCTACTGTTGAACTGGATAGAAAGGTTAATCAAGAGATAGCTAGTTAATAGTTAATTAAGAAAGGTCATTACTTTGCTTATTTCACCAGCAATCAATGTTGTAAATTATTGTAAATTGTAAATTATTGTAAATCTATATGGTTTTTTGTAAATCATGTTTAGATTTTAGTCACCATACTGAGCGCCAAATTAATCTTTTTAATTGATTTTGTCTCCTTTTATTTAAAAAATGCCTTCATCTTGAAAATGATTTATTCAAAGTCTTAATAATCAGTATTTGTTACGCCGTTTTCAGGAGTCTCTGATATTCAAGAATGGGGGTAGCAATAGAAAGTACAATGGAAACAATAGAGGTATTCAGGTAGAAGAATAGATCTAACACATTTTAGGACAAATATGAAAGGTGTGATGGCAACAAATAAGATAAATTTTGCTACAAATTCTGACAAAGTGGTGCCATATTTCTGAAAATATCTAAAAGATATGTGGTGCTTTAGGAGAGTTGTAGTGCCCCTATCCACAGCACCCCTGCAAGAGGCATTTGCAGATAGTAGTCTTACCACCAACTGTAACAACAGGGTTATAGATTTATTGTAAAGGGGATACCTGGCTGCAAAATCAGTTTGGCTATCATGAACACACTATCGCATTAATCATCATTTCCCTAATGATTCACATATGTCCCTTCTGGTGTGAAAGAGACCTCTGCTCCACTCCCTGTGCCAAGATTATGAACTCCGATAGAAATGGTCTCATTACTTCATTTATTTCAAATAACAACATAAAAAGATACTAAAGGTATGACAATAACAGAAAACACTTGTTTGAAATCCCCAACTTTTAAGGCCCCAAAACCTAAAACCTATACCAGGGTTATAACAAGTATTTTGCCTAGAGGTTTTCAAAGGAGTTTAAGCAAAAACTGGTTGATGTTTGCTGTAGACTGAAGAAAATAAACAGATTGAAAGAATTTTACCATCAATAAGGAATAAATTTTTCTATTCTAGAAACAGCAAATCAGAAATGTACCTTCAAAACTAACTATTTTTAATTAAATGCAGGCTTTGATGTGTTTACCCATAAATGCATTTAAATATAATTTAGCCAATGATATGAACTCTAATTTTCAATATTTTGATTTACCATCATGACCTACCCCTGGGAATATTAAAAGTTTGAATAAATACAATTCTGTGGTTGATGGAATTGGTGATTAAAATCAACAGATAATTGAAACATGCCTTTTCCTCCCTGAGAAAATTCTCTATTACAAGCCCCCTCAGAACAGTGGTTGAGAAAAAATAATTACAAAATAAATTACAAGGTGCCCCTCCTCCTTAAAGTAGAAACACAATCTCAACATTGCTCCAGGTTTTAGGCACTGTGAAAAACTTTTCTGTCTTACTTTGGGTCAACGCATCCTTCATATGTTATTGAAATCAAAGAGGAGCCTTACTAAAATCACTGCTATAAGCATTGGAACACTAACTTTGGTTTTCAAGGGCAAATTTAGCCCCCACATTTTCCCCTGTTGTAAACTTGGTTTACTATGACCAATCAGATTTGGAAGTACACTTTTAAGCTACCAAAATTGTTCTTGGGAAAGGAGGAGTTGAAAAAGTAGCATTTGGGAAAAGGAATGAAAAATTGAAAATTTGACATAGTATAAACAAGCTGAGCATTTTAATTAACTTTTAATTAATTAACAGTCTAGAGAAATATGCAATGGAATGACATGATGGATAGCAAATGTTTTTCAATCAAACAAGATAACTAGTAATCTGTCCTTGAAGCATGTAACTATGGATTTAATGAATAATAAAAAAACCCCTTTGCATTAAACCACAAACAGTAACCACCCAAATACCATGGCTATGATGGAACCATTCACTTAAAAGACAATAAAATCTTAAAATTGTTCAATTGCTCAGATTGAGTTATTGTTTATCTAAATAATAAGAAATAAGTAATAAGATGAATAGTGTATGACTTTGTGGATGTAAATTCTAATTAACAGTACTAGACAATTTTCATAAAGCTTCAAGTTATCTTTTGCCAGCAATGTAAGAAAGACCAGCTCCTACCAATATTCAATTAACATTACTTTCAGATAACAAACTACAACTTGTGATAGTCTGGCCTGGATCTGAAGCACCTCACAGCAATGTAGACTAGCAGGATTAATCCACCACAAAGAAGCATTCCACCAATGAAAGAAGCAGCATCAAATCTTCTACCAGATTTGGCTGGTTGGTGTGGTTTCTGTGTGGTGTTTGGTGGTTTGGAAGTTGGCTTTGGTGATGGTTTGATTGAAGGTGAAGCCGAATAAATTGAGTTTGTCATAAGTGTTTGGCTCTTTGTAGTGGCTGGCACAGAGATCATATACGATGAAGTTGCATTGATATTGACTGGTACTGTGAATAGAAATGTGTTTTTATTCAAAAATTAAAATCAGCAATCTGAACAGGACCAAAAATAAGTGTCTTAACAAACATTTCAGCATCAAAACTTTATTATGCATCTGTTAGTAAATTATTTTAATTTTCATAACTTTAAATCAAATTTTGTGACATCAACTCAGATTTTGTCTTCACAAACATTTCAGCATCAAAACTTTATTCGGCATCTGTTAGTAAATTATTTTAATTTTCATAACTTTAATCAAATTTTGTGACATCAACTCAGATTTGAATTTTGTTTAGGGATATTTCTGCCAGAACTATACCACTGCCCCTGTTGACTATTGCATGCTTGGGGATTTGCTGTAAGAGAGACCAGAACAATGTCTTTAGTATGTCTTGACCAAAGTATTTTGCCACCAGAGTTTACCTGGCACCTCTAACTGTTAACTCTGAGCTGACTTCTCAATCTCATGTTCTCAATATACCAGTTATTTAATTGCTAAGCAATTGATTACAGGGTACAAGTATGTTTAGCAGCAATTCCCAAGAATATAAAGGTTGACTAGAATTTTTGCAAAATGATATCTCTTGTTAATTATACAAAGGATAACAAACCATCCAAAAACTAATCAATTCCGGACATTATTCACACAGCATGGCAGAATTAGCAATTTATTGTCTCAACTTCAACATAATTTTGCAATAAGTTGAGAAATTTTACAACAAAGTTTTCAATCATGTTTTTTCAAAATGGTATAGAGAATTTGAAATCATATTCAATAAAAGTTAGAATTTGGAATGGGAAATTTACATAAAATGTGAGAGAAAGAAGAACCGCAGGATAGGCTGTCCTGAATTTACATAATCAGCTTATGTTTAATACATAGCATCTTGATTACATATATATAGCTAGGCCAATGAAAAAATAAGACGAAAGTTTAAATTGGTAAACTTTTATATTCTTTCAATTTCAACAAAAAAACAGTCAGGTGCTTTCAAAATTTAAAATAAAAAAACTACCATTAAGGATTTTTGTGTTCATATTACGTAAGAATTTGTGTTCATTAGTATCCTCCTCGGAGACGAAGGACAAGATGGAGAGTCGATTCCTTCTGGATGTTGTAGTCACTCAGTGTCCGGCCATCTTCGAGTTGTTTCCCAGCGAAAATTAGACGCTGTTGATCAGGAGGAATTCCCTCTTTGTCTTGAATTTTGGCTTTGACATTGTCGATGGTATCACTTGGTTCAACTTCTAATGTGATGGTCTTTCCTGTGAGAGTTTTCACGAAGATTTGCATTCCTCCTCGGAGACGAAGGACAAGATGGAGGGTCGATTCCTTCTGGATGTTGTAGTCACTCAGTGTCCGACCATCTTCGAGCTGTTTCCCAGCGAAAATTAGACGCTGTTGATCAGGAGGAATTCCCTCTTTGTCTTGAATTTTGGCTTTGACATTGTCGATGGTATCACTTGGTTCAACTTCTAATGTGATGGTCTTTCCTGTGAGAGTTTTCACGAAGATCTGCATTCCTCCTCGGAGACGAAGGACAAGATGGAGGGTCGATTCCTTCTGGATGTTGTAGTCACTCAGTGTCCGGCCATCTTCGAGTTGTTTCCCAGCGAAAATTAGACGCTGTTGATCAGGAGGAATTCCTTCTTTGTCTTGAATTTTGGCTTTGACATTGTCGATGGTATCACTTGGTTCAACTTCTAATGTGATGGTCTTTCCTGTGAGAGTTTTCACGAAGATCTGCATTCCTCCTCGGAGACGAAGGACAAGATGGAGGGTCGATTCCTTCTGGATGTTGTAGTCACTCAGTGTCCGGCCATCTTCGAGTTGTTTCCCAGCGAAAATTAGACGCTGTTGATCAGGAGGAATTCCTTCTTTGTCTTGAATTTTGGCTTTGACATTGTCGATGGTATCACTTGGTTCAACTTCTAATGTGATGGTCTTTCCTGTGAGAGTTTTCACGAAGATTTGCATTCCTCCTCGGAGACGAAGGACAAGATGGAGGGTCGATTCCTTCTGGATGTTGTAATCACTCAGTGTCCGGCCATCTTCGAGTTGTTTCCCAGCGAAAATTAGACGCTGTTGATCAGGAGGAATTCCCTCTTTGTCTTGAATTTTGGCTTTGACATTGTCGATGGTATCACTTGGTTCAACTTCTAATGTGATGGTCTTTCCTGTGAGAGTTTTCACGAAGATCTGCATTCCTCCTCGGAGACGAAGGACAAGATGGAGGGTTGATTCCTTCTGGATGTTGTAGTCACTCAGTGTCCGGCCATCTTCGAGTTGTTTCCCAGCGAAAATTAGACGCTGTTGATCAGGAGGAATTCCCTCTTTGTCTTGAATTTTGGCTTTGACATTGTCGATGGTATCACTTGGTTCAACTTCTAATGTGATGGTCTTTCCTGTGAGAGTTTTCACGAAGATTTGCATTCCTCCTCGGAGACGAAGGACAAGATGGAGGGTTGATTCCTTCTGGATGTTGTAGTCACTTAGTGTCCGGCCATCTTCGAGTTGTTTCCCAGCGAAAATTAGACGCTGTTGATCAGGAGGAATTCCCTCTTTGTCTTGAATTTTGGCCTTGACATTGTCGATGGTATCACTTGGCTCAACTTCTAATGTGATGGTCTTTCCTGTCAAAGTTTTCACGAAGATCTGCATCTTGTCAGTATAACTTCCACTCAATTTAACTATCGGTTCGAAAATCTGAACGACTGGTTGTCGAATGGGTGTTTGGTCCTTACTTATAGAGAAATCACGACTGAAGTCTGATTGGTAGCTTATTCCGAGGCCACAATAAGATTACAACAGAATTGAATTCTGATTGGCTTACCGCAAATGACGTCATATGAGTCAGGAAAAAATGAATTTCGGGAAATTACGAAATACACACATGATAATGACGCTGCACCTAGAAATTTCTCATTACGTTTGCAATTTATTGTGTAAAGCGCTTTGAGGCAGCTGTGGCAAACATCAGAAATGAAACTTTTCTGCAATTTGAAAATTTCAATACTTTCTGTGAGAGTTACCTATTACACCCTCCAATTACATCTTTAAAAAAATAAGTTGGCTTGATTGACACCAAAAAAAGGGAGAAAGTACCATGAAAAATTGCAGCCATTAATAATTCATCTATCAAAATGAGTTTAACTTTGACCTGCCCAGTTTGCCTCTCACTGGGCATTCCTTAAAGTTTTGACTGTAATAAGGGTAAAAAATTATCTTCTATCCTACATCCTATCCCTTGATAGCTGGCACTACCACTAGAGAGATTGGTGCAACCCCCAAATAATTTCAAGATCAATAATTTTGCCAATTAGTGTTCTTGAAAATGAAATCAGTTTTTATAACAAACATGACAATCTGGTTGATATTTTGTTGGGGGCTGAATTGCACCATTTTTAAGGTAGCAACTTTATCCAACCAGGCATTCATTGACAAGTAATACTGAAGGACCTAAGCCCCATCAGCTAGACAGGATGCTAAAAATACAAAAATGCAGTTGCATTTTGCAAAAAAAATCAGAAAAAAAGCATTGATAGCCCGATCAGCCCCAACAACAATTGGGTCAATGAAGGTGCAAGCAACTCATACTAACATAGAAGTAATACTTTTTCATGAAGATATTGAAGTAAAAGATAGACTCAAATGAATGATAACACAAATCACTTACTGCTACAATTTGTTGTCAAAGTGCAGTTTTCAATAACATCATTTGCACACATATCTGGAAGAAGGTGATTTACACACGTGGCTTATACACGAAAGCAATCAAATAAAAAAATTCCATACATTGTATTGATTTCACTATAAGTCATAGCTAATAAACACTTTTTGGCATATTTTGCTACAATTTATAACCAAGGGTGGATTTTGACTGAGGGGAGCTTACCAACTAGGGTAGCTTACATTGTTTTATCCAGAACCTAGCAAGCTTTCCTGCTAACTTGAAGCTCAAGGATATAATATAGATGGGGCAAAACTTACCTTTGGTTGCTATTGATGATCCCATCCTGGACAATATTGTGTTGGTTGAACTCCTAATCTCTACTTTTGGTTTAAGTAAACAATCAGGATTTTATCAGCTTTTGCCTCCCTCATTTCAACCCTAGTATCTATGCCTGGTTCTGAAATTTATGGGCGCAGCTTATCATCAAGGGCAGCTTACATTCTTTTATGAACACATTTTGCTGCAGCTTACAACAGAGGATAGCTTATAATGAAACAAATATGGTCGTTTCGATAAAGAATAAATAAGCAATCTATTTTCCTTCAAGCTCCTAAGCATGGTCAAATCCTTTCTAATGTCATCATAAAATCAGGATCATGAGAACAAGTATCATAAAAATTGACATGTAGACTTGATTTACCCTCTTCAATCTCAATCTAAAGCCAGAAATATGTAAGAAGGAATCTGAATTATTTTTCAAAACAAGGTAATAAACTTGGTTTATAATAAGAAATTAGACAATAAAAAGCTTAAAAAAAATTTCATACCAGTTGTATTTCCATTTGATTTACAAGTAACAATCAGTGTTGTGTTTGAGTCTAGACAATTCCGGCAGGTCAAGGTGCTTGAAACAGATTGAACTGCAAATAAAGCAAGTACAGAGTTAAGGATTGGCTGCTTAACTAAAAAGATACCTTCGCTCGTAATCATCTGAAATGGAATATTTTAAGAGAGAAAGGAAATCCTGTCACTGTTTTGATAAGCATCAGAAGAAGTTTGCTAATTAGACTATAGAAAATTGAGAAGATAATCTATTTTTGATGGACTCCAGATGGATCTAGATGGACTCCAGCAAACATCTTCCACTTTCATTAACAAATTTTGCCCAAGACACTCCGTTGTTGCTCCACTGAACCCAGATTGCAAAAAGTCTATAATTCCGACATGTTCGGAAAATTGGCAAAGCCTGCTTGCCTTCTCATCATGCAGTTTTTTAATCAAACTACATACAAACCAAAACCTACCATTGTGTGCACAGAAAGATATTATTTTCTCTCTTGGATTTCAGTGGTAATTTTTCTATATGCACATAGTACTGATTGGATAACCTGTGTCTGGAATTAAGGAGAGCCATCAACTCTCCTCTCTCTGAGGGAAAGTTTGGTCATGGCAAGCAATAAAACCCCAGACCTTTGAGCATTTATTCCACAACCCTGATCCTAGAGCCATCCTCAGAATTAAACAAACCTAAAAATTCACAAAATTCAAAACAAGTTTCCAAACAAAATTCAAAAAGAATGCATAATTTTTTTAAGTTTTAGATTTATAATTTATAATCATTATAATTCATCAAGTTTTAGGCGGAACGGATTATTTTGTCAGCAAATAAGGGATACTAACAATTTTTCAAGCAGAGAGCAGAAAAAAAAAGAAACAAAAGTGCTAAACCACCTCATCTTATATTCAGGAAACTCAATTCACAGTGTCATTTAATGCTGTTTCATATCATTGGAATCTTATGAGTACCATCAAGTTCATGCTACAGCACAGGAAGTTCTTATTTCTAAGCTTTTAGAAGTCAAGTCTTAAATGCAATACCTTTTCCATCATTTTGTTGGAACTTTCATCTAAATTTCTTCTAAAAGCCTTTATCTAAATTTCATTAACTTTTCACAAAAAAGCTTTTTACCTTTAAACATTGTAATTTTCAAGTTTAGCAGCCTCTTGTATAATAAAGTGCCTTTTTGGCCTGGAGGGGGGGGGGTACTTAGTATATTTTGCTGACGGGATGTGCACGTCTTTCCGGGTATCATTTTCAGCAATTTATTCTAAGGCCGGGTATCTGTTATTAATGAAATTTAATCAGAGTTAATTTAATAAGAGGCCTTTGCCCTTTCATATATTTGCCTTTAGTTGTTATTGTTACCATTTGTTATGCTTTTTAGTGACCAATTCCCTCATGATTTCCTTTTACTCTGTCTAAAAGATGTGCAAAATGCTGCCCCAGGAAGTCTTTTGTCCTCCTGGGTTTTTTGGTTTAGGATAACCAACTAAAAAATACAGGTACAGTTGTATAGATTGGCACAGGATAGAAGAAAATTGAGAGATACATCAGTTATTCCTGAACCTTCCATTCGATTATAATGATGATGAATGTTAGGGAAAGGCACAAGTGCTATAGCTAAGCCCTAACAAGGGATAGGGAGGAAGAATTAGGAAGAGAAAGAGGAACAATCAAGCTTATAGACTACTAGGGTAAGGTGTGGTTTGAATGTAAATAGCATGTAATGTATTTATTGCACAGATCCTACGTATAAAAATAATTAATAAAACAAAAACCTGTAAGTAAATATCACCAAATTTAAGTATTGTTTTATACTATATTAAATAAAGTTAGGCTAGAAAATATGTACAAGTTGATAGCATTTCTGTTCTCTTGGTTGAGCTAGGCGTATATATGCATATAATAAAGTGTGGATCTCGATTTTTTGGCGAAGCCTTATTACAAGGTTGTTGTTTGTACTTGTATTGTCACTTCTTAGAAAATTAATCTAATACTTAGTTCATGATGAAAAACTGTCTGTCGAAATTCAAAGATCTGCAAAAGGCTCTAAGCCTCAAAAGCAGCAATCAATGTTGTGTTATTGCTATCGCTATTATCATGTATCAATATACAGGGGAAAAAACAAAAAAAAATTATTAAATATAGGCCTACCCAATTACAAGAACGATAACTGACTCGCTTCTAGTCGAATATGAAAATTTTCCACCTTATCGTATTAAGCCCCTAAACAAAATGTTTCCATGTTTGCATTAAATTAAAAATCCATTTCAATGTATAAAATTTTTAAGAACTTGTCGTCACCCCTCATAAATATCAACTTTTCTTCGAAAGATCAGGTACACTTATTTTCGTCATTCTTCCCGATGGACAGTAATGTTGCAAATACTCAAAACAAATATATTAATTAAGGTCTTACTCCATATCCCGTAGAACAGCACAATTATCAAGGATGATTTCAATTTATTGTCCATTTTCTTTGTAAGTTACTTTAGCGCCTGGAATCTACTTGACCCAAAGGTAATTTGCTCAATAACAACAGCACTTTGAGAATACTCGTGTCCAGTTCCCCAGTGACAGGGTGACAAAAATAATAAACACCTCTGACAAATAACAAATTTCCTATGTGTGTTACTTATGATAAATTGAATTTTTTTTAACTTTATCAAACTATTACAGTTTAAAAGCTTTGGTAGACAAGGAGGTGTAGATCAAAAGCGTGGAGAGGGCAAGAAATCAAAGTTCAGTGATGAAAGTAAAGAATCCCAAGTGTTCTTGAATTTTTCAATATTTTGAAAGCAATGTGTTAGTACAGAATCCTTTTGTTGCTATTAATTAATATCATTGCTGGTATACAATGTGCTGCACTTTGTAAGCTGGTCAAACAAGCTGTCCAAACAAACACATTTTTACCAAGCATAAGTGCCTCCTTGGAAACGGGCAAGCAGAGAACAATAATCGTTAAACTGACCGTCTCGATAAGAAAAGTAAATTTTGAGAACTAAAACTGATGCCTGAAAAACTACAAACGCAGCCAGGTAATTACATCAATCTGAGGCATGGCTTAACCATGAACATTTGAAGGCCAAGTTCGGATTTACCACAACAAAGTTAAAGATTTACGAAAAGCATGTAAACTGATGGACGACCGTATCTACATATGAAATAAGTCTTATTTGATAAAAGCCCCAAAGAATTATGAAACTGCAAATAAATTAAGCACATAATACGATTTTTTCGACTAAAAAGAATTAAAAAGATAAAATCATACAAATCAGACTGGAAATATATCTAGAAATTAGGTAGTACACATTGAACAGGCAAGAACAATCAATATAGGCGAGTAGCAAAATGCAAATGCTCACGAAAACGCATTTAACCCTCCGCTTACAAACTATTATGGAGTGGGTCCTTATGCTGCAATACCGCCGAAAGTTATAAGGAATACTAGGAATACTAGTTTCTTTTGTTCTACTGATCAAAGAACATCTTTAATGAATTGGCTTGGCGTTACTCCTGCCACGTCGACTAAACTCGAAGTCTATTGACTATGATTCCACAATTCGTAAAATTCTTACACCAGTTTCAGCTTCATTGAATTATTAAACATTTCTACATGCAATTTTAAAAAATTGAAACAGAATTAGATGCATGATTGTACGTCAAATCAAGATAAATGATTATCTTGGTCAAATTTATTAATAATTGCAATATTGCAATAAATAAAGAAAAAGACAACACATACTTGTATATAGGATTGATTAATGATGGAATGAGGAGCTTTTTATAGGTTAACTAATCCACAGAAAGCAACCGCACCTATAAAAACAAAAAAGACTATATTTACAGTTAATAAAATCTTGAACCAGACTGATATATCAATGGGATGTGCGGGGCAAGTAACATATTGAATATAGAAGTCAATAAAATAAGCTTTGAATTTAGACTGAAAAGGTGAGACTGCAACGTGAATAGAAATTTGAAGAGTATTTTACTAATATGAGCCAAAACATTGGACTGCTTGTAGTCCATAGAGGGAGGGTTTTTCAAGGAAATTGAATACGTCTTGTTCTAATCATAAGATATGATAAGCTCTTTTTTATAAGAACACGATCTATAGGAACACCGAGGCTCTAAAGCCGAGAGTATTTTGTCAGCACATCGATCGTGCAACTATAAACTTTAGATGGTCGATAGTTTTACCCATCTTCGTAAACCACATAAATACCTTTTCCGAGACAGGCCTTCGAAAATTTAGGGGTTCGACCTTTCATTTCTACTGAAAATAAGTCATAATATGAACCAAAAGGTCTTTATATTCTTGAAATATTTCTATGACTTATTTCTTATTGCCTGCTGTTGAAAACTTTTATCCATGAGATCTACTTCAAATAATCTCGAGTTCAAAACAGTTTAAATCAAAATTAGTGTCAGAATATCTAAAACAAAAGGGAAAGCCAAGAAAATAAAGAACAAAGTGTACGGCTGAATAGGCAATAGTGAAGGAAGATATGACTGTGAGGACAGAAGATAGAGCCAGTGGCGGACTTCGGTTTGCGCCCTTGAGCCAGGCGATCTTTGATATTTTCATTTGTGAAACTGTTGCGCAACTCTTTTTCGATACTCGTTAGCATCGTAGCTCCAAGCCTCATAGAGTTTCGTAACTTTTTAAGCCAAGCAAATGTTGCCTTAGGCCCTCTCGTGCAGTCTAAATTTCAATAGAGCACGTTGAACAGTCCTTGCAAGCAACCTTCACTTGCTCCGCAACGCTGTTTCGTTTTTCATCTCCTGTCTAATTACCTTCAATTTTGCATTTAGCGATAATGCCTCTTTTCTGCTGAGAATTATTTGCGCAAAAGGGTCAGCTCTTATCTTAGATTTTCTATGGGAACAGATTGGGCCAACTTGCAGAATTTTCCATTTTCAGACTTCATCCCGCTTACATACGATATTTTCCACAAAATTTTAGGCCTATAGTTTTGAAACCACTTTAACCAAATGCTATCACAAGTTGCAATACTTCTATTGCTTGCCAAGAAACAAGCGATCGGTTCTCCTTTCGGATTTTGATAGAATATCCGTTATTGCGAAGATTTCCAAACTCAAACAAATATCAGCTTTCTTTAAAAGTTCGAGTTTAAAATTTAAAATGCGAGTGCCAACTGCATTTTGGACAAATTAATTTTTGCGCCAAAACTTATACTTGATGCATATAAGATACATATGATGTTATAGAAATAGTGCACTCACCGACCCCACCCACCGACCCCACCCAGTAAATACATCCAGTCGCATTATACCGAACACCTGAGCAAATTTCTTGAAGTGATTTTTTGGGAGGGGGCTGCAAACGACCGCTTCTAATTCCTGTATGAGATATTAGGATGTTTTCAATCCCTTTAAAGCGCGAACGTGAATTACAGGAATCCAAGCAGCAACTTTTCCCATAAATATGAGCAAGTCCCTCATCTACACACTTAAGATTTCTAGGCCTTAGAGCAACCGGATAAATGTAAAGGCTGACAAGTAACATGGTGCTTTGATATGGTTGATGATTTTGATATGCTGTACTTCCAGGGGATCGTGCTTTGACGTTAATGTATTTGATTAGCCAGTAGGTTTGCTTTCAGTTGCCTCAAGCAACCAAGAGTTGAGGCCTCTCATATATCAACAGACATGTCGTTCCATATTTTTAGAGCAGAGTATTGAAAGCCCTTTTTCGCATGTTCTGTACATGAATTGAAGAAATCGAAGATAAATGGTCTCTGGATCTGAAGATCTTGGCAGTTTCTTGTTGCATAGCTTGATTGCGCAAATTCTCCCAAAGGCTTCCAGGACTCAGTTTATTCATTATCTTATACATCATAGCTAACCGATTGATTGGACGAGATAAGACTATTGACGTTCAGCCAATCACAGGACCAATTACCTTCTGGTTTAGCACTTTCGATTGTTGACTGGGCTCTTGTTTGTATTCTTTGGAAGGTTTCGAGTTTTCTTGTTGGAAGACCACCCCAAATTACATCTGCGTAGCGTAGTTGACTTTCAACAATAGTGTAATATACACTACATAGGTTCGGCTGCGGGAGGATATTTCCAGCTTCTTTTGTGAAGCAAGTCCCCTACAAATCTTATTTTTAACAGTTTTAATTGCTCGTCTCATATCAGATTGTCATCCACTACTACGCCTAATGACTTATTCAACTTTATCCCATTCGGTATATTCATAGTCTTTGTTTTTCCAAGGGTGACCTATAACCATGTACCCTTCTTTTGAGGGGTTGGGACTAAGATTGAGTTGCAGACTATATTATCCTTCAAAGGCACATGGCAGGATGGGAAGCTGGGAACAAACTCTTTAGGCCAAAAACTAGCTTTCACTGCCCAAGATGCATATCTGTACCTATTGATATAAGCAAGTGACGTATTTCCTCTAAAAAGCGCATTGTTGATGACTTTGAGGAGGCGCTTTCTCGATGGGAGCGCTTTTTCGATGGGGATCCTTTTTCGATGGGGATCCTTTTTCGCAGGCGCTTTCTAAATTTTGTGTCGTTTTTCTAAGTTGGTTTGTCATAAAAAATTAACAATGTTAAGTCCAACAAGGATACGTAAGCGAGCGGTTTGAATCATTTCTCCAGAAAGTTTCAAGCTATGACGATGGATGCTAGGTGAGCAAGCGTTCTAATTGATGAACTACAAGAACATGTACACATTTTGAATTTACATATAAAGATATTTCCATTTTCACAATTTAATGAAGTGACTGATTACGAGTAGTATATTCTTATGCAATTTTTATCAATCAACATTTTCCGAGAAAAGGGCGATTTCTTTTGGACGCGCTTCTTCAAAGGTTGGCGCTTTTCAAATTTTGGATGGTTTTAGGAGGAGATTTTTTAGGGGGTGCGGCTTTTTTGAGAGTGGATGCTTTTTCGAGGAAATAAGGTCAGTCTATTTCATCAAGCGTTGATATTAATGATTCTATTTTATGCTACATACTTTTCTTGAAAATTTGATCTCTCTTGTGAGAAAAATGATTTGTGAATTGCAAGAAAATATTTCATTCATGGGTGCATCAAATGACATAACTAAATATAGTACAAAATATTTAGACATAAAAAATCAACTAATTTATCAATAGTTGACTAAAATTGGGAACTGACATAGATAAAAATAAATTAAGATGCAAATGACTCATACATAAATTATTGTCATAGTAATTATCAAAGTCCTTTTTGTAGTGGTTCAGTTTTGTTTTTTATACATTTGCTCCCAATTCTGCTCCCAATTTCTAAAAATGGTTTGTCTCATTCCTAGAAATAGATATTTAAATGATTTTCAATGAATACCAATAAATCTATGGTTAAATCCTCAGTCTTTCCCAGGTGGCTGATTTTCTTCATCAGTTTCTAAAACTTGCTTCATCACTTCTTCTATATCAATGTTCTTCTCCTTCATTGCATTCTAAAAAGTAACAAACATCCATTCAATTAAACCATCAGCATCATATGCATCACTGTATAAATAAAAGTATGATAAGCTAAGCAGCACTGTGAGGAAATTTTGTGACATCACTTCCTCACATGAAGTTTGTTATTGTTTGGCAGGAAATTTCCATCAGGTATGCTAACATGAATATCAAATCTACTTATTTCTATGGTATGCTTACCTCGGTGATCCTACTACAAGAAACATTGACAACAGCTGACTATGAATCATTACTTAGGAGACGCATAACTGTTCAAGATCTACTTGAGTATTTTACAGAACTTGACATAGTTTATCAAGGCCCTATTCTTGTCTACAGAATAGGTCAACCAAGAATCAAGTAAAGTATCAAGTAAAATTTTTGGCAGTTCCCTTCCCTTTGGCATGTTTCATATTACAGGGAAAAAAGATGGTGATGATAAAATTATGTTTCTAGGTCTCTGCATTGCAAAACTCTCTATACCTTTATAGTTTGCCTCTATTACGAGTTCTTTTTCACCAAAATATCTAAAGTAAAAATATTTTGCTCAAATAGTAAATAATTGCTCAACTCTCAACTGACTATTTAGTCAGTTGAGAGTTGAGCAAACCAACCAGAGACATGTTTGGGGGGACATGCTATCACTATCGATTCTTCTATAATGTTTACTGCTCAGATTTAAAAGTTTGATGTAATTTTCTCATAGATAAGGGCAGCAATGTATAATATTTTCCAATAACTTATGTAATATCACCTAAAATACTAACTCTTGAATTCGACTACAGTCAAAAAAATGTGAGTCCCAACGCTTTCTATGTCCAAATGTATCAATCATCGCATTCATGTCACTTTTCAAAACTTCGTTTGAAAATTTTCTCTCGATGCTAAGTAGTGCCAATGTGAATCTCTAAGCCGGTCTTGGCCCATGATTGATCTGATATATATTTTCAGACGTCGAAGGCCACTGAATGATCTTTAAGCTGAGCAAGATGTTGCTGGAATCGTTGCTAGCAATGATGTTGTTTCATACAGGAATGGCAGTACTTGATGCAAACCTTTTTGAAACATCTTCTGGACAAGCATTGCTGCATTATTACCATACGATTCAGAAGCGCTTTGCTTCTTGTAATTTTCAAAAACCATCTTATCATTTTTAAGGCACTTTTGGTCGATTTGATAATGCAACGATGTTGACTCGTAGCTTTCAGTCTTTGGGTTATTTGAAGTCATTTCTGCCCGACTATTTGCGGAGAATTTTTGAAAATTTGCCCGACTGACATGGTTTTTCGAAAACTGTTGGCCCCCCCGGCCCGTACGCTTATGACCATAAATGTACCTGAAGCAGTAAAGAACTAAGATTGTGTGCACTTTGACGCTTATATTGTACATCTGCTTCCATTGTGTTCACCTCTGATCTGCTCGCAATCTAAAATGTTAAATCTTTTGCAAACTTTATCAAAATAAGTCAACGTCAACCCACCGTCACACACTCCTTGTACGTTTTGAAAAGCTCTTCGCATGGAACAGATTCTACCGAAGAATCAACATTGCCTTTTAAAAACTTTTCTGAGTACCATTTGTTGAAGCAATTGTCATATTCGTGTTTTAGAGGACCGCATTCTTTACCAATACTTTCCATCGTGATGGTTTACAAAGCCACATGAAAAATAGACTTTTGAACTAGCCTCCTTTTTTTAAATTTGTGAATGCGAGACTCCAACTTTTTTTTACAAATTCAAATTAAAATTAAACTCATCGTATTTTGTTCTGATGTAATTTGACAAGAAGTAGAGGATTTTGTTAACATATAAGTGGAAGGTAGAATTTGCTTCAAAAATTTACATTACAATAAAGCCTTTTTTGATTTTGGTTCGGTGTTTTTGGGACTTAAAGATGATATTTTTTTAACAGTTTGCGTGCTTAGCTTTTATTGCCAATACTTTTTAAACATATCTTATTTCCAGGTAAGCTTATTTCAATACAAGCATTTGATTATGAATTTTCTATAATACGTGATCATAAATTTTCTTTGTAACATCGAATGATAGCCTCTTGGCAGAAAGCTATATCGAAACATTTTTGAGTGTCAAAATTTCGTGATCAACAGCGTCAAGTGTCTTGTGAATCACACAGAGTGTTTGTAACCATCTCAGTATTTGGACAACGCATAACGGTTTCTCTATGGGTAAAAAAGAAACACTTACATGTCAAAATGGGAACAAAATATTTCCAAAATAAAGAACATGATGGTGAGACTTTATTGTAGTCATGCCAACTTAATTGTATGTTACACATTTGTATGTTTGAAGACCTGAGGGTTAGGAGGTTTCAATGCAGATTGTAGACCTCGATTTCCATGTGTAACGAAGATTGGTCCCCAGGAAAGATTTAACGTATATACTGAAAAAAACCAAAAACCTTTCTTTCCTGTTTGGATGCAAGTATGAAGTTGGACAAAGTTCCGAAAATTCGCAAGAGAAAAGCTTGGGATACTGTGAATTGACCAGTACCTAACATAAGGATGATCCGCTGCAGACTCATACGTCGATATGCAAATTGCAATGTCGCATGGTCTTTTTCTCTGAAACTGCTGGAATTGTTTAGTCATAGTCCCTACTCTTGATCGAATCGTTCTTGATTGAAATAGTCAATGCCATGAATCAAGAATAGGACTGAGGTAGGAAGGTTTTAAAAAGTAGAGAACAAGAGACAACCAATGATGAAAAATATGCTTTTTAAAATACTGCTTCAAAAACACATACGTCAGTGAAACAAATAAAAATTTTGAACTGTTAAAATATTTGTTAATTCTAGTCTACACTCAAATTCTACATTGGTCGAGAACTCTGGTTAACAGTAGCCATATGGCCATTACTATCTAACTAGAACTAACACACCCGATAAAATGAATGCAGTATGTTGAGATGCATCAGTCAAGTTAGGTTCTGAATGTTACTACTCATGCAAATTTAAGAATGTATATATGTTGCAATAAAACTTTAGATTTTAGGTCAACTACGAAAAAATCACGAAAAAACGGATTACTTCGTGTTGCTCTCGTGTTGCTCTCGTAGGCGTAGGGGCTCGGGGCTCCATTTCAGGTTCCATTCGGAGTATTTTGTCTCAAAGAAGGAATGATATTCGGGCAAGATCGATACTAAGCCCCTCTTACCGCTAAGCATCCGCTATGCTAATAAGCATATACCAATTAACATTCTATTCACATGAATATCCAACATAAGTCTGCAATTGTATTAAAAAATGTTACGTAATTTTTTATGATCGTGGCTAACCTACAGTAACTGTCTAACTTCAACCCATGGCTATAAATAAAACAAGGATTAATTCAACAAGGTACTAATCAAGCTCCTTTCGCAGCTTTGATTATATCGTGAAGAAGGAGGGGTCAGTGCAGTGCAAATGCTGCTCTGATTTAAAATAAAATGACTGAAAATCTCAACAAACCGTTTGACAATAAACTAGAAAGCCAAAAACTGAGGAGAGGAAAGCCTAGTCAATTAAATTTTCGTGGGTTTGCAGCATAAGTGCCATTATTCGCCAATAGTCAAACAATCCGATAGTATAATATCGATAGATCTCTTTTTAAGAGAATTTTCAATATTAAGAAACCAACTCCCAAGTAAGGCCTTAATTTAAAGACGTGTCGCGCGAAAAAGTTATTACCCAGTAACGGCGTATGCTAAGTTACACCTTATATTTTTTAATTTTTGGCCTGAAACCAATTATCTTTCTCACAGCTTTAAAAAAAATTCAAATACCATTATTAATTATAATACCCATATTTTAAAAACCATCTTCGGTAACACCACCAACAACACGGCCTCTTTTTCATGTCCTTTTTACGTCCCAAGTCCGTAGTGACCTCGTTCCAGTCTTTATTCAGCTTCATAAGGTCTGTTTGTATATTATCGTGCGAAGGGCCGTCGATATCATCCAGCAGCTCTTTGCTCAGACTGTTTATTTTCTTTAGCGTGTTGTGTTTTAAAGTCTCTTCGGTGCACTTTTTCTGTTAAGTACAAAGAAGAATAAGTATTGAGCCTAAAATTGTACTAAACAAAAAGCATATATTTGCAAATACAAAATGAGATGATAATTCCTTTCACAGAATAGGACAAGATACAAAAGATATGACATATGTTCCTTTCTCACTAAAATTCTACAAAACAAACATTTTAGCGGAATGGTTGTTCTCGAAAGTGGGTTACTTCAAAATGAACTGCTGATCACCTGTTCGCCAAGGACCACGGAAGAGGGTGTTGGAATTTGGGGGCTACGGGGGCTTCAGCCTCCCCAAAAATATTAAAACTATTAACTCCACAATACGTTTTAGCCTCCTCTATCTGTATGCCCCGCGGTCCTTGCAGTTCGCTTTAAACTTAAGCGGCAACATAAAAAATACAAACGTTGCAAAACCAAATTACCTCGACTTTTGGTTTGAGATCTTCAATGACGTCATCGGGAATATCAGGAGTATAAAACTTCAAAATGGATCTCGCATCATCTAACCACAACCGTACTTCATTTATTCCATCTTCCAGATTTTGAAGCTTTTCTTTTGCAAAATTTAACTAAAACAGTTAAAACTTCGATTAATACCCTCAAATCGTCACAATTTTAAACGTAGTTACATCTGGAAAATATTGCTTGATTGGAGAAATGTTTCAAAAAAGCAATTACATATTTGATTTTAAACATGTAAATTAGAATGTGTGATTGTATAAAAGTGGAGCAAACATATTTGTAAATGATAAAAGCATTTAAATGATCCACGCACACACTGAGCTTGTTGCAGTTATAACAAATTGATGATATAGCACACAGAACTTTAGAAATTCTGCCTCACCTTGCTTATAGCCTCGATCACCTGACGAACAGTGTTGTTCCAGCAATCATGAATGTCTGCAACTTGAGACTTGATACTATTCGTCATCGCCGTCTCTTCACCAATGAAGTCGATAACATCGTCTGCTGCCTTGTGCATATTTTGCACATCATCTTTTCGATTTTCCATACCAGATAGCATTTCCTAGTAAAAACCAACAACTTCAATATTTAGAAACTCCAACATGCGTTAAAGCATAGATTCAAAATTGCATACTTCCAAAGAAATGGAACATCGATAATTTACATCATTCTCACCTTTAAAACGGCCAATCTTTCTGCAACGGCCTCTTCGTCCTCCAAGTTTATTGGCTCCCAGTTTTTGATTTGCCTTTCTTTGTCTCTCAAATAGTCAAGGAGGTCAACCTCGACTTGGCGGAAATGTTCCCAGGCCTCTTGTGCAGCATGTAAAACCTTTTTCCTGTGCACAACCCATTCTGACAAGTGCTGCCAGTCAAGATCTGCCTCTGCTAGTTTTGCCAAGGTATCGGTATCGAGGCACATAGTAGCCAGGCTGTCATCGTGGTGGATGTCTTGTGCCAGCCTCTTCCCTTTGAGCTGGTCTTCTACGACCTGCCATATTAAAACAAATATATTGTCTCATGAATCATTAGCAAAAGAAACTGCCGTTATTTTTTACTATTATAATAGGTTTGACTTTTAATTCACCGAATAGAATTGTTGGCTAAACAACAACTTTTGTAAAATTATAACGAAGTTTGGCGTGATGTTCATTTGCCCTTGCCTATTTGCATCGCTTTCGAGCATACGTAAGGCAGCATTGGAAGAGCATGAGGAAATGCGAAAGATAAATTTAAATTTTACTCATGTCTGACATAAAGGAATGCAAGGGAAAAAGGGAAAAATTAAACTGTACTCACACTCATCTCTGTCATTTGTTTTTTGATCGCCATACTATCAGGTCCAACTTGATCATCACTCTCCCTTCGTTTTTGCATCATATCCAACCATTCTCTCAGTTCTAACAATTTCTCCTTTACGGCCGAAGAGAAAGCTTGTTTTAAACTGAAAAAGACGAATATGATTCAAATCAAAGAAGAAAAGGAAGTTGAAATTATATACAATGAGCTAATAAAATAACAAAAAATTCTATATAAAGCACAGAATAATACCTTGTAAATACTAAAAAAATATTTCATATCTAACTATTAACCAAGTACATGAAAGAGATGTAACACTTTAAGATAGTTGAACTGCAAAGCAGCTTACTTGTTGTTTTCGATTTTGAGTGACGTCAAGACCTCAGACAAATGGTCTACGAAGTTCCTGCTTCGCTCTTGCAACTCTATCTTGTCTTGCTCTGATACTGCACTGGATTCAATGAGCTCGGTAACTTGCAAGGTGACTTCTTCTCCTTCTTTTTGTATATCATCAAGTTCTTGCAACGAAGCCTTAAAGAAACAAAGTTTATCAATTGACGACAGAGAGAAAAGAAAAGAAAGTAATAAAGATTAATGTAAAAACGTACACAAAAACTGGAAATGACGCCCCCCCCCCCTTAGTGCGCATAGTTTTATCTAAACTAGAAATGCAAATTGAAAATTCAAATTGAGAATGCATATTGTTTGACAAACGGCTAAATACAACACTATCCTTCTTTTGTGCAATAGTTGACTGACAATTTTTTGAAATTGTACAATTTAAATAGGAATCAAATTACCTCATTTTCCCGCATATACTCCAAAGCATTTGGAATCATTATGGTCGTTGAGGAATTGTCTGTCAGTCCTTCTTCGATGTTTCCCAACAATTTATCCAGTTCTCCTACACGTCTCTTGAAGGTGTAAACCATTAGGCCGTAGATCCGAGACCTCTTCTCTCTAGCCAATCGCTGAACATGGTCAATAAACAGCTTTCTAGTTTCTATTTCCTTTGTTATGTCCTCAGGTTCGCCCGTTTCCAGCACCATACAGTTGTCGGCCACCTGTCCCAAATGCTCGATGTCTTTCAAACTCACATCGCAAGCAATCAAGCGATTCAAAATGTCCTAAAGGAGAGCATTGATTTCAGTATCTAGGTGAATTGCCTTCTCCAACACAGCATAATAAATGTATACTCCTTTGCAAATTGAGAAAGTATTTAAAAAGTATGAAATGGTTAACATTTTTATCGGCTCGCACAAAAAGAAAACAAATTACTCAACATCGATGGTTTGATGCCGTTAAATCAAAATGGCTAGAGAGATATAGTAGCATTCTAGAAGAAGCTCAAAACAATTGCTCATGACATAACTCTGACAGGTTGTTCACCAGGTCAAGTTCCAATCAGTAAATCAATAAAACGTTTCGAAGAGACAATACCTCAAGGGTTGCGTGTCGCTCAACCAAGTCAACTGTCTCTAAGTTGTCGGGGATGGCCAAGTCGTCACATTTCTGCTCTAAGCTGGAAGTCGTATCATGCAAAGCAACAAGTGATTCTGTCAGAACGTCGATGACCTTCTCGTGCAATCTGAAAATGAAAATATTACACTATAGAACCTGATAATTAAAAAGAATAGATTTCTCCAATGAACAAAATAACGAATTCCTCTTCAAATGATGCAACAAAGAATCGAAAAAGGAGCCACCTTAAGATGCATCCCAAAAGACTCACGTTAATTTTCTCTTGTCTGCTTTCGTTGAAACGGACACAATGCGTGAATGGAGCATCTCATTTGTTTCACGAACTTCAAATTTGGCGGTGTTCGGGAGCTCTTCTGATGTTTGAAGGTCATTTGCGTACTTATCAAATCTTGCAATGTTGGCTCTCGTTTGACCGATCATCATAAACAGTTCCTGTACGAAATAAATCAAACGTTACGAGAATTGACATACAGTTTCAACTTTAAACAAGAATCGATGATTAATTGTAGCCTCATTAAATGGTAGAAATTATACAGCAGGCTACCGTTTCAAAAGACATTAATCAAAAGCAGATGAAATTAATAGACTAATCATAAGGTAGAATAGAATATTCAGAAAGCCACATACTGAGAGCTCTTCGGCATCTTTAGCAAGTGTATCGAAACCGTCAGAGATTGGATTTAGGCCGTTGATCACGTTTTCAATGTTATCAATTTGATCGATGCAAACTGACAACAACTGGCCTTGCATTTCAGATAGAATGCCTAAAACCCTGTGAAAAAGATCAATAGATTTTAAATAATAAGTGTCTTAAAGCATTACGTAAGTGGCAAACCTATCGACAAACAGCACCAAAACATAAAAAATTCCACCAAAACATAAAAAATTCCACAAAACTATGTACAGAACGCCTAAACATTGATGCAGCTTGACTGCGTCTACAAGCACTGACTTCGTCTCATACCTTTTGCTTGGCAACTATCCAGCCAAAATTTATGTCCTGCTCAAATAACAAATCGAGGTAAGACAAAACAATACACCACACCTTCAGACCCTAATCGTGAGTTTACTTACAAGCAACTGAAGAACAAACATAAAGATTACTGGACAAAAAATTTTGCTTTAACTTAAAGAACCTGAGAATAATTTTACTTGTTAATTCTTTGCCTATTGATAGGACTGCATTAATAGTGACAAAATGCTTTAAAAGTTCCGCACACCAGCTGAAATCGGATAATTTGTCTATTAATTTCTATATTGATAAGTGATTGGTGCTTTTAAATCTTGCTAAACACGGAAAAATTACATGCATTTGATCAAATGGAAATTGACGGATGACTTACAATTTCGTTTTCTCGACAACATTTTTGTTCAAAACTTGCCATTTGTACTGAATGCTAACCATCAACTCAAGAACACGAGAGAACTCCTCTGGAAGGTCTTTTTCTACATTTTTGTTCTCTTTCAAGGTTGCGCCTTCTTTAATAAGTGCCTCCAGAATGCTGGTTCGCGAATCTGAGTTCGCTTTTATATCCTGCATGTACAAAAAGTCTTTTAATAACATTGAAAAGAAAACAGTGCAATTTGAAAAAATAAATAATTTCAACAAACAAAGACGAATTATGGCAGTTTATAAATCCTTTCTTAACAATATTCAATTTTTTTACATTCAGAGCTGTAGAAATCCCTGAAAACAATGCCAAAACATGATTCATTCAAGATTTCGATTTTGACGCCTATGACAGACTCCAATGACAGCTTCAAACAATCTTCTTTAGTGCCTCTTTGTTAAAGCAAACAAACATGAATATTTACGTACCCGTATTCCTTGCTCCTCAGAAAGAACTTTTTCGAGGGGAGGCTCTTCATCTCCGAATTGCAAATAGCTATCCAGATCCTTCAATTCACTGTCGATCCACAGGTCAAACGTCTCACATTTGCTCAGCCAGGTGGTCACTTGCTCGTGTTGTTGCTGTTGCATATTTTTCAGTTCCTCTTCAATCCTAGACACACAATTTTAATTGTTAGAAAACGGCATCTCCTTTCCAAAAGAATGGATTAAATATGCCTAAAACCAAAGAGATGTAGCAAATATATATAGAACAACTCACTCTCTGAGCCTTTCATGGGCGCTATGTTCCTTTTTACCATAAAGGTCTTTCAGTGATTTCATTGCTGTTTTTATACCCTGCGTTCTGAGCTTTCCCAATTGTCCATTCGCCAGCAAATCGTCTCCTTCTGTTAAAACCCCATCTACTTTAGGTTTCACATCCCTGATCTCCCCAAGCAGGTCCTAAAACAAACAGATGACAACATTAAAGACGAGCAATTGCTAAAGCCTCCAGTAATCATTCAAAAAAAAGTCGAAGACGAGGATGTGACACACAAGTTATAGAGCATTTGGCATGACGAGAGAATTTTGAAGACCTATTTAAAAACTATTTTTAAGCTATAGAGTACTGACAAAACATCATTCGGTAAAGCTGCTAAGCAAATGGGCAGGACTCATTCTTCGCAAAATCATTAATTACAGCAAGGTGTAAAGACATTATAATTAAAGGTTCTTCTTTCTTACACATTAGAATTAAACGCACCTCTTCTGCCTTCATGTAATCTTTTGCACCGTCTACAGTGTCGATACTCTCTTCGCTCTCCGTTTTGCCAAGGTCAAGTATGATACTTTCAACTTCTTTACAATGATGTACCCATTGGTCAAAAATCTCTGTTTCGATTCTTGTCAAATGATCAAGGAAACTTGTCAAGCTGGAATCGCAGAATAATAAGTTAAAACTAGCACGAGTTTCGATTTCTTTAAAAGTCTCACTGGCAAGAAGAAATTAATTTTCGATACAGCCAACAACGAGATAGAATTACTTTCAAAAATTGAAATCAAGTATTAACCTTTCCTGTTGTCCAACCAACTTTGCATTCAATTTTGTTTTCCTCTTTTTTAACGACTTCAAATCGCCTTTCACCTTCAATTTGTTCTCACTAAGTCGTAATTTCTGGCCCGCAAGATTTTCTCCCACATCAAGTAAATCGTTGACTGTCTTCTCTTCTGTCGCCAGTCGGTAAACCAACTCCTTCAAAAACCAAAATAATCGGTTGAAATTACACAAGCTGTTAAAAAATGTTCATCAAAGCCAAAATCATGTTCAAAGCAAAAAGTGAATGAATTTTTCTGGTGAGAATATCGTCAAAGCCAAAAAACTAGCTTGTATTACTTATAACAAGTACCAAAGATGCATTGCTAATATTCTAGGATTGGTTTAATTCACAATTACCTGATGTTCAGAAACTTGACTTTCCAGACCAGTTATATCGTCGCATGCATGGTCAAATGGTTCTGCCTCGCTTTCAGCACTAGTGAGCCATGATTCAATCTTATTCTCTGTCTCATTCCATTCTGCCATGAACTCTTTCTCTTGTACTTGTCTTAACATGACCTTCTCCCGAATACTGTGGCAGAAATAAATCACATATAAAATTAATTCACGCATAGATTTTGCAGCATAGAAATGTTGGTAAATAGCCATTTGAGAAGATTTCAGAGGCACTCTAAATAATTTGCAGAAGAAGAAAATAGAATGTAAAAGGAATACGCAAAATGAATAAGGTAAAATGGAAAGGACAGAGAAAATGAAAGATACCTCAACTGAACAGCTGTGCACTTTTCTCGCAGCAATTCCCAAGTCGATTCCAAAGACCTAATGTCGCTACGAATCGATGGAGCAGCATCACTGCTGACTTCCTCCTCCTTGACTATCTTGCTGCCTGCTTTCACGACGCTGTTGATCTTGTCTTGATAATTGCTTATTTCAGCATGTAACGACTGAAAATGATCAATATGTATCAACTACAACCATTGAGCCATTTACCGATAAACTTTATACACCTGGCAATTATTACAGATCCACACAAACTAGGCGATCAAGACAATCAATTCCAATTATTTCGGTTCTCGGTCAGCAAAAGGTTCTCAGGCACAGAGAGAATTGCCTGAAAACAGTTAAACTTTAATAATTTCACAAAATACATTGGTAGCTAATTTCCCTATAATGCTCCCTTGACCTCGGGCCAATGAAGAAAACACAGACCTCAAATGGATTAAGCAGAAAAGGGGAAGGTCAACATTTTGATAAAAGTTTGGGCATACAGGTCACCATATGTATTACCCAAGATCAATAAAGAAACAACAGATAAACACGTAATTTTTCAAACATTAAAGTTTCCTGTTAATACCAAAGATAGGCTTTGTGATCAAACAATGGTCGCGTGTCTAGTGGTTCACAAATAGGAAACTGGCACGTGCGCCACGAGTAAGGATTATTGAAGTATAAAAGCGGATCAAATATTGCCAACGGCTTCGCTTTTTGCAAAACTCGCTGATGTTGTTTCACAGAAATCAGCTGATTTTCACTTTATCACACCATTCCTTACTGTAATCACTTTTAGCATTGCGGTCAGGAATCGAAATAACATGATCATTGAATATTAGTCAGTATTTGTCAAAACTTAGTTCTTATTTGCCAGTTACGTAAATCCATCTTATCTGAAAATATTTTCCGGAATTCATCACACTAAAATCAAGTATTTGAAATCAAATACATTTGAAATCAAAGAAAATCATTTTCATTCAGCTATGGATTTTTTATTCATTTATGCCATGCACAAAAATTGGACTATCAAAATAAATTAATGTGTTGGGTAATTACCTCCATTTTTGATGCGGCTTCCTCCAACATAACCAAACTACTTTCAAGATCGTCAATTTTATCAAGATCATGTTCTGCTTCTTTTATCCAGACCATGACTGCAGCTACTTCGCTTTTCCAATTGTCCAATGTTCCTCTGCTTCTAATTTGCCCGTCAATGCTACGATGGAATGAAGCAAAATCGTTTCTCAATTGAATTTAAGCAATGTCTGATCTGTTCAAATTTCGCGCGCGTGCCACGCATTGTTAACCGCTATTGTTGTGAATAATCAACAATGGGATTTATTTTTTCAACAAACAAAGGGCTTGCGATTTCAGGTGAAACAGCGACACCTGCCCTTCTCTTTCTGTTGCCCTGCCATGTTTGCTCGCCAATGAGTCAATGACAATCAAGCGGGCCCCTGGGGGCTTTTGTTGTGGGGCCGGCCGCATTCGAAACGTGTTCGTTGTTATGATATTCTCAAAGAATTGGTGGCAAGCAATTGGGCCAGCTAGCTAATAGACTGTTTGTAATCTCAATTTGAATACAAACACAGCCCAAGGACTATTAGCAATAACGCTCAATCTTAATCAAACAACTTGTATCACGTATTACAATAAATTGTTAGAAAAGTATTAAGATAACTAGAAGTAATGAGATTAAATCAATAAAAATCAGCATTAGAGGTTTTGGTCTTTCAAAATGACATAGCGAAAAACCAAATAAAAACATCTGCTAAAAATCAATTCCGTTAAGAATCAAACGTTTCTCGTTTTTAAAACAAACATAAAAAACCTGCAGGGTTCAAAGAAAGAACTTTACAGAAAGCAGAAAATGGTTAAGAAAGTTTAAAATCAATAAGCCAGCCATGCCTGTCAGCCAACCAGCCCGCCAATGCGCAAAAACTCTGAAGGAAAAACAGGAAGAAGTTACTTACCTCTTCTGAAAATATGAAGGCATAAATATATCATTGTGAGAGATTGCGGGGTAGAGGAAATTCCTTGACGATTAACAAAGCTATCAAAAAACTAAATAGAAAACATTTTGAGAATCATATAAAATCGTGGTAACAGTGATGGGTGCGAGAGATGATTGAAAATAGATCTAAAGGTTGTGAAACATTATCATTCAGTTCAATAGCTTTTTCTGGGTGGGGGTGGAGGGGGGGGGGCTAGGGGTAGATACTTTTTAGAGCTGTTGAATCATTGAAGAACTAACCTCTTCTATGGCGACAAAATCGACCTTCACGATGGACGTGCTGGGAACAGTGCATCTATCTACATGTCGACTGGTCTAACTAACAAATCTACCTGCCAAGCGTACATGACTAAACATGAAGACTTTTACGAATCTAAAACAGTGAAAAAAATTCACAAAAGGTGCTGTTTGTCGTGATCAGAAATAAAAGTCAAATTGTACAAAAGATCAAAAGAAATCTAAAAAGTACTTAAACAAGGTGATTGAATATTCGAAGAGTATTTTCAGACAAATGAGGTCAACAAACGAACGCAAATGAATCTAACACTTTCCAGTTAATTTTTGTATTCTGAAAAAGAAACGACATTTCGGAAAGTTTGATGTCTGTAGTAATGTCAAAAATTTTGAACATTTATTTAGTTAGTAAGAATATGATTACGCACTATCAGATTTTATGGAAACCATTTTCGGCCTTTCACAACCCGCTTTTTCATTATTGCATGTAGCTTTAAATCCTTTTTCAGAAGCTGGGCTTCGGCCATCATCTTTAAAAACAAAGAAACAAAGCCCAATTTTGAAGCTCATCAAAATTAACCATATGCTTCAAAAGTACCTCGTGATTTGCGTTGAAAATCTCAAACTTTTTATTTCTTTCCATCTCTCCGTCAAGCTATCCACGTCGTTTTTTATCAATTTCTTGGCATCTGTATCTATAAATGCATCCTCCATCAAAAGGTCTGCAAAATCTAGAGTATTTTGCACTGTGTCTTCCCAACGACTAAATTCTTCATCGATGTCTTCAATCTAATAAACAAATGGAAGTTGTAACTACCAAGACACTTCGCTTAAAAAGTGAGTTAATCGAGTAAATCGTTAGCTTTTCAAATGCCCCCAATCGTGTTTAATACGAAAACAGTTATCTAAGATTATCAAGAATATGATTTTTGGTTATTACATTGTTACTGGTTTGAACGATAAATTGTTAAGTCATTTTGCAGCACAACAAAATGCATAATCATGTTTGGCCTTTGCTAAAGGTGGCCAATAAAACATTCAAAGATAGACAAATAAATGAATTACAAAGCCAAGTTCAATAGCATGTAGCGGGAGCATTGAGTGGCCCTTCAAATTCACTGGGCACTTTCGTAGTATTAATTTTGAAGAATGGGTTGATAAAAGAGTGGGTAGACAGGGTAATTTGTTTCACTGTTAACAATCTGAGACGCCCTAAACAGAAATCAAAGTCCATTAAAAGATCAAAGTTGGCTACAAAGCGGAGGGTTCGTTTTTGTGGCAACTGGCAAACAAATCCTCAACACCAAGAAGCCGCATAGAATGGTCAGAAAGCTACTTTTTTCTGTTTTTATTTCTTTTACAAGAAGATTTTTGCTTTTACCAAATCCTTTTGGGAACTTCTTGGGCTCCTAAGACTCGGAGTTGCACTAGCCCCGACACTGGTTTGGGACAGAAAGTTTTGCTTTTCTTGGATGTGGCACGGATTCTCAAATGACATCAAACAGTCCCTGAATATTACCGTTTTTATAACGTATTAAAAGAGTGGAGAGGTGATGAATGTATCTGCCCATGATGTAGTGCAGGTTGTGTTCTTTAATTGATCTTCGTTACTTTTGATAATTTTTTAAGAAATAAATTGCTATTACTTGTAATAAATTGTTAACTGTCCTGTAAACACGTATTATAAATATTATAACTAAATATACAGTTTTATCTATGGTTAATTTTATCATAAAAATTAGCAATTTATAATGACTTTTTCTGTTCACTTTTATTTAAGAAGGTATCAATCAGCTGAAATTTAGCTACTTCTTACACGTTCACTGTAAGGAAATTGAAATTAAATGAACTAGTCCGTTAATACGCCGCTGGTCTACCTACATAATGCTAAATTTGTACATTCTGTTTTCTCCTTTTTGTGACACATGGGTTCGTAAATAAATGTGTACATAGCATAAAATAGCAAAGTACAGATGTACCAAAAGTCGCCGGTTTTATAAATAAGTGTCAATCTTTTTAATTTCTGAGTAGATTTTGGTGAAGCGGTAGCAAACGTATAGAATATGAAAGCAATTTATTGTACATTGTTTCTGTTGTTATCAGATATACAAAGCTTTTGCAGAACGATAGCACGGGTCTTCTAGAGAAAGGTTCTATTATTATCATTCGCTTCCTTTCATCTTAATAACACAAACTCGGTTTAACAAAGCTAAACTAGCAACGCAACATTAACAGTCCCAATGGGCGTAAAAACACATGTGCCCCTCCTTTTAGGAAGCGAAACAAAAGAAGCGGCAAATATACATTGTTATCTCGCCTTTTAACTAAAAAGGCCTGATTTACTGTTTAACAACATTGCAGCCTCGTCTTTATGCCATTTTTTGACTGGTTTGATATGGAGACTCCCAGTTTATGAAGAGAGGCTTGAAAAGTCTTTGACGTTAATGAAATACTAGTGAATGTAAATTAATTAAAAAGTGAATGTAAACAGCGAGTGGTTAAGCTTACATTGCTTACAACTTGTTGCAAATAAAAGACCATTTTCAACTAACAAGGCCAGTTGTCTACCTATTTCATTCACAGAATGGCCTGGGTAACTTCAAAAATCAGGTGTCTTTTTGCACACAAAGAAAAACAGCTTACAATTAATAGGTTCTTGGACATTTTTACCTATTGATTCAATTAAGGGTTTCCCAAAAATGCATTCTCTTCTGACATAAAGACATAAAACTTGATTTGGTTTTGAACAATAATGTATTTTACCAAAATAAGATATCATTTTATCTTTATCTTATAAAGTTGAGTGTTATCTTGTTGAGTGTTAGAAAGTTATCTTGCTGAGGGTTCTCCCATTTTTAAATTTTGTAGTTACAAATTTACTGTATTTTTTTGCATGTTTGGGCAAACTGCCTTAAAAGGATGCTCGGTTTTGGCGTTAAAGTTAAAAGTTTAAGTAGATTTGATCGGCCTATTTTTCATTTTTTGTCGATGAATTCCTTTTTACGATTCCTTGTGGTGTTTATGGGTGCCAGTGATAGTTAGCAAAAGAGCGTGCTGCAAAATGGACCCAAAAATTGCTAAATGAACTCAAGCAATGTTGTGAAGGTGACTTCATGCACAGACCTCTTCATTTGTTCGCCCCTTTGAGCCTTGATTGATGAATAACTGCATGCTCTGATTGGCTAGTTCTAAGCAAGTTAAGCTATACCCAAACTTGCTCATCCACTCTTCAAGTATCCTCGACTGCCGATACTCTCTCTGTTGAACTGAACTGGCACTGCAAGAAATCGATCAAGCCTGTTAACAAGGAGCAAGCAAATTGGAAGATGGAGACGCGGGTGAAGAAGGAAAGAGCTGGCAAGTTTGTGCAGTTGAAATTGACTTGGAGGAAGATAGATGCTGAAGGAGGTTTTAAAACGTTACAGAAACATACAATGGATGAAAAAAAACGTTGATTAAGGTCTACGTTGGTAAAACGGCAAATTGCACTTGACACATGTTAACCCTCTGTCGTTATAAGATTGACACTGGCAAACTTAAAAATTGGTTGTCTGTTCCTGAGACATGACATCAATCTACCTTGGACAAAAAACGATCTCTCAGCAGAAGACTGACTCATATGGGCTAATGGATTAATTTGGGCGGATTTCAAAACATTTCGAAATAGCACCTGTACAGCCCGTGCTGAGTTTGAGTGCCCAGGCGAAATTTGTTCTTGTTACATTTGCCAACGTTTCAATGATGGAAATTTAGGCTTTTTTGGGGGGAGGGGACTCAGGCCCACGATAGGTTTTTTTGGGGGGAAGGGGTCTCAGGCCCACGACCTTCCCGATAAGATAATATCTTGTTGTGCTCTCGGCAAGTTAAACGTTTGTCAATTATCCAACGTTTCTTACGCTTTATTAATTTCATTGTTACATGGAATTTATTGCATTGAGAGCCCCCTAAACCCTGGAGCCCTAAGGCAATTTGTCCCCTGCCCCGTCCCTATACATCCCGGCCCCCTCTGGATGGCCCTCAAGACTCCCGATACCCTATTTTCCCGCCTCTCAGATGAGAAATTGAGGATACAAGCCTTAATCGGTATTTCCCAGAGTCCTTAAGTGATGACGTCACAATAATATATTTAAGAAATTTTCAATTCGGATCTCATAACCTGAAAGACTATCATGAAATACCTCTAAATGTGCAAAATCAGATATAAGTTTCAAATTTTGTTTAGATACGACAGCAAAAGAGTACAAGCTCTTTCCAATCAAACCTATGTAGTTTGTCAAACCAAGATACAGTAATCCATTAGCAAACTTCAAATCTTCGACTGGCTAATTAAAAAATTCTTAGAATTCCAGGCGAAAAAATTTCCTCTTTCAAATTTTCTTTCGAAAATCGAATGACGCAGGCAATTTTATGTTTCTCCACGTCTTTTGAAAGCTGAAATTTTGGTTCCCTGTTTGGCACGACATTCCACCCCCTGACAGTTCAAGACACAGTTTCCTTTCCTCTAGCATATAAACCTGCTACCACTCTCCCCCCCCCCCCCCACACACACACACACACATACACAGAACACAGGGATTTACACGAGAACTGTCATTTACAATAAATCTGCTGAATGAATTCATCGTACAATGAAAAGAAAGGCAGAGCCTTTGCTGTAAACATCTGACAATGAAAATCAATTCAACTAACGATATGCAAGAATACACCTTTTCGATATCCGCGCGATTAATTTGCATGAAGAGACTGGGGTGAGAGATTGGGGTGAAAAATTGTCACGGGCCTTTGTTTACGTATAGATACGGCGTTTACTAGCAACTAATCACAGCACGAATTTACATCAAATGTATTCGAAATTTTGTGGATTTGATTCCTAAACATCTTCCGTAGTCATTGTTCTCGAAAATAACTTTTTTAAAAGCTTCTGTCAGATGTCGTGCTCTCAGAGGCTACGCAGGGTTAGGCCGGTTTCAAATATGGTCAATGGAAATTGCGCCATCATTTCTAGAAACTGCCTGCAAAGACTTGGAGAAAACAGATTGACGACATTCATGAAGTATTTGCAAAGATTGCATATTTGGGATGCATGTTTAAGAGCGAAATTCCGGATACTTTTGATGCCAATTCGGGCAATATTTATTCGCCAGTAAACGCCGTACCTATGTGTAAACATAGGCCTGTGGCAACTTTTGTACCCAATTTCTCGCCCCAGTCTCTTTATGCAAATTAAGCGCGCGGCTATCGAAAAGGTGTATACATTGATATTGGTAATCCAACGGAAAAGGCCTTTACGGAAAAGGCATTTAGTGCTACCTCTATAGGCATTCATCTACTCTATCTTTGCACAAAACAAGACTACTATTAGAATTATAACAAAAAATGATAAAACATGGTACTTTGGTACCGATAAAACGTTTAATCTAAAAGGCCAGTCTAAAACTTCCCATTCTGTTGTTTAGGTTTTGCTTGGTTGAGAAGGGGTGTACCTTAACCTGTTTGAAGGTAGGGGACGTGCAATGTTTTAGGGGTACCTTTCTTGAAAAATGCGGAATTATCGGTATCAGGTTTTGAAATATGTGCAGAACAAAGGGTACCATTTTCAAAGAATGTTACAAAATTATTAGGAGGAAGATTGAGCATTAGCAAAATGAATGTCCAGTTAGAAATAAAAGTTTGAAATATGTGTTATATTGAGATTTTTGGCAAGGAACATTCAAAATTTGTTTGATGATTTTATTGTGCTTTAAAATGTTATATGCTTTGGGGAATTATGGGTATAGTTTTCATCATGACTGCGGAATTATGGTTCACATTTTTCAGACATGTACGGAATTATGGGTCAAAACTTTTCAACCAAAATGACACGTCCCCTTTCAAAATAAGGCTTAGTTAATCCCCCCTAACCCCGTGAGCTGTTGGCTGTTGTGTCGTATCATGCTGCATTGTGTTAATTATTATTATTATTATTATTAATACTTTGATTTAAAGTTGGCTTTTCGAAATAGCTAAAAATAAAAGGTAATTAAGGCCAACTATTTACAAAAGGTGCATACAAAGAAAATACATAATAATTACAAAAATCCTAAACCATATATAAAAGTTTTGCAAATCCTACAGTTGCAATGTTTGCATTTTGCTTTCTTAAGATGTTTTTTAAAAACAGTCAAATAGACTGAAGTTTTCACTTCTATAGGTAATTTTGCCCACACTCTTTGACCAATGAACCTTACGGTGTCTGTACCATAGAATGTGGTTCTCACTTTTGGTAAGTTTGAATTGCTCGAGCTTCTTAGTTGATACGGCATTGCCTTTTCCTCAAAAATTTCCATCATAAACGAGGGATTCAAGTGATTCCTTGTTTTGTAAATTTCAACCATGAGCAACTGTAGGTTTTTCTGATGTATAAATACCGAAATATCATTTTCTAACAATTTCTCGTAAGGAGAAGTGTTGTCTTTGTATGCGATTCGAAGGGCCTTTTCCTGTATCCTGTTTATCTTGTTATTAATATTTTTGTCATGGAACATCCAGATTAATGGGCAGTAGCTGAATTGTGACATTATAAAAGTGTTCATCATCAGTTTATAAAAGTGTTCATCATCACTGCTAAAAGTACAATTGCAATGACTTGTGGGCTCTGGCAGACATTCTTTATGGCATTAAATTGAAGTTATGATTGATCAAAGGGTTTCCATCTTCGTTACCTTCTCTATTGGTATGGCATCTTCTTTCTTATAAATTCTTATGAGTTTGCTAAAGTTTACCTCATTTTTAAAAGCTTTAAGATTACTTCCATTGAAGCTTCTACTAGTTAACTTGGATTAGTGTTGCGTATTGCATTAGTGTTTGACATGCTCTACTAGAGTCCGTTAAAAGGGGCCCCATCTCAGTTTTCCCTTAAGGCCCAAGATGCCTCCATTACGCCACTCACCTTATTCTACAGTAATTTCCTACATTTGAGAGTGTTGCCGAAAGAAATAGCATTATTGCACATAAGTTCATAACAAATGCCCCAATGTTTTAATTGCCTTCATTTTGTTCCTAACCGCACTAATGTTTTATCTCACTATTCCATTCGCATAATAACAGTGCCATTTTCACAAGGGCACAGTGCTACCCCCGCTGCCCCCGCTGCCCCCGTGCTTCCGGCGCCCCTGACAACAATACGCAGGTAATCAATCATATAAGAATTAAAAATATACGAAAATATTCTCTAAAGCGACGCCTAATAAGAGTTAACTGTAACAAATGAAAGCCAAAGGGTTCTGATTGCAAAGATATAGTTGCCAAGAAACTTGAATAAAAGAAATAGAGAGCTGATAAGTGAACATACTAGCTTGAGCTGCTTGCCAGTGAGTCAACACTTTTGTTAGAAGCCTGAGACTCCGTCCTTTCCAGTGTCGTTGGTGTGCCTGGGGAGGAGCCATCTACTGAACCATTGGCAGAGGCGGACCTTGATTTCTTGCCTTTTCTTGAAAAGGCCTTTTTTACTTTCTTCATTTTCAACGACCCTGAAAAGACGAACAAGATGCTAAGGCTCACGAATGCTTCGACTTTAGGCGTGTTAGGCTGCGCTTTGTAAAACAGGAATCATTTTTGTGGTTTACGTTAAGAATGTACATTCATTGTGTCGAGAAGAATGCAATCACTCACTGGAACTTCAATTTATCCGCCTTGGAAATCCACAATATTTCGAAACTATGCTATTCATTTAAAAGCTCGACAGGGGACCGATGTTTCTAAACCAAGAGCTGGTTTGAAAGGGCTTTTAACAGGGCTGTTGAAAAAATATTTTTATTAATGGGGCAAGGGGGGATCTGGGAAAGAACAAATTATTCTTTCATCCTATTTAAGGCTTTGTTATAGAAATAGTAAATCATTAGTGCGAAATTGTTTGAGGTGCAGGCCCCAGCCAGCTTTCCCGCTGCTGATGGTCCAGCTCAATCGACAAAACTGATTTGATATTGTAAACAATATTTTTTCGGTGCATAATACTTATAATTAAAACCCTCTGTTTAACAATTGGGCGTAACAAAAATTTTGTCTTTTGTAAAGAAGATTCGTGTCTTTTATAGACAGTATAACTATATTATTGTTCTTATTCAATATTTAATATCGATATAATTTTAATTAATTCCTTCACTTTGAAATATCGAAAAATTTGATACGGCTTCCTGAAAAGCAGTCTCTTGAACTGATGGGGGTTGAATATCTTCGATTGGCCACCACAGCAGACACACCTCAAAATACTGACCGATCAGATATCACAGAACTGTTAACAAACTCAACAAAAAAAGAATCGCTTAGTCGCCACCCACCAAAAAATTTCCGTTGTAGAATCTCGTTTACACAGCAAAGCAAATTTTTTCGAATAAAGGGGTGTTAAAGACGACTATTAGATCCCTACATCTTTGCAGGCCCCAGGCTGGAGAGTATGGCAAGTGTACACCCAAGATATTGTTTCTATACGTCCCTGCACACCAAGTAAAGGGTGTGGCAATTTGAGATCTGGGTGTCATGAGTGTGTTCCATTGCTTAGGGAAGATAAAGAATTAAGCTTCCTCAAAATCGACGTAATTTTGCACGCTCACTCGTTCACGGAAACATCGTGGCTTTCTTTCTCATCTCTTCTCATTTGAATTTGATGTCTGGTGGGGCGCATAATGAATGGTTTTGTTTACGTCCCCTTTATCTAAAGGCTACATTCATGTTTGTTTTTAGCACAATCTACCGAACCAGCTTATCTTAGGGCCTGTGTACATGATCCCGTTTTTTTATTTGGGACGTTTTTTTATTTGCATTTACATGAGAAGCACTGCCGGGACGGGATGAAATTTGGCGCCTTTTTGAAAACACATTTCGTGCTATTTTTGAAAAATTAGCGCATTCAGATTTCAAAATGGCTGCTCACAGCTTGTTGGTCAAGAAGGACAAAGTCATTGCCATGATATTGATGCAGTTATCGTTTCTGACAATCAAAATTTGTAACATAAACTTGCTGAATGTGATTGAAAAGTTATATGAAAATTTTGTTGTCTACCCTCCAGCTCTGAATGTGCTTTTGAAGAAGAACCTCTAAAAACTGAAAATGCGCCTTAAAATTTCTCGTAAACTCCTTAGAAAGCGTTGGGTGACATGGTTCTCATGTTAAAGGCATGCGCATTGACATTAACTTCATCCCGGCAAGGCGGGCTATCCCGCTTGTTTCTGTTTACATGAAGAAAATCATCCCGGCCAGACGGGATATCCCGCCTTGCCGAGACCGGATGAAAACATGCCGGCAAGACGGGACGGGATTAAAACTCGCATGTAAACGCAAAGTGACAATTGTGTGTGCTTCTATAGGCAGCTGTGGTATCTTGGCAAAGCGAGATATCCCGGCAAATCGGGATCATGTAAACAGGCCTTTAAACCGGAAACCGGCAAGGAGGGCGGATGAGCTACGACCCCAGGGGTCAACGGCTTTGGGCAGAAGAGCTCCTGTAAAGAGGGATGGGGTCCCTTTAAAAACACTGTAGAGGTGGTTCTGGGTGCCCATCTCTACTATTAGGCCCTTAGTTTTATTTATGACCATGACAACAAACCAAAACTCAGATTTTGGGATAGGTGAAGGGTCACGGTAGCCAACCTTCTGATAGAAGATGGTACCTGATGATGATGAAACCGGAAAGTTCATATAACTTTAAATTGATTTCAATGCGTGTTGCGATCATTGAAATTTTTAGGCGATAATCTGTCTAAAACTACAGCAAAATTCTCGAATTAGGCAGGTTGAAAGTTCCAGATCTTTTCAGAGACTCTGAAATAAAATAAAAGTTGTTCCTAAAAGGAATCGCGCGAAAGCCTACAAAAATAGGTTGATAACAATAGATTCTTGTTTGTTTACAATCTAATTAAGATGTTTACCTTTGCATATATTCCTTATTCAATATCTATATTTATTATCCATAGTCAGTGAATAGAGTTAACAAGTCAAGGATTAAAAGGTATTTTGATGCTGATGGAAAAAGCTGAAAAGAAATTGTTTCTTTTGATACCTGATTTAACATTGTCAGATTCGTTGAAAGAGCTGAACACTTCGTGTCTTTCAAAAACAAATTCCAAAGCTGGGTTTTTATTGTGATTATGATCCATTTTGATGATATTCACAAGAAAATAAGTCACAAAGCTGGATGGCAATGCGAATGTGAGCAGATTCTTCCATCACATGGACTAGCATCACAGTATTTAACACGCAATCACCAGAGCGAAACGAATTAATGATGCTGGGAGTTGCGACCTCGTTCGTACCTTTGTTATAGATAGCCTTGATAACAGGGGAAACAAAGAGAAATAAGCTGATTGAGAGTGGTGGGAATGCAGCCGAATCTCAGATGCATCTTTAAATACATTTAATGACGACATTAAAAATCTAGAAAGTACAGCGTGATAAATCCGTCATTGTATTCTAATAGGGTTAACAATAAGAGGAAACCAGTTTCGCAGATGTTTACACGGGGTCGATCCCGGATTGGACAGCACGGCTTTCTAGGCCCTTTTGAAAGGAATTGTCATGCGTATTGCTTATGCCATCAACAACACAAAGAAAATACCGCTAAATTTATAGGAAGGCCGAGAAAAACAAATTGTGTATTTTGAGTGAAGAAAAGGGCCCCGTTTCTTAATATCACGATGGAGTAAAAATATTATAGGTTGGAGCCTGTTTGCTAAATTGATCAATAAACTCGTGAAACTTCCCCCGTCTTGTTTTGTATTTTCCATCTTGTGGGCGAAAAGAATAGCAAGATCGGACCAAATGTCGAAGTACTGTGCTCAAAGTACATCAATCTGGAGAATTTATCAGCCTCGTTTCATATCCGTGCCAAGTTTTTTATAAATCGTTCATAGAAAAGATGCTGGGATCTCAAAAAATTTGTTTTTTCAAATGCAACAATCAATTAGGAAGAGCCCGAAAGTTAATGGGTAACACTGGCTCATCAAAGCGTCTGAAGAAATGGTAATTTAAATACGTTGCTTTTTCGATTGGCTAAATTGAGGCAAACTGTTTTTTCATTTGCTAATGAAAATTAGCAGGGGAATAAACCACACATTCGGATAAAAAGCTAACCCATGCCTAAACTAAACATTTTCTAATCACGACCCCTTGTCATAAAGAACACAGATTCGGCCCAGATCGAGCTCACCTCTAAGGATGGGTCAAATTAAGCCAAAGTTAAACCCGGGTAAAGTCGATCCCAATGATGATTACATTTCACTTGGGTCAAGTCTGGGATAATCTGTGCTGTGTGAATAGCTGTAGTCGTATAGATAAAAAATGTAGGCTGCAGTAGGCTAATGAGGGGGGGGGTTAGGAGAAGAAGAATACAGCCACTAGCAAGAAGTCGTCATTTCCTAGGGCACTGAAACTAAAGAACGGCGGGTGTGCAGTTGATAATCAGTTCAGCTAATAAACCTGAAACTTCATAAGGCATCCTTTCTCCACAGGGGTGTAAGGCAAGGGGGCTGAGGGAGACTGAGCCCCCCTTGTTGTTAATGCTGAAAACTAGCCAATTTCTACTTTGGCTATCATTTTTCGCAGCGTTTTGCGCACGAACCCCTACCCCTTGTTATTTTGATAGCACTACACCCCTGCTTTTCCGTATTCGACAAAATCGACCATACCTTCAAATAATGATAGATCATTTCAATGAGACAAAATGGAAAATCTGATACTAAATTCTAACCACTTTAAATACCTCAAGGACTCTATGAAGTAAGCTACCAAAAATTATTAGACTAAACACCACTGGCGAAATGCTTTATAGAGATTCATTGGTACATTTGCATCACCTTGATTGCATTTGAAAGAATTGGCCTGAGCATCAGGTTTGCAGAATAAAATTTAGTTGTAGGTGGTTGGTAGCTCGAAAGGCAAAATACTACCAAGTCTCTTTATTAGCTACTCCTATCCTCTTCGTACGCTTTCTGATAACCGTTCTAATGTTAAAAAGCAGGGCTATCAAAATATATTCTGCAAGAAAATGCATTTCCAAAGACAGTTGTCAAGTGCATCTGGGCAAATGAAACTCATGGCTATGGAAGTATAAATATAAACAGTTCTGTTCATTACATTATCAATTAGGAAATTTGTTTGGCATAACAGCATAACATAACCTAGGGGTATCCTCAATGTACTTCATAATTAATTCTACTGGGAGGAAATAAAAGGCCCCTACTACTGTAATGGCTGAATGTTTTATATTACCAAAGACTGAGAATCAGAAGACGGTATTTGAGTAGAAAATTGCAGCTTTACCTTAAGAGACGCGTATGAACCTTTCGATGAAAACAGCAAAAGAAGCCAATTCACCAACCTTTGGTAGTTGCTTACAGAAATTGGCATCAAAAGGCATTCGGTTGTAGACAAGAAAAAAATTACCGAATGTGGCCCACAATTGAATGTGGTTCATGTGGAATTCTACTACGAATGGCAACGAATTTAACATAATAATCAGGATTATCTTTTTCTATAGAACTGATAAAGGCCACACTTGAAATCTACAAAGTAGAGGTATTTCCAAGTCGATGAAGCGTAGTGGATCAGCGAAGAAGAGACACGTCCAGTATCTTACTTACGAAGTACTTCATATACAGGTTCAACTATAAACCCTTCCATCGATGACAAATTATAAATATATCACGATAAAAACTCATTACTTACTTCTTATTGATTCCATTTTTCTTCCTTGCGCAAACTGGCTTGGTAAGATGTTCAGGATACGGCCTTTAGTGTGGGCATATCACAAAACATTCTGTTTACATCCTAGTGTAAAGGCCCACATTTTCTGTTGATGCAGAGCAAACACGCAATTGTCTTGAAACATTTGAAATATGACAAAGAAAATGTATTTGTAAAGTAAAAGCATTTAAGCAACGCGTAAAAATGGCTGGCTGGCTGGTTCACTTACAGACTGGCTGGCGCAAAGGGTTGGTTCAGCAAAAGATTATATCTAAATAATACCTGCAGAAGAGAACAAAAGGTTATGCTTCAGAATAAAATGGAACGAGCAATAGATAACGAGAACAAAGAAATGTCGGTGACTGTTGTCAAATCCTTCGTATGATTTTGTGCCACGTTACTAGAAGATTTTTCTAATTCATTTTTGCCTAAGGGGTTGCATTTTTTTAATCACATAAAAACATAAATAGTTTCAGAAAAATAGAGAATTATTTCAGATCAGTCTATGTTCAGATCAGACTGATTACAGAGGTACCTGTAAAAGTTATCAAATTTTAGAAAACATTGAAAATGGAGAGGAATCTCTGATTAAACATGGAAAAAAAACAAAAGGCTCAAAGAACAATGCTAAAGCTAAAAGTGAATTACTGTGTGGAGTTTCGTATCACCATGAAAACCAACTGAACTCATTTGTTGATTTTTCACTTCAAATATTATGGAAATTTCCTTGATCAAAGATGGAATTCCTTGAACAAGCAACGATGAAGCAGAGCTATTTTTCATTGCAAACAACTCCTTATCTTGTTTGTTGAAAACATAGATAACTCTGGTGCAAAGAGGATAATGACCACTGCCACCTTTTCTCACTACATTAATCTAGAGGCAAACATAAAAATCCGCCGTAAAAAATAGCTTTCTATCTCAGCCAACTGACAAACCATAAGCTGACCATGGTCATGATATAAGAAGATTGGCTTCTTTTTTAGCTTTGACGTGACACATAGTCCTAAGGGTTCACTTGAATAAGGGGCACGAAAAGACAAGACATTCAATGACATTCCGGCCTAAGCCATCTTACACCTCTTCCTTCTGACATTTTCAATGAAGTCTCTGGGAAGTAGCCCAAGAAACATAAGACATTGAATGAAAAATCGTTGGTTAATTGTTGCTAGAAAATATGAAATCCTGAAGTGTGCGATACGTAGCATTGTTTGTTTCTTTCAAGATTTTTTACGGCTTACACTTTTACTATGATAGTAATATGGCAGCTGCAACCTCTATTCGGCATTATCTTTATGTTTTGCGATACACTAGCTACAATCTCTTAAAAATCGATTATATCTTAATATCAAACATAAAGGTTTTAAAGTCTTACTGTCGTGATAAATTGCCTGACAGCCTCGTTTTGATCATTTGTTACAAGAAACCTTCCTGGGCGGTCACACACTAGAAGCGCTTTTTTGTTTGATCCAATCACTGACAGAGTAAAAAACCCATTCAAGAAAAAAAAACAATTTTGATAGAAGGGAAACTGTTTTGCGTAGCCTGGAACATGCCTGAACACATTGCAACTGATTGATTTGACCAATTAAGCAGAAGTAAGCCCGAACGAATATTTAGGCCCAACAAGTATGTCATAAAACTTACCTGCCAGAATCAGACACAACTTTTCTACTGGTGTTGTGAATAACATTAACAAGTTATTCTATGCCTTGTATTCTGTCAGTTTCTGGCATTCCTTCGACAGACTTTAGACATTCGCTTTATCTTCGGGCGGTCTATCATGATCATTGGCTTGTTGGATAGCTTTGTCAGAAATGTCTTCGAAAATATCAAGCAAACGTTGTAAATATTCTCCATTTCTGGTTTGATGGCATCGCGCTCGACAATTAAAATATTGCTCTTTCGTTTCCTTTGAACAAGCAACGTAAGTCTTCTAATATTTAGGCCGACCAGCCATTACAGTAGAATCAAACTGTTCTGAGATCAAAGAACACCGCGCAATTCGAATACCGCGCTCTAGCGCTTGATTCTTACGGGCGTTATATAGCGACAGTAAGACTTTAATTAACTAAAAAAGGTTTTACCTGAAAATTAAAGAATAACTTTAAAATAAAACATTCGTGGCAAATTTTGATTTAGAAGTTTTGACATGGAAACATTGATATACATAGAAAATACCTCGCAAGTTGGGAGTAGAAATTTAACTGTTTGATTGCCGATCCCTTACCTTTGAATTTGTTGATTGAGTGAGTCTATCTGGTTATCGCAATCCTCAACAAGATATGAAACTCTTTGTCGAAAATCGTCTTTTTCTGAGAAGAAACTGTCGTCTAATTTTTCTGAAATGTCAGAAACTATTTGCGCATCGGGCTTCATTGTGCTGATAACTGAAAGGTGATCCTGGGAGAATGAGGTGAAAAGATACAAGTAAAGAATCAAAGGTACTGGGTATCTCATAAAATGTCTCACAAGAGAAAATATAAAAGGCTACTTCCTTCTGTTGAATTAACAGGCAGCTCAAAGACATTAAACAAACCTAACAAAACTACAGTAGAATGAGCTTAGAAAAGTGCACACATGCAGAACACAGAAAAGTTAGAAAGAAATACAGGAAAGGAAAGGAAATCATAAGTACAAATGAAATAATTTGGTTAAAGTGGACAGATATAATGAGAAATATAGTTCTTCAGAATTTAACTAAAAACATCAATATGAAGTACCTCCATCCTACAGAAAGTTCCCCAAAAAAGGAGATCCTACTTTTTCAAGAGACAGACTGTTTTTGGTCTTATTTGAAGATGCATATGAGAACTGTAGGGTTAGAGACTCTTACATAAGTTTTTTTTTTAAAATATGTCTTTTGAAAGGGTATTTTTCGATTATGCAAGGTAACAGGGATGTCTCGTTACAAAAGATAGTTCAGGGGACAGTTAAAGGAAATAGTTATGGTTTGTCTAGCCAAAAAGGGTGCTAAGAACAAGCTGCTTGATCCTTGGCAACATCCTGAAACAGCCTGGAAATGCCTAAATTCCTGGGATCTTCTCTAGGCAGATATTTTGTAAAGAAAGCTGCAAAGCGAACCAGCAAACTGCGCCATAACAGTACCTGATATTCACGCGCCTTCTCCTGTAATCCACTCTCCATTGCATTATTATTGGCATCAGCTGCTAAAAGATCTTCTCCTCGCTGCAATGCCCTTTTTATTTCTTCAACGGGCAACGCGAGCAGTTCATATAGGTTATCAGTTATCCTGCAAAAAGGACTACAGAGTTAGATTATCATTTATCATCAATGTAACAAAAAACAGCGTTAAAAAAGGCAATTCATTAATACATATACTCTGGAATAAGGGACGCTAAGATTTTGCTGTGAAGATAAAAATGGTTTGTGATTCGTGAATTTGTACGTACCTGTTTTTCACTGCTGCAACGTTCTCTCCCAAGTCAACAAAGGCCTCAATCATCCCTTGAATATTTGTCGTCACTACTTCTGCGTCTTCTTCCGATAATAGATCAAGCGAATCGCCAGCCATTTCTCCCGTTCTAATCGATTCGATTCTCGATTCAAGAAGACGTAGTTCATCAACGTAATCCTGAAAAGACAAAGAAACCTTACTTTGACTAAAATGAATCTATTGACTAGGAGAAATGGCTCCAACAAGTGACCGGTCTTCGACAAATACCCTGCAACCACCGCCTTGCTTACTACCGGAACATGTAAACCAAAGATTCAGAGCAGTCATTTTCTTGCTTCCATTATGTTCTGCAGCTCTGACTTAGTCAGCAGTACACATTTTTAAATACCTGATTCAATGTAGCAGTAGGTTGAAAGGAGCACTTCCTGCAGCAGATGATATTTTTGTTTTTAGGGTTGACTTGTTAAGGGGAATCATACAGATTATTCCATGAATTCTTTGGAAATAAGAAAACAACCTCGTTGTATCCTTTCTTCGCATGTTAAGATGAATCAGACGGCAGATTTTACCTGAAAATTCATATATTGATCGAACGCTGGCTCCAGTTGCGAGGGATATGTCGAATATGCCCTAAGCCTCTCTTTGTTCTTCACAAGCTCGTCGTCAACTTTTTTGATTGGGTCTTCAATGTAGTCAAGAAGCATTTCGCGAAGTCTGAAGAAAAAAAGCAAAAAAAATAAGCCTATGTTTTGAATAACATAGATGAATGACTAAATGAAAATTTCAAATGACATTCGCGATAAAAGCATGACATTTAGAGGGGAAAATGCATAAAACGTAAAATAAGGCGCATTGTAAAAAATCATTAAAATTCAATCTCTACACTAGATTATAACAGTTTATTTTACCATTCCGGATACCTTAATTGGGTGCTATTTAAAAGCAATTGCCATTTTAAACCACGAAGAAAGTAACGGAGGATTGTTAAGAAAATGTTCAGCTTAAAGAAACTATTGTTAACGTTAAGCACTGGATGTCACTTTTTGCTCTTACAAAAACCAATGAATCCACCATCGAAATTCTAAGACACACCCTTCCTGTCGCGTTGATGTTTGGTCGAAAATCTTTTGCCAAAGTACTTTTAAGGAATTTAATTCTTCTTGTAGAGGTTCAATTTCTTCTTCCGCAATAAAATCGCGTGAAATCAGCGATTCTATTTGATTCACAAGCTCGCCAACCTTCAACTGATGCGGCTGAAGCTCCTCAACGAAGCCCTGAAATTTCAAATGTACATTAAGGTGAATTTCCATGTTTTGTATGAATCAAATCAAGACTCTTGTTATGTATAGAAACAAATAGGTTACAGTCCTTCATATGTATATCTGCACTGACGTTCTTTCGAGGTAAACGAGTGCAAAAACACAGGGGCGTCACTTGAGGGGGTTATGGGAGGGAGGGGGATAGTTCACGAAACCTCCCCCCCCCAACCATGAAAGTACGGCCTTTTCGCAGAGAAAAAAATGATTTTTGCAATGTTTTCTACCAACGGATCTGTTTTGTAATTTTTCTTATGTAACTGTAACAAGAAAGTAGGTTATGCTTGTCATTTGTTTACCCAAAAAGTAAAATGATACAGACTACCAGTGACACGAAGTAGAAATTGCCAGCGTGATCTTGGGCTGGATGGAATAGATTTCTGATTTCCTTAATTGTTACACCCATTTCTATGGTTACACCGTTGGTTGATATTTGTGTCTTATTTAAAAACCATATACTAGAAAGACAAGCACCGCTGTAAACGGGGTTTTTTGGGTCAAAATTGGATGGAATAGTTTTGCATATTTGGGTCTAAATTTGCTTTGACCATAACCAGAAGCGTGAATTTAAGAAAGGAGCCAACTATATACGGTTTTTAAATCTATTTTCTGTGGATGAGAAAGGGTTCTATTGTATAAATTCCTGTAGGTTTTGAAGCTTGTGTTTGCCAGATGAAGATTATGTCATCGATAAATCTTTTCCAAAGTATTTGACTACGCCCCATCGGGGCATTGCTCAAGATATGTTGTTCTATTGTTGTCGTGAATATGTTAGGATAATTTGGGGCAAAGGTTTTCCCATCGCAGTGCCTTAAGGGAAGTTAATAAAATTTACCATTACAATCTTCTTTATAAGAGACAGTAAATTGAAGTTCAGGCTGGTTGTTCTTAATTTTTTCGAAAATCTGAGGCTGAATTGTTCTTAATTTGTTCTTAAATTTATAGGGTATAAGTAGTGCGATTGCTAGCTTTTCATTCTAGGGAGGTGTCCAGGCCTCATTTGCCAACCAATTGCGTGAGAAAACCTTCATTTGCCGCCATGTTTGAATATTCACCGAAAAAGCATCCCAAGATGGCAAAAAACTCCTCGTTTTTGAGACATTTTTCATTTTTCAAAGTTACATTTACGGTAGCTCAGCCTCTGCTTATTCTTAATTTGTTCTCAATTTTTGACTAATTTTGAAGCTCGTGTTTTATAAAAAAAATTTTATATAAAGAGAGTGTAAAGGTAATATAATTGTGTTTGAGAATAAAAATCACCTGTTGTATTTTATATGCAGCAGGGTAGTTTCCCCGTAATGATTTTTGATGTCATAGAGGGAAGCTTTGATACCTTCACCCTGTGAAATGCTAGTGTGTATATCGAAAGTGCGTTGTAAAAATGAGCTCATGCTCTTTGAATCCAGGATTGGGGGCTGCCTCACTCATTAAAAAACTTTCTCTTGCTCGTCTCCCCAAGGTTAAGCAAACATTTCGGTGAACGTGGGGATACATTGAGCAAGGACCTTAGCGGTATTTTAGTGTTATTGGAACTGAGGGCCAGTTCCCAATATTTCCAACTTTTGCCAGGGCAAATATGCAGCCACCCCCCCCCCCAACATATGAAGTGACGCCCCTGCCAAAACAGCAATCCCAAAAATGTTGCCACGCCAACTTTTATTCGAGATAGACACAGGTTGACAGGAAATTTAGGCCTAGTTTTTATAGACCACCGCAGCAGAAGGTTGATTTACTTTCAATCGAGTTCAAAATTTCATTCGAGGTTTGGGGCTAATTTTAAAACGTATTTTTGGTTGTTTCAAATGTAGCAACTCAATTACCTTCAGTGGCGTCGCTTGACCTTGCAGACTAGGGGTGGAGGGTCATAAATAGAAAAATTTGCCGACGAAGATATAGATTGAGAAGAATTGAGAAGAATTTAGGTGCTTTTTCACCTACTGATAGATGATTTTACCGAACAAATAAGGACTTTGAAGTTTGGAAATCTACGAACAAGAAAGAGCTGCCAATGCTTTTGAATCGGAATATAGATCTTCTTAAAACAAAATAACAAGAAAAAAATGCTTCAGGTTTATCAGGTTAAAAAAACAAATTTCAAACTCAGAAAGCATTCATAAAAATTATCAGATCAAAGGCCTAGCAAAAATTTTGTTCCTAAGAAAACCAATAGAAACAACGAAGGATGGCCTCATTCAAATCTTAAAAGGGTTTATGCTTGTTACAGCACTCGAGGCAAGTCTCTGGATGGTATTAAGATAGAGGATGACGTATCCAGTCTCCTTTTGAGACCGTTGCTGCTAACTTACCATTAATTTTTGGTACTGGTCCAGAAGTTCAGTATCTTTGAGATCCGAGAGAAGTGTCGCGTTTGCAAAAAATTCTTCGCAACCGCTTAAAAACTCCATTTCCAATCCAATATAGGACTTCAGTTCCTGAATTTCTTCCAGTGTCACTGTTTCATCCTTGGAATGAAAGATAAAGTTATCAACAACATTAGCAGTTGGCTAAGTCTTTTTTGAAGGTGTGTAGTAAATACCAAGGACCACGTAAGCAAGGGGGGGCTACGGGGGCTTTAGCCTCCCAATAATTTTCAAAATGTACTTAAAGCCAAACAAAAATCGCCCTGCTCTTGGTTTTTAGCATGTTTAGCCCCCTCTAAAAAACGTTTAATGGGGGGGGGGGGAGTTGATGGTGGGGTGATGACGTGCCACAAAGAGTTATTTACTCCAATTGCAGTGGGGACATTTGAAATACTTTAATAACCAAATTGGGATGTCATATATTCATAGTCTAACTTTGATCTTGGAATGGCTGAGTGGAAATGTTAACACGCCGAGCAGAGAAATTGTCGAGAAAAGCGCAGTCTAGCAAGAAACAAGCAGGCCGTGCCGAAGAACGCTTAGAGGGCCCTTAGGCCCTACCGAGGAGTTGAAGGATCCGGTAGAGCAATCCAACTAGCAAATGCTTAATTCCATTTCAGAAATCCTCAACAGCAAATTGGCTATTTTAGCTACTAAAGAAGATGTCAGTGATTTAAAAAATATTATCAATCAACAGAGATTGAAGATTTTTTGAAATGCTGGAGGCCAAGTGTTTTGATAGAGAAGTACGATCAACGTATCGATGGTTTAGAGAAAAGAGCGTCTGAAAAATAGCGATATTGACGCAATAAATGAAAGAATAGAGAAACTTGAGTTGAGAACCGATGTCAATATAGCAGTATCACAGAAGGTTTATCGTTCGTTTTGCAACTTGGCGTCAACGCACGCAAGTATGTAAAGCAGGAAAAGTCGCCAAAGATTTAAAATACGCCTTGATTTGACACGGAAACGGATCAAGTTGCTCAAGAAAGCTAATAGCTTGTTAGAAAAATTGATGGATGCTTTGCCTTTGCTGACATTGACTGCAGGCTATGTTTAAAGTTAAGCGATAAGTATTGCTACTTCTCTACTGAGCCAGAATTAAGCATATCTAGATTCCTAGGTTAAGGGGAATCCCCATCAAAACGAATCTCAGTGATCGCTTCACGCGGTACGTTATAGCTGTGGTGGCTCAATCAAGGCTCAATAATATTCCACGTTCCACAAGGCTCAATCTTGGGATCTTTACTGTTCCTTATATATATATCAATGATTTGACTGAAGGCCTGGAATGTACTGTTGAATTATTTGCTGATGATACTTCTCTTTTTACCAATGTAAACAATCCTAAACTAGCAGCTGATGACATGAACCATGACCTTGATCGTATGCGATTATAAGCAAATAAGTTGAGAATGTCCTTCAACCCTGATCCTACAAAGCTGTGGAGATAATTTTCTCAACAAAGAGAGACAAAATTGAACATCCTGCGATATTTTCTAATAATACCCAAGTAATGAAAGTGGATGAGCATAAGAATCTTGGGCTTACACTCGACCCAAGACTTTCTTTCATTAGTCACATCAATGCAGCTATTGCCATATCGAGAAAAGCAATAGAAATGTTGAAGTTTCTTCCAAAATACCTTCTTCGGGAGACTTTACAAACTTTATGTGAGATCTCACCTAGACTATGGAGATGTGATTTACCACATTCTATGCAAGGAAACCAGTCCAAATAGCCGCGGAAATATCATTATGTAAAAACTCGAATCGGTACAATATTCTGCAGAATTAGCAGTAACAGGAACATGGAAGGTACCCCTCGTGAAAAGCTGTATCAAGAGTTACGGTGGGAATCTCTGTACTCGAGAAGATAGAATAGAAGACTTTTTATGATCTACAAGATAATCAACAATCTGATGCCAGATTATACAAGAGATCCTATTCCACTGCTGAATCAACCAAATTGTGCTTTTCGCAATCAACCCGTTGTTGGACAAATTAGGGCCAGAACTGAAAAATATATGTCAAGCTTTTTCAACAACAGCTTGCATGAATGAAGTAAACTCGATCTTGAAATCAGAGAATCGCCTTCCATTGACAACTTCAAGAATAGATTGCTGTCGATTATAAGGCCAATATCCCTAAACCTCTGTTTTTCTACTTCTATGATCTATGAGGGCTTTCTTTATAAACTCAACTTAGGTTAGGGTTGAGCAAACCAAATTTCCAAAAATTCGGTCATTATTTTAGTGACAAAATCAACCCAATTTTTTCGATCAACGATGGTTTCGAGAATACGGAGCACTTCATATTGTTGTGCCATTTATTGAAAAAAAGTTTAATCCAGGGCGAGAGCTTTTTTGAAGAGAACCTCTGTTGTAAGATTTTATGACATTATGCAAGGTACAGGCGCCAAAATAGCTTTCGCATGGGCTGCATGCAGAGCGGCCTCTGTTATGCAAATTAGATGATCTAGACGCAAAAAAAGATTTGGAGTGGGCCCACGCAGATTTGGTTGCCACGCAGATTTTAGTATCACACCGGTGTCATATGCGTTTCGGTAACCTTATGCATTCCGGTCCGGGTACACAAACGCATGACCATTTTGGTTATGCAAAAACGTACCCAAGCATTTAAACAATAGGGTACGAAAACGAATGGTGGAAATTAGCATGCAAAACGGTCCTGGTACACAAACGCATGATAATTTTGGTTATGCAAAAACGTACCCAAGCACTTAAACATTCTGGTACGAAAACAAATGGTGGAATTTAGCATGCAAAACGGTCCTGGTAAACGAACGAATGGCGCTGACTACAGACCCAAGGGTCTGTGGTTCGAGTCCCTGGCATGACCAAACTTTCGACCAGAGTGTGGAGAGTCGCCAGCTCTCTGTAATTCCAGGCGTAGGAATCACTAGGTGTGGTCACATCGAGAGGAAGGACCATGACACTACTCGATAAGCATAAGCTTCTCAGTGTCCTTAAAAACTACCTTCGGATGCTAGGTAGCAACAAATATAAATAACATTGCACTACGATGAAATCACAGGATTTGAAACACATTGCGTTTCACAATGTTACACTTTTGCATAGGGTACCAAAACGCATATTACACCAGCACTGCAATAATTTGAATTTGCAAACGTTCCAAATCCTGTCCTTTTAAAGATTCTTTGTACGGTGAAAAAATTGTCACTTGAAGTAAATAAATTCATTCTGGAATCTACAATCTTGTAAAAGAACGGAATGCTTCATATGATAATATGATCACTTTCATTAAATATCTCTTGTGCCCAACCCACTTATTTGTTATTTTCAGTTATTAAAACGTACCATCTTGTACCTGTAGTTTTCTAAATTTTTTTTCTTTCTTTTTCTTAACATTCATTATAAATACGCATAGCAATTATATTTGTTTGTGTTTGTCTGTTTGTATTTGTATGTAATGGCCATGGGGTTTTCATTTTCCTTTGCTCCCCATGGAATCGCACCTGTAGTATTGTAGAGTAATTAACAAGTATAGTATAATGTAGTTTGTATTGTAATATTTTATTTGGATAAATAAAAAGCGTTTTAGCCCCCTCAATATGTAATATGCTTTGTGGTCCTTGGTAAATACTACTGCGAATATAAATAAAACATATATTTCAAGATAAAATCTCTTGTATGGAAACAAATAACATGAATTGGAATAATTCACAAAAATGAAAGCATTTTCCAACATTTCAGAAGAATCAGAGCACACGAGACACAATCCAGTATCGGCTCATGCCGGTACGGAAATACCTAAATTTCAAATACAGACACAAAATCAAATGAAAAATTAAAGAAAGAATCGCAAGCAGCTTATATGTCAAGGAACGCGAAAGTGTGGAGAATCTCGATTTTTCAACTTCAGCAAACTGTGAACTGTGAATCGACTTAAAAGGAAATACCTTTTTGGGCTCCAGCTCTTTTAACTTCTCATACAGGGTACTGATGTAAAGAACGACAAGTCGGCTATCGATCATCTCGCGTTGAAAGTCTAGAAAGTAACATCGATGATATCAGTGATGGATTTTGCTTAAATAGAGGAAGATTTTCAATAACAGAGGCAACAAGACAGATATCCTATTCTTACAGCCAGGATAGCTGACAGGCTTAAATACAATTTTCATTGATGTTTTCCTGGAGCATCACGTGCAGGGGGAATGAGATGTTGTTCTGCCATGACGATGCCTTTTTAGACCAACTTGAAGATCTGTAACATGGAAACAGGAGATTTTTGGACCCGAACATCAGTAGTGTAGGGAAACCTGTGTGGACACGCCATTAAGGCGGACATCTCTATAAGGCGGAACCTTTGTCAGGTCTCTGCCAAATCATGTACAAAATAAAGAATAAGTATCATGTATAAAACGAAAAACTCTAAAAAGCGGATAGCGGATGCTTTTCTACGCCCCTCTCTGGAAAAATAACCTTCTTAAAGCATGTTTTTATAAGCTGTAAAGCTTTCTCTTGCCAAAGCTCTGTAAAGCTTTCTCTTGTCAAGGCTCTGTAGAGATCTGACATATTTTTCATAATCATTCTTTTGGGGTGCGTTTCTATAAATACCGATTCCCAAAAAAAAGTTGAATTTGTATAAGAAGATCCGTATTGGAAAACCAAAACATTGACATTTTGAAGCAAGGCGCAAACTGCCTGTCACTGGAGCAAACACAACAGTTAACAGTATCCCTTCCTAATTTTCGCCATTACTAGCTGTTCGTTTTCGAGAATTTTTTCTTTGTTCACAGTCAGGGCCGCCGTGAAGGGGGCAAGGGGTAGGAAAATTGACCCAGGACCTCCAAAACTTTTCGGCGACCTCTTTCACAGTTACTTGTTTAGTGTAAAGTTTATATTCATTGATCGTTTTCTCCAGTTTACTTTTTATCTTCTAAAAACTGTTTTTTAAAGAAGCTTTTTTCTTATGTATGCTAAAGAAGGCGGTTATAACAACAGGAACTTTGTTTGCCCTCCTCGACACAGAAAAAAGGAGAGTTTCTTCGAGGCGTACACCTGGCCTAGGATTTTAGGTGTTTGCCTCAAAAGAGTTTCACAATACTTTAAAAACATTTGTTTCAGAAAGAACAAGAAAACAAACAGTTACCTGACGGTTCCAATAATCTGTCGACTCCAAATGAGTTCTCGGCCAACGAAAATGCGTGTTCAAGATTGTCAACGGGTCCATTGGATAGGAGAGACTTGTAAATAAAGAGGTTCGGTCTGGAAACGAGGCAAATGTCGATTAGTTTTGAAAATAAACTATAAAAAAATAAATGACAATAACAAAACTTGCTTAATTGGCAAAAGCAATTTGGAAAAAAATCATTGACCTACGTATTTTTCATGAAAGTTTTGTTAGTAGTGAACAGAATAGTCTAGGCAGACCGTCTTCAAACAAAAGACTACGCAAAAAAAAGACTAAGGGGAAGTGTCAGATATGTTTATAGCTCTACATACAACGTAACAACATCAATATCAAAATGCGAATGTTACACTTCAAGATACAACTATAAGAAATGAATGCAGAAAATTATAGTCAAAAAGCGTTCAAAAGTGACAGAAGAAAGGGAAAGGTTTCTGCTTCTTCATGCCAAATGCACATTTATATTCCGTCTAAGCATCCAACGAATCAATTTGAAAACTTTACGTTCTACCTATCTCACAATGTCTGGATGTAACAAGGAAGAGGCTACTAAACACAAAAATGCGAAAATAAGATTATACAAATGTCTTGATTATACAAAGTGTATTTTTTCGACAAGTATGGTGCTGCTCTTTGAGCTGCTAAAAGTTATTCAGAATGAGTCAGTTAGTGAATAAATGAACTTACTTAAATCGGTGAACAAGTGCATTGAATGCCAGGCCATCCTTCCAGCTTGTTGAAAAGTTTTTGATGTCAACCCCTTCGTATCTACATCGAAATGAAAAGAAAAAATTCGCTGATGTCCACAGAAAAAATTGAGCTTACCTCTCCATTTGCTCATACCCTTTGCAAAAATTTTAATCATCCTACATTAAGCAGCTTTCTTTCTTACGATAATTGGAAAATCTTTTAATACCATCAATTTTGAATAGATGTAAGAAAAGAGAAGACTATAAGTTGGTAAGAAACAAGAAAATGAACAAAATTAGTATTTTCCATTTAGGCCGAACATTTTCATTGAATTGATGGTAAATATTTTTCTTTGTGTCTGCAATTACAATCTCGTGAACTGTTAATCATTTTGTTTATCTTCATGACAGTCTTATCTATTTTCCATAAGAATAGAATCTATCACCATCTCACATTTCAAATTCATTCAATCATTCGTTTTATTCACTCTGATCGATGAAGCCCTGTAAAGTTCTCTCATTGGATTCTCGTCGCCGTTTTGCTTTGTTCCTGAATTTTATCAATGGAATATATCCATACTTATCATTTTAACTTGTTGTGTTCTTGATGATCCATTTTAATATGTTTACTTTATATGAGCTCTTGAGAAACAAAAATAAATCTAAGGGTTCTATTGTCAGTTCTTGTTCATTCATTCACTTGCTATTTTTTATTTAAAAATGATGAGAATCAGCTTTAAAATCAGGTTTTATGGTAATATATGAGAACGTAAAATTTGCTCTCAGCAAAAATACCTCTTTTCAGCAATTAAAACGAATTCCTAACTTGGCAACATATTTAATATAACTCTTAAACTAATTGAAGACATCTTGTATTAGGCCTATTCATATGAAGAGGGTGGTTACTCACCCTTCAACAGCAGCTGCACACCACTGAAGAATGGCTTTTTCTGCGTCCTTCTCATTAACTGACGATCCTTTCTTGCTTTGAATGATGTCAGCAAGCGCGCCTTGAATCTAAAACACAAATGCGCAGTGTCAAAATGAGATCTTTGTGGTTATGGGGCAGGGCAATTTTCATCATTGTCTAGAAGGACTCAACTAACATGACCGAGAGCTTTTCCTATTACAACCACCCGTTGACCCTCCTGTCTACTATCACTTCCTTACCAGAAACTGGGACTTTGGGCTTTTGTACATCTATTTTTTCTTACATCTGTCTTTCTCTGTTTGTGCTTCGATCTTGAGTAAAAAAAATTTTAATTTCTAGCTTGGCCCCCCCTTTAAAAGATTCCCACTCTTAGACATTGGTTTCCGTTTAGTGAGCGTTTCATTTGGCCCCCTTTGCATCCTATGAATGCTTCTGTTAATTTTTTTAGAATTATTATAGATTAAAAGATAAATATTCTTCGGAATCATTTCCAATAATCTCCAAAGACATTGCTGCTACAGCTCATTCATGTAACCAGTTTCCCTGTGATCAAATAAGTGCCTATAACACCTTACTTGGCCTATAAAAATTTGATCTCACAAGCTTTAAAAGTTACACTTGGTTCCTCAGTTCCAACCGATGGCCCCCAATCGAATTAAAGTGATAAAAATATTTTTGCAATGGACGTTTAAACAATCTACTGTCAACTTAGATAATTTCAGGGTACTGCACAACAATAAAACGAACGACGAACCGGAACTACAATCAGAATTCGGTTGGAAAAAGTAATTTGAGACGAGAAGGTTGGTTGGGGAAGTTTTGGCACTGTAGAACTTGTTAAAAATTTTTGGTACAATTGGGATGGAAATTAAACCATCATTATGCAGTTGAGAAAGTGTACGGCTGCAGGCTTAGACGAAGTAGTCAAAGAATACTTGATACAAAGTGAGGAAAATCACCTCAGTGCTCACAGGTCAATTTAGAAAAGTTCGCAATGAGGACAGTTTTGGTTAATGTGTATCATAATGCTGATCTATAGATACGTAAAGGTTCTTGGGCATATGCCTCAATTCATATAGGCATTACACTTGTAAGCTACATCGGACATTGCAGGTTTTTTAAAGGTTATTCAACGATTGATCACATTTTTAACTTGGTCCTTTGGGTTGAAGCAAACCGTTTCCAACTCTACTGCATTTATACAACTTGGAAAAGAGCTTATATGTAAAGAGTGGCTAACCATGGTCTTTCTGGAAAACTACATAACTTTGTGACCAAAATTCATCAAGGGATTCCTCTTTATTGTTGTCGTAAATTGGATGCAGAGAAACCTTGTTCATCTAAGGTCCAATTGACTCGGTTTTCATTAGTTATTTAGCGATTGAAATTGGCATTCATTTGATTTAAGAGAGATTTGAGTGCGTTTGAGGACTGTCAAACATCGCTTATAAGTTGAAGATGGACAGTTGGACACGATTGATTAACATTTTAGTAAAAGTGAGGTAATGAAAGTGTAGGAAATGAGCTTGTAAATGTTGTGGAATACCGTTTTCTACTAGAATGCACTGCTCTAACTGATTGCTGATATTCATTTAAAAGTCGAATCGCTGATTGACGAACGGAACCCTAGCTTCCTTAAGAATGGTGCTCATCTCATTAGAGAAACTGTGAATTTACGTACGATTTTATATAAACATGTCCAAAATTTTAGGAGAAAAATCGTAATGAAACTTTATTAAATGCAGGTAAGCTTTAAATTTAAAGTTTGCTATTTGCATGATGTCAAAGTATTGTATTTTCACTTTTCTTTCCACTCAGAGCCCACGCCGCCGGGGGGAGGTGGGGGGGGGGGTGCTAAGTAGCTTTAATAGCTTTAAAGCTGCAGTAAAAGGGGAAAGAAGCTTTGGCTCTCTACCTTTGCTAGCCATGCCCTCCCCCACTTTCAAATTCGTTGCGTGGGCCTTGCGACTAAAGTCAATTACATTTGATTTTCACTCGCTTTTGTCAGTATCGATGTCAGAGTGACAGCTACGTATTTAATTAACTAAATTTTAATTAATTTATTTTGATGTTAAGTGACACAGTGCCAAATAAATGTCGATAATTTCCCTACGTTCCCCGATCTTCCTATGTTTGTCTTTATTCCCAAACATTCTCTAATCCTCATTCTACATCCCGCATTCCATATTTTAGTGATAGCCGACACACACTTTCATTTCCAAGGAAGTGACATTTCATGGAACAAAAAGATTAAAAGCTGCGGCAGATTCATGAATAGAACATAAAGACGCAGAGATGTTGGGAGCAGGACTGGTCTAAAGGTCTTCAGTGCGAAAGAAGAATGATGGTGGTTGATTTTCACTGTGTTCAAAGCGGAAAAGGCTCCACGAAATGCTAGAAGTGAGTATGAAGTTTGCTTATTCGACATTTCGCTGACTGCCAAAGAAAAAACCTGCAGAAATTGTATTGATGTCATAATAGCATACTCAAGTCATGAAGGGAGCAATATTTCCGGCCCTGGGCGTGCCCCATCAAGAGGAAGCATCGATTTTTACAAGACCATTCCAATTTCAACCAAAGTTGTAGTCAGAGTAGGTTTCGAATCCCCACAACATAGCCAATTGTGCTGCCTTGATTCCTAGTTTTCAACCGGATCAACCCTTTTTGTGACGACAACAGTAGAATTTGTCTAGCAACGTCACAAAGAGCAGCAGCCTATTTTCAACTTGGTTCGGATCTACACGAATTTAACTCTGTTTCATACATTAAGCGAATTCTTCAGAATCACTGCAACCCCTAATAATTTATAGTGGCATTTTATCAGTTCAGGTTGTGTGATTTTACTTGTTTTAAAAAAATTGCTTGTAAAGTTTACAAAACCTTGCAGTAACCAAATGTAGTGACCATTACCTTGAACAGCCCTTGAACAATATAATATGGATAGAAATGTCACGTGATACATTCTTGCGTTTGCGAACTTTTGTTCTCGGACAATAAAGTAAAGCCCGTATCATCTTTCCTATATTTTGGTTCTGTATTTTGGTTCGGAGTAAAAAATAACCGCTGCGAGGGGCCAAACAATTGAACATTAGAATCCTATTATGACCCGTTTGCAGAAGCTTTCTAGAAGGCCTAGATTTCATAGGATTTGCCAGGTAAAATCTACCAAAAGTTCAATAAAACAATACCAAAAAAAAGTATTTTCGATCTGCACAAATCTGCATTGCGTACGCTAATCTGAAATGTCTTTGAGCAGAGGTTTGCCGTCGACCCAATGGGCAACTATAATTTCAAACTGTTTTTCTCAAAAATGTGGCTTGATAAAAGGTTATGCTGACAAATAGCATTAAATATTGATAGGTCTAGTTTTAATTCATTTTCTACCAGTCAATGCTAGCCAACCCAAATACGAAACACCAGAAGGCACAGCTACACACAGTAAATAAACTGTAATTTGAAACAAGCTGAAAACTACGGTGAATATCAATAAAAAGTAATCGTCTGAATGAAATGTCATACCTGGAACCTGTAAATGATACTCCAAATGAGCCCCAATGTTGGCACAGGAATCCCATCAACAATGTCAATGTTGCCGATGTTAACCAATTTGACCTACGAAACGATATATACTCACTATATAGTGTGAACAATTTTTCGTACACCAAAACGAGATCCGCTCGTTTACAAAAGTTTCTTGATTTCATTAGCTCAAAGGAAATTAGACCAAATATCTTTTGATTGGAAGCCTAGGATGCAACTGCAGTTTACAAGTATCTCTATCGACTAGCTCCTGAAAATATTCAGCTAATGTTTACAAATTTATCGGAAACAGTTCACGGTCTCTCCGTAATACAGACCTTATCTTAGAATACATCGCTTTGCAACCTCTTACGGGCAACGTAGATACTCATATCGAGGTGTGAATTTGTGGAATAAATTAAGCACTGAGATAAAAAGTGCCCCTTCACTGGCTAATTTCAAAAATTTGCTGAAACAATCTTTGAAAAATCAAAGGGTGTGCGAGTTCTTGTACAGCATCAAATTTTTTTTATTTTTCTTTTCTAACAAAATTTTTGTTTATTTTTGTTATTGAATTGTATGTTGATTAGCTTAGGTTTTTTAGACAGGGCACATTGTAAATCAGTTTTTATCTTTTCATTACTTAATGTTTAACCCTGTATGAAATTAAAAAAATCAGTTAAAACTGGAAAACTAGTATTAAAATAAAGACTTTTCTTTATTTTGAAATAAAAAATAATAATTAAATCACCTGGAAAACCACGTTATTAGCAAATTAAGAGCATTGGCATAATATTGCTGTTTATGTATTGCTGAGAAAAAATAAAAAAATCGATTGAATATGATAAAAATATTTCTTCCTAGAAAAAGAGGCCTTTGCTTAAGAAAACCTGCTTGGGACATCCCATGAGTATCGAAAGGAAGTCCTCGTTGATTGGTCAGAATCTCCAAGGACACCTGCGAGAATTGAAACTGTTACAAAATAGCACAAGGCACCGCTTTGAAGCGTCATACTAAATTATCTTGGCAAAGGACTAAGCGGAAAATCTGGTACAGGAAAAACAGTAAGCAAGCGAAGCAAAGATCGACCATATTGAGGAACTGAAGATGGCAGATCCATGCTTTCCAGGGTCAGACGCACCATACCAACTTTCGTATTTTACGTCAAGCGTTTCGGCAATACTGACTATTCTAATTACGACAGGTAACTTCTTGATTATTTTTGCTATTGCAAAAGATCCATTGAAGAAACTTCGAAACCCGTTCGCATTTTTTCTCGCAAATGCGGCTGCAAGCGATTTAATGGTTGGCGTTGTAGCGATGCCTGTTTCCACAGTTTTCCACTACATGGAAGCAAAGCGAAGCATAAACAAAACCCTGGTTTACATTCTGCATTTAACTTACTTTGTATCAGCATCAGCAAGTTTGTTCAGCATGGCAGCAATGACTATTGACCGATTCTACGCGCTCAAGTCACTATCATCGAAACGTCGAAAGCTCACACGTCGTAACTGCATTTTGATATCAGTACTGACCTGGGTTTTAGCGATTGGATTATCTGTATTTTACTTCATTCTTGGCTACATCAGTTTACTTATGGTGCTCATCCACATTTCGCTCGTTACTACATTTGCGATTACGTTCATCACTTACGTCAAAATAATTCGACGTATGAGGCAAATCAAACAGGCTTTCAAACAGTCGAATCCACAACACTTGGTAAATGGCGAAGCAACATCGAACCAGCAAAATGCGACATCGAAACCTGACCGACACTTCTTGCGAGAGCGCAAAGTTACGAAAGTTTTCCTTTCCTTGTTGATTACATTTCTTTGCATAAACATACCAGCCATGGCATTTCTCTATTTCTTGGAATTCTGTCTTTCTTGCCCATGCGACACAAGACACGTGTTCCGAGACTTGGTCCTCTGCCTTATTTCTACAGCTAGTGCTACCAACCCTGTTATCTGCCTGCTTAGGCTGCCAGTAATGAGGGCAACGGCATTCACACTTTTAAAGTGTGGGAGAAGGCTGCCACTGAATGACAGTTCAATTCAAAGCGGAGACCAGCGGAGAGCCATGCAACTTGAGGGTGTGCCCAAAATTTGAATCTTCAAAGTAATGTATAACATAATGTCTGTGACACTGACTGCCACGATACTGACTCTGATAAGTTGATTAACTTTCATCGTATGATTTTTATTCTGTTGGTTGAAGGGAGTTCACACCGTCCACTTTCTATGTTTTGTAATTAAAGATACAGGACCTTAGCTGCGAGAAATGCGCGACTTAGATGACATTGTCATTATGATTTGCGGGAAAGAAACATTTCATTGTCTACTATGATGTATTCTCGTTAAGTAATTATCCTAGTGTTTTGTCATAGAGATCTTTTAGGTAGCTCCATTGTTTGTCAAACTTTCTTTCGTTCTTTTCTTGCAGTTCTTTGTGTTCCCTTTCCTCTACCTCTTCTTCTCCTTCTTCTTTCTCTTTCACTTTTTTCTTTTACTTCTTCCTCTTCTTCCTCTATTTCTTCTTTTTCCTTCACTTTCTTTTCTGCTTCTGCTTCGTGTTCTTCTTTATCTTTTCGTTCATCTTTTTCACCAATGTAAATTGTTGACTTCATTAATAATTTCTTGCTATTGACAGGAGACTAACTGGTTTTCTAAACTTCTAGCCTATAAACTACCTAGGTTACACCTTCTAAACTAGTTAGGATAGTGCATCTCTGCAGATGCTTTCAAAGATGATTTTTCAAGCCTTCTCCTCAAATAAATAGCAGACTCTTCAGTAGAATATTCTGGGATTTTGCCTTTAATAGAGCAATCTTGCTTGATTTCGCTAGGAATTGCACAACATCTTGCTGAAGAACAATGCAAATTTGCAAGTTTCCAGCCCTTTTAGGGCTATTCTTGATTTGCTCATCAGCATGTTGTGTAGCATCATTAAATTCATTGTTGCAACTCCGAGGGACTTCTTTTTCCAATCCAATTTCCCCAGATCCTGTCCTGAGTGCTGATCAGTGAATAAGCTTAGATTCTCCTTGTATAAATTCATTTAGCCATCATGCGGTGGCGCTCTTTCGATTAAGGGGATCAAATAAAAGTAAAAAGAAGACAAGGCAGACAGGAATAGACAATGAATTTTATACGACGCAAATCGGCCATTGCTTTGATATTTCTAAATACGACTAAACGTTTACTGCGATTCTTTGGTCAATAACAAGTCATTTTTACTAGAACTGAAGAGCATTTGCATGTATTCAGCGATTTCTGCTTTAACTCGATTCACAGTGGAAATCAAATATTTGCACGCTTTTGTACTTGTTAATTTACAAGGTGAAAATTTGCCTGAAGATAAAAAAATAATTCAGATATTATTGACGTCTTACTTTATCAGAAAAGAAAATAAAAAAGCAGAACAGAACAATAAATGTGGTATTAAAATACAAAAAGTAATCTAAAAGAACTATTCTAACCCCTCTTACCGTATTTACTCTAATATTCCCGCTGCGGGATTAGCGTTCTAACCCAACAAAAAAGGCAGGATTATTGGAGAGGCGGGTATATTGGAGAGGCGGGATTATTGTAGAGGCGGGATTATTTTTTCAATGCCTTGAAGTCTAGTTTGAGGATACCGTTTCAACAAAAACGTCTCTTAAATTCGATTGTGGCAAATCAGAGAAAAAATATGCAATTTCAACATGTATGGGGGGTTAAAATTAAATGGGGGTGGGATATTTATTTTCACAGACAAGACAGAGCAGAAATTGTGCTTTATAGACAGTAGTACGAAGTCAAAAAAACAAACGTCTTTTATGCTGCGAGACTTGGATGTTTGATAAACTTGCAAAATAAAAGCTCTCTGCCCTCTCCCGTCTATGACATTATCATGTGATTTAACCCATTCACTCCAAGCATAAGTTTCAATGCTTGATTTTCAACCCATACAAAGTGTGTAAAGAATAGCAAATGCCAATTAAAAGTTTCAATCCCGCATGCGGGATTATTGGGGAGGCGGGATTATTCTTACTATCTATGAAGTACAAGCGGGATTAGTAGAGAGACGGGAATAAAAGAGAAACGAGAATATTAGAGTAAATACGATATCTCATTAATTCCAAGACAGTGGTGGCGCCAAGAGAGGGCTAGGGGGGGGGCTACAGCCTCTCCGTCGGAAGCATCTAGCCCCCCATCGGAGGCAATTTTAGGTTATTGTCGGAGAAATTTTGACAAAATAACGTACGAAAACTGCTTATTTTAGTCATTTTAGCCCCCCTGTCGGAAGCTCCAGCCCCTCTGTCGGAAGATTTCTGGCGCCACCTCTGTTCCAAGATAGACCTCAGTATCATTTTCAAGTTTATAGCGTATAACATATTGTGAGAAAGTCATACTTATTATGCGTCAAAAAATCTACGTCTTAATGAAGCTTTAGCCTTGAATCATTCTTTAATTATTCTTAAAATTCAGCAATTTTGAGCCTTAATTATCTAACAAGCTATATTCTAATATTAAGAAAAGAGTACAAACGATAATAATCATTAAGCCCCGTTAAAACGCTCTCAACATTTCACAGAACATTGCTCAACATTTTTAGAGTGCAAATGTTGAAAGCATTTTAACACCCTGTTCAGTAATGTTCAGTGGTGTTGTGCGTTGTTTAGCAACGTTGAATGGAATTTGAACAAACTCAAAAATGTTCAGCCGGTCAGCTCAACATTTCCATTGTCAAAGGTTTGCGCGTCAAAGAAGGAAATCGACCCTGACCCTCATCAGGCAGCTACTGTTAAATGAAAAGAGTGTACGAAATCCATCTTATCCATCTTCCTAAATACCCTACCAAAATACCGGGTTGCCTTGTCTTGGATCATGGAGAGTCCGAAGTTCATCGCTCGACAACACCCCCACTCAAAATAACTAAACATCGCTATACAAATGTTGAGCGATGTTCAATACACAAAACAATGACAATTTACGAACATCGTAAGATTATTCACAAAACGGGACAAAGGAATTGGAAGTTAAAAGCTCCTGTTTGCAAACGCGTTTTTTTGCCGATGACCCAATGCCGGATGATGATGCAGAAAAAAGTGCAGCCACTTCGCTAGAAACTGCAGGTACAAGTTGCATTTCAAATTTACCCTTTGTACAAATCTTTTGTCGTAGTGACAAGCAGTATTTCTAAGCACCAACTTTTTATTGGTGAATAGCAAGTTTTCCAAGCTGATAATCCAAATGCATTCGAACATTGTCTATAATAGTTTTTCGAGCAGGACCACATCAAAATCGCAGCACAACCAAGGTTTCTATCATCGACATTAATCGCTTGTATCAACAATAAAAAATTCCAGACCTGCAAAATACTAAACACATTGACAAGCATCCTTTGTGGCTGTTTAATTCAACTTGTGACAACTGCAAAAATGGGTTCTACAGTACCACAGGAGACAAAGGTCTTGTATTGGAGGGAAGCTAGAGTTGCTAATTGCGATAGTCTAGCGTCGCGTTGAATTGACGTCTCTTTTTCGTTGCAAACATGTAAAAGAATTTTACATCTTGCATTAAGATTACACATAGATGGGATTACATCAGGATAAATTCAAGGATTCAATCAGATTCAAGGAATGATAACATCTTACTGTCGTAGTATTTAAGTAGTTCATTTCGACCTGTCTTGTTATAATTAAGTCAGTCATCGAATTCTGAATATTGAATAGATCCGTTTTTAGAAGTAAATTCATCATTAAAACGTCAACCAGTAACACTACAGATGCCACCTTTTCATTCTACCTTCATTTTGCCATAATTACTAGAAAACCGGGATCTTCATATTAAATCTTGCAAATTGTTCATACTCTTATGAATAATTTATGAAAGCAAGGCAAAATACTGCGATCCTATTGAGATCCATTGTTGGTAACACAATGAAAACGATAGAAAGGACAGCCATCGATAACAAACGAAGTCTCTTTGCTTGATAAAAAGCACTTTGATAGACAAGGACCGAGTGTCAGAAAATGACTGACAATTGGCACGAGAAGGCATTGCCCGCAGTGAAAATTATTTGAAGTAATAACCACCTGAAATTAATCGAAGCACTAACGAAACAATTCAGCAAGAAGATTGTCAAAAAAGGAATGAAAAGTTAAATGGTTTGCACTAAACTGATGTGGAGTTAACGTCTGGACAAAGACAATTTTGCCGGAATTCTGAAGTGGCGATATTTTGAGATGGCAGACCCATGCTTTCCAGGGTCAGACGCACCATACCAACTTTCGTATTTTACGTCAAGCGTTTCGGCAATACTGACTATTCTAATTACGACAGGTAACTTCTTGATTATTTTGGCCATTGCAAAAGATCCATTGAAGAAACTTCGAAACCCGTTCGCATTTTTTCTCGCAAATGCGGCTGCAAGCGATTTAATGGTTGGCGTTGTAGCGATGCCTGTTTCCACAGTTTTCCACTACATGGAAGCAAAGCGAAGCATAAACAGAACCCTGGTTTACATTCTGCATTTAACTTACTTTGTATCAGCATCAGCAAGTTTGTTCAGCATGGCAGCAATGACTATTGACCGATATTACGCGCTCATGTCGCTATCATCGAAACGTCGAAACCTATCTCGACGAAAATGCATCATCATTTCAGCGTTGATTTGGGTAACAGCAGTGAGTTTTTCTGGTTTTTACTTCCTTCTTGGCTTTGTCACACTGCTTCTCGTCTATGTGAACATTTCACTGTGTACCGTCTTCGGCATGACCCTCGTTACCTACTTAAAGGTTATACGACGGATGCATCACCTTACATCGACGCTGCAGGATCCAAATGGTACTGCGGTGAATAGTGAGGAAAGGCAAGACAAAATGGCATCGCCAAGTAAAGGCAATCTAAACCGCGAGCAAAAGGTTACGACTGTTTTCATGTCTATCATGATTGCATTTATTAGTATTAACACTCCAGCAATGATCTTTATTTATATACTGCAGTTTTGCTTTGCGTGTAGCTGCAACACGAGGCATATATTTCGTGACTTGGCGTTTCTTTTCGTCACATTCTGCAGTGCCACCAACCCATTAATATGTTTGGTCAGATTTCGTGTGATAAAGAAATCTGCGATAATCTTGTTGAAATGTTGGAAAAGACCGGCAAAAACAGATGGCTCGTTAGACGGCGAAGATCACACCTCGCTACAAACAATGACACCGGACGTTGGGAGAAGAAGGGTGGTTGGAAGCCCTTTTGTGATTACTACGTGAACGAACGGCAACTCAAAATCCAACTAAAACAGTTTATTCAAGCAAGAGGACCCAAAACTGATTCCTTGGTTTTATGACACTTCGCACTAATTCATATCATTACTTCGCAATGTGTGATCTTGCTAACAAAAACCACCAGGAAATTTCTCTTGAAGGTAGCTGCTGAGGTCTAAGTGGCCACCAAAGTACCAAACATTGTTTATTGTGAGTAAACAAATCTGTCTTCTCTACCTATGAGGATCAAATGGTCTGCAAATATGCTATCGAAAATGCTATCGATCAGAATACTGCCCCTTTTAGCATGCATCATGCATTAGCATGTCTTGTTACGGGCACGAAGCAAAAAGAAAACCTCAAAATTCAAACTGGAGTCGCAACAGCACTTGCGCAGTTGCATCTTTTCCAACATCATTTCTAGACACAAAGAGGAAACACAACACTACAGTCAAAAACTCTTGTTCGAAAGCAAAATCAAAGGCAGAAAGCTTGCTGGAGGGTGGTGTTTGGCCGGAAGATAACTATCTTTACCTTCTGGAAATAGTTCAACCATGCACAAATGACTGCACAAAATTAACAATGCTAGGAAAAGATAGCAGTGTATTTGCCGATTGCAGCGATAGATATAAAAAGAGAACAAGGATCCTAAAGGTTGAAACAAAATCACACAATATCTAACATTGAGATAGGTAGAGCAGAAGTTGCGATGTCTTATCAACTTTAAGCGTTCCTAGCTCACGCACAAAAAAATGTATCTGGATTTCAGCAATTCGGAAGTCTTTGTTGCTATTTAAAAACAAAGATTGTAATTCTTTTGCTGGAATATGGCAAGCAATGATATCATTTATTCAGCATTATATCTTTTGAAAATAAATTTCATTCACGTGATAAAAGATTGATTAATATTTCATCAATTATTGAAAGATAACATTCCCCGAGCAAATTGTTTTCCAACAGAGCATTTAATTGTTTTCCAACAGAGCATTTACTTTCTAAAAAGCAATAGATTTTTGCTGAACCAAAACGTTGATATCCAATGGTGATTAATTGTGGATAGCCACGTGATAACAACAAAGGTACCGTCAGTCTATGAATTGCCATTTCATTTTAGGCTTCACAACTAACAGCAACTATTATTTTCTCAAGATACGGCATTTGGCTAGCAGAGGCTTTAACACCTCCAATTTTTCAAAGAAAATTTACCAGTTTTTCACAATCTTTGAAAAATTTCTAAGAGCAGGTACGATTGCAAAATATTTCATAGTAAATCAATACAGATACTCTTTTGCTGTTTATTTTAAGTTTTTCATCTTGCTCAGCGAAGGTTTAGTTGTGTAGCCTGGCAAACTTGGCTGTCACATAAATCTTCATATCACGTTTTTTAATGCCTGATAACCGCCATTATAATTATTTTTCTCTCCAAAGTGATTGAAATTTTTTCTGAATGTACGACTAAGAACCGACAGTAAGATCTTTCGAAAGAGACGTTTTTACGCTGTTCTAAAGGTCGCGGTTTCCACAGGAGATGCAAATTTTTCAAAGGAAACACGCCCTTTTTTGAAGATTTGTCCTTAAATGTAACGCTCGCAATAAATGCTATTGCCTATAACTTGTGATCAGAGTTTTGGAATTTTTTACATTTTCACGTGTGCAAAATCTCAAAAAAACATCAGATCTTTGCTGTGGCTGTTTTCATGTTTAATTACAGGCCCAGTTTCAACTAAATTTCAACTTAATGAGACTATAAAACGACGTTTCAATCTACTGCCGCATCAGTTAGTTTAATGAGGCAGTAGTTCACCAGCCCTGTCGCTCAATTCACTAGGAGTGCGATTTGCTTCAAACAGTCGTATTTCACCGCGTTGATTTAAATACTTGCATTGCATTTTTTGCCACGAACTGCTGTTTCCGTCGCTGTCGTTGTTTGCCATGTTAAGCCTGATTTACACGAGACGAATTTTTCGCGCGAAGCGAATTTTTCGCCACGAATTTTTTAGCTGCGAATATTTCTCTCGAATTCGAAGTTCAATTTACACTGGCAGAAATTTTCATGCGAACTCACTGCGAGTATTACAAAAGAATATAGCGACTGTCCGAAGAGTGCTCATTTCAGAAAGTTTTAAATTTTAAATTTATCAGAAAAGCGAGCAAAACAGCAAAAAGCGATACTGGATTAGAAAAAAATTATTCAGGACGTCTTCAGAAGGGGGAATTCCATCTTTCGGTAAGAGAGATTTAAGTTTACATTTATAAGACCAGGATAACTTCTTCAAATACTTTCAAAGGTCGCCATTGAAACTTGATGAAACTTTCAAGCCAGTTTTCGTCAATATGAACTTCAAATGTTTGAATATTAATCTGATATGAATCCACATACATGGGTTGTGTACGAGGAACAGGAAATGAATAATTACCAACCTATTTTATTGACGCTTTAAAGGCGAGAGTGTTTGAGAAAAAGAGTGCGGAAAGACGTAGGCCATCTGAAACCGATACAGAAGTCAGGTGTCTTCAATCAAATGCTGTTCTGATTTGTATATTTTACAAGGCGAAAAAATTCGCAGCGAAAAGGTAAGAATGGTTTCTAGTTTTTCGCAGCGAATTATTCGCTGCTATTTCGCTGCGAATTTTCCAATCTCTACTTCTGCGCATATTATTCGCGCATTCGCGGCGAAAAGTTCGCTTCGCACGAAAAAATTCGTCTCGTGTAAATCAGGCTTTAGAAATCTGCGTCTAGATCCTTTAAATTCAATTTTGATACCGGAGTTGAGAAAAGCGCCAAATATGAGTGTCTTGTGCGCATGCGCTGAATATGACCGGGAGAACGAAGAAGAATTTTATTCGATGTTTAAATCAGCTGCCGCATTTAGTCGCACAATTGCAGAATAAAATTCAATTTGATTTGACAGGGCAGAAATTCAATGTTAAAACTGGACTTCAATTTGCGATGAAATTTTTCTGTCCAAAGAGTGAAACGTTTCAAGCTGTTTCAAATCGTGCCGTTTTCAAAAAGTTTTCATTTGACGACTACTACAAAAAATTTTCAGTATAAACGGTGGGCCAAAACGGATGATTTTGCACGGTTTTCAATTAAAATTGGTACAGTATGATGGACAGCGTCAAAATCCGGAAAAACAAATGCCTACACGCTGAGGGCCCAACCTAAACGCGCTTAAGCACGCAGTGAATACGAAGGTTAGATAACAATGAAAATATTACGTCACGCTAATGCATTGAGTACTTAACATGTGATGCCACGCCAATGCAATTACACCAAAATTTCAAAAGAAGTACGCCAAAATTTGATGTACGTACTGCTGTTGTACGCTAAAGCTCTTAAATTTTTCCAGATGTATGACTGTGTTAAAAAACGCAACGGTGACAATGGTTTCCGCAAGTCTCTCTTTCTAAACTGTAGATTCCAATGTTTATTAATACTAAAACACAAATAACTTTTTAAAAACAAAAACAAAAAATTGGTACCTCATATTCTTTGAGAAATTCAAGAGCAACATTGATGTTGTTCAGCTTGTGTAGGCGAAGTTTCCCATGAACTCTTTGCTGCAGATTTGAAATAATGACCGCTGTATTAACAGCAATATATAAATTGTGATTTTAAGATATTCTTTGCATTATTATCATATGAAATTGATAGTTTTTCATTCTATGATCGAGGTTTTTAACACAATTTCAAAAAAGCGAGAGGATTTTTCAGAAAAACAGGGCTTCCAAGGAATTTTTTTGAGTTCTTTTGTAAGGATTTTTGTAGAGTGGTATGCTCTTCGGATGAGACATTAAATGGTAGATTCAGTGAGAATGTGACGGAGGATATAATATTCAAGATGTCCCTTGAGAATTCTTCTGATTTACAGAGGAGCAATCGTCTTTTTATTTTGGATATGAATTTCTACCGGAAAGTGAAAACCATTTAGTTAAGTGCTCTGTTCGAAGCCTCGCGTGGTGGTCTAAACCAAGAAAAACACAAAATTGCACCCTTGTTCCGCACAGCAATGACGGTTATTTCAAAGAACAAAAATTATAATGCCAATTGATTTCAAATAAGAAGCATCTACCGTTTTTCTGCCAGTTAGGATTTCCAACAATTTTAGCAGGTTGTTGCCATCTCGAAAGTCGACGAAAAGATCTTTGATAACTGTGGTATCGTTTTCCTATGAATAAAAATCAATCTTATAAATATATATTCTTTGAGGCTGATTTTAATTTAGTAAAATCAAAAACCTTGCAATTAAGAGACAATGATTAAAAGAGGTATTGTTTAGGAAAATGAAATATCTTGTGCTTCATCAAAATAGATGAAAATCAGAGAAGAAAAAAGTTCTAAGACTCCCTGACTTTTTATAATCTATATTTCTATGAATCCTATACTGGCAAATTAAAGGTGAAGATCTGGTCCAATGAATTCCGATGTTTTATTGAATATATTCGGTACAAAAAATTCCAATATGTTCATTATCATCGGTACAAAACTTGCATATACCAAACAGGGTACTGACTTTAATGATCAAAACGTGGTTATTTGAGAAAATGTTTGACATTTGTATAAGTGCATCGACTAAAAAAGTAGTGTCAGATGGAGCGAGCTACTTTATTTTCTTTTATCCTAAACTATTTCCTTACAAAAAACTGCAAGTGAAAGAAATTCATCGCCACAAATAAGAACAAATGTAGTTTCCTTTTACCTGTGAGTACTTGGAGTTGACCCATCTTGTGAAAGCCTTTTTCTGGGTTTCCTGGCGCTTTTCTAAAAAAGAACATTGAAATATCTCTGAAACAACACGATGTTAAATCTAATTCAAATAACGGCCTAACGACTTTCTTTTATTGTTGTTCCCCTACCTTCGTCCCTCTTTCGCTTCTTTTTTAACGTAAAGTGGTTGTTTCGCCTGGAACTCATATTTTCTCCACTGCAAACTGGCTAAAGCATTCGAGAACACTGCTATTGCAAGAATTGAGAAATAAATCAGGCATTTACCTGCTCAGCCTTTAAGGCAAGGCAGTTGAAAAACCTTCCTTGTTGGATAAGATGCTTCCTCAAATGATATTATATGGCCGTAAATAGTCCTGTTCTCAAGTGGGGGAAGAGGTCTCAAAAGTTATAAAAATCCTTTGATTCAAGCAAGTTGTCGCTTTTCTCCTCTTGTCCTCAAACAATGGTGTCCCCTACCCCGTATTTCTATCCTTTCTTCCAAAGATAATAGCAGTCTCTTTGTTTCTACAGCACTAATCAATCAGGGACGATGGCTGGGTTTATTTAACAAACAAATAATTGTAATATAGAGATCATTGTAAAAGATTCTTTATAGTCATATTTCAGGGTATTAGTAACAGGCTAGCCCCAGTTACGCCCGCTACGCGGGCACGCTGCAGCCCCTTCATCCACGAGGGTAAATGTCCCTCAGCAAAGACAAGAATTCTGTTAAAACTCCAAATGAATAAAAGTAAAATTAGCTTTGATAAAGACAAGAATTCTGTCGAAGCCCCCAATGAATTATTGGAAAGTAAGCCTTGAGTAAGACAAGAAAAGACAAAAAACGTCTAGCCTCTATTTGTATGTCAAAATAAATGGACACGCCCCGTAGGAGTCACGTGATAAAAATCAGCTTGCTCTGCTAGAAAATTTTGGTAGAAAATCTCACTCGCACCCCTGTGACTATCGCTTGTCAGGGGGTGGCCTGAAAGGAAAAGGGGAAGAGGCTCCCTCCCCCCTTCCTAGCGATAGTCACAGGAGTGTGAGTGAAATTTTATCCTACTCGATTTGGTTCTGTTTTTCGTTATATCCTGTGTATTTATTTGATTTTCATGCACGTAGTTCAAGCATTACATACGATCGATAACTAGCTCAGATGCTTCTAAAATGGCCCATATTAGAAATAAATCACCAAAAAATGCAAAATATTCCCGTGCTTCGCCCCGAGCCCCATTAGGGAGGGGGGGCTTACAGCGCCTCCTCAAACCCCCCCCCCCTCGCTGTCTTGGAACTCGCTTCGCAATTTTTATTTTCACCGATGACACGATTTTCCCTTTTTTCGACCACTGTTTACGATTTTACACTTTTTCGAAAACCAAGTGAACGGAATTTCTTAGGCTTGTTGGATGGCATCTCTGATCTAGCCATTGATAAATCGATTACATTGCTGTTCCTAACCATTGATAAATCGATTACATTGCTGTTCCTTGGAGATAGAATGAACCTTTCCCAAAATTGCACACAAGAGAAAAAATTGTCGAGAAGTGACGGGAGGTTCCGAAATTCTCCAGAATAAAATCTTTCAATGCTGGGTTGCTCATTCACAGGAACAGGTTCCTAACAACTTCATCTTGCATTGGGGATTGAGAAATTTCTAATTCTGAAAGATTTCTAAAGCCGGACGTTGCTTGATTTCGGAAATAGGTACTAGTGGTTTTGTTTCTAACTTCGCTCGAAATTACTCCGGATTCTGATTAATATCTACGTGTTCCTACAGAATACACCGCAAAACCGTCCTACCAACTACATCTACATACCAACCCAGATTGTTTGGCGCTGTCGATACGATACCTTGGTCGTCCGTGGCAGCCATTAAAGAAATGCAATTACTATCACGCTTCCATCTCTCTACAGAACTGCAAATATGAATTTCAGGACCACGAGACATCGTTCAATCGAAGCCATGCTTAAAATACGTTGAAAGTCGATTTAAATCAGTACATTTGGTGGGTTATCTGTTATCATCTGGTTCTTGTTGAGGTTAGGTTGACTTTGGTTTTTGTTTTAATTGTGTAGTGCCATCAAAAGATACAAAAGATAAGATGATAAAACCTTGATTTGAAATGAAACCCGAGTCATTCAAACGGTTAAAATCCGAATACTTTAGCGCATTCTCAAAGGTTTGCATTGGGCAAATTCACCGCGGTGCTTTCATGATACCACCGATAAAGCAAGACAACTATGAAAGGCAGCTACCGATCGATTAATTTATCAAAGCTACAAGGTCCAGTTTTGACAAATAAGGCTGTCCAAACAAGATTGTCTCATTGAGCCTTGCTTAAATCTACATGGAATCGCGATTTTTCATGCCTTAAAAAACATGAGGTTTTTCATATCCAAGAAATTAAGTAAGTAAAAAGCTAATTGATAGCACCAATACGGCGCATAATCAAAATATTAGTTTATCAAATTCTTGATCCCGGTAAAAGAAAATTGGTCAAAAGAATTGTCGAATGGTGCAGATGAACGTAATCTTTTGGTTGCTGACGATAGAACTTACTAATAAATTTAGGTAATATAGCTAAATTTCCGTAATTTTTCGTCAGGTTGGTTGTAAATTAGCTCTTCAAAATCTGGTCCATGGACTCCATTGCGTACAAGCAGATTATGAAACAGTATAAAACCCCTGCCTTCAATTTTTCTGGGGGGGGGGGGTTACTGCCCTCCTTGGCCCAGCCCGCTGTGCACGGCCATGTTCACAACAACAGTATTTGCGATGTATTTATTCTTTGAATTTTTTAATGAATATCCAGTTCTGTAGTTACCAACGGAGATGTAGTTGTCTGTAAAATTTTTCTCTGAAAATTCCCTAGATAGAAATATTACATGAATCTCCAGGATTATGTATAATTGGGGATTGATTATAAATAAATTTGGATTGTCCAGGATTATGAATAATTGGGGATTGATAAATTGGGATTGTCCAGGATTTTGGATAATTGGAGAATTGATTATGAATTAATTGGTATTGTCCAGGATTATGTTTAATTGGGGATTGATTATATGGGATTGTCCAGGATTATGTATAATTGGGGATTGAATATAAATAAATTGGGATTGTCCAGGATTATGAATAATTTGTGAATTGATTATGAATTAATTGGTATTGTCTAGGATTATGTCTAATTGGGGATTGATTATATGGGATTGTCCAGGATTATGTATAATTGGGGATTGAATATAAATAAATTGGGATTGTCCAGGATTATGAATAATTTGTGAATTGATTATGAATCAATTGGTATTGTCCAGGATTATGTTTAATTGGGGATTGATTATATGGGATTGTCCAGGATTATGTATAATTGGGGATTGAATATAAATAAATTGGGATTGTCCAGGATTATGAATAATTTGTGAATTGATTATCAATTAATTGGGATTGTCCAGGATTATGTATAATTGGGGATTGATTATAAATAAACTGGGATTGTCCAGGATTATGAAAAATTGGGGAATTGATTGTAAATAAAATGGGATTGTCCAGGATTATGAAAAATTGGCGAATTGATTATAAATAAATTGGGATTTCCAGGATTATGAATAATTGGAGAATTGATTATGAATTAACCGGTATTGTCCATTCCATGAATCATTTCGATTTATTTACGTATCTATTATGCTTATCATTTTTCTCCCGATTGGGAAAAACCATACAATACATTTGAAAATATTTTGGGGCCCCAGGGGCTGGGGTTTGTGGGCCCAGTGGGAAGAGCGGCCCAGAAGAGCGTACGTGTCTCAAAATCATAGATTCATTTGGGTGCAGGGACGCCGGAGAGGGCGCGGGGGTTCAACCACCCCTGTTACCTTTTGATAGGAGGTGCAAGGGGGGACCAAAGTGCCCTTTTTATAGAAGTTCCTTTGACATCGGCCGTTTGTAATTATGAAAAGATTCATGAGGGATTCTGACTGTACTGCCTTATTCATTACGAAATTTCTAAAAATTTGTGATGAAATTTCTTATACCAATAATTAGCCGATTTTCAAGATACCTACAATAGATTGAAACAAAATTATAGTTACAAATAAATTGTAGGTAGCTGGGAATTATTTTTCAAATGCCCTTCTTCTCAAGTCTACCTCCTTGGCCTTTGGTGGTTCCCTTGCTTCGCAAGATCGTATGTGAAATGGGTGTCATTTTTTATCCAACGGCCATAAACTTCAAAATATTCTAAACATAGTTGTTTGTTGCATGGGCCTTTTAACCTTCACACGATAAAAAACATTGAAAAAGTTTTGGCATATGCCCGTTAACTTCATTAACAGCGAAACTGTACATGAAAAGTTACCTTTTTGTTCCTGTGCAAATTTGTCGTAGTTTGCTTTTGCCTCAGTATCTGATTTGTAGCCAGAAAGTAACTCGGCGGATCCCCTTCGAGATCCAGCGCCTTTCCCTTGCATTTTTCTCTCCAAAAGATGCAAATCGAAATCCAACAATCCAAATGAAGTCATTTTCATCAGATTTCTCACGATCAAAATTTACAACACGAGTAAATTCATAAAATAAAATGTTTTTCTCTGTAATCACACTACGCAGATTTCTGCTCTATTTTTTGTTACTCCTTCCATTAAAAACATGAAAGGGCTTACCAGTGGTGATGTTTTTGCATAAAAAATCAAGTCTTAGAACACCCTGTTAATAGCCAATCACACAACCGTGGGAAAAACCATAAAAAGTTTGCACTACATGAAAGAGAGGTCGCACATTCTTAAACGAGTCTTTCGTGTTGCCAGGTAAAAAACACCTTGTTACTTTGAGCATGATCCACGGAATTTTCTAAACGATGACGCAGCCAAAATGGCTTCATCCATGTCTAAATTCAATTATTGGTCTGGTGTTTTTTCAAACTTACTTGCACAATTACTATCTTGCATACGTAACATTAAGCACTATAGAAATGAGCACTTTAAATGAAGGCTTGGTAAGCAATGAAAAGAGGACACTACACAAACCATTGGCGAGACTTCTATTGGCTGAAGGGGGATAATTTTACAATCTAGATATTGCCGTCTTCAATCATTTCAAAGAGAAACTGAAATTCTATGCAAGCTAAAGGAAATTCATTTATTTTTTTGAATAGGAAAGCATACAAAAATTTTACACCTTGAAATTAATTTCTTCTTGTGTTGTATATCTATAATTGGGAACATAAATCATTCTAGGAAGTCTGTCATACACTATACTGACGCCCTTATTTTTTGTGTTGCTTTTTCAAACATGCACAGAATTAAGCATTCGGCAATTATCGAATCGCTATCAGCTGTGTTCGCCGTAGAATTTATTTTGAAGATATCCAGAGTTGAGTATTCCGAAAAGAAGATGTGACTGGCAGAATGAATCATGCAGAGTTCTAAGGATTTAATCAAGCAAGTAAAGATGATATTAACGCGATGGAAGAACATTTACGTCGTAACAGAGAAAGGGACTGGGGAAGACAGTACACAAATCTGAACTTGAATAAAATGCTGAGTAAATTGAAGAACGAAGAAGTTGAGATTGGCAATGTCACAAATGCAAACTATTTGACTACATTTGTTATCTTTCCGTCTTTCATAAGGCATGAAGCATTAACTTCAAATCTAATTTCGATTATTAGGTGCATTTGCATTGAAGACCGTCTCAAAACATTTTAAAAAATTGTCTGTAGACGTTTGCATTTCACAAGTTTAATTGGTAGGAATTAATATGTCTCTAAAAACCTATTCATTGAAGAGTGAAGCAGGTGAATTTAGCTTTAATGGAATATTTTTATGGTTTCCTGAAATACCAGTTATATTTTGGATTTGAAAATCCTCCTGTTTAAATTTTTGTAGGATCGTCGTAATATTTGGGACTTGGATTTTGAGCAAGTTATCCTTTGGTTTGGTGGCATCGGGTGAGACAAATCAAAACTGCAGTGAGAATTATAAACACATATTTCTTGAAAACGATATCACAAAGCAAAAAGAGGTTGGTTAAAGGTGGCTAAGCCCCTAACCCCCCAAAGCCTGGTATCCCCAAAGCCTGGTATCCCCAAAGCATGGTATCCCCAAAGCCTGGTATCCCCAAAGCCTGGAATCCCCAAAGCCTGGTATCCCCAAAGCCTGGTATCCCCAAAGCCTGGTATCCCCAAAGCATGGTATCCCCAAAGCCTGGTATCCCCAAAGCCTGGTATCCCCAAAGCCTCGTATCCCCAAAGTCTGGTATCCCCAAAGCATGGTATCCCCAAAGCATGGTATCCCCAAAGCCTGGTATCCCCAAAGCCTCGTATCCCCAAAGCCTGGAATCCCCAAAGCCTGGTATCCCCAAAGCATGGTATCCCCAAAGCCTGGTATCCCCAAAGCCTCGTATCCCCAAAGCCTCATATCCCCAAAGTCTGGTACTTCACCCCTGCTCCACTAGCAATTGCAGAATATTATAAAGTATATATCAGAATTGGTAAAAGCTTGAAACTTTCAAATTTCATAATTTCATTTGGTTGAATTAACTCACTGCTACGTTTGAGCTATAAATCAGACTTTTTAACACGAAAAATTTAATTTTTCTTTTCACTGAATAAAACACTGGATCAAAATTGAATCAGTCCTTTTCTGTTGAGAAAACAATTAGGACTTCTAGTCTACCGTCACTTATGTGGATGCAATTTTGAATTATTTTCATCTTGCTAACTGCTCTTTTGTCTGTTGTAATTTTCACCAGGGCTGTTTAGGGCAATTTCGCCTGCCTCATAAGCTGCCTCTCTCCCAAAAAGTTCTGATTTATCAAGTTTTGTATTAACCATTATCTTTTCCTTGCTAATTTGCTATTTCTTAAAGCTAAAAAGTTTTTAACTCAACGATTCTTATCGTATGGGTTCATGACCAGGTAGCCCTCTTATGGGTTTTTCCGTGCATCCGTCACCATTAATATCAAATTGTATATAAACTGAGAAGGTCACTTTAATGAAAAAGTTTGTACCCTGAAAAACAATGAAAGTCTGTACCCCATTCTACAAGAATCTGTTGAGAAAGCAAACAATGGATTGAATGTCAAGTTGTCAATCTACATGTCCTGTCTATAAACATATGAATGACTGAATGATACACTGCCATGCTCTCATCACGTCTCCCAGTACCCCTCTAATAACCAACTTACACAACCCTCTCACACAACCCCCTCACACCATATTGATCACTTCCCTCCATTAAAACTCTAGGATGAAAAAACGCTATTCAGAATTACCCCCCAAATACTCATAGAAGATACCCCAAATATAAAATAAAACCCATGATTGGAATACAATATCGTAAATTAACGCTTACTGATTTTATACATTTATATAACAAAACACTATATAAGATCACCAAAGCATGATCTCCCAAAACACAAGGTAAGAACATGAGAAGAAAATATGATGTTTTTTAACATTTTCCCGCTTGTTAACAATGCAGATGCCATTTACCAGCTAATAAATTATCTTATATGTGAGTGTAGAAAAAATATCAATTTTGAAATATGAATAAAATCAAAAACACCCGAACCACTAAATGTAGAAATAAGAACATCGAGCCTCAGGGAAAATCATTTTTTCCAATAAAAAGGAGGGTAATTACCAATCTCCTTTTAAATTTCCCCGCGAAATCTCAGTTCACTACTTTTTGCTACGCTGAGCAAGAACTGATTCCGTGGTTTTCAGTGTTTGCAAATGTCTGCAAAGGTTGATGCCCCTACTTTTATGACATTCCAGAAGGGCTTTGTGGTGTCGAGTAATTCAAGCTAGATCGTATTGGATTAAAACCAGCTCTCTGGCTAAATTTTACTGGTGGTAAAAAAAGACGGACAAAACCGAAAGTTGATCATCAATGGAGTTGTGCGTGTTGTACGTCGAGTAATGAGCAAAAATTGATACAATAAAATAAAAAATTTGTACAAAAAATGAATACTTATTACGATGTTTCGAGCATAACTCTTTATCAGGTAAAAAGAATAGAAAAACAAAGCAAAAAGTTATCTGAGTGACTTGTTGGCAATTCATGGCACTTTTTTGAATGAAAGTAGAGTTTTGGGACAGAGCTGGGTATTTCGTCTTTGATATTTTTCCTAGCCATTTCTTTCAGGCCAAATGTTCATTACATTTTCAATAACACAATGCATCCAAAAAAATTCCAATTTGCTGAGCCAATAATTTGATCTTTATACCCGGATCCACGAAAATATGTCAAACCTTTGGTAAACCGAGTTAATATTTCTGATGATGGTACAATGAATCTCTGCGTGGGTGCCAAAAATGTAAACTTGGTGACCAACAACTATTTGGTTGGCGCGCTGCCTTTACCAATCGGTACCTTAAATAGGTTACTTTGGCAACGGATTTTTAAATCCGGCGTGTTTGGCAAATTATTGTTTTCCACTGATGAATTCAGTCAGCAAAAAGGGATGCAGCCGGAGCGAGACCAAGTTAGTGGTTTGTGAATGAAACATCAAGTTGCGATATGCGCAGTGCTGTATTATTGTTTAAGAACACGAGGAACAGACGGGATTTATCATTGAAAAAACAAAGAACCGTAGAAGCTACGGCCAAGTGATGAGCACGATCTCTTCTTTATCTTATGTTTTTCTCACAGAATTCAGGAGGCAGAAGAATTGACCAAATGCAAAAGTCATGAACGGGAAAGTGTTGAATTTTGCCAACCAAGCACCCCTTGGGGGTCACACTCCACACGCCCCCCAACTATGATGGGCCTGGCTGAGGCGTTTTAAAACGCAAATCAAAGCCCTCTATTATCAGTGTATCAATACATGATATGACCAAACAAAGATTCAGTACATTGTCTTTCAATTTACGTTACAGTGAGACAACCGAATACCGATTTTGAAAACAACCGAATGACGTAGGAGCTCGGAATTCTCCCGCCCCTTCCAAAGACGCGCAAGCAAGTTGCTGTGGCTGCTGTGTCTGTCATGCTCAAAAGTGCCTAGTTTGATTCTTAAAAGTTCGGTTCGGATTTTATTACCCTCGCCACCTATATGTGTTAGAATTCATATATCATGAATTGAAATGAATCATATAGAAACAACACTTACTGTTTGAAATCAAAAATGGGGCTGATATCAGTTAAATATGAGTTATATAAACAAGAAACTCTCTCAATGCCTTTGGAAAACCAATCGAATAATAAAAATGTGGTTTTTTGTTATCAGCAACCTGTTGGTTGAGTCATGAAATGAGCAATCGACTCGTTAAAATCTTTTTGCAAGAAATGAGTTAAGTTTTCACTTACCTTGGCTTACTTTGAACTTTGCTGTTGTTAAGTCGATGGTATTTTCGGTTGGTGTATGATTGTGGTTTGAATCAAGCACATCACTGTTGCCATTCACTGGCATCCCTTGCCTTGGTGAATTCATACCCAACGATCAAAGCAAAGGCTAAGCTTCCAATGTCTGCGCTTTTATACGCTAAGAGCCAGGCATTTGGTGTCGTTCGTTCGTTGTAACAATCTAGTTTCGTGAGTCGTCCACTTTTGGATGTTTTTCACAGGTCTTGTCATGGAAAGAACGACTAGAATTCTTTTGTCTTTGGCGTTTTGTTTTGCCAGCGATCCTGTTCAAATTGTTTGAATAACGCGCTTTGTCAACCTCACCGTCCACACGAAACCTCCTTTGTATCCCGTTACAATCAATTGATAACAACAAAGACGATAGTATTCCCAGCTCACCTTAGTCGTCTCAGTTTTGATATTATTCAGTGTTTCTTTGAATAATATGGGAACTTGGCAGTGGTTGACCTACACCTAGAACGTGCCATTATAAACCCTTACTAGAATTTTGGTAAGCAAAGAAGCTCGATGTTTGTATTTACACTACGAGAAAGAATTTCTAAAATAGGAATTTGTTTTCTTCCTTTATGTTCACTGAGCCAAAGATTTTTCTGTTGTTTGTAGTCAAGTGGGTGCGAAATATGATCTAAATTTTCTGAAGTTTGAATCGTGTGGTTCGGTATGTATAACAAGAAAAAATGATAAACTGATTATTTTTGATGAAGGAATCAGGACAGGCATGAATCCATTCAGTGAATCACAAATAAGAATTATTTTCACTTAATCCAAAGGTTGAACAACGGGGGATTAGGGTGAGATCTAGAGGGAGGGCTTTAGAGTTCATAAAAACGTTAATTTTGACATCCAGTACAATAAATATGTGAGAATATCTGATACTGAGGTGAGCATTAGAACTTCTGGACAATTTTATACCTTTTTGTTGAGGTATTTCGCTTTTGGGGTCAGAAGTTGTCAGGTACGTGTTATGGAGGACTTGCGAATTGTGTTATTTTCTATATCTCCTCATTAATTGTTAATTATTAGTTGTGCTTTGCAACCCAGTTGAAAAGTCAGCCTCTAGTAGATGTACAATTTCTTGCTTATTTTTTTCCAAAACTTTATCCATCGTCATACCTTTGATGATATTAACCACGATGATATCAATAAACTCAGTCATTAGTAGCAGGTCTCATAATTGTGATATGCAGTTGAAACAACAGTTTGCTTCGAGTTTCCTTGTGAAACCGGAGTCTACACCTAAGCCATTTTGTGGTGCTTCCCATCATTTGATTGTGGGTGCAGAGGTGGCCAGGATCGCAGGCGTTATTCCTTCTTCAAACAACTGGATTCTCCAGGTCACTTATCATTGCTTTCAATCTTCGGTCCGTTTTTATAACCTGTAACAAACTGATAATGTATAATTAATCCTTAACAAAATCGTTAAATTGATGATATAGTTTAGCCTTTGAAATTGACATAGCTCAACTGATCATAACACACGTCATACTGATAAGAGATAAACCAGCCAGCTATCGTAGTGTTTTACGTCTTCATTCTTAAAGTAATACTAACAAAAGGTTGCAAAAATGATTTTTCAGGCGTCAGATTTTTAAGGCATCAGTTAATGACACTGCGGTAAATTATAGAAATAATCTCCTGAATTATAAAAAGGATTTATTTATTACTGTTGGCATAACAGATCGCGCCAGACAAATTAATGCCAGCCATAATTCAAACAGTTCGTATTTTCTAAAAATAATATATAAATTACATATAGTTTGGATACGGCCTAAAATCACTATCAAAATCAAAACTAGATATGTATTAAATTACAGCAAAGCTTTACGTAATGTGTAGCTGCCTGTGAAATTCAAAATCCTTATTTCTTACTTGAAATGTTTCAAAGATTTTGACAAATATTTTGTCAATTGTAAACCTCGTCAGGGTTCTTCAACTTCAACTTTAACATTTCATTATCAGTATATTTTAAATAATTACAAGTGATAAGATAGTGCTAACATAAACAATTAAAAGATTTAAAAAGCATAGTTTACATGAAATTGTCAGCAAGGAAAAATTAAACACTCAAGGACACGTAGAAATAACTCAGAGGAGCTTTCGAGCTACGCGCGATTTTGTGTTTCTACAGGTTACATTGTATATATTTAAAGAAATAGATTCAAGGAAAAACATGTATGTGAAGTTGTGTCATTAACAAAAACAGCAAGAATATATAATAAAGGAAACAACTTAAAGAAAGTAAAAAATAAAAATTGATATAAAAGGAAAAGAAAGTAGAGAACGAAAGAAAAGGGGAGTGCAATTCAAAAGTTGATCATAAGATGCTATTTGAAGGCCTATTAATTTCATTGGGAAATATTTTTAGGTTCCTCTCTAGATAACACGTATTCTCTGCTATTCTAAGTTTGCGTGTATAGATGATGTTTCTAACTTAAGTTAAGCATTTCTTTAATAAAGAATGGATTTGTATTCATCTTTGTTCGGTAATTTTTAGTTACAAACAGCTGAAAACTTCTTTGACGAACCGATATGTATTTGATTAAGAATACCCCAAAATCACTATGCTATCTTGATATGCCCTTCGTGGCGCTCTACCGTGGATGCTATGAATTTTGTCTTTAACTTAGCTATAATGAAACATCGCTATAAAATTGCAGTAGCTAAATTGTGACATCATGGATACTTTGTTCAAGTTTCTTGTTTGTTTTCAGGCATATATGTCAAGCCTATCGCGAACCCATAGCTCCTGGCTTGCCTTCCCACAAACCATATTTTACATGGAACTAAATATTTTGTGTTTTGTCACGTTTTATTGATATCATTAATAAGTTGGTTAATTAAAAATAGACCTCCAATCCCGGAGAAAAGTAGTTGAGATTTTTTCACGAAAAAATTACTTTTCCCTCCCCCCTATTCAATTTTGAATACATGTTTCTGAAGCACAAATGGTATTACTACTTATCAAGCATTGACTCAGGGGAAAGGGAGGATTCGAATGAACTGGGGCGACGTAAAGTAGAAAACTGCAAAGATTGCTTTGGTTTCAACAATTTTGTCCGGAATTGTAGAATTGACCACTGTAGAATACCTAGCTAATTTCTTTGCATGAGCAGAATGTGGCATTACCTTCACACGTCCACAACAATCAAATCTTTGGTGTCTAGGGTTTTCCTACAGGTTTCTACAAGCTTTCGCATTTGCGAGGGTGAAGGGGAGGGAAATTTGTTTACAAAATGAAGCAGTAGGCTTGCTACGAGTCCTTCAAAGAAATTGAGACTGGTGGAAATATAATTAATGATAAATAGCCCTCTTTGTGAAACGAGTAAACATTTTTGAAAAGTTCACTAGCATCACTGTCTTCCAATTTATCTGGAAAAAAATTATCGGCTACAACTGTATAGATTAACATCAAGCGAGTAAGATGCAGTGGCGGCGCCAAGAGGGATATGGGGGTATTTACCCAACCCCCACTCTTTTCAAAACATGGTCTACATGTTTCTTCTAAAAACGATTAAAAAGTGCTAGGTAGGGGTAGTTCATATTTCCTAAGGAAAACTAACCTGGTACAAAGCACTGAAACGAGGTACAATGGTTTCGTCTCACTGGCCACGCCCATTACCCTACTGCAGTACCTGGCGCCGCCACAGCAACTATGATATAGCAGGTCTTTCGTCATATCAAAGTTTTCAGTCTGATCTAGAGACCTATCCTGTTAAAGCTCTGTGCCATGCATTATGATCCATGTATTAATTACAATCTTAATTTGCGGCATTTTTCTGCTGTGCAAGAAGAATTTCTACCGCAAGTCTCTACTGATACCATGACCCTTTAGGCTCTAAACGGGAACATCTGGTACTACTGGAATCTTCCTGGTTCGCTGATAAAACAATAAAAAGAACAAGAAAATGCAAACAGGAGATAAAGATTTGTTATCATTCATATTCACTTCTACGAACAGAAATGTCCATGCTAGTTCTATTTCTGATCTACAAATTTGCAATATTTACAAAGGGACCTAGTTAAAATCAAAATGAAATTGAAAATTTCACTGATATAGAGGCTACCATATAATTTACACATACTCATAATTTGTCACTTTTGGTAATTCTAAAACGCAACTAAAAGCTACAAATACTCTTCGGATCTTCAGATATTAAGATTAAAACTTTATTTCTCTAAAATTTATTTCTACACAATAAGGCTATAACGAAGTATTTTTCAACGAAAACTTTACATGTAACTTTACAAGCTTGTTGACTTGTTTATTACCTTATTTCAGATCAATAAAACTGATTCATTCTACTTTTCTAGTGAAAGCATAATAACATGAAATTTGATACATTTGCCATTTTTCCCATTTTCAACATATATTTCTGTTTTGCATTGTCTAATTCTATTAACCACCCCTGTCCAGGTTCGCTGAGCCCCCTCAACTTGGACTTCGAAACCCCCACTTAATTCTAACAATAATATACTACCAGATATAATTTTTTCGTTATACCCTAAGTTATCTCCTTGATATTCCAATTTATCAACGCAAAAATTCTTCAGGATAAATTTGTCCATCCCAAAGGAGCTGTTTTGGGGTTTTTTAATGTCTCCCCTCTATAGACAATTGAACTATTTCTTACATTTAAACTGTAAGATCCTTAATTTCCTAAATTGCCAACCTCAGAGATATGAATTTAGCGATCCTTCACTCCTGGACCACTGTGTGTCTACCCGAAGCTATCCTTGTGGTACTCAAATGAATTGCCATGGCGACATGTCGTATGACACATGCGTAGAAGAATAGGAGATATAGACCTAGGGCCTGTATAAAACACACCAATTTTCTCCCTAAAAGAAATTGAAAGCAATCTTTATGCTGCTACAGATTTTTATTTATTTGCAAATGACACGAAAATAGGTTTTGACTTCCTATGGAAGATTTTTATCAACTGAGCAAATCTTGATGCATGGCTAACAAAAATTGTTAGTAGGTTGTGAATGATTGCTAAGCAACTACGAATTTCATAAAAAAAATTCACCTTCTATGATTCTGCGAAATGCTGTTAAAAACATCTTCCCACGCTGGCCTGCCAAACTGTAGTCTACTGCTCAACCAATCTGTGCTCAAATTATGATTGTGATGGTATGTTCCCTAAAAACAGCAACATATAACCTATAAGAATTCTCCTTATTCAGTTTTTGTGAATTGTATTGACAAAACTCCGTAAAACAACACATATTATCGAACATGAAAAATATATTGATCTTCCACGTTGATGTCTGTAGAACACTACGTCATGTTCAGGAATATCCAACAATTTTCTCTTAGAATATTCGTAAAATGTTCATTTTTGCTATTCTGACGAAGAACAAGCAAATACCTTTTAATAAATGTTGCAGCCTTATTCAAAACATTAAAGCAAGGTAGCTCTCTCCAAGTTTTACACAAAGTTAAATTCCTTCAAACTCAACTAATAATGAACATAATTTTACCTATAATCCCATGCAAAAACTCGATACTCCCAGAAAATGAGTAACATAAAGAGGCACAATAATGTTTCATTACCTTCTCAATATCGTCACTTTTTCCAGTCAGATAGAATTTGCAAACAAAAAGATCGGGTTTATTCATCTTTATCAGCTAAAAAATAAAATGATTTCAAAATAACCAAGAGTGCAGCAGTTTCACAGTTACAAAAAAAGCAATAGGAACTAATTTTGGAAATATGATAGAATACCAGAGGAGATATATGAAAGAAAGACCCTTCACGTTTGTAAACAGATTGAGATAACAAATTTTTGGTTTTTCCTGTTTTTTCCCAAGAGTCTATCGCCACAATTCAACGGATGTATAATATTGTGAAGTTTATATATGTGACGTTTAAAAAAAAGAAAATCTGAAGTTCAAAACTGAAGCATCGGTAATGAAAAGAGGAAGAGGTCTTCAGTTTGGAAAATGAAGATCTATTGAAACAGAAAGAGATAATTTCGACTTACTTCTTGATTAAAGTCATAAAGTAGCTGTAGAAACCAATGGAAATCATCCATTTTTCTCGAAACCCAAATAAAGTAGAGTCTTCGTAGCTTCCCTTGTTCTATATTGAATCTGAGGAGTAAGAAACGAGCAATTACTGTTCCAGTTTAAGGCAAAGAAAGCTTGCAAAATACACACAAATTTGCAAATCAAAAACTGTAAGCATTCTGTTTTTGGCACATCTCAAACTACTAAATATCTTATTGGTTGGAGTTTATCTTCTTTTGAAACCTTCAAGTAGATATAAGGGATAAAGATATTTCGGGTAGAAAAATTTAGTCAAAATTTCTTTAAGAATAAACCATATACTTTACGCATCTCTTTCTTTTATAAAAGTAGACAGTAGAAAATCAGTCCTTTTTCAAGAAATGAGGCTGCATTTTATTCAATGTTTTGAAAATCCTGTACCACACCACTTCAAACAAAAATAATCTTTAAAAAATTACATCTGATTTTCAAGCAAATACAAAATTGTCAATTTAAAATTGGGGAATCGTCAAAAAGAATGTAAATTCATGATTAAGTCCGCCAGCATGTTTCTGCTCTATCAGACAACATGTCATACCTTAGAGAGTTGATGACTGCTGCAAAGGGGGTAACGCCAATACCAGCGGCGATGCAAATGCTGATTGGGTATGCAGTGACATCCTGGTGGTACAAAATAAGCTAAATCAAAAGTCTTATCCATAAACTGCAGCTAAAAACATTCTTATACAACTTTTTGAGGAGGTAGTGGAAGTTACCAAGATAGAAGCTGTATTGGCTCGATAATGCATAGACGTGTTGATTTTCAGTGTGCGAATAAAGGAGAGGCCACGATACTCGACGGACTGCGGAGGAAATCTTGCGGCGGAGGAAAAATCGATAAAATAGTAGTGTATCAGGAACACCGCAACGCAACGAGAATAAACAACAACAAATACACAAATCAGTGATGGTTAAATAAACAACAACAAATACACAAATCAGTGATGGCTAATATTTCGCCCCGGTATACGGAGAAATTGCATTTGGCAATCGCGATAAACCAAAATCACACTCACTTGACACGGACTTCCATAAGGCCCATCGACGAAAATTCTAAGAAAAAGTGTTACAAAGGGGACTTGAAAATAGTTTACATCAGTAAATATTAAACAAAATGATCATGAAAGTTTCAACCCTACGTTCAGTGGAGCAATACAAATACCAACCATCGTTATTATCATTTTGTTGGTGAATAAGTTGTCAAGGCAGATTTTATAAATCATCAATATTCTCGCTATTTCAATTTTTATCAAACTAGATTAAGTTTTTGCGACCGAGCCTTACACAAAAGCAAGATAAAATCTTATTCTGGTCCCATTAATAACAAAAATCCATTCAATGATAAAAAATAATACAATAATAATGTATCAAGATTTATAGAAGTTTGCTTGGTCAGTTAAGGACAGCTGCTAAAAATCAACGTTAACAACCACCTGTTTCCACCGTTAAGAAATAAAAACTATTATTTACAAAAATAAGACTGCTTGAAATTGAAAAAAAAGTCATAAAATTGGGTCTTCAACCTCACAATTGAGACCTCATTTCTCAAATCAGGTGACAGTTTGTTAGGTTTTTGTACACCTTGACAACTAAAATCTTTTTGAGCGGTCTCTGTGTGCAAGGCAAAATGAGATTTGTTTTGTTTCATCGAATGTCCTTTTGGTGGTAAAGTCGTTTAAAGTGTTTTCCTTATAGGTGCAAGACCGTTTAAAAACTTTAAAGCTTCAAAAGCAAATCGTTCATTTCGACTTATACTCGAAAACTTCAACTAATACTCAATAGACGACAGGGCGGCTTCTATTTCGTCTTCGATACAACATGTTTCTAACTATTTCTTTATCTATCTATATCTGCATCTACATCTATTTCTATTTCTTTAACAATTTCTCATAATATCAATAATTTTAATAGTTTTAATAACTCTTTAATCTTTATTAAAAGACCGTTTAAAAACTTTAATAATTTAATTTAAATTTAAGTATCATTTACACTACACTTTTGTAAGCCAAAAAATGTTGGCGAACGTTAATAGCTATTAGGTTCAAAGCTACCGATAGCTGAACATACCGTAAAGATTCAATATTTTTAACCAACTTTGTGATGTGTCCACTTTGTGATTTCGAATACTGCACAAGAGATTGCTTTCTGGACGAGGTCGTCTTTGATTTTGTGAACAATTGACTAGCTAGGGTCTCTGCAAACAGAAAAATCACTGAGTCTTTTGGGGCGTAGACTCAATACTAAATAGGCTACTAGAGGAAATAGCTTTAAAAATTGTCAGCAAAATGCATGCAAAAGACATCAGTATTTGTTAGCTATATCAGGATTTATCATTAAAAGCGATAAAACAATTCACCATGCGTTGAAGTAGTACTACTTTAAATGTTGGTATTACATTAGTATATTTATACATTAGAAAATTTCATGAAAGAAGTAGGCTCAATACAATTTTTCCTATTGCTTGTTGTTTTATTGTAGATTTTTGACGATAAGATGTTTGGCGATTTATAACAAATTTGACTCAAAAATCGTTCCGCATAAAACTTTTCGCCATCAACCGCTATTTCACCTCAATCTCGAGCACAAGCAACACAAAGTAGGCTAACATTCTGGGTAACCACCTTTTTACAATGGGGAAACGGAACAAAGGCATTTTCAGCGCGTCTTCATGCATCTGATACCAAAGGGACAAAACCTACCCCTGCATACTATAGCTTTAAGGTGATGTCATAAAAATTTTAGCAATAAACTGAAGAGCTAACATCAAAATGGCGTCGCAGTTGCAAAAAGAGTCCGGCTTTTTAACCTGATATTCATCTGACGCGAAAACATTTGATTTAAGAAACAATCATTTAAACAAAACTCTAAATGATTGATGATATAATGTAATAGCTTTAAGAAGCAAACTAGGAGTACTAAAAAGTACCTGTCCACTTTCCAACGACTTTGACATGAACAGAAAAGTGATCATCTTTTGAGCTTTCTAGAGAACACTTTAAAATGATGTGGAGAATTAAGGATTTTACTTTGAGATGTTGACGAATAATATAAAAAGGAAAAATAACAAATTATGAAAAAAAGATGATTGCCGATTTGTTCCTAAACAAAACAAACAGCTAAACATCATGGCCAAAAACAACAATAATGCAGATACTAAACTCCCATAAGCTCACTTGGACCCTCATTAGGACCATACAAGATATGCATTTAGGACAATAAGATTTAACATATTAATACAATCACTGATGTCATTTCATTGAGTTTTGGCTTACTTTAGTCAAGGTGAACGGGTGCCATTCAAACTTTGCGATTTCTGGGCATTGTATTTGAATAAACTAAAAAAGAAAAAGTGACTCAATTTATGAAGATCAATCAATAAAAAAATCTTTCTGGAGAACGGCTATCCAGAGGATGTCATTTCAGTTTACATTAAGGAGAAGATAGCTAATTTCTTGGCTGACGTAAAATTTGGTCCCCAAAAGTGCCCGGTCTATCTACCTTGGATCAGTAACAGTTCCTTACATTTCGAAATACAGAAAAAACAGGCCGCAACAAATTGTTTATTGCCGTGAAACCACGCATTGTTTACGGTACAAAAAGGCCCTTCCCTCCATTCATAAGGATTACGTTCCTACCTCACAAAAGAGTTCTTCCGTTGTACATGAATTTATGCGCCAGTGTGATTTTGTCAACGCAGGACGCACTACCCAAAATTGGAGGATAGAATAAAACAAAATGTTCTGTCTAGAATTAGAAACAAAACTCATCCTCAAAGAGAACAGCCACCTCGGTCTTGCCGATCTAAAAGTACAACTAAAACCTGCGATTCTGCTATCGGGCAGCATTTACTGAAAAACCCAGATTGTGCAAAAATTTATAATGGCGACATGTTTCGGATTATTGGAAAAGCCCGATCGTCGTTCCATCTAGCAATTTTAGAATCTATCTACATAAGCACGAAAAAACCACTATTGTGTAGACAAAAGGAGTTCGTTTTCACCTTAGGACTCCATTGGTAACATCATTGGCAAGCGGCACTGATTGGTCAACCTTTACAGTTATGTGCTCGCGTTTCTGATTGGCCTATTTCGATCCACAACTGGGTATATATATTTCCTAGCGTAGAGTTTTCGATCTATGTTCTGATGGTTTAAACTCTGAAGAGTGTTAGACGAAAAGCTTTAGTTTACTAAATGTTTGCTTTTTTCAAAGCCATTTTTAAAAAAGTTGAAAAGTCGTGAAGCAGAAACCAAGTATGAAAGCTCATTTGTATTAGTAAAAAAAGTCTAGTCAAATTATTCTAAATTACTTGATAAAAGTGTCTTTCTTATGTACCATGAACCATTGGAGATTATAGAAATATTATCAGCTAACGGGCTGAAGTTTTCCATTTAAAAGTCTGAATAAAAGAACACCGACTTTAAATCCTCATTAGTAATCATGCTTGAATTTAACTCACAGTCGAATTTACCCGTAGAAATATTATTCAACTTATGGTTAGCAGATAAAAGAAAACATTTTCGCCCCTTGAAATGATTTTTTTCTCAGAAATTGCCAATGTTTTTACTACCCTTTCACATGTAAAGCAAATCAAGTGAGACAAATACCATATGGAGTCAATTCATTATACTTGTCTAGAGAACAGATTTTTTGAACCACGAAGAACTGAATAGTTTTGGCACAAGTTACACAAGTCTTAGATACACAAGTTTTGGCATTGTGTATCTAAGACCGGTTCTCTAACTTCACATTTGATAAGTTTTATAAGTGTTCATGACCATATATCAGCTTTCCAGTTTCACTGAGCCAGCTAACCAAATTCACAATTTGTAAAGAAGACTGCAAGCAAATATTTTGGGCACCCCCTTCAGATATTGTTTGACCAAGGGACTACTGTGGAGCCTTTTTCACCATATCCAGGACCTGTTTACATGGAGGCAGGATGACCAGGCCATGTAAACACACATTTAAAACAAAAGAAGCTCTTTTTCATGTTCGTTTTGTGTTTTTGTGGATCCTGTCTAACCGAACTGCCCTTAAGCTCGGCCAAATGAAATGAAAATGCAGTTTAGTGTTCTGCTTGATGCGAACTCCTCTTCCATGTAAACAGGTCTAGATCTGTACCCCCATACTACATTGCAAGACCAATTGCTGGGCATGCTAATTCTCAAACATACATTTAGAACCTACCTGTCCTGGCTCAGCTGCGAATCCATGCTGAACCAGCTGAAGCTCAATAACATTGCCTTCATGCCAAATGGCCTAATGGATACATGATAATGTTATGGGTGTACGAAAAAGTAAATTGATATAGTAAAAACAAATTTAGTATGGATAAAAACTTGCTTCTCGTTAAACGCAACCGGCAAGTGCCTGTGACCCTGAAAAGGATGTCCCAGAATCCAAAATATCAGGTCATGATAGATAGCCTTGAAGAGAATTAGCAATCAATTCACGTGGTCTGCCAAAGGAACATATTCTTTCTATAATTTTATTCTTGATATAGATGTTTAGTTGTTTATTTAGGCTCTTCAAACATGCGCAAATGATTTTTAATTAGTTTATTTCAGGAATATTTTGTAAATTTTAAAAGAAAATATCAAGGTTGAAAGTTACCTTTTTAATATCAACATGTTTGCTTCCTCTCCATCTTCTGATTAGGCGATCAAATATATACAACACCAAAGGGACAATTATCCATTTCCAGGCCTATTCGTAAAGAGACAAAAATGGAGCCGAAAAACGACAAAATATGACTTTGTAACAACAGAATGCAACCAAATAACGACAAAATAAGATACCATGGCGAATTTCTACTGTAAAAAAACAGTCGTTATGCCTAGAGTAAATGATGACCTAGCCATCGAAGCTTTAAAAGCTGCCAAGTAAGATAACATTCTCTATTTGCGTACCTGTGCAGGGTCTTGATCGAACTGAGCATGCGCTCGGCAATATACCTTGTCATCAGGAATGCTATTGGATGCGCGATTCGTTTCGTTTGTGTAAACACATCCTGGCCAATGTTCAATGAGATTTTTCTGCCTCTTTATGATGCACCTGAAAAAAACTTCAATCAACCAATGATATGCTACGGGAGTGCGCATGCGTGAAATTAAAAATTTCAGATTGCCTTTCTCGTCATTATTTTACATTAATATATCAACTTGCAGTTACTACAATCATGCAGATTGTACCTTTACGCGTAAATTGATAACTTATTCGAATAACCAATTGCCCACATGCAAAGCGCATAACTCAAGCCCACGATATATAGCCCTGGAAATATGAATGCATCTCTGGCTTGGTCGTAAGCCTGCTTAAGGAGAAACAAACGGAGGGCCTCAGTGCTTTCGCAAATCTCCTGGGAAGGTCTGAGACAAAGGTCATTCAAGGCTCTAGCAGGGCCCCCTCTTAAGGAGGGGTGGGAGATTAGAAAGTTCCTGGCGTACGGCAATGGCACAAGACGCGAAAACGCCCGATTAGTGGGTTGGACGCTGATGCCGCAGTGCGCTTAGGCTGAAAAACTCCCATGGCCAGCAACTTGAGTGCGATTGGCAGGGTGACATCCTTGTGACGTCATAACTCAATTCAGACTACTCTACGACCAAGTTCCTTTTTCAGCGTGACAATATTATTTATTGCAAAGAGAACAGTAAAATCCTAAATGAAGAAGGTCTTTAAAACAACGAAATAAAATGTTCAACAGTTTTAACTGACGCGACAGGTAATCTGTCTGATAAAATTATCATTAACATCGTGATTTGCTAGCTACCGAAGATATCAAGTAACACTGATGCTATTGATGAATTCAACTATTTTAGTTACTCTGCTGCATTTGAAAATACAACACAACTTAATATGTGGTAATATGACAACAAAAACGTGGTAATAATCAACTACCTAAAAAGGAACTGTTACGTACAACAACATTCTCCTCTCATCCCCATTCTCCTCTCATTCCCATTCTCCTCTCAACATTCTCAACAAACGGACGTTTCCATAAAAATTGTTCAACAATATTGTGGCTGTTGGAATCACTTACCCGTAACTGTGAAGGAGCAGCAAGCCAATGAATGGAAACGCTAAATGATGAGTATACCAAAATATGACGTAATTTTTTCGCCTGAGAAGCAAGAAAATAAGGATTAGTTTTTTGGCTTTGATTCAAAGTGGATAATTGCTAAGTCTGATTCGCTTCCACCTCACTCAACTTTTGAAAAATATAACGAGAATTGGGCAGGTGGGACTCAATTATTGTTTGAAAAATATTGTCTTGTTCTGATAGAAACAAAGTCTGGTGTCAGCCTAGTCTGGCAGTCTGGAAAACGACGAACTTACAGCCGGAGAAGAAAATGTCAGTTAGAAGACTGTTTTAAAGAAAAAAGAACAATTTCGTCAAAGGTCAACATACCGTACAGATGGGATAGAAGATGTGAACTGAAACGAAAAGAAAAGCCTTGAAATATTTTGAACTTTCACAACTCTGAAACTGACTTGTGCCTTTTCAGTGAACCTACTTAGTGGATCCATTGGAAAATCAAAAAAATAAATGATCTAAATTGACAAAGTCTGTGCGTCATTATTCATATTCCATTAAACGGTAGTTACTACCAATGTAATGTTCCTTGAAGTGTTGGCAACAGAATAGAACAGAATATTTGCATGAAATGAAACAGAAATAGCATACCATGAGCACTAGAATGACAAGCATGAGCAATCCCGTGGCTCCAGTTGCTGAAATGAAAAGACATTTTTTAACCAAAGACAATGAGATTAGAATCAATTTTACTCAGATTTCACCACTACAGACTGATGTGATCAGATCTTGACAATAAAAATTTGCTTTCTCGTGCAACAGCAATAATGAATTATAAAAACTGGAGCAACAACTACGAACAAATCTGAATAAAGTCAATTTTTACTCGTTATCTAGAAAAATGCCCGTCAATGGTGGCATCACGTAGGGCTTTGGGACACATTCTCCTGCACCCTAGTTCTCGACAGGAGTCAATTTGGCATTTCAGTTAAATTCGACGATGAAAAATGTTAGGGGAAGAGTAATATTTTGGAAAGAGTGATTCTGCGATTTCGAAATTGATTTTATGGAACCGAAAGTTAGAGATGAGCTTTCGTATAGGGAGAATTTGTCTTCCTTGCTGGTAAAAGAGCGTTTTCTTACAGAATGAAGGGCGTGGTCTTTAAATTGTTTATCCCCCCCTCCTCATCCACTTTGCAGAAAATGCTGTATCTTTGTGTCATTATTCTTTCATCCATGAACATAACATATAAAACAAATGGGGCTAATGCGAGGGATATTGCATTAAGAAATGCCTCCAGTTGCTGACACGTCATTATGGTACATGTTAAGTTTGTGTTAAAACTAAACACCCTCCCAGCTCCCAGCTTTTTATGCAAAATCCCATTTCTATTACGCGTTTATCTCGCAGAGTGGGTGACAGGGCTCAATGCACTAGCCATCCGTGTCCGATAACGATTTTCCCGGTCCCAGTCGCCTAAATCCCAGTTTCAAGTGATGAAAGGAGCAAATCTCGTTTCCCAGTTTGCCGCCTCAGGACCCGGCAAATACTAAGTCGGGAATTTCTGCTTGTAAAAACCTCTGCTATACAGATCATTGTAACGGGATTTCGATGGAAAACTCAAATAGACCCCGGTAATCCCAGTCAAACTGGAACGTTGGTTTATAAAGCGGATGACAGGAAAAATAAATGCTTTTATTGTCAGCTTGTTATGCAGATATAAGCACTCCAATCGCTTAACCTTTTAAACTGCTAACAGACAAATATTGTCATAAAAGAAATTTCACATTGAAGCGAGGCCAATGCTTTATTGTGCGTACCAGCTGAAGACATCTCTTTTACAATTATGATAAATAATATGGCTTATAAAAAGAAACAATATTATACAAAGATAGCAAAATCGAACTCACTTGTAAAGAAAACTGAATATTTGCCCATCTGTAAGCATAAAATGAACCACTTGTTAATTCATTTGTTTTATTAACTTACATATTGAGCTAAAAAATACTAGCATGATATTTTCCAAATCAGTTAATGTGTGTTGATGAGCATATTCAGAAATTGAATCTATTAACTTTGTTATTACAACTGAAGCTTCAACCAGCTCTAGGATGATTGTTGCAGAAGCTAATGCACAAAAATCTGGGCAGAGCAGCAGCATATGGCCAAGGGACATCCAGAACAAACATTGAAAAACTGCTTGAAGGAGATGTAAGAGGCAAAGTTGGGCAAACCAGTAGATTGAAATAGAAAAGAACTGGCTGCAACGGGATAATTTTAAGAGTTCGACAAATCAGATCAGTACAAATGCTTTAAGAAAACAACATGTTTTTCATGCATTGGCAAAATTTTAGCATGGTATGCGTTGAACTTTTATCATATTTTGGGTTTCGTGGTTTTCTGTCGTTTACTCTCTCCGTGGCTTGCTCTGGAATGCATTTTTCTGATAAAAGCCACAATTGCTTTTACACAAAGCAGAAAATTAGTTAAAATTCATTCACCTGCTCTTTTTTAGGAAATAAATTCACTCCAGGGTGTTCTTCGTTAAAATTTTCGTTAAACTGGAAATTGTTGATGCAGTGGGCGACTGTGTGAACAACTGAAACGGAGAAAAAAGAAAAAGTTAAAAACAAAAATGAAAATGCAAAATGGAGACAAAGCTTTCGATGATTAGAATTATACCTGTTGATCAAATTACACTATTTTTCATTTCATCGTGCATTTTTCCATATTTTTCATGATGTTGCTAAGAAGCAGAATGACAAAATTCTTACTTGATAATAAGCAAAGCATCAATCCACAAAGAATGTGCATGGACTTTTTCTCATCCAAAAGTTTTCTTATTCCAGACACGCAAAGCTACGAAAAACGAAACTGTCAGTACGAAATTAATCCAACTTCGAAAATAGTTAAAAAATATCGCAAGGCCGTTTGGTTGATTGATAATAGTCTTCTTTCCACATCTTTTTAGGTGAAGCAAATGGAATTAAAATGAAGTGCTGATCGTGCCTTGCTTTGCTTTAGCAGGTTTCAGCTAATGCAGTGATTATGAAAAGCAATAACTATCATTTGCTGGTAGAAACTGGCAAAACAAGAAGCTGAGATTACACTGAGAAAGTGGATTATTTTGGAGAACATCATGTAAATATTTACTGGCTTACCTTGGAGACGAGGTTGCGTAGAGAAGAGACAAATGTTTTGCACATGGAAAGCATCACTGCCAAAATATTGAAGCAAATGGTAGCAGCAGATGCACGGGCAATACACAGGGAGTCCTAGCAAAGAATATACTGTTTTACATTAAGGGTTGGTAATGTACAAAAAGTCCCAACAAACAGAGTACTTTTATAGGTAAGAGGTGGGATTTGTAAAGCTAGTCTTAAAGAAGTTGCTGGCCAAAATGGTGACTCTTGCATATATCATTTTGGGTAGGCATTCGATGAGATAGATAAACAGCTTTAATTTTGTATTTTACAAAAAGTCAACGGCCTTTATTTCATCAAAGCAAACATAATCTTAAGGGTTCAACTAGTGCATAAAGCTCGATACGAGATGAGCAAAACAATTATGATTAGCAAATATGTTTTTAAGCAACGTTAACGAAACCAGTGCTGCGAACCAAAGTAAATAAATCTGAAATTATTTGTATTACGAGTACGATCAATAGAGACATACCCCAAGCATTTGATGTAAGTAAAAGTATTGGGCTTCTTCGTGATATTTTCGGTAGGTTTTGTAGAAGATGACAAGGTTTGCAGTTAACAGAAAAACCTGGAATAAATTTCAGATTTGTCAATATAGTTATGAAACATGTGAGATTAATGAGAGATCGACAGGTTTAAATATTCAAAATAAACAACAAAGTTAAACTGACATCAAATTTCAATTAAGAAGAAATGTCGAAAAAATGATGAACATTGTCATCTTCTAAAAATGATGAATATCATATGATCAATAATCCAAGAGAAAAGAATTCGAAGCAATTGTCACCGCCGGGGCAGGACTCGAACCCCTTGCCAGTGATAATACTTTTTCATTCACAGCAGAATATCACTCCCTGTTTAGAAATGCTAGAATGAGTTCGAAGCTAAGTTTGAAAAAAGTGCAAAATTTCACTGCATTACAATAACAGAAAATATAATTTGACCCTTAAATATTTAATTAATGGAGTTCAGTAACAATGTCTCAAGGCTCCGACTGACTTTAAAAAAATCGTTTCTGGCCACAATTCACAGCAATTGAAATTCTGCGGTAAGGAGGCTAATCACCTGGAGCCTCTTTGTCAACTTTAATCGACTCAAAAAGAAACAAAAGGATTTACGGACTTTTGATAAGGGTTTTGGTTTGACAGCAACGAAACGTAGGTGCCGTTTTAGTTTGATGTTTAACTAGATGTTAAGACAAAACGGCCATTCAGAACAATGTGTTATTTTCAGGTATACCCTTGCCTGGGTGGAAAATTGATATCTTTTACCAAATTGACAAGCAGTTGCTATAAACTCTCTTATAGCCTTCATAAATTAACAGGTCATTTTGTAATTGTTTCACTTTTGCCTTAGTGATTATCTGATGGATAATGAGAAAAACGCAAACTCTCGTTAATCAAAACAAGCTATCTTCATTCAACAGACTTCGTTGAAAATAAAAAGTTTTAACTTGGGGTCTAACCATAACAGCAGCAGCAATAAACAACATCAGCCACATCATTCTCAAAACAAAGGGACCCCCAACAAAATTGCACGAAGAGGGGTGCTGGTCAACCCATCAGTGTTCGACTAGTAATCAAAATGGATTATTGAAGCTGCCGAAACCTATTGTCAACAAACGATCCATTGATAATATATAATGTAAGACCGGAAATTCCCTTGATCTCTCTTGCCCACAGCCAACCCAGAACGACACTCGCCTTCAGGTGAATGCTTAGAAAATATTTTCACAGATTAACAACTTCAACTAATTAACAAAGTTCTGATTTCGGAAGAAAATACTAAGAAACATACGAAAAGCAAGAAAGATAGTATAAGACCTGGAAAGACACGGAGAAAACAAGGACAAACTAAAATTATCAAAACAATTTTAGACTGCAGGAATGTTGGTACTTACAAAAACTGCTAACTTCCAAATATGGTTGTGCCAAATACTGCGGAAATTCCTTGCCATGATGAAAACTGACTGATGCTCTTTGCTTGGGTTTCACTTTATCTGGGTTTTATCCAATTCGTTGAGAACGGCTCCTGTTTTGGGTACGTAGAAATAAGTCCTTAACACGGCCGTCACGATCCACACAAACTGACAAAAGGGGTCCCTCAGGCTATTTGTAGTCAAATCACGGAAGACGGTATCTATTGGTGAAACCACAAACAGTATGGATTGTTTATAACCAATTTATTCTGAAGTGATTGTGGAAATACTTATTATGTATACGAATGCGACAACTTGTATCAAACATACTTTCTCGAATATATTTACCAACGATAACAAGTTAATTGCTTAGTATGAAACGATAAGTATTAAACATTTGATGTCTAACATTACTGCTTGAAACCACCAAAAATAACTTCCATTGTGTTTTAACAAAATAAACTATTTTTTCTATCAAGAAATATTTTCCAATTAACTCATATTTGGTAAGGTTAATAACCTTTCATGGAAACAGACACAAAAGATTTCATTCACTGGCTCGATGATAACTTGTTCGGCGTGTGGACTCTCTTGGAGGCCTCTTTAATCAAGATAACCTGATCTATCGCGTTTGGGTCTAACCTAGTGTTGGTTCCATAACGACCAACTTCAACGTGAGAGTTGGTAGAAACAATTCTGGTTAACCAAGACACAAGATCCTCTTCTTTTTTTAGCGCAAAAAATCAAGTCGAAAATAGTATCATTACTATGGTTGAGTTTTCTCAATGAAATTTGATTCACCTTGACCTCATTCATTCCCCGGCTTTTTAATTACCATTCTACTCTATATCTGTATAAAGGATTCTTGAAAATTGCGACTTTTCTTCTTGGCAGAAAATTCCTGATATGTTTCAAAATGACATTCATAAAGCTGTGGTACGCCTTCCATCGACCTTTAAGTCTCTCAATTTGGGAACGCCTTCGGACAAATGGCTGTCTCTATTTAACGCCCATTGCAACCAATCTCTCGTAAATAAACGCCCCCTTTAGAAATCTACCTTTCTATTTTCATGAGCCCAAGTGCCAAATGCAAAGAGAAATCATTGCTGTAAAGAACTGTGCAAGTTTTTTCTAATAAAAACGTCTATAAAAACCCAACACTATCTTAATAAACCTGTAAAAAAATTTTAAGGACCGTAGACGTATGATATTTAGGGGCTGGGGGGGGGGGGGGGGCTGCAGCCTAATCAAGCAAAATTGATCGAACTTCAGGCCAATTCGAGTAATTTATCGTAAGGCAACAGTGTTCGGTCAAAAGACCCATTCCAACCCCAAGCGTTTATTTTAGTCTCCTCTACGTCCATGTTTAGCAATGAAACGAACATAAAACGACGATACTGTGCATTCATCATGAGCTTAGATTCTGATGAAAAATGCATAAATATTTTTACCGACGGTTTGAAGCGCAGCATAGAAATGACCATTCTTTGTTTGAAGGGGGCGCGCTAGATTCGAATGTCACTAAAAGGGCTATATGTAAAAGAGTTGAAAAGGCTTTTTGTAAAGTGTTTAAATGACTTGATATTTAAGTTGGCATTTGTGTGCCAAACCACTTATTGAAATTTCCTACAATTCTTTTTTTATAGCAAAACATGTGTTAGCCAAAAGCAAGTCACAATCAAAAATGAGTTGTTGTGTTACGCTCGTATGAGGTATTTAATTTTTGTTCACAAGCACCAAAATTTGGAGTAACGATGAAATTTAATTAGATTTATGTTGACTGTATCGACGAAAAGATAAGAAATATTTCCTATCACACACAAAGTAAATATGGCTTTTTCCGATTCACCGTGAATTGAATGCAAAAAGGTTTTACATCACAGGAAGGGAGCAAATCATTATTTAAAACAAAGACGAAACACAGGAAGGTGAAAGAAAAATCTAGCTTCAAAATCCAAATTTACCTTGATAATGTATTCTCCCCGTTCAAAACGAATCCATTCAACCTTCGACAAAATTTGCTCCTCCAACTGTAGGATGTGTGCAGTGTTCTCAACCACACATTTGCCAAAGATTCACTTGTTTTACCCTCTACAATAGGATTAAAAATCGATCCAATTCATACAATTCTGAAACAAAGGTGTAGTGAAAAGTCACGGGGGTACACTAGGAAAGTTCTGTCCGCGGCATCGTGCCAAAAAGGGCACGACAGGAGCAAACAAAGAACAACAGCAACCACGCTTCAGATCTACTCGTTCACATCTGAAACGACAGGATATTTATTAGAATTACAAACATACAACTATCTCAATAATAACGAAGAACAAATTTCCTTAAAAAATAAACACTTTGAAGAGGACTTTTTACTTATCAGTTGTTCATAAAAATTAATGATAGAAATTTCTTCTGTGTCGTTTCGAGCTTCTGTGTCACTTGAAAAGCCATACCCAATCTCCAGCAAAATCCAGCAAAATCCAGCAAAATCCGGAAAAGGGCTTTAAGAATTGAATATTAGGGTGGTAGCTCAAGCTTCGTAGAATTATTAAAAAAGACCGTTCTTTCACTATGCATCAAAATAATCGCCTCTCTTGCTTTGTAGAATTGTATAAGACACTAATCAGTAGTGTCCCACATAAAAGAAACAATATTTTCAATTTCAGGTCTAACTTTTTTCTTATAAAATAAGATAAACTACAAATCAGGGAAAATTTCTATGATTTTGATACAAAACATATGATTTAAGCATGACCAACATCACTACATATCTTATTCAAATGTTTCAATCAATATAGTTTTTATAAGAAACATGCTTTTTCAGACCTGTCCAATTTCCTATAAAATGGGATTTTTTTTTGAAAAACATGATCTTTTTTCTTAAAGTTATGTTTCTTATATGCGGGACACTACAGTATTGTAGGCATTAATCGCGAACCATTTTAACTGCACTGGAGGCTTTCCGTTGGCATTGCGACACCCTTAATTGCTGGGCCCACATTGGGAAGGCTTACGACATTCGTCACGTTGCGGTAGACCATTACTAAACGATGGGGAGGAGGATCGATGCATCATCGTATTGGTTGCATTCACTGATCAGTGGTTGCACTCGATCGCAAGGCCAATGGGAATGGAATGACGTCATAAATGGTTCCCTTCGAACAACACGAGAATTTAATTGTGTACAAACTTGCTTTTTAAATTCTCCATCAATTAAACTTTATGACGATTATTTTAAATTAAAAACATTTTATCAATGCTCGTTAATTAAAAATCAAACAATGGGTTCTTTCACGATTTCCTCTTGTGTCTCACAGAGGAAAGGTTTTGAAACATATGACCGGGGGTTATGTTCAATCTTAGCAAACATTCATCTCAGATTATCAGCAACATAACAAGCGAACACCATAATCATCACGGTCACCACCATTATCCTTTCAATCACAATCAAAACCATCGTCACCGCTCTTTCCAATATGCGCTGATTAGCATAGCACTTTGTGGAAGACATTCCAGGTGATATTGTTACCAGATAAATGTCCAAAACGCGGAGAGGGCCTGAGGGAGATAGGAAGTGAGAAAAGGTGGAGCTGCGGAGAAGTGGTGAGGAGGGCGGAGGAGAAGAGAAAACGAAAAACAGCCTCTGTGAAATGTTTTGTACTTGCGTTGAGATGTGATTGCGGTGGCAAACGGAGCCCAAGACCATCGGGAGGTTCACTTTAATGTCGTAAACGGAAAAACTGCTTGCTTTGTGTTATTTGTAGAAAAATATCATTAGATTCTATTAAAAAAGCAGATGGCACCAAACAATACCTTGAGACAATTGACGTGGAGAGATTTAGCGACATTGTAATGATCAAATGCACAAATGTGCACAAGTCACTCGAGAATTGCACGGAGGAGACCATAGACAAACAAATGTATCCTACTGACTACGAAAAACTCAAAACAGACTTGTTTATAGGTATTTTTCATTTCTTAATTACAGACAACATTTATCGTTTTAACGGTTGAAGAACGCGCAGTGGTTTGCTGCTTGCGGCCTGTGCACCAAAAACCGCACTTCCCTTATCTTCCACAGCCTCCTTTATCCTTTTTTCCCTCTCCGTCTCCCTCCCTAATAGCCTCTGTGGAAGAGTAGAGGGTCGTTTGCCACCCTGGTAGTACATTATGAAAGCTTAGCAGGGATCAAACCAGATAAAAAGTTGATACACCTAACATGTGTTCGCATGGACGAAGTGAATGCAAAGCGCCAGGGGGGCTAAGTATGGATCTTCCCTAAAATTATCGATCGCTTCATTGAAATAGAACTGACCGAATGGAGCTTGAAATACAATTAATTATGCCTGCGTCTCCTACGCTTATGTGCGTTCATACGATCAAAGATTTTTTCAACTGTTCGAAGGTAACATTATCAATGTTGCATTGAAAAACGCATTTGCACCAACTCTGCGCAACTGAACCAATGGTAAACATGCGATTATTTTGTACTTCTTGGGGTGAAAAAAACAGACCTTTAGCTTTAGTCGCTTCATTCAAATTTAAGCTTTAATTGAGAATTTGACGAACAAAACAATAAAAAAGAACTCTTACAGGAAGCAAAAACCAGCTACACGATAGCGAATACAGAATATCTAATTTTCAATTAAAATTCGCGCTACCATTTACCTCTTGCAAATAAACAATGATACAGGGCTGGGGGATGCACGTGAGCTCTATATTCTCTTCAAAATGCAAAGCAAGTTTAGGATGAGAATTAAAGTGATCTTGTGACTGGGAATTTCTCTGCTGACATAAGCTACGTGTTTGTGGGTTCTTCATTTCTTCCTAGCATTCATCAGACTTGCAAATCGTTGCTGCTAGCACGATCAATGGCAAAACTATGACATTTAAACAAGACACATGTAGAGAGATTCTCATAGAGAATGCATCTGGGGGCGACGGGAAGAGGGGTCAGTTGAAGGTCAGACAGAACCAGAATTTTCACTGATCGCTCTTACCAGGTAACAACAGCTTACAAGGAAATGAAAATATATGTCGTTCAATTTAAGTTTTGCACTCAGGCTAATGTTTGCAGAAGAAGAGTTTGCACTCCGGCTAATGTCTTTGCTAAGTAGGTGTCTGCCGTGAATTGGTCGTCAGATTCGTGTTAAACGAAGCTACGTATTCGACAAAAAGTGCAAATAAATTACCGATTACAAAAATTGTACTTTGGCAGGCTTTACAAATGCAGTATGTCACATCGCAACGTAGGAGATATAAACTGAACACAAATGGCAACTTACCCAACAATGAGGCAACAATAGAAGGTAGGCATTGGGTATTTACCCTTAGAGGCTATGTGGAAACACATCCTAATGGCTTAGCTGCTAGAATGGCCTTTCGAATGGCCAAAGAGAACAAATCTACACTATTACAAAAACGTTAACTGATACATCTATCGATTCATAACCACAGCCACAATATAAAAAGTAAGAGACACGGAACTGATGATGCGATTGACATGAAAAAGCGAAGCACATTTTAGGGTGAAACCTTCTCTGATCATGGTGCAAGAAACAAAGGGGTACCCAAGATTATTTTACAGACAATTTTTCAATTCATGGCGAGTCATTTAAACCATGCTGCTATCTAGATAAATACCAAGAAATATTCTTGATTAGAAAAATGGGGAACCAATAAGCGACAAGGGCTATTGCAATGGGCAACTGATGGAACAAATTAATCGACGACCTAACTCAAGATAGAGAGAAGGCAATGATTTAACTTCAGAGGGTCCAACAATTCCTAACAAAGAGGAGCCGATGATCCTAAACATGATGAGAATAACACTGTCGTGAAATTTGCTGCACACATCTTCCTTTCCCCAATATGATATAACATCATCACAAAAATATCCTACAACAAGACGCTTTGAAAATCGCTCACCTAATTTTACTTACTCGGTAATCAATTATGTCAAAAACACGATACGCAGATTCAACAAAATGGTTTAAAAGGCACAGTAATTTTTAAAATGAATATCAAAATCAGAAATATGGAGGGGGGGGCTGTTAATGAACTGAAAATAAGTCTGTCTTGAAATTGTCAGTTCCTGCACAGTGTCATGAAGAACGAACTGTTCAAACCCTCAAAGCTTTGCTGTACAAAGGAAGGTCATAGTGGCTACCTTTCTTCCTCGTTTGTAACTTTTAATCATAAGGTGTCTCATAAATGCACTCGGTTAAGGGTCTTAGGATACATATGATAGGATACATATGGGTGCATTGAATGATAAATGGGAAAAGAGCTGACGTGTAATTAACTTGTGACTTGACTGCCGTCTCCTAGATCACATAAAACAAGAAATATTGAAACTAATGTGGTTTCGTGATGACGCGGTGAAATAGAGTCCTTAACGGAGCAACATCTATCCGGCGCTACGTCCATAAGCATTAATGACGAAACTACCATGCTACATCTCGTTATTGCTGAACTATTACAATTTTGCAGCTGCGCGGCTCTGGTAGTCTACTTGACCACAACACGTGCATACCCATACATGTGTCTACGAAACTATTGAAAACTCATCAACAGAATTGAATTACTCTAGGGGGTACCTTGGGCCTAGAAACACTCTTCTAGTTCTAACTGTCCCTCGACCAACTGCCACAGTCTGTTTTCTTCGTTGCTTTGGTCTTGTTCACTTTTACTAGAATTGTTTTTATCTAATGAATTAATGAGGTTCTCTTGGTTTTCAGCCATTATATTTTCAGCATCATTCCAGAGTTTCTTTTCTTCAATCGAAGATGACATGTTTTGATTTTCCTCCTTAAAAAAGAAACTCGTCCATCATTAACTTGCATAAACTTTTTTCACCTTTTATAAATGAAAAATCGCATATCGATAAAAAAGGAAGCGATGGCAGACACAATAGCTAGATTGCGATATATTTACATTTTTATTAATGGCGGCATCTTTATTAAAGTTGTTTTCCAATCCATTGACTGTCGCATCGCTTGATTCATCCTTTTCTTCGCCCTCCTTGGCGTCCTCTAAAGCTTGCTTGTCGGCTTCGGTAAGCGACGCCACGTCCTCAAACTTGTTTTCGTTCGAGATCGCTTGCTCATTCACACTCGGTTTAGCTGACACTGCAGCGGGCTTCACGACCTCCCCCTCGAGGCTCTCCTCTTCGCCAAAGCCATTTTGCGAGTCGCCTGATCTTCGTTGGTTCTTCTCAAGAAGTTTCTGTACTCGATCTCTAGCTGAATTGGCTGAGTCAATAACAGGTGGGGAACTCTGAAAGTGAACAAATTCATAAAAAGTATTTAAAGGAAGGAAATTTCTTAAATCAGAGTAACTTTTAGCCTTACTTGACATACAGGTTTTAGCTCCACTTAGGACATGAATGATAAATCTTTGAAAACATTTTCCAGAAAATCCAGAAAACTAAGCACAGATTTCGCATTTTCAGATTATTATTCTAACTGGCACAGCCGACAATCAAACAGCACAGTAACCACAACTGCGATAATTTTAAAAACAGGGTTTACAATCCATCATCAGCGGTTCCTGGAAAATCCTTGGAATTAAATGCTATCCACAAAACACTTTTTCGACCAATATCCAAAAATTGATGAAGCATAGGTTCGTCTTGGCATAAGAGAGAACAACCTTGCCCTATTACTCCTTTACTGGAATATCAATAATAAAGGCTGCGGCATTCCAAAGGAAGCATGTTAAACAGTTTTCCGCCAGTAAAATGGAAACTTTTTCTCCATATTTTGTTTTAATCTCAGGCAGTAATACCATCTTAAATGCGTTATTTCGCGTGTTCTTTTGGTGTGAGGAGAGAGTAAAGTAGTGTTTAAAAGGCTTTATAACATCTCCATTAAGGCAAGATTTTACAGATTGGCAGGCTCGCTTCTGATTTGCACTGCTGACAGAGCGAATTTCCTTGGACTTTACCATTCGCTCTGCCATTTTGTGTAGTGAGATCTCCCTGTGTAGCTGTAAGACAAAGTAGGTGTAATCCGCGGTATGTAAACGCTGGCAGTACCATGATTTGGTAGATCGACTTGGCAACATTAACATCCATCAAGTATCTCACTTTCGCAAGTAGGTTTAGACGCGTCAACGCTTTCTTTTAATCCCCTCTAGACCACCTGACCTAAATAAATACAACCTATGTACGAGGGACTGGACCCAAATTAAGGAGCGAGGGGAGTCAGGCATTGGGCGTTTGTGTATTGGCCCATGCCTGCCTGACCGAATTAATCAAAATTTTACGGTCGGTGATTGGCAAAAGTAAATTTCCGGCAGGCCGCCAATACATCAGTTCCGCAGACGAAAGGATGTCTGCAGAAAACAACGGTAGGTAGAAAAGATCGGAGTATAGGAAAGAAAAGGGGGCTGGGCGGGTGGGGAAAAACTGCAATAAACTGAGTTAAGGTCGAACTGCTAGCAAAGACAACTAGTGCTCAAGATGACCCAATTGGTAAAACCAGTTTAAAATGAAATAGCCGGACCGGTGCTGCGCAGTAACCGGGTGGTACCAACGCGGGTATTAACTCCGGTTAAAGGGGGAGGGGGGGGGGGCTCTAACCGCTATGTAACATCAACAAGAGGTATTAAGTAGGTAAACAAGAATACCTCTCCTGGGGCCTCTTCTGGACTTCCAGTTGCGAACGGAGTTGGCGAAACCGGCCTTTCTGACACTGGAGAGCCTCGGATCCGTGAGCCAAGGATTTCTTGCACTCTCTACCAAGAAAATTAGAGTATGATTTTGCAGCATTTTGAAACGCAACTGGTTACCGTAAAGCCTGAAATTGACACTGTTTAGAAGGGGGCTTATACAAGAAGTGGGCTTACAAAAATCAGCTCCAGGTTGCCATACAAATAGCTCGTTTTGTAGCCCTCTCACAACTTTTAAGTTCCTTTTATTTGAAATTTTACTTTTTACTTTTACAAAAAATGGCTTTGAAAAAAGCAAACATTTAGTAAACTAAAGCTTTTCGTCTGACACTCTCAGAGCTTTTCGTCTGCCATTTACAAGTTTTGTACCACCAAAAGATTGTTTTACAAAAAAATTAAAACGATGAAACCAACTTTAAATTAAAGCTCATAAGAAGTATTAAAATATAGAAAAAACAGAAATTCTCTTAAAGGAAAGTCTTTACAATTACCAAAGACACAAATGGAATTAGCAGTAAGCTTGAATCATCAGTCTAATTTCTGAATAAATCAATTTCAAACGAGTGCATCTGGCCCTCACATGTTTAAATAGCTTAAAAATGAACATTCACGGAAACCATTAAACCTGATTTGCGTACCCTTTTTCGCTCCATACGATCTGCTTCCTCCTGTTGCCGCTTGTGTTCTCTCTCTTTAGCTCGCCTTTCAACCTCTTCTTGTGCTCGTCTTTCAATATCCTCTTGTCTCTGTCGTTTTTCTGCTTCGATTCGCTCCTTTTCTTCCATCTCTTTCCTTTCCTTATCCTCCTGCTCTTTTCTTTCTCGTTCTTCCGCTTCCCTCTTCAACTCTTCCAAATGCATCTTTTGACGCTCTTCTTCTTTTCTTAATTCCTCTTCTCTCTTTTTCTGCTCTTCCTCTTTCCTAATTCGTTCTTCTTCTAGCCTGTCCTGCTCTATAAGCGCTTTCCGCTCAGCTTCTTCCTTCACCTGCCTTCTTTTTTCTGCAAGCAGCCTTTTCGCATCGGCTTCATTTTGTATTCCTGGCTTTTTAGGCCCTTCTGCTTTGGCGTGCGATCCTTCATTTGACCGTCTACGTTCATTTTTCTCCGGGTCTCTTCCCTTTCCTGTGCTCGTCTTTGGTTTGTCAGCAGCGTCTGCTTTTGGCTTACTTGCGGCAGGCTTTGCAGCTTCCGTTTTTCCTTTAGTTTTTTCACCATCTTGCTTTTCCAACGACAAAGGTCTTTTGTTCTTATCCTGGATTCCATGATGTACAACTGAACTAGCAGACTTGGCTTTCTTCATTTCTTTTTCTTTGTTTGGAGGCACAAGAGGTTTCCCTGGCAACGTGGGCATCGGCCGCGGTCTCGTTGTAGCCGTCTTTTGTTTATTTTCTTCTGGTTTGGCTGCATGGCGATTGGCTGATGCTGAGGGTGGTCGATGTGGTAGATTTGTTAATGACTGACGGATTTTTGGTTCCGCTCGCGTTCCAAATGATGACCTCGGCCTACTGCCCACTGCAGCAGTTGCATTTTTCTGCACAGTGCTCGCCTCAGTGGCGTTTTTCTGTACACTTGGCTTTGGTTTGTCCGACGAAAACGAGTTTGGGCGTTTCCTTTCCATTGCACTCCTAGGCCTAGATGGAAGGGTTCTTCTCCTGTCCTGGTCCATCGATGGTTTTGGTACCTTGTCTTCGGCTTCCTTCGCTTTTTCCGGCTTTTTACTATCAATGTCGATTTCCTTTGCAACTGCGTGCGTTTTTTTAAGATACGCTAAGCTTGAAAACGAGGCTGCACGGCGAGCAGGGGCCGATGCTGGTCGCTTCGGGGGAGCAGTAGACGGGCCAGCGATTTTCTTTAATAATGCTTCTTGCTTGGCTTTCTCGGCCTCCTCTAATTTCTTTTTTCTTTCCAAGACAGCTTTGCGCTTCTCATCCTCTTTCTTCTTGTAGTCTGTAATTTTCTTTTTCCTCAGTTCTTCGATCTTCGCCTTTCGTTGATCGTCACTGATATCATCCTTGCGCGGTGCTTTCCGGTCAAATGGGGGTGTCCTTTGTGCCTTGGGCGTCGTTTCCTTATCGCTCGAAGTTCCCTCACCCTCCTTTTCAGGGCTTTTGACTGGTTCAGTCTTTTCCCCAGTTGCTTCAAGCTGTTGATCCTGTTTTTCGCTTTGTCCCTCTTCAGTGGCAGGTCCTTTATCGGCAGAAATTGTTTCTTCTGTGCCTGGCTCAGCCTGATTCGCAGTTGGAGAATTAACTTCGCTCTGACTGGGCGTGTCTTCTTGGTTTGGCTCTTGCGTAACTGACAAAAAGGAGTAAACAATTAAATCCAGTCCTTAAAAACATAAAAACATTCGCAGTCATAACTGAAGACGGAATCACAATAAATCATATTTAATTAACAAGAAAAAATCAAATTTTTCACTTTGGAATGAGAACACGGCAAATATGGGACAAAAAGTTCTATTAGAGAGAGACGACAAAACAGCCGATAAAATGACAAATAGCAGCAGGTATGGTGACAGCCCCTCTCAAGCCCCTCTCTTCCTCTTCCAATCAAACTAAACCAAAACCAAAGGATACGCTATAATCTGAAGAAAAAAACGCTAGCGGCAATCGACGGGAAATGAAGTAATATAAACAAGGACGAAATAAAACGATTTTGGCTAAAAGAGTCGTTCCAGAAGAGCTGCTTTGTTCAGTCTTCGATACAAAAAACCTTTCAATCTTATTTGCTTGGTATGAATGGGCGAATCCGATGTTAGAACTTTTCAAACAAAATCATCACGTGCTAAGCTTTCCGTGACTTTCAAATTATTGGACAACAATTCTAGAACATACAAATAAAAAAGTTGAAAGAAAAGCAAAAATTTTCGAGGAATATATAAAGGCATTGTATTTTTGTATTTGATTTCTAAAAAAAGAAACAAACTAAAAAATATATCTAATGCTTGTCATCAGTATAATCATAACTATGATAATCAATATAGTTCAGTTCATTTTTCTGTTTCATATTTTTAAATTCTCAGCATACAATTTATATATCATTAATACAAAGAAATTATTAAACTAAACTACATAATAGTATAAATACAAATACAGGACAAAATAAATTGTATGAAGGGGATTCTTAAATGAGGAGATCTCTCAATAGGTAAACTAATCAAGGAGAGAACATCCCCCCCCCCCCCTTACAATTCTAGGACAATAATTGAGCAGTCTTTGATTAGTTTCAATACAAAGTAATTGGCTAAAATGCACATATTCTTTCACATAAAAATGGGGACTTTCTGACTAATCAAAATCAGCTGGAAAAACTCAGAGCGGGAATTACTGGTTGAATTTTAAGTTTCGATTTGAAAGATGAAATATAGAAGGGGACATATTTTGTCATGTAAAATTCAGTTTTGCAATTTTATGGTGATTCACATAAGTCTTTGAAATTCCGTTTTTGGATAATTTTTTAAATAACCAATACCTCAATAAAGCAAGACTTATTCTGGCATCATACCTATGGCATTGCTTTTCATAAGCCTTCTTCAATTTTCCATATATTTATTGTAGATTATAAACATAAGTCATAAGTCATAATTTCTTCCATAAAAAGATACTAGCGTTGTATTTCCTTGCAAATTCAAAATGTAGCATCAAGATATCAGTTCAAATAGATTTACATTATAAAGTCTTGAGGTAAATTATTTCAATTTTTGTTGATATACATAACCATCTCTTTTTGCTTGATTATATAATGTAAAATCTAACAGGATTTCAGCATCTCTCTAAGTTTGAAACCTTTTCTGATGGTAGCAAGAAATTTCATCAAATCAAAAACACAATCTCCAACTTAGCACCATGATGATGTCAACGAAAAGAACACTTGTGAATATAAACTTATATTTTGGCAAACATTAGTTTCAATTCACCAGCATTTACCAATTCACCCATAATTTGGCAATCCAAACCCTTGTATTGTCATTTGATGTGTGAAAAGCTGATGTTGCAAAATCTTTTATGCATATCACTGTTTTTATAAGATAATCAGAGCCAGTACCAGATGCTAGTGACAGTTACATCCTAATGAATATACTAACTAATACTACAACAGGCTAGACATATATTAAATCAGAGAATGTTGTAAGTGAGTGAGTGGTAATGTTGAAATATTCTGACAAAATTGTTCTTTCTATCAGAGTTCAACAGATTGAAACTTTGTCATAAAATTGTTTGCTTTTAATATTGAAAATACAAACATAGTGTAATTATTACATTTTCAGTAAATTGAACAGTTGTCTGATGATTGCAATTAAGTTTGAAAGTCAGAGTAGCAATTTAGAACCATCCTAATCTATACAATCCAAAGTGTGTACAGCTCTGACTATGCAGCATGGGGCACGTTGGGACAGAACGGAAAAAACAAGAGGGCAGAAATTAATGCAATAATTTGGTGAATGCAAATAACTGCATTATCTTCATCTTCACTTTCAAAATCTACTCAAAGGGGGTTGAAGCCCCCAAATCCCCTGAACTGGGTTCAATTTCACCATTGTTTGATCATGAAGATTATTTATACTATATTGATAAGGAGTAGAGTCCCTTTATTTTGAACTTTCTGAAATGCTGTTCTCCATTGAAGAGCAATGTCAAAAAGTTACTCAAAGGAAGTTAAAGCCCCCAAATTCACTAAAGTTGGTTTCCATGGGACTCAGGATTTAGAAAATGTGCTTGTATTTCAAAAGGTCCCCACCATGGTTGGTGGCAAGGAAAATTTTAGATTATAATAGTCTAGGGATCGTCAGAAACTGCATCTAAAATGGAATTTGACGGGAGAAAAGCTAACATTTCCATAGTTTTATCTATTTTGATGTTGACATTTAAAGAAGGGTCTTCCAGAGTTTTAGAATTAGAATTAGCATAACAGCAAATAATCAACTTTTTACAAATGAATGAAACCAAAATAGGATGTAAAAGTAAAAAAGTAAATAAAACACAGTAAAGAATTAAATGAACTTGGCAATAAAGAATTAGCCAGCGCCCTAGTCCACACACGCTGCTTCATACACATACACTAATAAGCATGAACTTCATTTACTACAGAGGAAAAAAATATATCAGAGCAGTCCAAAAGCAAAACTTAATCAAATTCAAAGTTTTCAAAGTGGAAGCCAAAAATATTTTTTTGAGATAAAGCGCGAGGCAGGCCAGATAAAAACTTGCTGCGGGCCGGAATTGGCCCACGGGACGTAGTTTAAGAATGCCTGATATATTCTTAGATTTCAAAAGCAGCATTGAGAGGACACCATGTTAATTTTGTTAGACCAAGAACTTTACATAGAAAGGGGTACTGTTATTCCATCACATAATTCAAATTTACATAACTTGTCTTCATACCTGTTTATGATTAACGGTGTTAGTTTCATAAGGTGTAATACAATTGTCTACAGGGATTCGACTAGTCAACAAATTTAGGCAACAATTTCCACCATCATTCTCAGATATCACCATGATTCAGTGAGGTTGAAAAATTCCATTTTTGAAACAGGGCATACAGTACCCTTTCCCTCTGTTGCTAAGGAGTGGTAGTTGGGATGCAGGGCAGGCCCCTGCCTTTTCTATTGATCATGTATTACATGCACACCTTGCAAACTCTCATTCATCTTGTTGCCAAAATATGCATTTTCAGTCTCCTATGTTTGTCTTAGTCAGAACAATAAAAACTTGAAGATCATTGTTGTGAAAAATGTTGGTGAATATTAGCATCTTTCTGGCATTGCAAATTCCGTAAACTGATTGACATAATACAAGGTTCTCTCTATATATATACAGTCATTGGACATGTATGTATGTATGTATGTATGTATGTATGTATGTATGTATGTATGTATTATAATAATCTTTAAAGTGAATAACAAACTAAGTTTGAAAACTTGTTTTCAGTTTGGTTCACAAATTAAATGTACAAATAATCTAAATTTAACCAATAAGGATATAGCTTTGATTGTTGTGTAAGTTTAAAGACTTCCCAGTCTGACAAAAGATAACTTATTGGGAAGAATAAAAATATCTTGATAATTTAGAGAGTAGATAAAATGTATAAACAAATTTCAAAAACAAATCACAAATTGAAGTTAATGCAATTTAGATATAATGAAACCAAGTGAAAATGAGGGTCTGACATTCCTGTGATGTCTAGCAAAGATAAAAGATGAGAAACTCTAAAACTTAAGTTTAAACTTTCAACTTTATTCTTAGGAAATAGATATCCTAGGTACGAAAGCAAACAGAAAACTATTAAGCTGTCAAGATAATTTGAAAACTGGGCAACTGAGAAAAACACCTGCAACTTTCAATCATTGTAGGACTTAGGTAAACTTATACAAGGCTCTCCACATGCTAGGACATATGGCATTTTAAAAGGATTAATCTTTCATTTATGAAAACAAAATCGCGCCATTTCGATATTGTGCGAAAAAAAATGTTATGACAAATCAAATCAGATAAAACTCCTTCATATTAATTGTTCAAAAACCTCCTTAAAACTTCTCATTGCTCTTGGCAATACGTACTTAAACTTTGGCGATATCAATACTTTTCTTGATGCAGTTCTTTCCCGCAGGATTGGACGTGCAGTTTTGGCGGGCCTATATATAATAGGAACGCAGCAACGAACTGCTGAATTGCAGATGTGATGTGCTGTAAATAATTTTCAAATGCCTAAAATATTGCTAAGATATACGAAATCTGCAATGTAGAACTCTATTCAGATTATTAAAACACTTAGGATAGCACAACGGAAAATTGATAACCCCATTAGGCTTTTAGAGGCGTTCGCAAATTCAAGGTCTTTATCGTTAGGGTGGCGGTGGGTGCAGGATATCGCCAATTTTTGCCGAATTTGGAGACATAACTTCCCCCTGTAAGATGCTACACTCAAGCTAACGAAATGATTGAGAAAAACTAAAGGGGTCGCAAACTTACCATCATTTACCTCAGGCTGCGTATCTGTGTTACCGTCCGCCATCTTGCGTTCTTTGCTGCCTTGCCCAGATAAATAAAATACAGCTCGAAGTTAGCTAAGTGAGTGAAGACTGCAATGATGACGTAAGCTACCTTGAGTCTTCACTATACCTCAGTCTGTTCTCTGTTTTGACCTCTTCTTCTGATATAAACATCCTAGCTTGGGTGCTTTTGCCTTGATTTCAAGTTATATTATGATTGAAACGTCGACTGATAAGTTCTTCACACACTTGACTTTCCTTTTTGAAATAAAATTCTTGATATTGAACTTCACCTTACCAATTTTTACACAATAATATTTATATAAGCAATACTCTCAAATGGCTCTGATAAAGCCCCATATGCCGGGGCGAAATATTAGCCTTCACTGATTTACGTGTATTTATTGTGGTTTATTCTCGGCATATTGCGGTGTTTCTTATTTGCTATATACTCTCAAAACTTGATTTGTACGAAAAAATAGGATTTCAATATTCACCGGAAAAAATTTCTTCGCACTCCTAAACGACTTCCCTTACTGCACCCCTGCTCTTCCGAAATATCTTGCTAATAATACAAATTGATGTTTGTTCATCAGGAAAGGTCTGCATTATCCAGTCGCCTATGGCGGCTTTTTCTAGGAAATGACAGCCAAAACAAGCATTCAGTTTTCATTAAGCAAGTAATGTCTAAATCTAAATATATTTGAATGGTTGAAGGGAAAATTTATTGAATGGCTCGATTAAGAAAGTAAAGAAAAGTTTTATTAGAATCAGTGGTAGCACATTAGTGAGTTGGAGGTCTTCAATTTTTCAGCTATACAGAGAGTAAACTGTGAATGGGATCTACAAAATTTGCCTTCCATTAAATTTTAAAGTTTTTTACCTTTAGGAACAACAAACCGTCATCGTGGTAAGATTTTTTATTTTCCTCTATAAGCATGAGCGCATGACTAGTGAATAAGATGCTTATAGACCTAACTCTGTTGTTGATGATAGCAATAAATTGTTGATCAGTGTCTTCTATCAACTGTTAATTCTTCATCCTGGGTTTATGGTTTCTTCTTTTTCATCGGTCTCATTCAATCTTGTTACAGGCTTACTCAAATTTCCACGCCTTGACTTATTCATAGAAATATACTCTCCTACATTTATCGAACGTTGTTAAATATGTGAGTTGCGAACTAAATACGGTAGAAGCATGGCAAATGCCCCTTGGATTTTCGCAGTATCAGAGAGTGCTGCTTTGCTAAAGATGCGTTGTATAGGAAAATTATCAATGCAAGTGAATTTTAAAGTGTTATTCGAGAAACGTCCGATCGGTTTTGGTCTTGTTTGATTGCTTCACCACAGTGGGTAAGGCAGCTGTTATCGCAAATGGTTAATCATGTAAATCCCACTTTAATCGCAATTATGATAAAATAATATAGGTATCAATATACTGTTTAAAAATTTAGGGAAAGGGCTGGTCATCCAAATCGCTTTCAAAGTACCACTTGATTCATCAATTTCGAAATGAAACAAAACGATGAAACGGACCTGAGACAGTCCATATTCCCGCTCAAAAATGCAAAGGATTTAAAATCTCACTCAACTGCATTAGCTTAAATAAACCAAATCGACGATAAACACATAATACTCTAAGCTAAAAGCAAGCTGACTGATTTTTGCCGCACGTGAAGATCTCTGAGGATTTCAAAAATGATTCCAAGTAATCTATGGGTGTGGTTTGATGTTAAGAACGAAATGTTCGTTTTTGTGAATTCAAAAGAAAGCCAGTTCAACTCTTGATCAATGGAATCTTATCTTTGATAAGCATTCATTTCAAAAAAACATTGTACAAAACAAAGGCGATTCACATGAGCTCAGGATTTCGTGCTTTTGAGATGCTTGAAAATTGTCACTTCACACATTTTCAATATACAATTCGCCATTACGAATACGTGTGAGCAATACACAACTTCATCCAATTAATTCCTCCATCTCAGAGCTTTCAGAGTTCAAACAATTACCAAGTTGCTACCGTTTGACCCTAAAATCACGAATTAAAAAGAACGTTAGATAACGAAATCAAAACACTAAAAATATTGCTACTTCCAAAACACGAAATAATTAACTCATTGATGCGACCGATGATCGCATGAGAAGGCAGCTCAACACCTTGCTCCTGAGCTCTTAAAATCTTAGTGCAGGATGGTCCTTAGGAGACTTAAGTGTTCGTTATCTCAAGAAAATCAGGAGGGACACATCAAAATAAAAAGGACCCAAACTAAATAATCAGAAAGTCAAGCAGCATGACAGTGTCTGGCACTGTAGGAAGGATGATGATGGCGGAAAATAAAATGAAACCCACCAACAAAAACCTTCTGCACATTCAATAATATTCGCAATGCCAAAGTATGACATGTCGAACAAAAAGGATTTTGACATGTCGGCTTCCAACTAATGACTGAGCTGTGTACACTAATCTTGAAAATATTCCTTAAGGGGGACTTTCTGAAATTGGGGATGGTTTCAGCACCCAAGTTACCTATGTTCCGATCTGTTTTTATAAAGTGGTTTCTAATAATAAATTTATTTATTAATAAATTTATGTCTTTAAAACTGTGGAGGATGCGAAAATTGTAAACATATATACATTTGGTAACAGTTAATACGATAGAGAATTCGGTTAAAATTGGTGAGTTGGATGTTTTTGTGACTTTAACAGCAGTAGCAGTTGATGAAAAACGCAAATTTAAATAACAAAATGATTGTCAAATCGTTGCTATGATAGCAAATCAAGGGTTCATGACAAAATGCTAAGTTGTTATCTCTTGTGGGTAGGTCGAAATAGTTTCCGACAAAAAGCATTTCTCGAAATTTGGATTAAGATCTATCTCAAATAAAAAGGAAAAGAGAAGAACAATATTTTCTGTCTGCCTTCAACTGATAACACGATATCATTCGCGACATAAAGAAAACGTTCAAGAAATCTGCCTAACGACTTACCATGCAAACTTTTTACGAGCTTTCTTCTGGCCTGGCTTTTTTCTCTCAACTTTTCTTCTATCTCTTAGCAGCAAGCCAGCTGAAAAGAAAATATACTTTCTTTGATAATTTGTCTTTATTTGTCTTTGTTTGACACGTCTAGTTTTTAAACAAAGATATTGCAACAGTTCAAAAATATCACTGACTTTATACTTTTTACACGAGATGAAGCAAACGTCTTTCTCATTGAAACCTAGATTGAACGACAAGTACAACAATATAAGAAAACACAACTCTTTATTGTTGCTTGCAGGCAAGATTTCTTTTTAATAGAAATTTTCAATACCTAAATTAGAGTAATAATAAATTGAAAACACTAATTCACCGTTATCCAGCGGTTGAAAAAACGATTCTGAGAAACTAAGAAGGGCTTGGCTGATTCCAAAGCGAATGGCGCCAGCTTGGCCTAAAATTCAAACACGATAAGTAAAAATGCTGTACGTGATTCAGAATATCGTGAAGCAAACACAAAAACATTCTTCGACTGTAAAATCTTCACAGTGAAATACAATCAAGGTTTTTTAGCAAAATTACGTTAGGATACATTTTATTTTTGTCATAACTCATAAAAATATTGCAGTTTGCATATTCATGCTTAGTTTGGGTTTGAAGTGTCACACTTGGAAATAATATCAAATAGAATGCCAAAGAGACACGGTATGCTGTACAGAAAAAAATGACGGCGATTGGGTAGAAAATAACGACCACAGCCAAAAATGAGTCGGTGCACAAGATATCGCAGTAATCTAATCAAATCATAGCATCTGCGAACAGGATATAAATCCTTATGTTGCTAAAAGCTAATGTCGCCACATTTTGTCTTCAATTGGCTAGGACAGTTAAAAGAGGTTAAGCATCTTATGAGAGTTAAAAATAGTTCAATTCAACTCAACATCATTCAACTCAATTCAATACATTGCAACCACGAATCACTCACCTGTTGGGCCACCGCCAATTACTCCTGCGTCAACGTCAAATTTTCCCAGTTGACCAGTCACCATTAAGGGAAAAAGCACCTGTTTTCTAAAATACAAAAGAAAAGTGCCTTGTTTTAAGTAATTAGATATGCCTTTTGGTACCATCATGTGACGATTCTGCCAATAACTTTTCGAATGACTGAAACCCATTTGCTAAACCCCTTTGAGATAAGGTTTGTTCCTACTAACTGAGCATATTTATTAATTTTAAGGATAAATTTGTTTTGAGGGAAAGATGGTCAAATTGAAACAGAACCACGGCCATAATCTACCTGTGATCAAAGGCATGAAAGAATTTCGTCATCGGCATGTTGTTGATCATAACTTTTCCACTTCCTTCTTTTAACTTGACTTCAGCTATTGCACATTTCCTGTACCCTGAAATCGGAACATTAACAAATCATGGATTGAATTGACTAGTTGATATGACAATGTGCAACAAGCTATTTTTTAAATTCACTAAACAATAAACCGTACAAGCTCCATGAAGGCTTGAATTTTGAGTTTCCAGAGAGAGGGGGGGTAAAAAGGGGGGTTTGTTAGAGAGGGATGCTTATCAAAATTCTAAGTCAAAGGGTATAAAAATGTTGTTTCGTGTGTTCATTCTGCTTTACTGAAAAAAAACTAATACAAGCAGATTAAGTGTCATAAATTGGCATTATATCATGTAACAATGGAGATTTCAAGATCATCAGGGTCATTTGATGTGTCTAATAAAAACTCTGGGATAGGTGCTTTTTTAAAGTTGCTCACTTCATAAAATGCCCGATATTAAACTGACAAAATTGATTTTTACCCATAGTTGTGACGACCCCATTTTCGTCTATCTGCAAAGACAAAGAATGAAAGAAAGAATGAAAACAGAGCTACACCACAATAAAAAGCAGCTTGCTATGATTCCAAAGGAATACAAAGTTCTGACAATTGACATTCGACTCAAGAAAAACCGGCCTGTCATGTCTCGTACTAAAACTCACGAGCCATCAATCATCTAATGCTTAAAGCAAAATTCCGTGAAAAATTAATTTTACCGAACTGATCAAAACAAGCGCTCAAAGTAAAACCATCATCTTGGCTACGTTTTAATCAAAATCAAATTCACTTTACTACCGTCTCATTGTACGCTTCAATTCTTTAAAGAGCTCCTGATTTGTCGATCTATTGCTCCTTATATTCGAATTCATTTACAACATATAGATACCAGTAAACTAACAGTATTACATTTAAGGACCCTCTGAGATCACCTGTTTGCACTTTAGACTTTACTTCGGGTGGATTGTGGACACAGAAATCACTTTAAAAACACCGAAACTGCTGGAAAATACGCAAAGTTTTGGCTAGGTCACAGAACAGATAGGCTTATTCGTTTACACATTATTGTCTTTATTCTCAAAACCAATGTGGATGAGTCAATTAATGAATAAAGTTCATTCAATTTCTCAAAAAACTCATTGACTGACTGGTTGTCTGGTTGAAGCAAATACTGATACAGTAATTGACCGATTGATTGAATCAAAAGAATTCTACAAAGCGGATGCCAGTGATAATAGCTAGAAGTCTATCGAAATGTCTATCCAATGTCTATCCAATGTCTATCTAAAAGCTCAAGGCGGTTTTCCCTCAGCAGAATGACTCTTTGTTGCTCATTGCAAAAAGCAACAAGTGAAGTCGGGGGATGGGGGTGTGGGGGTGTGGGGGTGTGAGATTTATGCCAAAATTCTAACCTCAAGGTTTGGAATTGCTTCTTAGACTGTTTGTAATGCTTGCAGAGTTCATCTGCTAGACAATTTAAAGTTTTTTTTCAACAACACCTAAATATGATGCTCTCTAGTTGAAAAAGGTGCAAATTGAGAAACAAACTTAGATTCTCTGACAAATTCTCAATTCTCAAACATATTCCAGAAATGTTTTTCCTCTCCCCTTTTCGGTTAGCAAAAGCGCAAATGAACCCTCCCTGCAAAATATTTCCGCCACTGCAATGTAGGCTGGCCCTTTGTTTGAAATTTAAATCACTTCGCTCGAACAAACCTGCGCTACTTCGATTTTCTTCCCTCCTTCACTCAATTGTACTTGATATTTTGATAAAAAATCCTGCATTGCCTCTCCGTTTGGGTGCTTCGCAATTCGAGAAAGTCTTCGTAAAATTAAATCATACTGAAAATGAAAACATTTTGTTTAGAATCATCCCGAGTAAAGAATCACATGGAAAAATCAACGATCCAGGGATAAAAAGACTTGAAAACTAAAAGCACAAAACTTTTATCGTGAATAACACCATTGGAATTATTCTCTCTTCTAGGCTGGGGAACAACCAAACAGCTAGGGTAAAAATTCGGTGCGACAAAATCGCTTCACTTCCTTAGATCCCAGTAGCGTAATGAAATCAAAACTTAATGTGTGGATTTTACCTGATTATCGGCGAGCTTGCAATGCAAGAGATCTTCCATTTCATGGTGCTTCAACCAACGTACCAACAGAGGCTTATCGAAGAAAGACAACGGCCTAGCACAAAAAGCAAATAACATAATACTGAGTAGCATTAATGGCTTCATAAATGCAATGAAGATTTTGCATCAGTAAAATTGTATTGAAAAACTCTCATTGTAAGCTAATTAAAAACAAAGATCTCAACTTACTCATCTTGCTCTGTGATTGTTTGAGGACTGTTTGGCATTTTTTCTAGACTTTCCAAGTTCTTCCAGATATTCTACAAATAAAACAGGCAGGGACAGTAATATGCCTGAGGATGACAGGGGAACCTCATTGAAAACCACTGAAAGAAACATATATAGATACATTAATTGAGCTATCCGTGAGATTCTAAACAGCCATTGATGTTCAACAAACAACAACGTTACTGATAGCGCTTAAGTTTTATTTAACTTCTACAAAGAAATAGCCTAAGGAAACTTGGGTAGGATGCAAAGCAGCTCCTTAGGTAAATAAAACTGCAATGGAAAATTTGCTCAAAGCACCTACGTATATAAGTTCATGGTATGCTTCCTGGCCTGTATAAAATGCGGAATGAAAAGGGCGTCCACCAGCATCAACCCGTAATTCTAGGGGCAAATAGCATTTGTTATTGATCGATAAATAGCAATTAGCATTTTCACAACAACAAGAGCTGAAGACGTTTATTATTGAGAATTTGAATGTTTTGATTTCGAAAATCAAATGGACATATGTTTTTTTCCAATGTCAAAATCACCACCATATCCCACTGCTTGCTGATTTTCAACATTTCACCCCAATTCCTTCTACGATTTCCCTTCTGGCAAAGAACCCCTTCGAGGATTTGTCCACGCAAATAACTTAAAAATCTTCAATTCTTAGTTATCTAGTTACTATAAAAAGGACTTTGTGTATGAATCTTGCCATGAGATAACTTTGGATATGTTTGTTTTATAAAATGATGTTTGTTGACGTTAGACAAAATCTTGATATTTTATATAAATTCTGAAATGAGAAATGATGCCTTAGCAGTAATAAAGATCTTGTAAAATAAAAATAAAATTTTTTAAATAAAGTAAAGCAAAACCTAAGATTGGATAAAATTAAGCAAAAGAAAAAATTGCATCTGTTAAGCTTTGGGATAGATATAGCAGAAATATTTTTGCAGACTGCATATATAAATTCAAAAAATAACACTGTTATTTAGACACTTCATTTACCTTTCCTTTTGCCAAAAATATCTTGAGGATTCTAGGATCAAAATGGTACATAAATATTTCTATTACTTCTGGCTCTCACAAGAATATTAAGAATATTTTTGCTCAAAAGATATGATGGGCAGTAAGACAAAACAACATTGACCATTTCTTGAAGATCAAAGAAATCATGAAATAAAGCTGGTTCAAATAGTTGCTGATTGATGTTTAAAAAAATAAGATTTAGTTAGAATACAAAATTGCAGGGCTTGTACCTTCATTGAGGGCCTGGCATCCTCCGCAAACAAATGACTTGGAAGAAGGTACTTGATAGCCTCCTATAACAAAAATAAATTAGCATGCTTTTGATCAAAAATTTATAATTGAAGTGAAATCAGTAATATAGTGGCTCTGGGAAAAGTGCTTCATAGCGTTATCAGATCTCAAATAGCTTTTACCTTTGCAGTCTTTACCTGGAAAACATATTTAGTTCATGTGTGAGTATTTGCATGTGTAACTCAGTCTAGATGTGTAGCTCTGCTACTGTACACAGCTTTTCACATAGGGTTTTCAGATATCAGTTCCTTGCAGATTCAGAAGTTTTCATATTTTCAAACATTTTATGGGTAAATACCAAACCTTGCTCGTTTTAGGTGATGGCAAAGTATGAAACAAGCATTGATGTACATGACAACATTTTTGTTTAGATGTTTATGTAAGTGTCACTTAGCATACTTTCCATACAAAAAGGTCCTGGGTAAAGACACTGAGTTCCAGTTCAGGAGTTTTGAGTTCTGGAGTGTGTGGAGCTGCCCCTTGTCACCACTGTTCCCAGGTCCACCATGTCACCTGCAAATGTCCTTAATAGAGGGTTGCATGCTCTTGGTTATGAGCAATTGCCAGTGGCAAAACAGCTGCACAGGCAGATGAATCAAGTGTGGCAAAATGTCTGAGTAGGTTAAAGATCCTCTGAAAAGGGAGATGGTGTCTCCCCAAAAATATTGTGGAGTAGCTTCCTTTTGTTTAACAGCTCATAGTCCTCTTTATTATATGAGTAATGAAAATGATCCAATGAACAGCATAAATAGGACCAAGAGTCAAGCTAGCGGTGCTGCACTTAATAGGGGACTCTTGGAGGTGCCTCTACTGGCACCAAGCAAAACCCTCCAGTTGATAGGAAAATTTACTTGGAAAAATGGAATGTCAGGACAATGACACATCATGGAAGTGTAGAACCGAATCTGAAAGAGGCAGAATGCCTGAAGATATATTTTCTCAGGATAGCAGAAACTTGGTGGATAAACAATGGAGTTCTTCTTCTGGATAGAACTTGAGATATGCTGAAGTCAGATTCTTGATAAAACATGGGTTGAAGCCATCCATCATAGAAGTGAAACCTGTAAGTGATTGAATCATAGCAAATGGAGTAAATGCCATGGTGAGAATGGCATAGAAGGCAAAGAGGGTAATTAGAAATGGGGGCAGCTACAAAGAAACTGTAAAGTAACAAGGCAGTGAGTATTGCAAAATCCCTGCTAAAGTGGTGAAGGCCGGTTGAAGGGGGGGGGGGGGGGTTTAATCAAAATACTGAAGTTGGTCATGCTGGAATGTGGCCAGAGGAATGGGCAACATTGGAACTGTGAGTCAGACATGCATAAAAAGTTCTGCTAAGGATCATCTGCAAGAGGCTTAAACAACATCTGTCCTCATAACAGAAGAACAGTTCAGATTCACAGATGGGACAGGAAGATCAGGTGGAATACTGTCTATCTGCAATGTCATACAGAAAGAGTGGGAGAATCAGGCTAAAGGTCATGTTTGGTTTCTGTTTGTGGACTAAACAAAAACCTTCAACACTGTTTACCATGATGTAATGTGGAAGACACTTATACAGACTTTGCTGTACCTAAACACATTATCTGGATCATCAAAGGGTTGGATGACCAGGTGACAGGAGTGGTGAGAGTAGGAGATCAGTGAACAAATGAGTTATGTTCAGAAGGGATTAGTGAGGTTCTCTCATCGCAGGTGGCCCATCGCTGAGTGCAGCTAGCATAGAGGTTGGTATCAAGATGAAACAACTCAGGTTTCTTGGCTACTATATAACAATTGAAGGAGACAGTCAGACAGATTTCAGGAGTCAAACAGGCATGTCCAAGTCAACTGCAAACTGGATGACACCTGTGTTGAGGTAAAAAAACCATTACACTTGGGATGAAAGTGAGGTTGGCCAAGCCAATGATATGTAGTGTGGCTCTTTATGCTTGTGAAAGCTGGACCCTTAAGAAAAGGCAAAAAAAGGAAACATGTGCCACATTGAATGGATTGATCGCTAATGGCTGAGGAACATTACAGCTACATATAGAAATTTTGAAACCTTCCTGTGCCACATCATTTTTGCTCCTACCATTGTGACTGGACAATAAAGGTATTGGAACTTTTAACTGGATAAAAATCATAACTATTCACAGTTATTCAGATCTGGGATAATTTAGTTAGTTTCAGTCGGCTAAGGCATGAAAATATCCAGAAGTAAGCATCTTTTCTCTTTGAATTTGACTCACACCTCAAGAAGTTACTCTGGACTATGGTTTCTTTTGCATATAATATATGGATCAGTTATGATCATTGCAGCCAAAATCAGAGACAAATAAACCTATACAGTCTGACAGACCTTTACCTCTGTACTAGGCTACACTTTTAGTCAACAACTTATCAAAGCAGGTGGTCTAGCCAAATTGTAGAAAATAGTGAGCTAGATCATCTACATTTGGCACTGGAAAATTGAAAACCAGAGTCCTGAAAATTTAAATTCAAGAGAAAGAAACCAACTTTAGCATGCATGACAGAACAAGTAAAAAACCCATGTGTGCAGACAAAACAGTTGCATATGTGTGGGCAAGCAGTCTCTAGGCATGGACAAACTAACAACTTTGCGCAAAAAAATTATTTCGCCTCTTACCAGTTAAAGGTTTTGAGTTTTAGTCAAACAAGCGAATATTGAAAGTAAAAGTTTGCAAATGGACTACAAATTATTTCATGAACTTTTGAAATGGTTAGTATAAAATGACAAGATAGTGCTGTTATTTGTTTCATACTCACAGAAATTTTTTCATCCGTGAATGATGATACATCTTCCCCCATCATAGTTGCAAGCCATCTCTTTCCAAGCTCATACTTCTCCATTTCAGATACCATGAGCCAATCGACATTTTCTTCCGTTTTATCTGACAAAATCATTGAAAGATTTGAGTAAAAAGAAGTTTGCTCAAAGTCGTTTTTAACGTGTGTTGGTATACTCTATTCAATCCACAGATTTTAAAGAGAACTATGAATAACTAAAATATTGAATTAGTCTCACCTCCATTCTTAACATCTGTAGATGAATTTGTTGGTGGTTGTTCCTAAAAATAAAAATCAAGAATAAACATTCAGGTGACATCCATCCATGGAGGAGCATGTGGTGTATCGCCACCTAAATGGAACCTTTGTGACTGAGGTAGCATTTGGTTTTTACATTCATTAAATGTAAAAAGCACTACTCAGGGAGCGGAGAACCTTACCTTAAAAATGAAAAAATTCTACTTACTTTCGCAGCCGTTGTATGCCTCCTCATACCGGCCAATATCAAAGCAGAGATGCTTGGTCGTAAAAATTGGTGAACTACTCTCTCGGCCCTGACATTTTGCAACATTTTACATAAGCATATTGTCTTTGTAACAGCTCGTATATTATTCAAAAGCATCTTGAGAGGTGAAACTGTTGCATCAGGTACTTGAAAAAATCATTTTTGCACAAAGTACAAACACGATCTCCTACTAGCTATTATCGAGACCGTCCGCCATAAAATAAAGCATGACCAGCCTCTTCAGTTAGCCTCTTAATCGAGAAAATGAACTCGTATTCAGAACTGTAAGCCACTGATCATCAGTGCTGTTAGCAAACCAGTGAAGCAAACGAAACCAGGGTTGCTAGTTTGGCCTTTTTCAGGCCAAATTTCCTAATTTTGGCCTTTTTAAAAGTTGTTTGGCCATGAAAAAATTTGTTTAGCCTATCCTTTAATTTTGGCCCTTTTGGCCTTTTCCAACAAACAATCCTTGTAATTTTATATAGCTATTGATGTTGTCAAAATTGAACAGCAAGCAGCTGAAAAACACGTTATCAGCATGCCAAATACATTGACCACAGACAACAGATGCAAAGGTGCAAAGTTTGAATTGGAAATTGCTGCACTAGTTCGTCTCCACAACCAAGACAGAGAAATGGTTAGATAGATAGATGAAGTCAAATCAAGATGCCATTCAATGCTACTTGAGGCAGCTCAACAAGTTTACACACGGCTTCAAAAGATCACTTCAACGCTCTCAGCTATCTTTACCCATCCCGTATTTGAAGCCAATTTGAAAGAGTGCCCTTGGCCAGCTTCCAACGCTGCATTTGATTGAAGAGAGTATGTCCACGATTGACTCCTAATATAGAAGTATATTGCATGTTAACTGGAGTGAAGAGTCTGTTTTTGCAAATGGAATTCCGTCAGATGCTGTCAATTTTTGGGTTGGAATACTGGAATATCGCAACCTACTAGGAAATAGTCCATGGGAGCTTGCACATTATGCCTTTTAATGTCTGACAAACAACCCCAATCAGTAATGCAGTTGTTGAGTGTATTCTCTCCTTTGTGACCAGAATGAGCACTGTTTTGCTAGAAACCATCATACGCATACATACACATTTAAGCTTCAACAATAAATGTTGTAAAGGCTTTGTGCCCAGTACCAAAATGCTGTCACTGTTTAACACAGATAACCTTTATCGAACTGTTAGAGCTAATAAAGCCGCTGACGATGAATTGAATTTGTCATATGTGTGAATACGTATTATTAGCAAACACAGAATGTTATATGCTTATATTTCTTGCATTTATACCGTTCGTTGTTATACCGGTAGTTAACGTTTGTTGTCTTTTATAACTGCGCATGCGTACTGAGACGTCACGGGGCAGACAGCTGATTTAGAAAGATAGATAGATAGATAGATAGATAGCTAGCTAGATAGATAGATAGATAGATAGATAGATAGATAGATAGATAGATAGATAGATAGATAGATAGATAGATAGATAGATAGATAGATAGATAGATAGATAGATAGATAGATAGATAAACTTTATTTACAGAGGATAAACCTGGTTAGCCTAATTACTAATCTTCCCCAGGGTCCTCTCTACTAACTACGCAATAAGAATATAATACTATTATTTTAAAAAAAAGCGTCCTTTAATTTTTTAAAAATTTGGCCTCTTTTGACCTCGATTGGCCATTTTTCGCATGGGCATTGGCCTATTCTTACCCTAACCACCTGGCAACCCTGAACGAAACTCTCACAAAAATCCTTCAGAAAGAATGGGGTATGAAAAAGGCCTTTTCATTCACTAGGACTAGGAGGCAATTGCCCCTCAAGCCCTATTGACCTCCATTGTTTTAAGAAATGGGTTTTATTCTCCTTCTCATATAAACAAAGGCTTGCCCCTGCAGTTAATCGCCCTCAAATAGGCTTTGTTATGAAGAACTAACCCATACACAGGGCCATCGCTAGCGGGGGGGTGCGGCACCCCATAGAAAGTTTGAGGAAGGATCAATATTTATTGAAAAACGTTTATCCTGGAGGTACTAGAAGCCCCTGTAAGCAAGGCCGCCGAGAGAGGGGCAAGGGAGGCCAAGTGCCTCAGTGCCTTGAGGCTTAGGGGGCCTCAAAAAAGTAAAGATTTACATTTTAAGAATGAAATCAATGAAGCGCAGCAAAGTATGCCTAAAAATTGTAGAAGTGTTCTAAACGATTGCAAAAACTGACTGCAAGAAATATTCTGAAATGCATTACTTCTGAAGGGCGTGGTCGCAAAAATATTCTGCTCGCTCTACTCGCAGGGGGCCTCGTCTTTCGGTTTTACCTTAAGACCTCCAAAACATCTCGTTGGCCCTGCCTGCAATGCCTGCACATACAAACCAAGGCCCTATTCAAACGTGCTGGGCTGTTTGAATAAATGAGGGTATCTCATTGCTAAAAAATTGACTTCTAGCGTAAAATCAAAGAAAGTACCCTCAGGTACTCAGGTAAAGAAAAATTCAACGCGAAAATCGAAGCGATGATTGACTGACAAAAACATACATACTCTTTGATAAATAACATCAACTGCGTCAAAAAGCCGCACCCAAAAATTGATATATTTTAGGCCACGCCCTGTTTTGTCGGCAAATTGGTGACTGGCACCCCACAAGTGATAGTGTTTAGCGACAGCCCTGCCCACACATTTGGGATAATATGTTTTAGCACAGGCGTAAAGACGTAAAGATCCAGGCTTAAAGATCCATAGACATCGGAGTCACGCCCCACTTTTCAGTAACAGAAGAAGTGTACCTAAACAGCTCACGGAAGTGTCCCTTTTTGGCCTACATGACCACACGACATTTTTAAATGCTCTCTGTCGGGCTCAAGGAGGTTGACCCCTTCTACAAATGCAAAAAATAAATTTTTTCTCCTTGTTGCTTTTTTTTTGAAAATTTTTTCATGGAGCATTTATTCTTTTTACATCAACGACCCCACCCTGACTTTGGCGTATACGTAGAACATGGTACGTTTCCAGTTTTTTCCCAAGACAGCAACTTTGCAACTTCTAATTTACTAATTTACTAATTTACTAATGAATTTACTAATTTACGTACGTACGTACGAAAATTCAAATGTAAACAAGCTCTATGTCTTCTAAACAATTTTAATCTGTGTAAACCAAAACAAGCTTCTCTAAAGAAATAAAGTGCATTTGCCACGATGTTCGGTGGCAATGTATACAAAATCATCTACAATTTTTTATTATTCATTGGTACGAATTGCCATATAATCTACCTGTATTAATTGCTGATAAAGTTTTCATTTTCATCAGCATGTTCTGTTCTGCTTATGACCGAAATAGTGGAAAGTTGTAAATTCTCATTTCAAGTTAAAAATTCTCGATAAATCTATTAATCCAGGATTTCAATTTATAGATTTCTATTTATTCAATTTATAGAATCTTCAGGATAAATTTACTAGCCATATTGGATTTCTTATGTTGATGTTGCCAGGTGAAATTCGATGTAAAAAAATTTAGTTATAGGGCTGTTTTCTTCTATGGACAGATTTGCAGCATGAATATAATTTTTAAGAAGATAGCATCGCTTAGGGTAGACTTTACCTCCATATACATATCCTATCCTATAAGATTTGTACTGTTATTTTTTTAGTTGATGTCAAAATATATCTAGAACCGCATAATATTTTTAACTACATTCACTGTTTATCAGTTGACCTTGTTGTGATTTTGAGGCGATTTGGGCATGGAAAGACTCTTTAAGTTATAATAACACCGTGTAATATTCAGGGCCTCCGCTAGGCGGGATGGGCCCCGAGGCAAAAGCCTAGGCGATGCCCAGAAGATGCAAAGGCCAAGCCCTGTTTTGTTCCTTGAAACACCCTTGCTCTGAAATTGAAGGCTAAAATTGGCTTCATACGTTACTTTGTAGGGTGGTTCAAATGTTTATCTTTCCTAGATCTTTCTCGCGAACCTTCGGCCTGGGATACTTTCAAAACATAATAGGTATAAAAGCGGTGTTGCGTAGAAATTGAAAATGAGTCAACTACTGAGCTCTTCTCTTCCCGATATATATTCTATTCAAACTGCTAGCTTAGTTTTCAAAGCCTACAACACAGAATAAATTTCAAATAATTTATTATTTAATTTCAGGCCTAACGGGGGCTCATACAGGCGTAAAGCTACATAGAATTATGATCTTGTCGGTGGAAAAGAATGTGTTTTACATTAATTTCAGAGTCCAGAAAAGTCTTTAACCTTCCTCCGGGCAAATTTTTCCCCGTCAAAACCTTCCTTCAAATTTTCAAATTCAAATTTTCAAGCAATCAACTTGGTCAGGGCGTGGCTAGGGAGTGGCTACGGGATAAAGGGTGTCAGATGTGTTTTCTGGCAGTAAAAGGGTGCGGTCCAGAAATTTTGCGTCTGTTCGTACCACCATTCACCATTCGACTCTGCGACAGATTCAACGAGTGTTTTAAAGGCACAACAAAGCAACAAGTGCAAAATAAGTTGTCTCAATTATTTTTTTTAAATTTTATTTTACGAAAACCTTTCTCCAAACTTATCTTGTTTTGACCGTGCGACAGTAACGTTTTCTGGACTCTGATTAATTTTTTGGAGAACTCAAGGTTGTTCTACAAAACGCGGACCATGTTCGCTTGAAGGATGGCGGATAGGGTAATAAGCCTGAAATTGTTTGAAGCCTTAGCAACGCACAAATTCCAATAATGGTGGTGAATTTGATACCATGCTGCGTCCGTTCATTCTGATTACAGTTCCACCTCCCGTTGGTGATTCAAAAGCTTTGCGTTTGTTTGAGCAGGCTTTATTTGATTTTCAGGTCTTTGTTTCTGTTTGCTCGATTTCCATGTTCATGCATCTGTTTTGTAAACTTTATGAGATTGTGGTAATGTAGTATCGTGTTCCTACGTTTTTATCTTATCCAAAGTGGCTACTTTTGCAAGAAAATGAATCTCATTTGTGGTATTTCTGACTTGGTGGATATTACTGGCAAGGAGCAAGAAATGTTGCGGTAGTCCAGTCTGAAGAACAAGCAAGCTGCAAAGAGGGAGTTTGATTTGAAACTGGTAACATTGGAAAACAGCGCGATATGAGCAAGCAGAAGGCCAAGTAAGTCAAATTTTCAAATGCAAGTTTCTAGGACATCAGAAGTTCCGTATAATGCCGATCATCCCCCGTTTGTCATTCTATGCCGGTGATCGCTAAAAGGCGAAACGGCGGAATCTTTTTGCTTGAGCGATTAACTTGGATTCTTTGAACTGTTCCATGTTCATTGTGAGATTAATCTGCCCGTTTATTGCAACTTTATGCAGTTTCTTGCCAATGATTTAATAATTAATATGGAGATTAAAAGAACCTAAACGGGATGGTTGAGAAAACCATCGTATTCATGCCCTGAAGTAACCAGTTACAAAAAAAATTTGTACATAGTATGTGTTATGTTACGACACAATCTTGGTTTTGTTAATTTTCAGTTCAGAGGGCCAGGGAGAGGGAAAAGTGGGGCTGGTGGGTACTACCTCAAGCTTCACTCTGGTAATCAGGATTGAGTTAGCAATAATCGGGAAAGTGACTCCAAAGTCAATCGAGATTGGAGTCCATATGCGGCTCCTCGGCATATTTAGGATTTAGTTAGAGAACTGCTCAAGAAATTGGTATGCCCTAAAAATTAGATACCAACTTGGATTCTCATACTAATAAAAGGGACTTATGTGTTGAAGGACCAAGCGCAGGATCAGGACCATCGCTAGTTATTGTACTCAACTCAAGGGCCCTCAAGGGGGTCTCCAGGTGAGCCCTCCGTTAGAAATTTGGTTGCCAAATTTTGACCCTGACCCAAATTTATACCTTGTATGTAGTTTGCTTTTTTCATGATACATAAATTCGTGATCTTATGTAGCATTTTGTATTTTTAACATTTCATCCATAAGCTGGCAATGAACACGTTTCAGGCCCGCGTTTTAAGCCAATCAGCTCTGTTACATTTACCAAAATATACCATTTTCTACCCTAGATCTGATCTCGGCCAATAACTTGTGGGCTTTTGCTGTGTCTCTCTGCGTAAAACGTATTTCTAGGTTTTAGGCTATGGTTATTCTAGAAGGAATACACCTGATCTCGTCTGTATATTTTCTGCAAAGTTGTTACATCCTGCTTTTCCAAAGAGTTGTTGCTTTTACCCAAGACCTGACAGCAGTGGCCGTTCACACTATATTCTGATATGTCATCAAGAAAAAAATCCAAAAGCATTCATTAATACATGAATAAAGAAACATTTCTGTTCACTTTGCAAATGGGGTTTACCCGGAATTACGGTTTCTTAGCAACTGCGTAGAAACATTATTTATCTCGCCCCAGTCCTCAATATTAACAACATGGCGAACCTCTCTGATTAGATCAAAAGGTCATGTGAAAAGTTTATTCCCCGTTAACATGGGATCTAAGCCTCCAAAAAAGAAAGAATCGCGTGAAAGGGTTGCCTCTGCTGCACAAAAGCACCAGGAGTAAGTAGTATGAGTTCGTGTATAAAGATGAAGGCCTAGGTTCTGGATTGCGGCTTCCCTGTCATTTGGGTTACCGTACCCAGGCCGTTATCAAATGTTCAACCGACTTAATCTTACCTTAATCCAGTAAAGTTCTTAATGTTTAAATTTTTACAATGTATTATCAATCGTCTTTTTCAACTGGCAAAGTAGAGCTTTGTTTCAACTGAAGTTTTTGGTAAGATGGCAACTCGGTGGCACTTATGTGGTGTTCGCAATTCCAAATTTTCTTTGTTCAAGCTAATCCAAATTTCTTAAGAGCATTATTCCATAACAAAGTAAACTGCGATTTACTGCAAAAAGTCGACATGATTAGGCATCGTGTAAAGTTTTGTAAGTACACAAGAGAAAAAAAGGTTTTCCATCTAATGAGATCATAAAATACTTTACACAGTGGCCATAATTTTGCATGCGGTTCACCAAATGATTATCCAGCGCAAAATTCATCCTAAACAGATGGTTTAATCGGCAAATTCGTAATCATGTACCCAATGACCATCTGTCTTAATTTGAAGAAGGCATGTTAAGAAAGTGCAGGCTAAGAACTTGAGCAAAATCAACTCCAATCATGAGCAGAAGTAGGAATATGCGCAGAAGAATTTCTATACAAAGTGGCACTCATCCTGGACAAAGTCTATCTAGACTGCTTGAGAGGTAAAATTGGCAAAAGCAGTTCCTAACTATTCATGAAAAAGTTCTAATAAAGTTAATGGCCACTTGAACTTTTTCAATTTCAGTAACAATATGTAACAGCATTTGGATTAACATTGCATTTTTTGAAATATTGCAAACTATTTAATCATATTATCTGTTTCTCTTTGTCTTTGCAATTGGTTTGAGGCAAGGTTAAATGCTTCTGTTAATCTTCTAACAGACCTCCAACTACAATTCCACCAATTTTTGAGAAAGATGAAAAGGGAAGAAAGATTGGAAAAGTACCAATTCCAGTTTGGCCAGAATGGAGTGACCAGGACATTGCTGCTGAAAAATGGGTAAACAACTATTTTACCTGTGCATGTTTTTTTCAACTGAGTTATGATGAAGATATTTAGATCATCTTTCCAATGTGATATTTATTTGGATTTTATGTTTTTTGATATTTTAGGATACTGGACATCGAGTGAGAATTGAGCAAAAAGGACGAAGCCCAGGGACATCTATGGTATCATAAGTATTTCACTATTTTGCTATGGATTTGTTTTTTTTAGATTTAGACAAATTGTTGGCATGTTTGTGTTTTATTTAGTTATTATGTTTGTATACTGAGATCTCTGCTCATTTTTTTATTCAGCACTTTTTTGAAGAGCCAGAAGGTAGAACGGAGCTCCCCGGTCCTCTAAAGGAAAAAGTGCATAGCTGGAGAAGATTTCAGGATATTATTCCAGATGGAAAGGTTTGTCTGCAATTACTATAAAACCATTTATCACAATCTTTTTCATTTCATTGCAAGGCTTCTCATGTCTACATAATTGTGAGAGAAGGCCACATGGTGACAAAGATCAGATGACCACATGAATAGGGTTGATTGAAAAGACAATTTTTATCTGACATGTTTGAAATCCCTAATGTGCTTATCCATAATTGGAAGTTATAGAATTTTTCTTATTTCATCTTACTTAAATATTATTTCTTATTTCTGTAAGTGAGTGAACAGGAAGTCTGTAACTGCTTGAAAATCAAAATTCTTTCAAATTAACAGTTGAAATTTTGTTGTTCGTGTATCCTGGTTACCAATAAATTGTTTTAAGCGTAACTTAAGCTTCAGATTGGTTTCATTTAGGCAACATTTGCCCTTTGTCTAAACTGTAGATTCCTGTCATGGTGGATGGTGAAACATTGAAAGGAAAAGAAATTGATCTACTTTCCTCTTCTAATGATGATGTCACAGATAGTGAGGTATTAGTTTGTCCATTATGCATAAGCTCAACCAATTTAATTTGACCACGAATTTGATAGGAGAATGCTAACATTAGAGCACATGAATATGTCTGGAAGACAGACCCATTTATTGGTGCCTTAGAAGACTATGTCCTTTCTTATACATGTTTTTGTAAGTAGAACATATAAACATGGGCTCCGATGCAGGCAGGGGTTTTTAACAATTATAACAAAAGAATTGTCAAAAAGCTCTTTTGCAAAAAGGGGGGGGGGGCATGGCCCCCTGGTCCCCCTTCATCAAAGGCCTTGATGAAACAACTTTTTAAAATGGAGTCAGTAAACATTATGATATTCTTAGTAAAATTGTTAATCAGTTTAGATGAATAACAAGAATTGGGACTTAAAAAGAGTAGAAGAGCAGAAGTATTTTTATACTTAGTGCCTTATGAATGCCTTTCAATTATGTTTTTCCAATTTCAGCTAATGAGGTGGATCATTGCTGGGATATCAACCCTTGCAAAGCTCCTAAATCAAGCTGAATGTGATTCAACTTGCAATATGTTAAAAACAAAGTCCTCTAAAGAGCAGAGAGACACTAAAGAATCAAAAATTGACAAACTTAAGAAAGAGAGTGAAATATTTAATGATGAGTTATCAGGCTGGAAACCTTGGCACCACATTTGGCCTAAAGACCCTAGCAGTCGTTACACATCAGCTCCACTTTATAATCCTGGTGGTAAATATTGCTTGAAAATTTTTTGGATGGTAAGTTTCCAGCTTATTTGTGAGTTTATACTATACAATCAATACAATGCAATACAACACAGCACAACACAATGCAATGCGATGCAATGCAATGCAATGCAATACAATACCGTTTGCTAAATACAATGTACTTTGTAAATATAATTGCTATTTCTGAAATGAATTGGTCCAAAATCAACATATTGAGTTTCTTGTTGTTATCCTGATTAATCTTTTCAAGGGTTGTTGGAGAAAGATAACTGTTGATGACTTTGTTCCCTGTGATGAAAATGGAAGTATACTCCTTCCAACAACTCAGAAGGAAAATGAACTCTGGCCTTTGCTTCTTTGCAAAGCTCTTATAAAAGTTGCATCCCTTGAGTAAGTTTATTTTTATATTTCAGTCATGCCAATGTTATGAACTTAATAAAATAATCTAAAATTGTTACAGGTTTATGACAGATAACTTTGTTTAGATAGTCAGAACATTAATTGCTGGAAGTTTCTGAATGTATCGAAAAAAGACAATATTTTTTTGCATTAAGCTTTCAGTTTGAACAAGCAAAGATATTAGGTGAAGACGGTCAAGTGCAAAGACAAGATTTTTTCTAATAACAAAAATGTCTTCAAATATTCAAAAGGGTAATAGATCCTGAATATTCTGAAGATCCTGAAGATTAAAAATAAAAAAATAAAAAGAAGTACTTCACCATCTTTTGAATTTTCAGTTATAATGGTGGCTATGACTTCAGTGAAATGGGTGATTCCAACATGATCCACTGCCTCACTGGCTGGCTTCCGGAGCCCATTCCATTGAGATATGGACACACAGCTGAAATTTGGAAACTTTTGCTTGATATATTACCAAAATGGAAGTTAGAAGCCTCTGAAAGCAAGTCAAAGACAGCCGAAAAAGAAGGGAAATTGCCAACAGAAGAGGAGGGAAAGAAGGAAGAGCTTCCAAAGCTGGAGGTAAAGGAAAGCAAAGAAGGAAAGGATCCAATTAAAAAGAAAGAGGAGAAGGACAGCAAGGATATAGGAAACAAAGAGAAAAATGAAAAAGCTAGAAATGAAAAACTAAAAGACAAGGAAAAGACAGAGAAAGATGGAAAATCTAAAGAGAAAGGTTCGCTTTAAATCTGAGAATTTCTCAATGTATCCTCACCTACTTTTTTTCTTGTACAGCAAGAATGATTTTGTCTAAATCGAGATTTGTTTCTATGGTTATTGGATTTGATGCAATAGGCAATACCTCCTTTTATACTCTTTTTTGACCAGTAGCCATATATATGCATTTCGTACCCCATGCTTCAAAAGAAACACATATCTGCTACCTTATTCAGTTGAATTACTGATAAAGTGGTAGAGGTTAGCCTCTCTCACCTCAGTATTGAGAGGGTTGTTTCACAGACAAATATAATTTGATATTGCTATATTATAATTTGATACTTTTAAGTGGAGCGTGGTCTAATTTTCATCTTTATTTTTAGCTAGTCTCGCAAGCAATACACAGGCACGACTGAACACAGAACCAGAATATGTCATATTTGCAAGCTATTCTCCTCCACAAAAAAAGCCACTACGTATCTCCACACTTCGAGAAATGGTAGCGCATTTTTAATGTTATTTCACAACCCAGAGATAGCCTCTGAATTAATTTAGGTCAAAGTATGTTGACACGATTTAGAGTCGTTATTGCAATCAGGGCCGCCGAGAAATTTCAGAGGCCCTTTGGCATAACCGAAAAACGAGGCTCACAGAAAATTGTTTGTATGTTTGATTAAAATGGAATTATGAGGCCCCCTAGACCTCGAAACGCTGGGACGATTTCCCCCTTGACCCCTCTTGGCAGCCCTGATTGCAATTATCTGGTCACTTCGTGTGCAGACCAAATTTTTTAACACGATCATCAGATAGATTTTATACTGTGTATGTTTTCTAATCTATTGTATATAGTTAGATTACGTCGGCCTTAATTAGTTCTACGTAAATAGCCGTACCACCTGCCAACTTCAAATAAATCATCTTTTATATTATTATCATTATTATTATGTCACTTTTGAAGATTCGATTTTGTTTCTTACAAAAAAATGTTTATAGTCAATGCCATTTCAAAAACCAAAATGCAATCGCTTTATTATATCGCTTGATACTAGACACATTGACCCTCCCTGACTTCAGTGGTTGATTCTTTGACAATATAACTGTAGATGGGATCACAATATTGGTGTTCATGAATAGTCATTGCACAGATATGATATGTGTTTTGGGGGTTTTTGCAATCGTTTCTTGTAGCAGTCTCTCCACAACTCTCCATTTATCAAATAGCAGTGCGATCTTTTCTTCTCCATCAATGAAATTACCAGTCAACATTGACCAGAATTCAAGAACTAGCATTTATTTTTCCAGCATCCAAAGTATTTCTCTTTTATTTTAAATATTTATCTTCCAAAATATTTCTCTTTGCCGACTAGCAAACCAAAGTAAACTTGCATTGTAGGCCGATGCGTCAGAAAAGCTTCGACAATCTGGTTTGTCTCACAACCATCCCCATCCAGTTCATTTAACAATGGTACGGAATTGTCCACTTGTCGCTCCACCAACTCCTGTCCCTATACCAAGATGGAAACTCATTCGTCAAAAGAAGAAAACCCAAATAGTAGAGCCTCCTTTGAATAAAGACCCACCCAAGCCACCAATGTTCGTCGAGGTGGCTTCGCCGTTCATCAACTATCGGGTCAGTCCTATACCTGTGAGCAGAGTGCAGTGAGTACTAATGTCAACTTAATTACTGCTGCCAGCCAGATAATCTTTTTACCAGCAAAGGTTCCTCTTACAAAGAAAGAAGCTGATTTAATGCATCATTGACAAGATTTTCTCAAAGTGATATTTGAATAACAGCGCCCTGCTTAATCACACCCCGTCTGGTTGCATTTTTCATTTAACAGCTCTTAACATCGCGCCAATGCTACTCAAATTACAGGAAATTCAAATGAAACACGATGGAAAAAATAATCTAAAATTTTCAATTTTGCTAACTTATTATATTATCATTCATATGCCAATCATTCAGGGGGTATTTCCCTTTGTCGTAGTGTTGCTAAAGAATAGTTTTGGTCCGGTAGAGTTTACAGTGTAGACATTAAAAACAAGTTCAGAATTACTGAACATTATCTTTTATCATTGTGCAACATTTATTGAAGAATTTCATTGGAAGTGAGCACTAGACGGTTTTACCTGTCCATGGAGATTAATGTGGGTCTTTTGTCTCTAGGTCCCCTGTCAAGTGGAAAAAGTTTAAACCAGAGACTCCAATGGATAGCGTTGTGGAGGAGGATAAAGTGCCGGAGCAAGAGGAAGACAGTGGTGTTGGTACAGACAGTCCGAAAGAAGGAAAGATGGACAGCAATGATTTGCGGAAGGAAATCGGGCAAGAGCCAGTGAAACCAGCAGAAAGCCAACACTCGGTATTTGCGATTTGTCTGTTGTATTCTGATGTACAAAGTGGAATCAATGTTCCATGATTTAGCTCAAGCACTTCAAACTCGCTTCCATTGCCGGCTATACACCTATTTGAGCTTATTTAGAATAAAATAATCAAATGCTATTAGTTTCAAGACCGAAAGCCGTACAACAATACCTATTCTTTACGGGGAGTTTATTTACAGAATATTGTAAAATTAATCGACACTGCATTTATTTAGCTTGTCCTGATATGTTATCATAGAAATGCTACATTCTATTTGAACATAGAGTTAAAACAAGAAAATGCATAGCATTTTTTTCTATTAAATGATTTTCGAGCGTATGACTGTACCTAACAACGTGTTTTCTGTCATGACCTCAGAGTCCGCCCAAAATCAAACCAATGATAAGCATTGATGTTAGCTTCGATGGCATGGAAAAGGAAAAGGCTACAGACGCTGCAAAAGTAACACATTCAAAGTCGAGCAGCCATCTCAAGAAAGAGCGAACTAATTCTGGTAAAAGCAATCTCGCTGAAACTGATTTATTGGAAAAGAAAGTTAGTAGAAAAGTTTCTGTCGCCTCAAGCAAAAATGAACTTGGATCTGCTAGAGGGAGAAAATCTTCAAAAATGGAAAAAGCTTGTATGTTCTTATTTGAGTTGCTTGATTTATTACATTTTCATATGTAAATTCGATTTTTCGCACCTTTCTTTCCTAAAAACTCCAGTTTATAGATTTTAAGACGGTGAAAGAAGAATTGATCACATTTTATTGTCCTTCTGTTTTCTTGTTACTGTATTTATTTCAGAATATTCCCCATCTTAGGCCATATTATTTGTGTAAAAAAAATTAATATTCTCTGATAACGCCAAGGTTAAAAAAATTTACGCTTACTCGTATTTTTGCAATTACAGTGTCCGAGAAAGAAGTCAAGGATACGAAAGAAGCGAAAGCCAAAGCAAAAGAGGATCTTAAAGAGAAAGAGCCTAGCGAAGTTATTCCAGAAATCGAATTGCCAAAAGGTGAAACAGAGGTCAATGCAGAAAATGAAGAAAACGAGGCTGAGAAAAATGAAGAGGACGCGAAGGATGGAGAGAAGAAAGAAAAGGTTGAATCATTATGGATGGAGTACGACGACTTCTGCTTGTGTTTCAAGTAAGTATTTGCCTTACTCAATTTGCTTCTTTACGGTAGCCTAAAATTTAACGAAACTGACAATCGAATGATTCTAGAGGCATCCATAGCATATATTAAAGCAACTAACAGAATTAACTGAAGTAGAAACTCGACGATTTGCGACCTTTTATCTTTCATCTTTTTTGGGTTTTGGTCTAAATAAGCTCTTTGTGAAACATGACATCAGCATCAAGAACCCAGTGCATAGCTCCTTTATGAACCCACTTACTTAGACCTATTTTATCTTCTAATACCTGTAATAAACCCATAACCATAAGATCGCCTGCCCTAAACTGGCGTATGCAAGCTCCTACCAAATGAAATGGTACCTTGGTTCACAAAGTGTTTCTGTTAGATATGCGACAAAGTTAAGCGCGATGAGAGTAGGGAGAATTTTAAGACGATTTTGCGTGGTATCAGAAAGATTGTTATGTGATTGATTTGAAGTAAGTACAGTTTGATGACATGTGGCTGACAACCATAACCACTAGATTCTGGTGTCAATATTCAATTCTTCTTCTTTTATTTCAAGAAAACGCTTAATTCTGTTATCATTAGTTGTTTGAGAATTTAGATAGAACACACCATCGTTGCAGTAGAGATTCTTACATTATTTCAGTTTATTCTCTCAATACTTTCCTTATTTATCTCTAGCACTTTATGGGTCTTTCACAAGTCACAAACATACAGTTTCTACAAAGGCCACTCAGAACTCAAGGTTGGTGTCAAGCTCATCGAACACCCATATTTCTCAATTCAAATCCCAAACTGCCTGGAACTCTGTCCTAAACTTGCTTATTATATATTTTGTGAAACACATTCCGTAACATTCGTGTCAAGCCCGTTAACAATTTAACTTCAACTTTACACTTGATAACATTTCGTATTCAAAGCAATCTAATTGAATATGTGGCAAATGTATTGACGCTCTATTTGATCATAAATTCTACACTTTCTCATTTTACTAATAAGTGGTATTTTGTGTAACTCTCTGCATGGCATATTCTAGAATGCGGATCAAAAGGCGGACAAGAACAGGCGTTCTGTATTGAACCCGGCATTGTCCAACATCGCCCCAACTCCTTCCGGCCGAAACCCTTCTGTAGCCAGCCCATCTGCTTATGGATCACACTTGCCACTTTCCGATGCCCCGATGCCTTTCTTGTTTGTTGACAGTTTGTCGAAAATCGAGCTGCTCGTGTCCTTTGCTTCGTTTTCTCGTTGGTTTGAGCCTCTTATTCAAACGTACCCTTCTGTCAAGGAAAAGGAAAATCAAGGTATTTCTCGGTTGTGTTTACTTTGGTTGTTAAACATTTCTTCCGTTTGTGTTTTGTATACGTGTATTAGTTCACCACTTCAATTAATTAAATGGCCACCTTTATCGTTGCTTAAAACTGAAATACTAAATCAGTGTCTCATTGTTTATAGAGTCTGAAGAAAAACCTATCAAGGAAACATCTCAAACTGCACCGCCTCCTGGACTGTTGATTGCCGAGCCATATTCCTGGAAGAGCCTTGTCAACGGGCTACCTTCCTTGCGTATAAAAACCACAGGGATAAAAGGAGCAGTTCTCACTTTGCCGCCTGGGTAAGTGTTCGGCCTGTTCTTGAGTCTCCTCGAAAACTGATGTGTTTAACAGTATCGACACTACCTGTAATAAACTATGTTTTCACTTTGCTGATAACTTTGATTAGACAGATTTGCAATCAAATGAACCAATTTTCTGCTATCGTGTAATTTCCAAATCCCTATTGCTCAAAGGAATTTGTTTGGTTTCCGATCAAGCATTATTTCAATCACCAGATTTTCTTTAGAACATTTAAGATGTTAAGGCTTATCGAGATATTTTCGTAGAGAAAATTACAGTTGAGACCAGCAATCAATACTTGAATCGATCTGAAAACAAACTCGGTTTAAGTGTGTATTATCATAAATGTTGGATTTTTTTAAGGCGACACGTTTTGAGGTTCATGATTCAAGCTCCGATTGGCTACCATATTGACATCTGCTCACAAACGTCGTTCGTGTTTGGGGAAGAGGATCTTATCATGCAGCACCTTACAAAGGTAATGCCCTCTTCACAGCGACTAAGTTTTTTTATAACTTGATCATTTAATGGAATATTATACCAATTCCGCGCTTTTTTATTACAGTATCACCCTAGTTACCTAAATCGGGCCTTCGTGGCTTTTTCAAGTCTCGTTAGTTTTGAAGTTCCTTACAGCTGTGAGGTTTTATAGGTATAGTCGTAAAGCTTCATTGCCTATCATAATTACTGTAATGATGAAGATATGTGTACACGAAGAGCCCTCATTTCCGTCAAGCCCTCCGTTTGTGAATGAGTCCAAGTGAATCCCCGTTAGTACACAATGTTTGCCTGGTGCGTGTGAAAACATTGACTAGCGCGAGCTAAGTTTAAATTAGTATAAATTATGTGTTGACAAAAAGCTCATGATCAAAAGTACCATGTACGCCAGCAAAGGATATTCCTTCTTATAATTCGTAAACTGTCATTCTCTCTTTCATGTGTGTGACTTTGCCTAGAATCTCTGTTTTTTCTTGTTTATATCCGTTGACAAAAACACACATTTATACCGACTTATGTCCTGTGATTGGCTGAATTTAATTTTATTGCAGGAAAGCATTAGCTTTACCCAGTATTCCATTAATTCATTGTTGGGACTCATTGAAGTTATGACATCATTCAACGATTTTGCCAAGAACAGGAAGTTCAACCTTGGAAGTGAGGCGGAATCTGATTGGACATTTTCACGACACTTCGAAGTAAACCTCCATCTTTTAATTTTTGCTAAACTGTAGCCTGGCTATTAATTTTTTCAGATCTTCAAAAATTATCAAGTTCTGAAGACCTTTAGAAACCAAGTATTTGAGAATTCCCTTTTCATTTCATTATTTTATTCGATTTCAAATTTTTCAGGTGATCAGATTTCTTATCAGTTTCTTTTTTCCGAAAATTCGACAAAGCAATTGGAACTTTGTCTTTTCAAAATCTGTTTCAGGCTTTTGCCATTTGTAAGGCATTTCAGTGATCAGGAAACTCTAATATTGGTATGGCTAAATCCTTCTCATCCTATTTGTTTATGTAAATTGGTTTTAAGGATGACTTTTGCCTAACGATAGAAAACATCTCGTTGACAGGTTCTGTTCTCTAGTTTCACAAACACAGTAAAAACGGAGATGGGAAATGCGTTCACAGCTGTAACCTCGTTTTCGATTGAAGCTCTCAAATACGAGACAGCTTTGTGTTTGAAGAGACACTTGCATTTGGTAGATGCAGAAAAAGAAGAAAAAACAATGGAGCAAAGGGTTGGGGAGGAGCAAGGAAGTGAAGATAGTTTGAGTGAAGAGTTGAAACGAATCAATGCGGCAGCAAAGATACAGGCTTGCTTCAAGGGTCATTTTGTCAGACTTCTGGCGAAAGCACGCGAGCAGGGTCAGTTTGGCATCCACGTGATATTTGCCATTTTGATATTTGCCAAAGTATTTTCTCAAAATGAAGCCAATTTGTGTTGACACAAAAAATTTCTGCATTTCTAACCATTATCAATTAAGGATTTCCTATTTTGTTTTATTTTCAAAATAGCTGATTGCTTTGGGCATTTTGAATAAAGAAGGTTGCCATTCTAATGGTGAAATGTATTGCTAAAATAACGTTCTCCTTGAAAAACGGCAATATTTTTAAGGCTAGCTGATATTGTAATGTTCCTCATCAGACAGTTTGTGATTTTTATTTAATCTTAGAGGGCTAAAGTGGACCAACTATCATTCACAACCTAAAGAGCGATGCCAGCATTAGACAAGTGCTTGCTGTTTACTTTTCATGATTTTTCAATAACATCTTTACTTTCTAAACAGATTCAGAAGAAAACAAAATTGTCACAGAGCAGTTCAAGAAAATAATGACAGTCATCGACACGAACACCGAGTACTTCGCATTGCAAGTGTACCGCGAAATGTTCAAGGCCGACCCTGACCTTTATTCAGTATACCCATTCAGCGAAGACGAGTGGACGAGAATCGCCTACGCAGATTACAATGGTGGATATCCCGAGCAGCCAGTCAATTCTTGGTTCATTGTCTTTAGGTTTGTATATATTTAGATTACAAGTCTACCCACCACAGTGCTCTACACCCAATTACCAATGTTCAATTAGCTCTCCCAGTCTTATTTTTGGACCTCCAGCATTTTGCGGTGAGGCATGTGGAGACATTTGTACCTCATTAAATGTATGGTATTTAGGAGCAAGGAAGAGACCTGATTGAATATTTCCTGGTCATGTTATCATATTAATGACAATTAAAACTTTTTTTGCATATCAAAAGCATCTCTGCATATGCCTCAGAACTGGATGTTGTTATTCTGACAAATTAATAAGATATTGTGTGAGCGAGCGAATAATATCAGACAGTATCAATTTAAGCATATCGACAAATGAGCAAATGGATGAGCTTGAGTGAGTCAGTAAGTTAATCAACGAACAAATGAATGAATGTACAAATGTATGAATGAATGGATGAGTTAATGTACAAATGTATGAATGAATGGATGAATGAATGCATAAATGTATGAATGAATGAATGGTTGAGTGAATGCATAAATGTATGAATGAATGAACGGTTGAGTGAATGCATAAATGTATCAATGAATGAATGGTTGAGTGAATGCATAAATGTATGAATGAATGAATGGTTGAGTGAATGCATAAATGTATGAATGAATGGTTGAGTGAATGCATAAATGTATGAATGAATGAATGGTTGAGTGAATGCATAAATGTATCAATGAACGGATGGATGAATGGATGAATGAATCGATGAATTAACGAATTAATGGAGGAATTAATGAAGCATTGAATAAAACAAGTAAAATGGCAGATAAAATGATAAATGGATGGAAATACATCGAATGAAAACAAGACGGAATAAGTAAACAAAAGGAAAGAGTAACTGGGGGAAAAGAAATAAATCAGAAATAAGTGAAAGAGAGAAGTCAATACTGAAATAATTTAAAGAACGTGTACCAAATACACATATGTATGGATCAAAATGAATCTATTATTAAAATAGTAAAGTAGTAACTTTGAGACAAGATGAGTGAAGAATTCAATGTTCAAAATCAAGTGATGTAGTAAAAATTGTCATTACAAATTTAGGGAAGTGTTCTATGTTGAAAGCCCAGTATTGGTTGTGCCGAAGTTGTACATCAACATTAACAGTTGCGTGTTGCGTGTCGTGGACAACGATACTGGAGAACAGATGCCAATGGTGTTCATGCGAGTCACTCCGCGAGTTTTACATAAAAATAAGGTATGTCATGTCATTTACCATCTTCAAACTATTGTTCTATCCATTCATTAAAGAATTCAAATTTCGTATCAACATCTCTCACTTTGGAAATATTTTATAATTTAATGGTTGGGCAGAATTCAGAATTAAATTTGAACTGATATAAGAACTCCCGTGATTTATGTTAGCAATTGTCTCGACGGAACCCGGCTGCAAATACTACAGTCGTTTTTATACAAGAAACTTGCTACAAGAAATAAGTACTGAACAATCAGAAAACCTACGAAACGCTAGTACTCACGGCAAAAATATCAAGAGACAATTGAATTTTGAAAAAAACAGAAATCAAAAGCTTCCATAAATATAATTAGCTGGTTGGTTTATTAAAATAAAGCTGCGAACCCCCCCCCCTCAAACAAGGAAATTTTTCTACTGGAAATATGTTTAAATGTCATGGTATGTATGTATGTTAAAATTTCAAATGTTAGAATTAACATCAATGTTAATTATAGTGATATGAAAATTAAGAAACTATGAGCAATGGGATTTGCTGAATCATAAAGACACTGGGGTCCCGAACTTCTATTCTTCTGAGTCGCAGTGTCTGCAGTTTCAGTAATACTGCTCCCTTGGTTAATACTAAGAGTGGCTAGCTCTTATATGGAACAGAAAAGGTTTTTGGAAGAAAAATTTATGAAAAAAAAAGTGGAAAAGGGCGCATGCCTACTTATCTGGTGTGGCTTGATTTATGGATGCAAATGAAACACAATTGGGCTTGAAAAGAAATAGCTTGAAGTGCATTGCTGTTATAAAAAAAGAGGCTAATTATTGTTTCGTGTTTCAATTCCAATGGGGATGTGAAACGTGAAAATATGAAACGTGGGTTGTATAAAAAGTGGACAATTGTATGCAGACTAAGTTGCCAAAAAGGTATATACCAAAATCTTGTGTCTGTGGGGCACAATGAATATCTCAAAATGAAAACTTGGCACCTAGTCAGTTTCACTGCCAAACAAATGCTCTCCATATTCTTATGGACATTTACAGGTTCTCTATTTTTTTGTAACATTGTGATATATCTATGCATAGAACGGGTACACATTCATCGCAGAAGCGCGAAGTGGCAATGGACCGGTGCCTGCAGGAAAGTTTCGCCTTCGCTTGATTGGCGCCACAGATCCATTGCCGATGCCTGTCAAGGAAGGCGTCGTCAATGCCAATTTTACAACCAAGGAGATCAGAGATTACTATTTGCCCAACAGAAACAACGTTATTTTCAGGTATGCTTTTCTATCTCATTTTTGTTTTTTACTACATTCTGAGCAAAAGTCTTAAAATTCCGCCAAAATGTTTTGAGCAATGATACCCAAAAATGAATTAAGTGTTTTAGGGGCTACGAAATTAGTCTACGAAAAGTACTATCTTCTTTTGAAATTATTTGAAATTTTTAGCCATGTTTGAATAGTCCTTTTCGGGGAATCATATTTAAAATGTTGATCGTTAAAATTACCATTGTCCATGGTTAGTCATTTTTAAATCCTCGGCAATTTTTAAAGCAGACTTTTACTTACACAGGTACACAGCGAAGGTTTATGATGACCATCCCGTCAGTATTCAAGTTTCCACATCAAAAACTGATGTATACGTTCGTCTTGATGTAAGTTTGCCTCACTTTTAAGACTATTGTCTCTCAAGTTCATTCTTTTGAAAGTGAATATGCCTTAGGTTCACACACACAATATGCGAATGAATGAAAACAGATTAAATTTAGAAGTCCAGCTTTGCCGAAGAGATGGCCAATATTTGGTCAAATTTAATGATCATCAATCCTCTGTCAAGTTTCTATTTTTGCATTTGTCCATTAAGATTTTAGACGACGAGACGGTGGTCGCCAGTGCAACTGGCAAGGGACATGTCGTTCTTCCTGCTTTCACCTTTCTACGAGACCACACAGACGACGATGAGGAAAAAGCAAGCCACAGAAGTGAGTTCATACACAATCAAACGTAACCATTTTTAAGAACAGGGGGCACTGTCAGACTATGCAAATGTATCTAAAGGTCTGAACCAGTTTGCTTCTACGAAGGGTTTACTTTAAAATATTGAAAACCTACTGGTTACGCAGCAAAATGTATCTATAAACAGACCTGTTTAAAGTACAATAGAGCACGTTTAGAAAGCAAGTTGTCTAGAGAATAACTAAAAAGAATTCTTTCCACTTTTTCGGAAAAATCCTAAGATTATTCAGTGAGTAAGGTTTCTTTTGTAAAATTTCGTTCTATTTGTTTATTACTTCTTGTTTATTACTTATTTTTATTATGTTTTTATTAGTTTATTTCTTGCTGTTTGCTACTTCTTATTACCAATAAATCTAAACGAAACAAAACTCAAGATAACTGAGATGCAGGCAAAAAACACAGATAGCATTCTCGAATTTCCACCACACCCATAATAATTTTACAAATAATTTACAACGCATGTTACATCAACTTAGCCGGTTTCTGCATTGTTTTATGCGTCAAGAAAGATTTTCTTTCTTTGCCATAATGTTCGGAAAGAGTTTTTCACGAATAAAAAATTTGACAGGCTCAAGGCAAGGCTCAGGACGATCTTCAGTCAAAGGCAGCCGGCTGCAGAAGTTTGTTACCGCGAAACGAGCGGCCTCCCCATTTGAAAAGACTGGGAAGAAGTCACAGAAAAATGGACACGCGCCGAACCAGGGTGCTGGCAACGAGGCTGTAAGTCTTAGAGGTTCCTTTGTGTTGTGTTGTGTTGTGTTGTGTTGTGTTGTGTTGTGTTGTGTTGTGTTGTGTTGTGTTGTGTTGTGTTGTGTTGTGTTGTTTTGTGTTGTGTTGTCTTGTGTCGTGTCGTGTTGTGTTGATGTTTTTTTGATAGGGAAATCGAATACGCACATGAATTAAGTTTTAGATAAGTTCATGAGCAAGTAATTAAGTATGGTATTGGTAAAATGGGCGTGGTTAAATGATAAAATGAATTGATGAATGTACACATCAAGGAATGAATAATCGATTGTATTTATAATGAAACTAAATGGTATTCGATAAACTAGCTTTTTATTAACACAACAATCGACGATAAATTAGTATGTCTAAACTGATCGATAAAACATTTCCTGTTATTTCTGTTACATGTGCTGAAAATGAGGTTTCTTAAAAATCAGTTGAAACATCTTGAGCAATGTTTTGACAGAAATTAATTGAGGCAAAAGCGTTTGGAAAATAGCAGATCTCTTTTGTTTCTTTTAGATTGAGAAAACGCAAAGTATGAGCAAACTACGAGCAGCAGAAAGCAGCGAAACAATTGACCAGGCCGCTGATGATCCTGAACAACCGCAGGTTTTATTTTTTATTCTTTTCAAAATTGTACTTTTCTTGCCCTCGCCTATTTCCATGATTACTCATATTTAGACGTAATGAGAAGCTCATAAACTCAGTAGCGAGGGGGCAAGGGGGGGGCTCAGAAAGTTGGTCTCTGAGAAAAGTGCAAATAAAATTTGTACCTTAGGTTGGGGGGGGGGTACGATAAAAAATAATCAAGAGCAACAAGGCTTCATTTGCCAAAAAGTGATAAAATACGATGAAACAACAGAAAAAGAAAACAATATGTTTTTGGAAATCTTCTCTCATGTTCCCGTCAGTCTACCATGGAGAGTTAACAATAGGCGCTCCGACGTTTTATGATAGACGATTGGACGTAAGAATAGGTCTTTTGTTAGTCAAACCAATCGGAAATTTGAATAGCAATCGAAATCCGGTGGGATAGGGCGCATTTCAACAAAAAGCGCAATTTTTCTCAGCAAATCGGCAACCATTCTACGTTAAAATGCCATGCACAATTGTTATTAACTTAACTTTTAAATTACTCTGGGCTACGCCACAGCATAAACTCCGATTACTTCTTTCGTCATAAAATTGGCGCTGGGCTTTAATGCATCGAATTCCATTACAGACTCACAAGTACATTATTCAAGCTGTGGTGTTAAGGGACAGCTGGCCTTTATCACAAAGTCAGTGGAGCTTCATATCCATGCTGAAACACATCGAGAAAACAGACGGCGAGGGTGTGTTACGTTTAATTTATCTCTATTTCAAGAGCTGCCCCACAATATATATGACTCAACAATCTCTTGATCGTCGTCATCATAAACAAAAATCTGAATTGGTTAGTTTGATACATCGTCCTAATTTTTCAATTCTCCCAACTTTTAATACTGCGTAAAACCACAAAGTGCTCCGTAACCAGTTACTTTTAGAATATTTCCAGTCCAACTTTTTGAATAAATTGTGGCCCTTGTATAACAATTCCTTTTTAGTAAATTTACTTTTCACTCAGCAATGGAAACTTCAACAAAGACGGAGAAACACAGCGCGGGACCGAAGGGCAAGAAAGGCTCAAAGGACAACAAAGAAGGAAGGTCCAGCAAGTCTCATCAACAAAGTGTGACGTCACGGCCTGGTTCACAGGTGAGCAAGATTCATGGCATGGATACTTCTTGACTAGCATTTAATGTCTTCAGAAATATACAAACAGTTTTGTAATGGAAAAGAATTCACAATTATATTTTAGGTTCCAAAGATGGAAAGATGATCTTTTGATCGATGGGAACTTTTAGAAAAACGTACCACTTATAAAGAGCCTTAGCAACGTTAACCGATTTTTGAAAACAGCTTTTCATTTTACATTTTTAAAAATAAGCGCTTCTCTTCATTCCTTCAGCAATTTGACATCACGAAGCCGAATTGGGTGTTGAGAGTGGTCAGCGACGCAAGTGCGGTAAGTCAGTTTTAGCTGTTGTCAGCACTGCGCATGCGCGAAATGATCAAATTTGACTTTAGTTGTACTACGGATCAAAATGGTACGATAATTGAAAGTAGCAAAGGCGTGGCAAGAAACATCGAGCAATGAGGTTCTTTGGCTTGAAAAATAACACTTCAAATCCCTCATTCAGGGCAAGTCATGCAAGTGAATGGTATTTAATCTAAATTTTACATACAACCACCGGCTTGGTCGTAAGCCTGCTTAAGGAGAAACAAACTGAAGGCCTCAGTGCTTTCGCAAATCTCCTGGGAAGGTCTGAGACAAAGGTCATTCAAGGCTCTAGCAGGGCCCCCTCTTAAGGAGGGGTGGGAGATTAGAAAGTTCCTGGCGTACGGCAATGGCACAAGACGCGAAAACGCCTGATGAGTGGGTTGGACGCTGATGCCGCAGTGCGCTTAGGCTGAAAAACTCCCATGGCCAGCAACTTGAGTGCGATTGGCAGGGTGACATCCTTGTGACGTCATAACTCAATTCAGACTACTCTACGACCAAGTTCCTTTTTCAGCACGATCGAGTGCAATGAAAACAATAAAATAGAAAGATTTAACGGTTTTAACGGGCCAGCCAAATAATCTGACCTTGTTATGACCAGAGACATGTTTTGCTAATTTCCGAATCAAAAAGTAATATTTATTGCATAGAAACAGTTGCTGACTTTTGGTTGCCTAGCGGAAATTTATTGAGACATAATAATAATCATCGAAATTAAAGCGTTATTGCGATACACGTCATCTTGTGATTAGCTTCTTGTCTAGTAACTCGTACTGAAACCATTTTAACTAAAGCGTAAACCGAAGTTTCTATGCTGCATCTGTTCTTTCTACCATAGAGCGAAATTGAAATAAAGAAGGACACAGAGAGACAAGATCAAATCAAGGCAATGAAGGCCGCCTGGGAGGCAGAGCAGCCTGGAAGGGCCGCCAAAGTAAGTCGGTTGACACCAGTTGAAAATACCTAACCCCATTTTCAAACACTTCTATCAGGCTCTTTAACCAAGCAAACGTGAGGTGAAGATCAGTATAGGTCATTTGAATTCCTACAACATTTAAAATTTTTGATCTACGCAAATTAACAATTGCCTGAAGACCGCATTAAGCAAGAATCTCGGAGTAGCAGCTTATAACCGTCCTGTTCTATACACCAAAAAACAAATTTAAGTTTAAATGCTTTCGTTTTGATGTGATGTTTTAAGAAAAATTATTAGGTTATTAGATTAATAAACAATAAAAGTAGAACTAAAATAATGAAATGAAGTGGCACTTCTGAAGCTCTTTAAACCTCTAAGAAGACTTTAAATTGCGAGTCCACTTTTCCACTGCTAGCTGAACTTTTCCTCTTTAGGCCCAAAAATCGCGAATGAAGTTTCTGAGCGAAAACCTCGTGAAAGTTACAAAAAGCGAAAGCCAAGAAGACACCGAGCAAGCAAGAAAGCGGGAAGCTTCAGAGAGCGGCACAGAAGCAGGTTTGTAGGCAATTATTTCGGTGGAAATAAGGTCAAGCTGAACAAAACCTTATCCAGTTGATATAAGTCCGTTGGATACAAAACTAGGCGAGTTTATTAGGCCAAGCTGAACGAAAATTATGCCAAGTTGAATAAAAACTAGGCCACTTTGAATAAGAACTAGGCCACTTTGAATGTAAACTGGGTGGTATAAAAGCTCGCCAGGAAAACAGAATTTCGTGGGATTTATTTGCGGGAAACGCATTATGTCCAACAGGTATACGACGAAGTAAACATTTAACACCTAAGAAAATAATATTCAAACTTACCGATGTAAAAGGCTACAAGTTGTGCTAGCTTTGGTCTGCACCATATAGGCCATCGAACGATCACTTTTTGCAGAAGGTTTCAAAAGAATTAATGTTGTCAGGAATTTGATGCACTTGGGACTCAAAAACCGTGTCAAGTTGCGATGGATGTTTGTTTTGGCCATTTAATTATTCGTAAAAACACGAAGAGCGTGGTCTCCAAAGGGACAGTGTCTTCAAATATAAGCAAGGGGTTTGGTAATACTGCTACACAAATAATCTGCGTATGATAATTCGGTGTGTACCTATCAAAATAAAATACCAAACAAGGGGACTTTTTTGAGCTGGGTTGCAATATAAACAAGAAACTGTGTTATATTCAACCTGAATTTCATCTCGAGTAATTTCAACTAGACGAATATTTCTTGGAATTCTTTTACATCAGGGCGAATTTCTCTGTAGAAATTTTTTCATCGTTATTTATTTTTCGTTACCACAGTTCCCCCACCCCTGTCACCCGGGTTGCAATTGGATAACGACCCCAGCGAGCTGACGTTGACACCACCCTCAAAGGATCAGGATATGAAGCTAAAACCATTCGACATCACTCCCTTCATCAGGTGACAAATCTATTAACCTATGTAAATATTATCTTATCTTTCTCAGCCTCCAACATATCATAAATATTGCGTCACAGCAAAGTCGATGTAGCAGCCATGTTTTCAGTCAGCACGCAGATTCCATTGTTATGATTCCTTTTTATCAATTGATTGAAAGAGTAGGAGAGAGTCATACGCGCGATTAGCTCAAACAAAAGCTGCTTTGTTTCAACTGAAACACTGAAAACAATTATTTCAATACATGCTAACAAAATAATGTTGCGATAGTCAATTACGACACAAATGTTACACTGACACAGTAACGTCTCGAGATACATACGCTGCTGTTACGACATTCGTACAACACAGTTGCGATACTGCCACGATTGTCACGGTTGGCTAACACGATACAAATACGATACTGTTACGATTGTACACTGGTACCACACTGTTACGGTACTTCAGCAATAACGTACATTATATATGTATGTTGATCTACAATACTATCTTGATAAAAATAGAACATCTATAACAGTGGAATAAACTTGTGTATTTTTATCTATATCAGGTCCACTGGCAAAAAATTGCTGCTGGATGAAAAAGAAGAAGAAAGATTGGAGATGGAGTTGCAAGAGAGGATACAAAAGTACAGGGAACTCAGGGAGAGCGTTTTGAAAGACAGAGAGGAAGATAGAATTGCGAGAAATTTAGAAAAAGAGAAACAGCTTCAAGAGTATGAGGAAATGCAGGTACATTTTTAGATTGAACTAACGGATTATTTTCGTTCTTGTGACTTACGGTCAATATCTGATTACAAATCCTTTTGGAATCACGTCTTTTTGGAATTCAAACAGTGCATTGTCGGGAAGCAGAGAGATAATACAAATAAGAGCCTTCTCACTGGGCTGGAAGTAAGAGAGAGATGGGGGGGGGGGGGGAGCGCATGTCTTATCGGCATTTATTACTGTTTTCTTGAGATGAACGAGAACCGTTATCAAAACTTTTAACGTCGAGGGCCCTATCTCCTCCAAATTCTACACCTCTCCGGTTTCAGGTTCCAATTATCCTCTTTATTCGTCTGCTCTTTTGTTAGGCAAAACTGGATGAGAATAGGCACCGGATCAACTCACTGAGAGAGCAATACAGACAGAAATTTATTGACCAGCCTCCTGCAGACAATGCCAGTGAAGTGAGTAAAAAGCGGAAGACACCGTCACCTACCAGGGGTAGGAAAAGTCCTAGAAGTAAATCACCAAAAGAGAAGGGGAAAACTAAGTCTCCAGCAAAAGGCAAGAAGAAGTAGAAACGTTGACAAATGTTGATATGTAAATATTCTTGGCAACTTTGTTAATATTGGATTGTTAAATATCAGTTACAATTTATTGATTATCTATCACTTTTCATGTAAAAATATTTCTTTTTATTGAATAATGATTGAAACGAACATGAATAAAAACAAAAATTGTGTTTTGTTTTTATCACTACACTTAAGAAATGAATTTGATAAGACACAACTGCGCTATGTACTCTTAATAATCTCGCCCAAAATACAATTCCCCCTTCTTTAAAATTTCCGCCTATTTATTGTTCCCGCCTCTTTGTCATTCCTGCATCTATTTGTAAATTAGAGTTAAACTGACAGTATAAAAAACAATTCGCCACTTCTGACAATTTGAATTTTCAGCTAAAATTGATACAGCTAAAAGCATGCGTTTTATGAAATTATGATGCATAGGTTTAAAAAATAGGCATTGAAAAATTCACTCTACAAAAAGATTTATTTTGAACTGGTATCATAGGTAAAAGCGATTGAGCAGCATTGTGAAGCAGGGAATCAGATATGTAAGAAAGTTCGTTACTGCTAGCGTGGGTGAGGTTCAGTTTCAATGATGTCACCATGCTGTTTCCTTTACGGTTCCACTGGCCACTGGACTTTGAGAAGGTGACTAGTCTTCCATCTTCTTCAAAGGAAACGGATCAAATTCTGGAAAACACCTCGAGCTTTCCAAACCAAATGGATCCAGTCTCTTTCTGTTCATTTCACCAAATCTAAAGTTCAGTTGTAAGGAGTCAGACAACAGTACAACCGGTCGAAATCCCTTAAGCACCACTACTATTTTAAGCCTTATTATTCCAAAATTACAACGAATCCTACCTATTTTAGGCTTAATTTGGGGCAATTGAATCTCTTTTAATAACTTTTCATTATCAACGCTTACCTTTTGTTGGTTAAATTCGATAGAAATCTCCAATATGTTGGGTTCAAGTTGTGCGGCTCCAACACTGCCTGCATGGTAAAGGGGGAACGTAATTCTAAATCATATTTGCATTCAATTGAAGTCGAAGTGACAATGGCGGTAAAAGCCTGGTAAATATTTAAGATCGCAATATAAAAAGAAGGCTCGTGCATTTGTGACATGTCAGACTGTACCGAAAAACAGAGAATTCTGCCCTAAGCTTTTTTCATCTACCCAATGAGGGTTAGCTTCCTTTCTCATTTACACTGCCAGCATGTAAATGTAATAATGAGGCAGGACAAAAAAGGATGAGCCAAGTGAATGCTTCACACAACTGGAAAATATAATGACGTATTAGCTAGCGACCGATCACGTTTGGAACTTAAATTTTTCAAGAAAACCAGAAATCACAAATACGTCAAGGTACTGCCAAACTATCGAGCACCGTTAAATAACATTCGTGATTCAAAAATGTTGCGTAAAGCTTTTATTAGTTTGGCCACCATGCCATTTGACAAATTCGATCAAGAACTTGTCACAAAGATGTTTAGCGATCGTCAAACATTTCGTATGACATTGTGTGTGTGTGTGACAATGTTCCCTGGTAAGGCAGGATGTCGTCGGATAATTCATTTCAATGCTTGTGAAATTCATACGAAGAGACACACAGGTCCATGCACAGTGTATCACACGAACATCAACAAAGAAAAAAGTCAGACAAACATTGTCCAACAGGTTTGGCAATTGCAATTTCATTTCACAGAAACTAATGAAAAATATTTTCTACTCATGCAGCAATTTCATATGACAATGCCTTGGCTGTACTTTTAGCTTGTTGGGCACGACTTTAACTGGGCATGGCTTTTAACTAACCTCTGATTTATTTCACAAAAGGCGTCTTGTGGTTGTACAGTGCACTATTAGATGTAACTTATAATTCAAGAAAACAAAATATACGCTCAATAGTATCAAGTTGATAAGAACTTACAGCGTGGAACATCACAGCAGTGCACACTGTGTAGAGAAACACATCGCCATTCTTAAACCAAGGAAGATAACCCTTTTGGGCACCTCGAAAATACAGCACCTAAATTCAAACAAAATAGAGTTAGGGTTGAATTTCAAGCCTGATTGATTCTGAAAATGAAAGTTTTTATATACTGTGAATATACTTACGATATCAAAAAAGTTCCTTATATAACTGAAACGCAGCAAGAATGAGTGAGAAACACAATTTTACAATGTATATATATCAATGATGTGTGAATATGTATTTTAAATGTAGGAAAGTCGACCAAAAGCAAAAATTGGGGATAAGCCAAGCTTTTAAGACTGCATAAAATAACTTTCCTCTTAAAAGATAGTTTGCAAACAATATTTTGATTGTTAAAATATCAAAATTTGCCACAAAAGAGCAAAAACTTCAAAACACTGAAGCTTTCTGCCTGACACTCTTCAGAGTACAAAATTTTTCTAACGACAGAATATTTATCTAAGTGTGAAACGAACTTCACCTGTGTTTGTCAATTATCTTATTTTCTTAAGGAGAATTAGCGAATATAAGTCCTGATCGCTTAGAAATACTTTGTAATACTGCAATTTTCTACTTCTCTTTAAGACCCCGTTTATACTGTGCCGGATAAATTTTATCCGCACAAAACTTGTTCGGATTGATTTGCGTTAACACTTTGCCGCACAAATTTTGTCCACGTCGCCCTCCCGTTTACAGCGTGCCGGATAATTGCAGTCACGTGACCTAAATATTGCACAGAACCCCCAAAGCGAAGTCATCTCTGGGTAACAAAATAACAAAAAATTTCCGCCAACGCAACTCGACATGACTGACCAATCTTTCTTCAGAATAATCTGTTTTGCTTTCAGACGAAGTCCGAAGATATCATAAAAACAAATTAGGTCTAGTTCGTTTTAATAATTCGTTCTCTGAAACAAAATGACGCTGAAATAGCGAAGAATGTAGGGAAAGCTGACAAGGATCCCACTTTTACGTAGAATGACGAAGATACTCCACTTTTAACACGAGTATTTATTGACTGCAAGGCAGCCAAGATGGCGAAAGGTCTTGATTGGAGACAGTCAAAACTAAATTGAATGAAATAGCCAATCACTTTCGAGCAAGATACCATGTGGATAAAATTCATCCGGATAAAACTGTTTTCAATGTACCACAAAGTTATCCGAACTAATTTAATCCACTTTCCTAGGTGAACTTATTTCGGATAGCCGCACTCAAATGGTCTAGTGTAAACTTTTAAAATCTCTGAAGTCTAAACGGGTGTAAATGGGGTCTAAGTGTGTTAAAAAACAGACGAATCAGAGGCATTACCTCGCCAACTTTTGATAAAACATACAAGGCCAGTGTTGAGCTTCTTTGGAACAGCATCGATAGGCCAGCAATGCCACCTCGAGAGGTAAGATAAAGATTAGCAATTAAACATCATGAATCTATGTAACACACAATTCGACAAATCGCAGATTCATCAGCATTACCCGAAGCGTGTCACTCATATTGAATCCGGCGCCCACATCATTTTTAAAGCTGTATATCTGTGCATTAGAAGATGGTCTGATCTGTGTGCTTTCTACCTCTTATTATAACCTTAAAAAATGCTAAACAATCTGCTAAACAAAAATGCTACATATTATTTGAAACATGCAAACAATTTGACAACCTTTAAATATTACACGCAAAATTTAGAGAGAGATTGATAAAAGTATACTTTGATTTACCGGCTAAAAATGAGTTCCATTCGTCTTTTTTCCTTCTGATCTTGTAGGAAACATATTCAAATACCTGAAATGCAAGCAGCCATGTAGAATGCATTTGAAAGGCATGATCCCAATTAATCTTGAAAACCTTTTTACCACAAGGAAATGCAATCTCCACGGTTAATCCGGTACCAAATTCAATATTCTGTTACCATTACATCCATTTCTAAATAAATTTGCTAATAACATGGATATTTGCTGCAATGTGTCATTTGTTTAGGCCCGGCAAATAAGAAACCACTTTGAAGAAACTTTGTGGCTAAAATGTCGTCTGAAGGCCCTGGTTTATAAAAAACTTTTTAGGATGAAGGGTCAGATAGAGTTTTTTTTTATGTGGGTTTAAAATTTCCAATTTTTAACAAGGCATTTACTTAGATGCACTTACTTTTAAATGACAGAATCAAATTAACTTTTGGGAAACTGGATACTACAGAGCCTTAAGTAAATAAATGGGCAATAAATATATGCAATGTGGATGGTAAATCATACAATGCTGTACCTATTTTTAAGAGAACATGGTACCCAGCCTTGGGAAAATTGAGAAAATGTTAAAAAAAACTTTTGGCCTAAAAATAGAAAAAGACCCATGATATAAGAAACTTTTTAGGGTAAGTAGAAAAAAACATCTACTTATTTGCGGGGCCTTACTGTTTTTATCTTTCTTAAAGTAGCTAGTTACAAATCTTCAAAAGAATCGTGGTTTCTACAATAAACGCTAAGAATGGAGACATTGTGAATGAATGGTTTTCAGAACAAGCAATAATGCAAAACTTTTGTTAAAATTAAATTGTTTCATGCTAAAAATTTTGACAAGAACAGAAAATATTTACAAAGTGCAGACATTTACCCTAAAGAGAAGTATCAAACTCCCCGTGAAGGCGCCAAATCTTGCGTTGTCCTTGTTCACCAAAGCGCGGAGTATTAATTCTAGAACAGATTGAAAAACTTGTGTATATCGGAGTGGCCATTGTGCTTCTTAAAATGGCTTTACATCTATGTAGACAAATTTGGCAAAATTTACAAATATCGTTACGATAAAAATTTCTTCAAAAATAATTACTTCTGTAAAAATACAATACATGTATGAATAATAACATGCTGATTAACATTCTGAAGAAATAAAAAAATCAAATTGATTTTAAAAATACATTGTATATTAAAGAGTTACTGATTCAAGAAAAATAAAAACAAATTTTTTTTTGATTGATGTTGTTTCCAATCTTTAAACTAACAAAATCGTGGGCGAAAAGAACAAGAAGTCGTAAAGGGGCGCCCCTTCTTTAAAAGATTGGATACAATAAAGCACACCAGCAAACGATATAAAAAAGGAAAGGAACGAACAGAACAAGAAAATCAATGAATATGGAGATGAATGGGTGGAAAGAGAGGTAATTCTTCAAGCAGAAATTGTGACCATGACAAAAACAAACGAAATCATTTGCTTACTTGGATTGGAAAAAATTTTCGGTAAAGAAAGTAGAAAACCAGGAATCATCTTGATACAATAGCCTGCTGCAAAAACTTTGAGCGAATGGTGTATCCTGTAAAAAAACAATTATCGGTTGCAATTCAACTTTAGATCTGCAATCGGTTCTAGAGTAGTTGCCGTACGGCAAAGCATTCTTTTGAAAAATGAAACATCACCACTGATTCTCTTTGCAAATATTGGCCCCTGTTCTCTTCCAATCTGCATCCTGGGATAAATCAAGGAAATATTCAACTGATATTACCATTCTTTCCTAGGTTCCAGTGATTGTGGAATACCAACTCCATCCGGGACTTTATCGCCCAACAGCAATCTGGAAAACGTTTAGCAACAAGTCAAGCTCAGTGAAAACTTTTTGACTTTAAACTTTGGATTATGTCCAAAGAAAAACAGATTGAATTCACATCTAGATCCAGTTCGAAAGTAACTGGAAAGGAAGGGAGGTGCGTTTGATTGGTACCTTACGTTTTGACACTCTCTGTTTTTGTGAGCAAATGTTGACCAATTACCAAATTGTATTTTATTTGGGCATTCTAATTTTACAAAAATGGTGTGGCTGTTCTCCTTGGGGTCCGATTTCTGACTGAAGCTCGACTAATCGCTGATTAGCGCGTCCTACCTACCGAGCTTCACATCGAGACGAAAATTAAAAAAGCCAAACTTTTCGACTGGCAGGAACGCCATCCGTTTGGATGGACGGAAACATGACCCTAGTTCTGTAAACCACACGAGACTTCACAGTGGAAAAATAGTTAGTTAGGCCCTTTTTTATTTGCCTTTCAAATTTCCTGAAACGTTGTCAATATAAGGCATTTCTAAACATACGGGACACTTTTCAGGGCCAAATGTTTTCCCAGCTGAGAAACTGGCAACCTTTTTCCCGAAAAAAAATCGGAATTATCATTGATTTTATCAAGATCATCACCCAATTTAGTTTCAGAGCAAATCTTTAGTACCCTTTGAGCTAAGGTTTTTATGCAAACCAGCGATATAATTAAAATTGGTAGAATAAAATCATTCAAATAAAAACACAAAAACCTGTATGATGAATGGACTAACATCCAAATGCATATTACGATAAAACGTAATGCAGTTTCTTTGCTGATTCCACTACTAAATTACATCAGATTATGTGGACACCAATTTTTATATTATAATTACCAAAATGGTTGTGTAAAGGGTATGGTATTGTATCTTTATTTGAAAACAGTACCGTTCAAACTGAGTCCAAACTCACCTTACTACCTTCTTCAGAATCCCATTTGGCAGTAACTGCTTTCTAAAGGAAACAAATCGACGATTCAATACAACAAATAACTATGTATCGCATCTGCTTTTTTAATAGTGAAGTAGAACACAAAAAGACACAAAAAGAGTGTCTTTGAAATTAAGAAAAAAACAATTGCGATTTGCATTGACATTTTGTCTTATAATCATTTCATATTTCATTTGAAGCGCCCAATTCAAACTATCTTTAAATAATTCAAACGAATGCTATTAGATATCAGGTGTGGTAAAGGCCATTGAGGGATGATAGACAGCTAAATGTCTGAAAAATTCACCTGTATAATTCTTTTATAGTTGTAATAAATATCGTAAAAATAATATTTTTTATAATTGACAAGAGCTGAGCGTAATTGACATAAATGACAGCTACAATGTCAGCAGAGATGACAGTACAATTTCAAAAGCAACATCCTTCAAATTGTAGCACAATAACAGCAGAAACATTGTCATAAATATCAACATAAACGCTTGTAGCAATTAAAGTTTATTTCTCAGCAAATTTTATATTTGATTTATTCATAACATAACTCTAAAATAGGTTGAAATATAATAGAAAAATAAATAAGAATAAAATTAGAAATAACTGACCTGTGAAGATACATAATTGTTGATGTTGCAAGCATGAACATACCAACCTGGGAAAACGCAATGACAGTTGTCATGTTCATAAAAATGCAATAAAATATTAAGGGCAAACAGCTATTCAAAGGTTAGCCGATCTATATGTTACTGCCGGCATAAGGCCCCAAGTAGGGAAGCCAGGATAAGACGTAATTATAGTGGTACTAGGAATGTTTACAAACAACACAAAAATCAAACCATCATACTAACTTCAGTTTTCTTAATTCTAGCAATAAGAAATTTGATGAATAAATATCATTTTTGGCTTGTAATGAAATAGCTCTAATGCAATCACTTTGCAGATAGTAGCCTTATTGAAATATGCACTGTTTTACCCAATACTTATTGATATCAAACTTTGAGTACATTACTATACCGATGCCAAATAAATGGGGTATTAAAAACAACCTGTTACCTCTCCATAAGGTATCTCCATGGCATAACCTCTACTCCGCAAAATGTTATAAACTGTTTCTATAGTCTACAAATTAAAAAATAGTCAAGATGAAAGAAAATTTGATGGATATCACATATCAGTGAGCTCAGTATCTCGTAATAACACTAAATCTAAAGAAAGATCTATAACTAAGTATAAAGTTTGAAAAAAATCAACAAATATGTACTTAAAAAAATATTTTCTTTATATTTGTCTCTTACCTTCTCTCCCATTTTTTATTCAATTCACCCAAATGAAAAAAACCTCTTTCCAATCCAACGTTAAACTCTGTTTGTGACGGGATTTTAAACCTGTCAGCATCGCTCAACATCCTTCACATTTACAGGGAATAAACACACTTTTAAGAACACTTTTGACATATAACATGTGAAGTTAAGGTATATCTTTTCATTTATTTCCTTACATTTCCATAACTCATAGAAGCTTACTGATAATACCTTACTGTCAAACACTAATAAGAGCCAAAGAATAAACAAACACATTGATTTTCTACACAATTAATTAAATTAATCACTTTAACGCTTCCCCTATTTAAGGCCCCATTTAAGAGTGAAAATATTTTATGTACAACAAATCCACATGCTAAACAAAGGACATACTATATTGTCAAAATACTTACAACATTTAACATGTACAGAGCTAGCAAGCCTCTCCTGGATTTTCTTTCCAAAATAATCCCTCCAAATGAGCTTGCTGCACCTGGTAGAAACCCACAGCTTAACAAATAGAACCTTCCAAACAGCTTTCTGAAATTCAAAGATATGACATTCAAAGACATAATGATATCCAACATTGTTATTTCTATAAATAAAGCACTATATGTATGATTTAAACAAAAAGAGGTTGGTTACAATGAAGTAACAAATAGTCATATGTCTGGAGGATGGGTATGAATCTCATGCTGCTTCTACTTTGCTCTTGTTGACTTCATCACCATTGCAAAAATACTCTTGGTAGTTCCCTCGTTGGCCTTATGCTGCTAGGCTAGCTAAAGCTGCTCCAAGCATATCATTACTATTTTGAAGCATAATCAATCAGATATCCTCTAGGAATCACCATAAACAAGTACACAATTCCTGATGAGTTTGCAAGGTCTCCTTTTGATTTTCAATTTAAGCTTCCATGAGAATCAGCAGTCTCTTATATCAAATTATATTGTGGTGACATCCAAATACACATGTTTAGGTCTCAGTTCATGTAGCCCTTCAAACCTTATGGCAGCAGCCATATTCTCTCTTTACTTGCAGCACTGCTCATAAAGTCTTTTAAAGAGGGTCAACATAAGTTGTATCCTCCTTTCATTAAAACCTTTTAAATTTTTAGGTTTTGAAGAGGACACTAGTTGTAAAGAGTTAAGTTTTGCAGATAACACAAAGTTTCAATTTGCTGGTTTCTAGCAGATCTTGCCGACCACAGAGCTAGAAGATTTGACCATTGAAGAAAAATCTGAAGGTCTGCCTTTCTAGAACAGAGGAGGAGATTTCATCTGAAAAGACAAGTGCAGTAGTGGAAATGATTTCTTTAGAGTCTGGTTTACCCAAAGATGAAAGAGGATTATTTTGCAGAAGACTATGCTACTGACTTTTGCAGAGATTAATAACTAGTGTATCAAATGGAAATTCTATTGTTTTAGTTGAGTAGCTGTGCTTTAACTATATTGTTATTTAAAAGAATTTTATAATAACTGAATACACACACCAAAAAATAGGATTTTTGTTCATGGCAAGTGTTCTTACATGCCCCTACTGAAAATCAAATGGCAAGTACAGGTTGCTAACTTGCCTTTTTGTACAATGAAATTCTACTTTCCATCAGTTGGTATTATTGGAATCTTCTACGGAAATCGCGGTGCCATGACAAACTTTAAAACAAGTGCCATGACAAACATATGCAAAAACAAGTGGTGCAGATACAGTAACGTAACCCAGTATTGTAACTTTAATGGCTTAGTCTAATTCTTGTTATCTATAAGGGAATGTGTTAAATGGATGTGTTGAATTATGACTATGACAAATGACTTTTGTTTTTTGCCAATCCTGATGTTTGTCGTTGCACTTGTTATAAAGTTGCTATTATTCTACTTTCAATTATGCTATCATAGAAAATATGTTCATAAAAAAGTAAGGTTGCTGACCTGAAAAGACAAAAGCTTCCGACAAGTAGTGCACCATTAGTTGACAAAAAAAGGCATGACTGCAAAATTTCCACAATCATCTTGCCAGTGAAGTACTGTATGTTTCTTCTTGTTAGCAAACCAGCGACCTAAAAATCACAAAGTCAAATGTTTCCATTAAAATATTTTTTTGTTTGAAAAGCACAGAAAATTGGAAACATATCATACTAAAGTACTTTTCACCCGACACTCGCTGGGGTATAAATGTTAGGGGGGAGGGAGCAGGTAACCCTGATAATGTTGCAAGGCCTATGTTGCAAGATATTAAGTTCAAGATGTTTGCATTAAAAATGCAGTACCACCCACTATCTAATCAGGAATGTAAACTGCACAAATATCAATTTACAGGGCAGATAAAAAACAAACTGACCAAAACATTTGATATAAAATATTAAATAAAATATGAGAAAATTTTTGGACAGAAGAGTTTACAATCAAATTCAAGGGAACCATATGCAAAGCACCAATTTCACAAGATTAAATGTTTTTGTCACAAATGTGAATTTACAAAAAATATCACCTGGATCAAACCAAAAGTGATTGGCTTTCTGGAAAAACCAGAGCCAATGACCCATATGACCAGGGTCACCGAGAGGGGGGAAGGGGGATCAAATGCTTCAAGGTCTAGGAGCCTAATAATAGTAAACCATAAAGAAATAAAATCATAAAAGCACTAAAAACCTGCTGCAAACTTGCATATCAAATATTCAAAAACTTTTCAAAAAAAAATGTTTGAACTGAATGATGAAAATGTGTTTGACGTAAATAATGCCCATATAATATTTCTTATAAGCAAACTTTTTCAGTGGAGGGAAAATTTTAAACAATTGCCCAAATTTTGACAACAAAGATGTTCTGATTACAAATTGCCTTTTCAAAAGTGCTTTTGATGCCAAGTCGCAAGGTATTGACTTTGAGATTACAAATTTTGATATGTGAAACTTGTCTGCATGAATGAAGTTTTCTGGCTTTTGATGACATCATACCACCTTCAGAAAAAAGTTTTGAGTCCTGTTTTTCTGTTAAATATTTCTAAACCCTAAAACAGTTACAGGCCATGGATGCCTGACAGCAAATTCAGATCAGTGTCAACATACAATAGAACTGGCTTTGCATCCATAACCTGCAAATCATTGCACCTTGCAGATGACGCATCTCCATCTCCAACCAAAATTCCCCCTACCCTCCCAACATGATATTTTGCACCAGTGAGTTGATTGACAGATCAAGATTCTGGCCCTGAGTGCTAAAAATGCAGTGCAATAAATAGCATATTCCGAGGGAATCTATTCAAAGGGAACCTACAAAGCTAGTCTGGACTGGATGAATTCACAGTCAGTATAGAAGAGAATGTTCAGGCCTTGAGAGAATGTTCTGTTCAGTCTTCTTTTCTGGAATCTTGACTAGTGTAGCCTGCGTCTTCTCATCTGGACACTTAACAGGTGTGCCAAGGTTTAATGGAACAATGTGTTAACAATTTCTCCTGATAATTTTAGCTGGTGTCTGCACATAGTATGACCTTGGACTGTTGGCTGGTTTTAGGACTGTTCCTTGTTCATGATGTGTAGTGATGTTCACCTCTATACCGTAATGCTTCAATTAAACGATATACGCCCATCTGTCTAATTTCAACGTTACAGTGGGAAATTTGGCCTTTCTTTTGAAAAGTTTCTTTTCTAAAACTTCTGTGTAGTGTTTATTACTTCTGGAACCAGACTTGTTTAGTTGTTACTCAGAGTTTCACACTAAGTGCGATCATCATTAGATGTTTTTTAAAAAATATTGCCTAGGAAGAGTGAAAAAATTCAATAAATGCCCCCGCTTTTAAACGCCCCCCTCAAATAGAGGCCCCCTAAAATATAAAAGTTTTAATAAATGCCCCAGGCATGTAATCGAAGGATTACGGTATCTGGTTTTAGGGGTGCTAGGGGTATCACATGATGTCTGTTGTCATGGCTAAATTTCTGCTGTCTTCAACTATCATCTACTTTTCTTCTCAGGGTTTAAGCTCAGGTAGAAGCTCGGGAGCAATCTTATGTCACGAACCATTAGCAACTGTGGAGGGGAATATCCATATTGCAATAGAGTAGTGCTTTCTCTGGCTCATCTGATTCTCTCAAAATATTTTTAGCGGTCTGGATTGCATGTTCAACTTCTCCATTTGATCTTGAAAAAACTGGACTGCTGGTGATTATGTCAAATTCTCATTCTCTTGCAAATGCTAAGTATTCTGCACTATCAAAGGGTGGGCCGTTATCTGAGCAAAGTGATTCTGGAATCCCATGTCTTGTAAACAAACTCATTAACACGCAGGAAACTTCAGAAATTGTTTTGTTCTTGTTCATTATACCAAGTTCAATGAACCTTGAATAATAATCAACTACAATCAGATAGTCAACTGATTTTAGCTTGAAGAAATCTAGTCCAATGATTTGCCACGGATGATCAGGAAATGGATTTCGAATCAACTGCTTTTTGCTGTTTTTCTTGAGTTCATTGCAAACTCTGCAGCACTCTATCATGTCCTGGATCTGCTTGCTCATTCCAGGTCACCAAACACTTTGTTTAGCCTCTCTCTACATTTGGAAATGCCTTGATGACCCTTGTGAACTCTGTCAAGGACTTCTAGTCCCATGGCTGATGAGATAACCAACTTAGTAAATTTAAGCAAGATACCCTTGACTGTTGTTAACTCTCCTCTATTTGCCTAGTATGGACGAATTGCACTTTGTAACTGATGCTTTTCAGGCCATCCTTCAAGACAATACTCCTTAATTTTCTTTGTAACTTCATCTTCATCTTGTGCATCTATCAGCTGTTTCAATTTCATGTCAGACACAGGAATGGCATCAATAACCGAGTAAATGTAGTTATTCATTTCTGATTCTAATTCTGTGTCTTTCTTGACAATCTCATCTTTAGGTATCATCCTAGATAGCATACCACTTGCATACATCTCCTTTCCTGGTATATGTACCAATTATTTAATAAGGAATCTCATCAATCTCATTTTCATTCTCTGAATTCTTGGAGGTAACTGATCAATGCAGTCCTTTTTGTTTACCGTGTGCAATCGCACACGCCTGCGCATATGCAAGTTAAATTGCGCATGCTTTTCATCACACGCACAAACAGGTGTTTTTGCAGTTTTCTGTTATGTAACATCAATTTCCCATGGTCTCATGATTGTTTATCCTTTTCCCTTGTTACTTGATTAGCACTTTCGACCACAATATGATTTTCCAATTTTCGGAACCGATGTTTGGCTTTCGACTGAATGCTCCTTTCAACTTAGTGTCTTGTCTTTCAGCTAAGTCGTCATTAGCATGTTAAGTGTAATAACTGATTTCCTGTCAAAATGTAATTGTTCCCTGAAAGCAATATAATTCTGACATATTTCATAATTCTGACAATAGCTCAAGTATTTCTGATGAGGAACTGTAATCTGTTATGTATTGATTGAATTGAGTTTTGCTCTTGCACATATTCAAGTGGCTTTTACCTTTCTTACTTTTTTTATCAATTTTATCAGGTTGGCACTTCAAATTTTCTTACAAGTTCGATCTTACGTGCAAATTTGTTTGCATGTGCGATTTGCGACACATGTGTAATTTTGCTCACGAAAAGGACTGTCAATGCAATGAGTTGTGAGTAGAGGTACATGTTTCTCCTGTGATCTCTTTTCCAAGGATATAATCACTTCCCCGTTCTGCAAGCCAGGTGAATGCAAAGCACTCTTTCTCAATTTGTGAATACTTTGTCTCAGTTGATGCCAAGGCTCTTGAAAAGTAAGCAATGGACTTCCAGTTGTTGTCATCTTGTAGCTGATACACAACTCCTCCCATTCCATAGGATGAAGCATCTGCTGATATTTTGCTTTCCCTATTATGTATTATTTCCCTATTAGGGAGGCATCTCTTGATATCTTCAAATGCTTTCTGTTGTGGTTGCCCACATGCCCAAGTACATCCATTGTTGAGAAGATCTCTTAATGGCTTTGTTTTGCTTGCTAAATCAGGAGCAAATTTACTTTGTTGATTCCCAATTCCAAGGAATGATTTTACTTCTGCAGCATTCTTTGGTAGAGGCAAAATCAGAATTGATCTTATCTTCTCTGGATCTGGTTTGATTCCATCTGAGCTTACAATGTGGCCAAGAGGTCTTGCTAAACTCGCATTTCTCTGGATTTAAGGTTATGTGTGCCTCCTTTAATTTGTTTAGCACAGCATGCAATCTTTGATCGTGCTCTTCTTGGTTCCTTCCATAAATCAGTATGTTATCAATGTTGCATTCAACTCCTCCAAGGCCTTTAAAACTGCTCTGAGCCAGTTGTAATACCATAAGGTAATCTCAAAAAGCAATACCTGTCCCAGTGGGTAGCAACGGACTACTTTCTGACAAAGTTCTTTGCCAAAAAGCACTGTTCGCATCTAATTTTGAAAATACTTTAGAATGGATGGAAGATTACAGATGGAAGAGGGTAAACTTCCCTTTTCACACTAAGATTCAACTTAGTTTTTAAACCAACACATAATCTCACTTTAACATTGGGTTTGGGTATGATAACAATGGTTGTACACCAATCAGTAGGCTCTTGAACTGGCCTAATAACACCTAATTCATGCATTCTTTCAATTTCCTTCTTAGTTTCAGACAAAAGTGGGAGTGGTACCTTCCTTGGTACTGTGAGAGCACTTTGTGAAGACTGTGAGTTGAGTGTAAAAGACTTTCAGTTGGTTATCACAAATTTAAACCAAGATATGACCATCTGTCTAAGTAGATACTGGTGGGATAAGCCAAATAAACAGAACAATTGTTTTAAATCAAAAGTGAAAAAATGATAGCTTCTAAGTTCCTTTGGGACAAAACTATACAATATTCTTAACCTGCATGCAGTAGTAAGAAACATTACAATAACAAATTAGTGACAAATGCAAACTCAGCAGAGATCTTAAATCTACGATCAAAGTATAAATGGAAAGCAAATCTTTATAGTTTGGCAATTGTACATCTTTGACTTTAATTCAGATGTTCGGTTCTTAGCTAATAAAAATATTTCACTGAGGGCATATGGCTCGAAAGCTCTAAACAGAGTTTATTTTCATACGTCCACCAGCTCTTTATGTTAAATGATGTTTTATGAAAATTGTAAATTATCTTCTCAAAATCGTATCTTACATTTGCATCTTTTATTCACTAATTGTAATTAATTGCTGAGAATTTTTAATGAAATGAAATGCAAAGGTGCCGATCATAATCATACCATATATATTGGTGAATACAGCTTTACGGAGTAGCGCACGCAGTTAATGAAGATTTCCAGCGTTGCTTCCAAGCAGGACTCGCACCAAGTGTGTCCAACTTCATGACAGCTTCCCTCCACCACCAGTGGGTCTATGAACTTTGACCATGATACCATTTTTGAAAGCAAGGGTCGCGATTTGATTTGAAAACCACTTATTGGCTATGTAAAACTTCACGGTATTGAGCCCATTTAAAAAATTTAATCAATTCTAAATTTATCTAATTCTCAATAACAAAAATTCCCTTGCCAGTCAATAAATTCATTGCCATTTACGCCTTAACTCGCAACAAAACTGCAAAGCAATTTTTGGTCATCACCAAGCAAGGAAAAAGTCTGAAAACGAGGCCAATCTCAGCTTCAGTTTTCATGATAATATTTTTCACTCCCATGTAAAAGTTATATAAAAAAACATGTCGGTCTAGAATAAGAAAATTAGAAAAATAGTTACGAAAATCGCAATCTACAATTCATATCTAAATTTAGTGTTTTTACTCATCTACATGTTTTATATTTTTATGAAAAAACAGTGCATTCGGAACGAAATTCGTACAGAGAGGGCTCCAGCAACCCCAGCCCCCCGCTTCTGACGGCCCTCAAAAAGAAAGAGAAAAAGTTGTACACAATCTGCAGTTAAAGAATCGCTCTTCAGCCCCAAATGCATACGAACATTGAGATTAAAAATTCGGATTATGGTTTTTCAATAAGAAACCTAGGTCAGGATCTTGCAGTAAAAAAACTATTGACTTTCAAGAATGAATGACATACCTGAAACAATAACATAACGCAATTATCACGAATTACTAGTACTATTAACAACAAAATCTGTATTGTAAGATAAACAATTGAAGTTTAAAATGTTACATCATAATCTCTTTACTTCATTCTCTCTGTCAAATTTTGTGATAACTACTACTTCTTCTATTTCTCCTTCCTCTTCCTCTTCCTCTTCCTCTTCCTCTTTTCTTCTTTTTCTTCTTCTTCTTCCTCTTCTTCTTCTTCTTCTTTTTCTTCTTCTATTTCTTCTTCCTCTTCCTCTTCCTCTTCCTCTTCCTCTTTTCTTCTTTTTCTTCTTCTTCTTCCTCTTCTTCTTCTTCTTCTTTTTCTTCTTCTATTTCTCCTTCCTCTTCCTCTTCCTCTTCCTCTTCCTCTTTTCTTCTTTTTCTTCTTCTTCTTCCTCTTCTTCTTCTTCTTCTTTTTCTTCTTCTATTTCTTCTTCCTCTTCCTCTTTCCTTCTTCTTCCTTTTCCTCTTCTTCTTCTTCTTCTTCTTCTTCTTCTTCTTCTTCTTCTTCTTCTTCTTCTTCTTCTTCTTCTTCTTCTTCTTCTTCCTCTTCTTCTTATTATTTTTCTTCCAGTCCGCCCGGCTCTGCGCTAGCCGCTTTGCCTCCATCCAAGTAGTGCTAATTCATCCTAAGTTTTTTTCAGCTGATGCTTGCCATGTCATTCGTTGCCTTTCAGCTCTTCTTTGACCTCTTCGTGGTCTCCATTCTATCGTCTGCTTAGTAAATCTATTGCAGCTCATCCTGGCCACATGACCGAACCACCGCCCCCGTCTTTCTCACTTTCACGCAAAGCGTTTTTTGGTGCGATCTTCTTCTTTTGAACTTGCAGTTAACTGCCAAGTTTCTGACCAATACAAGAATACGGTTAGAGCACATGCGTTATAAATTCTAATCTTCACCGTTAACTTGATGCTTCGATTTCGCTGCACTTGCGAGTTGTGAAAAAGCAGATGATGAAAGAGCAGTTCTCCTATTCAGTTCAACGTCCCATTTCCTGATCAATTGATAGAGCTTCCTAGGTAGACGAAGTCGTTTACGTACTACAGCTCTTTCAGAACCTTTCTCTTTTTGTTGTTTATTTTCAGGCCAATGAAGCTTCCTACTTCTTCCACCTTGTCAGTTGCTTTTTGCAACCCGCTTCGAGAGTTGCTAATCAATGCGATATCGTCAGCTAAGTCTAGATTGCATAGCTCCTGCCTTTGGCTCCAGTAGATTCCATTGCCGTTTTGTTAGCTTACCTTTCTCATCATCCAGTCAATCGGGAGGCCAAACAACCAGGCGATATCATGCATCCTTGTCTTACTCCTGGCTTCACTCCAAAGTTTTCTGCGAAACCATCTTCTGTTTTCACCAACAGCAGGAGTTTTCTTAGAGTGTTTAAGAATAGTGATATAGCTAGAAGGAATTACATACCATACTGCTATTTTCCAAAGACATTCTTGATCAACACTATTAAACGCTTTTTCGCAATCAATAAATTTAAAATGTACTTGTTGCTAGTATTGAATCGTGTTCTCCACAATTCTCCTTGGGGCAATAATTTGATCTGCGCAAGACCTGCCAGGTCGATAACCAGCTTGCTCCTCTCTCATTCTGTTGTCAACGGCGCTCTTTAATCGGTTCAAAAGAAGAAGCACAACAACTTTCTTTGTGTCCATGATTTTGTTACAGGTTCGTAACAGCCATTGTGCTACTCCACCTGCTCCTTCTTTCAGGATTTCTGCTGTGATCAGATCCATTCCAAGAGCCTCATTTCTTTCATCACTCTGGTCTTTTTCGAACTTCTTCAATGAGGAAATCTTCCGTTGGAATTGCCTGTCGGTTGGGCTACCATTTCATGATACCTTGCAACCCTATAGATTTGTAGGTTATGACAAGGTTACTACGTTTGGCAGCACCATGGCTGCCGCCGAAGTGGGAACTTTTTACAATTTTTAATACTTCAAATTCGTCGAAAATTGCACTCTTAGGAGCAAATTTCAGCAATGAAATCTTATTTTTAAAGGAATATTCACTGGCGGAAAGCCACTGGATGGTATTGATCGATTTCCTTGTTCTCGTTCTCAAATGTTTTACCTCATTAACATAAGTGTATAGATTTTTTAGAGATTGGGACAAAATCTTCAAATCTGTTCTTGTCTTCAATGTCAAATAGAGATGTAATTCATGACCCTGCCATGCAGGACAGGAGATACTAAAACTTATTAATTGGTTGCTGAGGATAATAATACAAATTAAGCACGGGACTTAGGAGCAAACTATAGGAAACCGATTTTAGAAGTTGGCACGGCTTCAAGCAAAAACAATCGATCCTTTGTAGCATAATGTAATCTTTGATACAGATAAAGCGCCAATAAGAATTTCGATGTATTGCTATTGTGAATAAAGCCATTGATTTTCTTCGTGTTGGGTAGTTGGCTGAGCATCCTTGTGAGGATACACGGAAGGTCCTACGTCCTTAGTTTCCAACATTTACGAGATTGTCAGAATACGATGACATCAGTGGCGTCCTGGCCCTTTTCGCCTGGGGGGCTAGCATCAAAATGGCGCCCTCCATAATTAACACTATTGTCTTTTTCCTGAGAATATTGGCAGTACAGGGGCGGTGCCAAGAAATTCAAAATGGGGGGGGGGGCGCTCGAGTTAATAGCTTTATTTGACTAAAAAAGAACATTGGGGATGGCCGGCGAGAGGCTGTCGGAGGCCCTAGGTATAACTCTGAATAAAAGAGGCTTTCTTGCGAGCGGACCGAGCAGAAAATTTTTGCGACCACGCCCTTAAGATTGGCTTAAAAACATTTCAAAATATTTCTTGCAGTCATTTTCTTGAAATCGCTTGAAAATCTTGAATTTTTTTGCTATTTTCAAGGCATCTTTTTAGCACGTTTAATTAATTTTAGTCTTAAAATGGATTTCATTACTTTGTAATAAATAAAAGAATCCATCCTATCTTTGTACCGTCGAGACAAATTGGTCCTTTCATGAGAAATGAAGCAATGAGACCAAATCTACTGACCCCCTTAGAGCAGGTCTCTGAAGGCCAGCAGAGCCAAAGAGACTCATCGAAAATCAAAATTTTCCCTGGAAGGGGGGGCATGAGTCCGGACACTCTAAACACCGACTGTCCCCCGACACCCAAAACACAGTCTGTGTGCACTATGAGTGCTGTGTTCTCCTTTTTTATTTTGACTTAAAAAGCAGAAGCCCGGCAAAAGAGGTTTCACAGCCAACGTATCTAACCTGAAACTCAGGTTAATAGCTTAACCAACAAACAAATAACCAGTAGAAAATTGATTGATCAAAAGAACGCTGACTATAGCACATGAAATATAGTGGTCAGCGATGCCGGAGTCAAGGGAGGTACGCTTTGCAAGACTTCAACTTCGCTAGCTTTGCCCGAGTGCCCTGAGACATAGTCAATGCCTGAGACAAATACAAAGCAGGCAGAGAAAGATCGTCTATAACTGGCAACAGCTGTTTAGCCTGATGTGAGGCCTTCTTTCTATTGATTCTAGACCAGAGGTGTAGAGCTAGGGGGCTCGGGGGCTGAGCCTACTTGTTGATGCCAAAAATTAGCCAAATTCTACTTTTCCTGCTGTTATTAGCAACAATATGTGCAAGAGCCCCCCTTGTTATTTTGATAGCCCTACACCATTGCTCTAGACGGATTTGTCAGTGAAGAAATTCACCGCATCTTTTATTTTTTGTAGCAACAAATAAACGTATTCATAACTATCTACAACAGCATCTAAACAGTACCAGTGTTCTTCGTACACAGCGACAGGATACCTTTTTTGTGGAAATCAAGTATTTTCTGTTCAAGAGTGAGTTGCCCCTAGACAATACGGAAAGAACTTTAATCCAAGTAATATATTTCGCTGAAGGGTTTGTTTCAACCCCCCATTTTTAAATCTTAATGCAAAAGGGCGTCAGTTAGTCTGGTATCATATGTCGGCCACCTAACGAGAGCAAAAATACAAAAAATCGTGCTAGGCAAGATTGAAATGCACCATTAATGTGTATTTCCTTATCATGATTCACTAGTACAAAAAATTAATGTGCTAAAATTTTAAAGTTCAAGAAAGAAAAAGATACAAATTGTAAAATATACAAAACTATTGCAAAAGAGTTTTTTTTACATCCTTGTCTAATGCAAGGAATAATGAACGAAATCTTCACAGATAATTAGATACTGACGCCACTAACATACAAATTGTAGAAAAAAACAATAAACTGATCGCCTCACCTCTAAAAATTTATAACTGCAGTATAATGTTTATACTTAAACTTGTGTTTAGCTTAAAATTGTACTAGAGGATCAGGGTAACTGCCAAATCTCTAAGAGTACACAGGATCTTTGCATACAAGCAATTTGCGAAGAATTGCGAATTTTGCACCCCTGCGACTTGTAAATCGTTTCTACTTCAACTGCCTAAAATATCGATAGTTTATTGATTGCAAAACTCTTTGGTTGGTCGGTGAAATCATTTGCTGTTCGGTAAAACCCCCTGACAGTAGATAAAAATTGAATAATATTATCATCTTGATTTCATCGCCAATGTTCCTTTAATTTCCTCCATCACCCTCCTCCGCCACTCTCTGTTGATCTCAATCGTTCTGCCAACTTGAGCCGTACTTCTTAATTTGCAAGCCAGGTGCTAAAAGAGAGCGATTATCATCCGTAGATTGAGAATGCGAGCTAAATGTAGATTCGTGTCCTCCATTCAGACTTCTTTCGCCTGGCTGATTCAGATGACTCTGGTGATCAGAAGACGAGGCGTGTCTCTTCCAGCAAACGTAATACATAAAGGCATCCTTGATATGCCTATTCACCTTTGGATTCAGAAAACAGAACAAAATGCAATTCAGAAACCCTTGAATGCTGTCTCCTACACCCTGTAGAAAAATGGAAATTATTTATAAAATGACTTTGGGAATTTTGGGGACTGGAGTAATGGAGTAAGCAATATTAGATGGAAAAATTCGAATCAATTGAAAATTGATGGGTATAAAATTTCTCAGTTTCAGACGACAAGCCTGCGTTCAAAGATTGGAATAAAGAAGTTCGTTCTCAATGCTCATTTCCTTGCTCATCTCTTTGCTTTTAATATCCTTGCTAGAAAAATTAGGAGGTATTCTGAAAATATCAAAATAATACAGAACCTGAAGGGTTAACAAGACCTTCTCCCATGCGGTAATCGTTTGCTTGTGCGACACCCTGTTGCTTACCAAAACATCGAGGAACCTTATCAAACTCCAGATTCGCCCCAAGATGAGAAGGATAGGGACGAACACCAACTTTCTATCAGCACTTTTAGCTGATTTTAGAACATCCGGTTGCATTGGTGCATTGGATCGGATTTTCAGCTAAAGATAAAGATGGACAGTCAAATTCAAAAAAGCACATAGAAGGTCGCTAATGCTGAAAATATCAAACTAAAAAACACGTGGTTTCAAATATAACATCATCAGTGGCGTAACGCACAGTGTGCACCTTTAAACACATAACTAAGGGCCCCCAAACATTTGGGCCCCGAAGGGGCCGCCGAGAAACTTTTCGAAAAGCGGGTTTTTGTATAAAAACAAATGTTTCTTGATAGGCAACATTAAAGTGGGCGCAGGACGGGATATGATTTGTGAGCAAACACAGTAATGACATAAGATAATGCATGTGCATGTCAATAAGGCTTCCACACATAATATCCCCACATAATGAAAGTTCTAACTCACTTGATTCTAACGTTAGAAAAGAAAAAGGAAAGAGATGGTGCAAAAGGCCTTAAAGAAAAAATGGGTAATTTCGAATTTGTTCTGTTTATAGTCATGTGGGAAAGAATACTGCGTGTTATAATATATACATCAAAAGAATTACAGTTGCCTAAGTTGGACCTTTCTTTAAGTTGGACGGAAATTGTATTGATTACATTTCTTCATCTAGATCTAGGTCTTATAATATTCTTCATTATTCATAAGGACCAAATAAGGACAGAAAGCTTAAAGTTATGTTGGAATTTGTTGCAGAAAACAAGTCAAGTCATTCAAATATTGACAGTATCTATCGAAGTATAATGCCCATTCACTTTTGCGAGTTAAACCAGCTTAAAATAAGTAAGGTTATTGAATGGGGCCTTCTAATTGGTCCATCCAAGAAATCGTTTGATTGGTTGAAATAAAACCTAGTATGAACAATTTTTTTTGCGGTACAGAATTTGAAAATGGCTTTGAAAAAAGCAAACATTTTACAACATACTTAAAGCTTTTTCGTCTGACACTCCTCAGAGCATAAAACGTCAGAATAGGTTCCGAAAAAACACGATGGAAAAATATATACCCAGTTGTGGATCGAAATAGGCCAATCAGGAAAACGCAAGCACAAGACCGGTATAGTTGGCCAATCAGTGCCGCGAGCCTAAAGAAAAATTACCAATGGAGTCCAAGAGAGAAAACGAACTCCTTTTGTCTACACAATGTGATTCTGGCTACGTAGGGCGCACAACCCAAAGATTGGGGGATAGGATAAAACAGCATGTTCCTTCAAACATACCAGGGGCGGATCTAGACGTTCGCACCGTTCGCACATGCGACAGTCAAACTTTTAAAATTATACTAAGAATCTGTCTCGAGAGAGGTTTTTGCTGAACAACAACTTTTTCGCTTATTGGCAAATTTCTCATTTGTGTTTTGATTCTATTTACTCGGGAATTATGCTTCAGTTGTATTTGACAACTGAACACCGTGCAGGAGCAGGAAGATCCAAGGTCTGAATCATGCATGATTTAAATTAAACCTGGCCATAAACAGAAGCAAAGTCTTAAACACAATCTCTAATTCTATCTCGATCTTGATTCAATCTGATTCAAATCTCAAAGCATCCTGACTAAAAAACAACAGGGTACCAATGTAGTTAGATTAGGGTATTTCGGTGCACAGTATGATTAGTAGCACGTTCGCACCGATTCGCACAGCTTTTGTTTCAAAATATTTAGCCAATCAAATTGCTAGATAGTGCGAACTTCGGTGCACAGTATGTTTTTTAGTAAGGTCGCACCACTGGGCTAAGATTAATCCGTCCTCATTGCGTGTATTGTGCAGTTTTGAGCATATTTATGCCTGGCATGGGCAAGTTTTTCACTGGAGAAAAGGAATTTTGTGTTATGGAGTCGGCTGGCTACATGTAAAACGAATACGTTAAACCTGGTAATTTGGAAGACAAAGGTCGCTAGATTTTCAGAGTAACATTCGACACGGGATGTTTTCAAGTTTCGATGTTCATTACCTCCTCCATGGATCGAGGGCCTACTGATGTCAATAAATGCACTGGACTAGGGTGATAATCAGTGGGCGATACCTGCGATTTGGTTCTGGCGAAGAAATAATGTTCAGGACGTTGGCAGAGAAAAATTTTCACTTAGACAAAACTTTCAAAGTGAATCTTTTCAATGTGGATTTTCAGTTCTTTATCAGCTTTCAGATATTTCCGGGTAATGTTTACTTGCTTGGGTATTCCCCTGAATTCGAAGGGGTTTCTTCGGAGTAAAATACATGTTTACACGCTGATTTGGTTTAGCTATTAAATAATATTAGTTATTAATGCAGGTTTTATGAATATTTGTGTAAATTTGTTCTATTTGGTTAGTTCTGAAAATTCATTGCAATGATATTTTTTATTTTTTCGCGTGGCCTGGTTTGTCATCGTATACCATAAACAAATCGAAAAAGACGACTCGAATTTTTGCCTGACTATGAAAGGAAAACCGTCAATACGCTTTCTTGCTTTACGCTTGGCTAAGAAAGAACAAATGATTCTGTAGTATCAATTGAAAACTCAGATAAGGAATAAACAACAGTTTGGCCACGTTCTAAATAAAAGCCAATTTAATGTGCGTGTCGACTGCTCAAATGAGAAGGGGGCGAATATCCTTAAAAACCAAGGGGTGTGGTCACGAATGATATTTCCGACCACACCCTTGTGTGCGACAGTCAGAATATTTTCTAGATCCGCCCCTGAAACATACGAAACAAAACTGCCCCTCAAAGAGAACAGCCTCCTCGATCTTGTAGGTCTAGAAACACTGTTAAAACAAGTGATTCTGCCATTGGTCAACATCTTTTAGACAACCCAGATTGTGCAAAACTCTATAATGACGACATGTTTCGGATAATTGGCAGAGCCCGGTCGCCCTTCCATCTAGCAGTTTTGGAGTCGATCTACATAAAAACAAAAAAGCTGCCATTGTGTAGACAAAAGGAGTTCGTTTTCTCTCTTGGACTCCATTGGTAATTTTTCTTTAGGCTCGCGGCACTGATTGGCCAACTATACCGGTCTTGTGCTTGCGTTTTTCTGATTGGCCTATTTCGATCCACAACTGGGTATATATTTTTCCATCGTGTTTTTTCGGATCCTATTCTGACGATTTATGCTCTGAGGAGTGTCAGACGAAAAAGCTTTAAGTATGTTGTAAAATGTTTGCTTTTTTCAAAACCTAGTATAAATGTAGCTGGTTTAACTGTGCCAGTGTGAAGGTGACATAAGCAAACATTTATTATTCACACCAGGTTTCTTTAATATTTTGAAAAAGTTTCACATTCAAAGTATTAGGGAAGGAGAGGAGTTGTTATTTCATTTCATGTGCCACCATTAAAGAGCGTAAAAACATATTTGGCGGCAGAATCTCTCTTCGTATATTGTTCCATGTTATCTATATAGGGTTTTCTGGGAAAATCTCAAAGAGTGAATGATTAGGCTGTAAAATTTGACTCAACTTTAGTTGGGGGCCCCAAAACACGACTTTCACCAAGGGCCCCACACTGTTCCGTTACGCCACTGAACATCATATGAGCAAGATAATATTTAAATGTTTACGCAGCCTTGCATCTCTTCACCAACACTTTTAACGGATTTTACCACCAAAAAAGTGGTAAGAGGAATCTCTCGAAGAAATAGCATAAAGTTAGAATGACCTACCTCCTTATGAAGTTTGAGTTTGATTCTGACGTAAACGACAAAGATTGTGCTGTACACCACAATCTCGATGGCTTTTGCGTCTAAAAAGTGCCATATAATTTCTGTTTGTTGTAACTTTGGTTCTGTTTCGTTATGGTAAATCCAACACCAGCCGCCGGTGAGGGCATCGGCAGAATACCCAAGCATTTTATTATGAAGTCCAATACCGTTGATGATTGGCCCAAGGGTCCAGTTGACCACGTGGCAATACGGAAGTAACCTCTTTCCAAGCTCCTGCCTGTTCAAAATGATCGCCGTGTATAAGTACAGCGCCAGTGTCAATGTCCACAAGAACGACATAATTGACACCGAATTCGTGATGAAGCTCTGAGCAACACACAAGTCATTGAAGGGGTCACTTAAATTCTTTTTGATTGATGTCTGTAATCCCAACATGTTCGATATTGCAATGAGGAAATCAGACAAACTTAAAAACAGGAGTATTTTACGCGAGGTCGTACGAATATCCTTCCAGCATATGTAGGACAGAATGATTGCTAAAGATCCGAATACTGAGAGAATACAGGCAGCAATAACAAATGCTCGGTTTTCTGCAGAACTGGCATACTCAGCGTATGGGTACTTGTTGCTTTGGGTGATATTTGGAAACAATGGGTAGCTGCTGTTGGAAGCGAGGCTGGGCCTCATTATGCTGCCTAAAATGGCAAGAAGAACCAAAATCAGTACCAGTTTTAGACAACAGGATAAACACTGAGAGGGTCTGTGTTACAATCAGTGATTGAATGTATTGAATGATCTATAAAAATCCATTTCTAAAGTAAACAGACTCTACTAGCACAATGAAATGTATTCTCTGCCACTCCTTGTTTATTTCAAAACTAAGTGCAGAGGGTCATATGCAACTAAATGCATTATCAAACAGAATAAGTTTAATGTGAAAATTTTTTGGCGGTACAAAATTTGAAAATGGCTTTTAAAAAAGCAAACATTTTTCTACATACTAAAACGTCATCGTCTGACGATATACTAAAACGTCTGACACTCCTCAGAGCATAAAACGTCAGAATAAGGATCAAAATCAACAAAATGGAAAAAACAAAGATGTCCAAATAAACAAGATGGGAAATGAACCTTTATTGTGTAGAAAAATGTTTGTTTTTTTAAAGCCATAATCGGTTTACTACTAAATGTTAAAATTGCCGGGTGTAATTTGAAATTTTCCTGGAGCAGCCCTAAAAATTTCCCATAAAGATAGGATAACCATATCTCTTTTAGGGCCTGTTTACATGGATGAAGAACGGGGGAAAAGAAATGCGAAGGAGAATGGAAGAGGAAAGGATTCTCCTTCGCATTTCCTTTCCCCCGTTCTTCATCCTTAGACTCTCCGAGGCTCTGGCACTCAGGGTAGGTCATCCCAGGCGGTGGATCTAGCCATTTCCCAATCAACACTTTGCAGGTCGAGAAAAAAGGCCTCCTTGTTATAGTTTTTCATATTGCGATATTCAGTCTTAATTTGTTTCCTTATGAGGGAGAGATCGCATTAAGTTTTCTGATGCCAAAGCTAGCCGGGAAATTCGGTTAGCCGGGAAACTCACCTCCATGTAAACAGGCCCTTAGAATATGTTTTAACTGTACAAAAATGTCACATCCCATATCCAACACACTCCTGTGTAACAAGCCTGGCAAGGATTTTTTCACGAGGGGTAACAGGTCGATATAGGTATAGAAAACTGCATACTCTATTAATTTTTTCAGCCTTAGAGGGGGGCCAAAAGGAGAGGGTGGCCTATTAGAGGGGGGGCTTATTAGAGAGGGAGGGGCTTAATGCCATAATGCTCTGGGATTTCTTCGAAAGAATCAATATCAGTATCCTTTTGACTTCTAAAGCGCACAAGGAAATCTTTACATGGGTAGTATTTAATGCACACGATCTTATCATCATCACACCCGCCAAGAGACCCACGCAATGCGCATGTTTTCTTTGTTTGACATCAGGGGCTAACGAGGGGGGCTTAATGAAGAGGGGGCTTATTTTGAATTTTGGTTTGGTAAGGGGCGTTTAATGGAGAGAAGGGCTCAATAGAAGGGGGGGTTAATAGAGCTTTAACGGTATTTGGTCTCAGAAAAATAGTTCACGGGAATATTTATTTCTTTGCCGTCGCGGTGGTCTACAATACATTATCAAGGCCGTCGAAAGCGGGGGCTGGGGCTGGGGCTGGGGCTGACGCCTCCAATGATTGTCAAACTGCACTATATTTCCTTTATAAAAGTGTGCTGAATAGGGGCAATACAATAGACAGCCCACCCCCAATATAAAATTCGCACCGACGAAACTGCATTATCCCGGTTTCTTGGGGCTGTGGTACCCAGGCTACGGAGTCTGCATTTTCAAATGGATCTTAGTTCTTGTTGTAATCACAAGATGAGACGGTTTTGATTAAATTAAAGAAACCAACTAGAAACTTTTAGCACTTAACTAAAACTCCAAAATCCTAATACTTTAGTGCTGATGAAAGCCTCTTATAAGAAAATCTGCATAATTCTAGAAGACTCTTCACATTGTGTGGTGCTAAAGAGGGAGCTGAAAACAGACTGGGGACAAAATCTCAACTTGCAGTTGACGTAATGAAATTAAAAAATGTCAGGGTCCTTTAATTTTTCGAAAGGGGATTCCCTGGTCAGTAAATTTCTCGCCGGGGACAATTTTCAGCAGGTTTGCTACACAGGGTCGTTCCATGCTACACAGGGTCGTTCCAACGTTCAGCAGTCAGCCGCTTTATTTCATAATGGTGTTTTGCAAATGAAGCAAAATTTTATAGACCACATAAGAATTAAGCAAGCTATCCAAAACTCTCCCCAACTGCAAATGGGCCAGGACTTGACAAATCTAGCGGTGACCTCGAAAATACACACTTCCGGAATACCAAAAGTGCAATCAGGTGGACTGTCGATCTTGTAACTTTGGTGCAGGATGTTTGAAATTTGGATTGAAATGGAAAGAGTGTGTATCTTTCTGTGCAATTTCTGCCTTTTGCTATTTATTTTGAATTAAAACGATGCTTTTTAACGAGTTTTGTCTCTTTGCTCCAATAGCTACGGAGGAGCCACGCCTCAAGCTAACGTAGAAGAAAAACATTGCGATTTACACTGCTAAAATTACCGTAGTTGAATTAAAAAAGCATCTAAAAGGTAGTTTGAAGCAAGCCTTGTTTTAAGATATCAGTCCAATTTTTGGAGTTATTAACGATTTCCCTGTATGACCCCGAGCGCTGCCAGCATGATTGCTTTAACCACAGATATGCGAGGTAATATAGAGTTTGTTTGATTGAAAAGGACACGAGCTTACCTACTAAATGCTTTCCAGTATCCATGAGTCTTCGTTTTACAGCCAAGAACGACAGCGATTGCTTGTTTCGTCTTCGTGGTGGGCCAGCTTGTGCCAAGCATGTGACCGTTTAGTTTTTGTCGCCAGTCGAAGGTTGTATCAGCCACTTCCGCATTAGGACCAACAAGAAATTGGGGAATCGCCTGTTAACGAACAGATTGGTAAACAAACTCAAACTTTTTTCAGCGACATACGAATCAATAACAAGTTATAGGGGCGGGCTGGCTCCAAATTTAGGGCCCGGGCAAATGAGTCGAATAATGGCCCCAAAAAACAAATGAAGTTGACGTGTATCACCAAAGTTTTTTCTTTTAAGACAGGCTTAATTAAAAGAGTATTGGTATATAGCTATTAGCAGGGACGCCAGAGAAGGGGGACGCAGGGGGTTAACCGCCCCTGTTGCATTTGGCTAAAGCTGGGGGCTTAAATGCCCTATTCATAGAAGTGCTCTTGACCCCGGTCTTTTGTAGGAAATCCATGAGATTCATATGAAATCCCGACTGTAATGCCTAATTTATGACGAAATTTCTCGAAACTTGTGAAGAAATTCCTTATGCCAAAATTTAGCCGATTTTTAAGAAACCGACAGAAGATCGAAGGAAAATGACAGCTACGAAAGAATTGTTGGTAGCTGGGAATTATTTTTTCAAATGCCCTTTTACTCAAGCCCGCCCCTTTAGTCGTTCCAGCATCCCTGACAAAGAGGCTCTACAATCCTTAACCTCCGCGTCATTTTCACTGAAAATTTAATTTTGACGTAGAATAATGGGTTAAGGGAAATCATGCCATTATATTATGGGGAAAATATATCGTTTTCTAGCTAAAGGACTTTCAAATGGGGGGAGAATGTAGTTGTGATCGAGAATTTTATCATTATAGTGTATGAATTTCTAGGGCTAAATCTGGCTGCATAAAGTATCCTTGTAGGGTCTCTATCACTAAATTGCATAACAACGACAATAAGGGACCCCACTATTGATTGGTGAAATGCTAAACCCCTCAAAAATAAAAATCTTTAATAAAATAGTATTATCCCACAGATCAAATCATGGGCTTAATGAAATGTCCAAGATGTTCAAGAAATATCTTGACATGTAATTTTTCAGTCAAAGCATGATGGGTTGATATTTTCCCGACCATTGGTTGAGCAGCAGCAAAGATGGGAACATCAGTAGCATGGACAGGGCTGGCGATACGTTATTGAAAGTGGGAAGGGGGGGGGGGGTTTCAGATTGCAATAATGTAAAAATTTGAAAATATGACATTATAGAGATGGCCAAAAAATGCATCTAAAATATTCACAAGTTTGACCAGAGGATGATTCTAAGCAATACCAGTTGACTTTCTTTTACAATACTTCCTCGCGGTTCAAATTGACTTCATTTTGAAGTGTCTAACCATGAGGAATGAGATAAAAAAAGTGGCAAGCAATACAAAGGTGGAAAGTCAGAATCAGAGCAACTGACTCTAGGATAATCTGGACTGGAATAAAGCTGGGTGAAAAAGTAGAAGAAGGGAAAAAGGTTTGAAGTACAACAAAAACAACCAACGTCTTGAAAAAGTTCGAACATTTCCTTATCGAATTGGCATCTAGAAAAGGCAACATGATGCTTGGAACGAAGTTGGTTTTATAATAAATTTTCTGCAGAATAGGAAAAGAGATTTTCTGGAGAATAACAATGAGAAAAGAGATTGAAATAGGTCGGATTACAACCAGGGCCGGATATGCTGAATAAGCCAGGTGATAGCCGTGGAATTATTTTCAAAAAAGCATCTAGTCTCTGTTAAAGTCAGGGAAACAGATTTGGCTCTACAATTAGTTCTTTAACCTGGGACTCTGCTCACCAGATTGGGAATCGTCCTTGGATTTTACCCACTGAATGAACTTTCAGTCCTTTACATAAGTTCGCCTTGGCTTTCGTTAAGCATTTACTAGGCAAGCACGGCGACTTCTACCCTTCCAACCATGCACTGGCACAATGAGAATGAAAATGGCATCTGCCGCAAATTATCAACTTAAAACCGGCTTTGCAAGAACATTAACAGCAAAAACCTGATTGAGAATTCTCTTCTCATATATTCACTTTTTAAAAACATAAATATGTTACCTATGCTGGTATTTTCTTTTGAAAAAAACAGCTTACAAAAGTCATCGCTTTATTTGAAACCTTTTTTCCTATAACATTTTCAAACAATAGATCGATATCTGTCTCGTCATTTTTCAGTAAACATATAGAAAGATACAATTACAAAATATACAAAGAACAGATAGGATCTTCGAGGGTCAAAATGTTCTGTAAAATCTCCAGCCCAGGTTCTTGTGCTCCATATTCATTACCTTCTGGTGAGATTTGTTGAAAGGGAATTATCAATATCAATTTCGATAGCAAACATTTTGATATCACCAGACTCTTCTCTAGTATGTTTCTTAGCGTTGGTCTACTGAAAGGTTTTTATCTGCGAGGGTGCTTTCCCCTGGACTATTCTGCAAAAGATCTTCCTTAAGAAACTCACCACCATTCAAAATTCAGCCGCTTATTACTGATATGTTATTTCAGAAGTATTTTTTTTGTAGTATTAGTTTAAAATATACTTATTGAGGTGGTGTTTTTCAAGTACCCACACATGTGGAGGTTCAGAAAAGTGATGGTGAATGGTGATCTGCCGGGACATAAAGGGTGAAACAGTATAGGACGATAAGCACAGCAAAACAGCACAATATATTATGTAAATTTAACTAAAAGTAATGACCAATGTTGTTAAAATATTCATAGCAGCATTATTTTGACTTATTGTAACGATGAGCCAAGAATTCCATAAAAGGTCAAAGGTGGAGCGTGATCACGTGACCTTTTTAATTACGAAAAAGCATCGTTCTCGACTGAATGTACTCAAAAATTGCCGTAACTACTGTTATCAAGCAAAGAATGTTACTTGTGTTGTTTCCAAAAGGATTTTCACCCTCCCGGCAGATCACCGTTCACAATCACTTTTCTGAACCCCTACATATGTGGGTACTTGAAAATAACCACCTCAATTTGTCCGCATCCAAGTGGTACCTACCTCAGAATTAACCTGGTCTAGAAAGACCAATGATAAAGAAATTCTTACTTCGTAACAAAAGGAGAATCAGTATCAAAGCACAAAAATGACTTGCAACTGCAACTTAGAAAAAAGTAAGCAAGGCAAAGCTAAACTAAAATTCTGAATACAATTTAAAAACTAAAATAGACTAAATTTTCGTCTATCGAATTACAAATTTTGACCTACCCATCTGTGATTGTGCTACATTGAAATTATATAAATCTCTTATATAAACATGATATAAATAATTACTAAACTAAAGCTTCTTAGGGCTCTTTGTGTAACTATAGCATGCAAATTATGATAATCATAAGTAAAAATCTTAAACAGTGATCATTTTCAATTTTCCAAATGTAAACATTTGAAATTCAAGAAATTGTTGTCGTGCTGAGATGCAATAGGCATGTTATGGTTTTGGGATGTCCAGTGTTTTAGTCAGTACGGCAATAGACAATGATTTATTTCTTTGCTGTTTATTTAACGCGTTGTAAATTAAAAGCTTTTCATAAAATATTTTTTCATACGATGGGGAAGATAAGATCTAAAATCTTATGCATTCTCTTGAACATACCCTCGACCTTGAAATTTCAAGAATTCGTAGGAAAATTCAAGGACTGTTCATTAAAATTTCAAGAATAGATCGTGAAACTTCAATTGTATGATTTGCATTGCAGTTTGCTTCTGTCAATAAGTGGGTCTTTCGCACTTGCAAACACACTTGTGTCACAATCGCTTGAATAATAGTTATCCTTTCTGAGGTCCAGTTGCTGCTCCTTCAAACAGGTCAACCTGCAAGCTCTGGGGCAGATAACTGTAGGCAGCAGCTCCTTCAAATGTTGCCTTACTCTTGGTTGTAGAAAACAGAAAAAAATGCAGTTAATCAGCCCTTGTGAGCTGTCACCAATGCCCTGAAACAAATCATTTTGAGCAATTCAAAGCTTCTCTTGCCTGTCTGTCTGTCTACAATGTATCTCCAAAACAAAGAGATAGAAATGTTGACATAAAATATTCGCTTAAAACACAAAAGAACACAGTATTATCATAGCTTCCCAGCTGTTGATATCTATCATTCTAGAGGATTTATAATAATAAGATATTACTTATCAGGGCCGGCGAAACGTATTTGAAAGTGGAGGGGCCAAAACATCAAGGTCTTGAAAGGGCTTAGAAAAGGCCACCACTATGGTTGGCAGCAAGAATTTTTAGAATTATGATGTCTTAGAGATGGCCAGAAACTTTATCCAAAATGGAATTTGACTGGAGAAAAATCCGAGGCAATATATCTAAGCTGTGTTTTATCAATAAGTCCCATAGTTTGTCTATTGTAATGTTGACATGAAATAGGAAAAGTCTTGTAAAGTTTTAGAATAATTTTTAACTTAGCTCGTAATGAAACCTTTTTAGATTTAAAAAGTACCCAAAATAAGATGGAGGAGAAAAATTTATGAAACACGGTTTAAAAGAAACATTGATACTGAAATAACGATAGAAGAAATATCTAGCTAAAGATTTCTAAAGATTAAGAAAAACTAAAAATAAAAGATTTATAAATTTGTACAGTAAGAGCATTATTTTGTAACATCTGGTCTCAAGTTTTTGGAAAATAGTGCTTTTAAGAAAAAGACTCGCTAGTCTGGTCAAAATGAGTTTTAACAGAATTTATCATTGGGTTCAGATTTTTGTTTATATTAGGGATGAATTATAGTTACAATCAAACTTTGAAGTTTTCTTGATGATACATTTAAAGAACAAATCTGCCCATTCTTTATTTCTCACATCCTCCAACACCTCCAACAAATAGACCTTGTGCGCCAAGTTTAGGCCATAGAAAAAAAGAAATTCAATTTTTTAGTGCTGGCATCAAGTTTTTCTCGATCTATTTCCTAAGCCAAGCTGTTCCTCGTTATACAACTTGAACAATTACAGATTTTTTTGATTAACTCCCCATATTCTGTTTTGCAAATGTCTTCTATGGTAAAGACATACCAACTAAACTAAAGCTAAGGGCAAAATTAAGGGATTACTAAACACAGTTTCTTTCAGAATGGTATAGTATATTTCTTTCCACTTTTGCCTCTAAATTTATTTTTGCTCTGCAGAAAAGTGGGGGGGGGGCATCCTTGGTACAAAGAATAAGTAATACCTGACCTTTATGTGCAGGCAAAACAACCCTTAGTTTCCTTCAAAATACATTTTTACGAAAGGCATTGAGCAAGTCATTTAGCAGGTGCACTAACAACACAGACTAAATCTAAACTTATTTAAGCAAATGCCTTGTCATTGATTTTTGCTACATAAGATGATTTGTGACCTTTATTACTAGTCATTACAATAAAATTTCCTAAAATTTGTGACTCTGAAATCTCGATGTATCACTTTACCTATGCCTGTAAATTAAAATGTTCTCTTTTCATAAGTGTCCCAATGACTAAAAAAACTTGACATTTCACATTCATTTACACAAAAAAAAGAAATAGAGAATATGTCCATACCTGCAAAACAAGTAAAATTTGTGCCCATAGTGTCAGGGTTGATGGTGTCTTGTTCAAAGCAAAAATCAGAAACCGAACAGTTCCAGGAATTCTCGCAAGTACAAGAATGATGGGGAGCAGTATCAGTTTCCGGTCTGCAGATTTTGCAATCTTCAAAACACTTGTATCAAGATTTTGCAGCTGTGACTTCATCTACGATAAGTATGTTTCAAATAACATGTAACACAATTAAGGTATATTATCAAGAGCGCAAAGTATTAGATTGATATCAGTCTTCAGAACGTTAATGATATTGATAAGAACGACTACCTTCCAATCATCAAGTCACGATAAATAGGCATTCCTTGCTCATGGTCTAATCACCAAACAGCTTCATGTGATCTTTGCCGCAACTGTTTACAGTTGGTTATTTACAAAATATGTTGTCAAAATCAGTACAAAATAGCTTCTTGTGACCAGTCTACCGATATTAATGCTTCAGGAATACCACGACTCTATAGCGTTAAAACCTCCATTTGGAATCTTCACTAAAAATACTATAAAATGTAAAGAAAATACTCAAAGATAACGATACAGGGGGTAGCAAGAGAGGTTAGAGGGGCCAGGGCCCCCTCAATATTCTAGGAAGTCCCTGAAAAAAGGTTGCAGATCGTACTGAGTTTTAAAACATGCACATGTTGCCTCTTATTCCACTCTCCCATGACTGTGTTGGTTTGCACGTTTGTGCATTACCCCTATGTACGTTATTTTTCATATAGTCATTTCTATATGTTGGTAAAAAAATGTAGCCAGCCCCCCCCCCCCAATGTCAAAGTCCTAACTAACCCCATGTAACGATGTAATGGCATGTGGAAATGTCCCCCTTTTGTAGACAGCAACTACATGCTACATAACTCACCTCTCTTCTTAAATTAATCTTAACTAGCAAATAGAGAAAACAGATGGCAGCATAGGCAACAATTTCTATTGCTTTGTAGTTTGCCAACATCCAGTTGATTTCTTTGGAACAATGAATATGTTGCTTAGAGGAGCAGTTGAGGTGGCGTATCCAGCACCATCCAGAAGTGACTTCATCATGTGTATTGCCCAGCATTTTCTGTTCTGCAGCAACTGTATTTATTAGCAGTCCAATGGACCAGTTGAAAATATGGAAGTATGGGGTAAGATACACGAAAAGTTGATAGTTGTTTTTAATAATTGTCATATAGAGGCAGCATGCTAGTGTGACTGACCAACAAAATGAGCTGATTGATGCTGCAGACATAATAAAACTTTGAACAATGCATTTTTTGTCTTGGGTTTCAATCATTGTTGGCCTAAAAAAAGTTCCACAAATGTTTCCAAGAGCAATGAAGAAGTCACAGATACTGAGCCAGACAAGTACTTTTCTGGACACTGTTTGAATGTCCTTCCAAGCTATGTAGCTTAGAATAATCATCAAGGAGCCAGCCATTGATAAAATGCTTGTTAATGATACCAAAGTCTGATTCATTGGTGACATTGCATACTGTCGATATGGGAATTCTTCAGGGCCTGCCATTTTCACCAGGATGCTTCAGCTCTCTCGATGCACTGAAAAGGCATTTTACTTGGTTACATATCATAAGATAATAAAAGTCATATTTATCCCAGAATAAGAAAATCAAAGAAAATGAAAAGCCTACAATGATTTGGACATTTCTTTTATACAATTCCAAGATATAAACAACATTAAGAAGACTAATTCTGGATTGTTACTCTTGCAGGATTGTTTATTTATATGTGGTTTTTGGAGACCCATCTAAGCAAATTTTGACCCCCTGTTTATTAATTTAATTTTTCTATTTGCTAGTTATGTCTCCAGGTGTAGCATTCATCTTCAAGGTATGTCTTACAGCAAGCCACCCCATGAAGCAGCATTCCGGAAGGAGGCAAAAAGAGCAAGTGGACTGTAACGCACAAATAAAAACTCTTGGGAAACGAAACTGTTTATCTCCGTGTTTCAGATTTCAACACGTAGGGTAATTCCCAAATTAGGCATAGCCTCGTTTATGTGCTCAGTAGCTATAAAAGCTTTGCACGCTTGGCTTTTGGGGTGTTTTTTGCAGATGCTAAAAGATGAAAAAATCATATTTGATGTGCTTCGCTGTGGAACAGAAATGTACTCAGTCTTGCTTTGAAAAGAAGGATTATTTTTTACTTTGCTTAGACATTGTTTGGTCTGCAGAGCTTTTAAGCTACATGGATATAAAGTTTGTGAGTATATAATTCTACGCTTCTTCGTCTCGTCCGCTTCCACCATGTCTAAATTGTTCGTTGTTTTGCTGCATGCTTCGTTTTTACTTAACATGTTGATTTGGTGTTAATTTTGATTAATTTGTTTTAGCTAACCGCATCATTATACACCTAAAGCCAGCTGTTTTTCTGCTGTGTTTCTTGGGTTTGGGCTTATTCTGATGTGAGTTGGCAACACCCGCTGTAGCGAAGTTTGTTTTTGGTTTGGTGCTACATGGAGGTTTCAGATAAGTTCCATTGAAATAGATTATTACTAGTGGCAAGCGTGTTGTCGAGGTATCTTAACAAGATGTTTTTAGGCCAAGAACTTTATGCAGTTGACCAGAAGCTACTGAAATGCTTTAGAGAATTCTCTAGCAGAAAGGAGATTATAGTTCCTTGACTTGCAAGCTGGTCTTTTAGTTTGTCTTCCTGCTGGCTTCTAATTTCTTTTCTAAATTACCTTCGTGTCCATGTATTGATTATGTTGGATATTCTTTCCACATGAAGTGTTTTGCTAAAGATGTTTCATTTTATGATGTTTCGAGTGCTTTAGAGCTTTTATCTCAAGTCAGAAGAACGACCGAGATACTTAAAAGACTCATTTTGAGAAACAACTGGTACAATTTCGTTGTTAACAAATAGGTTTGGTTGATATGGGTGAGAGGCAGTTAAAGACTTTTTGATGCCGAAAGTAATACATTTATCCAACCTTATGATCAAGTTTGCCCATTGGCACCATCGCGAGAAGCAGATTAGCAGTAGCTGGTTCTCACGCTTTCCACTTGTAACAACTGCAGCATCGTCGGCATATTGGAACCAGTGGACTGGGTTGAAGCTGCTTTCATTATCATGTGGAGAAAAACCAAGCTTTCTAAATTTCTCGGCCTTGACATACTGGATAAAAGTATTAAAGCAAAGGTTGAAACGAAGAGGGCTTAAGCAGTCACCTTGAAGAACTCCACAGCGAATAGGTATTAATGGAGTGTGGTATTCATGTGTGATCATGGAAGTTTTAAAGTCATAGAGATTGGAAACTAATGTTGAAATAAGAGGTGGAATATGATGATAGTTTAGAATTTCAAGAATTAAGTTGTGATGTACCTCTCCAAAAGCGTGTTTGAGATCCAGCAGAGTTATAACAAGTGTATGTTGTTTGATTCGAGCTTTCTTTATAATATGTGCCATTAGAGCAGTGTGTTCTACGACACCTGAAATGTTAGATAGAAAACCTTTCTGAATTTCGCAGTCGATGAAGTTGTTTTTCTTTAGAAAGCCAAAAATAGAATCACGAAGGCAAGAAGTGAAGACTTTTAGAGGTACAGATTGAAGTGTGATGGGTCTGAAATTCCCAGGGTCATTGGAATCGCCCATTTTATGAATGAAAATGGTGCAAGCTGTTTTCCAACTTTACGGGATAGTGCCAGAATTCCAAGCGACATTGAACAATTTCAGTAAGAAAGCTACATAGATAAGTGCATCCTTTAAAGCAAATTATAGACAATTGATCCAAAGAACAAGGAGAGCTTGAGGTCTTCATGCTGCAAAATACATTTGTAACTTGCTAATATGTAGGTGGCTCGATTTGAAATGAGGTTAAAGGCTCATCGAATAAAGGAATCATTCCGGATAGAGAAACCTTTGTTTGGGGACAACTTTACAAAGAAATAATGTAATGCTGTTATCAAATTCACATGCGGAAGGGTAAAAAAGTGTTTTGAAAACACTGGGTCTTGTTTGGTTTAAACATATCTCACTTTTGAACATTTATGAAGGTATTTAAATTGTAAGGTTTGAATTACAAAGTGTTTTGTTCTATTCATAATAATAATAATAATAATAATTTATTTATTTAAGGTTGGCGCTTATTGCTAGCTTAGCTCACATGCTAATTTAAGCCAACCGAAACTTGAATACAAGATACTATAATAAATTAAATCTAAATTACAAATGAGATAATACTTTTCAAGAATATAACTATAAAAACCCTAAATTATCTATATACAATCCGCACAATCTACAACTGCAATCGAAATCGTAGATTTGAATATTTCTTTTGAAGTTGTTGAGTGTCTGGGACTCTTTTATAGAAGATGGTATAGCATGCCATATCCTAGATCCAAGAAAACATGCACTTTCAATACCATACTCTGTTGTTTCTGGTTTCGGTGCAAAAATACTTCTGCAGCTTCGAAGGTGGTAAGGTACATCTTTCAGAACGAAAATTTGTTTCATGAAACTAAGATGAAGATTGCTTTGAGTTTTAAAGATTTCGGTAGCAAGCAACTTTACATTTCTCTGGTGAAGGGAAACTGATTCTTCTTTTTTCAACAAATCTTTGAAACTAAAACAACTATCCTTGTATGTGATTCTCAGGGGCTCTCTCGTGAATTTTCTTTATTTTCTTATTAACCGACTTGTCATGAAACATCCAGATAAGTGGACAATAGCGAAACTGGGACGTAACAAATGTTGTTACACTGTGTACTGTGCACTGTGTAGAGGTTTGTGTGCTGCAACACTATTTTTGTGTGCACTGCTGTAGAGGTTTGTGTGCTGCAACACTAACTTTGTGTGCACTGCTGTAGAGGTTTGTGTGCTGCAACACTAACTTTGTGTGCACTGTGTAGAGGTTTGTGTGCTGCAACACTAACTTTGTGTGCACTGCTGTAGAGGTTTGTGTGCTGCAACACTAACTTTGTGTGCACTGTGTAGAGGTTTGTGTGCTGCAACACTAACTTTGTGTGCACTATGTAGAGGTTTGTGTGCTGCAACACTAACTTTGTGTGCATTGCTGTAGAGGTTTGTGTGCTGCAACACTAACTTTGTGTGCACTATGTAGAGGTTTGAGAGGTTTGTGTGCTGCAACACTAACTTTGTGTGCACTGCTGTAGAGGTTTGTGTGCTGCAACACTAACATTGTGTGCACTATGTAGAGGTTTGTGTGCTGCAACACTAACTTTGTGTGCACTGTGTAGAGGTTTGTGTGCTACAACACTAACTTTATGTGCACTATGTAGAGGTTTGTGTGCTGCAACACTATTTTTGTGTGCAATGCTGTAGAGGTTCGTGTGCTGCAACACTAACTTTGTGTGCACTGCTGTAGAGGTTTGTGTGCTGCAACACTAACATTGTGTGCACTATGTAGAGGTTTGTGTGCTGCAACACTAACTTTGTGTGCACTGTGTAGAGGTTTGTGTGCTGCAACACTAACTTTATGTGCACTATGTAGAGGTTTGTGTGCTGCAACACTAACTTTGTGTGCACTGTGTAGAGGTTTGTGTGCTGCAACACTAACTTTATGTGCACTATGTAGAGGTTTGTGTGCTGCAACACTAACTTTGTGTGCACTGCTGTAGAGGTTTGTGTGCTGCAACACTAACTTTGTGTGCACTATGTAGAGGTTTGAGAGGTTTGTGTGCTGCAACACTAACTTTGTGTGCACTATGTAGAGGTTTGTGTGCTGCAACACTAACATTGTGTGCACTATGTAGAGGTTTGTGTGCTGCAACACTAACTTTGTGTGCACTATGTAGAGGTTTGTGTGCTGCAACACTAACTTTGTGTGCACTGCTGTATAGGTTTGTGTGCTGCAACACTAACTTTGTGTGCACTATGTAGAGGTTTGAGAGGTTTGTGTGCTGCAACACTAACTTTGTGTGCACTATGTAGAGGTTTGTGTGCTGCAACACTAACATTGTGTGCACTATGTAGAGGTTTGTGTGCTGCAACACTAACTTTGTGTGCACTATGTAGAGGTTTGTGTGCTGCAACACTAACTTTGTGTGCACTGCTGTATAGGTTTGTGTGCTGCAACACTAACATTGTGTGCACTATGTAGAGGTTTGTGTGCTGCAACACTAACTTTGTGTGCACTATGTAGAGGTTTGAGAGGTTTGTGTGCTGCAACACTAACTTTGTGTGCACTGCTGTAGAGGTTTGTGTGCTGCAACACTAACATTGTGTGCACTATGTAGAGGTTTGTGTGCTGCAACACTAACATTGTGTGCACTATGTAGAGGTTTGTGTGCTGCAACACTAACTTTGTGTGCACTGCTGTAGAGGTTTGAGAGGTTTGTGTGCTGCAACACTAACTTTGTGTGCACTGCTGTATAGGTTTGTGTGCTGCAACACTAACATTGTGTGCACTATGTAGAGGTTTGTGTGCTGCAACACTAACTTTGTGTGCACTATGTAGAGGTTTGTGTGCTGCAACACTAACTTTATGTGCACTATGTAGAGGTTTGTGTGCTGCAACACTAACTTTGTGTGCACTGTGTAGAGGTTTGTGTGCTGCAACACTAACTTTATGTGCACTATGTAGAGGTTTGTGTGCTGCAACACTAACTTTGTGTGCACTGCTGTAGAGGTTTGTGTGCTGCAACACTAACTTTGTGTGCACTGTGTAGAGGTTTGTGTGCTGCAACACTAACTTTGTGTGCACTATGTAGAGGTTTGTGTGCTGCAACACTAACTTTGTGTGCATTGCTGTAGAGGTTTGTGTGCTGCAACACTAACTTTGTGTGCACTATGTAGAGGTTTGAGAGGTTTGTGTGCTGCAACACTAACTTTGTGTGCACTGCTGTAGAGGTTTGTGTGCTGCAACACTAACATTGTGTGCACTATGTAGAGGTTTGTGTGCTGCAACACTAACTTTGTGTGCACTGTGTAGAGGTTTGTGTGCTACAACACTAACTTTATGTGCACTATGTAGAGGTTTGTGTGCTGCAACACTATTTTTGTGTGCAATGCTGTAGAGGTTCGTGTGCTGCAACACTAACTTTGTGTGCACTGCTGTAGAGGTTTGTGTGCTGCAACACTAACATTGTGTGCACTATGTAGAGGTTTGTGTGCTGCAACACTAACTTTGTGTGCACTGTGTAGAGGTTTGTGTGCTGCAACACTAACTTTATGTGCACTATGTAGAGGTTTGTGTGCTGCAACACTAACTTTGTGTGCACTGTGTAGAGGTTTGTGTGCTGCAACACTAACTTTATGTGCACTATGTAGAGGTTTGTGTGCTGCAACACTAACTTTGTGTGCACTGCTGTAGAGGTTTGTGTGCTGCAACACTAACTTTGTGTGCACTATGTAGAGGTTTGAGAGGTTTGTGTGCTGCAACACTAACTTTGTGTGCACTATGTAGAGGTTTGTGTGCTGCAACACTAACATTGTGTGCACTATGTAGAGGTTTGTGTGCTGCAACACTAACTTTGTGTGCACTATGTAGAGGTTTGTGTGCTGCAACACTAACTTTGTGTGCACTGCTGTATAGGTTTGTGTGCTGCAACACTAACTTTGTGTGCACTATGTAGAGGTTTGAGAGGTTTGTGTGCTGCAACACTAACTTTGTGTGCACTATGTAGAGGTTTGTGTGCTGCAACACTAACATTGTGTGCACTATGTAGAGGTTTGTGTGCTGCAACACTAACTTTGTGTGCACTATGTAGAGGTTTGTGTGCTGCAACACTAACTTTGTGTGCACTGCTGTATAGGTTTGTGTGCTGCAACACTAACATTGTGTGCACTATGTAGAGGTTTGTGTGCTGCAACACTAACTTTGTGTGCACTATGTAGAGGTTTGAGAGGTTTGTGTGCTGCAACACTAACTTTGTGTGCACTGCTGTAGAGGTTTGTGTGCTGCAACACTAACATTGTGTGCACTATGTAGAGGTTTGTGTGCTGCAACACTAACATTGTGTGCACTATGTAGAGGTTTGTGTGCTGCAACACTAACTTTGTGTGCACTGCTGTAGAGGTTTGAGAGGTTTGTGTGCTGCAACACTAACTTTGTGTGCACTGCTGTATAGGTTTGTGTGCTGCAACACTAACATTGTGTGCACTATGTAGAGGTTTGTGTGCTGCAACACTAACTTTGTGTGCACTATGTAGAGGTTTGTGTGCTGCAACACTAACATTGTGTGCACTATGTAGAGGTTTGTGTGCTGCAACACTAACATTGTGTGCACTATGTAGAGGTTTGTGTGCTGCAACACTAACTTTGTGTGCACTGCTGTAGAGGTTTGAGAGGTTTGTGTGCTGCAACACTAACTTTGTGTGCACTGCTGTATAGGTTTGTGTGCTGCAACACTAACATTGTGTGCACTATGTAGAGGTTTGTGTGCTGCAACACTAACTTTGTGTGCACTATGTAGAGGTTTGAGAGGTTTGTGTGCTGCAACACTAACTTTGTGTGCACTGCTGTAGAGGTTTGTGTGCTGCAACACTAACTTTGTGTGCACTATGTAGAGGTTTGTGTGCTGCAACACTAACTTTATGTGCACTATGTAGAGGTTTGTGTGCTGCAACACTAACTTTGTGTGCACTGTGTAGAGGTTTGTGTGCTGCAACACTAACTTTATGTGCACTATGTAGAGGTTTGTGTGCTGCAACACTAACTTTGTGTGCACTGTGTAGAGGTTTGTGTGCTGCAACACTAACTTTATGTGCACTATGTAGAGGTTTGTGTGCTGCAACACTAACTTTGTGTGCACTGCTGTAGAGGTTTGTGTGCTGCAACACTAACTTTGTGTGCACTGTGTAGAGGTTTGTGTGCTGCAACACTAACTTTGTGTGCATTGCTGTAGAGGTTTGTGTGCTGCAACACTAACTTTGTGTGCACTATGTAGAGGTTTGAGAGGTTTGTGTGCTGCAACACTAACTTTGTGTGCACTATGTAGAGGTTTGTGTGCTGCAACACTAACTTTGTGTGCACTGCTGTATAGGTTTGTGTGCTGCAACACTAACATTGTGTGCACTATGTAGAGGTTTGTGTGCTGCAACACTAACTTTGTGTGCACTGCTGTAGAGGTTTGTGTGCTGCAACACTAACTTTGTGTGCACTATGTAGAGGTTTGTGTGCTGCAACACTAACTTTGTGTGCACTGCTGTAGAGGTTTGTGTGCTGCAACACTAACTTTGTGTGCACTGCTGTAGAGGTTTGTGTGCTGCAACACTAACTGTGTGTGCACTATGTTGTGTGTTGCAACATTAATTTTGTGTGCACTGCTGTAGAGGTTTGTGTGCTGCAACACTGACTTTGTGTGCAATGCTGTAGAGGTTTGTGTGCTGCAACACTGACTTTGTGTGCATTGCTGTAGAGGTTTGTGTGCTGCAACACTAACTTTGTGTGCAATGCTGTAGAGGTTTGTGTGCTGCAACACTAACTTTGTGTGCATTGCTGTAGAGGTTTCTGTGCTGCAACACTAACTTTGTGTGCACTATGTAGAGGTTTGTGTGCTGCAACACTGACTTTGTGTGCAATGCTGTAGATGTTTGTGTGTTGCAACATTAATTTTGTGTGCACTGCTGTAGAGGTTTGTGTGCTGCAACACTGACTTTGTGTGCAATGCTGTAGAGGTTTGTGTGCTGCAACACTAACTGTGTGTGCACTGCTGTAGAGGTTTGTGTGCTGCAACACTAACTTTGTGTGCACTGCTGTAGAGGTTTGTGTGCTGCAACACTAACTGTGTGTGCACTATGTTGTGTGTTGCAACATTAATTTTGTGTGCACTGCTGTAGAGGTTTGTGTGCTGCAACACTGACTTTGTGTGCAATGCTGTAGAGGTTTGTGTGCTGCAACACTGACTTTGTGTGCATTGCTGTAGAGGTTTGTGTGCTGCAACACTAACTTTGTGTGCAATGCTGTAGAGGTTTGTGTGCTGCAACACTAACTTTGTGTGCATTGCTGTAGAGGTTTCTGTGCTGCAACACTAACTTTGTGTGCACTATGTAGAGGTTTGTGTGCTGCAACACTGACTTTGTGTGCAATGCTGTAGATGTTTGTGTGTTGCAACATTAATTTTGTGTGCACTGCTGTAGAGGTTTGTGTGCTGCAACACTGACTTTGTGTGCAATGCTGTAGAGGTTTGTGTGCTGCAACACTAACTGTGTGTGCACTATGTAGAGGTTTGTGTGTTGTATTTATATTTTGTATTCATGCAAACGATTTGTCTGCAGCAACCATGCATTTATTCATGTGAAATTCATTTTGTAAACACTTTTGCTATTGTGTGCCTGCATGTCCCTTGTATGTGACATGGTATGGTACCTAAGGCTGTATGCCAACACAAAAACGTTTCTGCTACCTACAGGGCAATGGCGGAGCGTCCAGGTATTCAAGGTATTTAGTCAATACCCTGATTTTTCTTAGAAAAAATATAATTATACCAAGGTATTTAGTGAATACCCTGATTTTTCTTAGAAAAAATATAAATACCATGAAAAATTGTAAGAACAAAAAAATGCTTTGGGGCTATTGATTCTGGTTGAATTTGTTGCCTTCGATATGCTGCATTTTGTACAAGTACGAAATGTAACGAAATTCATGGAAACAATAAAGCTGCAAAGAACAGAGAAGCTGGGAGATCTTTTAAGTTAATTTTGAAGACTGAGATACTTCATGTTGAATTAAGGTTGATCATGAATACGCAGTGAATACCCTAGATGGTACTTCAACCAATCAAAATGCTCCTTTCCAGGAATAATATTTACCGTTAACCAGCTAAAACAATGGTCCTGTAGGCTGAGAAATATGCAGCATACAGCCTTAAAGTTGGTTGTTAATAATCTCACTTTGAGATAGATATAAACAGCTAATGGACGTTGAAGCGGTTTGAGTGATGAAGCTTCATCGAAAACAGTAAATATGACTTCTTTCAAAAACTATTGCAATGTCTGTATTACTGTTTCATAATCATTCTCTCATTTGACCGCTAATCTACCAACAGCAAAGTGGAAAGAAAAGGTAGGCTTCTACATAATACTACACGTTATACTGCATTATTCTAGCACATTAATTTGCATTATTGTGCAGTCTCATCTCATTACCTTCGATTTTTTCAAACATTAACTGGTATTGAAAATATCACGATTAGGCAATGAAGAAAAAAATCTAGACTGCATACTACAAACTATTTGTAATGCCCATGTGAATAATTTTGAAACTTTCAAAAGCCCTTATGCATTAAGGTATCAAGAGCAGGTGTTTACAGCTACTTCCTCATCAGTGCATATTTTAGAGAATTCAACAACAACTATTGGCACACATTTCGACCAGTAAAATTTTACTGACTTTCAATGATATGTTTTGATTTGATGAAATGATTAGTGGTAATTTGATACAATGAATGAGTTGAAAGAGTATATTGAGTTGGGCTCTTTAGCAAAGTATCGTTTTCATCATAGAAATTCCCTGACAGTGCAGTTCTGGCCAACTGAACCAAAAAGAAAATCAGATAAAATGTCAATAGCTAGTTTTTTTAATCTTCCTATTATCGTCTTGTTTTCACCAAGCCCCACTGAGCCACACCAATGCGACAGGGGGCAAGTAAGTGCTTCAAACTCATGAAAATTCTGTCGTAAGAAAAATTCTGATCTAGTTAGGTTTGAATCTAAAAATGGATCAAAGTTATACCTGCTTTGTTGACTGAAGAGAGTTCTATACAGAACTACAGATAAATTATCCCAGCGATTTTCCCCTCTTTACCAGTTTGATAAATCTTTTCTTCTAAGCAGCTTCTTCTAAGCAACGAAGAGTTAGCGATGGGCCTAAAATACCATTATCGAAATTCGAAAGTAGTAAAATTCACGTGACAACGCGACATCCGAGACCCTCTAAAATATGGAACAGAGCAACAAGAAAAGAAAACAGGAAACCGGGCCCGCGCCACTTGGGGGGGGGGGGCATGGCCTCCTCACTTTTTAGCTAAATAAAAACAGCTTAAATCATTCATATAGATTCACCTTTAAATAAAATCAATGCATTGAACCAAAGTCCACAACTAAAACAGCCTCAGCAAAATGTTTGCCAGAATTCGGGCTTTCTCTACATTGCTGAACTCTCCAGTTTCGGATGAAGGCGCGGGCCCTGGATAACTTTGGAAAGTATGAAAGGAAAATTAGTTGAAAAATGTGAATCGAAAACTTAAGAGCAATATAATATTATCCAAAAATGGTAATTTATCGTATAAATTTCTTTAATATAAATGTTCTTTAAAAGAATAAACTTTAAAAAAATGCTTTAATTTTTTATCCATTTGTATGCAGGCCCAAATTAAATTACATGAACGTTATTTAACTAATTTTCGAGAGCTATCGAACTACCAAACTACATAATTTTAACAAAATGTTAGAAAAACAGTAAAAAGTAAATATTTTTCATGATGAAAGAACAGAAAAGGACAACGATAAAGTGCTTATTACAATGTAGCCACAATCATCACTCGCAGAGTCCCTGTTCCTATCAATCAGACAAATGGATTCCGATTATCTAACTGTTTTTTATCTTACTTGCAAGAAGCAAAATATCTTTCAGGTCTTGCAGTATTATTGGAGTATTTGTATCAATACTAAGGCTTCGATTTGTCCAAAAGATAAGAATATCGTAAGAACGTGTCAAGCCTCGAATGAGAAAATTAGAGGCAAGAAAAATATCCTCTTTGAAATTTTCTTCCTCTTAAATAAAACAGAGCCAATTTTGACAGCGGACTAACCTTGCAACTGAAGATGTCTTCCATAAATGTTCTTTAATGGTTTAAGAAAATAATTGTAGTGTTTAGATGAAGAAAAAAACCAATGTTGAATTGAGAGCAATACTAGGAGAATCCAAGCTTCAAATTATCGTAAAAAGCATCTAGCCTCAGGAAAAATTCCTTGGCTAAAGGAAAAAGTCTGCATATCAGCTAAAACAACGCTACTATAGAACAGCTGAAAGGATACTGCTGCAAATTAATTAAAATAGTTTGCTGCAGAACAGCTGCAATAAACGACGATGCTTCACAACAGCCAAAAATAATCCTGCAGAACAACCAAAGTTCCTAATTTCAGGACCTCTATTAATTGAAATGTGATACCAAAACCTCCATAGCATAAAAGGACAGAATTTCGTCAAGGAAACTTTTACTTATTTGCTGTTTGAATTTCATTTGCGTGCTTGACTTTCGTTCGCACCTTGGCCAATTTCCATGTAACATCCTGTCTTGTGATCAGCTCCTTTGTTCTGTTTTGTATAACTGTCCTAATTATCTTAATTGCTGTTGAGTAAAGTATTTGTTGGCTTTTTTTGAGTAATTCAGTCGTTGAATTTAGTCGCTAGAGTTTAGACGTGATTTCAGATGTTCGGATAGCCGTTTTTATTTCAAGAAGTTTGAAGCATACCAGTTTTGCCGAAGTGACCCGTTTAGTCGTTGTTGAATTACACTCTTTACTTTATAAGAACACGAGCCTCAAAATTGGTCAAAAGTTAAGAACAAGCTGAGGCTGAGCTTCTGCAAAATTCAATTTTGAACAACGTTTTTTCTCAAAAACAAGGATTTTTAGCCATGTGTGGGTGCTTTTCGTCGAATATTCAAATTTTTCGGCAAATGAAGGTTGTCTCACTTTGTTGGCAAATGAGGCCTGAACACCTCCTTAGAGCGAAAAAGCTAGCACTCGCACTGCTTACACCCTATTAGATTAAGAACAAATTAAGAACAAACCAGCCTCAGATTTTCGAAAAAATTAAGAACAGCCAGCCTGAACTGAAATTTATTGGTTCTTATAAAAAAAAGAGTGTAGTTGAAACTATAAGAACCGTCGAGCCAAGAAATCAGAACACGCTTATTGAATTTTGTACTTTCTTTTACTGCCGAATCTGCGAGCACAAGCCTGTAAAACCCTCGTAAACGCAGTGGTTTTAAAATAGTACTTCTTTAGCAAAGGCGCAGTAACAACAAAGAAATTCCGAATTTTGCTTTTAATTGTAGCAAGAAAACATGGCCAAAAAGAGGGCAAGAAAGAAAATAAATTTGCTTAAAAGTACACTGTCAATCAAGAAGCACTTTGCATAGAGGGAGGCAATGAATACACTCTTTTTTATAAAAATTGTATACATTTTTTCCAGCCTCCGTAAAGTACTTTATGCGAGTTTTGACTGTCCGGTCCTCTATATGTAGATCCCTCATAAAGTGGCTCCTTATGAAAAAAATGTAATCGATCCAGTTATGAAAAAGTAATTAAAAGTAGTAACGAATATTTGTAAATACCTCCTTTGTAAAGAGCTGAAAACACCTTCCTAAATTAAAAAGATATCGATTATTGTTTTTTAAGGCCTTCGCCCCTCAATTTTGTCTAGAACGCCTAGCATTAATTATTTGATGGTGCCATTGTCCACTGCCCCCCCCCCCCATTACTATATAATGTGCACAGACAAATATAATAGTAAACTATATCACAAAAGTAGCCACCCACATAAAGTACACACTGCAGCATTTTAAAGTACATTGCAGAATTTTCTAGAGAGGGGGGGTGCCGCACCCCCGCACCCCCCGCTAGCGATGGCCCTGTCCACATAAAGTATACATTATAGCATTTTAAATTAGATCGGAGTGCCAAGGTCGAATGACGAGGAATTGACAGGGTTGGGCAGAGAAGGTATTGGTTTGAAGGGTAAGGAGAAGTGAAAGTGCAGAGTCCTGGCAACCTCTGCTCTGCTGCCATATTTGAGTTGCCAGTCAAACTCAAAGAAAGATTGTGTGAAGTCAACTCACACGGAAAACAAACACCTTTTTATTCAGAATTTTGTTCACTAATCTTATTTAAAGTCAAAAACAAGAGCGGTCCCTCGCGGGAAAATTTCTCCACGGCACTCATGATCATTTACAACACTCAACCTTACTTTTGGATAGTTGGGGTTGGGAAACGGGGCACAGCCTTTCGCTAAACATATTTACAATTAACTAGGAACAATAAACAGTAAATGTACCAATTTCATATATGAGATTTGTTCTAGGGCGTGGTGGCTCACTGAGACTCGAGAAATTTCCCGGTAGGCCCTTATATTAGAAACTTTTCGTTTGTGTGGGCCCCTTGGATTTGGAAGTGAAGTGAGGCCCCACGCAAGCATTAGAAAAGATCTTTGGATCCTCAAACTCATTTTTTAATGATGGTGTCGCTGCCCTTACAGAAGTCTTTGTTACTCTTCGTGTAAGTTCTGAAAGTCACACGCAAAGATACCAAAATATGTTAAATCTAAATAGAGTTTTTTGTATGAAAGTATGAAGCGCTCTTGACAACACTTACGCTTCAAGCAATTTTTGAAGTGACAACTCCACTATCGAACTATCTGCATTCCAAAGGCATTGATCTCCTGCAATCCTGGAAGGGATTGTACAAAGATTTTGCATGCTTTAGATCCGAAAGATTCACCGAGATAAGTCTGTATGGTCTTCATAATGGATCATTGAAAAATGTTTGCGAGTTATTAAGAGGAACACTTGATCGCATGTTCTTTCCAGGCCTTGCTAAGACTCTTTCAGAAGATTATGACAGAGAGATAGTAAATGGAGAGCCTTTCTCAGAGAAAGGGAACGAAGAAGAAGACACTGTCATGATAACCCAAGGCCAATGCAAACAACGAGGAATAACATGCTGGCAATGCATTCCTTGCGTATTTCGAGTCCTTTATAACTACGGCTTGAACAGCACCTCCTATTATGACCTATCTATATGTTGCATACCAGTATTTGCTGACTCTTTCAGTAATGCAAGTGGAATGTGTGAGGGTTTTTTCAAGGTTTAAATTAGTAAAGACCAGATTATGAGCAAGAATGACACTCGATGCTGATGAGTGTACAACATGAATATTTGAATCTCCAAATGTCTGATGAAATTATCAAGAACGTAGAAGCCAGTGGCGAATCTAGCCTTGAAACTCTGGGGGGGGGGGCTAGCCGGGGGCCAAACTTTCAATTATAGGGGCCAATGCAAGCAGTGGCGTAGTTGCTCAAAATTAGCTACAAGGCGCTTTTTAGCGCCTTCTAGATAAATATGTCCTTGATACAGCTCTATCAAGACTGTCATCATTATGCCAAATAGTTTTATTAGTGAAATCTTTTGCTGAGGGCCCCTAAAAGTGCGGAACCCTTTGTTATTTAACTATAGGCGACTTGGGGCCGTTACTCCACTTAGTTTTATCTGTTTAAAAATATTTGCATCATGTACATTAGAATTTCAACACAAGAACTACACTTCACATAAAAATAAAAGGCTAATAACTTTGTAAAGTTGATTGGTAAAGTTTTTCCATAGTAGTTATGTCTTATATCCAACCTTCATGAGATAAACAAAATCATTCTGTTACACAGAATTTTAAGTCATAGGATTTTGATAAGCAATAGTAGTTTGCCAAGGTATACTTAGCCTGCGTGACAGACCAAAAACTTCACGGAAGATTTTGGTCTGTGACGAAGGCTAAGGTATACTGGGATGGTATTGGTATTTCCCTGCACTGGGTTCCAGAGCGGAAAGGGTTTTCAATAGGATGCGTAAAATCTTGGTTTGGCCTTACCCTCCCCACCCCACCCCCCCAAGAAGGTGTATCTTCGTGATAATATATAAAAAATATAGAATTTAAATGATTATCAAGAATGAATTTTTCTTGGTAACTACAGAAAGGAGCAAAAATTTCTTCAATGTTCACCTCGGTTACAAATCAAAACGCTTACCAGGGCCTTAAAAAATGCAATAAAAGATCGCATTGAGCAAAATAAGGAGAGCAACCCAAACAAAGTCAAAAGACGATTGAACAGCTTTCCAATAAAACATTGAATTTTTAACCAAAACTCTTGAAAATACTGGAAGGGCAAAGCAGGGGGCAAAGAAAATTTCTGGCAGCAGCAACAACAAAGTTAATGAAACGGCTCCTTTTTCTTAGATTTTATGCATTTTTGACTCAAAGCTTGGGTATTCATGGTTTTATGTCTAGCATCCTTTTAGCATCAATATGATGTGCCTTGAAAAATAGCTTAGTGCAGGGACGCCGAATCACATTTTGGGGTGAGGGGGCTCTAGACAAATGAGCAAACCTTTATTGTAGTTTTTCCACCATTATCCCTGATCCTATAAATCAATACAGCCTCCTTGGCTCCGGCGTGCCTGTAGAGGGTCCCTAAATGCGGGATTTTCCCGGCCCATAAATATTTCCACAACGCCCCTGTATAAGTTAGGTAGTCGATCCACAGTCTTCGATTAGATCTTTGAGACAACTTCTTCCCGAGAAGACCACCTGACTATGCAAGCAATCAATCAAAAATTGTCAGATCATCTATAGGGAACAAGTTATAAGAATCGATTTATCACATACAACGGCATAAAAGTCTTGAATGATTACCCATACACGTAAGAGTACTAGCCAACAAACTGAAAACCATCTTGAACAGTCATGCCTATTGTTTATAATCATTTTCATCATACCGTCTTTCGAGGGGCAAATCACTCCAAGAAAATCTCGTACACCTTTTGTGAAAATCCGATTGTTTTATCTGAAAATCCCCAGAAACCCTTTGTTTAAGGGAAAATCTCGTACGCTATTTGCAAGAGTGAATTAATTGCCCTCGCCGTCTTTCACATTCATTTTCATTCTTTTCATCTGTTTTCTGCATTATGCTTGCTTCTCTGTTCTGTTCTCTTAGATATTGCAGATTCATATATATAAATCTTTACACAGGTACACAAAGCTTTAATCTGGATCCCCGTAAAATATTTTATACATATCAAAGTCACGTCGAAAAAATGTTATTCAAGCAATATCCGAACCTATGAACCAATTTAATAAAAAAGATAAATCGAATTCCTGTTGATAGTCTCGTAAACTAGCTTCAATCAAAAATTTACTTTGGCACAGGGCCCTTGGCTCGAAACCCTGTTGGTTTTCTCAGTGTCCTAGGCGACTTTCTTTATGTTTTACAACGGCTTAAACTTTTAAATCGTTAACCTGCCTTACCAGAAAGTTCTACAAAACATTATATGGTACACAAATTTTCTATGAAATTCAAGGAGTTTTTATGAGGTCAAGAAGAGCATATTCAGCTATCTTGTAGGAAGTTGCTAAGCCTGGAAATTCCAAATTATTGCTCTACCGTTTTGAATTATGCGAGCAGTCATTTGAAATAGCACGGGTGTGGCTCATCTAACCCGTCTGGAATCACTATTTTAATAAGTCAGTTTTTGTGCAATGTAATTTTGATTTTGTTCCTTAATTTGCAGATGGTGACGGGCGGCAGCCTTTGAACACCGAAGATTACCCTTGCGTTCGATTCACTCTCACCACAACTTTGTGACAAGCAGGATTCTTTGGTTTGACGGTGGATTAAGAAACTGTCGTTGAAGGACTGTATCGAAGAAGAGGGTTGATTGGTTTATCAAATGAAAGACAATATTCTTTCGAGGTTTGTGTTCAGCCAAGACTAAAAACCGCGAAGAAAATATTACGTAATGCGGGGGGAGCTAGAATGGAGAGGGATAAAGCTGCTAAAAAGCCAAAAACAAAGCTATTCTTGGTATGATTTCACTTTTTAGATAAATTTTGGCAGGGGCGTCGTGGCTCCTAGAAAAGGGCCCGGGCCCGCCCTTTTGTATAACATCTCCAATCACAAACCACAGGTCGCAAAAAATGGTGCAAACCTGGAAACCATGCACCTATGAAAAATTAAAAAGTAACCAATTTTTTATAATTTTTTAAGGTTCATCTAGCCAAAGCCTCTTTAAGCCTGGAACAAAGCCACTGCTGTGTGCACACTTGATACAAACCCGGATGGGATAGAGAATTCAGGTGCACTTTTTGCGACAACGCCCTTCGAATTAGTTTGAAATACATTTCAGAACGTTACTTGCAGTCATTTTCTTGCAATCGTTTACAACGTTTTACGATTTTTTAAGCACACTTGTTGAGTTTCGTTACAATTCAGTGCATAAAATAAAATTCCTTACTTCAAGAGGCTCCCTAGACCCTGGGGCAGTTTGCTCCTCCTTGTCCCTCTTCCAGCAGCCCTGTTCATATTCAGCAGCCTTATCCCTCCTCAGCAGCCCACGTATACATTTCAAAGAGCCACGCTTGTATATGTTGATCTCCAAGTCTCTAACTCTAAACTATGACCTTGAGTCTACATGCGGATGAGGCATTTTTTCACCAAGCATTTTTTCATTTAAAATATTTTCCAGGGTGTTACAAACTCACTTGAAAAGGGCCCACCGGGAAATATCCCGGTGTCCCGTCTAGCCACAACGCCCCGGCATTTTGGGAATCATTGGAGGGTTGAAATTCCCTTCGCGGTCAAAATCAATTCCTCGATAACTACAGCAATCCTAACATTTAAATAAGCAATTTAATTTGGTGTGTAAAAAGAGAGGGGGATGTTAAATTCCAGTTTTGAAAGTTAATTCTATCTTATTAAACTATTCCTCCTTTACTATTGGGTATGCAGGAAAAGCAATGAATATTGTTCAAGTTAAAGTAAAGTTTAAAAGCTTTAGAACAGTTTTTTCTAGTAACAAATTTACCCAAACATATCAAATGAAGACACCATAAAATAGAAGGGGTTTTGTTATCAGTTTTGAGCATTTCATTTTTGTGAAAAATGCGGGTCCCGCGTCTCATGACCCCCTAGAACCCCTGTATCATTGTCTTGAGATTCAATAACATATGGATCCAGCGTTGGTCCCACTTTGCCTGGCTATTATGTCACAAAAGTATTTTTGTTTCCACCAAACCCCCTCTATTTGTAAATTCCAATTTTGGAGAAAACATAGGAGAAAACAAGGCCTCTTTCGACACTCTTACTCGAGAAAGCAATTGCCCCTCTTGTCCTAACGAAGTTTCTACTTAAGACACCAGATAATTGTCTCTTTTAATAAGCATAAAAACAGCTTTGAGGGAAAATGAAGTATCTGTAATGGTATCTACGTTAAGAAAGTTATCTTTATTCCTTATTACCGTTTGACCAAAGTGCAATCTAAAATGGTTGGATTGGGCGACTTTGATCGCCCAAGAAGTTGATATTCACTCCCAACATTCACCAGTGTTACCAGCATTAAATAAAAGTGTTTTATAATAACAAATACGGGCTGAGAACAACAAGAAACACAATAACAACGCAGCTCATTACAAATTACGAATATATACTGCTAATGTTAAGAAGAGAAAAACATGCAAAGATCCACATGATGGCTGTTATCAAAGAGGAAGAGAGCGTTTATAGAGCCTCTATTCTAGCAATAAAGGTGTTTTTGCAAACCCGTGTTTTTGCAATTTGTAGTACTTGCGACGTAGCTTGCTCTGGAAACAGAGCCATCCCCGTCCTTCGCAGAGCCATACCCTTCCTTCGCAGAGCCATACCCTTCCTTCACTGACATGTTCACGAATAAAAAAGTCATGTACATTAACATTAACTAGGTTTGATTCCATAATAAGATCGCTCTCCAAACCAGGACAATTTCAGTACCATACATCTCAAAGTTTTCTAGAAAAACCTATATAAACTCTATCGGCAAACCCTTCGTGCAGAAGTTTCTTTTATATTACATATGAAAAATCCTTGCACATTAACTTGTTGCTGTATTTTAGTGCAAAGTTTCTTAGTGAAGCTTTTAATTCCAAAACCTAATTTTTACTAAATCCACACCTTAATCCCCTTCGAGTTGATAGGTAATGAAAACAAAATAATTGTAGCATGAATTATCAAGAAATAATTGTTTCCATTTTTTGTGAAAGTTCAAAAATAATGTTGGTAAATTATGGAGAATCTGTACTTTATTGGCATGAAATCTAAAGAAACGAAATTACAGGTCAGGTTTGATGACATCGATTTTTTCTTAATTTTTTGACAAAGATAGCTTTTTTTACCACAGTGCTTAACTTAACTTTTAAAATTCGCCCGGCGTAAAGTAACTCCTAACGGTTTCATGTCTACAAATGAGCAGGTATGCGTTTCAGGCAAACCTGTTAATTCACGCTTATCAAATGTCCGTTAGGAGCCGTAAACTGTGTGCACGAAACATTTCAACAGCGCTGCAACGGCAGAAATTTCAACTACCAAATAATAATTTCAAATTATTCCAGGCAGGAAGCAGGCCTCTCCCAGTCAGTTTGGAAGGAAAGGTTCAACATTGTGTTTTAGGCCTCTTGGTTCCTCTAATCGCCTTATTCAATAACACTCTTTTTCGGGGACTTGTGTTGTCAAAAAGAACGCATAACAAATGTTGCGTGCGCACGTGTATGGAGACCCTTATGTAAACATCACAAAATCTGACACAGCTTACGGGAACATGGGTATAATTAATGGTAACCCATCTAAGTGGATTCACGCATCAAAAAGTAATTGAACATATTTAGTAAACAAAAGATGATCAGTATCGGCGAGGAAATATTTCCACTTTTCATAAGCATCGTAGTTTTAAACAGGAATTATGCGGTTGACATAAACTAAAACCCGCATCATGTTTTCACGACTTGCGGCAGAAATCCATTTAATAGCATTGTAGTCAACTCCCAAATATTGCTAGGGTTTACAACCTAATCAAAGCGTATAATTCTGTTTCATAATCTTTCAAAATCTCTCTCCATACAGTGAAGAGAATCACAGTAACGATCGATACACGACTTTTTTGGCTAACCAGGCAGAATTAAGAAATTCTGTCATGTGTGTGCAATACAGAAATGTTTTGCAAAACGGCATGTGAGCAGCGAAACTGCATTCCATTCCACTGGGATGGTTTGTGCAACAGCATATAAAATAAGTCTGATTAAAGTATAAATTATGCGTGAATAATTAAGATGCTTTCACATTTTGGGCCTTCTGGAGAGTTGATGGTTAAATCAGCCTTCGGTTAAAACATGGAATGTTGGGCAATTATTGACGAAACCTAGCTGCTAAAACTCGGACAAACCTATATACCTTTGAACTCTTGATCTAAACTCGTTATATAAGAACAATTTTATTTTATAGCACAAGCTTTAAAATTGGTCAAAAGTTGAGCTGAGGCTGAGCTACTAAAAAATGTAATTTTGAGCAACGTTTCATCCAGGATGTGTGGGTGCTTTTCGATGAATTTTCAAACTTGTCCGCAAATGAAGTTTGTCTCAGTCACTATGCTAGTGCATCTCGAAATTTCTCGAAACCCAAATTCGATAAACCCTTTTTCGAATACTGATAATCGCTCACCGAGAAAATTTTCTAAGTAAGAGAGGTGGAATATCAAGCAAAAACTGGTACAACTAAATATGACTCGATGATAACTTGAAATAGTTTGTCTACATACAATTCCTCATACTAAAATAATGTACAAAGCACAGTTCCTTAGTTATTCTAGTAAAAATTTATTTTCATTTATAAGATACTGTCCTTAATGCGTATTATGAAACGTAATATCCTTAGAACATTTCCGTCAGCCCTGGCAACCTTTCACTGCATTGGGTTTGAAAGATTAAATTAAGGCCCGACTCTCTATGATTTATCATGGCAGTATAGAATGAGGCGTGAATGCCCGAAAGGGAGGCATGAATGCTCGAAAGAGATTCAAGGGAATTTTGTCCATTTACTGGGGAAAGAAAGGATCTTGAAGGGGTATTAATGGTATAATTTTGAAGATGTCAATTTATTGCTTTCTACTGTGTTGCAAGTGGCGAATTTTGAATCTATCTAATTTACTATCTATATTTAACGTAAATGGAATGTTAATGCTTCATGTCTGCTTCTTGAATGTTTGTTTTCGTGTTTAGTTTGAAATTTGACCTTAATGACCTGGTTTTCCTGAAGCAAACCTGGCATTCTCAGCACAGCCAATATTTGCAAACGAAATCTTTAATCGGCTAAATGGGTGTATAAAAGAAAATAGAAAAGCTTTTAAAAAATATCAATGTTAAAACCGTTTGGGTTTGTTAGTTGCTTCGTCCTATGTATGCTGGGAGCAAAAGAAAGCTACTAAATGGTTTGCAAAAACAAACGGACGTATTAGGAATACTCGTGTTTGCCTTTCACTATAGGAACAGGAAATGTTTAACTATTTTAGTGTGACATTTCGGGTTTATATGAAATAAAAGTTATCAGGGGCGAGCTGTGATTCACAACGTGTATGAAATAGAACATGGTCTATCAACGTTTTTACAACTTGACAGGAAACAGCCTCAAAATCTGCTTTAACCTTATCGAAACGGGTTTTTTTCGAGGTAGAAGTTGGTAATGTGCATTTTGCAGTTACAGCAATATGAATGGAAGAAGTAACATTTAAACTTGTTAAATTCATATGCAACAGCAACAAACAAAAGTGATGTCATGATGTTAAATTGCATCAGGCACAAACACCTAATTTCAAACCACAGACTTAGTCTAATTAACAAATTCATCTAAGCCTGATTGAGAAATCTGGATTGTGTGTGTGTTTTTAGATATTGGCTATTCTTGGCACCAAAGGACAACATGCTAGTTTGCTGGAAAGGGTATGATTATGCTAAACGTCAATCTTACCAGAATTGAAATATTTTAAATTTTAAAATCTAACCATAAATGGAGAAGCAGAAATTCTCAAAATATATCAATAACAAAGCAGCAGGTACTCTGTTTTGGCTCTTCTAAGCACATTCTGGTGGGAATTTTATGCATATAAAAATGTGCTATCAGTGAAAATATCAGTTTTAATATAAATTCATCATTGTTAACATTATTACTGGGTCAGTTCTTGGTAGATCAATCTAAACACCAATAACTTCTCTAACTTTTTGGCTAAGGCTAGTTCTAGACTCCAAGTTCAACATTTGGTAGAAAAACCTTGACATCTATGAAACATGAAGCTTCTACTGTAGAAAATTCAACTTTGCCATATGTACTATGGCTAATCCAAAAAACAATTTTAAAATCCACACAAAATAAAATAAAATGAGTTTCTGGGGATGTGTCTCTTAATACATGTCAATAGGCCTTTGCAGTGTGTGACAATAGCTACCATCATGTAAAGAAATTCAACCATGCTAGAGTAGGGCATACACATTTTTGGTAGAGGGATCTTGTGAACAACTGAGATGAGAAAAAGAAACAGAATGACATGATCTGTTTTTACAGCACAACGAACAGCCCTTGGCGTATGGCCCAGCAGCCAGGGGAGCACTGTTGTTTAAATTCATTCAAGTATGTCAAATCTCAATCAGAGAAAAAAAGGTGTTGAAAAGAATCTCTCTCAAGGTTAGAAGAATGAATTTTTCATTGTGTACCAATGTCACATGAAGAAACAGAGGTTGAATTCCCCATAAAAACAAAGTGAATGTGGCCATTAACAGTTACAAGGTTGCTGTCTGAATGGAGGAATTCTCAACAACCATAAAACAGCTTAGCCAACTTAAGTCTAGGAATTTCCTGTGACATCAATTATATGCAAATCCCTGTTGCTTGCTGTTGCATATGTTAATTAGGTTGTAGCTGGGATTGTTTGAATGTTTTACTCATAAGATAAATTTCCACTTAAATCAAAAACAACTTTCAATTTAAGCACAATTGTAAACAATTATTGCTGATCGTTGTTACCATGGCTATTAGGAACTTCCTGGGAAGTTTCAGTATTTTCCCATTCATTTATCAAAACAATTTCAAAACGTATTATGGCCTATTACTCTTAAAGAAAACCGAACCTACAATACCAAAAATCTCCCTAAGCGAAATTTCCGACTTTATATATATATTTATATATATATTTATGTCATACAAAAGAATGTAAGTTGTTGTACAAAAATTTGTTGGATTTCACCAAGATCCATAGGCCTTATTAACCACTAGCGTAGCGTTGTAGGACAACTTTTCCAAATAGAAGTGATTGCCAAAATTAAATTCATCAGTAAACTATCGATTCATTGTTGTTCTACAACAAAATGTTTTACACAGGCGTCTCACTGTTGCCTCGAAGGGGCTCTAATTGACTTGGACTGTCGGCTGGTTTACTATTTTTAGAAAGGACAGCCAACACCTTGTTCCATGTTCGCGGTGCGTGGATGCATATGATCCACAAAGCCGAAAGCAGTCCAACAGCAAAAACCATGATAAGTCTGAGCAGGAAAACCTCGAAGTTTGCTCCAGGTGAGCCAACTTTGGTAAACCAAGACTCTCTATTCACATATTCGTAAAAATAACTAGCTAAGATCACTGTTGAAAGTATCGTGTGCAGGGCTGCAAAAATGCCAATCGGCAATAAAGGTTGCTCAATTTTTGAGTCATTTGAATTCTCTGGTGAAGTGCAATTTGAAACGGGGCGAATTTTGAACAAGGCCACAAAACCGGCGACAAGAAATGTGGTTCCCATAATCAAATAAGTAAACAGCGGTCCAACAACGAATTCGCGCAATGCTGATATATTTTCAAATCGATTTCCGACATAACATAACCCAGTTAATTCATCGACATCAATTTTTCTTAGCATTAATATAATAACAGTCTTTCCACATGGAACTCCCCACGCAGCAACATGAAAATAAACGGAACACGACCGCACGGCCTCAGCTTTCCATTTCATGCCTCCACAGAGAAACCAGGTTAATGTCATCATCACCCACCATATACTCTGCGCCATCGAAAATAAATATGTCAACAAAAAGGTAGTCGCGCATCCAATATTGCCTGAACCGTCTTGTATTGTGAAATGGCTCCCCATATCAAAGTCACACCCAATTTTATCTCGACCAACGTTCGAACGGACAATATAGGCCCCTGAGTAAGCGAGATAGCAAAACGTGATGTAGACTATCGCTCGCTCCGGATAAAACACCGACTTCATGTTGCTCAGAACAACAATTAAGGCAAATAGAGACAGCGAAGCACACAAATATGATAGGCCCGTTAGCCAGGCATCTACAATGCCCTTTTCTGCGCTAGTGAAAATTCCATCCTTCTGGCAAATCAAAGCACAAGCCTTTGCTCGATCTATAAACACATAATTTTGCCCATTTCGTGCATATTTCATACGACATAACTTCCGAGATGATTTAATATTCACAGACGGAATCAACGCAGTCACTGTTGAGACGTTAGTTGCTTTCTTATCACTTCCATGGCGCTTTGGCGGCTGTTTCGACTCTTTCACATCTTTAGTAGTGTCGACTTGCCCGCGGTTGGAATCCGTTCGCGGATTAGTATTTCCACCTTCCTTGATTTCAGTGTTCGATTGAGTGTTTGTGGATTTTCCCGAAGAAGAGCCGCCGCTCATTTCTGCGTTATCAATACACATAGTTTTGTGATCATTCTTCGGAGGAAATTTCGTACAATTCAAATTTTCAGGCCATTCAAAACCATATCGCTTCATGACAGGCGAGCAAGCAGCATGCACCCGTTCGCACAAAGTCCTGCAGGCCGTTATCGGCTGTCGAACCTTTTCAGTACAATAAGGGATGTAAACACTACATAAAAACAATTCCAGTTCGCTGGAGCACTGAATACGAACTAAAGGAACATATGTAACAAGCTCCATTTGTGCATCCACTTGTCCTGCATTCTTCATACTATTGGGCATATGTGTGACGTTATATTTCATCTTCATACAAAAATCACTAGTGATATTTTCGCATTTCCATGGCGTTTCTTCGTAGACATCATGAAACTGGCAACTAACATCCAAAACAAACGCTTCAAGCACCAAAAAAGATAGTAAGTAAACACGACACATCTGCAATTTCGAACAGACCATTGTCAGGCTCGATCGGCAAGGTAAATTTCGTCGACCACATCTCGAACTTCTATTTAACACAAAGTCATATTTGGTGAAAGTTGGAGCGGCCATTTCCTAATCCACAAGATAAACTCGTTGCTTCACAGCAAAGATAACTTGAAATCCATTTATGTTTTGTATAAGGGCTTAACTACGGATTTACCAGGCTGTTCGCGAGACTGTTGTTTTATTACTGCTGCGTTCCACGATCAAAGATTTTCAATGCCAAATTAACGTACATTGGCTTCGGCTCGTGTTACACAAAGGCAAGCCAATCAGCTGCGTCGAATCATTCTATAGCACCGCCCACCATGTCAATTCCACAGCACATGTCAATTACAATGCATCATAATGGCTTCGTTCATTGGACGAATCTCAAGCTCAAACAAGGGAAAGTTATATTGCGGTAAAACAGAAAATTTGCGTCTCAGTTACTTCGAATCTAGACTAAGAAATATGAATAAGGTAGCCCTACCTTGACAGGAAAGGCCAATCCAGTCGTGTGTCTTGTCGTTAATTGCTTGTGCTCGTTGCTGAACGCAAACAATACAATTCACCTCCAAATTTCAATCTGAAGATATAAGAAAATGAATATTTAAACGACTCGGCATGTCATGAATTCTTAATTAGAAGCGTTATAAAATTGCTTCAAACATCCCCACAGTAGTAGCCATTTTAACCCGTAAAATTTCGTTTAAGAGAGTGTATCTCGCTCAGACAACTTGCACAGGTTCTGCACTGTTGACGCGAAAGTCTGTTCAAACTTAAAATAAGTATTTTGTATTTTGCTCGCTTCGTTCAGCAATAACAAAAGCTCATCATCACTCACGCCACAATCCAACTCTAATCAACCCTAAACAATAGCTTATCAAAACACGAGACAAAGACACGATTTCCATAAAGAAGCGACAAGCTCAGGCCGTTTGCCCTTGACAGGTTTGTTGATTCAGTTATATCGCTGTCATGAAGAAAGTCGATTTATCTTCCAACGCCTTGTTGCGGAAATTTCAACCCTTTTGAGATCCATCTATCTACTGTTACAACCATATCTCCATCTCTACGCTTGGAGACGAGGGAATATTGTAATGTCCTCAGGAATGTAGCGGTGGGGGGCTCAAGGGCGCAGTCCCCCTTGTTAAAATTTTCGAAAAAAAGGGGGGAGAGGGCTCAGCCCCCTCATTGTTTGCGCTAGGATACAGCCAAGGATCATATAAAGCAAAGAAAGCTTTGAAGAATAGTTACTTCACCAAAGGTCAGCCATTGACAACTAAACCAGAAAAGGAAAAGAGAAGCAACTGACAGATTTAAAGGCATCGCAAGCTTTATATGCATGAAAATTTACACAAAGTGTGACAAATATAGATAAAAAAATTGTTGAATGATCTCTTACTGAGTACGGTTAGTTGCAGTTTTGTATAGACAGTTGGTTTTTTGTTACATTTAGAAATGCTTGATTCAACAACCGTTTGCTTTTATTTGACTCTGTCTTGTCTAGTTTTAATATGGCTCTGGTGTTCTTAAAGTTGTATTGATTTCAAAATTATGATCTATGAACTATGAACACTTTCCAAGTCCACTGAATAACAGTTCTGCATGACATTCTTAGAAGCACTGTTCATTAGCTGATAAAATCGCCTCTGTTTTTTTAACACGAGAGAAATTGTTTCAATTCAAAATCCAACCAATGGGTCATTATTATTAAAAAGAAAGTACTGACTTCTTTGCTTCGAGTACTGACGTTTCTTAACTTTTTCCTACATCCCAGCACTCGTTTGTTATAGAAAGGCTCTTATAAAAAGGTGAGTGTACCTTTCTGTTCTATCTCGATGAAGCCCCATTAGGTTATCAAGACCCAAAAATTGGCATGTATAGGTGGGAACTTATTCCAGACCCCCTACTTTCAAGTTAGGGGTCTGGAGCACAGGTTACGCAGATTGACCAGGGTCTTTGTTAAAGTCAGAGGTGATAAGCAGCGGAGGGTACCATGTGGTTTGTCATGGGGCGTGGTCTGCATCAAAGTTATGGCCATGGCTGGTTTGCGGGATCGTCATCGTGCCCGACCTGAGTTCAGAAAACCCCTCTCTGCCTCACGACATACACGAAACCTGCGTTTGGGCGTGGTCATTTTTGTTTTCTTTAAAAATATCTTTTTCTATCGCTAGCTCTTTTCTTTTGGTTCCAAGGCCTTCTTGTTACGATCTGCACCGAGATAACGTATTGAAGAAGAGGGCGTGTAGTGAGACCACGTATGTATAGAGAGAATTGTCGTCCTGTTAAGTTTCTTCAAGTTTTTAGAGAGATTGCTAAGTTTGCTTTTTAAACCGCACATGGCGGCCCTGTCTGATATTTATTTAATTTAACTACGGTTAAGAGAGTTCAGATATACATAAAAAAGTAGATACAATATTACCAAAATCTTGGAATGGTCACTATAGTGCAGTGTTTGGTGCTGAGAACATTGCATTGAGAGCGATATTGCCCTTTGCAAAAATAAACCTTATTGCCAGCAAGCTTACAGATATGTTCCCCTCTCTGATCGTAGGAACAGAAAAGTCCTCTAATCCTAGAAGTAAAACTAAAAACAGACCTTCCAGTTCAAATCAATAACATGGCAAGAACAATAATAGTTCTTGAAGAATGGACCCCCAGGAGATCAAAAACGCTATAACCTATAGAGAATTCAAATATATTCTCTTTCGATTTTTCTTGTAATATAATAAACGACAGAAGGGATAACGCTGGCCCGTTGGAACCGGGGGGGGGGGGGGGCTGAAGCCCCCCAATAATTGTCAGACTGTAGTATGTTTCCTCTATACCAATGTTGTAAGAATATCCGGTATGTAACAATGAAAGAACACCCGAATTTGAACTTCAATACTTCATTTCATATTCTCACGCATAACATCATATAACATAACATAACGAACCGGGCGCATGCCCAACATAACATAAATACGAGGCTAATAACGTCACACCTTTCCTCCAACAAAAGAATAAACGGAACAGTAAGATAGTAGAAATAATTGTTTTTAAAGTTTGCTAATCAGAAGTTGTGGCCAGTGAGGTAGTCCGGCCGAATTACTTTCCTGCCACTCCTTGTCGTTACTGGCTGGTAAAAGTTCAATTGCCTGTGATCAAATCTGGTCTCAGCAGGTCTGGCGGCTGCTGTCTTTTCTTCAGTAGCATCAGGTCGTGAGTGAGGTGACTCTTGCGGATCGAATTGCTCCATTTCAGATTGGTGATCTTCATAAGGTCGAGCCACTGCTTCTTGTTCCTTTCTGGGGAAAATGATTGAATCTTCTTCATCTGCAAAGAAAGGCTCTTTGGTTTGACGTAGAAACTTTCGATTTCGTCTGAAGATTCTTCCATCTTCGGTTTTTACATCATAAGATCTTACACCAACTTGCTCTATGACACATCCTTTGGTCCAGCGGCCTGTTCTGTCGGAATTTCTTGGCTTTATCCGGACTACATCATCTTTCTTTAATGCACTTAGCTCCCTTGTGCCTCTGTTATAATACTTTGATTGTATCTCTTTCCTCTTTCGAAGTTTTTCTTGAACACCAGTGACAACCTTTGGTTTAAGGAGCTTCTTCGATATGGGAAGCAGTGTTTTAGCTCGTCTGCTAAACATACGCTGGGAAGGAGAGCTTTCCATCCCCTCAGACGGCGTGTTTCGCCATTCTAGTAGCACAAGATAGAAGTCATTGCCAGATTCAGTCGCTTTTTTCATTAGCATCTTTGCAGTTTTGACGGCATTTTCTGCTTTGCCATTACTCTGTGCGTACTCTGGCGAGCTTAGCTCGGTGGTAAATTCATATTCCTTGGCAAAATCCTGAAATTCTTTAGAGGAGAAAGGTACGTTATCACTCATGAGCTTATCTGGTATGCCATGAGTAGAGAAGTGTCGCTTGAGCTTCTTCTTAATTTCCCCAGCAGTTTTGTAAAATAGACGATCTATCTCAAAGTAGTTGGAGTAGCAATCCACAGTACAGAGAAAGTCTTTGTTGTTGACTGTGAAAATGTCAGCAGCAATTATTTGCCAGGGGCGGCTTGGGATTTCACGAGGAATAAGGGGCTCTCTGGTCTGGTTGTTTTGGAATGTGTTACAGATTTCACATTTCGAGATGAAGTCGATAAGATCTTTGTTCATGCCAGGCCAGTAAACTGCTTCTCTGGCTCTTCTGAGGCAGCTCTGTATTCCTGTGTGTGTTACATGCAGTTTATCCCGGATCTTTTTGCGCAGTGTTTCTGGAACAACTGCTCTCTGACCCTTGAATATTACGTTATCCTGTGTTGCTAGCTCGTCTCTAATTGAGAAGTATGGATGAATACATCGAGGAAGGGTATCTTTTCTTTCTGGCCACCCATTCAAAATTATTTCTTTCAGTGCTTGTAAAGTGTTGTCACATTTGGTTTCTCGCTGTATTTCCTTCAGCTGTGGCTCAGAGATGGGGAGATAATTTGACATGTGGATAGTTTCGACTTCTTCTTCAGTTGCGGACTTTTGTCTCTCACTTGTCGGCAGGTATGCACGAGAGAGTGTGTCTGCTAGAACAATTTCTTTGCCAGGTTTATAGCAGATTTTAACATCGTATGATTGCAATCTTAGTAGCAACCTTTGCAGTCTCTTTGGAGCAGAGGCGAGTGGTTTGCTGACGATTGAGACAAGTGGTTTGTGATCCGTCCAAAGTGTAATCTCTCTGCCATAGACATAGGTATGGTGATGTTCCACTCCAAATACTTGTGCAAGCAGCTCCTTCTCTATTTGGCTGTAATTTTGCTCTGCAGGGGTGAGGGCTCTGCTTGCATATGACACGGGACGTCCCTCTTGCATGAGCACGAAACCAAGCCCCTTTGATGATGCATCAGCCTGGCCTTCTGTTGCTGCCTTATGGTCAAAATACTTTAGAACTGGTGCCTCACAAATTGCTTTTTGTATGTCAGCAAAAGACTTGTCATGATCTTTTCCCCATACCCATGGTGCATCTTTGTGGGTCAAACTTCTCAGAGGTTCGCATACTTCAGATAGTCTGGGAAGAAACTTGGCCAGGTATTTTACCATGCCAATGAACCTTTGTACACCAGCGACATCTTTCGGCTTTCTCATCTTTGTGATGGCTTCAACTTTTGCGGGGTCTATTTTAAGACCATTCTGTGTTAGGGTATGACCAATGAAGGAAACTTCATCGCATTTGAACTTGAATTTGTCCTTGTTCAGCTTGATATTTTTTTGTTGACAACGTTTCAAAAGTGCCACCATGTTCATGTCATGATTTTTGACAGCTTCTTCGTAAGTTTCTCCTCTACCGGTAACAAGAGCATCGTCAGCGACTGCATACACCCCAGATAGGCCTTCAATGCACTGATCAAATTTGTGTTGAAAATGTTCTGATGCTGGTTTAATTCCAAATGGCATCCTGAGGTACCTCCAACGCCCCCATGGTGTCTGGAACGTTGTGAGCATGCTTGATTCTTCATCGAGCTCTATTTGAAGGTACCCTTCCTTCAGGTCAATTTTGCTGAATACCTTGACACCCTCTAGCTCTGGTAGCACATCCTCAATAAGCGGTAAAGGATAATGACTTCTTTTCAATGCTTTGTTGAGGTGTTGTGGATCGATGCACACCCTCAGTTTCCCATTTGGTTTTTCTGCAATGACGAGATTTGATACCCAATCTGTTGGACTTGTAACTTTCTGAATGACATGAAGATTTTCCAGCCTTTCCAATTCAGCCTTGAGTTTGGCTTTGAGAGCGATTGGTACTCTGCGAGGCGGCATGACAACAGGGGTTTGTGACTCATCAACATCTAAGTGCAATTTGCCTGGCATGTGACCCAGACCTTCAAAGACATCTCCAAAACGGTTCTCTATATCTGCAATACTGAGTGGAGCCACTGCGGTGGTCGATAAGACTGTTTCCATGACAACCGTTGGTTGTGCCTGTTGATGTGTGCTGTTTGAAGCAATACTGTTAGAGCTAACATTATCTACATTTGCGTTAAAGATATTAGCATAATTAACAGTCAGAAGTCCCATCTTTTGTGCTGCATTTGCTCCTAATAATGGCACATAGTCACCTTTTACAACAACAAATCTGACAGTGTACTCAGTCTGGATCTTTGGATTTACTACCTTAAGTTTACAAATACCATTTATCGGTAATAAGGCTTGGCTGTACAGGCGCAAAGAGTGATCCGATTTTTCAACTTTTGTGCCTGGAGGAACGAAGTGTTCTGGAAGGACATTACAGGTAGCACCTGAGTCAATTTGAAAACTAATTTGCCTGCCTTTTATAATCATGGAGGCAAAAATTTTGTTCTTAGGAGGGGACTGGGACACAGCATTTATTGCCAGATTATTTTTGGGTGAAATTTCAACAATGAGAATTTCATCATCACTTGAAGTGTTTTCTTCCTTCACTGCATGTATTTTGGCTTTAGAAAATGTATCTCTCATACCTGGTGATTTCTTCAAGCTGCACTTCTCAACAAAATGGTTTCTCTTACCACAACCAGAACAATATCTGCCAAAGGCTGGGCAACTCTCTTTGTTTCTTTTATGGCTACGCCCACAAAATTTGCAGTCGGAAATAAAACCTCTTGTGTCTCCAGTGGTCTTCCTCGGGCTGCTTTGCTTTCCAACATAATGGGCCATGAGGTCTTGATTATCATCTTGGCCAGCAATTATTTTTGCTTGAGCAGTAGTTGTTTCTGTGGCCCTGCATAAGTCAATGCATTTAGATAATGAGAGTTTTGGTTCTTGCAGTAGCTTACGTCGCACAGCATTGTTGTGAATGCCACAAACAATTCGGTCACGTATCAACTCATCATTAAGTGGTCCAAATGCACATGTGGCTGCGAGGGCACGCAAAGAAGGCGCATAAGTTTCAATTGACTCTGTAGGGCCCTGTGTACAGTTATTGAATTTATACCGTTCGTAAATCACATTTGTTTCTCCAATACAGTAAGTATTCCATAATTCGAAGATTCGCTCAATGTTTTGACGTTCACCCTCCTCCTGGTACGGAAGTGAATTGTGTATTCGAAGGGCTTCCGGTCCTATGCAAGTGATGAAAGCAGCCACTCGAAAATTGTCTGGTTTAGACTTCAAATTCGTAACAGTTTCGTACGCATCATAGATTTGCTTCCATTGCTTCCAATTCTCTGCCAAATTCCCTTCTAAACTTAATCGTGGGGGTAATGGCACGTTAGATATGAACGCCGATGTTCCGCTATTTCCTTCAGAGGAAGCACTAGGCCCAGGCACGATTGGATTCGGATCTGTCATCGCGAAACAAGAACCAGCAAAGCAATCATTTACCTCCTAAACATCAAAGATGGGTGTTTCACCTGACACCATGTAAGAATATCCGGTATGTAACAATGAAAGAACACCCGAATTTGAACTTCAATACTTCATTTCATATTCTCACGCATAACATCATATAACATAACATAACGAACCGGGCGCATGCCCAACATAACATAAATACGAGGCTAATAACGTCACAAATGTACTGGATGAGAGGGAAAACAATGGGCAACCCCCCCCCCCCCCCCAATGTGAATTCCGTTCCGACAGCACTGTGACGTTGTGAATGAATATGATTGAATGTTTTATCGAAATGAGAGAGCTGCTAATGAAAACGCTAATAAAGTTTCACAACTCCTACTTAACCTTATGGTTTTCTTTCCTTGTTTCCCTCCTTGTGGTTTGGGCTTTCATTTGCACAATTTCTGGCATAACATATGACTTACTTTTCCATGCATTGTTTTGGTAGTACCCGCAGCAGTTGCTTTATCATCAACGTCATTGTTGCCCATTGTTGTTGTTCTCGTTCTGTTGAGGGCTTTTCTGTTTTCAAAACAAAACAAAGCCGCTTTGCATCTGGTTTGGCTACCACAGCAAAGTGATCACTAGATTTCTTTATTGTCTCAGATTTATACGTAAATCTCAAGAGATTTGATAGCGAGCTGATGCCATAGGCTCATGCCAATTTGGCAATATTGCTTTCTTGCGGCCGGACCATATGGTTTTCTTGCACTTTGATTTCTGTCTCCAGTTAACACCCATGTTATTTGAAGACTCAACCCCAACTTAGGCCTCACTTTATATCAATGATTTTATTAATAAACTTGCATCATAATAGAGCGAGAGAATGCGCTCCAGTCCTGCATATTTCGCGTTTAACATGCGACTTCAAGCGCGGACCAGCGAGGAATTATGTGGCATTTGCATCAATAGCCCAGTGATAATTTTAAAAATATCAGCTTGGGGCCCTTGGGCATTTGCCCCAAAACCCTATTCCCAAACCTCCATCAGCTTCCGCGAGAATAGAAACAACCGAACATTAGAAAATACATACACCACAAAGGTGGGGCATCACTTTCGGGTGCCCGAATAAATGCTGAAAACACGAGTGCTGTTCAAAAGCTGTACGGCTAGGTCAGGTAACTCTCTCGCTAGCTGGCCAAAATTTACAGCTAAATTTTCCAATTACAATTAAAATAAGGAGTCATTTGCTGGAGTTGGCTGAAACTATTTTTGTTGACTGTCACTTTGTTGGACTCTGCCCGGATGCCTCAACAACTAACATTCTTCGGCAATATTTACCAGCCAGTTCCATGGAAACGAGATATTTTCTCAGATAATTTTGTCAAAATATTTTGGGTTTATTAAGAAGAAATACCTTCACATGACACACCTGGCACGTTTACCTTTTCAACCCATGGATTAATTTGCAATGTACAAAATGTACGTAAAGGTTATGAGGTTGATGCAAGAGACAATTAATACTTACCACTTTTTCATAAGAAAATAGTCTATAAGGCTCAAAATCGCTTCATCAATAATTAAATTTTTTGTTTATTTGAGTTTTTCACGCTATTTGTCTTTAAATAGACGCACCCGGCCTTGGTGTCATTAACACTTTAATGACACCTTGTGTCGCTTAAGAATAATTAAGACTATTCTTAGGTTACAAAAATCAAGAATATTGAAGCTCAGAAAAAGTAGCTATTCTTAAAAAAATGTGTATCAGATGAGTATCAGCTGTAATGATTGGCTCAATCCTCTCACCCGCTTTTGTTATTGATCAAATTTTCACCCTTCTGCTGATATAATTCCTAACATTAAGATTTTATCAATACAAAATAAAACAGCTTAAGTTGAACTTCACCTCCACTGCGCGTAGAAAAAACAAAGAAATGTTATTTGAACGTCACCTTTATCAAAAGAAAAATATTATGGAATTAAAAATGTGTATTGTCTGTCGACAAAAGTTTTAATTGTAGAGAACCACAGTCGAGGAATGGTTATTGTGGAAACCTAAAAATAGAGGCGTGTTTTGGAGGAAATGTCTTGAACAGCAATTTGAAAAAGAAGGAAAGTGATGCACTCAGTCAAATTTCCAAAACATCGCCAAAACTTTAGTCAGAAGAAATAGCCAAATTCAACAAATGGTGATTTATATATTTAACAATGTAAAATGGCTTTCCTCATTTTGAAGAGATATATAGATGTCATTAGAAAGCTTTTGATTGAAATATTTTCAGGAATTGCGACATAGATCCGTTTCACATACACTGCGTTTCCGGCATACGCTAAAACCACGCCCATTGACCCAGAGACCCCGATCAAAACAAAAACAACAACAACGGCAACGAAGATGTTATTGATGCACATTTCGATCACGATGATTGCCCAATCATCCATCAATAGAATCCTAAACATGATTAAATAAACATTGCCTTAAATAAACAAGATATGCGATAGCATCGCTTGAATATGCTTTAAGACGCACATGTTCGCTTTGGACTCACGGGAAAATTATTTGAAAGCAGCCTTTTAGACGGGCTAATTTTGTCATTGGCCAACTCATTAGCTAAAGTTTCAATTTTTGCTTAACACACTTCTCAGCGTATCATGTGTGTGACCAGTTAGTCTAAGAAATCCGGGAACGTTATGGATTAAGTCAGGGCCATTGAGTACTGAGATGCAGTAAAACAGTGCCGTTTGACCAAATTCGACCCGGGTTTGCACTGTAGAGTAGATTTGCATGGATTTAGGGTATTAGAACAACAATGAAAGACTAGTTAATCACACAGACACTCTAAAAAGCAGGGCAAATGTAAAAATTTGAAAAAACATGCCGCCTATAATAACATTCATTATGATGAAAATGTGGCCTAAAAATGATTAACGGAAAAACCATGGAACACTTCTGTACGAGACAGAGTAAATATGGAGCAAACGAATTCGGATGAATGTAGAAAATTTCAATATACACTCTATTAAATTATACCTAATGAGTTGATTTTTATGCAGAAAAATAGTGATTTGGCAAACATAGGACCAGGGAGAAAAGTATCAATATGATAAAGTCTTGTTCAGTGTCACCCATGACATGACATGACATGGCATGGCATGATAAATTGTTACCAATGTTACAAGATATGTCGAAGAAAAATAGAAGCAATTTAAATGCTTTTATGGGCAATGGCCCTAGTTCATTCCTACGGTTTTCTCGAGTCTGGATAGTGTCCAAGAATAACAGTGTCAATGAATACTGAATTAATTCACCCAAAGAAATAAGGTCAGGGCATCTGATCACTTTGAATTTCTGAAATATCAGCTAAAAGCATCTAAAAAATTTAAGCACTTTAACAGAGTTCAAAAGAGTCTTTTAACTTTTATCATAATTTGAATCTACACTTTCCTTTCACGATTAATACATAAAAAGGAGAAGGTTGATAAGTGTAACAAAGGAAAACATTCAGGGGAAACACGGCTGAACCCTTGCTTTGGTTTGCTGAAAGTGCGGGTTATAAGTTAAATATAAGGCCTGTTGATTATGCAACTAAATGACGTAAACAAACCGCAAAGCGAAGGACCAAAGCGAAGGACCAAAGCGAAGGACCAAAGCGAAGGACCAAAGCGAAAGACCAAAGCGAAAGACCAAAGCGAAGGACCAAAGCGAAAGACCAAAGCGAAGGACCAAAGCGAAAGGTCGATCATTCTCAGCTAGTTAAGAGCGAGAACCTCCATTGTGTCATCATCCATCGACAGCATGCATGATTTAACTGTAAAACATTTCCTTGATACGTTGCTATCTTAATCTTAATATTTAAACAGTTGTCAATGGTAACGAAGCATTGATATTTGAAGCGAAACGCAAATGCAAACATTTCCAAGTTATTCTGATGATCTGAGCTAACAAATTCTAAATCGATGATAATCCTATTGACTGGTAAAGCTTACTCTTCTATTGGCACAGAAAGTCATCAGTTCATTAAAATTAATATGTTCTATGGCGATTCACGACCAACTATTTGGCAATGAAATTACAGAGCACGATGAATTCAAAAGCCACATTTTATGACGAATAGGATGCTAGGCCACAGAAATCAGATTTAGTTTGGCTCTTGGTAAAAAACGCTACGCAAAGGCAAATTTCTACTAAAATCGAAGGCAAACTGCGCATAAAAATAGCATTTAATCTGTATATTGTTATTATTGAAACAAGATGCTTTTATTAGTTTTAATGATCATTTATATTTGTGGCAAAAAGCTGGCAGAAGAATGCGGCGAAATGCATCATCAGTAATTAGCTGTGAGGCAAAATGAAGTGACAGCATGACGTAAATTGGGCACCAGACCCTTCATTCATCTTGTTTTTCACAAATTTTACGGTAGCCCCGTCGGCAAGACGGTTGCTTAAAAGAGAAGCTGTATCAAACTTTACAATACCAATGTTTAAAAGAAAATGAAAAGAAAAAGGAGAAAGTGAAACCACATCATGTACTCCTTCTGAGCAGTTTTTCAAATTAAAGGCCATTTTTCTTACGACGTCTATTTCGAAAGCCAGCCCTCTGAAAGAAAAACCGCTTTGGCCAACTGATGTTGTCAACAGTGGAGTTTTAAGGTTAACATTTGAAGCATAGTTTGATGTTAAACAAGAATTAGAATCAGAGCAGCTGAACTTCATGAAGGATCCACATGCCTTTGATCAAGAGACTGTTGCCATCCTGCAACAGCGATGTAGCTGCCTTGCTAGGAGAATAAAAAGGCTCCATCAAAGATTCATGCAGCGTTTTCGTAAACTAGCTTCTTTCACTCAACAAGGGAACCGTTATGTCAATCTACGGGAAAAACACAGATTCTTAGAACTGTATAATGTTGATAAAATGAATATAGAAAATGTTGAAAACACCTGGCGTTATTCACAATTAACTTGCACTTGAAAAATTATTTGCATATATTCAAAAAAAAGGGTTAAAGCAGCTCTGACGCCGAGGGTCAGGTCGCTCTATCTGGATACATCGCTGACGCCCTTCGCTTTGTCTTCACCGCAAAGCTGTACAAAAGTATCTGTTCAGATTTCAGTAAATCCAGCCATTTGTAGTTAAATCGCCAAGTTTAGTCTCTTTTGTTAGGGAATCCTGTTTTTAGGGGTCAAAATGTTTATCATTGACAAGTTAATTTTCATTTCGTTTATCAAGGGTCTTAACAACTGAGGGCATTGGCAAGTTTCTATTCAAAGACCCATAATACAGTGCGACGTTAAGCACCGCCCTCGCCGTTAGATTGGTCTGACAGCTGGTGGATTGTGCGACATGGCTACAAAGGCATCAAAAATTCTATTCGTAATGTTTCAATAAATAAGTCGACTTAAACGATAAAAGGCTCTGTTTTGTCGTAGCATCACAAGACTTGCACCTCCCAATGTATTGTGTTCGATCAGTGGGTGGGACGGTCTTGTGCTTACACAAAGATTATTGTCGTGTTTCAAAGAAGAAAATTATTTAATTTTATAGAAATTGGAAATTGAAAAACTGAACATTTAAGATCAGAACGACGCAGCACCTTTGTAAACCTTTGAAATCAAGGATTTGAAGAAAGCCAGTTGAGGGCAGCCATCTGTTACCTTTTAAACATAATTATTTAAGAAAACAGAGGGGACGGGCATGGCGACTCAGTAGGGAATGCCTCCTTAATTTCAAGCTCTTTGCTCTAATAAAAACAGCAGCAAAATTCGTGTTTATACATAAACAACCTGGAAACGTTGTTACAAAAAAGGTTGTTGCGTCATAAAAAAAACTGGATTCCTATACGTTCGTTGTGTCAAAAAAGAACGTCGTCTGCCAGTTGGCTAACTTAACCAAGTAAGCACTCCACCTACATCTAAGAACAGTAGCCGTAACTTAGAATACTAAGAAAGCCTCTGTCCAATGAAAAACAACGAGCACGATTTTGGAACGGAAAAACATAGCTATACTTTTCAGCACAAACCAACGACCTATCACGGAACCATGATTTCAAAAGTAAATTCAACTTTATCGTCATTTTTTCAGGCACGGAACTGTTTCGATTCCGTCGTTCTCTAAGCTTTGTGGTAAAAGTTTCGGCTAGCAGAGAGGATGGACACTTGTTAAGTTGAGTAAAGGGTTACGTGGGCCATACTTTACCTTTGGTATTTTCCACAGAGAGTTATCACGATAGACACGTTGCGGACCTAAAAGAAAGAAAAGGCATCAGGCATGAAGCGGGCGAAATAAAAGAATTCGTCCGAAAGTCATTGGTGACGTTAAAGTTCCATTCGTCTTCTTCATCGTTCTTCTACCTTCATCGTTCTGATATATCAAGGTGGTTGATGTAACACAGATACAGGTGAAGGGCAGCAAGAGAAGATGGAAACGTTTTACAAAATGCTGAAAACGATCTTAGAACGTCAAGACGGAAACTAATTCTGTCTGCACAAAGCAGGACTTTGTGCATGAAACAGCTTGAAGGGGTAACTGTGTCAGCTTCAAATACAGCCTTAGGGAAGACGACAAGTCCAAGGTGATTCAGGTGGAATCAGTTTTAGGAGAAAAGACTGTCTCATTGCCCAATCAAACGCAAGAAAAAGAAGTTTGGATGATGACCCAATTAGGATTTACTGACAGTGAGTATTGTGACTATGTAACTCCCATACTGCATTCAGCATGAGGCGTTTAACACATGCAACTTGTGCCCACACATAAAACACATGAAGTCACAGCCTCACACAAAACTATAGAAGTACATCTACCTTTGACGGTTCAGCCTAGGTTGTCTGTTGCCGTGTAAGCTTTCGTGTTCTACCAATGGCCTCCGGCGGAATGCATTTAATCAATAAAACTCTAAAAGTAAAACAAATTATGCCAAATTTAAAAATGAAAGATTTCAAAGACAAAAAAAATGGACACAAACAACGCAGTAGATAAACCTATTGTCATGATTGGGTTTTCAGCTATAGCCCCCCTTCTTCGTATGAGAAATAAAGCGTTTTGATATAGACATTGAGGAAAGACGGGTCTCGGTTTGGAGGCCTCGTTTCTAAAACAACTGCACCAGCTCAAATGGCACCGATCATCAGAACAAGATCATTAAGTAGCAGCCAAAGTTTTAAATGCGAGAGGTTTCTCTGGGAAAAACTGGGATTTTCTTATCATTCTTGCAAATCATTCATTTTTATAACACAACACTTTCTTAGTACTAGTTAGCTAAAATTACACAGTAAATTTGTTAACCAATACTTTCAAATAAACAAATGAATATTTTATCTTACTATTGTTATATCGCTATTTTACTAGATATGAAGCTGTTTTATGAATAATTAAGTTTTTCACAGAGCATTTTATTTAGCATTTAATTCAATTCATGTGGAAGGGAACTGGTACTCTGTTGTTCTCAAGTATGAATAAAAAACGAAAAAAGGCGAATTTTCACAGCCAGAGCGCATGTGTGTGGCTGTGAAATAATATTAAGTTAAATTACGTCTATTATAGCTGTCTCCCTGGGGCGAACGTTCGCGCCCTTTTAAGCGAATGGCAGCTTTAATGTCAGTTTAACTTTGTTCGTAACGGTAAATTGGCAAACAAATACAGCCTGAAATCACTAAGAAAATACACAATTTCAAATTGAATGATAAGATAAATCAAATTTGAATCATAACCAAAGTTGAATAATATTATGGATTAAGAACAAGGCATGCCCCTGCACCCACAACGTGTTTAATCTACTCCCATCTGAGCCCACCCACTTACAACAGTTGCAAGCTCTTTTGTGAAGATTCAGGGTTTTAGGTTCGAAAAATGGTAATCGGCTGACCTGGAGAAAGCAGCCATGCAGCTGATTTAAGTAAATCTTACCGGAATTTATCGAGTTATTCAAATGCATAAAACAAATTTATCTTAATAACCGGTGGGCAGATGACCCTCAAATTCTACTCATCAATACTCGTTGAATTCCAAGTAAACCAATAAGAAATGCAAGAAATTATTGCCTTATTCACAGTAATAACTCTCAGTATTGCAATCAATATCGTATTCCCTCTAAAGAACGCCACGGTGTTTATAACAAACTCCAAATGCGGCCTTCAATAGAGGGCGGCGTTTATCAGAGGGCGGCGTTTATCAGAGGGCGGCGTTTATCAGAGGGCGGCGTTCATTAGAGGAAATACGGTAGTTTTATAACCCTGGCCAAAGTGCGGTATTTAAGTACCTGGCGTCCCAGCAGTTCAGAAAATCCAGTGTGAATATTCAAGGGCCAGAAGAAGTAAGGACAATTCAGTCGATCAAATAACGACAAATACTGTTTCAGATTTGATTTTTAAGGCATCTTAGAAATTGGGTCAAGGAAATAGCAGATGTCATAAGCATTTTGGGACCTAAGTTCGAAGAATTTAAGAATTTTTTGCGATGGTGATAATGATCGTTATAACAAAAAATTTGCGATCAATGTTCTGATGTTTTATACTCTGAAGAGTGCCAAACGAAAAGCCTAAGTACGTTTCAAAATGTTTGCTTTTTCAAATCAATTTTCAACTTTTGTACCAACAAAAAAGTATGAAAACCGTTCATGAGGGAAAACGGGCAGTTCTCTCACCTTTAGTACGGAACAGGTTGTCAAGCTTGAGATCTAGGTTGGGATTGCAATCGACCGCCTTGTGTCGAAGATAACCACAGTTTCCAGTTGCTATCTTACACTGTTAGAAAGCCGCAACTGAAAGAATTCAAAAAATTACAAAGTCATTTAATGTAACAAGCCATCATGATGGAATCTTTATTTAATTAAATTGGTACGTTACTCATCACGGCAATGAAAGCTGAAAATAATTCAAATTGATTATGATTATTATCAAATTGCCCGACCAAGATTGTGTGGTTTTCTGTCGACAAAACCCGCTGAAATTCCGGTGTTCTTCAACTATCATTGTGTGGTAGACAAGCAGTTGTGGTTCAGCCATTCTATTTAGGTCGGAGTAGCACTAAAACCGAGGGGCGCAATGTTCAATTCATAAAAACTTACGTGCCTGCTACTACAATGCGAGGAAGTTCACGAAAAACAGAAAAGAGGTTCACGTGCTAAACAGAGCTGCTCTTTCAATTTGTATAGAGCCTTCAACACGTAATGATAAACATTACGGTTTGGTGTTTGAACGTTTATGTAAATTTCTTAAAATCTTAACCAACATCAGTCTGAACTTACTCATTAATAGAGTTCATATGCCAAGAATATGTTCTCAAGCACGCACACTTTAGAAGCAGCGACCTATTCAGCTTAAGTTGCTGGTCGAGATTCCACATTTTACGACGGCGGCGGTGGGATTTCTTGCCTCTCGTAAAGTTTTAGTTATTTAGTTGTGAAACATTTAGCCCTTTGGTGATATATCTTCATTGCGAAGTACAAGGTATATTTAGAGTCTGTCTGGAGAACAGTTAACATTGTTATTCAGTTTGAACTTTTTCAGCTCAAAAATCAGCAAAGTTGTTTGTAAGGAAACCAGATTTGTATTTCAAGGAGGTAATGAATATACGTATATGAGCAGGAATTTCTTACGGCTTAATTAAAACGTTTTATTCTTTATTAAGGCACGGCCATCTTTATCTTCTTCAGATGTCAACTAGCACCATGGTGGGAAATATCGCCCCTGACGGTAGAGCGATAGAATTCACTGGCAGTTATTTCAGCTGGCGATTAAGGGACCGACGATAAAACAGCCGGCGTTACCAAAAGACAGGTTCAAAAAGGAGGACGTAAAGGCATGTTAAAAATTGTAAGATGACTTTCACTTCCTTCAATTCTTGAAAAAGAAGATATTCAGTGAAAGATTTCATGATACACGGTGCAATCGACCATCAACTTGTTTCGCAACACCATTGCGAGACAAGTTGCAAGCGAAGTTGCAAGCGAAGTTGCACCGAGTAACATAAGCTTAATTTTTCATCAGATTTAGTGCAATACCTAAAATAGATGGATCGGCAGCAAAGACCAGCATCGAATAATGGAACATGCTTACCTGCATGCATGACAATTAGTGATCGAAGAGCAAACCAAGATATGATTTTGTATCAGTTGCCAAGATCACAGGTATAGCGTAAAGGCAGTCACGCAGAAATAACGTGAACATTTGGGAGGGACGCGAACATTTGTTTGAAGTACAGCTTTTGTTCATTAATTCTTACAGTTAAAAGTGTAGAAAGGACTACGGTATGGGAGGTTAAATGCGCAAGAGGGTTACAAATTCTTTCTAATTGTCAATGGAGCCCCCCCAATAATTGTCAAACTGTAGTATATTTCCTTTATAACAGTGTACTGAATAAGACGGAACACAATGGGCGCCCCCCCCCCGCCCCCCAAATATGAATTTAGTTCCGACGGCACTGCTTGTCAGATATCCAAGACTTTATATAATTGATTTTCGGGGGCTCCCAAAGCAACCTGTGCTGTGATCCTACTTCCAAAGCAACCCCGCCAACAAGCTTCGAGGGCCACATGGGATATGGACGTTCACAAGGAACGCGCGAGCGAACAAAAAGATTGCAGGGCGGTCAATCTTTATGGACCCCGTCCCCCCTCGCAGGCCTTACAAAGACATTCGTTCGACAAGGGGGAAATCATCTTTTCTGCTTCTGCAACTGGACTCTCCGTGCAACTGCCGTACTTGACGGGCAGTGATGCCAGGTGGTAATTATGCAGGTAACACATTAAATGCAACAACTAACACACATGCAAACACCTCCCATCGAAGCGTACACTTCTCTATTAATCGAGTGATAAGATTTAAATTTTATCAAATGTTTCATATTCTCCCGCCAAGTTCATGCAGGAATCTTTAGTTTCCCCTTAAAGTTACTCCTCCTTTACAAATACATTACTACATGCGTTAGGATCGCCAGCTGTCTATAGGCCTATTTTTTCGAATTTTGGTTTTAGTAGCTTTTTTCATTTAGCTATATTTTTTTTATTAGGAATACAAATAAGTCGATAATTCGTGCGTACAATATCTGCTTATTTTTTTGCCTTTAAACAGGGCTCCAGCATGCCCTTTCCGAGTTGTTGAGATTTGGAGATGCGTCCGTATCTTGGGTATAATTGGTCCATCGTGGATTTATCGAAATCATTTGATTGAATCCCCCATGATCTACTAATTGGGTGCAGAACAGAATTCGAACCCTCTATTGAAGCTGGGAAGGATTCCCTGGGTAAAGATTGAGAAAAACGGTTTTGAGGTATGATTCCAAAACGTGACCGTGTAGGGCAGTGGGAAGAGCAGCAACTTACAGTGGGTTCGACCTACGTATTGCAAATTAAAGGCCCAGAGTTTCACAGAAATTTCCGGTCAAACTCCATAAAAAACTCGATGAAAAAACTTCATAAGATGTACCGCAAGGGGCCTTACTTGGACCTTTACTTTTCAACATCTTTATAAACGGGGATTGTGGCTTTTGAGGTGGTGTGGCAACCTCCTTGGAAGAAAAAATCATTGTAAAAACGAGAAGGTTTTGTCAATTAGAAGTGGGTCATCGGAAAATTTTCAGATATGTCGGCAACTGATCCCATCGTACCTTCTTGGTTATCTGTAAGACATCTTAGTGTACACATTGACTACACACTCAACTTTGAAATAGATATGGAAAAGGTTAACCAGAACGACTAGGATCATATCTGGAAGTAGAAAGGTCAAAGCTACTGTTACATTTTCTAATGATGTCAAACTTCTGCTAAATCTAAACGATTTGAAGTAAAGTTGCAAATAGTGGAAGAAACAGAACCCACAATCATGCATTGAGAACTTCATAGCTGTTGTACCAAACAGTTACACAAGCTCCCCACACGGAGATCTCGGCGTTGCAGAATTAACTGCCAACTCTTAGTAAGTCTCATATAGAAAACCTTTAGCGGCGTTTTGAAAACGACCTCTTTTAAAAATTTCAAAATAAATCGTTTTTGAGATGGCAACATCTGTGTCTGCACCATTTGTATTCAGCTTGGCGTGTTCGACTATATTTTTGAATAGTTGGTCTTTTTTATAGTTGATAGAAGTTAACGTACACCAAAATGCGTACTTAATGAAAACGCACAATATCAGCTCAGCAAGTGCGTACTAGAATTTACACTGACAGTCACAGTGATCGAGAAGCTTCTTCTTGTTTAAAAAAGGCACAACGAAGGAGCATAAACAGATACACCTCTTGAAACTTAGCAATGAACATATTATTATCAAGCTAGAATGTACGGATGACGCTTTATGACGGATTGTGGGTTATATGTCATTAGTGTACTTGCATTATATCCAACTATAATGAAATTTGACAAACAAACAAAAGAAGATACAGTCCTTTGACAGTCACAAGTAAATGGTATTAACAGATTTCGCTTTTTGATAATTAAAAATATATAGAGAAACAAATAATCCAATAATGATAACATAATTAAATTCTTTCTTTTTTTCTATCACCATCGTTGAATATTGGGAAACGACCGCCGATATCCCGATATCCTCGGGCAAAGCAATTGCTTGTTGATGTTTAACTTGGTGATGTTGAGCTTGGTGCATCAGCAAGATCGATCAACTAAGAATGCGCCATTGCGTTGAATAATCTCCTCTTGCAGGACAAGCTGATCAGCAAGCACGCACGTCATTGGTAGAAGATTATTAAACTTCATTGAGAATTAGCGAGGCTATATCCAGGGCTACTAAATAAATCCAACACAATTGCTAGATGTTGGTCGAATTCCCGTTGCGTGTAAGTTCTAACAACCTTTCTACAAGAAGAGCTTTGCTTTGTCTGAAAACGCCTCCAAGCAAGCTGCTTTCAAGCGTTTTATGTTTATTCTTATCTCTGTTAAATTATCAATTTTCATAACCGTATGTAATGACATAAGCAGGCCTTTGTCTAGATTCGATATGGCGCCCTTCAAGTTGCAAGTTATCACCACTATCCGAAAGTTTTCAGCCTGGTATCTCAAATCTATTTTATCTATAAATGAACCACATGCTGTGAAACAAAAAAGGCAAGATTTGTCAACAACATAATTGTGTTTTAGAAAGCTTTTGACGTGATCTCTCCTCCCAAAATCCTGCGTTTGGATAATATTTTTTCAGAATCTGACGAAGGGACAAAACAAAAGCCTACACTACTGGTGAGAGAATTCAAGTTTGACAAGGTCTGATTTTCAAATGTTGGTTATAATCTCAAACTGAAAGCTCTTGAATAATTAACGAGATTTTAAAAGCTCTTGTTGTGAATAACCAAGACTTGAAATGACTTCATTTATAATTCAGTAGACACAGCATTTCAATAAAATAGAAACGACGAGAAAATCGCTTCTCTTTGGTTTGCGGTTACGCCAATTTTACGGCAACGCAAGGAACGGCTGGCTCTTCCTTGGTGTCCAGGATGGCGAATGCTTTACGAACTGCATGAGGGGCATCGAGTATTTTTGGTAGCAAAAGTTCGTTAATGTTATCTTCATACACAGTTGCTTCGTGTAAATGTTGATATTCATGATTTCTTATTCAAGAAAGCGACCGCGTAATGAACCGCAAAAACTACTCGATATGTGATTTACGATACGTAGTTAAAAAGGGAAAGTTAGGTCATTAGACTTTCACATTTAAAAATGGCCTGCTTTTTTCTGTTTTGGTTCTTTATTTGGTTCTTTATTTGCAACGGCGGGATCTGGGTTCCGCTTGATGGGCTCCCTGGATGAGGCCTGGTGTGCGGTGTTCTGTGGGTTGGTTGTGGCTCTGTGGTTGTGGCGGCTTTGCTCTGCATGGTTTTTCGTTGTACCTCAATGTAGCGTAGTGTTTATTGGTAAGGCGTGGTGTAGTGTTATGTTGCGTTCTTTTGTTAGTCGATTTAAAGATTATTGTTGAAATTCATTGTAAGAGCCATTCGTAGTGGGGACTAGATGACCATGTGTCTTTTCCCGCTATTATTGGCTCAGGTTATTGTATTGTAATTTCTTTTAATGTCATGTATAAAAAAACCTCATTTCATGACTTTGCTTCTATGTCTAATTCTATTCACTTCATTTCATGCATCTGGTTTTACGTCTAATTCTATTCACTTCATTTCATGCATCTGGTTTTACGTCTAATTCTATTCACTTCATTTCATGCATCTGGTTTTACGTCTAATTCTATTCACTTCATTTCATGCATCTGGTTGTATGTCTTATTCTGTTCACTTCATCTCATGCCTCTGGTTTTATGCCTGAATCTATTCTGACTCTGTCCTATTGCTGTTCCAGTCTGTAATATCTTTAATCAACCTTTGCCTCGTTTCAGTTAACATCTGCTTGCTTCTGCCTCTATTTCATCTTCCTCCATGACTCCCTTTCTCCGGTCCCTGCTCAGCTCCCCTTCCTCTTCAAGTTAAAGTTCTTCTCATCTCTTATCCTGATGTGTTCTGCTATTTGCTTCTGCAAACTTCTTGATTTCTCATTCCAGTCGTTCCATTCCTACTTTTTGTCATTATTTAGTTTTTATCTTTTCCAACTTGTTTTCTGTTCCATCTTTGACTTACCTTCTAGCTCTGCTGTTCTATTTTTGTGCTGGAAGTCCCTGGTTTTTCTTTCTGGGCCCAGGTATGTTTGTCCCTGTTCCATCCCCATTTCTGCTCCAGGTCTGTCACTGCTCTTTCTAGCTTCCTGCCAGTCTCTATGCCCGCTATAGCCAACCAAACTAACACATACTTGAGGTGAACTATGCTACATAAGACTGATGCCAAAGCAGATGACTAACGTGTTGTTCCTAGAATGGCTAGCTCTTTTTGCAGAGAACACACCTTGCAGGTCTAACATTTCATTAAAAATCATTTTTGTTTATATGAGAAGAGAAATAGCCCACCTGAACACGATCTCGCTAATGTGTACCCGAGAACTCACTTAGAAGTCAAATCCAGCCTTCGTATAAGTCTGGTCCTTCTCCGTATAGACATCACCTAAAAAGGGGGGCCAGTTTCTCTTTAAAATAGTATCGTCTTTTTATAAAATGTCCTTTACCCAACCTAACGGCATAGTCCTCCTAGCCCAGGCATTTTTTCTGGTAAATATTGGACTATGAACAAGTCATGAACATAAAACCTCGAAGGCACAGCCTTAAGCATTTGAATCTTTATTAGTTTAGTCCATGATTGATACATTAGGCCTTGAATCACACTGTTATCAATGGGCGGCGATGGGTTTGCTGAATGTTAAGTATACAACTTCAAACGTAAATCGAAACAGTTTTGTCCAGTACGGATGTCACAACATTTTCCAAGAATGTACTAAAACCAAAGATTTGTAAAAACGTGCTACTGAAAAAACAACAAAACAACTTGCAGACAAAAAACAAAAAAATTAGGGAGCATTGACGCGAATTGCCAGCATATTTGGAAAGTAAAACCAAATTGCCAGACATCCAAGTAGCATTTGCTGCAGGTTATACATAAGGAACGACCACAAAAAGACAATTCTAAACGTGATCATCATGAAAATGATCAATTTATACAAATGATCGAATTACCTTCTTTAAGCAAAATGTTAAGGTGTTCAGGGAATTAGCATCATGCATCTTGCGAAACAGTCTAGAAAGAGGAACTGACTGACTGCCTCTACCATACGTTTGTTGCTGTTGTTGTTGTTTTGTAAGACAAGAAGATAGGACACGGCCTAAATAAGTTTTGTGACTACGGCTTATTATAACTGTGTAATATACAGGACGTTTGTAGCACGAAACTTTCTCGTAGAAGCTTGAAAAAACTGTAGACAAGGACATCAATCACTCCGTTGAAAAGACACTCCGTTTAAACATTGACAAGAGACCCAGCTCTTTCTACAGATATCAAAAGTTTTTCATCACCTCTGCCTTTAGCTGCTGCTCATCATTTATTTATATTTTTACTATTTTGTCACAATTTCTTAACATCCTTACTCTAATCGCATCTTTGTGATGTACGCGCGGGAAACATTCAATCAAAGTTTTTTAGTTACGGTCTTTAAATTGGAGTCAAGCGACCGTCCTAAAAAAGTTTTTGACGGCCTCTTGCTTCACTTCAGCGTTAACAATTTAATTGGACTGGTTCGAAACTTCACGGATTAAAACCAACGACTTTTGGAAAGCCAATGGTAACTTTTTGAGGTGGGTGTTCCGAATTTTACAGCATCACATTTCAAACTCTAAAAAAACCAGCAGCAGAGGTGATAGACCGCAATCACTCAATATGTTAGAAGTAAACGATATCGGGTCTGTAAAGAGGGACCTTAGAAAAAGATACATTAGAGATACAAAGTTGCTGTTGCTGCTAGCTGTGGGGCTTCGCCTCGTAATGAATCAAGCAATGAGATTTCTTGGTGAGTCTATGTGTAACTCCATTGTGTTTACGACCAAACTGTACAAATGGCAACGAAACGTCATTTATACTCACTGCGACGCCGATCGCAGTAAGCAATGTAAGCTTAATTTACTCATTTGATACCCGTTGTAGTGTACAAATAAAGATTTCAATCTAAGGCTAGTATTTCTTCCTTGAACCATGGTCACAAAATTTCGTCTTCATCGTTGGACAGTTTCAGAGCATTTATTAGAAATGAATGAAGAATCTGGTACCCTTGTCTCACCAAGTGACTTGATACTATTCAAATCAGGTGATTCACACAAATAAAACGAGGGGTAGAATTGTTGGCGTTCACAACAAGAAATATTTGAAAAGCCAGCTTCCATTGGCGGCATTTGCTTTTAAGTCTGAACAGAGCTTGGCAAAGATGACCAAATAGAAGGCGTAATTTGCGTAACGTGATAGACTGATGAGGTTCGAAAGGAGCAGATTCAGACAGATCAGTTGACCAACGATAATCTGGGCAAAAAAGAATACGATCTGCTTGAACCACAAACACAATCAGACAGTACATTAGACGCTATTTACCTCAAACATGAGCGTCCTTGCCTTTGTGGACCAAGAGTAAAAGCAAACTCACATGCCCTAATTGCAGAATTCGATTGAAGCGAAATGTAAGGCAGCAAATAAACTGTCAAGTACATTATAAGGTCATCAAACACTGAATGGAACAGTCAAATCAGATTTTTAACGAAAGACGTTTCGCAGAAAGTTACTATCAGGGTTGCACATCATTCATACAAAACAGAATGAAAGAAAATGTCGATTAGGAGAGCAAAGGAATAGTACGGAAGAGGAGCAAAGAGTTCAATGGCATCACAGATCGATTTTAGAACATTAAAACTCAATGTTAAACGCCAAAATACTGCTGATAACAAAATACTTATAATTTACATCAATTATATATTAAGGATTTCTATCTCGTTTCAAGAAAGGTCAAAATTTGGTTGGATTGGATGGGGTCTGTGGCAAAACTAACACAAACCGTGCTCAAACCATAGACGAAAATGACCTCAACTAAATGTCTGTTAGAGTTTCAAGGCAACGTTGCCGGGATTTTACTGACCAGCTTATCAGCAAGTTACGAAACTCGCTGTTAAAATACAATGTACCCAAATCCACGTAGTGATCGTCTCGCTGGAGTTTTTTGCTTAAGTACGACCAATTAAATGTATAAATCTTAAAAATAATTTTCTAATGCAGCTTTTATTGTATGGTGATGGAAACTTTTCCGATGAACCAAATAAAAAGATATTCCTGCTAACTCTAGAATTTATCCAAAAATCTGTTCGATTCCCATTTCGGTAAAGGTGTTCTTTTTTCTTTGTATTTATTTCTTTTAGTTCATGTATCTAGCATCTAAGTGTTGATTTTAATCTTTGTGTCCAAATGGCCCCGGGGTAGTCATAGCCTTCTGCTCCCCGGGGTATCGTCAAAGTAGTATTGTATAGTTGTATTGTATTTAAGTAGAGTAGCTTGTAAATCTGTTTTGCAATCGTTTAGTGGATAAATTAAAAAAAATGTATCCAAATAGATTCTTGAAGAAACTGGTGCCCAAATAGGATTTCGTCTCCACAGGACTTGGCCAATTTTTAAATGAAAGGCCGGTAGATTGCGCTGTTCCTCCCTGGAATAGTTTTTCAAGCGATCAATATAGTAACCATACATACAAACCCAATCATAGTAAGGTGGTTTTTTGCTAATATTTCTATATGCACGCGGCACAATCTTAGCAGTACCCGCTACATGTTTGGGTTTTTGGTGGGCCTTTTTCGATCCAGTACTGGGCATATATTCTAAAGTAATCCTTGACAAGTTTGCTTTTTCAACGCCTATTTTGAATTCTTAACGTCTCAAAATTGTTCATAGTTTGTTTTTGCATTATACACCAATGTCGTTTCAAATAAGACTCTATTACGTTCGTTTAAAGGGTGCTTCAGAAGATACACCCCCGAAAAATGACCCCATCCACACTTACTGCACCAATTTCGAATCAATCACAAAAAAATTGTACATAGTCGGACTAACATTCGGGGGTTCATCCTAATCTGAGCAAAAAAATCGGGCAATGAGGTTTCACCGAACGATATCGTAAATTGAACTGGTGGTGAATTGGAGTGGAGGCAAAGAAAAATCGCATCGATATGATAAAACGTAAGTATGAACTACTTTAGGTTCCGGCGTGATCAGTGTGGCTTGAGATTACCTCTACAGCCATGGTAGGCAATTGGTTGTTTAAAGAACCTGTCTCCAAAATCAATACGATGTAATGTCATGTGATCAGTTCAGATCCACCAATAGTACTCCAGGATGAAAGTGATATTGTAGCATATTAGGGCATACCCTTTACTTATAAATTGGCCCCAAAACGAAAAATACTGGCAAATCTATCGATAGTTCTACATTTTCAATTTTTAGGAAACAAAACTAGTGTTTTTACAAAAGAAACAACTAAAGGTACAAAAGGGAAGCGGTGCAATTTCAAGGAGACCGTCACTTGACTGGAAGAGCAAGTATCAAAATTGCAGTGCATTCATGTCAATGAGTTCAACATATATTTTCAAAATTCAAATAAGGCAAAATAACCGGTAACAGCATCGGATCATGACATACCGTAAATTCTCGAATAAGCGCCCTACTTGAATAAGCGCCCACCACCCCCACCTTAAGAAACGGGCGCCTATTCGAAATTTTAACCAAAACGAGTTTCGAAGTCGTATGTATTATTCTTACAGGAACGGTGAAGGCAGTTAGCCAAAAAGTGTAGAAATAAAAACAAAATTGCTCTAGTTTTCATTCGAGTAATTCTTTATTTAATTTTTCATAGCAATTAATACACTCTCAAGTAAGTAGGATTGGAAAGCGCAACCGAGTATTTTGTATTGTGGCGATATATAAATTTTTCATTATTATTATTATTACTATTATTATTATTAAGTATATTTATTCCGATTATTTTCTTTTCTATTTTCGAAATAATTCTTTTACTTGTTTGTCTCTGCATGAATAGCGTTGACATCCACAACTCCTGCTTAAACAAGCGCCCTTCTTCGGCCTCAGCGCCCCCAAAATGGGGAAAAGAGGATTTATCCTTGGGATTCCTTGCAGTTGGCCCCAATGTCCATGTTCAGTTGGCAGCATTTGATTGCCTGCAGCAATGTTCAAAAACTACATTTGAACTTTGACTCACCTCTAATAAGTGCAAATTTTGTCATCAGTTCAACCGTTTCTCACCAACACCCTAGTCAAATTACGTACATTACGTGACGTCAGACTCTTTTTAAAACTTGAGGAAAGCTTGCGGAGTTTTCATGCTCACAGGAGCCTTCGTTTTAAGTTTAGGCTAATGGATTGGGTGAAGAACACTGCTACAGTTAAAATATTTGCTACAGTAGTAGTTAAAACCTTTTGACTCGAATCTTGCATACCTCTTCAAAGGCATTATGCATTCCTAAAAAGCATTAAACTTTCGAGAAGCGCCAAAAGAAGACACGTTAAAAGGGTTTATTTAAACCGTGTGTTCCTGTTCCTCTTTCGAACTGGGTACAACCTGGAGCTACAATCGATTGTTAAAAATGATAAAAGTCATCTGTCCGGTCATAGGAATGAAATTTTGAACACACGCTCTTAGGGTAAGAAACTTACTTTTTAAATAATATTTTTAAGCTTTGAGTATCAAATATTTTAAGCTCAGTTTCTCGCCCCTATATTATGGGCTTGCAGCTTTCGATGAGCTCCGTTGAAGTGATACCATTGAATGTGAACGCATGCGGTGTTGATACCAACATTCTATAATACTCATCTCGTTCTTTCTGCAATTTCTGCCTAAATAAAAACTGTAACCAGATTAACTATACTGTTTCTCTTCGTATGCCTTTTTCTCAACTCTTTTTCTTCCAGATGAATAACCCTGCATATGTATCAGCTTTGACGTGCCTTTGTTTCGATGTCACTGAACTGGTCATCTGGCTCAGCTACACCTGTCCCCCTCGGTTGACGCTCCGTACACCAGGATTATGTTGTCCAAAAGGACGATATCCAGGCAAAGATGGTTATTTTGGCGAATCAGCCTAACGATAATGTTCTTTACTCAAACCCTTTTAAAAAACATTGTATTTAATCGATCGAGATACAAATCATTTCAAAGGGGAGACAATCTTATCACATCGAGATCAAATGGCTTTAATGGACGCGATAAAATGGCGATCATAATAAGATAAGTTCTCTTTCATAGCACCGTATTCTTAGCCATATAACCAACAAATTTCGCTTGTGCCAAGGGGTCCGCTACAGTTAACGATTCCCATCTAGATAGAGTTCAACTTTATCTAAGAATTATGTTTTGAATGGGATGACGTCACAATTAGTCTAAACACGGAGTCCCAAAACTCGCAAAACCAACAATATTCACGTAGACACAGTGAAAAATAGTTGAGTTTATTGCAGACCTAGAATATTGAGAGCAGTTTTCAGGGAAACCCAACAGTTTTTGAAACACAAAAGACTGAAAAAAGGAACCCTAGTCAAAGAAATCAAATGGAGACCCAAACACAAAACCAATGTTAGTCTTGCTTGGAAACCCGGTATCTTAAGCAATTTAAACATGCAGCTTGGGTTCTGAAAACATATGCTTTACTAAGCTCCCGTTTGCAGTTCGTCAAACAACGGTCATGGTCATTGAAGCCAGGGGTTAGGGCTTGAACACCGCTTTTACGTATATTTAGAAGCAGCAGTGTTAAGCCAAGGAAGCTTTTCCTTCAAAGATAAACATTGGTTCCAGCAGACACTGTGCTATAAGCCTGCCAAATTTTATATAGAAACTTGGACAAACTTGGAGAAATTTTCATAGACTTATTAGCCAAACTAGCTGGGGTTCTGACACATAACGACTTGGGATGATGTGGAGGAGCAGACAGCTTATCCTGGAATATCACGCCCAGCGAACGGACCTCAGACTAAGAATCTTGAATAATCCTAAAGAAGATCTTGAATAATCCTAAAGAGGAGACAATCTACAATTTAAGAAAAGCATTCATATGAATACGAAGAATGATAGGCACCTAAATCCCACCTAACACATAAATCATCCCATGCATTTGAATATTATTGGATTTAAAATTAACGCACATGGTCTCTGCGAGCCAAGTCAGCATCAAGATTGTCATTATCCGCACATCAATTCTGATGATACTGGCTAAGCTCAAAATCTTTTTAGCAAGGTAGAAATGACGAGCAAAGCAGCTATCCTTCATCAAAATACCAATTGTCTTACAGAATCGTCTTAAAGAAATATTAGAAGCTTAAGATACACAAGGGCAAATCTTCTAAAACCAGCCTTTAGAAAGATTACGTTTTGCTCCGTAGTAAACAAGACTTTTCTCTTTAAAACAAGTAGGGCGGTGACGGAGTAATCATTTACAATGTTAACAGTATAGGCTGAATGAAATGCTTAAAGGTTTAAATCCAATCTGATTCTGTCCCTAAAATGAGACTTCACCACCACTAATTGCGTCAATGAAATGCTACATAAGAAAGGTTTATTTCTATCCACTTTCTTAAGTGACACATGAAAATGAAACAAGATTAAAAATAATTCGTAAAAAAGACATTATAGGATGCTATGCGTCCTAAATGGCTATGCAGTCATATTGCCAGCCTCGAGGTTTTACTGGGTATGGAAAATTTTAAGCCAAACACAAAGCATTTAAGGATGTTAAAAATCGGCTTACAAAAGGCCCTGGCAAACTGCAAAAACATTTCACTACTTCTTGAATTTAACCATTTGTTAGGAGTCAGAAGATTGATAGAACTAACACCTACTAAACAAAGCAGGAACCAATATTCATTGCACGAGCGTGCGCATGACCAAAATGAGACCAAAAGTTTGGTGAAAAGTTCGTGACGGTGGACCAACCGACACAAAATCCCAAAAATATTTGTTTTTGACTTTCCTAAAACATTGCCTAAAATCAATCAACAAATGTTTTGTGACAAAACAAGGTGACCGGCCTAACAATTGCTTTAAAAATGTTAAAAGAAATGTTGTGTCAGTTTGGCAGCCTCAAAGAAAGTTTGAGTGCTGGTGCAGCTTGGCTGTATTGTATGTCATTGCATACGCATCTCTTGATCATTTATCGAATAGGAAGGAGTTGAAGCTAATAGGTTCATTAGGATCCCGCGTTAAGTGTCGATATTGTTACATGCTAAGCTGATGTCTGCTTTTTCAAACCCCAGTCAAACGATCAAACATTTAACCCAACATTTCCCAAACATGTTTGACCACCGTGATGGGCCGCCTGACATCGTTATTTCCGCCAAAATTCCTTTGCTTTTCCCATTTATATCGATATATTTTTTCTATTCTATCGTCATCACATAGTCTGCTTCTTTTAGTTCAGCAGCTCTTTCCGGATCATTTTAATGACTAACTTTTATAACATCGCTTCAGCTCTACCTACATCTTACCCTCGTTTTCATTCTTTTTCGGTTTTTTTATTTTTTTCCATTAAATTCTTATTCCAACACGATATCCCATCAGAAACCTATATACAAGTTGTGATAAGCTAAAAAAACTAATAATGGAAGACAAAATTTTAAAAAATTATTTAATAATATGTGTGAATTGAATTTGACGTCTGATCTTCCTGGGAGTCGTGTTTCAATTCGGGCTTTCTGAGCTCTTCAAAAGAGCTTTTAATTTTCGTTTGAATTGATAGAGCAAGGGGATCTTCCTTAGTTCGGTATCTACGTTCAGTACATGACTTGGTTGTTTCACTTACAACCAAAAGGTTCCATTGCTTAGATCATGTTACTCACTTTTCCTGTTTTTCTCAGCCACTATTGGCTAACTTCTTCGCGCGATTCCGCGTAGACTTTCATTTAAACAGAACACTGTAATTAGGATCTAACTTATGTTCCATGTCTCACTGGAGTCATGTTTATTGTTGATTTTATGAAAAAGTTTAAAGTCAATACTGTCGTTTTCTGTACCGCTCGAGCCTGACTGGCTTTACGGCTGGTGATAGGAGTGGGATGATTCCATTATTTTTGCCCTAAGTGAATAATTGTTTAGGTACCTTGCCTTCGTCGGGCATGAGGATCTCAAGAGCCAATGAATGGGGTGCGGTTTAGAAAAAAAATATCAAAATGAGTGGAGAAAACAGGGGTAAGAAAGCAAGTGAAAAAGAGATGGACGGCATCGATTAACGTGCTATTACAGAGACTTCTACTTAAAACAACGATGCGTTAAAACAAAGGATGAAAATAAAAATGTTGCTAAAAGTCCTCTGCGAAAAATGTTATTAAACGTTCAGTGCAGCCATCACTATACGAGCATCAATACAACCTCCTACCCAGCCCCTTCTTAGTATGCGTTAAACATGTTAGGTGAGATATTGGGTGAAATGTTGGATTGTTTGACCAGGTCATGTATGCATCATGAATATATTTTGAAAGCTTATGTACATTTCAGCTTGATGAAAAGTTCTATCAACATGTGTTCTTATAGTCCTAATAAAGCGAAACATCAATGTATAAACGAATATGAAAATAAGTAGAGATACTCTTCCAATTTAATCAAAGCCAATAAATATTACTTAATGAATTTCTTTCTTCAACCTAGCACCTATAAAGAAATATCCATTCTTAGCAAACTCTATAGGAATTTGCAAAATAAAATTTCTGTTCCTTGTCCTTACATTGAGTTCGTTGATGGTAAAATAATAAGGCTTGAAATGATAACACCATAATAAAGAAATGATAACTTTCTGAAGGATTTGAGGATCCTTCCAGTAACTTTGCCAGTCTTAAAAGTTGGAGGCACTCTCTCAAATGCGTTAATTAAGTTTGTTTTATTAAAAGTTATAATTGTTCTTGCCGTACGAGATCTAGTTATTTTGGCTGTAACAAAATCCACGTGTTGCATCCAAAATGCCAGCTTGACCACGCCAGCTTTGTCCAGATACGAAAAATAGAATAAAATTAATTTCACTGTCTATAAGAGTTTTTAGAGGGTATTTATAATTCAAAATTGGAGATATGAAGTACTGGAGTGTAAGAGGCGATGGGTCCGAATCAAGGCTGGATAAATTATTTGAAGGCTCTATTCTTGTCACTGTGGGAAGTAAACAATGCTAGGAAGACAACGACAGTTTAAAAGGAACTGTCCACCCTAACTTCTGCCAAAAGTACGCTTTGAAGGTTACAGAGGTATGGTTGGTCAAAGGTGACGAAAGAATTATATTCTTTATCAGTTTTAAACAACCAACGTAATAGGCGTGGCTAATAATATTATAAAAACCATTAAGAGGAGCATTTCTTTCTAGTTGAAAAATAACTAATGTCGATTGAGTCTATTAAAATAGTTTACAAATGATTATCCTGGCAAAAAACAAATGAGAGAAAAAGATGCAGATTTACAATTGTAATTTTAGAAATACATATTTAACGTTGCCACCACTAACCAAATTGGCAACGATTATTACAACAAATCATTTTGTTTGCCTCTAAACCTATGCTTTAATGCTATCCCTGCCATTTCAGTTTAGGGGTCTGTGTATTTGGGCATGTAGTAAATATCGTTACTATTTGTTTACATTATTCGAGAACATCGTGATTAGCGTCTATTTTTGGGGCATGGAGACCATTTCCTACTAGGATGGAAATTTTTTAAACAATTATCAAGTAAATTTTTAAGGAATTATTGAAATACTTATGTGGTCTTCACCCGCTATTTGAAACTACGTTTTATAATGCTGACTGAGAGAATAAAAATGTAGCAAACATTACATGCTTTTCACCAAAAGGCGCAATATTGATTCTTTTTAAAAAGAGAGCTTCATTTCTGTTGCTTGAAGTCGAGGTCGAATTTGAAACGAGATCCGTTCATTAACGAGATCGGCTCATTAAATTCTAGCTGCAGTCAATTTATAACAGTGTGTCTTACTTTGAATCGGGGTTGGGGAGATGGTAATGATCCCTGCCATTGCAAGTTTCAAAATACTGTATATATATCGAAGAATAGAAGCAGTATATACTATACCGGCATTGGTCATATTTTGCTCCTAAATATCAATCGTTATGATTTTTAATAATATGCAAACGTTTTGAATGGACATCTACCTTTCGAATTAACCACCCGACTTGCAGAAATGGTGGCCTTAAGCGCAGTTACTTTGCACACAACCGTTTGGCTCATTCTTGGGGTGTTTTTAATTCCCCTAACTTCATACCGTAAGCCTAAGGTTTGTTCATAGCAACACGTTCATGAAAAGATTGAGATTTAAGATTGAGATGAAGATCAGATCTACCTTACGCACGGGTGCGCTATCAGTATCCTAGTCAACTGATCATTCGCACTGACCAAAACTCCCAATCTTGGAACGTTAAGTTAATATTGTGACAAATAAAGCCATATTTATGACGGCACATTTAACAAGTTTGTGGATTAAATTTCTTAAAAGTTTTTGAAATAAGAATTTGAAGCAACGTAAAAAAAATTCCATAAGAACTTATATATTCTATTAGAACATTTCCATAGTCCCCTTTGATCTCAAAATACAGCAACGAAACCATATTGTCTTATGTAGTGTCACTGCCACCCAGATTTTGTAAACATCTTGCAAAGGTGACTGGCAGCAAATCAAGTAAATGCAGCAAATCAAGCCATGTCATCATAACGTTAATGAAAATAATTCAAAACTAACGGTTTATTCCAACTGGGAGGGAAAACCTCATATCAAAAGGCAAGGAAAGTGTTGAATCGTGCATTGTGTCGAGTTATTATGAGAATTAGAGGAGATTGAAAGAAGGAAGGAAGTTCTTACGAATTTTATCTCGATAATTCAAGACTTAATTCCCAACTTAGCAAGAGAAATATGCTTATCAAGAATTGGACACCAAGGTCATTAGTATTTTGGAAGTCACGTAAACAAACAAGAAACGCAAAAAACCATTTCAATCTTATTAAGTCTTATTAGTCTTATTTGCTCTGAACTTGCCAAGGGTTTATCAGGTTTTAGCACAGTTACTGAAAAGAGGCTATCGTGCTGGTTTTGTTAATATTCTTTGATAACTATTTAGAAATAACTCCAAAAAGCATTTTAAAGCAAAAAAGGAAGGAAACGATTTCTTAGACTATAAGAGAGTGGCTTAGTGGTGACGTCATAGAACATATTTTCAAAATTGTAGAGTATGGACCCAATAATCTGAAAAAATAGCTACCATGAAATATCACGATGCAAGCATATCAGTTGAATTTGCTATAAGTTACGAACTGGCTATTTATGTCTTTGCCTTAGCTTGAGTTACAATGGTTTAAACTGGATCAGTACAAATAGTTTGCATTTACGGAGATGTAGCCGGGTCTAAACAGCTTTAACGACCGTGCCTTCAACTCCAATCTAAATTTGGACATTGTATCTAATAGGGTAACGTCTGTGCCATAACACAGCCAACTTCTAACTGATTAGCTTAATTTGACAAAAAATGTAGAACTCGCATCACAATTGATAGTATACTACATATACAACGTTGATACACTTATGCAATGATGTCAATACAAGCTTTTGCTTGAAAAATGCAAGAATGTTTGATAATAACATCCCATACTTCTCCAAAATCTGTGCCAGATGAAAGGTTTACTGGAACCATAACATCTGCAGTGATACATTGAAGAGAACTGTCTATTGCAGAGAGTGAGAAACTTTATATCCAGCAGCTTTCGTACATACCAAATCGTATGCAAAAATATAGAGACTGTCTTCTAAAAAGCTTTAACAAAAATAAATGCTGCCACCAAAATTTATAACGTACAGAAAGCAGGAAAATAACTGCAACCAGCTCAAAGATCAGTCCCTTTGTAGGAAGTCTTCGGGTCTTCGGTATTCGTTTACTTTCCTTAGGAAATGAATCTTCGCAAAGCTTGATGTTTGTTTCAAAATATCAAAAAATGAATAAAACAGTCTTTGCAAAGAGGATGACAAAGTATTTGTGTTCAGGGAATATGAAGCATTGAATCATCTCCAATAACACAGATATTTCTTGCTTCTTTATTCGATAGGTTTATTTACTGTAGACAACAAAGAAATAAGGTACCACCAACATACGCACAGTACACTTCTGAACCATAAAGGATGGTTATATTACAAAATTACTTTAGTGTATTAATCAATATCTATATGGAATAATCTTAAACTAGAGATATTTTAAACACAAAGTCTATCCAGTCTATGATTCTTAATGTTGGATTTCTTCCACGTCTGATTTGAGCCACATATACCCAAATAAATGTGTTGCATATGGAAAATCACCTTAATCGGCATCGTGGTACTCCTTACTAATGCACAATGCACCTTATTGTGCACCTGTGCATTATGGGTATCTATTGCCACAAGCACCCGCAGGCACCCGCAGGCACCCGCAGGCACCCGCAGGGTAGTCAAGGGGGGCTCTAATGTGTTGGAAAACGCTTGTTATAAAGTATCAAGAATTGAAATACGACTAAAAAATGTGAAAAGACTGCACTGAGGTGGTTGAAACCTAGTGAAAATAAAACCGTGCAATGCTTAATTGTTCAAGAGACAATACAATTTGAAGATTTCAGGAACTAGAAACTAATTCCTTACAATTAAATTAAGGATATTGCTTACTGAAACTCATTATAGCATGATAATTATGTACCTGCTTAATTCATAGTGAATAATTATTAACAAAAACCGGGCGTTTATGCATCTGTTGATACACTGTTATCAGATGAGATGCTTCTCTTATGCAGCCAGGCTGTATTTAAGCATTTGCGTACTAATTATTTCAATTACTCGATTATGCATAATTTATTAGCTAACATAACATTTTTCTAGTAAAGATAGTCATCGGGTATTTACAATTTTGCATTTTGGTATCAACATCACCCATCAGCTGTGTGTTATAATTACCTGTTATAAGAGGCTATCAGGAAAATCTTAGTGTCAATAATTATGCATCTGCTCTTGACATTATTTGCAATACATAAAAAATGCATACCTGAATCGAAGAGATTTGTTGAAACTTCGTAATAACGCATCTTGGCGCGAAAAAAGGTGGACATGTTCGAATGTTTCAACTGTGCACTGGAGGTATTTCAAAACAGATCACAATTACGCAGATTTGCAATTACGCATAAATATCAGTCGAAAAATCAAAATTGTGCAAAATATGTAATTGATACATCATAGCATCTCACCAAGCAATTTCAAATATTCGAACTGGCATCACAACCGCCAGTCAGAGTTACATCTGTTACGCAGCTGTCTTCACAATGGATAAATATGAGCAGACATTTTCCAATTATCTGTTGCCCTCATTACGCAACTGACAGAATAGTTTGTCATAAAAATGAAGGCGTCAAAATACATTGACATAATTATTTCCTGGCGATACACCATGCTTATGCAAATAATATAACTTTGTTTTGTATATGACGACTGTTTGCAAGATATTTTCATATAAATAGTACATTGCACATTACTACATAATCTTCCATTATAACATTATTAATACAAAATTAGTAGTTATGTCTATGTCATCTAAATTCCTTGATTATGCATGCAAATCAGATTCATTTACTGAATATGTTATAATTATTCACCACTGTCACATCAAAAGTATGGATTCTTCATGATCATCATCCTCGACCAAAATTATGCAATTTCGTAGAAGTATCAAATTTAGTTAAGAAACTATAAATCATGACGACATAATTTTAACATTTCTAATTTTAACATTTCTTAGTCACAGAACTGTATCCCTCCAACAGAACTTATGCTGAAAATTTTGAATAAAAAAATATAACTCTAAAAGACTGAATTTTGACACTGAATGATTAAAATACATTTTTTCTATCCGTTTCCGAGCTAAATGTTCCGAGCCAATTTGCCTAAATGTATCAAGTCAAATGAGATGAGCAATTGCAACCATACATGTGGGTTACAAAAACATTCCTTTAATCAAAGAAGAGTACTGTATTACTAGCGCTTCGTTTATCAACAAAGGCAATTACACTGCTACTTTCAAATGTAATATTGCTCCACGTCAGCAGATAAATACACTTCCCAGTTGATCAGTGTGTTGTGATTTGCGATAGAAGTTGCATCGACGAATAGTCGACGAATTGTCTTGCAATTGAAAGATCTACAAAAATGGCGTTGTGGCTTTGGGCAGCAATAAATTGGTGAAAGGTGGGTAAAAGCAGGATGGCCGACAAGAATTACGGATAGTCATAAGCCTGCCTAGAATGAGGAAAGTTCAAGTACACGACAATAACCTCGCTACCCAATTGAACATTCATCGTTATATTTTGAATACTCGCCTTCAGATTCCCTGTCAAAGAGAATGTTTTGTTTCTTCCTTTAGATGATAAAAGACATACATAGGCACTGGGCATACATATTGAAGCGAAAACAAGAGAAGCATATCTTTCAGCTTATCTACTATTTATGTACTGAATTAGCTGTGAAGATTTCTTCGATAACATTTATTACGTATGCTTTTTACAGATCATTTATTATGGACTTAAGATCTGCCATGTAGCATTGATATATTTCATGACGTCATCAATTTGAAAAAAGCCTATTTGAATAAACGTTATTTGGTCATTGATTCCTGAAAGTATTTTTTCATTAAATCTGATAAGTGGCTCTATTAAACATTTTTTCTATCAATTTGTGAAAACTGGCGTCCATTTAAAGGCCTAAAGGCTTCACATTCTGATATCAAATTCAGTCCACCCACACAGTCTATCAAGTTTGTCCCTTCAGGGCAACTCCAACTATGGCAACTGTGCTGTCGGCGAATTTCGATATAACTAACGCTCATCTTTTATAAATTACTTTTATACATCAAATTTTAAAATATCAACTTGATCCTGTCTCTCTTTGCAATCGTTTTAATGACTTGCAACACAACCAATACCCAACAAAAAGAGTAGTTTTTTCTTTATTAGTTAAAACAACATTTCTTCATAATTAAGTTGAGTGAAGTCAAATTGTAGATATTGTTCGTCCACAAAAGTGGCCTTTTACAAAATTCTTCTACGTAACTAAATATCGTTATCTTTTGTCATTTGTCAAGAGTGCTCCAACATGATAGGAGTAAAGGGGCGGTGGTCATCACAAAACCAATCGAATGAGCCATTCCCAATGACTTAGTCTCTTTTCACGCGCATTTTTTCCATCAAGAGGGTAGGGCGCTTTTCAGAGGAAATGCAGTATAAGTAAAAAACCAGATATGATATTTTGGTAGCCAATAACAAAAAGAGCGTTTGACTTGGGTTGATAGCGTTATGACGTAGATTCAAATAATAATGATGCAAGTCTGTTATCGATTCTGGCCCCGTTTTGTTAGTTTACTTGTGATGCTGGGACGGGTTTTCAACTACAGGGTAAAGCTGGTGGTTTCATGACCTCCATTCCATTGGCCTTTGCTTAGAGTGTGTAAGGCTTCTACAATTGGTCGGATCTCAATTTGTTTAATGGGCAACCTCTGTCAGGACAAATTCGTGAGATAAACATGAGGAATCGGGGCAATATTCCTGATCACGATTCTGACAAAAAAGTATTTTGAAGCATCTGCATTGAAAAGGAAAATTACTGAATAATGAAATTTGCAAATAAATTTAATGCGAGAACATCTTTGAGATACTCCATTTCTTTTAATGTTTTATCGACAAAAACGTTACTCTAAAAATTCGATATGTTGCTGCAATGACTTTGAACAATACTTCTGCCCTCCCCCCGTTTATTAAAACCCACCTGTTTATATGGTCTTGACCAGGAGACCCCCCATTCATTTTCAAACCCCTTCGAAAAAATGACACTAAATGGTTGAATCCAATTCGTCTCAAGTTAACCACGAGTACAACTTTACTTTACGGGATTGGAGAGGGGTGACTGGCGTAAGCACAAGCGTGGGGAGCAACCCCGGGGAGCATTTCTTTTTCTACAGCAATACACAATGTCCAAGCTAACGCGAAATTCGACAATATGAGCGTCCGAAGTCCAAGGGCTCAGGGAAAATTAGATGGAAATATCGCCCTTTTGTTAGAAATATGAAGGTTGGAGTAAAAGAAAAGAACCTGGAAGAGATCTCTTTATCAGAAATTGGCACAAAATTGCGGCAGATTTTTCCTTTTTAATAATGAATGTAAAGAATGAGATATCCAGGTAACATGTATTATGCAAATGAGCTTGGCAAAGGCCGAAAAACCTTTTGGTGGACCTTATATTTCCTTTAATTAGAATCCGACTTAGTGAGATTAAAGTTGCGGCAAACCAACATAGCGGACTCATCAACATCACCTTCAGGGCAAAATCCCGCGAATTTGATTATAACTTTGTGAGAAAGATCAGAAATAGAATGGTGACAGGGGATAGTCGATCAAAAAAACTAATCTGTAACTAAAATAGGTCTCAATATATCTAAACTTTGTAAAAAACTTTATCATATGTTTGGCTTGGCAAAGAATGATGAGGTGTCGAGTTTAGCATCTTCTGTTAACTCACAGAGCAAAATCAAGCAAAATCAAACAAAGATCAAATTAAGTATGTGGCGACATAAATTATAAAAAATATTAACTTTGCGGATTTGAACTTTGCGGAAACTATCAGGAGTACGATTGCGGCTTGAGAAAGAAAAAACAATCAGAGTCACTGGAGAGCAAAGGAGGTACAAAAAGGCGAAGGCGGGCGAAGGAATGGTAAGTGCAAAAAAAACAGGCAAGGACGAACTATGGAAAGTAGAAAGTAATCAGAAGCCAATGAGGAAGCAAAAATTAAACATACTAAAGAGAAAAGGAAGAATTGAAAGTGGAGTTTGCAGAACAAGAGACTGTTAAAAGTAGGCCCAGAAAAAAATAATAAGAAGAAAGGGAAGGATAGCGAAAGAAAGAGAATCAACAAAAATAAGAAAGACACAAGGCACAAGTAAAAACGCAAAAAAGAAAGCTTCGGTCAATTCTTCGATCAATTTTGGCATTTTGGAATTTTGCTGTTAAACCAAAGGGAGTAAGATAACAAGATAGCAGCAAAAGATGCACTAACATGAAAGAAAGACTAATATGAAAGAAAGAAAGATTAAAAATTAAGTCTAAATGTGGGAAGAAGGAAGTTTCAGAAGATGTTATGGAAAAGATGCATACAAGGTGAAGAAAAGTATTTCCATGACGAGAAACGCATCCAGTTAAACGTGAAACCAACAAAGCAAGAAAAATTGTTTAATTAATTTTGGTATAGAAGAAGTTCATTTCTGTTGCACTATGATGGGGACAACGCTTCTTTTTTCTTAATCCCTGCCCGTGAATTAATCCCAAAATGAATATAACTGATTTTATTGACAAAATTCAGAGCGAAGAAGCATATTGAGCCAAGGGTATATTTTCCAGCATTAGATAGCATCAGATAAAACAGTCAATTGTGTTAGGGGTGAAATAAGGGGTTAGGGTAAATGAAGAGTGAATTTTAAAACCGAAAATTCATAATGTGAAAGAAACAGGCCAAAGAAGTTAAAATAAAAAAGAAAGGAGAACTTTATCCAGGCTACAAGAGCTTCTGTGAAAGAGTGGGGTCGAAGAGTGGGAGGCCTTTCTTTGTTCGACTCCTCTCTTCGATTGTTGCACTCGACCCCTTTTCGAGACGCTAGTACCCAGGGCCTCAAACTAATAGAATGAAGGATATATAGATCAACATACTTTTCAGTTTAACCTCCACTGCCGGACAATTCAGAAAAATGGACACCTCTTAAAACTAATAAATAATTTTGTCTCAAAATCTTTCTTCTGCAGTCACAGCCTTGTAGAAAGTATCCCCAACCAAGGAAAACCTCTCTAAGACGGGCCCCTATGGAGGTTTATAACAAATCTCGCTTTTGTGGAGGTTTCTCTTATTCATTACACATAAAAACGAAGGTAGATCGATGTAACGGGAAAAAATTTAGATGTGGCGATTATTGATGCATTATGGCATGAGAAAATAACGTTATGGCTGGAGGCCTAAAACATCGAAATCACATGAAAGATAAAACCATTTCAGAACATACTAAAAGTTTATAATGGTTTACAAACGAACTTCTCCAGTCACCAACAAAATCACATGATCCAAATACAACTATTTATGACCAATAACAAGCATTGATATTAAATATTATGGCCATGCCTAGCCTAAAGTTTTTGAATCTGTTTTCCAGCAAAACAGCAGCTTGAAATAATAAGACTAGAAGCAGCACTTTATAAAATGCCGCCCAGTCCTTGACTTAAAGCTAGAATAATGTCTGCCATAGTCTCTCGCTCGTTGGGAGCTTATTCAAATTGCTATGGTGAGTCCATGTTATGCTGCTTGTTCACCTTCGCAGACGCTTGTTGTTTGGTGTGTTGTCGCGGCTTCCGGGCCTTCTTGATCCGGGCACGAAATTTCCACGAGACGGTCCTTGCATTCCGTCAAGCAATGGTCTTGGAGGCTGTGGCTGTGGTTAAGGTGGATATCAATTAAGGAACAAAGTACACCGGGGATTGACCAACTTTTGAACCAAACAAATTAAATTATAAGTTACAAAGGAGGCAAGAGGGGGCAACTATTTTCATTCCTGTAAGGGCTCAACTTTATCACCCAAAATCCATCTGGCGATGGCAGTCTAAAACAAGGAATAACTTCCCAGTTTACAGAAGGGGGCCAGCTGAAGAACTTACCAGAGATAGCAGAATGTAATGGAAATATCGTTAAGTAAAGAAACAGTGGAAGTTATAGAAAAGACAAGATACTCGTAGTTACTAGAATACGGATACAAATAGAAACATTAGCAATTATTTGCTGTAATTAGTCAATTAAAGCAGGTGAAAAAGGTCCTGCATTAATAATAAGAAAAATATTAAGATAGCCCTTAGAAAGGCGCAATTACCTTAAGCTAACAAGAATAAAATAATGTATCAACTCAATTCAGACCCCGTTCCGCTTTATTTCTATGCCCCGTCCATACATACATACATATTGAAACGCATATATTTGAAAATGTTCCAGCCCATGCTGGGCCTCATAGGGCCTCAAACACACAGAAAACCCGACTAGAAAAAACTGGAGCTAACATCAATTGGTCTTAGCTGTGTAAATTGATATCTCAAAAAAACCCATAAAAAACCGGATCTTAAACCCCGTCTAAAGCCCCATTTGACCCAACCGGCCCAGATTAAAAATGAAAATGATGACAAATTGCAAGCGAAGGATCTCAGAGGATCATCACTGATTTAGGCCAGTAAACTGGAATAACAGAATGACGGAAGTAATTCACATATTTTCCAGTCAAGATAGATTAGGATATCAAACAGAAACACTATGGTCAATAGCGTAGCTGATGTGCAGCGGGGAAGGGGATAAGGGGAGTGCTGATCATCGAATCACCACGTGCAAACCATGTATGAACCACGTGTGTATCTGCTACAATCCAACTGGATAACTTTAAAATAGATTAAAACGTGCGCCTTAATGCCGATATTTTTTGCTCATAATAAACGTCCTTCTCTCCAAAACCCCCTTTTCTGTCCGCTGTTTTTTGCCAGTGAAATGCTACAGCTACCTGCTACGCTATTGATTACTGATCATACAAATGTACGGCAACTGCCTGATAACTAGAGAGGCATTGCAGTCAATTCATTATACAATACAAATAGGTACAAGTTGATTGGACAACTTTGCTTTATGATACATGAATTAGTATGTACGTATACCATTATATTATCATATGGAATATACTCACTTTTGAAAATAAAACATACTCAAATTGAACTTTATAGCATTTTAATTATCGTAACATAAAAAGATATAACATTATATAGGCAACAAAGAAGATGAAACCAGACAGAATTATTTGTTTAAGGAAAACCGAGCACTTTTAGATCAAATTAATTCCCGCTTACTCGAATATCAGCTTCCTCAAACATTGTTTTTCGAATAATTAATAAACATCGTTTATTGAGTCAGATTCCCCTTCGTTTCGACATAGCTTTGTAAATGGAAAACCGTTGCTATCTCGAATGTACCCGCAATATTGAATAAATTTCCGTTTCCTGTCAAATTTCGAGGCAGCGGGTGTCACCTGTATGCGAAACAACGACAGAAATCCCCAAGAGCATCAGGGACATAAATTGTGCCGATTGAAAATGAATGTATTGAGAATCTAGCCTGTCAACATTGGGCACAAAAGTGGCTTTGCGGTCATAAGGATTTCCCTCTGCTTGCACAAAATGATGGTTGCAAGTTCAAAGAGCAAAAAACCACTAGTTACCAACTCTTTGCAGCATTGAGAACTATATCAGATATACCCAGAACAAAAATTTTAGAACCAATGAGAAATATTTGAAATAATACTTGTGTTTTAATTTATACCTTGCTAATTCACTAGCTGACGATATCAGGTTCTGCCATGATGACATGTTATGATGTTCATTCTAAGTCACTATCAAATTGATAAGCTCATCTACTTGCCTGTTGGAGTTTGGGATTTGGGTTTTCTCTATCGAACTATTGAATTATTTAAAGGCAAAAAACTTAACTGCTCATCAAGACGCGCAGCTGATATCAATTTCATTCAAGATTTCAACATTTCGTGTGGATGGAAACCTGGAAAAGCGCTTTTAGATGTAATCCAGTTAGTGCAGCAACCACGTGTTCGGGGAATCTCATCAGTTATGAATATTATTTTTCAGCAGCAACGTTAAATGTTATCAAAAAACATATGAAATCTTAGCTAATCAAACTGAAAGTGACAAGGAAAAGTGATGTGTTACAGTTATCGACATGCTGCAAATCATTTTCACAGGCTATACAAAGATGGGATTCTAATTAAAGACACCTTTATTTAGGGCAAATAGTCTCGTATTCGGGGAATACAATTAATTGACATAATGCACTATGTTAAAAAACTGCTGAGGGCGAAATGGAAATTACTGGCACTGAACGGTGTGATTTTATAGCATTTAGAAATCCCTTTACCGTACAGTCGACATAAGAGCCTTCAAAACCACGATATGCACAAATCTGAAAATCATTTGAAAGCAATAACATGTGTCTAATGTAAATGTACTTCGAAGAAGCATTTGCACTGTCCCCCCTGAGAAGTAATTTTGTAAAAGTATTTCCCCAGTATGGAAAGCTGCTTGTCCCTGCGGTGGATATGCAAATTGTCCAGCCAACACGCGCACCAAGTAAGCAATTTCGTAGTGAACCAATTAACACATGCCTACAGTACCTTGGCTCCGATAAGCACGAAACCATTTTGATTGGGTTGACACTTAGCCTCCACCAATATCTACCACATGGAAATGATCGGACGGAAATGATTGCACGAAAATGATTGCACGAAAATGATTGCAAGGAAATGACCGAAAGAAAATTATCTAACGGAAATTATTGCACGGAAAAAAGGAAAAAATTCGCACAAATAAGGTTTTATTCTATCTGCCTAATGGCGAAATTGCAATTGCAGTGCAAGAGCATCGGCGAGGATTTGTCGAAGTAAGCAGGGAGGTTGCATCAGACCCTTCAATTACATGACATTTGGCTTTGGTCTTCTGATTGGGATTTTCCATAATATGCCTTGCTATGTTGCTAGCTTCTACTACATGTACATGTTGGCTGCCTTGGAAATAACATCCTGTAGTATTATCACAATTGGTTTTCACCAGTGAAGTGTGTTTCTGCAACTAAGATAGAATTGCTCTTCCAGATCCAGATCAAACGTTGGGCCTCCAAGTTCAACAATCTGATTCACCCATGAACAACGAATAATCACAGCAAAGGTGGTCGCAGACAGAAATTTCGCCCATACCGAGGAGAGTTGTTGAGGCCCGCATTTCGTCCTATATTCTTTCATTACAACTGTAACTTGTGAGGAAAGGCTTTAGATAAGCGTAGTCGAGCTTTAGCCTCTCAAAATATTTCAAGTTATGTTGCTATTATCAGTTATTATTCATCGCATAAGTCAATTTGTTAGAATTTCAATTTCCTTAGAAACATAAATTACCAGCTGATTACAATATTTTGACGCTTTTAATACATTTAAGCGTCACAAAAGAGCGTTAAAACATACGGCACAGTATCAGCATATGTCCATTACAAAGGGAAAAATCCGAAACATACGTAATCCCGACGTCACCCAAGTCGACGGCCTTTTTTGGGCAATTTCTGAGTTGATTTAAGGCAGGATATTTTCATGTAATTCTTCGAAAAATTTATTTTTATCTTAAGACGCCTGTTCTCTAAAGAAAGGGGACTACCTCAAGAATCTACAGTTTATTCTTCTTTGAAGTCACGGGCCTAAATTTGACCTGCCAAAGAACGCACAGATTCTTTCATGGGCTGTTTAGACGACATCACTGCAAACTAACAATTGCAGATCTGTACGTTAAGTCGTATTGATACATTGCTTTTTAGAGAGTAATTCCCAATCTACAATGCGTCTGCCCTGATTCGAATCGTTGATCTTCCCAGGAGCCTGATTGGTAGATCAATCGTTATTGTGGTCTGATTGGTTTCCTTCAGCAACATCGTCCTGTTCTTTAAAGAAATCTCCGCCAGCATAATCAATGTGTTGGGTTGCATCGAGCTAAGTCTTCTGCAAACAGCGGAAGGGAAAATCGGCATTACTCCCTGAAGGTTGGAAGGAGGCCTGAAGGTATCCTCGGAAGGTTTCCATTCTGCTACACCTTACTATTGTGTGAAAGCACAACCAGAAATTTAGGAGCAGTGATCCTTGGGCCGGAACTAACTTCACTAGCAGTAGTGCTCTATATATCCAACCATCAACATACTACGACGTCCACAAAACTTTAATCATTTGGAAGTTAGAAATTCACCTTTATGAAATTACAATTGAAGTCAAATTGATTGTTCACCAGAAAGCCAGTGTTTAAAAACGCTATTCCATAAAGAATGAATGTTTAACTCATTAGTCATTTCCATCACAAAACTATCGAAATGATCCTATTTTATATCATGATCACACAATAATTATAATTAGTCCACTGTTATAAGCAGATTCCACTGGTAGAAGTTATTGTGTTGTTATGGCTTGAATTCATAAAAGCACAAACGAGGGGAGGGGAAACCCGCCAATGCAATGGCCTAGGCAATGGCCACATTGTGAAACATAGAGCCTCAAGGTTATAAATCCTTTGGCAATCACTATAATAATAATTCCTATACTTCAACCATTTTCATTAAATCCATCTATTCTGTGAACGTACGCAAAACAATAGCTGAAAAATTATTGCGCCGGCGGTCATAGCCTGTGATGGGGCATTTGGGTACGTGGTAATTAGGTGAGAGGGAAGAGGACACAGTTAGTCTCTTATTTGATCAGGTATTGAAAGCATCAACACGACAAAATGAAAATTCATAACAACGTTTCGAGCGCAAAAACCCCTTTATGTGTCGTGGTTCCGTGACTCCATTAAGATACATTTCGTGACTCGGTCTTGCTACTTCTAAAGAAGCTGGCAATCACAAAACTAGAGAAGAGCTTCCATTTTCAGATTCTGTACCCCCATGCTGTTACATCGAGGGATGGACTCCGATCCGAGAGGAGCCATACTGTCATGTATAGTACATTTCTACAACAGAATCCCATATGGAAGCAATGTGTTTCTAACTTTAAAATCAAAGCCGCATTGGGAACATTATTCATCAATCATTTTTAGATATCTCATGCAAATACAAGTTTGCAATTATTCTATATATTATGGTTCTATACTGCCAAACCATAGACTACTTGATGTCATTGTCTGTAATTATAAAAAACCCTTTCTGTTACTGTTTCAAACAAATCGTTATTCCCGATTTTGTTCTCGTTCTTATCATTCCTTTCCGTTCCATAACTTAATTCCTTATCCCGACCAACATTTCATTGAGGACGTTAGGGCGTCGCTATGACGACGACATGACGTCGATATGACGACTGCAGGGTGATAACATGAGGATCATGATGGGTGATTGTAATGACGATTGGTGCTGATGATTATGATGATGCCGACAGTATGGCGATGGCAATGAACATTTGTTCCATTCATTTTGCAGCTCCGAGAGTCTCCGAGATTTCCACCATCAGCCACCATCTGCTTCCTAAAGGCGAGCTTGCACTACCGCCTGCAGAAGGAAACTTCAAACTAAAAACGACTTACCATTCCACCTGGTCTCATCCCTAGAGGAGGTACACCCATTGGTCCACCCATTGGTCCACCCATTCGCTGCATTCCCGGGCCGTTGCCTCCAATGTTGTCACCAACTTTGATTGCCTGTTGAAAAATAACTTTCTTCAATTCACTGCTGCTTTGAAAAGCCAAATCATCCAAACTCTTACAATAATTGAGGTCCGAAGGCTCAGCTTCATCTAGCCTTAATATATGATATATAATAATCTTAATTAAAGTTGATCTATTTACAATAGTAATATAATTACTAATTTATATCAACTATTTACAAGAACTTTAACAAAAAATAAAACAAATTTGCAATTCAGGTTTTTCACAAATCCGGCAATTACACTTATCGCCAAGCCAGTGCTTGATCGCTCTGTTGAAAGCTGCAACTTTTGGAAGTGCTTTTATGTGGTCACTAAGGGTGTTCCAAAGGAGGCTTACTCTAAAGGATAATGACTCTATTCCAAATTTTGTTGTTCGTGTTCTTGGCAATCGACATAAATTTTTTGTTCGTAGGTCGTATTTCAAAACCATTTTATTCGTGAAATTCCCAAATATATGAAGGGTTCAAGTTCTTCGTTGTTTTGAAAATTTTGATCATCAGTTTCTGGAGATTTTGAACATGTATTTTCACGCTTTTCCAGTGACTCATCAAAGGAAGAGTCATAGTCCTCGAAAAATATCCTTAGTACACGTTTGTGTGTGCGGTTTATTTCGTTATTAGCAGCTTTCGTAGAAAAAAGCCAGATAAACGGGCAATAGTTGAAATTGGGCAGTATTACGGCATTACATATCAACATTGCCTGTGGTCTTGAGATATAAGCATTTAGCCTTGAGAAGGCATTTATCTTTCTATTTTCCTTGGAGCACAAACTTTGTCTATGGTCAGTGAAAGTCGACGTGTTGTCAATCTCTATGCCCAACAATTTAAAGACTCATTGCTAACAATGGGCCTTTGCGAGCGTGGCGATGATCCAAACAATGGCAGTAAACTTCTACGAATTAACCAACATTTATTTCAGACTGTCTAAAAATGCATTATGGGATGTTTGCGTAGCGCAATGGCTCACTGTTAGCAATGAGTCTTTAACCTTATTCCTAGTTAGTATTTTGTTATCATTGACGTTGAGACGCAAGGTATTTTTTCTTTCAATTAAAGAAAAATCACTTGAAATTTGCCAGGGTTTGCTACCATTCCGTTTTCAAAAACCATTCTATAAGTGCGCTAAGGTCATTTTCCAGCCTTTGGACAATTTCGTCCAGACTACAGCCCCACGCATAGAGTGTGGTATCATTTGCAAAATTGCAAAAGTCTGAGTCTAATTTTAAAAGAAAGATGTCATTGATGAATATATTAAATAATACTTGTTCTAAAACAGAACCCTGTGGGATTCCCACTCTGACGATTTGTTGTGAGCTATTTATCGATCCAATTTTAACCCTTTGCATCCTTTTTTTAGATAGCTATAGATCAAGCACAGGCTTTTTGCACTGCATCCAAAGTCCTCCAGCTTAGCAATTAGAAGATCACGAGGCACGCAGTCAAACGCTTTTGATAAATCCATCAATATAGTCCCTACTATTCCAGGAGAATCTAAACATTTCCTCCATTTTTCATTACTGTAAGTAAAGAGTGTTGGGTGCTGTATCTTTCACGAAACGCAGAGAGACGTTTTGAGAATTTGTTGTCAACAAATTTGATCATTTGATCTTTTAAGAGTCTCTCATATATCTTATATGTTGAAGGAAGAACACTTAGGAGCCTATAATATAAGTAAGAGTTGCCTCTTACTTTTTCAATATTAAGGATATATCAGCTTCTTTTAGTTTATGCGGAAAGGCTGACTCGTGGATGGCACAGTTTATACAGTCTGTCAGAAAAGGGAAGATGAAATTTTTTGTTGCTTTGAGAAAGAATGTTGGAATAATTCCACTGTGCGATTTCTTTACATTTAAAGAATCAAGTTGTTATTCGACCTCCCATGGGTTTTCATGAGAAAATTCAAAGTTATCGCCACTGGTTCCATATTTCTGTTTAATTGCTATAATACTGGGGTGCGTATTATATTTTTGCATGGCCATAGATGTCAATTGTTCGATCGTAGTGTCCTCTGCCACCTCATGAACCTCTCTTAATGTAGGAGCTATATCCAGACTGTCTGTTATGTTAGTGAAATATGTATTAAAGCACTTCAGTACAGAAGTACAGAAAGCCTTCTTTCGCTTTCTTTAAATAGCCTGATACAAGCACCCTCGCAATGACAGAATACACTTCTTTACATCAGTGCCTCACCATTTCAATACCCTCCCAAGAAATATTCCTAATACCAAATGCCATTTTTCGCAGCTCCCCTCTGCCTCTCGCAGAGGGGGTCCTTGGTAAAAGAAACAAGGAGGCAACGAAATGTGAATCCTCAAAATAGAAGCATACCTGCAGAATATTTGCTGCAGCTGCCGTTGCCGCAGGGTTCCCACTTGCCGCCATGGCAAGGGCTGTTGCAGGGTTAATGCCCATGTTGGAGGCAGCGTTCTGCATTCCCTAAGATTGAAATAATTTGGCGAATTTTGCAGTTGTATCCCATCATAACGACCGGTTTAGATCGGAAGAACTAGTGACAGAGGGCTGATTTGCAACAAAGAGGCAATAAATCAGAAATATATGTTTTTAACAAACAAGGATACATCAATTCAAAATGTCCATAACCGATAAAATGAGGAATTCAAATGTGGACCACCGACAGAGAGGACTTCTTAATCAAATGTTTCACTGGTTACTGATATCGTACTTCTGCTATTAACTTCATACCCTAGACTGTTGCTTCTATTGTTATCGTAAACCAAGTATATTCTTGGTTCTCTAGTCTGCTGTTTCAGCTTCTTCATGCTATCTTTAAATGTTATATTTATTCAATATAGTGATTTCCGTGAGCGAAATTGCTGATAGAATTGTAAATAAAGAACAAGTAATGAAGTCTTTTTTTCTCTCATTGGAAAGGAACTTAGAGGAACGCCTGTCTTTGGTGAATGTCTCTGTCTGGAAACTGTACCTCGTTTTCAATTCAAAAGAGATCAAATGATTTTGCTATAAAAATTTTCAGAGACAGCGTCAAGCAGAAAGTTTAATAGTCCTTTTAGAACAAAGACTTGACTCACTCTGACAACGTCATCATTCCCTTGTCTTCTGTGCATTTCTTGTTGTTGTTTACGTATAAAGTCATCTTGCCTACTGTCATTCATACGGGAATCTTTATAGCTGAAGAGAGACAAGACACAACCGATTCAGTAAGTATTAAGAGAAACACAAGCCATTCACTCATCACTCTATACAAATTAATTCAGCTCAAACTTTTCAGAATATCGTGTGGCTGAAGGATTGCGTCCTGCAGTTTACATAATATAAGGTGATGAGGGACCTGCGTGCATTTGTTAAACTAAGAGAAAAAATATAACTCTTTTGATACTATATCTTATCTTATATGTGTGAAGGGATAAATCCAAGATTTTGGTTCTTACGAAGTGATTCATTGTCTTTTGCATTTTCTATTTTCAGTCTGAAAGCAAAGAGGAACACCTATGTATACTTGAAAAAATCTTCAGATAGATGAGTTTAGTTCCAAATGGGGCAAACTATTGTGAACCCGAATACAAAATCTTCCTGAAACTGAACAAGGTAAAAAATTGACTCTTAGATATCATTGTGGAAATTATCCTTAATATAAATGGAGTATGCTCTCGTTAAGTGGGACACTCAAGGGACCGAGCAAAAGTGTACCACTTAGCGGGTGTCCTACTTATCCTAATGCTTAAAAAGAGTAAGCAAGTTTAAAGGACCGGGAAAATCTATACTATATAGTGGGCGTCCTACTTATCTAGGGTCCCACTTAACGAGAGAATACTGTAATTCAAAACTAACTAATAAGGATACTAAAAGGTTAACATAAATGTGATACAAGTATAGAAGAAATACTAACATGTTTTGGTGTCCCTGTCTGATAAGCATCGACTCTCGGTTTCGCATTTCATCATATCTTCGGATCTCCTCCTCAAGGGCTGCTTGCCTCTGCAACAGCTCTACACAAACAAAACATCATAATGAAACAAAATCAACACTCTTGCGACTGTTATTAGATTCACAGCCTATAATTAGCCAACGTTATGTTGCCTTAGTCTTCTTTATAGACCTATAAATATCAATTTTGTTTAAAATGAGTTTGTAACATAACTGTAACATAACCTACTCGAAATAAAGCTCATCTTATACAGACAAAACTTTTAATAAGAATATTTCTGGTATCATGACAACCTACCTTGCCTTATAAATTCAGCCTCATGTTCATGCATAGCAGCCTCAATATCAATTTCCAATTTCTGCCTATCGTCTTCCATTTGTTGTTCCAAACTTTCTTTCTGTGCTTGTTCCCGATCTTGAAGCTCCCTCCATTTCAGGGCCATTGGGTATTCAGGTGTATTTGATGGTATAAATCGTGCCTGGTACTCCCGATCCCTAAACAAGAATTTCCAAGTATACAGCTGACTGTTATGAATTTACCCTACTTAAATCTTTTGCTTAAAATCATATCTTCCTTTGGTAAGGAAGAAAATGCTATGAACAATTTGAAACTTCCTTGAGGGAACAGCCTCCTCGATCTTGTAGGTCTAGAAACTGCCCCTCAAAGAGAACAGCCTCCTCGATCTTGTAGGTCTAGAAACACTGTTAAAACAAGTGATTCTGCCATCGTTCAACATCTTTTAGACAACCCAGATTGTGCAAAACTCTATAATGACGACATGTTTCGGATAATTGGCAGAGCCCGGTCGTCCTTCCATCTTGCAGTTTTGGAATCTATCTACATAAAAACGAGGAAGCCGCCATTGTGTAGACAGAAGGAGTTCGTTTTCTCTCTTGGACTCCAGTGGTAATTGTTCTTTAGGCACGCGGCACTGATTGGTCAACTATACTGGTCTTGTGCTTGCGTTTTTCTGTTTGGCCAGGTTGGCCTATTTCGATCCACAACTGGGTATATATTTTTCATAGTGTTACTTCGGACCCTTACTCTGAGGAGTGTCAGACGAAAAAGCTTTTAGTATGTCGTAAAATGTTTGCTTTTTTCAAAGCCCTTGTCAAATTCTATACCGCAAAAAATTGTTCAAAATAGGTTTTGAGAATACTCATTAAATGCTTAAACATAAGACTGAGATTTCAGGATGTAAATAAGAAGATTTTCACTGTAAAGCAACAAGGTAACATAAAAGTGGCCCTACCATGATTAACAGAAAAAATAAGCAAAATAAGAGAAACTCACTTTGCAATTCCAGGAACTCTCTCCAGATCTGCTTCATGCACCCCTTCATCATCTGTTTGCGACAATGGTTTTGCGTAAACAGGCTTTGGGATTCTAGGTAGAAACAATAGCAAGCAACCATGAATACATCACTACTTACAAATTGTTGTAAAGGGTAACTACAGCAACTATTGCCTGATTCGTGTATATAAATCCTTCTGGCTAAAATTATACTTTAAACATGCATTAACATGCACTAGAATTTCTAATTGCTTTTTTATGGTTTATACCAACTCAGGCTAACTAGCCAATAAACAAATGGGCAAACCAACTGACTGGCCAACTGATTAGCAAACTTAATGGATGTTTTATCAACTGAATGGATGTTTGTATGGTCTACAAGTTAAAATATTTCTAGCACTGAAATTTAAAAAAAAAGATGAATGATAAAGCAAAAGTATTTTTCAAAAGGGTAGCCAAACAATGTTAATACCTTCCAAGTACAAACAGCCCATCATTTATTCTGCGCAATGCATTCTGTGCTGCTTTCTTGTATGCAAATTCCACAACAGCATACCCCTTTGATTTTCCCCTTTCATCACAGACAACTCTTGCCCTCTCAACTGCACCAAATTGCACAAATGCAGCCTCAAGTGACTCGTTTGATGTGAACCTGTCTATTCCATGAATTTCAATTGCTGACTGGTGAGCTGCATACTTAACTTTCAGGTGCCTTCCTTTGTAAAAATAACCATCAAGAGCATTGCGTGCCATTTCTGCATTCACCTTGTAATCCTGCAAAATACATACTTTTACATACATTTTCCAAAAATGGCTTGTGAAAAACCTAAAATTTTGAAACATGCAGAAGCTTTTCATCTTACACACTTCAGAGTACAAAATATGAGAACATGAATCAGAAACATTTCTAGCATATATATCTTTCAAGACAAAAACCAGCACTAATGCTTCTAATCTTAGAAAGGACATTGTGTAGAAAGGACAGAAATAGTAGGGATAATAGGTCTCATTGTTTAAGAACAATAGGAACAAAACGAATTTTTCATTTCAAACAAAAGATTTTTTCCACTATGAGGAGGGAGAGTTCGAGTAGCAATCTTCCTAAGAATGATAATAGCTATTCCCTTGAGAAAAACCATACAAATTAGGTTGTTGCCTCTGAAAAGTCCAAGGTGGTTGAGAGATATTCTAGTGAATTATAGCTTGATACATTAAGGCCCTTTTTACCTTTCATTCAAGCAGATTTTCTTTCCACCCTTAGCTTAAATGATTTATTTGGGGTAATCATGTACCCCCAACTACTTTACCTAAGGGTTCTAAAGGGTACTAGGGTACTGTTCTGTTCTGCATCAATATTTACTTTGATATGCTTTATGTTTGATATGTTTTAATGCAGGCAGTACACACTGTTTTGTGTTCAGATGAAACTTCAGATTAAAACACTGTTTCTGTGTCCAGTTTCCTGTTTTTAACGTTTGCACTGTCTACTTACCTTTAACTTGACTAGTTTTCAATTTACACCATGTTAAATTCATCTTTTCAAATGAAACAATTATCATTATGTAAAAGAAAAGGCCAAAAAAGATATATTTGATGTACTTTTACATAAAAATGGAGGCTTTGCTTGGAAAGCCATCAAGCGCAACCCCCCACCCCCCCCCTCCCAAAAAATAGCCATGGAGAGCGAGTTAAGGAGCATCTGAAAATGCAAAACGATATTGCCCTGCAGCAGAATATTCTTTGAAATTAATGTTGATAAAACTTGAACAATCTTAATTGACCGAAATATTTTGGTTTAAAAGATTTATACAAGAGTTTATACCACTAATCTTTTGATCACTAGATGTTGTATCCGGTTCCTTTTAAGGCAACATCTACAAAAATACCTTATTGAATGAAAACATTATTTTCCATGCATAGAAAATACAAAAAGTATAACAGCAATTTTAGAGTTAAGTCATTTGGCAACCCAATTATACTTGAAAATGCATTGTTTCCATTTGGATACAAAACGTCACATTTTCATTAAAAAACACAAATTTTTGAAAATGGCAATTCTACATTAAAGGGTGAAATAGGGGGACTTGAGTTTCTTACAAGCTCATTTTATGGAGCACCATCATTTTGCTTAGAGCAAGGCTAGAGTAGTATGATTTTAAGATAACCAATTTCCTTTGATGAAAAATGATGAAATTGAAAAAATTAGAACAAGATAAAAATCCTTTTTGTTTCAAAGAAGATTATACAGTGAAGGTGAAGAAGCAATCCATTAACAGAAATGTCTGTTTATTAAGCTTAAAAGAAATGATAAAATGACCAATGGGATCAATTTTGCAACATAACAGGTAATTGGAAAATATCAAGCAAGACAGAAAAAATACATACCAGTCTAACAAATCCAAATAATTTTTCCTTGTTAACATAAATTTCATTTGTTTCTCCGAATTTCGAAAACAATTCCTTGAGATCTCTTTCTGTTACCTCCTTGGCAAGGTTTGCAATAAAAAGACGTGATCTGCCACTATGGATTTTTTCATTTGATCCTATCAATGATTCTACTTTGACATATTTTACTCCACCAACAGATATAAAGCCAAATGACTCATCATTTCCAGTGTCTTTTGACATCAACTGTTCATTTCCAAGACCACGCTGTTCATCACTCCCGACTATCAATTCTTCATATGACTTTCTTGTATCCATGCTTGGCGTTTGTTGACCTTGAGGCTTGCTGCTATTGAAGTTTTGTTTTTGCTCCCTACCTGAGTAGCCATACTCATCTCTCTGCTCTAATTTTTGGAAAGTCCCTTCCTTCTGTTGATTTGTTAAAGGTTCCCTTGCAAGTGCTTCTTGCTGGTTGCAATTGTCATCTCCTCCAGTTTCATCATAACCAACAACATCTGCTTCAACATAACACTCTTCAAATTGATAACCTAAAAGGTAGACAAGAAGTTGTTTATCCATCCTAGACTGCAAAGGGTGACAGTTTCCAAAGAGACCTCGGGTGTGTGCAAGAGCAAAATTTCAAGTATGGAAGTGTGCAATATGGTATAAGTGTGCACTTTGATTGTGCATATTACTGTACACAACAATATGCTAGAGCCCAATCATATCAATTAAGAAGCATAAATGAACAAAGATAGGAAAATGAATATCACTAATAGTAGATTTGTTATAAAACCAATGCAAAATTATTTCAATCTTAAATCAATTCTTCTTTTGCCTTGAGCACGAGGACACACCCATGTCACCTGCCATAATTGGCAGTCGAATAACTATCAAGGGCCAGATTGGAATCTTTGAAAAATGCGTGGGGGATTTGTTGCATGTCCATTAACATTGCGCATTTGCAAATAACACAGATAAAAATTTTGTGCCACTGAGACTAATTACCAAAAAAACGCAGTATGTAACTTTTGGGCATACATTTCAGAGAAAACATTAGTAACATAATTAGTGGTGATAAAAACAATATAGCAAAGATAAACATTTTTCATAATTCCTGAAAATAAGAGCAAGAGGGACCCAACCAGATGCGAATTGCTTCAGTTAACTAAAATCTGCTCAAATTTTGAAAACTTTGGGCATGGTAATAAATTAGATCATCTTGTTCCATGTGTATTTTACTACCAGAAATGATAAAAATATCCTTCACATGTTTGCTGTTATCTGGCATATGTGTGTACAAAAGCCAGCCTCAGGTGTTCACAAGCAAAAGGTAATGACAATTTAGATGATCTGCAACTCTGAGGGTCTTCAAATTTCATTAAAAGCGTCAATTATTAAGTACATACAAGATAAGTTTTACATTCAAAGAAGAACCCTGTGCAACTGGATAAATCATTTCAATAGAAATTGCGTGGCTGCAATCGCAGCTGACACTTGATGTGTGCAGGGGATTTATCCCCCGCCTAAGGCAAAAATTTCAATCTGGATCAAGGGGAAACTTTTAAGTGTACTTGACTTTAAAGTATCAAACTGACCCCTACTTTAAGGAAAATAGCAATGAATACATATTGCAAGTTTTGTGGATATGCTGTTAGTCTCACAGACTTCAAAATTGTTTCATATTCTCATAGATGCTGTTAGAAATCTCATGGATCTAGCAACCTTCAGCCAATTTACTAGCCAAGCATAATCATTTACATACATACATACATCATGCATACATTATTTATATATTTAATAAGGAGGTGATCAAAATGGCAGCTTTCGCTGATGTGGACCTGCTAATTAACTCATAAAAAAGGTTTACAAGCTTTAGATAGCTTAGATAAATGCAATGTAGTGAATTTTTTACTTAAGTCTGCTAGAAGTAAAAAATGTGGTGTAAAGTTGTGAGCATTTTGGTAACATAAGGTTGAAAATCTTGTCCCAAAGTTGTTGATTTTCAAGCTTGACCACCTTGAGAATTTTGCTGTCGAGCTGATACCAAAAACCCAAAATCTCACACTGACATATTTCAAAAACTCTGCGTGAGAATGAGAAAAACTATCGACACCTATTGACACTAAAATTTTGAAAATTTTTGTTTCAAAGCATAATGAAGCTGTAGTTGTTTTGCAACAAACGATTTATTTTTTAAAGCCTATAAAGTATGAAGACATTTTACATATAAAGAGTGTGAATAAATTTTGATGAGGAATATCATACATTCCCCGTAAAAATACCTTTTAACTTGATAGAGTATATGAAACAGTAATAGCCTCGTTGCAAAAGAAATTAAAAAGATCAACTATACGAATCACTCTAACATGACAATTAGTCACCTTCAGGGCCAGCTGCCTCATTTATCAGGGAATCACTTTTATTGACTGGGTATTTTGGTTGCTTTTCAGTCTGCACACGGGATTCCGAGGTACGTTGAAGTTCTGGCTTCTGTGAAGGTGATGAGACACCGACTTTAGGCCCACTGTTGTTACTGGTTCCTTTGCTGTCCCTTCTACCACTATAACGTGAATCTGGATTTTGTGACATTCTCGCACCAGAACCACCATATCTCCTTTGACTGTACATCTTTTTCTCCAGATTGTTTCGTGTTTTGGCACTGATACTATCCGTTTGAATCTAATGGTTAGAGTGTGGAAGCAATGGTGGAAGCGTGTACAATGGCTTATGGGTAACTATGAAGTGCTCATGGGTAGCCTCGCTGGCCGTCGTGTTTACCTCTAATAAACGCCTCCCTCTAATAAACGCCATATACGGAGCCCCATACAGTATAGAAGAGAACGGCGCAAAATTTTTAAAATTTAAGGAAATGAGCATTTATTCCAGTGAACTGACAAAGATATTATTTCCACTTTGTTGTACAATATATTATGACCTGGCCAAACGAATCAAAAAACTGTTAAAACATATGCTATGGTCACGCGCTGCCGCACAGCTTCTTAAGCCCTGGCTAAATGAAAAGAACATCGGCATAAAACAGCATCCAATATTGTTGCATAAAAACATGTTCTATTTGTTTGGCCACCATGTTTTACGATGTTTTAGGATGTTTTATAATGTTTTGCAAAATTTAATTTCCATCAAACATTTCGTAAAACATCTCTTTTGTTCTCATGTTTGATCAACAATGTTGCGTTAGTTTGGCCACCCCTTAAAACATTTGTTGTTCTCACGCAAGCCCAGTGGGGTAAAATTCGGCAAATACAACGCAGTAACTGTAATTTGTAAAGGCCCGGCCTAACGAATAAAACATCCGTAAACAATTGTCAAACTTTTTGTACCAACATTGTTGGACGATGTGTTATGACCTGGCCAAAGAAATCAAGCAACTGTTAAAAAACATCTGTGATGATGCGTTGTATTTTTCGAATTTTAACCCACTGCGCTTGCGTGAGTAGATATTTAAATCTTTTCCTAATAAGCGCTGCGGGCATACAGTTTCTCTGCTGTACGACCCTGAGCAGCGTTTATATTTCATCATGCTACTTGACTATGTCACAGCAGGCCGGGGGAGCTGTGTCTAAAATGATGTATTTGACTTTTTTATAAACCAGTGCCTTGAACTCGTTTAAAGCGCTTTAGTCAATTTAGCACGGAACTTGGCCTGTGGAACCAGACTGTCGGATAAATACCAAAGATACTCAGTGGAATGAGCAGGAGTTTTGGGAAAGCCTAGGGCAAATGTAAGGCACACGTCACAAGGTGTGGCATATACCACTGAACCAGACTCTCTACACTCCCTTATCTGATATAGAGTGAGGCTGGTACCCAGGGCCGGTAACAGCCGACTATGTTAAGATTTCAGTCGTTTTCGACTTCGACATTTCTAATTAGTTTCGATCCAATTTTATGATAGTGTCCCATCAAATTGTCGGGTTGGTGCAGGAGCACTCCCAAGGCCAACATATGACCGCGGAGTCTTACTTTCATTCTTCTGATTGAACTCTTTTGGTCTATTTCTCAATTCAACAGGCTATTTTGAAAAAAATAAAGTCTACGGCTCGACATACAAAACGGCCCTATGTAACCAGATCCAATCTGCTTGAATACATCTCTCCTTTCGTCGCATGCACCTTTAGGCTACATTTGTCAACATTTGATTCCATTTCAGTCAAAGCTCTTACATTAATTTAATAAGTAAACGTTAAAACCTTTGATCAATTTAAAAAAGTCATTTGCTGCAGCGACAAGAAGATACTTTGAGCAGCCTAAAAAATATTTTCTTTTTGTACCCTTATTTTTCGCAACAGACTTTAAGTACAAAATTTAGCAGAGTTTTGCAAATGCGCCCCGAAAAGTCTACAGGGTCTTGTGAAGAAGGGGACCCGTGGACTTGTGAAGAACGGGAACGGGAGTGAAAGGGGGGGGGACTTCTTTGTTTGTGTCACAGAGAGGTGTATGGATTTCCATTTGCAATCATTCAGCCTCGCACTCAGCTCCCTGAAGAGTAAACTTGGAAATGGGCTTGGAAAGCCAATTGTTGTTTCTACGTTCATCAACACCATGATCATTAAAACCAACAGTCCCCTTTTTGACAAAATTAGTGACCACGTGGTAAATGTTTCATCGATGCAGTAAATGGTGCCCTGACCGCATGGCCATGGCCCTCCTAACAGTTTGTTTCCATTAATGCATAAACTAAAAAAACATTGGAATCATGCTTAAGGTCTCAAATGTGTTATTATTCATTTTGCATAAAAACAACAGGCGATGAATTGAACTAGTATTAAGAAAAGTGAGAAACGAAAAATTAAAGTGAGTGGAGCACCAAACAACTGCTTCATAAATGACATCAAATGAAGTCTACTAATGTCGAAGTAGTGATGTGGTAGATTTCATTAAATAGGAATATATTCGTAGTCATTTTTGATTAAGAAAAATTCCGCTGAGGGGAACCCAACCACGGAACAGGACTCTATTTCTAATTCTTAGATTCAATTTTGATATCTCATTTTTTAATGCACCTTCATGTCGAAATTTGCATGTTATATTCAGCTGCTCATCGTGAATAACTGCAAACATTTGACTTGTTACTCAAAAGATGCATACGTCGATCATCGATCATCAAAATGTGACAGGCGAGGTGAGCAATCATGGAAACAAAGCCAACAAGAAAGAGGGCGCAACTGATTGGCTTTCACTAGACCAATCACTGCCTCCTAGCCTCAAATTGAAGAGTACTAATAACAAAACGATGTCTTTCCGTCTTCACTATTTTTCATTCAATTTTATTTAACTATGAACCCATTCTCATTCGTATATGATGCAAAAAGTATAAAAAAATATATTACAATGAAAAGTTACAAAGATAAACACTATAGATTCAAAAGTATGTGAACAATACCGAGAAGTTGGTCCTTGGTCAGATAAATCTGATTAGAATAGATATATTCGAAGCACTAGGTAGTTTTGATTTTCAAATCGTCAAAAACACGAGAACCTTGGAGAGTTAATTTCTCATAGCTAGCTAATGTTACATAATGCAGCTGAACTATCGAGAAGGACGCGCATCCTTGAACTAGTTGTAGCCAACAATGGTCATATGACAAAATCTTGATCCGTCGGTGACCACCCTAAGAAACGAATAATTATGCTGCAGCATTCATCGCAAATTTCACCTTTAAAATTCAATTCTAGTCCAACGAATCTTACATTTCCTTTTTCCAATAATTGTGTATCTTGCTTCTTATTTAATGTTTTCATACCAGTTTCATAACCTGGGAAGCTTACATTCTGTCTCAGTACATAAAAATCCTGAAAACCATCAAACATTGAGTAAGACTTGAACAAGGGAGCAAAATAAATGCCATTATTTCGGAACAGGCTCTTGTGAGAACGAGAGAGCATACCCAGAAATCATTGACCACTAAGCATACCTGAGCCCAGCAATAAAATTATGTATCCAAGAATAGATGGAGCTGGTGGGGCCCACTTTCCAAGAACTGCAACTTTACGGAAAAGACAGGGTGGTGATCAGGAATATACGATAAATCTTTAACAATGTTAATAACCCTTGTAAACATTTTGTGAATTGGGCAGAGTTAAAATACAAAATAGCTTCCTTTGAGGGGATATGGGAGTGGAGGGATTAATCTGAATTCCTTTCAGATGTGCTTTCAAATATGTTGTTGAAGTTGTCTAATTTAATTCTTCAAGATTCTTTCTGCAAAAAGTAGAGTCTATAGTCTCTAAGCCCCCTTCTAAGGTGCCTGCTTGTATCAACAAAATGGGGGAGTACTGAATATTTGGAGACAAAAAGATCCGAAGTGTTTTCAACACTAATATCAAACACATTAATGACAGAAATCATTCCAGTTAAGAAAATAGATAATACATGGCCTCAAATGAAAAGATGGCTTCAAATAGTTCTGTCATAAGTCATCAGGTTTATATGCCTTCCAACATCTTTCAGCAAACACCTACAAAAAAGCAAGTGATACAAAGCAAAACCAATTCAAAGTGACAAGAACAGTGGCAGAGCCAGTAGGGTAGAGGTTGGGGGAACTAATCCCTGTCTAAATTATTTCTGAAATATGGTGTAAAACTAATGAGAAAATATATGGTGGGTTAAGGGCAGGTGTATTTTCCGTAACACCAGAAGCAGACTTTGTCATGCTGCCATTTTGATGCATCTTTAGTGACACAAATTTCATTGAAGAGTCGGCCAAGCAAGGGTGTACTGTTTCCCTATTTGTTATGAAAATTCCATTAAGTAGCAATCTGATATGAATCGCTTTTATTGTCTAAAATTGTGGTAAATATATAAATCACACTGCTTTGAAATGTTTAATACTAAGCATGAAATGGACAGAGGGTTTTTCCTTGAACAAAATGAGACATTTCCTGAAAAGGGTATTGTCCCAAGAAAACCTTCCCAGCTTTTGTTGCTAGCACAACTGCTTATTGAGAGATCCAATTATAACCTTGATAGTCTTGTGCTTTTCAGAACATAAGATGCTCCACAAAGGCAGAAAATACTGATTTCAAAAAGCTTGATTACCTTGAAACTTCTTTGTTTAACAACTTCCTCAACACTTAGCTCTGTCTGCATTAGCCGAAGCTGAAATAAAAATTATACTATTAGATAACAAGCAGTCCTTGTGTACTACATCATTTTTTTTCAAAATATTACCACTTTTTTATGTGAAGATGTGAAAACCATTTTTACCCAAAAAGCCAATATATTTTGTTTGCTATTAAAGAAAGTCTTCCTATACTGTCTGTCCCTGTGGAAAAGGTGACACAGGTAGGAGCATCACCTGACATTCTTTAAAAATAGAGTCAGATTCAAACATATGCTTTTTGCATTAACAGCTCTAAACAGTGAAACTGAGATTTACCAAAAATTCCAAACAATTTTCTAAACAATGCAAAGGTTCCAACTCTCCCGTTTTGGGTGGCAGCCTGCCGATGTGAGTGTTGCTCTCCCACTTTCACGAAATTCTTTTTTAAATCCCATTTTGAAAAACATGTTGAGTTACTAAAGAAGAAGTATACCAATGTATGAAAATTTATCACTGTATCTACAGTATCCATCTCTCTGACATTTAAACATTAACTAATGCACACATTTTTATAGAAAGTTGACTGGTATTAAAACACCTTTCCATGAAATATTTTGTTCAATATTGCAAGATAAAATAGGTAACTATGGATGTAAGTTGTAATTTATTCATGACTTTACCACATACCCACAGTTTAAGGGGATTATTTTTTTCAAGAACATACTTTTGTGGAGTTTTTTTGCAAATTTTATGGTTGTTATCTTTTTTTGATAGGCCAAATTCGAATATTTCATGGGAATTTATTAAAAAACTTCCAATTTTAAATATTCTTAAGTTGGAACGCCTGAACGATGCTCATGCTAAGATCTCAAATGAAAAAATTTTAATATATCAATGGTTATAAATTAACTCTGAGGATTCTTGATTTCAGGTTTCATACAAATAAGTAAAAATAACCTGACGATGTAAACAATACTCGAATATTTGAAAAGGCTAAAGATTGGTTTAGCTAAAAGGTTAAAATATTTTATACTCACACAAGTTTGTTCTTTGCGTAATTTCTTCATAATATCAAAGTTATCGGGATCATTATTCTTCTGCTCACGTAAATTCTTTACTCTCTCAGAAACTTCCGCAATGCATCCTTTTATAGCATCATCTCTTGTCTGATAAACTTTCTTGAGCTATGAAAGAGATGGAACAATTAAGCTAGCAAATCAAAAAAAAATTTGACATTCCTAGCAAATTCCACAAAAAAGTTATCTGTCTTTATTTAAAAGAAAAATGGTACAGTAGATTCTGGATATAGTCACACCAAATGCTGTTTAAAATTTGTGACTTTAAACAGAGTGTGAATGTAAGAGGAGCTTGATTGAATAGTATTGCATATTTGGGTCAAAATTTTATGTGACTGTTACAGGTAGTGTGACTTTAAGCAGAGTAACTATTAGCAATGGCCTATCCATCATAATGCAGTTATGTGTTGGACTCAGTAAGATAAATTTCCATAAATTTAAGCACAATTTTAATGACACTTTGAACCCTTTGTGCTTAATAAATGACGGTGTTGAGGACATGGAACACCATTTTCTGCTCTGCCATAATTATAATGTGGATAGCAGGCCTTGCTCTAAGCAAAATGAAGGTGCTCCATAAAAAGAGCCCCTTAGAAACTCTTTCCCTTTTTATGCTATCCATTCTATAAGACATACTAGAACATCTACTACTCACGAAAGCAAATGAAAACTGAAAAGCAATGCGGTAATTTGGACGGAAATGTGATCTCTGATTTGCAAAGGTGATTTTAAATTATTAAGAAAAAACAGAAAATAATACTTCAACAGAAGATTAACACTTGCTTGAAAATCAAAAAAAATCTGCCGGAGAATACGCTTGATGGCCTGTGTCCTTGGTGGGTATTAGAGGGTTATTAAATTAAAAATGGTATCGAAAACCCAACGTTCAATTTGCTGAATTTTTTTCTCAAGGGGAAATCTTACGCAAATCATAATATTGTGGTCTATTGGGAAGATTGTTTATGCTTGATCAAGTTTATTAGACAAAGGCCAAGAAATTATTTTGCTCCGTGGCAATATTGTTTTTACGTTTTGAGGGGCTCTATAAATCACTCTCCAAGGCTTCTTTTGGGTGCGCTCTAGGTGCGCGCGGTTGATCGAGCGCCTTACCGGGCAAGGCCTGGGATAGATGTGATCTCCTCAGCAGCGTAGATGCGATATTGTTGCCTCATGGTCTGATAAATCTTTCAAATGAAGATCTGCTAAAAATCATCCTCCTATGGCCATGAAGAATTACCACCTGAATCAAATTCGAAAATTCTGGCTGCAATGCTAAAATTTATCCAGGCCTTTAAATGTTTTGAGTAATTTGATGATACAAACAACATATCTCCTCTCTCCTCTCCTCTTTCTAGAAATAGTTTCTATTTCTTCTTTTCGTTCATTTTGCATCTTTAAATTGTAGTTGATTAATATATATTTATTCTTTTTGTTCATTTTGAATTTTTAGATTGTAGTCAATTTAGTTTTATATGTTGAATGTAAACTACCACAGGGTTGCTATGTATTCCCATGCTCCCTGTGGTATTGTCTGGTAAATTTGTGTATGTTTTGTAAAGATTTTATGTGAATATGAAAAAAAACTATTAGCAGAGTCTAATGTATTGTACAAGTTGTCTGTTCCGTCAATACATAAGGATAAAATTTGTACAAATTTATACTTTAAAATCTAACCTGAGAGTAGAGTTCACGGCACCTTCCTTCTGCATCAATTTCATGTTTGAAGGAATCTGTGGGCACACTTGTGTTTAATTTGTATATTATTTTGTCATCTATTAATCGAAGTGTTTTTAATGACTCCTGGAAGCAAAATAAAATTATGTTATGTAGGCAAATCATACCATCCGTGTGATACAGTACACTCCACTCCAGTTATAGTCATACCAAAAAACTGCATGAAAGTTTGTGACACTAAGCAGAGTGTGACTGTGAACGGAGCCTGGTCTGCAGAGTATGGCAGTTTCCAACAAGACCGGGCGTATGTGCAAGAGCAAAATTTCAAGTGCGCAAGTGTGCAATATAGTATAAGTGTGCACTTTGTTTTAAGATTGCACATTAGTGTGCTCAGCTATGCTAGAGTCCAAGGAATATTTAAAAGACATTTAAAACGAAAATCAGAAAATGTACATGATTGATATTTATTTTGTTATCAAACCACTGCATGATTATATCAGTCTTGAGGAAAATTAGTTATTCATTTGTCCTAAGCAATACCTATTGCTTACCTAAGTAATATCTAAGCAATACCTAGGGCACACGCATGTCACATCCAAATCTCAAAATGCCACACCCTTTAACAGGTGTGCAGGGACATTTTAGAAAAAATATCTCGGGTGTACACTTGTCATACTCTGCAGAGTCTGGAACGGAGCTAAATTGAAAAGTATTGCATATTTGAGTCTCAATTTTATGTGACTGTAGCTAGTTTCAGTTCAGTTCAGTTTATTTCATTTTGAATTTAACCTACATACAAAGACTCTAAAATTAAACATACTTTACTACAATTTGATTAACTACATAAGACAATACACACAAAAGTAAAGAAAGATACACAACACTAGAGGATTTGTATGAAGGGGAATTCTTAAGGAGGAACTCTCTCAATAGCAAAGCTAATTGAGAGGAGAGCGCCCTCTTTTCAGGTAACATTTTTAGAAACTATGGGTAAATTGTGAGCTGTCTGTAATACACTTTTAATAACTCTTATCAAAAAAGTAGGTTTTGAGTTTAAGACGAAAGACATTAACAGATGGTGACCTTTTTATATCTACAGGAATGACATTACTGGTAGCGTACTGATCTGAGACCATATTGACTGGTGTTATTCTGAGTTAGAAAAATATCATCCTTGGCAGCCTGTATTGTACCATATTGTGCGGTATAGCAGTTCCTTTCGAGATTCGATGATTACTGATAATTCTTAACATCTGCATTTACTGACTACACGAGCCGTGGGCGTGTTTACACGACTAACTATTTGAAACAAATTGGTCTAAAACAATATAAATAAAGTGTTAAGAAAGAAATAACTTTTATTCGTTCGGACAAAGATATTGCGATGCTGCACAGAAGAAAAACTTCAAATTACTTAAATCATTTTGTTACCTTGAATTCGCTAAAATCATAGCATGACATTTGCGAGAGCTCTGCTGTCCCTAACAGAAGGCTTTCATTGCCTGTTACAGTACGGCTAACATCAGCCTCTGCCATCTTTGCAAGCACCTCGTGAAGAAGTTTTGTGAACGGTAACGAGGCTGCAGGACAGGGTAGAAAGTTTCACAAACATATCAATACAATACAATGTCTTCATTTTCAGTGCCATTGGAACGAAATTCATATTGAGGGGGCTGTCCATTATTAGGGGATCCAAAAATGTTGGCGACCATGCCCTTTAGATTACCTAAAAGCCATTTCAGAATATTTTTTGCAGTCACCTTCTTGTAAAGATTTGAAAAGTGGTACAATTTTGTTGTCTTACTAATTGCTTTCACAAGCCGCGCCCTTAACCCTAAAGGCCCATGACCAATTTTCCATCTCCACCACCTTTCGGTAACCCATATTGTGAGCTTGATTTTTGGTCCTTCTAAAAGAAGATAAAAAAAATTGTTCATTTCATAATGCAGTTGACAGAAAGAGCAACTCGGTGAGCTGCAAAGTGGCAGGTAAACTGAATTCTGGATAAAGGGGGGGGGAGGGTACGAGCCCACTGCTCCGCGGTTCCTACGTCTTTGCTTGAATTTAAGACATAATAGATGCTTTAACTTATGTATCGAACATATGCGAGCCAAGGTTGGTGGCAATCTAAATCTGTTCAGCATGATCATGAAAGAGAACTTATCAACGAAAATATTTTTGTTAATGAATTAGTATTGCTCGGAAATCAATTTCTTGAAAAGGGCGCTTTGCAGCCCCCGCACCACTAGGGCAACGGGCGCAGCGTGGGCAACGTGTGACACCAGCTTTAAACATACTTCAGTGGAAAAGGCTTGAGGAACAACGAAAGACTCATAGGCTCTGTTTACTGTACAAATGTCTAAACAACCAGGCCCCCAATATCTCTCTGAAGTGTTCCATGCAAACTCACAAATTCAGTAGTACACTACAAGACAACCACACCACTTGCACGTACCTATGTCGTCAACGGCGAGCCATCATAGAACATTCTTGTATCAAGCCACTGCTGACTCTAACAAATTACCATCAAGAGTGAAGCAATCAAAAACGTTTTTCCAGTTTAAGCAAAACTTAAAATCAATGTAGTTTTACAGACTATGGCTAACACAATAGTCATATATATATATATATATATATATATATATATATATATATATATATATTCCAGATTGCGTTGTCTATTCTGACGTGACAGTGCTCGATGTGCAAAAGCACAGAGCAATAGATATAATAAAATAGAATATATACTAGAAATGAGACATGTTCTCTGAACAGAGAAGATGTACATGTACAGAGAACATGTCTCATTTCTACTATATATTCTATTTTAAATATATATATATATATAATGTAATTTTTTATCTCTATGCTTGTACATATTTTCTAGCCTAATTTTATTTAATATAATAAGGACTATACTTACATTTGGTGATATTTACCTATAGGTTTTTGTTTTATTAACTATTTATTTATTTTACTGCCAGTGAAAAACCTTTATTATACTTAGGATCTGTGCAATGAATACATTACATTACATTACAGGGCTCGGGCCTCAACGCACTGCCCCGACTTAACGTCGCTACTGATGATAAGTGTTACATGTGAGCATTAAATTTGTGGTAATTTAGCTTACTTAGTCCAACGCGTAGCTACGTTAAAACAGATAAAATTTTTGGATCATGAATTCCGTAGACCGATTTAGAGGGTGGTCGAATGAGTCCTAGAAGTTGTTTCTTGAAAACATTCACTGAGCGGGATTCACGAATTTCAGGGTCAAGTTTTTCCCATTCCGACAAGCAGTTTGGGTAAAAGTTGATTTAAATCTCTCTGTTCTCGCACGTATTTGCCCTATTGTAGCTTGCCTGCGCAGACAGTAGTTTGACTCTTGGCGTTGGGGATAGGATTTCTTGTGTAATCCGGAGTTAAATTTTTCATAATCTTATAAAAGAGGACAAGACGTCTACTCCATCGACGGAGGTCGAGAGACTCCCAGCCAAGCTCTTCATATATTTTTTCACGCAATGTGCCCTTCCAAGCACCAGTTACTGCTAATGCAGCAGAATATTGTACAGCCTCAAGTTTCTCCATTTGATTCGTTAATTTAAAGCTATGACTAAATTCACATGTTTTATGAGGGATATGATATATAACGTCACCATAATCCAAGTGTGGCCGGACATACAGTTTGTATATTTCGTTGAGGGTGTGTCGTCGTAGGTATTTTGAGAGGAATCTCAACATCCCTATTCCTTGTCTAGATTTAGAAATAATTGACTTGATGTGACTAATAAAGAACAATTTAGAGTCTAGTATGATTCCAAGGTGCTTTTGTTCCTGGACGTTCTTTACAGGGACATCATTAAAAAATATGGGTGGGTGATTCATTGGAATTCTCTTTTTAGAAAAGGTCACTTCAACTGCTTGCTTGTTGGGGTCAGGGTTAAAGGATATTTGCCAATTGTGCGCCGAGAGCTCAATAAGATTCAGATCATGGTTTATATCGAGGGCAGCTGTACGTGGATCGTGAACAACTGTGAAGATCGATGTGTCGTCGGCAAATAATTTCACATTACACCTTAAACCATCTGTCAAGTCATTAACATAAATGAGAAACAGAAGAGGACCCAGGATAGAACCCTGAGGAGCACCAGCTGAGACGGTACCCCATGTATATGTCTTACCATTCAAAACTGTACGCTGTTTTCTATCATTGAGAAAGCTTTGTATTAAAATCATTAGTTTACCAGAGACACCAATTTGGCTTAGTTTATAAATAAGACCCTGGTGCCAGACCCTGTCAAAAGCCTTTAAAATATCTAGATAAACCGAACGGACATCAAGAGTTGGATTGCAGTCAAATGCTGAAAAAATGGAATTGACGATTGATAGTAACTGATTAACAGTCGAGTCTCCTGGACGAACACCTGATTGGTTTTGGTTTAAAAGACTGTTTGTATCTAGGTGGTGATAAAGCGAGTCAAAGATAAGTTTCTCTAGAATTTTACCGAAAATTGGAAGGAGAGAAATAGGACGATAGTTGTAAGCCCTATTCTTTTTCCTGATGAAGTTTTTAATTGGCTATGTTATCCAAAGATGGTACTCCACCGAACAATGTCAATGAGATTAAATTCTCGCCGAGACCCTATATTCTTATATTGTTTCTTTATAAACATCTTCATAGAAAAGCCCATTCCGTCTTGCTAGCGCTCTTTACTATACATCTTCTTCGTATGTATAGCCATTGGGCCCCTATGTTATAAAAAGGGAGGCAATAGCCTATGGTTTTAAACAATGGGAGGCTACTGGGGCTGGAGATGTGATGTTGAACCCCAGGGGAAAATTTAATGCTTAGGATCCTAGATGGGGTTTTAAAGGAAGAGGGCTTACAAATTTGGGGCTAAATGAAGGTTCTCCGAAACTTTTCTACCCGCTAACTCGTCCCCAGTTCCCCGTCTCTATGCGGTCTTTTGTTTTGGATTCGAAAAGAGCAGTTGTTGTTGTAGTGTAAACAAAAATCAGAGAAATTTGAATGCAATGCAAAGGCAATCTAATCCTAAAGCTAAAGCAAATTCGTCTGATTATTGTAGAAATGCCTGAAAATGGTGCACCCAAAGATAAGATCCAAAAGCTTCAGCAACTTCTTCGGGTATGATGTTGATTTTGAGAACCTTTTTGTGTGGATGTCTTGTTATTATTACCCAATCGATGGATCGATCGAGTAACTTTAACTAGGCATTACAGTAGTGTAAACATGTTTTGGTACATATAGTTATAGCCAACCACTGTGTAATAAATAACTTTGATTTCGTTACATGCTAAAAACTTCGATTTTTCTGTATGTACAGTTGCAATATTGACTTTATATAACTTGGCTCCGTGGACATCTCATCTACATCTACCAATTACTGTCCTGCCTCCTATAGAGAAGGTTCTGAAAGGATGACAGGCCAGAGTGGGAGGTCATTATTATGTTCGCAAAAGAGAGAAAATCTAATGGGAAAGGGATGACATTGGCACTGTGGCTGCTGTGTTCTTAGCCAACTCAGGAAATAGTCAGGCTGAGAAATCCAGTTTTCAGCTAAGAAATCATCATAAACAAACCTTTTATTAAGCTCATGTATAAATATGCTTTTCTGCATCAAGACAGATATAAAAAACGATGGACCCCAAGTGCACATTAGTGTGATCATCAAATGTGCACACAGATTTTGAGCTTTACCTGCAAAATGTTCAACAAGAAACTGATATGAGTCAAGAAAAAATTAATGTTGTCCTGTCCCTGAATTGGGGTCAACTTTGCTGTGCTGATTTCTTCAATTTTTTTATCTTCATCAAAATTATGTTTTATCAGCAAGACACAAACATAACTGCATATGGAGCTTTTAATTTCCCAGTTTATATTTCTCAAAAAGCTGCTCAAAGAAGTGTTTGAAATAGCTGCAATTTTAAAAGCAGGTCAGAAAAAAGTTATGTAATTCAACAATCTCTTTCAATTTTTAGGCAAGAGAAGAAAGAATCATAGCCCTTGAAACAGAAAATGCCATGCTATACTTGAAGCTTGCTCAGGTTTCTCTTTTTCGTTTTGTCAAATATAAATTTTGTTTGTTATTTTATAGTCATGTGTCGATTTTTCATGGAATGATAGAAATTTCTTTTTTAGAATGTTCTGTTGCATAGTGATTAAGATTTGTTTTGTATCTGAAATTAGGTGCAATTTATTTGGGGCTTCGATTTTGCTCCATGATATTATCCAGGAAGTGCTATCATTTTTGGATATGAATGGAAAGAAATCACCTCTTCCTAATATATATGTTTCTGTCTCAGTAATTTTGTACTGACCAGAATAGTTTTTGTGAAAGAAATTAAAAAATGGGCAGTTTAAAATAATAAAGGTTTTTTGCCTACAGTGTCAAGGAAATGTGCGCTCTACTAGAAAAGAAACCACACATATTCGCAGGCTGTATGATGATAATGAGAAATTCAGAAACAATATCAGTGGTGAAATCAAAAGCTGTTACTCAAAAGTGCAGGTAAAATTAATGCATTCAAGCTTTCTAATCTTGTCCTCAACTATAAATGAAGATTGAAATAGTTTGACTGAAATTGATAAGTTTCCTAGCCCAATGTACAATCCCCGCTTTTGTATTATTAAGTGTGCTATGGCACACACATGCCTTTAAATATGCCTATAACTCCTGGGCCATGTTTTGACTGACTATTCTTTTGTTTCTCTTTCTCTATTTTCTCAAAGAAATGGTTGAGTTGTTTTTGTTAACCTCAAAAGCGATTGATTTCTTGGGCATCATTACTTTTTTAAAAACTTGTATGCTTTTTGTGAAATCCTTTATTTATATATCCAGGTAAAATATTATGATACAAGCTAGATTCTACTGTACTTTCTAATTACTCAACCATACTACAGGTGTAATACCATGGGAAGCAAAGGAAAATGAAAACCCTATGGCCATTACATGCAACTAGACTAACAAATATACGAATGCTACACATATAAATATAATAATTGTTGCAAAAAATGAAATATTATGGAAAATTATAGGTACAAGCTGATAGAGTTTAATAACTGAAAGAATCCTTATAAAACTTTTTCAAAAGTTCTGTAAAAAATTTTGGTTTGTAAAAAACCGCATATACCTTTTCAAGCAGCAATGCACCCCTGAAGCATTCGCACAAAAAATATTATATTTAAAAGTCTATCAGATCTTCTGAAAAATTGTAAGGTCTAAATTTTATGGATTACATTCCATCACACTTTCAAGATTTCAGCATGCTAGCAAATTTCATACTGCCAGGACTGCTTTGCTGTGCAAAGTATTTTTTGTGCTTGTTTTTCTGATGGAAGTTTATAAGTTGATAAATGGCTCACTTGTAAAGAAATACCTAAAATTCCTTTTGCTGATCGTGGAATAACTCCTTAATCAGGTCCACACTGCTCTCCGTCTAAATTTTTGTCATGTGATCTGGTAAATAAACCAAAATCAAGAAAATTTGTAAATTTCTTTTTTTTATTGTTGGTCTTTGTTGGTCTTTTCCACTGAAACTGTTAATTTCTTGAAAAACAAAGGCATTTCAATTCTAGGATGTTTGGCAAATTGTAGCTTTAATTTTCAGACGGTATTTCTAGTGGTTTTTTTAATAGTTGTTTTGTTTGCTTGTTATGTTTTAATTCAAAATTTATTAAAGCATTTGCCACTTCAAAATTGAATGATGAAGTATGGCGATGTGTCTTCATTTGAACATCATCAAATCTATTTGTCAAATTGCAGTATACATTAGCACTTTTTAATGGTTGAACCTTCTTTGTTACCAGGACTTGAAGTTAGATGTAACTCATATAAAGATTGATGCTGAGGACATACAAGAAAAGTTCAAACAGGAAATAAAGATGATTGAACAACAGGCAATGCAGCATGTTGGATTCTTGCGATCTGTGGATTCTAAGAGACATATGGACTCTGAAGGTACGCAGAGATACCAAAGATGTCACTTGTGTGTAATGTATCATGGATTTATTTGCTTGTATTGGAAGTTTTTTTAGAGAGAGTGTTGTGTATTAAACTTTGTTTCAGCAAGTCTTTTGGGGTTATTTTTAGACACTGTTGAGAAGTGTTTGCACCCGCATTCCATGTTATATCCTTCGAAGCTAAAATATAAGACACATTTAAACGACTTTCATCAAAATCCTGAAAATATTCTTCTTTAGAGCTTCAAAGTAAGCTGATGGAAGCTGAGCTGGCTCTGGATGAGGCACAGAGACTGGCCAACAGTGAAAGAAACAGAAGGAAGACACTGCATAATACACTAATGGTAAGCAGTCATAACACATGCATGGTAATTATGCATGCATGGTAAGCAGAACATGTTCATAGCGTGAAGATTGGCGTCTACGAGATTTAAGTAATATGCACTTAGGCCGAAAAGTACGATGCTCTAATTCAATGACCAACATCTTCGTTAATTTATTGTTTTTGCATGTTTTGTTGCTCTTTCAATCGATATGTACTTCTGCTGTGACTCTTTTGTGATGAAAAAGGCTCTTCATAATGTACTATCATGTTCTTAGTTGTAGGGACTGAACTGTTCTTTAAAGAATCACTGACAAAATCTACTTGAATTTATCCGTAGGAGCTCCGAGGAAACATAAGAGTCCACTGTCGTGTTCGACCGATGCTTTGCGACCTAGATTCAGGAGGGGAGCCCGATCTTCTTGGTTTGCCTGGCACATTGTCGGAAGAAGTAGTGATGGCACAGGACGACGAGAATGTTTCCGTGACAGCAGCCAAAGCCAAGTCATTCGAGTTTGAGAGAGTTTATAGCCCAGCAGACAATCAGGATCAGGTTTTCGAAGACGTTGCACCGCTGCTTACATCATTGCTTGATGGGTTTGTTTTTGTCTATTTCTACTAAATTTTTGTTCTGTTTTATGTTTATTTGAAACCTTATTATCTTAACTAAATCTAATGCAAATGTTCTGTTACTGTTAATGCTTAGCTTCGGCTGATGTTATTTCATCTGTAAATACTATTGCTTTTAGACTATTGCTTTTAGCCTCTGTGATTGTTTCGTAAAAGGAAATCATGTTAGTTTGTTAAGCATCCAATTTTCTTGGCACGTTTCTTATCAAATGCGTCAAAAATAACCTTTCACTAACAGAAAACTAAAATTGTGTAGCAAAAAGTATTAGCGTGGATTTCTGTTTCTTTTTCGATCCGATCTGCTTCAAGGGAAATGGGTTTCCTGCATTATCAAAACATTATGTCCGTTTTAACGCTAAGAAACAAGAGCTCCAAGATTGATAACTGACCACAAAAATGTAAGCAAGGATATGGTGTCACGGTGGTTTTTCTTTTTAAAGGAACTTGAAAGCAAGCAAATATATGGTGTCTTTCCTTTGCAATATATGCTTTTGTTTTTCAAATTATTTATGATTATGTTATAAGCTTCCATAAAACGCTGAATTAGGAAGAGACACTTGATTGTTTTGTATTTGTTCTTGAAGGTTCTATTTGTAACTTTTAGAGAACTTTGATTATACTTTTTAACTCACTTTTGCATTATCTAACATATATTTTCGAAAGTTTTCCCTAGCTTTTTTCACATTTGTCAATGTAAAATCGTAAACCACATTTGTTTTCCTTTTCTGCTAATTATCCTGAACATATAATTGTGTTTTGAAAGACATTTTTCTGCTTCCATTAGCATTGGAAATTTTCCAGATTTTTAGAATTGAAAAGGAGGCCGTTCATACACATAGAGCTAAACTGGTTGAAATATTAGCAAAAGTCTCATATTCAAGGGCTTTATTGACACTTTATTGACAGCTGATGCATACAAACGAGGTTTTAGTGCGACCCCCATTTGGTGATGCCTTATGTCTTGTTCCACTTCCATTAAATGTAGGATTTGAATGTTAACGAACCAAAGGAGTTTGAAAGCTATTTTGAACAAATAGTCATACTTAAGCTTTTTGTGTGACACTTTTCGTCTAGTGCAAACTTGAGATCGTCTTAAATTCAGCATACCTTTCATGATGACCTTGCTACATGTTTGGGTTTGCCTCTAGACTGTTTTATGATTTAACATGAAGTAGTGTAACAATCAGATCGCTTTTTATTATTCGTGATTCCTATTTTCATAGGTATAATGTCTGCATAATGGCGTATGGGCAAACCGGAAGCGGAAAAACCCATACAATGCTAAGCAGTCACACAATGACTTCGGACCTAGACGGAGAGCAGTGTGGACCTGAGGAAGGAGTTATTCCACGATCAGCAAAAGAAATTTTTAGGTATGTCTTGACCAGCGAGCCATTTATCGTTAAAAGACATCAAAGCTATTTATGAAATAAACTTCACAATAATTCGATATCCCGACATGAATATATTTTACCCGCTTGGTTTTCTTTCGTTATGATTTAAATGCTGTAGTATTGCTTGTTCTTTGGGACTTGTAAGAATTGATTTATGACCCGATAAGATAACTATAGCTTGTAGGGAGAGGCGTTTTGCTTGTTTAAATTTTTACTTTCTGTTTATTTTGCATTCGTTTGAATCTTGTTGAGTCAGTGAGGACATATTTTGTGGTTGTGTGCCTTGTTTGTGTGCAATCAAATCTACTCTCATGTAAGCTCGTATGTTTGCTTAAAATTTCTAAAACGATAGTATCAGTTATGAATTGCTGTATGGCATAGAATTCTTCTTATTGCTGTTTGCAATAGGTTGGTTAAAGAGCGTGAAAATGCAAACGAATGGTACTCTCTGGAAATTTCTGTTTGTGAAATTTACTTAGGACACATAAAGGATTTGCTGGCACCTCCTGACAAGGTAAATTTGACCTCTGTTTTCGAACTTTCAGCAAAACGTGTGTTAAATATTTTTAACTGAATAAGTTCAATAACCCACAAAAAAATTCAATAAAAATATATTTTGTTTTGTTAGTTAGGTTTTTCCTTAGGTTGTGATACCTTCTGATAAATTTTTCCAGTTATCATTTCAACTTGAATGTTTATCAATTTGCCTTTCTCGGAACTTTTTGAGTACTATCGTTTAAATGACTCTAGTTCTCTATCGCATCAACTTTATCTGTAGTATTCATAATTATGCCTCTAACTTAAACTTTTGGTGATTTTGTACGTTTCTCAGCTGATCAAATTTTTTCTTTTAATTTTGTTCTCTTTTTTCGTCTGCAGAGAGACGTCAATCACACTGTTTTCATGGCGAGCGATGGATCTCAAGACATACCGTCATTGGTGACCAAGTAAGGACTTTTTGTTAAGTTACTAATAATCTAAACTTTCTAGGTCGCTCTCTGCTCCTTTGAGCCCCTTTCACAGAGTGCATCCTTGCTATGAATGCATTATTACGGCAATTTCTTGCCTCTACTTAAAAGGTCTGGATTTAATCTTGTAATTCCGTCTATAAAGCTTTCTTGTATATTGAAAGCGCCCATGATGTATTCTTACGTTTACACCTGTTCATAAAGAATATTCAAAGATAGAAAGCTACTTTTTTGTATAAATAGAAAAATCAGAGTCTTTCTCCATCAGTAGTATCTTTTGTGAGTTATGCAAACTGAAATCAGGTTTGAATTCTCTTCGTGTTTTTTTTATTTAACAAAAATATTTAGCTTTGTGCTGAAAACTAAGAAAGGTTAAAAGTTGCCAAAGTTTGCATTACTTCAGTAAACAGAAATGCTATGAAAATGCGTCGTTGTGTTATTCTTGCATTCGCTGTTAATCGGTTGAGCATATGTTCGCTACAACATTAACTGCTTATGATTAAATATTGATGTTTGCTACAACTTTATCTTTCATCAACTATTTTTTTCTTTATGTTCAAGTCTACCCAATTATGTTTGGGTTGACAGAAAAAGCGAAATCATGCTAACAAGCATTTGTTTATTTTATGCAATTTTTTCGAAGTCAGTTGAAAAACAGGATCTGGCATTAAATGTATATGCCCTGCTTGAAACCCATTTTAAATTTGAATCAAAATTTGAGTTTTGGAAAATTTTACGTTTGATTTCAAGGTATATAAAGCATGTAAATAAGTGCACGATTTTTCTATGGTTTTCATAATGTAAATCATATCAAAAACTTATAGAAGAAAATTCATCTTTTGGAGCCAATCCTTAGTCCGAATTCATTTTTTTTGTTCTCTTTGCTTTAAACCATCTATTTATCAAGGGATTGCCTCGCATTCATGGTTGTTGTCAGACTTCGTCATATGTTATTCCCGTATTTCTAATAGTTGTGAAGTCATTTTTTCATTCTCTGTCAACTGATGCGCGGAGACTATAAATACATCTCTACTTTTAGGACTGTGACGTCATTTCAGGAAGTTATGACGTACGTGCACTATGGACTAAGAAGAAGACACGAAGATGCTACGAAAGTTCACGCGCATTCAAGTCGATCTCACCTTATTGTTCAGCTGAATCTCTATCATACCAAACAATCTTCCCAGGTGCGAGTGACGTCACCAGAAGGTCCCCCACCTTCTCCGCCACCAACGCCAACATCAACACAAACAAGGCGCCTTTTGCCACAAGTCTCTGTTGATGGGCCTAGGAGAAGGTCAAAGTAAGATATATTTGTCTAAATCATATTGCAAAATTAGAATGTATAAATTATATTCTGTTCTGTACATCAAATAGCGAGTAAAGCTCTTTCTATACGGTATCGAGTACATTATGACCGACTGGTAAGCAGTAATTTTTATTAATCATCTTGATTGATATTCAAGTTTATCTTTTCTATCAAGCCTTCAAGGACATTTCGCTATACTTTCTGCCAGTTTTCCATATTTACTGGCTCCCTCTTCTTTATTGATTTCAAAGCAATATACATATCCCTGCAGCCAATTGCAGAGTTATTTTAATTTCACGATGTCTTCCATTCGTAGATCGCCGGCATCCACTCGGTCTTCGGGCAGAACGCTGCATTCCACGGGCAGTCGCTCCCGATCACCCTCTCCCCAGTCAAGCACGTCATCTAGCGACATGAGCCTGAAGTCAAGCGTGACTAGTTTGACGGTTAAAACGAAATTGCAGCTTGTTGATCTTGCTGGCAGCGAGTGTGTCGGTATGAAACCAATCTGTCATTATTCGTGTATTGCTAATTTCATCTAAGGTTATCGCCATTCATTCGTCGTGGGTTGGTTTATAGTAGATGGTTTAGTACGTCTGTCGGCAAAGGAAGGATGTTTCTACCCGTGAAATCGATACTGCCACGTTAAGTAAAAAATAACCAGAACCACACGAGGAAAATAGTTTACAATAGCGAAGATTTGTGATGTTTGAAATGCTAGTGATGTTTGAACCAATCATCAAAATGACGATCATGGAGACCGTTCGTCTTGAAATCATTGAGCAGCCTTTCCTTCCAATTATTGAGTAATTTTTCGGTTTTAGGTATGTCTGGGGTAACAGGTGCTGCACTAAGAGAAACATCGGAAATAAACAAAAGGTAAGCGTTTCTAACGTATTGTTGGACGTTTGCAGATCCCTCGCAACACATAAAGAGTTTCCTATTGATTTTTATCCGTTGGGCTTTGTTTGAAGCAAGGTTGAAATATTGGACACGTATACATGCAAAGTTTCTTCAGATGTCTTCCTTTGACAATTTCTTCCTAATTTCCGAGTCTTTTTAGCAACTTAAAAGGAAACAAAGAATTTGCCTTTTTACGCCACAGGGATAACTTTTTAGAATGAGAAACAACATCGCTTGCGACCCATTAATATTTCGTTGTGGCTGGCAATTGACATGGACCTTTACCCGATGTGGTCGCCTCGTTTGCGTTGCAAAGGCCTCGCTCCTATGCCAAATCTTAATCCACTTTCTCTATATTCTTCGACAGTTTGAGTGCACTGGCAGATGTATTACAGGCCTTGGCGGAGCACCGATCCCACGTGCCCTACAGAAATACAAAGCTCACTCATTTGTTGCAAGATACTATCGGTAAGCTTTCGTTTCCCGGAACTAATCATTTGTATTTCCTTTATCGAAAAATTTTACCTAACAATCGCAACATAAGAATTACCTCTTTGGAAAAATCATATCTTTAAGTATACCTCAAGGTAATAACTCCTGGATGATGCTGAAAATGTCATTTTATACCATTTTATAGATAGGCCAATGTCATTAGCCATTTTATAGATAGTTGAAATTGTTATTATTATTATGTTATGTTATGTTATGTTATGTTATGTTATGTTATGTTATGTTATGTTATGTTATGTTATGTTATGTTATGTTATGTTATGTTATGTTTTGTTATGTTATGTTGTGTTGTGTTGTGTTGTGTTGTATTATGTTATGTTATGTTATGTTATGTTATGTTATGTTATGTTATGTTATGTTATGCTATGCTATGCTATGCTATGCTATGCTATGCTATGCTATGCTATGCTATGCTATGCTATGTTATGTTATGTTATGCTATGCTATGCTATGCTATGCTATGCTATGCTATGCTATGCTATGCTATGCTATGCTATGCTATGCTATGCTATGCTATGTTATGCTATGCTATGCTATGTTATGTTATGTTATGTTATGCTATGCTATGCTATGCTATGCTATGCTATGCTATGCTATGCTATGCTATGCTATGTTATGTTATGCTATGCTATGCTATGCTATGCTATGCTATGTTATGCTATGCTATGCTATGCTATGCTATGCTATGCTATGCTATGCTATGCTATGCTATGCTATGCTATGCTATGCTTTGTTATGCTATGCTATGCTATGCTATTCTATGCTATGCTATGCTATGCTATGCTATGTTACGCTATGCTATGCTATGCTATGCTATGCTATGCTATGCTATGCTATGCTATGCTATGCTATGTTATGCTATGCTATGCTATGTTATGTTATGCTATGCTATGTTATGTTATGTTATGTTATGTTATGCTATGTTATGTTATGTTATGTTATGCTATGCTATGCTATGTTATGCTATGCTATGCTATGCTATGCTATGCTATGCTATGCTATGCTATGTTATGCTATGCTATGTTATGCTATGCTATGCTATGCTATGTTATGTTATGCTATGCTATGTTATGCTATGCTATGCTATGTTATGTTATGTTATGTTATGCTATGCTATGCTATGCTATGTTATGTTATGTTATGTTATGTTATGTTATGTTATGCTATGTGTTATGTTATGTTATGTGTTAGTTGTGTGTTATGTTATGTGTTAGTTGTGTGTTATGTTATGTGTTAGTTGTGTGTTATGTTGTTTGTTATGTTATGTATATAAATGCTCAATACTATCAGATCTTATCAGATGTCTTTAAATGCATTTTTGTTTAAGGTGGCGATGCAAAACTCCTTGTAATGTTGTGTGTCTCGCCAGTCAAGCGATACCTAACTGAGACCCTGCAGTGTCTTGGCTTTGGATCAAGGGCGCGGCAAGTAGCACGGGGGCAGACAAAGAAACGGCGGCCAACTGCCCCGGCTCCTCTTGGACCAACAGGTTTGAAAACTTTCTCCACATTTCAGTTCTCTTTTTTTATTAGACGCCTACACCTGGTAGACGCCCCCCTGCATCATAGTGTCACTAAATTGGAAAAATTACTGAATTTGCCACAAGAGAAGCCCCATTCGAGTACTGTCTCAATCACCAGAATATGCGATCTTTCCCATCTGAACTATAGCACTTTCAAACTCGGCTCTTGTATGCGGACAGACCAAAGAAACACCAGAATAATTTTTCAGGGGTCTGTAGCTGTCATTTAATATTCCTGAAAGGGAGATGATTTTGCCTCTGAATTTCACAACTTTTTACTCATAAGATGGACTGACCATTCGGGTGACCAGGTCGGATGGAGGGGCCGCTATCAAGATTCTTATATCGAAAACATTAGCACTGTGCCTCCTCAAGTTGACCTGTCATTGAAGCTGGACAATTTGTATTTATCGCTACCTAGCATGCGAAGGTAGTTTTTAGGGCACTGAGAAGCTGTGCTTATCGAGCAGTGTCCTGGTCCTTCTTCTCGATGTGACCACATCTCGTGATTCCTATGCCAGGAAATACAGAGAGCTGGCGACTATCCTTACTCTGGGTAAAAGTTTGGTCATGCCAGGGACTCGAACCACGGACCCTTGGGTCTGTAGTTAGCGCCTCTAACAACTGAGCCATCCTCGCGCAAAACCCGTATAGAGAGATTCAAAATTTTTCTTGGCAAAACCCAAGAGTAATCAATTATTTATACTTGTTATTTCATATCCCTGATCAAAGTTTTTCTGTTTGATTTTTGTGAATATTACGTCTCCCTCTTTTATGTAGATGAACACGGTAGAATTACTTTTCGCTACATTTAAGGAAATTAAATTGAGGACACAATAACACTGGCTGGTTCGATGAAAAGGGACAATTTTTCTAATTCGCTGTTACTCAGTTGTTCATTAGGAATTTTTCAAAGGGCATTGAAATAATTCTAGCCACTTGCAATGAATTCAGTTCTGCTTCTAAAGTTGAACATATTACAGCTTTGTCGATGGGGTTCAACAAGGGCTAGAGGGTTACGTCTGTTTGCTGACGTTTAGCTTGTCTCTGATTTGCATTAATCTTCATAGCTATTTCTCTCTCACCTTACTTTGCTTTTAAATATAGCTTAGTTTTAAATCTCTAGGTTTTTACGATTAACCTTTTACTTTAATAATAAAGCATACATGACCCGGATGAAAATAGTATGATCTGTTGAAACATGCAGTTTTTTACCATGATTTAAATAAAAAAGTTTTAAAACCACGATTTAAATATTTAAAAAAGTTTAAAAGGAGTTTTTACAAAGAAGGTGCTGTAAGCCCTCGTGTAACGTATTTTTTCAGATTTGACAGCAATGAAATCAAAACTTGGTGGCAGCATAGGAAACCTTTCGCCAAGGCGCCCAATGTCAGCGTTGAGATGATCTTCAAATGGAACATATTCAAGTGGCTGTTCAACTATAACCCTATAACCCATTTTTCCATTTTTTTTATTAAAAGTACCACTGAAAGTGAAAAAGTGACAACTGTATCGCAATGATATCTTCTGTTGATGTTATTGCCAAACTTTTCCTAACATAAAACTTTTTCTTCAACGAAAGTTACAATTCATCTCAGAAATTAACTAAAATTGCAACTGTTTTGTGGCAGAATATATCCCAAATTCCTCCATACAAAGTTTCTGTTTTGAAATTTTTGACGCTTTTTATTTCACATTCACGAACTTGATAGTTTTATTGAAAACGGTTAACTTCATTTAGGATTTTTATCATTTTGTATAGGGTTTTTTATCATATAGGCTTGGACCCAGCCTACCAAGGTGACAAATAATTTAACGTTGGCTTTGATAGGTTTGGTTATATTGTACTTAGCCTATGAGTTATCAGTTTAGACATTTCGTTACTTCTTTGGAATGTATTTATTTTGTATCAAAGTTTCTTTTACTTTATCATATATAACATCGTTAAAAAGATTTAAGTATGTTGAAATTTTACATTATGTGATTTTAAAATCCTATTATGATAGAAATTATTGAGAGCTTTTAATGTAGAATAATATGAAATATATAGTAATTGATTAAAAGATAAAGAGAGGATTTTTAAGTTGATTTTGCTTAGTTCTGAATTCATCGTAAATTGTGTGACGAGTATACGAGGATTTACAGATTCTATACGAGGCTCTCTCTACAGTAACCCTAATAAAGCAGTAATTATTTAAGTCTTATTTCCAAACCTACTTGAAATACAAGCCGGGGAGCTACACATGATTATGAAATGAACTGCAAATTGCTAAAACTGGATCCCAGCTAGATTTTCCGCAATCTTAACACGACGTACCTTCTAACAAAGTTGATTTCTCCCTGCATGAGCATGGATGGATTCATCAAGAAAAATATTAGGTCCTTTTATGATGGTCCTTTTATGATGGTCCTTTTATGATGGTCCTTTTATGATGGTTCCTTTATGACAATATCTAGAGTCAAGAAAACCTCAACGCGTTTAAAACAGCCTGGCTGTTGTTACGACAGACCAAAATCAATTATTATAAAAACTTAAATATTTAATGCCTTAATGATGACTGTTGGTTTGCCGCTCTTCTCCGAAAAATACCGACTTGGCCTAAAATCAAAATGTTGAATAATGATACGGTGATTAATGACAATCTTTGATGACAATTTTGCTAACATTACCGATACATTGGGAATTAATGAATCCAAGGAGTATATGGTCTCTAACGATGGACTTTTAGATCCGGTTAAAATTGCCTTCAGAAAATACAGTTCTCGTCCTAGAATGAAACTTGTAACCAAAAACATATAACCATCTTCAGAATTTCGGTTTTAATTTGTCACAGCCGATTATGTCTTGCGAAAACTTACTAAAACAAAAAAGACATCCCCGATTGAGAACATCTCTAGCAGGGTTTTAAATCAATATTCTCATGTTTATCTCTGATATATTACAAAATCTTTTCAACTTTTGTATCATTAAAGAAATATTCCCTTCTAATTTAAAGGGTAACTTAACGACTGTCTTTAAGAAGCAAGACCACTGAAAAGGGGAAACTATCGACCAATAACTGTTATGTGTCCAATATCAAAAGTTATGAGCGTATGATAAAGAGAAAATTGGGCCTTTCGCTTATCTCTTTCTGCCCAATCACCAATGTGCTTTTCGAGAAGGCTACAATACAGAATAGGCACTTATAAGAGAATTGGAAACCACCACTAGATATAAAAGGGTCAGCTGGAGGAGTTCTAATTTGTATTTTCCAAGGTTTTTGACTGCCTCAGTCATGACCTTTAGCTAACAAAACTCGCAGCGTACGAATTAAGAAAAGATGCTGGTAACCTCGTACACAGCTATTTGCCTGAAAGGCGGCGAAGAATGAAAGTAAAATGCTCATTCAGTTCTTTGAAAAAAGACTGCCTTGGGTGTGCGACAAGGCTCAGTGCTATAATACATAATTTTACTATATAATTTAACGACATAATTTTTATCTGGTGAAAGATATTGATGTATGCAATCAAGCAGATGATGAGACTTTCTTTCTATGTGGATCTGATCTAGACATAGTATTAGAATCACTTCAAAAGGATGCTTGCTTTTATCACAATGGGTTGAAAATAGCTACATGAAAATGAACGAAGAAAAAATCTTCTGATTTTAAGAAAAAAAGATAAAGAAGTCTCTGTAAATTATATATCTATGGGTCAGTGACAAAAGAGAGCACCGAAGTTACACTATTGGAGTAATTTTAGACAATTTTAGATAATTTCAAGCTTTAGTTTACAATCTCATGTTGATACCCTTAGCAAAAAAGCCAGTCAAAAGCTTCATGCTTAAAATCAACATTCATGGATGCACCTCAACAAGCTCTAATAATGACCTCATTTATAATGTTTCATTTTAGTTATTGCCCATTTGCATGGATGTTCCATGGTAGATAATTAAATAATAAAATAAACAAGATTCATTAACGTGCACTTCGAATCATATGAAGAGATAGCACCTGCAAATTCTGATAAATTATTAAGTAGAACAAAATCATTGTCAATTCACCAGAAAAATTCATTGCTGCTTTTGATTGTGATAAAAAAACTCTCAATAACCTGTTTTTATTTTCAATAACTGCCAGTAAAGATCTTTTTGTTATTAGAAACCTAAAATATGAATTTCGAACAAGCAGCAACATAATTACTCAGTGCAAGAACAACAACTTATGGCACAGAGACCATTAGTTTTATTGGCCAAAAATTATGTTACCTAGATTAGAAATATGGGGGGGGGGGGCAATCACTATAATGTTCAACGAAACATAAAACCTGCAGAAAACTTCGAATGCAGCTGTAGGTTCTGTAAATCTATTATTGTAAATTTACGCTTTTGATAATAACTATTTTTATATTTACTGCTAATATTTGCTTTTAATTTGCTTAATACATAGCTAGACATCGTTGCCAACAGTAAACAAACCATTCATTATAAATTATTTATTCATATTCTTATAAAAAGAAAGATATTTCACCTGAATTGCTAAGAAAACTTCCAAGAAAAAAAACAAATTAATAAAATAATGTATCTTTTCAATCTTTCAAAACATCCAAACAGCAAATGCTGTGTTAAATAAATTGAAATTCTAAACGGCAATGTTCTACTAACATCGAAGATTGCTTTGTGCTTTAAGACTAGGATCGTAGTTCGTTTTCAACTAGGCGAGATTCACGGCAGGACGGGAGGAAGCAGGAGGTTTGAAACACTAGGCCAGAGAATGCACGAAAAGAACCTTGCACTATCTGGTCTTGTTTTTCAAAAACTTGTTGACTTAGGGAGATGACACATTTCTGTCAGGGAACAGTCTGATATCTACCCTTAGCTGCCTGATAAATGCGTGTAGAATATCAGAAAACGAGAAGGGGCATGTTTCCTTTGTTTCAATAAGACGAAATCTATGCAGATCCTGTTTATCAAAAATTGCTATAGGTACAAAGGAATAACTTACGATATCTCATGCTTTACTTTAGTGATAAAAGGATATGGCAAATTGAAATAAAACATCTTCGTACTGACGTCTTAAATTAACAATGATTTTCGCAGTACCTGTGATTAACTTCAACATGCCACGCCATGTCTACCAACATCTTTGCGTTCTCATAACTAGTTTAAAGAATGCACGCTCCATTCGTACTACACATTTAAAGAAATCCACTGGGGCACTTAACAGTGACAAGGGAATATCCACGTCTGTTCCTCTAAAGCTCTTGGGATTATCTTTAAACACAGAGCTAGAAGGGGGGGGGAGGCTTGGTCAATTGAGGTGTCCACATTCTAACGAGTACGCAAGCTTCATTTCGAATTAGTAGTGAAACGAGCATGCAAAGTTTCCCCTTTTGTCACTTTTCATGCAAAAGAAGGTCAAAGGATGCAAAATAAAAAAACAAAACAACAAGTAAGTTACTGCCTGCCTACTGAATGTCCTATAAATTTTTGATTGAAAAACGGAATTTGTAATTCCTATCGAAGTAAAATCTTAAAGTTGTTTATTTCGAGGCAAATGAAATGATATATTTATAATATCATACTTGCATACAACAGTAAACTCGATGTCTACCTAAAGCAGTTCGCCTAAAACAATTCATAAAAATTTCTTTCCTGCTTTATACTAACCTATGTATCAAAACTCTAATTCACCCCATCTACGCTCGAAAACTTTCCTATAGTTTCACACCAAGCTGCTTCGATTTCAGTTCAAAACTTGACAATTCAAATCAAATGATTTAAATTTAGAGTAAAATCACAATCTGCTTTATAAAAGCGTTATGTTTCATTCTAAGGATACTGATTGCACATGGTTTCTTGTTTTTATACTTAGGGAAAGTCGATGGAAACCCTATAATAGTTTGAGTCCATTTACTTAAAAATCTGTATGAAATACAATAAATTTTGCAGTGCAGAAAAACAGGATCAAACCTTTTCAGAGTGACATTGGGAGAAATTCCCTCCTACAATTCTAGGCAAAATTGTTATAACATCAAAAAATCTTCATTGTTTTAAAAAGTTGTTTTCCTAACTTCATTACAATATTGCTGGATATCAACATTCTATGATTAGGAATCTGACTGGCAATGAACGTCATTAATATTGTATGGGGAGATATACAGGAAAAGTTGGGAGGTAGTTAAATCCAAGGGTTGTTAGCCTTAAAATTGATTTTGTAGGGTTTCGTTTATTTTTAAACAGTATCGTAGCTGGCTTTGGTTCTGAAAATTTAATGCAAAATTCCATTGGTTTTGATGGCCAATTGAATTACAACGATCTAAAAATGTGTCGTCACGATTCAAAACCTTTTAAGTCATACCAACTAAAAAATAATGACGATGAAAGACAAGCAAGAGAAACTTGATCCATTCATATCAAGTAAGGGAGCCAATATCAATTGGCCAATACCAAGTGGCAAGTGAACTCCAAGTTCCAGAGCAAGTGTTGCTTAACGCCAGTGAAACATACGCAGAGATCATTCACGCTTGCCTGGTATTACAGGAAAACCTCTTCGTCTTTCAGTTTACCTACAACTTTTGACAGACTGTCACTGCTACTCCCCGCAGGGGTTGCTAGCTTGATATCGAGGTTACCTTTTGTCACTGCGAACTTTTTCTTGGGAGCTTTCCTTTGCTCTTTAGGTGTCCCTCCAGGCGAGGTTTTCTTTGTTCCATGAAGTTTGTCAACAAACTCATTGTCAATTCCATCATCTTCTCCAAGTAGTTTCGTCTTTGAGTTGGCCTTCCTTATCTCTATGACGACCTGTCTATCGTCATTATTTGGTCGCAACGATTCTAACTTCACTCCTTCGTCGCCATTACCTGACTGCTTACCATTTCTTGAATTCCTCCAATCAACTGCAGAATCACCGTTGAGCGTGGGTGTAGCTTCATCTTTGAAATCAGGCGATATAGTGGATAGGCTGACAGGCTTTGCCTTTTGGACGTAGAAGAGTGACCCTTGATTTGACTGCCCTGACTCTTGCAATGACCTTTTCTCCATGACAATGCCAACTGATTCATCACTTGAAAATGAATTCATATCAGGGGCCTTCTCCTCACTGGGGCTATGGCCAGCATGCAAGATTGGTGCGGAAAGTTTCCGTAATTTCTCTTTGTTCATCGAGTTGATGTAGGAAGCAACACCAACACCAGGGTGGGCAATCATGTTCGCGCTCTCTGAACCCCCTTTGGAAATGCTTCTTTTTCGTTGAACTGAAAAAAAACCTAGCGTCATACTTTGTTATTGAACGCTATAAAGCGATTATCAATTAATACTCAATATTGAATTGAAACTGTAGACATAACTTATTGGGAGATTCCGATCTTCATGCTTCCAAACGAGAACGAGAATAAAGAAAATGATCCAAAACAGGATAACAAACCACAAGAAATGCAATTCTTTCATTTTACAGAGTTTATTACCAAAATGAAAGGCAATCCCTGGAAAGACACAAAAACGTTTATTCTCGCTTGTCAATTCTGCAAAACGATGGATATTTAGTATAACGGAAACAATATAACCAACCTGGAGCCTCGATCAGGTATGAGGATGGTAAAGAGGACTGTCGCTTCAAGGGCTCTGGTTGCATCACGTGATCTTGGTCTTGCAAGAAAAGGCACCGAAATGATTTGGGGGCATCGAAGGCTACAGGCGGATACCCTGCAGAGAAAATGAAAAATAATCAATGCAAAAATAAGAAAATTACTTTACCGGTCATGTGCTCCCATTTTTCTGATTGGCCTATTTTGATCCACAACTGGGTATATATTTTCCAACTTGTTTTTTCGAAACCTTATTCTGACGTTTTATACTCTGAAGGGTGTCAGACGAAAAGCTTTAAATGTGCTGAAAAATATTTGTTTTTTTTAAAGCAATTTCCAAAATTACTACACAGAGGTGAGAAACACAAGCAAACGTTTTTCCAGTGCACAGACTTTCGCTAAACCAGAACAATTAGGTCGTTTAGTGGGCCTTATAAAGGCAAGGCTTTCTTATTTATGCCAATACCAACCTCTAGATACAACCCTTAGTGGACACATAATGTCTTAAGCATTTGCAATTGGAACCATAACCAACCCAGGGCTGATTCCAGGATGCAGCAAAATGTGAGTCATTATGTACTGCTCATATGCTAATTTATGCTGAGTTGATTTCTATGACAAGTTGCCGCCTTTTATTGCATAAGTAAAATAGTTATAGCCGCAAGACTAGTTATAACCACTATTCTTCATATTTGAGAGAACAGTGATGATAGCAAAAAAAATTGGAAGAGTACTCATTGCCTTATGCGCAAGCTAAGTTACAATAGGATTGGGGAACAAACCGCATTTAGCCGATTCTTAAATAATTGTGTCCCTGTTCTCTACCAACTTCATTGAGGTCCATTGACCACTTTTTAAGAAATGTTTCATACAATACAAAAATGAAAAAATGGAAAAATACAAACCTTCAGCTTTGTCGACTGGTAACTGATCAAGTCTTGACGAACTTGGCGAATCTTTTGATTCATAAAAGATTCGATTAAACTGGACCTTCTTGCCTAGAAAATGATCAGATTTGATGTTGTGTTAATTACTACAGTTCTACCTAATTATACCGCTTTGGATAAAAATGGGTTATTCGTTTCTGTCACATCAAGTCATGAAATGTGATAATCAAAAATATGTGGCTGTTTTCTAGACTGTACCAAATGAGCAGTTCGAAAATTACAAACATCCTTTTTTGGTCATAATTTAACAATTTGTTTTCTTTATTGGTAAAAACTAAAAAATTTTGACTGATAACTAAGAAAAAAGTGAGCTGCTAGAAATATAAGAGGTTATCAGGAATAAATATTCCAAAACTCCTAACTTTTGGCTTTGCTTTTTCTGGAACCCATATATAAATAACCTTACTTTTTTAATGTTGTACTTAGTTGATAGTGACAAGCATCCATATATCTTGTCTCAGGAGCACCGCAGGATGCAAATAATAGCTATATATACTTATGTTTTGAAATGAAATACAGGGTGTCATCATCATAACAGGCTAGATATAGCCTAGAGCAAACTAGTAAATTAAGAGCATGCGTCAAAATTGACAGCTCACCTAGTGATTGCTGGCTGTCGATTGTTTTCTGCACTGTGCTGTTTGGGGTTTGGAAGAATCCTTGCTCAAAATTTGGGTCTATTGTGTTTTGTGTTGACGTATTTTGCAAAATATCTTCAAAATTCCTTCTCTCCTTCACGTGACCACCGCGAACTATAGTTGCATTTCCCGGCAGATTCGACAATATGTCTTTGTACGGGTGCATCTCATTGATCTCGTCAAAATCTGGTGAATTTTCTTCTTCGCTGTATAACTGTGAAAGCTGCAGATAAACGAGAAATCAAATAAAAATCTATGCCGTGTGTTGTTTCTAGATTTAATGCAACAGACACGCTGAAAAAACTGTCCATAACAGAAAGATAGTTTTTGATTCGTTAATGATTGCTTCAGATTCGGTCTCTAAACAGTGTAGACACTTTGCAGCAGTCTTTGAACCATAGGGGACATTATCAAAAGGGGGGGGGGGTTGCGGATCTTAAAAACCGGGCGAGTGAATTCACCGCCTTGACAATGGATGTGAGGGTGGTTCATGGTCTGGTTAAAAATGTTCGGGAATAAGAGTAGATTGAAGAAAAACCACGATAAAAAGGTTATAACGTTCGCAGGAAATACATTTAAAAGAAAGGACAAGTAGTTACCTGTCGTTGCCATGGCAGCAACCCGAGGCTTTTTCTCGCATGCGCCCTGTTGACTCCGAAAGACTCTTCTCGCTTTACGCCACCCGGAGGAGGATTCATAGAGGCTGTGAATTCAACTTTGCCTTGTTTCTGAACAGAAACTGTGAAACGGCCCACTTTGACCGTCCTGTTTGCTGTTGCTTCTAAAGACTGGATTGTCCACTCGTCCAGCTGCAAAAGAGGATCAAAGAATATTAGAGCAAAAAGACTTTCAGCAGCCATTTACGACTACTTATGTTGTCAATTCCTAGATGAGTAATGGACTGAGTAATATAATGTTACCTCGTGGCTTTTTATTACTGATATTACCATATGCTAGTATAAAAATTATTTTTAAAAATTCATTATAAATAAATAAAAATTCTAAAGACTAGATTCAGATTTATATGTATTTTTATGAACACTATTTCGAAATACACCTTATATCAAACACAATAATGCAGCACAAAGGGACACATATTTTTGAAACGCCCAACTACAAGCAGATCCTATCTAGATAAGATCAGGGCTGTAGAAGAGGAGGGCTGAGGGGAGCTCAGGGGGCTGCGTCCCTTCCTCTTTTTTCTGGGTAACTCTTAAATATCATAGCTTATTTCTGCCAGGATCGAATCTTTGACTGAACCGATATAACTTTTTGACATTTGCATACTTTTAATCCTATTTTTAAGATTTTTCTACTCAAGTAACAGGTAGACATTGGAAAATGATTTAACAGTAGACAAAATGGAAAGGTAAAGAAATTGATATTGAGAAGCCATGCAAAGGAAAACAACTGAAACGTTCACTCTGTATACAATATAGAGAAAGCTCTATGCCCCCCCCCTTACGTTTTTTGGCTCTACACTACTGTATAAGATATACCCTGAGAACCAGACTCTCTGTATAAAAAGACAGAATCTGGGTCCAAGGCTAAATAAGATTGTAATAATATCCTTAAATGCAAATTTCTCAAACAGTATCTCAAATAGAAAAAGGCAAGAGGGGAGAGTGAGAAGCCATTAATTTGCTAATGCCTCGCAGCAGTGTCTGAGCCATTTATTCGCTACAGCCACGCAGCGGTGTCTGGGGTAAGCTAATTATAAAGAGCCTTTCTTTATCATTTAGAACCTTTCCAAACGATTTACAAGAAATGTACAGCAAGAGCGATACCTCTAAAAGAGGTGAACCGATGGATTACTTGACTAAATAAAAAAGGTTTCGAACGACAAAGTCCACCAATATTACAGCCTTTTAAAAATTTATGCTTTCACAAGATACCCATTCAAATTAATATGATATCATTTATTATTATCTATACCGCTCTGAACCACCGGGTCTTATTCTAAATGTTTAATCTTGTATATTCTATATATAAGTTAAAATAGAACAAACAGAACTCCTTATTTGTAAATACGTTTGGCACCCTAAATGTCAAACGAATGTTTAAAAAGCGATATGGCGCTGTGATGCTGCAAATTGTTAAATATTTATGCAAGAGCGCTTTTCACGAGTCAAAACATCTTATTCTAGTGACATTTTTATTATCAAAACTTTCAAGGCAAAATTACACTCATATGCAGACACCTACTGTTTCAAGATTGATATCATCTTCACTCATCCCGTCAAACGGGTCGTCAAGCTTGTCCTGAACACCTTGCAGCGCTCCAAATAAAAAAGCCACAAGAACTGCAATGAAATACGGACTCCATCGATTGTTCACTTGGCGCCCAAGATACACATAATATGGCGACAGCAGCAATGGCAAGGCAAAGATGAAAATTTTTGTGAATGATCTGATGGACCTTGGTGATCTGTATTCTCTGATGACACGCAGTCGTTCGAATGACAGGCACATCAAACTATAAAGAAGGGCATTCAATTATTATAAAATTGTTTAAATGGCCAAAACAGATCCCAAGCAAAAAATGGTTGTGCGATGAACTCATTCTTAGCTTAGATTTCTTCAAACTACATGCTATCATTTAGAAGTGCTCTCTCCAAAGAGAATTTTTGGAATAACGATCTAAACCAATAATGAATATTGGTATACAAAGATTCTAGATGTGAAGTTGACAATACGATAGTGTCCATTAAAAATTGGAGAGGGGTATTTTATGAATATCTTTCAAATAAATTGCAGGCCAAAAAATTTTCTTCAAAGGTAATTATTGGTAGGTCAAAATAAACAGTGCTTATTTTACCATCAATGGAGCCATCAATGGTGTTTCACAAGCCTGATGTAAGGCAGATTTGAATAAACAACAGCAGGTTTTTAATAAAATATTTTATCATTTTAAGAATTGTCAATATAAAGTCAACAAACATAGGGTCATAAAAACCTCTAGAGGGAAGTTTTTCAAAAACAGAATTGATAAGTGTGCATTAAATAAAGATATAAGATAAATATTTCTATGCAATCAAAAAATTCAATTGCAAAAAGCTGATGCCATAAAACCATGATCTTATACAAAAAACCAATGGAAAAAGGGTGTATTTATATCCAAACAAACAGAATATGTTAATATTTAAACAATTTCAACATCAAATTAGATATAAAAAAACATTAACACTTGAGATATCTTAAGAAAATCTTTTTGCACTGTGCTGAAAGGATTGTCTCATATAAATCTAGGATATTAATGCTCAACTTACTAATGCAAGTGAATAACTCTTGAAAGGAGTGGTGAGGTTGCATTTAATTTGGAGACTCTAATTTTTTCATTGAATTGTGCCACATCACTAAGATCTTCATATAAAACCTAATGTGTAAGAAAAGAAAAACATTTATTGAATGATAATGCAAATGATTTGCCACATATACTTTCACTAAAATGAGATAAAAAATGTATAAGTAGGATTAAACACAGGATGGACGGTCCGCTAAAGCAAAAGGGTGACAAGAATCCAATTTTGTGCAATAAAATAAATGAAATTCAAACGATATTAATATTTCGGCCAAGCATACAGAGCTTCATTAATGTGAGATACAAATACTTGATAATGTCAATGATATTTTGTGCAAATTCAAGATTTGTTCAGAGGAATAGATTAATCATCTAAGCCTGAATAAAAATCAACAAAACAACAACAAAAAACCCTGCAAGCAACTTTTAAGATAAACCATTTGATCAGATACTTATAGAATGACTTTGTCTGGCCTTGTTAAAATAAAAATTCTAGTAAGGTCAGTGGATAACCTTTAATCATTGGAAAAAACAATGTTTTCTTAGAAAGGAAAAAGTATCATACACTTACTCTCAGTATAAAATTTCTTTTGTGTGCCTTTTCAGTTAATAAATACTCTCTGAGATGAAACATCAAACCTTTCGTTTTACTGGACACAGCTTTCATGAAGCCTTCATCAAATACTGTAAAAAGTAAATTAACGTAAATCAGGATGCTATAATTTCTGAACTTATCATCAATTTCACTTAAACTATAATTACCCTGTTGACCACTAGTCTCCTTTAGATCAGAGAGGGTTCAATAAAGTTTAAACTAAATGTTCAATGACAAGCACTGATGGTGAATATGTCAATAATTTCCAAGGTCATTATCATCATTATCAGTCTTTTTAAGTCATCTGGGCACTTCCTAAGTGTGTGTGTGGCTGTGTATCTACCATTTTTGTCTTCATGGTGCACCATTTTCAGCATCTTTTGAAGACAGATTCATATATTTGAGAACTTTTCAGACTACATCTACTAACCCTTTAGGGGGTTTGCTTGTTTGACCCATCAACAGTGAAAGTAGTAAACTTTTTAATCAATGATGAACCATACTGTCCAAGTTTAAATGGTTTAGAAATTCTGTAAATGTATTCTGGAGCCTTGGATGGTGATAATAAACACTGTTGTTATAGAGGGGTGCTTGTGGTGTGACACCCCCCTTGAAAAATAATTCCATTTAAAAAACAAGGAGTTTTTGCCATCTAGGGGTGCTTAGTCAGCAAAATCTTCAAACTTGTCGGCAAATACAGGATGACTCACCCACTTTGTCAGCAAATGGGACTTGGAAACCTCCCTTGAGTACAATAGCTAGCAATAGGCCTGATAATGAAGAATAAAGTATCAATACTTGAAACTTACATAGGTAACAGGAATATCATAAAATGTATAACTTACCACCTGGAACTCTCCAGTCTCTTACACAGAAAAACCATACCATTGTTGATGCTTTAAAATTAGCTAAATCTTCTAACACTTTCTCTCTTCTTTGAAAATCAGCTGCACAAAAAAGAAATAAAGAAGTTCAGTGCAGTTTAAGGCAATATAAAATCAAGAAAAATGAAATGAAAGGAATATTTTCAAGACCCTTTTAAAAAAAGATGACCCTGCCCTGAAACACTTTGAGTCAATTCTCTTTCCAGCTTTTAACCCTCTGTGTCATAGATCAAATTGCTTTACTAATATACAGTCCTATATAATCTTTTTTTCAAACTTAACACAAATGCATAAAGTACAAAATGCATAATATGACTACATAAGTACAAAAATTTTCAGTGTGAAAAACTTCTTGGACAAATTTTTGTCTGCAATGTATATTGACTGTAAGCAAGGGCTACAATCTTCAAACATCAATGTCTGCAAAGTTTTTGGAAACAGTCATTCTTCTGAGCTAATAGAAGCACCATTTCAAACAAATAACATTATCCTTCTCATCACCTATCAGAAAGTCACCATCACTTTTTCTCCTTTCTGTCTTAGATGACCTAACTGTGTTTTCTCTGCCTTAGAGAAATGACCGATCATAACTTCAGCCAGAAGGGGGCTGAGGGAAGGGGGAGGGGAGGCTAAGCACCTGAAGATGAAGAAAAATACTGAAGATGTGGGTCTATATACTATGTTACAGTTTGTGGCTTTAGCAGTCCCCCTTCTGGCCTTGTTTTTATAAGAAACTAAGAACTTTATTCAGTTTTTTTTAACATCTTCCCAGTGCTCAGAGATTCTTCCAGTTTCTCAAGTGTTCAATAAAAATCTTATAAATTATATTTGTGAATCAATAACCAGCTGTGGTTTTGCTTTAAACATCCAAGAGCCTGGCCAACATTTGTCTGAATATTTTTTTGGCCAAAATTTCAAAAATTTATCCAAAAATATCTTTGCCAAAATTTATTGTCTGAAATTTTATCTTCTTAAAATTTTTTGTACTTAATTTATGTGTCAAAATACAAAAACATTGTTAGTTGCATTATTTTAAAAATTGAAATAAGAAAAATGCTTACTGTTTATAGAAAAGGCAAGTGGAAAAACAAGTGGTGATACAAAAAGTGTGACATGGACTTCAAAATATAGATCTAAAAAGAGAAAAAAATGAAGTTCATTTATAGATTTCTGATCAATATTTAGAGGAAACAAAGCAACATTGCTATACATATTGCCATCCAATTCCAGCTTCATATAATGATAAAGGATGCTTAAAAGTTGATTTTGTTAATCAGGCACTGCACAGCCATTGGGCTAGCAGGAGCTAAAGCCCCCCCCCCCCCCCTCCCACGTTTTGCAATAACATGTTTTGGAAAGTTTACTCTAACCCAACTTTGGAAAGTTTACTCTAGCTGACCCTAAGTAGTAGTTTTTTTTACTTTTTTCCCTTTTTGTCCTATTTCTAGGTGTTTCATCTTATTTAATGCATGATGTTTTTTCTAACTTGGTTAGATTAGTGTTTTATTATTCCCAAGCTAATTTGATCTTTCATAGTTACTGACATCTTTCTTGAATGAGATTGTTTATCTGAGCAAGTAATTTCAAGTCAGTGGAAATGAGCAAGTAATTTCTAATAGGGGCGTTTTCCAGGGTTTTTCAGGGTGTGTCCTGAAAATGACAGCCTTTTCAGCCCCCCACTTTTACACTGGTGTGCAGTGCCTGCTGCTAATAGCATGATAACTGGATAGACAAAATGCAGATAATGCAGAGGTCAAAATGAGATCAACAATCTTAACAGTCATGTTCTTGCTACCATGGGAAGCAGACATTTAAAAATTCAATATAAAGCTCCAGCTAGGTAAAAATTTTGATCAAACAAAATCAAACTGGCAGTTTAGGCATGAACAAGGCTGGAAAGTGGTAAATATTTAATGTGACCCATCCCCTATAGTTTTATTCACTGAACTTCCAAAACCTGGTTCAAGGCAAAACAAACAGAAGGTCAAATCACAACAAAACCAAGGACTCCCCTTGTGCCTTCTAAAAGATCACTGGGAAAACGTCAAACAAAACTATGCTATGGCTAGTTTCTGTAAATGATATCACATAATTTCATGCAATAAAATTTTATCATTGCTTAAGGGCTATATAATCATATATGATAACTAATATAAAATACAATGTGTGTCTTGGAATATTTGAAAATAACTTAATTGAGTACTCCTTGCTTAATCTTTACAGAGTGTAGCTCAGTTGCCATGCTAACAAAAATTCGATTTTCAAATAATCATTAGCAGACAGTTTTCAGATAATTTATTACAATACATGTTATCATTTTGAAATAGAAATACTTTATCTTTAAGTTGAGTCAGATCAAAAGGCTTTTAATCTCAGAACTAAAGCATAATAACTTTTAAAAAACTTAAACATACCTGCAAAACTACAAAGATAGGTAACAATCCCTGAAGATATAACAAGGATAATCATCAGTGAATATAGGATTAAAATATTAAATTCTGAATTAACAACATAATTGAGTTAGTGTCTTGGATCTCTGAGCATAAGAAAAAACCCAATAGCTGCAAGATTTATGTGCTTCTTTTCTCAAAACCAGTTAAAGTTAAAATTGAATGACATCAAGAAACAACAAGATATATAGCAATAAATTTCGTTATTTCCCCATTTACATTAATCATTGAATAGACAGCTCAGGAAAAGCCAGAGCAGTACTACAGATATCAGGGTTTCCTTGCCCTTCATTAATTCCTTGTAAAAAAAGATTCAACTCCAGGTGAAAGCCTAATTTAGCTTATCTTCCCCAAACCACACAGCCCATACATAATTGAAAACTAGATCACTTCAACAGCTCAACATAAAAACTAGTTAACAATAAAATCCTTCTTATACTCACCAGCTAATATCATCTGTACCAAAACAATTACATTGACATTGTGAACGAAACTCTTTAGCAACTGTGAAGAAAATTGATAACAGATTATCCAAAATTATCCAATACCATGCAAAGCAGAAAGTTGATAACTGAAGAACTGCGTACAGTTTAGAGCATCAAGGAAAAAACATTGCCCTTGAATTTGTTTTTGTTTTACATTTATCATAATTGCAATTTCTATTGCGTGTTGTTCAACAAACCAGCCCTTTGTTTTGTAACCCACATATAAATAGCTACTTAGTATTAGGCTACCACCGTTTGTCAGTGATCACCCAAGATTAACAACTTTGCGTTGAGACTTTTGACTTTGTTCCAAAGTACTCGTGCTCATGAAAAGCCCTTCAAACATATACCTGATCATCTGTAAACACATCTGTTCGTTCGTTTACTCTTTAAGATTAGAGGAAATTAGCAATTTAAGCGTGTGCACATACACTTTTATCGAAGGCATATATTTTCATGAGATAAAAAAATCTCCCAAATCCTTTGTATTTCTTCTGTCGTCGCTTGCTCCATTTGTAAATCTCTTGACGACCTTCTTCGTCCAAGAATTGGAACTGTTCATAAGATGACGCCATCGTCCAAGTTGCGAATTATCGTTGTCAGCAGCTGACCTCCTAAGAAAAAGTTACAAATAAATTTCAGCGTCCTATCCTCAAGTACTAAATGACCAGCACCTCTCCAATAAACCTGTCTTTATAAATTATTTATTCATACTAAACTGGTTCACATCAAAAATCGAGCGACAAGCCAAGATCAATTGCAAGCTCCTTCCTAGTTACGAAATCTTTCACCAATCTGCTCAAATTTTGTTTTGATCACGTGGCATAGTTATGTTTTAAGAACTGGCTTACACTTTTAACGCGGGCTTTATTACAGATTTATTATAAATTCGAGTTCCTTTGAATTCCTAAACAATCGAAAAAAGTCCAATGGTGAATACTGGCCGCCTTTAGAAAGGTATTCCCCACGTGCTAACGCATACTTCGTTTTAGTACCTGACTAACTGTGATAACAATACTTCACCAATTGTAAGCAAACTGACAAATTGTACCACTGGGAGTTTATAATTGGAATAGATACAGACGCAAGGCTTTGTTTTTGTGAAACATGCCTGTTTTTGTCATTTCTGAAACACGCTTGTTTTGCATAAAGATCTTCGTTCAATTTTTTAAAATGTTCGATCATTTTTTATTTAAACTGAATAAATTCAATAATTTGAATGCTTGATGAATCTGACTTCGCATGTTAAAAATGTTATTATCCTTGTACCCCATACCTCCTACCCCAAACCCACATTCTCCATAGAACAACAGAGCTTGTTGCCAAATATTTTATGTGTCTTTAAGTTGCCCTTGGCTCACCCCCACAAAACAGTAATTTTCATTCCATTCCATCGTAAGATTAACTTGTAAGATTAGCTCAACTTAGTTATTGTATTTTCTATCTATGCAACTGCCGGGAATGCAACCCACTTCAGCTTCCACCCAGGAATTTCAGTAGCGTCAAATTTTAATAACTGCAGTCATATCAAATACCGTTTTTGTTTGGTTGGCAGCCTAACCATAATTATAGTTACAACCAGTTATTAAACTCATCAAGTTCTATCTATCCAAAATATAATGTGCTCCGATGATTAGTTTACTTGGAAGTGGATTTTCGCTCTTCAAACTGTCTTGTAATGGCGTTAAATTGTTGGATAATCTAGAAAACCATAAGAAAGACACGTGTGTCATAATGTATATCATGCTCATTATCGGTACCCTGGATACCAGAGCCACAAAATGTCGAGCACGTTAACAGAATGCTCCTCCGCTTCTCCACTTCTATCTTCTGTTTCCGCTCTCGAATTTATGTGGCTCTGGTACCCAGGGTATATTATTGAGATGACATTCCTTATTCAAGCATAAGCTCCTTCTAATTCTTATCCCGTAAGTTATTTCAAAATAATCATACGTTTTCGTAATTTCAAAAATTGTTAAGTTGCTTTATGGCTATTTTCTAGAGACTTGTCGCAACATACTTTATTTTGATAGCGATTTGCTTATTTTTAATACTAATTAAGATTGTTTCTGCTAAACTAGCTCGTGCGCTGGGCAATCCATTTACCTTAATAAAACTCCGCAAACCGGGGTGAAATATTAGCTACTTTATTGAGATATTTCGGTTTGAAAATCATCTTTCATTTGATTGTTTCTCATCAGATGCTCCCGCCTACAATTTATTATTTTTTAATGTTGTTCCGGTAGATGACCTATTTAGCTTCTCTTTCTTGTGGTATATTAATTAGTTTATTTAACAATTCAATTTATTACGACTTAAACCCCCTATACCCCCAGGGGAGTCACTTAAACTTTTTGTCTACGGGGAGGGCCATCCATCCGCAGTTATCAAAATTCACCTAAAAGTATCCAAAAAAAATTTCACAGGCCCACAGTTATCAACTAAAAAGTGTCGATAAATCCCAGAAATATCAAAATTCAAATTTTTGTTGTTGTGCACATAACAGACCACTAGTCATAGTTATTTGGGCTGTATCCTATGATAATGATTTTTTTGTTTTATTCCTGTTTTGATATTGTTATGTGTTATTTTTACCCATAAGCATCAGAAAGGTATGTTGTTAAGCAAGGTACCCAAGAGTATAAGACCACAAGGAAAATTCTGGTCTATAGTTATCGTATATAAATTTGAAGTACCTTAAATATGGCCTGTACCTGTACCTTAAAAATTTTGATAAAAAAATTTGCACGTTTTTATTTCAATGCAGTAGAAATAGTCGATAACTTAATGCATAACAACTTGATACTTTGAGCTCATAAACACTGGGTTCTTTCTCTGATTTCCAGAAAGCCATGTTAATAACAGTTTGATATGGCACTAGAGCACAAATGTAAAATTAGTAGGTATCTCTGTACCTTACAAAGAAATATGAAAAATATATTGATCTTATATACATAGAAATTCGTTTGAAAAAGAAGAGAAGATTGACTTGAATGAAATGACAACATTGCTTGTAATGGCATAGTAGGATAAGTGGAAATTTAAGAAACAATTTTCACAAACAAAGAAGTAAAGCAAGGGGTTTATAATCCACAAAATCAACATTTGAGGGCATTGCAAGGCTGAAGATATTTCCTAATTTGCGAATAACCCTTTGGTCGTAGTGAATAAAAGGGTTTTTTCCTTTATCTTTTTCTTCACTTTCTTTAAGAAGAGTCCTTTGTTTCGCCACCTTTTCAAAATTAATAAGTAACAGCGGTACAGGGCCTCCGACGAAGGGGGGCCGGGGTGGCCATGGCCCCTTAACTTTTTTTGCAAAACAATATAACTTTTTTTAAGCCTTTTGTTATGATTGTTATATTTTCTCTTGGCCCCTCCACTTTCCAGCTTGCGTCGGAGCCCATGCGGTGTTACTTAGGACATGGTAGCGTGGTGATAATGTTTGAGGTAATAATTTGTTGTAATTTTCCAAATGCGAGAAAGATTTCTGAAAATCAAATGAAAGTGAGACGAGATGAAGACGAGACTAACATATCATACTAACGTAATTATAACAAAATATAAAAATCTAAAGCAGCTCAAATTATCATACAGGATTTTTCCAAGGTACTGTGTATTATAGACAAGGTACTAAGTAATCTTAGCTTTTGCTAACCAAGTTTCTTTTTTTGACTGCATGCAACCAGTCCTTTAAAAGTAGTCATGAACACCAAGCAGCCTGTCCTTGTGCATCTGAAGATTGACTTTCACTACTGTAAAAAGGGGCAGCTCAAGTACTCTGTTTACTTTATACTGCAGCGAGCTTAGTCCATCAGTTCCAATGTATTTGATGTTTTTCGACTTTTTCAAAATGTCTCTTCTGGAAGGAAAGCAAATGGATCAGAGCGCTGCCTGGAGGTCTAGGCCGAGTGCGTCAGGTCTGACGTAAATTATGAATATGTTTCTAAATTACGTTTGGCACCACTTACAGGATAGAAATAACAATTGAACAAAATTAAATTCTTAAAAAATGAGACAATTGATGCCAGGTGTATCCAGATCTTCTATTCAACAGTAATGTAATTCCCAGAGAAACAATCAGATACCAAAATGGTGTGTTTTGTATTTCACCTCACTTTTGAGCTATTGATAATTTTATTGCAGCATGAAAAGAAAAATCGACTGTAGAATAAAATGAAGCACGACTTCTGTTGCATTAAATCACGATTCACTAGAATAAGATAAACGTTTAATTTGATGGATACAAAAGGCTGTACCTGTTTGGTGCACCCCACACTTCCATATCTAGATGCTTCAGCATTTTGTACCGGCCAACAGTCATGGAAGGTCTTGTCAACTTTAAGTTGTGAGTCATGATTCTGAAATGATAAATGATAAAGTATTTGATATAATGATATCAGAAAACACAGTCTGAATAAACAAGCTATTGCGTACCATCAATCGTTACTGGCGTTACTGGTAGTTAGTTATCTACCATCGTTTCTGGTGCAGTCGATACGGACGAATTTCCAGATGCTCCGTTAGGGGTGACAACTTGTCACAGATTCCAGATCCCATGTTTTAGATAAAACCTATGTTGTTATTGGGGTGTACTTACCTAAAATAAAGATTATCATCCTCCGCACCCCAGCCCCAAAATGAGTTCGAGAAACCGTTGACCATCTTGAAGTCTTCGGTACGAAACATTTCGATTCCACCAAACAACTCGGGATATATCAATCTGCAGAAGAAGATTGCAAGCGTTTAGCAAAGGATTGGACAAAATTATGTAATGTGTAAGCAAACATATCTGGTTTAACCCAAATTTTCTGAAGGCTTTGCACGAATTTATGAAAAAATTGACTAAAAGTTAAAACAGAGTTAAAAAGACCTTTTTAGCTTCTTTATGTAGAGGCATGTTTTGAGAAATTCCATATTTTTCTAAGCTTTCGATATGTTTCACTCGTTACTCGTCACTTTTCAAGTATTCAATACCGTATTTTAGCTTGACTGTACATTTCCTATCATTTAAAAAAGTAGTGCTGTTTTGATAAACATTTCTTGACCCTAGCCATTCCCCCAGATCACCTATTTTCCTAAATCTGCCAATATCAATACACAAAACATTTACGTACTCATAACCGAATTTGTCAATAGCAACAGACACGTGTCTTGGCGAGCTAGGACACGCGTAATCGTTGCGGGTATCCTCGGGAAGTAGATCGATATCGTGGAACGCGAAGCAGGTGAATGGGTGCCGAGAAAGAGCCTCTTTGAAGCCAATGTTCAATAATTTGCCGCGATTAAACTCATATTCATCATCCTGAAATCAAGAGATGCAATAATGTTAGAATCACATATCTCCATTAAAAGTTTGCTGAAAAACCTCGTTACCACTATAGGTGTACTACTTTTGGTAAAGTTTTATATATTATTCAGAGAGGATGGCAGTTGCTTCAGCTGTAAATGCAAAATCGAAAGACTGTTCTGTCACAAGTCTATGTAGGGCAATGAAGTATCAAAAATATATACTTGAAATTCGATATCTCTAATAGTTCGTTTAATGTCAGAAATAGCATTGCATAATAGATAGGAAATTTAGCCCTGTTATGAACTATGAAACTTTCAGAAAACTAGAAAGGGATAAGCTGTTCCAAGATAAAGTCGGATAAAGAAAAGTAAGTTCTCTGATAGATATCAAGTTTTCTTTTTGTATTTTGTCTGTACTTATAACTAAATTGCTAGAAAGCTCTTGCCAATTGGTTAAACGCATCAAGATGGAGTTTGGAAGAAGTTGAAGTTCAAATTGCAAACATAAGAAATCCTAGATTGAAGCCAATACCAAGGGTATGGAACTCAGGGGTTTGGAATTCTGGATGGTACTTAGTTTCCTGGATAAGGGCAAAACATAGAAGACATTTCGATGACGTTTTGCCTTTCTCACCTGTCTCGCATATCCAGCAACTTTCCTCGAGTTACTTCATAACACTACTATTCTGCGTGAGTTGCTTCTGGTCTGCACTGATCTGAAGCTCACGCCAAAAAGTGCAGCCTTTACACCACGACCTTTCTTCTGGAGCTCCCTAAGCAACTGAACTACGATTTCTGCTAGCAGATTCATTACGCCCATTGCGTTTACGTTATTTCCTTACAAGGCATAAGGACCCCTCCCTATGACCAGGGACGTAAATTGGCAGATATTTTTTTTTTGGGGGGGGGGGCGAAGGGCTCAAAATTTCCGACTGACAAAAGTCAATTCTAATTTTGCATAAGGGCCTTAATTTTACAAACAAAACCTTATAAATTGTCTCGTAAATAATTATTCAGCTGCATGATAAAGTTTCTAGATTTCGTAAATTTGGAAGATCGAGCATAAAGACTGTTAGTTTAATTAGTGCATCAAAACATACGTAGTCCAAAAATCAGGTGTTAATTTTTCTCTTTCTACGACTTGCCCATTGCTCCACTATCTTATCTAAATTTACGTTGTCCAAAACGTCTTTCTCGCAAGTAAGAATCATGAGGTCGTTTAGTCTTTCACAGGGGTGGCGCCAAGAAATTCAAAGTAGGGAGGGGGGGGGGGTTGAGTTGATAGAATTATTATATTAAAGAACCATCTTTTGCAAAACGCACTAAAACTCTTCCCTTTTTTATCCTTTTATTTTATGGGGTACTCATTATGCTAGCGGTACGTTTGAAGGGGCCGGCGGAAGGTTAGCGGAGGCCTTAGGGGTATTCGAAAGAAGTGGCTTCCCTGCGAGCGAAACGTTCAAAAAATTTTCACGACCACGCTTTTTAGATTAGCTTAAAATATATTTCAGAATACTTCTTGCAGGTATTTTTTTGCAATCGTTTAAAACATTTTGTTATTTTTAAGGTATGCTCTTATTACGTTTGATTAATTCCAGTCTTAAAATTGAATTCATTACTTTATGGGACCCCATAGACCTCGGCGTATTCTTTGGAAATTAAGCAATTAAAAGATTTGTCGGATTATTCTTTTTTTATACTTTTTCTTTTAATCTTTCTATTTGCTTAAAAAATACATTTTTGCAAGAAAAAGTGAGGGGGGTTGAAGCCCCCAGCTCTCCACTTTGCGCCGCCTATGTTGCATCGGTCGATCTCGAACGGAGAAAGTTCTTGACAAATCATAGGAAATGTACTGTGCTTCTTTAAGCATTACTGATAAATATTATTTAAAAAATTCTATTTCGTATCCCGTTTTTAGAAGCAATTCGATAGAATGATTATCACACTATCCCCATTACGACGAAAGTGGTTGAAAATACTTGCATTTTCATACAAAACTTCGTTTTTTCGGTATTGCGTCGCCTTTCATTCTTTCCAGGACTGCCTTTTACCAAACAACTATTTTCTTTTGAAATTATACCTTTCTTATGCTACTCTTTAAGCTACAGTTCACAAGGTCATTTGAGTCAAAACTTCAATTTTCACAAATAATTCAAATTTTTCCGATTAATCTAGCTTTCTACCAACAGCTTTAAATTTCCGACTGTCCTCAAATTTTCCGACTGGATGAAAGATTGGGGGGGGTGTCACACCCCACACCCCCCCCAGTATTTACGTGCCTGCCTATGACATAAGGCTGACTTGTGAGCTGGTACATATTATGTGCTACCCTATTTATTTCCTCATTATACGTGAGGGGATTTCTACAGCTTTTTTGATGAAAACCTAAACTTCATACCAGATAGGGAAAACATTTAATTCAACGAGAGATTTTCAGAAACTTCTGAGCAAGAATAAGCCGCTCAAATAATAAACCTTTTTGGCATTAAATGTGCATTTTGATACATTGCTCTGACTTTTATGATGAAAAAGAAGAATTTACTTAATAACAGAGAAACAATAAAAATATTCTTCAATTTAAGAGTCATTTAATGAAAATATCGACTATTCACCTGTTCAATGACAAATATTCGGTACTTGATCTTCTGTTTCCTCAAAAACTTGTGCATATGGCGTGAAAACATTGCAAGGTGAGCATCTCTTTTTCGAAATGGAATTACCACAGCAAGCTAAAAAATGGTTTTAGCGATAATGTGATGGGCATCATTGCATTGCAACAAATCTGTAAGCTGGCCGAAAGTTCAAATTAAGGCACTGCCAACAATGAAAACCTTGGAAGGATTTTAATGTTTTCTCATCTAAGAAGTATTTCATCTTTCAATATATTTATCAATTTGCAGTTTTGTTGTTGTTTGCTCTCATATTCCGGTTGCAATAGGGTAAATAGCATCGTGGAATGGTAAAATAATACTCAAAGATGTAAAGAAGAAACAATATGTTTACAAATATCAAAAGTTTGATGCATGGGTGAAATAAAATCAAAATCAAGCAAACCTCTGCTCTCGGCTTACAATCTGCGGGTTCCCACTGACCTCCTTGCTTGACAAAATGTAATTCGCCCTCACTTAGTGTCAAGATATCAACGGGATGGTCATCGACATAGATAGGGCCTAAAAGAAGGTCGTAATGGCTGAAATGTCGTGATGGCTGAAATGACGTGATGGTTTAAATTTTGTAATGTCTGAATTAGCGTAGTGACTTGATCTCGTAATGGCTGAATAATTGTCTTAATATAAGAATTACATGTCTTAATAGCTGAATGACCTAATGACTGGTTTGCCAAAAATGGTTTGATATTCCAGTACACCTTTGAGCAAGAGCAATCTTATAGCAAGGGTAGATGCTGAAAAAGAAGTTCTCTATTAAGCATCTAACGGGGAATCAAGTTTAGTCCAGGCATTTGAGGAAACAATGTCCGTAACTTTTAACGCTTCGCTCAAAGTTTAAATACAAATCTCTTCAAGCATTTATCAACAACTGTGTTATCAAAATAGTGAACCCTAGGACAAAGACATAGAGCTTCCTATGAAACTTGAGAGATTGTTCTTCAACTTGACAAGTCTCTTCATGTTTTTGCTTTATTGATTGCAGCTGATTACTAGATATAAATGTAATGTAGCTCAACAATGTGCTTCAAATGATTAATCACTATTTTGTTCATAAAGAGAACGAAAGTAAAAGGATAGCATACTCACCAAGTGTAGATTTATCAACACGACATAAGGCATGTTTAGATCGGCTTTTCGTGACATTTGTTCTTTGAGCATCTGTTTTTGGATAAAGAGCTTTGCTCAGTTTGCTGCTTTGAGTTGGTTGCTTGTTTCTCTCTTCTCGACGCACTTCTTCTGTCTTTACATCTAAAGTAAAGTTTTGTATAACTGTCTCTTGATCTTGGTCAATGTTAATTATTGCTGAAGACTCTTTCACCTTTTCGTTATTCAATAGGTCTGTGCTGTTGTACCTAATGAAATCTTTAAATATCTCGAAGTTTTGTAGGATTTCCAAATTGATACTGGATTTGTTTGTGAAATAGTTCTCAAGAGTGAAAATGTAAAAACATCCGAATACGAAACCGAGCAACACGGTGAAAATAAGCAGTTTTCTTAACTCTTTGTTCTGCAGGTACTCCATCCCTCTCTCTTGATCGAAGAACTGATAAAAGGATGCACGTTTTTCAATACTTTTGATCTTCGAAAAGGCACTTCGGAAACAAAGGACGGTTTCCAAGGGACCATTTATAGCTTAGAAAAAATTTCATGAACCCAATCGTTAGCCTCTTTCTCAAAACGCTTAGACGAAATGTCTGTAGTAGCACCACAGGTGTTTGATCGGCCAACTGTTTTTGAAAGAGAGATGGAAAACAACTAACTTTATTAACTACATAGCGCAGCAACACACTCCCCTACTGTCTAAAGAATATAAGATCAAAAATGGGTAGAGGGTAAATTTTGTAGGTTTAAGATCACCGATTTTAAAGAAAATGAATATTTCCTTTGGCTTTTGGTAGCGTAGTGTAGCTTCAAAGCAAATCTGCTACTGAGGAGGGCACAAACTAATCAGAAATGAACCCAGTTTCCACTAAGCAAAAACAACGCTGGCGTTCTTTATATCTTGATAATTGTTCGCTAAATAAAATAGTTGATAAAATTATACATAATTAATTAACGAGTTCTAGATGTAATGCAACTTAGTGAAAATAACAACTTGAAGAAAAAAGCAACATAAACAATAACAGGTTAACCGAAATTAATTTCAACTTACTATTTATTTGACCTCGTAGCATAGCATTATCTAAGCAACAGGCTAAATACTAGGCCGAAAACGGTATCTTCAATTGCTTGCAACGGTAACTCGTACGTACTACTATCGATGTTGTTCTCTCTTCTTACTGGGTAAAACACGCCCAAAGCTTATATAGGGCTATAATGCAAATCCTCGAAGACACGCTTATAACGAGAAGAAATGTCACGTTTCCCTGAGGACATGCCTAAACAATGCTAAAAGTTTCTAATAATAGCAGGGTCAAAAGTCCAAAATAGTTCTACTGAAAAACAACAACAAATAAATAAGATTAAAAAACAATCTGTTTTCTACAGTAGCAATAACCATTTCATTCAAAGAACCATTTTAAATTGTATTTTCTCGACACATATGTAGGTTTTAAAATCTGCCAATGGTTAAGAATCTTCATAAAAAGGAATAGCAGTCTTATATCTATCCTACCCGTAGTTTTGCTCAAAAAGGCCACTCATTTATGATCAGCTTTGCGATCGAGATTCAAACAAGCACTTGCTGATGTCCAGTTAAACTGTACAAAAAATTGGCGCGTTAGTATTGACAAAGGATGTTATCCTGCCATAAATTTTATTTATATAAAATTGCCTTTGCACAGTTGACAATCAAATTCTTCTGAATAAGATGGTCGAAGAAATTGTTTTTCTACCCTGGTTTCCTAAGGTAAAAAAATTTAATTTTTGGGATAACAATATAATAACAATTTTAAGTTCTTATTTAAAGTTTTCATTATCTCTTTCGAATCTCGACACGTTTCCTTGCGCTACATGAGCTTTGTTGTAATGATAATAAACTTTCATCATGCAGTCGAGAGTTCAACTTTCATCATCACAAAGTTCGACGCGAAAATGGTAATTTCATTCTCTTCGTCTAAAATCGGGAAATGTCATCCTGTTTTAAAGTTGAAATTTCCCGCCTTGAGAAGTGGTTAAAGGGGAAGCTTTCATTGAATGTTGAAAAGACACGATCCATGATTTGAACATTCGAAAAGTTGACAGAATTCCCATAGAGATGTGTAATCCTTAGTTTATCAAAAACAAGACTTTTACTAAATAGAAATAAACAGTTGTTTTGGAGGAATTCATTGGACTGTCTTAATTCTAAGCTGATATCATTCAGTTCGAAACCTAGATATTTGCTTCCGTGTTTCCATTTCCAGGAAGAATCTCTTTTTCACGAGTGTCCAACCAATCAAAGACAACAGACAACAGCAACCACGATATTCGATGTTGCTATGATGTTTGAAGTATGGCGGAAGAATCTGTTATTGTCAAATAAAAGCGATTAAACACATGTATTGCTGGTTTGAACTTAACAAATCAGAAAACGTATCGAACAAAGGAAGAAAGATAAACGATTAATGGGCGAGAGAAGGCAGGACGTTTTAAGCATGTAGGCATATAGGCCGTTCAGACTCGACAACTTTTCAAAATAGAGTTGTGTTTTATCGAAGAAGTATTCTCTATACTGTAGCTGATGTGAAGTCCCAGAAAAATATGTCGAATTTTGTTGGAAAATTGGAAGCGTCGTCGGAGTCACGTTTAGAAGTATCGACTAAATTACATGGCCTACTCAAAGGACATGATGAAATAGTTAATTATCCTTTGGTGCTTCTATGCGGAACACTTAAGTTTAACGGAGGAAATAGAACTTCTAACAGCACTGATAGGACTGTAGCAAGAATTGGAAATATAAAAAAGGAATATGTTGAAATAGAGAAATACTCCCAAGAATCAGAATTCGAGGACAATATGGAAAGCCTATCTGAAGTACAAAGTGGGCAGCAGTTCAAAGATGAAACAGGCGAAAAAGTTAATTTTTCAAGTGAAGATCCTAAGATACAAGAGGGGTCAGGGATAAAGAGTCCAGCAATGAATAGTGCCAAGGGTTTGGTTAAAAGACCAAACGATAGTTCTGATTCAGGCTGTGAGGTGCAAATGAAAGTAAAGTGTACACCTCATATAGTTACCTGCAACAGCAAGCCATCTTGTCACTCTCTCAGTTGGCCTGTTTTGGAAAGCGGAGTTACAAAAATGTTTGTGCCATTAAAGGAGGGTAAAAATCTTATAACGTTTAGAAATGAAGAAACCAATGACAGTCAAGCTGATTTGGTTGTTACCTATGAGCCAATGAAAAATAAAAGGTACAATTCAATGCATGATGTACGCAAACCAAATAATGAATATGTTATATAACATTGCCTGTTCATTCCAGTATAGCTTATACGAAAGTTTCCTGCATGCAGAAATTGTTGTATAGCATCATAATTTTGATTGAAAAGACAGTTTTTTTTAGAAAGTTTATGAATTTCAAAATGGAATTCACTAAACTTTGTTTCTTTAGGACAGCAGATGATCAGATGATAATAGAAGCCTAAAAACTGACTTCATTTCAAACTTAATTTCATTTTAAATGAAACAATCTGCTTTTCAAATGCATGGATTCAATTTATATTTTTGCAAATAATTTTTTAAGCTTGATATTCTTGTGGTTTGCGCTTTAGAGGATAATCAATCTACAGATTGACAACTATCCCCAGTCATCCCATCTCACCTTTTACAAACAATATTTTAGATTTGTAAGACCTGTGTATGTGATTTGCACTGACTCAGATGGCAGCTTTGATGCCCCCATTGGAGAAGACAATTCAGTAGAGAGCGCAAAACAGAGAATATCTTTTAATGCAAGAATTTTGCAAACATTCACAGCAGAGAACTTGAATTGTCATGGATTTGGCAGAAGAACCTTTAGAATGGAAGAAGATGAAGATGGAAATGTGAAAGTGAATTTGTTTGAAAGCAAACTCAAGCTGGAAAAAGCACTTTCAATGACAGGACCAGAGTTATATAGTTATTTTCATGAAGGTATGTATCTGGATCTAGGAAATCCTACACAACAAGAAACCATTTTTCTCGCAAAATTTGACAATGCAATGAATCAAGTATGCCATAGAAACTCAGTAATCTTTTATGATTATGGCTAGACAAATGTTTTGAATGTATTTTTCACCACTTATCTCTCTGATACTTTCTAAGATATAGAGATATAATGTCTGGCTGAATGTTAGTTGAATGTTTTTTATTGAAAATTGATTTTTATATGCTCATTTCTCAAAGTGCTTTTCATATGCTTGTGAGAATAAGAGTGCAACAAAAACTTCACTTATGTTGGATAATTTTGAAATATTCTTTTATGATAGAGCTTAAAGAATCCAGCCTCTATGATCCACTTTGCAAATTGTGGGTCTTTATGTCTTGCACTCGATACAAACCACCAGATGAAGAGTTTGATGATAGTTACGCCAGCATTCCACGCTATGTGAAAGGGCATACTGCACTTGGAGGTGGAAATATGGCACTCTTTGGCACAGGTGGATTGCACAACTGGGCCAAAAGCTTAGAAGAACTTATCAGCAGATTTACAGATTGCCAAAAAGTCGACAGAAAGTGTCTTTTTGACGACAGTTTTCGCAGGTATTAGTCAGTTTTATGTCCTATCCTATGTTACAGTAAAAATTCAGATGGCATGAGACCAGTTGCGAAATAAAAGGGACACCTTATGGGAACTGGCTTTGAATTTGGGAAAATTCAATTTACCGCCGCTTTAAAAATCTTCGAAACATAATCAATTTTAAGAATTGTTTGTGGTAAATTCTTTGTTTTGCGTGTGCGGTGATTTGCACGCCACATATTACAAAGACTGCCTTCCATCTCTAAAATCAATAACATTTTCCATGTTGCTTGTGAATAGAATTGGTGTTCAATCTTTAACTGAAAATTTCCAGATAAGACCTTGCTGCAAAGTGAGAGGTTTATGAGTGGTGCCCTCAGAAATTATTTCTTCCCCATTTGTACCTAAATAAAAAACCACACAATTACCAACTTCGATTCATAGATAAGGTTACTGATATATATGGTCTGCCACTTATTGATTCTGTCATAGCATAGAATCTGTTCTAATTTGAATCCCTTTTGCAGAGGTTACTACTGGGCAAATTACTCTACAACGCTTGGGGCAGCTATGCATGAGTTGGGCCACACCTTTAATCTTCCACATACTCCATCTGGAATTATGGGAAGAGGATTTGATGACATGTATCAGTTTTTCTTGAGTCACCAAGGTAAAAAAGTTATTTCAATTCTTTGAAATTTATCAGAAAAGACTAAGGCTACTAGACATAAATATTAGGAACATTGTAATCTGTGGAATGAAAAACAAAAACAGTAAATAGGATAATGAATGCGTGACATAGTTTCACCATATCGTTCATAATTTATATCAAATAAGAAAATAAATAGCAACTTTGCATCAATTAAGCTTAACATTTAAACTCAATTGTTAAACATTTTAACAGACTTCATATCTTGGTAGAGCTAGTCATGTCACTTTTATTTCCCTTTTCAAATAGCTAGAAAGACGAAATGTTGTTATTTTAAGAATGAAAATTTTATGACACGACACCAAGAATCTGCATGCCTTGGCGCCGTGAATAGACTTCGCATTCTTGAAATTTGATTTAAACCTGATAGCTTGCAGAAACATAACAATGTACTGAGAATTAAACCTGTAGCACCGGGTAAAAGGTAGCTCTCAGCCGAATATTTCGCTATCGTCAAAACATCAGATATTATCTTTATTATAAACATGGCCCTAACTGTGTTCTTTTGTAGGTAATGATATTCAGAGTAAAAGTACAGCCACTTCGTTGTCCACGGAACCATACAAAGATGGCGGCGCTCACTGGCATCGCTCTTCTGCTGCAATTCTTTCTTGTTCAAGGTTTGAGCGAAACTAGTATTTCTTCAAAAACCTCCTGCTACTTTGAACAGCCTCTAAAATTTGTATAAGCATAATTAAAGCTGTGACTGATTTCACTTTGGTTTGCCAATGTATTACGCGGGTGGCAGTTTAATGGCAGATAAATAGGGCCTAGGTGTGGGTTGCGCAAAGTACATATCCGTTGACCTTAAATACGAAGTATCAGCAAATCAAAAGCCTGGAGCTTCATATCTTTTAAATACTACAGCGTAAAAAGTCTTCAGTAACGAGTTCACATGATAAAATATTGAATAAAAAAGATTGAAGAACGATCAGCCAATTAGCCAATCCATAAACACATATAGAATAATGGCGTTGTGAGTTTCTGCGTAGGACATCTAAGTTAAAATATTACCACACTTCAGAGTAAAAGTTTATTACATTTGAAACTTTTTATGATTGGTGTGCCCTATTTCTATGAAACCTTGATATGTGACACTTTTTAGGTGGATAGGAGATCGTTCTGAAGATGAAACACCAGTCGAGTTGCCTGTGCCAATCGTTTTCATGTCGGCAAATAAACGCGGGCCAGTTGGAGGAAACACAGATGAAACTCCTGCTTCCAAAAGGGCACTCTTCAATTCTTTTAGTTGGTTGAAAAGCGAGAATCTTGTCTTGAGGGGCTTTCGATTACGGGCGAGCAAATATATTGACGCTATTCAGATTATTGGAAGCAAAAATTATTCAAATGATCAAGGTACATTTGAGTCTGCTTTCTTATCTTTCTCTTGACTGGACGTTTTCCAGATCGGTGCCACAAGATGTGTCTTCAGAACAAGATAATTTCAAAATTTAGGCCTGGATCAAACCTCGCATTTTACATGTGTCGAATACAATGCAATTTTAATCGACTTGTATGCGATCAATTTTTTTCGATTAGATTTCACAATGCAGAGTTCACCTCTGCTAGCTATTAAACAAATAGGTATTTAAGTCTCACCAACAAGTACGTGTGTGTCATATGCATCAAAATTTACTAATATAATATTATGTGGGTACATCAACCATTTGTCTTTACTGCAGTCAGAAATTTATAATGATTTTTCTTTTTGAAATTCCTTTCAGATGAATCTACTCTCGTTAATTCAAAGTGGTTTGGAAATGCGGAAAGTGAAGGGAAGACCCACGAGTTCTTGATTACAAGTGAGGAGGAAGCACTTGTCTCCTTCGACGTAAGGGCTGGAGACTGGGTCGACGCGATCAGGTTTCATTCGTCGCATAAAAGCTCTGTTTGGTTTGGTGGCCATGGTGGGAGTCTTTACCGGTTATGTTTTGATGACGGGCAATCTTGTGACGGAATATTTGGCACTGCTAATGAAAATAATGTTCTAAGTTTGGGAGCAATAAGGGAAAGGTGAGAGAAGGGCTTTTAAACTGCGCACCCACCAAATAGATTTATGGTTCTTCTGGGCTTGTCGTCTTGTAAGTTGATCAAATCATTTGTTTCGACATTTTTATTTTCACTTCGGGTGAGCAAGATTCTCTTGCTCATAATCCTACTGGATTATAATGAATGTGGTTTTTTTCATATTACGGGCTCTCCCTAACAAAGGTAAACAATCAAGCTACTCTTGGCAATAATGGTAAAATACTGTGAGAAGCAATGCATAGTTCATTGGTAAAATGCACCAGGAAGCATTTGTTACAACAGTAAAGAGGAATTTATATTGATTGGGGGGGGGGGGGGGATTTTTATTATCGAGAGGGTGGGCGAAGCTATTGTACTGCATCCTCCAGATACCAATGCTAATCTATGTAATGCAATGCCACATGTCTTTTCTTTCAGTCCGTCTGAGGCAGAGAGCGACAACGGCCTATGCTTCTTCTCTTCAGACTTCGGAATTCGCGTTGTGGAGTTGCGAAGGAAAGATGGAGAGTCTATGAGACACTGGGAATACCTCGACGGGTCGCCGATAAAAACTATTGGAATTACGAAAAAAGATTTGTTTATAGAGAAAGCAAGTTCCGTTGCAGTTTACGATGGCTGTGGCGAGTGTGGTGTGTACAATGTTGACGATTTGCTAAATCTGGACGCTTAACGATAATAAATTGTAGCACGGGCGTTCAACGCACTGTTATTAAGAATTGGTTTTTAACATACAAATGCTAAAGCGATACCCACAGGGTACTGTTGCCTTTATTGATGTTGCTTTCCTTTTGCAATATCTCATAATGTTTTGTGAATGGAGGACATTCTTTTGCTGGGTCAAGTTACAAGAAGTTTTCACTGTGTCGCATGTACTACAGAGCATATCACAATATTTGCATCCTCCTTGGTGACATTTTTGGCAAGGCGTGCCCACGAAGGGCTAAACCACACGGGATGTGATACCAATTGTAAAGCATTGAAAAAGCTAATATTAAAACAAAGAGGACGTTCGATTCATTTCACGTTTTTTTATCAAAATTCATATAATAATGAAACAAACACAGAAACGACAGCAAAATATTGTTTCGTCTTTTCAAGACAGCAAGAATGTGCTACAAGAGTTATACTGGGCACGATTTTCACTCACTAAGATCGCAAGATGGGTTAGGGTCAGAAATCGTAAACTGGATTCTTCGGAAAGTATGTTAGGGCCAGAAATCGTAAACTGGATTCCTCGGAAATTATCACACTGGATGTATAGGGAGCAACAACCTTTAAAAGCTCTATGGTAACAATGAAATGATTGACATTTTGAATCTGCTACCAAATACCATCCTCTATTTATAAGGATTTGGCGAGCTTTTATTGGGAGCAGGATATCAATAATATCATGGAGGTTGGGGGGGGGGGGGTTGTATCAATAAAAATCTATCTTACTGCCTTTCATTTTATCAACAACTGATAATGCTATCGCGATTCTATGTTAAACAAAAATGAAAAGCGGCCACAAGCCGATAATGATTAGCCGGTCTTAATAGGAAATCCAGAAAAACTTTAAGTGGTGGCTTTCCTCCAAAACAAGGGGAAATTAGGCCAACAAAAGTTCGCGTTTCTTTAAGTTCAATTTATTGCAACATTTTTTGCTGTTTTGTTTGTTAGCAACTAAAAAGCCTAGGAAAACCGTGGTCAAAATCCCATCGGATGGGAAACATGCTCTCAGTTGGACATCTCAGGGAATCTAAAACGGTGAGTTGATTTAGCATATCTAAACAGTTGGAACTATGGCAGCTTGTTTGGTACAGGTCTTTATTTAAAGGCATAAACGACAAAAATGATAAATATTTGCTACATTGTCTACACCATACTTATGCAGACTTTGCTATACGTCGCTTAGAAAGAACTTGAATTCAGTAAAGATCCCGAATTGCGTCAGGATGACAAACATATTTATTCAAAGTAAGAGAATTGTCCCCATTATACAATCTACCATTTCAAAAATATATTTCTGTTCAAAGTTTGAGCATTACATAAAATCGAGCTTTGCAGCACTCACATCTACACGAAAAATACCAGAAATTGACCTGAATCTCGTTTGCATATCCGAAAATGCATGTGCATGAACATGACGTCATCATTGAAGAAACCCTTTCAACTTGCACGCTTACAAGTTGTTGTTTCTCTTCTCGTCATTTTCAGCTGTTTGCAATTCTGTTTTTATATTCATAAACGTTTCAGTTTTTTTAGTTAAACTCCCTATCTATCCATTTCCTTCATCAAGTCAACATTCTCTTCAATGCATTTTATAAATTGTAATAAAGCAATATTTAATACATAGCTATTAATTCGTTTGCCTACAAACTAATACAAAAATACCTTATATCTTAATAACAAGATCCGAGAGAATGCCCGTTAAGCTAACCTTTAGGCGCTAATCTAAAAGATTCTCTTCGGGCATGGGGTCACTACTGGACCTCAACGGAAACACGTGCTCATGCCAAACATCTGGATCTTCGATTAGGCTCCTCCAGGCATCTCGCTCTACACCCACCGCATCATCCCATTTGCTAGTCCGTCCTCCAAGATTCAGTCTTGCGCAACCCAAGAAATCATTCCTGGAGCTTTGGTCGTAGTCATAAACCTAAAAATTGCACTAACACATGTATAATAGACTGTTACATTATCCTGTCAAGCAAAGCTTGAGCCACAACGTAAATCAGGTTAGATGTACAATTCAATAATACCAAAAATTGCGATATAAGCTAATAAATAAAAAGAGGAAAACGGGGTGTCACCACGAAACAGAGCCAGATTTGACTTGTAGCTTGAGAAATATCAAGTTGTATCCAGTGGCGGACGCTTGGGAGGGCGACCGCCCCAATACTTTAGAGGACAATGATCTTTTGTTCTAAAACAATGGGAAATGTGACGTCATCTTATTAAAACAATAGGCGTGCCCCCCTAATATTTGATCAAGTGTCCGCCCCTGGTTGTATCCAAGTGAGTAAAAGCAAGGTGGTGGTAAGCGAACAAAGTTATGACACAAAAGCAAAGATGGTTTGTTTTAATGTCCAATTTTTCAGTAAAGGAAAACTTGATCAGGGATATTTGACAAATTCACATTTGCCTACAAGCTTTAGTGCGCACATTTCAGGAATTTTCAGGTCTTAATAAAAAACGGTGGAAAGTATAAGCACCACCACTTACCGTGAACTCAATACCCATTTCAGGCAAGTCATCGTACTCAACATCATACTCCGTGTGGTAGTCCCAGAATGCAGAGCGTGTTTTCCTAATGACTGGCGTCTTCCGTTTCGTTTTTGATGCTTTCCCTGGCAGCAGGTAGCTGTAATGATATATTTAGAAATTTAGAAATTTTACTATTTAGAAATTTAGAAATTTTACTATTTAGAAATTTAGAAATTTTACTATTGAGAAATTTAGAAATTTTACTATTTAGAAATTTAAAAAAACATCGTTATTAGGTCAAAGTTGTTACCTCTTACCCAAGACTGAGCAAAGACATTTGACAAGGCCATGGTGACAAAATGCATTCTAGTTTGACAGCATTAAGAACTACTTTTCCAGTTACGAACAATTTTGTTATCATTTTGTTATTCAAATTAGTGTAGTTTAAATTTATTTCCATTTTATCGCAATGTTTTTAATAAATTAAATAAACCATATATTAAGTTAGTTTAGGAAATTGCTTTTTTCCCTTTATTTTAACGTACTTAATAGACACTTTTTTTAACATCTTTTCAGGACAATATTTCTTAAAATAAGGACTTATTATTCAACAGAGAATAGCCATGTTATGTGGAGCTGTTAACATCCGTTATTAGTATAATCATTATTATTATTATTATTATTTGCAATTGGAAAGTAGAAGCCTGGTTCCCATTAAATCGTAAGAGGGTCGGTAACGGTCTGCAACAGTCTGCTTGGTCTCCAATTTTATGGGAACATTTTCTTCCGATCGTTACGACTGCGCCGACCGTGAATTGTAAGGGTCGGGAGACTTGATGTGAGCTCAACTTTCCCGACATTTACGACTCTTACGATCAAAGAAAATTTTAATGAGAACACGAGTCGCCGACGTCGCCGATCATTTAGATGTAATTAACCAATCAAAGGAAAATGATTTGGCGCGTTTTTGCTTGCTGTTGTTTTGTTGTCATAGGAACACTTTATCTTTGATGGTTATGGAAGATGGAAGAAGGAATCGGCGACACGTTCCCGACTCTTACGATTTTATGGGAACCAGGCTAGAAAGATTTGTATTTCAAATTCAAACAGGTTCAATTCGAAAATACGAGACACAATACGAGAATGGTCAACTTATCAACGATGAAACGTTGCCAATAAGGTTTTTTGCCCCTCACCATGAACCATGAAGATTTTGCAAAAAGAAGCAAAGAAAATTTATAGCATTAACGTCAGGAAAAAAGCACGCGAATATCGAGAAATTCACGACAGCCGCTTCATTTTAAAACTTAAGGAGAAAGCGAAGTGAAGATGTCATTGCAGGATTATAGCAAGTAGGTGGCGGAGAAGAATTTTGGTATTTATGAGTTTGCTGTTTTAAATTCTTATTTTCAGCAAGATAGCTATCGATTACAATAAAAAATTGTTGAAATAGCATCGTAACATTGATAGTATTATATAAAATCTCTGTTTTTGAAGACCAGTGAACTCACAATTTGCAGTATGGGTCAGACAATCCATCTGCATCCGCTGCAGGTAAATCCTCCCCTCTAATAACATGAATCAATATTCTGCCTTTTCCTTGTTTCTTCTTTTTCTCCTTCTCTTTTCCTTTCTTTTTCTCTTTTTCTTTCTTAGCTTGGTCTTTTTTTGAATACATGTTCGTTTCAAACATCAAACTAACTGTCAACTTGCCTTTGAAGATGACCGGCGATTTTACAGTTTTCTGTTTAAACAAACATAAACTTTCATTTTTCTAGGATAACCAATCAATACATCATATAATTTTGAATACGAAAAATTGATGGTGGGTAATAAATGCGAATGATTGATGATTATGATGCTGATGATAAGAAGAATAAAACTCTGAGCGATGATTGATGACGATAACGTTAGTTGCGATTATTAAGTTGATGGTGAATGAAGATTATAATGATGATTATTGCGATGACAATTATGATGATGATTGATGCTGGAGAAGATTGATTGACTGAGATATGATGATGATTGATTGATGATGATTGCTTGATTGATTGATAATTTATTGATTATGACTGATTGATTGATATCTGATGATAATGATGGTGACTGTTGATTGACGCTGGGGAAGATTGATTGAATGAGATATGATGATGATTGATTGATGATGATTGATTGGTATGATTGATAATTGATTGATTGATTGGTTGACTGGTATGACTGACTGATTGATTGATATCTGATGATAATGATGGTGACTGTTGATTGATGGTGATGCTGTTGAAGAGGGATAAAATTTGATGCTTACCTGGTCCTGTAGGTCATACCATTCGGCGAAAGATTCGTTAAGCAATCCTTTGTCAGTTTTCTCATCCATTGGTATCAAAACCTCGCCAAGAAAAATGTTTCTTCCTAACCGATCAAAATTCCAAATAGATACCATGAGTGTTCTCAATCGAAGATCCACCAAGGATATCTTATACTGAAATGAATACAATTATCTTAGAATCCTGGATGCCAAAAAAATGAATAATTAGAGAACAAGAGACGAATTGTGAAATTAGAAAAAAAGTAACACAAAGAACTGAAATGGTCGTGCGACGAAAAACGTAGTGAGATCTACAATGGGTTTCTGATAATCAATAAGAGGTCTTGCATCAAGAGATTAAACACTCCTATGAACTGCTAGGTCTCCCATTCTTAATAACACCCCCAGAGGCATTAGCCAAAAATGGGCCAGGGAAAATTATGCATTTTTCATATACAAACGAATGGTTCGATAGCTTATGTATAGGAATTTTGCTTTGTTTCTGTATCTCTTTAACTTTTTCTCTTCGTCTTTGAAAGAATAAACTTGACTTTATCAAAAATATCTGCATGTTTAGTTAACTGTGCTATTTTTGAGCAAATGCAAGAAAAGATACTATGAAGATGAAAAGTATTGCAAGCATCAATCCGTTTGTTAAATAAAATAAAACATTCTTACAATCTTTTGGTGGTACAAAATTTGAAAATGGCTTTGAAAAAAGCAAACATTTGAGTATACTAAAGCTTTTCGTCTGAGACTCTTCAGAGTTTAAAACGTAAGAACATAGATCGAAAACTCTATGCTAGGAAATATATATACCCAGTTGTGGATCGCAATAGGCCAATCAGAAACGCGAGCACATGACTGTTAAGGTGTACCAATCAGTGCCGCTTGCCTATTTAGAATGTTATCAATGGAGTCCTAAGGTGAAAACGAACTCCTTTTGTCGAAACTAATAAAAAAAATAAAGACCCGGATAATGACCGGAAAAGGCCAAGAAGTGCCGCTTGCCTAAAGAAAATTTCACCTATGAAGACCAAAGGTTAATACGAACTCCTTTTGTCTACACAATAGCAATTTTTCGTGCTTATGTAGTTAGATTCCAAAACTGCTAGATGGAACAAAGATCGGGCTTTACCAATAATCCCAAACATGTTGCTATTCTAGTTTTTTGCACAATCTGGGTTTTCCAGTAAATGCTGCCCGATAGCAGAATCGCAGGTTTTAGTTGTACTTTTAGATCGGCAAGACCGAGGTAGCTGTTCTCTTTGGGGGTGAGTTTCGAAAGCATTCTTACGCTGATTATTTCGTTCCATTGCGGGTTTAGAGTCTTCTGCTTCACTTTGGTTTTCCTCTTGCTCGCTTTCGACTTGTCAGGTAATAGGTAGACCTTCACATACCTGTTTTAATGATTAAATTGAAATTAAAAACAAATGATATTCACTTAGATATACAAGACATACTTCTACAAAGCAACCTTAAAATTTCTCGGGCTAAAACGGTTTATAAGCTTCTTACGGGCTAATCGAAAAAGAACAGCCTGCACTGTACATCGACAGAATTACATCATTATCAACAAAAATAGATAGGCTTTCTCCTTTTCACGCTGGTTTTTCCTCCTTCACATATAAGGATGAATCCAAATGACAACCATTTAACGGAAAATCCCTTTGTTTTTTTAATCTCACGTTTCACTTAAACACCACCAACAAGGCATTTCGTTCTGATTTAGTTTCCATGGGAAGAAGCAAAACTTACGGATCTGAGATTTCCTTTTTGGCATCAACAGCAGCAATATCCTTTGCTTTGAAAATGTGGACCTCAAACATGCTGGAAGCCCGAATGTACTTCGTGCAGAACTGAATCTGGCCTCGGACTGGGACCATCCCTGTGACTGAATTCGACATTGTGCTGTATATACTTGTCATGCTGGCAATGCTGTCGCGACTTCCCTGCAAAACCATAAATTAGGATGACACCACAAAGGCAACTTCGACTAGCCCATCGAGTCAATTTTTCGAGATTTCAAGATAATTAAAATTCCTACACGGGTACTAAATGATATATATAAGAATGATACCCTAGCTTAGCAAGGATTCCCTTCAAAGCAAAAAAACTTACGAATCGCTTCATTTTTTGCAAATTGCTTGGCATTTCGTTATCTTCTGCATCAATATCAACTTGGGCATCTGGGATTTCTCTTAAGGCTTCGGTATTTTCATCTTCCTGAAAAAGAAAATCAAACAGCATCTAAAAACATCTGGCCTTGTTTCAAGGGAGGTTTGACATTTACACCCTTCATAAATCGCATCAATTCTGAACCTGGATTTGTATTAGTATTAGTATTAGTATTAGTATTAGTATTAATGCAATATTTGTATTTGCATTTAGATTTGTATTCTTTTTCAATCGCTTCATCATTTATTGTTGAATTGTCACAACCTGCCTTACTAAGGTAGTTTTTAGGACACTATAAAGCTGTGCTTATCGAGCAGTGTCCTGGCCATTCCTCTTGATTTGATCACACTTCGTGATTCCTCGGGCTGGGATTGCAGAGGGCTAGTGAACCCTTATACTCTAAGCAAAAAGTTGGTCATGTCAGGGACTCGAACCCCAGGTCCTTGCATCTGTAGTCCCCAAAATTAGCCACAGAGCAATCCTCTCAAACACATCAAAATTATCTAACATTATATCAAAAAAGCAATCTTTTTATATATTTACATTCAAAACTTCACTTTTAGACTTCCTCAAGATTTTGCCTCGTACCACAACAGCCCCAAATCTAGGTCTGTTTCATTAAGTATAGGACTGCTCTCCCTTAAAACCATTAATGCATATACAAAAATAACTACTAAGAAAAAGTAAAAAGAAAGGGACATGAAATCGCACTTACTTCTGAGATAACAACCTTTGGAATCACGGGCGCAGTCTTCTTTCTGGCAGAGGCTGGTGCTTTTGAATCAGCAAATTTAACACGTTGCTCGTCCCCATCTTCCTCTTCCCTAATAAGACTCAAAGTCCTTGGCAGAGCATCTTGTGATCGGCTTGGCGCCTTCGGAGTGGCCTTTTTAGTTTCCTGTGTGTCATTCTCCATCAAATCAATCACTTTCGTAGCGTGAGTGCCCATTGACTGAAGAGCAAGCTCCTTCGCTGACATCTTCTTCTCTTTACTAGGTTCGGGGACTTTAGGAACGACTTCATTTGATTGAATTTTCTCCACGACACTTTCCACCTCGTTATCAGTTAAAGAGCTGCGGGTTACGAAGAAATATTTCATTCACTGATTATCAAACAGAAGGTGAGTGCTCAGAATACATTGGGGTTTCATTTGTTCATATGCAAAGAAGGCAATAAATTCAAGCTGATAATCTAAAGCTTTTTGTTAAAACCTGAGAACATAGAGACAGATCAAGACATGATAATTGTATTAGCAAAATACCTGGCTTCGTCAATTTGCATTCTCAGTGGAATCATTAGAAAATTCCAGGAGTCAGGATTTTCGATCATGGCAACCCAAAGTTCAACTTCCCGTTCTTTACTGTCATCCCACTCTTGCTGCATAATACCCGGACCAAGGCGAGCCATTCCAATGCCCTCATTATCATCATTGTAAATTATGATATCCAGACATTTAGCATCCAGTTCTTCCAGGCTAACACTTTCAAACGCAAACTCTGCATTCCATGTTGGCTCTACGCTTCGCTTGAAAATTCCAGTTTTGAATCGCCAGGCGTTTCGACGCGGTCTCATATAACTGATGACAGAAAATTGTGAAATTGTAACAGCTAGTTGAAATAAACAGAAATCAAGATCTGATGATAGAAATAAATAAGTAATAGGAAGACAGCCCACAAAAAGGTTTGGTAGAGTATGAAACCCAAGAGGTTAGACAGTGGATCGACAGTAAATCTGTAGTTACAAGAGGTTGCGCTCTTCTTGGCAAAATGCGACTTATCAAGTATCTATTATTTTCATTGTCGAGCGTCTAACTGATCCGATATATTTGCATTTTGAACAGAAGCAAAGAACATTTGGAGGTACACAGTTCATCATGAAATCTGTCTACAAATGGATTTCGAAATGCGCTATAAGTGAGATAGGTCAGTGCTGGCATCAACGTGGTTCATTATTTATCAGCTGAGAATCAAATTGTCCAAAAATGTTGAAAGTTTAATGCATTTGTCCAGTTTCATAGGACCACGTACTCATAGCACCGCGCACTCTTAACACCACGAACTCATAGCATCACGTACTCATAGCACCACGTACTCATAGCACTGCACACTCTTAGCACCACGTAATCATAGCACCACGTACTCATAGCACCACGTACTCATAGCACTGCACACTCTTAGCACCACGTACTCATAGCACCACGTACTCATAGCACCACGTACTCATAGCACCGCGCACTCTTAGCACCACGTACTCAAAGCACCACGTACTCATAGCAGCACGTACTCATAGCAGCACGTACTCATAGCACCACGTACTCATAGCAGCACGTACTCATAGCAGCACGTACTCATAGCACCACGTACTCATAGCAGCACGTACTCATAGCACCACGTACTCATAGCAGCACGTACTCATAGCAGCACGTACTCATAGCACCGCGCACTCATAGCATCACGTACTCATAGCACCACGTACTCATAGCACTGCACACTCTTAGCACCACGTAATCATAGCACCACGTACTCATAGCACCACGTACTCATAGCACTGCACACTCTTAGCACCACGTACTCATAGCACCACGTACTCATAGCACCACGTACTCATAGCACCGCGCACTCTTAGCACCACGTACTCAAAGCACCACGTACTCATAGCAGCACGTACTCATAGCAGCACGTACTCATAGCACCACGTACTCATAGCAGCACGTACTCATAGCAGCACGTACTCATAGCACCACGTACTCATAGCAGCACGTACTCATAGCACCACGTACTCATAGCAGCACGTACTCATAGCAGCACGTACTCATAGCACCGCGCACTCATAGCAGCACGTACTCATAGCACTGCGCACTCTTAGCACCACGTACTCATAGCACCACGTACTCATAGCAGCACGTACTCATAGCACCACGTACTCATAGCACTGCACACTCTTAGCACCACGTACTCATAGCACCACGTACTCATAGCACCACGTACTCATAGCACCACGTACTCATAGCAGCACGTACTCATAGCACCACGTACTCATAGCACCACGTACTCATAGCACCACGTACTCATAGCACCACGTACTCATAGCAGCACGTACTCATAGCAGCACGTACTCATAGCACTGCGCACTCTTAGCACCACGTACTCATAGCACCACGTACTCATAGCACCACGTACTCATAGCAGCACGTACTCATAGCACCACGTACTCAAAGCACCACGTACTCATAGCACCACGTACTCATAGCACCACGTACTCATAGCACCACGTACTCATAGCAGCACGTACTCATAGCAGCACGTACTCATAGCACTGCGCACTCTTAGCACCACGTACTCATAGCACCACGTACTCATAGCACCACGTACTCATAGCAGCACGTACTCATAGCACCACGTACTCAAAGCACCACGTACTCATAGCACCGCGCACTCATAGCAGCACGTACTCATAGCACCGCGCACTCATAGCAGCACGTACTCATAGCACTGCGCACTCTTAGCACCACGTACTCATAGCACCACGTACTCATAGCAGCACGTACTCATAGCAGCACGTACTCTTAGCACCACGTACTCATAGCACCATGTACTCATAGCAGCACGTACTCAAAGCACCACGTACTCATAGCACCGCGCACTCATAGCAGCACGTACTCATAGCACTGCGCACTCTTAGCACCACGTACTCATAGCACCACGTACTCATAGCACCACGTACTCATAGCACCACGTACTCATAGCACCATGTACTCATAGCACCACGTACTCATAGCACTGCGCACTCTTAGCACCACGTACTCATAGCACCACGTACTCATAGCACCACGTACTCATAGCACCACGTACTCATAGCACCACGTACTCATAGCACCACGTACTCATAGCACCACGTACTCATAGCACCACGTACTCATAGCACCACGTACTCATAGCACCACGTACTCATAGCACCACGTACTCATAGCACTGCGCACTCTTAGCACCACATACTCATAGCACCACGTACTCATAGCACCACGTACTCATAGCACCACGTACTCATAGCACCACATACTCTTAGCACCACGTACTCATAGCACCACGTACTCATAGCACCACGTACTCATAGCACTGCACACTCATAGCACCACGTACTCATAGCACCACGTACTCATAGCACCACGTACTCATAGCACCACGTACTCATAGCACTGCGCACTCTTAGCACCACGTACTCATAGCACCACGTACTCATAGCACCACGTACTCATAGCACCACGTACTCATAGCACCACGTACTCATAGCACCACGTACTCATAGCACCACGTACTCATAGCACCACGTACTCATAGCACCACGTACTCATAGCACCACGTACTCATAGCACTGCACACTCATAGCACCACGTACTCATAGCACCACGTACTCATAGCACTGCACACTCATAGCACCACGTACTCATAGCACCACGTACTCATAGCACTGCGCACTCTTAGCACCACGTACTCATAGCACCACGTACTCATAGCACCACGTACTCATAGCACCACGTACTCATAGCACCACGTACTCATAGCACCACGTACTCATAGCACCACGTACTCTTAGCACCACGTACTCATAGCACCACGTACTCATAGCACCACGTACTCATAGCACTGCACACTCATAGCACCACGTACTCATAGCACCACGTACTCATAGCAGCACGTACTCATAGCAGCACGTACTCATAGCAGCACGTACTCATAGCACCACATACTCATAGCACTGCACACTCTTAGCACCACGTACTCATAGCACCACGTACTCATAGCACCGCGTACTCATAGCACCACGTACTCATAGCACCACGTACTCATAGCACCACGTACTCATAGCACCACGTACTCATAGCACTGCGCACTCTTAGCACCACGTACTCTTAGCACCACGTACTCATAGCACCACGTACTCATAGCACCACGTACTCATAGCACCACGTACTCATAGCACCACGTACTCATAGCACTGCGCACTCTTAGCACCACGTACTCATAGCACCACGTACTCTTAGCACCACGTACTCATAGCACCACGTACTCATAGCACCACGTACTCATAGCACTGCACACTCATAGCACCACGTACTCATAGCACCACGTACTCATAGCACCACGTACTCATAGCACCACGTACTCATAGCACCACGTACTCATAGCACTGCGCACTCTTAGCACCACGTACTCATAGCACCACGTACTCATAGCACCACGTACTCATAGCACCACGTACTCATAGCACCACGTACTCATAGCACTGCGCACTCTTAGCACCACGTACTCATAGCACCACGTACTCTTAGCACCACGTACTCATAGCACCACGTACTCATAGCACCACGTACTCATAGCACTGCACACTCATAGCACCACGTACTCATAGCACCACGTACTCATAGCACCACGTACTCATAGCACCACGTACTCATAGCACCACGTACTCATAGCACCACGTACTCATAGCACTGCGCACTCTTAGCACCACGTACTCATAGCACCACGTACTCTTAGCACCACGTACTCATAGCACCACGTACTCATAGCACCACGTACTCATAGCACTGCACACTCATAGCACCACGTACTCATAGCACCACGTACTCATAGCACCACGTACTCATAGCACCACGTACTCATAGCACCACGTACTCATAGCACTGCGCACTCTTAGCACCACGTACTCATAGCACCACGTACTCATAGCACCACGTACTCATAGCACTGCGCACTCTTAGCACCACGTACTCTTAGCACCACGTACTCATAGCACCACGTACTCATAGCACCACGTACTCATAGCACCACGTACTCATAGCACCACGTACTCATAGCACTGCACACTCATAGCACCACGTACTCATAGCACCACGTACTCATAGCACCACGTACTCATAGCACCACGTACTCATAGCACCACGTACTCATAGCACTGCGCACTCTTAGCACCACGTACTCATAGCACCACGTACTCATAGCACCACGTACTCATAGCACTGCGCACTCTTAGCACCACGTACTCTTAGCACCACGTACTCATAGCACCACGTACTCATAGCACCACGTACTCATAGCACCACGTACTCATAGCACCACGTACTCATAGCAACAGGCACAATCTCATACTCTATCACACTTACCACTTGCAGTATGTGTTTGGCGACCCCTCAGAAGAGATGGACGGCAGGTTCCGTGCCTGTTTCAGCATCACCCGCAGGGTGCCCTTTTTCTTGCTGCCCCCTTCGGCTTCTTCACTGACAAACATCAAACCAACACGTATCAACGGCTCCTGAAATAAATTATTGTTGGTTATAACCGGTTGTATATGTATACTTTCAATGTACATTCACATAAAAGAAACTGTTCTTAAAGAATGTTTTAAAAACTTCGTCTTTTCAGGCCAAAAATTGACCCAGATTTCTCTGCTTCTTTTTCAACTTGATTTATAGGTTAAGACGTCAATTCTAGCTTGATAAAGAAAATCTGGCGACTTAAAAAAACAAAACTTCAGATTTCAGATTATAAAATCGTCAAGGTATTTATCATGTTGTTCGCGGCTATCAGTAAATTACGGCTATGATGCCCATTGGTTGGTCCTTGATTGACATACAGAAACAGTTCCTTGTCCATAAATATTTATCTATGCAACAAACACAACTAGGTTTCGTACACCTTTGTTGCACGCTATACTGAAAATTTTCGGCAAGTCTAAAAGTTTCTGAAAATCTAGCTCGGGGTGCTGCCACATTTTGTGACCATGAGGTGAAGGAAACAAAAGAAGAAAAAATAAACAAGGAAAGAGGAAAGAGTATAAGGGCAAGAAGAGAGGAAAAGGAAAGCCTGGAAGCCTTGTGGGCAACAAGAATTATAGACAAGACATGAAAGTGCTATGAAAATATCACACTTGGAGCGCAGCGTGCACAAATGATCGACAAAGAGCAACTAACCGAGAGTTCGATGTTGATTTTTGATTTTACGTTATCACCCGTCTTAACTATTGGGCCAACAGGCTCATCCCGGACAGAACTTTCGGATACTGTGGGTTGTGCAATAGGGACTGGTTCTGAACTCTCCTTTTCGCTGTCAATTTCAGGGGGCGAGAACTCCATCCTGCAAAGTAAGGTTCATTCAAAAAAATTTCAAACGCTCATGAAAAAAATCAGCTCAAAACTTGTGGCGATTGTGTTGTGATAAATTCAAGAAAACTAAAATTGCTGCATTTTACACATAATCTTGGATTAAAAATCATGGACAATTGATTATAACATCCGGGCCTAAATTGAAGTCAATATACACATCAAGGTGCGTTAGAAAAAATAAAACAAAGCGAACTTCTTTAGGGCGATAGTTTCACTTCACTCATGACAAAATATAAACCTACACTCTTGGTAAAAACTAGCTGAGACTTTTTGTTAAATTTGAATAGAAATGCACTGTGGACCTTAACCCCTTTCCTTACCCAAGGTCAATGTTTGTGTCATGTTTGGTGAAATGGTGTCAGAATAAGCGGGAATGCACAGAGGCTTCTTCATTCTCATCACAAAATTTACAATTTCATAGTCCTCACCCTTTTCGACTGGTCATGCTATCACGTAGTGGAATATTGTACTCGACCCAGATTCCTGGATGCTCTAGCATGGCATTCCATATTGATGCTTCTTTGCCAATACAGTCGTGCCAGTTTTCATCACCACGCCCCAACCCAAGCCTCGTTCCACCGAGAAAGTCGTTGGATCGAAGATCGTGATCCCACACCGTAAGTTCCAAAACCCTTTGTTCTAGCTCCTCCAAAGTTATGCCATTGTATTCGAATTTTTCATTCCAAGTAGGACTCAAAGTACCCTTCTTGAAAGTGCTCTTTCTCTTTGATTTGCGTGTCTTGTCTGGCAACAGGTAACTGAAACGACAGATACCCAACCATTAGCAGTGGCAAAGGAGACTATATAAGTGCAATATTAAGAGGAGAGCAGCATAAAGACGCAACTCTGACTTCTGAGATTTCTGAGTTGAGAGAGAGAGTAAAACAAAACCTCTGCAGATTACAATAGTTGCTCTAGCAACTACGAATAAATTTAAATGGAAACTAGATTGTATATTTAACAGGTTCCAAGAAAGAGTGAACACCTGTGAAGGCTCTTGGCTTAAAAATTGATGACTGAACCAACTGCTCGTTTAAAGATTAAAAGACCGGACTTTCTAATTCAGGGGGAGGCCAAAGTCACGCTGTACAGTTGGCACAGATGAAACACAAAGCTGTGGAACAATTCATAGCTAAAAGAATGCTATCGTCTCAAAATAAATGGATTTAAAAAGAACAGCAAATAGTGCTTATCTGCAAAGTTCAAGAAAGGGACTTATTCCTACAAGAAGAATGAACAGACTCACGCTTTGACAAATGGATTTGATAACTGTGTTGGATCCGCAGCCGCTAAATCATTCGCTCCCTTGATATCAACCAGCAACTTTCCAACTGATTCGTCTATCTTTTCGTATTTGAGACCGATAGTGATGGAGCCTTTATATCCAGACTCACCCACACTTACTGGGGCCTGAAAAGATACAAAAACACCATCAATCACTGCCATTATTCTAAAGATAATTTAACTCAGTAAGCAAGCAAAAGTTGCATTGTGCTAATAAATTTTTTGAATTACATATTCTTTCTAACATCTTGACATCCTGGAAATGGGGGAGACAGTTAACTGAAATTATAAAAACAAAGGCGATGCGAATTAAGTTGACAGAATACTTCAAAAAAATAATTGCATCAATCAAGAAAGAATGCCTACCGCCTGTTGCAATGTATACCAAATTGGTTCGTGGAAAATCAAATTGTGTCCACTTTTTACATATTGCGAAATTCGGACTTGGGCTTCTCCAAGAAAATCATTTTGTCCGAATTTCTCGTGATTCCAAACAGAAACTTGCAATGTTCGCTTCAGCAGGTCCTTCTCGCCAATCTTGTACTGAAAAGGAGCATCATAATCCGTTCACGAGAAGTGACAAAAGACAGAGAACAGACAGTGGAAGAATAGCATAGTCGCCGTATTGATCAACATAAAGTTACTACTACAAAATTCAGTTTTATGACACAAAATGTTTAAACATCATGGATGGGGCTCCAAAGCCATGTGAACGTAAGAAAATCTTAAGTTGTATCTCCATGTGATTTATTTTCTACGGCTTAATGTCGCTTATTTGTGACAAGTTTCAAGGGGCACGAATCCAGAGCTTCTATTGTGACTCTATAAACTCTACAACATATTCTCTCCATTGGCGGATGAACAGAAAACTAGATTTTCATAATTAACAAAATGAACAGCTTTGATTCTTATCGTTTAAAAATATCTTCAAATCTAATTTAAAGAGATATCGAGTTGTGCCCTAGAAAACAACTGTATGGCATGCCATAAAGGAGCCTCGTTATGGATTTCATGGATTTTTCCAAAACTTACTTTGATTTTTTCGTTCCATTCAGGGTTAACTGTTTTCCTCCTGAAGTTAGTTTTCTTCTTGCTTTCTTTTGATTTATCCGGTAGCAGGTATGTCTTTACATAACTGAAATTTTAGATTTGTAAAATTAACAAGGTTGCTTTTATTTATTTAAGGTAACTATAAAAGCATTAAATGTTAAATCATTGCGTGAAAAACTTAGTGATATCGTGCCGGAAACCATGGATGGAGTGTGCATGAATTACCTAAAACTAGGCTTTTTCACAAACTCAACTTTATGTATATGGTTCTAAATTGTTAATTTCAAGTCGAACATGCAAAGTTACCAGAATAACTCCTTGTTTACTACTCATTTAAATCTATGGCCTATAATGATGGGAGGCAGATTTTGTCAATTAGCTATGAATATCAAAAGGGTGAGGATATCAATATAGGATATAAAATAAACTACACGATTAGTTAATTGAGGTAAACTTTGGCCGACAAATAAGCAACGGTTTTGATTGTCAAGAAAGGATCAAATCGTGTCTTGATACGAAACTGAGAAATTGTAAAATTGAGGAGGCAAGATGTTGGTAAAAAATGATAGGCTTGTTTGACCTCTTTTTTCGGCTTTTAGATTAATTATTTAACTGGTAGGCAAAATCTATTGAGACTTTTCAAATACTGAATCAAGTTTGTTAACAAAAACAATCTTATAACCGAAATAAAAAAAAGTAGATATTTCGTAAAATACATTTAGTCTCGATTTGAGAATTCGACTTACGGATCTGAAGCTCTTGTTTTCTTGTTTACTGCTGCAATGTTCTTTGCCTTCTGCACGTGAACCTCGAACACTCCAGCAATGTTGTCGTATTGGATGGAGAACAAGATTTCACCTGAGACAGGCACAGAACCGTACCCGCCTGCATCGCTGTAAATACTCAGCATACTGCCAAAGCTTTGCTACGAAATCAGAAGGAAACACGTGACATAAAGCAATAATAGGGGATTGGGAAGAGAATTTGTCGAAATTTAAAGAAAATAATCAAGATTTTCATAAAAGCCTTCGTTGCATCTATAATGAATGGAATCTTTCATTTAACTGTTTATAATTCTACGTGGAACCTGTTATGTTTAGACGTGGAATGTAGTTTGAAGTCAAATGTTCATATATACTGTAAACGGAGCGACTATAACGTGTAAGATTACCGATACAGGTTTCAACGGACTCTATAAAATTGCATAAAATTACTGCACATTTGGCTTTAAACTGAATGTATCATTAACGCTTGTTGATTTTTAAATACGTTTAACCCTTGTGCAAGACCTCAAAGCACTAAAGGCCAGGAAGAATCTACTGAGAAATGAAGAATTTCAGTAGCCACACCCATACCACGCCCTGCTTTTATTGTGAATGCCACTTACCAAACTAAACTGATCAGGTTGCGGCTTCAACTTCGATCTTGAAAGAGTAGCTCTAAGGCTTGAAGCATCGTCGTGTGATCCAACAGAAGATTGTGACAATATCGAATCCTACCAAATACAAACCGGTTTATCAAAGGACAGTTGGAGGATAATATGGAAAAGAAACACGTGACATGGCGCATTTGTATCTCTACATACACGCGCTGCATCTGTTGTTGCGCTGCATCTGTTGTTTCATAAGAAAGATTAATGAAAATTACTGTTTACCAGCCTGTCACGACACCGTATTCGGTGTATAGAACAGGAGGGTCCTAAGTTCTAACATTCTATTTTAATGTGACCAACAGGGGCGAAACTACCGGGGGGGTGTGGGGGGTGTAACACCCCCCCAATCCAAAAAATAGTCGATTTCGCAGGGCAATCGAAGATGTCGCAGGGCGCCAAGAAGAGCTTTATTGCCACGCAGAAATGCCACCTCTGAAGTTCGTAAAGGGCCGTTTAGGAATTTTGAAATGGAAATATCGTATTTGTTATGAACCTCCCTTCCTGACATTGCATTTTAGAGAACGGAACAGGTATGTAAGGAAAAGCTCCGTTATTTGCAAAGCGAAAGCATGTCTTACCGAAAGTCATAGCCAATGGATGCAATGATTGATGCATATGTTTATGAGGGCAAGGTTGAGTTCATGCAAATTAATTTGAGTTGTAAATTATTTTCATGACAAGCACGGCGTCACAGGAGGGGAATAAGAGGCTGAAGGCCCAGGGGAGGGGCAGAGGCAGAGGGGAATTTTATTTCCTGAACAGAAATGTGCAGTTTCTTGTCTCGAGAAGGCCATGTTTACACATCCAAAATTATAACATTGCAATGATACAGAAAGTGATTTACTGAATTAATGCAAATAAAAGAAAAATAATAAAAATATACGTGAAAAAGTTAGCAATTAGATGAAACAAAATCGGTATCTTAACGATTTATTATGTTTTTTAGTTCATGCACTGTTAAAAAGTAATAGAAAAAATGATAAAAAAATTCTTATCTTGACCAAAGTGACAATAGTATTCTGCTAAATTTTTGTCTGAAAGATGCTTTTTAGCCCTTTTACAAGGTATAATTTCAAAAATTTTCTTCACGTCGGACCCAACCATGGTGGGTCCTCCTTCCTCACTAAATTTGATTCTTAGCCCCACTGGGCTAAATTTCGTTGCGCTGTCTACATCATGTACACTCCCCCCCCCAATTAGCTGTTTATTAGCTAGTATTTTGCAAACCAACATTAAATGAAGTGAATATAAAAAAAACAATTTACGCTCAAGTAGAGAAATAAATATTTCATAGACAATGAAGTTTCAAGTTTGTTTTTATTGCTTAGAAGTTTGTCCTTGGTAAAGACCAGTGTACACTGGTAAAGCTTTCACTAGTAACCTATAGACAAACCGTTGCTACGAGGTCTGCAGGGCACCACTCAGTTTTGCAGGGCAGAAACCCTTTTCACCCCCCCAAACCTATTGGCCAAGTTACGCCCCTGGTGACCAAAGTTCTAAAAAAATCATTCCACGCAGGGAGGTTACCCTATAATATTCTTCCGCTATTATGCTATTGAGCCCTTCATAACACTGACACCAGCTACGCAAGAGCTCAGTTAGCCAAGATTTTTTAATGAAAGCACGGACAGAATGCATATAACTCTGGGGTTGAATTAGCGCAACTGTGACGTCCATTATTTAAACACAAGTTAACTAAAAACAAAAGGAAGAGAACATACCGATTTCTTGTCTCTAACTTGAAACGGAATTTCTTCTTCTCTCTCAACAAGGATTGGGGGTAAAATCGCTGAACTGTGAAAAACATAATGTAATTTAATCGCAACTTATAAGTTTCCATTTTATTCTGCAAAAATGGCCTGCTAACATGGATAACGTTCTTTTCACTCCACCTTCCTCTCGCGTATTGTGACAGATGAATTTATCCCAGGTATTAAAAGCTACAACTAATGTCAAAATAAAACTGGAAAAGTCAAATGCGTTTTTAGCAACAAAAGTTTTGTTTCATCGTGCTTCAGAAATTGAGATTTTATGTGTTATCAAACAGATGGAGATTAGTCGATTTACGCTTTATCGTTATGAAGAGCTTGGTGACATACATGAAAGCTCGATATGCCAAAACGTAAATAAAAACTACATTCACTTTACATTCAACAACATCCGCCAATTGTTCTATACATTTACTCCGATCAAGCATACGATTCTATAGAAAACCAAAACACCAAATACAAGACCAATTTTGCTAACCAGTTGTAAATGCCTGGCTAACAGCAATCAACCATTTCTTTCAATTTCCCATATTTTATTTGAAAACAAAGCAACAGCTTTCGGCACGCTCAAAACGATTCGAATATCCCTCTTCTTTCTATCATTCGCTTTAACAATTGACAGACACACTAGGCAGCTACACTAGCCAACATCAGTATTAAAAACTGACTTGAGTAGCATGAAGAAAACCTTTCTTTGATACATACCTCTTCAGACTTTCTAGTTTTGATCTCAATGGCAACGTCAATGGAATGCGTTTATTCGGCTCCTGTAACATCTTCTGCCACCCAGCGTGTTCTTTCGAACTAGGATCGTCGAAAGGCTCCTCAGTTTGCCCATTTCCTAGCCTCACAGCCCCAAGAAACCCTGCCTTCTTCCCTACAGAAGCATCAAGGACCTTTACTTCTAACACTTTTTTCGACAACTCATTGAAAGTGACGTTCTCCAAAGTGAATTCTTTGTCCCAATATGGATTTAAAGTTTTAGCTTCGATTTCAGAAGTATATCTTTGTTCTTTCGTTCCTGATTTCCATGGTAACAGCCTCCTAGATTATTAAAAAGTGGATTATGTTGAATAAAAACGAACTAGCTTCAAGTTTCAAACCATGGCAAAGGCAAAGTGAAATATGTTATTTTAAGCCACTTTACTGAGAACTTCCGTTACTCTAATTTTCAGAAAGGTTCTAATTTATAATTTATATTATGAATAATTCAACTCGTTGCATGTTAGTTCAAAAAGAGGAGTTTGCTAAATCAGAGAAAACACAGAGAATTCAAAATAATGACAAACAAGACAAGTTAAAAAAGTAATTAGAAAGCACCAAAACTTCAAATAACGTTGAATAAGAAACTGTCAAGGCTAGATTAAGAAAGTGTTTGCTCTTATATGGGTGTTTTTACTGTTTTTCCTATCTAAGGACAATTCATCCGAAAATGTAAAATGTTCACAAAACAGCCTAGCTGCTTGAAAACTCACAGTTCACAGAATGGGTTTGATGACTCGGTACCATTGAGATTTCTGCACTCAATCAACTTAACAAAAAGCTGCCCTGAGACTGGATCGTGTTTCCCGTAGCGTGAAGATGTTGATGATTTGCTTCCACCTGGCGCTACATACATTATTTCCATCACAATTTCACCGACATCGATCAAACTGGATCTGTTTGCACGCTACGGGGTTACAAAAAAGAATTATGATTATCCACTTCCTTAGATTCTACGCTCTGTGTTTGCAAAAAAGTCTTTATTATTCACTCGGTTAGATTTCCAAGGTAAGAAATTACAAAAACAATCCTTATAATCAACTGCGTTAGATTTCCAAGGTAAGAAATTACAAAAACAATCTTTATAATCAAATGCGTTAGATTTCCAAGGTAAGAAATCACAAAAACAATTATTATCATCAACTTCGTTAGATTTCCAGGCTGTGAGATTACAAAAACCATCTTTATAATCAACTGCGTTAGATTTCCAAGGTAAGAAATCACAAAAACAATTATTATCATCAACTTCGTTAGATTTCCAGGCTGTGAGATTACAAAAACTATCTTTATTATCAAGATTACAAAAACAATTATTATTATCAACTTCGTTAGATTCCCAGGCTGTGAGATTACAAAAACCATCTTTATTATCAAGATTACAAAAACAATTATTATTATCAACTTTGTTAGATTCCCAGGCTGTGAGATCACAAAAATCATCTTTATTATCAACTGCGTAAGATTTCCAAGCCAAGAGATTACAGAAACAACCTTTCTTGTCCACTGAGTAAGGTGAGAAGTGGATTATAAGGTAGCATAGGAAACTCCTTGTTTGGAAACAGTTGAAGTTCGTATAAACAAAAATTCATAGCATGAAATATGTTTTGGTAAAGCGAACCATGAAGAAACAGAAAACAACGGAATGAAACCTTAAATTGTAGACTAAAACTCCTTTTCTGAAAACTCTGCTGCACAATGTTTTAAATATGTAAGCTGACAAAGAAAGCAAATCTTTCAAGAGCATAAAAAGTCTTAGTTATATCAATGCAGAAGGACTGTAATGATTAAAGATTTGTTGGGAATCTAGTTTTTTGAGAGACAGAGAATTTGAATCTAATTGACAGGACTAATGGAACGTATAGACATTGTATCTTGAAATTTGAACATCCTTGAAAACTTACATTTAAAAAAGAAACGAAAGAATTCTATTCTCTCCAGCTGATAAGTGTGACAGCCGATATATCATTAGGTATGAGGTTGACAAATCATTATTTGCTGCGAAATAACATGTGCTGGGTCCGGTTTACTAGGCTAGGACAACTTGGCTTCATGTGGTATTAATTTGGTACTGTAAACAGGCCTTGAATCTGATCCAGGGTAACGGGTAATACTGGCTCACTCAAATTGAACTAAGCATTCAGCAGTCACCGATAAAGTGCTCACCTTGTTTGTCAGTTGGTACTGTTGAGGCGTCGGATCATCTAGCGAAAAACCAGAAGCAATGAAACTGGAAATTTTGATTTCAGATTCGCCGAGGAAGAGGTTTTGACCAAACATGTCGTTGTGCCAAACTGATACCACCAGCGTAGTGTCGAGCAATACTTCGTACTCAGTTTTGTACTGCGTGTAAGAAAACAGTAATAAAGTCAGTAAGAAAATGAACTAAATAACGTTCTAGTACGAATTAACGGAGTGATCCTGACTCGATTGTTATTGTAAATGTAAAAGCTTTAAGGCTAATCGACTGTTATGAAAGGAAGTAAATGCTTTCAAAATTAGAAAACTATATTTACACGTCAGTATTATTTTACTGGAATATTGTTTTTAAAAAAAAGGAAACGTAAGGTAATCTTAGCAGAGCAGAAAAAGAATATAAACTTATTGAAATAACAAAACTGGATCAAGGATGGCGTTAATGACAAAGACGGCGCAGATGAAGAGAAAATACCGTGATGATTTCATCGAAGACCGGGTCCAAAGTGTGCTTCTTCACTTTCGTCTTTTTCTTGTGAGCTCTTGTCCCATTAATTTCCAAGTAAGTCTTAACATAACTGGAAAAAGACTATACTGAGCAATAACACGTAATGACTTAAATAATATACACAGTTTTAAGTCATACAACACAGTTTTATGAAACACAAAAAACGTAACATAAGATTAAGGTAACATAAAACAGAACACCTAATCAGTCGTAAGAAGTTCATGTTTCTATCAGCATCGTCAACAGAACCAGAAAAAGATGCCAGATAGTTTAAAACAATAATTTGCACTCCATCTTTTGAATAAGGATTTTAAAGCAGATTCTTAAGATTGAAGGCGATCAACATCATGATGTCTTAATTTTTTTCTCATCTTATTCGGTATTCCTGTGAAAATGTTTGCATTACTAAAATAAGGAAACACCATTTGATAATTTCCAACAAGCTAAAACAGACGAACTTCTTTCAGTTAAGTACCAGATTATTAACAAGTATGCAACAACATAAATTTTGAAAATATTTATACTGAAACTGGTTGTCCAACATGATTTCAACGTGAAGGTACAAACAAACCACGTAAGCCTCTTTTTCAACAAATAAAGTTTAATGCAGTGTTTAAAGAAGATATAAAAGGGCGTGGGTCGGGCATCAACTGCTTACGTCACATTATGATAAAAAATGTGCCGAGCCACCAGTTATGAATTATTTTAAAGACTTTTGTTCTTTATATGGATTGGGAATCAAATCTATTGCATCAATATTTACACGAGGTAACTCAAAATTCATGGTACTTGATGATTAGCTTTAGAGCGCTTACATCTTGATTATTCTAGAGTGCCAGAGAGGTAAATTTAACAAACAATCAGTCTATGGACTTAAAGCGTGCCTCGTAATTAATGCCAGGCATTCCTGCGAACATCTACCTTGGCAATAAAAAAAACATCCACAGTTCCCTGACGCAATGACAAAAGGGCATGCCCCATTTGGCGAACACGAAACAGTGTGTACGGAACAGGGGCTACTTAAAACACCGTGTACAAAACAGAGGTTACTTACGGGTCTGACGTGTTTTTCTTCGAATCTGCAGCCAGAAGTCCATTCGCTCTGTGGATTTGAACCTCCAATCGCTGAGCCTCAGCATCGTATTTCAATCCTAGAACGATCTCTCCAGCGACTTTCACATGAGGCCTAAGTGCTTCATACATGTCACCCTCATCACTCTGATAACTGTTCAGACTTTCATAGCTGGCCTAAAAAAGACAGTCGAAAATATCCAGGTTTTCAAACAGCTTTGAATTGGTTACTTATAGCTTATAGACCGTTAATTTGACCGAGTCGAAATTCATTCAATCTATTGCAAATTAGTAAAGATTTTTGACTAAAAATCAGGCAATAATTCCTGATCAAGACTCACAAGTATGAATTTTCAATACACAAATTGAGGAAACAATCTTTTGGTGGTACAAAACTTGTAAACGGCTTTGAAAAAAGCAAACATTTAGTAAACTAAAGCTTTTCGTCTGACACTCTTCAGAGTTTAAAACGTCAGAACATAGATCGAAAACTCTACGCTAAGAAATATATATACCCAGTTGTGGATCGAAATAGGCCAATCAGAAACACGAACACATGACTGTAAAGGTTGACCAATCAGTGCCGCTTGCAGATTACTGATGTTTCAATGTAAGCAGTGAGGACTGATTTATCACAGATTGAGAAGATGGCTGTGGTATGTGCTTTTGATAGCCCTGTGGAATTATAGCTGGTCCTCTCACAACTATGAACTACCTGTGCTGACAGGCTACAGGAATGCGTCTTATATGACTAATATAAAAAATACACAATGTTTAAAAAGAAAATCTCAGGGGAAACATACCGCATGGGGCAGGTCCTTGACAGAAAGCGTGCTCTCTGTTCCATCAAATACTGGAATAGATTCAGCATAAAGCTCATCTGGTAATGGTCGCTCTTCACCATCGAGTGTTGTAGTACTGGGGATGTCTGCATTGAATGAAACTGTCGAATAAAAGAATGGTAAATGCTTTCTTTCTAGTATTAGCCACAACGTTAAAGGGGTTGGGAACTAATAATTTGGAAGAATTACAGCCTTCGAAAGTTTAAGTGTTATTTTTAAGAAATCTATATTTGCTCCAAATTAGATATTAATCATAGTCATTAGGAATTAATATTAGAAGCGTAGACACGAACCATCATCAACCGCGCAAAGTTTTATCATTTCAAAAGCATAACAAACTTTATGTTGACAACGTTTGCATAAACAGGGTTCTAAACTTTGATAAAAAATATTTTATCTACCAAAAATAATTATCGTCAATATAACAGACATTAGATGAAAGTGAGGCAGCTGGGTTAACGGATAAGAGGCAGTGATTTTACTGCAAAATACGTTTATTCTGCAGTAGATGCAAATGCAAAACAATTGCCGATGAATTTAATGTTTCTAATTTACTTCTACCGTGAAGTTATAGCGGCGTGGTTTTCAGAATTAGCAGGGTTAATTTATTGGACATGACGTTGAGCTCATGCGTGAAACCGACTCATTATTTAGGCCAAACTTGATCTACTAAACGGCCAAACATGCTCTTTATCAAAGTCAAGAAAAAGTGTCGATTGTTTTTCGGTCAATGACAGTAGATAATGAAACATGGCATTTGAGTTCGGCGCTTGAATTTGATTTGCTCGGGAAAACATTTATCGTGGATCTGAAGCCTTTCTCTGGACTCTGCACTATCGAAGGTCGTGAATAATGTCAAAGGTGACATCGGAAGCCACAGTGTGATAAAGCTTGTCATTTCAGTACCTAACTCATTCATCAGGCGGTAATTCAGTAAAAGTTGACCTTACTGTCCCAGTCAGGCTGCTCTTAAAGCAATAAGCCACAAGGCTTGGCCGTCGTGACGTCGCTTGGTCATCTGTCATTTACTGACTGGAAAAAAATAATCAACTATTAGCACCAAGGTTAGATATGACAAATATTGCTGATAAATTTAAAGTCACTTAAACTTGAAAAACTCACAACACCTAATTATTGCATAATGTGCTATTACAATATACCTTCTTAAATCTGTCCACTTTATGAATACAAAGACCAAGATAGGCCATATGTTAGTTTTCAAAAGCTTTACTTACCCTCATTCTGCATGTCGCTTGAAACGTTTCCCTCTACATTCTGTGACCTAATGACATCTGCACTTTGACCTTCGTCTAGCATTTTGACTTCTAAATCTTTACTTCCAATGCTTTTGTCATATCCGTCGCCTTCACTGCTATTCTCCTTGATGAAATAGTGGTCCTCGCTGGCGTTCAATTGGTTTTCATCGATACTTGACATTGGACTTCCGATCACATTTTCTTCTAGGGCAAGTCTTGCTTCCTTCTGTTCATTAACATCTGCAAATTCTTCGATACCAATCACTTCACTTAAGGCTGGTCTATCAACAACCTCATTTATATCATCAACTATATGCTCATTCGCACTATCTATTGCACTGTCATCTTCAATACTGACATCAGTTTTTCCCAAACCAGGAGCATTTTCAGCTTCAAGCAGTAGATCAAGTTCATTTACTTTTTCGTAGGCAGGAGATTCCAGGTCTTCACTTGCCCTTGGTTCATCCAATTCCACTTCACGATGATGGCCTTCACTGATTATCTTAACCGTTTCAGTTGCATCCAGTGTCTTTTCTTGCAAATCGCCTGAGTCCTCTTGTATACCTGCACAGGTTAAATCGCCTGTTGTTTCAGATTCTTTGGTTACCGTGTCATACTTTCCATGGCTTGTATTGCCCATGCTTATCAAAACTGAAGAAGACTTACAGCAACTTTTCTCTTTTTTCTTATACATCGCAATTCTTTCCTTAACACTCATCGGGACACCTTCATTTTGCCTTTGCTCAATTACGCCTTCGCCCGCCTCTGTTTTATCAATTTCTTTTTCCAGTGGCACAGTTGCATCGACACTTTGCATACGATCTACAATCTCTTCTTCTTCTCCTTCTCTATCTTCCACTACTTCTCTCGTATGCTCACCTGACCCTTGGCTTTCCTCATCTGCTTGCTCAGATTCTGGCGCTACTCTCAAATCTTCTTTTCCAAAATTCTTGCCAAACCCATAGTCATCTTCATTTCCCTCCTCCACAACGTCTTTTACTTCATCAGGCGCTTCTATTGAGATCATCTCTCGACCTAGAGCTTCGTAGCTACTCTCTACTTCCAATGTTTGCTTTCTTTGGCTATCATCATCATTATGTATGCTTATCGGTTGTAAGCGAGACCTTGTTCCAAGATCCAGTGAAACTGTTGGTTAGGAAAGACGCCATTTACATCTCGGCAAAAAAAGAACTACCCAAAAAATATTGCCATGCATTATCAAGGAAGGCATAGGCTGGAAACTGGAAATTGGAAACTATGGTTCAATCGTAGAAACTTGAGAAAAATTTGAAGTTTATTGAAATACGTATTTGCTCTAAGAAAACGATTATAGAGGGAAAGGATCACTACAACGAAAAACTGTAGGACACTATTTTAGAAATGAAGGTTCTTATTGAAGATGACAATCTTATTAGAAAAATTATTTATTGATTATATCACAAGCAAAATGCAAAATGACTGTATTCAAATTTTAGTCTTCTATGCAGCTCACAATAGATTAAAAACTTTTAGCACTTTGGCAGCCAGAAGTTTGTTGATGGTTAATTTGAGCATACAGAAAAATAACATCACAACAAAATAATTACAAAAATGTTAAAATCATAAAATTGGCTTGAAATTACCAGGAAGTTTATCTACAAAATTTCAAAAACGGTTTAATTCTCCTCTGAAAGGAGAGCTCCTATTTCTTAATAACTATAGTAACGTTTGAAACGATACCACTCGATTTATATTAGAGAATGCGACATAATATCACAATAAGAGTACCTTGTAATACAATACAGATCGAATCAGATTTAGTTTCCATCGAATGAGATTTAGTTTCCATCGAATCAGATTTAGTATGCATTGTTTAAGCAAAAACACTGTGTGCTCGCGAATCCTTTGTGTTTCAAATGTTTTTAGAGAGAGGTTAAATTAGTGAGCGGTAACTTTCTCTTTTAAGGTGCATCCTTCAGTCTGTCTATCGTGTTTAGTTCACAAACACTTATACCGTTAAAAGTGTATACACAAAACAGACAATGCCATCAGAGTATCGACAAATGACTAATCGTCCGGCATTCATAAAACGATCAGGCAAAAATCCTGGGTTGACATCATAAAATGACGATGGCGATTGTGATGATGATCATGGCCATGGTGGCGATAATAACATCCTTGAACAACCTACGTCATACAGTGCTCGCACTCTTAAGCTTCACCATCTTCCACATCTGAGAGGGTGCTTTGACACGAGGAGTTTCACAAGAGGTTTTGAACAGGCATCTTTCTCTCACGTACCATGGTCTTCTTCCCGATGTTGCATCAAAGAAAAACTGCCTCGATATTTCAAGGTTGCAAATCTGTTGTAGAAGAATTTGTATTGGAGTGGTGTTGCTATCAAATTTTATGGGGTTTTCATCCATCTACCTTTTGCAAAAGTTTAAATGGATGATGGTTGTTGATTGCACGAAAAAGCGGACTGAAGTACTTTTCGTCTTACACTCTTCAGACGACGATCGGAAAAAGTAAGCTGAAAATTGATATCCAGGTGTGGATGGAAAGTAAAGTGAGAAGGAGAAAGACTCGTTTGATTGTTTGTCATTGAGAAGGCAAGATCGTCTTTTAATTAAGGAGTTTTGCGATCTGTTTACATCAAAACAAACGATCCTGACTTATGTAGACAGAAAGGGTTCGTTTTCTCTCTTGGACTCTGCAATTAGGTGGGAGGCTGGATATCAATTTTCAGCTTACTTTATCCGACGTTTATACTCTGAAGAGTATCGGACGAAAAGTGCTTTAGTATGCTATGTTTTTTCGCACAATCTTGACGTTTTACGGTCCCAAACTTGTATGATGGTTGCTATTTTTACGTTCAAAAAGTTGAACAGTGTGTTTTTTCAGTAGATGATTGTCACAACTTGCAGAAATGCCACAAATATACGAACCAAATTAATCGCATTGAACGCAACATCCTTCCTCACATCACAGAGTTCGATCAGTCATCGAAGTATTACACACGAAATGCGCAATTAAATCACACGTCACTTGATTATAAAATCATTTCTGATTAGATAAACTTTGAGCCAAGGCGTGCTCGTAATCGAAGAATTTATCAGAGTAATGCATTTATTATTATGACACCCCAGTCCTCTGAACTAAATATAAGATCATTCGCTTTTACAACCTCGTCCGACAAATCCATTTAGCTGGCCAAACTAGCTAGCTGCAGTCTACGTGTTCCATTCACCTTCACCGAAATCAGACACACAGGTACTTCGTTATACCTCTGGTTAATAGCTGGCCAGTTTCTCCTGTCTCGCTAGGTCAATCATAAGTCACAACTATGCAAACTGATGCTTGGTACTGTTTGTCATCTTCTATTAACAGCCACCATTGTTATCAACATTACCAGCTGCCGTTCTTTCTGGCACAGACGCCTTAGACACTTGCTATAATGCTTTTTTCACTATGACCTTTTCCACGATGACCTCTTTCATTGTGACCTTTTCCACGATGACCTCTCTCATTGTGACCTTTTCCACGATGACCTCTTTCATTGTGACCTTTTCCACGATGACCTCTTTCATTGTGACCTTTTCCACGATGACCTCTTTCATTGTGACCTTTTCCGCGATGACCTCTTTCATTGTGACCTTTTCCACGATGACCTCTTTCATTGTGACCTTTTCCGCGATGACCTCTTTCATTGTGACCTTTTCCACGATGACCTCTTTTGTTGTGACCTTTTTCACAATGACCTCTTTCACAGTGACCTTTTTCATTATGACCTCTTTTACTGTGACCTTTTTCACTAAGATATCTTTCACTGCGACCTTTGGTGATTGTTGCTCATTGTCACCTTTGATACTTGCTACTTTTCAATTTCAAGCGGTGATTACATCTTGCAAAATTACTAATGGAATTTGAGGTGCATGAGTACTTGGATGTATAGGCACTAAGCATCTTTATCTTACAGCAAAACCATAAAAGGCGGTTAACAATCTGCTTCAATGGATGTGAACTCCCTGTTCATGGAACCTTCTGTTACTTTGACGTTATGACAGTAGCAGTTCGCATAAGTCAAGGTCAATGTCCATTTTTATTTGGATAATATGTTAGTTCATTAGGGCTGGCGCATCTGGCGGTTAAGTACAAGTGCTACTTGTTATACAATTGTCATTTGTTATTTGGTTAATTCACTTTTTTATACAAATTCTTGAAAACATAGCCTGATTTCCCACTTACCTTCAATCTTATCTTCAGCCTCAGCACCTATCGCATCACCTACACATGACTCTTCCGAAAATTTGGCGTGCTCGGTATCTCTATCGTCGACGTCTCGATTCTGTTCCTTTTCTACCACGTGTTCCCCCTCATCATCATCATCATCATCACCATCATGATCATGCTCAGATTCGGAACTTTTTGAAGCAGAAATCTGCCCAGCAAGCGGAGCTGCCGCCTCATTTCTCCTTTGGTCTGTTTCTTTAACAATTTCTGTGTCATTTGTCTCTTTGTCAAATTCATCCGAGCCCATGTCATGTTCAATATTGGTTTCATTACTGACCACGACCGGAAAATCCCGAGCTATATTCTCTTGCGATTTCTCGACCTCTTCTTCATGTGGAGGTTTAACCAAAACATCACTAGCACGCTCATCTATGTCATTGTCCAACGGTCTTAGACCGTCTTTTCTTGGAGGTTCTAAACTCAGTTCAATGTTCTCTGCCATTAGATCTTCGCTGCTTCTGTATAGCCCTCTTACAGGTTTTTGTGGCATTGTTCCAATGTGGATTGCTTCTGCTGGGGAGCTCCTATCATTGCTTTCTTCTTTTTCTTCGTTTTCAGTTTGGACAGGATAGGAAACAGAAGACTGTTGCAACTCATCTTTCTTTGCATCATCATCATAATCGTCATCAAGGAAAGGATTGGCAGCAACAGACAACTTAACAAGTGTATCCCGGCGCTCTCCTGTGTCTTCATCTGTTCGATGAGCCGTTACACTGACTTGCGCCAAGTCACCTGCAGACACTGTAGCCGCATCCCTTTTGTAGACAGCTGCCTCGTCCATTTCGTGCACAGTAGCCGTCTCCCTGTCATAATCAAAATCCTGGAACAAATTGCTAGTGAAAGCGACGTCACGCAACGCTGCCTCGTTTTCTTTCTCTTCAGAAACACTACAAAGACCACCTGCCTCACTTCCAAAATGGTGAATATTTGCTACGTTACCTTCGCTAACAGACACAGCTCCATTCTTGTCCTGATCAACAACGACATATTCATGGTCGGACCTATCTCCCTTTTTAAATGTTTCGGAGATAGCCCACTCTACAAAAAATTGTATAAAAATATTACAGGATCTCAACAAAGAATCAAGGCATGATGGTATACTGTGAACAAGCAATAACTAAGCACAGAATTAGTCAAAAATGGCTTCTTGAAAAATGTTTACTTTCCGCATAAATGTGATATCTTGCAATATGAAAATGCTTTTATCAATATGAAAATGCATATAAAAAAGTAATAGTTGTTACAGAAACTGAGACCTGATATATGAGTCAGTCTGATATGAAGTTGGCGGACAGTTTAAATGTTATGTTAGCTACAATGCACAAAAGTTTTTAGTTAAAGTATTTATTAAAAAATGTCAAAGACTCTTTGCGTCAATGATCAACCGTTGTGACTTTTCAACTGAAATCAGTTTAGACAAGCAATCGATAACCGCATTATATGTAAAACATAGGTACGGTCAGCAGTAAGAAACGGTAACCACTGTGGTAAGTAGGGCATTCGAGCAAATGGTAATCATTTACGATCATAAACTTTCCCTGAATGTAGTGAAAACGCAGTCACTTGTTATAGGCTCTGGTCCAAACATCCGTAAGATCGAAAGCCAGCCTGATGCTCCACCATCTTTTTCTTTTTCAATAGGTGATCAGAACATAGAAATGATCACCAACACAAGATACTTAGGTGTTCAGATAGACAGTAGGCTCAACTGGGACAAGCATATCGATACTATCAAGACCAAGGCTAATCGAGCCCTTGGACTTATTAAGTATTCTAAGAAATATCTTCCATCTGACATCCTCAACAAAATGTCTAGAGGAATTGTTGAGCCCCATTTGAGCTACTGTTGTTCCGTTTGGGGCTGCTGTAATGAATCAAAGCTTGACGTGTTGCAAAAAATCCAAAATAGAGCTGCCAGAATTGTAACTGGCAGCCCATACGATGCGGCTGCTGCTCCGATAATTCAGAATCTTGGCTGGTTAACCATCAGAAATCTTGTAAGAAAGGAGACAGCCACGCTAACTTACAAATCTCTATATATGCTTGCACCAGACTACTTGAGAAAATTATTCGAAAAATGTTCGGATGATAGAGAACGGTTTCTGCGTTCATCAGAAACTGATCTTAAGATACCGCTGCTAAAAACGATAAATGGCTAAAAGGCTTTTTCTTATCGCGGTCCAAAACTGTGGAACAGTCTAGAAAAGGCTACCAAATTGGCCCCCTCCCTGAAAACCTTCAAAGAACAACTATAGTCGGGGACAACTTTTATTTCATCTTTACGTTCACTTTTTATAGCCTTAGTATTATTAAATATTGTAAATTACGTTTGGTTGGTAAATTTATTTTGTTACTAGTATTATAACATAGTTATTAGCTCTTATTTTAATCTTTTAAACAGGTCAGGTTTAAAAACATATGTATGAACCTTTAACCTGTATAAATATTATAAAATGAAAAAATAAAATGAAAATGTCAGGTGATGGCCAACATCGAGTATCATATCAGGCTACGTTCCAACTAACTGCGTTGAAGACAATTGTGTCGAACAAGAGATGATCAAAACATATCTCTTAGTGCATCATTTTAATCAAAATACCATGTTAATCCGTAGATCATCTTTGCATCGTCCTTGCAGTGTTTTTTCAGCGTCTTTGCAGGATATTTGATGAGTCGCTGTAGCACCTTTGCAGCCTTTCAAAAGAAGGTTTGCCTGTTTCTATGCATTCAGGGTAAAACCGTTTTCCGGCCGAGCCCCCTTTGAGTGGAAAAACCAAGGACAAACTGGCAAATATGAATTCCAACTCCAGGTTAGTGAAAACGTAGCTTCAGAATCGTTAATATTAACTCACGGTCAAAGCAACTGTGCAGCTGTTATATATAAGCATATTTTACTATAAACATAAGCTGTTATTCATAAAGATAAAAGGTTTCAGGTACTTGATCATTAAAGGCCTCGATTAAACGATTCACGGCATGGTTATACAATGCAAATTGTTATACCTATTTCGCAAGAGGTTAGTGAGTCATCTTCTGATTTTTGACGAGATTTTGACAGTTTGTAAGCTTGACTTTTCCCTGAAATTTTCATGACATGTTTAAGGTTACAAATTCAAAGAAATTATTCGAGGTTAGAAACAAGGGAATTCAGAAACATGGTTTGCTGGTCAGCGTGTAAATAAGAGCATCACATTTCACAATTGAACTTGAAAGTGGGTAAAGTGCAAATATAGATGAAACAACAATATACACTAAAGTGAATAGACCAGAAAAGTTGACAAAGCCTGTACTACAAGAAAAATAACAATAATGACAAAAAACCAATAAATAAAAGAATAAAACAAAAATCAAGCAAGGGAGGACAAAATTTCGAAAAACTTTAGCAGAAATTAAAACATCACATTGATTTGAGATAAACACCCAATTGAATCTACATTGTGACATCTGTCTTGAAGTTGAACTTAGCATACGCAAGCACTTTTTACTCAAATAATAAACTAGTGCTAAAATTTTTGATATGACAACAAATTAGTTTCACTTGCATGTGTAAAATGATTAATTTGTTTTGTAATAAGAATATTTTGCAATTCAGTGACCAAGATTTAGCAGGCACCGGGGTCAGAAATTCCTACCATGCAAATTTCTATACAGTGATATAAATTGATATGTATATGCATTAGTAAAACTTAAATCAGGGGTGGGCAACCTACGGCCCGCCCGCCAGAATCCGGCCCGGGAAGAGAATTTTTGTGGCCCGCGAGATTGAATATATCATATTATAATTTTTTTGATTGGTAAGGATGATTTTCCGAGGGGTCGCGATTATTGAATTAAACATATCGATTCAAAATTAGATTATCGAATGTCTTTATCAAACTTGGGAGTCATGGAAAAATTATTTTACTATCAGTTGTCAAGAATTCATCCTGCTTGAAGATAGTACAGCAGAATCTTTAAGGGGCTGGGCGAAAGTTCACAAATGCAGCAAAAATCGCACTAGGCGCACTCGAGGCAGTTGACCAGGGATCACGGTTGTCCCTATTTTGTCATGTCTCAGTTGCCAGTGCGCCGGGGGCCTATATTGGATAATGTAAAGTAAAGAAAACCATTGACAGATCAAACAGCCGGCTATAGACCGGTTTCACCCAACATTAGGGCTCATCAGTACAGCTAGACTGAATGAGGACTTAATGCTAACCTAGGGCCAGCAATTAGGCTGTCAGTGGCAATGCACGTGGGACAGTAGCAATGCATCAACGTGAAGCATCTGTCTTTTTAGCTCAGACCATTCACTTTAACATACGTAAACACCAAATTGTCCAATAAAGAAGGTACGCATTAGTCTTCAAGATTCGAAAGTCTCTAATCACCAACAACCGCACCTCAAAGCAGTGCTGAAGTCCTAATGCGTAATTCTTTTCCTTTCCCCTTTCCTCTTGGAAAGGTGGGGTGCTTGGTGATTTTCTCAAAGAGACTGTCAAGATTCTAAAACTCATGCATACTTTCTATATTGGATAACTTGGTTTTTACGTGTATAAAAGTTAATGGTCTGAGCTAAAAGGCCGATGCTAAACGTTGATTGGAGAATAATTCAGTATTTCCTTCCTAGGATGATTCTTCAAACCCTGAATCACATCCTTTTTAATTTTGGTTGGTTTTTTCAGTTTTGAACTTACGACTGTAACAGTCGTTTCTATCGTTGCAAACTTTCTATGTAAAAGAGAGGTTTGTACTTGTAGTGAAGCTGAGTTCAAATGAAAGTTTCTCATAATTATTAATATCGTTTTACTACAGCTATCGATTTTCTTATTACCTTTGGCCCGCTTAAAAAAAGGTTTGAAGGATCTGGTCCAGTCCCCAAATGGTTGCCCATCTCTGACTTAAATAATCAAAGAGCACGTTTGTGAAATATACTAATTCTATTCAAGTAGCAAGTTCCCTGGTTACTGGGGGACTAAGCACCTATTTAGGCCTTTCGCACAGCAAAATTTCAAAATGGCACCAAATAGTGGAAACTAGTGTACCTGGCGATCTATTTTTTCAATCATTTTTTTATCCTTATCATCTCAATCATTTTTTTATTAACAAACTTTTTTCTCATTAAACAAATGGACATTGCAAGATAACAAAACAAACTTTTTTCTCATTAAACAAATGGACATTGCAAAATAACAAAACAAACTTTTTTCTCATTAAACAAATGGACATTGCAAGATAACTTACGTCTCCTAATCAATTTCTTCAGTAGTGTGCTTCCGTATTGGATTTTCTTTTTCTTTGGTAAACTGCCATAAAACCATTCTCCAGATTCTCCTTTTATTTCCCTGCAGAAAATCAGTACAAAACAGTTCTCAATTCTAAATGGCAAAAATGCTCACGATCGATTGCCCAATTGATTAGATAACTTAACAACAATAATACTTAAACTCTCGAAAAAATTAAACTCGATTTTGGTTCAGATGTCGTTTTTAATGTCAAAATTAATCAATTCAATTTATTCAACATCAGCAAAAGACATTCGAAATCAACCTTTCTCAGGGCCTCTGCTTTATAACAAAAATCGTTACAGCGTACATAACCAGATAATCTGCAGCAAATGTAAGCTAACAGGGGTCAAACATGAAAACTTCTTTTCAAGCAGGTTCCTTAATGACGTCACTACTCAAATTGAGCAGGCTACAAAAGTTTACGGATTACCTCTCCTTGTTGCACATTGTACATATCCATCTATTCCCTAATGGCTTTTGGCAGTTTTTGCAAACTTTCTTGTTGCACCAAGGGCACATGCCTCCTCTGTTTGCAATTGCACCTAATGGGGATCTGCATCTCATACATACTCGTCCATATTCTTTCTCTTTACCTTCAGGAACACCAAGTTCTTGTAGCTCATCGAGTTCCCTTTTCAGCTGCCTAATGATCAGAATGGATTTTGTATTATTTCGTAGTTAACATGAGTACAGACAAATATATATAAGATCCAAATATGTTTTTGGTATCCCGAAATAGCGGAAATGAAAATATTTGGGGGCTTAGCCGCATTTTCTTTTCTGTTGAAAAGTTGATGTACTTCAACACGAGTCCTTGCATGCTTCTGTAGGAGAAATTAAAGGAGCGGGCGCTTTTTTAATCAGGGCACTTATTTGATAAGGGTGCTTATTGGAACGGGGCGCTTCTTTTATTTTTGTGGATGTCAAAGCAATTCAAGCAAAGACAAATAAGTAAAAGAAGGATTTCGAAAATAAAAAAGAAGATATATTTGAGAGTGTGTTATAAACGTTTCTTTGCTGTGAAAATATGAAAAGAAAGCAGGGGTGGCGCTAATAACCAAAACGTGATGCGCCGACAACCACAGAAAAATCTAAGTGTCGGCGAATATAAAAAGAGATCTGATTATAAATACTGATGCCTCATTACAAAACAGATCCTGATATTTTTGGTAAAATGTTTCCATTCTTTATAAACAAAAATATTTCGAAGTAGTTTGCAGTAATAGAATTTTGCTTCTTGGAAAAAAGTCCATCTAGGAAGTTTTTACAGTTTAAGACTTCTAAATCAAAATATGTGAAATATTGCAGTAGACTCTAAAAGCAATGTTTTGAAAATGATAGAAAATTTTTTTCATCCGTCAATGAAATCATTTATTCAATTTTTACACCAAAAACTTCGTTACAGCGTTTCAAATTACTAAAAACTGATATGCAAATGTTTTGATGTGCCTCGCTTGCACAATACATCGTTTACTGGCTAAGCACGTTTGAGCGAATTATTGCTTGGCTTCAGCCTAACACAGTACTATCTTGTTTTTTGCATATCTTACTATAAAATGGTCGAGAACAACATCGAGGTCTAACATAATGGCCCGCTTCGACCAGAAATATCATGGAAACATCATGTTAACAGTAAAAATGGCTGCACATTTAATAGTTACATGATGCCTCTCCGATTCCTAACAAATCTTTAAAAAATACTACACTCTTTTTAAGAACAATTTTATAAGAACACGAGCCTAAAATCTGGTCTAAATTCATGAACAAATTAATAACAAGCTGAGGTTGAGGTACTTAAAATGTAATCTAGAACAAAGTTACGAAACTTCCTTGAAATGTGAACGAGGAGTCTTTTTCACATCTGGAGGTGCTTCTTTCGGTGAATTTTCAAACTTTGTTTTGATAATGGGGCCATAACACTACCCATGGACACAATCTTTAGCGAGTGCACTGTTTACACCGTTATAATTTTACTGGTTTTACTCTCAATCTTCTGGTGGTACAAAACTTAAAAATGGCTTTGGAAAAAGTAAACACTTGAGTATACTAAAGCTTTTCGTCTGACACTCTTCCGAGTTTAAAACGTCATAACATAGATTGAAAACTCTACGCTAGGAAATACATACACCCAGTTGTGGCCAATAAGTTGTGGATCGAAATAGGCCAATCAGAAACGCTGCCGCTTGCCTATAGAGAATGTTACCAATGGAGTCCAAAGGTGAAAACGAACTCTTTCTGTCTACACAATAGCAGTTTTTGAGCTTATGTAGATAGATTCCAAAACTGCTAGATGGAACGGCGAACAGCCTGTTCGGAACAGGCTTTACCAATAATCCAAAACATGTCGCCATTATAGTTTTTTGCACACTCTGGGTTTTCTAGTAAATATGGCACAATAGGAGAATCGCATGCTTTAGTTGTAGTTTTAGATCTGTACTTATACCAAAAGAGAACAGCTGCCTTGGTCTTATAAGATCACTGCACCTATATCCGCATATAAGCGCATGCACCTTTAAATGAGGTGCGCCTATAAGCGGGGTAATAATGTACGTCTCAGAAACTCGATTTTGGCTAAAATTTCGAATGGGAACCCGTTTCTTAAAGTGGAGGTAGTGGGCACTTATTCGAGGGGCGCTTGTTTAATAATTTTCCCAAAAGGGTGGGTGGAAATTTAAGCCGGTTGCTTATTTGATGGGGCGCTTATTCGAGGATTTATAGTATTTTACTTATTTTGAGATAATCTAGGGTCTTCTTACAGGTTATATGGTCAAGACATAAAACTTTTCAATATTTTTTTGGGGTCATCACTTTGCCACACAATTAAAAATTCCAACAAAAGGTTTTCATCAAAGCCCAGCAAACAGTGGTATCCTGTTGCTGTGCAACAAAAAAGCATCTGATTCACCACCTGACCAAATATTTCACTTTCTTCTTCAGGTATAAGCAAACAAATTGTATGCACAGGAAACCTGCCTATGAGTGGCATCTATGTGGCATTGATAGGCCTAAATACTTTTCATGAGAGACAATTAAACTCTTTCAGGGAAAATATCATGAGTTATGCAAGGGTTTGGGCAAGATGGAATACTAACATCCTATAGATGTACAAGATTTTAATCCAAAAAAAGAATTTCTGATGATTTTTCAGATAAACTCTAGGATTTTTTTCAAAGGGCTATAAGATACTAGCCAAATAGGAGGCAACAAATTTGTACTAAAAATGGTGAGGAAAGTCTGGAAAAAGCAATTGTTTTAGCCAGAAAGAAGCAACTTTCTGGCTATGTAAACTATAAAATAGAATCATTCCACAAAGATCAACAAATGCTTTAACCAAAATACTGAGAATAATTGAAATGAAACAAAAGGAAAACGTATCTTTCATATATAAACATAATTTGAAACCTTTTAGGATGTAGCCCAGTCTCCAATCCTTGTAGCGAATGGGGAAGATCTTACATTGTGACCATGACAGCTTCCAACTATACCTACACCGTAAGGTCTTAAAAGTGCTGCCTGTGACAGTATTTTTATAAAGTTGGAAGCAACGGTTTGTTGCAGTAAAATTTGAAAATAGTTTTTGAGATTTTCTACAGGGGCAGACAACTAGGGGTGGTCACCTCCTCTCCCAATATTTAGGAGGACAATGATCTTTGTTCTAAATCAATGGGAAATGTGATGTCATCTTATCAAAACAAAGGGTTTGCCTCTCAATATTTTATCAAGTGTCTGCCCCTTGTTTTTTTCTCCATGAAAACCTGGAATCTGAAATCCAAAAATTGCTTTCAGATTGTAAATGGTGACTAAACTCTCATTTGAAATATTCAAAAATGGTATATGGATAACATAAATAATATATATAAAGAGTATTTAGGATATCACCTTGTGATTTGAAAACAAGAAGGGATATCGGCATGGTTTGAGAATATTTTTGGGGGATGCAGCCCTAACTCCTTGCCCCGCCCCCTTACTGCCATGAAGTTTCCCTCACAACCCTAACTTGAAAAAAGAGGCCAGAAATTACCATTTAATAGAATCTCTTATGCCAAATTCAAGGAAAGAATACTGTCTGGTATCCTTGGATACAGACAATGTGAAGAACAATTTTTAGATTCTACTACTTGGATACAGACAAGTGTGAAGCAAACCTCACACCTATTTTGTCTTACTTAGTTGTACAAATTTTTTGAGGGGTGCCTATGTTACAAAATAGAACAAAGTTGAAGTTCACAATCAAGGATGCTAAGTATTCCAATGAACTAAAATTGCGTTAGGTTTACAATCACTAAAAGCATTTAAACAAGTGGGCTTAATTCCTTCTGTCAGTGAAAATAATTAAATATTAATGAAAGGCAAAAAACAAGCATTGTGCCTTCCATTGAAGATTACAATAACAATCTTTTCTCAGCCCAAACAATATAAAATCACCTCAATATAACCAGGACACTGTTTTCATGCTGTTATTCGAATCTCCCCCTTAAAATTCCTCAACATGTCAGTTTACAAAATGATATCATTTGTTTTCTTTAATAACGAACTGAAATTTATGTTTGGTTTGGCCAATATTATCGTCATTTGCTAAATTTCTGAAATTTTGCACACAAGAAAAGGAGTTTAGCAAAAAAGTATCGTACAACCAGCTCATATAGCACACAATTTAAACTCACGCCCAGGCCGGTTTACTCGCATAATTATTTGAAACAATTCATATTTTTGTTTCAGGAAGTTATTTTCTCTTTGGAAACGGCTCCCACCCAAAAATTTATGTTCGCCAATGATACGTCAAAGGGCTGTACACCTTAATGTCGCAAAAGCGTGATTTCCAAGACAACCGTTTCATGTTGAAATATACGAGATACATAAACTCATTTAGGGGCAAAAGCCTATCCCTTTTCTACTTTCAACTTGAAATTCCAGTGCTTGTATTGGATCGCGAGGGCCTAGCACAAACAGAACACCAACCACAAACCTTAGTCGATCTTTTTCCTGTGATCTGATCTCCTCGTCTCTTTGAAGAACTGAATTGATAATATCTTTCTCAGTAGATGTTAGCCGGCATATTGCATCTTGTAGATCGTGTTCTTCAGGAACCATGCAATTTTCTTCAGGCTCCGGTGATGCAGCCATCTCAGCGACCTAGTCGGGTCCACTGCTCACTTTCTTCGCCTCGTTCCTCTACGAGACACTGTTGGGAAGTGGGACATCCCCAATTGGGGATTCCAGTTGCTTTGAACGCAATGCTTTAACGAGGTGAACAAAGGGCAACAGAAAATCATTTTCGAAATAAAAATCAGTAAAATCTAAAAAGAGTAGATAATATTCTTATAATTAGAAAAGGCACACTGCAATTCATCGAAATACGTACATGTGCATGTACTGTGTTTAGGTGAATAAATATCAACTTACTTAAAAAAAGAACCGAAAATGATAATTTTTTAAGCGTCGTTACAAAATTCAATTTTGCATAAACAAACTAAAAGATTAAGACATATCCAGGGCCGTAGCTACTATAGATTTTAAAAATACCTTGTTTTCCATGGCCATCCCCTTTTGTTTCTATCATTGTTCCATTCAATGTACAATATTATCCGAACTAAATTTTTATTTACCCCTGATTATAGTCAGCACAAGATATCAGCAACGGATAATTATATTCTTGAGAAGTTTCGCGGCCTTCACCAAAGTTTTCTGTCCGTTTTTGGAGTCCTGTAAAAGAAACTTCGAAAGGAGCTGTTTCCATTCATTACATATACATACATGTGCATCGAAACACAAATCCCTACTCTTCTCTGATGCTCTTTCAGGTTGGTCTTACCTAATTTTAACACTTTAGCAAAAAATATTCCAAACTCTGAGTTATAAGATCGTGGATGCTCATTCTACGCAAATTCGATTACTCGCAACAGGGACCCTATATTACAAATGGATGAGGCTAAACAATTTTTGAGTGCTAAACATGCCTGCCTTGGGCTAGCCCCCTTCCCCACGTAACCGTGGTTTATGCCTCTCCTTTTTAGGGGGGTAACTGCCCCCTTGCCCAAATAGGCTAGTGTTGCCTTGAAATTAGAATTACTGATCATCTCCTCTTGCTATACTGGTGTCGGTTTTGATACCGTGATTGCATCTTGAATTACTAATTCCTTTCCTCCACATTCGCAATAGTCTCACAAGTAGAAACTTCCGTAAAGGCGATTAATGCTTGTGCACTACCTTCTAGCATCTGGCCACGCCCTCTCATTTGGCTTTTTATTCCAAGACCTGCAGGCCTAAACTACCACCACATCACCGCCCCCTTATTAAACCACGCACTTGCTAGCGTGTAAGCAATGGTTGGTATTGCTTAGGTCGATAACATCACTATAGGTCCTTTCAATCCATTGGTAACGCATCATCTACTAATATATTGCTCGATGAGATCGGTCTACTTCAAATAGAATATCGGGCACAGTGACTTTCTAAAAAATTCCGAAATAAGTATCTCTTTGAATAAGGACCTCCCAGCTAAATTACATATTAAAACTCGTTAGATAATATTGATACAAAGAACAGATATCACTATGGCGTCTAAATCATATTCCGAAAATTTATAGCACTCTAAATTAAACTAATATTTCATTTGTCTTAAAATCATCTGATAAAGCTATTAACTGTTATTCTACTGCAATCATTCTATATCTACTCACAATAAAGTTTTAAATGAAAAATCAAACTAGAATTTCATATCCAGATGTTCTTGCAGCATCGATAAACAGTCCTGCCAAGAGGGGGGATTGCCCCAGGCCTAAGCAGAAAGGGGCCCTAAAAAGTTATAACAATCATGGTTTTAATGATGTCACATTTCTTTTTGCCCTAGGCTCCAGAAAAGCTCTCAGCTGGCTTGGTGACAAATAGAATGGATCCAAGAACTAAATTTTTTGTGGGTTCTTGATTCAGAATGACATGAAATACATCCTTTTTTAAAATGAATATAAGTTGCTTCTGCAGGATGGGGAGAGATGTGACATAGACTTTGGTACCTAGTAAAGTTCACATATTTACCATTCAACCTCTTACTTCAAACTATGGCTACCTGCAAGCTCACCTGCACAATTCACTATGCATCAAAAATCTAATATTGCATTATTTAGGACTAATTAATCATTACTTCACAAAATTTATACCAGGCTTTTGATAAAGGGAATTGTTGCCTACATCTAGAGATTCTGAAAATTGGTTGCCAGTTTCGAGAATTTCTGAACTGTCAAATTGGGCTGGAGATGATGGTTAATAGCTTGTTAAATAAAAATAGTTCACAGGGAGATGGTATTCAGAGCAAATAACATTAAATGGTCTCCTCCCAATTGAAATATGTTATTAAAAAGCAAAGTATTATTGAAAGGGCATATGATAGGGGTTGAAATGTACATGAATGAAACTTGATATAGTAATGAATGCGATTTTGAAAAATGTGGATAAATAATGCATTTTAAATAAAAATTGATGAACCCTACAAAAATATATACTAAGAAACATAATATATAACAAAATATTCATACCAATACAAAAACAAAAAATGAATCACATATTTGTTGTACACAGCATTAAAGGCTTGTTCACAAAGATGATATCAAAATTTGAAAATGCAGCATCAATGATTACTACTGGAAGGAAAATGAATGCCACAACGAACTTCAATGGCATGTTTTGGGACCAACATTGAGACACACTTGATACCTGATGTTGCAATCGGCAAAGGACAACCAGTTTTCCATGTGTCACTTTTTGGGTCATAAATTTCAACATCAGAACATTCAGATGCATCTACAAAATCTTCATCATCTCCAGCATTCATGCTTTTTATACCTCCAAATACGTATATCTTGTCGTAAAGTACTGCAATACCGGTAAATGAGCGGGGCACAGATGCATCTGCAATGCGATGCCACTCATCAGTGCTGATGTTGAAAAACTCTCCTGAGCAGTAGAAAGACCACATTGCATACTCACCACCAACCACATAGATTCTATTTCCAATAACAGCACCACTGGCAAATGCACGTGAGGAATTCATGGGAAAGATTTTTGCCCATTCACCTAGGTATGGATCATATCGCTCAACACTTGCAAGGGCCATTCCATCTGGACCATATCCACCAATAGCATAAAGCTGCAGATGTGACACAACACATGCCCCACGTCTTGGCACTTTCAATTTCTTAACAGTGGTCCATCTGTCTGCAGCTGCATCATATTTGAATACTGAATCTGAACAAAGACCTTGACTTCCTGACCCCACAACATATATTTCGTTGTTCAAAACTCCAGCTCCATGTGCCATGGTTGGCTCAGGCAAATTAGCACTCCTAGTCCATTTATCCAGGGCAAAATTGTAAAATTCTACTGACTTCAATGTCTTTCCATTGACATCTCCACCTATGGCAAAAATGCTGTGGTCTACAACTGCTAAGCCAAAATTGCTTCTTTCTTCATGCAAAGGGGCAAGTGGGTACCAAAAATCAACATCTGGTACATAGCAAAGTGCCTCTTTTGAAGCAAGTTCATCTTGCACTCCTCCACAAGCAACAACTATCTTTGTTACATCAAGTGACTGTCTTGGTGACGCTTGGGGACTTACTACCAGTGATCTGCGATCCGTAAGGCATTGAAAGTTTATAGCTGTCAAGACAAGTTCTTGGCAATCTATGTTCTGCATTATTGTTGTGTTCGAGGCAATTTTGTCAAACAAATAGTACTTATCAATTAGCAAAAGCCTGACATTCTCCATGAGTCTCAGAAGATACTGAAACCTCTCTTCTTGATCATAATCAATCCAAGCAATAACAGCTTCATATACTTTCTCTTCCTTCTTCACATTCACTTTATTGTTGCTGATGATATGAATAACTTGATCTACATTGAGACTTTTGAACTCATCTGAGTGGCTGACGTCTGCAAAGTATTTATAAATAAAGGCATCTGCACTCTTTTTCAGTGTCTTGCAATTGAACTCATCAGCTAGTGAAGATATGGACAGGCAGTTAGATGCACAAAGCTTCTTTTCATAAAACCTACAAACCAGATCTTTCAAATTCGTCATTTGTAAAATATCTGATGCAGCAATCAGCAGTCTAACATTGTCTTTGTGTACACATATTTCTCCCAAATACATAAACTGAAGGATGTCTTCCATGATTGATGGGGATATATGCTCCTTCAACTGCATCTTAACCCCTAGAAATAAGCAGATTTTAATGTTACTATTGACACAACTTCAAGGTAAAGAAGTTATATGATGTAATGTCATAACATACATAACATAGCATAATAACATAGCATAATAACATAGCATAATAACACAGCATAATAACATAACATAACATAACATAACATAACATAACATAACATAACATAACATAACATAACATAACATAACATAACATAACATAACATAACATAACATAACATAACATAACATAACATAACATAACATAACATAACATACATAACATAACATAACATAACATAACATAACATAACATAACATAACATAACATAACAAATGCTGTAATGTAGCCTGTTACAGATCACCACAATTCTAAGTTTATTGCTTTTGAGTAGCAGGAGATGCTTATAAAAAATATGCAAATTGAAAACATTTGAGGCCATGTGTGATAAGAGCGAAACCCAGCATGCCCTGTGGTTGAAACAAAAAATGCTTAGTAGAAATTTGTTGACAGGAAACATTGCATTGAAAAACAATTATGATTAATTTATGATATCATAATACATTTGCTCATTGCAAGTTATTCGCTAATCATACTTCTATATCTTATTGGATATAAATATTGGCTTAACTCAAAGATGAAGAATTGCAAGAAAGTTTTATAACAACCAAAAATAGCAACAGATTCATTTCATAGTACATAAATGACTCAATCTTGCTAGTTTTATTTGTGTTTGTCAAGCATGTATAATTTCAAAAATAATCCCAGATACAGACTTTTTATATGCATAAAGTTGCGAGTATCAAGGCTCCAAACTGCAAACATTAAAGAACAAATAAACATTATTAGCGAGGTGAAATCCAAAAATAATTAAGATTTTTTTGTGCACATCTGAGTTTCTATCTCTGGTTTTAAACATTATTCATTTTTTTACCAACTTATGCAAGCTCTAGGGGAAATTTCAAACATATGCAAAGAAAATTGTTTGTTTCATTCAAGATAGAGCCAGTTAAGAATAATTTAAGAATATAATTTTCTCAACAGTGAACATCAAATTTTACAGACTCTGTTTGGAAGAATATAAAATTGAAGGGTTTTTCAGTTTTGAGGTTGGTATGCCTGCAACTTTTTGGCAGTTTATCAATGGAAATAGTGAATCTTGACTAGTAGCTTTAAACTTTCTACCTTTGAAGCAAACTTGCCAGGACATATTTTGATATATAAGTCAGCCTGAAGTATACTCTAGGTAGCATATAAAGAAAAAGAAGCCAAATATAAAAATTAATGAATTGTGAGCATGTAAAGTGATGGGGATTGTGCATGCTTCTGCTATATGCAGTTGTGTTTCTTGCAGCTCTTAGAAAACAGTAAAAGGGTTTTATTGGAGAGTCATTCTGACAGTAGCATTCTGACAGCCTGTTGCCAGGAAAATTACTTGTGATGTGAGTTGGAATTATGGGTACCAAAAAGGTTGTACCCAATACCAAATCCCTTGCATCCACATTTGATGAATTTTAAATTACCCTCTCAAAATACCCTTTCGATGTTGTCACCTTATCAGAGACCTGGCTAGCTAGAAACAAAGCTCTCAATAATTTTGTGCAAATTCCAGGGTATGAACTTGTAACTGAAAATTGCAATAACATGAAGATGGGGAGTTGGGTTCTACATCAAAGTCTCAAAAACAAGGCCTTATGGATTGAGCTACTTGGACAAATAGAAACAGTCAGCATTTGGCATGGGTCATCTATTGCTTCAAGAAGCTATTACCTTTAAATGACTGGTTTGAAAAATTACAGGAAACAATTGCCTACATCAAGTCCACATGGGACAGGCCATTCTTAATAGCAGGGGACGTGAACATAAATTTGATGTTTCATGAGAACACAAAATGTCATAAATACTCTAGCATGATTGACAAGTTAAATTTCCTACAAATGGTTAAGGCTCCAACAAGGATCACCCAAAAACACGTCCTCTTTAATCGACCACATACTAATAAGCCACCCAAGCTTGATAAAATTCACAGAGGTTTTGCTTTGCCATGGTACCAGTGATCACTATGAACCATATGCCCCGATAACTGTAAGAATTCTAAGATACGAGCCACACTACAAACTGATACGAGATGACAAAACATTTGACCATCAATCTTTTGTGTGTGATGTAAGTCAGCTTCCATTCGGTCTTGTATATTCCATTGCAGATCTCTCCAAAAAGATAAGAGTCACCAGACCTCCTGCACCTTGGAAACATGATCCAGAGATAAGATATTTGCAAAAAATCTGAGATGAATGTCGTGTAGCAGTCCGCCAGTGGCAAGCCTTGGGAGACATTTCGAGAAATTCACCTATGTGGAACAAGTTTAGAGAAAGTAAATGTGCCATAAAGAAAGCAGCGAGAAAAGCCCAAGCTACTTTCTATCGTAAGGCACTTTCAAAGCAAAACAAAAAAGAGGGCGTGGAAAGTCATTCATAGTGTCTAACAACCCCCAGCTAAGTGCTCAACGCTAAGTCCATTTGTTTTGAATAAATATTTTGCAACTGTTCCTGTTGCAGAAACGAAGCAGTTCATCGATGATCTCCCAAACAAAGACAAAATATCTTTCTCCCTCTGCCAAACCACCTACAGTGAAGTATTAAAACAGTCGAAACTGATACGTAGTGATCTATCAACCGGCTCAGATGAAATTCCAATACATTACATAAAGCTAGGGTGATATCACATGCTCTCCACTCCCTCATATCATCAATACATTCAATTCATTAAGGATAACAGCTTCCCTCGCTGTGGAAGATGGCAAGAGTTGTGCCAATAAACAAAATGCCATCTCCGACTGAAAGCTCACACTATCGCCCCATTTCCATACTTTCCGCTTTTTTCAAAGATCTTCGAAAGAATAGTTTGCAATCAAGTCATCAATTGCATAGAAAGACTCAAAATTTACAAAGATACCCTCACTGGTTTCTCAATGGTTTTGCATTACTTAAATTGAAGAGATGACATAAAGAGAGCCATGAACACCGGCGTAATATTGATAATGGTATTAATCGACTTTTCAAAGGCTTTCGATACAATCTAACATGACATGCTGATTAGGTCTTTAAATAAAATTAGCAATTCCAAACAATATGTACAAATCGATGCTCAACAGTCAAAACCAATGACAACATATTTCAGAGTGCTGCAAAGATCAATACTTGGACCACTGTTCTTCAACCTTTATGTTAATGGCCTATAGGGCAATATTGATTCAAGATCAATCCAATACGAAGATGGCATGACTATATACGAGTTAGGCAAACCCAATGATATACAAATGACCACTGATAAGTTAAACTCGTTGTTAGAGATATCGGAACATTGGTCAAATGAAAATTATCTGGCCATAAATGCAATGAAAACCAAATTTTTAATCAGCAGATCCAAAAGACAGTACGATCGTCACCAAATTGAAAAAAGACCATATCACTGTCATTGGGAGGAGAATGTATCAAACTGGACAAAAAACCATGTCTTCTAGGAGTCTATCTCGATAAGCACTTGGATTGGTCCAATCATTTGAAAGAACTCTCCTCTAGCTGTTACGGAAAATTAACAGTTTTAAAAAAGCTGAAGCACTTCACAACCTTTAAAGTCAGAAAACAATTTGCAGAAAGCTTAGTGTTGACAAAGGCTGATTTTAATGATCATGTTTACACACCACTGGCAATCACCCAAACAAATAAACTGCAATGATTGCAGAAATTTTCAGTTGGTTTTGAGCTTGGTCGGTATGCATTTCAGCTGATATTCTCAAACTTAATTGGATTCCAATAATGGAAAGAAGAGAGTTTAACTGCATAAAAATGACTTTCAAAGCCATTCACAACGAGAATTGGCCTTCCATTAACCGCATTGAAATAGAAAAGACCAGTGGCACTCTTCGTAATACTAACGAACTGAAGCTGAGCGCATCAATGATCAGGGATACCTTTCAAGACACCTTGTATGTATACCTTGTATGTATGTATGTATGTAAGTGATGATTGGGTTTATATTTCGATCACGCTGTTCGGCTTGCCCTACCCTCCTTCTTTATATGGCCACTGATAATAAGTACAGGAGTTCAGGCCAAGCAAAGATTAGCAAAAGTCTTGATTTGAAAGACACCATTTCTATCATTGGGAAGAATAAAGTTTTAAAATGCTTTAACTTGTTTAATCTTACCGTGACTTGTATGTGCCTCTTGATCCTGCGTGAAGCCATGTCTAAAGAAAGGACTTGCTGCACTAAGGACGATTCTGTGAGCAAGATATTCCCTGTCTCGACACACCAGCACAACATCACATAGATAATTTTTTTTTCTAAACGAGTTCAGCATATTTGCCAGGCTTGTTTCATAATTTTCAAGTTTGAACTTTTCTCCGGTGGGCATTCCCAGTGTGTCCGCCATTGCTGAACCGCAGATTGTGTGAAAGACCAGGGGACCAAGGAAGCCACAATAATTGCGTTCGGAAAGGCTGATCCCAACAAGAAATTTACGTCAGTCACATTTTGACGATTTGCTTTTTAAAAAATAACTACACAAATAAATTCATATCCTATGCCATGTGATATAGACAAAAATTAAGAATCAGCGTTTAAATTGAAAACCATCATAAAAGATAAATTGGCACCACAAAACTGTTGACATAAATTAACTTAAAATATTAATAAAATATTAAAACCAACACTTTCTTCAACTAAAATTTCGAATTCTTACAAAAATCCAATAACATGATGTTTGACTGATACAAATATAAACTATTTTCTACCTTTTTAAGGATAAATTTGGCATGTGCGAGGAATAAAAATATATTCTTGCTGTCAATAGTAAAGCAAAATACATACTTTAAAATAACTTGACTTCTTCCTCTTAATTATAGATTTGCAGGGGTACATATCTCATGATTAGGGACGCCGGAACGACCAAGGGGCAAGAGAGCAGGCTTGAATAAAAGGGCATTTTAAAGATAACTCCCAGCTTCTACTAATTCCTTCTACTGACTGCCACTATATTATAACTTTCTGTAGTTATCTTGAAAATTGGCTAACTTTGGAATAAGGATTTATTTTACAGGTTTTGAGAAATGTCGTCATGAATTAAGCACAATAATCAAAATTTCACATGAATATCTCTGATTATTACAATTGGCCGGCTTCAAGGGCACATTAATAAAAGGTCACTATGGCCCCTTTTGCCCCTCTTATCAAAGGGCAACAGGGGCGGTTGCCCATCGCGCCCCCCTTTTCCGGCGTCCCTGTTCATGTATTGGCATGTTGAAGGGTTAAAGAGAACCCCAAGGCTTGACGTTTTCATTAAGTCAATTTGCAAACTACTTACTTTCTGAGAGGCGAGGGTTGTCTTCACGAACAAAGCTGGCAGCATTAATTTTGAGCCTCAAGTCTTGATAGAGTTTACTTTGGTTTAAGGAAATTGAAATAATAGGAGTTCTAATGGATAAAAATGTTACGCATGCTAAATGCCTCACTTGTTCTTTATTCTCTAAGTGATTACAACTATCAAGTAAAATCGCCAAATCTACTACTAAAAGCTTCAAGTATGATTCCCGTAGTCTATATTCTTTATCCCGTAGTCTAAAATTCGGATGCCTTGGTCATAACTTCCAGATAAGGATTCAGGCAAGCTCTTCTAATCTGTCCAGCGGTCCACATACCAGGACAATATCGTGCAATTACTGCTGTTAGACTGCCTCGTATTTTTGCCTTTATTCCATTTATCCAAGCATGCACGTCCACTACACAACAACATTCTCTCTTTATGTCTTCCAGTGTTACCTCTACTGTTAAGCATCATCTGAAGTGGAATGATGTAGTCGAGACGTTCAGCGTAGCACCGGATTGACTGCAACGGAGTAAGCGACATGCTTTCGCAGATGATAAGACAGCCGAAACTCGTACCAATGTAAACCTCGTTTTCAACAACAACAATAGTGTTGACTTGGGCATGCAGAGCTAGAAGTTATTATCAAAATCAGTTAATAAGGCAGGTGGATTTCTAGAGATACAAGTTGAGTTCGATCTTCTTGCCCCCAGGCAAGTTACATTACACTATCTACAAATCATTTGAATTCGGGGTGAATTTCCTGGGTTGAGAAACCCTAAGCAGAGGAACAATTCAACTTTTGATAAAAAGCTCATGAAAACCCTAGCCAGAACCTTGACAGGGGCGGATCCAGGAAATTTTTTGAACGGTGCTCAGTTTAGGGGACCACACCCAAAAATTGACCACGCCCATTTTCGGTTGCGATGTTAAGTAGCGTATTTTTTCCAATGAGTGTCCCTTTTCCAAGAAACAGTACTTTGAAATCTGACCGGTGCTCAAGCACCCTTTGCACCCCCCTGGATCCGCCACTGCTTGACAATATTTTTGCAGATTTGCTTATTTGCAGGTCGTGACTACTGCGTTAAAAACAAACTTCACCACTAAAGACACAGAATTTGCGAAAAGACCGGAAATGAAAAAGACCGTAAGCAGACGGGTTGGCCTCATAAGCAGACGGGTTGGCCTCAGTAAATCAATGAAAAAGGTGTACCTTTCATTGCCTTTTGCCTTGAAGTTGCTCTGGTCGAATTCACTGGAATAAAACAATAACAACATCGATATGCGCGTTGAATCAATAAATGTCTGTAGAAATAATAAAGAACACAGCAAATGAAAACTGTGTGAAGTATTATCTATCCAAATAATTCTAGGTGAGATAGATTTGGCTTTTGTGTGCTTATGATCTTTATGCACAAACAACACAAACTAGCAAAGGCTAACAATACTTGGAAAAATGTTTCTGCAAAACTACTTCGGATAACTGCGATCTCTGTATAACTTAACGGAAAAGTCTGTTTAACTTATAAAGCAAACATATTGATATGAAACATTCTTGCTGCTTAATCTTGAGGTATGTGTTCTCTAAATTAATTTTGATACTGTTACACGGTGTAAATTGAGAACCTATGTTCTTTTTACTCAGCTACATTGATTAACGAAACCTCAAAAGTAAGGACAGAATTTCCTTTCTATCTGCATCTGACCTGCCATTATCAACGTTGTTGCTATTTTTCATAAGAAACACTAATAACATTAAAGAAGAAATCTTATTGAAATTTCAGAGAACGAAAACTCAATGGGAAAGACATTGCACCCTATTTTTACAAGTAACTCACGTGCTCGCTCAGTTACACATGTCAGCGTGTTTAATTCAGCTTCCAGTCTCCTGTTGTCAACATTCCACCTGTACACATGGGTACCAGGGAATACTGTTACCCAAACCGAAGTCGATTCTGACTCATCAGCCTTTGGAGAGGGTGTATTTTGAGTTGAAGAATCATGAAACACTCTTCGTGTTTCAATGCATTTTACGCTGTGACCGTGAATGGTTGGGTTGTCAATGTCACAGCCCGTAGCGGCAAGGATGTGAACCTGAAGGACAAAGAAAATGGATGGAGCGCTGCAATTTTAAATTTAAGTACGAGAATTTCAAAAGCAATGACGAGAATGCAGCACAATAGTAAGAGGAGCCTAGAACGAGCGAATGTTGACAGCTTTACCTTTTCCAGTTTGTTCAGATCGAATACATTGATGATCCCTTTGTCAACGCCGCACCACAGCTCATACGTGATTGTATTTTGTCTCTGGTTATTCTCCTGCATGTAATCATCCAGGCCGTATTTGTGGTCACGTGATGAAGATGCTAGCGGCTCGCCCCCATGCCCATAATAGGTCATCTGCTCTTCAATTGGGTAACTTCTTGCTCGACTGGGAACTGCTGCCAGGCAGTGAATGGGGTTATAAATAGACATCCCAGCATGCACTCGATTCGCAATTAGTTCTCGAATCGGCTCTAGGTACAGTATATTTCCAAAATGTTTTGATACTTCCTTTTGAGGTATTGTGTGCATATAAGAGCTAATGTTTTCATTGTAGCTCATGATTGAGTCATTCGTAAGGCCTACCAAAACACAATGGCAAGCTGGTGAATGCAACATGCTGATTACACTGCCACTTCCAGAAGGTCGTGCTAGCGCCAAGGGCTTGTACGTCATAGAGCAATAGACTTTTATCGCACCCGACTTCATCCCAACCCAAAGCGTACTTCCCACAGCACATGCAACCAAAACAATGTCATTAAACATCATCCGCTGTAAGGCAAAAACAAAAATCAGTGTGTTGTATGCATCAAAAACTAAGATTAGGGCGTACATTTTCATTAAAAAATATTTCTATCAAAGTGTCAAACTGATGACGTGTAATTGCTATATTTTTGGATTTTTGACACCCAACATGAAAGAACACCACAAAATACCTCAAAATGTGCAAAAACAGTAAGATTTATTACATAGAGAAACGGTCCCATGAGTACGGGCTTATCCTCATTTAACGACTGTAATTTGGCCAAGGCTCAAAAACAACTGAACAAGCCAAAATAACAATAATCTGTTAACAACTTCAAACATTTTATTCATCATATCTCAGGATATATTAAATATATTAAACTGATTTTGCACATTTGGAGGTATTTCCTTGTGTTCTTTCGCTCGTGCGGCAAAAATTGAACAATTTTATGACGTCATTACTTTGATATCTTATCCTAGAACAAGTACAGCTTCACGTGTCGGCCGGGCATGACAAGAATATATAAAGGTAGCTTAAGTCTCAAGCACCTAATGCAAGAAAAGGTCACCAGCTAGGAAATAATCAACGCTATTAATTTAAATTTTACATTCTTCAAGCATACATACACCCCATCGCTTGTTGGGCTGGAAAGTTACAGCAAGTGATGGATTTTTGTCTGCAACAATGTTACTACAGGGCCCACGCCACAAGGGGGGCCGGGGTAGCCATGCCCTCCCCACTTTTTTGCGAAGCAAATAGTTTTGAAGCTGCAAAAAGGGGAAAAAAGCCTTAGCCCCCTACTTTTGCTTTCCTTGCCCCCCTCCCCCCACTTTCAAATTCGTGGCGAGGGCCCTGCAATACCCTTACTTCTAATAATCTTTCCTATACATGCCTCTAAAATTGTAACTGAAACTTCAAAGTAAAATAAAATAAACTAGAACCGGGACAATCAATGGCGCCAATGACAACAAAAATTTCTAATTGCGTCATCTACGTAAACAACAAAAACATCTAACCCTGATGATGTTGCATTTGCCATCCACGTAATTTAGGACCGTGAGATTGCCAATGCGTCCTTCTTTTTCGTTTTGCTTGATATCGTTGCTCAGTAGACATAAGTCTGTTCCAACAACACTTTTGCCGTCGAGAGTGGCGACTATGGCGTTTGTGCTGGACTTGAATTTCGTTACAGCACACTGCAAGCGAAAACAGTCCTCGCATTCTGAAAAAAATATGGCGAACATGAAACAACTAACAAATATCAAAATAACCTTGAAATTATATTGCCCTTATTTTGCACGACAATCGATTGCTTTTTGGCACAATTTTACTTAGCTATCCAAAAAGTGCACAATCCGTCACTTCAGTGACCTTGTTCATTCTACCGTTACACATGGCTGACACATGGCTATATTGCAAAGTTCAATATTAGAGAAAGTATTCGAAATTAGGCCATGAAGAAGTATGCTGCCTGTTAGTTGATTAATCAGGCTTTTCTGTTCAACAGTGATGAAGTTCACAATAATATAAAATGAACGGTCAATACATTATTTTGAATGTATCATCATTTCGAAAATCAAAGAATGCAAGAGATGAGACGGGATGATCAGGTGTGAGGATCGCTCAGTGGTAAGAGTTTCGGGACTACAGATACAAGGGTCTGTGGTTCGAGTCACTAATATGACTAAACTTTTTCTTCTAGTAAGAGGCGTCGCTAGGTGACTGTAAATCATGGTGTAGGAATCAGCGGGTTTTGGTCACACCGAGTGGAAGGACCAGGTCACTGCTCAACAAACATAGCGCTTCAGTGTCCTAAAACCTTACTTTGGAAGCTAGATTGTTGCAAATATAATGAAAGAATATGGGAGTCTGATAAGCAATGCAGCAAACTGTATAAGAATGTATAAATAAATGTTGAGTTGTTATATCAAATGTTATGGTCGCAGGGTTGCTATATATTTCCATGCTCCATGCGTCATCGTCTTGTAACCTCCGTATGTCCTTGTAACTTTCTTTTGGATAAAAAAGCTATGCAGCAGACGGAACAACGAAACTACACGGGACTCAAATTTCCTGGCACGAATTCATTTAAATAAATAAATAAATCTCATTACCAAGTTCATCGAAGAGGCGGACAAATTCGGGCAGATTTGAGTAGTTGTGAATTTCTGAAGACGATGGCCGTGCTTGCGGATCTTGCTCCCAACATCTGTAGAGAAGAGACAGGACAGGAACCGGCACTCGTTTATCCTGTAGAAACCAAGGAAGGGCTTAACGGCATTCAAAATACAAATTGGGACTTCATTCATAATGAAATTTTACGTATTAAATTTTCCGAGCACGTGGTGAAATGAAGGTTTTAACGTTCAAAGGCTCTTGGCCAACCGGCACGCTTTGTGAGTATAAATCAAAGAAACGGCCTAATATCGTACTGCATGAAAATACGAAACACAGTCAATTCTCAACACAACTGCCGCTAAGCATGCCGGTTGCACAAAAACCCTTAAGAGAATAGCTTCTTAAAGAAAAAATTAACTTAGAAATGTATTTGCAATTTGCGGGATGAAATAACGAAGAACCAAAGAGAACCAAACTTTATCTTGATTTGGGAACAACCCGGTGAATTTGCAAATGAAATTTGAATTCATCAAGAATAATCACATAAATCTAAGGTTTTTTGGCTTTTGAACCAATTTAACTGAGGGCGTTCAGGATTTGAACATAATAATAACTTACAAAAGTAATGCTTGAAACATGATTATATTTTTAAAAAGTTTCTTTCATAATAGGAGACTACGCCGCAAATGCAACGTTTAGCATTTCAAACGATTTCTACATTTACGGCTTTCAGAAAATCAGAAGTTTTGCTGAAATGCAGGAAACAACTGGGAGAATGGGCAACAATAATTCGAAATCTTGAGCAAATTCTCAAAGGCACTGGCGAAATTCGGGCGCTATCTGAATATGAAATTTGATGCTTTGATATGGTACTGAATTAATACTTTTAAGCGAACTGCTTGGAAGACCAGTTGAAGTTGGTGTAGATTTCAATGGTATACGTCTAAACCAACATATTTTCAGCACCTCATAGCTCGCAGCCAAGCAACAATGATCGTCTCTTCAACATGGTCTGAGTCAGTCAAGAAAAGGACATCTACCAATTCTACTTTGATTATGGCTCTAACACTCATTTTGAAACAAATACTTAAATATCAAATTGCTGATGCACAAATACGAAGATAAACCTTTAGAATCCTTCAAAAATTAAAGAACTTTCAATCAAGTCATGGAGGATGATAAAGCATTGCTTTATTAGGTGTTGATTTGAAAAAGGTCCGCATGCGGGAGAGAGACTCATTGATGGGGACGTTTCTTATGGGGGGCAATGCTATGTTGAGCGTGGGCATTCGAAACTTACTGCAGTGGCAAGTCTGGGGCGCTTTCCCTCTGCTATCATCTGGTCTGCTTGCCCTCCACCAAGCTTTTGAAAGGGCAACTCTTGGGTTATCAATTCGTAGATGAAAGAGCCAAATGAAAACACATCAACCTAATAAAGGAATTAAATGCTGGTATCAGAGTACAGAGTAAAGTGTTGGCGTTGAATTAATGATGCCTTAGCTATATATTCTGGTGTAGCTCTTTACAAAAGCGTCAGTAAAGGAATGCATGCTACATAAAAGAATACAGTTTGCTGGGAAATATCTAAGCAGTTTGCTGGGAAATATTTAAGCAGTTTGCTGGGAAAGTCTGTGTTGGATTATGAGGCAAAAAAGTGAGACCACACCAGGGGTTCTATCTAGGGAACAAAGAAAAATTCGATGTCATTTACTTAAGCAAGGGAATTCTTATAGGGAATAAAGACACGGGAGCAAGGAGCAATTTACAGCAGATTTAATAGGGAGCATCCAAAAGACGTTTCTAGGGCAGGGGAGATATCTGCTGATAGATAAAATATTCCTAATCTGGAACATGAAAATGCTACCTCGAAATTGAAACTAAAATTCAGCCTTACCTAGCATTTACGGCATAACAACACCATCAAACAAAGTTTAGAAAGCTACATATATCAGTTAGCACATGATCGTGAGTTGGATACTTCACTTGAGTCTCCATGACTTTATTATGACCTTATTGCATCTTTTAAAAACAGATTCTTTAGTAATTGAAAAGATTCATTAAGTGTTATTCATTGTTTTTCATGCTTTGTTACATGTTGTTTTTATTTTGTAAATAGTTTGCTTTATTTAGCTATTTTTAACACACTTTTATATGTTTTGCTGTAAAGAAATTCATAATTGTAATACAAATAATAATACCAACGTACCTTCTTTGTATAGTTTTCTTTTCCCCGGAACTTGATTATTTCCGGAGCAATGAAACCAGAAGTACCAATCAATCCTTTCACGCCAGCAACAACAACAGCCCGGCTGATTCCATAATCAGCCAGCTTCAAATTGACATCTTGCACCGATACACTCCCTGGCTCAGGAAATGACCACACCAAAATATTCTCAGACTTAAGGTCTCTGTAGATTATACTTTGCTCGTGGAGGTAGCTTAAGGCACTTGACACCTAACATTGAAAATGTGAAAAATTCGAAACCTCTTAAACACTGGAGCAATCTTTAATTGAAGCTTTAGGAACTCTAAAATTCCTATTGAGGTCTACTTGTAGGAACTTTACATTAATAACAAAATTCAATTCAATTTTCAATTCACTTAAATTTTCATTAACAGCATTCATTCAAATCATTTACATTCAAGCAATAACAGAAACAAGAGTTTTCTAAAATTACGAAGCAGGATTAAATAACATCAGCAATCTAACGAAACTCTGCTTACCTGAGCGATACATTTTTGCATTGTATAGGGATCCAGTTTCTTCCCTACTTTTTTATAATCGCTTAAAATTTTATCCAGGCTGCCATTGGTGGCGAATTCAACAATCAGGCGAAGTGGGGATAGGCCAACACCAATCAAATCCAGCACGTGTCTGTGGCTTACGGGAACCAGAATCGATAACTCTTGACGAATAGTTCTGTTAAAAAAACAGGTTAAAGAAATTGAAAGAGCAATAAACATTCTCTGAAAAAAGAAGGATTTGTGACCCAAATTCCCAGGTTCCTTTTGCAGCTTACAACCAAGGTTGCAAATCTATTTGTACTTCAGGAGTTTATGAAAAGCCTTGTTACCGAAATTATTAAACATTCAGCAGAGGAAAAGCTCTTCGTTTCAAAGATACCTGGAGTGAAATACAAGGTTTAAATCTAATTTTTAGATAATTACAGCTGAAGTGATAAACAACGCAGTTTGCCAAATTTGGTCTAGCTGAAAAGAAAGATCATCGGGTACATATCGCAGATTACTGTCCGAATTCCACAACAAACATTGAAAATTGTGAAGAGTTTTGGCCTAAGAGTGAGACGGACAAAAATCGAAGAAGAGGAAGAAAAAGAAGCAGAAGAAAATGAAGAAGACTGGCAGAGGACTGGCTGTGAAAATGCAATCATTTACAAAATGTTTCCATGTCTGGTAGAAAACATAATAACAGGTCACGCTCTCCTCTCCTACAGGCGCCTTCTGTCCCATGCAATAGGTAAAGGCAATACAATCTCAATCAATAATTTTGCTTACGTGTATACTCCAGTGGTGAAAAACGTTGGCGCACCCTCCTTTAGCTTTCTGTTCTTCTCTGCATCTTGTTGTGCGTCTGCATTTCTCGTGTCCCCTGCATCGGTATTGTTGGGTACTTTTACCGCCACTTCTACGGTCTCTTCATTTCGTTGTAGAAAAGCTTTGAAGACCGCCCCGTACGAGCCAGCAGCGATAAACTTGTCGGTCCGGATAGCTTCTGGGTTGAAAACCATGCCACTTGGAAGATCGCAAAAAACCTATGAACATGAAAAATAAGTAAGCGAGAATTCCACCTAGAAAGTTCCACTAGGAAATATTAGGCGCTTTGTTTACATCGACAAAAACAATCAGTAGCCCCTAGTAGGGTCATTTTCATCCAAACCGGCTTGTTTCTCCTTTAGAGGAAAAATTTTGCGGAGTAGACTGTCTATTGTGAAGGGCCAGGCAACTTCCTTAAAGTCTTTTAAGAAGTATACACAAAGTAGTTACCTTTACGTAAATTTTAATAGGTTATTCATCTTGATTTTATGATAAATGTATTTCTAAGTATTAAAGTGACATTTACCTATATTTTTAGGGGGAGGGAGCCGCTGAATTGAAAACCGAGCTTTTTACCTTGAAACCTTCATCGTTGCCACTAATACCCATATCATAACTTTCAGTATCCTCCTTGTAAAATTTCCATTATTATTAAAAACTATTGTTACCCCTTCACGAAGCGATCAATTTATACAGAACTCATCAAGTTTTAAATTGCTAATCTGAAACAATTATGTCATGAAACTGAAAAACTCCCTTAAAAATCGTGCGAACTACTTCCTATTATATCTAGTTAAAACAGTATGCAATAAGCTTTAAGCTGCAACAATAGAATACTTAGGGATAAGATATAACAGCAGAACTCACAAGATCAGGAAACACTCGTTCGTATTGCAATACTCCATGTATAGCGCATTGAATATCCTTGTGCGAGTCTGATTTTTTTAGCATCTCTTCAAATTCGAATCCATTTATACTTTTTTTTGCAAGTGCCTCGAGCTCTGAAGTGGGATCATTTTCAAACTCGTGTCTCTCCTCGCCATCCTCTGTTGTATTGTTCTCATTCCCAGGCCTCTCACCTGATTCTGTTGGCGCACTTCTTCTACTCTCCCTAGTATCTGAATTCTGGCTACTTGACCCTGAAGCTGACTCACCCGACTGATTAAGGCCAGGACTGTCTTCTTTCTTTTCATTTTTATCAGACTCATTTATGGTCTCTGGGTGCCCTTTATCCACATAATCCCCTTCGGTACTCTCCTTTCTGGACGATTTCTTGCTTTCCTGCGTCCTTTTTGAGTTTTTACCCCCCTTGGAATCACGCATGCGCCCTTTTGACATTTTCTTTTTCTTTCCCTTAGCCTGATCCGGAGGTTGGCTAATGTCAGATTTCTTTTCTTCTTCGGCCTCTCTTTCGCTTCCTGCCGGGCTCGTTTCTTCGAAACTACCTGTTACTAATTTTTCGGCTATGCAATCTGGACAAAGTCCAATCCTTTGAATTGATTTCTCCCCATGGATATTTTGCAAATCGAGATCTGGAAACCAGTCTGTCATTAGATTGTCGAAGTGCTCAGCTGTCAAAACCAGTAGTTCACACGCCGTCTGTGGAAAATTGTTCTTCACTGTGGCAACTCGGAACTGCGTTTTTTCTAAAATGAAAAAGGAACCACGGTGCGGGGATTTAATCTATAGTGTAAGTACTAAGTAATAAATACAGATTAGTAAAACAAGGGACGGCCAGACTTGTGGATAAACTGAGCAACAGGGTGGAGGAGGAGGAGCAAATGGAAACTGTGCAGGAGAAAAAGACCGATAAAACCAAATAGAAAGAAACAAAGTGGCAGCTCTTAGGCCGTATTGAGCTGTCAAGGATAGGAATGTTCCATTGAATGCCCGAGAGTGTATTTATCACTGCCTGTATAACTTTCAGGTATACATAGGCAGAGTCTTTAATGATTCAAAATATAGCATTGGATTATATTTGTCAAACTTTTAAAATTGGCAGACTAGTTTCTTTAGTTTATTAAAGAAGGTTCAGTGACAGAACCCTACACCTGCATTAAAAACGATATTGTGGCAAATATGTACAGGATAGAAGAAAAGAGACAAAAACACTTCTTCAGTATGCTGTCAAGCAAAGAAAACCCATTTCAATGTTCACTTGCTCTTCAATCGTTAACGAAATCCAGAAAGCCTTTGTGCTAAAACAGTTTCACAATAATTTTGGCAGCAAACAGATTTCGGAACTTTTATATTGCATACTCCGGCAGTTAACTTTTAGCCTTATCTTGAGTAGCTAAATCACAGTTAAATTCAGCTTTCATCGCGTTTCTAATTTTTTACTTTCGGACATGCAAGCAGCAAAAAACAGCAAAAAGCAGAAAGTGAAATCCACAAACAAATGATTTCTACCCAATTCAGGTGATCAAGGTAGTACAAATACAGAGAATTGAAGAAACTATATAGAGGTACTTTAAAAACATCAAATTGACGGATGCTAAATTGCTTACCATTTTTATCACCAGGGTTGACAACCTCGATAAACAATCGAGCGGCCGGAACAAGAATTTCAATAATAGGGGTCCTGCTGCATTTGTAAACTGAATTCGTCAAAAAAACCTGGTCTGACTCTCTTCCTGGAAAAGAAGGTGCATAGGTCAATGTTAATTCAAGTACCTCATATGATGAAGCAGAACCTTAAATATCCGTTTTTCGGCCACAATGCCCCAGCGTTAGCCCGTTGGAGTTGTGCCCCTATAGACTCTGCTTCATAAATTCATCATAACATAAACACTGTCCTAATAAGACTGTGGACCTGGTAACACGGAAGTTTTCACCAACGGGCTCGGATGTCAGCTCACCTACCTGAGGAGAAAATTTCGTACTGCATGACAGCTTCAATTATATGGGGCTGAACAGGTTTATGTCAATTACGTCCATCTCAAAACAATAGAAATTCCAGCCCTACTGCGAGTTCCTACCCAGTAGCTGAATATTGTTTGTGTAATCAGAAATAACATTCTATAAGCCTGCGATGATGAATGGATAGAGCTTCGCGTCGGGTAGGAGGGCTGAAATGCCCTAAACTCAAAACTCACATGATTTAAGCCTTAATAAATAATAAAGTTCGTACTTGAATTGGATAGAAAAAGACTGATTACAATTTCTCATAGAAAACAATTTCTCATTATCATATGTTCTACGAAAGGCTGAGGAGGAGGAGGGTGAGGGGGTTTTTCAAAAGCTTGAGCTTTGTCAGGTGTTCCACCCGTTTTGGCATGGATTATATATTTCCTACATTTTTCTACTTCTCTGTGCTTAAGCAAACTACCGTAAATTCTCGAATTAGCCCCCTGGGGGCTTATTTATTTTCGATATTTTTGGACGGGGGCTTATACGAGAGGGGGGGCTTACAAATTTAATGTAGACATTAAGAAGATCTTATTAAAAGACCTCAATTATTTTAGTAGAAATTTCTTTATGAGTATTTAGTTAATTACTACCAAAAGTATGGATTTGTTGTGGTAATTCAATAAAACGCCATAGGCAACCTCAGATGGCAAAAATCATCAAATTGAGGGGTCCAATTTGAGAATTTACGGTAGCAGTGGGGGCTTATTCGAGGGGGGGCTTATTGACAATTTGTAGTTCTAGGGTGGGGGCTTATTCGGGGGGAGGGCTTTTTCGAGGGGGGGGGGGTGCAATTCGAGGATTTACGATATCTTTATTCAAACGAACATAAAATGGTTACAAACCATCATGGCCAAAGAAAAGTTCATCTGGTTTAAGTTGGCAGACCCGTAGAAGCTTCACGCCAAAGCAGGACAGTTCAACTCCGGTTCTCCAACACGCCCATTCTGGAACTGCTGCTCCGGACAGACTCTCTTTGTAAATTTTCTTTTGATCTTCATTTACGTCGTCAGGGCTCACAAGTTCAGAACAAGATGTGACAGCTTTTCCAATTCGGTTGTCAGCAATTAGCCTTTAGTTGAAAATATAACTAATTCATTCTAACATATACGGTAATATAGGATAGGTGAAAATGACTTTGATACACAAAGGATGGTTTCACTATATGCAAAGGATGGGATCAAATTCGAAACGTGATTGAAGAAGCTTGCAGCGAAATGTCAAAAAATAAATATATACCTATATAGGTAGATGCTCAATAAAAAACGACTTGGTTGACGTTTCGCTGTAAGCTTCTTCAGAATAAGGCAAAGGCTGACAAGAGGAAAATTTTTTCCACAAGGGTGCTACCCAATTGTATCGAACCACTCTTGATCGGAATATATATATATAAGGAAATATTCTAAAAATATTTTTAAGTAACATTTCATACGAAAGAGGTTTTTCCAAGCGAAAAATCACTGTCTGACCATTAGTGGGGGTAGTGGTCGCTGATTGGCCATTACAAGGAGTCAATTGCCCAATTCAACTTCATTGCCCAAGTCAATTTTGACCCGCAACCTGGATATAAATTTTAGTTAAAATTTACACCATGATCCAATTTTTAATATCCTGCAACTTTGAAATGTGACAAAAAAAGTTGACATATGGTAGCCATACCTTGTTACCAAGCGGGCCCAAAAGCCACTTGGGACATAGGACATGCGATATTGCCTCCTGAAAACGCTGCTATTCCGATAGGCCTCCATTTTCATGCTGACTCGGGTCTCTTCGCTTAATGAGCTTGACACTGCGGGGCTCGGACCCTGCTTTGTTGGTAGCAATGAAGGCACAAGAAGATAATTATTGGATATCTGTAAGGCAACTTCAAATTTGTTCATCAGTTCGATGTATTTCTTCACATGGTCGGATGAAAAGCGACGGCCTTTAAATATCAGACCTTTTAGGTCTTCGATCCTCAACACGCCTGCAAAAAATTTGGTACAGTATGAAAAGCAAAACAGACAGTCCCAAGACATTATATTACAGCAACAAAAGAGGGTGTCAAAAATATGCAATAACTAGAAATGATCAGGGCACATATGAATAAAATAAGTGATTTATATCTCTTAGAAAAACAACGCTTTTTGTGTATAGAACAGCTCGGTTGCTACTCCAAGTTTCACGTATAATGCGATCTTTAGGCAACTGCAATAGTCGTTAGAAAAACAAATCTGTTCAACCAAAGATCTTTGGTTCAACATAAGTTTTTCCCGTAAATTTATTCTTAACTACCCTAAATCAGTGTTGACATTTTAATCTACGTTGGTATGGAGCGATAGTCAAAATGGTAAGCAAATTTTTCCTAAACTATAAGCAAAGTTTTGGAACTGACAACAAAAAACATACCATTTCGAATAAGTGGATTCACATCACGGGTTGTAATGACGTTTGCAAGCATATCACACAGCCACTGCGGGTCTACAAAGTACAGGTTTTCAAGAGCAGGTCCGTCGAAGTGAAGCAGGATTCCTGTTGAAACGAATTACTTTGTGCTTTAAAAAGGATGTGAAAGTTGCCCTAAATATCAGTACAGATAACAAGGCTTCAAAACTTATGATAAAGCGGAGAAGTTCAATTGGTTGCATTACAATTTTTGATAAAACGAAAACTGCTACTGTTTTTAAATCCTGTAAATATCATTACAATAAAATGTTACTGTAAATCTTTTATCTAAAAAGACAACCCTTGCTTTCCAAAGGAGAATGCTTAAGAGAGGAACGCATTCAACAAGTAGCATCAATGAATTATCAAGCCAACGAAGACGAAAAATCTTTTTAGAATAGGATTTTATTTATCTGTCGCTGTTTATCAGAAAGGTGAACGCAACCTGTGTTTCATCGAACAGGTGAAAAGCCATCGCTAAGTAAGCCATCCAATATGTAGCAATAACCCCTTCCTTTAAACCTCTGCATTGACTACTAGCAGGACTTTAAAGAGCTTTGCTAAAGGAAGGGCGTTTATTAAGGAGGCATTAAAGATAGCAGGGGGGGCAATTGCAGCTCAAGCTCTGGCGGGAATAAAAACAAAAGAAAAGTTGATCAGCTTCTGTGGTACCTAAAATTGTTGATTGGGAGGGGGGGCGTTCTTTAAGCACTGGTGTTTAATTGTTCCGGTGTATGGCCCCACGATACGAGAAAAACTCGTGCCTATTCTTTGTTTGCTTTTCGGTTCGACACGACAGTCAGACTCAGTATTCCTTAAGGTCATGAGGTTACTTTTCAAATATTTAGCGAAGATTGCAGATAAGTATACAGGATCAATGTCATCTATCGACTTAAAAACCATCTTAGATATTTCTGCCTTTACTGTGTCATTAATAATTGGCCAGAGAAACAAAGTTGCAAGATTTGCAGTGTAGCATTACCGCAGCAAACATTAACAAGTGCTTTTGGCTTTTTGCCTTTTTCAATTAGTTTTGCTTCGCAGTGGGTTGCTTACCGTCATTTTGCATTACTTCTGTCTATCGTAAATAAGTTCAAGGTGCCTTTGATTAATAAATGAAAGGGATTGATGATAAATGAAAGGGATTGACGATAAATGAAAGGGATTGACGATAAATGAAAGGGATTATCATCACCGGCATACCACAATCATGCAGAAACTTCACTGCATTATCGAGCTCATCATCCCCAAAGTTTTTTAGCTCGTTTACATCGATTTCTTCCTGCACACTTGCCCTGTAATTTGAAATATCAATAAAAATAAGCTGACATGTGTTGCAGCCTTCGAAGGAGATTAGATCGCAATGCATCAGGTAATTCCACAAACTTAAATAATTTCAGAAATCAAAAGATCTTGCCTAATTCGACGCTTTTTGCACCTGCACAGTCGATCAAAGAAACAAAGTATACTTTCATAATTTCCCAAATAACAAGTTTCGACAAAGATGGGATTGTCATTATATTCAATAAAGGGTTTAAGAAAAGAAGGCTTGATTTGGGAATCAAATAGCAACGGCTGATTCGTTTAATTGACTGAAACATGATTCAGCAAATAAAAAACAACACAAACTTGAATTTTTTCTTGTCCAACACGGGATACTTTTTCTGCTTGCGCAATCTAGTTGCTATAGCAAGTACGGCCCTTTCAAGCTCTAGGTAACTTGCTGGAACAGGGGCTTCCAAAAGATAACCATCATCTGAAAGACGAGGTTTAGCTTTAATAAACGAGAAAACATTGCATCAAAACATATATTTAAAATTTAAATTTAAACATAACCTCCAGATACCCTATTACCCTTACATACAGGCATGCGATAATTTACAGTTTTTTGAAGGATCGAGATTGAAAAGAGTATAATATAAAAAGAGTATAGTCAATTCCTGTAAATGGGGGCATTTGTGCCCCTGGTTTTAAATGTAAATGAGCTGCAAAAGAGGCTGAAAATGATGTGCCATAAGCTCACCAGTATCTCGCAGCGACAATGCTTTGTCGTAAATCAGATGACGCAACTCTCTGATGTTATGCTCGCTTCTTGGCTTTGAACTTACTTCAGTAACTTCAATCACTTTAGGAAGACCTTTTTCTGCCATACTGGGTACACCCCCGCCAAGTTTTTCGGAAACATAACGTGAGTATAAAATGCTTCTGTATTCATCTACAGTTTGCTTGCGATTCGCCGGGGGAATTTCATCGTAATGGGTTCCAACAATGATGACAGTAGAGTCATGAGCACGTGCCTGACATAAAATCATACAATTAGATGATAAATAAAAGTGGGTCAAGACAGGATCATTTAGAAATGATTCATGAAACCTAGTTTTAACAAGGAATCTGATTGCAAGATATCAGCGACAATAGATTACAAATGCCATCCATTTAGCCACATTGGTGATCCAGACGGAAGGTTCGTAGGACCAAAAAAGGCCACAAGCGCCAAAATGTTTCATCGATTCACCATGGTTTTATCAATCTAGTGAATTCAACATGTAGTATTCTTCTTCTGTAGTACTCGAATAAAATTGAATTGAATTGCATTGAATTGCATTGAATAGATCATATAGCTACAGTCAAAAGCCAGTGACAATCAAGCCTTTTACTCACAGATTTGATCTTAAAAGCTTTCAAAATATTTTTGCACAGAAGATGTTATTCAAATAAATCTAAATTTGTCTGCACAATTTTGGAAACAGATTTGAAAATTGAGTTGCTCTGCTGAATTTCAAAATAAGGAAGATTTCTAAGTAAATGTTACCTGGATGTTAAGAAGCCAGCCTTGTAACTGGTCGATTCCGTTTATCCCATCGGTCAGCTTCCATATCAAAAGATAAATTGCTCTTCGCGAAATGAAACAGGTGTGGGTTGCGTAATATTCATCCTAAAATGCGAGAAAAAAACATAACACAGAGCATGAACTTTTGTCTCTTGTGATAGAGTACTAGTGTTTAGACAGCAAGAGTAAATGTTTTGAATAAATTGAGGGTGGGGCTTGTCTCTACAGTCTTTATTTCTTCCCTTTGGTTGAATCCCTTTGGAGATTAGAGAACACTTATAAGTGTACGAAGATTCTGAAAAAGACTGCGGTAAATGAGAAATGAGAGGTTACTAACAACTTTGGCAGAAAAAAATGGCTTATATCGCACACATACTAAGAAGAAATGATATGGGCAGTGATTTATTTTTAGAAATGGTTTATGGGAAGACAGCAAGAGGAAGACCATAAGTTAAGCCTAGCGACAGCATCAAAGAAATAGTTGGTGGAAGAGATATGGTACAGATATACAGATTGGCACAGGATAGAAGAAAATTGAAAGCCACGGTTCATTCAGAACTTTCAGATGATTATGATGATGATGATGATGATGATGATGATGATGATGATGAGGCTTCCTATTTACGACTCAATCTTGACCCCAAATGAAGGTAGGTGGGTATCAGATGGGTATAAACCAACCACAATTTGGTAACCACCCGAGAGTTTCATACTTATTTCAGCCCTGAACCAAAACAGTATCTGTAAACATCAATTACATGTCCTTCCAAACTGAAATGCTACCAACCCATTAATACTTAGTATGCAGATTAAACTTTTTCTTGGCTCACATTTTCTGGTTTATCTCAGAATGTTGGCAACGGCGATATAGCAGAAAAACTCTCATGGCCTAAATAAACCAATTGATTTCTGGTATAACGACCGCAAAAACTTTTTACACGATGTCAGTTTCACATCATCCTTTGCAGCCCCTGAAAAGTACAACCAAGCTTGAAATAGCGCTATGTCATACTCAAGGCATTACCTGCCCAGCGAAATCCCATGTAATGAATTTTATTTCCGGTCCAAGATTTCCTCCAATTAGCTGTCGTCTCTGGTATGTCCAATCACATACATCCACCCCGACGGTTGATTCGTTGTGGTTTGACCTTCCACTTGGGTTCACTTCAAGAGAACATTTCTTGCAAATTATCATTAACATATGTAGCAAATTGTGCCCAGATGCAAAGAAACAGTAGACTAGATTGCGACATTTAAAACAAACACAGCCACAAAGTGCAGTATGCACCAAAAACCTTTCCTTCACACCAGTTGCGCAATACTTAACGCTGTTTTGGTTTGAAAAGAAAGTTTCTTTCACAAAAAACAATCAGTCAATTTGACTGCAAAACCTGTAAGAAGCTACAATCTATAACGACAACGTGTAACAAAACACTTACGCGGTTCATCCCTCATTCGTTCCGTAAATCTTTGTGGAAATTCCGGATCAAGAAAGGCACCGGTTCCTTCTCTTCGCAGTTTTTGCAGCAAGGTTGACTTGCCCTTCCGGCTTTGGCCCACAAGCATCAGTTTGATCGTTGGATACGGTCTCGATCTGCATAAATACATATAAATCCGAATAAAACCAGCTAAAGAGTAAGGGCATTGTAATTCCGTAAAAACTTGCATAAATCTCGGCAAAAGATTAGCACTTCAGTTGATCATCGACATCTTATTTTTGGTTATAAAGCAACTGAAGTAAAAATAAACCTACTGCTTGCAGACTCCTTTCAGAAAATTACGAATATATGGAACATCCAGCTGCCCTTTGCCATTCTTCTTTTCAATTATCGCTCGAGGTGGGTCACGAATATATGCCGCATTGAACTTCAGATCGTAGAGTTGTGAGCATAGTCCAAGTTCAGGCGGAAGTGTGTCGATTTTTGGATTTCCACTAACATCAAGACAAAGCAGTTTTGGCAGTTTACCAATATGCTCAGGAACACTTTTCAAGACATTGTTAGCCAAGTTTAAAGTTTGAAGATCCGGAAAAACGCAGTCAAACGTTTCAACCTTCGTTTGTTCCTTTAGACAGGATAAAAATACTAAGCTTTCTAAATTATTCTGTGATAAGTTAAGATTCCTGAGGTTTGATAAAAATCTATGTGATCGGTGACTGCAGAACCTTTTCTGCTTGACATTTCGGTTCTGAAGGACAGGGGCGGATATACTTTTCTTCATCGTCGCGTGAAATGTACTGTAGCAAACGCGATCTGTGTCAGCCTCGTCTCCACCTAAATCGACTTTGGTGATTTGGTTTCTGCTCAAATCAAGCATAGTTAAAGATGGTGGCAACTGAGACAAAACGATGGCTCCCTGAATAGAGCAGCCGGCTGCGGTTAGTTTAAAAAGGTTTGGTGCGAGACATGGCAAGTTAACTGGCAAGGCAGCCACATCTGGATTGTCTGAGATGTCTATCTTGGTAATACCGCACTTTTCGCCAGTTTCTTCTTCTTCTTCCGACTCATCGCTGCTTTCGCCATCCCAGGAAGGCCGCTTGCTTTTTACTGATCCTAAGAATTCTTTATCAACAGACATCGATCGCCGGGCGTCCGCCTCATCTGTTGAAGCCTGTCTGTCTGACCTAGAAGCATATGAGTTAATTTTTGTTCAATTGAAACATCATATTAAAAAATCATCGTCATAGTGAAAGTTAAAACCCTAGATTCTACACAAAAATTTAATGACCATCGCCACGGGATTTTGACCATGCGCATATTTAAGACTCGGTAGCACTCCGCTTCCTGTTTTGCAACAACCTTAAAATGTCATCAGGTAACCCTTCGGATTAGATCAATTTTTGCTGATCATGCACAGGCTATTGTCTGTGCAGCCGTGATTTGCCGAATTTCCTATGAATGTTTCCAATTCGAATTTCCGTTGTGGGAAGGTGTCCGCTGTGTTAAGGTTTAACTACGACGCCTAGCAACTTGCCAAAATTAAGAATTTTCTGTTTTGTCATCGAAATATGAATTAATCGAAATGATTTCAAGAAAAAATTTTGCTTTACTCACTTTGAAAACCTTTGCCTGTACCGCGAACTTGGATGTGAGGGTAGAGCAGTCAGTTGATTCCCTTGTAAAAGAACATCTTTTAAACTGGGCGCAGACCATAAATCTAGTGGCAGTTCTTTGATATTATTTCTGCACAAATTCAAAACCTTCAAACTAGGCAAGCTGAACAAACATGTTGGCAAAGACGTCAATTCATTTTTATGGATTTCCAGTTCTTCCAGCAGCGGACAGTTCCATTTCCAGCTTGCATTGCTTGAGCCTTCTGCGCAAACGACCTCCTCCTTTGCTATCCCTCCTTCCTCTTCAATATGACAGCCATCGATTCTTTCCGGGGCATATTCGGACACAGGCCGGCCTGACTGCGAAGAGTTTCGCGCTTTAGCTGGAGCTGACCAACTTGTCGGTCTCGCACGCGTTCCAGAACTTGATTTACCTAGAGATCCATTCATTTCCTGACTTTTTGAACTCCCATTAGAGTTTTGATCTTTTCCACCTTCAGGCGGTTTAGGCATGTTGTCAGGACATGGCAGTCTTTCTATTTTATTATCAGACAATGTAAGTTTTGTAAGCTTTGGGAGCTGAAACACCACCACGGGGATGTTTCTGAGCTCGTTACCCGATAAATCGAGTTTTGTGACCAAACTAAAAACAACATCGCCACTTATCTTCGTAATTTTTGCGGGCGAGAGTGGCTTTCCAGGAGACAAGTTCATATTTTTTCGAACGACTGAATTAACAATCCATTTTTTTCTCAGTTCAGTTAGGTTACGCTTGTTCCAAATGATTCTAACGGATGTAAAATTAGCTTCTGCATCTTGCAGTTTAGCATCAGTCTCCTCAAAAACACCTCTTTCTAAGAGCAATTCTACAATGTGATCACGGTTATGCTTCACGGCTTCAGTACATGCAATATTGGTAAGGTCTTTGGCGCCAAATTCTAAGAGCAACCTCACAATCGAACTACTGTCTATGGAGCAAGAAATACACAGAGGACTCAAAGCTGGCTTTTCCGGATTGCAAAGATTGGGGTTTGCTCCGTGATCAAGCAAAAGTTTTACCATTTCCTTACTATTGGCCCAGCAAGCAGTCTGAATTGGAGTCATTACTTGAGAATCCGGATCAGTTCGATTTGGGTCAGCGCCGTTGAGGAGGAGCATACGCGCAATCTCTACATTTTTGTGATGAATTGCGTAAATCAGGGGGGTTTCCCCATTTGGTCCAGGAATGTCAATCTGCAGGCAAGACGGGTGGACATACGGGACGGATCTAGAACAAAATATGCAACAAATCAAGGAATAATGTTGAAGATGGAAAAATGAAATAGTGACTGTCTGCTGGTACGCAAAGGTTGTTTGTCTTTGCCTTTGTTGCTCTCGCAAAGGAAACACCATTAAGGGTAAAAACGAGGCTCACCCTTTCAGGATAGGCTTGCAGCTCAACAGCTCTAGAACTGCTTCTTTGTTTTCGCGATCAACTGCAAGGTGCAAGGCAGATACATTTTCTGCGTTCCGATAATTGACATCCAAGATCGAAGTGTCATTCTTCATCTTCAATTGGTCTTGGATAAAATAAAAAGACAAATGTCAGAATCAAATGTTTTCACAGTCATATAATCAAGTTCCCATCAACTTGTCTAAGGCATATGGAAGGAGGGTATAACACCCTTTCTGTTATTGCTGGCAAGCAGGAAGGCGATGTCTGAAGCATGCGTACATGCTCGGTCAACAACGTATAAGCGGTGGATTCTACAAAACAAATAACTTTAAAATTTAGCAGACTAATTTGGTTATTAAAAAAACATCGAATTAGAGAGATCATCTATATGAGTTTGCTACCTTGGATGGCACTTTAAGAGTTAATACGTCATGCAATAATTTGAGGAAACATTTTAAAAAATGACAAAAGAATCTCCTTGCAAACTGGAAACTGCAAAAGCCATCATAAAACTGCATCACGGTAGAAACCTAACTAAATAGTACTTAAAAACAACCCTTGATAAATTGTACCGTCTTGTCCTTTGGCACTATTTTTCCTTGAACTTTCGATGCTTCTTCTCTTCGGAGGGTTGTTCAGGTCTTCATTATCAACTTTTTTACGCAAACTCAGCAAATATTTAAGGACTTGAATCTTGCCCCCAAAGATGCCAGCATGAAGTGGTACAGATCTGTCTGTTTCCGTCGGTTGCATCAGTAAATTTGGCAATCTTTCGATGAGAATTTTTACAACATCTAAATGACCTGCGTAGCATGCTCCATAAAGGGGTGTGTACCCAGCCCCACCATTGGGTCTCCCGTTTGCACCATTATCAAGAAGAAGTTCCACGACATCAGAATGTCCGCCATGACTCGCTCTTGTAGGAAAATGGAAGAAATTTCAATAGTATCATTGCATTTTACAGATAAGATCATCCTTCTACTGTCAATAAAACAAAACTATCGAAAACAAGAATAGCTTGAAGGTGAGCAACCAATGGCATTTTTAAGCTTTTTGGCGAAAACTTCAGTTCAAAACTGAAAGAATTTTACTTCTGTATTCATAATTACCTTTAAAATAAGCTACTTTAAATAATCCTATATTATTTTTTCCAAACAAAATGCAGAAATTTGCATTGCTTCCTTTCAACTGATTTTGAAGGTCATTCCTAAAGTCCAAGTTTTGAAGATCAAGTCCTGACAGAGAAATAAACTATTAACAATAATACAAGGGAAATGCATTCATAAAGGTTCATCTAGAAAGAGATGAAAAAAGAATGTTATGATGTGGAAGAGAAAAACCGAAATGCCATGGCTGCATGTAAGAATGATTTATTAATTAGAGTCAAGGGCAAGGTGTGCAAAGAAAAAAGCTTTCAAAATTGAATGATTTGCAATCACAAACCAGTGTAAGCAGTTGGTAAATTTTCATTATTACGGTAAATTTTTGATGATACTTATGAAAATCTTACTTGAAGAGCAGCGTGTTTGGGCCTCTGTAATAGCGGTTGATTGCATCCGGTTTGTTTTCAAGAGATTCAAGAACAGCCTTTGCTTGCTCGTACGACCCTGCCTGAATAACATCATAGAGCTCTAGAAAAATAAAAAAGTCATCAATCCTAGTCTAGTAGCTACTTGTCAAAAATGCAAATACGACTACAGCTTACACTCAGTCAATGTTTGGACAAATATTAATTCAGAACAGAAACTAACGGTACCTTCCCGTTTATGCTCCTCGTGCTCAATTTTCCGCCTTTCTAGAAATGAAATCAAAAAAAGTTTAGACAATGTCTTCTTCACTGCCATCAGGATATAAACAGTGCATAAACATTCATGCCTAGCAATGTTATAGGCGATTTCAGTTGTATCCATGTATTACAAAATGATGATTTACTGATGATATCGATTATAATGATAATAGTCATGATGAGAACAATGGGCATTTACACTATTTCATGATTAAATCTTCACTAAATTGACATAGATATTAAGTGCAAAACTTTCATCAAACAAGAGATAAGGAGAATAAAGGCTATGAATAAACAGGAAACTCAAGCATTAGGGTTGAAAATTAAAAATACCAATGACAGAATTGATGTATGCAATACACTCATGGGCATCTCCTTGCTGCTCCAGAATATCCATTGCAGTTTCCCCATTGATGTTTCTGACATCAAGACTTGCATCATAATCCAGCAAAAGCTGGATGCAGTGCAGGCTTTTTATTTTTGCAGCATGGTGAAGAGGTGTCTATTGAAATGAGAATTATTATTAAACATTGATATTGTCAATCCTTATCAACAGAGAATGCCATGAGATGAAAAAAAGGTGTGTATCGGATGGGGCTTCAAAGAATACCGTCAGAAATGGATTTACTAGATTTTTCAACGCATCTAGCCTGGAAAATCTAGGTTATTACCCTGGATAAAATGATCAGACTCTACCTGATAACCAGGCCATTTTAGAAATATTCTGTAGTAAAATACTCAAGATTCATCTGAGAAAATATAAAGCCAAAAGAACATAAAGGAATTTGCTATAAATCCATCCAGCATTCTGCCATCTTACGATGATTATGTGTTCATTTACATCATAGAACTAATCAATGTGAAAAGAAATACTGTTCTCAAAGAATGCATTTTATATCACTTGTATACAAAATACTTGTTCTCAACAAACTTTGTTACTATACAAGGAAAGGATTTGGTACAAAGTTATTTCAAGTTGCCAAGCTAGCCCAACAGTATCTTTCTACTTAGGCATTTTACTAAATTCGGCAGTTTTAGGGGACAGGAAACATCTAAGTAAAGGAAATCAAGATGTTTTTAATTTGTTTAATGTTTATTTTGTTACATATATATATATATAGGGGACAATAAAATACTTAATAATAGAACAGAATTTATAAGCCAATGTAGACACCAAAACAAACTTTTGATTAGCAATTTTCGATCTTAGAATGTAGTTGTTATGATTTATCACTCTGCACAATTAACTTCGTTTGATTGTGTTCGATTATTCGTTTTCACCGTTATATCTTGCTTGCCGTTAGCTTGTGTTCTTTTATACACCTGATGATTGTTTACACATGAAACTCAGAGTTGTGTCACAATAGTCTGTTTATTTTAGTCTATCTAATCGCTCCGGTAAGTTGAGCACTCTAGACAGCAATATGATAATTAATAAATATATATATATATATATATATATACTTTTTGGTACATATAAAAACAAAATGCCCACATGTTATCTGCAACAAAATACACCAAACTGACAAAAATCCTCTACACCCGCTTATGTTATCAGCACTGATTTGTAAGTGAATAGCCCCTTAATCATGTAGTAATGGTTTCCTAAGAAAGGAAATACCCTAAATGCATTGGGTTCTTGTTTTTCTTTTTTTTAGCTGGTGATGCTAGAGAAAGGCTTTGGAGTCTAAAGCAAAGCCCAAACAAGGTCATTTATGGTATGTTACATAGAAAAAAATATGAACAACAAAGTAGAAGCTACTTTAAATATTATCAAAAATTAGAAGAAATTGTCTTACACTACAGTTGTCTTCAATATGTGAGCAGACATCTGGGTCAGCTGTAGGAGGACAAGAATAACATTTGAAACAAAATCAGTATTCCATTTTGTATCTGACAAACAAAATGTTAGGCCATCAAATTACCAGTACACTTCATTTTTTAAAAATGCATTGATGACGACTTTCAACCAAAGGGAAAACAATTTTCTAATATCTGTTTTTCTTTTTCAGCTTTGGCTTTAAAGATACCCAAGGGGGTACTCCTTATTGTTCTATACAGGGGGGTCCATGTCAATATTTGAGGTCTGAGATTATAGAAAACAAGTATATTTGGGGCAGTGAATCACAGCTTAAGAACAATTTAATATTTGATGTCTTGCATGAAGCCCCTGGTATTACGGAGCCACCAAAAATGTTGCAATGTTTTTTGTCAATTTATGCAAAAAAATTTCTCAGTTGAAGTTTGTTTTAAAAGGCAAATCTATTTCAAAAGTCAAACAGATATTTTACTCTTTTTTTCCTGTTAATTTTCTTGACAGCAACATTATTGAGGTATAGATAGATGGGTATGAAAATACAGAGCCTACTGGAAAAATTTGTTTGAGATACTTCAAAGATTATATTAAACATTCCTTTGAAACAAATAATTTCATCAGAACTATGAGAGGCATTGTTTCAATTTTATGGGTTTGCAGTCAAACCCCTACTGTATTCTTCCTTGTGCTGAGCTTAATCATAGAGCCCCAAACTTAAAGTTAGGGATTTTAAATCTTGAAAAATATCTTTTGGTTATATATTGTTTACTTTAGGGTATTCAGAAAATTGAAATGGGATTGAAAATGTTGTGATATTCAAGAAAACTTTACAAAAGTTGTAGTCCAAAATATGTAATATCTAGGGTCTCAAAATTTTGAGACTCAGTATTTGGGGTTCTTCAAAACTGTAACTCAATATTTGGGGTTAAACAAAAAATTGCTGACATGGACCCCCTGGGCCCCCTGGACTCCGCTGTATAGAAAAGTAGTGAGTACCCCTTGGGTTAAAATACCCCTAACATTAAGGCTTTTGGTCACAACTCTGACTGCATCCCCATTCAAAATCTCTGCTGTTAATGAAGAGAAATAGGTTAGAAAATATAATCAAAAGCTCTTTACTTGCTGAATGGAATCCTGAGCCTAATTATCATTTTTTCTGCAGGAGAAATCTGCCCAAAAGATTTCCATGAATGTAGGGCTTCTTCATAGGCCAGTAATTTGTCTCATTTTTGGAAGTCTTATTAGTATAGTTAGGAGATCTAAGTCGCCAGCAATACAACAGCAGAAAACATTTTGATCCCATTTATGCAAAATGTTTTCTGCTTGACAGGTATTCTCAAGTAGCAAAGACATTCATTAATAATGTGACTTCATGGTAGGGAAAAGAAGGAGTATTATGTGTTGTTTATGGGGAAAAGCCTATAATTCAAAAAAAGAGGTACATAATCATTTATAGTACACTCCAGTTATAGTCATATAAAAAATTGCTTGAAAATTTGTGACATAGCAAAAAGACCTAAATTGCATGGTTTTTGCAAATTTTGGTCAACAATTTATGTGACCATAACTGGTAATGTGACATTAAGCGGAGTGACTATAAGCAGAGTCAACTGTAGTATTTCAAAGACTTTGCGACAGGCATTGTAGCCTTAGGTGAAACGAAACCTTTCCATTTTGTGGATATTTCTAATTTAAATGCTCAAAGAAAGAGTACATTATAGCAAAGTTAGCCTAACAAAAAGTTTGAGTATCTAAAAACACTGGTAAACACTCAGATTTTTGTAGATTGGGGGTCCAGCTTTCCATAAAATGACAGCTTTGATCCTGGAAGAATATTAAGAAAGGCACTGTGCCACTATTTTCTGATATGTGAGGGTAACATGTCCCCTGATATATGCCCTTGAATCTATGCCCTGATATAACAACTTTGCCACCTATCCCTTGTTCTATACTGAGGAGAAAAATATCATAGGCAAGCACTACACCTTTGGATTTAGCACAAACCTTCTCGCTGGAGCAGCAGCTCTACGCATTTGTGACTTCCATTGCGAGCAGCATGGTGGAGTGGAGTCAAGCCCCACTGATCTCTGCTATCAACAGAGCCATGCACTTCAGCATTTAGTAGGTCATTCAAAATGTCTATCTGGTCATAAATTGCAGCAATTGAAAGAAGTTCTGCTTCATCTTCTGCCATACCCAATTTACTTGCTGTCAGCATAGTCTGCATGAGGAGCACAGCTCAAGTATTACACACATTTTCATTATAGCAATTTTTAGAACTCAAGCTTAAGACATAAAGAGCAAGCTTAAGACTGCAGTTCTTGTTTGTATTTGTATTTGTTTCTACCTAGCATCTGAACTATTTAGGACAACAAGTAGCTATGTTTATCAAGCAGTGCCCTGTATCTTCTTTCAATGAGACCAGTCCTTGTTATTCCTAAACCTGGAATTGCAGAGAGCTGATGACTCCCCTCTCTCTGGGTGAAGGTCTGGTCATGTCAGGGACTTGAATTCTAGACCCTTTTAGCATTCAACCCTAACAAATGAGCAATATTCAGACTCTACTGAACTAAGAAATGTGAGAACATAAGAACACTGCTATAATGCATATACCTTTATGCCAGGGCTTATCTTTTGCCAGGACATAAGTATATTTTTTAAAGAAATAATCCTGGTACTATATAATATGTGTAATCCTTACTACAATTCTGCAGTAAACATTGTCTTTCTGCAGTGAAATGTCTTTAACTGACACCCTTATTATTTTGGAATAATTTAAAAACAACCCAATTTGAAAGTTTTTGCAAAAATCAAGAACCTAAATTTCTTCACTCTAATATAAAAAAGAGTGACTTAGGTTTGATAATTCAATTAAATTTTATAAAGGGTATCTATTGGCTTTTACAGAATCTAATTTTGACCTTTCTTTCTTGCAGCTTTTATTTTCTTAAGTCAAGGTTTGATTCAAAGCCTTGAATTTGACTGGGTGACCCAGACAAAACAGTACCTAGCAAAAGGTCCTATTGAAAAAAAGAAAGAAGAAATTTCAACAGCAATTTGAAAGATCAGCTGCCTCGATCGACCACGTCGACTTCTTAATGTATCCCCGCAATCAAGAAAGTTATACGCCAAAATTTGAACTAACCGTAGGTTGCTCCTTGCCAATTTGCAACATAACGAACCTTCCATTACTTATTCATTCCTTGATTAGTTTTCCTTAAGGCTGGTCTCGCTCAGTTTAAACTAGAACTATTTTCGTAGATGAAAAGTGGAACTATCCGTGCCAAATAGAATAATTTATCACTTTACCGGTTCCCTAAACAAAGCAAAAGAACTAAAGGCCTGCATGACGTAAACATTACCTGGCATCATGCTTGCTTTCGGCATTGTTTTGACAGCCCAAAAAACACGATAATTGTCGAGCGCCACCATTTTCTAATGAATAGGCGTAACTTTCGAAACAGGAATTCACAGGAAGTTGTTACAATCGGGGCACAAAGTTCAAGAAAAAATCTGGAAGACGGAAGTATGAAGCTCGTATTACTCACGTGGTATGTAGCGTGTATCTTTTTGTGTCATATTTTGACAATCAAAGCACGTTTTTGTGGTGGATCACGATCCTTTCTTTCTACCATTTTGTTTTTAATGTTATCAAAATGAAACCGACTATTAAACATATTTCTAGGCGACTCTCCTTCACAAAGGCAGCTAAAGAACTTATAAAACATTCATTGGGGAATTTTGATTTTAATTTTCTATGAAATAAACGAATAAATTCCGTAGACACGGGCGGATTTAAGCAGCAATGACGGGGGGGTGTTATACAGTAATTCTGGTGCCACACCCTTCATCTTAGTGGTAAATGATGGAAACGCCCATTTTTAAAATTTGGTTTTTAACTGCCAGGTTTGGAAGGTTGGTGTGTCGCACCCCCTACAACCCCCCCCCCCCCCCCCCGCTAAATTCATCCTTGTCCGTACAAGTACTCTTTTCAGAAAAACCGCAAACCGCGGTTTATGGACCATGATTTTTCACCATTGTTATCAAACCATCGGGCATGAAGGAAGTTGCTTCTGCCAATTCCTCGAAAACGGAGTTTTAGAAGGAAGAGGGTGTGGCTATTTGTGTTTCCTTCTTCCTTCTAGATTCAAGTGGTGTTGATTTTTTACGTGAACTGAGATTAATAAAATATGAAAATGCCGTAATGGAACAAATACTTTATAAGCTGTTGTATAAGAATACCTCAAAATTGTTTATATTTTCATTGATATTATCAAAAGAAATTGTTTAATTAGATCAGGGATGGCGAAACTAGGCGCGGCTGGGTCATGGCCCTCCACTTTTCCACAGATCAATTAAATTTTCACTAGGCAAAAATAGAAATAAATGTAGTGTACCCTTCTGCAAGCATTCGTGCTTAGTATTGCCTTAAATACACCCATAACTATGTCTTTGCCGTTTAAATATTTATAATTTGATCGAAAAACCGAATCATTGCCCAAGTTGAGTAACATCTTTTAAAAGATGATCGCCAGTTATAAAGCATTGTACAATCGTTACTCGGTAGAGAAATCGATTCAGAATTACTTGTTCCAAATGTCCAATGATGAAGATTCGTTTTTCCTACTGCCTAAATTTGCTTCACAAGGTCTATTTGTTAACAAGCAACCTCTCAAAAACGTTGCAAAAATTAAAATTAGTTTTTGGAGGAATGGAAATTGTTGTGAAGATTATTGTGAGAATTTGAGAAACGAAGAATCGGCGGGTTTCTTTATTCAAAGTCTAATTATAACGATGATCCTGTACTAGCAAAACGGAGAAAAACGCTAATTATAAAGATGTAAACAAATTGTATGACACCTATTTCTGTTGGACAATGAATGAAATACCCAGAGGCAAAGGGGAAGTTAATTCAAGAAATAACTTGATATTTTCGAAAAAAATAACAGAATTGAAAATACTTTTTTAAGGACTTAACAGATGATTACGTCAGCTTTGGAAAAAGACGATAGTGTAGGAATTACGACTATGAGTAAGCTTTAAAAAATCTATTGCAAGTAGACCCAAGGATTCTTGTTAAATATGAATAGACTCGTTTCTTCTTTTACATTGGCACATTCAGGGGCGAAACTACCGGGGGGGTGTGGGGGGGGTGTAACACCCCCCCAATCCAAAAAATAGTCGATTTCGCAGGGCAATCGAAGATTTTGCAGGGCGCCAAGAACGAAACAGGTATGTAAGGAAATGCTCCGTTATGCATTTTAGAGAACGAAACAGGTATGTAAGGAAATGCTTCGTTATGCATTTTAGAGAACGGAACAGGTATGTAAGGAAAAGCTCCGTTATGCATTTTAGAGAACGAAACAGGTATGTAAGGAAATGCTCCGTTATGCATTTTAGAGAACGAAACAGGTATGTAAGGAAATGCTTCGTTATGCATTTTAGAGAACGGAACAGGTATGTAAGGAAAAGCTCCGTTATGCATTTTAGAGAACGAAACAGGTGTGTAAGGAAATGCTCCGTTATGCATTTTAGAGAACGAAACAGGTATGTAAGGAAATGCTCCGTTATGCATTTTAGAGAACGGAACAGGTATGTAAGGAAAAGCTCCGTTATTTGCAATGCGAAAGCATTTCTTACCGAAAGTCATAGCCAATGGATGCAATGATTGATGCATATGTTTATGAGGGCAAGGTTGAGTCCATGCAAATTAATTTAAGTTGTAAATTATTTTCATGACAAGCACGGCGTCACTGGAGGGGAATAAGAGGCTGAAGGCCCTCACTTTGGTCAAGATCTGGAGGGGAATAAGAGGCTGAAGGCCCTCACTTATAATTGTTTCTGTTACTTTTTAACAGTGCAGGAACTAAAAAACATAATAAATCGTTAAGATACCGATTTTGTTTCATCTAATTGCTAACTTTTTCACGTATATTTTTATTATTTTTCTTTTATTTGCATTAATTCAGTAAATCACTTTCTGTATCATTGCAATGTTTTATTTTGGATGTGTAAACATGGCCTTTTTGATACAAGAAACTGCACATTTCTGTTCAGGAAATAAAATTCCCCCAATCAAAACAACATCTTCCTCTGTCATTCACAACTACGTGCAATCTGAAGCGAAAGGTTGCCGTTCCTTTCCTTCCCCAGCGTCTAATACTAGAGTTTTAGCATGACATCCCCCTACCTATTTTTCCCAATAAACAATAATATTTTCAATAAACAATCAGTTCTTTTAGCACAATAGTATTTTGCTAATTTTTTGTCTGAAAGATGCTTTTTAGTCCTTTCACAAGGTATAATTTCAAAAATTTTCTTCACGTCGGACCCAACCATGGTGGGTCCCCCTATCTCACTAAACTTGATTCTTAGCCCCACTGGGCTAAATTTCATTGCACTGTCTACATCATGTACCCCTCCCCCCCCCCTAATTAGCTGTTTTTTAGCTTAATTTTGCAAACCAACATTAAGTGAAGTGAATATATAAAAACAATTTACGCTCACGTAGAGAAATAGATTTTTCATAGGCAATGAAGTTTCAAGTTTGTTTTTATTGCTTAGAAGTTTGTCCTTGGTAAAGACCAGTGTACACTGGTAAAGCTTTCACTAGTAACCTATAGACAAACCGTTGCTACGAGGTCTGCAGGGCATCACTCAGTTTTGCAGGGCAGAAACCCTTTTCACCCCCCCAAACCTATTGGCCAAGTTACGCCCCTGGGCATATTACCTTAAAACCTGTTGCCAAAACATAGTTTCTTATCTTTTTTCACTGGTGTATTTTTCTACACATACAAAACCTATGTCGTTATCACTGTGCTATCAATATGTGCTCATAACATATCGTAAAAGCTCTATTTAACACCCCTCTCTTTTAAGCCCCCTTCTTTATAAAGTCACACCTTATCAAGCAAAAATTTAAAATAAGCCCCCCTCTGTCTATTAGGCTCCCCTCCCTCTTTCGCCCTTGATGTCAAACAAAGAAAACATGCGCGAAATTAGTTTAAGAGTCCCAGAGGAAGAAATTGTTTAGAAAGTGTCCCAGGGTTAGCAATGGGTCCTGGTAATTCTGATGAAAAGGACATTATAATTGATTAAATTTACTAAACTTTCGAAGCTGCTAGCAAAGTTTCTCGAAAACATTTGTATGACATTTTTATGACAAAAATGCAAAAGAAAATGTTTCTAATTTTTTTACTTTGAATGATTATTTAGCCCTCCTCTTTAATGAGCCCCCTCTCTTTCAAGCCCCCTCTTATGATGGGCATGGTACCTAGAGGGAGAGAGAAGGAAAGATCTTCCTTCATTCATTCTTCCTAGATGCAATTTTACATGCACTGAATTGCATCTGCCATTCCTGTACCAACGTTTCATTCCTGTACAATTTATCTACCTCTTTCTTTGAAAAAATTATGCTTCAAAGTCGAAAGTCGAAAGAACGTTGTTTTGTTACGTCTACAGGTACTTTGCAGTACGCCAACATAGATCCAAATCGGAGTTGTCTTTTGAAATTGACCTAGACCCTTCAAGACCTTTCAATTTATTTAAACCTTTTAAACTTTTCACAAGCTTAAGAAAATTGTTTACATATGATTGCATAATCAGAACCTTGCCTTGCTAAATGCTTAGTGATAGGTGCAATGTAAGTGTTGCTGATATGATGAAAGAAGCATGTTCCTGAACCTTTAACATCTGATAGTCAGACTTCAGTGTCCGATTATCAGATATTAACCAGTTTTGTTTGCAGTCTTTAAGAATGACTATTACGTTTGAATAGAAGATACAGGATTTCTGGCGAGCGGCAAAACTTATACTTCCATTTGAATCTTGACATTATTCCAAGGCTAAACTTGTTTCGTCGTTGTTACCTAAACTTCGATTTTACGCCTTTACTGTGGATGCTAACTTTGGTTGTAATGAAATTTTCTGAGTGCTAATTAAATTGCAGTGTAATTATTCCATATTGAATGATCGGGTTTGCATAGCTTCCGTGCAGACTCTACGGAGGAGAATAAACCAGAGGCTCTGGGATTTTTCTCCTCCGTAGACTCTGCACACAGGCTAGTTTTGCATGATATGGGGGATCGTTGTCTTGTGCATCAGCGAACTTCACATCGAAATGAAAATCATCAACGACTAAGCTTTTTTAGGAGGAATACTATTCAAAAAACTCTGGAGCAAAATTATCTTTTTTAGAAATTATCGTAATTTCCTTCTATAGAAAGGAATCCCTGGTAGCTGGGTTAGAACTAAATTAAGTTTTTCTGTGTTATTGCAACAAACCTCTGCGACTACGTCATGGTGTCAAGTGCGAGTTGACTATTGTTGATGGTCGTTGTTCATGCATGCAGAGCAGTGACGAATCTAGCCTTAAAAATCTGGGCGGAGGGCTAGCCGAGGGCCAAACTTTCAGCTATAGGGGTTATAGGGGCAAACTAGTAGAATGTAAAGCAGTGGCGTGGTGGCTCAAAATTAGCTACAAGGCACCGATTTTTAGCGCCCCCTAGATAATGTGTCCTTGGTACAGCTCTATCAAGGCTGTTATCATTACTCCACTGAGTTTTATCTGTTTAACAATAATGCATCAAGAATTTCAGCAAAAGAACTTGATTTCTAAAAATAAAAGGCTAATAATAGCTTTGTAGAATTGAGTGGTAAAACTTTTCCATTGTAGTTTTGTCTTATATCCAGCCTCTATGAGATCAAGCAAATCATTCTGTTAAACAGAATTTCAAATCATAGAATTTCGATAAGCAATATTTAAAGAATGCCAAGGTATATTAGGATGGTATTGGTATTTCCCTTTGCTGGGTTCCAGAGAGAAAAGGGTTTTCAAAAGGATGCGGAGAATCTTGAGTCGGGCTTACCCTGCGCACCCCACCCCAATAAGGTTATCTTCATGCTTCGTGATAAACTACTATATAACATATAACTTGTAATTACCTTTCACTGAAAAGGCTTTGTATAAATATTTCTGTTATTATTATTATTAACAAATATAGAATTTAAATGATCTTCAAGAATGACTTTTTTTGGTAACTACAAAAAGTGGCCAAGATTTCATTAATGTTTACTTCAATTACAAACCAAAACGCTTGTTAAATAAATGCAATAAAGATTGCATTGAGCAAAATAAAAAGAGCAACTCTAACAAAGTCAAAAAACGATTCAACAGCTTTAGAAAAAAACATTGAATTTTTAGTAGAAAGCTGGGGGACAAACAAGAGGCAAAGGAAATTTCTGGGGGTCGTGGCCCCCTGCCCCCCATCCCCCAAGTTATGAGAAAGTCAAAATCCTAAGAAATAACTGTACATACCTTCTATAGAGCTGAAAAATTCTTAGTAAGTCCAATAATCTTGATTCTTTTTTTAAGTCGTTTTCCCCTTAAACTGTTTTCATAACACAGGCCATAGATTGCTTGGTGGTGCCATGACCCAATGCACATTTCATATTTATTCACTCTGCTGACCTGACCCCCGCCCCTTTCCCCAATTGACATGACAGATTCACGGCCCCTGACGTTTACCATTTGGCAACACAATTCCCAGGGGGAGTGGGTCCTCTTGTGTTGGGCAAGAGATGCTCAGGTTGTGATATGAAATTTCGACTCAACAAATATTCCAGCAAAAATAATAATCATAATAATAATAATCGACTTTTAAAAAATAATCAAGATTTCTAGATTAAACTTCCGAAGGCATCGGCCGACATTCCTAAGTGCTTTTAATTACTTACTTATAATTGGTTTGACAACACGTTTTTATAAGGAGCCACTTTATAAGGAGTCTACGTGTTGAGGGCCGAAAAAGGTAAAGAACTTATGCTTAAAAGGCGAAATCTCTTAGGAACTTTTCAATTTTGAATATTTTTATCACTGCAAATAATGAAGAATTAGAATGTCGCTTGGCTGAAACTAAACCAATCAACCAAAACTCGCATAGAATGTGCTACGCATGCATCAAGTGTTTCATTGTGTAGTTTCCCGCTTGGCTGTCTCTGTTTGTAAAAAATATTTATGAGAATATTCTTTTAAGTATTTATTCAGGGGCAGAATCGTCCAATTTTAAGCAATATCATCAGAATATTGCTCAGCCTTAACCATATTTCTGTTATATTTTTCAACAGTTGCCTGTTTCGCTATTTTCATAAAGGAGAATCGCAAAACTGACATTTCTCGTTTTTAGAACATAGAAGCTGGACAAAATTTATCATATTTTTTTTAATGAAGTGTAGTGTAAATACAACAGAGAAATACACCATTTTCGATCATGATTATTCAGCCCAAAATTACAAAATTTTGCCCATGATAAATCAACTCAGCGGAGAATGAAAAATGAACACTGGAATGAATGAAGACTTGGTAAAAAGACCACTAATGACATTGATCAAATTGATATTATGGTCTAAAATATCATTTTATTCCTTGATTTATACTTTGACTTAATATATTAGAGAGAATTATTATCTAAAAGTATTGAAAACAGTGAAAATGCTATAAAACGAGTAATTCGCATGACAATTTGTAGTTGAGACTACAAACCCTCTTTCTTCAGAGTTCCAATCGATTTAAAGCTACTAAAATTAACAAGCTGCGGGGGGATCGAAAATACGAGAGATTACGGTGCTGAAAGGCTACCCTCCTTAAAGAACTTATGAATGAATGAATGAATGAATGAATGAATGAATGAATGAATGAATGAATGAATGAATGAATGAATGAATGAATGAATGAATGAATGAATGAATGAATGAATGAAGAGCTTGCATGGGATGAGAGGGGCAAATCCTTTTTTACGGGGACCTTTACCAATGGATACGAACTAGAGTCCAGACTCTTTCCAGTGCTAGATTTACATAGAGTACCTGAACAAAAATAAAGAGTTGGCAAGATTTTCTAAAGGAAAAAATGTTTAAATGGTTAGGGATAGAGTCTAGCGAGGAGAAGACTGAAAAGGAATCTGATCCGTCGAAAAACGTTACTGAATCAAAGGATGATGAAAAAAGACAAGGTTTAAAAGCTGATGCAATTTCCGATTCAACCACAGCTTCGCCAGAATCCGGGCCTAAAAGTAGTGCAGCAGACAATCTTTCAGGGACGACAGGCATATCAGGAGCGCTAGGTATTCGATATAATCTATCTCTTTTAGTAACAAGCATGATATTGTTATAGAATGGATAAAATATATTGTTTTATCTTCTGATTTCATAACTTCCGCTGTGTATGATTAGATTCCAGCTTAATTAAATTGAAACCTGCAGGTTATAAAAAATACACAGTTAAATCAAGCAAACGCTGCCAGGATCTAACTGAACAACTCTAACAATTTTCCAGTTAAATTTCCATCATATCAAAAATGACATCATAATAAAATGTTTTTCAATTGATATTCTCAGGATCTAACATAGTTGTGTGTACTATTGTGTGCTCAGTTAAAGTGCACACTCAACCAAAGTCTACACTTGCACACTTGAGATTTTACTCTTGCATACCCGGAGATCTCGTTGGAATCTGCTGTCGCGTCGTCTGCAGTCCAGAACTGTGGTATGATAGTTTGAAGCCATCCAGAGTTCCGACTGTTTGCAATACATTGATTTCAGGCTATTTGGAAATGAAAGGATTTTATACTTTTCAAACCAATAGTAATAGCAATCTATTATTTACTTACATTGGTGATAATAGAATAAGCAATTAAGTTTATGTTCATTATCAATACTGTCTTTCTATCTAAAGGAAGCATGGAGTTTGCTTATTTTGATTTATCTCTTTGCTTAGAATCTTCTACAGGTGGTACTTTTCTCTTTATTGCTGACATCATAAAGCATTTGTTATTCGTGACTTTTCAACAACAAGTACTTAGATACTTGTACATTTACTGTTCTTCGCACAGTACCTTGCCGTATTAAATAAAAAAAAATTAATTTAATAAAAAAATAGAAAGAAAAGGAAAAAAAATGAAAAAAGTTGTTTTTGAGCATTTAAAAAAAATTTAAAGAATAAAAAAATTGTATATAAATGAAAAAAAATTTAAAAAAAATAAAAAAGAAGTTGAGGAGTTTTATATACGAAGGTTGCAAAAAACTACCATTATGATAGCAGGCCTTTTAGCCCAATGCAACATGGAAATCAAATTTTATTTGAGTCCTATATATTTGTGTGATTATATGTTGTATTATCTGATAGAATTCCTGTTTATGTATTCCTGTTTATGTTATTAGTTTATGATTTTATGGTGTTTTTGTTTTTTGTAGGTCTACTGAGTAATCTTGCCAATGTTGCAACTAAAACAGCCCATAGGTTGAAGGAGAGTGTTGATGTAAAAATTGATCAGGTATCAACTTACTTTTATTGCAATTTGATTGCAATTTTTCCTTTGGTTGCAATTTTTAATGACAAAATGCATTTTGAATTGAATTCCACAAGAACCTCTTTCGAACTTCACTCAGACGAGATGATGTTGGTGAGATTTTTATATGAATGATGTTAGCTTTACACAATGCAGCCACTATAAAGTCAAAGTAATTATTCTTTATTAGAATAATGACTACTAAATAACATGTTTGTTGCTGTTGCTTCCCATCCTAAATCACAGTCAAAGCCAAAGAGTTGGTTCTCTAGATGGAAATTTTGTAACTCAATGTACAGGGTAGGAGCAGGGACAAAATTTCACTATTTTCACTAGGGGGGGGGGGGCGAGTATGAAGCTTCGATGACCAACAAAAGGGCATGTCATGCTTGATGGAAGGGCATGTCATGCCTGAACATCATTTTTAGGGCACATCACCTCAAGAGTTGAAATCATCAGGGACCCTGAGAGAGGGTCACTAGCTATGTTAGGCCTTCAGACTGTTTTCAAAGCCAAAAAAATATGCCTCTAGTTTTTCTGGTGTTGGCTATAAACATATGTTCAAAAGATAGAAATGTAATTATGTTGCTGTTGCTTGCCTCGTTTCTGATTTGTTTTCCCAGCTGGGCAAAAATAGATAGGGTAAAAATACCATTAATGAAAATGCCAAGCTGGGGCAAAAAGTAGCAATAAATGTGCGACCTAAACAAAATTTCCAGATATGCCTGACCAATATACTGGCAGCAATGAATTTGCCCAACAAGATCTGCTTTTCTGAAGATTGGAGGGATGCAGCACCCTCACCCCCGTACCCCCCAGCAGTTTCACCCCTGGGTAGCAGTTAAACAAGTTGTTCTCAAGAATATTTTTTGCAATCTATTAGACTGTTTAGATTTTTTTCAACAGACTATTATTGGGGATTTTCAAAGGGAAAATGAAAAATTTATCAAAGAAAAGCATTCAAAGAGAATAGGTATATACATGTTTTCTTCTTATATTTTAGATTTGTTTATTAAGTCAATTTTTGATTGCAAGTCATTAGCAATACCAACCAATATTTCTTTAAACTTTTTCAAATTTTCAAATATCATCTATAGCCTTAGAAAGGCATTTTATGAGTATTGTGTATTTTCTATTTTATTCAACAAGGTTACTTTCATCTTGATTATGCTTCATGAGATATTAAGAAATATTATAGATATAATAATCAATGGATTTGTAATCAAATAATATTTTTATGCAGCTTCCTAATGAAAGGAGAGTGCTACTCCAGTTAAGAAGAATCCAGTCTTAGGCAGGATCATTTCAAACAGCTAATTTGTTGGTAATTAATTTTGATGAACTGTACACCAAGTTAGGAGTCAGATCCTAATAATGGATGTTTTTACTTTAATAGAGGATCCTGTTCCACCATGGGTTGGCTACAATGAGGAGAAGGAAATGAAAACACAGATTCTTGCACTCTCATCAGTAAGCTGAAATGTCTATCATTTCATCCAAGTACCCTTGCTGTTGCACCAGTATTTTGATTGAAGATTGTTCTTTAAAGAAGCAAATATATCACTAATGCAATGCTTTGAAATAATTAACATATTATGACTTAACAGTACTTAGTTAGTTGTAGAGCTGGAGGCCAAGGACATATGGTTTGTGAGCACATAATTAGGCCCTTTTTAACAACATAACAACTAACGGTAAAGACAATAACTTAAATTGTTGTCTTATTTGCCATATATGCTCTGTTATTTCTTCTTGCAGGATGAAAGGAATTTCATGAGAGATCCTCCAAGTGGTGTGGACTTTCATTTTGATTTAGAGGTTGTAATGCCAGTTGCACTGAAAATTCTTGAACAAGACCAAGAACTGCAAAATATGAGATTTAGTCTTGTTCCCAAAAAGTAAGCTTTTTAAATTTTCATTTCTTTGAAAATTGATACTGTTGAAGCAGTTCCAACATGCCTTTTTGTCCGAAGTTTATTATTTCTGCCAATGATAATACAACTAATCAAGATTTTTTTTTTCTATAGCTTTTGGTTTATCATGTCTAATGCGATCATACCCGTAGGTTCTATTGGGAAGCGCGTGTTCAATTGGAAAGCAGGCCATATTAAACTTTTTCCTTGTAATTTGATAACTACAGAAGCTTCTGATTTGAAGAGTCCATTTTAATGGATAAACCCCAAGGTGTAAGCCCTTTTAGCTTTTAACCCATCAACATGTTGCTAATTTCATGAGATTGAATGATTTAACAAACAGAATTTTTAGCCATTCAAATTTTGCTTTTTTGCTGACAAGATTGTCTTGTATCTCTTTAGAATTTATAATGTCATTCGGGATATTGTAATTTTCTGAGAGTATTGCAAATTTCTTTTCAGAATAAAAGAGGAGAAATTTTGGCGTAATTACTTTTACAGAGTTTCCTTGATAAAGCAGTCATCCCAGCTGTCTACCTTGGCTCAAAGTGGTAAGAGATTTCTTTGCGAATGTTTAAACCTAGAATCTTTTAAAATTATTGCTCATGTCCAAACGGTCTAAGTATTTCAACAATTTAGAGAGAGAAGGCAACTGAACTACCATTTCAAGAAAAAAAATTTTCTCTTGATAGATGTTAATTGAAGTTTATCTATTTGACGGGGTTGTTGTTTGCCACCGAATGATATTAATAAGCCAGTTCAAAAAATGTTTCAAGTTTTCCTACCCTCGCAGCTTAAATCTATAAAGGGTTGAAAGATAAATTATCAAAATTCCTTCTCTCAATAATTTATATCCGATTTAAAGTCCATTGGGATGGCAATCTAAAATAGGAGAAGAATCCATAGACTAATCTTGTCTGTCCTTCATTTATAAGTATTGTTTCAGATCTAAAAGATCGATACAAGAAACGTATTTTAAGGGGGAAACTATTTAACACCAATTACTGTTCTTTTAGAAACGAAGAGAAACACCAACAGTCAAGAAAGCAAGCGAAATTCAATGACAGATTCAGGTAGGTCGTAATTAGATTCTAATCTGGAATATGGAAGGAACCATTATTCCATGGGGGCATTCGCCAATCGTCGACTTAATGATAAGATAATAATTATTGTTTGTTTTATGAACAGTAAAAGATTGAAGGATAAGTTACACATGAACTTTCTTAGCCAATTTAGAAAGGTGGTCCTTTCGACACATTCTAACATTTTTGACGTGGCTTTGGCAGATAGCAGTGATTAAAGATGTCGAATATGGAATTGAATTTTTCATAAGCTTGTTAACTGCATAGGTTTCCTTCAATTGCCGAAAGAGCAATGTCACCAACAATTTTGAAATGCCTTTATTTTCCTGCAATTAATTGTCTTTTAAAATCATTTGCTAACTAAGTTTTTATTATCAGCTATGTTATTGCAGTACAGCTGAACTGGATGATAAACAAGCCCCGTGAAAAGCCATTTTAGATGCCTAGTCTTGCCTCGAATGTGCTTGGCAAAAACCGGCTTATCGCTCTATTCTCTTGAGAGTGTATAGTTCGTTTGCAAAAGCATTGTCTTTCAAGGTCATAATTCTATTCTGATTTTGGATCAATTTAATTTCCATAGAAAAAAGTGAAGCGACGACAGAAGGACACCTTGTGAGTATCACTTCTGTACTTTTATGATATTTGATCAATTTTCTGGTACAAATATACACACCTAGTGTGGTGATCTCTAGAAATATTCCTATTGCAGGAAATATTCTCAAGGGGGGCCTCTTCTAGTGCTAAGATTAGACTAAAAGTATGGCTCAAAGTTGCTGTCTTATTTGGCAAAAAACCCTTATTGATCAATCTTTAAAATCTCATTACTTTCAATACCAGGTGCAACGTAGACTGGTTTGACTTCAGTGCCCACCCCATCATTCTGGTGGATAAAAGAAAGATCAAAATCATTATCAAAGAAAGAGCGAAAATAGTTAAAAATGAAGAGAAGTGAAGAGAATGGAAGGGGGATTAATGTGAGAATAAATGGAAGGAAATTACAAAAAACATGATAAATTATTTATTTTAGGTTAGCATTATGATAGCTGAAAAGCTAATTAAAACGAACCATCAATCAAAGCGAAGATAAATAATATTAAGGGTGTTATCGGCTCAAGTTCTTATGTTTCTTCTTGAATATTTGTTTTGGAATTTGTTCTCACCAATAAGGTTTTTGCTAGTTCCCAAAAATAACGGATTCTCGTATATGAAATAACGATTTTTAAACTACCCTGGTCTTATAGATTTTCAGGAGGACTACATTTGAGGAGTATTAATGCCATTAACCTCCACTATTTCTTATTTTCTAATGATAGCTCTGTCAACTCATTCCATCATTGCGGTCACTTCATTGCATTTAGGCTCGCTCTGTCTTACTCGACTTCTGTTATTGCCACAAATTCATTGTACTCAATCTCATCATTTCCATCTTGATCGAGCCATTCCAACATGAAGTAAAGCTGCATTTCTGTTATTGGGATCTTGCAGCTCTTGATCCCCTTTCGAAATTCATTTCTTGTCAACGTCAAGCTCTTATCTTTGTCCCACTGGTTGAACAAATCAAGCATGCGTAATCGATTTTTCGCCAGATATTTCGTAATTATTTCGACAATTTCTCGTCGTATCTTGCTCATATTTGTAGACATTGCACCGCTGTTGGTCACGCCCCCGTAGTATATTTTAAGTGTCTTCTTTTTTATAAGTAAATCGTCCATTTGCGTTTTGCATACGCCGTTTATCACTACACCCTGTAAGGAAAGTTCTTTTATATTTGATTTTTCATTTTTATTGATTGCTTCGATCAATGACGTCACACCTTCACTTTTCACTGCGTTCCAGTTCAAGGCCAGTACCTTTAAATCATTGTTTACTTTCAGTGCATCAGAAATCGCTGCCGCCCCTTTTTCGCAAACTCTGTTGTAGCTAAGATCCAGTTCTTCAAGACTGTCATTAGTGGATAATGCTCTGGAGATAGCCTCTGTTCCTTTATCTGCGAATCCATTCCATGCGAGTGTGAGGCTCGTCAATGATGTGTTTCCTTTCAACGATTGCCCTATTGAGACCGCGCCTTCATTGCGTATATGGTTCCAGCTTAAATCAAGATGGCTTATGGTATTATTCATTGCAAGTGCGTCTCCAATCACTACACCAGCAGCTGATCCGAGTTCATTTTTACTCAATACAAGTTTCTTTATGTGAGAGTTCTCTTTTATTAAATCAGAAATCACAGTGGCATGTCTGTCCTTTAGGCCAGTTTGGGACATTTTTAGATGCTTTATTATTTTGCTGGATTTCAGTGCCCCAATCAGTTCGACTAGACCTTGGTCGTACATAGTGTTTTCTGAAATATCAAGATCAGTGATGTAGAGGTTTTCCTTCAATATGCTTGCAAGGATCTTTATGCCTGCCTCATCCATGCAATTGTCACGCAATTCAACTATGTTTATTGAGATGTTTTTCTTCAACGTTTTTGCCATTGCTTGCATTCCTTTTGTTCCTAAACCCTGGTGAGACATTTTAAGCCTCGTTTTGGTCAAGCTGTTTAATAGTATCGTGGCAGGTGGTATCCCCAACCTGATGCACTTGTTTATATATTTTTCCTTTTCCTCCTCCACAATACTCTTCAATGAATCGTCTTCGCACTCGATATCTGTGTCATAATCATCATCAGGAATATCAAAGTATGCATCGTTCTCTGTTCGACTCCTACAGTGATTTTCACCCCTTTCCTCCCCATCTTCGCAAAGGGTTTTCGTTAATCCATAAGCAGCTGTATTCGTATTACTTCCATTTGCAAAATCATCCGCAGGGTAATTGTCATTTGCATCTACTATCCTCTCGTTTTCCTTCCTTTGAACCTCTAATTTGTCTTCTTCTCTCATGCCTTCTTCCACTTTGCCTGAGACAGCTTGCTCAATTGCTGTGTCGTGTTGGTTTTGTTGTTTCAAAAGTCTTTTTACTTTGTTTAAAACCTGTTCTTCTGTCTTGTCATTACTTTCATTGTCATTATTCGCCAACCCTGTTACCCATAATTTCGACTTGGTGCAGATCATTCCTAAAGGTATTGCAAACCGTTTTTCGAGCTGTAAAAAATTGTAAAAAAAGTCAATATGATTACCAACCCCGAAGAAGAACGGTGGCCTATGGCAAAATTCCTTTTATTAAGAACGATTCTTTTGAACTTGGAGCTTTGAAACTTTCTCTGAAGTATAGGCCTTGTTAAAGCCACAAGAATCGACTCTTATTCTGTTGTTATAGTCAATTATTATTCAGTGAACTCTTTTACAGCTGACTGTTATTGGTGTAAGGATTTTCTAGATCAACATTAGATCCTGGAAAGGTGTATTTACATCATAACTGAGATTTCACCAACGCTCAAACTTCCTTCCTTTTATAACGAATATCTTTTTGGGTCAGCTCACCCTGGGTCATTGTTTTGAGTTTTAGCAATTGTAGCGCTTGAAAGAAAACTTTGTTATGAGTTAATTTATTCACAAGGCATAGCTAAACATACTTTTGTGATTTTCATACTTCATTGTTCTTCTGACAGTTTTGTTGTTTTGGCCTTATCGAAAAATAACCGCATGTTATGATATGTGGAATTCTCGAATGTTGTTTTCATTTGCAAATGCAGGCAATGTTTAGAATGCCAGTTGAGAATTGCATAATTACATCAAAAAGCACAAGATGCATTATGCATGACCTGTTTATGAATACTTCATCTTTTATAAAAAAAATTCATATTGTTTATTCATTTTTTCTGATTTGTTCGTTTCAGATGGCGTGTTTTGCACTGTTTCATAAGCTTTACCTTATCTCATTCAGCCGTGATAAAACCATTTGATATTAGATTGCTTTTCTAACCTTCAGTTATAATGACGTCATCTTTATATAACAATTCACGTGTAACTGCTGGCTTGTCGCTGTAAGAAATTTCCTCTTTCAAGTCAGAGAAGAGTGGTCAGCATATTTTTGCGGCGATTTAGGAAAATTTTCTTTTTTACCTCGAGTAAATCCATTCTAAGTATTGGTTCCATTCACAATCTGGTCTTTTGGTATTAAGTCGGTATTATTTTGTCGGTATTAAGTCTTGCTAACTCTCTCCTTCTTTTTATTTTGCTTTTTTGTTACAATTTTGTTTTGTTCGTCACGTTGGTGCAAGTGGCCGAACAGAGTGCATGCAATACATAAACGTTATCAGTGCCATTCAGATACAAACCTCAGATATTCAGATAGATCCGTGTTCAAAATGGTTCTGACAATGCCTTGTGAGCTTCCTCTGCTGCTCTCGAATCAGGCCCTCCTTTGCAATCCAGCATCAATAAATATCTCGACTCTCCCTGTACAATGTCGCTATTTTAGTTGCCTCTTGAGGTTATAACTCTGCTATGTTTTTGCAATTCGCATTTGCCCGCAGACTGATTTTTGTAAGCGTTTCTTTTACCTCAAATAATCCATGGTTTCTGTGAAACTAATTCCATTGTTTTCGATCAACAGAAGAAAGCGAAGATTATTAAAAGTGCTGCTCCAATTGGCAGATTTTCTTAAACAGGCTTTTCGATTGATTTTCTATAATGAATGCAAAATCCAATTTTTAATAATTTCTCCAGATTGCCTTTCCCAAAAGGCTCGTAAGTAACAGTGACGAAGACTTTGGAAAAACCACTTTCGTTGCGAAGGCTCCTGCTGTGTGTATGAAAGATGAAAAGCTTCTCCTTTCAATTTGGTTCTTGCTGTATTGAATTCTTTTCTAAGGCAATAACAATAAAGCATTACTGTTTTCTTTTAAACAGTGAACTTTCTCTGGATTAATGCTGGCCGTTAGTGCAATGTGAACTGTGTCCAAAGTTTTCAGCCCTCCTTCGGACAAAAATGTATCTTTGACTGACGTTCTGGTCCTTAAATCTAGTACTAAGTTAAAAATTTAGCTTGAAGAAGTTTTTTTAGAGGCTGTGAGTTAAATTTGTGTTGCCTACTGTTATGCTTTAACTTGATGCATCTGGACACAATTAGACGCATTGCGGATAACTGGACATAGCTTGAAAAATTCAGTAATGTCATGAATTAAGAAATTTATTGGTAAATATTTTGCAGGGATCAAACAATGGCAGGGATGGAAAAGAAAAAGTAACCACAAATGAAGCATGTATGTGGAAACTATGCATTGCTTCTTCATTCGTGTTTTAGCTCTCTTGGCCGGTAAAGCTCTGTTTTAGTAAAAAAATTTAAATGAATATTTTGCAAAAGTTTTTCCAATTGACGTATTTGAAAGGAAGCTCGGTAAATTGCGTGTGGCAAGGATGTGTTGTCTTAGAAAAATGTGTGTTAAGTTTTTTGATGGATTGGGTATTTTTTTAAAGAAAATGTTTAAATAGAAATATTTCTTTTGACAAATCAATTTTTTACAATATGAAAATTTATACTGCATGGAAACATCGTTTGTGACTCTACATAATATGCTTGTGCACCGTAGTGATGTCTAAAGGCAGCGGTGAGACAACGAAAGATGCAAAAGGCCAAGAGACAGCAGATTGGGAGAAGGAGCTGCAAGACGAACTGCAGGTTGGCTCAATAGTGACATGATTATTTTAATGATTTAATGTGGTGCTTTTTTAACGTGTTTTGTGTGGTTTTGTGTCATTTATGTCACGTTATTGGGTGCAAAACTGCAAAACCGTCATTTAGAACACATTTTCATAAGAAACAAGAGACCAAAATATGAATACTTGCAACGACCAAGAACCCAAGAAATTGAGACCAAATCCTTTACAAGATGAATCACAGTAGTGGAAACTGCAAGCCATTTCTTGTTATCAATAAATATGTCAGGCAGTGCTAAGATTTTATGTACTCCTGCCAAATCAACGATGTTAGACCGAATTGATATTTAAGGTACATTTAAGGTTGGATTTTGAAAGGGAAGTAAAATGTGGCTGATGACGTCACATTTTAGATTTTCGAATTTTGTGCCTATAATCTGAAAGAGCAATGCGAAAGGTCTCACCTGAAGAAACTAATTGACTTTATTCAAAATCGGCTGAGTAATTCCCACATTAGCACATGAGTCTTTCATTAGTTCATTTTTACTTTGTCTTTGGTCCTCAATATATTAACCAAGCCATAACAACAGTAACTCCCGTTATTAACCATATGCCATTCACTGGCCACATCGCTACAATTTTTTGGAGATTTCACTGATTTTGCATACGTAAAGGTCCTGTATGGGATCGTTAAAAGGCCCAATTCTAGAATCTGACAGATGTTCTTATGACGTCGCCACTAAGCCATTTTATTGAATGACCTGATAAGGAACCACTTAAAATTTAGGTGAAGCTTTCAATATGGTTGAAGTATGTACTTTAGAACTGGCCTAAAATTTGATGGTTGAGGCCAAACGTAGCCAAATGGGATGCATTTTGGAAAGATTTCTTAAATTTGGCCTTGTAGAAGTGATCTGCAGTCCATGAGTAGCCTCAGCCCAAGACTCTAATACGTTCAATCAGGGTTCTGGAACTCAGACTACCTCTGAATAGTTAATGCATTGCGGAGCTAGAATCTTAAGTATTTTTTCTGTTGTATTCTAATATGGTTCTATCTGCACTACCCAGTACTACTTGTTAGGAGTTGCTTTAAGGTCGCAATGATGGTGTCGAGTTTTTTTAGAAGCAGCTATGCAAGGGATTTGGTAGCCCCCTATTTTCCTTGATTTAGCTTTTTAGTTTTTATAAGACAGTTGCTTTATTGTTCGCACATGCGAGTAAAATATTAATTATCTGATTCGTGTTTTTTCCTGAAGTTTCTTAATTTTGTTCTCAGGATTTTGAATTTGTTAGCGAAGATCAGGGCGATTCTCAAGAACCAAACCCAGAGTGGGAAAAAGAAATCGAAGATATGCTTGGATTGGATGATGATGAAACTGACCAGACGACAACGTAGTAATAATTGTAGCGTTACGAAAAGTAAAATGAATTATTGTATTACTGAGAAAATTTCTAATGTATTTTGTTTGTAAACGCATGTATACTTGCATTTTAGGGCTACTTACTTTAATGGACCCTCATTTACTTGTAAAAACTGGTGACCTCATGACTGCCTGAATGCTTTGTCAGTGTTCATAATTTTGTGTCTAAATCCAAATAATACTTATGGTTTTCTGAAAAAACGTAAGTACTTCATATTCGTAAAAGCCATACAAAAACCGATATGTTGGTCCTTGTAAATATTTTTCAATTGAATCCTATATTTTCACTGACCTGGTATTAATCATCTTCAGTTTTACGGTATCATAATGCAGTCAACTACTTTTCCCGGTGCAGAATATGAACTATAAAACTGTTTGTTAAAGTGGAGCTTCTTTTTTATTGTTACCCTGATGCAGCCTGTAGACTATATTTATAAATCTCTGTGTTTTTGGATACCAGTTTGCAGAGTATGGTCGATTTTGACAAGGCATTGGGAAACGACAACAGCGTCGCATCCCATGTGCCTGATCTAGTTTTTAAAAAAGGCCTTGAAAGAAGCAAACATTTTGAAACATGTTGCTAAAGCTTTTCGTTTAACATTCTAGTTTTAAGGTGTACCCGCAGGGTCAGATATTCCTGTGTCAGATATCCCTTCACTGAAAAAATGATATGATTTTAGTAAAACTCTGAGTTGTCTTGAAATTCTTTTTTTATGCCTGACAGGGGATCCAGTCAGGATTGAAGAGATTCAAAGTTAAAGTGTTAAACATTACCCTGACTCAAATGATATAAATGTTCAAATAAATAATCAAATATTTGTTCAATAATCCCCAAATGGTAGCATAAGAACCAAAATTATGCCATTTTGTAGTATCCATTTCTTTGAAAAATTCCTTCGCCATTGACTGCCGTTGGTTCGGGAAGGATAACTTCTTATTAATTTTTTTTAATAAATCGCAATCACAACTCATCATTCAATTGCAAATGCCCATTTAAAAACAACAATTTAAAAAATACCCCCAAATGACAGTGCTATTATCAAAATTTGGCCATTTGGTATCAAATCAACAAGAGCCTCCCTGCCAGGCTTTAATAGGAGTACCCTCTCCCCCTGGGGCTGCCACCGACCTCAAATGTGCATTTGTGGCAGTGGCTTCAGCACCCTGGGTGCCAGAGCCTCGGAGAGTCAAAGGATTTCCCCCAGTTCTTCATCCTTTGGCTCTCTGAGGCTTTGGCTTCAGGGGCCCACGATCTCACCTCGAGGCTTGCCTCGTATACACACACGGCCATGTGCAACAACAAATTTTACTTCTCGTTCAGGAAAATTTCTGTTTCTATGGAGCAGGAGCGGGAAAATTGTCTATAAATTTACTTTAACTGTGTTATCATTAAATCAATTTTAAAGAATCAGCTATGGATGCCAAAGTCCTGGTCATAGGTAATGGAGGACGAGAAAACGCCATTTCTTGGAAACTTGCCCAATCTCCTCATGTGACAAGAATCTTTGTATCTCCAGGCAATGCTGGAACAGAACAAGAAGAAAAGACAGAAAATGTTTATTTGAACATAAAAGATCATGAAGAAGTAACAAGCTGGTGTATTAGAAATGATATCAGACTTGTCGTTGTTGGCCCCGAGGTTCCTTTAGCTGAAGGTATAGTTGATTGAAAATTTAGTGCAGAGTTCCTAGCTAAACTTATTGGTGACAGACGCTCCAACCTTAAAATATTTGATTTCGGATTTTTTATAGGTTTCCACGAAACATACGAATTTAGCCCGTCTACGAATACCAATGCTCGCGAAATTTGCAAAAAAATTCCACCAAAATCAGCTCTTGCTAAAATAATTTCTTTAAAGGATTCATTGGATTCCAATAATTCCTTGGCAGGTGATAAACTTGAAAAGTGAAGTAACACCTAGCCCTTACATCTATATTAAAGTCTTTTCTAATATGAATCCAAAACTTTCTCCAAAAATTTGAAAACATCAGCTATGAAGAAGGTTAAGATGACACAAACATTTGAATGCATCAGTTTTAACACTCGTGTTGAGCTTGAATGTTCTCTTTTTAATTCATACACCCAGATTTACACTTTTGCGAAGCAATTAATCAGAAAACGTCATGTTGTGAAACTGAAAAGGTCTTAATCAAAAGTCAGAGTGAATTTCACCAGCTATGTTTTAAACATCTGAAAGATGGCAAAATTTACAAACACTTATGTAGATCTTTATTTGCTTAACATGTTTTTCGAAATGAGATTTTAGAACAGATTTATAAAAGAAATTCCCGAAAGACGAAGGTTAGGTTTGAAAGCCGCAGAACAGGAGAAGAACTCTCAAATCAGGAGTCTCCCTTCCAAATCGGGAGAGTTGGAAACTTTGGAATGAACCTATATGAAATGAGAAAATGAGGTAAAATGAGAAAGATAAGGGCCGAGACTAAAGGGGACAAATTTAATAAAATTTTTACCCTGTTGTGTAAGCAGAGCTTCTTCAAGGCTACTATACTAGAAATCAAAATATGTACAGTTTGTTTGAATAAAGAATAGTTTGATTTGATATGGTGGTTTAGCTATTAATTAATTTCAAAATAAAAGTTCAAGAATTTATATTTGTTTGTTGTAGTATCATTGAAACATTTTCAAACTGGGCCTCTCTAAAATTAGCTTCTCAAAATGATTTGTCAAGGTTTGGCTGATAGGCTACAAGAGAAGAAAATAATGTGCTTTGGTCCATCAAAGCAGGCATCACAAATTGAGGCAAGCAAGGCATTTGCCAAAACGTTTATGCAACAATATGGTATCCCCACTGCCAGATGGATGTCTTTTGATGATGCACACAAAGCATCTCAGCATATTGCAACTGCAAAATATGATGCCTTGGTTGTGAAGGCAGATGGCTTAGCAGCAGGAAAAGGTGTTTTGGTAGCAAAAAATCAATCTGAAGCAATAGAAGCTGTGTCATCAATGTTGAATGTAGGTTTTTGGTCTTTTAAAAATACAGTTATCATGTACTTTAATGCAGGTATCATGTACTTTAGGTATTATATGATTTGCTTTACGTGCTGCTAAAATTGTTATTTCAATCAAGTTTTTTGTGGTGAAATGATCTTCTCTCCTCCCATTGTGACAAGAAAGCTCCTGTCAGACAAAAATGGAATGCTGCCAGTAGCAATTACATTGATTTTTTAAGTTAACACCCTTGTCATATGCCTTTCAGTTAAAGTTGAGGAGCAAGTCACTCTATGAAAATCGTGCACCTTCTGAGAAATCTTCTTGTTTTTTAGAAAGTCAATAGAAATCCTTTTGTTTGGCTGTAATCTGTTATCCTTCTCATATCCAGCTTCACCATATAATAACACCATTTTCAAATAGTCCTGGAGTTGATTTGATACCTCTTCTAGTGAAACTCTTGTCAGACTCCATGGGCCCTAAACAAGCTCTTGTTGACAGATCAGGACCCTATTTAAGATCCTTCCAAGGATCCCACAGGATCATGTGTGCATAACATCCCATACAAGGTCCTTAGTAGCCTGCAGTAGATGTTTTTAGGACATAATGAGGATTCCTTGCCAAAATAGAGTAGCATTCTCTTCATTGGCATTTCTTAGTTGAACATGGAAGGCTTGTTGATGTTGATGTAAAGTTTGTTCTATACTTTGAGTTGCCACTTTTGTTTGATAGTGCAATCATTGTTATGAATTATAATCTTATGTCACATGCAGCTGTAAATGAACATTTTGGTCTGTTTAGGAAAGGAAATTTGGAGATGCAGGAAATCACATTGTGATTGAAGAAAAATTGGAAGGTGAAGAGATCTCAGTAAGTTAATGTGTCATTTAAATGACAACATTTCAGAGTTCCTAAGGAACGATCCAAAATATATCTATGATGTTTTTGGCTTAAGTAAAGTTGATATCTTTTTAACATGGGTTCCATTGTTAAGAAGAGAATGGACCATATTAGCAACTGGCAACAAAGACTTTAATCACAGTATGTTGACATGAATTTTTTTTCATTTTCATTTCTTTCTAAGTCATTGGCAATTGATCCACTGTTTACCCTTCATTTCTATTTTCAAAGCAAGGCTAATTGTTTTTGAAGTTTTTGAAATTTTAGGAAACTTTCTGTCTGGAATTAACAAAGTCAGCTTATATGAGCTGTATATACATTTTGACTTGCTAAAAACTATGAAATGTAAGTTGTTTTAAATCTTCCCAAACAGTTTTTTGTTTGGCTTTGAGCTTATTTGGTTGAACTCGTGTTCTTTTTAGGTATTGTGCTTTTCAGATGGTAGTAATGTTGCAGCGTTTCCTCCTGCTCAAGATTATAAGCGTCTGACTGCAAATGCTGGTGCACCAAACACTGGTGGTATGGGAGCCTTTTGTCCTGTACAACATGTAAGATATCATTTTGGCAGTTATAAGTTTAGGTGATTCATCTTGACTTTTCAGTTTCTATCATAAATGCTCTTTGCTTAACAGATGCAATTTTTTAGATAATAACGTGTTCTTTTTGGGTTTTCCTATACATTGGATACAAATTTTCCCTTCAGCCAACTTAATGATTAATAACAAATGATGAGTATTATTGCTGTGCAAACTTATTGTTACATTGTCCTTTTGTCAACCAAATTATAGAAGAAGCAGCTCAGATCATTACCTATACTGTGAACCACTGCTAAAAAAATTCATATGGATTGGAAGAGGGCTAGTTTACATGTTTAATTACTAGTGCCTTTTAAAAGCTTTGGCTGTAATTATAAATCTGTTTTTTTCTTCTGCTGTTACGATTTTACATATTGTGATACCATTGAGTTTGGGTACTGATTTGATGTACATATGTATGTGTGTAAATTGTATGCTGACAATTTTTTCTACAGATTTCACCTGCCACCTTGAAATTCATAGAGGAAAATGTTTTGCAAAAGACGATATTTGGGCTCAAAGAGAGAGGCTACCCTTTTGTTGGGATCCTATATGCTGGCATTATGATGACTAAGGATGGACCAAAAGTTCTTGAGTTTAACTGTCGATTTGGAGACCCAGGTATTAGAGATCTGATATTCTCTCATTCAATAACTATTAGATAATTCTTTTTCTAGATAATAAGGTAATTCAATAATTATTTTTCATTTGCCTTCACCCATACATGGCCTGTAAGCTTAAGAATTTCTATCTTACCTTTTCTTAAAAGAGGTATTTAAAGCAAAAGTTTTTTGAAATAGAAACTGCTTTAAGCCAAAGATGATTATGCTAATAGCAATTGCAGTGGGTCAACTCTCTATTCTGTTTTCCCCAGAATCTGTCTTGTCTAGAATTGTAAGTGTCCTTAAACATAACTCAAATCATAACTTGAATCGTGAATCATAACTTGAAAGTGTCACGAAAAAATTAGTTTTCTTCTCACAGCTTCCTTCCTTCAAAATGAATTTTTGTCCCAAGAGATTTTTGTTCAGTTACTTAATGCTCACATTAAGTGTGAATCTCAGAGTTGCAAGTTAGAATTGTCCTGTTCTATACACGAAAAGCATATAAAGCTCTGCCTATACAGCATTCAGGAACTACTGATGGACCAGTAAGCAGAAGCTTAATTTTAATTTGTGTTGAATGACATGGAAATGTTTACATGGAGGTGAATTTCTTGGCTAGCCGAGTTTCCCAGCTAACCGAGTTTTCGAGCTAACCAAGTTTCCCAGCTAACTGAGTTTCCCGGCTAACCGAGTTTCCTGGTTAACCTGGTTTCCAGGCTAATTGAGATTACCGGCATGTATGTGAAATCAACAGTTTCTCACTTCACTGTTTACATGGACAGCCAGGTAACTCTGTTAGCTTTTTAACAAAATATCAACCTTTTCTGTACAAAACAAATTCCTTGTAGATGAAATCACAGCAGGCTAAAACAGAAGTTTATCATCAAAATCTGTCTCAAATTTTTAGAAATGTGTGTTGAAACCATCCTGATACAAACTTTTGTTTCCTGCTTTGGGATGGGCCACCTTTGAATGGCACCAACGCACATTTCTTCAATTTTTGCAGAAATGTCATCCTGCTCACCGAGTTTCCCGGCTACATATACTGAAAACTCGCCTCCATGTAAACAGGCCCTTAATGTCTTCCCTTTGCCCCAAAATCCTTTTGTTACCACTGACATGCCTTTTTTTCTGCTGTTTCAGAAACCCAGGTTTTGCTACCGATGTTGAAAAGTGACCTTTATGAAGTAATGCTGGCTTGTGTGAATGGTAATTTGCCAAGTCAAATGCCAGAATTCCATACACAACAGTCAGCAGTGACTGTCGTTCTCGCAAGTGGTGGTTACCCAGGACAATATCAAAAAGGAAAGAAAATTTCTGGACTTGATCGTGTAAAAGTGAGTTATTTGTAGAATTTGATTATCTGCATCGTCTAATGTAATTGACAGCTAGCAATAGGCTATTGGTTTTTGCAAAACATATCTCATTTTTAATTTCTTGCCTAATTGTAGTTCTTGTAATTTTGCTGGTGATGTATAATTGTTCTTCATCAAACCCTTATTTGATTACTGCTTCATTTTCGTGTCTCAAATTTTCTTCCATAGCGTTTAGAGAGCGTTAAAGTCTTTCATGCGGGCACTTGCAAAAAAGATGACGCAATTTTAACCTCTGGTGGAAGGGTTCTCTCTGTCACAGGCATAGGCAAAGCAATGTCAGAAGCAAGAGGCAAGGCATACCAGGCTGTACACGCAATCTCATTTGACGGGATGTTTTTTAGAAGCGACATTGCTGCAAAAGTGGCTGAGTAAGTGTTTGTGAGCTAACTTTTAGGTAGAAACTATCATTTGATGAATATTTAGTTAAAATTTATCCTTTTTTTAAGACACAGTAGTCACAATATTTGTCATAAATCATAAAGTAAGAATTGAGTTATATGGAAAGGACATGTTTGATCAATGCAAGTTAATGTAAAGAAAAGGCTCGAATGGGTGCTGGTGATAACTGGATGCTGCAAAAAGAGGATGACATGTTGGAGCTGTGGGTGAAAAATTATGTAGAAGACATCTTCGCAATTGAGCTGGCTCGACAAGGTAGCACTAGAGTATTCTCGTCACTTCTCGAAGGGGGGGGGGGGGGGAGAGGATGGAGAGAAAATCATGACAAGATAGGAGAGTAAAACTTGGATAAGAAATTGGGAAGATGTTTGAAACAGCGTGGCTCCGAGATTCAGAGATTAAAGCTTTATGGAGTGGTGGTTAGGGTTTTGTTTTGAAATGCTCAGAAATTCTTAGCTGTGAAGAGAATATAGCGCATATCTAAAGGATGGGAAGATCTGGGAGCTGTACTTTATGAGATAAGAGCGGGAAAACCTGGCATCGAGCAAAGATTTTTGAAAACCTTTTGAAAGAGCTAATACGACAGGTGATTGAGGGTTTCGTTGAAAAACTAATCAACTTATGTGGAAGGTACAGAAAATGGTTTGGTGATATCCGGTTGTTTTGAAAGATTCCCAAAGGAAACGAAAATAATCTCATATGCAGTTAGCTTTCCTGGTAACCAGAAGCTCCATTTCTTAAAAGATTGATTTGTAAACATCGAAAGAAAATAAGGCTGTCTTGGGAAATTAACCATTCTTTTCCATCATCGCTCTTTCTTAATTTGCATTGTTCTTAACTGGCATTGTTTGGTTTGCAGCACTTTTGGTTCTTTCAATAGCCTCAATGTTTCTTCTTTGCATTCGTCAGGATGCAGCGTTCGGTAAGTTACCTGTCTTCAGGCGTCGATATAGATGCTGGATTGTCATTGGTCGAAGCATTCAAGCCCTTGGCAGCAGCCACCGCTCGGGCTGGGTGCACCCCTGACCTCGGTGGCTTCGGTGGTATCTTTGATCTGAAAGCATGTGGATACAATGACCCACTTCTCGTAAGTGGTACAGATGGTGTTGGCACTAAACTGAAGGTTGGTCACCAAGTGATTCTTGATATAAATATTTGATATAAACGAAGTAAACGACCTTATCCGCCAGTACTTTGCCCTACTTCATTTTTCATCAAACAATATAACTTTAAAATATTGTTCAAGGTTAGGTATATAGTGAGTTCTGTGCCGTATTTTGCCGAGTTATGCTTTCTTTTATGTAATTATATATATTCGGTTATTGTGTTTTATTGAAATTACATTCCTTACAACCTTCACGTTCTTCAGAGCTATCTTATTCACTTGATACTTTTTAACAAATGCGAAAACTAGTTTTGTGTAGCGAATTTTGATTTTTTTAGTAAGTGACATAATTGCTTCTCAAGCCATTAGCACAAGGGTGTAGAAGAGTAATTGAATTTAAGTTGAATTATTGTGAGACGTTGATTTTCCAGATTGCCCAGGCCTGTGGTATCCACAACACGGTAGGCGTCGACCTGGTAGCCATGTCAGTCAATGATATTTTGGCTCAGGGAGCAGAACCTTTGTTCTTCTTGGATTACTTTGCATCTAGCAAGTTAGCTCCTGACGTCATCAAAAATGTCGTCACAGGGATTGCCCAGGCATGCGCACTAGCTGGGTGTGCCTTACTTGGCGGTAAGTTGTCTGAAATTTCATGCTTAAAACATTCGCCTCCTATCAAATTCTGGCAGTGTTGACATTTTTAGCAATCTTGCCTGGTAGCTGACCGTTTTTAGCAATCTTGCCTGGTAGCTGACAATTTATGTGTTATGAATTTTGACTTGACTGACTGACCGCTTTATTTTCGATTCAGGTAGCACAAACAGTTGAACACACCCGAGGAACAAAAATTTTTTTATGCATTTGTATCGAGACGTGAAACTTGATTCAGCGATTGGGCCACTGTATCTAAATCAGTAAAAATCAACAACATTTTACCATTTTTGCTGCAACATTTTCAATTTTCCTTTCTAAACATCCAGTGAATTCTTAGGACCTTTTATTAATACACGTATGCTTCTGAAATATTGTTAGCTAATTTTAGGATTCTATTAAATCCTGTAAATGAATTTTAATCATATATACGTACGACATGGAACCGAAATATCAAGTCATATGTTTAAATATAAGCTGGATCGATAAGACATGTCTGATAAGAGTTTTTTTTTAAATTTAAACGGTTTTTAATTGGTACAACCTTTTTTGTAAAGGCGAGACGGCTGAGATGCCTGGCATGTACGCAGAGGGTGACTACGATCTTGCGGGGTTTGCCGTTGGAGCCGTTGAACGAAATTACGTGCTTCCAAGAACTAGTGATATACATCCGGGTGATATGGTCCTTGGGATAGCATCGTCTGGTGTGCATAGCAATGGTTTCAGCATGGTGAGAAAAATAATCGAGCTGTCCGGAGTTGAATTAACGGATGCTTGCCCTTTCAGTGATGGAGAAGAAACCCTTGGCGAAGAGCTGTTGAAACCAACGAGAATATATGTAAAAAGTTTGTTGCCCCTTATAAAGCAAAAGAAAATAAAAGGATGTGCCCATATAACTGGTATGTAAAGGTTTTCAAAGCATAATATTCGCGAGGCTTTGATTTTAGTTTATAATGTACATCCTTGTTACAAGTGAAAGTAAGTTTCTGATGTTTTTTATATTGAAGCTTTTTGTAATTATAATTTCAAACTTTTATTCTGAAGGGGGTGGACTGTTGGACAATATACCGCGAATTCTTCCCAAAAATATCTGCGCTCACTTGGACGCCAATAAATGGCTCATACCCCCGGTATTTGCTTGGCTTGCGCAAAATGGAAACGTCAAAGTAGAGGAGATGCTGAGAACATTCAACTGTGGCGTGGGCTTCACGTTAATAACAAGCCCAGCTGATGGACCGGCAGTTCTCGATTGCCTTCGAGATTCCGGAGAGACTGCCTGGGTAATTGGAAAATTAAATGAACGGTCAGAGCACGAAGAGCCAGTAAAGGTCGACAACTTCAAGGATGCTCTTGATACTGTTATGAATGACGAATATGCCAGGTGCTCTAAGCGGCCTAGAATCGTGAATGGTGGCAAAGTACGACTCCGAGTCGGGGTTTTGATTTCCGGATCCGGAACGAATTTGCAAGCTTTAATTGACCAGAGTCTAAGTGCCAACAGTAATGCAGAGATTGCTTTGGTCATCTCAAACGTGCCTGGTGTTAAAGGTCTGGAAAGAGCGACGGCAGCAGGAATTAAATCGAAGGTCTTCATTTATTTTAAACATCATTTAATTGCTCATTATATATAACCATTATTTTAAGTGTTTGACCCTTAAAAAGCTTCTTCAAATTAGAATTTTTAAAGATCCTCAGCGCTTTATGGTGAGGCGGTCTCCATTTGTTCTTCGTCATGTTTTTCGCATCTGATAGTTCATTAAGATGGTTCTATTAGGGTAGGACTGACCCTGGCCTGGCCAGATTGTTTCGTCAATAAAAATTTTTCCGACTTAAAGTTATTTCTTGGAATTTTTTTTATAGGTGATCAGTCATAAAGATTTCCCTTCTCGAGTGAAATTTGACATGGCAGTCGATGCTGCCCTCAATGACGAAGGCATTGAATTGGTCTGCCTTGCTGGTTTCATGCGAATACTGAGCGGAGAATTTGTCAGGAAATGGCGCGGAAGATTGCTTAATGTACACCCGTCTCTGCTACCATCTTTTAAAGGAATCAATGCACATCAGCAAGTTTTGGACGCCGGCGTACGTTTGTCGGGGTGTACTGTGCATTTTGTTGAGGTAACGCTATGCAACATGTTTTTCCTAATCGATCGAAAATTGTTTTCAATTGTGTTCAATTTCACGAGGGACGTTTGGGAGTCTCTTGTGACTTGCTCTGTCATATTTTTTACCCGTTGTTCAAGATAATGCGCTGTTTTTGAGACTCTCATGGTCTCATGAGGGCTTTGAGTTTTTCTCCATAGTCTTTTGATATCCCCTTGGATAATTTAGGGGTATTAAAGCATCTAGCATAGGATGGGTCTCATGCTTGGGTACGTCTCAAAACTATTTGTCGTACGTTTTTATTGTGGGTTTATCGATGTATTGCAACAACTATCTTGAGTTGAAAATTAGCTTTCAGATTTGCAAGTTACTTTCCCTATTCTATTTTCAGGAAGAGGTTGATGCAGGCGGTATAATCGTGCAAGAATCGGTCTCCGTCTTACCAAATGACACAGTGGAGACTTTGCAAGAAAGAGTGAAAACTGTTGAGCATAAAGCGTTTCCAAAGGCCATGGAGCTGTTTGCAAGTGGACAAGTTCGTCTTGACGAAAATGGAAAAGTCAAGTGGCTGTAAAAGCAACGTAGCAGCTTTGAAGTCACATTATCACATGGTTACGTGACATGGATACAGGGAAAGGGTGAGTTTAACAAGGCCCCTACAGAGAGTTTTTCGTAGCAAATGCACTCATTTCCTACCCATAGATAATTATTTATAATAAGACAACAGTAAACTCGACCTCATGTGCCAACGTCATATTTATGTTCGTCTGCAGCATTGTCACACTAAGTTTTATTTGATAGTCTGATATATTTTTATTAATTCTAGTTAGTATTTTTTATTGATTTGATCAGTATTTTCCACCAGAAACAATTAGTATTTCCAACAGTATACCACTTTATTTGACTCGCTTCTTATCTTCTTCTGTGTTCTAAAGAAATTCAACATACTCATCAGTGCTCCGTTGGGCCAAATGTTGTCATATGTCCCTCTAAAGGATCATGTTAATAACCCCACGATTCTTATTTCAAATGGCAGAAAAAGAAAAAAGAAACTCAATAACATTGGACTTAATTGTCTAACTGTAATCGCAACATTCTTTAAGTTATGTCTACTTCGAAGGGTTCCTGAAACAACCGATTGGTTCTTCTAATTGCCAAAAAGTTCAGTTGCTGGCTTTTCGGCCAAGGGCAAGGTCCATTCTGGGGCTAGTGCTGGCCACCATCTCTATAATACAGCCGATTTTTAATCTTCATCCCAGTTCTTGTTTTCTTTTGGCTTAGGACCTCCTGCCGCTTTTGCCATGATAATCTGGAAAGAAAAATCAACTATGTAAAGAAGGAGAAAAAGACGTTTGTAGGGTTATGTCTGGTTGTGTCTGGGCAGCGATTACATTCTTTGTCGCTCCTTATTCAAGTTGAAACAAAGGTCAAAAGGCATTTTCGAAAGTCACAGACAAATCATTTCAGACAAACTTTTTCCTGTTTTGAACAATTCAATTATAGTTTCTGTTAAAAGCTCCTCGTCCAAAATTTGCATATTCGAAGTGAACGGAAATTTGACCTGACAAAATTCAACATTTGGATTTGATTGAATATTTAAAAAAGAAAAGATGTGACCTAAAAAACGCATCTGTGATTTAGTTTGTGTTTCAAGACTTACTTGATCGACCTTGAGGACAGTCATTGCAGCGTTTGAGGCATACTTTATTGCCCAGTATTTAACGAGGTATGAATCCAGTATACCAGCCTCTGCGGCATCAAGTGTACTCGCACCTTCACCCTGTGTGCAATTTATCATAACAAATAAACATTAAATAATGTTATATAATATGACTGTGATATACCTGTTCATTTATGTACAAAAATATAATCATCATAAATGAACACGAATTTTATATTGTATATCATCAACATTTGTACATTAAAATTTTTTAAATATATAAATACAGTATATGAAATTAATATTATATATAAAGCATGTAATATAATCAAGAGAAGTTACAAAAAAATTTGCTTTCTACCTTATAAAACATTAACTTGAATTTCATTAAACAAAATAAAAACGAACTTATGAATTTAGCTAGTGAGAAAAACAAAGACTCAAAACAGGAAGTCTTACCTCGATGTTGAAGCCTATGGTTTTTTCGCCAGCGTTGTGTGCGGCGTACAGGTTGGAAATAAGTTCGGTCGCCTTTGTTCCTGAGTTTTCAGCCAATGCTTTGGGGAAGGCTTCGAAAGCTTCTGCATATTTCCTTACTGAATATTGTTCTAATCCAGGGAGAGTCTGTTGGGAGCAGAAGGCTTTTCGGTTAGGCAAACAATCTACGTTGCACTTAACTATTTTGGAACTTGTAGTGAATGTTTTTGGCCACTGAAAAAATTCAACCAAACGCCGGGAGAGTGAAATACAAAGGATAGGTTGTCTGTTTGTTCACCAAAGATCCAATCTAACTTGGCCCCGAATAGTTCTTTTCTCATTAGTTCAGTTCTCATTAGGCCTCTTCAATCATGTTACAAATCTGATTGGCCAAGCCAAAGCCAATCAGGAATACCCATTGCTATGCTAACTTACTTCAACCTGTATCAAGCTAATTAGATTTTTTGCTTTCTGATAAATGACTGAAGAAGGCGATTGTGCTCTGATAAACTGGTACCTGATAAAAAGTAAGGATGAAGCTGAACAAACCTGACTGTACTTTTGTAACTGATGTGCAATTTCGATCTCAGTTGCAGCTGCCCCTGGCAATAGCCTGGCATCTCTTGTAAATGCCTTGAAAGTGTTTACGCCATCGTCTATTGATCGCTCTATATCATCAAGAATATTTTGTGTTGCTCCACGGACGACTATAGTTGACACAGCAGTTTCTTCTCGCTCTGGAAATTAAGAGTCGCGATAGAAAGGAACAACAATGTGAAGGCGGATATCTCGTGAAATATAATTTGCAAGATGTTTTTGAATGGTCCTTATTACACTGAAGACACGTGTTATAGTTACACACAGCGATTTTCACTTGAGGTATTATATGGATCATACCTTGTCGGAATATTGTTACAGGTGTTTCTCCGATTTCAGCTGCTGTTACATGATCGCAATGACCAATTTCCTCTGCAGTCGGCACCGTCTATATTGACAAAATCATACAAATAGGCACAACAATTAGAATCATACGCTAACAAAGGTTAATGACTGAATATTCTAATGTTAATATCTCCATCCATGGGTATGATTAAGGAAATGTCTTGGCTCTTACATACAAGTTTCCAAACTTTTTCTTTTTGACAATAGAAGAAACCAGGCACTTACTATTTTTGGGAGAATTATTGCTTGCACAGCTCGACTTAGTCTTCTTAAATCAAATTTTGAGTTCAACCTGCAAGGAATATAAACGAAGATAACTGTTTTACTGGCATAATTGTAAGTGAATCATTGTATGGTGTATTAGGGAGGGGAAGAAAATAAAACTAAAGTATCGATGGAATATGGCAGTAAGTTAGTGAACTGGTGCAGTGTTATTACTGCTAACAGGCAAAAATCACTATGACTTTAGAATGGCAGTCTTTCTCTTGTCAGTGGAATTGAATTTTACTTGCGATTGACAAGTTTTGAAAGAAAGGATAAACTGACAATTAAGAAGACTTGAATGAGACCACTTGATCATCATACATTCATTTGATGACAGTTTGACCAAAACATGTATGTGGCTCCCGCTTTTTTGTGTAGCTTTTTCAAACTTGTTCCTTAAATTTATGGGTATTCTATTACTGATTAAAGAACTGATGTTGAAACACACCTTAAAACCATGATTTTATACTTGTTGCAAAAATGTAGGGCCATATCTGCGACTTTTCCACCACTAACAATCATATTTACACCTGTTTCTGCTACTCCTCGAATTTGCTGTAAAAGAAAATGCAAGAATGTATTAACCAAAAACAATCCAACTTCAAAACATGCCAGAGACGAGGGATGAACAGGAGGCACAAAGGAAATATGCCTGCTTGGTCTACACAGAGCTGAAACTGTTGTGGATTGGCACGAGAAGAGATCAAATGTACAGTCAGTACACAGGGTTAAAACCTAATAGTCTATTAACAAAACGATTATCTAGCTCTGTGATATAATTCACATAACTCACAGCTTCCAAAAGATCTTCTTCTCCTTTACTAAAGTTCATTAATTCCTCTGCTGCTTTGATTAAAACGGTTCCCTGGAAATAAAAGTTATTTTTATCAATGATCATTTGATAAAATGAATGGCGAAAAGAACAATTAAATAAACAATCAAATGATTTAATTAAATAAACAATTATATATCTTAAATAAAAATTAAAGTTAATAAAAGAAATAAAAACAGAGAATTCATCAACCTTTTAAACTTCGATTTGCATTTTTTATGACTACAAAGATTTGTTATTCTCAATAGAATTGTTCTTTATTAACTTAAGTACTACGAAAATTTACTAACTTAACTGTGTTGAGCTCATAAAAAGAGTTGGAGGGACACTGAAAATTAGAGTTTTCTATTACCTTTGTATCAGTAGTTGCAGAGTCTAACGCACAAGAGAAAACAGCAATCTTGGCATTTTCAACTTTTCTGATATCTCCTTCAGCTTCTCGTTGAAAGACCATTCCCCTTACCACTTCAGAGGCATGCATTCCCGAACCAAGAATTTTTGAAACTCGAACACTGTCTACGTTGAAACTACCGTCTTGTCTGTAAATTGAAACTAAAACAAGCAAAGCAAATTAGAGTATGGCAGTATTATGTATGCATGAAATGAACACACAATATTGAAATATAATTAATTACTACAAAACAATATGTGAATATTCTGAATGCTCAGTAATATAACAAAAGTGTTCTCAAAAGAGAACAATGTTGTCAGTGCATACGCTAGATAATTTCTGGATATCCTAGAAATATTTTTGGAGAAAGACCTCAGGCATTATCTACAGAAAAACACTAGAAGACTAACATTGAAATTTTAATGAAAGAGAAATCACTTACTACATGCTTTTGCGATAAGCTCTGACAAAAAATCTTCATTTCCATACTATAATTGAAGAAAATTTCTTGTCATGCATAATATTTAGTCATGAATAATATTTCAAAGTGTAAAATCGATATGTGCGTTAAGCTTTTGTCTGTATAGCATAAAGCACTCTTTAATTTATGTCGATTGCCAAGAATACTAACAACAAAATTTGGAATAGAGTCATCATCCTTTAGAGGAAGCCTCCTTTGGAACACCCCTAGTGTCCACATAAAAACACTTCCAAAAGTTGCAGCTTTCAACAGAGCGATCAAGCACTGGCTTGGCGATAAGTGTAATTGCCAGATTTGTGAAAAACCTGAATTGCAAATTTGTTTTATCTTTTGTTAAAGTTATTTTTGTAAATAGTTGGTATAAATGAGTAATTATATTACTATTGTAAATAGACCAACTTTAAATAAGATTATTATCATTATTATCATTAAAAGGGTAGAATAACATTTTCTCATGTCCAGGCCTTGTGAATCTAAAGGCTGCCTGCAGCTGCCTGTGACTGCTTTCTGCCATCTTCCATCTTCCATCCCTACGGTATCACCGGCAGATAAATTTTTATGGAAAAGCTTTCTCGCAGTACCGCAGGCAGCTGTTTGAAGTGCCGTAAGACTGCCGAGAGAGCCGGGAGAAAGTTGAACGAGTTCAACTTTTCACATCTCTTACGGCAGCCTCCCGGTACCGGCGGCAGACGAATTACAAATGGAAACGCCTTGCCTGCGGCATTCTTTTGTTCAAACGAATCATGTGGTGTGCAAGAACCAATTGAAATAGGGCCTTTGGAAATTGTTATTGTTTTTCATTGTCTCATCTTTCCAAAAACATGGCGTCGTCCTCGTCTTTCGTAGTCGAGACTTTGGAAAAGATCTCAGAAATTAGTAGTAATGAAAAACTAATGGACTGCATAAGAAATTATCGCTCCATGTACGACAAGAAATGCAAGGACCATAAAGTTCCTCCCAAAACCTTTGCTTTCTCTTAACTTTATTGTGTCTCATGTAAGCAAGTAGCAATATGTATTCATATTGAAGCAATTATCCTTTTGTTTACATACAGCAGCCATGTTTGTTGTTGAATTTTGCCCGCCAGTTTTTCCCGCTCAAACTTTACCCAGTTACCGGCATAGTTACCCATACCGCAGGCAATTGCAAGCAAAACGTTTCCATTTGCCAGTGATACTGTAAGGGTGGAAGATGGAAGATGGCAGAAAGCAGTTGCAGGTAGTCGCAGGCAGCCTTACGGCTATATAGAAACCAGGCTTATTAAAACTAAATCTAATCTATTAGATAAGTAAATCTAATAATCAAATCTTTAATTGATATTTGATAACATTTGGTGATATATTAGTTTGAGTGCCTAGGAAGTTAAAGGGGCTTTATTTGTCAAGCGCTTGCAAGGCCTGCACATGTTTTGCCCCTCTCATTCACAAGATTTATTTTCACCTGTTTGCTAGCAATTGTTGGCTTGATAAATTTTGCAACTTCAGATGGATCCCTCAGATTCTTTGCATTTGCACATACAAGATCTAAAAAAGTAAGATGTATATATATATTTATTCTTACTTTTTTGTCTAATATAGTATCTAGCATAAGGGCTGGCCATTTGAGGCAAGCCATAGCTTGCACCCCCTCCATGATCCCCCCCCAGCTCCCTTCCAATCCTTCTTTTAAACTAAACATGAGTGAAAAATTGCTCCCCTCGAGGTTCCATTTATTTGGAGGTTCTGTTGTGATGTATCTTGAAAATGGGGTGCAAAAAAATGTCAACATCAGAGATTGAGGGGGACATAAGCATTCCATCAAGTTCTCTGTCTTTCTCTTTCTCCTGGCAAAGCAATGTCTATGAACTTCTTTGCCAGATGATCAACTCTCGTTCTTTGCAAGTTATCTTGCCTGATAAAGATGTTACAACCATAGTCTTATCTATTAGGGTTTGTACATTGAATTTCCTAATTGTAGTTTTTTCTTATGCCTTCTGACCCACAGGGTGTTTCCAAATCTTCTTATTATTCTTATTTCTGTTTTTTCTGACATTATCTCCCATTTCTGGTTAGTGTCCAAGCATCTGATCACTGGTGTAGTGTTGGTCCTAATACTGTCTTATAATCTTTTACCTTAAGTTTTCTTTACCTTTAGTTTTCTCCACTTAACAAAACTTTCAATATTCTAAGTAATTATGTTTTCCATTGAAATTGCAAATTATGATGAGATCAAGCAAGGGAAACCTCATGAGTTTGTGTACTAATGGGAAATTTGAAGATACATCTCAAAATTATCAAATTTCGAATCAATTAACCAATGGTTTATCTAGCAATCACAAGTCACCAACAGCAAAAGCACCAACATACATTCTGAATGCAAACTTGTGACAAATATATTTTGAATTGATTTATTTTCAGTATCAAAGAAGAAATTCCTGTTACCTGGCAATATTTCTAATGCCCTCTTTAAGGCTATGTCAAATCCATCCACAACCTCTGATGGTGATAGTCCCTAAAATTATACAAACAGAAATAACATTTAACTGAAAGGAAGTAATACTGAAAATAATTTTAACAGTGATTTTATGAACAGTTTATACTAGCAAAATATTTCTTTGTTAAATAGTATATTATATCAACTTACCATTCTTAAGAGTTTTTCAGCTTCTCGTAATAATGCACCAGCAAATATCAAAACAAAGTTTGTGCCATCTCCTGCCTGTTGATTTAAAACCATAAAGTTGGTAAACATTTCTATCTGTATTGGTGACACCACAAACATATTAAGCAAATTAAACTGTTCATAAAGCCTGTGAGTATCTTGGTGGACAATGTAGATATAAAAATATCTACAGAAAAATGTAGGAACTTTACTTCTTTTGATAAATGTTTGATCCTAGCAATGAACCTAAGGGCTATAGAATAACAGTATGTGTATTTCATTGTGCTTATCATTATGTGAAAAGTTTCATTATTTACAGGCAACAGGATTTTAAGGATAATTAATAGAGAGTGCGGGAAAGTCAGGGGTCGTGAGTTCGAGTCTCGCTTGGGTCAGTTATTTTCCAGCACTCTCTATTAATTTCATTATTGTTAAATTACAGAACATGTTACCACCTTAATGAAACACAGCCGTCTCTGGTAGAACTGGTAACATGTTGATTAAAATTTCAAATATTCAAAAGCTTCAAAAATCCACATCTGTGCATGCACAGAGACTTAGACATTCACTTGACCACTGTCTGATAAATGCCAATAAATGCAGGCACAACAGAAGTTCATTGCAGCATTGCTGAAGGTTTAAACCTATATGGCCACTGGATACACAGTTATTAAAAACAGTTGCTAATCATGTATATATGTTTGGCTTCAGGAGTTGCAGTTAGTCAAGCAACAACATCAAAGGTAAATAAAAAAATGAGGTTTACTTCTTGCTCCTGCATATTTGCAGCCATCACAATCATTTTTGCAGCAGGGTGTTGAACCTGTAAATTGAAATGGATCTTTTACGGTCAATTAAAGCTGACCATAATTTGCAAAATAGTTTCCTTGTGGATTAAGGATTACATATTTCGTAAATCAGTGATGGCTAATATTTTGCCCTGGCATACACAGGGCTTCATCAGAATTAAAAGTAAATGGACTCAAAGTAAACAGGCAAAAGTAAGAGGTTTTTAGGAACTAAGTAGAACAATTTATTTTTTGTATATATACTAGCCTAAGTAACATATATACAATACAAGCAGAAGAGTTTGTACTAGCCTCTAATTCTTTGATAACTGTTGCTGCATCATTTGTGACAAAAAGCTTCTCTAAATGATTGATTACCATCTTGTTCATGCCTATTATAAAATGAAAAGCTTAATCAATATTGAAGAAGATTGATTTAACAATAAATGGTGCAAAAATTATTATTTTCAGTGTAGGACAGGATGGTTCTGTGTTGCTTTGTGAGTTTCACACTTGATGCAATCTTGATATCCAAAGTTTACTCTATGTTTCATTTTAATGTTTATTGAAATAAACTATAAACAATTTGTTAAGCATACTTTCCACAATACTAAATAATTCAGTCTACATTCAAAAATGTCAAATTACCATTTGGCCCATATGATGATCTTGTTATGTCGGTGAACTGTTTGCAAGCCTCCAAGTTTCGGTACACAGCCTCATCAAGACCACTGTAATGCTGTAAATTAGGAAATATTAATATAGAAGTAAGTTTTCAATTGCTTTGACAAAAAAATTGGCTAGCAACAAAATTTTAATGCAAGCAGGCTTGTTTGTGGTTTTAATTCTGCCCTTTGGATTAAACCCAAGCATGAATTTGTTTCAGAATCCATCAGATGGGATGCCAATGTGAATGTATGTTTTAAAAGAATGTTATGTTATGTAAATTGCCACACCAAAGTAGATTTAACTACTTTAATTTCATTTGTAAGTTTGCATTGAGCAGAATCTATGATATCAAGGTAAAATCCTTGGTTGCATTAAACAAATTGGCATCTGGTACAAAAGTAGCCATCGATGATGATAAAAACACTATTCCAAATTTTGTAAATATTTGGTTTTAATGTAATTGTGTAGAATTGTACTTAGGACTAACGGATAAGTAAATGAAAAATGGACTGAAACTGTGGCTACTGAAAATAAGCTTGTTTTATGAAAAATCTGAACCAACTCCATCCTAAGACCTGTGGTCCTAAAGCGCATGTTTCATCGGGTTTGTTGTAAGATCATGGAAAGATTTTTGCTAAGCTCTAAATTTTTTCTAACCAAATTAAAATACCTTGGCTCCCTCCTTCATCATACTTTGCAAAACTGTTCTTGGTATTGACATAGCCATGGCTGTAGCTTTATTCGAGCGTCTTCAACTATTACTTTCCGTCACACCTTCAAATGCTTAGGCCCATCTGCCTTCATGTGCTCAAAGGGTCTGGGTCGAGAGCGTCCAGAAGCTTCCACAGGATCCCTGAATGGGAGATGATAGTGGGGGTAGGGAATTCGAATTCATTTTCATCTATTTTCCATTGTAGAATGAAATCCAATATTTATTGCAAAGATATAAGATAATCATCAGAATGGCTTGCAAGTTGGTATTTTTTTACTGCATGAACCGCGTAGTTCTTCACATCGAGGGGCAAATCATTGCATGGAAATCTTTGCTAGAAATCCTAATGTTTAATCTGTAAATCCCCAGAAACATTTTTGTTTAAATGGAAACCCTGCTCGATATATACAGGAGTAAACTGTCTCTCGCCTTAAATTTTCTTCTTAGATACAACTCTTTTTTAACAGAGGTTTTATAGGGATGATGTCATACCCCGCAGGTTTTCACGAGTTGCCTAGCAAAATCTAGTTGGCAGTCAGCAGCGTAAGTTAGTTGGTAAATCACCCGAGGGTAGTTGAAATAGCAAAATTGGAAGGTTTTTATTTGGTAATGTTAGGGAAAGGATAGGCTCAGGTGCTATAGCTAAGCCTTAGCAAGGGAAAGAGGAGATGGGAAGGAGAGAGAGGAAATATCAAGCTTGTTTATTGTTGTTTTGAATGTAGAATGTAAGAATACCAAATTTGACAATATCCAGGAAGAAAGGAAGAGTTGTGGGAATGAGTTCGTGGGTTGGTAAAGAGATTTGGAAAGGGTGAGCACTGGTATTGTGTGCATGCCTCAGGGGTAGAGATATACTACTGGCCAAGTCAATGCCATACAAGATAAGATGAAATGAGTCGTCCAAATTTAATATGGATGCCCTAAAGTAAGAAGACTAGAAGATATAGGATTTCTGGCGAGCGGCAAAACTTATATTTCCATTTGAATCTTGACATTATTTCAAGGCTAAACTTGTTTCTTTGTTGCTACCTAAACTTCGATTTTACGCCTTTACTGCGGGTGCTAACTTTGGTTGTAATGAAACTTTCTGAATACTAATAGTCTCAAGTTGCAGTGTAATTCTTCCATATTGAATGATCGGGTTTTACATGATAGGGGGAATCGTTGGCTTGGGCATCAGCGAGCTTCACATCGAAATGAAAATCATCAACGACTAAGCTTTTTTAGGAGGAATACCATTCTTTTAAATGTATGGGAGCATTACTCTAGCGTTATATCATTAAGTGCCTAGTGAGACATATAAGAAGCAAATAAATTCATCAAAGGAGGTTTTAAAGACACAAAGTAAATCTCTCTGGAATTGGCCATTGAACTCATAGACGTGTCTCCCGGGGAGACCAGATGCCCCCACCTTTCAGCAACATAGGTTAGGTTTCCATCAAAAGCTTACGGGGTTGCCCATTTTACCTTCCATGTGCCTCTTTCTTTTAAAAGGAATGGTGGTTTACTGAATGACTTGACTGTGATGAAGTTTTGAAAGTGTTGTTACTGAAAAGATTGACTTTTTAGCTGTTGTCGACGCTTTTGCCTTAAAAAGACGCTCGTAAAGTGGTACTGTAAAGATTTTGAAAATTAATGGGTAAAAGTTTAAATAAAGTATATCAGAAAGCAGGGCCGCAAATCCAGGGGGACAGGGGTACTGGAACAACCCCCCCCCAAAAAAACTCTGGAGCAAAATTATCTTTTTTAGAAATTATCGTAATTTCCTTCTATAGAAAGGAATCCCTGGTAGCTGGGTTAGAACTAAACTAAGTTTTTCTGTGTTATTGCAACAAACCTCTGCGACTACGTCATGGTGCCAAGTGCGAGTTGACTATTGTTGATGGTCGTTGTTCATGTATGCATAGTGGCGTCGAGTCGGTGACTGTGCCAAGGAACGAATCACCCAAAATATCTTATCCTCTGGATTTATTCTAAAAAATATGTAAGAAAAGATTCGTTTCAGTCGCCATGAATCTCGACAAATCCAAATTACACACACATCCATTACACGCCTTTTTATAAAGATCCTAACTCAAAATCTAATTCTAAAAGTTTCTCATTTCTGAACCACTTTTAGTCGAATAGTGGAACCAAGACCCCCACAATAGCTCCTTAATTTAACTGCACATTTAGTGACATGAAAAGAGCATAGGCACAAGAAAAAAAAATTTGAGTTTTGCTTTTAACTGTAGCTAAAAAATAGTGCAAGGGACAAAGAGGGCAAGAAACAAAAATGATTTGTGCAAAAACACTACGTCAATAAAAAAGTACCTTTGCATTTAATAAAGGAAGTGGCAAGAAAGTGGTAATGACTACACTCTCTATTATAAGAATACTATGAATTTTGCCAAGCCTCAGTATTAATAAGAAATTTTATTTTTGATCCCGAATATGTTTCTGCAGATATATCCTTATTTTTCGATCTGATATTGTTTGAGGAAAAAAGGTTGCTCTTGAATAGAAAGCACAGGTTTTGAAAATGCGAATAATATCAGTATTGCGAATCTCTGTATTCAACATTGCGAAAAAGGCAACTTCTAAAAATATGCACTCTGGGTCAAGGATTCCCCTTTTTTATTCCCTCAACGTCTGTCACTAGAGTTTATGCATGACTCTTCCCCTACCCAATTTCTCCCAAGAAACAATAACCTGTGTTTTTCTGAGGAACATCGGATTGTCATCCTGAGCGGTAAAGTATTTTGTTAAACCTGGTCTGGGAGATGCTTTTTTAGTCTCTCTAGAAGATATGATTTTGTTTCGCGTCGGACCCATCCATGGTGGGTCCTCCTACGCCACTAAACTTGATTCTTAACAACCCAGGTTCATATTCGTACCGCCGTCTCTGAATAATGTTATCCGTTAAATCACGAGAAAGTCAAAATCCTAAGGAATAACTGTACGTACCTTCTATAGAGCAGAACAATTCTTAGTAAGTCCAAAAATCTTGATTTTCGTTTTCTAAGTCGTTTTCCCTTCAAACTGTTTCCAGAATTGACATGACAGATTTACGCCCTGACATAGAGAGGAGAGAAGGGTTCAGAAATCGACTTACTTCGAAGTTTGAATTGCCATGAAACCAAATTTTTCGAGTTGATTTGTAACCGCATCCATGCCATGTATTTTGTATAAATAGAGCCCCAGACCAAAAGTTCATAAGGAAGATTTAGAAAAGATGTAAAAGATCAACATTTTAACCATGCTACAAAGCATAAATCTAATTTTAGCTGTCAACTTCAGAACATGGGCGTTTCCAAGAACAAAAACAGGGCGTGGCCAAATTTTTTTGCGTCTTCGATGCAAGTTCAGCCCGTCAAGGCTTTTGGGGGTCACGTCCCGCCTAGCGGTGGCCCTGCCTGCATACAATGAGGTAAACAATGCGATCCATGTAATTTTCTTGAAAACCCTCTACAGGTTGCGCTGCCACATTTGTTTTGATGCCTACATTCTCGTCACGCTTGACTTATTATATTCAACATAAAGTGCCTGCTGATACAGATATTGTGCCTGCTGAATTAAAAAAACATTTCTTATGGTCTGCTCAAAGCCTTCAAGGCAGATGGCTTCCCAAGATGAATTCACAAATCGAATCGCGGATGAAAGCGACTACAATGCACTAAAGGTTTTTCTAAGCGAAAATTTCATTCCTTTCGAGCCGGTATTCGCTGCATTAAATTTTAGCGATAACACGCCAGGAGTTGAATTTTTCTGGCAATCCATTGCTCAATGCTTAATAGAGCCTATCAGCTGTATATTTTTGAATAAAAACGATAATATTGTTGGCTCGTGTCTGAATTGTCGTTTTCATCCTATATCAGAGTTCGACGACCGATGGACGAAGCATAAACGCCTTCCAGTTGGAACTTCAAAGTTTCATACTGACCGAGCGTACTTAGCGAAACTTGAAGATGGCCTTGTCGAGCAACTTGCTTCGATGGAACAATGTAACAACCCTATGCTACTTTACGCTATCTGTGTGGATAGCAAGTTCAGAGGCCATGGCCTGGGAATCAAGTTGATTGACCTGGCATTCGAGAATGCCCGTCAACGTGGCTACGACTGCATCATAGCACAGGCAACCGCAAAGGCATCGCAGATTCTGTTCAAGAGAACTGGCTTTGATGTACTGAACGTGGTTAAACATGAAGATTTTCTAGACGAAAACGGTACTCGGCTGTTGAACTGCAAGGACGGCACGGACGAAGGGCAGCTGGTTTTCAAGAAACTTTAACCGTTAAAAAGGGAAGCACATGATTGAGGCTGGCCATTCATTGCAAATTCTTCATCCAATGTTGTGATAAAAATAATTTCCTTTAACTCAACCGATACTTAATTTATAAAGATTAAAATAAAATACAATGCTTTATGTATTATCTGAATAGTTTAAATGTGAAACTACGGCGAGGTTTGGAGCGGCCCCCCCCCCCCCGGTATCTCAGTCCTTGGTTGAAGTAAACCCGGTTTTGAAAAAGACATACGAAGAAGACCCCTCTGGGAAATGGTTTATCAAAAAGGCAAACCAGAATTTGTCATGTATGAAATCATAGTCAATAGAAAAACTCTGAAAGCCTCGTTGCCAAAAATGTTAATCAACTGATGAAAATCTATGCAACAGGTTGACGGACAGACTGTATCTCGGAACATATTATAAGATACTGAATGAATTTTGTGCTAATATCGAATGTTTCTAACATAAAGAATCCAATGAAATACCACGAGCAGGTTTAAACAACATAGTTTAAAACAGTTCTTTTTGGAACTTCCTTGCACCTTTGGAAGAATATGCCGGGAAAAAATTGTGCTTTTCACAAGTGCAATGTCTCACAACCACACAAGCATTTCGAAAAGAAACGACGAGCTGTATACTAATACAGGAGGTGAAGGGGGTCTTATAAAGTAATGATTTCTGTTTTGAAATAAAATTAATTAAAAGCAACAATATTATGGCCATAGACAGTAGAACATTTTAAGCGAATAAACGAATTTAAGCTAATTCAAAAGGCGTGTTCGCAAAATATTTCTTTTCGCTTCGCCTTCAAGGGCCGCATTCTCCACTTTTGCCCCAGGGCCTCCAAATTCTCTCGGCGGCCCTGGATGGTAGCACAATTGGCCCTTTGATGGGTTTTGTAAAAGCATAAAAAAGCTTAACACCCACCTTTTTGTCAAAACTCAACAGGCTGCATATTGACTTCTTATTTCATATTTTCATATATTTCATATTTCATTTCTAGGGTTGCCCTTCAACAAAGTTGATTTACAAGGTGCCCTAACTAAAAAATAACAATTGCAATTAATAATACTGGCGAGCCAGGCCCTGGCGGGTTTTGTAAATTGTGGGGCACCGTGCGAAAGAAAATTCCCAACTACTTGTCAGTATTATCATCGATGAATAAAATTTAAAAGAAAACAATCCTTTAACAACCATCAACTACAAAAAGAACATCGTTCCATGTTGCCTTTTTTGTCCAGGTTCTCTTTTTTACGTGGGCCTAGCCATTCTTTTCATTACTCCCGCTTTACGATATTTCGCGCCACTTTACGATATTGGGGACAAACATTGTAAAAAGATCAGTTGCATTACCACAAGGCTGTTCCGAATCAAATTTTCATTGCGTAGTTGATTTAAGTTATTGGATTAGTACAATTAGGCCTTAACAGTATTTTGTGACTTTCTGACTCAGTTTTTCTGTTTATTTTATTTTCTAATTGCTCTGATCATACTACATTGCTTCGATAATAATTACACTTTCGCTTGAGCCAATTTACGTAAATCGGATGTAGAATCTTCATTGGAGGTTAATTTGGCATTAATTAGTTTACAGTATTAATACATTTACAATTCATCTATAGACCTGGGTGTTCAGAATCGCTTTTCTTCTTAGTCTCTTGTGCCTTGTACCTCTGCGGAGAAGTTTTTAAATGATCTTTTGTTTCAAACCACCATTTTATCTACAACCTGAAAATTCTAGTGTGGCCCTGGATGAAACCCAATACATTCGATTATTCGACGCCCGGCATCTAAAGGCCGATTTCCATTTGACGTTTTTGTGCGCGCGGGCGTAGCGCCCAAATTTTAGCATGCGTGGCTAAGTGCTGCTGTCAAGTGGCCGAGCACACACAAAAGTTGAGACCCTACCAGCTTTCTGGCGCTCACAACCGACGCAAAATCGAGACCACTTGATTTTAATTACGCATGCTCAGACTTGGGCGATACCCCCGCGCGCACAGAAAATGTCTAAGGCCTAGGCCGATTTCCATTTTTTGACATTTATTTTATTAAACTGCATTTATTTTTCTGTAATTGGCTGCTCTTCGATTTACACCAAATCATTATTCATTTTCGTTTTCTCCTAATAATTATGTTTCTGAGGACAATATTCACGTCTTTTTCTTCTTTTCTCGATACTCTAGGCCGTTCCCTTCTCATCAAAACATCATGTGACGTAAGAAATTGTCGGCGCCTTTGAAAAAAGGTGATGAACTCGATTTTACTCTGCTTTCGTTCAAAGTAAAATTTCCAATGATAGAGGATTAACAGCAGATAAGCGCATTAAATTCTGCAGCGAAAATGGACAATTTCAGTATGTTACACGATCACATTTCAGCATGTTGGTCCAATATCGAAAAAAGTGATGGTAAAAAGTGATCGTGTAACCCGGCCTTTAAGGAGTCTGAGCTTTAAGCTTCATGCTGTTAGGATTCAAAATTCTTACATTTGACACCACAATCGCCTTTTGTTGAGTACCAAATAAACCGTTTGCTGTTGTAGTGAACTGATGTTTACCTAGGGTACCTGTCGTCATCTTCAAACTGCAGTTTCACCAAGAAGGCGCAGACTCTATGGCATCCATTTTGATTAGAAGACCTTCTGGATTTATTGTTGGGCTTATTCGTGGCAAAACAGGAAAGGTTTTAACTGGAAGACATCTTTTCTCCTCAAGGAATATGGCTTCCAAAGATAAATTCACGAATCGAATTGCGAAAGAAGACGATTACAATGCAATCGTTAATTTTCTGAACGAGAACTTTGTCCCCTACGAGCCAACATTAACTGCATTAAATTTTCGTCCAAACACACCAGGAATGGATCTCTTTTGGCAATCCATTGCTCAATGCTTAATAGAGCCTATCAGCTTCATATCTTTGAATAAACAAGATGAGATTGTTGGCTCTTGTCTAAGCAGTCGTTTTCATCCTATATCAGAGTTGGACGACCGATGGACGAATCGAAAAGTGCTTCCAGCTGGAATGTCTAACTTTGATATTGGTGTAGCGTACGTGTCGCAGCTTGAAGACGGCCTTGTCGAGTGCCTTGCATCGAAGGAACAATGTAACAACCCTATGTTGCTGAATGTCCTTTGTGTGGATAGCAAGTTCAGAGGCCATGGCCTGGGAATCAAGTTGATTGACCTGGCATTCGAGAATGCCCGTCAACGTGGCTACGACTGCATCATAGCACAGGCAACCGCAAAGGCATCGCAGATTCTGTTCAAGAGAACTGGCTTTGATGTACTGAACGTGGTTAAACATGAAGATTTTCTAGACGAAAACGGTACTCGGCTGTTGAACTGCAAGGACGGCACGGACGAAGGGCAGCTGGTTTTCAAGAAACTTTGACTTTAAATTCCGGGGTCCGAGACGGCCCATTGCCGTGTATTATTTTCTTTTTCAAATATTGCAAAAACAGTAGTTATTGAGTGAGGCATAATTTTTTAGGGGTAGAACACCCCCAAATCTTCTACAAACTCCATTTTGTTAGGCAAAAGCTCAAGCTGGTGATGTCGAGAGAACTTCGGTAATACCACATTAATCCGGTATTTATATCATGTTCTTCTTGCCACCAGTGGTGGCTCCAGCCTGGGATAAGTGGGGGGAGGGGGGACAAAAGGTGTGTCAGGGACAACGCCCTTTTGGACCACGCCCTTTTCCCATGTTTGAAACATTTTCTTCCGGAGGAAACACCTGTTGTCTCCCAAGAAATGTCATTTACATGTGACGATCTTGATAACGTACATACTCCCCCCCTGAAGTTTTCTTATCAGGTTTGCAAGAATCTCAAGGACCAACTTTCTGGAAAAGTAGGGGGGGCTAGTCCCTCTATTCCCCCCCTCCCTGTGGCTCCGCCACTGCTTGCCACCAAGGTCTCGTGATGGTCCCAGGGAAAGAGACAAAGATAAAACGCTGATTTAAAAGCTCCAAAAGATTCTTTTTCAATTCTTCTATTCTCAATTGTTGACGACAAGTATTGAATGTTTGATAAGCAGGCTCAAAATCTTCAAAACCTGGAGATTTTAGATTTTTGCTTAAAAAACAGGGCGATTTTGGCCAAAAACAGGGAGATCCCCGGAAATTGTTGAATCAAGATAAAATATTATGTTGAACTATGATGAACTATTATTAGGCTGAATTTATAAGCAACATACCTGTAAAAAGGGCATTGGGCACGAACACATTTTTGGTTTACCTCAGTGTCCTTCAAGCGCGGATCCAGCCTGCATTCTGACCTATGCAAAGGTTGTCAGAAAGAAAAGCCACGCCCTTTGTGTTGGAAACGCCCAAATTTTTCTGAATAAAATCAGTATCATTGATATTGAATTTGGGGTTGCAAAAAGGAATTCTAAAGAAACGACTCGCAAAGAGAAGACTAAATTTACCTGCAATTCGAAGGAAAAACTTTAGGGTTGCCCAACCCCGATAGGATTCTGTGGAGAGGCCGAAAGATAGTCAGCAAAATATATACCCTGTTATCTGCATGTTGTTGGTATCAAGAATTTACCAAAGAAGCTATCGATTAAAAATCTTGATAGTCTACATTTTATGTTTTTGTTTTGAAAATCTGTCTTATGCTTCTGCATAAGTTGCTATAGTCTGGATCCGCCTCTGTGACCTTGGTAACGTTTAGCTAGCTATCCTTACATTATTATGTAATTTTGTATACCTATTATTATCTTAGAAGTTGTATACTTTTAAAGCTTATACAATTGTTGCTGAATGGAAAAAAAGAAAAAGGTAATCTTCACTACCCTTTTTCGAATTTTTTACTAGTTTGCAAACACTAACAAGAATGTTATCGTGTTGAACGCCATTGCAATCATTTTTGTTACGAGAAAACCTCTGGTGAAAGACATGGAAGAAACAGGGAGAAAATCTAAAAAAAATTGAAGATCGAGAAAAAGCAAGCAAACCTTGGATCTCCCGGCGTAACCTAGATAGTTTACTGGTCTGTAAAATCTTGGCATTGCTGGAGAAAGCACAAACTTCGGTGTTTCTCAATTTGCATTGAAATAGATAGAGACTGAAAATTCGCTTTAAAATTGGTCGACTGAATGTTCGAGAATTCTTTCCCCTACCCCTACCCTATAGAATGCGACTGTAGATTGTGTAAAAAATTTATTGCTGGGTTAGGTTTTATTTAGAACATTATACCTTAAACCTTTTTAATATTGTATCATATATTTTTATTTCATACTAACTCTTTATTGATAGTTGGCCTTAATTAGCTTCTTTATAGCTATCAGCTGTTCATTTAGTACGCCAACTTTAAACAAATTATTTATTATTATTATTATTAATATTATTATTCGTGGATTTATGTATGCAAAAAAGATCAGCAAAGCGTTAAAATTTATAACCTTACATACCCTGGGTGCCAGAGTCTTTAGTCTCAATAATATCTTATTGAGCAAGAATTATTCTTTGCCACCGCAGCCGAATACAATACTTTATTCCCGGATTCATGAGGCTCTGGATCCCAGGGTAAACGTTACATAACGTATAGAGAGAGCAACTTGTTTGTTCATTTCTAAAAATGGCATGACCATGAAAGCACACTTTAAAGTAATGATCGGTATAAGTACTCGCAGACGAAATTTAACTCTCACTGTAGCCTGACAACAAGCCATTATTATGACTTTACTATTGGGCATTTCAAAATATTAACAATTCCATCTCAAATTTCTAGCAAGTATTTTTGCAGCTATTGACACACCGTTCCCAGCAGGATGGTAAATCCATTATTTGCAGCAATGATAAAACAACAATAAAATTTTTTTAACTAAGCATTTTTAGTTGCTCCTTTTTTTGAACGTAACAAAACGACATCAGATCTGAATAAAGCAAGGGTCTTACTCAAAGGTAAGTGTCATAAATCTTACAAATTGAAGATTTTTCTGTTCGACTCCTCAACAAAGGCATTTTAATTTTTAAGCATCATACCTTATTGATGAGGTCTGATACATGAAGCCAATCTGATCCAGAATGACGAAAGAAGTCGCTATATTCAGCTTTAAATTATTTTCTTTCAAAATGTAATACTTTCAAAAATAGACAGCCATGTTATATTTCCGAACAAATCAGAATATTTTCGAAAAAAACAGTTTAGCTTTACAGGGGTGTTGTTCGTCCCCTCTGATCCCTTCTATCTCTCCACTGCCCTTTGCTGATTCAGATGGGAGATCTTGACTGGATCCCTGTCCCACCGAATTTACCTATGGGAACGAGGCCAATATAACATGGGGATAGTTTCCAGAAAATTCTCTAGACACGGTTTTTTCGCTCTCTGATAAAGCGAAGAGAACTTGGCTATTGTAGCATGGATAGCGACAGTTTGGTGTGTTACAATCGCGGTTGTGGAAAAAGATTCAAAGAAGATGAAAACGTAGAGGGTAAGCCTATACAAAATGATATAGAAGTTGTGTATTTGCATCAGGCATTAACTTTATTTAGGCCCTGGTGGTACAATTTCAGGCCAGTTTAGTCTGATAAGCTTGCATATCTTCTTTCTAACCACTAGCCAATTTCCCAAGAGATTTCGTCGGCGGGTAAGACAGAGACTCTTCAACGAAACTGCGGTGAAAAATTAGTTTGATTTTTCTTCCGTTGCATGCAGAAAGTGCACTACACAGTTAATCAAAATACATCTATCTGAAATTGAATTAGCTTGCAGTAGCTCTGGTAAATGGCACACATATCAATTTCCCAAGAAACATAACTAAAAAAAGATAGTGGTAACTTCTTTGACCCAACTATTCAGTCTTGAACTACCTCAAACATAAAGTACACTTGATAAATGTTTTAAAAACAGTCAACAACAGGTGCGCAAACTTTCTGTGATAATTACGAACTTGGCTGACCTCCTGGTAATTTTTCAGTCTGGATTGAAGATAAACAGTAGACTTTCTTGTTTAACATAGAATCATTCCAAACAAATAGTGGAGCTTTCATTATATTTCAGTGGCTGATTGTTAATATTGAACTATTTAAACTCACTCGTGTATTTGTTATTTAGCTGAAGGTAAGAATAGCACATCTCAAAATGTTCTGAAATTCTGTAATTTAATAGCACAACATTGTCAAAAACAGAACAATTTTCCTGTTAAAACATGGCTAGTCTTTCAAGTACACTTCATATCCTTCATTGAAATGCCCAGAAAAGCACTCAGCACATAAATGTATAGGTGTATCAGGGGCAGATACAGGGTGTCGCACAAGTCACACGGAGGACCGTAAGATTTTCAGAATTGAATTTTCGTCTTCAGTCTTCAAAATTAGAAAATCATCTTTACCATAAACCTGAATTCTCCTCCTTATAATAAATACATTTGACTCTCTTTATATAATAAACACAGGACCGACCTTGGTAGATCTCACACTCAATTCTACGATTTAATTCAATCAAGAGGAAATTCACAGACAGTCCTAGACCGTGAACAGAATGATTTTTAAATATGCCGCCCGTATATACAAGACTCTTTGTTATGCAAGTATTTTAAATTTTCACCAATCACGAATCTCACCAATCAAGTTTCAAGTTTTCACATATTTGTGTAGCATGAAAAGTCTGTAAACACTATGTTAGATTACTGTGCCGCACAACAACTGGCAAGGGAAGAAAGTGAATGAGGTTGGAAGATGTGAAAGAGAAGAATCTCAATTTCCTTATCTATACTGAAGAGGTGCACAGGGGTTGTACGATTCTGGAAACATTCTTGAAAACTTTAGAATGGCAGACAATTTTACCCTTTCAGAGCTGGCTAAGCATTAAAAATTTCCCCAGTCCCAGCGCCACCCTCTGAATTAATGCATGACTTACAAACCTTGTTGGTGTTGTAACTTCGACTCCTAATGAGAAGAACGTATAATTGAGGCTTTTCATGGAAGAAAGTGTATCAGTCTTGATTAGCAGGACAAATCGCATTTTGAACATAAACACTGACCAGGCATGAAAATAATATTTCAGACTAATAATGAAAATGACTTACTTGAGCAAGGTTGAATTTTTTTTTGACATGGTAAACTTCAGGGTTTTTTGCCTTTAAAATTAGACCTAATTGCTCTGGTTCCCGGTGGCCGGCCCCCAAAATGTCTTTCTGAAAAGTACCCCCTTGGTTGAAATGTAGATTTTTCCAACACTGGATGTTATTTGTTGTTGTCCTCATATTGAAATTTGTATAAAACTGTGTTTCAAACTAATAATTGTAACAACTTACGAAATCTGCCAGTCATTATGCTTTTGACTTATCCAATTTAAGGAAACTGTCAGTATCATCCTGGTGCTCCAATTTTCCATGAAGGTTATAAGGTATGTTTCTTTAGAAATTCCTAATTTTGCTTTTAAATTTTTATAGATGGATTACAATGCATTGCTAATTTATAAGTTCCTTGTTAATTTAATTACAAATTCATTTATACTTTCAAATAGATAAAAATCTTGATAAATTATCTATCTGTTTGATATTGATCTAAATATGTTGTGACATTGCAAATGTTAACAACTGTACCAAATCAGTCTTTGAATTATGAAAATAGGCACACGTGCAGCCTTTGGCACATCTTGGTTATTTTGCGCATGCGATGGCGTGAGATTCAAACCACTTTTTTATCGGTTGTTTCTCATTCCTTTTGTCAAAAACTGGGTGCTGCTTTCAAGGAGTCCTTTGGTGTAATAAACTAACCAGAAACCAATGAAATTGATGGAAAAATTGATCTTGTTCTTCTTTAAAGATGTTAAATTTAATTAGTTATTAATAAATTTTCTAGGAAGTAATTTTTAGAATCATTTTATAATCATTTAATGATATCTGGATTGAAAAAAAAACAATTGCTCATAGACCCTACTATCTATCGAGAAATTACCATGCAGCTTCACTGACATTAAATTTAGCGGGATATCATAGCCTCACTCTTTTCTTCATCATAGCTTTCTTCAGTTTCCTCCTCTTTCTCTAGCTTCGGTTTCTTTGATATACCGTTGCCATTATCAAGCTTTTGCTTTCTGCTCGTCGAAAGATAGAGCTCTGTTGCCTTTTCAAAATATTTTCTCTTTCTCCTTCAGTCCATATATCATCATTGATTGCAATACGAGGTGGCATCTCCATAACACTGTGTGACATTTGTAGTCTTCTTTCTGACATTAACACCCTGAAAATGCTGAAAGTTCTTTCTACTGAAAAATTTGAGCTAGAGATCAAATTCATAATCTGTGCCAGAATGCACATGTTGGGGGTACTTGTCTGCCCTGTAACAAGCATATTTTGCCACAGCTTTCTTGCTTCTATTCCCGATTATTCCATTATTTCCCCAACCAATAAATGTCGCCAGCTGCACTTTTTTTCTTTTTGCCATGATCACTGAAGAACAGAATAATCAAGAGGGAAGACTTCTCTTGGATCGAAACTTTTAATTGCTGAGTTTTGACAGTTTTGATTGCAGATAGTAATCTGGCACCCCCTTTGCACCCCCTTTGCACCCCCTTGGTTAAATAACTGTTATGTTAAGCGATCTTGTTGTAACTACTTTGTGATGCCGTTGTTTAATCCCATATGGGAATGCTTAAACCCTAGAAAACGACAGAGCTGCCTTTGAATTTTGCTGCTGCTTTAGAAATCTTTGAAACATAAGCAATTTTTAAGAAACTTTTATGGTAAATTCTTTGTTTTGCGTGTGCGATGATTTGCACGCCTTGGATTATTTGGGTGTGTGGGGAGGCACCAATGCGATCGCACGCCTCATATTACAAAAACTGCCAAACGATTATCAGTTGATAAAATGGCTAAGCATTTTTAAGTGAATATTTTATTTGTAGAGCTGGGGATGTTGTAAAAAGAAGAGTACAGATTTTACAGAGTTCCTTAACATGCCAGTAAGTATTGCAGTTCTCACACAAGAAATATTTACAATCAACTTGAAACTTCAGTGATACCAAAGACGATCTTGTTGACATTAAAGTGTCAGTTGACATTATATGTGAGCATACTTATCCAACATGGATTGAAAGTCCAAGGCTTGTATACAATACAGACCTGCCTAGGTAAAGCCAATATAGCTAAACTGAAATGTGAAGATGTCTCAAATTCTGATCAAAGTTTTCTAAAATGGTCATGAAAGGTTGGTTATGTGTTTTTTTCTGGCAAATTTGATGCCTAACCCTTTTATGAATATGAAGCTGCTCTTTTCAAATTAAAAATTGAATTGAAACATTCACTAAGCACTCTGAACATATTTCATTTTTCAATGCTTGTGATTTTATTTGATATTAAGCAATTAGTTTCTAGTTTCAGAGTCTTATCTAGTTTCAGAGTAATTTCAGAGTTAACAGTGAATCACTTACTGAAGAATAATGCAGTTGTCTATTGATAACCATATATTGTAACATATAAATCATTCATTTATTGAAGGGTTGCACCAAAGGATTTCATAATAAAGAAAAACCTGAGCAACCTTTGAAAAAAGTTGATGCTCCATTAGAGGTTGGAGAGGTACACTTCTTTGATGATGTCTTTGTACCATGTGTTGATATTGGTTGTTAAAAGTTATGTTCTAATTGGTGTTGAATGATGAAAGGGTCATAGTTTCCTTGGTAAGCTGCTGAATTCATTAGATTGCACCCCTATACACTTTTAGAAGAAACTTCAATAACTGAGAGCAGCACATCATTTACATTATGTTAACAACGAATCATTCACCATACATAAATTGCACTTCTGCGATTTATCAAGTTTCCCTGTTCATTCGATAATTCAGCAGGCAACAACTGAAGCATACAATACCAAAAGATGATTATTGCCACTTTTGAAGATAAAAAATTAAGCCGTAATTGAATTCAGAATTCTTTATTTGGTTCATTTACCAATTCTAATCCATTTCTGCTGATTAGATAAAAATAGATGAAGAACTAATTGCAACCAAATTTATACAAATACTTCTTGCTACACCGCTATAATCAAAATTTTCTGAAAATTCCCCAAACTTGAAAGGGACCATAAATTTTTATAAACAAAAGATATTAAGTTGAAATTTTTGAGTTTCTTGTTATTAGATGAAAGCTATTTCTCACAAAATTGATTGCATTCTGAATAGTTGCTACACCATCTTGATGATTTGACATGATATTACCCAATTATCAATACATTATTCTGCCTTAATTTAAGGGACTATAAGCAAATCAATGTAAGGTAAACCTGATTGTTTTTTATGCAGGTTATAGAGCATGGAACAAAACAAATGCAACAAAGTAGAACAACAATGAGTGAAGAAAGGCCAAGGTATCAATTTAAGATTTTTGTTATTATTTCACAGGGAAAGTGATATTTTCTATAAATACAAAATGAAATATACTTTCAGTGACAGTCATGATTTAAATTTAAGCAGCACTCTTTCTTGACAAAATTGTCATTGGAGATGTCAAAGCAGTCAAAATTTGCCACTAGTGAAGCTTATTCAGTCAGGGTTTTTGTAGAAGAGGTGGATTTCACTATCATGTATGCATAGAAGTAACTCTTTTAAGTAGGTATCCTGTTATATACGTCTCAGCGTATTTTGCAAAAGCATTTGTTTCTAAATATTCAAGTAGTCTTTTTAACTGGTGCAGCATTATTTGCTTTTCGCCTGTTTTATGAGAATTTAGGGTTTGAAATGGACAATAGTTTTTGGGAAAAACAAGGATATTGTTTTTATGCTTTAAGCTATTTTTGTCAAACAACTCGCCAGAAATGTCATCCCAGAGTTCTTTGTACTTGAGAGTTATCAAAACATTCTGCAAGAAATAAGGCTAGAGTCTAAAGAGAGCCAGACATAGTATTTATAATTTTTATAGATCACTGCAAATCAGCATCTTTTAATATTCAAGTTTGAATATTTCAGTGATGATTTACCAAGGATAAGACTTAAGGCAATTGTCAGCTCATCACTCAAATCGGCTTTGCAGAGGTACCATGAACAGCAGCAACAGAGGAAGGAGCAATTAGGCAATGAAAGTAAGTCTTTCTCATTTACTTTTCAATATCGCCAGCCTCGAACTGCTGGTTTTACCACTTAGTGCAGTAAATTTCGAGCAAATGGAATGCAGCATGTGTGCAAAGGAAAACAGCGGTTTTCTCCGTCTCCACGTAGTCTCTCCGCAGAGTCTTAGTGCCCTTTTGGTTTTGCCTCTAATCTGATTTTTTATTTTGCTAATGGAGGGTAACCCAATATAATTTATGAATGGATCCCAGTAAATAAATTTAGGCAGCGAGTTTTTAGAGAAAAAGAACGTCGGACATAATTTTCTTGAATAGTATGTTTATAGCTATGGTTTTTGAATAAAGTTCTGATCGAAAACATGTAAGTAAGTTTCAAAAAACAGCAGTTGTATTTTATGTTACTAAAATCATCATTTGAATGTCCACTTTGGTGCATTGTGGCTCGAAAAGGATGTTGCAGCCTCGTCTTCCCCTAGTCTTTGCAAGCAGGCTTGCGTTCATCAATGAATGCTTTGTAAAAGCAATTGAAAGCTCGTTTTCTTTAAGTTTTAAGAATGTAGCTTGATAAGCCATTTCCTTGAAGGTGGAAGAGCAAATTTTGTCAAAGACTGCTTAGATTTTATATGTGAAGCTAGCTAAGTATTTTCCTCAGGAATAAGTTGTAGATGGCCCCCGCATAGATCTGGATCAGTAGTCTGTGTTTTGTTTCTAGATAATGAAGATGCTGTTCTGCCTGGCGCATCATGTAAACATAATGGCTGTAATATGGTATGTAGAAAGCCTTCAAGTCTTTTTCTATTCATAATTCTTGCAGAATAATCCCAGTTTACTTTTAAAAACGTCCTAAATTCGTTTAAGGAATTGTAACCACATGTTTGAATTTAAAAGCTTAAAAAAGAACTCCAAGGACAATGCACGGGTGTTTCAAGATGAGCAAAAGACAGCAAGCAAATAAAGGCTGCCGATAGCATTGTCTTATTGGTTAACCCCAACATTATCAACAGACAAACTTTCATTTTATGGTGTGTTTGAGAAGCTTCATAAACTACAGTGCTTTGAGTTTTTGCGGAAGAGAAAGACTGAGTCAGTACTGGGGGCCACAGATGATGCAGTAATGCTCAACGAAGCATGTCAGATTTCCCTTGATTTTTTAGACAAGAAGCTGCTAAGGGCCTTAGAAATTTTTCTTTAACATGGTGTAATCAATGACGAAAATTCATTTTAAGACGTTTTGTAGGACCTTCCTTCAAGACGTTGAACGACTTCGAACGCTTTAAAAACCTGTAAAAAGTGTTGAACAATCAGTTCCAAATGAAATATGTTTGTATTATGCTAGAAAAACACGACAGGGTAATGATTGACAAATTCATCCATCTTAACAGCCTGTCCAATTGCTCTTATTACACATAAATGGACAATAGGATATACTTTAGCAAAGGGGTTTTCGGAAGAGGAGATTTCTCCTCGCTGTTTTTCAAACACCTAAACAATAACACAGTAAAACCTCCCCTGGTTCAGTTAATACAGCCATCCAACTTTAGTTCAGATATTGCTCCAGTCTCATGGCAATGTTTAGTCTAATACAATATTTCCTTTCGGAATAATGCTCTATATAGCAGAATTATTGTATTCAAATTTTTCTGAGTGAACATTTTTGCGATATAGCTTTCTTATATACTTTCTGTAATTTCCCAAGACTGTATGAGTCGAAAAGCACCTAAAGAGAAATTCAGTACCTTTTTTGTCTATCGAAGAATCTCCTTAAATCCAGAAAAAACCATTAGAATCTTCAGATCCTTAAGGAATCTTTGGAATCTCGAAGAAATCTCGGAATCTTATCCAATATTTGTGACAATCTTAGAGATTCTTAGGGAATTTTAGGGATGCTGTTCTGAGGAACGATTTGCCCTCTGTCTTTCGATATCTTTCCGTCTCTTGAAAAACAATTGTTTTTGTTTTTTAGACGTTTGTTGATGAAACTAGTAACAAGGAACTTTGTGAATATCATCCTGGTTTTCCTATATTTCACGAAGGGTACGAATGCTTATTTTTAAAGTGGAATGCAGACATGATGGCAGAGCCTATAGAACAAAACATTTTTAGCTGTTTAAAAATAATGATTAAGACCACAGATTACTGAAGATCAACTAAGTAACTTTTTTCCTTTGAATTATTGACACTGTCCTTTTTGCAAACATCTAACACTGCATCTAGTTACTCCCTGGGACCAATTTGTTTTGATTTGGGATTGGCTCGTTTTGCAGTACCTTTTTCCACGCACACCTTCATTGTATAACCCAAACCCACTTCCCACCTTCCTGCCCAAGATGCACGCCTACTGATGTTTATACCCTAGAGTTATGCTATGAAAAGTGAATGGAAGTGAAGTGGGGGTGGGGGGGAAGTCTTCTATAGATCTTTGATGCAGGGTAAAGAACTCAGTTACTTTTTGTGTTACGTCAGAATGGTCAGACCCTTTCGTCTCATAGTGGCACTTTAGTTGCTCAGCTCATCTAAATGGCCTTTAGGATTTTTACTTTCTGTAAGAAAGTTTATCCTTTTGTTGTGTTTTTAAGCGGTCTTAGTTTTGTATTATAATGCTGTCAACTTTTAGGATTTCATTTTGTTTTTTAAGGATTTTATTGTAGCCCTAGTACATTTTGTTTATGCAATGGAGCAAATGCCTAATTCGATAGATAAATACCTTCTTTTGTCTGCAAGTTTCTGATCTAGATCTCACATTTATATTTTTCCAGATATAAATATTGGACATGTTGCAAGAAAAGAACTTCCGATTTTTCCGAGTTTCTCAAGCAAGTTGGATGCAAAAAAGGCTCGCATGAATGGATGAAACCTAGTGAGGTTTGATTATCATGTTGCTTTTTTTAAATTGCCACTTTTCTTATTTAAATTTCATTGAATAGGACAGGTAAGGCCGAACAAAAATCTTATTTAAATTCAACAAAACAGATAGGCCTAGCCTATGTGAAAGCTCTTGACTTTTGAACGTATGTTTCGCGGTCTTCCTTGACGCGATTCTAATGCTGACTGCCAACTTGCTGTATTTGAAATAAAGTCTGGCCGTTGCGTAGTGCTATCATGGCGCAATGTAACGCTACTACATTTCTTTACCACAATTGAATATCAAATAATGCAACTAAAGAAACATCTTTTCTGATCGGATGTATTTGATTTTTCTCTGCATATCAAGTGACTGAATTTCACCCGCAACCTTTTTTAAGTTTTAAAAATCAGGAAACTTCCCCATGTTTCGAAATTGATTTTTAACGAAGTAGAATTTGTTTATTTACAGGAAGCCCAAAAGAAGTCAGCTTGCAGGTAAACTGTTTTTCTCATTTAAATAAAAGAACAAGCAATAAAGAAATCTTTTTATTGCTGATAATGTTTTAGAGCTAACCTTGCGAATGTCGAGAAGAAAGAAATAGAAACTAGCAAAGATTTTTTACAAGGCCAATTTCACCATCACCTTTTCGTTCCATGATATGTATTAATTGTATAATGCTCGCCCAAGTTTTGAACTGTCAGCTGCGAAATAAATTGACACACCAACAAGTTTTTTGCCTTTTTAAAAAAGTGAATGTTTGAAGCCATTGGTGCAAACATTTTAATGATATGTAGCATGACACTATTTCTAATGTTTAATTCTTTTATCAAAATCTTCACTTCAACAGTTTGTTGCCTATATTGTTCTAGGTTTTTGATAGCCTTAATTGGTTGGCTTTTGATCTTTTTTTTAAAAAAATTCCTCCAGATATGACTGGCATCAGACAGGTCCCTTTGTTTATATTTCGATCTATGCAAAAACGACCGATCCTGAAAAAAGTTACATCGAAGTCAATCCAACCAAGGTATGTTTACGATGGTCTGATACTGATTTTCGTTCACAATCGTTTCTTGCCACTGAAAATTTAAGTCCTTTACTCATACAAATTGGATTCTCTTGTTCAAATGCCACTTTGATTTATTCAACATACGCACAGAGAATATAGATTTAAGAACGAAATCTTGTTCCATGAAACTAGCCCTACTCTGTTTCAGTATGTAATTTCCTTTCCAATTTGATTGAATGGTAAGAGAGACTGTACTTGAATGGTTACCGTATTTCCTTCAAAGAACGCCGCGGCGTTCATTACAAAATCAAAATTTGGGACGCGGCGTTAAATAGAGGGCGGCGTTTGTCAAAGTTTGTCAAATGAAAGATTACAAGACAAGTGCGATGAAAAAAGATAAAAACAGACTTTAAATAATATTTTCTTTTCCCAAAAACACGTAATAAAGATTGTGTGAAAAAATGCTTAGAGTTCACAAAAGATGTGTTTAGGTTATGGAAATGCCAAGGAATGTTGACATTCCTGTCTCCGTCAGAGTCCTCGTCTTTATGACATATCAACTTTCATAGCTTTCGAATAGTAAGCGTATAAACTATTCATTACTTCTTGCTTGGAATTGTTTCTAATTAACGCCGCTTTTCAAGATGCGGCGTTTAAAAGAGGGCGGCGATTATCAGAGGGCGGCGTTTTTTACAAATGGTTGGCTTAAGGTGCGGCGCTCAATAGAGGGGCGGCGTTTATCAGAGGGCGGGGTTCATTAGAGGAAATACGGTAGTCCATTAAAAGGATAATTGTCTTATGCCAACAATCTTTTGATGGTACAAAACTGTCTTATTAATTGTCTTCTTAGCCAACCTTTGGTCTTATTAATCTTACTTTTGCCCCAGTTCGTGAAAAATGTTTTTCTCGCCGATTCGCGAATATAGGTCTCTGCGAAATATTTATCTGCGGTTTATATGAACTTTTTTGCTTGACACTCTACATGTTATTGATGTCAGTGTAGCGGTTACGACATTGTTATCTGTAAGCCCTAATTAGAAATGCATTGAAACAAAGTTTGATGGTTCTTACTTACCAGAAAACTCATGGCACAATAGCCGCTAGAGATTGATCTAATTGTGATTTGGTTTTTTCTTTCCTTCAAGCTACACGCATTCATCGCATTTAATGGCGGTACAAATATCTTCGAATTAGAGCTGACTTTAAATGGGGTATGTTGCCTATTTCTCTTTCTTTATCAGTTTTGGAATGTGTTGATCGCAATACATCAGCCATTTGCTTTGATGCTTGTGATGCCACCTGGCTTCTGATGGACTGCTTTCAAAGACATCACAACAGCGCTGTTTTCCCCCCGATAATGGTCTATTGGTAAAGGCTTTCTATCTATAAGACTCGGAATAACAAAATATAATCGGTCTTTACTGCCGCAAAGCGTAATTGTTTGGCCAGGGTGCAATCGTTAACCATTTTGTCATCTAATGAGCTCAAAGTTCTAGGGAGAGCACAGACGCCCTCAAAGCAACAAACAGAGTAGGGCCTAAAACTTTTACCTTAAAGTATTTACGAAAATAGCTTTTTTGTAGTCAGCTTATTTGATGTCAGCTAGTTTACCTAAAAACAGCTAATGCGAAAGTTATTCGTGGATCGTGGGATATCGGCTGAGATGCATATTATAAAGATAGCACTTGCAAAGGTTTTTCGTTTGCTTTTTCACTCGTGATGTAAAATTTGAACAGTTTTTTGGCGGTACAGAACTTAAAAATGGCTTTGAAAAAAGCAAACATTTTACAGCATATTGGCCATAAACTTTTCCGTCTGACACTACTCAGAGCATAAAATGTCAGAATAAGGGTCCGAAAGAACACGATGGAAAATACATACCCAGTTGTGGATCGAAATAGGCCAACCTGGCCAACCAGAAAAACGCAAGCACATGACCGGCATAGTTGTCCAATCAGTGCTGCCTGCCTGTAGAAAAATTACCAATGGAGTCCAAGAGAGATAATGAACTCCTTTTGTCTACACAATGGCTGCTTTTTCATTTGTATGTAGATCGATTTCAAAACTACTAGATGAAAAGACGACCGGGCTCTGCCAATTATCTGAAACATGTCGTCATTATAGAGTTTTGCACAATCTGGGTTATCTAAAAGATGTTGATCGATGGCAGAATCACTTGTTTTAACAGTGTTTCTAGACCTACAAGATCGAGGAGGCTGTTCTCTTTGAGGGGCAGTTTTGTTTCTTATGTTGGAAGGAACGTGCAATTTTATCCTATCCCCCAATCTTTGGGTTGAGCCTCATTCGTAGCCAGAATCATACTGGCACGTGAATTCATGAAAAGCGGAACTTTTTTGGTTGGTAGGAACGCGATCATTTTGATGTTTGCTTTTTTCAAAGCTATATTGATGTAAAATAACACGCTTCTGTTTTTTAGCATTAGGAAAACGATATTTCTCGTTCGGAAATCTTTTACTACCTCCCTGATTTCCAGTTATCTCTCATTGTTCCGAAAGGGCATTTAGTGACGCAATGGCCCTTGTCTTGCAGGTAATTGAACCTGAAGCTAGCAAAGTCGAATTTCTTGGAACAAAAGTTGAAATAAAGTTAAAGAAAAAGAGTGCCTTTGCCTGGAGGGATCTGGAATACAAGTCAAGAGACGTAAATAAATCCTGATATCTGAGACTTATATCTAGTGTCCCTGTTTGCTCAGTACGAGAAAGGATAGAAGCCATTTTTCACATCGTCTCTTTTTACCGTGTGTCTGAGAGATACAAAGAATTATCAATTGTGATTTCTTTTAGTTCCTGTTCCTGTAGTTGTCATATTTAGATGTTGTATGCTGAAGGATTTTGTCAAATTTAGCAGTTGCTGATTTTGTCATTGTCAAAGAAAACAAGTCATAGGGTGGTTTTGATCACGAGCATCAGATGGCTTTATGGTTGAATTTTATACGGTTATAGACAAAGGTGCATTGAAAACTGTTAACGCAATTTACAACATCTATTTAACTGGGCAAAAGTGATAGGGGTGTTCGGCACACATTGAACGAGCCAGAGGTGTAGTGTACCGAATTAAAATGTATTAGGCAAACTTGGCTATTTACGTCAAGATGTATGTTTGTTTGAAAGTGGCACAGAAATGGGGAAAATGGCATAGTTGAGGTAATTTTATTTTTGAGAATGGCATAGCTAGATATTTTTGTCTGACAATCCTCAGACTATAAACGTCGGATAATGACCAGGGGCAAGCAGAAATTTGTATCCAGATGTGGTTCGAAAGTAACGTGAGAGCAAAAATGGCGCATGTGATTGGTTCTTTGTTTTTGACTAATGGGCGACCGCCTTGCAGTAAATCGAACACCGGCAAGGGATTACATAAACGTTGATTAGCTAAGCATTTCTTCTAAGAGCTTTTATTTATTCAATTGGAAGCAGTATAAAACTTTTGGACTCATTATTGTCTTTATTTAGTAGTCATAAACAGATAATCCATGTTACTGTACTAGGTTTTCTCGATGCCAGACCTCAATGTTAATATACACTTGCCGAATTAAGTCAAAAAGAATACTTACATACTTACAATATTACTTCAGATGTACAATTTGAAGCTGGCACGGAAACGCCGAAATAGCGCACTTTAGTGTTTTTGTCCGACACTCCTTACAGTATATAATGTCAGATAATAATGGCTCAAAGTAAGCTCTGATCCTAATTATTAATATGGGCTTGGTCCGTCATTTTCTTTGTCACTGTCAGTTAAAAGAATCTAAACAGAAGGCCAGAGCTTCCAAGGAAAAATGAGAACCAGGCCAGGGTGGATGTGAACGTAATTCTTCCAATTCTGAAACCAACCGAACTGTCCCTGGCGTAGGAAATAAAAAGCTGCAATTTGGCACGGTCTCGAAAGATGTGCCGGTCTGGCCAGTCGTCTTCAGATGTGTTGTTCAGCCTGGAAATGACACCTACAAAAGCAAGTAGTAGCAAAAATTCAGTTATTCGTAGATGAATATGCAGTAAGACAAACAAGTGCAGTAAGACCAAAAAGGGAAACACTTCGTTGTTAATACTTACGATGTAGTAACAACACTATTTACCGGAAAAACTGACAGCATTGTTTGAAAAGAATCCAACTATTTCCTTAGTTAGTTTTAGTACAAAATTCTGATTATAAGATTCTAAATTGAAACTTACAGTAAAAGGAGGACTGCAACCCTATGGGGTCTCAGCTATCAATATCCAGCATCATGAGAGCTCGCTCACATGCATAGGATTTGCAACAGAATTTGTCGTGAATGCTCACCAAAAATATTAGATTTTGAATATCACCCTTAAGATTCCATTTTTGTTTTATGTAATTTAACCACGGTAGCCCCGTCAATCTGTAAAGATTGCTTTACGGGGCTGTTTGAAAAGAGCTGCGTATTAAAAACCCATTTATAAATTTTGTTATCTAAATTAGATAGTTGCAAGTAAATCTAAGGAAGTCCAAATCAAATTCAAAAGAAATGAAGAAAACAAGAAAAGCAAAAGCAAATCTCTACAATGTTTTCTTTGAACCTTGTTGAAGGATTGAAGATCTGGTGCATGCCCGGTGCATGTTTGACATTTATGCTCAATTGGGACCATAGCTAAGGCCCACGGAAGGAAGTGGAATTCTGCCCTTTGGTGTTATGAAAAGAGGAACACGCAGTACAGTTTCAGTGTTTCTTAATCTCTATGCATTTTGAGTTGAGCTTTCTATAATTAGCTTGGACGGAAATTCAGGTGCAATGTAGACTTGTACATTATAGTTCGCTGTAAATTATTTATGGAAAAACTGTCAAAATGAGGCCTTTCTGGACATTTTATAACAAGAGGCGTCACATACGTCGTCTATCTGGCTGTAGATTTTGTAATAAAAAAATTCAGAGTGGCTTGAAAAAGTTCAAACGCGACGGGTTGCAGTATAGTAAAGTAGATACCTTTTATCAGACACGGATGAAATTCAGTATTATGATCACAAGGTAATTCAGTTGCGGATTCAAAATAACGCAAGAGACAAGATAAGCGTTTGGTGGGCCCCTATCTTTGAGAATAGAGAACAGCTGATCTCTCACATTGTGGATGAGTCCAAGGTGAAAACGAACCGTTCTGTCTTCACAAATCAGGATTTTGTGCATTGATAAAGACAAAGTACAAAGACTCTAATGTAAATACAACCTTGCTATCTTACCGTTGCAAGTACTTGTGATGTAAGCTGCGCAGACACAAGGAAACACGAACATAAACAAGTGGATCTCTTTAATGACGTTATGTTCATTCCCAAAATGGCTTGCGACAACAACCAAAGCAACAATGGTCGTTAGCCCGTACAGGATCCAATGGAAGACGAACCATAGCGAAAAGGAATCCACTGTATCACTAACGATCCTAGCGAATTCTTGGTGCATGACGATGGAAGAGTTCACATTTTCTGTCTCCATAGCCTTTATCCTTGTCTCCAAATCTCTTGAAAAGGCCCCTGAGATGAATAAGACCTTCTTAAGTTTTCTCTAAATCATAGTATTTCTGAAAGGTATCATTTTTTATTATCACATAGTAATGTGTTTTCCTAATACCCTTCGATGTACTGGTTACTGCATACCTACCCAGAGCAAGCGACGATCCTGCAAACACGAAGCAGGCCACTAATCCGGTCCATTGAGTTATCAGCTGTGATCCTACACCTGTTGCCAGAAGGATGAATTTCCGGGACGAGATCTGATTCCGGACTAGATAGTAGAACATCGACACAGAGGCCGCATAGCATGTACCAATAATAACCAGGAGCAACACCAAGGTACAGAGCCTGCTCTTGCTGATATCTTTTTTGATTGCCGTCGGGCCGAGAGCGTTTTTCTTCTTGTTACTTGCTACGTACAGTGTTGCAATCATAAACACATACGAAAAGAGACCACCGATCGAGGCCAACGTATATGCAACATTTTGAGCCTTTCGCATCGGGTTTGTATGGGTTTTGGTGTCTATAAGAAAGCGGCAGTCGAAATTCGGACAGTTGAAGACAGTGAACAGGTCGTACACAAGCTGGAAACATGACAAACACAGCAACCATAACACGTACATGTAACAGCAACTCGAAGGCACCCAGTAGCCTGCTGTACAATAAACAGTTTTTAAGATGGCGATGAATGCTTTTTCTCCACGACTTTGGTCTTTTTTTTGGCGTCCATTTCGAAATCTTTGTTGGTAGCTTTCGACCAAAGCGTTATCTTCGCCTGCACCTATTTCTGCTTGCGAGCAGCAACTCATCTTGTTTCCTTACAAGACGTTTTCCGTTGAAAGAGCTGTACAGTGTAGATCGCATTCTGAATCAAGCCCAACGCTATTGAAGGCTTATGTCTCGTGATCTTCTTCATTTGGAAGTTGGTTTCAAATTGCATCGATGTTATTTCTTTGAAGTCTCGTGACTTAACCTTGAAACAAGGGCATTCCCCTTCGTGCAGCCTGTATGGAAAATCTGAAACCCTTACTGTTAGATAGGATTTGATTCGTCTGGACATTTGCACTGGACATTGCTCACTTTGTTCAGTGTGTGGACATCCAGAAAATTTTGGGAAATGAATTCGCGCCAAATCCAATCCATTGCATCAATTGCGCGTGCGCCATTGACTGGGCAATGTTCAGTAGAGTGGCAAAACGACTGGACATTTCTCTACAACATCTGTGAACAAAAGAAATTTAATCCTGTCCACTGAACATTTTTGACGGCCTTCAAAATCAACTGAACAACGCTCAACATCGCTGAACAAGACTGGAAAAGGTGGCAAAACGACGCAACATTTACTCAAACTCAACATTTTTTCAGCAAATCAAAAGATAAACAAAATTTACTTAATTAGCTGATGGGCACATGGAAAGAACTAAAGACAGAGCTATCAAAGCCATCTGCCCAGATGACGTGATTGGACGATATAAATATATTACAAACCTTTTAGTTTGAATAATAACAGTAAGAATCAGCAAAGGTTAAATACCAGCTGTAAGTGTTGAAGTAACTCAAAAGCAAAATAAAATAAGATAAAGTAAAAGAAACTGAAAAAGGGTTTAAAGCACGTACGATAATTTGCATCAAGCTCAATTAGGTTATGACTTTAAGAAATGGACTCTAAAATGTAATTTTTCATTTTACTTTTGAAGGATATTTTATTCTTGGCTTTTTTTAGATCTAGTGGCAGAGAGTTCAAAAATTTGATACCATCAAATGTAAGGGTATTTGTCCAGTGCACGTTCAGTGAAAATGTCCACTCGTTTTGCCGGTACTTAACATCTCTCTCAAAAACTTTTGAAAAAGTTATATAGCTAATTGTCTCCATTTCTCAATATGAACTTCTCTGACTTTTTATGTGCCTACAGAAAACATTTTTCATCCCAGCATGCTTTAATAAGGTTAATAGAGGAGTGGAAAACTAGCCTAGAAGCTAAGAAACACACTGCAGCTGTACTTATGGATTTATCCAAAGCCTTTGACAGCCTCTCCATAAATCTACTAATTGCAAAGCTAGCTGCTTAAGGAGTTGGTATAAATTCACTCAAACTTTTACACAGTTATCTCACTGACAGAAAACAAATGGTGAAAGTCAGTGGATATTTAAGTTCATGGAGGCCACTTAATCAAAAAGTGCCTTAGGGCGAAATACTTGGACAATTGCTCTTCAACCTCTTTATTAGTAGAGACATGTTCCATGTTTTTCTGACATGTTTCTCTTCATCCAGGAGGGCTCTATATGCAACTTTACAATTTACGATTTCGATTGACTTAACATAATTTGATAACTTTTATGATAATTTTTATCAGTAAGCCGTGGCCGCTGCCCTCATACCAACGAACTACGAATTAAAGAGCAGCAGGAAACTAACAAATTAGCTAATGGTAATTCCAAAGCTTCTGACCATAGAAGTGTTTAAATTTTTTATAAGGTTTACATCAAAGGTTCTCACAACAGACACAAAGGAGTGGCCGCTGGTTCAGAGGGCCTGCGTGGATTGTGTCAGTGGTAGCTGATTCAATCTCGTGTGTTAGGTCGACATGATTCGTCTAAAATTGACAAAACTGTACTGGATAGGGGTAGAGTAGATCATGTTTTTTCAAGGCAGGTATACAACACTGAAATGAGCCGTCCTTCTTGCCGATATTTTTGCAGTGGATAGGTTCTCTACCACTGTTGCGTCCATATGAAGGCTGAGCCAATTAGCCACAAGATCCTTTTTCACAAGCCTGTGCATATGAAAGTATGAATCAGTTGCATACATTTAGACAAATATCAACAGGATTTCACATGTAACATCAAAATATTCAAACTCTAAAACCATACAACTGTTCAAATCTAACATTTCCTAACATTTCTCCAACTCACCCTTCAACTTCATATCGAGATGTCCAACTTTACACTAAATGCCAAACGATGACGCAGAATGCAAACCATCATGCGTAGCTTCATTATGAATTCTATTATCCCATTTCAAAAAATATTCAGTTTGAGGAGATCAAAGACCAGACATGGCATGAGTAAAAGTTCCTGTACCCCAAGGGTCCTTGCTTGGCCCAAGGCTGTTGCTGTCTATGTAAACGTTCTGCATAAGATTTCTTCAATTTGGATACTAAACATGCATGGAGGTGGCTCTAAATTATTGTAAAAGAAATATCAGCATCGTGTAGCCGTCAAAGTATGAAGATTCCTCCCAAACATAGGATACAAAAATATGATGTAATATAAAGTAAAATCCATAGGACAGCTAAAGACAGTAAAGCTTGAAGAAAATGATGTTAATGTTGTAACAGAATCATAATGCTTAGGTGTCACAATTGATGAAAAGATTTCATGGAAAGAACAAGTAGCAAATGCAGCAGCTGATATAATAATTAAAACATTTCGTTTTCAATTCAACTTAAACTATAATTACAAATCTCACTATCACAAAGGTAATTTACAATTGGCTAGCCTGGGTTTACAAAGAAAAAGACTATCACAAGCACAAAAAGAAATTTAGAAAAAAGGAAAACGTTTGTTGTTCCTTTGTTTTATTTCTGCGGCAGAAAATGTAATAGTTAGTACGGATAGTTAGGTTGGATAGTTTAGAGATCGTGAGGCGGAAATGATTGTCGCTGATATCTAGAGCTTTGCACATGTCGATAACAGAGGAGCAGGAGAGACCAGAGGTACCTAGGGAACTGATAGAAAGATTAACAAACATGATAGAAGAATAGGCGTAGCTTAGGCTGTGAACAAGATAAGAGTATTTCTCTCTTTTACGGCTAGCGTTAACATCCAAGTTAGTTTCGTACCCTACAGTAAGCTAGAGTATGAATAGGCGATTGCCAGAAGTGACTCATGTTATAATAGAGGGTGAGAGAAAACCTGAAAGGTCTACGTAAAGAGAGCAACCAGACGACTGAGAGATGTTCCATTTAGATAGGTATTTTCACGTGGCAAAGGAGTTGCTCAGATATTTGATATTAAAACTGTAAATGTTCTTAGGCATGTCGCTTTGAACCGTGGTCCATATTTTAGAGGCCATAAGAAAAGAATTTATCAAAAAGGGAAGAAAGAACGGTACCTTGAGATACAAGATGGTTTTGAAGGCGTTCTTTGTGTTCTGATCTAACAGCCTTCAATACCTTTCTAGTATTCCTGTATACTTCATATCAGATGTTCATGTTCTTGCTGGTATTTTTCCACAAAGATTGGATGTTTTTAGTTGGAGAAGATTTAAGTGCATTACGATAAACAGTTTGACACTGCATGTCTGACCGTTGACATCATTTTGTGAAAAAGTTCAAGAGTAGCTGGTTTCCCCCCCCCCCCCCCCTCATAATGGAGCATTTGCAAACTGAAACCAGCGCTCTGGGGTGAACATGCAATCTGGTTGACTGTGGGGAGAGAAACCAAGTTGTTTGTGTTTTTCTGCCTTTATGCATTGAGTAAAGGTGTTTAAGCACAAGTTAAATAGAAGGGGACTGAGGCAATGACCTTGAAGAACTCCACGTTTAACAAGAGTAGCAGGGGCAACAAATTTATCTGTGATAATAGAGGTTTTAAAATTTATGTAAAGACTATCAAGATCGACCAATAATGTATTTCTACTTTCATTTTCGCTAACAACTTCGTTTGCTACACTTTTGCTCACTTAGATTCAATGAATCTTATGATTTCTTGTGAGCTTGCAAGATGGCTATTCAAGTTTGGGACGCAGCCATTTCTTAATTCTTCGTGCAAGTGAAAACGTTCAGGAATTGCTAATGCTTTGGTTGCTGGATTTACCAAAAGTAATTTACAAATAGTTACAATCTTTGGTATTAGCAATCTTTGTGCTTGATGAACTTTCTTGATATTGTTGCACCAGGCAGTTGCCTAGTTTCGGTATAAAGAATTCACACATTTCATACTCCACGTTTATGAAAATATTATAGTTTTCTACAATTGTATCAAAATTTGCGAAAAAGGGTTATAGTAGAGCATTTACACTTTGCTACTTTTTTGCATTTTAAAGCTATCAAGGGAGTGCTGATTCAAGGGACAATACCTGCTCGGCAATATTCTAAATTTGTTTTGAAGCAGGTACTCCAAATCTCCATGTTAATGATAAAGGGGAATGTACCTTTTGTCTGCTGCCGAATTTTCATGCTTGCTTGTTTGTACAGTTTTGTTAAGACTTCTTCTTAAAAGATGGATTGTAATATGAAGATAAGTTAACATAGTTAACATTTTTCTATGAAAAAACTAGTCAACATTTTTCCAGAATTACTTTTTTCCTAGTTTCGGATACAAATCAATTTTTCATGTACACATTTTTTTATAACACCTCTGGAGGGACCATCATGGAAACAAGATCGTACTGACCTTTTTAATGCTATCCCTGCCATTTTTAACCTGGGGTGTTTTTAGTCTATGCTTTTAACTTCTATCTGTAAATTTTATATATCTGTAATTAGATCTTTTTCTTAATCTTAAATTATAATTTATTTGATGGCAAAATTATACATACATACATATAAGTACATATAAGACAAGACAATCGACTAGAGATTCATATTTTGTTCTTCTGTGCTTCTAGATGTCTTTTCCTTATGTTTGGTATGAAATCATCAGTTTTCTATTTTACCACACCTTCCCTGTAAATTTCAAGATAAGCGGGCACTTATCAGAGGAAATACGGTATTTATCTATTGAGCATAACTTCGCTTGAGAAAAGTCCCCCCTGTCCCACCCGGTTCGAGCAGCGAGTCAGAGTGTGTTGTTGTTGCTGTTGTTGTTGTTGAAGCTGCACATGGCCTGTCAGTTTGTGCTGGAAAGTTGAGGCAGGCAGCAAACATGCAGAGGTCACCGACTTGCGGGAACTGCCTAAGAAATTATGAATTCAAAGGTATTTATGTTGCTCTTTTTAACCTATGCATCTCATTGATAGGTGCTCTTATGGAGGGATGCAACCAAACGGGGGGCAAAGGCGGGACTGTTTTAAGGTCAAGGACTCGCGAGTTATGTTTTGGCATCTTCACAATCGCTACTGACATATTTTAAGGCTCAGCTTGTCTTTGCAATAATTTTAATCTACGCAATAGTTTTATTGGTAGTGCTATGCTGTCTCGTTTGTGGCATTTACAGTATTCTTGTCGTGTAGGTTTTTGATTTCCCAACGCTGAAATTCGATAAACATAAGCAAAGAGGAGGAACTGATGCAAATGAAACATCAAAACAAAGCTAATTATTGTGTAGATAAATTCATTAGATATTTATGCATTATTATTCATTAGAATGTTTTGGATTCAAATTGCTGGCCAGGTTGAGCTACCTTGAAGTTTCATTTACATTTCATTTCAAATATCGATACGGTTTCTTCAATAAATAAAGAAGTTGATTTTTTAGATTTCAGACCAGTTGGATCTCACATCCCACTGCTGCTGTCATGTGGTCATCCATTTTGTGAAGGATGCCTCCTGAAACTTGGCCGACAAAAAGACTCAATCCAGTGTCCTCAATGTGAGGTATCATCAAAGCTGCTGTTCTTGTTACCTCAATCAGGTTTCCTTTAAGGGGTGGAATTGGGGCGCCTTTCTTGATGGTGTGTCATTAATTCAAAAGTGTTTCACCGATCAAATATCAGGTACCTAGTGTACCATACTGCAATGATGAGCTATGTAATCAATAAAGCTGGAATAAAACAACAGTCTCTAGTCATGAATAGAAAATTAAAAATTGATCACAGGTGTGCAACATGACAAAAATTTGTTTGACAACTTGTTGCTATGACAACAACTGCTCCTTATCAATTAGTTAACTAAAAAAGGCACATTAAGATGATAATAAGAGGCCTTTATCTAGTATATTTAACATCAGGTGGAAATTCAAAATGGCAGGCATTGGAAAAAATTCTAAGAATAAGTAGAAATAAAAGTTACTCTATTTTTAAAATGACAAAAGATTTCGAAGTAAAATTGTGTATGTGTGTTTCTCTCATGGTTATCCACTTCTCCAACAAAAATGAGCAAATTCTGAGACTTTGGGTTACATACCTGTCCTTCTTTGATATTGAATGACCCAAATGCACTTCTAACTTAAAAAAACTTTCTAAACTTTTCTCATCATGTTAGATGTTGCAAAAAGTATGAACTTGAATACAAAGGATTTACTCAATCAGTGTGATTATTTCATACCATTTACTGTGAAAATTACAAACACCACATTTGTAAATGTATTGAGAATTACATGTAGTTGCAATACCAAGTAGAAAAAGCTTCGCCAAACAAGCTCTGCTCTTATGCTGGTAGATTGGGTGGTACCATAAACACAGAAACCTATGGGCAAAGGGAGCATGTGTCCCTCATTTTCAGAAACAGAGGTTGTATGCCTATATGCAGCTCATAGAGGCACCCTTTTCTAATTAATACATGCCCCCTCTTTTCAAATGCTTCCTGTGCTTTTAGGTAGGGCAACTGTATTCTTTTCTTACAGAAAGAAACCAAACTAGACCCAGAAGGAGAAAGAGGTGTCAAGAACCTCCTTCCAGACATTTATTTACTTGGTGTTCTGACACACAACAAAAGGGCTGCATTAGAGAGGTACTTTCATGTATTTTCATGGTTTCTTTATGTAATTTGTCATATCCTTTACATAGTCACAATAAATAGACTCATTAAAAACTTCCTGCTTTTTCATAAAGAAATATATGTATACAAATATTTGTGTGAACATATATTGAATTTCTCTTCCTTGCAAGCCTTTTGCTATGTACTGAAGGATCATCAGTATTTTGAAAGTTTTGGCATTTTGGGGTACATCTTTGTTACCTATGCCCCTGAAATAAATTTATTTTAGATTAACATATTTATATAAACTACATTATTTTTAGCTGGTTTTTGAAATTAAGAAGTCATTTTTAGAGCTATGTAGAGGTACAACCAATATAGAGTCATGTTCTTATTTCTCCCTACAACTATCAGAATTATCCCAAAAATTTGCTTGCAGTGGTCAGAACAGAGTTGTAACAGGTCCTCTGTGGAACTTTGGAAGCATTTACCATTTAGCTGCCGAAAATGAAAGGGCCAAAGACAGTTCAAATGAAGAAAGTGCAGAGGGAGAAAACAAAGAAAATTCAGGTATTTGAAAAAGAACTTGTTAGTTGCACAGATTTTGTTTTGTTGTTTTGATGCTGTGAAGTCAACTCCATCCATTCTCTTCTGCTATTGAGAAACAATGAATGTAAAATTTTGCATAGTCTAACAACTTACTTTCTATTTCAGTTACTCACAAGATATTAAATAACAATTGCCTGAACTTCTTTTAGACAATTAAACAATAAAATGGACCCAGGATATAAAATACTCTAAAGGAGAATTGTTATTACTGCAAAAGTTGAATGCATCCTCCCCCAAAAAACTCAACCAAGTTTATAGCACTCTTTTTGAAAGCCACCTCTGCCATGGCAGTTTAGTTTGGCAAGGTCACTCCAATGCCAAGCTAACCCAGTTGGTTGCACTGATAATAAGGAAGGTACAAAGATGGCTGGACCTGTATGTGGCCCAAAATCAAAGTATAACACTGGAAACCATAATGACTGTCATATTTCAAAAGTTTGAAGCTTCTATTTCTCTGCCATACAAGGCTGGAAAAATTACCAGGCAACCATCAGAAAAGTTGGTTCTTTCATACAATTCAAGAGTGGCCTCAAAACTTTTTCATTTTTTTAGAGGTCAAGAAGGGTCTTTTGGTAGAGCAGCACCATAATTTTTTCTTATTTTGATTGTATGATGTTATTGAATAGATAGATGCATTAATTCATGTCTTTATTTCGCTGAAAGTATTCCCTTTATAAATATCGATGAATTTAAAAAATCGTAGTTATTCATTGAAAAATTAAGTCAAAGGCCAACTTTTCTGAAATTTGTTTGTTTTTAAATCACTGAGTTGTTTTTTACAGTTGAACAATCCTACCATCAATGCAGATATTCTTTGCATAAAATATTTGGGAGAATATTTCACAATCTCTATGTTTGGAAGTAGAATTAGAAGGAAACATAATGTGTTTTCTACCAATGGCTTATAATGTTGCTTTTAACGTTTCAGGAAATGCTGATTCTACCAGACAAGTTTTATGCGAAGAATGTTCTGGGGTGGCAACCTGCATTTGCCATAGCTGTGATGACTGCGCGTTTTGTGAAAGCTGTTTTGTTCAAGTAAGGATGGAAAAAATACCAGTCTCAAACAGTCCTTTCATATGTATAAAAACGGCCAGTTTCTTGCTCACATTCATATCAACTGTCGAGATTAGAGAATCAACTTCTGGAAAATTGCTACAATCATTGCTAAAAAATGTTGGAACACCAGTTAACAACCATAAATTTAACTACAGAAACTATCAGCGCTGTCACTAAATTCTCCCCCTTTCCTTTAAACTGTTTTGATTCCTTTATAAAAAGCGTTTATGCTTCCATTTCTAGTTAGATTGTTGCCGGCATTCAAGCAATGTTGTTATCGTTAACATCATTGAGAGGAAAAGCTTTAAAAGATTTGTGCCTGTGTTCTAAGAATTTCACTATAATTGTCATGGTTATTCCAGATTTTATCAGTTTAATTTTGGTAACTTTTCGTCATCCAAACAAATCAATCCATGAAAATAGTTCGCATCAGGTTTATTGCGTATAATGGCATTGAAAATTGTCTCTCTTTGGTAATTTTGGTATCTTTGAACCCCGAGTGCTCAGTCTGCCTACAGGTTTCTAACTGCTAGGTGCTATTCCCTTGTATTCATCTTGACTCAATATTGACACAGTTTATAACATTGTAATTGTTATACCAATAGCTATCAAGATAATAGTAAAGTCATAGTCGCTATAATAATAATAGAATTAGTAGAATTCGAGGACAATGCGGTGTTTTATTTCAATTGCAGTGTCACAAAGCTTTGAAACGACTACAGAAACACCAGCCTTTGCCATTGTCATTTCCAAGGTTGGTGCTTCCACGTTTTCGATTCTGCTGTTATTTTTAAGTGTAGTTATTTTCTACTAAAGGCTTATATTCTCTTATTGAAAAATCTTTTCGTGTTTTTGATATTTGTTTTTTGAATATTATATGACAAAAAGAATGACTTAAGATAAATAAAGAAAAAGCCCAAACAGATTTATATCATTTCACCAACTGAAATGTTTTTTACAACTCGTATCAAATTGGCTTGAAAAAGAAAAAAGAAAAAAAAAATGCGATAAGATGACACCCATTTATCTCATCTTTTTCAGAAATTATGTATTTCTATTATTCATAAATTTAAACCTTGTGTTTTGAAAGCTTTTTATTATTATTTATTATTTATTATAGTCCTAGCTTTGTGCAAGACTTTATTTCGCCTGAAATAGTTAAAATAACAGTGAAGATCAGTGTTGATTGATGATTGATTTAAGAACATCTCCATTAATAGACATCAGTTGATTTCCAACCTTTTTTATTATCAGGTCTTCCCTTTGTTAAAACTATCTTTAGGTATACTTTGTCTTTTCAAATTAGTTCCCGATTACGATGGTAACACGCAATCTTGCAAACTACAGCTACTGTCAATATTCAATCAAATCGTAGCTTTAACCAATGTACAATCATTGCCAAAAGTATTCGGAACACCAACCAATTTGCGTTTTTTTATATTTTTCAATTCTTTTCCAGGATACTCCTTTTTCCGCATCCCCATCCCTCCTAAACAATGTTGATAATTTAGAAAAATAACCCTTTAAGTCGCAGAAAAAAGCGTCCTTCCTCATCCCCTACTTCGTTTTGTAGTAAACCAACATTGTTCAAAGGGGGGGGGGGGGCGGAGGGAATGGCTAAATTTTCCCTTGGAAACTGACGTTAGTGTACCATGACTTTTCGCAAGGATTGTAGCTAATTATTGGTTTCAAATGCAGTAGCCAATCAAATTGCAGAGGTCACTACCAGTAGGCAATTGAATAGCCTAACTCATCCATTCTTGAGGAGAGATTGCTAATTAAAAATGTTGCCTCTTTTTGCAGGAAGGTGGAGTTGGAATGCTCGGATCACAGTGGCCGCGTCCTTGAATTTTTTGACAAAACATCGAATCTGCCAGTTTGTGCACTGTGTGTCATTGCAGAGAAGTGCAGTGGACATGACATAGTTCCCCTTGGAGAGCTGGTATGGTCCAAACATATGTTTTCCCGAGCTGCTTTTAGAATATACGAGCAGCAGATCTTGTACTAGCAGCCTTCACACGGAAAATTCGAGCATGTTTTTCCTTTGTTTAAAACCTTTTTGCCCATTGTGTATTCGAAGCTTACGTTCTAAAAATAAAGATAGCAACATTTCCATTTATTATTCATTTGCTACTACAGGATGGAGGCTTACAGGAAGAACTACAAAGCTCGATTCTTAGTGCCAAAGAAACACTTGCTTGTTTGAAAAACTCAGAAAAGGTAATTTAAACTCTTTATTAATTTCATAAAAATGCTTCATAGTATTTCGTGCGTTCAAATTGGTTTTTAAAAACATTGCTAGATCATGATTTCCTCAAGTACTGTTATTTAGTCTACGAAACGAATTCGTTATGTAATCCGGCATCTCCCTTCGCAAGTTGAGCTGCAACTAATTTTGTTTTAGGTTATCGCTTGTTCTCTGCCTGAGCTCTCAATCACGGCAAACCAGTTTCTGCAAGATGTTCGAGAATTCTTCAATCGTCTGCATTCAGAACTACAAATAAGGTTGGCCCTACCAAGTCACTTATCAATTATTCACTATCGAAGCTTAAACTTTCCAATGCACATTATTTGTTTGCATAGTGTCTAATAAAGACTGCCACGATGCCTTTGCTTTTGTTTACTTTCATGCATAGGCCTTGCTTATAAGCTTACATATCATACTTGTTTTCAGGGAGGCAACTTTACTTGAACAGGCAGCCCAGAACTACGCGCAAAATTTTGGATTCACTTCAATCGTAAGTTGTTATCGTGTTGCAAAGTTTGCTCGATTCATTTTCTGCAAAAGCCGTAGACCCTTTTTGGAATTTAAATTAAACCAAAATACGGTAGGAAAAAACCTTTGCTTTTTTTCTTCCCAAAGCATCGAAACTAGTGAAAGAGTTTTCAGTCAGTAGATATATTAGAAATGCTGACTGATAAATCAACTTGTTTCCATGTTTGCGATTATATTTACGTTAAACAGAAGCTCTAATTCAGCTTTTTCTGCGATAGCAGATTAGAATTTGCTTTCGTGATTTCGCAAACTTCCTTAAAGACATAATTAAGATGAAATTAGACAGTCCTAGTCATCCACTTAAAATGCTTAGAGTATTTTCTAACTATCAAAGAATTTTTCTATGTTCGACGTTTTTGTGATGATTTAATATTGGAAAATGGCTATTTGTCAATTGAGAATCTCTGCAAGGAGATTTTTCCTCAACAACTTTACGTTCAAGATCTTTGTACTGTCAATCAATGGCGAAACATGACAGCTTATTTTAGTTTGATTAGAGATAATCGTGCAGCCACACGCTCTAAAAATAATGTTAATAATCTCTTTTATACGCAGGTACGATGGAATAGCAGTCAATCTCGTTAGCATTCACATTGTTTTTAAATTGGTTTGATACATTGTACGTACCATCCTTGATTTGGTAGAATTTTGTTTAGTTTATCTTTCAATAAGCAAGTCTGTTTTTCATCTTTTTTTACCTCCATTTTAGATGATGGATTGTCTTGAGAAGCAGAAACTTGTGGAATCAACAATTAAAGGTCCATACGCAATTACCTATGCTCCGCTTTCTATCTTGATACACGCTGTGATTCTTCTTGACATTTCCTGCTTTTGATCTGTGTAAAGACATTCGCATGCATCCTATTTTTCGTAGAGGGAATTTGTTTTATATTTAAGAAATAAACAAAATAGCAATCAATAGGCCGATTGAAGATACGTGAAGCGAAATCGATTGCTAGTCCAAAGTACAAACAAGGGAAAGATGCCATATACTTCAAAACTAATTCCTATCTAATTTAGTATCTTACTTTTCTTGTAGTTTGCTATTTCACCTTAAAAAATCTTCATAAAAAGGAGCAAGGACTTTTTCAAGAGTAGGAGCTTATTCTTCCTTCAAATATCTTCGATTGGTTTCCTCAGGTCTACTTCGAACTTGTTTTGTAGATACTCCTAAGGCGAAGGTTCAAATTTCATATTGGCAGATATTAGATTGTCTTGGTCAGTTCTTCACATCAAAATTCAAGCTGAAACATAACTGCAATAATTGTCTTCATTTTTAGATTGTGAAATCTTACGTCAACAACCACAGATTTTGAGGCTGAAAGTCAACGAGGTATTATTTTTAAAGTTTTGACTTGATCTCGAGTCTGATGCTAGTTTGACTGAAAAGTCAAGTCTGTATCTGTGATTTTTTGTTGTTGCTTTATTAAATAACAGCTATTTAAATTTGGCTATTTCCTTTTAGGAAAGAGGACAAGTTTTGTGTGGGTCGCCAATAATTTAAAATTTTACCCCAACCCCCCCCTAAAAGAAAGCTTAATCCAGCCCAGTTTACAAATCTCCTGAATCGGGTATTTTCGAAATTTGCTTTCAGTCTTTTTTTTCCTAAAAACAAATTTGTTTTCAATTATACGATCATATGATTTTATCAACAGCTTTTGTCAAGATTAGAGGAATGCAAAAGCATTGCATGTTTTGCAAAAAAGGTTGAGAGGAAAGGTGACTACATACGGTGAGTCTATTACAGGTACTTGTTCCTTTTTAGATTCTAATAGTTTTTCATATACTGCTGCAAATGGTATTGTTATAATGTATTCTTACAGGCAAAATTTAAATATATTTTTTTACTGCTTTGCTTAAATGACTAGCTTCGTGGTCGACAAAGAAAAGGCAGAAGTTCTTAAAGAAATCGGAGGATTGGAAGTAACCGGAGAGAAAATGTAAGTTTCCCTTCTGTAAATGTTTCTGTTAACCAAAGACTGCTTTATAGATCTGAGGGAACCATCTTGAACAGAGAGATTGGTAACAACGTAACTTTTTATCCACAATTGTAAATGATTAAACTGCTAAACATTTCGATTCATCGGTCTTTAGTTTCGTACTTCCATTTCAGTTTTCTAATTTGTCCTTTTCAAGGTCTTACCTGCAATTATGATCCCCTTCAATTCCAGTCGACTTACTACGAAAAGCTTATTACTTCTTCTATGTGCCGCATATTTGAGTTATAAACCCCAAAAGTTAATTATCGTCTCCAGTCTCAAAATTAAGCAAGAAATCATTTGAAAAAAATGCTATCTGCTGAATACCAAACGAAATGAAGACAAAAACAAAATGTTGCTGGCAGTTAGTATATGTTGAATCTTCTTTGGAATTTATTTTCCATTTTTACTAATGTGAAACCTCATTTTGCCATCTTACACGATTGGCCCACGAGACGGACTTGAAGGGAAAATATTGCCTTCTGTATTTCAAATGCTGCTTGAAAGAGGTAACTCTCTTCTTTACGAGAGATTTCTTTACAACGCCTAGGGTCCAAATGCTGAAACTTGCTGATTTAACAGATGAAGAAAGGAATCTCATGAAAGACGAAGCATTTAGTTCAAATGATTTAATGACACCCAGTCAAGGAAGTAACTTGTGTGATGAGCTTGAAGCATGTCCAAGAATGTCTGGTACTGTGTCTTTTATGTCAATAAAATGTCCCAGTTCTTTTGTGATTACCTGCTTCTGATCGTAAAGCCTGGTTTCCATATAGCCGTATGGCTGCCTGCGACTGCTTTCTGCCATCTTCCATCTTCCATCCCTACGATATCGCCGGCAGATAATCTTTTATGGAAACGCTTTCTCACGGTACCGCAGGCAGCTGTTTGAAGTGCCGTAAGACTGCCCGGAGAGCCGGGAGAAAGTTGAACGAGTTCAACTTTTCACATCTCTTACGGCAACCTCCCGGTACCGCCGGCAGACAAATTACAAATGGAAACGCCTTGCCTGCGGCATTTTTTTGTTCAAACGAATCATGTGATATGCAAGAACCAATTGAAATAGGGCCTTTGGAAATTGTTATTGTTTTTCATTGTCGCATCTTTCCAAAAAACATGGCGTGGCCCTCGTCTTTCGTAGTCGAAACTTCGGAACAGATCTCAGAAATTAGTAGTAATGAAAAACTAATGGACTGCATAAGAAATTATCGCTCCATGTACGACAAGAAATGCAAGGACCATAAAGTTCCTCTCAAAACCTGTGGATTCTCTTAACTTTATTGCGTCTTCTTCTGTGTCTCATGTAAGTAGCAATATGTATTCATATTGAAGCAATAATCGTTCGTTTATTGCAGCAGCCATGTTTGTTGTTGAATTTTGCCCGTCAGTTTTTCCCGCTCAAACTTTACCTAGTTACCGGCATAGTTACTGATACCGCAGGCAATTGCAAGCAAAACGTTTCCATTTGCCGGTGATACTGTAAGGGTGGAAGATGGAAGATGGCAGAAAGCAGTCGCAGGCAGTCGCAGGCAGCCTTACGGCTATATGGAAACCAGGCTTAACATCCATAGCTAATTATCAGGCTGTTGAAAACATTGTCTAAGCAGGCATCTCATTTTCTTGCACTTAAAAGTCTTAAAACATCAAATCGCAACCCTGAGAAACAGTTTTTCACGCTTTTCTGTCTGTTTCTACAAAGTGAACTTATCTATTTGCCACCGAATCTTTTTTCTGTTATCGGTAGCTTGTTGTTACTTGTTTTAGCTAGAATCTGCAGGCGTGTTGATCACTGGCTTTTGATTAAGTGGAAATTAGATGCAATCGCAAAAGGTGTGCCAAGTTTGGAATCCAAGAGAGAACCAACGATGCCTAATGATTGCCTTCTGAAGAAAGCTGAATGGTAGTGTGACATAATGTGGTCCTTGTCCCAGAGCTATCCATTACAAGTTGTTGTTATCTGTTATGCTTTGCAAGATACACGAAGAAACCCTAGCTGTTGTTTCTTATCAATCTTATTGCAATTTTTTCTTCGACAGGTTCATTCGAATTGGTATACGTTACTTATGTGAAGACGCCTGAAAAATTTTACGTTCAGAGTTGTTCGAATAAAGAGAGACTCCAACACATGATGCACAACTTGAACAAGTACTGCAGAAGCTCGGATAAACCCGAGGACCTTGTCTTTTGTCCAAGAAAAGGTATTGTTTAGATCTACTATGTATGCTCAAATTTTCTTAAACTCATTATCTTAAAAGCTTTGCTCGCGACACTGCAACTTTCCTCTTTTTCCAATATTTTTCTGTTGTTTTACCTTTAACCGCCCCTATAGCAATTATCTTGAATACCTATCTAAAACGAGTGCAAGATTCTTTCTGATTTTTTTACTGCTTCGGAGCACTTTTGCTTTGAAACATTCCTTTCACAAATGCAGAAATCAACTTTAGTTGAGAACCTATTAGAAACCAAAAACTGATTAGGTATTTTAAACTCTCCTTCAAATATGAATGACACCCCCATTTCAAGATCAATTGGTGTATCGAGATCTTTATGTAACTAACGCCCTAATCTAATATATGAAATTGTCGTTACAGTAAAACTTGTTGAATTCTTTTTCAGACGAATTGGTATGTGCTCAGTTCCTTGCAGACAACAATTGGTACAGGGCCCGTATTGTCTCACCCAGGTCTCAGCAACAGCCCAGCACTGTCCCATCATGGGAAAATGGCCTTCCAATCGAAGTGCAGTATATTGATTATGGGAATACAGAAAGTCTGCCATTGGCCAGGTTTGGTTCCCATTTTGCGCCTACTAGTGGTACCAATAGATATTTGGATGAACACTTATTGTTTGGGTTAAAGGAATTTCCTAGTCAGTTTTTTCGTGCATTATCGTTATTTTTAAGGTTGTTATTCAAGTTTATAGCTATGAATATTCACAGGTGACAAGCAGAGGATGAGACAAGTCCAAGACAAGTTTCAAAATTTTTTCTGAATTATGCTATAACTTTATCGACTAGATTTGGCTAATCAAGTTTTAATTGCCAATTAATTTATCAAAGAATCTAACAATGGCCTAGTCTAAAATTAGCTATTGCCAAGTAGCCATCAACTTAATGTATCACCTTGGTCTTAAACAACTTGAAAATGCTCCTTAAAATTGAATCTGGTTGTTATCTTTTGTCGACATCGGCTGTTCCTATTAAATGACTTTGGTCGCATTGAAATGTACACTGTTATTAGCGTACAAGATTTTAAGAACAATACAGTTTTACTAAGTTTTGGGGGAAGTTGCGAGATTTTTCTAGTAAGCAAAATGGTTCGTCGTGTTGATTGAATTGATTATAGATCGGCTTATCCCAACGAGGTTTCAATTTTCTTTGTAGATTAAGGAAAATGAGACCACAATTCCTGGAAGTGCCCGAGCTTGCTGTTCCTTGTTCTCTTGTAGACATCGTGCCTCCAGAGCAAGTAAGACTGAAGCATTTTATTTCAATATCTGTTACTTACAAAGCAAACCTGTCTATTCAAGGAAGCTCATAATGGCATGCCAATAAGCTTTTCGTTGTTAGTTGGTTAATTGTCATCAGATCAGGATTCGACCTTGGCTTGTTTCTGTAGCAATAGATGTAATATGTAGGGCTTATTATGGTGGGTGATAGTTATGATAGATAGGTAGAAGGAAGCGTGGATGTGCTTGTTCCAAAGCAAAATCGCTGCTTTAATCGTTGCAGGAATTGGAAGAGTGGCCAAAGATAATTCAATAAACACTCTCAGTTCAAGTTAAAGTGATTTTATTTTTGCAAGAATTTCAGGAAATGACCTCAATCAACATAAATTGGTTATCTTTACGAAGCCTGTTTTGTTTATTTAACAGCAAAAATCCTGGCCTCTTAATTCGACCAAGGCGTTCTATTCGTTTGTGGGAGACAAGCCGATGCTTATGAACGTAGGTAGTTTGTTTTCTAGTTTGCATTCGCATGTGACGTTGCCATGCACGAGACAGACGTCGCGTTAATAATGAGACGTTATTACCCGTGATGATTTTTTAAGCATGAGGCTTTATTAACCCACTATGGGCCGAGGTTGTGCCACCTCACATTAGTTAGCTTATCATAGGGCCCAACTAGACTTCAACCATCCATCTACCAGTTGTTATCTGTTTTCCTTTATATCCTCTAAAGGGTGATATTTGGCACCAATCACCAGTGGTGCTATCTCTACCGGAATATACTTTTGAACCTACGTTCATTTGTAGATTTGTTATTAATCAAGAGCAATAAGCAATTCTGTCCAGCGAACATCAGCTTCTCTCATTAAGCGTCCTCTTTAATTGCAGATCCAGTTCCAATATGATGGCAAACTGTACGTTGACCTGCGACGTCCTGATGATGATGAACCAACGAGAGATGACGAGCGACCAGTCTCACTTAGAGATGCCCTCGTTTTCATGGAGTTTGCGAGGTTTAAATCACCTAATTCTATGGCTATTGGTGAGGCATCCTAAACGCTGTCACTTTTTAAAACAAATCTTTTAGCCCTAAACGCTCCTTTTCAAAGTTTGCATGAATTTTCTTAGTTTGATTTTCCATCGTAAATATTTGTTGATGGAAGTTTGTCGTTTCATATTCTATTTGTGGTATTCTTTCTTTGTGCTGAATTCTTATTGATGTCATCACTGAGACGTCTAATTGAAGAAGTGTTATTGGTGTCATCATTGAGGTATACCCTGTTTGAAATCAGCGCGCGGAACCATTATCTGTTAGGCTCGTTCTATATCCTGAACAGTTCATTCTTGCAGTGTTGGTCACATGTCATTTTTTATATGCTGCTATTAATCTTAATTTAACTCTCATTTTTCAGAGCCACCGAAAGCATCAAGAAAGTACAAGGAGCCGGTTCTTCCCGAAATAGAAGAGAATTCTGACGTCCTAATAACCCATGTGGTCAGTCCTGATGAAATTTACGTCCAAAAGGTACCATAATTTTAGTATAATTTCACAAGAATCTCAAACTATGTTTTGTAAAAAGTTTTCTTGCTAATGGCGTTTTGATATTTTACAGCACCTTGAGAGGACGATCACCAGAATAGTTTCAGAACTATTATTGTATTTCTATATCCCTTACATAATTTTTTCGATTATTCACTAATTGCTTATTATCTATTTCCAGTTTGCTTCACCCATCGCTGAAGTGCATGAAGAATTGGCGAAGCTCTATGCGAGAAATCGTAAAGATACAAACACCGTTTCATTTCCTTATCGAAGTAAGAATTGTTTGATTTGATTGTATTCGATTGATTGTCTTCCTATCCTTTTAAGCCTTGTAGTTTTAAACGACTGCTTTTGCGAGTGTTGTCTTATCAGTCTTTCTTAAGGCGATCTTCATTAAGGTTTTCATAGTTTTTTACTCAGATTTTAGTCGTCAAAATCCATTAAATAAACATTTGCTAATCATGCTTTTTTTATTATCTTTCTTATGACTAAGCTTCTTTTGCTGTTTTGCAGACATGGTTTGTGCAGCTAAATTCTCGGAAGATAAATTATGGTACCGTGGTTTGATAACGCGTGAGTAGAAGGGACTTATTTTTTCATTTAATTGGTTGCTTGAAAGGAAAATTCTCAAAATTCTTCATCACATAACTCACCTCCTCATGTCATTTCGTTCCAACTAGTCAACTTTCTCAAATGAATCAAACTATTATTTGTGTACACTTATCATAATTGCGTGAATCTAACTTAATCAAATTTGAGAGATGTGACCCGCCCGGTTGTCATTCGTCGGTATGTATGTAGCCATATTAAGTGTATTCAAATCTGTCTAAGCAAAATACTCAACCAAGTCTCCAACCCTTTCATGTTCACTTTTCTAGTCCCTGCACATGAGAAATATTTTAATAAACTGTTTGCTGGAAGATGTTTACCAAACTATGTATATTCTTTCTTTAAAGTTGCGCACATTGCCTGCTTTACTCCGATTTTACTCGTGATCTGTTTTTGCGAAATGAAGTTCTTTAAAGAGAATTCAAGTTGCTTGTTCTTCATAGTTAAGCGCTTCATATGAACTTGCTCGTTTTTTATGGGATAATTATTTTTGTTTGCGAGGCATTTCTACTCATTCAGCTCATTTTTCTTGCCAGATGTCTACGATGACTGCAGCATCCAAGTTCAGTTTGTTGATTACGGGAATTCTGAAAAAACCATGCTCACTCAAATTCGAAAACTTCCAGATACGTGTCTAACTCTTCGCAAGCAGGTGTGCCCGTGAATATTTTTTATCCATGCTCTTCCTTGTGTACAAGACGCTGTTAATCGTCCTCATTCTTCAATTATCCTCTCTGCTCATTTTTGTTACAAACTTGTTTTTCACCCTTTGAAATAGCTATTAATGAGACATCACTTCTTTGATTTCGCAAAGGATTTGGCACCGGAATAGAGTCAGGGCAGAATGGAATAGCTCCCATTAACTCGTTCGACTGAATACGGTTCATGTGACAATTTCATCTCAAATTATTACAACTATAAAATTCTTTATTTTCACGTTCTTATGGTGTTTCATTGACTACCAAAAAAGAACATGAAGTGTGTAATTCGGAGTAGCAATTCAGAACCGTCCTGTTCTATACATCACAACAGCATGTGCGCCTAACACTCTATGGCCGCCCTATTAACAGTCATGTCCATAGAACATATAGTTCAATGCTTTCCCATGTATCTCAGAAAAATCTTTTTTTTACCCGTCCTTCATCATCATACTCCTCTGCATCTGTATTTTTTGACACAAGTTCTTAATTTAAATTCCTACTCATTTCACTGTTAATTTACAGGCTCTTCGCGTCAAATTGAAAGATGTCGGATATCTTACCGGCCAAACCGACTGGTCTCCAGAATCAATAAGCTTTCTCACTGAAGCAATTTTGAATAAGCCACTTGTCCTTATGACAAAGGGTTTGTATTTTAAACAAAATACTTCTTCTCTTTTACAAATGCTGTTGTTTAATCCAAATTTGAAAATCGATTTTGTCGGTGTAGTTTGAATACAGCTATCATTTGTAATCAAAATTTGTTTGTCATGTTTTTATAAGTCATGTATTTTTGTCCACTTCATTTTCAAGTGTAATTTTCACTATTTCACACACCAAGGAATATCTTTATGATTTTATTTCTGTGTTTTGCAAGTAAATGAAAATATAACATCATCTACAATGTCTACATTTGGACATTCCTAAAATGTTTACCAAAACTAAAGTCTTTTCATAGAGCAAACCTTTGCTATTTACCGGGGCTGAAATACTCACGAATTCGTTTGAAATTGTTCATACTTATTTGTTTCTTTTCAGCAATCGAAGATGGCGTTCCACTGGTTGAGCTCTGTGACACGTCTACTGATGATGATATATACATCAACCATTTGTTGGTGCAAAAAGGCTTCGCAAACAGCATAGGCATCAGGTGTGTTGTCGTTGTATTTTGTCAAAAATGAAATTCAGTGTGCAGGTATGAACTGCACCTATTAGAATATACGTACTTCACGATAAGATAGATCTTTGATGGCTTAAGGTGGTTACCAAGACGACAAAACTGATGCTTCAACCACAAGAAAAGAGCATGCATCAGCCTGTATGTTAGATTCATGTACTATGAGAGGATGGCTTAGTGGTAGGGGGTCGCGGACTACCTGTCCAAGGATCTGGGGTTGGAGCCCCTGACACAACTACACTTTCTCTTTGAGCGAGGGAGTCACATGCTCTCTGCAATTCCAGGCGTAGGAATCACGACGTGTGATCACAACGAAAGGAAGAACCAGGACACTGCTCGATAAGCATATCTTTTCAGTGTCCTAAAACCTACCTTCGGATGCTAGGTAAAGACAAATTTACTTTGCCCATCAAGTGTTTAAACACTCTCATTGTCTTTCCAGCTCAATCCCCCCCCCTTACAAAATGTTAAATTCTGTCTAAAGAATAACGACAAATGAGGATGGGAATGGGATACGTATATCAGATTTTAGCAAAATGTTTATCTTCCTTTCCAACATTATTTAAAGGGGGGGGGGGGGGGGGGGTTCTGTTTACTTGAAAAAGGATATTAAAATACAGAATATGCGTTTTTTACAATCACAAGTCTTTTAGCGAGTGCGTTGTATCAATCATCGTCCTTCTATAAGAGGATCTAGTTTATAGACGTTCTGGGATAAATTATTTTAGAAAGATTTTGGGTATATACGTATATATTTGTCTATACCTTAGAATTTTTGATCGCCATTCTTGAAGCTTTGTACTGTCAAGAGTGTCAGATTGTCAGATGAAAACCTTAAATGTTTGAAATGTTTGCTTTTTGCAAAGCCATTTTTAAAGTTAAGATACATGGTGTCTCAAAGAAGCAACATTTTTATTTCATGTTCTAGCTCTGAACAGAAATCGTTCCTCGTTGGTTTTGGCACGAGTAATGAGCCGGGACAGGATGCAGAGGGCAGTGGCACCAGGTTACTGAGTCAGGCACAGAAATCTACACAAACATATCTTCCACCTGTACTGCCTACAGAAAAGATATTCACAGTCATGGGAACCTTTGTTAGCAAAAATGGATGCATATATGGACACAAAACTGATGAAAGGGAGAAAGGTAATATATTTTTCAGAATGAAACATTGAGAAATAAGACAGGCGATGAAATAGCAAAAAGTCATTTTCCAGACTTTTTTGCACGGTATAACTTCGTGAAGATTGTTTTGGCCTTCATGGGAAGTCCTTTTTGTGTATATGGTATGTATTGAGGCCAGGAGATGGGTAGCTCGCGATCAAAGCATATTGCTACCTATGGATGCCCAAACTTTATAGTAAAGAGCTACGAATATTGAACAGAAAGCTGTTGTCTTGCCCATAGTGAAGTTGTCAATGTATATTGAGGGTATCTATAAACTCTATATTCTTCCGTTTTTTAGTTTAAGCACATTGATACACTTACGTTATACATTCCATGCCATAATCTTTTTTGAAAGGGGTGTTTACTTTGAATGGCCACTATCGTAAGAAACTGATGATGAAGTTTTGCATTTAAAGTTATAATAATTGTGACTGAACTCGGAATCCTCCGATAACAAGGAAGTCTTGTTAACCCATTGCTACTTTGTTACTTACAAAGGTTCTCCTGTTTGCTCAGACCTTATTAAGATAAGCCATAAAATATTTCATGTCTTCATATACAAGAAAATGATTGGCCTTTCTTTTGAAAAAATTCCATGAGTTAACTTCCTGGAGCATCTCTACGTAAACCAGGTTTCAATGATGCTTCTTTTCGTTTTCAGAGACAATGATTTTGAGAGCCGTTAGCCACAAATGCAACGATGATGAAATCACAGAACTTCCCGGCATGCAAAGCACTGATGAACTCTGCATAAATCAAGCCTGCGTGGCTCAGTTTTCAGAAGACAGTCTTTGGTATCGGGCTGCCATTGTTGAAGTTGTTGACAATGCCCATGCAGAGGTATGGAAATCTACTTTAAAGTTTCATCGTTTTTCAAGAAGGATAACTTCTTGAATAACGGTAAAAATAACTTCAATGATAGTTGCTCTACCATAATATTGAAATTCACTTGTTATCCGCACGGTCTAAACAGGATTTTGGTATAGCCTTTGTATTGTTTTTGTACAGTAGCACTACTGTATTGTTTTTTGTTAAGGTCAATGGGTAGCCATGCCTATCATGCTCCCATTGGCATCGTCTTTATAATCCTGTTCTTCTAAAATGTACTTTTTTAGACTGTGTAAAAAAAATTCACACGAATGCATCAGTTATATATTTCCACAAAATTAGCGTTATCATTATGACGCAACGGTTTTAAAACAATTTTGCTTTGATCTCGATTGACAAGAACCAGATGTCGAGGCTATACCATTTGAATTATTTCTCTCAACCAAGCCTTGCAACCTTATTTAATCTATTCCTTCTAAGATGCTGATCTTACATGCATTTTGTTTTTCAGGTTGAATTTGTGGATTTTGGAAACAGGGAAATCGTTCAGGCATCAGATATTCGACTTACAGCGGTATCTCCTGAAATTCCGAGACAGGCTCTGAAGTTCAAACTTTATGGCATTGAACCGGTATGGAACATTTAGTAACTTTGGAAATTTTACTTACGAAGGCTCTGCACTTACTGATTTGATAAGCCTTTTTTATGGTATGGGGCTTTCTGCCTTAAGTTCTGATCCAATTCCCATTCCAGTTGTCCTTAAGTTTTCTTTATCTATTTCGGAAATAATGCATCTCCAAGACCCCGTTTACACTGTGCCGGATAAAATTTATCCGCATAAAACTTGTTCGGATTGATTTGCGTTTACACTGTGCCGCACAAATTTTGTCCTTTTTGCCCTCCTATTTACACTGTGCCGGATAATCGCAGTCACATGACCTAAATCATGCACAGAACGCCCAAAATCGAAGTCTTCACTTGGCAACAAAATTATAACAAAATTCCCGCCAACGTAAAAAGACTTCATTCTCTCTTCAGAATCATCTGCTTCTCTTTTAGATCAAATCCAAAGATATTGTCAATACAAATTAGGCCTAGTTTGTTTTAATAGTTTGTTCATGAAACAAAATGACACTGAACTAGCAACGAAAGTAGGGAAAGCTGACAAGGATACCAATTTTACATGGACTGGAAGGAATACTGCACTTTTAACACGAGTATATATCGACAACAAGGCAGCCAAGATGGCGAAAGGTCTTGATTGGGAGACAGTAAAAACTAAATTGGATGAAATAGCCAATCGCGCAAGATACGATGAGAATAAAATTTATCCGGATATAAGCGTTTACACCGTACCACATTGCTACCCGAACTTATTTAATCCACTTTCCTAGGTGAACTAATTTTGCTCGGATAGCCGCTCTCAAATTCGTGCGGATAGCATGGGTCTAGTGTAAACGCGACGCCTATCTGAACTAACTTTGATGCGGATAAAATTTATCCGGCACATTGTAAACGGCACTAAGTGCGTTTGGATTTCCATAAAGATTCACTCTCGATTCCATGCTTTGTACTAAACAAAAAGATAATTGTATTGCATTAGCCAATCATGTTCACAACACATGCCCTTTAAAAGAAAGAGAAATTGGTTTAAAGTGAAAGTTTAATCACGTGATATTGTTTACCCTTGACAGAGCAATGGCAATGGAGAATACGCCAACGAAGCTATCGACACCTTGAACAGCATCATGGTCAACCAAAACTTCATGGTTCATTTAGAAGTCAGTATGACGCTTTACTAACTGCCCTTGCTTATTGTATTACGTTTCTGAATTCGTCATTATAATTAGTGTAGCAGTCAATGTCATCGGGCGTTTATGTTTCTCTACAGGATAGTAAATCTAGAGATAGAATGCCCGATGTCGTGTAGACGAGCTGTACATCTTTTTGTACGTTGACCTGCGCAGGTGTGAGTTGCTACTACGAGTTACACGCGGATGGGTTCATAAGTCTGCAGATGTTAGCGACAGATTTTGACCCGAATAATGATTGGTTCACTTTCATCAACTGAAATCACTGTCGGTTTTGGTTTAATGTCTACATCTCAAGAATTAATCTGCGACTGACAGTGTAAACATTTAAAAATCGTAAAGAATTTCTGATTCGTTTTCAATGAGATGAAAAACTAAACATTTGTATAGCAGCATTTGCAAGAAATCGCGAGACTTTGATTTGTTTTCAGTGAGATGAAAGTGCAATTTTTAAAAAGGGGGGCTCGTCAGCTTTTATCTTTTACTGAATTAATTTCTTGACAGGGCCTACAGCAAGATCCTTCGCTGCTTGTTGCTTCAATAACAGTCTCATCTGGCCAAGACCTTGCCAAAGGTTTGGTATCAGCAGGCTTTGCACGAGAAACTGCAAATGATCAGGAAGAAGCCCAAGAGTAAGTTTCTGTTTAGATATCTAAGTGACCTTTTCTTTTATGTATTTTTGCCAATACAAAAGAACATTGTAATACTTGTAACCCCAGAATAAAAAAGCGTTGATTCTTAAAGGTAGCTGCTTCGCCTAGGTTAAGGTATTTAAGGCAGAAAATGTGTCAATGCAATTAGCATTCTTTAACGAGGGCGTAACTCAGTCTAAACCAATCAAAGTACAAGCAGTTTGCTCTAAGCCAATCAAATCACAGGCAAGCTGAGTTCTCGCCAGCAAAGCAGTTTTAATGGTAGAACATACAAATGCTATCTGTATGGTCTCATTACAGTTGGTCTGATGTACAGCCAAATTTTGATGCCTAGCAAATTTATTTTAGTACCCAAAAAATATTCTGTCTTACTTCAGAATCTGTTTTCTTGGAAGCAACATATAGCATTATTGCTTCAGTATTTTGTAGCCAGCCAGTTTATGTATAATTCTCTTTCAAACTGTCCATGATTTTTCAACTCCTTACCTCATTTTTTAGAAGAGCTTTTGTACCTGCGAAATACCTGCAAAATGCAACAGTACTCAAGTTCTTTCGTATAGCTGATAAGAATATTATACGGCATCTATTGGTATTAGCATTAGCGTGTAAAAATAAGGTTCTTGAAGAAATACTGCCTTATTATAGCAAGAGGGCTTTTGCTAGGGAATATCATGGTGTCTTCCAATCGTTATTTGCTGGTTTAAAAGTACTAATGGTCGCTTAATTCTCTAAATAGTGGCGACTTCGTATATAAGGTTCACAGTAAATATAAGGTTCTGGGTACCTACAGGCTTAGGTCTTAATATTACATATTTTTCCTAATGATAAATTGATGACTCTAGGATCGATTGTCTGGCTGCTCTTTCCCTTGACGACGATTTTGTCCAACCCACGCTGCCAGAGATTGGGGTACATTTTGATGTGACAGTGACGCAAGTAGAAGCACCAAATATTGTTTTCATTCAGAGGCTGCCTCCCTCTGAGGATGAAGAATCATATTCAAACGATGCTGATGATACAGAAGATATTGCGAAGGAGCAAATAGATCAGCTCCACAGGCAGTCTGTCCTTATGAATTCAGATGGTTTTTTTGATGACAACTCAGCGCTGGACTCCATAAGACCGGGTAAAATTTTTTTATTCTGTTTTGCTTAATGAGAATCAGACAGAAGCTTGTTTATCTATACCTTAATCCCTTCAAATTTTGCCTGCCTTTAATTTTCGCCCCCGAGGGGGGCGAGAATTAAAGGGAGTGAATTATGGAAATATTTGATGAAGCGAAATATAGGGGGGAGCGAAAATTAAATGGAACTTAAAAAATCTATTTTCTATAAAAGAGCATTAGTTTTTAGGCCCTTCAAGAAAACTTCAAGTTATCATCTTTGCGCGCGTCAAAATTTCATCCTGCGTTGATTGCTTTCATTGTTACAGTTCTCATTTAGTGACTTTCTGGAAAAATATCCATACTGAAGGTCATAAAAAAGATTTCTTAATTCTAAGAATTTTGACAAAGATGATAAACTTATGTCTTTTTAAGGGGCCTTACTGTAGTTCAAAATAAAATCCATTAATCTTCGATAACGATAATATTGTCCTCTCCAATGTCTGCTAGGGTGATTTTGTTCTTCCATTTTCAAAGTGTTCTCCTCCTCAGGGCCATATTCGTCCAAATCATCAGCGGCCAATCTCTCCTCGGCTTCAGTTTGGTCAGAAGATACTATCATCTTCTCTGGCTCAATATAGTAGTCTTGCAGATATTCTTGCATTCGATTGAAGACAGAACTTTGCGCCTTATCCTTATTAGCGATTAGTACAATCGGTATTTCGAGTCCACCTTTAGGAATTGGCGATCTTCTATACTTGTTGTCTCGTACACGACCTTCTAAAGCGCCTCCATAATTCAAGAAAAAATGGCAAAAGCGATTTTTCAGCAAAAAGCTTCCAAGCAAAAAAATTTTTTCAGAGGCCCGAGTATAGTCCATGCCGCATGAACGTTCATTGCTTGGAAACTGATTAGGTCAAAGCTTTGAAATTTAAAGGGTTTGGGGGCTAAAATTAAAGGGAGCGAACTTGTGCACAAAAGGGGGCGAAAATTAAAGGGGCGAAAATTAAAGGGAGCCAAAATTGAAGCTAGGCTAAATTTGAAGGGACTAAGGTATAAGACTTTCATACTTGATACATAAGATTATGTAAAACAGAATCAAATAATCTTTCTTGCATTTCAAAAAATCCTAGAAGTAGAGCTAAATGCAGGAAAAGAAAGACAATCAAATCTACTTTACAATTGTCCGGTCCAAGACATTCTACGCGAGACAGTGGAAGATGAAGAGAACTATCAATTTAGCAATGTTTTAAAAATCTTTGAACTGTTCGCAAATTCGTTATTAAGTATCTCTTCGTGGATGATTCTTTAATATATTTCCAAACTTATTTATTAATACTTACTAGTTTCTTTGTCAAAAGATTTAACCTTAAACCACTAAGTGGCAGCACCACCGCAAACTTTTTATAGCAAACCAAAATTCAAATAGCTCTAGCAAGTGAAATAAAAGTTTTAAGATGACTGTTAGGGTGGCAAAAAATGGAAAAATTATCAAGGTATAGTAATGAAAATGAAAAATTCAAAAATATTCTTTGTTTTTTGCAATATTTGCAAAATTTGCAATAGAAAGGATTATTTGCACAAACCAGTAAGATTTCATCAAAGCAAACTCGTAGATACTTACTTTCTGCTTGGGTGCCCGAAACTGTTAATTTTCGTTACTGCTGTTAAATTATTTGTCAAAAGTCTTGGTCGTACGTTCTTCGTACTGCAAAGGGCCTAATTTTTTATACCATTTCGTAACATGCTGCAACAGATTTAAATCGATAAAACATGTAAGTAGTCCCTAACACCATTTTTTTCAGCCAATTACAATGTTGTTTAGGGAACAAATAATACTGTAAATTGCTCAAAACGGCATTTCATCTCTGCTTTGTATAAAAATACAAAATGTTTTTGCAATAAACAGTCGAAAACAGTGACACGCAAGTGCCTGAAAAGTCGTCACTAAAAACTGGCTGTAAAATTGTCACTTTTTGCTGAATTCAAAGCCAACCATAATCTTCTGGGATCACAAACGCCTATGTCGGATCTTGCCAAGTTTATTTGAATTTATCATGTGGCGTTTAAAAGTAACCTGCTGCAAAAGTTTTTGATTGAATTTAACAAGTTTCAAAGCTTCGAGACTGTCCAATAAGAAATTTACTTTTTTGATATTTTAAAAATACATTTTTCTCAAAATTGAAATAAAACGTGTTGCCAATGGTTTGAAGTTTTGTTTGATTGAGTTTTAGTCATCGCTTTACAAAAGTGGTTTGAAGTTCGAAGAGCATGCTTTTCACAACGCCGACGCCATTTTTCATTCGTCAAAGTGGTGCAATACTTTTGCTCACCTAGTGTAAACCTTATTAATTTCTTATTGATTAGAATTAAAATTTTTCTATTTGCATGCATGATGACGAAATAATTGAATGTAGGAATGGCTTGTTGCGGCAAATATTCAAAGGATGATCAATGGTACAGAGTAAAGATCGAGTCAGTGAAAACAAAAGATGACAATCCGGGTGGGGAAATAATTGGTGCAGAGGTACTGTTCGTCGATTATGGGACAAGCGAAGTTGTTCCTGTTGCAAGGTACAACTATGGCCTTCAGTATTCGCTATTTGTTTTGGCCTCTTTTGGTGAAATGGTTATCAAAGCAAATTGTTTTTAACAAAAAGGTTCTAGAAAATCCTTAACAGCAAAAGCGTTCTTAAGCTGAAGTTATTCTGTACCATTTCCGTGATTGTATTGTATTAATTTTTGTTTGGTTGTTGTCAAAGAATTATTTCAAAAGCCAAAGAATAACTCATTCTGCAAAGACCCAGTCAAATTTATGCAGTCATGAGACAGTAGACAAGGGAGAATTATAAATGCTATAAAAAAGCTGGCTTTTTCCCTCACAACATTTTTCTCTCGAAATTCTAAAAGTTTTTGGATACCATGCTGTTTTGAATCAGTCATGTTTCGGACATGATTTGACTGGTTTGATAGCATAAAAGTTCTAGATGTAGAAAATGTCTGATTTCGTTTCCAGTTTCCTTAAGAATGGATCAAATGAAATGTTTCTTAGTAAAAAAATTAAAATTTATACTTGAAGCTCTTTCACTTAACAATAAGCTGCTAGTTTTTTCAACATTTTACAGACTAAAAAGGATACCTGATGATCTAATGGATTTGCCTTCCCAAGCCATTTGTTGTGAACTTGCTGGAATCTTCCCACCAGAAGACTTGGACAGGTTTGATGAATTTTTCAGAGGGACGCAGTGGCCCATCAGCACTCTGAAAGCAGTGTATGAGATTGTGGCTGACAAGAGATTAATTGCTTGCATTCTGGTAAGATACAGTGAATATGTCTATACACCAGTTGGTTATATAGTGTTTTTTTATATATTCAATAAAACCTTACACTCACAAGATACATATATAAATTACTTTAGCTACTCTACTACACTACAAAGATAATACCCCGGGGAGCAAGCAATATTGACTACCTCGGGGCCATGCCACAAAGAATGACTGAAATAAAATTAATTACCTATTGACTTAAACACGTTTTACAGAACTAAACACATTTAAATTTAGTTTACGTCCTAATATTGGGACTTAGTGACTAAAAATTTTGAAATAGGCTTAATTAGACCGACCGGTTTTGAGGATCCAGTTTATTTCATTCAGCTATACAGTTGGGTTGGATATATAGTGTTTGATGCCGTACAGACAATCTGTACACACGTGTGTGTAGAACAGGATGGAATCAAAGTTTTCATGCTAGAACTGTTTCATGTCAGTTGTTCTTAACATAACACCATCCGCTTCTACACTAAAGCATACTTGTAGCATTCATATGTCTAGTTGCTCTGTATTTAAATCCCCACTAAAAGGAAATGTCCCGTATTGAGTGCAGTGAATCTTTATTTCATGGAGCACTTCCCCATGCTCATATCTTTATATTTCTTTAACCTTATTATTTTCAATGTTATATACCGTGAACTCTCTTTTAAGCCCCCCCCCCCCCCCGGAGGGCTTAATGTTGTCCAGGGCTTATAACCATTTTCAGTGGTAGACTAATTTTTGCTATTTGTGAAATAAAAAAAATGAAATCAGGCCTTTACATCAATAGTATTAGAAAAGGTCGACTTCATCCCTCTGAGAACCAACGGCCTGTAATTTTGGTCCGTGCATAATGCACATTAAATACTTGTCTTTGGAGACTTCTGTCGAGATTGGGAGACACATGCTTTGAATTTTGATTTGATGAGAAGTATTGAAAGACCAGTGAATTAATGAAAATCTCCGTTTTTGTCAAGTTTACTTATTTTGGCATCTGTGAAATTTAGGGGGAAGGGGCTAAATTGAGAGGGGGGCTTATAAAGTTTTTTCTTTTGAAAAGGGGGATCTAATAATAGAGGGGTGGTAGGAGGACTTAAATGATAATTTACGGTAAGTTGTCATTGTAAAAACTAGGATTTTTACCATCTAGGGGTGCTTTGTCAGCAAACAAAGGATGGTCCCCCAACTGCGTCGCAAATGGGGTTGGAGCACCCCCCTCCTTGAGCAAAATAGCTAGTGTATCCAATGTTAATTTTGTTAGAGTATTTTGATCTCGTTTTTCCAGTTTATTGCCCCTGTGGTAATCTCGAAATCTATCGTAAATCCTCTTAATAGCAACCACAATCCCCTTTGAACTGGCACTCCAAAACAAGGTGTGGTCAAATCTGGAAGAAGAACAAGGACATTGCTCAACAAATAGAGCGTATCAGTGTCCTAAAAACCACCTTTGGAACAAATGGAAATAACAAATACAAATGGAACATGTTTTAGCGAAATGAAGATCTTTGCACAATAGGACACGTAAACATCATCCTCCCAAAGTTTTGAATTAAAAACCATGTCTACATCTTGCACATAGATGCATCTTGTTCATAGATGCATTTTGCTTCTTATAATTACTTCAGCTTTCGTTTTTGTTTTCTAGGATAATGGGCCACCAATCAAGATTATCCTCTTTGATCGTATTGGTAGTGATGAAAATGAAACTGGGGAAGTATTTGACATGCCTGTCGGCACAATTCTCAGCACAAGAAACTTAGCTACTTATGATCTGGAAAGGTGCTTTGCTTCTCAAGAGTGAAGATGGTACATCTTAACTGTGTAAATGTAAGTTCAATCTGGTATATTTTGATTATTTTTCATCGTTTTCTTCTTTTTTTTTCTTTTTCATTGTCTTCTTCTCCTTCATTATCCTCATTGCCTTCTTTCTCTTCTTTGTCTTCTTCTTGGTTTCCTTCTTTTTAGCTGTATTCTTCTTTGTATTCTTCATTTCCTTTTTTTTTGCCTTTTTTTCTCCTCTTTTGTCCTTTTCTTCTTCCTTATCATCATGCTCTTTACTGTAAAAGAATATATCGGATTGTAAGTTTTTTAGTTTTTATGAAGCAGAGGTTTATTTTCCTTTCTTATTTACTCCTTTTCGTTATCGTCATCATGCTTTTGTCTACAAGATTTCTCCCAGTGTGTAATGGGGTCAATCACACACACAGCCTTCTGGTAAATACCAATTCCATTTAAGCCTGTCTTCCATATTACTTTTGTGTGTCGGTGTTTCCATTGGTGCATTGCTGACAGGTCACTGATGAAAGAAATTTTAATGTCGGTGGATCCCTGCAAAAAGTTGAATCTAGTTCAACTTTTTTCTGTTATGTCAACTTGTTACTCGAGGCTTGTCTGTTCAAAAGATGGCGCGGCAACAGAATAACATTAGTGATGAAACTGGTGACTGAGAAAAACTATCCGGTTTGGGGTCGTAAGGATCGTAAGAAACGTAATTTTTAGATTTTATGACGCTCACGATCAAGTGAAAACACTAAGAATCATAATCGAAAAATGATTATCACTTGATATTATCTCTTAAAATGAGTGACATAAGGATCGTAAAAATAAAAAAAATTTTCATCCTTACAATCCTTACGACTGTCTGTTCCTTTGTTTTGCGAAATTATGTAACTAAATTCCCTGATTTCCGGTAGAACAGAGCAAGCATTGCTCCTTTTCTCGTTGCCCTTATATTGCGAAATGTTTGGATCTATATCGCGCGGCAAGATCATCCATCGCAGTCCAGCTGCTTGCTTGACAAGTCTTCAAAAGACTGCCAGTTTGCAAAAACACCTTGCGCAGATCTCCTTGCTCAGAATCCAAAACCCTTTCTTTCTTCGTATTTTATTTGCTCGCATTCCTGTGACGCCTTCATCTTTTGATTAGAATATACACTGCCAGAAACAAATGTAGATTCGTAGCAGCCATTTAGAGTCCTTGCAGAGAATGGGGGTGTAAATAAGCGGCCAAATTCAAATAGCATAAAATTTCACGATTCTTGCGATACTTATGACCTAATGCGTTTTCATTTGGATTTTAAGAAACGTAAGTGACACAGACTTAAAAATTATGTTTCTTATGGTCCATATGATTCTTACGACTCTAGTGAAAACCAGGCGTTAGGGAATACAAAGATGAGAAAGTTTTCCCGGTGGTGCAGGCTCATTTAATCAATCAATATGTAGAATTTGCCAGTACAAAGGATAGATTACCTGGTGTTGGTGGTAATCTATAGTTTCGTTTTGAGCAATGTTTCTCCTCTAACATTAAGTTAAAAGAAGTGTTCATTGTGTTTAGCAAGGGAACATGTTGACTGCAGTTGCAATTTTGATATACTAGGAGGCCATCGCCAATGATTCTAGTTCCTAGGTCATCGCCAATGCATAAAAGCTATACGGAAACCAGGCAGGTGGAGAAAATCATAGCCAACTCAACTCACTAGTATGCCGCAGACGATTAACTTAATAACTGGCACTGTGTCATCACTGTGTTTGAATAGATCTGCATAGCTATCTGAATCTGCCTCTCTTTTCCTTGGATCTCAACATGCTAGATTTTATAGGCCTGAACTTATTTTTTCTGTGTTGAAAAGATTCAATTCTTCAATAAGATCCCTTACCTTCACCATTGCTCTGATCTGCACATCCAAGAACCTCTGATCAAGACATTTCCAATTTTATTTTTAGCATCACCAGTCTTGCCCTTTTTGGCAAACAAACCACTTTCTTCCTTATGACCCAAATTCCAGTTTATAAATCTTTTTGAAACAAAGGAACAATTATCTGGTTGCCAGAGCAGTCAACTGCATTCATCACATTTTCTAAGTGATTACCTGACCCCTTTGATACTGTGTACGGTAAGAAACTGCCTTGTTTTGAGTTATTTCATCTTTCACCAGATTCAAAGAAAAATAATGGCTCTTATGGTTTCCTTGGTAACTGCTAAGACAATTAATCGAAGAGATTGCAGGAAGTATTTTCAAAATTGTCTTATTCATTTTCGAAGCCTACAAAGAGGTACCAGTTTGCTTTCTTTCTGTGAGACTTTTGCAGAATTTACAAATGTTATAAAAAGTTCAGCTCACATAGAATTATATTACAGCTATCATATCTTATAGCTTCTTTACTTTCTGTTGAACCAATGTAAAGGGTGCTGTGTATATTGCTGCTGTCCTGCATCATATATACAAGTTCATTTATTAGCTATTTAAATTTTATGAAAGGTTAGCAGTATGAAAGATGTATTTACAAATACTTCAACAATGTACATTTAAATGATAGAAAAATTACAACAGCCATTCAATCAGTAAATTGTTCATACATATAAAGGTTCTCATGGGAGGCAGAAACCCCTAATGTTCAATTGATACCCCTCCCATTGGCAGGCCAGGTTTCTGAAGTTTCATGAAAACTGGCCACATTCTAAGAAATATTCAAAATAAAAAAAGACCCATTTTTGACCAAGAAAGAAGTTCTTTGTTATGAGGAAATTTGAAAAGTTTAAAAAGCATTTTGGTATTTATTTAATATATAAGAAATTGTAAGCTACTTCTGGGTAGGACAGTTTCAAAGAGCATGCTGTAGCTTGTTGCAAATATGGTGGCTTCCCTGAACATAAAAATGCATAACACAAGCTTTATTCGATTACCATCAACACCAAACTTGAGGTCATGGGGTTTTCTAGGCCATGGAGTTTTCTAGGTTATGGGGCTTTCTAGAAGCAAGGAGGAGGTTAAGCGAACGACACTCAGGGAAATAAAGGAAAGCTATGTTTTTTGACAACTTCCAGTTGTAACATTGAAAAAGAAAAGCATCTAAATAAACAGCCATAATTGTTTTAACCAGCCTTTTATGTTAATGCATAATAAACCATGTCCCAGTTTTTCCAGCTATTAAATATGGCCATTATGGAAAGCTAGACTGTCCCAACAGTAATTGTTAGAGCAATTGTATTAGTAAATTAGTTATATTTAATAGTTTTTAACTTGAATTTTTCTTTCTGTCTTGTTTGTTTTGTTGTGTTTAATTTTCATCACAAATTGTAAAAAAATGAGTTAACTACTTGCATATGGAAGTTTATTATATCTGGTGCTTCTGAAAATTGGCAAAAAAGTGGTTGAAAACTCAGCAGTAATTAGCTTGATAACAAAAATAGCTCCTTTAAGCAAATATCCAAATGTTATTTAGCTATAAAAAATTCTTAAGATATATAAGTTTATTTGCTGAAAAGGAAAACCCAATCACATGCAAGTTTTATAACTATATTCTGCCAAAGGTAACCCATCATATTTTTCTCCAAACAACATTCCTTTAATTGGTATTTTTGTTTCATTGGATTTTTGCTTTGTTAAAATGACCTTTCCATGGTGCTTTACTTGAGAAATTAAAGTCAAGAAAAAGACAGGAATTTAAAAAGAATTTTTTTTCTTCAGCTCTGACTCTGACTTCAAAATTTTTAAATACCATTGATTTTCAGTACCATTTAGGTCAGACTTTGCAAATTATATATTTCTTACTTATTAAAAATAATTAAAGCGTTTCTGCATATGTGGTGTTAAAAATTTCTGCATAAAAATTGTAGTAATGTGTACGTTAAGCATTATAGTCTGCTAGAGAATTTTAAAAGCACTTTTTATGGCATCTGTTGTTGCGCAGCTTGTGAAGCAATATTCCCTCTATCCAGGGAAAGTTTTCTTTCTGTCATGTGGAATGTCAAAATCAACATGTGGACCAGCTGAAACAATTCCATGTGGATTTATATGCAGCATACCTTTCTGAAAAACAAAATTAAAAATCACATTTGATGTTGTTTATAATTTACTCAGATTTAAATTTTGCAAAAATTCAAAGCTCTTAAACTCAACATGTATTTCTAAATGTAAGACACAATATAGCATTGAAAAAAATACTTACCATATACGAAATTTTAGAATATTCCATATCTACTGTGGATTTGCCAATACCATCATGTTGGTAAATGTCTCGTGCATAGTCCCATAAATTTGGGTAGTCCATTATTCTTTTCTTGTTGCACTGTAAAAAATACATTTAATTTGTATTGAATTGAAACATGCAATTTAAGATTGATCAAGATGATAGTCATTGATGACCACACACTAGCAAGGAGGAAAGCACAAGAAAGAGGTTTTTATTTAGAGGAATGTAATATTTTGCAGCCGTTCTTTTGCAAACAGTATCAATATTCTTTTACAAAGCTGTTATTTGAACATTTACAGGCTAAAATTCCTCAATTAGAGTCCTCTGTATACCATTTGCATTTGTTCCCTACAAAAAATATACTTTAAACATAAAAATCGAAAAAGCTTTGAAATTAGTCACAACAAGTTAAAACTCACTAACACTAACCTTAAATAAGCCATGATAAATTGTATCAAATCTGACCAATGTTGCAAATAACCGCACATCTGCATCTGTTAGGGTGTTACCAGTAAGGTATCTGCTTTTAGCAAGTATTGCTTCTGCCTGTTAATAGAGGTAACAAAACTGAGGTAACTTTGCTTATTGCCACCTACCAGGTTTTGGTCAAAATACTCTGGCCTTTCTACTTGTGTAGTTCCAGATACATTCACAGCAATGTGTCCATTGGGAACACAGTTAGAAAAGAACAACTTAAGAAGAAAGCCTTAATCATATTAAATTAGTAATTGGAAGCATATAATAATAAAAACATGTAAGTTATACATAGATACTCGAACATTTGCTTGGCATCCTGGGTAAAGAGGGGGCTTAATAGAGAGGGGGCTTATTTCAAATTTTTGTTTGATCAGGGGGGCTTAATAGAGAGAGGGCTCAAAGAAAGGGGCTTGGTAAAGCTTTTACGCTAGTTTAAAACTTTTTACATTTGTGGCTCTATTGAGTAGATTTCTATGGGCTTCCCTAAAAGGCTTATTAAAAGATTCCTAGCCAGGTAAACTTGGTGACAAAATTTAGAAAGCACTAAAATGGGTTCCTAAGTTATATCTGCAATTAGCTATTTCTTCACATTGCACTTACCTTGTCAAGCCCTTCAAACAGTTTGTTTACACTCGCATCGTATGCTTCTTGTGTTGTTGCAAAACCAACACGGTACACACCACCATTAATTAAACTGGAAAAACAAAATATAAATAGTTTGACTGGCCCCCATAAAGAATCAAATTCTTCAGAAATATAGCTGTATATCAAAAATTTCATCTCCAGCCCCATAAAAATCCAATGCACCACTGATTACCAGTCTTCAGAATATGGCAGTTCTCACGTGTTTAGTCATTAAAGCCACAATATGCATGTGCAAGCCTCCTTTAACTAGAATGGCATGCAAAAAGATGTTTTTTTATAATGCTAAAGTAAATTTGGTGTGCAATCCCAAAGTTTGTCATGCAGCATTCCACTGACCTTATGTGTGCATCTAACAGTACCTGGCAGACTGGTCTGACTGGGAGTAAGGCACTTTTGTTCAGTTTTTTTAAAAAGCAGCCAGGTGGTGGATATAGTTGCGAAGGTAACATGGATACCTAGAAACACATTTTAATTCATTCTACCCCACATTTTTGAAAATGTCCTAAAGGCCTTGATCGTGTGAACAAAATTATTTGAAGACCATTGCCATCCAGGTCACATCCTTAGTGAAAAATCTTTCTTGAATCTAGAGTTTAAATCGCCTTTGCAGCCTAGCTACAGAGTGCAAGGAGGGCCTTTGATTTTTCCCAATGTGCTATTTTGTTTCGTTTGGAGTCTTGAGAGTGCAAATACCATTACTTCCCTATTCTTGGCTGCCTGTTGACGTCATCGATTTTTCATCTCAGTATCTACTGAGCTTTTTCAAAAAAGCACCTCAGATTTGAAATTGGCATGATGAAATTAGTGCAAATTGCATGTTGTTTTGATGGTCAGGTCGCAGGTTTCTGCGTTTTAAATATTTAGACTTTTCAAACGATTTGACTGGAATTCGCTGCAGCAAATTCAAGTGAAATATTCAGGTCAGGAAAAGCTTAATTTTGAAACCGCGTTATTCGCAGCCTGACTGTCTAAAATAAACATGAAACTTGAAACATAAAATTAACTGAAAATAGACTAATTTCATCATGAAAACTTAAAATCTATGACCCGTTTCTGGCTTATTTGCAGATAAAAAATTGACTCAATTCCAAGAATTTGCAGAGGGCAAAGGTGAAGACTTGCATAAAAAAGCAAAGTTATCTTACGGTGCAACCCATTCATTGACTTCATCGATTTTAGATTTAAGGCTATCTGGGTAGAGATCCAACTCTGCCTGCTCTTTCGTTTTGCAGAACATGTTGAATTCTTTGTTTAACATTCGCAAAATCTCTGCTGATTCATTGTTAACTATCGTTTTCTCCTTCTTGTCCCATAAAACGGGAACCGAAACTCGACCATCAAAGTTTGGAACAGCTAATTGGTAAATCTCCTTAAGAAAAGAGCAGTTGTTGACTGGATCCTTGTTCTTGAGAAAAGCCCATCCCCTCTCATCTTTTGCCGGATCCGTTGTTGAAGCTGATATGACATCTTCCAAACCTTTCAGCTTCCTTGCGATCATTGCCCGATGAGCGAAAGGGCAAGCCCATGAAAAATACAAATGGTACCTCCCAGCTTCGGCTTTGTGTCCACTAGACCCATCAGCTGTAACCCACTTCGTGAATGCTGACATTTTATCAAATAGATTCTGTACCAAATTATTGAAGATTTCCGACACTGATATGATTCCCGTGACGTACAGGGTGGCGAAGATGAAGAATCCGGTTTGGATAATCTGATCAATATCGTGTCATACACGTCAAGGAGTTTTTTTGACTGCATCAACGAATCACAGGTCACCTATGGTCAGGAAACGCGCACCTAAATATATGACATGTAGCAAAACATGGTACCTCTCTTGATTGTTCATGTCCGCCCAAAGGGTCACATGATGATATCGACGACTTACCATACTCGTAACTCGTTGTTGTTGCTGTACACTCCTCAAGACGTTGGCATTGGCACAGAATAAAATTACGTTATTCTTTTTCTGTTTACCTTTTTGTTCGCAGGTATCGGGGTTTACCTTCATTACAAACTTTGCGAGAGAAGACAACACATACAGCTCCTTTCAAACAATCTTATCTGAAGTCCCACGAGACTCGGTGCTAGGCCCTATTTTTTTATATTTCTATAAAAATGATATTTTTTAGTTATTAAATACAACTTTTTAGAGCTTTGTAAATGACTGCGGCTCAACTTAATGTTCTAAAAAGGATTCGATCTTAAATATGCTTGGCTTCAAAGAAAGAAAGCCCTTTTTAGACTTTTGTTTATTCAAATTTGAAATAATGTCTCTAAGTTTGGCATTTTTGTTCAGCAAAACCCCTGCATAAAATTGAAAGATGCAAGAACAAGCACTTAGATTTCTTTATAATGATCATGTCAGTTTGTATGATGGTGTTCTACTGAAATCGCAACGAAGTATGATACATGTTGCCCGACCTGGATCAATTTTTTTAAAAATCTTAAAACCTTATATTGTCTAAATCCATAGCGAAATCCCAATAATCTTACTTATCATTGGCCAAACCAGGTTACATTCGGCCAAACAGCCTTAAATTTTTAGGACCGCAGATTTGGAACTGCTTACCAGAGAAAAAGCTGAAATCGGCGGAAAAATTTTCTACTTTAAAAGGCCTGAACTCAATGGGATCATGCAACTGCAATGCCTGAACAACATAAGAAAAAAACTGTTAATTTCTTTGTTTTATTTTTATTGATTATGTATCCATCGATTTTCAGTAGTTTTCTTGTACAGCTTAAATTTTATATATTGAAGATAATTTTTTTTTAAAGAATCGATGTAAAATAATTATATTACAAATTAAAGTTCCAACGACAGACAAGGGGGGACTTGCGGCATTTCGACGCTGCGTCGGAGAGTGTGCTAGAAAAGAGACCGCAAAATTCAAACCCATTGAAGCATGGTTTAATTCGATTTTGGACAAAACAAAATGAGATTCAGAAAGGGATTACTCACACAGATACTGACACGAACAACTGGCAGGTCAATTCGTGGTGATTTCCAAACCGCTTCTAAATGATTTCAGGAAAATGTAAATCGATGATATTTATTGCAAAGAATGTTTTTGTCGCAGAGAAAGTTAGGCCATCGTTCCGTGTTATTCCTAATTAGACCCACTGGCCTTCGGTAGCTGATATAGGAAGATGACGGCTCCTGTCAAAAGTCTGCCGGAATTACATAAGATGACCGGAGTAAAGTCATGATTTAGCAGATTAAAAAGTTGATCGACAGACTAGGTACAGTTTGAAACTGATAAAACCAAAATATGACGCCCGAATCCAAGGAAAACGAACATATGTTAGATAGCATTTTATAACCCTTAGTGAACTGGAGACTGGTAAACAAAAGTTGAACCTTGTCATTTGCTGAAAATGAAGTGGATTATTATTTTTGTTATTCTGAAGTTCGATCAACTTGTTTCTTTGTATCAAGGAGTCAGGCTGGGGGATTTTCCTGCTCCAGATTTCAGGACAACAATTAGAGAGTTTCCAGCGCAAAGCAAGAAACTGTCCTTCAGACGGATAAGCCTTCCTGCATATTTCAAATCTACGCCAGATTTAGTCAGAGTATTTGCATCAACACAGGATGGTGACAGTGCAGGTTTTCGTTTTGAAGGAGCTGGTGCTTGTCAGAACCCTGGAAAAGCTGGGAACTATGGGGGTTTAATATTTGCTTATAACGGAAAGTATGTGTATATTTGGGCACCAACAAAATATTCTGGAAACAGAAACGGAAAACTGATCTATGTAGAAGATGGATGGGGTGGTGAAAAATACACACAGAGTTCTCGAATTGCTGATGTCACAGTAGAGGTGTGGAAGAATTTACCAACTCCAAATTTCCAAACTGAAATACAAGTTGATGGCTCAAAGCTGTTTTATGAAGTTCCACATAAATTAAAGCAAATTCCAGACTTCATAAGTGTACGAGTGTTTGCAAGAAAGTTGAATAGTTTTGATAAACGCTATCTTTTTCATTTTCCTGCTGTGGGAGCATCACAAACCCCGAAAGGTAGCACTGAATACGGAGGAGTTATTTATTCATATAATGAAACATTTGTGAGGTTGTGGCTTCCAAACAATGGTGAAAACCTCAAAACTGGGTGTATAAAAATAACAGGGGGATGGGGGAATGGAAGACATGCAGATGACGTAAATGCAGATGTTTGTCAAGTAGAAATTAGAGCTTGGATAAATTCGTTTCCTTTGCCAGCATTCCAGACAGGATGGAGAAATATACTTGCCAATGCTCATCAAAAATCATTTCGTGAAATACATCACAACCTAGGTGTAGATACACTGCTGGTGCAAGTTCATGTTAAGAAACCAGGTATTGAGACTAATGGGTTCATATATGAAGCCCTTGGGTCTGTACAGTCTACCCAGTCTGATGGTGACCTATATGGTGGTATATTGTTTGCGTATGATAAGTCTAGAGTAAGAATCTGGGTTGCAAGCAGTGAAACTGACAGAAATGGAAGAGCTATTTTTGTCTCAGATGCATGGGGAAATGGAACACACACAGAAAAACTTGAGAAAGTGTTGTTTCGTATCAAAATTTTTGCTCATTTGTGTAAAAAGAACACTCAGATTGCAGATGGGCAAGGAATTTGTCGAGATGCGGAAAATACAGGTCTGGTTTGGCAGACATCTTCTTGGAATAACTGCTCCAGCAAATGCGGTATTGGGTCTAAGCTGAAGAAACTAACAGGTAAGATTTATTGCTTAGAATCTTTGCTTTTCAAAAACATGTGTTTAGTTCATACTCTGCTTAAATATCTCTGTATAGTGTTGACAACAATACTTGCTGTTCATTTGTCAGATATTGATAGGTTATTTTTTATTTTATGATAGAACCTATTTTATTTTTCTTTTTCAATATTCAGCATTTTAGTCTAGTCTTGATAATAGTATTTGCAAACAACACTTGAGTTTCAGTGAGTATCAGAAACATTGTAAGACAGCAAATATCAGTTTTATGGCAACAGCAGTTTTCTTTTTGGATGCCGTGCTGAAGGCTAGAAACTCATAGTGCTGCACAGCTGATTAGACGAAAATTCTGTTGGATAGCCTGTTGGATGAAAATTCTTTTAATGCAAAATTTCTTCCCACATTTCCATGTCACCCTAAAATGCTGACATTTCAAGTATTGTCATCACCCCACCTTATATTTTTTGGGGGGGGGGAGGAAGGGGTGATGCAGCTTGTTTTTGGCAAGGTTGATTTATCTCACCAGGTTTAGAGAGTGAAGATTCTCTCCTTGTTGCAACAGTGATTTTTGTGATTAATGCATGTTTATTGACTTGGCATGATGCTGCTGGTTATATTTCTTCACAGCCTTTATCTCAGAATTTTGGACTTTTAAGTCTATCTGCCTTTTCCATAACAACATTTGACTCTATGTAAATATCTGTATTTAGTTTATATAGGTATGATGTAACCATGTTTTCTCAGGTAGACCAGGGTCTTTGTTAGTTCTACAAAGGTACTTGATGATTGCCTATCTGGCATTGCCATGGTTATAAGAGAAGATGACAAAATAAAGGATAGTCACCTTCTTAAGATAATTCAAAGTTCAGAGAATTAAGCCTCAGCTATAATATTCCAAAGCAAAAAACAAATCTTGTTATTTCATTCCTTCATTTCATCATCATCCTTTGTGATTTGTTATGATATCGCTATATAGTTTGATCCTTGGTATCAAGAGAACTCACAAAGTCTCACAGTTCAGCAATGTGTGTCTAAGTTTTGTGGTCAAATGACAGTCTAATGTAATTTTGTGGAATGACAGAACAACATTAAAGATACATGAAAGGGGCATTGAATTTATTGTGGCATCCTCCATCTCTTGCTATATCTCTTGGCCTGGCTGAGTCGCAGCCATTTTAATAAGTGTTTCAGTATTTGTCAACTTTGTTTACCAAAGACTTAATGCAAGAAAGAATCTGTTCTTTTATAGGTGTTTTAAAGACCACTTTCCAATTGCAATGGAACTTTTTTCTTAAGTACACAATAAAAAATCCAGTTAAGATAGTAATTAGTTTGGACAAAGACATCAATACATCCAATTTATTGCCTTTTGAAAGCATAATGCTCTTTGTACTTTCAAAAGTAGTACAGTTTTGTCTTTTTTTCTTTACCTCTGACCTTATGAAATTGTTACCAGAAGCTGTTCAACATCTACAAAGCAAAACAATATGGTCAGACAATATTTTGTATAAAACATCGTTTCTGTCCAATTCTATCCATCCTTACCTGATAGAATTTGAGATAGGTCTTCATTTACTGTAGTTGTTTGGACATCCCCTTTTAAGTTTTAAATTTTTGAGCTGGTTAACTCATTAACAAAACAAGTTCAGTGTAGAGCCTCGCTTGGTTCTAATCTCTCTAAAGAGCTCAGCTCTAAGTACGCACAACTACCCGTCCAAGTTCGTACGAGAGAGGCTAAATCTGATACGGACCTACTTTGTGAATTGCTGTCATAGGGATCCCCTGAATCGCTGTTATCGCCGAGCAGTGTCTATGAATTTTGCATGTCTGATAAGCTACAACTGAAAGGTCTGGTGTGTTTTCTATGCATTGGTCCAGAACTGTAAATGCTGATCGTGAATATTTTGGTTCCGTAAATGTTGTCAATGCCCGTTTATAACAATGAATAAATTTCCTATTGATCGGAGTAGTCATAAACTGTGAAAAGTTAACACTGAAGGTAGCTACTTGAGTAGAAGTTAATAAATTTTAGATTAGAACAACATAATTGCGCATATCGGACCTAACTAATGATAAGCATGAATTAGCATAAATAATGTTCAATCCTGCAAATTAATTCGTTGCATGATTGATCGTCGGAAAGTGGTTATGAGTGTAAATGCCAGTAAGCTCGCCTCCTATAAAACAGTTTATGGTATTGATATCAGTTACGAAAAATCTCATTCATTTAATTTGCAATAACTGCATTTACTCCATCTGACAATGACTGCACGAGAGTTTAGTTTTTTTCTATGATGCGTTATGTCAGCTCAACCTTCCCTGCTAACGAGCCCTTTGCTGTAAAAATTGAGTCATATAGGCAATATGTATTCTGAAGTTATAAGAATTGGCTTTAAAAAAGCGACATGTGTAGACAGAAGGAGTTCGTTTTCTCTCTTGGATTCCAGTGGTGATTGTTCTATAAGAACACGGCACTGGGTCAACTATACCGGTCATGTGCCCTCGTTTTTCCGATTGGCCTATTTCGATCCACAAGTAGATAGATGTTTTCTTTGATCTTTAAGGCCTTTATTCTGACGTTTTATACTTTAAAAGAATGTCAGACGAAAAGCTCAAGTCACTTTCAAATTTTGTACTGCCAAATAATCTTCTAAATAAAGTGTAATATCTTTTATATTGATTTTTAGGGTGTCATGCCCTCAAAATGAGGACTGTTGTGTCGTGTGATTTCGAAGACAGCATGTGTGGGTTTACAAGTTCTAATAAATGGCAGAGAAGCAGGGGGTCTGCTGAAACAAAAATTAACGTGTCTGGGTTTATGCAGCCTCCATATGGATATAGAAAGGGAACCTACTTCGTCTACCCGGTTATGAGTGGTCTACATCCCGGGTCTCGCGGTAAGTAATGTCGGTTTCACAGTAAATTTCTAATTGGTTTATGTTCGGGATGATTCCTGCGTTTTGAAAGTGAAGCAATAATTACATACAGCCAGCAGCTCACGTTTAATATATTTTAATTATTCAATCGCTTTCGATCTTGTGGAAACCAGTCCGTCCACTTTCAATAGCAGGCTAGACGGAGGCACCGGACGAGCTCGAATCCACAGTTACATATTGTTTACATCAGCTTTTTAAAATACTTATTGTTTACAAGTCTTTTCGCTGTCGATGTGTCGCGGCCCTTTTTTCTATTATTGGTCGGGTCAACTTCGAGGAAAGAAAAGTTTAGATGATAGAATACAAAAGCAAGGATAGAGAAGTTTTGGTTTTCTCCGAGCCACCGTCCTTAAACGGCTGCTTTCATCTTTATCTTGGATATTATGGCCTATTAAGCTATTTATAGATACTGACGCGTCAGTTGTTCCTAGCCGTCACTTTTGTCCATCAAATGAAGTGTCATATCAGTACTGCAAAGTTGGCAATGCTAAATTTGAAAGTTTGAAACACCAGCTAAGTGACACCCGAGGTTTTCCTCTACTTACCTCCATGTTTAGATTCTTCAGACAAGAATTACCAAACTCTACCTGCCTTTTCCAGACATCAATCTGTCGCACTGTTTACTATGAAACATCAGGTTCTCTTTTCGTTTATGAAATAACAGCAAGACAAAATAATTTCAAATACTTATTGCAATGACTTGATTTTTTTCCTTAGCTCAACTAAGAAGTCCTCCGATCGCAAATGGCAAAAAGTGTAACTTAAAGTTTTACTGGAACACTGGTGTTTACTACAATTATTTTGAGGTATTGGTCCGAGTTGGAGGCATCTGGAAAATAGGTAAGCAGACACATGTCTCTAGATGTTGGGGGACGAACAAACATTTGCTCGAAAGTCTGTTGGCTTGAAAATTTTTGCATCATATGCAATTACAATCGATAACGTTATTTTCAAAACGCATTAAAACGTCTATGGTAGGAGCATTCTTGCGTGTTATGGGAATAAGCCAGCCTCGAATCAAAAGACGATTAAAATCTAGAGAAGAGGTTGTCAAGAGGAGAGTGAGAATGAAAGTCTGGTTTATATGATGCAACTTCGATGCATAATATTTGTGATCAAATGCTGTGAAGCGCCATGAGATGTAACTTGCCAACAAGCCCTGATGCGTATATCCTTACGCTTGAAATCTAGACTTATCTTCCCAAAAAGTTTTTCCTTAAATTCGTGGAGTGAAGGGTTAACCCTAAAAAGCGTTACCTGCGCCAGCCTAAGAAGATTTTGGGGGAACCGGGTCATGTAAATATGATTTTAGATGAACCCGGTCCTACAATTATAAAGATGCTTTGACCTTTTAAGAAACACTTGCTGCCCGGCCCGGCGGATTTGTCTTTAGGTTTTTAAATTATACAGTTTTAGCTTAAAATAGTGGGGAAGCGTTATGTTGATTTTTGGTTGACGTTCAGAAGACATGTTCCAACAGTTTCAATCATGAAGATGTTATTGTCATTTCTTTCCATTTTAAGTAATTACCTTAAGTGCAAGCATAGACTATGGTGCAAGGGATAGAGACATCTTGTAATAAATGCTGTAGCTTCTGTCGTCATCCAGTCACCAGCCTTTGCTCTTTTTTCTTTTTTTATATTCTTATAAAATTTACAATGACAATCAATTACAATACAAAAGCCTAGAAATGCATATTGTGTAGGGAGCATGGAAATGCATAACAACCCTAAAAACTTTGCTCTTTTCCAGCCTGGAAAATGTCTGACAAGCAGCCTGGGAACCCATACATCTGGTACGCGGGCTATTTGAATCTGGAACGCGTTACAGTAGAACAGTTCAGCTTCAGTGTGAAGGTTGGGGATCACTGTCGTAGACACTGCGGTTATGTGGCATTTGATGACGTCACCTTAAGCTGTGAAGCAGAGAATAGACACATGGTTTCGTTGCAAACGTGCGAGTTGCGGGCCCTTGCGTTGCCTGGTTGCCCTGTTAATATCCTAGAGCCAATCGATAAAGGTACGCCTTTGAGTATTGTTTTTTGATTGGATCCGACTTCTTTTATGTTATACATTTTGAAGTTTCTTTTGATAACACTATGTATTCAATGTTATGACGATATAGTTAGTGATGATAAAAACAAGTCTCGATCAGATGGGACCAGAATCATGTTTAGACGTTTATATTTAAAAACAACCCTTATAAGAAACATCAGGCTGAGATTTGCCCAAGAAATAAGAACAGCATAAGAAACAAGGCAGGCTTGAATTCAATAAAACTCAAGAGATAAAATGACAGCAAAATTTTAAAAATGAAGAAAGCGATAAGCAAACGAACATCAATTACTTTTTCAAGAACATGTTATGTCCGGATACTACTATGCACAGGAAATTCCATTACAAAGTAAGAAACAAAATAAATAGCACATATGGCTGAAATTATGCGACAAAATAAGAAAAACCAATATACCACTAGAGCCAGGTGTTCTCATAAAAAGTGTGTACTTGTGACGACTAGAATATTACGAAATTAGTCGGTGGTCTTTTCGAATAGCAGAAAATTCCTGCTACAGTGAGAAAGGCCACTGGATGTTGTATGGCATTATGTATTAATCTATTTGGGATAAAATACCAGCTTTAAGAGGAAAAGCGAGCAACACTATAAAGTTTCAAAGCAAGTAGCACATGCATAGCCGAAGCACGATCCCTAGGAAGACCATACTTTTTCTTTTTTAACTTAGTAGCTGATAGGGTTTCTGTGTATAAATATGATAAAATGAATAGCCAGGGCAAAGCTCAGTAATAATGATTGCTGTTGAAGAAGCCAAAGAGGAGCCATGCTGCATGCTAATTTGCTTGACTCATCTTTCAAAGTTCAAATCAACTACAGAGAGCTGTCAGTGAAGCTTGTCTTATCAGCCCTGTATCAATACTTTTCTTCTTTTGTCTTTTTTATCGTGCTGTAATTTTGTGGCCGATTGATCCTGTTTCCATCAAAAATTTCGATAAGTTATGACCTTTTTTCTCTTGTTTGTACTTTTTTATCCTGTAGAAGAGTCCTCGTTATTAAATCTTCGACATTGTGGTTTCCCAATGTCCGCGTTTAGCTGTCCTTTGATTTAAGAACCAGAGATACAAAAAACCATTCTTTTGCGGCGAAATTAAAATACTGACGAGATTACCATGCCATAGTAATCCGAATTTCGCCAAACCACTTTGCTGATTCTTGAGCTCAACATTTCGAGAACTGTATTTCGAAGCGAAATTGATTGACCATGCGCAGTGGTGTAACTGACTGAAGCTACCCTATTTCAAAAACTACAGGCCTCTAGCCTTAAAGCTGGTATTCCGAATATGATTAACAAGTTCAAGGTGCTCCAAGCCTTTATAATGTATCTGGGAAAATTAATGGAACATTTGTTAATCAGCACTTGATGCTTTATATGTACTGTTTTCCTAATGCGAATAGTTTGCATGTGAAAATTGTGATTTTGTGTTGCAATGTGTTGTACCTTTAGTTACCATGGTCCGAAATTTTTCAGGCCCTGCCTACAGTGTTGTGATCATAAATCGCCAGAAGTACATCAGAGCTAATGGCACAGTGTCTCAAACTGTCGCAAGCTACCAGTTCCGAGTTGAAAAGGATGACTTCTATACCATCTGGATTGATTTTCTCGGGACAAACAGCACTGATAATAGTATTTCTTACGTGGTGGACCATGGAAGGATTATATCCAGGCATCTTTCTATCAGGAAAGATATTCCGGTTTGGAGCTGTCTAAATCCACAGGTATAGCTCTCCTAACAGTCTTTAACAGCCCTTGAATATGATAAGTTAGGCATTGATAACTTGCTTAACAATGACCTCAAGAAAAGATTGGTGTTTCATACAAATGTCCCTGGGACAACTCTAACGTTTTAGTAACATTTTCTGTGAAAGGCTCGTTAAGTAAGATGTGTTCTTAGGAGACAGCCTCTTTGTAAGAGCCGTGTCATCCTGTTAGTAGATGTGAGGCATTTTAATCTTTTTTGATCTAGCAAGTTTATGTATGATTATGATGTGTTTGAAATATATTTCAGGCTGTAAATGTGTAATGCAATTCTCATTCTGAGCCTTTGTCTTTAGGGCGTCTTCCTTAAATCCGGAGTCCACACACTTACGTTCAGGCAGTATAAGCTCGGGTTCAGGTATCGAGAAATTCGCGTGACACCCAAGCACCTGTCATCCTGGTCATCATTAGGAATGCAGAACTTGCACATCAATGACAATCAGCTGTCGAGTTCACTAAAGCTTGATATGCTCTACAAGAATGCACCGCATCTCAGACTTAATGGACTGGGTGGGTAACAATTTTTGCTTGAGATATGACCACATCAGTTCATGAACCAAGCCAAAATAACATTGATCTGTTAGCAATCTTTCAATATTTTATTGGCCATACCTCAGGAAACCTTAACATATCAAACTGATTTTGCACGTTTAGAGGTATTTCACCGTGGTCTTTTTGCTCGTGTGGTAAACATTTAAATATTCTAAAAGCATATTTTTATGTCGTAATATTTATCCACGTGATTGTGTATACAGTCGTTGTTGCATGATTTTTTATGTTTGAGCTGTGTTGAAATTCGGGTTTCTAGGTGCCTGGGTAACGAATGATCTGAACTTTGATTGGCTGCATTGGCAAGTTCGCTTCCCTGATTTGGCGCTGGTGAATAAAATCGCCATTCAAGGCGGTTGCAATCTAAAGGAACCGGCCTGCTGCTCCTCTCAAAGGTATGCATGCATGGAAGCCAATGGCACATGTATCATTCAGTAGATTGTTTGTAGAATGAGGTCACATGGTCATGTATGTGTGTTAATATGTGATGGGAGTTTTGGCACGATGGTTGTAGCACTGACCTAATATGCAAAAGGTTCACCGAATTCAGAAAATGCCTCAACCTTCATCCGGTTGCAACTTTGCCCTATTTGCCCTCTTAAATTCCTCTCACTTTGTATATGCTCTTGTTAAGTTATGCCCTGGCGTTCCCCAAATTTGCTGCATCTTTGAATAACCTTCCTCTGGCTCACAGCCCTGGGACCGTAGTGTTTTCAGGACTCTGAAGGTTCATTCCTGGCTCAACATGCAATTCGACTTGAAAACAAATTAAACTAACGTACCATGCCCAAAACCTGCGAAGCGGATGGGTTCCTTATGCCGTTGCACACCTTTTCTGGTGCTGATCTCCTTTAGACTTCCTCATAGGGTTAGGTGAATGATAGATACCTAATAAAGAACATGAGGCCATCATTTTATATTTAGGCGATAAGTTGAAATATAGTGTTTCACAAGATGCATAATATAGGCCGTATTGTCAAGTTTATGTTTTATAGATAAATGTAAAAACAGATTTGACGAACGTATTCATTGCTTCGTTTTTATTTTTAGCGTAAAGCTGAAGTTTTCTGTCGACGGCTTGTACTTCTCCTACTACAGAAATTTGTCAGGGGGAATCCACTCTTTTCATGGCTCTTACAACTCAGGTAATATCGACTGCTTAGTTATCTACTTGTTCCTAATCTTAAGCCTCGCTCGGGTCGGTTATTTTCCCGCACTCTCTATTAATTATGTTCCTAATCTCATCAACATTGAAGCCAGGAGAAAAAGAGACTTTGTAAAACTGGACCCGAGGCTTCATAATAAAATACATCATTAGAAGTAGTATCCGAGAAAGATGGCCTAATTTTTTAGCCAACAACCGCTCTCACCAGCGAAACTAGAGTTATAGAGGGATGGCCTGTAACCGGCTTGGATGATGATGTAATGTCTTTTCGGATGAGTGTAGATTTCGTTAAAAATGGTTTCCGGAGTCTGGAAACAACTGAAGAAGGAATTGATCAAAAGTTCTTTAGTCGTTGGAGGCCAGATCGCGGTGGTATCTTTGGGGGTTTTTATGTCAACGCCGTATATCATATTGCCATACTCCACGAAGAATTGGTTTATATAAATTATCTATCTATTTTCCTAAAGTTACAAGCGTTTTTGTTGCCAACAGAACCCTAAAATCTTCCAGGGGCCTTCTGAAAGTCCACGTCTGGACGTAATTGAGAATGCACTGGCTTCTTCGGCTTGGTATGAAAAATTCAACGAATCCAGTTCCTCCAAAGATTAAGCAACCGTTCATTGATAAAATTTTTATATTTGGGCAAATATTCCTCGCAATTTCAATGAAAATTTACATTTCTCAATTCTTAGCTGCACAGCCCAACCCCCCCCCCAACCCCCTTCCAGATATTGCAAGTTAGCTTTGAATTTGATGGATAATGAACTTATTTGTGTAATTTGAATGTCATTTATTCTCTATGTTTTATGATCGGCTGAAATTCTGACGCAATTTCTATTGTCATTCCTTTTATTTTGTTTTAAATTTACTTGACCCAGTCCTGACGCAACATTGGCCTTTTCTTTTGCAAGGGGTGGGTTGTCGATAAATTGTCATGAAGTTTTGTTCAAGTAAGGTCTTTCGCTACTGCTTTTCAAACATAGCTAACAGTATGTTTCCCGTCAAACTCTATTTTCGGGCATTCAGTTGAATAATGAAGCAGCTTGTGTTGACACACCCTAGGATTCTAACTTTCGTTGTAATCGTAACCCTCAATGCCTTGTAAGCCTAGCATTTAATTTTGAAAGACCATTTTCCGTACCATTCAATTTTCTGTGCCATTTTGTTAAATTTTCTTGTTGTTATTTTTTCAGCGCCGCATTTCGCTGTCGAATCATCGCTAGAGTATGCGGTACCGGCCCGAGCCATTCGCTTCTATCCGTTCAACCACAGGTTGTTAACGTGTGTCCGTGTCGAGATCTATGGCTCATACCTGACAAGAGCAATGTGTGCAAACACAGGTGTGAAGCCAATGACCATGAAGAGGTGCGTTGGAGATCGCAATTGCGGTGAGAATGCGGAATGTTCCAAGCATGAAAGCGCCACAGGTATTTGCTCCCGTATCTTTTTTCTGGTATATTTGTACCGGTTTTTTGTAGCTGTATTTTTGCCCCTGTTATATCTGCACCGGTATGTTTGCAATGGTTTATTTGCTCTGGTATGTTTGCACTTGCACCAGTATATTTTCTCCGGTATATTTGCACCTGTATATTTGCTCTGGTATTTTTGAACTGCTATATTAACATCACTATTTTTGTTCCGGTATATTGGCACCGGTATAATTTCAGTACTATGTTTTTACCGGTATATTTGCTGCGGTATATTTGCTCCGGTATATTTACTTTTTCGAGTAGATTCCACCGGTTTTTAGTGTAACGAGAATTGAGCGATTTGCTGAGGTTTTGTGAGTCGGATGACCAAGATTCGGTAGAGTTGTTTTGCCAAGGTTTTGTGAGTCGGATGACCAGGAACCTGGATGCGAGGGCACTGCAGTGAGTCGAGTGCGTGGATGCCAAGGTTTTATGAGTAGGGTAACCAAGAACCTGCGAAGAGCGTGAGACACTGCCGAGCACCGGAGAGTGCCGTGGAGCTGCCGAGGATGTGAGGCGAATAGAGACACTTGTGTCCGAGTGCTGTGTTGTCTAGCTGAGCTCGAGTGTGTGACAATCCAGTTGAGTGAGTGAATGTAGCTGACAAATTCGGTTGAGTTGAGTTGGGTTGAAAATAACGTCGAAGGATGTTGTTTTTAGCCATGTCGGTCACGTCGTGGTCACCATTTTAGTGTGCATCGGAACATCGATCAATGCAGTCACTAAATAAATCCATCCTTGACTATCGTGTCATTTCCAACCCAGCGTGTCTTATTTTACGTGCAGAGGACACGTGGAATCACTACAGGTTCATTACAACCGGCACATTTCTACTGGCATTTTCACACTAATTTTGTAGGGGCATGTAACGATCATTTTAGTATCATACTTTTCATTCACAACACTACCTAAAAATTGCAAAATTTATCCAAATTCCGATATTCTTCTTTTCTCAGTTATTCATTTATCTTATTGGTAAAGCAATTTAGATAAAGAGTGTCCATTCAGCAACTTTTACATCTGTTTTCGGTTTTCATTTGGCATGTTATTGTAAGTTTTTATCAAGGCTTCCTATAAATCAGATTTTATTATCTGAGGAGCTACCAGTTGCAAAAATTTTAAATGAGATGAAATGATAAGACTTCTTTGCATTTATATCTGAAGTAATTATAAATGCGAATCTGTTTGATGTGGATTTCAAGAGATAAGAAAATTGGAGGTTTCACAGCGTTCAAGAGAACTACCTTTTCATCAACATAAATTAAAATTGATCAACATTGGCAAATTTTTAGGAGAGCGACTTGAAGTTCTGTGTATTTATCAACTTGCAAAAAACGTCGATTTTAATTAAAATGAAGGCCAGCTAGTTTCTGGTTTTCTTTCAAAGCCTGAGAAATGGAATATTTGAATTTGGCTCTTCTCAAATTCTAGATGAAGAATCATGTCATTGTTCCCCTGGTTTTCATGGTCCCTCATGTCAGAACATGAACTGCCAACCAAACCCGTGTCAGAATGGAGGCACTTGCAAAGCTCATTTAGGCATGTTCGAGTGTCTATGTAAGCCTGGCTACATGGGAAGATTGTGTCAAATGTCATGCCCTTCAAGTATGTGCCCCTTTGTGTTTGCTTTGTTCGTTGAAATGAATTTTTGCATTCTTTATACTTTATTGTTAAAAAATCTACAAATGTTCATAAATAAAAAAACTGCAAATAAAGTTGTTTAGGCACTTTTAGGACCATTTATTATTTCTTTCTCGTCAGACAAGTACGGGCCGGGTTGCAATGAAACCTGTGCATGCATTGGCAAAAGTCGATGTCACCCGCTGACTGGTGAATGTGTATGTGAACGAGGTTATACAGGGAAACAATGTGATCAAAGATGTCCGAAGAGGCTTTATGGTGTGAATTGCAAGAGTATATGTAAATGTTCTCCGGTAACCAATTGCGACCCGGCGTTCGGAGGCTGTTACTGTCCACCGGGTTTGTTTGGAGAATCATGCAAAGAGCCGTGCCTAGAAGGGTATTTTGGCAGAAACTGCACGTCTAGGTAAGATCTGGAATGTTGTAACTTGTGTACGGCCCAAACTGTTTGTATAATCATTAAACAGTTTAATCAAATGTGTATAATCACGAAGTTTAATCATTAAACATTGAGGCTGCAGCATTCGGTTTTGATCATGTTTATTTGTGCAATATTTTCAGAATACAACATGGACACATTATTAAATGCTTCTTCAAAAGAGATTCATGATTTGATGTAATGGGATGAATCTACTTTTTATATTCATATCATTTTTCATTATCGATTTGGAATTAATCAACCTTTAGCAATTCAAGATAAAATAAGATCGTTTATCTTATAACTCGGTTTAAGCTTTTTTCTCTTGTTGTTTTATTAAAAGAATATCAGTCTTCAAAAAATGCAGCGTTGACTTTGCATCAGAATGTTTCCTCTTCTTCTGCAGATGCGAATGTACGCGTCGCTCGCAGTGTTTACCTGAAAACGGTACATGTATTTGTCCGCCCGGATGGACTGGTAGATTCTGCGAAAAGGAGTGTCCGGACGGCAAATACGGGGCTAATTGTTCCAAACATTGCAGCTGCCCGGTGCATGCTTTATGCAACAAGCACGATGGAAGTTGCATGTGTACGGCCGGTTGGGTAGGCCACGGCTGCGATAAGAAATGCATGAATGGTTTCTATGGTGTGGGCTGCAAACTGCAATGTGACTGTTCTTGGAAAAAGACAGAATACTGTCATCATGTTACCGGACAATGTGTGTGCAAAGCAGGATATGTCGGCACCAGGTAATTGAATTATTCGAATATCCTTTGATAGTTCTATTGAAATCATGTTCTTCGCTGTTGACGATATAACTTTAACAAACAAGAAGTTAGTTCCTCTTTTTCGGGACATTGAATGTCGGAATGTATGCTTGAGTTGAAATTTGAAGTTTACACCAAGATCTGAATTGAAAATATAACTTCATTGTAGGTCTCTTCTCTTAAATCTTGTTTCATTTTCAGTCTCCTTACAATGGTAGTTTAGATATTGATATCTCTAAACAATTGGCCTAAATAAGCTACATGTTGAGATAGAAAACGAACTTAAATATTGTAATCAATGATGATTAGCCAAGTTACTGCTTCATTAACTTCAGCTGCGCGATTTTTAATTCGAGATACGGTTTTTAAAGTGAACGCCTTTGGAAGGTTTTTGAAGTGAACGGCTTTGGAAGAATTTTTTTATCGAAGATAGCATGGAAAAGCGGAAATGAATGTAAGATTAGCGGCACCCATTGGACAAATATAAATAACCAATAAAATGCAGCTTTCGTCCTCACACTTCTGGATATGAACTTTCTGCTCATCTTTTGGCATTTTCTGGCGTTATCCTTGACTTATGCTTTCCACAAATTGGTTCTCGGCTTGAGTGGGGCTGTTTTCTTTGTAATCTGACTGACAAGAAATTTAAAGAAACCTGCATGACAATCATTGATAACAGAAGTTTCCTTGTTCAAACGCTCGCTGGAAATTTGTTGTTGTATTTTGCTTTGAACATTGACAACCATTAACTTCTAACACCAGTTAATCTTTTACTTTAGATGTGAAAACAGGTGCAAACCAAACAAGTATGGACCGGGATGTAAGGAGCTTTGCAAGTGTAAAAATGGTGCCACTTGCAATCCAAAAGATGGCAGCTGCCGTTGTCCTAACGGCTACATTGGGAAATTCTGCGAGAGGCCTTGTCCTACTGGAAGATATGGCCGAAATTGCGTTGGGGTTTGCAAATGCATTGGAAACCAGACCGAGGCTTGCGACATTGTGGATGGAAGCTGTGACTGCATTGCTGGTAAATTCTGTCACTCACTATTATATCATTATTATCATCAGATTAAATAATCATTTGATCAAAATTCTAATCATCATTTATTTGATCATATGATTTTCTGATAATTGGTAAATCGTTTTTTTATATGAACGAGTATTTGACTCATAGAGCATAGCAAAGTTTAGGTCTTGAGCGTTCTTGTTTAAACCGTATTTAAAGCAAAAAAGTTTTGAGGGTCTACAGCGCTGGTGCAAGAATGGAACTGGTTTAATTAAGAGTACCACAGGGTTCTTTCCTGTTCCCATTTGTTTTTAGTGAGCGTGAATGACCTGCGATATGCTGTTAATAATTTGTTCAACCCATTGGCTGTAGCAGAAAAGACATTTTTTGAATGTAGTTAAAGCCCTAGGCAATGTTCATTATCTTCGAACAAAAGCATCAACAATTTAAAGTAAGCAAAGGTTAGACCCTCAAAATTTACAGAAATGAAACCAAAATTATATTTTACGTAAAACATCTTGGTATCGAAAATGACGATTATTTCTCTTGAAAGGAATTTGTCTAATTTGTCGACAAAACAATTCTAAGACCACTGGCATTTTGAAATACTCAAATCCGTCTTGCCTGAGGAAACATAAAAGATTTGCTTTACGTGTATTGTGAAGCCTCATATTCATTAGGGTTCTACTTGTACGGTCGATAAATTGCACAGACTAAAGAGTTGCGCAGCCAGCATGTGAACGTAGGGAAAACATCATAGAAAATGTCTTCCGATTATTGTTAATTTTCTTGATCTAAAGGATACAAGGGGAATGTGTGTCGCCAGACTTGTCAGACTGGTTGGTGGGGAAAGAACTGTGTATCCCTCTGCTACTGTAACCACGGTGCTGATTGCGATCCATCGAATGGTTTCTGCGCGTGTACTTCTGGCTGGGAAGGAGAGTACTGCGACTCATCATGCGACAATTTGTTTTATGGCCCTGGATGCAAGCATCGATGCCGTTGCCACAATGGGGCTACCTGCGATAGGTACGAGTTTCTGTTATTGAGATAGCTTGCAAGAGCTGCCCCAGTCCTCTAGTGCAGACACTTTTCAGCGAATCCAAGTGTGCCATGGCATATACAAGTTTATATAAGTTTTGAATACTAATAGTTTAAAAGGGTCTCGTTTATTATGGGCAGGTTTCCTTAAAGTTGGATGGATTCCCGTCTACCAAAATGTTTTTGCCCTTATCGTTTTCTGAGGGCTGAGGGCTGAGTTCTGAGGACTTCTATCCCTCAACATATGCCGAGCCTTTTTGCTTGCACCAATCATAAGGCAGGAAAATGTATTTTGGAAAATGGATCATATTAGCTTGAATAAGAAATTTGCAGAATACTGCATCAGTTGAAGTAATTCATTTTGCCACGTGCTAAAGAACAGATGTACTGATCAAGCGATGAATTGAATTACAGATTTAACGGAAGTTGCTCCTGCGCACTCGGCTTCTACGGCCAATACTGCGAAGCCAAATGTCCAAGTTGGTGGTACGGAAAAGACTGCGCGGGAAGGTGTACCTGTATTAAGAATAATGCGTACGGTTGCAGCAATTCAAATGGAACCTGTTTTTGCAGAGAAGGATACCAAGGAAATAACTGCCAGAAGGTATGAGCGGTTCATTTTATAAACGCTTAGAGAACTAGCAACGTAGCCGTTTAGTAATTCGTCTGCTTACAGGAGACCCACTACCAGTGGTTATGCGTTCTTATAATGCAAGCCAAGAATAGCAAGCAACATCAAAACAACACAAAAAGTTACAGCTGGCCTCGGCAGTATATTCTTAAATGGTTTTAACATGTGCTTTCAGAAGTATTCGTAAGTTGGGGACACCGGGGGGTAGAGTTTTGCCATTTCGTAAAGAGGACTTTTCAATAGAGCTTAAATACCTATCAATAAAGGGTACATTTATTTTTTTCCCAATGTCGGGGGGCACTTGCCACTGTTGCCGTTCTGATGTTCCCGTTTTTGGAATTTAGCTCTAAAATTGGAATTGTCTCAGTATCTTTAACTTTTGCTCTTCCATCATTTTTAGTCAGATTTCAGCATCTCATTCTAGGGTTGCTGTTTTCAACCCAACTGATTCCCACTGTTCTTGCTAAAACTCTTTGATCTCTATTTCTTTCTTTCTTGTTTATTACATACCACCCAATATGGATATGCAGTCCGATTGATTTTTGGAGCATTTTATCTGGTGCTACCCTTTTCACCGTAAGACGAGTAGGAACATAGTAAAAAAGTTTGTTTAATCACAAAAGTTATATATAGTTCTATTTCGAGCATACGGTCCATGCAATATTTCTCACGTGCCTGTCCTCTTTTACTTGAACGCATTTAAGGAATGCGATGATGGAAAGTACGGAGGCGGATGCCAGCTGGATTGTCCCGTATGTCGGTACCACGTGGTTGGGCCTTGTGATAAGACGTCTGGACAATGCAATTGCAGTATAGGATATTATGGAACAAGCTGTGAAAGTTATTGTCCGTTGGAACGATATGGACGGTACTGTGCATTTACTTGCAATTGTACGGTGCAGGAAATTTGTAGTCACGTGAATGGAGGCTGCTTGAATCGCAATGAATTTGAATTCTTTGTTAGTCTTCGATTAGGGTATAGCAACTCACTGGGATATCATCTTCGAAAGCAATTGATTTTCAACATTGAAAGACTAATGGCCAAATATTTCCACGAGTTTTTCCGTCCGATATCGGTTCGAAGAAGGGATCTGCCGTCTGACCTTATGGAACTAACAACCCCAGAAATAGCAAAGCTGGTGTCTGACTCTGATGGTCTTTATACTTTGTCAGATTATGTAACTGATTCAGATGGAAGGTCAAGAGATGGGGAAGGAATCCATGTTGCTTCAGTTTCATCAGCGGAGAAGGATATGCCTGACAGGATAAAGGATTTTGTAGGACAACTCTCCCCCGAAGAATTTGAGCACAAAATTGTGAGAAGAAACGCTAAGAACAATAGCAAAATTGTGAATTGCGAGCAACTTGATATGAATGTAAATCTTAATTCTTTTTCCGTGCGAATCACAAGTGCGTCAAAGAAGTTTGCAAAAAATGGCCAAGTCGTTTTTAAAATTGGTTTTGTCGCTTTGTACAAAGAAAAACCCCAGCCAAAGGAGAAGATGGACGAGTTTCTGAATTACCTACCAGATACATGCTTACTAACCGGTGCAAATTGCGAATCGTGTGCATTTTACGCTGGAAAGCTTTTTGACAATGAACCCGAGCCAAGTTCTTCAAGCATGTGGATTATTATTGGTGCTAGTTTAGGTAAGGTGCTTAACTTATTTTTTTAAATATGTCATGATAATGGTAGCATGCTTGATATGATTCATCCTTTGGAATGAATTTTCGACACCATTTGCTTATCATCTGAGTTTGACGATAAAGAATACCGATAACGTCAGGTGTTGTGGAATATTTCTGATTTTATTTTAAAAGTTTTAGGACATCAGGGCTATTCAAAACTGTAAATAGACATTTTCCTGTAGAAAGAGACAAAATCTGCTGATAGTTAAATTGATAGCTTTCACCGGACGGTTTATTCTTGCACAGTCGTTGCTATGATATGTAACTCCCAATCAAGGCTGATTCACATATTAGCCAATCAGGGCTATTAGCTTTCCACCATACTGTTTGCGCATATATACCGTTCTTCTTTATGAGTCTTCCATACCCTAAAGGAATGTGTGAATTTTATTCCCTCACAGCTGGCCAAATGGGCCTTGTTGGAAGGATCTTATATCCATCTAAGGAGCCTTGGAAATGAAATTTTCAATTCTATCTTACCCTGCCCATCGTTTCCAAATTCTTAAATGTCCTCTACGAAGTCTAACATTAATCATATTTTGTTTTTAGGCGGCGCTGGGCTGTTGATAACCCTTGCAATTTGTTTAATAGCCCGAAGGAGACGCCAAAACATCGTGCCTACTATTTACAAAGTCAAGAAAAACTCCCGAGACATAGAGCTTAGGCCCTTCCTTGCAAACGGTGATGGGAGTCACGTGCTTGCTTTCGAGAACCCTTACTATGATGTAATCGCTGCAATGGGTCTTGATGATGATATTGAGGAGGATTATTTCAATCCATTGTACACGTATGATGACGTCAGTTTGTATTGTGACGACCAGGGAAGTGACTCTGGGACGGAGACAAACAACGATGAAGGTTATCATTATCCTTATGACAGAGACAGTGGCATATCCAGTGGGACCATCCATCAATGAAGATGTATTGGCTCAGCATTAGTAAATATTGTTTAAGTTCGCAGAGTGATTGCTTGAAATGCTGTGTTTCAGGGAGTTGTGCGATTTGTGTTTCAGGGAGTTTATACGCATGATTTCCAGGAGAGTATGTTTGCTTTTGGCAGCATTCACGATACAGGTTTCTCAGCTCATGAAGAAGAGGCTGGTTTTTATGGACCTCGTTTTTAAAGACTGGATGAATTTTTATTTAGGCCGTTTTCAAAGGCCGTATAAAGGTAGAAAAAAAATTGCTTATTTGCTTGATGTTTAAGGCAGAAATTAAATGTTAAATGACTTCAGTTGAAATTATTGGTGACGACACTTGAGTTAGACTGCTTATTTGATTCTTTTGGATCGAATTGCATGTCGGTCGCAATGGCAATTGAAAGATATAGCCAGTTTTGTAGTGTAGGGTTGTGTCTTAAGAATTTGTTGTATTTTATATTTTTAGGCCCATGGCTGATGTAATTAACTATTTATGCACTAATAATCATGAGTATGTGTGCAAATGTTTTTATATTTAATGAAGTATTTAACTCAGTTTTTTATTAATAAACTAAAGTTGTAAAAAATACTTTCTTTATTGAGTAGCTTTAGTATGTTGGAATTGTATTTTAAAGAATACGACGACTGCAGATGAACGTTGCCAGATGTTGCCAGTCACAAATTAAGAATACATCTGGTTATGAATCTCTGTTCGTTTAGGTACTTATGCCATTGGTATCCTAGATCCGGAGATATTACCCTATACTTTTATAACGCCCGAATATGTCTAAATATGGTCTTCAGAATGTATGAACTGCTGATTTTAATAGCTCGTGTAAGCTTAAAAAATACTTGTCTAACCCGAGAATGCAATACTTTTTCATAAAGCCAGTTTGATGTAAATATGATAGCAAGTATCGACAAGTTTTGAGCAAGACTTCTCTATAAGTAGCCTAGATAGAAATGCGAAGATTTTAAGAAGGCAATATCTAACTTCAAGAACAAGGTTCTCTTTTCAGCGTATAGTTTATAACTCATAGATGATGGCTTTGTATATTGTCAAGGGGCATGAACTAATCTTAGCTAAACTTAAGCTAAGACTAAACCTCTGACCTCACTCTAGAACTTCTTTATAAGAGGTCACTTTCTCCCAAAGCGTTATCATGAATATAGAATTGTAGTTATTGTTGTGTATGCCAATTAAATAGACAATGGCGTCATTCAAGTAAGCAATATTCTGTCATCATCAATTTTGAATTTAATTCGTTTTGTCAAAAAGACAAATTTTAAAGCTTACTAGCTCTATCTTTTTGCATTTCCTGTCTGTCTCTTTCAAGTTTGCAGTTAAAATTTGTGACAAGTAAGCTTCTGATATTTACCTTTTTCAAATGTGAAACCATCATGACACTTAAAAAAGATGTTGTTCCCAAGGCCCTGATCACTCTTCATCGGAATTATTCTGTATCGGAACTTTTACACACCAGAAAAGCTTTCTGTGCACACAAAAACGCTGGAATCCGATGAGCTCCGTATCGTTTATACTTTGGCTGGATACTTTTTTAAACTATCATTTATACGGAGGGAAGTGATACTTTGGTTGTGGTATGGGAGCGTGTTGGACCACTTTTGGGTATGTTTGGACGCACGGTATTGCCGATATGTAATGGTTTTGCTCCCGAGCCTTTTTTCGATTATGCGCAGCGGCTTTGTTCTTAAAGGCTTGTGCTACGCAGTTCGGAGCATAGCGGCGCTATGAAAACAGAGGATAAATCTGGATCGAACACAGTACTACTGACTGGTGCCATAAATTAGATATTCCATGAATTCTGATTGTGGAAATAAGGCCTAATTGTGTTTGTAGCATTTGGGACTTAATACTAATAAGCATAATATGCCTAACTCCTTGGTCTAAATCGAGTAAGCAAATTGGATTATTACAAGGAGTCCTTCTTTTAAAGTCTTTGAGGCAAAAACAAGCTCAACTATGCACATTTTAAAGACTTATTTAAATTCCAGATACAAATGCTTTTTGTAAAGCAATATAATAAGTTTTAAAAAAAACTTTTTACAAAACTGCTCAAAATAATGAAATAGCTCAGATCAATGAAATCGTACAACTATCAACGTAATCTATTACGTGCGTGGTCCTGTGAGCCTAGAGATTCGTCTTCTAATCTTTTCTTCGTTGAACATTTATATTTGTATGACTACATGGTAAAGTCATTAGAAATCAGTCGAAGTCTGTTAAGAGCTTTATACCTTATCTAGTAAATACCCTATCTAGAGAATACACAGGGAGAGATTCGATCAATATTCAATTGGCCCAATTGTTGGCCATGTAGCTTAAATTCCTCAAGTTTCCTCCAGATTACGTGGAACCATAATCTCATAAGAATTCCTCACAGATCCTGACTGAGGAGTTTCATTCAGTCTGACGGCTGGCTGCTGCAAACTGTAAGACCAGTTTCTCAAGGGCCATTTTGATTTCGATTCGAAAATATAAGACCTGAGCCCACCTTAGCATATTTATTAAATTACGATTTGGGACTGCTGCATCTATTTCTATAGCAACGCCATGTGGTTTTCCATTACTTGAACTGTATTAAAAGTCATTGTTCTACTACTGCTAGTTCGTTAACTTTAAATGAAAGGGTGCTAACAATTCTTAAACTACCATTGATCCTATAACGAATTTTAAATACAAATTCAGCTATCCTTGTAAGGATGCACTGTAATTTTCAAATCTTCGTTCTTTTAAAACGTGCACGGCATCCCACGCTGTGCTGTGTTCAGTTCGTTTGTACCGTGCAACGTTAGAACGAATTTTAGCAACACTCCCGAACATGAATTATACCCACTTACACACGTGATCTTAGGATTCTCGTATCCAGCGTTTACCTGTACTCTTTGTGTCCCTGTCTCTTCTTCAGTAACCTGAACCTTTTTAAATGCATTATTGGAATAAAATGGATTAACACTCTCGAACATGCTTTTCTTCACTCGCTCTTTTGGCCCTTCACTTGCATATCGACTCTTGGCCGCTTTCTCGAACTGCCTAGCATCGTATTCGTTGATCACACCATCTCTTTTGACTTCAAAACCACGTGCCTCTGTCTCTCTTCTAAAACGAGCCTCCTTGCCAGGACGGAAATGAGCATTTTCAGTTTCCTCCATCGTAGCATAAGCCTCTTCTGGACCCTCGATGATGACTCCTGCGGGAGTATCTATATACTCGTCTGGCCTAGCAATCGAGCTGCGGTAACTTGCAGGGTAATCTGGTAGCTGTGGGTTGTAAACTGGGGTGCTTACCCCGCCGTCCATCATCTCATAGTCCTGATGCATTACATGGTCTCTGCGCACTCCAGCAGGATATTGTACGTCAAAGTGTGGATTCTAAAAGTGCAATGCAAGATTTATCTAAAAATTCTGTCAAAATATTGAACCTGTTATGTTGCATTTGGAGCCTTTAGCTGACAGCTGATGGTCAACATTTCATGGATTTGTAAGAAATTATATTGCGTTGAATATTAGCAAATATTTTCTTCGTGAAAGGAACGTATAGTAGTATTGGACAAATAGAACAGATTGTTATGTTGTGTTGATAGAACAAATGTAAAAAAATTCATGGTAAGAATGGCTTTTTGAAGTAAACTGCATTGATAAAGCGTTTTGCAATCCAATCTAAATCGCAAATTCTCTGTGTTTAAGAAAGATGAGCATTGAGTGACATACAGTTTTTAAAACGGGATCTAGTGAATATACCAAGATGAAATCTTATGTTTCTTTTGCTCCGTGTCCGCAACAGCAGTAAATGATGCTAATTTGTAGTAATGAAAAGGCACTGAGGAGCAGACGTGTACACAGAAGCATTACGTATTTCACTAAATGTTACCAACCTGTTCTCTCATCAGTTTCCACTTGCTTTTGTTTGCTTTTGTTTTCTCATCGATTACCTTCTCTTCAAGGTCCTCTACATCAGTTTCTTCCTGGCTTAATATGTCATTCTGCTCCAGGTTGTTGTTATCTGTTATTTTAAGCTGCCATACACCACGTGGATTCTCTCCTATGGCAAGAAAAGCCTTGACATAGAGACTCAACTGATGCAAAGTTATCTTGTGATGTACATCATAAAGAATTTCAAATACCATAGTTAGTCGTACAGAACAATATGAACCAAACTATCAAATAACCGATGAATTTCGAGACAGAAGATGTTATTAAAGGTAAATACTAAATGTATAGGGTAGTGCTTTTAGTCCATTGGTTGCAATGTACTTTGGGTTTAAGTGAATATTCACCCATTCATCTTCCCTGTCTATCCGTTTTTATTCAGCAATTCTTCGCCAAGAAACGTCATTTTTATCCACGTAACAAATACAGTTCATAAACGATGATGTGTATTCCAGGGATTCTTTGTCTGACTTTGGCAGTTCTTTATTTGGCTTAGGTTGACCCTTTGTCGCTGTGGCAGCGTTCTAAAAAATCTCCGTTTTGATGCGTTTTGTTCGCTTCATAGACACAGCTTGTAAGGAATCGGATTAATTTATATTTATAGATGAACGAAAGGTGGTTATTGGGCCTTATACTATGATAACGAGCTGTATCTGTTTAAACAAACCTACCCCACTTGTGAACCGTCATAAAATTCCACTCGTCAAGGCCTTCGTCCGAGTCGTCATATTTGCGTGTGCTCAGCATCTGGCTGCGTGTTTTCGCGGGCGAGTACAGGTCGATGCTCACTTGCCCGCGTCGCTTATGCACAAAACTGACGGTCAAGACAACATGCTCGAGTTTTGTGATCTCAGCGTTTGGAATTCCTTTGCACGCACATGTAGGGATGTTTATGTAGAGAGAGTTACCATGTGGAATGTCTCTGTGGTTTTAAAAGAGATAAATCAATTTATATATAAGGAAGATTACTGTTGACTGGTCTGTGGCAGCATCCTCGATGCCTTGCAGACAGAGCTGTACACGAACCGTAGAATGCAAACTTTATTAGCATGTTCCCAAACTTAAAGATGGCAACCCTTCGATTAAGAAATAATACATATCTAAAACTTTGTAAACAGCTTTTCGAATTGGGAGCCAGTATCGCTAACCAAATCTAAAGGATTCTTTTACATATTTCACAGAACCTCATTTTGTAAGAATGATTTTATTACTTGGTCGTATTACAGTAGGTTTTTATTACTTGATATTTCATCATAACTTTCCCTTCAGTATCAGGCCTGAAACTCAGAATTAATGCTGGACACCATCTTGTGCTGCAGGTTCTGTTTATATGCCAAAACCTTGTTGCTTAAAGACGACTTTCTGCAACTTGAAGCTTTTATGGAAACTCAACCTTCACCTTATAGGTTCAGTAAGGAATTTAATCGAACCCGAATGCTTAACTTAAGAAAGGCTTCCTTTTCTTTATCATATAAATGCAACTTACTGTGGTTCGAAGCTCGAATAGGCTGTGCACGTTCTCTGCTCTGGAACATTTTGCCAGATCTTTGCAGCCTCAACCAAGGCATCGGCATCAAGCCTGCCAAAACCAAACTTGTGATTGAAATGAAATCCTGCGCCGTTCTTCATCCACCCATCGTCAACCGGTGACGTGATCTGCGCTGTGTTTACAATCAAATGCTGCATGTCTCTCCACGTTAACCTTGGACTGAAATTGAAATAAAAGAGTAGAGTTTCATCCCTTGGAATTTCACTCAAAAGAATTTCCGAGCAACATCAACTTAAAGTAAAAAACAGCAAGAAAGTTGCATTTAAATAGCCTTTCAAGAAGAAGATAAAAATCACCGTATGATTAAAATGGAACGCTTTAGAAACACAAGGATCCTGCCTGAACATTTTCTCTTTGAACTCACATGTTAAGGAAAATCTTCCTACTAAATAAAGGTGGGAAGGAGGCAGCAAAATTAAGTTTTCACACTTACTTGGCTTCCAAAGCAAGAGCAATGATACCAGCAGCCAATGGAGCAGAAGCAGATGTCCCTTTAAACTCCTCCGTACATTGATGGTACAAATCGGTTGTGATCTGTGAAATGTGCACCAAGAGTTAAGCCGGACATTTCCAAATAACATATTCTAATTGACTTTGGCAAAAGCGTAAATATATTTCGACATAAATTTTATGATTCGACGAGGATCTGAATTGAAAGAATAAAATTGTTTTTTTAATAACGAAGACAGTTTGTTTACATACACTGCTGCTGGATAAAATAGGCTTCTAAGGTCAATTTCTAAACCAACATTTATAGTGCCTGCTGAAATTAACCACTTCTAAGTATCTTATGTGTCTATTCTTCTTTTTTGTGTTAAACGTACCATTTTATTTTCTTTCCCTTCTTTGTGGGACGCTCCATTGAAGGTGACAGCTAGCGTGGAGGAGCATTTCTCAGTATAATATGCAGATAGACCATGATCTCCAATGCATCCAATCGAAATGGTGTAAATACTGGTTGTGTAGCCATCACAATTGCAGTCGTCGTCAGTTAGGCCGCCATTTCCTGTCGCCCAAATGAATATTGAGCCTAGTCCATTTCGACCCTGCGAAGCATCGATAAGATAACTGTCTAAGACTGACCGTAAGCAAAGAGAATATCTATTTGATGGACATATCTTTCAAAACAGTAAAAACTTTCTTGCTAGTTAAACCTTAAGCATCGATCTCTCACATTTTGTCCATCACGGTGCTCTTAAATTTCTGCTTATAAATGTATTGAAACGATATTCTTGCAAGAAGTTCAAAACTAGAGTTCCCCAGCAATGCAATGCACTCTTGTGTTTCACTTCGAATACTTTCATCTAGCAATTTCCGATTGACTGAACTTTATCAAAGTTGATTTCGAAAAGCTCCTTGTTTTTATACTTACATTTTCTGCTCCTTCCTTGAGTGCTCTCGCAGCGATAGGCCCTGGTTTTCCGAAAGTCTTCCCATCATCCTTTGGTCCCCAGCAGTTTATATAGATATCAACATAGTCTGATTTGAAACCAAGTGCTCTCGCCTCTAAAGCATCGGTTGCTTGGCCATCAAGCATACGGACTCCTTTGATCAAATTGCATTGAAAATGTTAAATCATATTAAAGCGGTTCACAGTGAAAGCAAAGTTCGCTGCTAAAAGCAAAATAGAACCATTAACTAACACGCATTAGTTTTTTGTAACAATTAAAGTTAAGAACGTTTAATTTCCAAAATGATCGTAAAATACGGGAGTATTCTTGCGTGTAGTATGCAACCTGTTTGACATGAAGAACATTTTGGGAAAATGATTGATTAATTTAAGGTTCGTGGCTTTTTATGTTTACTTTTGGACTGATCTATAGGCCTTTTTGCTAGTTTCGCAAAAACGAGAAAAACTAATCTAACCGCAATTTTAAAAAGCAAACACCTATTTGTCGCTTAAGCCGGTTGGTGATGCTGCTTGGTGTACCATTTTTTAATTATTTTATTGCATCATGTAAAATTCAAGAGCTTTTGTCCTTTCTTGGCTTGAATCTAGTTTTAAAGATCCTCCCACTTGTCTATGCAAGAAGTTACGAAAGAGCCTTGGAAACAATCGAATCGTCAACGTATAAATTCATTGCAAAGAGTCTTCAATGTGAAGTTGATATGTAAATGTGGTATAAAAATCAAAAGCTCCAAGGTGGTAGATCATTCAACAAAGAGCAATCTGTGTTGCTTATGATTTCAAACTTTGATTAATGCACATACCTCCAATTTTGGCGTTGTATGCCACACCTGCACCGCAAATGCCATTGTTCGCTACAGCCGCTACTTCTCCTGCGCAGCGTGTGCCGTGACTGTCAAGAAAAGAATTTATATGAATAAACGTTGTTTGGTATTCCTGGTGAGTGGATGAAAAATTATTTCAAGATGCCATAAGAAAGTTGAGATAATACACATGAAACTTGTAGTGTTTTCCCCGTTAATATCTATGTTTACGAGGATGCTTATCTTTTGTTGAGCATGGTTGATTTTTGTTATTATTGACAGTCCTTGATTTTTGCCTTGTTAGATTAAGAATGATAAGGTTCTAGCGAGAGTTCGAGTAGAGGTCTGTTATCATAGGACATGCTGAGCAAGGTCCTTGAGATGTTTGGATGCCATCTTTGTTAGAAGGAAGTTGATGTGGCGATTATTGTTTTAGTATGGTTAGTTTAGGGTTCCGTCTTTCATGCTATTCTAAGAATTCTTCTCCTGGACGATTGCAAATGAACACATTCGCTATTTCCAGCACTCTGCAATTTATATTTGTTGTAAACTTTTTCATGTTTCTTGCTTTGTGAACATAAAAAATACAACTCACCAATTATCTGGATCACTATCTCTTGGCCGAGGGTCATCATCGTTATCGTTCAAATCGATACTGGCGCGTTTGTCCTGAAACAGATCACAAAGTATTATCAAAGATATGCAAACGTGTGAATAAAGCGACACCAATGCTCGTGGCTATATTATGCGAAAATTATGTTTATAAGATCATATTTTGATCAATCTTTTCAATTAGTTAAGAGTACAGTAGTTTGTGAGGGCATCTGTTGCCCGATGGTCCAATCAAGCTTGAAACGCGGAGTTGCAACTTAGAACCGTCCTGTTCTTTGCACCAAAGTGTAGAGTTCTATTGAAATATATTTACAAGTCGAATGACTCCAAGTTGAAAGCTGGATTTCGGAAGCTTCTTCATGAATCTGGAAATTCAAAATGAGCATAAAAGCTAAAAATATTCATGGTTGAAAAGAGCAATTGAGGATTTGACACCAAACTTACATAATTTGCCGCAAGGTCCGGATGCGTGTAATCAACGCCGTCGTCACAAACTGCAATTACAACTCCGTTTCCAGTGATGTTCTTCTTCCATACAGGGGCTACATTGATGTCCACCCCTGCGGGACCGGTCGCCTGTCCTGTATTAAGCTAGAATGATATGAAATTTAATCAAAAATAGAAGAGCGTTATTTATTTAAAGTTTATCAAGATCTTCTAAATTTAAAAGCATTACACTAGATCTCGATTACTTGATGATTTTGGAAGTTCTTTTGCACTTGGTATTGAGCCAGATTGTTGATCATATCGTCAGAATTTGACTGTCAGAAAGCAAAGACTCACCAAATACCACATGTTATCGAATTCAGGATCCGTAGGGATGCCATCTCTTTTAAAACGGTCTAAGATTTCCTGCTGTTCAACCCATTTTACCTGATGACAAAGAAAACATGGTTTCATTCCAATTTTCCTTGACGGTAAAAGGTTATTCTTAAAGAAGATTTAAATATACACAAGCAGGCAGGCAAAATATGTTGCTCACCAATTATTTTATGAAAAATTGTCAGAAGGTTGTTCTTAAATCCTGATCATATTATAGAAGGAAACCTCCCAGTTATGCCTGCAGCCATTTCTACACCGTATCCAGCATTCTGCAACATACAGGCTAGCAGTAGCCTTCGATAAGAAGTATTGTGCAGGTAAATCAATCACTAGTTTATTTCGTCTCTCTGTCCTTTTTCAATCGCAAAGATCTTTTGGTTTCATAGTATATAAAATTCTTCAGATCGTGTGCAGGGCCAATTTCCACTCATTGAACCTTCTTCGTAGATGAATAATTATAATAAATTCTGTTTTCAAAGGAGTCAAATTCAGCATGGAATCGGTGGTTTAAGTAACAAAAGTGACAAATTAATTTTGAATGAGCCAAGCATGTGGCTGTAACCATATAAAACGAAATCGACTCAAAAAATACCCACCTCTTCTTCAAGTCGAAGAAGATCTGTCTTTTCTTTAGACTTTGCTTTCGCTGACTCTTCTACATCATTGTGTTTAATATGATAATGTCCTTGTAAACTTCCTATCTGTAAAAAGACGTAGCAGCTAAATACCATCTGCCGGAATACTACTGTGGAGGAGAGGACCTCTCTAACAAACATTGCAACTTCTCAAACATATAGCTTCTAAAAGAGACCCAAATGATCATCCGATGGAAATGATACTTTTGTAATTCAAAATCAACTTATCTTATCTTCATAATGACTAAAGTCCTGTTTAAATTGAATAAAACTCTTGGATTCTTGTCCAAGAGTTTTATTCAAAAGTTGTCTAAAAGTCTTGAATTTCTATTTCGCATTTGATATTTGTTTGACAACGAATTTAAATCGAAAATAACAGCTCATAAATTTGGTCTCAGAGCTTGAAGCCTTTATGATTTTTCTTATCTTAGTTATAGCACTTCATCATATCGAGATAACAGGGCAGTGATACAGGCTGTTGCCATTCACGAGCTGAATATCTTGCTGAAATCTCACAGCCGTTTCCAGATAAAATTTGACAACATCTATCTATTGAGCCGAGAAAAACTGAATGAAAACTACTGAAGAAATTATCGGAAAATATTTAGAGAAATTATCGCATTACTTGCTGTATATCTGACACCCTCTATTTAGGCCAATTCATGTGCATCAGTAAAGCCACTGAGTACGAACAATGGGTAACGTTGTTTACGTTCAGAGCCCCGCGCAGAGGTTGCAGGTGAAGGAAATAGCGCATTTGCCGGGCTCCGCATTATCTAATATTGGACGGCCACCAAAGAAAAGCCAGTGAATCGCTTAAAAGAAGATGAATTCAGCGGTGTTATTGTAGTACCATTAGAATTTTTTTTCTTGTGCAATTTTACTACATTGCATGGATCCACCTTTTGCCGAAGGCCGTAGTAAGGGCATGGCTCCCCAACCATCAGATCTCGTCAGCCATGTTCATCAAGATATTGTTTTCGCTGGTCCTGTTTTTTCATACCTAGTGCTTTTCACACAAACTTGCAAACTTTCAAGTTTTGTTCCTTCTTCGCTGTATTTCAATTTCAAGACACAGATTCAAAAATGGAGAATTAGGCCAATCTTCTAAGTTCGCAAATCTTGCGAATGTCAGAAATCTTTCCCATTAGCTAGGCAGGCAATCTTTCCCATTAGCTAAAACAGATGTAAACTAGAACATTGTTACCTACGATTTAAACCTATACCCAGGGAAAATAGACCTGTTAAAAAATAGTGTTCAGAGCCCTGGCTATAAACAGAAACACAAATGTTTCGATGAAACACTCGAAATCTGATGAGTTCAAAAAACGCAAAAACTTTGCCTCTATCGCTTTGTATTGTTCTTTTGTTTTGCCCAGGGCAGGATAAAACTGGCAATAACGCCGAAAAACGCTATAAAAGCTGTCAAACATTGCCACACCACTGTCAAAGCCCTGCACAAAGCTTCAAGGCTCAACCTGTAGTTTTTAGAAGCACTCGTTTTTGGAAATGACGATAGAATCTTGGGGTCCTGCCGTAATCAGGTCCAAGAGTCCGATCAGTTGCTTTGGTGCTTATCTTCAAAACATTTCTTATAAGGCAACTTCAACAGCCTTAATGCAAAGGAAATTTTAACTCAAATGTGATCGTTTCAGATAATACGTGACAAGATACATAATAAATAAAAATCGCTAGAAAAGCAATGAAAACGTGTATGCTAAGAGCTTTGCCAAAATGTTTTTCATAAGTAGGCCTAAATCTATCTTCTGTTCAAACCATCTGTGAAACACACTTGGTCTCCTTACTTTCTCCTCATTGATATTGGGGAGCATCCTAAATATTTTCATCACGTTAAAATTTTAAAATGAAAGTTTTTACTGTCGTTTTGAACAAGCCAAGGATATAACTTTCAGTCCTACGCAGCGTCAGTGTTGCAAATTTCCTTGGTTGGTAGTTTTAAAGCTCTAACAACAATGTATAATTTATGTAAGCTACTATTGCAGTTAAGCGTAGTTCATACAAACCTGGCCTAGTATTTCAAATCCATGCTTTTTGGTTATTCTTTCTGCTATGTCTCGATGTGGTGGATGGAAATGCACCGCCCAGGTGTTAGAGTAATATTTACGATGTGGCTTTAATCTTCCTTTCGACCGCTGGTGACTTTTGTGATGTCCAGGCCTCCTTATGTATAAATTTTTGCCAGGATGGCGCTTGTGTTGCTTGCGTGCTACTATTTCTGTTGATAGATCTCCAAGGATAAAAAAGATCAAAACTGGCAAAACTAAGATACGAATCTTGAGTTCTTTGCATCCAATGCAGTCAAGAATATTATCCAGCCTCATTTCGACGCACTAGATTAAATTTGCTTAAAAACTAGTAATTAGATACCAACTGAAAATTGCAGTATTCAAAAATGCCCAGACATTGTATTTTTCTTTGCATGGAAATTTTCAGCAATAAAGCCAGATGCGGCTAGTTAAATTCATTACGCCAAGCTAAAGATGTTAAAAAGCCTAGCGAGTTGTGTCCAGTGAACAGGTCGTTGCATATAGAATGTGCACTCAGCCGTTGCAGTGTCATGATCTTCAATGGCCACTGCAAACACAGTCCTGGGTTTGATACCTTCATCAACCGGTTACAGATTGCTGCATTACAGTGGCGGAAATTGCGGGGATGTGGGGGGGGGGGGGGCAACCGCCCCCAGGTTTTGCGAAATCATCGGTTTTGTCGGCAAAATTATGTCATCTGTCTGAAAATTTGCTTGCTTTTGTGGGCATTGCCCCTCCCCCCTACTTGAAAATGAATTTCCGCCACTGCTGCATTAGAGCAGACTGGGGGCACTTGGTGACCCCCAAACTCTTCATACAAGGTCTGATGTTGGCGTGATTGTCAGAAATTGGTACCTTTCATTGCTCTGTCATTGCATTCCAGTCTTTTGTTATATTAATGTCCTGTTTCTTTTCTTGTTCAGTTTATCGATACTTTGATTTTTCTTTCAAAGTTCTTCCTTGTGCTGCTAAAGTTCCACAAAAATAGGGTTTTTCGAGACACATTAGAAACATTACCTTCTTTAAACACATTAAACAATATTAAAATGTTTTTGTCGAGCTTCTTGATCGATCAGTGATTCATATGATCAAGGAAAGTTAGCTGAAATATGCAAATAATGTTATTCCAGTGAACAGTAACAATCATGTAACAAAACAGGAATCCCACATCTGCACCCTTTCTCTTATACGTCAAAAGAGACACAACTCCTTCGCAGTAGTGGAAGCTATGGGTCTCAAAATCAACACATCCGCGCCCTTTCACTTTTCTCTCACAAGACTCATGATTCCTTCGCAGTAGTGAAAGCCATGGGTCTCAAAATCAACACATCCGCGCCCTTTCACTTTTCTCTCACAAGACTCATGATTCCTTCGCAGTAGTGGAAGCTATGGGTCTCAAAATCAACACATCCGCGCCCTTTCACTTGTCTCTTACAAAACACATGACTTTTTCGCAGTAGTGGAAGCTATGGGTCTCAAAATTAACACATCCGCGCCCTTTCACTTATCTCTTACAAGACACACGACTCCTTCGCAGTAGTGAAAGCTATGGGTCTCAAAATGATCCACTTCATCTAGGAATTACAAAAGAATATCCCGTTCAAGAAAGTCACAGGGGCAACACCAGACCACTAAAAATATCAATTGCAATGCTATCCAGAAAGAGCGGCTATAGAAGGAATTTTGGCAGTGAAAATATCATCATCATTGTCATCACTTTTACATTTAGTCTCATTATCAATTTTCGTTGAATTTGGAATTCGCCTTTCATAATGCGGAAGTTGGAATTCGTCTAGTGCCCATGAAGAAAATTTCAATCAAATACAAGATAGTATACAACGTTTTGCAAGCGGCTTATGATCTTCTTTTTGCCAGTAACAAAACTCTCCCACACTCATTGCTCAACGCTTTGAAACGATCGCAAGGAACAGTGTACCCTTTTACAATCACTAGCTGCCATGCACCAATCTTAACAACTCCCTAGAACCTCTCGAGCCACATAAACAATATTCGAATATCACCCTATAACACCTAGACCTAGAAGTCTGTATTCATGTCCTGTTGGATCTTTAGTTGCATGAAGTAGTATTCAATCAGATATGTTAATACTTGGTATGTTTAGTTTCCCCCGGCAATTAGTTCTTAAATGCGAAATGCTGCTAGAGACGAAACCACAAATGTGAGGCAATCAAACATAGAACGACTGATTGACCAGAATAATTTACGTGTGATATAGCAAAAATTCTTATAATGAGATGAACAATTATAACAGGGCTGAAATAATGGCAGTATCGAAAATAAGAAAATCCAAGAATAGCGCCAAAATAGATCCAATATCAAATAGGTCTGAGATCCTTACTATCATAATAAGCCAAAACAATTTTTTAGAGTTGTTCAAGCATGTTAGGGTACAAGGTTGCAGGTTGCCAGTAAATAGTTACAAACAGTTGTAATTTCTATAATGTACACAACGAGTGGTGGCTCAAGGGTCATCTCCAAGACCTAAAAACTGTTCTCTGTAGTTTTGCTGCTCTTTTGAGCATTTGCAGTATCTTTGCGTATCTATTGAAGAATATAACACGAGTCTCCCCCCTTGCGCTTTATAAGAAGTAAATATTTCATGAATTTAAGAAACTTTGCCATCACGTTTTGGGGTCTAGTTTTTAATATTCTAGGGGTCCATTGTTCGAAAGAATAGGTCGTGGTGTTTTGCTGTTCTCTTCTTAGGAGATAGCTCGGAAAAATGGAAATATAACATACTAAAGTACTTTTCGTCTGATGTATTCTGTCTCTTTTGTGAAGACTGGTATGAAGCCATGAAGCCAAAACTGAGATGAACCCATGAAGTCAAAACTGGCATGAACCCATGAAATCCAAAAGTCCCCTCATGTGAAAGAAAATTGCAAGAAATATGAGGCATATGAAAGAAATATGAAATATGTTATTAATTTGTATGTGATCAATAGATATTGTAACTAGTTATATGCTTATCCGCTAATCACCAACAGGTCATGTCACAACAGAGATTAAATTAAGCTGCTATCATATTTGCTATGACATGAAGCACAACAACAGACAGAAACTGTGAAAAACATATTTTTGTGACACATTTGAGTTAAGAAAGATACAAAAATCTAATACATATATCAGCATTTTTTATGGATTGGTTAATATCCTGTTAGAAAAGAAAAGGACAGGCAAGTAAAATACAAAACAAAAAAGGGATGGCAAGTAAGGTCAGGAAGAGCAAAGTTATTTAAAGTGAAGTGTACCAATTAACAATATCTCAAACAAATTGTAAGCAATATATAAGGTGATATATTTTGTTGTGCCTCTAATGGAATTTTGTTCCATGGGGGTGGGGAGGGGGTCTAATAGATGTGTAAACCACTTGACTTAAAAACACAAATTATTCATTTTTATTCATCATAAGTACAGTTTTTCTCAAACAACAAAAAATTCAATATAGAAATACAACTTTGCCATGTGTCTGTTTTTGCCCAACATTGTATAAGAATTGAAAATTTCATGCAAATAAAATAGATATATTAATAACAAACTGCCAAAAAGCTAGTATAACAAGTAAGAGAAAAACATGTTCTCTAAAATTTAACAAAAGAATTATTCTATTTTTTGGCAGCTGTTGGAGTAAAATGATGCTCACTGTGAAAAGAATTTCCCAATTAATGTCCAAGATTGCAAATGGAATTTACAAAATCAGATAGCTAATTATGTCTGACTTTTCCGGGAACATAATTTTTGTCGATTATTGGCTCTTGGAGGAACATATGCAGTGATCGCTCATTCTGGGCCAATGGGTGTCCTGCAACTCTGTGAAGCATGATAAATAAACAATAAGACAGTTGTTTGGTGTAATGGAAATATTACATTATTTTATTCAATAAGGTATTTTTTAAGCCACAAAATATGAACAATTGAACATAAAGCAGGGTTTCTGTTATCAATAAAACAACTACTGTAGAAGCCCTGTCGAGTTGGTAAGGCCACATTCTCTTTTTTGAACCCTATGAATATTTTGTACACCAATGATGGTAGAGACAATATGCAAGGTCTTTGGGGCAGATTGTGATATTTCTGTAATAGTTTCGAGCCAGACCTTCTGCCTTTTATTTCCACAGAGGCATTTGCAACTGACACAAAGTAATAAAGGTCCCTGGAACAAACAGTTCATCCTTAAGCATCTTTTTCCTACTGGGTGTAAATTTAAGGAACCATGATAAACAAACAGCAGAAATATATCCTGACTTCAAAGGCAGAACATCTCTTGAAAACATTTTAAATAAGCCTCCCCCAACTGATAACCCATTCTCTTGTTAATAGATCACTTATACATAACAAGAATTCAGATATTTTGCCTGGGATATGTTTCTTCAAACATACACCAGAAAATAAATGAAGTTTAATTCAAGGAAAAGATTCAGCATAAAACAAAAAGTAGATTTAATTGGTTTGGTAACCACTCACTTGTTTATAAAGGCCTCTAAACCTTGGCGTCTTTCTTCTATGAAGTCATCTTCGAATATTCCTGTGAATAATAATACTAGATGATGCACTTTATGATAGCATAAATTGAAGTATAAAATATTCACCAGACTTATTTCAAAGACAAATCCATTGTACATTTACATGTTAGGGTCCCAGGGTTAAAAGAGCTTGGCTCACTGGGACCACTGTTATCAGGCAAAAACAATAAAAGTATAGGAATGCTTATAACAAATTGTTTAAAAATTAATACCGTTTTTACCCAACAAATCTGAGTGCTGTGTGAAAACTCTATTAATCTTACTTCTGAATTAATTTTCCTTGTTATCTTTTAAATGCTCCTGATTGATTGTAAAGCATTTAGGAGTAAATGATTGAAGATTGAAGAAAGGCTTTTCAATGGCAGCTTCAAATCTAAACATGGCTCACTTTAAACTTTACTTATTTGGTTATGGCACAGGTTAATATATAGCACAACAGGCACACTAAAAAGCTTAATTTGTGTCAAGATCTAGAGTCATTGAAAGTAGACTGGTAGTACCTTCACAAAGGAAGTCACCAGGACCACAATCATATTTGAATGCAACATAGTGCAAAGACTATATTCATAATCACATTGACAGTTGTGCCATTTTCAGAATAATCAGCAGAGGCAGGAGTCTATTATATGATTTCCACAGATGATAGAAAAATTGTATATTATTTGTACTTTGTCAATTTGATGCCAACATACCATCATCTCCTCGAAACGGAAGCATCCGCTTCAATGCCTTTCCAGGTAGGACTGGAACAACAATCTGTAAGTTAGATTTTAAAGAATCAGTTCATCAGTTCAATGTGAGCCATCTTGAAGAATAGATCTTGGTCAAAAAGGGCACTAAAGAAAAGCTGAAGCAATTATAGTTTAGAAATAGTAAATCAATTAACAAGCAATCTTAAAATTTATAATTTCTACAAAGGGTCACTTGTTTTATTTCTCTCTGGGAAGCAAGTGAAATGTGATCAATGTTATAACTGCAAGGACATGAAAATTTCAAACTATGATTAACATTTAATGAGCTAGAGGTTAATTCACCTTGCTTTCTCGTTCAAGTTCTTGCCGAAGCCATTCAAAGTCACTGTATCGTCTTCTTACACTTGAATCTTTAATTTTGAATATTGGGATGTTTGTCTAGTAAAAAGATATTCAGACAAAAAAGTGAGAAAGGTCATTGAAATTTCAGTTTCAATCTACAAGGATGAAAATAATTTATACATTTTGTACAGTTTCAATTTATTATATTCTGTTAGAGCAGCTGGAAGCTAATGATTAAAAATTTCAGAGTACCAAAGGAGGGGAAGACAATGTTCAAAAGTATCCAAGGAAGATATGCACAATAGACTTCTACCAAAAAGTGAATTCCACACAAATGTCATTTCAACTGAAACAAAGATATAAAAATAACCAGTCCATAAATTCTCCTCTTTTGCACATCCTTGTTTCACAGTTCTTTTCATACATAGCTTAAACCCAGATATTCAGAGCTTTTTTAGCTTGAAGCGGGGCCACCACATTTTTGCCATGCAAAGTAGCACTGCTTCCTGGCAATCTAATTTTTAGTGAACAAACTTCTAGGTGCATGTGTCAATGTAAAAGTTCACAAGAGCACACACTGTGCCCCCGTGTATTAATTTCAAAAGAATTTTTCCTCCTCCCCGTCGCTTATTAGCAACCCCCTCCTATTAAATTTTACAAATCTGTCATGACCAGAACACACAACTTTCACTTGTCAGTAATTCCCCTTGGTATGTTATGTTGTTATTTTTTAATTGTCACAATTCCCCCTGTTATGTTTGTCTATCTTTATCTCTAACCATCTATCCATTATCAAGTAACCAGTGTCACCATCCTACTATAATTCCATTGTCTTTTAAAAAAGATTTACCAACATCCATTCCTTCTATTAGCCCCTCATGGCTATTGAAATTTGCTGACATTTTATTGAAAATTGGCCAACCTGAACACCCCCTTTTATTAGCACTCCCTTCTATTGAAAACTGGTCAACATGAGCACCCCTTTCTATTAACACCCCCTTCTATTGAAAATTGCCCAGAATGAGCACCCCCTTTCATTACCTCCCCCCTTCTATTAGAGAAACTAGAGTAGGTTAAATGCCCAATATCAAACAAATTATTCTCCAGATTTAGGTTTGCTGTTTGCAATTTCCAAAATGTTGAGATGTGAATCTCACTAGATTTTACACATACATCAAACATTTCAATTCAATTCTAACTCTATACACTCACAATGTATCTTTATGAGCACTGAGTGCCTTATTAGCCTTGCCTGAAACCACGTCGGATGCTTCGAGATACTTTCGTTGTACATTGAATGAACACACAAAACAAAACTACCTACTAAGAATGGTTTTTAATCCTTTCACTGGTTTCCTGAGCCAAAGATATAGTAACCCACTTTCCAAAGATGGCCATTTTCTCCACAGACACGAAATTATTACATTAAGTTGATGTTTCCAGATCCATTGCGATGCCAAAACAGTGGAATCAGATAAAACACTAAAACTTATACGATTTAACCCTTACCCTCATCCTGACTTCGTAATCTGTGTATCTCTTTTTACCGACTCCGTGTGTTTGCGGGTTGCAAACATCGATTTCTAGAAAGTTATCTGGAACCTCATATGCATCTTTAATGCTTTGCTTTTTAGGATCAATGCGGCTTGTGTCGACTGCCATCTCCTTTCAAGAACGCAGATTCCAAACTCCCCTCTTCTTCCAGAACTTTACTTCCCTCAGATAGGCCCTCCACGGACTGGAAACGAAAAGCATCAGGCTCCTCCGCATTGATTAGTACGAGTGTTCCAAAATGATCTTTTTGCCCCATTTATCAAACGAGGCCCCACCCTTGTTTTGTTAGACCTTAGACCGGGGCTGTAAGGGGCGCGAACTAGGGTGTTGGGGTTTGATACCCTAACATTTCCAACCAGTTGGTCCCAGTCTAAACAATGATTATGAAAAGCCGTATGATTACCGTATGTGTGTTGATCGTGCCTTTTAATCATTTCTTTTGCTGTCTTAATTCCTCTATAATCTTTTGTTTTAAAGTGCTATTTTCATAAAGTCTTGCTTTTCTCTGATGAAATTTTACTATTTAGGGCCCTCATCACCAGAGCTGGTCACTTGGCTTCCATAGCTCAATCTAATGTTTTTTACCTGTGTCCGTCAGCTGATCAAGTCCATTGTTGCGATTACTAGATTTGATTCACAATTTAAAATATTTTACAATAATTGGTAACCCGTATGTAAAAGGTATTTTTGTAATTGACCATTAATGCTGAAACAATTTTTGCGTTTGAGTTTGAAAAGGAAATATTGTGGGAGGGGTATCATTTTCGCCAGGAAAAAACACGAAAAGGTAAGAACATTTGAGAAAAAGAATTACAATTTGTAAATAATTTAAAGAACCATTAATTTCAAAGATTACATTAATCGACAATGACGTAATAATTAGTCATAATTAGCCATAATTAGTCATAAGCTACACAAGATCAGGGTCTGATGTAATGATTAAGATATAATGGTTAGGGTCAATTTATATAAAGCTACAATTGCATACAAAATCACAAATATAAACAAAAGCAAAAAATTGAAAATAGATTGAAAAAAAATTAACTAATTTATTCGAGAATATTAAGACAGTTATGTAGCTAAATAGGAAAATTTAAGCTATTACCAAAAAATAAATTTTCAATTGTCTGGAGGTACCATTTTGAAATTGCGGGGCTTTTGTGCTATTTTTGCGTTGAAAAGGTGAACTATTACTGTATTCTACAACAATTTTTAGGAAGTCTTTATCCACTTGGCTCATCAACAAAGCAAAGAAGTTGTTACTATAGATGCGCTTTCCTAAATCTTTAATTGATCTTTCTGTAAGCAAGGTCTAGCCCAGCCTGTTCTCCAGACCCTTCATTTTATAGTAGAGAGACTGAAACACAGGCCAAGTCTAACTTGTCTAGGGCTAGGTCAAGCTTGTGAATAAGGTTTGGAACATTTCCCTGTCGATATAACAAAATGATTGCATGATTGGTCCTAATATACCATTCGCTTTCTTAATATCTAAATTTGATCGAAATTTCAATTGCAAATTCGTAAATCTTTCTCAGGTTCCATCGTTGCAAGCAAGGGGTATCAAGAAGGGATAGAAGGGGTCAGTTGCGGGGTGGCTATGTTTTCCCTGGGGTGGCCAAGTAGAGTTTTGCGCCCTATCTATATATCGTGCTTATATAAAAGCATGTGTTTCTAGAAGGGAAATCGATTTTTGCAACTTGAATCCAAAATTTCATAGTTTTGACTTAGAATGCGAATATGAATGGAAAAGTTATGTAATCCTAACATTTGACCTTCTCGATCGTGGTTCGGTAAAATATCAAGCTACTTTGAGTTGGCTTATTTTCGAGAGTCGGCCCATTTTTGAGGAAATACGGTAGGCAAAACATAAAATACTAAGCAAAAGACATTTCATTCAATTACACTGATGTTTTATACAGGCTACTCGTTTATTATATCCAGACAACCAGCTTCAGAGTAAAATAACATAGAGCAAATTTTTGTTTCGGGCTCCTTAGTTTTGTAACTAAAGGCAACCTTAGTCCATTTCGTCACTGCTTATGGGCGATTTTATCAGCCTATTGTCATCGCATTATGATATGCATACATGTTTCAAAATTTTTATTCTTTAGTAGTTATTAAATAGTAGTTCTTTCAAAAACTTGAAAGTTTTAAGCATTGAATCGCACTATTGAATCGGACAGAGGCGGCGGCACAAAATTGAATCTGGTGTTGGGCTAACGATCAAGTTTAGTGATAAAGGAGGACCCACCATGGTTGGGTCCGACGCGCAAAAAATTTTTTAAAATCAAGCCTTCTAGAATGGCTAAAAATGCATCTCACAGACTAAAATTTAACAAATTACTACACCGCTCAGAATAGACAGTTCGACGATGCTCAGAAAAACATTTAATTTTGATTTTTTGAAAAATTTGGAAGGGGATGATTCATGCGCTGGGAAAAAAAAGGTTCACATCGATGTTAATAACAAGAAGCTGCTGTATTGATTGCCAGGGTGCATTCCATGTACTTTGGCCCGAAAATCTTTGGCGTACACTCAGGCTTTTGGCGTTCCGAGTAAAAACTAATGTAAACATTTTTTGGCATACGTAAATTCTTCGTTAGTTGGCGTGCTAAACATGAAGCCACTACACGAAAACATATGACACAAATGTTGATTGGGTCATGGCAGCGCAACGTGCTTCGATGGTAGAATCACACGTTGTAAAGATTGTTCACAGCAAGTTACAGCGAAGTGTTCTACCCATGCACGATCATTTTTTATGTTCCTAGCCAAATATTACAAGCAAACAATTTTGGCGCCCCTTATCTCCATTTGCGCCCCTATTCAGGGGGGCCATGGCCCCCTTGGCCCCTCTGCCACCACGCCACTGGAAGGGGTGCCTGGGGCCCCAATATTCTAGAGGGACCCCAAAACCAAAACATTTTGCAGAACGTGCTGAGTTTGGAAATGTGTACATGTTGCCTCCAATGATTGTGTTGATTTGTACATGTTTGGGTATTACCTATGTACGTTATTTTTAATATACGTAGTCATATCTATGTTGGTTAAAAAAATTGCAGGATAAGATGCGAAGGCAAAGGTATCTCAATGCCTTCTCCTCTCTTGAGGCCATATTCCTGCTGGGACCCTTCACCAGCTATCTTTCCTGTGATTTTTTAATTATACCTATCTTTCCACAATGGTTGCAGCTTGATTGTGAGTTTCTATAAAACACGACCGATATTTTCATTTAGCTTTGTATAAACTGATTTTGCATTTTCTTCTGATATTAAATGATTTCTGATTATACTTCCTTCCGATGACAATAGTCCCCTTGAAAAGTAATTTAACTGTTATAAACCCTGGGCTATTAATCAGAATTTTACTGAGTATTGTAAGTAATTTTTCATGCGGATAAAAGGTTGAGTTTGAGCTGTTGTTCCTTTACTATGCAAGCACAGAAACCACCCATCGTTGATGGAGAAGCGCCTTCGGGAGTACTCTTGCCACCCTTGACTCCTTGACCCTTCTAGAGTCGTCAAAACGAGGTCATAAGCGTTGCCATGGCAAATCTGGCCTAGGCATATTTGAAATGGATTATCGATAAAAATAGCAAAATGTTGCGAACAATTCATCATAAAACATCATGAAAACAAGAGCGTATGGAAATGAAATTTATACAAAATAAGGTAAAGAAATTTTTCCACTCTGAAGAAACTATTGCAGCCCATATGATAAAGAAAGACAGTGGCCTTAACAGGAATATAAAGTGAATGCGTATTCCGCAGCGCACTTTGTTATCAGTTTGATTTTTATTTGATGTGATTTTTAAAGGCTAAAGAATGGTAATGTGAAATAAAAATTGGCACCATTTTGAATTAGTATAAATTCAGCTTGGTGGTAGTCCTCTGTACTATAGACATGTTGCTGAAAATGGTCAATTAATCTCAACGGTGGTTATCTAAGATTGTATTTAATTACATCTTGTCTTCTGCATTTGCTGATACTATGTTTTCTTTGTTCACCATTAACTGTCCAGTCTTCAAGGAATCATATTTTAAATTACACTTCCCTCACGAAAGTATCCGGACAGTTTCAAATTCAGCTGCGAATCTGTTATAAGAGAAATTTGTTTACAGATATCAAAGTCAGTTTTCCTGAAAACATTTTCATCAATTTCCTCGAATTTTTTTTGAAATTTTTTTGGCCTTTAATCTATTTATTGGTCAAAAAAATAATCTCATCGATATGTAAGCAAACTCTGTGAGGGTTTTTTCTCAAGATTGTAGTGACCAAAACAAAAATTGACTTCTGAACAATGTCTAGAAATGATGTTCTATCACAATGATGGGAAAAAGCTATCATTAAATAGATGCACAAAAACTGCCACTTTCGAGATATGCAAAAAGATTTGAAAATTTTTCACAGTCAAAAAGAGTTGTGACACCAATGTCCGTCCTAATCAAATTTGCTTGACTTGCAGTGGTAAAGAAATAATATGGCTTTATGGCCTTGGACTGAATGATATGTCTGCTTTCCAAGAAAATTTTTGATCTGGTAAAATGTTACCAAATGTCATCCATGTTTTATAATCAACTAGTGACAGCTCAAGGCAAACATTTTACCCAACTGAAAGTAAAAACATTGTATTTCTTTTTATTCGATAATATTTGTGTCTCAAGAACCAGTTTATAAAAAATTACCATGTTTTATTGGCCTATTTTAACTGAGTCCAAGTCACCTGACTTGTCCGCTTATTTGACATCAGTTGATTTGCATAGGGCTTGTAGCGCAAAGGTTTCTCATTTTAACAAAAAATAATAACAGATAAAAAGTGCAGAAGTTTTCCAGCATTTTGATGTTCTGGTTTCTTTTGGAAGGGTTTCTCAAAAAATTGTTATCACTAAGTTAAAAAGTCCTTTTTGCCAGCCTAATTTTGTTTTTGTCTGAAAGCGCAATCAATCTTCGAACTGTTCATGTACTTTTGTGAGGGGAGTGTAGATACATGAATCTTATGAAATCCTGTGAGTAAGAAATAGAATGATTATAAAAAAATTAATTTAGTTCTCTTCAACAATTGTAATTAATTAGAGTGTAAACTGCACCTATGCCTACAGTTCCAAATCTTTTGTGTTGTATTTTTTGTAAGTGTCCAATGTTTTGTTCTCTTTATTGATTTGAATGGATAGCATAAACCCCTTAAGTGATACTGTTTTAACTTTGCCAGTAATCTAATGTTAAAACCTGGAAGTTTTTCCTAAATTCAATGTCTACAATTATACAATGTAATTGGGTTGTAACATACTTTGTTACAGCATACTGGTGTACTTGGTCCTGGCAAGGTCCACACTTAACATTAAGAAAGTACCCTGCTGATAACATGCTTGTTTGAACCTTGGTTATAACATATTTATTCTTTGAACCTTCTAAACAAATTCCTTTGGACAGAACATACTTTGCAGGGCCCACGCCACAAATTTCAAAGTGGAGAGGGCAAATGCTATCGATCAAACTTGACTTTAGTGCTTCAAAACAGGGCCTCTTTGTAAATATTTCTGCTTACCAAAAAAGTGGAGGGGGGCATGGTCCCTCTGGCTCCCTGGTGGCATGGACCCTGCTTTTTATGTCTTCTTAATTAAAAATCCATTGTATTGCAAATTTTACAAAATCCTTTGCAATTGTTTGGTATTGTTTCATTGTTTCCTTGGTAATTTCTAGTGCAATTGCTTTCCAAGTTGCAAAACGTTCTTTTTAAGTTTTCAGATTTGTCTAATGCTTACAATGACTAATGATCAAAATTGATGGAGCAGTCAACAACATTTGGATGAAAAACAATATTCAGAAATGCTTTACCGACTTTTCTAACTATGAAGACTATGAAATATTTTGGTTGAAAGTGTGGTTTTTGAATAGTTACATTGTTTACAGCTTGGTTTAAGTCAATTTTTGCTTTCCCTGATTGCAACGCACTTTGGGTATAACATACTTAATCCACAGGTCACTTGAATTATGTTACAACCAGATTATACTGTATGTTGACAGTGAAATTAACTTCATATTTTACAAATGTTTCATTTAGTTTGCTTTAATTTTTGTCATAATTTCAAATTTTCATTTCTCAAATTTTATCTGACTTGATGTTATTTATGTAGAATTTGTAGACTGAAAAACAGAAGTTTGAAATGCCACCAAAGTCAAAAGGCAAGAAAAAGAAGAAAGGGAAAGGCTCAAAGTCCCATGATGGAAAGTCAAAAGGAAAAGATGAAGAAATATTAACCTTCAATGAAGCTGTTTTATTATATCAGTATGCATTTTTTTAAGAATTTTATGAGGTTCAATTTATAAGGAGTGAAGTATATTAAATCTCAGTTATCTAGATTCTTCGCTTAAAGTAAATATCCTGAGCTGACAGTGGAGACCTCCAATTGTTTCCTTTTAGGCCTAAGTAAGATCTCACCTGTATCCATTGAAATTGCATTTTTCTGATGTAATGCAATCATCCCTTTGATTAATTATCACCACAAGGTGTGAGTGCATACTTGAAATAAATTTGCCTGCTAGTCTATTTTAGCTTTAGCCTTTCAGCTCAGGTCACCTTCTTTAAAGCACAGAGTTTCAATAAAAGATTCTCTTCCTGAATAATCGTGACCAGACAAGTGATGAAAAATTAGGGATGCTGGTCTATTGTCATTCCAAAACTTTTACTCAAAAATATGGTGCCATTTGTACAACTTTGTCAATTTTACAATCTATTATAGGGGCTGCAGCCTGCCAGTCCCTCACATGTAGGTTTATGTGTATCCTCCTGTCTTGCAGTTTCTCTTGTAAAAATCTGAAAATAAATTTTGTAGTCTGTTATGCCATTTCCTGTCCATAAATTGAATGTTTTTCTTCATGATAGACTTCAAGCTAAACAACAGCAATATAATGAAGTATCAAGTGATATTGAAGACTTTAGAAGAAGAATTAAAAGACAACAGGAAAGGGTAAGTTCTGGCATTGTACAGATAATCTTAAAATTTCAATAATGGCCAAGAACCTCTATCTTGCCCAGACACAAATAGAACACTATTCTGATTTTTATGAGTTCAAGAGCTCTAAATGCAAGTACAAGCTCAAGAACTCTCTTTTGAAACAGGGAAATATATTTATCTTGCTAATTGTTGTGTCATCTGGTAACATTGAAATTAAGCTTCTGGTTTCTCCATTTGAAACAGCTAGCACTGTTTTAAAGTTTAGTGATTTATGCCTATAATAGTACAATTCTACAATGCTAAAATACTTAAAGCATGCAGCAAAAGCCTTGCTGCTACATCATTTTGCAAACCATGATCAATAAACTAATATACAAAAAATAGACTCAAACCACAGCAATTGGCACAGATGTAACTTTAATTGAGATAGAAACCAGAAAGGTTCCTCTCTCATTAACATGGGAAGGAGGGGGGTCAGGGGGGGGGCCGCAGGTGATTACACATGTCAGACTAAATGTGCTTTTGACAGAAGAAGTTAAATTTTTTGCTTAGAAATGTGATTGGAAGATAGCTGCTTTGAGCACATGAACAGAAGGCACGTTTAAAAAACAACACTTTTGATGTATATTTCAAAGTCCTAGATGCAACTTTTTGTTTGGGGGGCCAGCCCTGATAAATAAATGTAACAACAGCCACATTTTTTAAGATGAAAGTATTTACTTAATATGCTACTTAAGTTTTTGGGGGGCCTTGCCCCCCAGCCCCTCACTGTATCTTGATCCTTGGTATATTTAAATAATACCCAAGAAACACCCATTCCTCATTTTGTTGTGGAATAACGTATACCTAGTCATTTTGTAACAAGGGTGCAAATGCAACTTTCTCTTGCACAATTATTGATGAATGAGTCTGTCTAAACAAAGTTTTCAACGACATCTGTCTAAGCAAGATTAATGACCATTTCTACAAGAATTGGTTAGGAACTTTTAGGGTATTTGCAGGAAAAGGGGAATCATAAAAAAAGAACGATAAAGTTTTCTACTTTCGATATGAGTGATTTGTGGTTCGATTAGCTCTCTTTTAATAAAATCTAGCATTTGTGTGGTGCAAGTTGCTCAATATCTTTAAGAAAGAATAGTTTTAATAACATATCGATTGGAGTCAGATGATGACAAGCAAAGGCTAGGGCATGGTTTAACATAAATTTTGTAGAACCGTCTGTTCCTTCTCTGATGAATCTTCGTTTTTCTAATTCTTCTTTTTTATACTTTGCATTTTGTTACCGTTACCAAGATGCCATTACGCAATATGGTCGGGTAATGAAAAAGATGCGAATTCTATATGGGTGTATCTCATTAGACTAGCAGATCTTACACCATGAACCAATTAAGAGAATAGCGACGATCGTTAAGCACTAATGCAGAAAGCATTGTATTTCCCAACAGCTCTCGTTTCAATTCGGTGCACTTGTAAAGGAAAAGACTCACATTAGGAGGTGAAAATTGGACCCTGTGATGAGTCTCGTAAATGTGTCGGGAAACTGTGAAAGTTTTGCTTTAAATCGCCTTTGTATCTGAGCTGCTAAAAACCTGATGTATTTTTGATCTGGAGGCCAAGTTGGGAGATGAAACCATCTTTAGGGAGCTTCTTATAATCTGTGAAAGCTTTGCGAAATTTAGCGAAGCATCTTGATATTTTTGGTCAAATGAATGCACTTCAGATGTTAACCAAAATTTTCCCATAACTTTTTGTTGCGAATTTTTTAATTGAAACTCAGTTGAAAGGGATGTTTTATTAAAATTCAAAAAACAACCACTTGAGAATATTTTCTAATTTAGATACGGTTTTTAGAATATAAGCGATGGGAGGAGCAAGGTCTTGAAATGAATCCAGGTATTCGTTATGCAAAAATTTTAAAAGCGAAACAGGGCATTCTGAATTATAACATATTATAATTTTGGTTTTTATAATGTCTCTGTAGATTGTGTGCTGGTGAGGTTAAAATTTATGTCTAGTTTCATTGATTTTTCATAAACAGTGCCTTAAAATTATTTTGAATTTCAACTAATCAGAGAATCTTATCTGCGTATAGAAAGCTAAGCCATGTAATAACGAACGGAAACAGGTACAAAATGTTCAGTAAAGTACTATATTATTCAAAATTAAGGGGAAAAGATCTGCCATTTTCCTTCCTCTCCGCAGTTTCATTTACACGGCAACATACGAGAAGCAATCAAAACAACTTCGCCTCCCACTATTAATGGAAGTGTGAAAGTTTCGCACTTCAATAGTTACCGCTCTTTTCATCCGAAACAATTGGCCTTACGAACTCCACCGCGTTTGCAAAGACTTTTCCGCAGCTCAAAAATAAACCGCCTTTTCGCTATTAACACATCGAGCTCTTTGCAGAAAAGCCGCTTATAACCAGGCCTGACAATATTCGCTCGTTAAGGGCGGGATTATTTACAAAGTCGCGCCGATTTCAAAGATTTTCCACACCTTATTATCAGTATGATATCTCGTAAATTTGGGGTGCAGACGATACCTTTTGCGGCTAATTCCTATTGACTCATTATTGTTAATTTTAATTATACCTTAAACTCTTTTTCAAATCGGTTTCGTATGAGCCTTTCTTACAAATTGGCGTTGCAACTGTGACTGTTAGTTCATATCTGTACAACACTCGAGTAGTGAACATCTCTCTTCCGTTACAACGTCGCTCGCATTCACTTTCATCGCTCGTGGTTTAGCATCTTCAAATCGTTCAGTCATGAGATTCAGCATCGAAGAAATTCTCAAAAAAGATGACGGTCTTACCGTTCGTAAATATTCTGGTAAGTCATTTTTTTTTAAAAAATTATTTTTAGAAATCGTCGTCATAATTTTTATCGCCAGATGATGTATATTTATTTATTAAATAAAATCATCTGCCTAGCTGATGCGATTTCTTCCAATTCACAAGAAATCTTTATCTTCCTCTCTTTTACCATTTTTACTATATATTAATTTTTTCATTATACGTTCTAAACTTTATTTATCTGCAAAAAATAGCTCTTCACTTATTAATGGGCGTTTTATTCTTCACCAGGCAAGCGCTCTCTGGACTTCGATTCAGGCCTTTCAAGCATGGCCCCGTCTTCCGTCTCATCCGACTACTCCAGCACAGACTCAACCATGTCAGATTGCTCCGATGACGTATTCGCAGAGCCGCATGAAATTATTACCAAAAAGAGAATTCGCACTGTAATAACCCGAAGACACAAGGCCAAGCTGGAGCTTATTTTCAAGAAAAATCAGTATCAAAGCAGACTGGATCTTGCGAAAATTGGCAGAGAGCTTGGGCTACCACAGCATGCCTTGAAGGTAAGGGCCATTGAAGACTCTTTTTTATCTGATTTTTAGTTTCCTGTAAATTTTTTTCAGAGTAACTATGTGACATATATTTGCATGAATAGAAATGTTTAAGAGGAGCGAAATATTTTTCTACGATTGATTCTTGTTTAAATGTTATTTTTCTGCTTTCTGCTTTTCATTAAGCTCTGCCACAGATGTTTTAATGCTTTACTTCTTTTTACAGATATGGTTCCAAAATCGTCGTGCAAAATTCAGAAAGCAAAACCACAAACTCTCGAGCAGTCAGTCTGAAACAAGGCCTAGCTCAACAGATTCATTCGAGTCGCAACCAGCACATGACAATCTGCTTCTTGGAAGGGAACATCACGCTATGGGCCTTTCGATGGGCTGCAGCCAAGCTTGCTGTGCAAGGCATGTCATGCAACCCAGACCTCATACCTGCAACTGCATAGAATGTCATCAAGAACGTATCTTCTTCCTCGAAGAGCAAATACACAAGCAGTTTTTGAGAGACGAAAAACGAAGAATGGAGTCAACGAGAACCAAAAGACCTAACAGCGAGAGCTGCAATCGCACACCGTTCTGTTGCTGTCTCAAGTGTAGAGAAGGAACATTTTATGTCCAATATTAACGAACATGAAAAATGTCCACCGAGACGATGTATCTTAAAATTTGAGACGATGTATTGATGTAAAATAGAATGAAATTCACCCTGTAAATATTTTAGGCAGATTTTTATATATATACAAGATTAACAAACTATGTTGAAATTGCTGTCTTTCTTTCCATGTGTACCAATCTTAAAAGAGTATTTTACTGCTGCTAAGACGCCTGTTTGAATTTTCTCAGACCATTTTTGCTTATGAATTATTATTTTTAAAAATCTGATGATTCAGTATTGAATTTTGATCCATGCCATCGAGGAAGCAAGGAAGCACCAATTTGCGTATGACCGTGTATAAAGCAAGTTGATATATCTGATTTTGATAATGACTTACTGTCAAGATTGCGTTATGCTAGGTTGAGACTCTCCATTTTTTCAAGAAAACAGGCCTGATATTTAACTCGGAGACTCCTAGAAATATTATTTCTTTTTCCAAGTAATGGTTTTGTTCGGTCGAAGATAACTAAATTTCTAATGCATTTCCTTACCAGCCTTTGCCCCAGTCCACAAATGCTGCATTTGTGAATTGGGGCACAGGCTGTTCCTTACCAACATGAGATGACTTTAAGACAGGTCACGTACGTTTATAAAATGAGGGAGATGGGTGAATAACAGAATGGAAACGTAGATATTCCTTAGATTTAGAATTTTAACCCCCGAAAAAAGTCGAAATACTGAAATTGCTAAAGACCATTGTAATTCCTGAAAATAGTTTTTAGATAGGAAGTGTACGTTTATAGAAAGAATCCAGTGAGGGTAGTATTAAAAATGATCGCGTAGAATTTGCTTTGTTTCAAGGTTTTCCATCTAAAATTGACGCAGTCCTAAAAATGTTCATCGGCCGTTGTGCCACTTGAAACCACTACTGGGTTCAGCAACCTGTGGTTTATACAACCATGTGCCCTGAAGAAGAATGTAAGGTAAGGGGCTGTGAACGCTTGAGGAATATTAGCTGCATTTCTGTGTTGCCATCTTCAACCTTGAGCACAATGTACAGAGGTGTGAAAGGATAGCCCTTTGATCTTCGACCGTTTTGTAAAGATGCCATCACATCTTGCTATTCAAGATGTTTTTTCTTTAGTGTGGAAATCATTATCACCATCGAAGTGATAGCATAATCGGCGGTACCAGTTTGTATTTGAGAATTTGTGAACAGAGAGTAACTGATGCACACATGGTGTTTTGGACGAACTGCCGACAAACAATCTAAAAGAAACTTAGTACATTTGTAATTATGAATGGATCCACATGTGTGCGGCTTGACTTCTAGGGATTGAGAAACTGAAAACTACTTTTGTGCTTTTCGCAAAGCTGAGAGAAATGTGAGAGAGAAATGGCAGCAGGAAAGAGAATCGGTCAGCCTTGTTCCTAGTCTCACAACTATCTTTTTATAACTTGTATCTAGGCTAAGATGGACTCTGATTTCAACAACAAAATGACCTAAAATTACAGCTAAAACAGTTTGTTTTTCGTCAATATCATTGTAATTTACGATAACAGAATTCTCAGTAAAAAATACCATTAAGTAAATACACTCTTTTTTTATAAGAACAATTTTATAAGAACACGAGACTCAAAACTGGTCAAAAGTTAAGAACAAATTAAGAACAAGCTGAGGCTGAGCTTCTGCAAAATGCAATTTTCAACAACGCTTTTTCTCAAAATCGAGGATTTTTTGCGATGTGTGGGTGCTTTTTCGGTGAATATTCAAATTTGTCAGCAAATTAAGGCTGTCTCACTCACTTTGTTGGCAAATGAGGCCTGAACACCTACTTAGAGCGAAAAAGCTAGCAATAGCACTGCTTACACCCTCTTCATTTAAGAACAAATTAAAAACAATCCAGCCTCAGATTTTCGAAAAAATTACGAACGGTTAGCCTGAACTTAAATTTACTGGTTCTTATAAAAAAAGAGTGTAGCAGATATTATTTCCAGCAGATAATATGAATATTCAAATCACTATAATCATTAACATATGAACAATTTTTAGCGGTACAAATTTTGAAAATGGCTTTGAGGTATCTTGTAAAAAGTTTTCTTTTTTCAAAGCCATTTTCTAATTAACATATCAGGTTGAAATATTTGAGCGTTAATATTCTCATAAGTCTAATTAACATAAGTCTAAGGCATCTTGGATCCTTTTAACTCAATATTCAAATGCATTCATTCCGAAATCTTTTAAACTAGGAGCTATATATTGAAATTCATTTAAGATTTGGCATTTCTTTTCCGTAGTCTCAGGGCATGCAATCAAGAAATTAAATTAATTAATAACTTTGAACCTGTGGATAAGCAAAGCAACAATTTTTTTCTTGTCTAGAGATTTTTTACAAAATCGACCAGTCTGCCCTTCTAGATTAGAAGCATTTAGTCTCTACCTTGAAAGTTTTTTCCTGCAACCTTCTGCAATGTCAAGATACAGCTTAAATTTATAAACTGTTTCAACTTTCGCATCTGGTTTTGAATAAAGAGGGAATAAAGACGCGGGGACCAAAATGGGTTGTGTTAAAAGGTCCCTTGTTTTCTTTGATTATAGGTACTTGGGCGCTCTATTCAGTTTGGTTGCAAGCTGTTTCTTTTCAGAGGCTGGACTAGCTATGACCAGTTTCAAGGATGTGAATGGTATATCAAACCTACCTCAATAGGAGTAGCTAGGGTCATTTTTGGCTCTTTACCGAGAGGAATAAAAATGCGCAAGATGTAGTTTTTTTGTCCTTAATGAATTGACATAACTTTGTATTCCCCAAACTTCAGGTGTGTTTTGTTGTAAGGATGAATTTGTTGGATATAATGATAGAGTTGATTTTGTTGTAATATGCTTATATTTGAATAGACAGTTTGTATATGATAACATGTTGGTTATTTTGATCAAAAATTTGACCTACGAAGCCACAAATCTTCTTGTTTACCGAACCGAGCTGCCTCATGTCAAAATCACTGCATATTTTTTAGTGCCAATGTAACGTTTTATCATCTATTTTATTTTTCAGAACAAATCCCTGAAGTTAGAGAAACAAAAATACATGAAGGAGGCGATCCGCAAAGCTAAGGAACAGGAGGTAGAAATGCAAAAGAGAACCGAAGTTACCTACGAAGAAGTCGAAGCTGCTTTGAAGGAGAAACTAGCAGCAGCGCGAGTTGAAGAGGAGCAAGTCAAAGGTATTGGGTTACGGCATGGCAGTTAAATATGAAGTATGATTGAAAATGGGACACTGATAATGGTTTATACTGCTCTATATTCTGTTTTTCATTTTTTGCATAAGCTTTTACAGACTTATGTAGAAACACAGAGACTCGTTGAAACAATCCTTTACTGGTCAGAACCTCTCACAGAAGAGCTAGTGTGTCTGGAAAAAGCAAGATCGAGAAGCCAAAGTAACTTAAATACTACGTGCCTTAAAATCCAATTCAGTCTTTCAATGCAACATAAACGTTTTATCCTCCGATATTTTCGATCAAACTACTTTATAATAGATTGATACTTTGGAAACCGCAGCTCGATAATAAAATTAATAGTAAGAACCAGGATATGGAAGATAGACATCATGCTTGAAACATTCGACAACTTCTTGTTACATCATGACAATCCGATCAGTAGACGAATCCGGTATCAGACAATTCCTTGTTCTACCATTAAATAGACAAGTCCATTATATTAAATTGAATAAAACGTTTCGACTTTAGCTAGAGTAATCTTCAGTAAACTACGTTCTATCTTTTGTTAATGAGAAAACCTACACATTTTTAGCGAGGCTTTTGTTACAGGGTCAACTATAAGATAGTGATTTAGCCAAATTGTACTCTTGGTAAAGAATTGTTTAATGAAATGGAAGGAGGCAAACGTCAGAGTGTCAATTCGAGGCCCTTTTATTTGTTGATAAAAGTATACAGATGTTATGATGCGTAAAGCTAATTTTTGTTTGCAAAGTTACTGAGCCAAAAGTAATGATGTGGCCGTATTGTATGATTCTGCTTCAGCAGCTGAACTAATGCCAGTACAACGTTTGCAATCATTTTTACCTAGTGAAATCTGGTGCCGCCATCACTCTATTCTAGGCCAACCTAATTTGACGTTTCAAAACTGTCGCCTTAAAATCATCCAATTTTGTTAAGCCTTTCGATTATTTTGTATGTTTCTTTGGTTGCAATTAAAGCAAGATAGGACTAAATAAATGCTTAATTTTTTGTAGAACAGGATAGTTTTGCATGTGTAGCTTAATTTCATTATTAATGCAATTATCAAGCACTTGGCTCTTCTCTAAAAAGTAGGTTGCTACCATAAAATGTTATTCATTTTTTCTTTCAGAGTTGAAGAAACAAATATCAAGATTGATAGAAGAGATTGCGGAAGTAAATCTAGAAGTTGCAAGATTTGTGGATTTCAAGGTGATTCTAGAACAAATTTGAACCTGATTACGTATCCATACAAAATACACTCTTGTCGCTATTCTTATGCGATCCATCCGCGATCTGAATTTCAAAAGTGTCTAATGGCTATTGTCTTCTTTGCAGGACCGTCAAAGGTTCGAAAACGACACTCATATAAAATTGCTGAAAAAGGAAATGGATGACATGCACGAGTCGTACGGAGAATTATCAGGTGACTTCCTTGTATTCAATCTATTAAGCAAGGGACTGTGAGAATCTTCCGATCCTCATGCTTAAAATATTTGGCCTGTAGCGATATAAAGTTTAAAGAAATCTCTACATACGGGAGCTTAAGGAAGGAACTCAAGCCCCATCTGACGAGCAGGAAACGCCGAAAATACCCTGAAAAATGACCCTGTGTAATGAATGAATGAATGAATGAATGAATGAATGAATGAATGAATGAATGAATGAATGAATGAATGAATGAATGAATGAATGAATGAATGAATGAATGAATGAATGAATGAATGAATGAATGAATGCATAAATCCATGAATGAATGAATGGATTAATTAATTAATTAATTAATTAATGAAAAATCGTATCTACAACTTCAGACAGCCTTACCTCGGTTTAGCAAACCCAAACCGTCGTCAGGGCAACCATGTTTTGGTCTGGTCTGGACTCTGTACCCTCCTTCTGCAATCGGTTCCTAAACATCTTTTTTATACTCTATGCATTATTTTGTAGAATTTTTTGTCAAAAATTTGGAAAACGTCAAGCTTCAGATAGAAAGGGCTACCGAAGAAAATATTACCAACGAAAAGAAGTTGGCTTCGGAGGTGAGCTTTTGTTCAATCGCTTTTTCTTGTTTTAATTCATGCTTGTTATGTTGTGTGTCTAGCTCATGTTGTTTTGTCACTCACGACCTCCACTCGCTGTGAAAGCTCTATTCAGCCTCCTCTATTTTGATTTCTGTTAAGCCCCCTTTTGAAGCAAAAATTTAAAATATATTCAGCACAACTCCTCTCTACCAAGTCCTCCTCTCGTAATTAGTTTTTTCAGACTTATAATCAGGTTCTTTGATAACTAGGTAGACATTTCGCATACATTAGTCTCCAGAATGTGGGCAATGTTTTCAATTTCTGAATGTACAGAATATATCTTGATATCTACTGCGTAATCGCAGATCTCGACACCATTCATTTTGTGAAAGAGGTCACTGGCACATTTGTTAAATAAGAGTGGACCTAGGACTGACCCTTGAAGCGCGCCTAACCATGTTTATTTTAATCTGCTGAATGTGTCCCTTGTTTTCGTTGTGAATGTTTGTTGTGTACTTGATTGAGAGCACTCTTACTAAATCCATAAGCATGCAGATTTTTTAACAATGCCTCGTTTTTTGGAAGATCCCGTTGTTTAAGGGTCTTTATTTGACTTAATTCATAAAATTGTCATCCGTTAATTTAAAATGTTTAAAAAGGATTACCCTTATTTATCAGGATTGATTTTTAAGGGACCTACCACTTTAACTTACAAAATAAATTTTTGTCCAAAACCTTAAATCTATTTTCAATTTTTTGTCAGATGTCATATAAACCAAATCAACACAGATTTCAGAAATTATATAATGAAAGTGTAATGAAGAAAATGAAACTATAAGCAGTTTTTGAGAATGTTTAAGGAGAAGCTTTTTTATCATTTGGGGAGTTTTTAAAAGGCAGCATCAGGACAGTTACCGTATTCCAAAGATTTTATTGTTTGAGGCTATTTTAGAGTATTTTTATTTAAGGTTATTACTTATAGCTATATTCAATCGAAGTCGGGTGGTATCAGGCATTTGGTAGCGATGGAAACTATGGATTTTTAATATCGAGCGGGAAGGCATTTATGTAAAAAAAAATAAAAACGGACTGAGATACGAGCTTGTGGCACAAAGATGTTATTTTCTTCTTACCCCATTAACACTCCAGAATTGTTTACAGTTGCATAGATAGGATCTGAATCAAGCAAGTTCCAGTCATTGATGTATTCTATTTAAAAGCATTGCTGCACATTTTTACCACTTCCTGACCGTCAATAAACTTTTTCCAGCTTGCATTAGAGTCACTTGATAGCTCCAGCCACCAAGAATTCTCCGATAACAAATGGCTTTTGCAAGAGGTAAATAAGAACCTGCTTTAAAGATGAATTTTATAGTTAACAGTAATTTTTTTAATTATAAATGCAAAATTCCTTGGTCTAGTAATGATATCTTCAAATTATGTTGTCATAGAATTGACAATTTTCGACTTTTCATTAAGTTTGGATATAGCACGACATTGCTTTCTAAAGGCCTTTGTCACGCCATGCATTATTTTATAGGGTCAAACTTTCAAAGTCATCTCTTTTTACCCTAATGCTTTATTGTTTTGTTACAAGACAGCCTCCCTCCTTTCTGATGTAAAATAGTGGCTGCCTTAATCAAATTTTTGTGTATATCAAGGGTAAAATCAGCTACAAAACACGGGATGACAAAGGAAACGGAATGACTGGTGGGGCACGCCCCAGCCATCTTTAGGTTCACGCTCCCTCGAGGGCTATGAAAGATACTCCTTTTTCTAAATAAAACGTATATTCTGGTACTTGGAATCCCCTGCGGGTTGGAAATTCCTGAACATCAACATTCAATACCTGTCTCAGGCCAGCCCCAAGGTCTCTGTCAAAGTACTCCAGTCATTCACATCCCACTTTTCTGGTCCAGCTTTGGTGAATTGGAAAATTGATTCTAAAAGTGGGGGTGCTGTTATACAAGGCAATTCCTTACTCTGACAGATGCTTCTACCACGTTTGGATTGTACACGAAGCTCACCTTTAATGCTATTTTATAAAACTTTGACCGTTATTGATATCTTTTCTTATTATTATAATTTTATCTTTTAGATCATTTTCACGACTTGCTCTTTTAATCTCGTTTGATTGACTTAAGGACGATAAGAAACACGTTCAATTGACTCTTATTTAATAGAAATAAACAGTGCTAGTAAATTTAAATATCGTAGGTTCATATACACCGAGAGCATTTGGCAGATATTTCAGCAATTGTCGATAAACTTGAGAAAGAGAATGTGGAAACCATGGGTGATTTGCTGCGTAATCAGTTCGAGGACGTCAAAATCAGCAGGTAAGGCATGCAGTCAATTACTCACTATAAATGCCCATGTATTTTTGTTGCATAGAAATTTACTTTCCTCTTTAATAGATATGTGATGGATCTTAAAAAAATGTCATGTATTTTGTCCTTCGGGCATTATGTAAACGAATGTCACAGAACCTCATTACAGAACCAAATTTCAGTTGCTTTGACACTTTAAGGTGCGTCACAAATGCCAGGTGTTTGACTCCTCAAACTGGATGGTTAATCCCCCAAAAAAACATCTGGAACATTTTTTAATCCGTTGAGAAGCAGGCTTTCGGGAATTCATTCAAACTACATTCGGACATAAGTCCTTCACACTCATCTACTTGCTCCACGAAATTTGTTTCAAATACTCCTATAGAAGTATATATAACTTGATAGGGAAAAGGAGAGAGAGTTGCCAATGAACGTACGTTGCCATTTGCTCCAGTTTTTTTGCTTAGTTGCCTACCTGGATAGAGGAGGTTTCAAATGTACACAAATTTATACTTATATCAAGTTTCGGGGGCATTTACTGCTCCCACCGTGAACCCCTTAACATAACCTCGCTTTGAAAGATTTCACCTCTTTTGAATTAAAATCATGACGTAACGAATCTTTGCGTTCAGAGACTTCTTTTCCGCGTGCAACTCTTCGGATGATGAAAGCGAGAACGAGGAAGGTTGCGAGGAAATTATCGCATCACATTTTGATGACGGTGACACAGAAAATCAAGTGGATTCCAAGTGGCTCGATAACTATTTCTCAACTTTTGGCGACGACGCGGAAGAGGTATTTCAGACCCTTTTTCTTTTATCTCTTTCATCATATTCTTTTAAGATCAATGTCAGAAATGGAGATCAGTTATACTTTTCATGTCTTTGGGTTTAACTAAGGTATTTTGCCTTCCCGAATTATATATTATCACGCCCATGAACAAAATATAAAAAGAAAACTACAAGGTTACACTTTTCCGTGCAGAATTTAATGCTTTAGCTCCTTAATGTTTGAGTTTCTCTAATGTCTCACCGTTACATGAAGTCAGAGAAATAAGTCACGTCCAGCACCGAACCGCCAATCTTTTGTGTTTACGACTGTTGTTCAAAGCTTTTGCTTGGAACGCAAGCGATTCGGTAAGGTTTTTGTGATTACCGCCTTATCAACCTGGAAGCCGATGTTGCTCCACTGCATAGAGATTGCCACCAGCAACCTCCCAAGAAACGACGCCGATATCATATGATTATTTTTACTGACTTGTATTTAGGCGTTTTGTTATATGGCCCTTTAATTAAGCCAAAGTTTTTAAAAGGAAATTCTAAAACGTTTTTTAAATGTCAGAAGGAAGATTTTTCTAATGTCAAAAAATGGCATCGTAGAATTGGTATAGCCTGTGAAACACAGTATGACGTCACTCTCTTTCTAAGCAATACTTTCTTTTAAACGTCATTGAAAGCAGGTTATTTCGAAGTTATTTGCGAATTTTTTTCATTTTTCAAGGACAACCAACGCTTGGCTCCGATGGACTTAAAGCTGCTTTGTGTCGTTGGAAAAAAGAAAAAAATTCACACAGAAATATCAGAGAAGGAGCGGCGTCGAATTGAGTCTGCACAAGACCGTGCTGTGGATAAGAGTTTGATCTGGTTGAATCAAGAAATTTCTTAAGCAACAGATCAGTTCAGGTTCCAACATCATTTCTTTTTTAAAAACGTGATAATGAAAAAGGAAAAAATGTTTTCAAACCCACCGCACATTTCACTTATAACAGCAATTGCTAGTTTATCACATTTTACTTTTTTGCTAAACTGGTTGGAGTATGCAACCATTCAATACTTTGCCTAATATTTCGAGACTGCATCTAGTTACGCCATGTTTTTTCTAAGTATTTAAAAACTATTAGACTCGTACTTGACGCATAAAATGCTGGAATTGCAGTAACCTAATTTGTTTGGGTCTTCTATATCCGCCTTTTACATTTGGTAAGAAATTGAAATATTGGAAATATTTTCGGTTGAACAGATAGCAGCAATTGTATTTGCCAATGCACAAAATTGTTGCCTGTTTTATTTTAAATGACAAGAAGACAATATTTTGGGCGAATCTTTTGCGCGATTGCAAATACTTTGTGATTCAGCTCATGTTTTGGCAGTGACTTAACTAGAAGAAACAACCCTAGTTACCAATATTTTGCTTAGGCACCCTAGAATATACATACTTTGTTCTGTAGATGCTGTGCCTGCAAAAAGCATATTTCTCTTTCTATTGGTTTTGAATACATCTTCAGTGTGCTATTTCCCAACACTTTTGGAACCTTTTACGGACATATAAACTTTTAACCGATGACGTAGAAATGGACGCCTTATTTTTACTACGACTTCCACCAGCACCTCGTGTTTGATTTCATCTATTCCAGTCCACTCATTTCGCAGCAAAACGAATTACTATTCTGCTCCATATAGGCAATAATAGTTCTAACGACAGCTATCGCAATAATGTATATTTCATTCATCTTAAGCGGAATGTATATCAAAGCCCATAACCAATTCGAAAAGGCAGCAAAGAAAAGAGACAAATACCAAATTCAATCTGCTTCTTTGATATTAAACTTTAAAGTCGTCTGTTAAAGCAAGAACCTTGCCAATGGCATTTCAGAGACGCTGGCGAACAAGTTAATCACTAAAGTTTCTTAGTTCCAAATCTAATCACTAAACGTTTCTTAGTTAAACCTTTTATATCTCACATATCATTAGAGGAGATTCAAATAATCGTTTGTAAACATGGCTTTGTGCGGTTATTTTATACTCTATTCAGTTGTTTCAAATATTATTTATTTCTTCGAAATGATAACATGCTCTTTGATAAGATTGATTCCTCTTGTCCTATTTACCATTAATAGTGTGCATCTCTATTTAACAGTCAATTTAATCAGTTATCTTCTTCTAAAGGGTCATCATTCGCTCCGAAAACCCCACGGCAAGGCTCTTTACATAAGATCGCAAATAAAAAATACATTCTCTCTCTAACTATAAATGGAAACGAGGCTGTATAAAATTGACACAGAATGTTTGCTGCTGCAAGTCCAAAACAAGACTAAAACACAACCAAAATGAAGGTAGAAATTCTGAAACACGTCAAAGAACTGTACAAACGCAAAGTAAAACTACAAACGTCCTTTATCATCATAAATACTCTAATATGAAACTAAAAAAGTTTTAAACCGTAAAGAAAATGTCGGCCATACAAACGGCCATCTTTCTGGCGAATGGGTTCGTATCAAATTGGCGCTTGTATTGTGAAATTTTTTTGTTCGTTTTTTTTCAATAAGCTGTGATTTTCGAATATCAAAGCTGACATCCTAGCTCATTTACAAAATTAGCGGATTAATTTAACAATCAAGGAGTCCACACTTTAAGGACCAAAAAAATATAACTTTTCACTGTCTAAAGGAATGCAAGACGTTTGTGAGAGTTTTCGTAAACAACGAGACGATGAATTATTTAAGTATTGTGAATCTCCCACTGCCAGGGGTTCTAGTAATATTTTGATGTTTACAAAAGCTTTGTGGAAATATTTTTCAGCTGTACTTCATACTCTTATAAAAAAATCCTTCAACTTTCCGTTTTTCAAAAATCTTTATGAAATCTCTTTTAATATTTTTATAACCTAATCATCAAGCTTAAATATAGATTAATGAATGTTCTTACTGTAACTAGTTAGTTGTACAAGATCAGCATTTTGCATAAACTCAAGATCATCGAAGTTAGGATTTGCAACATGATAGCTAGGAAACACTCTGCAAAATTTCACTTGAAAGGGGCTTCGTTTGTTTTTCGAGCACTATGTTGATTTGTATCTGACAAACTTCTTATTTCTTTGCAAATTTTCCTCCCTTTCATGTTGCTTGTATTCTGATTCGGAAAGTTCAATTTACAGATTTTTCTATTAGACTTGTTATCACAAGTATATTTTTTCAAACATAATCTGAACATAGAACACAAAAGCATCCTACAAACAAAATATTTTAAGGGGAATCAAATCGACATTGCAAGTCTCTACCTCAATCATAAAATTTTAATTTCCTGCAATTTAACTTTTAAGCTATAGATTTCATATTTCAATCGACAGAAAATGCTATGTCTTACCTAATAAGTCTATAATAAGATAATTCGTGTCAATAAGTTAAACATTTATCTGTATGACGTCACAAAACATCACAGTTCAGCTGTGACTTGGTTCCCCGCCCAATGGACCAAGAAGTAGGCTATTTGTACGCCTCAGTGGTAGGCTATTTGTGTTCAGGAAAACTCAAAATCATGTACTGGACTGGATTAGATGAGTCTTGGCAGGGAAATCTGCTCGTTTAGACTGTCAGGCCAATAAGAAAATCATTGAAAAGCTTTTACGAGGGTCAGTCGAATAACATAGAGAAGCTGTGGGATTTTTAGACAAACAGCACAATGGTTTCATACACAAAGCGTGGTCGAATGTACGCACGTTTGTTCGAAAGTATTCGAACACGAGTTTCTTTCGAATCCTTTTGATTTCTCAATTTTAAGTCCTTTTCCTCTTTGTCCTTCTTTGTCATTCATGTCTTATAATGGAATAAATTGGGCCTAGATACCACGTTTGAACGTTTTAAGTTATTCTAAAGTATACTGCTTGCTCGCACCTTTGTCTTAAAAACGACGAAACCAAACTTACCGTTAACACTTTTTTGTTGTTCTTGGCAAAGCCATTTTCACAGATCCACTCGAGGTGCAACTAGGACAAACTTTCATAAGCTTTTCCTCTTTTTTCGGTATGTACCAGCATCTGATACATCGAACGCGGTATTTTTTCCAACGTATGCCACAAGCATTGCAAAGATGGGTGCCATCTTCAGCATCTCTCCAAAGCGGTGTCTTGCTTGTTCCGCAAGAGGCACATTCTTTTTCAACATTAATCGGCACGACTCCTAAGTCTTCTTCGCAACTGGGAGACGAGCTGAACGAAGGTGAATCGCCACTATCTTCGCTACAAAATGGATCAGGATTGTTGGACCACGAGCTGCTTCTTGAGCTGAACAAACGCACTGGCGTTTTGCAGTTTCTTCGCCTTCCCGTACGTCGTGTTGGAAGCTTGGTGTCAGAGCATGGCTGTGATTTAGGGCGCTTGCTGGAGGATGATGACGATATAGAGAAGACGGAATCAATGAAAACATCGGGTGTGAATTCCTCCAGACTTACTGACCTCTTTATTCCCGACCTTACGGTGAATATGACACCCTTTATTGACGGATCAGATTTTGTTGCACTTTTTAATGGACGGAGGGGCTTTCTTGGGGTTACTCTACCTGTAGGAGATTGGCGTGGGGTATAAGTCACTTTAGGCGCGCCGATGTCTGTGTCGTCGTTTGCATCTTCGTGGACATTATATGGGTTGATACTTTCGAATGTGTAGGATTGTTTTCCTTGGTCGCCCCTTCAAAAAAGACACAGAAACATTTTAGCAAACAGACATTAATCAACCAAAAATAAAGAGCATGAGTGCTGAAGTTATTTTGAAGTAGCGCATGATCAGAAAAAACTAATTCTGCAAATACTTTTGTTTTGCAGTCATATCGTTGTTGTGAAAATAGTCTGAAGAAAATAATAATAAAGCAAAAAATAAGTCGCCCCAAAAATAATATGCTGACTGGAAAGGGAAGACCACAAAATCGGTTCAAAAGTCGTTGTTCCGCGAGAGTTTGAGCTTCCCTTGTGTGATAAAATGTGCAGGGTGTAAAGTTGTGATGTGTTGAGGTCTCTCTGGGGCAAGATTGTTCGAATTTTCAGGCAACTATCGAAATGTTTTGTTTGAAAAGTGCTTCTTTTCGTTTCCTTTCGAGTTGTTTCTAAAAATGTGATGCCAATTGTTTAAATGTCTCTACATCGAAAGAAATTCCTTTCATCCTTGCATTGAATAAAACATTTTCGTTTGCATAAAGTAAAGGATGTTGGTCCCATAGGACTCTATATGATGAGAGGTCGAGAAGTGTTTTCGCGAAGTGCATCCCTTCTCCTTTTTGATCATGGATAAAAAATTTACAGGTTTTACTACCAAATTAAAGGAAAATTAAGTATCTCGGATAATATTCAAGCTGTTACTGGAAACAAATAAAATATGAACCCTGAAGGGATTCAACGAATCTACAATACTAGCAATGCTTGACCTCGTGCGGAGCTTTGGTACCCAGATTCAAAATCTCGTAGAAAGGTAATACAACATGTGACTATTAACCTTTGAATGATTTTGATCTTGTTTATCTTGTTTCGAAAAAGCATGTGAAGATCGCTAGCTTGCCCACAAGTATGAAAAAACCAAATATCATATAAGTTTTGAAACCCGATAGATTGTTTCCACGCCCATCTGTGCCAAAATCAGTCACATTTCAGGAAATCAGTATGAAGCAAAGAGAATATCAGTTTCAAATTTACAAACTTTGGGTTGAAATTACCTTATTGATGTTGCAGAGAACTTATTGCACAGCGAAAATACTTCATCGTCAACATCTTGCCCAGGCCCAAAATCTATCGCCTGCCAATGCTTATCACCGCCATTCAGCCTCATAATACGACCTTTAGCTGGTCTTCTTGCGATGTGAAATGGTATATTTTCCTTCTCTTGCATTTCTGTATCCATCCTTTACTAACAGGGCCAATCTAGTCGAGAAGAGATGTGTAGACAGATTTTGGCGAGGTGATCGCTGATGCTACGATTGGAAGGAATTTGAAATGGCGCGTGATCGCGTGTTTGCAAAAAAGCGCGAAAATAGACTAAACTAGGGCCCAGGGCTTCTGACCCAGCTACACTGTCACTTACCTGAAAGATGTTTTTTGATATTAGTTGCTACATTCTGACGAGATCAGCTGCAACCAACTTAAAAATTGCAGATTTTTATTAACACAATATTCACAGTACTCTCTTTTCACATATCTCGACAGGGATAGAGCAAGTAGAGTCAATTATCCTTAGACTAAGAACCTTAGCTTTTTAAGCAGAGTCGAAATTGACATAACCAAAATCATATCTCAGAGGCAGCACTCACTTTCTATCCTACGCCTGTTTTCGACACCTACACCTTTCTAAACGTGAATTATGTTTTCAATGTTCTTCTAAAAATCTACTACACTGCGTAGTATTTGGATGGTCATAACATTCCATCATCGTGATGGTCACATGTAAGGTATTTTAGCCGCCTCCGCAGGCTGGATTAGCCAGTCCCTTTGTGGGACAATTTCATGTGCCACCCCTGCATCAAATAGCATCTTCAATATCCATGTGACCTATACCCGAGAGAAGCTCCTACTCTTTCCTTATGTAATTTATAAACTGAATTTAGGTGGAATGCCTCATTTAATTACATGTGCATAAATTTGAATATATATGTGTAAATACCGGCCTCCAGCCGTCGACAAAATGCACCAAGAATCGTGTCAAGCACAGTATACAAGCCATCTCGCTTTGCCCCTTTTTAAGCTTTATAAAAATGTCCCAATTCTTAACAGAACCTTGCGATTGTTCATTTGTAAAGGCTTGGCTTTCTTGTCAAAACACAATTTTTAAATTTTGATTATATTGAATTGCTTTCCACATTCCAATTTTGATTTTTACATATTTTTCCCGCCAGCCTCAAGAAACTATCAAACTATCAAAATCACAATCGCTTTTAGTTTTTTTGTCAAATCATCCAATTGATGCCACTAAACCGAAATCCCTGTTGATAAATAGCATATGTCCTGAAATGAAAGTTCAAACTATTGTTGTGTGAGTCTTTTCCAATATGGAGATGCTGTATGCTTTGTCTTTATGCTTTCCTTCTACCAAGTCATCCTGAAGCAAAATGTATCGCCAAAGTTACTGACAAGAGATGCAAGCTTGGTGATGGGGGAAGTTTACTTATTCCTTGCTGTCGGTTAATTGAGGAACTAAACAAATTTGTTTCTGTTTCAAAACAACACATTGATTTGATAAATGAAAAAACACAACTTTTAATCAATATTGTTGTTATTTTCCCTGCTCATTAAAAACATGTTCAAATTATCGAGATAAATGTTCCACAGAGGTATCGGAATTTTTTTCAATATAGAAAATGTTTGAATGTTTGGGAGTTTGAGTTATCGGGGTTTTTTATAAAATTATTGCGCTAGATTCAAGGGGAATGCAATATCAGTTCGACGTAGCGAATGTTTGAGTTATCGGAGGCTCGAGCTATTGGAAGTTTTCTGTACCATTATTGCTTTCAAGCTTTCGATCAACGTCACCATTTCCTCTTCCTCGCCTCCTGGCCAAAATCCATTCCAGAGTTGTTTCGTATTTACCCAAACTTTGGATAAATGCTTAAAAAATATTCATACCGAGTTGGAAGTTGAAAAGTGATTTTTTATTGAATTGCATGTTTCATGTAAAAATATGTTGGTCTTTGCAGCTGCTTATCAGGGGCTCTGAAAAAGGACGAGCATTAATTAATGGAACTCAACTCTAAGAAAGGGTTTTTCAGAGTCATGAGTGGGTTGACCTCCAAAGTTGACAAAATAATCTTGATGTAGCCTGTAGGGGTGCAATGAAGCCGAAACTTTAGGGCGGCAAAAGTTTGTACCATTGACACCGGAGCATATTTGGGGTGGGGGGAGTTGCTCTAGACAAATTGGCGAACTTTTATGGTAGTTTTTCACCGTTATATTTGATGCCACATTGCCACAACCTTGAAATGAATCAGGAAAAAAGTGAGGGGGCTACAACCCCTTAACCCCGGCCCCGGTTAGCTTGCGCTCTTTCTAAAAAAATTATTTTGTGTCTGAAAAGGTGTAAATTAAGCAAAAATATACCAATCTTTCAAAGATTTTCCAGGTGTTTGAACCTTTGCCCAGACACTGTCCCTCGGACACCTGTGTCGCCCCTTCCTGTAGTTGTTGCTGTTGTTGTTACATAACGCTGTTTATTTCACACGGTGGTGATAGCATGGCGTACTCTGCAGCTCGAAGGACTTTGAACATAGTAAGAAATCCAGCAGCCACTGGATTGCTCCGTATTCCTACTGCATCGTACCATCCCAATGTGAGTTAATAATCTATATCCCTTCCATAATAGCTTCGCTTGTATTTACTTCTAATCACAATATGAAATGAAGGCTTCAGCTTATCTTGGATTGAATTGAAATGATGGAAACAAGGTTTATATTTATATGTAAGCAGTGGCGGACACTTGGTCAAATATTGGGGGGGCAGGCCTATTGTTTTAATAAGATGACGTCATATTTCCTATTGTTTTAGAACAAAAGACCATTGTTCTCCAAAGTATTGGGGGGGCGGTCGCCCCCCCTTGCCCCCCAAGTGTCCGCCACTGTTGTAAGGCGGAATGATTTTACTGGATCAAATATTTTATGGGTTAACAGCCCAGCTGTGTACGAGAGTACATGGAAAGAGTTTAGAACTGTAAAATTGTTTACGTGTTATTTGATAAATATTGTTTACAATGCAATGTTTATTTTAGCCAATTTCTCCATTTTATCAGTTAGTTTATTAAACGATTCTTGATTTCGATTAGCTGATCCGTGTTGAAAACTTGATTAAATATGTGTCTGTTCCAAAGGTTGAATAGAACTTGGCAAATGTACATCTTCAATGGGTTGCTATTAATTTTTGATTGGTAGCTGTTCAGTTTCAGTCCAGTTTCAAAATTTGAAATTCGATTACATACAATTTACATTGAAAATGTATTTTACACTCAGAAAATAAATTTAAAGGAATGAAATTTAAAAATAAAACAAGGGAGTCTAAACAGAGCAGGAATTTTAGGCAGAGGAGCTTGCTGAATAGGAGCTCTCTCAGTTGAAAAAATCTCCTTTAAGCTATGATGACTAAGGATAAGTTAAACTCATGTAACTGAACAGAAACTGAATGTCAATAGAGCCACTTTCAATGTTCATTTGATTAGTACACTCTTTTTTTATAAAAACAATTTTAAAAGAACACAAGCCTCAAAAATGTTCAAAAGTTAAGAACAAATTCAGAAAAAAGGAACAGAGGCTGAGCTACTGTAAAATGCAATTTTGAACAACATTTTATCTCAAAAGCAATTTTTTAGACATGTGTGGGTGCTTTTACTGTTAATATTCAAGCTTGTTGGCAAATGGAGATTGTCTTACTCACTTATTTGGCAAACAAGGCCTGAATACCTCTCTAGAGCGAAAAGCTTAAGCAATCACACTGCTTGTACCCTATTAATTTAAGAACAAATTAAGAAAAATCCAGCCTCAGATTTTTGAAAAAATTAGAAACAGTCAGCCTAACGCATGAAACTGAACTGAAACTGAATGTCAATAGACCACTTCAATGATCAACATTTGATTATTAAAAAACCAAGTTAAGGTGTTCTCTACAATGACAGGAAATGCTAGATTGTGTCACTGTTATATTATTTAATTATAATTGCCTCATTAGGTGATTGATCACTATGAAAATCCCAGAAATGTTGGTTCTCTTGACAAGAATGATGTAAATGTTGGCACAGGGCTAGTTGGTGCACCAGCCTGTGGTGATGTCATGAAACTTCAGGTATTTTCAATTGTTTAATTTTTCATAATCATTTCGTGACTGAGGAGGAATAATTGATAGATAATCTTGAAATATTTCAGTTCAGTTTCATATTTTTTCAAAGTCAGCTTGTTATGTATTTTGAGCAAGACCATCAGTAAATGTTAAGGACAGCCTTCCAGGAAATTAACAAACAGTTATGTAATTAAAACAATGAAATAATGGACAGAACCTCATGTTGATAAATGTTCATGGATGCAACTGACAGTATCACGGATGCTCACTCAAATATTATTTCATAACTACATTATTTTTTTCTAATATTTTTCAATTGCATCAGATCTGTTTGAAAATGTTAAACTGACACTATCAGCAAAAAGAGAAATCTATAATGGTAATCATGAAAAATAATGCTCAATTTTATTAAATAATGGGTTTAGTTGTAAAAGCTTGCAAATGTTTCAATATTATTTTTCATTACAGATAAGAGTTGATGATGATGGCAAAATTATTGATGCTAAATTCAAGACATTTGGTTGTGGCTCTGCCATTGCTTCTAGCTCCTTGGCAACCGAGTGGATCAAAGGAAAAACGGTTTAACATTTAGTACAATTTATTACAAATCATTATGAAAAGCTCTTCCTATTGCTTCTATACTGTCATAATTGTAGTCATTGGTTTTTAGAACACTCTTTAAAACCAGTGCAAAGTGTGTTATAATTTGTATAATCAGATTTTTGGTGAATAGCATTTTTATTGAAATTATTTTGAAAATATACTTTAACAGCAGCTACCCTTATCTTACTTATGATGAAACATCTTGGAAGCATTATGTTAACTTACTGAATGTGCCAAACTTCTTAAAGTATTTGAATATTTTTTTGGAAAACTCAGAGTACATATAGCTCTATATTTTGTTGAGAACAAACCTTAGCAATGTTTGCAAAAATTGACTGTAAATAATTGATATCATTTTTAAACTATATAGCTAAATGATGCTGGTGCAATAAAAAACACAGACATTGCAAAGGAACTAAAACTTCCGCCCGTCAAGCTACATTGTTCAAGTAAGTTGACAATAACAAAGTTTTTCTTCAAATTTATGTCATCTGTGCAATAGGAGAATTCCAATCAACTTACTAAATCTCTTGTTAATGTGACTGTGCACAAAGGTGACTACATGAATTGAAATAAAAGACTCAGTTAAGCCTTTTTAGGTTATGAGCTTCTAAATTTAGACTGCTCCTATTGATTGTTGTTGCTGTTGGGGACCATGTTTTGATTCTTGGAAAATAGCAGGAAGTCATGCAGTTCTCAGATGAGCACCGGTGGTAAATTTATTTTTTCTAGGTATTATCCTTTTTCAGATTCTTGAAATTGATTCACTAAATAAATAGATTGTTGTTATTATTGGTTGTTTTATCAAGTTTTATGAGAGGTTAAAATGTCTTAACTTTCAATTCATTGCTTCATTTGAGAAAAAACTAAACATAGGAGGTAGTCTTGCTGGGAATCGCACAGTGCGGCAAGCATGATACATGGTGGTATAAACTAGAGAATCTCTCACAACTAGACTAGTTTCTTCAAAGTTTCAGGGCTCATTCTTGAAAACTTTTCATATTCAACACAATCCTCTATATGAAATTCTTTCTGCAAAGTTGCAGAAACCAGTAACTGTCTGTTTCTTTTTCTGGAGCCATGGTTTCATCCAAGTTGCTTCAATTTTACCTTTATTTTTCTTTTACTTGCCAAATAGCCAATTTTCTTTTTCTATTGCTTGGTAATTAGTGCCTGAAGTAAGCAGGCAGCAGCTACTTTCTTCATTCGTTTACCCATGACCCACGATGAAAAGAATGAAAAGGAAAAGAGATCCTTCTTAAAGGATATGTGTAAACAGTGTACTGTGATTCCTTTTTCATCCTTTATGTGAAAACAGATGTAAAAAGGACAGTGTTTTTCAGTTATTATTAAGGGAAAAAAGCCTGTTAATGGTTTTGAATATAGAGAATAGGTCCCTGGGCTCATGGTATTTCCTCTTTTCTATGTATCCTGAAGGTTTCAGAAAGAAGGTTTCTTATTCACAACTATAGAAACCTTTTTGATGTTTGAAGAAAGAATTTTATGCATAGTCTTCTGTTTCCTTGCTGTTTTCTTTTTTCTTAAGCAACATCATGTTAGGAAGACATCTTTGTTAATTGTTATTCTGCAAATATTCTAAAGCCAGTTTTATTATTCTTTGTTAGTGCTTGCAGAAGATGCTATCAAAGCTGCTTTGAATGATTACAAGACAAAGAAAGCTAAAAGCAATTGACTTTGATGTAAAAACATTTGTTTTTACCTAATTATACCCTTGAATGTTTAAATGTATATTTTATTATTCTAATCATTGCCTTTTTATTTAATACTTTGCACAAACTAAACACATTCTTTGCTTATTTTCTGTAAAATTAAAGTTAGGTGAAAGGTTAAAGGACAAGTGACACACTTTTCACCCTATCTTTTCTTTCCATTAACTTATAGATCATCATTTAGAAGTAAGTTTTTCCTGGTTTAGAACAAAAAATTCTAATCAGGGGGCGCAGGGGGCGCAATTTTGCTTTTTATCACGTGACCCTATGACGTACATTGTGATAACTCGGAATTTTCCTGTCATTAATAGAGAGTTTACGAAACAGGACGCGACAGGTCCAGAGGAACTGAATTCGTTCAGAAGCGTGTTGTAAACATTAATATTGCACTGTATACCAGTAGCAGCAATAATAAATTATCACAATCTACGTCACGATGTCACATGATTCAATTCCCGCCATAATTTGAAAATGGTTTTTAAGTAGGAAAATGAAATCAGAAAGGAAAAATATTTCAACAACACTCTCATACAGCATTTTACTTTGAGTTAAAAGAAGAAAAAAAATTGGCGCCAAAAGCGTGTCACTTGTCCTTTAAGATTTTATTTGGTTGAACACAATGCCATTGATTATTGTTATCATTTTGAATATATTCTTTTAGCTACCAGGGTGGGTTGGTATTAGTCCAAGATGGGTTACTGTCCTGAGTAAGAATGATTGGCAAAAAAGCAATTTGTAACCAAAAATAACAAAGTGATGGATGTTAATTCCAATTAAGATTTCCATAGCAACACAAAACATAATTAAATACACCAATTCATCTTCAGGCCTCATTTTTAAAAGTATTCTTCAATACTTTTGTACAAAAGTTTTGAGCTAAGATTCAGATTAAAGCAAAGATTTTAGCCTACTTGGAAGTTTTCATCATGCAGTTGCTCACGGTATTCATTTTATGAAGACTTAAATATAAACATTTTATAAGGAATTTTACAGTGATTGGTGACTGAGGGAGGGGGGGTAAAGTTTCAACTCAGAACGACTTTGCGGTCAAATTCCCTACAAGTGTTCAAACTTCATTGGTCTGTAAAATCTAAAATACATGCACAAACAATATGAAAAATTGTATCCGCCCTAAAATATGGCGATGAAACCAAATCTGTGCTTTAGAAAGTCGTATAATGAAGTTTGGAGAAATTTCCAAAACGAGGTGGTACGTTGAATTGCTTTATAAAAAAGTGTGACAGTGACACCATCATTTATTTTAGTGTGGTTACGTAAATTGTTTGAATAGTGATGTATGAACTTGGATGCTGCTATTTTATATGCAATAAAACATAAATACTCCTGTAGATTTGTGTCTGATGTGAGATTAGAGAAAAGTTTTTGAAAAATCCAAGGTTCTTGAAATTGAAACTCTCAAAATGTAATTTTAAATAATTTGAATGAAAATTAAAAGAACAATAAACAGCAGGTTTTGATGACTTGGAAAAAACTATATATTTTATATTTGTTCAGAGGTGTTGATGATCAAGTGATACATGATCTAAATGATACATTCTCTAGATTCTAGAAAAGGGGAGATAGTTAACCTTTGTAGGAATTATTTATGTCGTTCTGCATGATTAAGAGATAACTTTTTCAAATAAATTTCATTAACTATGGGCTTGAAAATCTTTCAAACAAGATTTTACCCCTTTGTTATTTTCCAACAAACAAGTGTTTCTTCGGTGTAGTTGCTCCATAGTTGAACCCACATGAAGTCACCACCCTAACAAAATATATCTTATTTTCACCCTAAACTGTGGTTTATGTGCTGTAAAAATATGAATTTTTATTGGTCTGTATCTGCAGTTTAGTATTGAAGCTCTTGGTCAGTATACACCGAAATTTTAATTTTCTATAGATTAATATACAGAAAATTTAAGCATTTTAATGAACACTGCAAGGTTCTTTCGCTGATCGTCGGAAAGAAAATTTACTCCTATCTATACTAACTCAAAATATTTTTCGTGGCGAAAATATCTTTGACAGTTGCAAAAATCAAGCTTTTATAATTGCAGGGCTCTAGTTTTTCAAATTCACTATCATTTCTAGCACTGCTCCGATCGAGTGTATGGTCAGAGAGTTTTTTCTTAATAAGACATTGGTGAGCCCTTGAGTCAAACTACAACTCAAGATTTTGTAAAAAATTCATTATGACATTTGAAAATAGTGCATCTTCTTGAATATTGCATTGATATTGCATGGCTTTAGAGGGGGATGAAAGCGGGTGCAACCGGGGATACATTTTTATCAAAGGTTTTGCTTTGAATGTGCACAATGAAACTATACATCCTTAGATTCTAAATTATCAAATACTTGGAAAAAGTACCAAGATGAGATAGAAAAGGAATAGAAAACAAGATGCTGTGCTTGTCATCTTTCATATAGAGAACCCGGGGGGCACTCCTATACTTGACCTCGGGACAGAGTATCAAAAGTAAGGAAACTGTTTGGAAAAGGGTATTTAGAAGCAGGATAATGTTTTCAATTATCTGCTCCCACAATGAACGTACATTTATCACAGTGATAATCCTCTTTTCGCTCAGAAATATTTTTGCATAATTACGCCATGTTTTTGCCTTTTTATGGGACAGGGGATGTATTTGGCATATTTTTTATGGGACAAAGACAGGGTGCAAAAATGTTTTCCGCACATCTTTGTCATTTATTTGGCCAAGTTCCTTCCTCCCGGGGGATAGAGAGTCAACATTCTGTAACAGTTCTTTCACCCTTCCGAAAGATCAACGTGTTCAAATTTCTCGGAAATGTTTGACTGGAAAGAGGCTCTCCCACGCTCATAACAACAACAACTGCTCTGTTGTCCTAGTTACAGAAGTAAAATGGCGATGTTACCTTTGCGAGGTGAGGCACTTCCTTTGAAAAATCAGTATTTTCTTAAAAATCTATTTCCTTACAAAATGTGTTAGGTATTGGGGACTTTTTATTAGAGTTGCACGTGTAGTTTTTTGATAAGAATAGGACCACTGCTGGTACTGATGTTTATAATAACTGAGATGGAAGTTTCGATATTCATTTCATCCTGTCGTGCAGCAGCCGCTCTGTTATTAACCAGGCATTGTGGCCGCTCGAAAACCACTTAGAAGAAAATTCGAGATAACTTTTGAATAAAGAATTAGCTAGCCTAAATTTGGTTTTATGAATATTTTATTACTCGATTTAAGTGTTTAGATTATGAGGTTCACATGTTTAGATTAAAACTGGCTGTCTAGGATTTAACTGCTGAAAACAATTTTGAAAAAGCCTTGTAAGTTATCATATTACTCTCACCATATGCCATAAATTTGACACGCAGATCAAATGTAGCTTGCCAAACACAGCACAATAGCCCGTGACGAGTTTGTGGTGGAAGATACTCTGTTGACTTCCAGATTGGAGTCTTTGAAAGATGCGCGGGGGATCTGTTTCATGTCCATGAAAGTTGCGCATTTGCAAATAGCACAGATAAAAATTTCGTGCGACTGAGACTTATTACCATAAAAATACAGTGTGTAACTTTTGGGTATACATTTCAAAGAAAAACATTCGTAACATCATTAGTGGCGATAAAAACAATATAGCAAAGATAAACATTTACAAACCAACCTCGTGTGTACACAAGCAAAAAGTAATGACGATCTAGATGATCTGCAACTCTGAGGGTCTTCAAATTCAAACTTCATTAAAAGCGTCAATTATTAAGTACATTCAAGATACGTTTTACAGTTAAAGAAGAATCCTGTGCAGCTGGATGAATCATTTTAACAGAAATTGCGTGGCTGCAATTGCAGCTGCAATCGCGGCTGACAGTTGGTGTGTGCGGGGGATTTATCCCCCATGCAAGGCAAAAAATTCCAATCTAGGTTGACTATTGGTAATCCTGCTTTAGTAATTTGTTACTCCTTGTTAAGAATGTTTTGCTGGGAAGTCATCACAATGTATGGGAACTTTTTTTGCTTGTTTTGGAAGTTGTCAGTAGCGAAATCGCTAGAATTGAAGAGGTTCAGGATTATTCCAAGTTTTATTTCTATGGCAGAAGATGGAATAGGCAGTACAGATAGTTAAGTTGGATAGTTTGGAGATCATGAAGCAGAGATGAACATGTTACACATGTCAATGATAGAGGAGCAGAAGAGACCAAAGATACCCCTGGAACTGATAGAAAGATTAACAAACATGATAGAAGAATAGGCTGAGCTTATTTTTATGTAATCAATAATGAACTTTTATAAACAAAACATGACACTGTTTTTATTTCATAAGTCTTTAGTGTTTCCAAATAAACAGAAAGCCAATAAGGTATGATCAAGGGTTTTGTGCCTCTCAAGGGTTTTGTGCCTCTCTGATAAGACCAATAGGGTTTTGTGCCTCTCTGATAAGACCAATTGGGCCTCTCACATGATGCAAAACATCAGCAGAAGAAGAAATTGACTCCTTTTTGGCACAGACAATAGGTTCTGAGCTCCCATGGCACCACACCTAGGCTTGAAATGTTATTTATGTAATATTTATCTGTTTACAGTATCATGTGACCTGGTCTTAGGCCATGTCTATACTCATACATTTTGTGTCTGCAGGTAAAATTTTGCCCAATTATCATTGCGTCTTGAAAATGGTTCCACCCTCAATAATATTCCTATATGTTTGTTTTTTATCAAAGTTTTACTCTTCTTAGTAGATGGTAAGTAAAGTGCAATGCATGAAATATGAATGTTTTCATTTTAAAACGTAGGAAAACTAGATATAAAAAAGAGTATAAAATGTCATCAAAAGATTAATGGTCATGATGTTGCAGCCATTTGAGAGGATGTTTAAGTTTCATTAATATTATTTCAAAACATTATTTTGCTTTGTGGTAATATTGGTTTATGGTTTCAAGCACTCATTAAATTGCTCCCCATTGCTTTTTTAGGCACTCACACTCGATCAAATACCTTTCTAGGCAAGGCCTGTAAGACATGTCACTAGAAATGAAATAATGTGCCTTTTGTGTTTATTCTTGCTAAGCATGACAGTAAAACCATGTACAACTGCTGACCAAAGTTAACTAATGTTTCCAGTTATGCGATAATCAATGGCAATTGGTTAAATGAACAAATGGATCTACTTCTTCAACTTGTTAAGATTGTTGGGTGAGAAATTGCTTACACTGAAATTGAAAGATGACCCCAGTCTACCTCTAATGTTAATCACCAGTCTGTTAAAAACTTAAGTCACATTTCTAATTGCTGTTTTTTCTTTATTCCAGGCATTTAACAGCAATTATAATATTTATCAGTTAAGCAAATCTGAAAATGGGTGCCAATGCAAGTGCCAGCTTGGCATGTGGATCAGGTAAAGGTTTTTGAAGTTATAAACACATTCAAATGAACTACTGCAAGTGGCGCCTCTAGCTAGTCTTATCATTTCCTTTAGCCACCTTAACATTTTTTGACTGTAAACTGGGTGCTCATTGCTGAAAAGAAAATGTTGCTTTGATATTTACTAGTTATGACTATTTAGCCCATCCATGCTTCAGTTTAGTTTTGTTGTTGAGTGAATATCTAAAACGAGGCTAGAAATTGCTATGCATGACATAAATGGAAAGTTGATTCCTGGAAGAAGCAGTTGGTTGCAACATTAAAAAAGGCAACAAAATAGTAAATGATTTCAAGGTTACCTCATTGAGACCCTCATAATCTACTATCACTCCTGATTCTCTGCCATCCTCTTTTCAGATGCTGTTGTACCCGAAGAGATCCCAACTTTCAAAATAGTTCTTGTAGGTAAGGGGGATTTATTATAATTTTTTCCCATTTTGATGTCTTTGTTATCCTTATCACCAGTTCACCCCCTTAATATTTTCATGTCCTTTCCTAAAAATAATTGTTTTCTGTAGGTTTTTTGTGTTCTGGGTGAAGAACATTTTTTGGTAGTCACTAAACAAATTGATACAGTTACTTCTTATCTTCTTTATCCTTAAAATTAAAAACTGAATTTTAAAAACGAGCCTTTCCATCATTTTTTCAGCCTGTGAATAGCAAGGCACCAAAATCCAGTCATTTTCTAACACCCCAACCATATCTGATAGTGGTGAACTTGATCCTGAGACAAGACTTGCACCATCCATCGCTATTTTAAGATAAAGCTTCTATGAGTAATCAGATCCTCTGTAAAATCTACCTTGGGCATTCATGACCCAACAGATCTACCATAAATCCTCAAATAAGCCCCCACACTCGAATAAGCCCCCACACTCGAATAAGCCCCCACCTAAAGAAACATTTTGCAAATAAGCCCCCCTTGAATAAGCCCCCATGGGTGCTTATTCGAGGTAAGCACCCACAGGACAATAGCTATACAAAATATTACTTCCTTTAATTGGAGACCAAAGAGCAAAAAAGCGACTTTTGTGATGATAAAAAATTATAATATTTGTTAGTTCTTTGTTAGAAAAATAATGTCGTTTTTATGTCGATCTTTGGGGAAAATGCTGAACTATGAAATAAGCCCCCCCCCCTCAGATAAGCCCCCCCAAAAATTCATTTTTGCAAATAAGCCCCGGGGGCTTATTCAAGGATTTGATTCATCTCAGAGTTGGTCTCAGCAAATTAAATTTTCACAAATTCAAGCACAATTTTTGGGATACCATAAACCCAATGTGCCCTACAATGGTATTGATGTTGTGGAACACTTTTTGCTATTCTGCCCTTTCTTTGCAGTACCACATAGATATGTTCTCACTGGAGTTTTTGCTTTATTAACACCAATTCAATATACAAATCTTAAAAGTAATGTTCTAATGCAGTTTTTATTGTATGATGATAACAGCTTTTTGAATGAACTAAATAAAAATATACTCCTGCTAACTCTAGAATTTATCCTAAAAGCTGGTCAGTTTGATTAGAAAATTTAAACACTCTGAATTAAACCACCCAGATGCAACCACCCTGTCCTGTTTAGGTAAAGGTGTTCTTCTTTTGTTTGTATTTATTACTTTTAGATCAAGTATTTAATTTCTAAGTTTTATTTCAATCTTTGTGTCCAAATGGCCCTGGGGTAGCCATAGCCTTCTGTTCTTCAGAGTATTATCAAAGTAGTACTGTATAGTTGTATGTTAATTTGTATTGTAATCTTTTAGTGGATGCATAAAAAAATCCTTGCTGCTGAAATACAAAGTGAGATCATCTGAACTTATGTCTCCCGCTAGCTTGAGGTGCATTTTCAACCAGTACTTCATTCTTCAATCTTTCCTTAGGTGATGCAGAAGTTGGCAAAACATCAATCTTCTTACGGTACACAAAGAATCAATTTGATTACAGCTACCAACCAACAATGACTGTAAACATTGCAAATGTTGTGAAAAAAGTTAACATTCCATATGAAACAATTGTTTCCATTTCAATGTGGGATTTGCCAGGCAGAGAAGAAATGGACTTGAGGAAGAGTTACTACACGGATGTTGATGCTGCGATTGGTACACCAATTAATTCTTAACTTATCCACTTATTGTTGATTTTTTCAGCGAGGGCTTAACTCAATTTGCCTTTATGTAGATTCAAAAAGTGAGCAAGTGTTTTGGTGCTTGGATTCTGGAAGATAATTTTCAAAAATTTCTTTCACTGTAGTTTAACCTTATAGCAAGAACACATGATATGTACATAAATGGAAGTCACATGTTATCCATCCTTGCTATGGTATCAGTTTTTAGTTAATAAATGTCAATTTTTCCTACCTACATATTACTGATTAACAGACCCATTTTTTCCCTGCTTCATACAACAACTACGTTCTAACGGTCATTGATCTCTGCTTCTTTTTCCTAGCTCCTTTTTCTTCCAAAACTCTTCTTGATAAAATTTTGGCTCCTTAGGATCTGTCAATATTGCTGTTTTCTCATTTTCTTCACCTTCTCTACTCTCTACTTTATTTATAAACACATTCTACTACTAATAGCTTCACCTCTTATCTTCAGTCACCCTTCACTGGCACCAAGGATCCATTTTAACACTTACGTTCTGACTTCTTTAGCAACGCCAGCTTCGTAATTCTGGAGGCCATGTTTCCTGACCATATTAAGTTACTGATATAATTATAGTTCTGAAAGTTTATTATTTGGGTGTAAACGTATTTTCCAGGCATTTTAAGTTTTCTATTGCCCTTCATCAAGTCAAATTTCATTAGTTTTTTACCCTTTTCTTGCTGCTTTCCACAGCTCCTTTTTTGTTAACGCACACTAATATCTTTCTACCAACGTTTGTTTTAAAGTAACTACGTTCGGTTATGTAATCAATTTTTCCTCCTGTTTGTCCTAAACCATTTCTGTCATCACAATCCTGCCAGCATATAAAATGTCCAATAGCATTCCTCGTGGTTTCTTCCTGATAACTTCTAGGGCTATGATGAATAGCAATGGACTTAAACTTGACCCTTGGTGGAGGCCAACTAGTACTTCGAACAGACATCTGCACTTCTAAACACTGCACTTGCTCCTTCATGGTGGTAATTATTCTAATGTCCTCTTCTCTTGCCCCTGTGTTGACAAAATAAGGCATTTGCGCTCTCGCTCATTGCTGATTCTTGTCATATTCCTGAGCCACTTGTTATTGAGACCCTACATACGAACTACAGCAACTTGATACACTAGACTAAGTTCTATTTCTTTATTGATTTGGGCTAATGACCCTTCTCACTCCTTTTTGTGCGTATGATGTCCTATAGTCCGTTATTTCTATTTCGTCTTGAGCTTTTATGACGGGTGTTTTGTACTTTAATGGTCTATCCTTTTGAATTGATGGAAGGGCTCTCCTTGTGCTGTAAACAGTGTGAGATTTTATAGCGAAGGAACATTTTGATGGGCCTGTCTTCATGCCGGTGTGATTCTGGCTAGGTTGGACGCACAATTAAAAGATAGAGTGATAAAACAAAACAAAATGTTCCTTCCAGCATAAGAAACAAAACACCCCCCCCTGCTTTTAAGAACTACTGCGGTATAAATATTTCTAAATAAACATTTTCGATCATTTTTCTGACGCTTCATACTCTAAAGAGTTTAATGTTTTCTTTCTTAAAGCAATATTTAAAAATCACAAGTTGTAATCAAGACCAGGAACCGAGACACTGCTCGATAAACATATTATCTTTTTATCTTAAAAACTACCTTCGGGTGATAGGTTGTAGCAAACGGAAATTAACACCAATATCAGCTACTTGCAGTCCCTGTATTTTGCTGTTGATTCACTTGGCATAACTAAGCAATAACTAACTTTTTCATTTGCATGTCAACTTTTTCATTATCAGCAATCTTTTTTAGTGAAATCATATAAATTCTGATAGATGACATCATTTGTATTATTTTGATTTTCTGATTCAATTTGGGGCTGAAAAAATGCAAAAGGCCCAACTATTGTATTTTTGACAATATTTCAGTGGTTGTTGATCTGAGTGACCCTGAGAGCATTGATATGGCTGGCACTTGGCGCCAGGACATCCTAAACAATGTGTACTTGTCAGATGATAGCGAGTTAAGCAGTCAGAGCAGAAATAAAACTGAAATTCAAAAGTCACTGCCCATTTTGCTTGTTGGAAACAAGTTGGACAAGGTACTCAATGTTTAATCATATTCATGAAATAAAATAAATTTGTTTATGTAATATTATGTAAAAGATTTGTTTATGTATTAAATAATATAGATTTGTTTATGTAACTAGTTTCAGTTGCTGCTGAAAGTGTCGTTATCGATCGCATTGCAATCAAACGCATTTGTTGTATTTTTATATATTTTATTCATTTCAAACAAAGTTAGCAAGAAACCTGGAGCTAATTTTAGTGAATATGAATGTGAAAATACCTGCTAATTAAATATTTCTTATATATAATGAAAATTAAATTTATTGCTTGCAAAACGCTTGTTTAGCATTTTTCCATTTTTGTTCTTTTTGAACAATGATCTCGTATGTTTTCATCCAACTTTTCATGACCCCAGAAAAATTTCATGACTATGTTATATAAAAAGCAATGGAGTTCTTCGATATCGATAATTTTTTTAAATATATATATAATAGCTATAAATGAGTTATTGTACTATAGCTTGATATTGCCAAAGCTCATTATGAAAATTCTTGTAAGAGTTTTTTCATGAAAGAGTCTTTAAATCCTCTTCACATTTTTTGGAGGCCCTTGGCTGTAACCCTTTCGGGTTTTTTTAAACAAACGTTATAAGAATAATGTTTAGGGTTATTTTGCTATTTATAAAGGCTACCAAAATTTAGATAGACTAATGGACTTTTAAACCTGTAACAGAAATTAATAGATGAAGATTATTTTTTGTTTAACTTTAGATAGAAACAGAAGGTGAATCAGAAAAAGATGAATCATCACCAACAAAAATTTTAGAGGAAACTGCCGAACAGCATAATTTTGTTGGATGGTGAGTGTCTTTTCTTTTGCAACAAGTCTTACAGTTTTTTATTTGTTGCAATCACCGTTTCAGTGATCAAAACCTGATTACGTCAGTTTTCAACTGCAGAAGCAACAAATTTTTAGTGTTCCTATCTTGGATGCTATATAAATGAAATGTTTTTATTTCTGATCTTTTTCTGTTAGCATTGTGATTGCAATTTGAATTCTATATTTCTTACTGGCTTAAAAGCGGAGATTTGATAACGCTTTATTTTTCTCATTGGTATCGTAATGCAGACAGGCACTGTATGTTTTAGACTGTGCAAAGCGCCTTTTGCTCGTTGTTTTTCCAGTGGTTTGGTTTTTCAGACACTATGCAATCAATGCTGTGTTCACCATAGCAGTCAATCATGCCCTTACACTCTCTGCTATGTGGGTACCAAATGGTTCTCTTTTCTACAAGACATGAATTATGGTGTCAACACGCGTGAAACGATTATCCCTTGGTATAAGCTTCTGCATCTTAAAATGGTATTTTTGTTAAATTGGCCTTTTTTATGCAAATCGTTAGCGTCAGCGTGGCCGCAAAAGAGAATGACGGTGGGGTTCATGCAGCGATGCAGAGTCTGATAAGGTATTTGCTAGAGAAGAAATACAGTTACAAGATGCCAAAAAAGAAATCTGGAGCAATGAATGTTTTCAGGACGTCTTCAGATGCACTGAATTACGCAAAGACTCTTGGAAGTGCAGAGGATCACACTTTCGTCAAGCTTGAGAGAATCAATATAAAAGAGGTAAAGAATTACTGATTATAAACGACACCAGAGAACATGTTGTTGTTTAGCAAAACTGAAGGTAGAAGCAGCTTCCTAATTTAAGCAGACTTTGGACCATCATTTTCTTTCGTTCTTACGGGGTCCTTGCCAGTGGCTAAAATAGAGCTCTTAGTATGATTGACAAGCACAGTGAATTTCCGCGTTTCTTGTTTGAGCCGCCTTTTCTCTACTTTTTCTATGTCAGAAAATCGGCTTCACAAGGTAAATTTTTAGAGTCGTATTGAAGTAGGGGCAACTCTTCGTATAACCCCAACCCCTTCCATAATTCCTACTGGGCTTTTGGCCTTGCTTGTGTGCACAAAGGCTCACTTAAAGCTGGAACATTCTTACAAAGCTTACTGAGAAACTAGCACGACAATTTCTAAAGGATGATTGTTTGCTAGACGATCTTTGGAAGCAATTCTATCCTGACCCTTGAGTGAATTGATTCGATTATGATTATTATTCCACGCCTCTTTTGATGCAACTTAGCACATAATATACTGTGACCATCAGTGAAACGTTTAATTTCACAATCTCCCTTTGCATCTTTGCAAATTTTCGTATATTTTGCAGTTTGATATCCCGTTTGATTCTGTAAACGGCAGAATCAATTTTGTGGAAAAGGCAAGCCTGGGATTTCTTGTCACAATGAGAAACTTCAAGAAAGCTTGTTGCATTGCTGGTCTTACCGATTCGCAGAAGGCTAGCACCGAGCAATGCATCACAAGCCTGAGAGATCAGGTCAAAAACGAGACTAGGGAAGACTGCCTTCAGGTATGATATTAATGTTAAATAGTGCTGAATAGTCTGTGTTTGAGGCCCAAAGGCCCAACACAAAGCTTTCATCCTTTTTTAGATTTTGTCTCAGTTCAGCAGCACAAAGTCCATTGATATAAAGTTTAGAGCACAATTGCAATTCAGCAGCAAAACTTGAGATAAACGCTTTTATTCATTTTTTTGTTATGACTGAAGCAGCAGCTTCGAGAAGAGGGTTAGGAGGAGGTAGAAATTTGGAGCCCGTTAAAAAAATTATGTGTTATTACCATCGAATTGTTACAAGATCTCTTAGCAACGCTGCAGCCTACTAGTTTCAAATATATTTCCTAGCGTAGAGTTTTTATCAATGTTCTGATGTTTTACGCTCTGAAGATTGTCAGCCGAAAAGCTTAAGTATGTTTCAGAATGAGAAAAGTCCACATGAGCTTGATTCATGAATACGACGATTTAGCATATTTTTTCGCCAGTTAACCAAATCAAGTTTAGCTTCAACCTTGTAGCTTCCAACCATCCTCCCTTTTCGTCTATTTCAATTTGTTCTCTTCGACCAAAATTATGCTTTTCTGTCACTTAGGCCCATGAAGATGGAGGCTTTCTAAAGCTGGTGATGAATGGTACAAATATCAATTTACCAGAGCCTGTTCAGAAAGTCGTTAACATGTTCAACAACGAAGTTAGTGCTTTTGGAATTTCTTCGCATGGACTTTCATTCTATTATTGTTTTCCAGTCGTTTGATATTACTTCCACACACAGCTTGTAAATATAGATTACTTACATAAACATAAGTGATTGCTTTTCTTCTTTGATTAAACAAAAAATGGCTGGCCCTACCGATGGCCTTTGGGGGACCTAACATTGTCGTTCCACTGTTCCAAATGGGAAAATTACATAAACTCTTTTGTGCCAGAAAAGTGAAAAGATTTTCATCCTCTATGTCATATGGCTTTTACTTTATCAAGAAGCTTCCAGGACATTTCTTGGTCTAACCCTCAATCGTTGTCAGCCCTCTAACCGTTTCTCTTTGTAAAAGCAATAATATGTTATACCGCATCTTTTCTACTGTTCCACCAGTTCCCAACTTCCTTGTTTTTTTCTTCCATGAATAATTATTCTATCCAGACTAATTATTTGTATGACTAAAAAATATATTTTCTTCATTAAAATATGGTCTCTTGTAAAACTTAAATAACGGGTTTATTAAATTCATATTTTCAACCATAATCCTCTATCGTACTCTTGTTAGCATTTCAATCTTCTCCATCAGACGTTTGTCTTCCACCTTCCTGTTTTTTTTTGTTTTTCTCAAGGTTTTTGCGACGTTGGCTGTTTAATTCGCTCAATGTTAGTTAAATTGAAGTGTGAAAGCAATTCATCTTTAATAATTTAAGAAATTGTAAAATATTTACTGCCAAACACACTAAAATTGGCAAGAAAAATTCCCAAAGCATGTCAAACGCCTCGAATGGCAATATATATTTCTGTCACAAGCTGTTCTTTAGACTCTAGACTAGGACTAAATGTTTACCTAGCAACGCAGGTGTGCCTACGTTGTTTATGTTTGACCCGACAGCTACAAATGTTTCCACAGGATTTCAGGCGCTTTGCTGTCGCTTAGCAGAGCTTCTTTCTTCAGTGACAATGACTTTAGAACTACAGTGGAAAAAGCTATTTATATTTTTTTATAATATGGGAGTTACATTTTACCCATAGTTATCTTGACAAAAAGTGAATCTCTTTCTTACTAATGAATAGCCTCCTGAATATTTCTTAAAAAGTTTTTGGTACAGCAAAATTTGAAGATGGCACGAAATAGCAGTAGAAACGTCGGATAAGGACCGAAAGGAGGCTGAAAATTCATATAAAGATTTGAATCGAAAGTAACGTTCAAGAAATAATGGCGCGTTGGATTGATTCTTTGTTTTTTAACAAGCAGCGACCGCTACCTCTCACCTAGTTGAAGAGTCCTAGAGAGAAAACGAACTCTTTCTGCCTACACAAGTCAGGATCTTATTTTCTAGTGTTGTCATCCTTTGTCAGTGTTCTTGGCCTTTTAAAACTTTACTTCAAATTTCATTGAATGCCACTTAAGAACTCAACGCCTTTTAGCTGGTTCCTAGCAAGCTTTTTCTTGCCAGCTGAAACAAACCACGACGCTGGATTGAAGATCGAGCTACCAAATCATGTGGCTGAGTTCTAGGTCCAAGTGTTGTTGTAGCCAAATGAATTTCCACGCCTTTGTCACTCACGCCACTTTCATGTTCACAGTTTTTTATTCAAGGTATAAAAATACAACTTCACATCCTTTTAGAGTTGTTTATGAGACAGACCAGCAATTATTTGTATGTTTTCAGGTAAACCCTGCTTGCAAAGAAGTCATTTCGCGTTGTCCACCATGCAAAGTTGCTTTTGAAGATGTGCTGACGAAAATAGCAAGTATAAAAGACAGCACTGTTGAGCTAGGCGCTGCACAAGGTTTGTCGGAGAAGTACTGTCGCCAGGCCCTAGAGAAGATTTCAAACAACGAGCTGCGGATAAAAGAAACGATTAAACTGGGTGCAGAGACAATGAAGATCGTCAATGGGGAATATCAGAAAGTCCGGACTGCTATGATGTGGTAAATCATTTCTCTGTCTTCGTAGTCCTTACCTTTAAACGCTGTTCGAGGGTACTAAGTGCACCCTGAAGCGAAAGGACACGACATATTATGAGGGTCTCCCAGGGGTTTTCGGGAATAAGGGAACAAATGGTACAGGAACATGGGAACAACTTAAATTTTCCACTGGGAACATGAGAAGATTATTACTAGTTTAAGAGAAAAAGGGAACATTTTTTTTATTTTTCAACGGGAAAACCGGAAGATGTGTTGTTTGTTTCAAAGCACGGGAACAAGTACACCCTCTAGGAGACCCATATTAGGGCATAGCAGCTAGGTAGATTAAGTCATATTTTGACTCATTGAAAGAAAAGTTGGAAAAAATGAATTTAGAAAACAGATAATACTTTTCGCTTACTTTTCTGGCAAACACCAGAATCATTTTTGTTAAAGGTGGTTGATGGGAAGCGGCATAAACTTTGGAGATTTTTAGGTATTGATGTTTCCTATAATTGATACCCTTATAAGTAGCAAACATTGCACCAAAGCGCTTAAAATCAAGAAAAATGGTTTTAAGGTGAAGAAGGGACTTTAGGCAGGAATTTTGGCCTTTGTGGAAGGCCTGCTGTGCGAGTTCATTAATTAAAGATACAAGAATCTTCTAGAGCGGAGTTGTTTTGGTTGTGAAATTAACGAATAATTCTTTAATCATGAATCGAGTAGTGTTAGAGAAAACAAGGTTATAAGTTGACAGTGCCTTCGGCAACCCGTCTTCCAACTGCTTTCCAATGCACTGAGCCCCATCTTAATTTCGTGAACTGTAAATACTGTTCTTTTCTCCGTGCTGTTTTAAAAAGTGACTTTGCCTGGATTTGGGAAACAATTAAATCATGTGGTGTTTGTGTGTACATATACTGGCTGAGCTGGTGGTGGTATTATCATATCTGCTACAATTGAAAAGCTCGGTTGCTGTTTGTTTTCAAACAGCAATAAAATGATGACTCGTGTGATTATGGTTGTTTCAAGGTTGTTTCCAGTGATTCTCTTATTTAGTGGCGTAGTGGATCTGTTTGGAGGCCTTTAGCCTTTGGTGGCTTAGGTGCCTAACTTCACACAAAAAATTTATGGGATATTGTTGTTAAAACAATTCTTAGAACCTAAGAGTTGAGGCATTTAGCTTTTTGGGACTTTTAGTAGTCTGCCCAGAATGTGACTAGCAGGTGTTACATATCAGCCTTGTAGTTTAACTTCAGCTCTTATTTTCATGATGAATAAAAATATAATGATTTATCATGCTTTGAGTGGTTGGAACTGCCTTTCTTCGTGACTTCTACACAATGGAATATAGTAGACCTGTTTGATGCCCTGTAGCAATATTTTTGAGCCGTTTGAACAATGACCATTTATGTAAAAAGCATGGTTGCACATAAGTATGTTGGATAAATTTTAGACAATGTATTTTTGCACTCTTTTCTGTATTGTTTATCATGTTTTCAGTTTGATTTTGATACACTTTATGCAAGGTAATAGCAGATTTTACAAACAGACAAGTACTTGACTGTTAAATTAGTCCCTCAACCCTCCAAATAATTCCATAATGTGGCAAAGTTCAACAAAGTTCCAATTTCTTCAGTTGGAACAAAGTTTTGCTACTTTAGTACAATCTTGAAATAAAAAAGGTATCTGGTTATATCTTAAGGCAAAGATGAGAGGATAAGAGACATTAACCTTCAACAAGTATAGTAAATTTCCTTGCTACCTCTCTAGCTAGAATGTTTGGTCAGATCAAGTAAGCTCAATTCCGTTTAAAAGTCTTTTTGTCCTGATTTTAGAAAGCTAGTTATATTTGCTTTGGTCAAGTTAGAAATTTTAGCTGAATTTTAACCTTGAAATTTTGTTTATTTTATGGCAAAGTCAATTTTCCCTGAGATCATTAATTTATCTGCAGCTTAAGAAAACATATGAGATACTTTGGAAGCTAGTGCCAATGCCGTGATGCACATCAATCTAAATTATCAATTTTGTATTTATTTTAAAGATTGTATAGATTTGCAGATCTATTGTATATATTTTGAGCAAGTGTGTATTTTGACTATAGTACTGAGTGATGAAGAGCAATGTTTTATTTGTTGGCATTTAGTGACATTGTATACTATTTTAACAAAAATAATTGAGCAAATGTGCAAAATTCTTCCTGAATACCTTCTTAAGCTATTATTTTAAAAGGGCAGCCTGGAGTTGCCCTTGGTATATGGATGAATTTGCAGTCTGTGTGATTAAGTTTTGGATCCTATGGACTCAAAAATTAAAACTTTTGATGTTACTTTTTCAACCTATACGGAAAACAAAAAAATTATCTAATGAAAATTTGTGCAAAAATTTCAATTAAAAGATATTGTGTTGTTTCTTATCTCAAATTCCCACTAACAAAAATATGTAATGACCAATAACATTTGTCATGTCACAAGTTCTTCTAGAGCAACTGTTATCAAGCTGGCATTGGCTGCTGTGTCAAACATATGAATCATAATTTATTTTGATCATCATCATATGCAGTCAATGCGGACCATTTTGTGGCAACACCAACAAACACCCTCAATTCATCCCTGCCTGATGCCATATCCTCTTGAGATATATTCAGATATTGTAGAAAAACTACAATTTTAAGACAACAAACACAAAAAAGAATGCATTACTTCAGCCACCAAAATAAAAAATACAAATATTTCATATCTACCTTACTTACAATACTGAAAATTTGATAAGAACAAAATAAAATATTTCCAAAAGCCATTTCCACATACTGATGAGTAGATGTATTCATTAATAAATGATATTCTGCAAATGCTACACTTGCTGAACATTTACACGGGAGCTTATGTTGTAACAAAAGTGTTTGTTGTTATATAAGCTAAAATTGGGGCCCACTTTTCAACAGTATGTCCTTACATCTATTTAATGGAATTACATCAGATATCCCTGTGAATATGACCAATACCTATTCATGTCAAAATTTATAGCTAAAATAGCTAAAATGCACAGTTTTTCATCTGTAGTGAAGATTCAGTAAGGTTGTGGAAAATGATTATAATAATTGTCCCAGGTGCATTTCTGTGGTTGCTTTTGGCAGAAACAGTATTGTTTTGCATTGAACATCATTTGATAAGTCCATTCAAGTGCCGAAACAACCTCACAAAAATACTCCAGGAATTCTTTGTCTCCACCGTCTTTGTTATGGAAGATATGTCACAATGTCCAGAATAGTGTTCAGGTTACAGACAGTATTGTGACTAAATTCAGTTTTACCATTGTATGTACATAATGTATAGCATAACACCCTTGGCATTAAAAACAATCAGTTCAGTAAGCATGATTCATAGGTAGGAATCATGTACTTAATGTTAATGAATGCATCATTTCCGCCATACCTCTCTAGGATCTCTAAAGTCTCGTATATCAAATCTCCCACATTCTCGTTTTTCTGTTGACTGTAATCAATTTTGTCACCACAGTTCAAATTTTTATTCTTGAAAATGTTCAGAACTGGTAACAGTTGCCTGTAGTATGGGACAAGTGCTTCACCAACCATCTCACAAGACAGAACTAAATGCTGCATGATCTTTAAAGTGGTACAAAGAATCTGTGGGTTTCGAGTATCTAGTGCATCCCGCAATGGGACAATCAGCTGTGGCACAACTGGCAAAATTTTGCTGCCACCATGTTCAAGAAGATCATGGCAGCCTTGTCGCGCAAAAAATTCATATGGGTGCTTAACCTCTTTCAAACCATCAAAGAATAGAGGAAGATAATGGTGGTAGTCGAGTTTCTCTATCTCAACTTTCCAGGCAATTTTATTTCCCCTTGTGTCATGTTCCAAGGCAATAGGAAGGTCTCCTCGCTCGTAGAACTTACGAAATAATGTTTCCTTGACATCAGGTCGACTTCTATGTGCGCCTGCGGCAGGAGGACCAATTATCTGTTAAGAAATTAAAGAAAACTCTTCAATCAGAAGGACCTTTTAATCATGCAAAATAAAATCTTGATAGAAAAGAGCAAGAGAGAACGACATGAGGGTATAAAACAGGCATAAACGAGCCTGCAACGTTTATCAACCATTGTCAAAATTTCAGTTGGTTGTCAGCAAACGATGCAAGCCGAGACCAAAGTTCTCAATATAAGGCCGAACTTGGGAAGGTTCAAAATTTGCTAAATATGGGTACACTTGGAACCACCCCTAATGGCATTCCTGTTGGAAATTTTCTTGTGACTCAAAGAAGCATGAAGTTTGATCTTTCGGCGATTAGCGTAGAAGCTAGGCCAGATTTATTTCAAATAAAATGAACAGAAGCCGCAAACCCTTACCTTCGCATTTTCATTCCTGGACATTGTTGTAAACCCCTGCGTGAAGAGTAGCGACTTGTCGGGGTCGCTTTTCTTGAAATCCTGCTGAACTGACGTTGCCATCGAGCTACTGCCGGAAATAAGCTATAATCGAAATGAATTTGACCACACTCTAAATGAGTTTTGCTGGTTTTTGCCTGTCGTTTGTGATCGTCGCTCTATGATGTTGAGGTTGTTGCTATGAAACCACCTTGCAATTTGAAAGCATCATAGAAACGGAGATTACGAAAACGAGGTTGGAATATTGGCTTCGAAGATTTTGTTATTCGGCAGTAACTATAGAAACGAAGCCCTGGTTGTGTTTTGGATATTCTAAAAATGTCTGATTGAATAACAAAAATCTTGATGTAGTGTTGAAGCATCATGGCCTGGCCTGCAAATCAATACATGAAATTAACCCATTCACATACGATTTAATTTCAAAATGCTTACTGTTGTTATATACTTGTGGTAAATGTTCAAAATAGAACGTGTGGTATGTTCTTTAAAGTAAGACACTCTTTACCTATTGATGTTCTCGTTTGTCTTTACCATTTTGTATTTTTAACTTTCCTGAAGTACGGGATTTTAGTTTGGGGTCTCACTCATGAAACTTATATTAATTCAGTGTTTTTGCTACAGAAGAAGTCTACAAGGGCAATCTCTTTTGAACACTATTGTACTTCACACTCTACTCCTATCTTTTCTGACCTTAAAATCCTAAAGCCCCATGATTTTTTCAACTAAAATTGCTAAGCTTTGTTTATGAATCTGTTTTTAAAATCTCCTCTGTTTGTTTTCATAATTCCTTCAAATCTCTAAATCTGTTCATCAATATTGTACACTAGGGTATCAAAAGTATTGCACCACCTCGTTCAAGATGGCGGCACTTTTTGTAAACTTTTTGGCAGTACAAAACATCTGAATGCAAGAACTGGGTGAAATAGGCGTATTCTGTAGCAAATTTCGGCGGGAAAAAGTTGCAAATTTTGCTGACGCCATGGAAAACTTAGTTAGAAATGTTTAAATTACGCAAATACATTTTGGTTTGTAAAAATGTAGACCATGCCTAAGGAAGAAAAATTGTCAAATGAGAGGCGAGTCGCTATGAAATATTTACGGGGAAGTGGTCTTCAATGTTCAAAAAAATGTTGACCAAGATAGATGCACCCACACAACAGCGGCGGGAAATTAAAAAAGATTCCTCGAGAGTGTTACAGTAGTAAAGAAACCAAGAAGTGGGCGACCAAAAATAAATTGATCTTAGAGGGTAACGAACTTATCGGTTTTATTTCACTGCGTTTACACCTAGGGGCAGTAAAAGAAATGAAACTCGATACTGGGCAAGGCTTTGCAGCTCAAAATCCGTCCACAGAAAATATAATGGGTGTTTTGAACAAATACAAAAGAACAATTTACCTGAGTAAAGGGAAACCATTTTTACAAAGAATTATTTCCAAACATAAGAAATTAAAGCTTTGACACAGTCTGAGTAGAGTCCAATTTTAAAAAGTTTGACTTCTCATGAAAAAGGTTACAAACCATGATCCAACTGGTGGTCCAAAAACCAGAGAATCATTAATTCTAAGAGGTTTCCAGGCCTAATAAGAAATTCCACAAGAATACGTTTCCCAAATATATGGGTCCATTTCAAGGAGGCCTTTTTGCGGTTTCAAAAGTTTGTTGCTACCCGTCAAAATATTGAAATTTGAGACTGTTAAAAGACGTTTGCCACTATTATCTTTTGAAAAAATGCTCTAAATAGATTGACGTTTTGATTGGTTGTTGTTTTGCTTTTAACCAATTGTCATTCGCCACTTAAAAACAGAATTAATTTGCATAACAGTAGCTTTCGATCATTCTTGCGCCATTTTTCCTCCTTAGAGGTGGTGCAATACTTTTGATACCATAGTGTACTAGACAGGACTCAGCTGGAAAGAATGACAATTTTCTACCTCAGAAAAATACTAGTCAATATGGTCTCAAGTCAATACGGTACTACAGGGCCGCAGGACGCAGTTTTGAACAGGGGGGGGGGGCATAACGAATAAAAAGGGCACAAATATTTTTTCCCGAAACATTAGTAAGTGCCAAAAATGGTACAGATTTCACTGTAATTTAGACAATTATAAAAATTATGACACACGTTGGACATAATAATGATATTAATTTTCTTACTTTCATATTTAAAAATTTCGTCCCCCTTGGTATTCGCACCATCCCCACTTAAACACAAATTCGTTCGCCTCCATGGATTTTTTTCTTAAAAGCTAAAAAATTTCATAGGTAAGCCATTTTCACCCAATCGGCTGAAGGTGCGGGGACATTCTTCACTGTCATAGCAAATTTAATTTGCAACATTGATTAGGTTTATCTCTTCAGTCTTATGAACGAAACAAGTTTTTAACTCTCCTTAAACTTGATCCCGGGGGGCTCAGTCTGTTGGTAAAACGTATTACATGTGAGTTCCGAAAAACTCAAAAAAAGCTAGAATTCTGGGACATAGAATCTTGAAAACTGGGTTGCATTCTTAATCAGTCAGAGGAAACACAAAAAAGGGCAGGAATTCAATGATATAATGTTGCAGATAACTTTCTAGATAAATCAATGGCATATTGAAGTACAACAAATTTTGCAGTACGTCTAGTCTTGTATAGTGTTCTAATCCTAGATAAGAAATTTAAGTCTTTGTTAGCATGTACTCATTGCAGGGACACAACTTTTTCATTTCTTCATAAAAAGCATTGAACACAATGTTGTGAAGCAAGCAATATGTTGCAGTTATAGTTTTGCAGATGTCTGATTTTGTTAATATATATGTCAAGAACCACAAGGGATTGTTGTTGAAATCAAATTTAGTAAACTCTGTTTTTTAACTTGCCTAGTCATAAGTTTAAGATGGTTCTTACATGAATTGGTATCAGAAATTCCTGCTCAAGATTGAATATTCTCAGTGAAAAGAGTTTCACAATTTTGGCAAAGTCACAGAATAGGGTACATTTTACGCATCCCAGAATCAGAGATAGGGCTCCAGTTTCTACTTTCAAAAACACACACGATATACGCTGACTGTAAACATTTAAGGAATTTTCAATTAATGGTCCTCCAAACACGCCCAGAGTTATGTTATTTTACTTTGTTTCTAAAGACAGCATATCTAGCATTGAAAAAATGCGTGTACGCAATATATTTTTCAAAAAGGGGCACTTTTTTATACTTTTTGCATTACACCTGCTTTTCTCTAGCCTGTTTATTTCTTTTCCCCTTAATTTATTGCTTCCTTTGAGTTTTTAGCCCCTGTATTTTTGTCGTTTGGTTGCTTTGCCCTTTCAAAAGTTTTGTCCCTTCTATTGCTGTGCCCACTCGATGCAAACGGCTTGCCAACAACCCCAATGATGCATTCAAGGATATGAGAATATAAGACAACAACATGTTCCATTAATGAAAAGTAACAATAAAAGCGACATACATTTAAAATCTGTTTTACAATGAATTAATAAAAAATTTATAAAACTAATAATTAAGCTTTTAATCCTTCGATCTACTGAACTACTGCTGCTTAAAATACGTTAGCTAATGCAGCATAAAGAACCTTTTATATCAAAGCATTTGAAATGATTAAAAAGCCACGGAGTTAATTTACTACATTTTCAAGAAATTCTAACAAAAGTACGTGAAAATGTAAATTCAATTGTTCATCTTTCGTGAAAAGTTTATAAAAATGCCAGGAAGACCGATACTGTTAATCAGAGTTGTTCCAAGAGATGGACGACATCACTTCAAATTTTTTAAATCATTTATTCACTACTGCAGTTTCTATCATCCAACGTACCATCTGTCAATTAGTTATATAGTATTATTATTATTATTATTATTGAGATACCGTAAATCATGGAGTTGACCTACTGGGAGCTTATTATTTTGAGACGTATTTAGATGGGGCTTAATCAAGGTTAGGGGCTTCAACCTCAATGTCTTTGAGTGTTACTTGGACATTTCCAAAGCAAACAAGTATGCAGATGATAGACATGTACAATAATCGCATCTAATGACATAAAAGGGCTCAAATGCACGACAATGAAAGAGTGGTTAAATATCAGTAACTTGTCAAGGGCGAATAAACTGAGTGTGAACCCCAAGAAAACTGAATTTAAGATTATTGGTCATCAACGAAGAATAAATGAAATTGATGACTCCCCTGTGAACCTTAATGATTCTGAAATCATCATCGATTAAGGGTTGAAAAAGAAGTACCATCATCGATGAGGGGTTGAAAAAGAAATACCAATTTGAATCACTGACAGGAAAATTGGCAGGTGGTTTATTATCTTTAAAAGAACTTACAGACGTTCTTCCCCAGTCAAAGTTACGCGCCATATATCATGCTCTCAGTAGGAAAACTTGTAGCTCTTCAACTCGAGCAAATATAAGCCGCTACTTTAAAGAAATTTTTGCTACCAGGCACAGATTTCGTTATGTCTTCTATCTATCTGCTACAGAATAGGGATTTGGGGCATACAGCCCTACATTAAACCACCACTGAATAGGGATTTGAGGCCTAGAGCCCGGAAACAAACCACGGCTTGATGGCTTAATGGTACACAGGGGAAGCGTTGCATTACTTTTTTCTGGTATGCTTGCTATTCTGAGAGTGTAGTATTAGTCGTCTTTGCAGATACAGGGGAGGAAGCATAAAAAGCAGAAGAAGACACCACAGGCTATAGAAACAGACAAAGTTATTCCTCTGGTGAAGTCTATGAATGTCTGAGGACAGTTTGAAGTTCCATTATTTTCCTCATACACTGACTTCAAACTTTCCCCAGAATAATGCGTAGACCCTCCCCAACTAGCGCCCTCCAGAATGAGAAGGCAAAGAAAAGCCATTATACCTCCGAACCCACAGCAACATTTGATAACATTGTTCATTTTATTATGAAGTTTCTCCGTGATAACAATTTTACAAATCACGCACAGCGAACCATATGCGCCAAGGTACAGAACGATTGCAGGCATCATAATTGGACAAACGTAAAGGTACTTTGAACCTGTTGATGAGCAAATTTTTGATTTTACAATGATATTCTTTTTCAATTTAAGAAACGCTGTAACATTGATCTTTACTTTACTATATATGGGGATAATTATCTGTAGACTTCATCAAAGAACATCCACACAGGGGCGTCTCCAAAGGGGGTGGGTACAGGGGGCGCCGTAGCCCCCAAACACTTGGCTCATCGGCAAATGAGGTGTTTTTGCCTGGCAAAAGAAGAAATTTTTTCTCACCCTGGAACCTTTTTGCAACAATTCTAACGTCTTAACATTTCTGTAGTAGTTGAAATTTCAAGTATGGCACTATAATTTCAAAAAAATTTATAGAAACCCATGAGAGCAGCATCTACAATTATTTATCTTGTGGCCACACCCTTAAAGAGCTAGACACGCCCTTTTTAACACAGATAATTTTTGTACTCCGATAAAAGCGAGCTATTCATATTATTGTTCATTAGGCATTAGAATGTTGAAGAAAACACACGCTTTGATTAATATTTTTAAAAGGAAGTAGATATTATAAACTAAAAGTAGGTATCTTATCAACTTGCACTTGCCAATTAAGACAGTAACGTTGAAAAGAAGAGGCTCACAGATTGTAGTCAGGACAATAAAGGGAAGTTTAGCCAGATTCGAGAATCAAATCTCTTACGTTCAGAAAATGTGAGATCATATACACACTTCCTTTTTATTAGAATAACTAATTTTTTGCTGAGCCTCATAATTCTTAATTTTTTTTTATTTCGAGCCTAAGAAGATTATTGGTAAACTTTTCTAAGGGACACAAGAATATGAAACTCACATTTGTTTTGTTTTCCAAAGAACTCAAATAAACAAAAAAATTAATTCTTGTTTGAGCTTGAGCCTTGCGTTATTCTTAAATTATTTCGGCGATCTTGAGCCTTTATATTTTTATAGACTATATTCTTCTATAAGTGTGTAATTGGTTTGAAGTTAGTTTGAAAACGCTCTGGGGTTTGTCAGACGGCCTTGACCAACTGCCTATCCAATGCCAAATTCAACACCGCATTAAGAATATTGGGTCCCTGAGCACAGAATATAATTGGCCCTTATGTGAAGTACGAAACTGATGATGTGATGATGGCTGCACATGAGCCTGAACTAAAATATTATTTATTAAATTTGATTTTGCTCATGTGTTTTAGATACCTTTCCGATAAAACCTGGCGATGCCAGAAAATTTAGGGCCCATCTAACGCTAGGGGCCCATCTAGAGCTAGGGGCCCTGGTCACGGTGCCCAGTGTGCCCTGTGGTTGTTGCGGCACTGGTGCAATTCCAACTATATGCCGCTCTTCTTAGTGTACTCTCCAACCCCACTGAATTTCCATATCTTTAATAAATAGACTTGCTATTGCTAACCTCTTTATGTAACTAAGTGCTTGCCTCCTCAGTCAATTTCTTTTCGAAAAGGCTATGTTAAAAAGAATGTGCAAGTCTTTTCTTAAATATTAAATGTTCAAAAAGTTTTCACCTACCCAAAGAGTTGCCAAACCATGAGCGTTTACATTGAATTATCAAATACTCGGAAATTAAGAGCGAATTCTAAAAACGATGTTTTGAGCATAACCCACAGTTGAATTGATAATAGGCCATGCTTGAAACGTCGTTTTTAGAATTGCTCCCATTTTTTAGTACAATATTACCCGAGTTTTGAGTCATATTGTCGCATTTTATTGTACGACACACAAGCTAGTATAATTATGGGATCGTAAGTTGATGCCTATAAACTCACCCATGTAAATGAATGTTGCTGACAGCAAAAATATGAATATCAAGGCAACTGCTTTAACTAAAAAACAAAAGCTTTGATCTTAGGGTATTATTAAAAAATAAGATGTCACAGAACATACATTTTCTAAAAATATACAAGTATGATATATTATTAGATGCTTCTTGTGATGGAAGGCCAAAGTACTGTGTACTGGCCATCATGTGTCATGGCACTTACAACACTATAACAGGAGGGGGTCTATTAGGGGTTCTCAGCTTCACAGCCCCGGCCTTTGGCAAAGGTTTTTCTGCGCATTGCGGCTGCCGCTTTTGGCTTATTCTTACACGGTTTTGCGGCTTTTGAACCCCCAAAATAGGCCCCCAAGATAAGTGAAACTTCTTGTATTAATTATAAATTGCACATTATGCACACAAGGTGATTTTTATGAAAATCAATGCCATTTTCGTTTTCCAAAGTGGTAATGGAACTCCGATCTTCTTAACTTGGTGACTTAGAATTATATTTAAAAATGAATATTGATGAAATAGTTACCAGTCTCTAACGTTCTGCGATTTGCATGATCTGTAATGTAAGAGAACAATTTTGAAAGAAAGCTACACTTAGATTCACAAACTTAAGAAAGTTCAAAAATCAGTGCAAAATATTGTAAACCAAAGGAGATCATATAAAGATCATATAACACGAAGACTTCTAAAATTGCTTTTTGTATATGTTGGGCAAGCGAAAGACGCTCACTAACAATCTCGTGTGATCTTTGTGTGACCCATAATGCCAAACAGCAGAACTGTTCGAAGTTCTTAGGACTAAATGTCTTTGCTACAGTTTATCCAAATATTGCGTACTAAGGACCCTCTACTGCTCTGCTACAATTTTGAGCAAAAAGTTTAAGGGGACACGTAAAACTTGAGTTGTGTTAGAATTTTTCATTTCCGAACATGTTTTCCTGGTAAAAACCAAGGAAGCAAGATTTTGAACTTTCTTTCTCGATTCTTTCCAAATCTACATGCATGAAATATTTGAATACTGTTTATTATTTTTTATAAATTTGCTTACAGCTGAAAATTCTGCAAGATGCTGTTATTTAAGCTGCTGTTCGAAGTACCAACTCTCACCGGCTTACCTGAAGTTTCTACCTCAACAGCAAGAGACGAATTCTGACCTTCGTGGTCAGTAGTTGCAGCTTGCATGTCTCTGGCATTTTCGTTACTGAGAGTCGAGGCATTCTGCGTGTCTCTGCTGGCGCAAAAGTCATCAATTGTAAAGATTGTTTGGCTCATTGCTTCCTGGTAGCTCGGAGGTAGTGGAAGCTCAATTTCTTCTAAATGCTCACATCTTAATTCTAACTGTACTTCGCGACTTAATGTTCCCATCATCCACTCCTAAAAATAAACAAAAGTTTCTTAGCTTTTCTTTGCCGGACCCGTAACTGTCCTAAATTTCGCTGAAATTGTTTTACCGATTCTACATGCGAGAATAAAATCAAAATCTAAAATCCCTTAAACATTACGAAAGTAACAGTTATTGCAAATTAAGTTTATCATACCAAGTTTATCTCTACGAAGCTATTTTTAAATGTAGAGACAGCATAATGATCCGTATTCAATAGTTAAGTCCTTCCAAAAGAATTTGTTTTGCTGTGCTATGTTTGAAGCGAACGTAATGATAAAAGAGACTTTACGCAGCCAGAACGATAACAATAACGATAACGTTACGGGTCACGAGGTCAGACAGCTAGCGTTTCCGTTCCCGTTGTGAGACAAACTCGATTAAGCAAAATCGCGTGTGCTAGCCAGCCACAGGGGCATGAAGTTTTAACTTTGGCCGGGAAAATTTATTTCTTTAGGAATTTCAGCCCGATCGATACTTTCTATTCTGTTTTGTCAAAAAACAACGATGCCAAAAAATCAGGACGTAGTAAATGCCTTACTATTCGCGCATAATTTCGGATATATCGATGATGTAGAATTCGCATTGCTTTATGATGTAAATAGGCCTAGAAATTTGGAAATCCCCTACTGGCAGTATGATCAATTCGACCTGGAAAACTTATGAAATGACGAATGCAAAGCTGAATTCAGGTTTTTAAAGGAAGACATTTATAGATTAATAAACGTACTTCAATTGCCTCGAGAGCTTACTATGTACAATAGACTCAAAGTAGATGCAGAAGAGGGCTTGTGTTTATTGCTGAAAAGGTTTGCATATCCATGCAGATACTTGGACATGGTTCCCCGTTTTGCCAGACCAATACCGGAGATGTGCATCATATTCAATCACATGATGAAGCTTATAAACGATAGATGGGGGTTTCTTCTTACCCGCTTTAACCAGCCTCATTTGTCCTCTGCCAACCTAATAAAGTTTGCAGCTGCCATTCACGCGAAGGGCGCTCCTTTAACAAATTGTTGGGGATTTATTGATGGTACCGTGCGACCCATTTCAAGACCTGGAAACAACCAGAGAATTGTTTATAACGGACACAAAAGGGTCCATGCAATAAAATTCCAGTCGGTTGCGACCCCGGATGGAATAGTTTCTTTGCTTTCTGGGCCTTACGAAGGGAGGAGCCACGACAGTGGTATGCTGAGAAACTCAGGACTCCTCCCCCTCCTTGAGCAGTTTTCTGTTTCTCCAGAAGGGCAAGTAATGTGCCTATATGGGGATCCTGCATATCCGCTGCGGCCCCAATTACAAGCCCCATTTAAAGGGGCACAACTAACAGCAGAGCAGCAGCTGTGGAATGCGAGAATGAGCTCAGTAAGAGTAAGCGTCGAATGGCTCTTTGGAGACATCATAAACTATTTTCGTTTTGTTGACTTTAAAAAGAATTTAAAAATACAATTAAGTGCTGTTGGCAAATGTACAGAGTATGTACACTGCTTAAAAATGCAAGATGCTGCTTATATGGAAGCATGACATCTGAGTATTTTGTTTTAGATCCGCCTCAAATCCAGGACTACTTTGCTATTCCTTGAAAAACAGATAAAATTTTCACAGACAACGATATTTTTTATGACAGAATCTAGTTAAATTTTAAAGAATCATGGCAAAGGAAAGTATGACATTGAAACTGAATGCAGAATATGATATGAATATAAAAACTTTTGATTAACAACTGTAGATAACTGAAAATGACATACAAACATTTTGTGAAGGTTGAGGAAATAATGACAAACGCGACAAAATGATTATAATTATAAGCATTATCTTATTGATATCTTAATTTTTTTGAAATGTTGACACGTTTAATTTGTATATTTAGCAGCAAAATGGCTTTTAGTTTAGCGCGTAGAATTTACATTAGTAATCATTTGTCTAATTATTTTTCTCAAGCCTTCTCAAAATGTCTGTTAGCATTTGACTTTGATGTTGCTGATTTTGCAGCATCTGCAACATAATCTGATTTTGCTGCTGCAAATGCTGCTCAATCAAATCCAACCTCCTTTCCAAATTTCTCCCACCTAAGCCCTCCCAATCCCTCCTTCTCTGCTCCTCTATAATTGACTTCCTTTGCCTTGCATTTTCCTCGATCTCTTTTTTTTCAATTCCAGCTCCTCTCTTTTTATCTCTGCATCCTCTCGCATTTTTCTCTCTAGAAATGCAAAGGTGTCATTGCCAATCGACTTCGTGTTTCTAACTTTTTTTGTTTGCCATCTCCTGCTTCCTCTTTTCTTCTTTTACGGGTCTCCCCCAATGTTTCCAATGACTGCTGTCGTAGTTCTTTTGCCTTCTCCACATCTTCTACTCTCTTATCTACCTTTTCCTTCTCTGCTGCCTGTTGATCAAATGCAGCTGACGAAAACACTTCAAGAAGCTCATCTAGCAAAATGTCAACTTCTGTTATTTCTGGCGAAATACCGCTAGCTCGCTCTTCTTCCCGGTTTACCACCTTTCTTTTCTCTATTAGGGTCTGAAAATGCTCCCTAACCGACCGTGCTGTGCATTCAAAGTTGGGAGACTCAATCTTATTCAGCCTGTCAGCTATTTGCTTCCAACCATCTCCTCTTTCCATACTCCCTGGCTTTGTCATCCAAATTTCAGAAGCGTTTACATCTCGAAACATCAAAATGTCATGCTCCTTCGACCATTTGAATCTTTTGCTAAAAATCCAACTATTTTTTAGGGCAGTCAAGCTGAATAAGGATGATTGAGAAAAAAATTCTTGGCAAAAACCTAGCTTTAGAGAAAGAACAAATGTTCCCCCCTCCCCCAATAAATCGTTTCTTGTCAACATGATTCCACTCTTTTTTTATAAGAACCAGTAAATATGAGTTCAAGTTGATTGTTCTCAATTTTTTCGAAAATCTGAGACTGGATTGTTCTTAATTTATTCTTGAATTTATATGGTATAAGCAGTGCGATTTATAGCTTTTCGTTCTGGGGTGGTGTTCAAGCCTCTTTTGCCAACAAAGTGCGTGAGACAACCTTCATTTGCCGCCGTGTTTGAATATTCACCGAAAAAGCACCAAAATATGGCTAAAAATCTCGTTTTTGAGATAAAACGTTGTTCAAAATTTCATTTTACAGTAGCTCAGTCACAGGTTGATCTTAAATTGTTCTTAACTTTTGACCTATTTTGATGCTCGTGTTCTTATAAAATTGCTCTTTAAAAGAAGACTGTAATAGGGCCCAGTTTACAAAATTCAACATTATTTTGTTGCTAGAAATCCCTAAATCCTTTTAATCTAGACCAAGTTGAAAAGGGGGCTTTTTTGTTTTGAAATGTAAAGATTGATAGCAAAGAAAGTGGTATGGCCCTTACTGCTCGATCAAAGAGAAAGAATTTCGTAAACTTGAAGAATCATACCTTTGTGTCTTGACAGCAGCTGATATAGACGCCATTTTTAACGAAAAGTTGGAGAAAAATTGAACAAACGAAAAATTACTAGACAAATTTTCTAACGTTTTGCCAGAACGCTAACCAGGGTGAACTAAGGTTGTAGGAACAATCTCCCCGCGAAAAAATGCCAAATATGCAAAAGCGTAGGCGTCCCTCCAAAAACAATAGGGCGATGACGCACTAAGGTTATCGTTACCGTTACCGTTATCGGTCTGGCTGCGTAAAGTCCCTAATTTCAAAATAGCCCCTTATATGTTATGTTGATCGCCATCACAGGGGAATCCTATTCAATTCGTTTCTTGCTAGAAGTTTACTGCGTACGGTTGTGTCATGTGATGGCGCACGTTTCCTCATGATTGCCGCCGCTGTGTTTCGTTGAGAACTTTTATTCCTGGTGCAAGCATCCGTATCAAAGTTTGATCACAGATTCTGTGGTTTGATTTGATTATTTTGTCTAACAGACATATATGTTTTTATACTTTTTCCTTGCAATATTAATATATTTTCGTAGCAGCAAAAACAAAATTAAACCGATCATAGAAGCTCGAGCGAGAAATGTGGCTCTGGTAACAGGGTAGGACGGGGAACTGAAAAATACAAAAACGTATTAGGAAGGTTTGTAATGTAGTTTGATAACTGGATATTTGTCTGATTTTGTGTTTTAGCATAAAGAATCAAATGATAAATAAATCTAATTAAGCCTTCTCAAAATTACAGAATTATTTTGCCATGACACCGTAAATGCAAAGTTTGAAATTCAATGGTTAATTCAAGTAACTCACTGGTCACATTCTTGCTTCTTTTTGCTTCTCGTCTTTCTTAGAATAGTTTCCATTTACAAATCTTTATTTCACGCGGCAATCATATTCTTTCTTACATCAAAAAATGGTTTGGCCATCCATGAGGAAGCGTCTTGTTTTTACATCAATTCAGGCTTTGTCTTCGGTGCCAGTCTTCAACAGCCAGACCTTTTTTCCGTGGGTATGAGCACGGATACTGAAGGTAGAAAAAGAGAGAGCGTCTATTCTAGCTTCCCTTTCCGCGCTCGAATTTACGTGCTCTTACTCAGGGTTTCGAGGTTTCAAATTTCATCGTGTCTCATATGTATAAAACCGTCCTTCTTGCAATCCAAAGCATGAGTAAATAATGAAGGTATCAGGGCCGTCGATAGCGGGGTGGGAGGATGAAGCCCCAATAATTGTCAAACTGTAGCATATTTACTCATTGATTCTTAATTTTTTCCGAAAAAGGGGATATTTTCACCTCGATTAGCTTAGCTACTTAGAGAATTTCTCCTTGAGAATCCCCCCTCATACAAACCCTTTAATATCGCATCTTTTTATCTTTTTGTGTATTGTTGTGTTATTAATTATTAATCTGTAGTTTCTTCTGATATAAGGTGTTTAACATTAGAGTGTTTTGCATGTAGTGGAGTTTGAAATGGATCTTTCGGGGTCTTTCAGAAAATATTTTAGCCCTAAAGTCTCTTAAAGATGGCTTCTTATTTAAAAAGGCATTTGTCTACTTACTGTACGTTGTGACTTACTGTACGTTGTGACTTACTGTACGTTGTGACTTACTGTACGTTGTGACTTACTGTACGTTGACATTTGTCTACCACCTGCTATACTTAATCATAAATAACATAAAAAGTACTAAATGTGAATGATAAAATATTTATAAAAGCTTTATCATAAGTGCAATTTGTGTCGCTTACAAATAGGCAATTTGCAAATCCCCTGTATATTTCTTTATATAAACGTTTGTATGATGTCTTCATTCATAAATTGATTTGTCTACTTACTGTAGTCATTCATCTATACTAGTAGTAAGTAGTAAGTCTCAAAGCGGAGACATCCAAATAAACATAAGCCTTAATTTCTTACATACATACTCAAACTTTTAACATTTCTCCTTTCGGTCCTATGGAAAATTTTTTGAAATAACACCCAAATGACAAGGCATTCTGAAGCGACATCGGAAAGAACAGAAAATCAATAATACTGAAATTTTCCCTCCTCTAACCAAAGGGAACATCATGGACACAACCACAGGCCCTGGAAGCTTCATGATACGGCGGGGTAGGAATCGCAGAAAGGGCATCGTGGAGTGACGAAACTCTGCCCTGGGTTAAGTGCTTATGCCAAAACGTTTATGCGAGTATCAATTGCGTTTTACTATATAGGTTGCAAGGCAAAATACATAATTTGCCCTTTAAATTGTTTTGGGCCTTTAGTCAATGACCAAGTATCATGTTTACCTTAGCACTTTGTGTAAAAAAATGATTTCCTTAGTTTCCACAGGCCACAGTGCAAATTGGCCGTTTGCTGAATTAAACTGCATCAAATATAGCATTTCTTTGTTACAGGTGTCACTTCGATTTTTTTATTTGCCAAAACCACAAGCGTCAAGGCAGCTTTGAAGACCTCTGAGATTAGGGCAGATTTGAAATGAAAAACATGACTGATCGCGATTCTGCATGGGCTGTGATGCACTGTGAGAATCCAAGTGGTAAGAAAGAATAAAGGTTGGACCGTCGATTTAAAATGATGGAGAATGGATGACCTTAATGATAAGAATTCAAAACAGCATGCTAAAACATGTAAAACACAGTTTAAGTCTAGTAGAAAGAATGGAATTGTTCCGACTACAGGTTGTGGCGATTCTGCAAGATGGTCTCTGGCTAAAACTAGCGATGATAAAAAATGGGAAACTTCTTGTTGCCAGTTAAACTATAGAAGATTTTCGGCACCAGTCAAGGGTTACCGCGAAGCGACAAAAGGTGTAGCAAAAAATCGTTTGCTGAACGGTCGGGCTAGGGTTGGAGAGGGTGTCGATAAGAACACAAAGGAGGGAAAAGAAAGAATTCGACAAAATTCCGTACCAGAAATGGGCTGTATCGCTGAGGAACAAGGAAATAATCGGCTACATAAAGACTTGAAACTTTGTAAGAGACATGCATCGAAAGAGTACCTTCTTGTTGACGCTATGTATACAAAAGAGCTAGATGGAGAAGTTGAATCAGTTTCAAAGATTGAATCCGTCACGAGGAAGAATGGCGTCGTTAACCCGCCTATCGCAAATCTTCTCTTGCGTAGGAAATCACTGTCCTTAGCCTTATCATCAAGAAATTCATCGAAAATATCACTTGAATTGGAGACAAAGAAAGAGAACTGTACCAGTGCAAAATCACTAAGGAGAAGACAATCTCTAGCAGGCGCGAACAGCTTTACTTCTGCTTCAAAGAGGAAAGACAGTGGTGCGATTTCAAGAACTAGAATCAGCCTTCAAGAAGAATTATTCTCCAAATGTATCTCCCAGAGATATGACATAAACTCAAAAAGCAAGGAAGCTTGATAACTCGAATGAATATCGAGGTTATTTTAGATTCTCTCATCGTTAGATGCTTTGTTCTTAATTTGAAAGTCTCCATGCCATTCTCCAATGAAAGACTTGTTACAGTTATTGGTAAACAAATATCATTGGTTTGCTTCCCGTAGAAAATCGCTCTAATAGAAACTTCCAAAGCATTTTAGGGTAGATAATTCTTTCACCTGCCACAAAGATGCTTTCTATAAGTCAATTTTTGCTCTTTTGAAATTGATCAACCTCTGAAACGTCTGTTACCAGCACATTAAATAATGTAATAAACTCTTTGGATAAGTTTTTTTTGAAAAACCATCTATAATAATTTGAAAATTTATGTCGCAATAGTTGCTAGTTTCTGAGAGCGTATGGACACGTTCTTTCAAAAGTGTCTTTATGATTATCTAAATTAAGATTGTATTCTGAAATCCTAAAGTAGTTGGCTTGTATTTTATAAAGCGATGGCTGTTTGGAATCTGAATTTGTTGTTAAGTTTCTAAAGATCTGCAGATAAGTCTTTAAAAATAATGTCAATTTGTGTTGGAAAGAAATAATGCTTTCGGAAAGGTATCCTCGTTTGCCTTCTCTTGATTTCAACTTTACAATCTTATAATCAACGCCTTTCAAATAGTAGCAGCGATGCTATGCTGACACACATAAGAAAAAATATACTTGTTATTTGCTCTCAAACATTGTTCTCAAACAATATTGCATCCATCTTACGATTGATCATAAATAAATTTCCTCTCTTTGAATAAAAGTTTACAGATCTAGAATATTAGAATATATTTGAAAAAAGCAAATATTTTAGAACATACTTAAACTTTTCGTCTGACACTCTTCAGAGTAGAAAACTTCAGAACATAGATCGAAAACTCTACGCTAGGAATTATTAATATCCAGTTGTGGATCGAAATAGGCCAATCAGAGACGCAAGCACATGACTGTCGAGGTTGCCCGATCAGTGCCGCTTCGCTTGCCTATTGAAAATGTTACCAATGGAGTTCTAAGGTGGAAGCAAAATCCTTCTGTCTACCATTTTTAGATTTTTTACCACAAAAAGATTATTTACAAAAATCCTGAATACAAATCTATTTTTTATAATAGTTTTAGATGCAAAAGGTAACTGATTTATAAAAATTGATATGCAGTTTGGTGGAATCCATTTCCTTTATCTTTACTGTCAGCTATGTTCCTCCATATTAGATAGTCTCTTTGGAAGTTATGCCTTTTCTTTGGATTCGTTTTTTGTCAAATTGCATCGCATTCAAAGTTCTAACCAAAGCTCCACAATAAATCATACCCAGAAAGGTTAAACATCTAGTCTACAGGATGCCAGGTTACTTTCTCAATAACCTCTTCATTTGTCAGTAGTCTATTCTCGACCTTTTGTATGAGATTTGCAGTAATGCTATGTTGTCTGTCCATAGCACTCATGATGACATCCAAAAGTTTGTGTCCCAAAAAAGAAATCCAGAATTTTCATGAAACTAAACGCAAATTCGAAACATTTCTACTCTTGAGCTTCGTTAGTACATACCTCAGTTTTCTCGTGACGGGCTCATTCAGTCTAATATCAATTTTTTTGCTAGTTTTGTAAGATGACTTTGCTAGTTTACTTTGCTAGTTTACTGTAGGTTGACTTTGGTAGGTAACATATTTATTGTCGTATATCAAACACAATGAAAAACACAAGGGCTAAATGAAACCCTTGTGGACCTCCAAATTTCGCCCCAAATTCCGCGTTCCTCAACCAGGGGCATAGGTAGAGGGGGTTTAGCCGTCATTATTTGCCAATAAGTTTGCAAATTTGTCGACCAAGTACCCCTACATGGCAAAAAACTTCTCGTTCTCGCAATATACTTTTTTCAAAGGGGGTGTCTGTCACACCCCCATACGCCTTCTTTTTACGACTGGCCTGACCACAATCATCAAATATATAGTGGAAATTTTATCATAGCTTTGAAGTGGGAATTCAGTAGTTCTGATTTTTCGATATAATCAGTTATCAAACATTTTTCTTCACTTATAAAAAGATGAATCTTTCCATTTTTACTTTAGCTTCCTACTTTCCGAAAACCAGCGCTAGTAGCTGCATTGTAGAATTGTTCTTTCCTTTATTTTCCTATCCTTTTCTTTATTTTCTTTTTTAACTTTGTTGTGACCAGGACAAGGCATACATACAATTCGGTGACCGCAAACCGCAAACTGGAGCCAAGCTGAACTGTATCGATGGATCGACAATATGAAGAAGGTGGAAACTATAATCACTGCCAAAAGTCTTGGAACACTAACGTCAGTAGCGTTCAGCCACCCCCCTCTCCACCTAAGAACGATGTTAGTTTCCTTTTCCCGTTATTAATTTTAGTAGATTTTTTAATTTGTAAAGTTTTTGGCACGGCCCCTGAAAATCAGTCATGACTGACGGGGCTACCGTGCATAAATAATTTTAAAATAAAAAAAAAATGATTCACTATAGAAAAAAAGAAGGGGTTGTGGATCACGCTTTTTCGTGTCCTTGTATGATATTTTTCTATACTTTCACGTGATTGTAAACAACTCCGTGCGACACCTGCATGAGCCCTTTGTTTTCAGCCTCGATTTTGTTCAGAGGCCAGTTTTAAAAAAGCAAAATAGAAAAGATTCTTTTTATATTTGTATGGTTAATAACTTCACACGGAAGCTGTTTATAATAGTTTTACCTTAAAAAAATTATCTGGAATTTATCAAGATCGTAAATGACATGCCGGGACAAGGCTCATTTAGCGATCATTTGGTTTTTTGTGAGCTGAATTTCAAATGAGACTGACATAGGCCCAAAGGTTGACAAGGCCAGAATTGTTCAAGAAGGTTGTCAAGGATGATTCCAACCATTGGCATAGTATTTGTCATCGTATTTTGGTTAATTGTCTTCTTGACTGACAGGATACTTTCGGTAAGTTATTTCTAAGACAAGTTTCGTCAACTCAACCCAAGTTGGCAATTGGCATTGAAAGACGTAGACAATACTTGGTAATTATCGGTTGCTAGGTTTAAATAGAAAGAAACTTAGTGTCAAATAAGTAGAAATTCTTATTGCTAACATTTCATTGTAAAGGCCTAACACGCAAAGTCAATCCAGTACCTCTACACAGGCCCCCAAAAAATGTTGCCTTGTCCTTATTAGAAAATGTAAGCAATTGCAATACTTTCTTACCAATATGTGGTCCCACTGAGAAGTAATCTTGAAGTAACAAAGCAATCAAGGGAAGACCAACAAACTACTTTGGCAACAAACTCATTTTTTTAGCAAGAAGTCATAAAAAATTTGCTGGCCAGCCCAAGTGGTAATTTTTTTCGTAATCTACTTTTGCTTTTTGGGATTATAAAGTGACTTTTCATAAAACTATTATATTAAGCTCTGATTTCTTTATTTTGAATTCATTTTATTTTAGTCCAGAAGATTTGTGGCTCAGTACAGAAAGTTACTGGAGAAGACTGGTATTACTGTATCATTTCTTCAAATTAAATCATACACAAAATATTTCAATAAATGGTTCCAACAAATTGGCAAAATCCACGGACCTTTAATGCAGTTATGGTTCAATGGAGGTGTGATATTTGGTGGCTTTGCTATGGTATTCTCAGTGTATATTCTTAGTAAGATGCTTTATAAAAACATGACAGAAGAAAAACCAGAACAGATGCTGACACCTGTTGTAAGTATTTTTCATTCAATAACTTATGTAGATATTATCAGTGCTTTTAAGTTATTTTGTAGTTGATGGTATTAAGAAGCTATGTTTTAAAAAGCATTTTCAAGAACGCTACTTCCTCTAAAAGGGCCCTGGGTGCACAAGTCTTTGATAAAGGTAGACACTTTCAAAATTTTTACCTCATTTCACTCAGTTAGTTTGTCATCAAAAATTACTATTTGCAAATCAAATAGAAAACATTGAAATGGCTTTGAAAAATGGAAGGCTTTGCCTGTCTCTCTACAAGCTAGTCTCATTGTTCAAGGAAAGGTTCATGCCATGAAGATGGATGCTAGACAAGCAAAAGTTTTAAAGGATGAGCTAACAAGCTTAAAAAGTTCCCATTTTGAACTTACATATAAAAGAAAGTTATGACAAAAGTTTGATATTTTTCCTCTACTGTTTGTTAACAATCAAGATTTAAGATTTTTTAAAGATTTAAGTATTCTTTTTTGGGAGGGCACATTTTTAGGGTAGGCACTCTTTTAAGATATTGATGGTTTCAGGGTGGGAGGGGGGGGGGGGGTGGTGCTTTTAGAAAGTGGGTGCTTTCAGAGGAAATATGGTATGCAAATAAAATGTGTGTAAATAGAATGAGACTTTAAGTATTTTGAAATCTTTTACAAGGAAGCAATGTCAAAGTAACATTGATTAATATGTTAGAAAAAGATTTGAAATCGATATGCCTATATTTCTTATTCAGTCACAAAATTGCCAACATCTACCATCTAGTAACAAATTTTCCTTGATTTTGTAGATACCTGGAGTCAATATTCCATGGCAACATTTAATTTACTACTTTATAACCCTGGCTGTTGGGGGAACACTGCATGAAATGGGCCATGCTATTGCAGCTGCAAGGTTTGCAATCTTTAAATCATCAATTAAAAAAGCCTTTCTTCCAATTTTCTGTGGACATTTTCTCTAATATCAGTAAATCATATCAGTATATCAGTTTCTTTATTGCTGTTTTCTGTTTTTTGTTAAGCTAAACTCACATTTTAATTATAGTTTTATTATGATACACAAAAAAGGAGGTATTGAGGAACCCTCAAACTTAAGACCTGTCATTCTCCAAATGGTCCCTCTAAAAATCTCTTGACTTTGAGGTTTTTTATTTGATTTCCACAAACATAATGGTATCATCGAGCATCAAATTCAAAAGGGTTTCACCCATCAAATGTCAGGTACACTAGAATACAGTGTAATGATGAGCCATATAATCGATAAAGCTTGTGAATAAAAGAACAGCCTCATCACATTGTTTAATGTAAAATATGAACGGCCTCATCAAATAAATTTGTTACCCCTGCTATTTGTGTTAAACGTGAAGTATTCAAGGTGATTGCCTCAGCCCCCTTTTATTTAATTTGGGATTTGAAACCTTTATTCATTGCATAGAGGAGTAGACAAACGCACAACCTTTGGTATTAAAAATTCCTCAACACAAGACATTCTCTATAATTCAGCCAAAGCTCTTCATCAATAATGAAATGGTCCCTCTTGTCATAAATGGATAGTCTTTTTAGTATCTCGGGCATCATTTTGATTTTCATGTTTGTTAATCTTTCTATCAGTTCCCTAGGTATCTGTGGTCTCTCCTGCTCCTATTCCGAACCATCTCCGCTTCATGATCTCCAAACTACCCAACTTAGCTATATGTACTACCTATTACATTTTCTGCCGCAGGAACAATTCTTGGAATAATCCTGAACTTCTTCAGTTCTAATGATCTCTGCTACTGACAACTTCTTAAACAAACAAAGACGAATATACTTTTTTCTTTTTTGTCTTTCTTATTTCATTTTGTTTGTACTTGTAATAGTTTTTTTCTTTTCAAAGCCAGGCTAGCCAATTGCAAATTACCTTTGTTATGGAGAGATTTGTAATGTATTTAAATTGAAACTTTGAAGTTGCCAGATCAAACCCAGTTGCATAGCTGAAAATATTTGAATCTGAAATCACTAAGAGAATTATGTTTCATCATTTATGATGATTCCTGTTTACAGTGTGCTCGTTTACAATTTTTCTTTTCCAGGGAAAATGTCCGTGTTCTTGGCTTTGGTTGGTTCATTTTGCCAATTTTTTGCGGGGCATATGTTGAACTCCAGACTGACCATCTACAAGTGATTTCAGCCTTTCGCCAACTGAGGATTTACTGTGCTGGCGTCTGGCACAACTGCATCTCTGCGTTGATTGCCGCAGGCCTTTTTTTTGTACTACCATTCGTCTATTTGCTGTTTTATTCGACTGAAGGTGGAGTTGTTGTATCGGATGTTTACAAGGTTTGTATAAAGTTTGTTGTTTTGAAATTGTGTTGAGTACTTTTTTGGAATTGAGATTTGCACAATGGCTTTCTCTGATTCTAGTGGAAAGTATCGAGGACAGGATTTTCTTTCTCGCCTTCTTATTAGTCTCATGTATCTCATTTGCTATCAGGATGTAATTATTCTGATTTTTCATCCACTTGGAAATGGCAGAAACCTTTGAAGTAGGACCAGGGGCACAGGGGACATGTGCCCCCTATTTTGCAGAAACAGTTGTAAATTGCCTATTTGCAGTCCACAGAAATGCCCCTGTTTGCCTATACGTAGCCCCACTTTTAAATGTATTTTACATCTATGGCAGAAATATAAGATCTCCATGCAAGTTCCACCCTTTCCATGCCTTGCCCCCAGAGCCTGAAAGTATGGTGGTTTTGTAATCAAAGACCACAAATTTGGTTAATGAAAGAAGTTAAAGAACCATGCGCAAGCACAACATTTTTTCTTAAAAAGACTGAAAGGAATAAGATATTTAGGAATAAAATGTTTAGGAATTAAATGTTGAACTGAAAGGAATAAAATGCGGACATAGTCATATTGTGATCTTTCTTGAGGCTCTTCATCATCTTGAAATTAGTTTTTTGTTTTACGAGATTCTGATTATTGATATGCAGATACTTTAGTGCTTTTGCTCTCAATTTGCTCTGTTTTTCACTTGTCTGAGGTTCGCAACACGTGCCCAAAATACCACTTGAATGACTGTGTTGCCTAGAAACCGCTCCTTGTTTTGGTTTGCTTCTATGCTGTATTATCTACTAATCAAAGTTATATAAAGCAGTTTAACTTAACTAGTCATGAAATCGTTTACTTCAAAACTCTTGTTTGCCAGGAATCTGTTGTTTTTGAAACATTACCTCGTGGCAGCGTCATCACTACAATCAACAGCTGCTTGGTGAAAACAGTGCCTAGTTTTGTTACCTGCGTCAATGATGCTTCGCAGAAAGGAAATCTCGGATATTGCCATTCGATGAATGCCATTATCAGGAGAAACACGTCAACCCAGCGTAAGGGCTCATGTTTTTGAGTGATTTTTGGTTTTGTTAAGCATGGCTAAGAGAAACCTTTAAGGACTGCTTGAGAGACAAACATTGATTTTGCCGAAGTTTCTAGAGAGGGAATTTTAGGCACAGTAACACAGATCAGAAAATTCACAGGAGGGGCAAGATATTTAGGTTTTCTGTTGAAAATCCAATAAGCATTTCATTTTTCATAAACGCTGAGCATAGCATAACGACATTAGAACTGAAAAAAAAAACAGAATGTGAAATCTTATCTTTTTTATTTTTTTGTCAAAGGCGTTCTTAATTAAACTTTTTGAAGATTTTCTGCTCTTCTCCTCAAAAAATGCATTTTTAAGTAGCATGACCTTATTGAAAGAGACTGACAATTTGATTCAGAACGACGGAAAGAAATCTTTTTTTTCAGCTTGAAAATATTTCCTCTTACAATGTAGCCGACAAGATCAGAAGTTTCTAACAAAATAACTGTTTGGTTTACCATTTTGTGATAAAGACTCTAATCTTAGTAAATGTAGTTAGCCATTTTGTTGCTAGAAAAAACCAATTTTCTGCCATACCAAGGAAATTTTAACCTTCTCGGGTTGCTTTGTAGATTGAGGTGAATGTTCTTATGCGCATGTTTTTATTTTCACATCATTGTTGTAGATTTATCTTGGAATGGACACGAGCCCGAATGCTGTGGAAAAGATTCCCCTTCAAAATTTTGTTTTTCTCATACAATCGATTCTGTCCTGGTAAGATCCAGTTTGTTTTATAATGCAAGCTATAAATGACATGTTTCTTCTTACTGGTCAACCATATTGTTTCTTATATCAACATGATCATACCAACATGACGTACCCAGGACAATTGCCCACTTTCCCTCGTGCTCCCTCTCTCGGTGGGCCTGTGCAAATAAGTGACGTTGAACTTTTAAGAACTCTTTGTAATGCGCCACTGAGAATGACAAAGCATGCTGCTGGAGAGCTGTCTAAGCCACTGTGCTACCTAGTCAACTTAAGTCTTCAAACATCACTGTTCACAACTGTAGTAAAAAAATCTGGCAAAGTAACACCAATCTTTAAATCAGGAGATCCCTCAAATTTAGATAATTACAGACCTATAACAGTTACCCCCGTTTTATCCAAAACCCTGGAAAAGGTCGTCTTTGACCAGCTGTCAAATTACCTTGAGTCAAATAAGCTATTATGCCCACATCAGTTTGGGTTTCGTCAAGGAAGATCATTGCAGTACGCAGTAACTCTGCTAATAGACGAGATAAGACAAAACATTGACAAAGGGCTCTGCACTGGTGTAGTATGCATCAATTTTCGCAAGACCTTTGACTCTGTATGCCACGTGACACTACTTCAGAAGTTACCACATTATGGTATCCGAGGCGATGAACTTGACTGGATATCTGACTATTTTTACAATAGAAAGCAGTTTGTTTCTTACGAGAATGTCAATTTTATGGCGAAAATATAGATTGTGGTGTACCACAAGGATCAATTCTAGGTCCACTCCTCTTTGAGTTAATGATAAATGATTTTGATCAGGTGCTCCTCAAGACCACACAATCTTGTACGTAGGTGGTACTGTTGTATATTGTGTTGCAAAGAACTCAAAGGAAATTCCTAAATCATGATCTGAGGAATTTAAAAGACTGTCTTGATCGCAATAATCTTTTTATAAATCTGAAACAGGGCAAAACTGAATATATTATGTTTTTCAAAAAATATAATATCTGGCTTATTGTGGTCTAAAGTTTTATCCATTTCAACGTTAAGTCCCATAGTAAACGTAACATTAACTTTAGTCCAACAGTAACTATATGAGACTGCCCTTCTCACTGCGAATAGACTAATCGCAGTGAGACATGCTTGCGATAAACAGTTTTGATACCAAAAAGAAAAATGGTCATTTTGGTCTTTTTTCCTATTAATGGTGGAGTTTGTATAGTAGGTGAGAATCGCAATGATGTATAAACCCAAGCTTTGCCTCTATTTCAGACTTTGCTTTGGTTCCATTTTAGACTCACTCATGTTTGCGCGCCAGAAAATTTGTTGTCAACGACTCCCCCTGCTACAAAAACAGTGACTGCAGTGACCCAAAGGCTGGGATTTGCGTTGTGCCCTTTACCAGCAAAGAAAATAGGTTTTTAAAGTTAACACACACACTGGGACAGGATGTGCTTTTCGTTGGAAACCCCTACGAACTATTAGCACATGGTATGTTTTTTGAGAATCTCCTATCCTTCTTTGCCTATTGTCCATCCAGGTGTTAGAAACTGCTTTATATTAATTTTACAATTTACAGTCTTCGTGAATGTTTCGTAGTTAAAGCTACAAACATCTAAAGTTTTATTTTTGGGTGTTGGAAATTCTAAATGAGAAAACGAGCTGTTTTTTTTCTGCGATTGATCAGGTCCTCCGTCGCAGTGCAAAGGACTCGGAAACGAATTTATCAAAATATGACCTTATTAGGCCAGTTATAGGAAATGGAATTGACAATGAAATCCACATCCATCTGTTTCCCAATGTATGCAGGACAGGTGGATGATTGACCAGGGGCTGCCTCTAAGAGTCGAAAATATTCGTTGGATCTCAACATCAAATCTCGGCAAATGATTGCCTCACTCAGACAAAAGTTTTGGTACCAGGAAATTCAATCGTTTGTCGCTATGCACGAGTTGGCCATATCTTGGTACACCAATATATGCTCTCATTTGTCATATTTGAAATAAACGTAATCTTAGATACTTTGGTTATACGTTTCGTAAATGGAAAATTCCATCACATGGCAACTTATGATAGTCCTCGATAAAACATTTGATATTTTGCATTCTATTATAAAAAAAGAATTGATGAAGATAAAGAAAAAGAATATAGAAAAAGTTGAAACTTATGGTCATTGTTGCTGTGAAAAGTGAATCACGAGCTTACCCTAGTCGCTGATCTTGTTCTTCTTCATATTTCTTTTTAGTTTCTGTGAGTGACTACGTACCAAAGTCCAGTTTCATCCCCTTGGACATTCCAGATTACATTCAAACACTACTTGTGTATCCTTTTCTTGGAGAGTGTTTCTGTTTCTACAAGTCCTTGATTGTTAAATAGATTGCTTTTCATGTTCAAGCATTTCCTAAAGTAACAAAGCTGGAAAATATTTCGAATTGATGATTTTTGGCTCATGATTCCCGACATGTTACGTAGATTTCCGAATTCCACCGATGAGTATGACACTTAGAATGTGTCTACTCTGTCCAACTTTCTAGATTTTGTATAAGATAATGTTCTCATACAAGAAGTCCCTGTATACAAGGTTGGTTGTAAATGGCTTTGAAAAAAGCAAACATTTAGTAAACTAAAGCTTTTCGTCTGACACTCTTCGGAGTTTAAAACGTCAGAACATAGATCGAAAACTCTACGCTAAGAAATATATATACCCAGTTGTGGATCGAAATATTCCAATCAGAAACACGAGCACATGACTGTATAGGTTGACCAATCAGTGCCGCTTGTATACCGTACTTGAATCTGATTTTCTGCTTCGGTTTATGTCTCATGTTCCCTCCTTAATAACGTATCCAGATATTTCGCTTCACTATCCGGTGCCTTGGCCATACTCAATATGATACCTTGTTACTGCTTAGATGGTCAGTGGACTTTGCTGGCGTTCATGGAATATTTTCTAAAAAGATTAGTAAAAAGTGAAGTTGTCAGGATAGCAATGTACCACGTGACTTTACTTCTTGGAACGTGTTTGTTACTTTTGAATCTTGTGTTTGGTCTCTGGAATTTAAGGGGTCAAGGAATTTTATCTTCGGTGCCACAAAGTGGCGATAGTAGCTCGTAGATTATATTTTTACCTCATAACTGTACATAGAGCATTTGTATTATTTCATTGCATTAAATACAAACTTTGCATCCATTTTTTTTTGTGTTCTTTTCAAGTTGATTTTGATTGCCTTAGAGTGAGACCAGATATCCCGTAACCCGAACTGCATATCATCTTCAGTCGCCTTAAATGGTGGGCCTACGTTACTTATTGTACGTTACATAATAAGAGAGATCCTGTGTTGCCCTCCGAACCCATTACTGTTTTTACCTTGCTCGTTAATTTATCAAGCTCCGGTTCAGATCCTGTGCAAACGGTTGTTCTGGATGTGATCGGATACATAAAACTGGTCGGACCATTCGACAACCCTCCAGTTGTTTTACAGCGGCTCCCTGACTCTGTCGCCCACCCAAGGCACTTTACCAAGATGTAACCAATACATATTACCATTCAAAAAAAGCTTTTTGAAGCGACCCTTCAATGTTAATTGTTAAGCTCTTATAATTTTCAAATAATTTTCAAAGCAAAACTATATTAAAAAACGATGAAAACGAGAATTTTTTGAAAAACTATTTAGGGAGGATATCATCTCATACAAAAATCTCTCAGCTTTTCACCTTCGGAAAAACCATTGTGCACGTTGGCTTTTCCAGGGCAAGCTGGTTACATTACACAGGTACTATGTAGCCAGATCACTGAGGTGACGAGAGGATCGCCCTTTTTACCTGTGTTAGGCAAAGTTTTAAGTTAAATTTAGGAATTAATTTTGGTTGAAGCCCTCTCAGTTCCCCTACGTCTTATTTTGGGATGTTGCTGCCCAAGGCACCAGAGCTGTCTGTGGAATGAAACCTAGCTGCATATGAAACACGAGGTTAGAAAATGGAGGCTAAACAAACAAGATGCAAAGTTTGCACATGCAACAGGCGATTGAATAAACATTTGCTGCCGTCATTATGCTTGCACCATGAATTGAATTTACTACCTACAGTAGTATAGGACGGGTTGCTTTGATGTCAAGAGAACCGTGGCATACACAGCCTTACATCTTTAACGACGCTGATTTCGCAGGAGTAAAGTGCCGGGGGATTTTGTATCTATTGCGATACAATGCAGATATATTTTCCTTACTACATTCCATATGTTTAAGCTTTGGGTAAGGTTATTGTAAAAAAATTAAGGAAGTATCCGATAAAGGTTTTTTAAAGCGTGAGACTTTAACACGTTTTATTGGTCAATGGGGATGGCTCCATTTAGACTTAAGTTTCCACGTCTTTCTTTGAAAAAATACACTCTTTTTTTATAAGAACCAGTAAATTTCAGTTCAGGCTGACTGTTCTTAATTTTTTCGAAAATCTGAGGCTGGATTGTTCTTAATTTGTTCTTAATTTGTTCTTAAATTAAGAGGGTGTAAGCAGTGCTATTGCTAGCTTTTTCGCTCTAAGGAGGTGTTTAGGCCTCATTTGCCAACAAAGTGAGTGAGACAGCCTTAATTTGCTGACAAATTTGAATATTCACCGAAAAAGCACCCACACATCGCTAAAAATCCTCGATTTTGAGAAAAGACGTTGTTCAAAATTGCATTTTGAAGAAGCTCAGCCTCAGCTTGTTCTTAATTTGTTCTTAACTTTTGACCAGTTTTGAGGCTCGTGTTCTTATAAAATTGTTCTTATAAAAAAAGAGTGTATGTTTAGTTTAAAGCTTCGAAGACCGTGAAATCCATGCAAACAAAAGCTAACAAGAAAAGTAAATATTATCCAGTGGTGGCGCCAGAGGGGGGGGCAGGGGGGGCTACAGCCCCCCCGTCGGAGGAGGCTAGCCCCTCCGTCGGAAGATAAATTATGCTTGAATTTTTTTTGTCGGAGCGAATTTTTTAAGTTTTGGCGGAAATAGAAATTTCTAAAAGGACTGTTATCAGAATTCAGGAAGCGTAGAATTGCTCTGTGAAACAATTTTGATTCTTGGACTTGAATTTTCGATATGTAGAAGTGCGTATTCCACCGCTTAGGTCTGTTCCTATAAAGTTACGTTGTGTTCCAGTTTTCCTTAAGTTCAGTTGGTTGCTTTTTATTTAAATTCATACTTTCCAAAGATAGGCCCTACTTGAATTGGCAACGTTTGATGAGTTGTAAAGATTTAGAGTAGTTTTAAGCTTATCTAGAGGCAGCTTTCAAAAAAAATTTCCAGGGACGCCGGAGAAGGGGGGCGCGGGGGGGCAAGCGCCCCTCCTGCCCTTTGCTAGGAGGGGCAAGGGAGGGGGCAAACGTGCCCTTAGTAATATGTCAAAAAACGTAGTAAAAAACACGATTACACCATTTTGATAGCATTTTTAGCCAATCTAATGGGTGTAGCCACCAAAATTTTCCCGGGGGAGTACCCCCGGACCCCCCGAATTTTCGGCTCGCAACGCTCGCCTTCGGTCTCCAGTACCCTTACAATTCCTTGTCGCCCCCTAGCCCTATCGTTCTCTAAAAAAATTAGCCCCTCCGTCGGAAGTGCTAGCCCCTTTGTCGGAGGAAACCTAGCGCCACCACTGATATTATCTTATGAATCAAAATCTGAAAGAAGCATATACAGGTAAACACATGGAAACGTGCAACAGAAATGGAAATATCTTTACAGGTGTCTCGTCATGGAACTGAGGCAACAGATGGCGTCCACTTTGGCCTGGCCTAAGACTGTCAATTCATCAAAAGAAGGTGCAGATTAACTTAGTTTGGTTTAACAACTGCTCACAATGGAATGGATTCTTTCAGCCACAATAATTTTCCTTTGGGTTATGTTCGTTTGGGAGTTACTCCTTGCATTTCGACAGGTATGTGCCTTTCTTTTTATATCACCTTTGTCTACCTACCTCTAGGTTTAGGGGAACTTGCTTATAATGAGCACCCTTTCCAGCAGTGCCAACAACCCCTCCGGCAGACGACCCAGCCAACATTTTCTACGAATGTCGCATAAACACGGGCACTTTTTGTAGACAGTGATCATCCCTCTCTCTTCTAAGGAGTTCTTGTCGTCTCGTCTGTTTAATCAGCATATCAAATATAACAAGACATTTTACATTTGAAAACTGTGCCATCGAAAACCATCAGCGATCATCCCTGATCATGGCAAAAGTAAAAACCGTTTGACTTTCTCAACGCTTCCTGATGAGCATAGCAAAAATAACAATAGGTCAAGAATATTATGTAATAACTTAGGAAAAGGGAGGCCAGTTTCACTAAAGCAAGGATATTCCACTAATTCGTATGAATCAACGAAAAGGCTGTAATTATTCTGTTAGATTACTTTGCTGCACAACAGCTTGCAGAGGTAGAACGTGGATAAGGTTGGCAGTTGTGGAGAAGAAGATTTATAATCTTCTTCATTTGCCAATATAGAAGGGGTGTACACTTTGGATCTCCAGATGTTTTGTTTCAACTGCATGTTGGATTGCTGGAGAACTTAGAAAACCTTTAAAAGGCAGAAATGTTTGATAAACTGAACAATTTGAACCTTCTGGCTAAAATTTTGAAAAAATTTCCCCAGATCCACCCTGATCTCTAATCCACCCTGAGAACTACTGCAAGCCCTTAGAACCCATTGTGTTGCAACGTCCTCTCCCAAAGAGAAAGACATTTGATTGAGCCCATTCATTGATCAAAATGTATTAGATGGTGATGTGATGCAAATTTCCATCTATACAATACATTTCATTGTATGTTTTTGCTTAGCAGAACATGTAGAGCTTTAGTATAATTGACATGGTAAAATTTTAGGGTTTGTTCCTTTCAAAGTTGACATAGTTGCTCTGCTCCCTGGGGGCTGAGCTACCATCATGGCTTTGCCCTTGAACATGAGAGAGGTCCCCAAACCCCTTGCTGAGTATATTTAATGTGTGACTTCATCTTTTTTTCTGCATCCACCTCTGCCCTGACCTGACTATTGGGGGCCATCGCTGAATTCCAGGGAAGTCATAGACCATCAGAGATACTATGCATCAGGGATCATCAAAGATGGATTATGATATATAAAAAACTAGGCTTGAAGATCAATGCTCTTGATTATGCAACTAATAATGATCCTGTACCTCTCTCTTACTAGCTATTGGCTTTAACTTTATGCTTGGACTAGGTATCAAATGTGCCTGGTAACTAACATCTACTATACAATGTGGCCTATCAACTACAGAATCCTTTCAAATTACTCTAACTTCCAGTTTGGCTTCAAACACCTTAAATGTCATGTACTGCAAATGTTTTTCTTCTTTATCTTTTAATCATTTTCTACCTATGTTATAGCTACAATTCTGAGTTTTTGTTTATTGAGTTTTGCATCTAAGCTTGCATTTGTATATTGTTCGGGAAGGTATTTTATCAAATTGTCTTTATTTCCAGTATCAAGTTTACAAGAACACCAAGGAAATTCCGTCAGAACTAAAAGCACATTTGAAAACAGAAACCTTTGAAAAGTCAAGATTATATGAAGTTGATAAGTCAAAGCTTGGCTTCATGTCAAGTACTTATTCTCAAATCGAAGCAACAGTAAGTTGGCATTTTATGATTTAATTTTCTTCCCTTGTAGTGTAAGAGCAGAACACGTTAAGAGGCACTAATGCAAAAATTGTAATCATTGAGTGATATCCCGAATGCTTGGATGTTGGTTTATGTAAAGATTTTGTACTTTGTGGGAACAAAATTTTTGTGTAAAATGAGACAGGGGCAGAAATATGGGGTATGAATTGGATGAAAGCTAAGGTGCAAGAAATTGTGTGAGCATCAGTGGCGGACACTTGGGGGGGCGAGGGGGGGTGACTGCCCCCAATACTTTAGAGGACAATGGTCTTTTGTTCTAGAACAATGGAACATGTGATGTCATCTTATTAAAACAATAGGCTTGCCCCCCCAATATTTGATCAAGTGTCCGCCCCTGGTGAGCATGTGGTAACACAGGAACAAGATTTGCCCATTTATAACGACAACAAAACCGAAGAAGCATCTTTTACTAACACCCCTATTACAACGGGCCATCACATCCTCCATCTTCCTTTACAAGCCAAGGAAAGAAACATTAGCCACCAGTTGAACTAGTCAGGGCAACAAGCCCCAACTGAGAACTGCCAAATGATTTCAAAACCTTTTTTTCTGCGAAGCAGACCAGAAAAGAAGTAGGATATCAAAAATGTATGTCCCAATTTTTAAAATCTCAAAACTTTACTTCCACAGGGGGTACCGGCAAACAAAATATATTTTCGAATACCTTGAGCCCCCAACCTGTGGCTCATTAATTATTGTGGAAATCTTTGGCTGCAAAAATTTGTGTCAGTGCCTCTTTAATCATTGCACGGAGAAAGAGCCCAACAAGTAACAGATTAATACTAATGTATCAAATTTTGCAAGCATTTGATTCAAATGTTTTAATCGAGAAAAGTCAAAGAGATATATGGTTTTTATAAATATCATTATGAAAAGGAAATTTCTGTTTCTTTTGACATCAAATGTTAACAAACAATAGTATTACCTGTTACAACTAGCAATGGAATAGGAAATGGTTGTGCAGGAAAGGAACAACAGATAGCGTATAATAGCAAGAATGATAATTTTTACACAACATTGTCGTACAAAATTTGTGTTACGAATGCGCTCATTTTTTAAAAGAAACACTATAAGAAACGGCAACTGGGCAATCAGAGAAAAATTAAGAAAGTTTCAGAAATAATTCGTTTTTGCCCTCCCATTACCTTTTAAATAACATTGTCCTGCTCTTTTTCTTTTGGAATAAAGATGAGTTTCGTTGAATACTACTCATTATAGCTGTGTTTGTAATTTTAAGGAGTAGTAATGCACACAAAAGAACTGTCTTCTTAAGATAAATCATGTTAACAAGTAGACAAGGTAATATATTTTTTGGCTTATATATACTCAAATATAAAAAGATAAACAACAAATTCTGCAAGGGCTAAATAGGCCATGCAGCCAAACCAGCAGGGGTCTTTCTTAGCCTGCATGCTTTTTATTCCTCGTGAGGCCTGGGTATAAACTGGGTCCTCATGTCTTGTTCATCAGACAAATTATCATACTTTTCTTGCAACTTTTGCAAGTGTCATGTGTGAGAACTTTTTACTCCAACACTATTGTTTGCAATTTGCTTCCCATTTAGTTTCCCTTATAACATTCCAAGTTTTGATTGGTAGTAAACTGGGCTTTTAAAAAATATTCAAAGATGTGTGTATAATATTTTGAGGCAAAAAATATTTATTTAATAATAGACAGGAACAAAGCAAAACAACAATGAGAATCCAATATGTTGTATAGTAGAATTTTAAAGAAGGCGTTGGTACACACCAAGAACTGTGTTTAAGCTTATGCCAGTTTTAAAATTATGTGTTATCTTTTTAACTGATGTGCGGGAAACTAATAGGGCGACGAAAAACCAGAAATTTTTTCTATATTTTTAGCTATTGTTATGTGCTTCACCAGTCTGGTCCACCACAATGGATCACCATTATTATAAAGTGCGAGCCTATCACTCTGAAGATCTGTTGTGAGGACCTTTGTATGCAATAAAACTTGGACCAAATTACCGCAGCATCGGGCTGCCTTTTTTCTAAGCAATATTTTTAAAAAACTTGGGCATAAGGCACAACTCGACCAAGCACACCATAACAAAAGCTGAATATTATCCTTTAGTTGATGAATAATAATCAGAACAAATGGATTTAGAACAATAGAAAGCAGAGGCAGTAAATAAAAAACTTGTCATAAATAAATTACCTACAGCATACTTAAATAATGGGGCATATAAACTTTAATTGCAGTTTTTCTGTGCACATTTTAGCTCATTCTGATGTTTGGTGGGATTCCATTTTTATGGGAACTGGCTGGGAGCATTATTGGAAACTTTGGATTTGGTTCAGAATATGAGGTATGTAACACACCACTTCACAGCACATATGCTAGTCCAAGTATTCTTGTCTCAAACATAACTCATAAATTTCTGATAACATAATTCTATGATATCATACATTCTATAGTTTTAGTCTGATCCACCTATTTGTTTGATGTCCATAAAACACAATAGACAGTTTTTTAAATTTGGTTTGTAAGGAAATTTTGGTTTCAGGGTAGTTTTTTAAATATTTTATAACAAAATTTTATTTGTAGAACAGGACAGTTTAAATTACAACTCAGTGTTCCATGCTTATAGTTATCATTAGGCAGCTGTCCCCTCCCCACCATGATAGATGTAGCTCAAAATTGGAACTTGAAACCGTTCTGTTGTATATAGGAGAGCATGAAAACAATTGAAACTGAAATTGCATGCACCGCTCTGTCTATATGGCATCCAGCTCAATAAAACAGGGCAATAAACAGTAATTCTTGTTTTTTAACAACATAACCTTATCTTATTAGACTTTTCAGATTTTATATATAGCACTTATGTTCCTCTCTGTTGTAACATACTTTGGTTCTGTATTATTTAGAGTTCAATTCTGTCCTTTGATATATACATGATATATACAATATATATACATGTTATTATATTTTATTTGATATCTTATTTTATTTATTTGATATTTTATTTGATATTTGATATTTTATTTTATTTGATATTTTATTTGATTATATTTTATTTGATATTTTATTTATTTGATTATGTTTGATATCTCCTGAAGAGTGAGTTACTCACGAAACAGGCTTGTAGAGATAAACCATGTAGTTTTACTTTCTTCAATCTATGATATACATGTTATTATATATATTTATATTTTATTAGTCATTTACTGTTTGTCTTTTGCGCAGATAACCCACTCTATGATGTTTATGGTATTATGTTTGATATACAGTACCATAACAAGTCTACCATGGAGTCTGTATGGAACTTTTGTTGTAGAGGAGAGTCATGGCTTTAATAAGCAAGTAAGTAACGCCCAGACAACACTCTTTCAGAAGCACTCAGTAAACTTAAAGAAATGTAGCCCAACAGAGGTGGTCCATTGCTTTAGAAGTTCCATCTTGACATCACTTCTCAGCAGTCAAACATCTTCAATTTCAATTTCAATAATATCTAAAAAGTTTCTTGGGTTAAGGTTGCCAAAGGCATTAGGCAGAATCAAATCCTATAGATAGTGAATCTTGATGTGTTCTGCGTTTGGTACTCTGGTGTTCATCGTATTTTGTTGTAGTTCTAAAAACATCCATCTGTTTCTAGGATTTTTTAACTTCAGCTGCTCTTTCTGATTTGCTCAATGTCATTCGGTTTTGCTGAACATGGTGCTTTTGATTTTTTTTATTCATGTAGAAACCAAAAATAATCAAGCAAAATGCCGAGCAGGTGTCTTGTCAAACAATAGAGATATTGAAAAGTTCTACTAAGAAATGTCAACTAGGAGTAAATTTGACTAAAAAAGACTGTACAGAGCTATGAAATACCAGAAAACATGGCAAAATGTCCTTGCAATTTGACTTGACCCAGTGCTATGCAGTTTTGATTGTAAATCTGAGAGCCATTTCCTGTAGTTAAAACTGATTTTGACAGGCTTAAAGAGCAGATTACATTGTGTAGTGTGGAAGTCCAGCTGCACATGCACGGAAAACGTTTGCAAAAGAATTTTGAATAAATGACAGGAAAAATTGAATTTTCTTCTTTTTCAAGAATTTCCCATTCCATTCTCAAGAAATTCTGAGTTTATTTCAATTTTTCAGAACCAGGTGATAGGCCAAGCCATAACGTACAAGGTCGCTGGTTCGAGTACTACCCTGTCTATGACAATCGCTCACAGTGTTTTTTCAGAAACTTGGATTTGTCTCAAATGTCTCACTAAAATGGTTGTTTTTATTCTAAAGGGAATCGTATATTGAAACCTCTTCAATGCAGCAAAAATTGAAAAGAAGGCTGGCTGCAAAACTGATTTGTCTCTTGTTTTCCTAGAAATTTGCAGACTTCTAAGGTTTCTTTGGCCTACCGCAAGCGTATGCCACAAGTTATGCAACTAACACAAATATAAACGTTTTACATTGAGGTCGAACGACAGAGAAACGTAAAAGCAATCTTGAGAATAAGACGTCTTTGCATTTCAAAATATCTTTCACACAACAGTCATCACAATATTATCACACAATAGTCATCATCCCCTCAAGACAAAACTTTGGACTACATTAAAAACAAAAAACAAAAACAGGAAAATCTATTTCCATCGAATCGTAAGAAGCAGAACCAGTAATTTCTTTGTGACGATGTGAAACTAGGGAGTAGTTTGAATGACGCACGTGGAAAGAGGTGTGCAACTAATAACTGCTGAAGTGAAAGTGTGGGAAGGTGAAAGATTTCAAAAATCACAATTGTTTTATGACAACTTAGGAATCTTCTGTGACAATTTGAGATCGAGACTACCGTAAAAGGTTTGATAAATTAGCCCCGTCAAGCCCCCGGCTTATTTACTTCTTTTTGGGTTTATTAGAGAGGCCTATTAGAATGGGAAGGTGTATTTAGTACAAGAACGTAAAATAAAACAATTTTTTACTTTTTGTTTTTACCTTTTTGTATGCTATAAGGCTTGTAATGTTTTTTTAAACAGGAATCAACAAATTGCTACATTCTATGTGCAATGTCCTACGGTCAGACCGTCAAGCTAGATGAATACTATGAACTTCAATCCAATTTCTCACATTTTTCCTTGCCGAGGATATTGCTTGAAATATGAGGGGAGGGTCTTTTAGGAAGGGCTTATCGAGAGACGGGGTTTGTGAAAAGAGGGTTTAACCTTAATACATTTCACAGTACTTTTTATGTGTTCAATGTATATTACAGTGTTTGCCTCCTTTGCAGACTCTGGGATTCTACTTCAAGGACCTGGTAAAGAGGCTGATCTTAACGTGCGTTATTTCACTGCCTGTAACGGCTGTCCTGATTTGGATCGTGAGAGTTGGCGGTTCGTACTTCTTTGTATATGCATGGGCATTTACTCTAGCTGTGTCTTTGGTAAGAAGTTTTGCTCCTCTCAGCTTCCGAGGATGAAAATCCAGCAGTATGTAGCCAAGTTATTGTAGAATGCTGCTGGAATCTGGGGGATGACGCAATTCGCGCCTTTTTTTAAATATCGCTTTTTCTAAGAAAGTTTTCACAACAAAAGTCTAGCAGGCAAATGTTTTTAACGTGGAGCCAATTGTATTTCAAACCTGAATTTGGAAAGGAATGTTTGGTGTATTTTTTGTGTATTTTTTATTGTAAGTTAAAAAGTCTTATGGTAGAATTGGTGTCGTGGAAGTTTTTTGAAAAATTAGAATAGCGTTTTGTTTGATATGATTATTTTACAGCGAAAGGATAAATAAAACAAACAAGTTAACCCGGCCCTATTTGTTAAAAGTTTTATAAGGTTTCAAAACGGATAAGGTTTATATCATATGGTAAAAATATACCAAAACACGAATTTTCTTGAATTTTTGCAAATATTATTTTGTAAAATTTAACTAGAAATAATAAGTTGATATATTGGTTAGATGTTTCGATTCGAAACTCTCGAAAACAAATCTCGCTACTTCCTTGGCCATCCGGTTTTAAGAGAATTAAAAGCAGAAGTATTCAACTAAAAAAGCCAAAGTTTCAAACATTCAAGAGAGCTGATACGGTCTCATATACCAATGCTGACAATCTCTTTTTGGACTTTGCTGGTCCTAATGTCAGCGGTAGATTACTGAATGTATGCGCTGCCAGCGGATCATAAAATTCCTGGATTCAGAAAATATATGCTTCGTTCATTCGCCGCTTCACAAATAAAACCAGCGCTGAAAATATTCGAGGCCTTGACTGCAGTTTTAAAAGTCACAAGTGTCTTGCTTAACCTTTTGTAGAGTTCTCTTGAACTCTAGATTATCACGAGCAAGATATGATTTTCATCACTAATGCCATCTTTTTGCGAAGAAAACAAGCATATTTCAAAAGGCGTGAGAGTAAGGGTTATTCTGCATGTGGTATTATGCCTCCCGACTGACCCCTGCTACGCGCAATACCCTTTAAACGATTTTCATTGCATATTATATGATTACAGTTTTTGATGACCATATACCACGATTACATCGCCCCCTGGTTTGACCGATTCATCCAACTGCCCGCAGGCGATCTTAGGTCGTCCATTGAAAAGTTAGCCACGTCAATCGATTTTCCACTGACCAAAATTCTGGTTGTTGAAGGATCGAAAAGATCGGCGCACAGTAATGCCTACTTCTTTGGGTTTTTCAAAAACAAAAGGATCGTTCTGTTTGATACTTTGCTGAAAGAAAGCCCGTTTGAAAAAGAAAAGAAAGAAGAAGAATTGAAAAAGAAAGAGGAGCTTGAAAAGGAGAAAGTTGAAGAAGCAAAGGAGGCTGGCAATGAGGAAGACGAGAATTCGGATGTGAAAAAGGAATATCAAAACGAAGATACGAAAATACAAGAGAACGAAAAGAAGGAAGAGAAAAGCGGGAAGGGATGCAGTAATGAAGAAATATTAGCAGTTTTAGGCCATGAGCTTGGTCACTGGAAGTTAAATCATACCTTGAAGCATTTAATAATTGGCCAGGTAATTTTACCACTTTATTTATTTAAGTGAACATTTGTCTTGACACACGCCCGACAAGGTGTCTTATTTGTATATTACCGACATTTACTTGATACCATTCTCATGTTTTGCGAGAGTACCTTGATCTATGACGAGTCTTTGAGAGAATCAATTAGCCGATTTCGAAGGTTTTTTGTTAATTTCGTTTAAGCAGTGTCCTGTCATTGAACTCTCTCCCTCGACCAGGCATTTGTCTGTGTCGTGACTCCGTATTTTTACCTCCAGAGGGCTCGATTTGTCACTTCTTGCTCTTTCAGAACCCCTGTCACCATATCGGTCTTTATGTTCATCCGGATAAAGAGCCACTCTCAGACGGTGCATCCGTCGAGTGTGTCTTCTTCTGGCACTTTTTCCATCCACCTCAATCTCCATCACTTTTCTCACCCAGGTGTCTTCAATCCTTTTCACGTGCGGAACCATCCCATGTCTCGCTCTTCTAAACTTTGATATTATCTTAACTCATTATTTCCATCAACTATTCTTACCTCATTTCCTTTTATACTATTGAAGCTAACCATCCCTCATTTTGTTTTGTCGTGCCTGTCAAATGTCTTCTGCCGTTAACAGATCTGCAAGAATTTTTGTTGATCTTTTTGTAAAGAGGTTTTTTTCACATGTAAAGAGGTCTGTTTCTGATTTGGTGCAGAAGAAACCTGTCATTCATTTTATCTATGATTTTGATTTTATACTAATATTGGAAATGGCTCTTTAAATTCTTTTTTTCCTGTTAGGTCAATCTGTTCTTGGATTTCTTTCTGTTTGGGCTTTTGATGGACATGGATATTCTCTACACAAGTTTTGGCTTTCCAGATTCTAAGCCAGTCCTTATTGGATTACTGATCATATTCCAGTTTATCTTCTCGCCCTATCACGAAGTAAGTGTTTTTAATCATGGTATTATCTCTGCCTATGGCTCTTGTAATTCATCTCTTTCAAAACAATTTTTGATTAATTCTGTCAACCAGGTTTTCTAAGTATGCACCTGTTTCTCGAGGTCAAGGATGGTTATATGTAACATACTGGCCTCCAAAAACACAATATTTATTCGGTTTTTCATTGCAAGTCTGATTTTGCTATCAGATTTCAAATGCAGTTATGATCCAAATACCAAAAACAATATACTAAGAACTTTGATTCAGAATCGTTTACACTGTAAAAATGTACGTCAATCAAATGGTTTTTGAAAAATATATGATATTCCATTGAAAGAAATTACTTTTTGTCATGCCTTTTGAAAAATTATACGTTTGTTTAGCCTTCTATTGCCACTAGTTTCTCTTCTGGCCTCCCAGATTCGTCTCCTTTATTTCTGCTAATCAATTCCTGAATGGTTACCTAGTGAAAGACTATTCAAGGATGCTCTCTGATATTATTTGGCCTTATTTTTCAGCTTCTTGGCTTCTGTTTAACTCTACTTAGCCGTCGTTTCGAGTTTCAAGCGGATGCCTTTGCCAAATCGCTCGGTTATTCGAAAGAGCTGCAGTCGTCACTGATCAAGCTGAACGAGGATAATCTTCAGTTCCCTGTGAATGACAAGTGGTTCTCCACATACCATCACTCACACCCTCCCTTATTGGAGCGGCTCAGAGCGTTGAAAACGAAACAAGACTAGCCAAACAAGACTAGCCGCTCTAACTAACTAACTAACTTTGCAGCAGGTTCGAATACCCTTTCATTAATTCAAAATCTGTTTTAATAAAGATATGATTGTAGTTTCTTCATTTGGTTGTTTTCAGTGCCATAAGGGTCCTTGACTTAAGGGTCCTTGACTTCTAGCGAACGTTGAAGATCACATCTTGGCGTGTTGCTGCCGTACAGTTATTAAATAAGCGCTAGCATAGTATCATAAAAAACTTTAAATTTATATTTTTTGTAAAATATGCATGTTATTCACGGTAAAACTTATCAAAACCAGAAAAACTATTTTCAACCAGGACCCTGTTTTAACGAAAATGTTAAACAACGAAGTTATCCTAAAGCAATGTAAAACTAATAGAGGTTATTACAAGTATGTTTACAACAAACTGTTTCTACAACAATATCTTATTACAGGAAATCATTTTCAATTACAGTTCTCTTTTAGTTCTGATTTAAATTATGCAATAAAGTTTATTGAAAAAATCTCTTTGGGAAGTTCATTGAAGCGGGGAGGTCCATGAAACCAAAACGATTTTCCTATAGCTTCAGTTCTTAACTGTGATAATCGGAAGGCTGATTTATTGGTTTTTGTGTTATAATTATAGCTTATTTCCTCTGCGTATGATGGAAATGCTGAAATTCTTGTTTTAAGTAGTCATTTGAAGATTATAAATGCAGCTTTCATTTTCTTTTGCTAGAGGATACTGCAGAATATGCTCTCTCCTTTGATTTCCCTCATTGTAAACGATATTTTTCGCCCTTTTCCAGAGCCTCTCACACTTCTGCATTATTGTGTCCGGTATTTTAAAGATTACCGTTGAGCAATATTGTATCGTTGGCAAAACTGCGCACCAATTTTGCAGCAAACATTGGCCTTGTTTTCTCATTCTTGCTTGATTCGAGCTGGAACCTTTTTAACTACCTTCTGCCAATGATCATACTTGATTTAGATGTAAAGTTTATCAGGTGGTTGTGAAATTTTGCTTGCAAATCGCCATCGAGCAAAGCCGCTAAACAGTCTTGAACAGTATACTCTCTGTCGTTTCTTTTTTAAGGTTAATTAACGATCTTTTGTCATGCAATTTTAAAATAATTACATCAGCTTATAAAGTGTTTACATTAACTGTGATGTCTCAATGACTTGTGTATATCACGGTATCATCAGCATACGCTTGAACAGTAAAACCATCAACCCTTTTACTAGACCATTGAATTTAATAAAGAACAGCATTGGACCGAGAATTGGCCCCTGTGGTACCCTAATTTTTCACAGTTGGAGTACTGATTTTACATTGTTATAATAGACATACTGAAAGCGTCCAGAAAGATAGATTTAATGCGAATCCGGTTATACCGAAAAATGAAGCTTTTACAGAACCGACGAGTTTTCCACTGAGTCAAATGCCTTCAGAAAACACTCGACAACTCAGAATGATTTTAGCTCTTGTCTTGAATTGCATTAGGGTGGTTGGGACCCCACGCTATTCCACAACGTTGATATCAAAGTAAATCTATAACCGAAAGATTTTCATACTACAGCGACCATCTGCTTTTGTTGATCAAAGCTATTTGTTCACACTGCACAGTTCTATACAAAACGGATCTCATACCACGGGTTGTACTCTGCTATTGCGTAGATTTTTATTGGTGCTGCTGGTGTTTTACCTGGAAAACATCCTTTCTCGTTTTACTGCAGGGTGAAGCTACAGCGGTCTGTCATGTTTTGACTGTGACATTGCTAATGACCTCTGTAATGGCAAGTCCTGAACAAGTGGATCTTAAAAGTGAGCGAGTGTGAACACACTCAGCATTTTGAAAGATGTTTAAGTTAATTAACGTTGATTTAGATATTTGGAATAGGAGTTTTAAGTAAAACGGCACCCGGGAAATAACTATGCTTGTTTCACTTATATTTCTATATTCTTTCCGAATCTTGGAAGACATTTTTCAAATAGATATTTATCCCCAATGCCTTTTTAATGTTTTATATCATTCATGGCAATAAGAAACATAATTCATGATGGTTTCCAGATTTTTGTCGTCTCCAAGTTCTCAGGGATGTGTTCCCCTGGACTCAAAAACTCCCTTGTGAACCCATGCTATCCAAAAAGTTTTGTGGAAATAGAAAAAAAGGAATGAAGTTTTGGAAAGAATGCAGATTGACACGATCGATGAAAATATATTGAAAAAACAATGTTTTGTTAACGCCGTGGAATACATTTTGGTGTCCAAACGTTGATAAAGAATATGGTTGATAGCCCTGTTCCATTTGTTCTTGGCGGCAGCCATAACTTGAATCTGGTCATTATTGACTCAGGGGGGCAGTACCAGAGAATGATGATTTCTTTGGGACATTGAAGAATGTTTTTAATTTTTTCTATTAAACATATTCGGTGATAGATATCCACATATTATGACAGTTTTAACTCGCATTACCGACATCAAAAAACAAAAATGAGCAAGATGAAACAAAGAGACTCAGAGAAAGGATGGATTCTTATGAATTCGTTCTTTTTATTATAATTTAGGAACGAATTCTACAGGCATTCGGCACAACTTGTCGTGAATTGCAATCCCCAAAAATTGACTTAGTTGTTGCATCTCGATTGATATGTTGCTCTATTTCTGAGCTTGTTGTGCTACGCCAGTCCTGGGACTCTGTTAAGCAATTTGCGTCTGCTTTTGCTAGTGCTTGGCACACAGTAGTTGATTTCAAGCCAAAAACTAGAAGTAGAAGGTCCGTTATTGTGTTTCTTAATCGTCAAAATCAATATGTTTCTTAAAAGCGTCGATACTGCTTTGATGCAGCTTAAAGAAAGGTTTTCTGGCCAAGATCTGGTTACTTCAACATTTGATATTTTATTTCCAAACCCTCAAGCAAAAGCCACCAACGAAGACATCTCCAAACCATCAAACAACTTGCTGAGCCTGTTCCCCAAATATTTCTACAGAGGACTTCGAATCAGAGCTGCGGCATTTGCTAACGAGCTTCGCGTGGAAATAAAAGAGAAATTGACAGCTGTAGACTTGGCTGATTTGATGTTGGAAAGTCGAGTCAGCTCTTCATTTCCACAAGTCTACAAAGTTTTTTTTCTTTTCGCCACAATTCCTGTCACTGTAGCTACCGCTGAGAGGTCTTTTTCGAAGCTCAAATTGATCGTCTTGAAAAAAATTCATTGTGAAAGGGCCCCCAAGCAAAGTATTCCTAAGGGCTCAAAACTGTTCCGTTACGCCAATACACGAGCCCCTTTTTGATTTTTTCATCTTTTTGTTTGTTGGTATACTTGAAGGGGAGTTTCTTGTTGTGGAAGATCTTGAACTTCTCATGTTTTCTGCAATTAAGTCTGTCCCCTTACTGTTGAATGTTCCTGTGAAGGGACAAAGCTGAGAAAGAGACAGTCTATACGTACCCTGTCGTCAGCAACTCTCTAACCCTTCTCTTATTCGTTGTGCGTTCCTCTCTTATCTATAGTTCATTCAGGGACATTGCTCCAAGGAAATCAGATATATTTTCCCTGGTCGCCTGAGACCCCTAAGGGTATAATTTCGTGAGTGCAATTTTAAACATTTTCAGGGATAATTTCAGCAGGCTGCTGTTATATGGGCAAACTCTTGTTCGTATTAGCTATTTTTTCCCTCGTTGACTTTGAAGCATGTGAGATCCTTCTGGAAATCTCTAGCCCATAGTTTCATGATTCATATGCCTTATGCAAACCCTGCTTGCGAGAGCCATGGTGCTCTTAACCCCAAGGTCTTAAGAAGCAGTATCATACAACCAGTTCATTGGCTCGGTAAATGGAAAATGTTTATTATGAAATATTGAATAAGAAAGGCACCAGAAAGGAGCTTTGTGGTATGCATTAGAAGGTCTTCTTTCTATGCTAAAGAAACAATCGCCTTATCTAAGGCTTCCATCTCCACCTCCTAACAACATAGAAAATGTTAAAATCACCTTAAGCCGTAGATCATGGGCTTACAAATGTAAGTTTTCGCTGAAACGCCCAGTTGTTGCATTTATTTTTAAAATTGTTTTTATTGCAATTTTGTCTACACCTGTTACAGAAGACTGCGTTCTACGTCAAACTCTCCCATTTTGTTTGTTAATTATTTTGAAATGTGATGGTGACAGCCCACGTTTTCTCGTCGAAACTTTGCCACATGTCAAAATATGTTTTCGGAAAGTTTCACCAATTCAACAAATAGATTAATCTGAAATTATTGTTCGGAGTTGTTGAATAACAAGGTTGCGAGATGAAGTTGGTGATGTAACATATGAATCTAAGAACAAATTGTTCGATTAATCTAAAGCCTGGTTCCCATAAAACCGTAAGGGTCGGAAACGTGTCGCCGATCTCTTCTTCCATCTTCCTTAACGATCAAAAAGTATTTCCATTGATCGGGGACAAGTTGACAACTGCCGGAAAGCAATAAAATATTTTTACAACAAAACAACAGCAAGCAAAAACGCGCCAAATCACTTTCCTATGATTGGTTAATACCCAAATGACTGGCGACCCATATTTCAATTAAAATTTTCTTTGATCGGAAGAGTCGTAAATGTCGGGAAAGTTGAGCTCACATCAACTCTCCCGACCATTGCAATTCACGGTCAGCGCAGTCGTGACGATCGAAAGAAAGTTTTCCCATTAAAATTGGGAGACCAACGCAAACTGATGCAGACTGTCGCAGACCCTCTTACTATTTTATGGGAACCAGGCTTAAGTACAAATTTCTATGACTTCTGCCAGTAGATTAATCTAAGAACATCCTTTGAAAAGGAGAAATATGTGTGTTTGCATAATATCAAGAGGGCGAGATGATGTATAGCTAAGGGATGATGTATAGCTAAGAGATGATGTATAGTTAAGGGATGATGTATAGCTAAGGGATGATGTATAGCTAAGGGATGATGTATAGCTAAGGGATGATGTATAGTTAAGGGATGATGTATAGCTAAGGGATGATGTATAGTTAAGGGAGCAGAACAATTTTATAAACCTGCTTGATTGTATAAGATGATTGAGAATGTTCATTTCAAACTTGAAGGTTCACTCACTCCACAGGTACAATTTCTCCAAAGATTGTTTTTGGTGAGCTTCGCTCATATTTTGGGTTTGAAGATGTTTGATTTGTAGTATTTGCTAAAAGAGTAATACTCACGTCCATACACGCTTTCAATACAAATACTTGACACTCCAGGTGTCTTTGATTGACGTCACGATTTAAAAAGTTTCATTGTATGCGGAAGGAAAACCTATTAGATGATGGCCCAGAGTTTTGTTTTGGTTCCCTCCAAATTGACGTTTCCAAACAGATATTAACAGTTTTTTTATTTCAAGCGTATGGGAAATCCACTGGGCGATGGCTCGGCCAAGACTCGTAAATTAACAAAGGTTAGTTTTATCTCATTTTCGTCCATCTAAGTTGGTTTTATTAGGTTTTGTCATGGAAAAGACAAAATCTTTATAGAATATCTCAAATTATATAAAAAATCCTTCATTTTTATCACATCACTTTCTTGGCCTCTAAACCAATACTGCTATCAACACAATACTGCTAGAAATGTAATTTTGAAAAGTTTCAAATTTTATTACCAGTATTGTAGTCCTGTTTGATTCTGGTCTAAAGGAAATGAAAGAGAATGTTTTCAAAGCGGTCGTCGCAGCTGATGAATTGAATCAAACGACTCTATTTTAACGAGCCATTATATTCTGTGTTAGCGATGTTATCTCAAATGTGACGTATCACAACTAGATTTTGAAACTGCTTTTAAGAATGGAAGGGAAATGGGTATATGCTTTTAAGAGCCTTATTTGGTTGAAGTCCTGATAAAGCGAACTGCAAATCCAAACAGAAAACTAAAGAATCAGGTTGCATATATCTCCAAAAACGCAATTCAGAAATGGGATGCCTAACTGAACATTTGTGAGAAACACAGTATCCGAGTTCGGAAAAGTGGACCTGGACACGAAGTAAAATTTAGGCAATACTTGAAAAGAAATATTTTCCATCGTTTTATGATATTGCGAAGAAGCAGTACTATTGAATACCAACTAACAATTTGATGGTTTAAACAAAATAAGGTGGCGCGTTATGAGTTATGCTATCATCAAATCTCGGTAATAGTGTGAATATCAAAAGAGAATTCCAACTGGCATGCAAAACAAGTAAAAACTTTCCTCTGCACCTGTTGGCTACAGAAAAGCCATCGAAATGAATAAACATTTTCAGTTTTGAGCCATAATCAAATTTTTTCGTCAAGTCTCAATGAAAATATTCTAAAATTAGCGCATGTTTGGTTAGAGCAAACGGAAATTGTAAGTTTTTCATATACCCAAGATGTAATAACATGTTGCTTGCAGAGTGTTTGACATAAAATTTTCATGGTCCAGCCGTCAAATTTAAATGTCTGGCGCTGTTGGATATCCAGTTTCAATTAGCTGATTATCGCCAAAGATGAGCAGATTCTTCGAAATTTTAGGTCTGGTTTGGCATTAAATTTGAAGACCTGCGTAATTGCAGAAACGTTTATGCCTCATGATACGCCTGTTTTCTTTGAGACTTGCATTTTCACACAGATTAAAACCCGTAAATCCAACTTCGTCTTAGCTGTAACATAAATAGAACATGTGAAGAAATAAAGAAAGAAATCAGAAGCCTGTATCAAACAATCAGCGAAAATCTATCAATGCGAACCTAAAGTGATGACCAAAAGTACATAAATGCTTTATCAAAAAAGGCTTAATATCCCATGTAGTAAGAGGCTGCAACCGGCAAAGGGACTTGGATAGAATAAAGTTGAAGGGATGGAATTAAAGGCACAACAAACATTAGTCTAGCAATTATTATTCCCTTATTGATTCAGAGCAGCCAAACACAGTTTCTATAAACAAAATTTTTATCATAAACCAGTTGCTGAAGGACATAGTGACACTGAAGATCTCGATGTCATCCTGAAAATCCTGCATCAAATTCGGAAAGTAGATTTTATTAATAATGTCTTTGTTTTGTCTTTTTGCCGAGTAAGATATGTGGATGCCTCAAAACCTGGAAGTTGAATTTGCTTTCATGTGAAACAAATTTCACTGCTAAATCGTTGCAGAATTTGGTGTAAAGAAAACAGACAGCCACAAGCTCATCTAAATTCAGATTAATTGGAATTGTCATTTAGTAGGTCAGCAATGAAATTGGATAATTCAATTGTGTAGAATTTTAGAGTTAAGCTATAAGCTATTGAAAATCACCTGGTTAAGTCACTGTATAATTGCATCAATTGAAAGGTTCATCTGAATTTGTGTTCTTCTTAATAAAATGTATTTATAAATATAGAGTCGTTTAATCAGATGACATTTATGCGAGCTTTTTACGTCCGTCTATTTAACAGCTTCTTAAGCAGGAAAGAAGAAGAGCACGGGATGCACCTCGCTGGTGTTTTGATGAAAGCGAAAGAGATTTTTGCAGAAGATCTGCAAAGAAAGAGACTACATTCACGAAGATTTAACGTAAATCTTCTAGTTGTGACCGCTTCTCAAGGGACTTCTCTGTTTAAAATATGAAATCATTCACAGGCTATGCTTTCCTCTAGTAAAAGAAAAAATTGTGTGCTCCCACTTTCTGGTAGATCCTGTTGTTTATTCATTGACGTTATAAACTGTGTCTTTGTGTTCGCTGGAAAAGTGAATGAAAAAAAAGGCACACGGATTGCTCCTTGTGATACATCCCTGGTTCGAAAGCTCACAAACAGGTTCAGTATCGTTACGATAACATTTATGAACAAGTAACTACTCATTTGCTTACCACTCCTGGATGATGTCAGAGGACTGCATACCCCTATTTTAGCGGTGAGCCAAATTTTTAAGGGCCATAATAACGACCAAGGACCCTAATAACGATTGAAGGATGAATGTCTGGAACCGATTGGTTCTTTTTCTTCTAGAAAGGAAAGCAGTGTACAATGCACAACATTTTACCTCAAAGTGATATATGGAATGGCTTGAACTGACGAATTTATTTAAAGCTAGATCTTTTGCCCATGTTTGTTATGTAAGCCTGAGTTTCATGCAATGATCACATCAGCTTGGTTGATTAGAAATCGATTTTATACTTCAATTTGATTTGTTGTTTTATCCTATCTAAACTTCCTTCTTGCATACGCTACCGAAAACGTCAGCTCTTCCATCTTAGCGAAGTTTTTTCGCTAAAAACCTTATCTTACTATGAAAATTTGATTAGAAGCTGAGGCAACCCGTGGATGTCGAAACCACTGCTTGGCGAGGAAACCAAAAATGATACGCAAACTGGATTTGATTCGCGCAGACAGCAAACATGTTAAAGCTATTCTTTTCTAATGGAAATAGAGATAAGATTCCAAAAATCTATTTGTCATCATCTCAACTCATGAAAATCGCCCTTTTGTGGTTTTAAGGATGAAAAGCAATTAGTGAACACAGTTCTCGCCAATTAATTCGTGATAAAAATCAAGAATTTTAATCACCGAGTATCCTCATCTTTTAGTGAAGTTTTACCATCAAGTTAGAGCATCTGATATGAAATCTTATTGTTGCTATTGTATCGTTGATGGTGTTTTTCACCCAGATCGAGGATCTGGATGCCACAATAACACAGAAGGAAATTTCATCAAAAACTGCTGGCTCTGCCAGCGAATCTTGATCGAAAAATGGTTTGAATGCTTCATCAAAGGAAAGATAATCTTAATGTTTCCAAAATAATCAACTAGCTTATTAAAGTCTTAAATTTTCTCAAAGTACCCAAAGTAACTGATCATCTCGATTTTTGTAAATACTTCTGACCTCTATCAAAATCTTTTTCCCTGGGTCATTCCTGACGATCGTTTTCCAAATCTATAGGGCAAAGTTAATTGTATGTAGATGACATCTGCTTGTTTTTCCTGACTCCCCACTGATGCTTTCCTCCAATTTTTCCTTGCTCAACCCATCTCTTTCCTCCTTTTTACCCCGCACTTCCTCTTCACACCATCAATTTTTATTCTATATCACTGAAAATCCGAGTCTCGACTCTTTTCAGCACCTACCTTGCATATATACTGATTCGCTCATGCTTAGCCTAATCTCTTGAATAACCCCATCCACAAATTCAAACTTCGCGTTATATAGATTAGCAACGCAGACATAAATTTGTGTTGCAGAAAGATAGTTTTTCTCTTTTTTGTAATTTTTTTCAGAAATTACGAAGAATGGCAATTGTTTTTTTCTTATATCAATATTTAATGATGAAACACAAAAGCCTAACACGGGCGCCATTTTGTCCTTTGCAATAATAGCAGCGACCAAAAGGCGACGATATTCAAATGATAAAGTCTTGCATTGCTTTTCAGCTCGAGATTTCGCTTCTTACCCAGCGTTAGTTTTTTACTCAAGACAATGGTACATGAAACTCTTTTTCGAGACAATCCATTGAAAAAGGTATCATCATGAGAGGTACATTTATTGTTTTTTTACGTTCTGTTTATCTGTAGCATTGGTGCAATTTTTTCTGCTTTTCCCCTTTTTGTGAGTTTTTGCTTATTCATTGTATCCTTAACTTGATTTTCCAAAACAGTTCATTTAAGGGGGTACACTATGGGTCGCACGTTCGTTGTAGCATTACAGATACGATACTTGCATACTAATTCCTGTTCCCTTCATTTAACTCGCCAACTCATTTTGCTTAAATACTATGGCTAAAACTCTTCAAAAATTACTTTGACCAGGGCCGGACCCAGGGGTCCAGGGATTGTTGGTTGCTAACCAAGGAACGAGATACCGGCGGGAGGGGGTCTTGGAAACTAAAGTAGCAAAGTAAAACACTTTTATTTTGTAAAATATGGCTGCTGTTACACTTATTTATCAGGGCTGGACCTCCTAAACAAAAAGTTATATCTCGGTCTTTGGTGCGTCACCCCTTGATTTGGCAGGGCAATATTTGTTTGGGTCCCCAGACCCCTGCCTGGGCTGTGCCTCTTTGAGACTATGTCAGAGGGAATACGTCTCTCCCCTATGCTGGAATACGCGACAGACAAAGGCGCCTCTTCTCCTTAAATGTTCTATGTTTGAACCTGGCCCAAATTATAAGAATGCGTGTGTAGAATACTTGCGTCACATGCGTCCATTACATTCTGTTTTTATCTGAGACAAGAAAGCTCTTCAAGCCCTCTCAAAGCAAAAACAGCATAGTAAAATTAACAGCTGTCATACGCAACCCGAGAAACACCAAAACAATCATTTTTGACCACCGTTTCTAGGCCAACTCACAAATATCGAGATTTTAAGCTTAAGCGCAGAGTGTTACAAATGATTTCGACCAAATGTGTCAACAATTTTCAACATACCTTGTCTCTCGCAGTGTAAAATATGTCCATGGTTGCTTAGAATATGTTTGCATGAGGTATTTTCTCAGTTAGGTTTGGTAAAACAACTGATTTTCAAACGCAAGTTTCAAGCATTTGCTTTGATGTCCAGGTTTTAATCACAAGCTTTGTTTAATAAAATTGCATTTTTCACCGTTATTGTTTTTTCTTCGCATAACTTTTGGTTGCCTTACTTATCATGCAGTTTTTCATTCAGTCAGGTTTGCAATCAATTTTTCTCTCCAACCAGTCAATCAATCAACCACTTTAAGCCACTTTTTCGTATGTTAATTAATCTTAACCACACAAAAATGAGGCCCCGGAGAAGGAGGTCTGTGCTCCCATGGTCACTAAACATTTTCGAAAAATCTCCTCTCTTAACAAATATGTTTCTTGAATGTTCCCTAAAACCTTTTCAAATGTTCTTAAAATGATCTTCGATATAAAAAATGGCAGGTTCCCATGTTCCCCATAACCCCCGAGAGGCCCTCAAAAATATACTCCTATAACTATCCGTAGAATTCATCGATCTTATAGTCCTTCCCACCCTTATCGTGTCTCAGGGGTGTTGTAGGAATTTTCATAGGGCGGAAAAATCAAGTTTTTAGGGGTAGAAAATTTTGATGCTGATAGTTTCTTGTTGGAAATGAGATCATCACTTACTATATGTTGGAAATGAGTGTCGCAGAGACAGCTAGGGGCCTTACTTTACTTGTTTCTTCTCACAAATCTGATGTTGTAAATGACATAAGCTTAAAAGGAAGAAAAATCCAAGAGGCCCACATGAAATGTTTTGAGAGGCCTATCCCGAGTCTGCCTCTGTCGCGTAGAGACGAGTATTTTGACCCTGGTCAATTAGTCCCAGTCATTGGCCTATTTACAACTGTTTGTCATACGATCGCTGTTTTTTCAAGTTATCATGACTTGTTTTCTCATTCATCTGGCTGAATCTTCCTTCTACTAAAAATACTTTCAACAATCATCTGACCTCTCTTAATCTATTTTTATAGATGTGCCCTCCTAAAGATATATCATCTTTGCGTCTGCTTCTTAGATTAAAGTTCTATAGTATGTTTTTATGACATAAGTTAGTGATTCACCTACTCTTTTCATTAATCCTCAATAACATTAGATATGGCAAACCATTTAATATCAAAGTTATGTCGGGAAAGACCGTTTATTAGTTTCATCTTTAACGTTTATGATTAATATTCAACTGATAAATTGTAGTGGTGGGTTCGCTATAAATAATTTCTGGTAACTTAATCTTTAATTAAGCTCAGTCAAAGAATTTCAATGTGACAGCATAACACTTATATTACATTGTTTTCTGTCTTCTTTCCTTCTTTCTTGTTTTTGTCAAAACTCATATTCATAAAAGGGGTAGATGCTTAAACGGCAAATTTAAAACGCCAGTCAAATGATCATCTTGATCCCCTCTTTAATCCTTTGTCGCATCTATTTTCGAATTGCCTCGTTCTCAGTTATTATCTTATGGCATCTCATACTTATCGCATCAGAATCTCCAGAATTATCATACCAACTTAACGCCAAAATGTATGAGCTTCAAGCAAGGCCATTTGTTTTAGAATCTAGAGTCGTGTTTTCAGTTCTTGAATCAGAGTATGCTTGATCCCCCTGTTTCTTCAGCCTTTGTCAATCCATTATTTATAAACACAATTTTTACTGCCATTTCTGCAAAAGGAAGAAACATCTGTTCTGACTTGGCGGTGTTAGTTTCGAAGCAAGACTTTCGCGCAGATATATGGACTTAGACCAATTGTTTTTCATATTCCGTTGGCTTATTAATTTCACAGTATTGCACTGCGTTGTTTTCGTGAAGGTTGTCCACGCAGAGCTTTTAAAAGCCGAAAGGAGTAGCCACTTCTCATAAGATGTCAAAGATCAGAGGCTACGCGATCAACCTATTTGTCAAAGGATTTTAGATGACGAGCTAGAAGTATGAAATTTTTTTTATTTAGATTTAGTTGATGAGAGACGAACCCATCTTAGCATAGCTTTTCTTGATGTTTTCAAATAGCATGGATGTTTTTGCAGCACTTTCGTTAACAAGTACGCGTTTAAGGAAGTTTCCAGAGAGCAGGTGGACCTTATCAAATCTGTGAAAGAGTTCTCAAAGCTTACAAAAAAGGCTAGAAAATATTTTAAAGTAAAACAGCCCTGGCGAGAAAGAGCTCTGGGTAATTCTATATCTGTTTACCTCATCTATTAAAGATGTTCAAAGCAGTTGATTTTGGGAGCATTTACGAGCATAAAACAGTTCTTTTAATACGCCCATTTCATATTTTAAAGTTATTTTGTTTAGCATACAGAAATAGGTAACTTTCAGGGGTTGAATTCAGCTGGAAAATGTTCAGCAAGCTAGGAAAAGCACCAGTCGATCAGTTCATAAAGATAATAAAATATGGGTAAAAATTGGTATAAATTAGATAGAATTAAGTCATATCAAGTAATTACAAGGCATGAGTCTAATTGCTTAAACTGGATTCATTGTTTCCTCATATATAAAGACCGCTTTTATGATCTCAAAATGATAATTCGTCAATAGATGTCATTTGGTAAGTCGCTTTGGACATACTGCTAGTTAAGTGCCTTCATTTAATCCTTGGCAGTCTAGTGTTTTTACTAAATTATTCATACTTTCTATATTGAATCGCTACTATATTGCTTTAAAAACTCTCCTTCCTAGCCCGTTGCAATATTCTTTCGGATTTGATGCTTCACTTAAATTCTGTTGTTGACGAAACCTTCAGGCTCAGCTATGCACCATCTGCATATGTATTAGAATTTCCAGTGCACCGAACAAAGACCAAGAAAAGACCACGTTCCTGTGGGGTTTTAATACGTATATTTTTTAATCGATATAAAGTTTGAAAACCAAGCAGAGAACGTTTTTCTCTCTTTTATTTTATAAAATCTGGATAATAAAGTAATTTTAGATTGTAATGGTAGCTTAAAATAAAAATAACATATTGTCGAAGGCTTGAAAGTGCAGGATCTGTAATGATTACGAGGATATAGGGTTGATTTGAAGAGATAAATCGTTTGAATCTAATAAAGGAATAACTCCGTTTGAAAGTTATAATAAGACGGCCATTTGAAAACCTCTTGCAGCTTAAAATAGCTCATTTTTAAATTTCTTGCAGCTTAAAATAGTCCAGTGTTCAAAATAAATCAAATTTCTGAAGATTGACGAAAACAGCCGTTTACACGTCTCTGTTCATTAAGAAAACTTTTGTTTCGTTAACAGTGGAGGCCGGGCGCTTAGGCTTTACTGCTACGATTAGCGGGTGAAATTTGTCCATTATAACAACGATTTGATTCCATCTGCATAATGTTTGTGTAAACTAAAGCTATTATGAATGATAGTATGTGTAATTCCTTGATTCAAACTCATTGACCTTAAGCTTTAATTTCATGAATGATTTTCTCCAATGCTTTGACTTGCAAATTGGCGCTACGGTCAGCTGTCTTGCTCTGGACACAACAAATTACTTGTGGTCGCGAAGTCTCCTCGATTTCAGCATAAATCAGACTTAAGGCCGATTTCCATTTGACATTTTTTGTGCGCGCGGGCGTAGCGCCCAAATCTGAGCATGCGAAGTTAAGTGCTGCTGTCAAGTGGCCGAGCGCACAAAAAAGTTGAGACCCTATCAAATTTCTGGCGCTCACAACGGACGCAAAATCGAGACTACTTGATTTTATCTACGCATGCTCAAATTTGAGCGCTACGCCCGCGCGTACAAAAAATGTCAAATGGAAATCGGCCTTTACACGTACTGCAAAGGGAATGTTGAAAGTGGGAATGACGTGCGACTTTAGCAGAATTCTTTTGTTTTATACGAAAATTCCTGGAAATCTTTTTTTCGTCGAAATTTCATACGCTATTTGCAAGAGTGAATTGCCCCTCGGAAAGGTTCCGGGCAATCGGGAAGCACTAAGACTCTCCATCATTATTCAAGGGTTCCTTGTTGGTGTACACTCGCTTGTTGTTTTCCATTTTTGTTCAACAGCGTATATAATTTTATTGTCCTTTCTCAGACTCATTATTAGTTCTACATTTAATTCAGTGTGGGCTTCCTTGGAGCCTCAAACAATCGTAAAGCAGATGAACAAAACACCAGGTTCCAAATCCTAAAAGAGCACATTCTACATACAAATGTCTTTTTTCGCTGATAAAAATCTGATAGGGGATAATCATGTTTTCGTCAATTTCATCTAGACATCATGGAAAATAGTTTATGTGCTCTCAAATATACAATTCATGCTCTCAAACGCACCATAATTCTCGTTTGTACGAAAAATACTACTGCAAATGCAACAGTTAAGTTTATTTTTTTAACATATTGGCCTCAGGTGCTTTGGAGTACCTGAACGCATGCACCTGATGCCTTTTTGTCAATTTCGATATTCGTAGACCTTGTCATTATAATGAAAATCATAAAATTCTAACTTTGAGTCAGGTCTTTCACAAAAAGGGAACTTCTGTAACTCTCTTGTCGGAGAAATCTTCAGGCTTAGCGTCCTCCTCATTTCCATTAGAAAATTCAATGTTGCTAATGAAAATCTTTTCGATATTCTTTTATTGTCTTCAATTTCCAAAGCATTATACAACCACTCTTTGTTTTCAATTTGGTCCTGCGTGATAAGCTTGTTGGCAAGAAGGTAATTGGCATGCATCGTATGAATTAGTACTTCGCAAGTATTAGTACACTCATGCCTATTTCTGAAAATTGTCTCTTTAGAATTTGCGCGAGTTCTAAAGGAAGAAGTTTTACGACAAAGTTTCCTCATTTATCGCAGTTCATCTAAAAACCTGTCCAGACTTGGAGTTAAGGTAAAACACAATTTTCTAAATGAATTATGTATGCGAATGACACTGATAATAGGACATATTTTTGATATGCAGATTTGACTTCTTGATTTATTTTTGCACCACTTTCCTCGTACTTCTAATTCCACGGAAAAAGGCTGCAAAAGTTCCCTGTGTCTTGCAAGAATAACGTCAGTTAGTGTATCTATCTTAGTCCTAAATTCATTTGTTTTCTCTGTACTAACTTTTTTATATTTGATTGCCTAATGTCGATTGAAGGGTCTCCTCAGCTCTGTCTGCATCCCGCACCTTTCCACAACAGAACGCATTTTTACACGTTTTTTATGAAGCTCTATTATATTTGTGTTTAACTCTGATGATTTTCCTTCAATATGGTTTATCATCATCTTGTTCGTGCCAATGAAATTCTATAAATGCACGCAATCTTTCTCCTATCATTTAAGGAATTTCTTTACGGAATTTCCGGATAAGACTCCATTGATATATTTAAATTGAAATTATTAAAAATATGTCATAATCTACCGTCTCTTTTCTCTGACTGTAACCTTTGAAAATTGTTGGTAACAAGATTTCCGTTCTAATCCTTTAGAATAAAATATATCCATGTGCATTATTAATTTTTGTTGCAATGAAAGTTTGAAAAATGAATGAATTGACATCCTGGTGAACATTAAATTTATTTGTCGGAGCCTTTGTTAATATTTTATTAAAATATTCTCTATCTTTTAACATGTTTTTCATCTATTAGTTAAGTGTTTTTCGCTTAGATTGCACCTCTCTAACGTTTAATGACGTGTTAAAATTCAATGATTGCTGTCAAAGTTAATGGCAGACCATTCTTACGCAAATGTCTTTATTTCTCATAGATTTAATTCCATTTGATGTTGCAGATGTCAAGATAGACGTTTCAAGTCAAGGTGGCAAGTCTCCAAACATTTAAGGTGGTAGCTAGCCATCAGCTGATTCACGTTGTGTTCATTCTTTTTTGAAGGGAGACTGGATAGTAAAGAGGTATTAAGTGAGAAGTATCAGGCATAGAATATCCACGGGCAACATGTTCTGAATTGTTATAGATCCTTTAAATCGGCAGTTTGTGCTTATTTCAGATCACGTCCATCTTTTATGTCTACGTGATGAGATGACATAAACGTAATGATATCGATGTTCATAGTGATCCCACTTTTGGCTGGCGTTGGGGTTGCAATCGTCATCGTAAACTTGCTCACGTTAGCCACAATATTCTCGAGCCCCCAACTCCTAAAGCCTGCCAATTACCCAATTATCAGCTTCCTTATAACAGCTTTGATACAAGGATTCGTAGTCGTTCCGGCATATTGTATAAAACGTTTAGACTTTTCCTATAAACCAAAATGGATCTGCGATGTGTTCCGCTTTCCGTATTTTGTGTGCGGTCATTTGCTGACATTGAATTTGGTCCTGGTATGTGTCGATCGCATCATCGCTATCAGACTGCCACTGCGGTATGAATCGATTGTCAATCGCTTCACTATGACAGTCGGTGTTGCAATTGAAACATTTTTGGTCGTTTTAGTTGATCTTTTACCATTCGGAAACGTTCCTGACCACGACGGTTGCGTGTATAATCCGTGGCCATCGTGGAACGTGACCGTGATAGTATTAGCGATTTTCGTGCCTTTTCTCTTTCTAACTTTGACTTACGCTTGGATTTGGTTGATTGCCTTACGTGTCGCCGAAGACCCGCAGCGCAAAAGATGCAGCAAAGCTGTTTCAGTCAAAAAGAAAATTTCAAGAAGAGTCGTGAAAATACTAGAGCTTCGTGCAACTAAGACAGCTTCACTGCTTGTAGGCGTGTTTGTTCTTTGTTGGGGACCGATCGCAATTTACTATTTTGTTGAAAACGTTTGCGGTCGTTGCATATCTGTTTTATTCAGTAGTTCTGCGCAGAACCACGTTGGCTTTATTGTCAAGGTGATGTCCTTTTTCTCAAGCATTATCTCTCCGTTTGCTTATTGCTGGAGAACGCGAGAATTTCAAAGGGAATTTGAACGAAATTTGACGAGACGACACTGGCGTGCAGCAGGAATTGCTCTAACATTCATGAGAAGAGCATCAAGGGAAAAAGGGAGCTTCAAAATGGCGAACAGAAGAGAGGAGAAGCCAATTGCATCTAACCGAAATAGTTCCCAAAATAATGAGAATTGTGAAAGCAAGGATAACGGCGTCGAGGATATGGATGCTGGGGAATCGATCGGTGAAGTAGGTAGTTATGAAAATAATAATACGATTATAGCTCCCGACTCACCGGTCGCGTTTAAACATATAAAGAGACATTATAGTTACATTCAGGTAGCATTAGAAAACACTAATGACGAAATAAGGACAACGACACTGTAGGATGCTGGGGTGCCTCCTCCGCAGCAACCGTGTACTGTTAAATACAGTGGTTAAACAACGTTTGAATCAAGCTTTTCTGATGAAATACTTCGTAAATTGATGCTGTCTGTCAAAGGCATACGGTTTGTTTCTGTATTATTGAGCATGTAATATTTCTGTATTATATGCGTTATCTGTTCAATTGAACTCAGGTTAAATTAACTGAATGTGCCAAGATTTTTGTTCTTAGCATTAGAAGAATTCATTTACTAACTATAGATAGAAGGTGTCTTTCTAAATTTGTAGCAAATAAACATAAAACGAAGAAATAAATCTGACGAAGATTATAAAACTTTGTTTATCCATATGCAAAGAGTTTTTATTTGTTGTCTGTCTGATATACTATGCTCGATTTATTTTTTGGTACTAATTATGGTTTGCGCTGCCACTTGATTTCTTCAATATTAAGACTTTCTTGCAATATACTGTTTCATAAATGTAGTTTTCAAATTCATCATGTTTGTAAGGAACTTTTTATTTTTCAAGTTTGTAAAATGACTGTCTTGAATAGATATGTTATTTCGCAGTTCACCATTACAGGTTGAAAAAGCACGACATTCTTCGATGAGTAAGCGATGAAAGGTGGTTTTACAGGAGCCACCGCGTTGCCAAGCTTCCTGAGTAACTCGCTTCTTCAACTTGTAAAATGCAATAAAATCTAAATAATTGCATTTATAATCGCCCACATCTATGATGTGATGTCACCGATATTCGCAGTTGATGAATCACTGTGTGGTTTATCGCAATAGATTTTCATTTGACAGCATGGAAGCAAAATTTGTTTTTCTCTTATTCCTAACCTGTACCACTAAACTACTGACAAATTTTCGATTTCGTTTCCGCACCGTTAAAGTGTTATTGTTGGATTTCAGCATCCTCAATCTCAATTATCAAAGCAATTTCTCTTGCGTTCAAAAACCAGAATTGTAATTCTGTGCCTCTAAACTATTGACAAAATGTTCATTCTGTACCCGCATCGTTAAAATCTTGCTGATGGTTTTCAGCGACTCCAGTGTCAATTATTGATGCAATGCATCCTGCATCCAATAACCAAAAAGGCAATGTGGTTGAATTTTATCAACTTGCATAGGCAGTGATTGATCTGAGATGCGATGGCAAAAGCCGCTTTATAATTCAACTGATAGAAACTCGAGTTTTCTACTGATCTTTAGATAAAGACATCGGGATCTCAGTAATTGCAGAAAACCTCAAGCTCTCTTTAAATGAATGACGTGCCACTGTTTTTGATATACTTGTGAAGACCTAAGCAAAATTTGCGAGTAATCAAAATTATGATTTTCTTCGAAAACTATTCGATTCAAAATCCAGCTTGTTTCTAAATTGATTCAGTGACCTTAATTAATACTTGTTGGTATGGATGCTATTGGTATACACAATCAGCAGCAATACTTAGGTTGCAATGGTGTATACTGAAAGCTTCTCGAAACTTATTCTTCTAATAATATAAAAATCTTGGAATGAAGCAGCTTTAAAAGATATTGAGATAGAGCTCAGGTCTGAAATCTTCAATTGTACAAAATTTTAATGAATGATACAACAAAAACTTTAATAAATGGAACAAAAAACAGTAGAAGCTCTCTATGTGTATTCAGAATTGTTTTGGAAAGTAATGCAATGGAGACTAGAGGATAGCATTGGAAATAGTTGAAGAACATTCTTCGACAATTAAAGAATAAAACTGCAGTAAAAATAAACAGCATAGGCTGGCTAAAACTGAATTTCTAAATGATTTTTCTTGCTATAATTGGTGACAACACAAATATTGTACATTATACTATACACAACTATTGTACATTGTACTATTCTGACAAATGTTGTCAACCAACTAATTTAAATTACCAACGCTAAATATAATCTTAACCAAAAATAACCGATGCTGCATATGTATTCCTTGTAAAGATCAGAAGTTCAATTGAATGATGAAAATTCTGATATTTTTTCCTGAACACTTGTATAGTAAGGAAGTATTTCATCTCATTTGGAACTAAGTTCCGTATTGGGCTTCATCTGTACGGTACGGTACGGTATTAAATTTTTATATTTTGTAATATGGCTCCGCTGTTTTAAATTGGGAGTTCCTTGAGTTATATGGGCATTCATTTATGGAAAATATTTCTTCCATAAAAAGGGGTTTCAAACCATTCAATGTTTTATTAATTTCTGCCAAATTGTCAATGCTTTTCTTGCGTTGCAGATTTTCCCAGAAGTGTTTCTGTATCTAGATTGATGTGCTTTCTTAATAGTTAGCGATCTAGCTAAAAATATTTGCAGTGCATTTCATTTACTTCTGAAAAGAAAGAAAAGCAATTGTATTCTTCTGTATTGTATTCTTCTGTATTGCATGTACGTTTGTAAATGTTTGCCCTAAACTAGCTTTTCTTTTAGTAATTCTAAATAGCAACTTTAAATCAAAGAATTAAAAATCTAGACTCCCTGTATGTTATCGTTCCCTTGCACGTGCGCACTTGCCAAACGTGAGATGTTTTGTCGAGCGATTGTAAAAAGATCTTTTCTTTTGATAACAGTGAGTGTTGAGTCCAGGGAAGAAGAATGTTTTTCACAGTGATTTCGAATCATCCATTTTCTTAGGCCAGTGTAGCTCGTCAAAACATTGTACTGCTTTAAACAAGACGGAATGCAGCTCTGCCAAACACTTGTCTTCGTCCGAATTGAGATAATATCGTTGGTTGGTGAGTACCAATTTAAGTCTAATATATTTCCATCCTTATTAGAATTTCCTTTATACTTGCCTTCTGTGAAAATGAACCGATGCTGTGATGGCCTGATTACATATTGTAGATATAAAGTCGGCATGAAATGAGGTATTGTCGCTAAAAGTTTATGATAATTGGTAAGTTTAGCGAAGATAAAGAAGTTATTCGCAAATATTAAACTTTTCATGCACTTGTTACATCAAAATCTAACCAGGACGCTGATATTTCAAATTTACGTCTCGCCTGCAAAATGCGAAATGCAAAATTTAAGCACTAATCTGAAGAGTGGTAGATTTGAAATCGGTGAATTCTGTGAAAACCTTGGTAAACAAACATATAAAAAAGATTTTAAGAAAGCTAAAATTTGACTGTTAATGTCTTCAGTCCACTTGAACCATTCAATAAACGTGCGTCAAGGTTTGGCAATTTGGAACTGAAATCAACAAGGTTTACTCTGATAATCAAGTTATTGATAATATGGTTTAATGAATTTTTTCCTGAAATTATTCTCGCCGTTAGAGGATGGCTCAGTTGTTAGAGGCGCTGACTACAGACCCAAGGGTCCGTGGTTCGAGTCCCAGGCATGACCAAACTTTCACCCAGAGTGGGGAGAGTCGCCAGCTCTCTGTAATTCCAGGCGTAGGAATCACGAGGTGTGGTCACATCGAGAGGAAGGACCAGGACACTACTCCATAAGCATAGCTTCTCAGTGTCCTAAAAACTACCTTCGGACGCTAGGTGGAAACAAATACAAATAAAAATATCGTTCTATATTAAAGCCTTGACTTTCATAAACTTTTCCAAAAACAAGAAAATTTGGAGTTAGGGAATATTGAGAAAAATGCACACTTCCCTTTCACGTTTTATAAGAATATCGAGACTCGAAATTGGTGAAATTTAAGAAATAATAAAAAAAATTGCTAGGCTTGAATTGACAGTTTTATTTTTTCTAAACGGCTTGAACAAACAAGGCAAGCGTGATTTTAATAATGAAGAAAGATAGTGGCAAAGATTTCAATGTTTCTTTACTGTTTAAATTATTTCATTCAAGTGCCATTAATACATAATCTTGAAGGCTCAAAAACTTAAAACGATCTATACCCTTTGAAATAAATAAAAAATCGAAACTAAAAAACTATTCACCACCAAGTTGAAATGCTATTAAACTGCATGCTTTTTATAAGATTACTTGACCCAAGTTTCAGCCTGGCTTAATTACTTTTTCGCAAAATTTCAGCCTCACATGTTTTTTAATTTGTTGCTTAATTTTGTAAATTCATATTTCAAATTCTAATATTACCTAAATTCACTACAAACAGGGGAATGTGACCAGATAGCTCTAATAATTTTTTCCAACATGTCCTACAGCTTTCATTTTGTAATTATTACTGACATTAAATCAATATGTTTATTTCATATTTCCTGATATTTAATTCTCCAAAATTTAGCAAAAACATCTTATTTTTCGGTACTTAAATTAACTATAACTAATTGCTGTTGAATGAAATATCTGAATTTGAAAAAGCACCTTAAGTCTGCAAAAATGGCTGGGTTTTCTTGGATGGCTGGATTAAACTTTGGAATTCACTGCCATTAGACTTGAAAAAGGCCAACAATAAAATATTATTCAGAAATAGAACGAAGCAATACCTTTTAAAAAACATAACCTAATTTAGCTTGATTGGAAAATTAGTACGTATCAAAACCCTTTACTTGTATTATTTTTTACCTTTATTCTTTATTTTTGTTCTTCTTTTGATTTTGCTTATGTAGCCTTTGCTGATTCTTATTGTTAAATTTTCAAACAAAAATCAATTTGTAAAATCGTCAACTCGCGTCAACAGGGCATATGACTTCAATAGCTCTTTCTTGAGTTTTTCATGTGTTCATCGGCTGATTTAACTCTATTTATGTTGTTTTACCTTAGCTATTTCGTAATTCTCAATTATTGTAATTAACGATTATCAACAACTTTATATAGTAAGACGTAACCTGTAATTAACTAATCTGCTGAGAAAAGTGAGTTCGAAACTGATGTCTAACAAGGCAATCTTAAGAAAAATAATGAGATTATGATGTAAATAGTCAACAATCGAAGGCATGTCAGGATGGCCGAGTGGTCTAAGGCGCTGCGTTCAGGTCGCAGTCCACTCTTGTGGGCGTGGGTTCGAATCCCACTTCTGACACTTCTTTTCCTTTTTGCACTTTAGTTTTATTACATACAAAATTCCATCAAACATAACATACAATGAATTTAACACAAAACTGCAAGAGAAGTAAAAGTTTAAGCGTAAAACAGGCTACAGATTTTTACTGTGGGAACTTAACATTATCACATTATAGCACAGCATGTCGACACATAATTTCAGTTCAACCTGTAAACCATTTTGCTAAAATTTTTCAACCTGAGTAATTACAGATTGTTGAAATTATTAAAGAAATAATATTAGAACTTATGCAGCATTTCTCAACTCCATTTGGCAAAGCCTATCATCCCCTACATTTACATACGCCCCCTCGAAAAATGCACATTGTTTTCATACACACCATTTTATGATACTTAGGTACAGTCATTATATAGGTAATTGTTTTTTTCTGTTGCGCTAAGTATCTCAACCAAAAATAAATATTTATTTCTCAGTTTGTTGATTTTTTTTTCTTAAAAGAAAAGTAGTGAAAAAGCCCCCTTTTTTAAAGGCCTCTAGTGTTCACGTTTCCATTATGTCACATGCCCTTTTCTGTTCTCTACGTAGTGGATAGGACCATGTTAATATCAAAACGAGACCTCGCATTTGTTATGACATTGTAATACAATGTTCGGTATTTGGGAGATTTCATATTTGGGAGTCTGCGCATTTAACTCCGCGAGGCCATCTCTTGCGTATTGTTTTGCTAAAACGGCAACTATATTTTGCAAACAATTCCTTTTTTCTCTAGGTATTGATAACATGTTTCTTCAAAGCATCGACCAAGTCTTGCAACTCCATTTGTATTTCAATTAATTGGAACATGAAAGTATTGCTTTCTAAAGATTCAAAAGGGACATACAACGTTAACAGTTTTATGACTGTACAGAACTTGAAAATGGCTTTGAAAAAAGCAAACATTTTACGACATACTAAAAGCTTTTTCGTCTGACACTCCTCAGAGCATAAAACGTCAGAATGAAGTCCTTAAAAAACACGATGAAAAATATATACCCAGTTGTGGATCGAAATAGGCCAATCAGAAAAACGCAAGGACAAGACCGGTATAAGTGACCAATCAGTGCTGCGTGCCTAAAGAAAAATTGCGACTGGAGTCCAAGAGAGAAAACGAGCTCCTTCTGTCTACAACATGGCGGCTACAAGGACGCAGAACCCAAAGATTGGGGGATAGGATAAAACAGCATGTTCCTTCCAACATAAGAAACAAAACTGCCCTTCAAAGAGAACAGCCTCTTCGATCTTGTAGGTCTAGAAACTCTGTTAAAACAAGTGATTCTGCCATCGGTCAACATCTTTTAGACAACCCAGATTGTGCTAAACTCTATAATGACGACATGTTTCAAATAATTGGCAGAGCCCGGTCGTCTTTCCATCTAGCAGTTTTGGAATCGATCTACATACAACGTTCCATTAATAGCTGATTTAATTTTAAGCCCCAGCTCCATTTAATACTGCCTTAAAGGCAGCAGACGATGAAGTGGAGAAAATCTGCAGAAATTAAATGGTATGATATAACTGAATACCCTTGTTTCAGCATAGTCAATGGTTTCAGTAATCCCTTCTAAGCCTAACTATCTGCTTTAAGAAACAAGTTTCAAAACTTTATCTCCAAGCATAAATATTGGAAATTTGACATAGGGTTAATTCCACGTTATTGCTTTTAAGTACTCCTGCAGACGATTTTTAATTAATTTTGGAAGCAAGAGGAGGCACTTATTTTCTCTAGACAAAAGACCTACGGAAACTCCTAGTCTGTCCTGGAACACACAGCAAAGCAACGATATCCTGTAATTTTTAAGAAAAGAACAACCCAAGCACTTTAAATGAATGAATTTGCAAGTAAACCTATCGCATTCGTCTACACCCTTTTCCATTATCATTGTGACGTCACTCTCGAGCCAGGCTCCGTCATCAAGGTTTCTATCATGCCAGCTGTCACAATTTACAAGCAAACAGAAAAGTAAAGTCGACATGTTTGGAAGCGTTTCAACAAAACATAAAGAGCTGTTGCTTCACTTTCAAATTCTTTGACGTCAAAGACATCCAGGTTATACCAATAAAGTAATCTGACAATCATCTGATCCAATAACTCGCTGTGCATCTCTTTCTACGGTTTTTTATTCAAACCACCACCACTGGTTGCAAAACGTATACTTAATACTTTACAAAACTGATTCATTCTTTATCACAGCCAAGTTCAGTTTTACATATTCATGATCATCATAATATTTGTCTCCCACTGCCAGAATGTTGCCAGGTCGGGGACTAGATAATTTTCTTCAAACGTTCTCTGTCTAGTGCATCCACTGCTCTTATTCCTAGTACTTCCGTGTCCTTTTTGATGTTGTCCATCCATTTGTTTACTGATCTTCCTCTTGGCCTTCTCCTTCCACCTCTAGGTCCACTCTTAACCTCATTCGTTACTTTCAAAGGTTGAAATTTACGTCATTCTAGACGAAAAAGTTAATTGGCTTTTCTTAAATGCAAGCGTTTATTATTAGAATGACTGAATATCTCTGCCTGATCTGATCACTGATTGTGCGTTTGATTGATCTGATCACTGATTGTGCGTTTCAAACGACATCCGCCTCCGACGCTGCATTATTTCTAGATAGCATGTTTACTTCCATAGTGTTGCTACTGTTCCCTCTTAAGCATTATGGGTAAGAGGCTAGAAAAGAACAATTAGGAACGCATTTATGTCAAAGTCATAAGAAGCTAGAAAAACCCAATGTTTCCTTTACCAATGGGGACAAAAAAGAATTTAACGAGAGTTATGCAATCTCTTTGAACTATGAGCAATAAATTCTTGCTAACTACATTCGTTTTTCATGAATTTTGTTCATCGAAGCAAACAAACTCCTGATAGAATAGTTACAGAAAACAGCTCCGGGAAAAACCTTTCAGGAGCTTTCTCTAGAGTTTCTCCCAAAAAACTCCTCGACAAAAACTTTTTGCATCTAAGATACATTTTTTTGATGCATGGTCAGCCTAAACTTTGACAGTACAGTAGAAAGACTGGACAAAAAAGAAAACTAAGAGAAACTATAAAAACTAAAGAAAGAAATTCAGAGAAAGTTTTGTTGAAAGTGAAACACGCAAGCTCAACATGTGCGTAGGAAAGTAGCAAACAAAATAGTTGAACTCGTTGATGCTGAAAAACTACGAAATTAGATTTAGATTACGAATGTTTGGAGTACGAAATTCCCACTCACGTTGCTTTTAAGGTCAAAGCCAATCCTATTTTGATGATGATTATTATTTTTGTATGATATTTGAGGCGTGTTTCGAAGTGACGAGTCTAACTGGAGTAAAAAAGATATAATGTCATTAAGAAATGGAGATATCGATCGTTAGCTTTTCTTCCAAGCAAATGGTTTCCAGTGGTTATTAGTGGCTTACCGTGCAGCAGTAATTATGCAGGGATTAAATGACAGTAAGACACTATTAAAAATCAACTAAAGCGATGTGGTGGTCCAACAACGGCCTGAATGACATGACGAAGTATTAAGAAAGATAAAAAACGCATTTTATGCATTCTTAGTCTGCGTACTGTTTGCTAACGATATGCGATTGTCTTGGCTTGCTCTAAAATCTGGTGTACTTGAATTGTTTCGCCAGCAGCTGTCAGGACCCACATACCACCTTCCAGCATTTATGCCAGGTTAATGTACCCAAGCATCAGCTTTTCAACAAAAAGATGCATTAAACCTTTTATGAACTTAACATCATCATCAGAGTGCAAACAATGCAAAAGGTTATCTTTATATGCTGTGAATGCTCTGCAGTTGGCAACTGTATGTCACAGTAAAATTATCCACGTTCCTCTATTCTGATCTGATGGTAAAACAAGCCTTGGTTTGTACACGTACGCTTGAGACTATGCTCTTGTTAGAATTAAGGGAGAATTTTTCTGGGGGGGGGGGGGGGGTGGGGGTCAGCCCCTTTTAGCAAGCCAGTATATGTTTGACTGGGCGAATACCTTACCTGGCAACATGAATTAACTTTTCATTATGCAATTGATTTTCAATGAATGAGCAAATTCTATTAGCCTTTTAGAGTCGATGAACAGTTTGCATGATTTCATATGCACAAGTAAGAATCTGTAACACAACTGCAAGAATGCAGGGTGTGACCATGGGTGTGGTTTTGCGTGAGGTTTCTAGACGGTCCCTAAAGCACAGCACTCCTTCATTATTTATTAGGACGGCACCCCTGAATTTCGGTCATTTTAAGACTCGATTTCTTATACACTGTTTCTTGTAAAGTAACATGAATGTAACCCTGCATTTTACAAACGACTGGCAAATATGTTCATTTAACTGAGACTAGATGAACACTCTCTCTGAAGGGGGCATCTATTGCATGCAGGAGGACTGGATACTAGTGTTGATGGCTGTGACAAAACCCGCTGAATATCATGTTCTTGAACCTCTTCTGTTCAGCAAGTGCTGCTCTGTCCCCCCCCCCCCCCGGGCATCAGTGCATCTCTGGGTTGAAACCTGACTTTGTCTATTATAAGTGAAGGAAAAATGAGTCGGAAAAGAATGAGAGGCAAAGCAGAATGGAAATAGTAGTTAGCTATACAAACATAAGTACTCTCTGAACGGCGATAACGCGTTTTTATAAACAAATGAAGTAACTATTTCCCATTTTGAATGAAGCAATCACAAAGTTCATCCTTACAAATCAGCGGTTACCTAGAACGTCGTTTGAAAGAAGATAGCTTTAGTCTTTAGTAACATTCCCATTTAAAATGTTGATTTGACTCTCGTTTGCTATATAATGCAGATGGCAATGAAAGCAAGCCGGTACCTTTAAGGAACGCCTGTGCCTCCAAGCAAGTTGCTTCGATTGCAGAATTGTGATTGCTAAAACAGGCCCACAAAGCAACTGACAGTATCAAAAGTCTATTGATCACATTGCTTGGTTTCTCCATTCTCGTTTTTAAGCTACTGCAGCTCCAATAAAACAAATTTGCAAATTAAACCTTGTTTTTAAATGAATGACATTCTACTTCTAGTGACGTCCATGATCGATCGATCCTGCACATTAGCAGTGGTAATCAAGATAACTCGTTTTTCAAAAAGAAAAAGATTTAACCTAATCGCAACTTTAAAAAACAGAATTATGGCTTAACCTACTGACTCCGGCACCAACATAAAACCGTTAAATTTTTTGGCCTCCAACCAATCTAGATAGAATTCTACTGTTAATAGATCCATTGAGCTGTAATGATAACTGTTAATAACTGTTCCATACCAACTGGTATAATCTAGCCATAGTTGAATACAACATTTTATACAGCTTCCACTTTCTTTGGCCTAATCTGCTACAGCCGTCTGGATTTCGTTAATTGACATGCTCAAAATTCTCTTACATATTTTAATGTCAACAATTGGCCCTTGTTGTAGTTTGCCTATATCATTTTATTAAAAATAAGAACTTATCAATAAAAGGAATGAATTAATCAATTAAATTAAGGGTAAACAAAAAGAGAGAATAAATTTATTTTCAAATGAATCAATGAATAGGAGTGTTGTCTGAGGGCAGAATTTTAAGCAAAGCAGGCAACTTCATATCCGTTTTTTCTATAACTCCACAACGAGTCTATTTAGTTCATACTACAAGAATATTTATTTGTATTCCAGAGAAAGAGGTGTGTATCCACATCCCATTGAAGATGCTTTACGCAAATTTATTTATAAAAGACATTAATAAATCTTGGTTGTTAAGCAAAAAACCAATGAATCATGTTCTGACGTCTCAAAACTCACTTCAAAGAATCACTTTGATTCATTGTGCATTCAAGCGTGGATCATGTTTGTGACTTTAGATCGAACTGCCCACTTAAATAATATGGTTTGCTTCCGCAGGCATTTTGCTTCTCTACAACGTTTTTTGTTGCTATGAGACAGATCCTTCGCCCTTATTCCTTCCTAGTTACATTACGTATTTATCCATGTTATTTGTAAGCTATTTGTTTGTTGCTACAGTTACTTTTATTATGCAAGAAATTTTTTAAAGAACACGAGCCTAGAATATGGTCATAAATTAAGATCAGCTTGAAACTAGCTTAGGCCATGGTGGTGTCAAATGTAATTTTGAGCAATAAAGTCAGCGTGCAAACTGATTTAAAACCATGAAAATTGATTAAGAACTGCATATCAAACATATACCCTAAGAATAATTTGAGAAAATTAACTTATACCCCAAAATTTTTACTTATACCCTAAGAATAATTTGAGGAAAAATTAAGATTTGCCCGATTTTTTGAAAAAATTAAAAACAGCAAGCCTGAAACTTTATTTTTACTTGTTTTTATGTAAATGAGTGCATTTGGTTTACTTTCATGTCTGCCATTTTGGAACGTGCTATTTTGCTACACTCGTGGAAGCCATATGCAGTTGTGAATGATAAACACTAGCTGCTCTATACAAGTAGGTACTGTATGACTCTTTATTTTTTCCCGAAAATACCACTCCACAAGTCAACATCCATATTTTTTGTACCTCTGGTTTAATCGGACATTTTTGTGTTCCATATTTTATTTTCAACGTCGGAAGTTTTGTGTTGAGTCCTCCAAGCCGTCCTGTCAATGTTACCTTTTCATTCTTGACAATTCCTTTTTTCAACTAAAAAATCAATATGATATAATTTTGGTCACTAGTTTAATCGCTTTAAGGGATTCTAATTCATTTAATCTGACAAGGTCTTTTGCATTACCACAAAAAATCAAATATCCCCGCGTTTATGGCTGTTGACAATGTCATCACAAAATAACAGTATTTAGTTGACTAATGCTTTACTTTCATTCTTATTGTTTTTAAACGAAAGCTCCATTTATCTCGAGGAACCCTGCATCAAATCAACAAAGCACTTTCAGGCAATTTGTGATTATGATTAATGATGCAATATGATTGTGATCAATGATTTGTCACAACTAAAGTTGAGACTGATGAATCAGGTGCGCATTAATGTTTCGCTCCCTCCTTTCTGGCCCGTTCTTTTCTATGCATGGCGAGCATACAGCCTAAAGTCAATATGATTATTATGAATAATGGCAGTAAAGACGAAATTGCGAGCATAAAACAGCCAATCATTTATGATTATTCATTTCTTATGATATTTAATAATTGTCATGCATACCGTAAGTCCTCTAATATGCCCCTTGGGGGGAATCTTTTAGATAGGCGCTGATTGTTCGATGGTTGGGGACTTATTCAAGGGATGAGGGGTGAGTTTTGAAAAATCATCTTCCATTTGTCAAACAACTAATAATTTCATATGCATTTACACGAAATCTCTTTGTAAGACTTTTTGCCAATGTATAAATCAAAGCATCAAAAGACATTTTAGCCCAAAGCATATTTTCTTTGTCTTTCCGGCAATATCTTTCTTCAGTAATGTACTAGAATGGTGTATCTTTCTGCTGTATCTTGATTAAGCTCCCCCCCCCCCTGTGAGCTTATCATAGCGCGAAATTTGGTATATCAGCTTAGGCTCCTATTCAAAAGGGTGGGGCTTATTAAAAATTTTTACTTCCAGGGCCAGGAAATGTTTACTTAAATGTTTACTTTAAGGGGGGCTCATTCAATGATTCACGGCCAAAGTACGATTGATGCCAGATACCATATAAAGGATAAACATAGATGAATTCGGGGTAAATACCCTGCATTGAAATCTCTAGGCTATCGGCTATTACATGAAGTTGAAATAGCCAATTCCAAACAACTGTATATAAACCTATACATTAGCTAAAAGGAAGTTACCCCGTTGGGAGCTTCAAGTACTATATCAGGATAACTTAAGATCATTGAAGTTATAAATGCGCAAAGGATATCGAAAGTTGCATAGAAAAAAACAAAATGGTAGCAGATATCCCTGCAGCCTTTTCACTGCAGTTTCTTGACTCGGGGGCATCTTTCAACTTATTGTTCTAAATGATTAACTTAAACGGGGTTTAGTTCAAGAAAGCTTTCGAGTTCTTTCTGGCCGACCCTAATTGCTCTAAGTTATATCTGCATATGTAGCAGTCATTTTTCAATAAGATTAAGCAAGTGAAAAGCATTCGGGCAGAAATAACACAAGCTTATATTCTGCTCTGTCACTTTGACTTCGCAAAGTTAATTAACACTGCACATAAACTAAACGAACTGGTCCAAAATAGAACTCACTTCCTGAAAATAAAAGGCTTTTCCATTCATATAATCCATGTCACTCATACCTTTATGAAAAAGTTGAGCAGTCTTGGTTTCCCGCATGAAAACTATTTGACAAGTAAAATTGGACTAGCATTTTGATTTGCTACGTGGCTGACAAGCTTCATGAACTCTGTATCGAATTTTCAATATAAAATTAAAATCAAATGGACGGCTAAATGAAATTCAATTATTATTAACTTATTAATTAAAGTCTATTTCTTCCGGTACGTTAGTCGATCTCTCAATTACCGTTTTCTGTGCCGCAGGCCTAGCGTAGAACTTCAAGGAATTTACAAAGCAGGTCTCAAGATTCGTGCTCTCCCCTTCTACATCTGTGAAGGCTGAGAGCAATCGTAAAATGCGTCATTTGCAAATGCAACAATTACTGTTTTTATAAATCCTTGATTCAAATTTTATTGCCATTTTTGCTGTCTTGAATTTGTCTGTATGCTTCATAATTGCAATGTAATCTGAATTGGGATTTTGAGCCTTCTATCTAAAATTTGAAGCCCACGGTCTTCGAACTTCCAATACAATACCAATATACCAATTGAACTTTCTCTCACGTAATGTTTCTCGACGGATTGAAAATAAAGTCATTTGAACTTTTTTAGCCTACTAGCTTATGGTAGAAGTCCCCTCCGCCCCCTTTGGGATGCAACTGCCATAAGTTGGAAAACACCCAGTGCCCATTCACTGTGCAGTTCCTTTTAAAGTGAAGTACTTTTTGGAAACATTCTTTGCAATTAAACAAATATATCTTGCTTCCCGTCTGTTAACCGTTGCATTTAAACTTTGAATGGATTAACCTCTTTTCACTTTGAGGTAAACACAGTTAGCATTGCGACTACTTGAATTCATCAATTGATCGCATAGATACGACGTAGGATTCTTGGGCACTTTAATCTTATTCATCATATATGAACACAATGGAACCCAGTTTTACTTAAAGGCTTTTATTTAACGGCTCTTAATCGCCTCGCGAATGCTTAAGATCACCAAATAATGTAATTGACTTTTTATCACGTGATCACAATGTCAATCAAAGTAGAAAAACGAAGAACATATAACAGAGAGGGAACGGCGTGTGAGAGGAAGAGGTTGTGTTGATTCAAATGTGCAAGTTCTGTCAGAGATTGCCCAGTGCTCCGCATTGAATTTAGTAAAGGTTACATTTTAATTGTGGTGAGGGATTCGTTCATAGCTGCTCGTGTATTATGGATGTGAAAACATTGATCTTTGTGTTACTTGTCCCCGCTTGCACTGGAGCTGCGATGATCAACCAGGGCTGCAGCGCTTTTCCACGAGAAATCCAATTTTTGTGTTATCAAATTGGACAAATTTGGGGACAAAATCAGATATCAAACAATGTTGTCGAGGCCGTACCTTCAGCCGAAGGGGAGGATCACGTTGCCCTCACAATCAACGACGTTGGATATGAACATAACAAGCCTCAAGGTTTGTACTGTCATTTACACATGCTTATTATCTATTTCTTTTTTGTGTCTCTCTTCGGTTTTCCGTTTATTCATTGGGTATTATCGATCATTTTAGTTTCTAGGTTCAAATGTTTTAAGTTGAGACGTATCTAGGTACTCAAAAAAATTATTTGATAAATGCCACTCTTCTGCTCTCTAGGATAAATCCCTTCCTGAATAAGTTCGAAAGACATGCAAAAAGTTATACCTGAGCCTACTTTCTAACTATTCTGGGGCATCCAAACCGTGAAATACCCAGCAGAATAGAAGGCATGTCCTTGTTTTCGACTTCATCAGCTATTGCTCCAAAGTCTATCAATCGCTCTAACTTCGGAGATATATTAATAGCGTTGAACAAATTTGTGCATATATAAAATTATGTACTTCATATTATACGTCTCTAAAACAATTTCCGTGAACTTTTCGAAAATCGCTTTTAAAAAACGCATACAAACAGCATGACAACAATATACAGTTAATAAAAGGTTTATGAAAATTTTTCCAACCAAACTATGATTTTAACATCTTTCATCTACAGATTATCGACTATATCTGGGCAAATAGGCCTCCTCCCTCTCGTGGTTTGTAAATAACGAAAGTGTTTCCTCTTTTGAAAATTTAAAACGCAATAAGAAAAGACCACTTCTCGTTGGAGATTCTTGAATTAACCACGAAATTGATAATGATTATTTAAAGTAACATGAATATTTGATAAATGAAAGACTCGATCAATCTTAAGATTCGAAAGAGGGACGGCAAAGAGATCTAACCAAAATTAATTGTTATCAGATAATGTTAGTAACGCTTGGGATGTTGATACTGATAAAATTAATGATGGTTTTTATTTCAAGATTTTTAGAATAACTGCATATTGTTATAATTCAATGTGCATAATTATGATTGAAATGTTTTTTATTATAATAATTATGATAATGTTTATAGTTTATGCTTCTCCCCAGTCCCCTTTGACTGCTAAACTGTCTCTGCTTCCCTTTTAAAACAGACTTTGATCTAAAGCAAACGAACGGGTAGCCCGCTTATATAAATTTCTTTTCGACAACACTGTTATTAATAAAGAGAAAATTTTACAAACAACAAAGATGACCTGAAGCGAGAGTTCTCATCAGCTTTATATCAGCCAACCTATGCCTTCGTTTTACTACAAAGGTTTTTGTTTCAAAGGCTTTTGGTCGAAAAGGGTGCATCACGCCACATCCACCTCCTTTTTCCCAATTATATTGCCAACCATCCTTGACAAGGGTGCATTATTTGGCATTCTGGCTCAAAAGTTTGCTAAAAGATATCCTGTTATCTGTATTATCTTGTGCCGTAGTAAATGAAGAGTTATTTCAAGAACGTATTTTCTTGTATTCTCTTATCTTAAATGACATTATTATCATATCTTCATTTGAATTTTGCCAGAGAAGCAATAAACTTTCGTAGAAACAGCTTCAATTGATTTTGGTAACATTTTTATATATAAATACTTGCAATGACAGCAGATTCGTAATTATAAACACCGCCATTGATATGAATCATCGATAGTCTACTAAGTTGAATTCTCTGACGTGCTACTGAAAATAAAGTCTATTCAATAAGTATTCACTTATAGAGTCCGTTGTCATGTTGATTTGAAATAATCGACTTAACTTAATGAATGAGAGAATTTCAGATAGTGTAGGACCGTAGGCGATTTAAGTTGCCGTACTTTATCGAAATATTGTTGCTTTGTTTTGATGTTGCCTTGCCAAAACATTTTCTAGTATGGACGATGACGTTAGCAAATTTCGTATTTGTTGATGAGCAGACTGTCTATTATATGTAAGCACTTAATCTAATTTTCATAGTGGACATCTCCATTTTTTGCCGTGTATATCCACTAGAAAATTCCGAGCTAACATATTATTTGTATATTTATACGAGTCTGTTCATCTACCCTGCTAAAGACTTCCATTATTACCTCATGTCTTTTGAGCCTTGCAAGACCAGTGAACCAGGTTCAAAAAGGTTTTTCTGAAGATGTAGCTATCTCCATTCCAGATAGCACCATGCATTCCTTTACATTGGTTTCAATTTAGAGAACTATTAAACAATCATTTTCTTCCATTTTGATTGTAATATAAACAGATAGTTACTTCAATTGTTAAAACAAATCGATATTTCTTCATTTAGCGTAGCATTAACGTATTAGGCCATTGTCGAGCTCAAAATTGTATTGGCAACAATGTGAGGTGGTCTTGATTTGCTATGTGGCATATCATAGTGACGTATCTACTACGAACGTAAAAAAACGGTTGTGTCAAGATTTCAAGATTTTTTGCCTAAAAATGCTTAGGGCCTTCAATTTCTATGATGCTATAGCGTCGTAGCAACCCCCGCAATCACAGTGTATGCATGGTCTTTTTTGTGTTTTCCAGGGTGCCCAATTGCTGACTGCGAAACTTGTTCCACTCCCCAAACCTGTGAGAGGTGTCAGCCAGGCTATTACACACAGTTCAATGCGGATACAGAGAATATCACATGCGTCAAAGAGTGCTTGCCGAACTATGTTCCTGCAATAGATTCTAGTGGCAAAAGTTCATGTACTGAGAGGCTCCTAATGAGTGAGTTGCCATTATCAAGATTGTCTGTAATTCCATCTCTTTTGCTGTTTTTAGAGAATCAAAGCATCGAATTTGGCCTACCAGCATAGAACATCTAACTTTTAAGACCAAGTTTATTGTAATTTCGAAATGAGCCAATATTGAAGTGTAACAGTGGCTATTTGCCATTTCGTCCTAAATCACATTCTTTCGCTCTAAAAAGAAGATTTATAGTTTTGCACGAAGTTGTACTTTCTATTCCGCAAAGTTAATTTCGCAAGAGAAGTGAAAGAAATTGTGAAAAGGTTCTTTGTTACATGAAAGTGCGTATTCATTCAACGCGAGGGACCCTGTTTCTTACAATGTGCATGACCGTCTACTCATTTTCTACTGTCTTCTCGTTCTTTGATAAACTGTCATATTTTTAGAAAAGTTTGAAAACAACACTTTCTTCTTATAATAAGATAAAATTACTTTTTAGTCATTTTAAGTTGAGCCAAATTTTTCATCAAGAGGAGAGAAACCTATTAGAGTTAAGTTGTCTAATAAAATTCTATCTTTCCATTGAAAAACAAAGAACTTTTTCTTCAAAATGTCAAAACAAGTTTCCGACAATAATGACATAATTTTACTGGAAGGCAAATTTCGTTTTACCGTCTCGCAAGTTTGGATGTTTACTGCCCTTTGAAAGCCAAGCTTCTTAGGCCTAACAACCGCAGCCCTGTATTAACGAAATTGTGACAGCCAAAATTGTGTTTCGACGTTTTGTGCTAATCCTATCCTTAACGGTGCTATTAGTTTCTAAGGCATGTTTCTCTAAAACTGAATTCTTGGGATTGTATAATTCAGTTACATGTAATTTTCTGAGACAGGAAAATATTGCTATGACGAGGCGAAGTATTACTTTTCCTTAAATAGACCTCCTATGGTAAAATAGTCAAAGGTCTTATTCAATTTTATAAGGAAGCTTGACCTAGAACTAAATAAAACTGGCTCCTAGCTCAGCAATAAACGGGCAACATAAACGTCCACTCTTTACTTTGTTAGAAAATTGTTGAAATGTTTGCACTCTTTTCCACCTCACCTTCAACGAGTTAAGATTTCAATGAAAATTCGTCCCTTCTTAATATGGTATTATGAAGCTTACATTTAATTCCAACTTCTAATGAATTACACAATTTTCAAACAGTAAACAATATGTTACTTCTTCTGATAGAATTTATCATCTTCTCTGAAAAGAGCTATTACGGTTCTTTTTAAAACTTCGCGGATTGCCACGTCTTGAGGGCAATGACATCTCTTTTATTAAATGCAATTACTAAATGATAAATCTCTGCTTAGAAACTAATTTCTATGCATTTTCTTTCCTTTTCCAGAATGCTACATCCGAAGGTGTATGATATGTTTAGGTGCGATGACATGCACAAAATGCACGCCTGGCTATTACCCACAATTCCATTCGGCCTGGGAAGAGACAATCTGCGTCAAGAAATGTTTTAGGGGATATTCATTGGTTGCTGGTTCTCATGGCAGCAAAATGTGTAAACAGATTCGACGTCCCAGTATGTCTGTTTTCTAGATGTAAACTTTTTGTGAAATCATTTCTTCTCGAATGGTGGCAATTGTCACAGATTGAATTTGTTTCTATGCTTTTTAGAAATGTAGGCATTTGATTTTACTAAATTAATCTCGTCTTCGGATGTCTCGCTTACTGTAGCTGCGATATTTGTTTGCTGTACTTGCATGATTGAAAATTCTGCCTCCATTCACTTTCATGAAAATCTCTTTTACAAGCTGCTTGTGATTTCATTTTTCTAATTTTTGTCAACAGAAGGATGTCAGAGTTTCACATGCACATCATGCAAGCGAGGCTTTTATATGCTTCGCAACGTGACAAAGAAGTCGCCATGTAGTCGAAGGTGTCCCAAAGGCTACTTGAAAGACAGAATCAGACGAAAGTGCGTTCAATGGCCGAAGTAAATAACGCTGTATCACAGCTTCGCATAGCAATCATCATTGAAGAAAGTCAACATTAGCTTGAGACTAATTTAATGTTATACTCTATTTGTGAAAAGCTGTACTTTCGTTGCACGTAATTTGAGATGGCTTTTGGCATATTGACTTCATGTACACCCACATTCTGTCATGAGAATAATAGTTCTTTTAAGAATTTTCATGCTAGATTATCGTCAAAATTTAATACGTTTATCACGCATAACAGGAATTGTATTCAGCAAAAGTTTTAAAGAAAAACAATGACTCCATCACCAACAGAAAATGATTCAACCTTTGACTTGTGACTTTTAGAACTTTAACTTTGACTAAGAACTCTGAACTTTTAATTTGTTGTTTTTCAGTTCCTGTTATTTGCGAATTTAACATTTAATTGTATTTAGACATCTTGTTTTATAAAGTGCATAAAACCGTTCATGAAGCAAATTTTTTTGCATCCGAATTCTGCGTTGATAATAACTAAATTGGACTTGATTTTAGAAAGCAATTGGGGTCGCTAACAGCATAAGAACGGGTCATCAAAAACCTCTTCACGAGTTGGCCTATGTGTCATTGATTGGATGGATGAAGATGTCATTTTTCTGAAAGTTGTTTTAACCTTCTTTAAAGGCTCTTGTGATATTTTCTAAGCTTGCCTATTGGGAATCTTTAATGACACCAAAAAACCTAATTGATTGATAGCAATAAATCGTATGAACAGAATTAACAACTTTGTGACGTCATTTCATACTGAACCTGAAAAGAGGGAAAGGGAAAGATATTATCACGATCAGAAACACACAACGCAACTCTTTCATACATCAATGTAATGACGGGGTTTGGCCAAGCAATTAAAACATATTCTTATAATGCTTATATGATTTTTCGCCTTTCATGCTGAAGTTCAGCTGTTTGTGAGTCTTTTCTGTTGAAAAGACTTGAATTCCGATTGACGATTCTCTTCCCGAGGCAACAGTACGCGACCAGTGTTTTTTTATTGCAAGCAGTAAATGTCTTCTCTGCTTTAGGCAACTTCTCTTAAATTTCACCAAGGAAATGTCACTTGTCTACAAAGCTACCTCGATGTATAACCCCCATGGTCTAGTTGCATTCATTCGTATTCAAGCTCATTAATTCAAGATGTAAATATTCAGCTTTCTGTTGACTTTCTGTGAACATACAAATAATAACATACAAACCATTTCAGTTGCTTAATTTGTTTAAATCATATTAATTTTCACATCATATTTAGAACTGTCATCAACCTCGCGAAGGAAACAAATCGGCAAAGTCAGCCTGCTGGTCTAATATCCTAAATCGTGGTTACGGAGCTTCTTTGCTTTTTGCTGCAGAACTTAGTAATCTGCTTCAGTATATGCCAGTCGAACTTTGAAGGAAGAGAAATCCATTCAAGCAGGCATATATCTCCCTCAACGTGTCACAGGTGAGAATTCATTAAATATTTGTTAGAAAACCTCGAATTTTAGTTGAATACAGAATGTGCTCATCAAGAAAGTAGCGTGAAAATCACGAACTTTTAAAAAGGATTTGCATGTCATGTAAATACCAGATGGAGAAGCAGATGGAGAAGTGCTTTAGTTCTCAACAGTGTAAAGATTAACTCGTTTAATGTTTGATTGACTAATTTTCTCAAACCACCAAAATCTAAGCCAGTGGCTCCTTGATATTGCGATTAATCTTTTCATCTAGTAACCCATCGCTGTCCATACTCATGCAAAAAAATTACTGCTAGATAAGTAATTATTGTTATGAATATAATCATAACAATCAGAGTGAAACAGACATACTAAGCTTGGTTTTTGCTCGTTGATTTTAGGTTACGTTAATGCTTAATCTTATTATGTCTCTTGATTAATCCTATGCAAATCCCGATTGAGCCTAATCAATGCAAAAGGCTTGCATTCTACCGCCTCAGCGACACACAGTATTTAATCAAGTTGAAGGTGATTCTCGTTTTTGCAATTATGATTGAAACAGTGTGGCATGAGCCGTCGCACTGAATTTGTAACAAGCTGGCAATTCTTCTTGAAAGTTACTCATTTACGTTGAAATATTATTGCAGAATAATGAGAATAGTTAAGCCCATCTTGATATAAAAGTGACAGCAGTCTCCTTATATCGCAGCCTCGTTATATCGCAGCCTCGCTATATCGCAGCCTCGTTATATCGCAGCCTCGTTTATATCGCAGCCTCGTTATATCGCAGCCTCGTTATATCGCAGCTTCGAGTGAATATGATAATGTATAATGTTTACCTGGATTGGACATACCCTATGAAGCTCACATTGACCAACTGCCAACCATGAACTGAAACTTCACTACAAATCGCTTTAAATCATCCAAACTCGTTATATACCTGTAAAAGATCTCGTGATACTAATGTTTGATGAACTGTTTCTGGTCCTGCGATTTAAGAACAAGACCTAAGAAAAAAAAGGTTGATAATATTTATAAGTTTAAAATATTCTTAAAAGGTTGCTAAAATCATAATTAAGAAAAGTGTCAAATTCTGAATCAAAATTCTAATGCTAATGGGGTACTCTTCAAAAAATGAACAATACATATGGTGTCCCACAACGAGGTGTGCTTGGACCACTTTTAATTATTCTATATATAAATGGCATTTCAGCTACGGCAATGCAGGTTTATTTCAATGGAATTATCGACTTTCAATAGTTTGCTGACAACGCAGATTTATTTGATTCAAATCAGAAGGCTTTTGGCTTACATGAGTTTTAGTTAAACTTTAAACTAACTAAAGTTTCTGACTGGCATTGCGCTAGCAAACTAACCTTGAAGAAAAAAAGATCAAACTGTTTCTTTGCTCCTGGACGAAAACTGCACACTTTATATGCACCAATAACAAAAAATAGAAGTAGCATATTATGTGAAACACTTGGGGATCTCATTGACAAAGATCTTTCTTGGAGACCTAATATATAACAATCCATTATGAAGATTTCTCAAAGGCTTGGTATCATTCCCAAATTAAGACAGTTTGCGGCATCTGATATTCTTACCTATGTTTATAATGCATTTCTTTCACCGCATAACGTGTTTGCCTTTATAAGTTGGGGAGGTGCTTGCAGCACCTTTCTAGATCCACTGAGAAAAAGTATGTCGTGCGCAAATTAATGAACTCAGTCATTTCAAAACAAACAGTCAATCCTTATTTTCACAGTAAACATTTTTAAATCGTGACGACTCCTATAAATGGTAGTCTGCAAAATTTATGTATGACACTTTCAATAGAACATTTATTTGGGATCTATTTAACGAAATACCAGTTGACATTCGCAGTTTATAATTCATCGTTGCTGTTAAGCATCGACTTAAGAAACAACTGCAAGGATTTTAGCTGTTTTATAACTTTTTTAAAATTTTAGAAAAACAGCCTATAAATGTGAATATCGATGGAATTTTCTCTAAGCTTTAATATTTATCTAAACAGAGTTCTTATTGAAAACAGTACTTGTGTACTGACAAGGTTTACCCTCTAAAACTATTTATCTTATTATTTTTATTAAGTACCTAATCTTCTGGAAATTTTTTGACTACGCACTTCAAACACTCGCAAATGCGGGGGAACGCCACGTTTGCAAAGTTTTTCCCCATTATTTGATTCATGTTAGATACGGTAAAAGGCAAAGTATATTACAATTTTTACTTACACAAGCATACAGAATACCCCCCCCCCCCCATGACCATATTTTAGAAAAGTGGGGGGGGGGGTATTCTGTATTCCCCCGATACCCCCGGACCCCCTATTCCCCCCATAGGTACGCCACTGTTAATCATCAGCTTCCTGATACGAAATTGATATTAATATGTTTGTTATCTTAATAATTTTACTCTCTCTTTAGTTCTATTTTCTACTTTTAGGTATTTTTCTTAGTGCTAAAAAACTTGTAAATGGCTTTGAAAAATGCAAACATTTAGTAAACTAAAGCTTTCCGTCTGACACTCTTCAGAGTTTTAAACGTCAGAACATAGATCGAAAACTCTACGCTAAGAAATATATATACCCAGTTGTGGATCGAAATAGGCCAATCAGAAACACGAGCACATGACTGTAAAGGTTGACCAATCAGTGTCGCTTGCCTATTAGAATGTTACAAGTAGAGTCCTAAGGTGAAAACGAACTCCTTATGTCTACACAGTAGCGGTTTTTTCGTGCTTATGTAGGTAGATTCTAAAACTGCTAGGTGGAACGACGATCGGGTTCTACCAATAATCCGAAACATCCCGTTAACATTCTAATAGGCAAGCGGCACTGATTGGTCAACCTTTACAGTCATGTGTTCGTGTTTCTGATTGGCCTATTTTGATCCACAACTGGGTATATATATTTCTTAGCATAGAGTTTTTGATCTATGTTCTAACGTTTTAAACTCTGAAGAGTGTCAGACGGAAAGCTTTAGTTTACTAAATGTTTGCTTTATTCAAAGCCATTTATTTTTCTTAATGCGACTGTTGAATATTTCGTCATTTTAGCCGACTTCTACTGTGTAGATTTAGCAAGAGGTATTTTTCTCGAATGCCCAATTGCGTTTCTTCAAGTATCCACAGCAACTCAATGTATTTTATTTGGTTTCTACGCAATCAATGTCAAAACTGAGTTGCTTGAAATGAAATGAAAATTAGTTTCCAACCAATGTCCACCGCAGCCTCGACCTCTAACCCTTTGGCCAAACTTTATTTCAGACAAGCTCCAATTCAATCTTAGGATCAAATCAATGTTTAAAACTTTGTATTTCATTGTAAAAGATGTTTCTGAGAAGTCCAGCATGCAAGTGCCATTGAATTCTTTTGGCTATTCATTAGAAACCATAGGTGACATTCTTAAAATTATGTTTTGTGAAATTGTTCAAGCCCTTTCCTTCCCTTTTGCTATGTCGAACGTAATTATTTCATCATCTTTATTATATCCACTTATTTGAGGAACTTTAACCAATTTATGTAACTTCCTAATTTTATGAGCCAAAAAATTTTCACGAAGCCTTCATTCCTTCCATTTCACGAATATTAGCAACAAGGCTTTACAAATGGATTAAATTTTTCTCAGATCCAGACAAAAACAGCAGTTGCCACAACTTTGTCAGTTTCTTCCTGTCTTTTGTGATTCAACGTCAGGGAAAGATGGGCTGTGAAATCAAGAGAGATCCAAAGAAATACAGCGTAGCAGAGATACGGTGAGACCACCATTATAAAATTGCATTTTGTGTGCAAAATAATGAGTAAACCAAGATTAAAGACATGAACTTCGAAATATTTTTCACCAATCTGCCTTTTTAAAAGCTGCTATAGGCCGTTACTACACTTTCCAGACCTTCTAGACTTTTTCTGATTTAACTTGGTAAAACCATCAAGGCAAAGACTTAAGAAATGGACGAATATTCGACTTAGGTGTGTGCAACGCATTGTAACCGTTCCTTTATTAACTAAGCAAAGTCAGACGATGGAAAAAGTCCATAAAATTTTGTTTTTCTTTCGGCAAAGGCATGAAGGATAAAATGAGCGTTCCAAAAATCTTGATGTTTTTCTTCAAACCCACCTCCCCTCCCTCCCTCTATCCCGAGAACTGTATCAGAGTGCGTGTGTGCCTTTAACATCTGTATGCCAATTGAAAGTCACAGTTATCAAACAAAACTCACTCTATGTGCCATTCTAGAGTTAAAGCTGTATAAAATTTGCTACAATAAAATAACGACTTTGTACTCCTCATCAGGCGAAGAGTTATGCTCGAAACGTCGTAGTAAATATCAATTTCTTTTAGAAAGTCGTTATTTTGTTGTATCGAAACTTGTTCATTTTTGCCGTACAACACGTATAACTTCATTGATTAAATCTGTCTCGCCACCATCCCAGACTCCACCGAGATATCAACCAAGAAGAACCGTGGTGTGCCAACTGAAAGTAACATTTGTGGACAATGGTCCCATCTTTTTGGTAGCTTACATACAGATTTTTCTCTCAATTTGCACACAAAGCCAAGAAAGCTAAGGAACTGAGGGGATTCAAGCCACTCCATTTTTCAAAGAAGCTATAGATGAAAGATAAGCAAAATTAATAACTTTAACTACAGGGATATCACATGAAACATTTTTGTTTAATACTTTGTTCAGGGACGGAGTGGGTAGCGACTCTTAGGGGAGAGACACAGCTTGCAAATTTTTCCACAACGGGTTTACATTCTAATCATGACGTCATCAAACGCATGCGCAGTTTTTTTAATGCAGAAAAACATGGCAAACAATATGTATCTTTTGCAGCATCACCATTGCTGATTTCAATAAGTCGGTCAGAGAAAATCCAGCATCCGTATTGGAAGCATTGGATAATCATAATCATCAGCAATTAGTATCTGTGACAAAGGTAATTGATATCTTCCGGATCTAAAGAAGCAAACTGGAGGATTTTCAATGCATGAGAGTCTCCTTAGCAATAGTGTGTCAGCAAACCTGCCGATCATTTAATAATAACTGAGGTCCTGTTCACACGGTACCGGATTCAATGAATGAAGGGAACCTGCGCGTGAAATGCGCAGTGTCTCTGAATTAAGACTTTGTGCATGACACTGAATTGTGCGTTTTGAATAAAGAAAAACCCACCCGGCTCCTCTTGAATCATTTCAGGCATATGTTCCATGGTTTTGAAAATGCTTCAACTCGTAGTAAATGGCTCTTATTTTAAACGCTTGTTTCATAGCCATAAAGGTTGAGATGGGGGAAGTTGCCTGATGATGGCATTGAGCTTGATATTGGGTGTTGCAACTTACACCCGTTCTGTTATATGCGCCTAATTAAAATTTGGCTTCGGTAACAGGTTGCTATAATTGATAACTTTAACTAAAGGGAGATTTTGCTTGCCCCCAGTTTTGTACAAAAGTTACTATTAATCTGACTATTACTAATTTAATTGTTTCTTCCATAACTGTTCAATCATTGTTGGCGTTTGTTAGAACAGCTCATAGGGTCCCTGAAAAGCATTTTATTTTACAATGGAGCTGAACATTAATGAAATTTCGGTTCCTTCCTGTAGTTAGCAGCTTAATTTCTCTCTTGAAAATAACTTGATTGTTTTTTGGTCGATATTTGCTATATATCATCACAAGATACCTCTTCTTGGGGTCGGTTGGGCAGAGTTGCCATGGTTGCCGCCAAAAGGGAAAATTTTTGTAATCTTAATGCTTCGCCGGAAATCGCATTATTTTTAATAAACTTTAATAATCAATTTCTATTTTAAAATGAATTTCCACTGGTCTAAAGCAATGGTATTGATCGACTTCCTTGTTCTAGTTTTCAAAGTTTTACCTCATGTAGAACAAACACAAATTTTCAAGTCTTGGACAAAATTTTCAAATCTGGTGAAAGGCACAAAATTGGCATTCACTGTTCCGGTTTTCAATATCATATAAAGATTTATTTTATGACCAATATTGACCAATTTGCAGACACAAATTTGGTCATTGAAGATTCGGATTTTAACTGACAAAATCCGAGCAGCAAATTACTTACCCTGGGTGCTAGAGTCTCCATCATTTAGTCTCAGAAATATAGTTAGAAACAAGCCGCAGAAAATTTTTTTGAGTGAGGAATTTGAGTAAGGATTAACCAGGGTATAAAACACTCTATGGTAGCAATCGGTAAATTCTGAAAGTTTAAAAAGTTAATTGCCCTCGAAAATACGAAAAGTATTTTCATTCAGGTAATTTTTGTCGCTAAGAAGTTAGTTTCACTTCTCCGTTTCACCCACAGCTCAAATTTGAAAATTTTTCGACAAAACAATGATTTTTCCAAAAACCCATCAAATTCTGAAACCAGAGGGAGCCTCAACCCCCTCTGTCCCCCCGGCCACGACGCCCCTGCCTACAGTGTGCCAACCCAGAGTCGTGTTCTGCAAATGAAATTTACTCGTAATTCTACAAATATCTTGACAGCAGAACTTTCATCTTTTACATTATTGCATAGCTTGCACTAAACCTTATTCTAATGTTATACAACTAGTTTTGTCTGTCGTACATCGTGTTTGTGGTTCATTATTGTTAATGAGAGTGTCTTTCGATGTTTGCGTCAGTCCATTTTGTTTGTCATCGTGCCATCTCTATTTTAGTTGTTTTTAGTCCATTTGCCATAAATTTATAGGCCGTAAGCTGTGACCAAAAAAGGTGCTCCAAAATCAATTTTCGTTGCCCGCATCCGGGCACAACTTCACGACTGTTTTTTCTTGTTTATAATGTGTTACTTAATATAAAATCAGTTGTTGTCACTTTGACAAACATGCATCTCGTGAGATACGGGGGTCAATAATTTCTAGGTTTTATGACGTCATCGATACAGTCAAATTATTTAAAAAACATTTTTTGACACAGAAACTGCCCTCACCAGCTAGATCACTTTAAGTTAGTATACAAACGTGCAACTTAGAGCGTTGTCAAACGCTTCGTGTCTGAGAAGTTGCCTATTAACGGTTGATGACGTCATCACAATATCATCATGTATTATGGTCAAAACCATCTGTTTTTGTAGTTAACACCGTAGTTAGCAGCATGAACGAGCTTACAGTTGGCAAATGCAAGTAAGCTTGTTCATACTGTACAGGTTATTCTCGTACAGTGTTGAGGAGAGGGGGGTGGGGGGTCAGTGGGCCCATAAATAATAACTCAATTGAACAAAATTTCTAAGTAATAATCCAGCCTCCCCATCAACATTAACAAAACATAATATATGAGACAATAATAACAAAGGTCCATGAAGTCGTGAAGAAATTTTTGTTAAGAATCTCTCATCTTTGTTGGCTAGGGCTAAAGAAGTTCAAAAGCTTCTGAATGTTACAAAATTTCCATGCTCCCTTCCATCCTCCCCTGTCTTTGGGATCCAACGAGATATATACAAAATCTGAGAACAAACACCTGGGACTAACTCTTGACTCTAAATTAAATTTTGAAAGCCATATTCGAGAAGCTAGTTTAAAAGCAAGAAGGGGTATCGGTATGATAAAATACCTTTCCAAATATGTTTCTAGGAATGTGCTCGATCAGATATATAAGCTCTATGTGAGGCCCCACCTAGATTATGGAGACATCATATATCATAGATATGATCCTGAAATGCAATCTGCTTTCACACAAAGACTGGAGCATATTCAATATTCAGCTGCCCTTGCAGTCACTGGAGCATGGAGAGGTACGAGTAGACAAAGACTCTACGAGGAATTAGGTTGGGAAAACTTGTATCAGAGAAGATGGTATCGACGTTTGTGTCATTTTTTCAACGTGAAAAAATCACAATCCCCTCATTACTTGTTTGCGGAAATTCCAGATGAACGCGAACTTACCTACAAACTCAGAGCAACACGCGCTTACAACCGAAATTTTGGGCGAACTGTCCGTTTTTCGAATACGTATTTCCAAAATACTCTTTTGGAATGGAATCTTCTTTGTGATGATATAAAACATTCTGTAAGCATTGCTGAATTCAAACGTAAACTTCTTGTAATCATACGACCATTAGGAAACTCTACATATAACATTCATGACATTGACGGTGTTAGATCTTTAACAAAACTTCGATTGAATTTTAGTATATTAAACGAACATAGATTCCGGCATAACTTTGACTGCCTAAACCCGATTTGTAGTTGTGGAACTGGAAAAGAGGACAATGAACACTATCTCCTGCACTGCCCACAGTTTGATTTGATGCGTACAGATCTCTTTGGTCAGCATTCAGAAATCCCTGCCCTTGACATTAATGATATGGATACAACAGCCTTGTGCGATCTCCTTTTATATGGCAGTTCACGATTGAATATAATTAGCAATAGGATGATCATGGATGCCACTATATCATACATTAAGACTACTCAACGCTTTAGGTGAAACCCCAAACAGCAGTTACCCCCCCCCCCCTCCCTTTTAGTTTGTTGTATATATTCTTTGTAAGGGATTGTTTATTGTAAGTGTCCCTCGTAGTGGGAACACGATGACCTTGGGTCTTTTCCCGCTATGAGGGGCACAGTTGAATGTAAATATTAGAGTTGAAGTTGTTTTAAGTTGATAGGAAAAAAAAATGTTACGAAATGTGATTGCAGGGTAATATACAGGGCAATATGTATGTCATACAGATTTACACTATGGCGTTCGCATCTATTTGCAACAGTGTGTCGGTTGTGGTCCAATTTAGTTAATGAATGGAACGTTTTTCATTTTCTAGCCTTTAAGAATTTCTAAGAAAATTTCCTTTTCATGCATTATGGTGCTAAGACATCAGTTAAGCTCAAATTATCAGGTATCAGATATCAGTTATCAGGTATGGTATCAGGTAAAGCTTTCTCATAAATTTCAACATAACATAACGACATCAGAACTGAAAAAAAGATCATTTGATATATTGAATATTCTTATGTTTATTTAGATTCAAATTTTTTCCATCAAAACATAGCATTTAGATAAACATAGAACCATGCTAAATTTTTGAAAAGAGCAGAGGTTTTCCGACAAAATAGCAGTTCAGCTCTATAGTAGTGTTTTTGCTCCCTCTGGCACCCTCTATCTACACCATTGCCACCGGCGCAGTTTAGCCACCATGACAATTTTAGCAACCAAAATAGCCACCCTAGCAGTTTAAGCAACCATAATTTTCAAAAATTTCTGGGAGCATTCCCCATACCTCCTAGAAGCGTCTGCCTTAGGCATGCTTCATAATTTAATTTTTGTCCTGACCTGGGGCCCATTAATTCTCTCCGCGGCCCTGTTCTCGTATACAGGTTTTGAATAGTTAATGACGTCATCCCTTTATAATTTTTGTACTTTACTTTCTTACATCAGGTTGAAATCAATAATTTTATGAAAAACATTTCAGCTATTTAAGCTTTGTAAACGCGTTAAAAATAAAACAGTGGTAGCGCCAGCTGTAGCAGAGTGGGAGGGTAATGGGCGTGACCCAGGAGACTAGGCCTTTACTGTCTCATTTTAATTGATTTTTATGCCAGGTGCATTTTCATAGACAAATCTTGAAAAATATGACCTGCCCCTACCCAGTGCATTTTTCATCAATTTTAGGAGAATATCTGGACAATGTTTTGCAAGAGGGGAGGGGGGGATAACCGTCCATACTACCCCTTGGTGTCGCTACTGGAAAGCAAGAATGTCCAGGAATGTTTAAGCTAAAAAGGCTGGTTCAGTCACCAAACTCATACTTCATGGATGTCAAATGTCCAGGATGCTTCAAAATCACAACAGTATTCAGCCATGCCCAAACAGTTGTATTGTGTGTCAGTTGTTCAACTGTACTCTGCCAACCAACAGGTGGTAGAGCAAGGCTAACTGAAGGCCGCATTTAGGAAGAGGCCGCAATAAGTACATATAATCATAAAATGAAGAAAATTTGAAGCTAAAACAATTGGTGTCGCTACTGGAAGGCAATAATATCAAGAATGTATCAAACAACGACCCATTTGTTTAGCCGACCGCCATGTTTATTTTAAAGCAATTGGTACTTAGGTATTACCCGGACTGTGATATAGGGCCGAGAATAATTAAGCAATATCGGCTTTCGGCATTCCACGTTATACACCTTAAGCGCGGGAATGGTGAAGTTTGAAGCTGAATTTCAAGAGAATTGCAGGTTTTTACAGTTGACAACAAGAGGATTCGTAATCAGCACGAAAAAACACACAGGAAAATGCTTATTAAACGTAGTGCCGGAATGGGGGCAGCGAGACAAAATAAAAATCTGACACAGCTTACGGCCTATTATGTCATTAGGGTTTTGTGTGCGTCAGTCATGTTGTTAAAATCGTATGTTCTTTCAGTGCAAGTCCAGTCGAGTCGAAGTTGTCGTTGGATGAAGTTGTTATTTTGCATTTGTTGGTTGCCACTAATTTGTACTATCCCTGTTGAAGAATCTTGGTTTAAAAAAAACGTTATTTTACACTAAACCTTATCCTTTTGTTTTCAAACCCATTTTGTTGGCATTAAAATAACATAACAATATAGGCCCCCATCGATATGTATATGAATCATTGCGATTTTAGCGACAACAATGAATGAAAATGAATGATATACAGCTAAGCTGAAACGACTTTCAAGGGAAGAAAGAGCAAACTAATTGTGTACTGGAACAATTATTTTTTTAAATTCTTCAATTTATATGAAATATTATGAAAAATTGCAAAAAGTTGAGATCATAAGAAACAAGAGAATTATTTCTTGTCACCTTTGAAACTCAAAGTTTCAAAGCCAGCATTATATTCTGGTAAGCTTTACTTTGATAAATATTTAATATATGTTTTTCTCGTTAACTTCTTATCCAGATTGCATTTTATGGAGACAAAAACATAACTTTAAACATGGGATAATCTATCAAATTCCAGCTCAGGTTATCTAGGGCCGGACCGTTTAAAGATTCATAAGCCTACAAGTTATCTGTTAATTAACTTATCAATCGAGGCCACCCTTATCTTTGCAAAAGGAGTGCAGCGTGAGCGTTGGAAGAGATATCAGGTTTTTCAACATCGTACCATTGCTTGTAGACCTTCTGATTAAAGAATTTCTTAACAACGGCAGTGATTTGAATACAAGACAAGCCCTTAATGCCCCTCCTCTCCAGACCCTCTCAATCACGATAACCCATGCACCAATCATTCTTCCAGTACTGTGCAGAAGTGACTAGGATCTAGTTCATCTGTTATTCATATGAATGATATCGGTAAGAATTTTTTGAAAGACGCTTAAAGCATTCAAATAAACGAGTAATTATTTACTTATAATTGCTTATAATTTTTACCAAAGGCACTGCATACTTTGCAGAAGCGATGTCCCCGCCCATAAAGCTCCACAATCGGTATTAGAGAAATTGTCCATCCTTCCTTTCTCTGACCAATGAGCCACAAATAACGTACTTTCGCCAAAAGAACAAAATAACCTGTTATAATTGACAGTGACTTCTGCAACATGCAGTTTCATTTCACCATACTGTTGAAAAACCAATATATATATATATATATATATGAATAACTTGACATTGCCTACGTTGTATAAATCAGATTGTCAAGCCGTATTTTCTGTCTTTCTTTGATTTATTAGTTAGATATTCTTTCTAACTTCGTTACCCACTCAAACAAATTTGACATAAGACATAAGACATAAGACATAAGACATAAGACATAAGACATAAGACATAAGACATAAGACATAAGACATAAGACATAAGAGCTTTCATTTCAACCAACAAGAATTACAATTTGAGTTATGATTAATAAAAAATAAAGAAACGAGTACATGAATTGGACTAGGTTTACCATAAACTATGATACCAAGTCATTAAATAGATGAAATTGAAAATTTAAAAAAAAAAGATTTTCATGCAATTCCTGCCTACTGTGCAAATGGAATGACCGATGCAACACACAGACGGTTGGCACTTGACCCAAGCATTATTTAAACTAAAAAATTGGTGTACAGAAAAGCGTCTATGTGGAAAATGCATGTGTTTGGACTGGCTTATAGCAAGCGTTGCTGCTACAAAAAAATTTGCATCAAGTTAAGCGACTAGTGTTCAGCATGATGTGTTTATTTCAAACACTTTTTAGAAATCTGAAAATTGCTAGTGGGCACCAAAGATTTGTTTCAAAATAAGCGATAACATCGACTTTCAATTAACAACCAGCATATTTTCCCCAAAGATAAAACCTGTCACAACACAGTGTAAGTCTTTATTATTTTGGTGAATCTACATAAAAGAAACAGCTCCTGGTATAATTTAATAGATAAGAAATATCGTTGGACGAGTTTAATAAAGTGGAATAAAAGTTGACTTTGTGGCTAAATTTTTATTTCCAGCCGTTTCTCTTCTGTAGAAATAGTGACTTGAATCATACAATATTAGTCATTAATGGCCAGGTGATGATGACTGGGAAAGCTAGTATTTGCAATGAGATATCAGTTTTCTCGAAAAAATGCCCCAAATTTTTGCGTTTTCTAGCGCTAGGAAGAGCGTGGCCATGAAGTTTTGCTTTCTCTCATATCTACGCTACTGCTCTCAGATTTCACAACCTTGGTACTATTTTTTAACTCTGGCTGGACACTAAAGAATGCAGTTTTGCTTCTTTTGATTGGAAAAGGCTGGGGGATTTATGTTTGTTTTCCTCAAGGCTCCTTTATTGGCACATTGCTATTTTTGTTAGTTATCACCCGACATTGAATGATCGTTCATCAAAGTAAGAAACCCATGTTTGCTGACGACACCAGCTTTGCTTCAGAAGTGAAACTTATCTCTGCTGACTGGAGTGTTTTAACAAAGACCATTGCAGTGAAACATCGGCCGTTTTAACGGATAAAAGAGCAATAAATGTGTATAAAACGCTATTGAAGCTGCTCTCTACAAATATTCAGAAAGTAACTCATATATATCTGAGTATCATCACAGAAAATCTTCCTATCTTTTAACCTATGATCAAAGAGAACATATTTCAGCTTGAACGCAGTGTGCTTCTTCAAGTAACATTGTGTTCAAATCGGAAGTTTCAATAATTCATCAAGGCAAATGTTTGATAAACCGTCAACCACCTGATAAGTTTACTAAGGGCCTGTTTATATGAGCAAAGTTATCCCACCTTCCAGCATATGGGCTGGCAAGTGGGATAAAATGCAAATTTCATTCCTGCTTCCAGCATATTGCTTCTTTTAATCCCAACTCCCAGCTGTCCTTCAGGCATGGGAATGAGAATATTCTTGGCAAGAAAAAAAATTTCTACCTCCATAAATTGAAGGCAAGAAAACTAAAGAAATTACAGCGAAAAAAAGAACGGTTTGGGTCAAGCCTGGGCGTACCGATTCGTGATGGCAAAACATGATCAATGAGCAGGCACCGGAAGAGTTATGGAAGAAAAATTTCAGGGTTTCCAAGAATGAATTTCATGATCCTTGGTACGCGAGCTTAGACTTTTCAAGAAATTTAACAAATGGCGGATCTTCTCATTGTTCCGACGAAAAGACTTCACACTCGTGGACTTAACTCCTTCGTTTGTCGCCTTTTTTCTTGAAAGAAGTGAATTTGCGCTTGCGCACAAGGGCTAATTTCATCCCACCTTCCAGCCAGTTGAGCGTTTATATGTGACAAATTTGATGCCAACAGGTGAGATCCGGCAGGCCGAGAGCAGGATCTCACTTGCCCCGGATAAATCGTTTCCCATGTAAACACAATATCGGAATTACAAAGGTTTGTATTTGTATAGGAAGGTTGGATCTCACCTCCCAGCCCATAGGCTGGAGGGTGGGACAATTTTGCTCATATAAACAGGCCCTAAGAAGTTCCTTTATTGTTATTTTTGGTTTGCGGCTGTGTTTTCCTGAATTCCAGGTTATTGCAAATAGAAACAACAGAGTAACTAATAGCGTTTATTTCCTTTCTCGCTTGCTCTTTCCTTCTCAACATGGCATTTCCTGGATACCTTTTACTCTTAAACACACAACAGTTTCCCCTCTACTCGTATCAAACAGTGGTCTTTTGTAACAACGCAAAGTTACAAAAATCTAAGTTACAAAAATCAACATTTTGCGACAATTTGCGATTGCAGGTATGAAGTTTGTACCATACTATTGAAAAAATATTGAAAAATATATAAGCAAGCATATTTTTTCTGTTTTTGATCACGTGAAGTCCTCAACGACAGGAAACTATGCATGTTCAGCTTACAAAAGTATGTCAGGATTGTAATAGCTTTATCTTCATATGATTTTCAAAATTTTCATACCACATCAAACCTCGAAGGGGATAAGTATTGAAAGTCAAATCAATTTAATTGCAAAAGCAGCCTGGTATCTAGAATTATGCGAATACTTGAGAATCTTAACGCCACTATTCGTTTGCATAGGTAGTTTCAGCCATAAAATTTTTAGGAATCATAACGCCTTTACTCCTCGACAACATTATGGGTGTCCAATTTCTCTGGTCTAAAAAGGTCTTTATCATTCTTCAAAGTCATCCATAAAACGCTTGTTTCAATATTCAATCGAAAAATTGATACTCTATCTGTTCCAAAGGTTAAAACGACAAGTTATGGTATAAAATCTATAATTTTTTGGGTTCAAATATTTGGAATTTTCTTCCAAATGAAATAGAGTCATCCAAAAATGCAAGTCAATTCAAAGTTCTTATAAAAGTTTGGTATTTCGAAAATCAATGCGCCTGTAACGCTTGCAGTCAATGACTTCCATAATGCAACCTCTTAAATTGCTTAATGTTAGTGTTTATTAGTGTTTACACTATTGTCAAACTAACAGTAAAAAGAGGTATTATTATTATTATTACTCTTTCTGAAATGCAAAGAATTTCAAAGAATGTGAAAAATGTAACACCCTTGATTGAAATTTAGCTAAAAGTCGTGATAATTTTATCTAGAGCCATGATAACAGAAATGCAAAGATGCTTGATATGCTAAATGTTTATGAATTGAAATGTAGATAAACCTGCGTTTTAACACGTTTCTTCATCAATTAAGCTTGTATCGCCACCTGCCCTTATATAGAAGTCAAAGGTAAACTTATTAAAAATTACCTGTCTATTTTGTTTTTGCAGATTGTCAGGAATCAGCTCATAATGCTCCAGCTACCATGCTTTAAAAAAGTCTGTAAGTACTGCAATTTTTGTTAATTACCTTAAACAAATAGCATTAGTTGTATGAAACTAATAACAAATAATTAGACTGAAAACATGGTTTATAAATGAAATGTAGCTGAGATAGACAGAAATGTTACTGTAACAACTTAACATCGTACACAAATACAGCATGAAAGTTTTTGATTTATAGCAGGACGTTTAAAATCGCTGAAAAATATATTAAAATTTGTTTGATCGGAAGGACACCCCTGTCTAAGTGCCCCGACCTTTCCTGCCACGGTGAATTCCCCGGTGAAATTATTTAAGCAAAATCCTGCCCCGGGCAAGGCAAGATCTTCCCCGGTACAAAATAACTGTCCCCGGGATGGATTGCCTCGATCAAATTCCTCGGTCACAAGTCTTCGGTACCAAACCTCGGTACCAAAAGCGCCTCAGTGTTTCCCCGGCAATCCAACTTGTAGCAAATTTTGGAATCCAACCGACAGTCATTTATGGCTGATGCATGCGTAAACTACCTTATATATTTATTGGTGCGAATTTGCATCTCCTGCAATCTGACACTACAGTAAATGAGATTACCATATCACTACTTACCGACCATTGCTGAAAAGATCAACAATTCGATGGTATTGCCATTTTCACTGACTACGAGACTTGAGTCTCGGACCAAATAATTGAATAGTTTGAAAGTAGTATTTTTAAGAGCTCTAAACACCTCTTGTAGCCTGACGAGTACCAATCCCACGAACAGTTGATTTAACTGAAAGTAGCCATGGAAGCAAGAAGGAGATAGCTTGTGAAGTGCATTATAGATTAAGGTTGTAATAATTGTGTGTAGCACTTCTTGTGGCTGATTTTTAAAGGATGGAGCAGAAAACGCTTGTAATTTAATGGCTTGCAGAATTTTCTTCTGTAGTCGGAATAATGGATTAAGATAATTTTCGTGGGTAAGGCTCAATGCACCTGAGCTAATGATCAGGTAGTCCGAGAAACTTCTTGCAAAATTCAGTGATGTGGCAGGGCCGCCGGAGCCGGGGGCCACGGGGGCACAGCCCCACCTGTTTGGAGAAAGTGTGAGAAGTGCCCTTTTTTGAAAAAAATATTGCGTGTACTATTTTCAAAGTCAAATATTTTTCATCTAGACGCTAAGGTGAAATAACTTAAATCAAGGCGTTAATCCAGTGATTCTAAATTTCTAACAACATCTACTGCAAAGGAGACGGTCTCTTTGGCGAGAAAAATGTCCTCTGTGTGTCGCCAGTTGTTTCTCAGCCGGTTTGACACCGTACTCTCTCTAATGAACGCAGGGGTAACTCATTTTATTCTTTGGTCTCAGAGAGGGGGCGCTCATTAGAGACGAGTGCTCATTGAAGGGGGGCGCTCATTGAAGATACAGTAGATGGATATCCATCAATAAAAAACTGAGCTTTGAAATTCAAACGATCATTGTTTTTACAAAAATTAATATTGAATTTGCAGCACACTTGTTAAAAGCAAAAAAATTTACAAGATGTCAATTTCTTCTGAGTCGGAACCCTCGTCGATCTGCATAAGCATTGGCGTAGCATCTTGAATATCTGAATTTCCAATACCATCTCTAATGAGCGCTTGTTGGAGAGTTTGCTCAAAAAGAGAGCGCTCATTAGAGAGAGGGCGCTCATTAGAGAGAATACGGTAGGTCGACCAGCGTACTACTACGCAGTGTATATAATCTCGGAGAATTCAATTGGCCTAAAGATTGCAATTTAGCTGTGTTAACTGTAAGTTGCGTTAAAAAATAACCCTTCAGTGAGGAGCTAACGATGATTTTGTCTGACTTTTTACCGTTAAATGACGTCATCAGTCACGTGACATCCAGGCATTTTCAAAAAGTTACCTGGCAGATTATGAAAGCCTGAACTCCCTACTACCAGAATCCGTTGAGAAAGCAAACATTAGCTTGAATGTCAGATTGTCAGGCTATATGTCCTGTCTATAGAGACTGAAAACTTGCTTCGAAATTTATAAAGACTGATACATTATATTAAGACTGATATGAATCATACATTGATGAAAGATTTACACAAACGCAAAACTGCAACATCCATGAGGAATTATACAATTAAGTATGGCCAAGAGTGCGTGACTCCTAAATGGAGCACATAGCCATTTACGCTGTGTTATATTTTTCAAAATTTCTGAAATACTATGAAAGCTGTCCTATTTTGGTAATAACCAATATTACGAAAAATATATGTTTGTGCCCTTTTTATTCCTTTTGGCCCTCCCTGCTCAAACCTGCGTCCGGTGGCCCTCTGTGGTAGTTCCACCATTGAATCCCACCCATCCGTTTCTCTAAAAAATTTGCATATTTTGCCCTTTGGATTGATAGACTGTTCACCAATCTTTGTTGGGGTTGTTTGACTGTAACTCTGCAGGGAATTTACATGCAAAGAAGAAAAAGAAGGATAACAAGCATTGAGCTATAATATAGCAGGAGATCATGATGAAGTTTTGCTTGGTCTAGAACAGGCCAATAATGACGCAATAGACACACCCACAGTACGTCAGAAGAGAAAGAGAAAGAAAAAAGCAGACGCTAACTGGAGGAGCTTATCAGTGACACTCTTTCCATATCAGCGCCTTTGCCGTCCTGGCACCCTGACTTGGATGGCATTTTCTACAGAAGCCAATGATTTCGAGATTTCTTGTTGGTACTAAATCAAAATCACGAGCCTCCGCTGGTAAAGTTTTACCATGTGTCAAAATTCTCTACATTTTTTCAGAAGAATCGTTAACAAAATTCACAAATTCAAATTCAAAAATTTTCTTTCCTTTGATGGCAACCATGGTGCCGCCTCGGGTAGCTACTGTATTCAGAGCTTGTCCCGATATATAGATCAGATCTTTGGGGTTGAAAGGTCTGTTAGTCCGTTGAAAGCCAAATAAAAATCTTGGCTTGTCAATGTTTCTACCAAAGGGTCCTGAAAAATTTGAAATGTGCTATGTTTCTAAACTTTCCATTTTACTTTTTGCCAATGTTTGTTTAATTGCAAATTGTATAATGTGCAGCTAGTGTCAATGCTGATGTACAGTCGTCCAGCTAAAAGAATGCTTGATGTCCTGTTGTTTTATGTCCCCATTTTAAATAACACTTGTCCCAAAATTATGTCCCAAAATTAGGGCTTCCCGATTTCAAATTTGACCATCATTTTCCCCACCAAAAAGTGACCGCCACCCCGGCAAAAGTTTGACCTCTCACCGGGGCACTTAGACGGGGGTGTGGAAGGTCTTCGGTCATTTCCAGGGGCATTAATTAGTTTTAGTCTTTTGCCCTCTCTTTCAGGGGTAAGAAGCATTTATTGAAGAATGTGCTCAGCTAAGGAAACACAAAGTTTAATTTTCTACATAACCGTGGTCATATGTATAAATATATATATAAACATATAAAAGGATCAGTAAAGTCCTTCACTGAAAAAAAAAATTCGAAATCTGAGATAAGCAGTCTTTGGCTTTTTGTCATTTGACGGATAAAATGTGGTGATCGCTATAACTTACTATAAACAGTTAACCAATCGCAATTAAAACCTTTTATGTTGATGGACATCACTCATGCATATGCATATATCTTCTTGCGTACATCATAATATGCAATTTGCAATTTGAATGCGATTTGACTTACGTTATTTTCAGGGGACGAGGACATTTTTTGCTTTACTTAAGACGAATTAAATTGATCTGTACAATTTTTAAAGTTGAACCATATTTTGATTATTTTTAAACAATTAATGATGAGCAGTTAAGCAGCTCTTCATTTATTGCAGCGAGGACAAATTCAGTTTACCCTTCGGATCACAGTTTATTGGTTCTTTAAAAAACTAGAAAATATATTCTTTATTGACTTATTTGTTAAGAAGATATACATACCAACTTTTGATTAGATTATTGCCAAATAAATTTTTTATTTGCTCAAGAACAAACGTAAAAACAGCCATTTTTAAATTTTCAAATTTTGACAAATCCACAAGTTGATTGAATTTGACTCACACGAATTTCCAGCAACATTCTTGGCAAAAAATCAAATATTTCTTTGAATGTCTACGTTCGAATTTGAGTGTCCATTCTAATACTCCTTGGAAAGAAACGCTCGAACAGCATGATAATTTGAAGTATTTTTTTTCTTTTCATCCTTTTTGACACTGCTGTTAAAATTGGCACAAAAAAGTGACAGTGTTGCATTCATATCCAGGTGTGAGGCAGATTGGTGCATTTGAATTGATTCTTGTTTTAGACAGTTTGCCAGTACTTTAATAGTGATCGTTACATACTTTGTCAAAGTGCGAGAAAGGCGTAAACTTCAAGGTAGATTGATGTGCCGAAACAGCAGGCTTTGTTTATGATTAACGTCTTCAAAAAGGAAACTTCTTTTGTAAAAATTGGATAAGAATTTGAAATTGAACCTTTTAATGGTAGAGCAAATTGATCCTTATACTTTGATACAGCTGCAGTCAAACTAGCATTTATTTTATAGCTATTAATTTGCTTGGGTTTAATGTTGTTTACAGGCCCGTAGCCAAGGGGTGGCATGGGGTGGCAATGCCCCCCCACGGAGCAACTGTAGACCAGCTGTTTGTCTACAGTTTTATCTTTAGACTGTTTTAATTGGATTTTTTGTCGTTTTCATTGGATTTTGGTGACAATTTGAGTGGAAGGGAAACTGGTGGAAGGAAAATTGTTTACTAACTAGTGCCATGTTTTGCATAGCAGCGAAAAGATATTTTTGAGCGCAAGATACTGCGTGCTTTTTTTATAAGGAACTTACCTCAAGGATTAATTTTTTTTTACTTGAAACGATACAAAAAATAAGTTTGTCAAAACCAAAAAAATACGGTGTAATACCATCCTCAGCCTGTTGCACTTGGCGCTGTCACAAATGGATGGTTAGAAGATCTGGGATCCAGTTTGTTGTTGACGTAATGTGCGGGTGTCTAGATAGATATACTTTTTTGTTCAATATATTTATATGTAATTTTTCAATAGAATTATATTTCTTTCTTTAAAGGAGGGCAGCCCTTGAGCATAAACTGTTTTAGGGGCCCTTCGATAAAAAATTATTACATCACAAGATTTAAGCATCATTAGTATTTAAAAGAGCCATAATATAATAGATTTAGCATTCAATAGCATTTTTAAACTATCTAGGATGCCGTCAAATTCAGCTATTCCATAACTCTGCCTCCGGCCCCCGGAAGAAAAAGTGTTTTTCGCCATCAGCTGAATCTTTCTATGGCAACCTTAGGTCTCAGTATTACACAGGCTACAAAAATGTACATGCACGATTTTGGTATACCGAATCCACCAGGTGGAGAAATTCGGGGCTTATGATTGGTATGCCCCTTGGTATGCCAGCAAAGGTCTATCAAAGTTTTGTAGCAATGTATACATGATGATAAAAAAATTAAGTTTATATATGCATGTGCACGATTTTGTTGATATAGTGAACCTGTAGAGGCATAAACAATTCTTTGCATAAAAAATAATTTATTCATATAGCTATACCACACGAAGGAGAAGGTAACATTTGGGTGTGATATAATGTGATATATGCAGTAGGGGCGTGGCTGTGCGACATCTTGTAATACAATGCTAATATTAAACCTTACTATGCCTTTGTAGGGCTATAATAGGGTTGCAACTATATATTTTTATAATTGTTTGTCGTATAAGCCCATACATAAAAGACAAGCCAAGCTTGTCAGAGAGACTTGTAAACCTGATTGTACTCGACGCTGTCAGGCAATCTTGTGACGTAAGGAGATCTGGGATCTAACTTGCTGCTACAGCAAAAGGGACAGGTGTCCATATAGTATATACTATACTGTTTTAAATGTAAATATATATTGCATATACATAAGTTTACATACTTAGACATGTATGTATGTCGTGTTTTATAATTTTGCGTCCTTGCTAGCACAAGGCTTAGGATCAGTATTGGCACACCATCTATCTGCGGATACCCAATATACACTTTATAGAAGTCATACAGCTTTTAACAGATAGCACTATCTACATTAAAGAATAATCTCAATTGTATCTTATCAAAAATAAAATGAGAACCCCAACACGTATATTTTTTATGTTTGATTTCATTAAATAGTAGTGCATGCCTTACCTCCAAAATTTGTACTGATGTTATCCGAGACAGTCACTTTGACCGCCAAATTGACATACACACACACATATATATATATATATATATATATATATATATATATATATATTCAAATCCACATGACTTTAATAATTTTTCGAGTTTATATAAGTTGATATGATAGGAAACACACTTTTTACCATATTTACCATATAAATGCATCCTCCATGTGGACAGATTTAGAATTTATAGGCCTTTGACACACTATGCAGTTTTCTGACTACATCGAATGGTCCCTTTTGACCCTCTATACTGACATATGATAATTCACATCTTGTCACATCCGTCAAGTCCTTTAAAAATACTGGAAAATTGCTACAAAGTTCAAAGAATAACGAAGTATATGGTCACACACCTCTTTTCAGCCCTACAAAGACAAAATTTTCTTAGAGAATGGTTAACTTACTCTGCATTCTGAGATAGTATGGTATGATATGGTAAAGTAGGACATAGTTTGGTATGGTTTGGTTTGGTTTGGTTTGGTATGGTATGGTATGGTATGGTATGGTATGGTATGGTATGGTATGGTATGGTATGGTATGGTATGGTATGGTATGGTATGGTATGGTATGGTATGGTATGGTATGGTATGGTATGGTATGGTATGGTATGGTATGGTATGGTATGGTATGGTATGGTATGGTATGGTATGGTATGGTATGGTATGGTATGGTATGGTATGGTATGGTATGGTATGGTATGGTATGGTATGGTATGGTATGGTATGGTATGGTATGGTATGGTATGGTATGGTATGGTATGGTATGGTATGGTATGGTATGGTATGGTATGGTATGGTATGGTATGGTATGGTATGGTTTGGTATGGTATGCTATGGTATGCTATGGTATGCTATTGTATGTTATGTTATGGTATGGTATGCTATGGTATGACATGGTTTGGTATGTATGTTATGGTATGGTATGCGGTATAAGGTGTGATATGCATTGTTAAGTATGGTGATTATGGTATGTATCAAATAAGATGGTATGATATCATATAGGTTAGCCATTTTTCACAAAAACATATGACCATGGTATAAAAGAACTTCAAAAATCCTCAATGTGCGGAAAATTTTTTTTTGCTCAAAACAACCTTAAGTGCCTTCCGACAAGCAAGCAAAGGCACTTATCCCTGTCTACATGGTTGTTGAAAACCATAAAAAAGACAAGCACAGTTTGTCAGAAAGCTGAAAAAATTGTGTAATGATCAGCCGGATGGCATTGAGCGCTGTTACGCTGTTGCTATAAACATAGTTTTGATAGCAGGGCCGTAAATCCCAGGGGGACGGGGGGGGGGGGGGTGGGGGGGGGACTGGACCCCCCCCCCAAAAAAAATCTTTAGCAAAACGATTTTTTTGAGAAATTATCATCATTTTCTTTTAAAGAAAGGAATCCCTGGTAACTGGGTAAGAACCAAACTAAGTATTTATGTGTTCTTGCAACAAACCTCAGCCACTCTATGTCATGGTATCAAGCGCAAGTTGACTATTGTTGATGGCAGATATTTATGTTTGCAGAGTGGTATCGAGTCAGTGACGATGCCCATGTGGGGGATTAGCCCCAAATATCACCCCTCCGGTATCAAGACCTCCATAATAGCTCCTTAATTTTAACTGCACATTTAGTGACATGATAATAGCATAGACACAAAAAATGAAATTCTGAGTTTTGCTTTTAACTGTAGCTAGAAACAAGGCCAAAAGACAAAAAAGGAAAGAAGTAAAATTAATTTGCGTAAAAGTACCACGTCAATAAAGAAGTATTTTTGCATGTAATATAGAGAGAAGCAATGATTACACTCTTTATTATAAGAATGCAATAATTTTTGCTCAGCCTCTATTTTTAAAGAAAATTTTCGTTTTGAGCCCTAATTTGTTCTTAGATGCATCCTTATTTTTTTTAATCCGATATAGTTTCAAGAAAAAATCGCTTGCTCTCAAATAGAAAACACCTTTTCTTTCTTTCCCCGACGTCTGTCACTAGAGTTTAAGCATGACTCTTCCCCTTCCCAATTTCTCCCAGAACAATAATCAGTGTGCTTCTGAGAAATATCGATTTGTCTATCCTGAACGGTATAGTATTTTGTTAAACTTGATATGGGAAATGCTTTTCTAGCTATTACTTTATAACAGTGCATGAACTAAAAAACATAATAAATCGTTAAGATACCGATTTTCTTTTATCTAATTGCTAACTTTTTCACGTATATTTTTAACATTTTTCTTTTATTTGCATTAATTCAGTAAATCATTTTCTGTATCATTGCAATGTTTTAATTTTGGATGTGTAAACATGGCCTTCTCGATACAAGAAACTGCACATTTCTGTTCAGGAAAAAAAAATTCTCCCAATCAAAACAACATCTTCCTCTGTCATTCACAACTACGTGCAATTTGAAACGAAAGGTTGCCGTTTCTTTCCTTCCCCACCGTTTAACACTTGAGTTTTAGCATGATATTCCCCCTCCCTATTTTTCCCAATAAACAATAATATTTTCAATAAACAATCATTTCTTTTAGTACAATAGTATTTTGCTAAATTTTTGTCTGAAAGATGCTTTTTAGCTCTTTTAACAAGGTATAATTTCAAAAATTTTCTTCACGTCGGACCCAACCATGGTGAGTCCTCCTATCTCACTAAACTTGATTCTTAGTCCCCCTGGGCAAAGTTACGCCCTGACTATATAGACATGTCGCAGACATAGTTTCGATACTTGCTTTAAAGGTTATTTCATTTGAGCTTGAGGTTATTTTTGCGAGAATTGAATTCCATACTTTTTTACGTCTGTAGGATACAGTGTCTGTAGGCTATTGGAGCAGAACTGAAGCAACACTTTAAGAACTGATCACTAACATTAATGATTTCAACCACATGTCAAAAATTCTGGACCCTAATGATATAAATCTCAAGGTATGGTTTCCTTTCAACCACCTTTTGTCCACTATGGCTTGCCATGCGAAAGATAGTCAAAACAAGTTTTGGAGCAGATGTACGGAAACCATACGCTTCAAGCTTTGTTATGAGTAGTTCGTCATCCAAACAGTCGAAGACCTTCGAATGGTCCATGAGGAGAATTGCGCCTGCAAACACTTTCATATCTAAAAACGATCTGCATTTTCAATCAATTTAAGGAGTGCATATTGCGTGCTATAGCCTTTACGATACTCACAAAGATAGGGAGACAATATGTTTTCCATGCAATAAACAATTTGACCCGATTTGTACCATTGGGGCAAACAAATCATGATTTTCATTTAATATTTTAGTCAGTATGCTGCCAAATGGAGAAATTTTAGCTGAATCTACATTTTTGATCTGACAAAATATCCCCATCAAAGAAACGTAGTGAAATTGAAATTGTGAACAGATAGTTACCCCATGCTTTATCAATAGGATTTTCGAGGTGTTGTTTTCTTATATAAATGTGTGTTCTTATATATATATATATATATAATTAGGGACGGTACATAAAGGGATCGGTAATTAGGGGCGGTACATATCCCTTTATGTACCGCCCCTAATTCACCTTTTGTATAACCTCACACATTATGTAAAACCTTCTGTACCGTATTATCTATTTATTGGAGGAATATTCCAGTATATCAACATCTCCTGAAGAGTGAGTTAATCACGAAACAGGCTTGTAGAGATAAACCATGTAGTATTACTTTCTTCAATCTATGATATATAGATAATCTATGATGCTATTTTAGCTGGATGAATTTTAGCACTGATGATATTTGGACTGGAATTATGTATCCTGTTGTGGACTAGTGTCAAACCTCTTTTTTTGCCTGCTTTTGATTAAACATTAGCAACGTGCAATGCAGGCAATGCATTAGTAACAATGCAGTGCCTGATCATCTGGTATCATATTTTGTTGAACAAGGAGCCAAAAAATTCTGTTTACTTTTCAGATGCCATTCGAAATGCTGCTGCGAAAAAATTAGTGATCTGATGGAGTCAATGAACTCTGTTGAATCAGACGTCGAAACAACAAGAGAGGAAGAATCGTATCAGGATTCTTCAGAAAGTTGGTTTGTTTGTTTTGTAAACTTCCTTGCTGGATTTGTTTGCTTCGGCATTCACTGTAACTTTGGGTTGATGCATCGATGGCTCATCTTAGTTTACAGCAGTGGAAATGCAGTTACTGGTATGATTTGCAGAAAAAATTTGTTTTTGTAATTAACAGAACATATTTATGGTTGGTAGAATACAATGGCATAACAGGATTTTTTCATAGGGGGAGGGGTCGGCGGCAATGGTTTTCAACACGAGAAAAGCATTTTTATTAGTCTATTTAAGCCATGTAGCAACACCTGTCGAGGCTGGAAGAATACAGTAGCATAACAGGGCTTTTGTTATGTTGAGAGAAAGGGGGGTCTTTTGCAATGCTTTTTAGCACTAGAAAAGCGTTCTTATTTTTCTATTGAAGCCGTGTAGCCACACCCGTCGAGGCTGGAAGAATACAGTGGCATAACAAGGCTTTTATTATGTTGAGAGAAAGGGGGTTTTTTTGCAATGCTTTTTAGCACGAGAAAAGCGTTCTTATTTTTCTATTGAAGCCGTGTAGCCACACCCGTCGAGGCTGGAAGAATACAGTAGCATAACAGGGCTTTTGTTATGTTGAGAGAAAGGGGGGTCTTTTGCAATGTTTTTAGCACTAGAAAAGCGATCTTATTTTTCTATTGAAGCCGTGTAGCCACACCCGTCGAGGCTGGAAGAATACAGTAGCATAACAGGGCTTTTGTTATGTTGAGAGAAAGGGGGGTCTTTTGCAATGCTTTTTAGCACGAGAAATGCATTCTTATTATTTTATTATTTTATCATTATTACTTTATTTTATTATTTTATAGCAACACCCGTTGAGGCTGGAAAAATACAGTAGCATAACAGGGCTTTTATTATGTTGAGAGAAAGGGGGGTCTTTTGCAATGCTTTTTAGCACGAGAAATGCATTCTTATTATTTTATTATTTTATCATTATTACTTTATTTTATTATTTTATAGCAACACCCGTTGAGGCTGGAAAAATACAGTAGCATAACAGGGCTTTTATTATGTTGAGAGAAAGGGGGGTCTTTTGCAATGCTTTTTAGCACGAGAAATGCATTCTTATTATTTTATTATTTTATCATTATTACTTTATTTTATTATTTTATAGCAACACCCGTTGAGGCTGGAAAAATACAGTGACATAACAAGGCTTTTATTATGTTGAGAGAAAGGGGGGTCTTTTGCAATGCTTTTTAGCACGAGAAATGCATTCTTATTATTTTATTATTTTATCATTATTACTTTATTTTATTATTTTATAGCAACACCCGTTGAGGCTGGAAAAATACAGTGACATAACAAGGCTTTTATTATGTTGAGAGAAAGGGGGGTCTTTTGCAATGCTTTTTAGCACTAAAAAAACGTTCTTATTATTCTATTGAAAGAGAAAACATAAAGTTTTTTTTGAAAATTCTCAACTATTTTTGTCCGGGATTGTAGGTACATGGAATCCACCCTGGCAATCAATACAACAGCTTCTTGTTATTTGTGTCGATGTGTACTCTGAGCAAAGGTCGCCCTTTCTTTCTTCTATTCCCCAACGCATGCATGAATCCCCCCCTTCCAAATTTTTTCTAAGAGTCATTAGAAAATGTTTTTCTAAGAATCGTCCAATTGTCTATTCTTAGCGGTATATCAATTTGTTAAATTTTAGTCTGGGAGATGCATTTTCAGCCATTCTAGATGGCCTAATTTCAATTTCTTTCCGCGTCGGACCCAATCATGGTGGGTCCTCATATGTCATAAAACTAGATTCTTAGCCCCCCCTAGATTCAATTTCATGGCCCCCGTCTCTGTGTCGATTTCATGGCCCTCGACAGTCGAGGCTGGTGGAGTACAGTGGCATAAAAATTCGTTTTGCTAAGGTGATGGGGATCAGGGGGGGGGGGGGGTGGGGTCGGTGACAATGCTATTCAACACGAGAACAGCATTCTTATTATACTGCTCAAGCCATGTAATACTCTGGGTCCCAGACTCACAAGGCTTTGTTATGGTGAGTGGTATGAGAGGTATAATAGGTCTAGTTGCACATATTACTTCGAGTAGTCTTAAGAGAAAAGAGAAAGACAGAAATATCGTGCGACTCGTAGCGAGAATATGAACTGACAAATCATTCTTAATTAAGCAAAGGTTATATATAGGTGAAAGCGAGGTTAGAAAAACGTGACGTGATATGCAGTCCTACTACAGTCCACTCCTCCTAACAAAAAAAGCTTGTTTTTACTGTCGGACTATGTGACATTACCGAGTGCCGCGAGAGTTTTGACTTTATCTTTAATGCGTGTGTACGGCGTAGCAAAGTTCATTGACGAGTCCTTGAAATAGATAATTTGATCGGATAGCATTGTCAACATCAAAAATAGCGAGCATGCAAAGAGATCAGGCAACAGTTATGTTGGTGGCTCAAGAAATATCTACCTGCTCAAAAATGGTAAATTTCCTTCAAAAAAATAGTTCGATCATATGTATGCAAATAAGGGGAATAAAAGGAAAATACAGAAATTCTTAAAACAAGAATTTGCATTCTTGGCGGAAGCAAAGGATGTTAAAGTTATCTACTCTGTTCTTGACAAATGTGAAGACATTTCCGTGTCACCCTATCTCCGCATTGAAGAATATGAATGTGAACATTCTGAGGCAGACAGAGTGCTTTAATATATCTATTTAAATATGAGATCAATGGGGATCTTGAATGATGTGGTAGTTGATGCAGAGGACACAGGTGTTATTATGGTGCACATGAGATAAACGGAACTTTTGGATTGAAACGGCAACGGTCTATTCACGACTGCAGGAAACTGGGCACGAAAAAAATGGCTGAGGTCATTATACCTCTTCATACTAACATTGGAACAGATGCTATTTCAAGCTTCTTTGGTCAAGGAAAGAAAGCGATATCCGATTGAGTGGCAGAAGTGAGTGACTTTAAATCTCTCTTTTCATCTGTTGGAAAGACGCTCTCCGTCTCTGACAGGACTGTTAACAATTTGGAGATATTCACAATCAAATGTGTGTACAATGACAAAACAAGCAAAAGCTTAGGTGAAGCACGTGCAAAGAAATGGTGTACAATGAAGTAAAAGTCGACAGCCAAGCTACCACCGGATGAGGAATACCACTATCTTAAGGCTCTACGTGTTGCATATCAAGCATATGCTTAGCTGCACTTTGACATGCCTGATACTCCACCACCTCCATTAGGCCCCGGCCCAACCATCGCAACATTTTGTCCGACAAATCCCAACAATGTTGGGTATAAATGTTGGGCCGGTTTGGCTACCCATGTTGGACGATGTAGGATGATGTTGGGTGATGTTAGACGAAGTTTGACTATGATAAAAAGGTTGGATGATGTTGGACGATGTTGGGATGGTTTGGCCACTCTGTCCAACAAAATCACGTTCGCGCAAGCGCGGTAAACAAAAGGCTGCCGCAATTTGATTTGTTATGTTTTGGTTAGAAAGCTGTGAATGCGACTTACAAAAGATAGAAAGGAAAACTCAGTTTATGAACCGCGGCAGCTTCCGTCAACAGGGCCTAAAATAAGAAATTTTTACAGATCCACACTTCTTTATAAAATTTGGGCGTGGTACTTTGCTACCATTGGCAAAACGGGCGTGGCAAATATAGAAACTGCCACTATAGTGCAAATAGCATTAAATTGGGTAAAATCTTAAATGAAAGAAGTATAAGAAGCTGATTCTTTTCAATATATGGATTGGGTAAATAAGAAAATTAGAAACATATAGTGATGTCTTAACTTGTGAGCAAATAGCTATCGAAAGGAAACCCTTTGACATGGTTTGTTTTGATCTCCGTCAAAGTTATTTTTCTTTCCTTTCTCCTTCGAAAATCCCCTTAAATCAGTCTTGTTTCCCAGACTAGTGTTTTTGGTTTTTTGAAACCACATCTTTGTAGCTGTTCACGGAACTCGAAACTTGCGATATTCATATATTTGTTAAGTGTTTTTGGAGATAAGCTGCTCTGCCAACCTGTTACTATCTTTTTGTAGATGGGAATCAACCTCTCTACATCGGCAGAATTAGGGTTTGCTGCGAGAAGGCGTGCCATTGTCTCGCCTGGTAGAATTCCTCGGAGACCAAGTCTAAGATTTCTGTGATCTTGGTCATTTATTTCTCGAATTTCAATGCACGGTTAAATGAAATCTTGCAAAATTTTTGTCCGGGGCAAAAGCTGAGTGAGGCCTTCAAAAGTCATTTTAATTGCATACAGCCCATCCAATTCTTTGTCATCAAATCTTTTCTTCAAAAAATTCGATATTATGAACAAAAACCTTGTTACGGATGGCAAATAATCCCTTCTCTCACTTATGTACAAATTGTGCTTGTCTCTTCTTATTCTCTTTTCGCGTAGTTTGAAAGCATGATCTCCCCCCCCCCCCCCCCCGTGTAACAGGACCAATCACATTGTAAACTGTAATCACGTGATATGCCAATTATAATTAATAGAGGTATATAAATCGAGAGATTGGAAATAAGAGGAGAATGGGATTTTTATTTGAATACAGATAAAAGTGGTGTTCTCTTTTCTCAACGCTCTGCCGTTACGACCTGTCACACCCGTCTTGTTGGTAACGCAGACACCATGCACCAGCCCATAGGGGAATGGCTGGAGCCGAGCTAGGGGGCCTGCCCTAGATTTTTTACGGCCACACCCTTTGAAACACCGGAAAACATTTGCTTCTTTCTGTCCTTATTCTTAAACATAACGATTCAGAGAAGATTTCAATTACTATAAAAATACAGAACCGAGTTAGATGGAATAAAAATTTATCTTTGATCAAACAAGTTAAAGCATCATGAAAACGAACAAAAACGGGTTCGCAGTCAAGAAGAACTGCTACTAATAGGTTCGTGAGCGAAAACTTTAAAAATATTTTCTAACCTATAATTGGAAAAAGTTGGGGAGGGCTATAGTCCATGTTATGAAACATTCCCAATTAAATGTTCCTCCCAGCTACCACCGAGAGGTTTATTATCGTTCAACTGCTTTAGCACCTCAGCTGAATCGTTTTGCATCTTTTTCTGCAATCTACTGACATCTACACAAATCCCAAAATACATTACGGGCGGGAAGGAAATCATAATCACGGTCTCGGTCTTTAGGCTCAGTGTTTTTTTAAGTAAGTCGTAAAAGCAAACTAACTTGACATGATGTCTTGAAGTTGAAGATGTATACCGAGTCCATCTTTCTTCAAAACAGTACGAGTTTTAAAGTTTATTAATTTTATTGTCATTTTTATTGTCAATTGCTCATTTCTTATAGCAATTCACTTATAGAAATGAGTGCGATACATAAGGCTGGGATTGGGCTTTCACTTTGCATTGAAAAAGATGTTCCTAATTCTATCTTAGGCGTTTCGATTGGCATTTTATGCTGCACTGTTTACTATAAGAAAATGCACTATTTACAAATCCACACTATCTACAATTGCAGTTCCACAATCTCAATTTGCAACTCCACAAAGTGTGTCAGATCAACGCTTATTTTAGGCCCTGTCCGTCAAACAAAGAAGACTATGAAAGAATGTGCTTTTGTTTGATTATGTTCTCAAATAACCCTCTTTTCGTGTCTTCTCTTTATCTATTTTCTACTCTCTCTTGCTTCGCTTAACCATGCTTTTGCTCTCTTCATCGCTATGAACAAAATTTCAAATACATCTTTGTCGTTTTGATTGTGAACAAGTTCCATCGCCATGCTCAATAAGTGAATTAGGTTAGGCCCTATGGATTGTTGATGATAAATCGACAAATGATGGATGAAATGTTGCGCTGGTTTGGCCACCCCTGCATCCAACAATGTCCAACAATGTCCAAAAGTCGCAAACAATGTTGGGATTTGTTGGACGAAATGTTGCACTGGTTTTGCCGGGGCTTATAATATGGCTGGCAAATTCTTGATGGAAAATGTGTACCTGTACAGTATAGATCTGGAGATTGCATTATGGAAGTCATTGACTGCTAGCGTTACAGGCGCATTGATTTTCGAAGTACCAATCTTTTATAAGAACTTTGAATTGACTTGCATTTTTGAAGATTTTATTTCATTTGGAAGAGAATTCCAAATCTTTGGACCCAAAAAGCTAATAGATTTTATACCATAACTTGTCGTTTTAACCTTTGGAACAGATAGAGTATCAATTTATAATAATAGCTTTTGGGTTTTGGGAGAAAGTAGTTTTTTATAAAGGCTGGATTCAAGTTGTGCAAAGTTTTGTAAACTTCTAGTGCTAGCAGCCGAATGGAGTGAATATGAATTGTAGTAGATTCAGCCTTGACTGGAAGTTTAGAATACGATGAAGTGTAGTCTGAGAGGGCCAATCGTAGGGCCCTTTCGTTTACTTTCTCGAGCTTCTTTTGGCTTGCATTACTGCAGAATAACCAGATGAGGGGGCAGCAATTGAAGTGACAAAGAACAAATTAAGTAACAATCACCACTCTTTCTTTGCTGCCCATTAATCGAGCTAGTCTTTTGATTGCGTTTAGCTGAATGGCAGCTTTTTGCAGACTTAATCAATATGCAAGTCAAATTTTAGTTGTTCATCGATTTGAATTCCAAGTAGAGTTACTTCGCTACTTACATTTATTTTTGAAGCCATCATTTAAAGAAAATTCTGTAATGTGATTGTCATTATTACCCACAATTAATGATTGAAATTTAGATGGATTGGCTGTCATATGATTTGAATTGACCTACAAATTTACCTGGTTAAAAAATAACAACCTGAAATTCTTAAAGTGCCTGTGACATGATTTTCGTACTTTTGGGTTTATATATCTATTCTTATGTAAAAAGGCCTGTTATTTTCATTTCTGAGGTTAGTTTTTACGTTTCGTGAGAAATGAAGGAGTTATTGGCGATCTTCTCCGCCAAAATTCGCCATCTTGGTTTTCAGAATAAGTAGACAGTGACGTCACGGGAGGGACCCGATCGCCTCCTCCTTCGAGTTTTTGTATCGTAGTCAATGAGGGAAATCTAACAGGTTCAAGATGAGCGATATTTCCAGAGAAAGTAGTGGCAGCGAGGATGAGATTTTTGAAGGTAGCGCTTACATTGTTACAATAACGAGTTCCTCCCATGACGTCACAAAAGAAAGGCGAATGATGATAAAGCGACTTGGCTAAGCCGCACTATTTTGCTTAATTTCAATATCAAAACGCTTTTATTTCAAAAAAATAGTTCAGATCTACTATAAGAGCAGTGCAACGCTTCAATTAAGAGAATAAAAAAAATCATGTCACAGGCACTTTAAGTTGCTGTCACACACCTCTGCAATACATTTTGTCAATCTAACTGTGTGGCATATAATTGGCGACATAATTGGCGACATTCATTGAAAAATGATAATGATGGACTTTTCTAATAACTTTGCCAAATCAGTATACCGGGACGGGCAACTACCCGAAGTGGCACCATGGTTGCTGCGAAGGACCAGAAAATTTTCGAATTTTGATGCTTCCAGTTCCCTGGAAAATGCACTCTTTTAAGTAAATTTTACTAAAGCAATCCTCCTAATCCTACCGAAAATTCTTTTATTTTTGCAAACAAATTGAACAGCAGATAAAAACAACTGGTACAATTTCGCCGTGGTCTTGAAAAATTCCATGTTGTCAGTTACTTCTAAAGCTAGGTGACAAGCAGCACTGGTTGCCAATTTAGATCCCTCTTTCCATCTTAGCATGCCTTTTTAGGGGAAATGGACACAAGACACAATTTTACCTAAAGAGTGCCTGGATTTTTAGATTTTGTGCCAACAAGAAATCTTCAAATCTTCAAGTCATTAGTTTGTTTATCTTTCTTCATATCAAGAAATATCATATTTAGCCAAAGGAACAACTACCTTTGCTTGATCCTTTATTGATGTTAATACATGCAGGTCTCTGAATTACCTAAAGCGTTTTCTCCACTGGGCGGATTTTACCCGAGATTTCCTCTCGAGATACTTTTGGGGGGGGGGTGTGACACCCCCATATCCCCCCGGTCGCGATGCCCCTGGCCCGAGATTCAGATACAAGCGATGATGAAAGTGAGACTTTAAGTGATGAATCAACAACATTTGGCGAGGAAAGTAAATGTGAACATGATTAAGATTTTTACTTTAGTTGTGCAAGGGTAGACGCCCCTTCTCTAATTTAACGTTTTAGTTCCCTTCGAGTAAAACATTTGTTAGAAGTGTTTCTATTGATGTTGAAGGAAGTTTTGTTGCTTATGTTTATGATTGTTTCTGCATCTTTGTCGCACGGTGAGACATACAAATACGTTATATGAAGGAATCAACTATGCACGGGCACATTGCAGCTATATATCAGATTTTTGTACATGCAATTCATGTAACTAGTTTTAAAAATAGACTAGAATTAAATTTATATAAGTTTATTGTAGTGGCTGTTAATTTCCAGTTTTCTAACATGTTTGAAGCAAATAACATGTTTATGTGCATCGGAATGTTTGCAAAGGGTGAGGTTTTGGCTGAAAATGGTAAATTTTGAAAAAGACGCTCTGTTGGCCACGCCCAAAATTTTGAGAGGGGTAGCCCAAGCTAGTTTTAATCAGCGGGCTTTGCTGCCTTAGAAAATGCATTCAAACCTAGTTCCTCAGACTTCTGTCACGGATCTTAGACAATTGACCCTACCTCAATCTCTAGTTAAAATGGTGCAAAAGTTCTTATCTATAACCAAAACATTCCCGATATTATGCAATTATAAACCATCCTCTAACCAACTTACAATTTTCAACAATCATTCTTTTTTAAATAATTCTGAATTAACCTCTAAAGACAAAATTTCTATCAATTACGGTGAACACGTTGCGATAAGTTTAAGTTAAACAGGGTGTTCTGACCAAATTTTCTAATTATTACAAAAAATTATTATGTCCTCATGTTGGAACGGAATCAAACAGATGTCAATAAATAGAAACATTTTACCAAGAAGATCTATTATTAAGGCAGAGGTCGAACCGCACCTCAACATTTTCTCCAACAGGTCTTAATATCTGGTATGAATGCTCAGATTGAAGCAGGCAGGGGCGCCTACCCTGGAGGGGCTACAGGGGCAGCTACCCCTCCTGCCCTCTTCCAGGAGGGGCAGAGGAGGTGTAAAACGACACTGTTTTACAGTTGCCCTGGTTAGTCCAGTACAAAGGAAACAACAGTTGATTCCAACAAGAACCAGAATATATGAATAATTAGCGATATAAACCATAAGCAATAGTTCAGCAATTTAATACAACAAGCAATATTCGTCAGCGGCAATAATGTTCGGCGGGTACACTGTACTGAATTTAACGGTTAACTGCAACTTCATAAAACGGAACGGCTTCGACACGACTTCACTTCTCGGCTTTACACTACGACTCAATTTAACGACTTTCCTTGGCGGCTTTAACTAACGACTGACTCAACATAAAACAGCATGGCAATATAATGAATAACACATGACCAAGAGACAATAGGACGCTGACAACAAGTGATGGCAACTAATGAGAAATGGCATGGCAACGGATTACAGATTAACAAGAGGAACATCACTGACAGGCAACAGGAAAATCTATTGTTTAACAGGGGCAAGCAGTGCCCTTGAATATTCACTCCTAAAGACCGGTTTACACGATCATATTCAGGTCACATTTGCATCACATATTTTATGTGATCACAGAATGTGATCGTGTAAACGACCTTACAAGTTGCTTGAAGTTGTACGAAGCAGCAAGAATTAATCCTTTTTAATTGCCTGTTAATTCGATGTCACAGATTTTTCATTTGACTAGCGATCAAATGTAAATGTCTGTGATGCAATTTTTTCAAAGGCACCGACAAGTCTTTGTTGTCCTGGGAAGAATCTTGTAGATAATTCATGACTAGTTTAGCTACTTTCGCTAAATTAATTTCCACAGGAAATTCAAAAAAATAAAAAATCTCCCTTTTTGCTCTCGGTCACTGATAACGGAAAATTATTTTCCAGAAAATGATAATAAACTCCAAAAAGCAACAGTTTTCTTATAAGATATTGACTATTTTGCCCATCATCAGGACAAGAATGTTACGCTTAGTTCATGCCAAATATTAAAATAATGAAATAACATAATAATAAAATATAATAACAACATGCTGAAGTAGAAAATAATTTGATTGACATTAGCTTATTGTGTTTTTTATTTTCCATTCTACACTCTCAATTTTTATGCAACCATAGAGACTAAGCGGAAAATCAAATATACGGCCAGCCCTCTAACATTTCTATTGTTAGAGGTGTTGTTGGGAGATGTTGAGAGCGTTTTAACACCCCATACACACAATGTTCAGTCGGCGCAAGCGCACTAGACTTGGAATTTGCGCCAAAGTACGGCTTCAACGCGTCAAGATCTCAGATAAGACCAAGAGGTTGAGAGAAGGTTGAATTTTATAAATTGTATAATGGCACACCATGACAAACGCTTGGAAACAGTTGACAGTGAAAGCAAATCGGATGAGATAGCGATTCAAAGCATGTTGCAATACTAATATCCTGACCTTAGGAAATCATCAGGCAGCTACTGTTAAAGCAAAAGAGTATCCGAAGTTCATCTTCCAAACTTGTCTTTGATCTCTGAGAGTCCGAAGTTCATCGCTCAACGAATGTTTAGTGGAATTGTTGAGAGCGTTTTAACACCCCCAATTCAACATCACTGAACATCACTAAAAATCACTGTACAAATGTTGAGCAATGTTCAGTGAAATGTTAAGAGCGTTTTACGGTTGCTGCAGATGAAAGAGCTTTCAGCCGTTTGAAGCTTGTTAAAACGTACCTTAGAACCTGTATGACAAAATAGCCGCTTAGAATCTCTTTTGTTGATTTCATGTGAAAAACATTTAACCGACACAATAAACTTGGATATTATTTCAAAACGTTTGGCTGAGCTTAAATCTAGAAGAATTAAAATCAATTGAACTGTGTCAAATGACTTTTTGAAAATTTTTATGTTTATTGCGATACCAATGAAATTAATCTCTTATCGAAAATCTATAGCCTAAGACACACTGTCTTTCTGCACTTTCTATTTGTATGTCTTTTCTCAAATTCGCGAACATATTGGCACTTCGACATCATTCATAATCCAAGAACGGACTAAAACTAAAATTTTCCTTACAGTCAGCAATACCCGGACGCTGCTTGCGTGGTTTAACAGCACCAGCACCCCCTCTCAAATTTGTTCTAGTTTGTTGATAAGAATAACAGTATCTGTGCAGCGATAGAATTTCTTTGTTGTCTTTTTTTATTTTGTACAGATCTTTCAAAAATATAAGAGACAACAACAACACCTATCTTTAAGATGCCACGCCTATTCTGTAGGCAAAATTTTTCTTTTACACCAGCCCCCCCCCCCCCCTCTCCCCAAAGAATAAAGAATCGTCTTCGCGACGGGCCTGCCCAGGCTGGAGCCGCCACTGCCACAGTTTGAATTTTTTCTTTGGCTTTATTGAAGCCGGACCACACTGTGATGAAGGACATTTTGGTTAGGCGAAATACTAATTTTCCAATTTCATGCCATGAGCCAAGCCATTCCTCCTGCCCAATATTGTTCAAGCTGTTGTTGGTCGGTTTATCTTTCTTTGATACTGCTGTGCCCCCTGCTTTGAAGGGCTACCAAAATCTTTGGCAGCAAGCACAGAATTATGAAGACCATTGAATAGCAGCCTTTACTGTTTCGAAAGGGAACTATCGCAAGCCAAAGCCTCTTCGAATGGAGAGGCTCGGGTAAAAGGTGTGAGCCAAAGGTCTTGACACAGTGGCTATTCCCTGAAGTTTTCTTTTGGTCACGAATCGAAACCATAATGGGAATCGTGCTGGATCAAGCCTCACTTCTATAAACGTCAAAGCGACGGAGAGCTGAGAGACTTTATTCCTTGCCGAAAGACGGGCTATTTGCAAAAAATGGGTAGACCAAAAACGAACTCAAATGATACGGTGGATTCATACTGGAGCTGGTTGTCATGCTTTAGTAACTTCTTCGTTGGTTTTATTTGCTTTGGTATTCTGAGCAATTTTGGAGTCTTCCATCCGCGTGTGATGGATCACTTTGACACGGATAATCAAAGTTCAGGTGAGCTTTTTTGCAAAACTTTCCTGCAGTGGATACATGCTGTTATGAGGCTCTTATACAAATAGGCCACTTCACCACAGGTCGCGAAATAGACAATTCCTTTGTATTGAAGCTCTGTTTAGACCTGCCCTGTTGAAAAAGAAAAGAAATAATCTTTTTTTGCCCTCATAGCTTCCTGCTCTGGTCGACAGTCAGGTTGAATTTTTTCTTCTCAAAAGCTTTTTGATTGATGTCATCAGAAGACCAAAAAAGGAGAAGTAAAGGAAGGTTAGATTCAAAGAAAGGGTTCGTTTTTAAGGCAGGCTTTCCACTAACTGGGTTGCGTGCCCCCTCTTTTCAGGCTGCGTGTTGTGTCCCCATTTTTTAAATGAAACCAATGTCTATTAATATGGGTGTGATAACATAGGAAATTTTGGGGGACCATACTCTACAAAATGCTTGGTAAGGCCTTTCGATGAGGAGTTCTCCACGCATAAAACAAAAGTTAAATTTGTTCGTTGACGAACGCATGCCCTATCTGTATGTTGATGTATCTCGGCGCAATTTTTTGAGGTTTGGATTAGAACAAGTTCATTTTGTAGATTGTAGTCTAGAGAAGCATAATATGAGATTATAAATGCTATTTTTCATCATTTCAACCTTAGCACCAAAACTGCAGAGATGGATACTCAAATAGGGATAGTACGGGGGCCAACGGGGCTCTGCCTTGTCAGGGTACCCATTTCACCTTGATATGGTTTTTTAAAATATTCGTATATTTGGCAACATTAAATCGTTATAAAGGATCTGGGATTGTTTTTTAGCTCAGAAATTGTACTCTGATATGAACATGACATGGCAGGGGAGACAGGATAGATTATATAAGAGGACGCTTTCTATAATTTACTATCTTTTTAGAGAAAGTCAGGGGCGAAACTGCTGGGGGGTATGGGGGTATGGGGGGGGTTGCTGCATCCCCCCGATCCTCAAAAAGCAGATTTTATCGGGCAAATTTATGGCTGCTAGTGTATCTGTCGGGCAAATCTGGAAATTTTCTCTAGGTCGCACTTTTATTGTTACTTTTTGCCCTAGCTTTGTGTTTGAATTATGGTCTTTTCCCTATCTTTTTTTCAATCCCGTCCGGTTGGGAAAACAAAACAGAAACGAGGCAAGCTACAGCAAAATATGTACATTTCTGTCTTTCGTCCACCGATCAACGCTTTCGTCTCGAGCTCGACACGCACATGTTTATCTTCGTCTCGAGATAAAGTCTGAAGTATTGATCGACAGCGAAAGTATAGACGGGAAGTAAAATGTGTTTGATGTAAAAAGGAAATGGACACATGGCATGCCCTCCCCCTAACTTTTGCAAGACAAGAGAGCTTTTTTCAAAATCTTTTGTTATGATTTCTAAATTTTCCCTTGACCTGCCAACCCCCCCCATTTTCCATCCCCCCCCCCATTTTCCATCCCCCCCCATTTTCCATCCTGAACACTGACAATTTTAGAAGCATGATAAATCAAAGCATGAAAGATATGCCACCTCGGAATACGTTGTTGAGAAAAATCAAGCAATACTTTTTTTTCCAAATGTATGAAACTTGCCGTGCCTGACTAAAGGGCTTGTCATGTTTGATGAAAGCGCGTGTCATACTTGATGAAAGGGCGTGCCATGCTTGAAGAAAGGGCGTGTCATGCTTGATGGAAGGGCGTGTCATGCATGAACTTCATTTTTAGGGCACATCGCCTCAAGGGCTGAAAGCATCGGGGACCCCGAGAGAGGGTCACTAAATATGGAAGTAGCATACTTTCCGGGATCGAGACTATTTTGCGACAAATTGTGTGCCCTAGAGGGCCTATGACCTCCATGTCCCAAACCACTGAATATAAGGCTTAATTTAAAAACAATTTACCTCTTCTAGCAAACATACAGCAAATGTGCATTTGACTATACAAAAATTGTATAGACAAAATTTCTTATGTGGCGCATTTTTACAATGTTATTCTGGAAAATGTGCAACACTTTTTGACAATAAAAACACCCATTATAAGAACATCAACACTCGATTTTCCAAAAACAACTCCATTATGTTCTTCATCTCCAAAGAACCTTAGCTATAAGAGGAAGCAACAATTTATATAAACCATTGACTTGAATGATGGGATAATTAGTTTTTACAAATTCTCTTCTTTTACTTATTTGTTTTTCATTATTTAGTGACGATTTTTTGTTCCTCAGCCTGGCTTGGATCTTTGGCTTTTGGTATGACTTTCTTCATGACCCCGTTGAGCAATGCTTTGTGCGAAGTGACGCGTGCAAGCTACGTCTCCCTTTTTGGGTCCCTTATTTGCATCATTGGCTTGGTGTTATCGTCGTTCGCAAGCGATATATCAATTCTGTACATAACATACAGTTTCTGTTTTGGCATTGGTTCCTCTTTCGCCTTTTTTCCCACAGTGGTCGCCCTCAAAACCTATTTCAAACGCTATCTTACACTGGCCAATGGTTTGGCTACTAGTGGAAGTGGTCTGGGCACATTCACCTTAGCCCCAATTATTGAACATTGCTTGGAAAGTTATGGAATAAAATGGACGTATTTGTTTTTGGCGGCCATCGTGCTTTCCCTCGTTATATCTCAGAAAATGCTCATGTGCGTTGAACAACGTCACAAGCTTCCCCAAGATACTGAGCAGCAACAGTTATTGATTTATAAAATCAAGTCAATCGTTTTTCGAGGCGACTTGTGGACTGACAAGAAATATGTCGTAATGGTTGCCTCAATGGCTGTGTTTCATTTTGGATTCTTCATTCCATACGTCCACCTGGTAAGTTTCCCTGTACCATCAATCTTACTAATTGTTATCATATGTTTAAATCAAAATTCCCCTTAATCTATTTCTTACGATTTATTCATTGCTTTTATTTTTGTATGTGTTGATTTTTAATTGCATTTCCAAGGTCAAGTCATAGGCAAAGGTCAGAGATCAAAATCAAAGGCACAGGCCATAGATCAAAGGCAACAGTTGATTTTTTTCACCAAATGTCAAAAGCAGCTAAATATCATTTTTTGTTAAAGCTTCAGAATAATATTTTGGCCTCATTTTTTGGAACCATTAGACAAATTCGCTTAAAAGAAAACTGGAACAAAGAGTTTTCAAGATATTTGATTTTCATATTTTTGAAAAGTTCCAGAATATTTCTTGCAATAAATCAAACTTGTTTTTCGATGTTTCGCATTGAACCGTGTTAAACATTTGTTTAAAGCCTGATTTACACGAGACGAATTTTTTCGTGCGAAGCGAATTTTTCGCCACGAATTTTTCGCCTGCGAATTCGCTGCGAATTCGAAGTTCAATTTCCACTGGCAGAATTTCTTTTGCGAATTCGCCGCGAATAATGCAAAATAAAATGGCGTCTGTTCGAAGATTGTTGTTATTAAAAAAAGCGAGCAAAAAAGCAAAGAAAGGGGTACTTGGTTCGAAAAATTTATTCAGAACGTCTACAGAAGGGGGAGTTTCATCTTTTGGTAAGGGACTTACGCTTACATGACCAGGAATAAATACTTTCGAATGTCGCCAACTACATATGAGGAGCTTTTATCGTTTATTGCACCAAAGACGCCTGTTGCTAGAAACGTCCCATTGCATTGTTTATGTTATAGGTGCGGGATTTTCCCAGCATTGTTTAGGCCTAGTCATAGGTTACTCATTCTTCACCCATGTTGTTGTTTGAACCATTGCGTAGTTTTCTGTCGTTTTGCATACTTTTGAATTAGATATGTTTACATTGCGTAGTACCATTCGGGCTAGCCCTTCCTTTGGGTTCGTGTCAGATGTCTTCAATTGCTGTTCTGATTGGTTTATTTTACAAGGCGAAAAAATTCGCAGCGAAAAAGTAGGAATGGTTTCTACTTTTTCGCAGCGAATTATTCGCTGCGAATTCGCTGCGAATTTCCTAATCTCCACTTCTGCGCATAATTTTCGCGCATTCGCGGCGAAAAATTCGCTTCGCACGAAAAAATTCGTCTCGTGTAAATCAGGCTTAAAGCTCGCTATGGTTTTTTCATGAAGTTGAGCTTTTGCATCTCTATGGAGCATGATAAAGCACTTTCATTTGGGATCTTCGACCAATTAGAGGGTACATTGCATTTGTTGCTGCAAAAAAGCAAATCCAATAAAAAGCAGTCTATTTTAAGTAGTAAAAAGTCTAGTCTATTTTATGTTAGTAAATTTCAATTAATGTCCATATTTTAATTGTTGATCAAAATGCTCTTGGTAACACAACCATGTTATTGTCATCATCAAATACATGATGTGACCGTGACTATTAGGCCAAAAGGAGCCTCACTTTGAAAAGCTCTTTGGCTACGAGTATTCTCCTTTTGTTTAAAAGACCTGTTTATTTTCTATATTTGAAACATTAAAACATTATTCAGAATCAGAGAAAGACTCAGTACAATTTTTGTCTAGCTCTTTAACAAAACCCTTTGTAGCAGACCAGTTGCTGGTCCATCAACAGGGCCGCCCTTTCTTTTCTAGTTGAACCAAACAGAACTACAATGATTTCATGACAGTTAAATGCTACGATGCAGAAAACAAAGCCATATGGTTGAACATTTGGCTGTGTATAGATGTTTTAAGAACTTTACAAACATGTATGGACCAATGACATGTATTGTACCAAATTTAAGGTTCGAACATCTTTAAAAGTGACATTTTAACCACTCAATCTTATTGCGTCCCAGGATATGACGTCATATTTGGCGATTTGGCATGTCAAGTACAGATATAAATGAACTAACTGACGACTTAGAGTCAGAAGCAGCTATACCTGATAAATTGTTTTGTAGCAATTTTATGCCACTCGACGGTGAAAAAATCAAGGTTATGAATTTTAATGCTAACCGATCTAATTGAGAGGAATCTAAAATTCAAATCAATGGTTGTGCTATCAAAAAAGTAAGATTGTTAAATTATTAAGAATAACATTCGACCATCAACTTAGATCAGAAGGACAAATTTTATCGGTCAATTGTTAAAGATCTTGAGCATTTGCATATCTTGCGATGAAATTATATATACCATTTAACGTTTTAAATCTATCATTTATGGATTAAATATTTTCCATAAATGTTTGTCTATATAACTTTAGAAATTCCAAATTTAAAACACATTACGAAATATACGGTTTTTATACCATGTCATAAAGATGAAGCCAAATTTTGAGTTCAATCACCAATGAAATAAAATACTCCCAAAATTTTACAAACAGTCAAGAAAAAAATTTCAGAATTTTCATTTTTTTAATTGTACTTGCGTCCTATTCAAGCAATAAATATGCAACAATGGTTATGTATGCATTATTCTGTGCAATGCTAATTTTAATTTGTTGGTTTGATAAGCTTCAGTACTGCTAGACTTGTACCAACTTTAAATAAAGAAAGACAAAAACTTGATTTTAGAATTATCTTCACTCTTTAAACTGTCGTATATAAAACACTTTCTTTATTTCACTTAATTCAGAAATGCTTGGTAACTATCAAAGCAATTCTTCTTCATAAAGTTTATTTTTTCCAGTTTTGACATTTAAATTCTCGCATTTCTCTCTCTTCAGGTTTTTCTTGCCACAAAAAAAGGGATCCCTACAATGAAGGCTACTATGCTTATAAGCTATTTATCAATCTCATCGACAATTGGGAAAGTTGTTTTTGGTTTTCTTATCAACTTCTTCCATTTGAACGTCAGGATGGTTACTGCATTTTCAATGCTATGCATTGGCCTAGGGAATTGTTTTATTCCACTTGGAGAGGATTACATTGCCATCTTATCATACGCTGTCTTATGCGGGTTATCAGAAGGTTGCATTGCTGGCCAAATAGCAGTTACTGTCTTGGAGACTGTTGGCAGCAACAAAATGTCTCAAGGTCTGGCCAATCTGATGGCAATTAATGCTATTTTCATGATGTCAGGACCTCCTATTGCAGGTATTAATACGTTTTAATCATTCTGATATATCTTGTTAATACAATCAATAATTCGTACTTTCAAAGGAGAAGTTTGTCAAACAAAATTTGGATCTAAATAACTGTATGAAAGCACTTAAAAATTTTCCACTAACTTGCTACAAAAATTTCAGCTTTCATTTAATCATTGCAAGAAATAATGTTATTTTTACACTTAAAAAGCCTGATCGAAAGGACATATATGATTCATTATTCTATCTTATTTGTTTTTAATTTGTCATTTCTACCAAGTATTGTTTCTTCTCTTGTTTTAGGTTTCATTTTCGACAAAGCCCAATCCTACGACACTGCATTCTATTTATCGGGCTCCACTTGCACAATTGGAGCTATTCTGATGCTTATATTGGCTTTCATTGACAGAAAAACCAATATTGATCAGAAAGAATATTCAGTAGGGGAAATTTCACCAAGTCAATCCGGTTTTGACGAAAACGATAACAGTGATATCTGCCGTTTCAAATTAAGTCGATTCAGTCTGTTGAAGGAAACATCAGTCTAGATGGAAGCTGCTAAAATACGTCGCAAAAGGTTTTTTTATAAGCCAAAATTTTTAGAAAATATCGTGATTTCGTAGAATAGATGAGCCTACACACGTAGTGACATGTTGGTTAAACAGCAACATGTTTAAAAGGACACGACAGACACGTATTGAAACTTGAAAATGAACATGCTACCTGGCACGTGTTAATATGGGGTTCATCTTATGGTTTATTCTTAAAATGGTGCCCCCAATGATTCTTTTGATGCTACGGAACTGAATGTACAATTTTTAAAGTATTTAAGTAGCCAAAGTTTTCATATAGACAAAGCTGATGTTTTGACAAACGAAGACAATGTTTTCATATAACAAACACATTTAACCAAAATTGATAGGTGCACTGGAGTAGCAAAAGTATGGAAACGGTAGGCCAAACTGGCGGCTCAAAGTGACCACGGGCCTAAGCCGACCAATTTCAAAATCAGAATTATGTGGTGAAGAGGGCTTGGAAACGATGCATTCGCAATGGCGCAAGCTATGTTATGGCGGGAAATGCATTCGCAATTCCTAGTTAAAAAATTATTGACATAAAATTTTGGCACATGGTGACTAACGAAAAAGGAGACAGAAACTCTCAATTGTATTCATCTCAAGCAGCTGAGGAGAATAAATATCACCAAGATACCGAAGTTTAACAAACAGACAATTGTACGAAGAATGCGAATAAAAAGAGTTAAGCAAAGGTATGAAAGATACTCGATGGAGAACATTTGGTCATATGTTAAGACCCCCATTGGAAGCACCATGTCAACAAGCCATAGATTGGTACTTTGAAATACCAAATAATGCTAAGAAATACAGAGGAAATCAAAGAATAACATTGCCAGTGAAATTACATAATGATATTGTTGAGGGAAACATTAAAAATGATATGGAAGTTAAACAGTTTAAGACTAGGGACGATTTAGACATATTGAGAAAATAGCTGGAGACAGGGACAGATGGAAGGAACTTTCTAAAGTAATTTGCAGCGTTGCATGAGGCAAACAGTGCATGCATATGCAAGCACTGCAAGCCGGACATGCTGTTTTATTATTATTATTATTCTTTCGACTTTCGGTTTCAAGAAAATTTAATGATATGTTTGCTGTTTTAAGGGGGAAAATTCAGCAAAACTTTGAAGCATTGCTTAAAAACAATTCTGCAAAAGATTCTCTGAGTATTCACGGAAGATGACCTCGAAGTGTCACTTTATTGAAGAAACGTAAACGAAAAATGTTGAAATTCGAAGTAAACTGCTTAAAGCTTCTTTTTTATTGAAAAATTATAACTGAGAAAGCGATGTTTACAGTGCACTTTAATTCTAAAGTTTCAATACTGACACAAGGTGAGTTGCGCTACATTTGATGTTTATGACTTGTTTATCTTAAATTCTGATTTACCTGTTATCTAAGCATATGACAATCAAAAAATTAAAGCAAAACGTTCAACGTTTATTATGCTTTTGAAATTAAGAATATCATCTACACCAAAAGCGTCTATGTTGCTTTTGCAAGGAAACTATTTTGATCACTAAATGCCAGTTTTAGAAACTGTTCACCTGATATCACTTTTAATAACCTAAAGCCTGATGTCTGGGCCAAAATGATCTTCTCGGTAATATAAGTCAGAACAAAGGTGCACGTATTAAGTTTCAAGTTTAATTAATTATCTTATTCTTATTAAGGTTCGTCTGTACTTTGGGACATTTTCCAGAAATTTTCTGTAGCACCGGTCCAACGTTTCTATGTCTATTAAACCACAAAACAGTAAGGTAATCTTTCCCATTTATTTTGGTTCAAAAACCATTGGAATTACGCAAAAAATTTCGTGGCGAAAGCGTTCGTTACAAAAACCCCTTAGCGCGGAACTTCAGTTTTAAAAGACTGTCGGCTTAGGCCTTTGGGTTCTGTGAGCCTCCTTTTCAAGCACCGTTTCCATACTTTTGTGACCCCAGTGTACAGCGTCAGAAATTGTTTGCCTCAATATAGGTTGGGGGCCCTTTACCCCTTGCGATGTATTGTGTTTACAGTTATTTCTTCAATCACGTCAGTTTAAATTAACATGCTCACGTTTCTCTTCATTGCAGTCCACGATAAAAATACAGGGAGAAGGGGCGAATCTCAAATCCCTTGTTGAGGGACGCCGAAACGTTTGAAGGGCAAGCGGGCCAGGATTCATTAAAGGGTATTTGAACGAATTCCCAGCTTCTTCTAGTTCTTTTCTAACTGTAATTTTATTTCGATGTTCTGTAAGCATCTTGTAAATGGGCTAACTGCTGTCATAAGAAACTTTTTGACAAGTTTTGAGAAATTTCGTCATGAATAAGGCATTATAGTCGGGATTTCATACAAATCTCTTTGACAAATACATAAGACACTGTCCCTCCTATCAACGGGCAGGAGGGACAGTGGCCCCCTCCCCGGAGTGAAGGCCTTTATTCTTAAGTAATACCACAGCTAAATAGGGATGCAGTGGTGGGGGGCTCAGGGGGTGCAGCCCCCCTTTGTTGAAATTTTCGAAAAAAGTGGGGTGGGGGGTACAGCCAAGAATCATGGAACGCAAAAAAGCTGTGAAGAATTGTTGCTTCACCATAGGTCAGCCATTGACGACTAAACCAGAAAATAGAAAGAGATACAACTGACAGGTCTAAACGCAAGCATTGTAACCATAAAAATGTACACAGGGTTTGACATATAAAGACAGAAAATTTTTGAAAGACTTCTTAATGATTTGGTTCAGTTGCACTTTTGAATAGACAGTTGATATTATAGTGTTGGTTTTAGAACTGGGGTTAATTGCCTGAATCAGCAACCGGTTACTATTATTTGACTCTGTCTTGCCTGCTTTTATTATTTGATACACTACACTCTTTTTATAAGAACAAGATGATTTTTTGCCTCCACTAACAAAATATTGCTAATGATCTTCCTTCCCGATGTTGTAAATGTTTTGATGCATTTTCTGGCTATCCTAAGATTGGCATACTTGAAAGTTTTTTCTTGAAAGTTTAAGCAATATAAAATTTTTGCCACCCTTCACTTTCAATGAAGTTTCCCCCGAGAATCCCATGGTAATGAGGTATTCATCCCAGCTGCCGCTCACACCACTCCACAACAGCCACGTAGCTGCAGGGGGCACAAATGAAAATTTTAACAACAACCTGCCCCCTCTGGCTACAGTTTTTCCAAATGATATTTTGAAATTTGAAATTTGGTAGTATTTATAATTCCGTGAGCTTGATTTAGTGTAAATGTATCTGTCAGTGGCAAATTCGCCTCTGTTTGTTATATATCTGTTTTCTTGTTTTAAATCTGCTCGAGTTTGCCAACCTTGGCCGACATCTACAGCTACGTGGTTGGTCCATAATGATCGGAAAAAATCAACAACCCTCGTCAGGTTCAGATTGCAAGATTACATGACAAGAACAACTTATATTTTTCATAGAGCCCCCCTTGTCAAAATTTTACGACTACAACCCTGGCAAGGGGACAAATTTATGCCTAGAAACAGTGAAACGCTTTGAACGATTGCAAGAAAGTGATTGCACAAAATATTTAAAAATTGTATTATGCCCCATCGGCGGCCTGTGTATTACACAACAAGAAAAGGAGAGCTGAAGAGGCGCCACAAATTACTTACATAAGTATACGAAGGCAATTATCGTGTGCAAAGAATTTATCGTGAGGTATCACATCGAAAACACATGAGGCCTTCTTTTTGTTCTTACTTAGAACACAACCTCTCTGTACTCATGTGATCTTTGCACACGGGGCAATCAACCAATCGAAATGCTTTATGGTTTGGGCGGGAAATCATGTGAGGTATCATATGACACGAATTTGTCATCTATAAAATCGAATCAATGCTATATTGGCCGCAAGTTGCACTTTCCCTGCTTGTGAACCATCAACTAGCAAAGAAGAAGTGAAATCCAAAGGAGTGGTCTCGATCCTAAAGGTAAGATATTTCCTCATCTGTAGTAAAATTTTGTTATCACTGTTTCAAATATTCAACAGTTAGGCCTGTTTGTCTCATTTGCAGCATTCCAAGTAACAAGAGGTGTTCTTATAGACACATTCTAGGAAGTTTCCAATATCATTCCCTGCACTCTCTACGTAGGTACGTAACCTCGAAGGATCAGGACACTAACTTTTCTAACAATTTCATTTGACGGTGTTGCCAAGCATTGACTTGTCCTTTCTAAAACCGTTGAACACGGAAGTAATGAATTTGTCGGGGTAGAAGTTATGTTGGTGATGCATAAATATAGCAACTTTTGGTGAATCGTGTGTTTCAAGTAAATCTCATTCTTATTACATTTCCTTTTTAGAAAACCAAGCAAAATGAAGTTAATTTTGTTTTTGATTCCGTTGGTTGCTGGCATGTACGTGCCTTCGGAGCACGACATAATGAAAGATGCAGCATGGATCGAGTGGAAGCTGAAGCACGGAAAGTTTTACAAAGAGACGAAAGAAGAAAGCGTTAGGCGTGCAGTTTGGGGTATGAATTTACAGGACATCCTCAGACACAATGCCGAGGGAGGCCACTCATACAAGAAAGGGTTGAACCATCTATCAGATCTGGTAAGTGAAATCTAGTACAGTATATTAACTCGCCCACAGCCAAGCCACAAGGACTGGAGAGACAATACTTAGCCTCCCCCTTACTTAACTCCTAAAAGGCACATAAATCTTTACACTTTATCATCTTGCCCTTGGTTTATGCACACAAAACATTTAAGCAACCCCAATCTGCAATGCCTCTTGGTCCCTGCCCAGCCCTTCAGACCAGCAATTTTGAAAATGAAAATGCAACTATGGATACCTTAGGTCCAATAATAATTTCTAAACCTGAACTATCAATTTTGCAGACACATACAGAGTACAAGGAAACAACAGTTGGATGTGTTCGTGTTCCAGACAAACTTTTTAACAAAACTGCCAAATTTATGAAACTTGCCAATGTCAAACTGCCTGCATCTGTTGACTGGAGAACAGCAGGGTATGTGACTCCTGTGAAAAACCAAGGCCAATGTGGGTCCTGTTGGTCATTCAGCTCAGTAAGTTATGTTTCCTTAGTCTAAATTTGCAGATTTTGCAATGAGATATTTCTAAAAAATTTATAGATATGGTTGTTGCTATTTCCTCGCAATTTTAATCACTTTGAATGTGTCACCACTATTCAATTTAGAAGCAGCTTGTCAGTAGAGAAAACAAAATCTCATATTTGTCTATGTATAATTACCCTTTCTGATATGTTTTTTCTACTTGCAGACAGGTGCTCTTGAAGGTCAACATTTTAGAAAAACTGGAATTCTTATTTCCTTGAGTGAACAAAACCTTGTTGACTGCACAACTAGTTATGGCAACGAAGGATGTCATGGTGGATGGATGGAAAATTCTTTCAAATACGTCCGTGACAACAAGGGTATTGACACTGAGACAGGATACCCATACTATGCAAGGGTATGTCAACTAATGTTCATGAATTACTCTTAAGTCTCAGGCAAGGCCTAGTCATGCAAAAATGCATGGAAGCTGGGAGATAATTGAATTATGCAAGAAGGGTACATGAATGTGAGGCTGTCAGGCTGTGATGCTACCCAGCTCTACCACATCAATTATTTCTTTTACGTCCTCATTTCCCCTTGTCCTAAAAAAGCCAGAAACTCAAACAAAATAATACAAAAAGGCTGTCCAGCAGTGGTAGGCATTTTATATGGCTATCTCTGCTCTTTTAAAGATTGAGAGTGATTGTAAATAGGAACTTTTTGTTTAGGGTCATTTGCTTTCAGGATTGTCACTGTAGTTTCATGTAATTTAATTTGATCCTTTTCTTTTTAGGAACTTGGATACTGTTACTTCAGATCACAGTATGTTGGTGCTACAGATACAGGATATGTTGATCTTCCAAGTGGTGATGAGGAAGCACTTAAACAGGCTGTAGCAACAATAGGACCAATCTCTGTGGCAATAGATGCCAGTCATCCATCATTTCAGTCTTACAGATCTGGTGTGTACTATGAGCCAAGCTGTGGTAATGGTCTTGCAAATCTGGATCATGCTGTACTTGTAGTTGGGTATGGAACTGAAGGTGGAAGGGACTATTGGCTTGTCAAAAACAGGTGAGAGACCTATTTGGTTATTGAGCTGTGATAAATTATAAACAGTAATGCAACAGGTTTGCAATATTTAGAAAATGAAGGTAATTTTGGCTTATTTTCCTAACAGTCAGTTTTGCAGTTGCTTATTGCATTGATTATTGCTTTACCAATTTTTTGTATACCCAGGAAGTGTATACTTTGTGGCAGGGTGTCAAGAGTCACCATAGACCCTTGATAAAGTGTGAAAATTGTACTGAAATTTCATAAAATTCTGATTGTCCTTATTCTACAAAGATGAACTGTTCTTGTTTTCATAAAGTTTTTTTCTTGCAGCTGGGGAACAAGCTGGGGTGATCAAGGGTATATAAAAATGTCGAGGAACCTTGCTAACCAATGTGGTATTGCAACAAAACCAAGCTACCCTGTTGTGTGATTGCAAATAAATATATATACATTGAATTACCCACCCAACAAATTGATGTTCAATGGCAGAACACAGCAGATGCAAGGTGATTTTCACAGCAACGAATGATGCTGTGAGCCACAATCAAGCTTTAACAATAACTTACAAAAGATCATTTTCTCTGTGGATGGAATTTTGAACAATTTGTAAATAAAAGAGTTACAGCTTTGTGATCAAAAGAATTGCTGCTTTTTAGGATTAAACAATTTAATGACCCCATTCATGACATTTTCTATTTATTGCACTAACCATTTTTGAATATTTACAAAATGAGTAGTCCTAGTTTGTATTGCAATAAAGAGATTACAGATGTTTTATAAGATTTGAAATGTATATGGTTTTTCCAAACCAATAAATTCAGTGTAGCATTTTAGGAAGAGATGTATCAATTTTTTAAAACTTCACTTTAAATATTGCTTTATATAAAACATATCAAGAAATTAAAATGAAATTTTCTTTCTTGCTATCATTCTCTGAAATATCTGTTTACGGTATAAGCAACATTATTTTACTCCCTTTAAATTATTGGGCGAAAATAAACATACTTGATACTTGTCATTTGACTGAATAATAACAGGTGTTTCATGGGGAGGGTATCATTCAATATAAAAGGCCTTAGTGCGACCGGCATGCTTTGCCAATGTATTTTAAAAAACGACCTTATATCAAACAGCATGACAATATCAATAATGCAATCCTTTTTCACCTCGCATGAAACTCAGTTACCTCAAAGAATGCATGTTGCGTAAGAGCCTTAAGAATCTTATACATGCTACAGGGACAAATGTCCTGAAGCAATCAATTAATAACACAATGTTTTGAGTAAACTCAAATACCATGGTGTTTAAGGCAATTACTATGGCAAGAAAGTAGATCAGTTGGTATGTCTTGACTCCTTGAAGAAGAATTAACTCTTTATTGTTCCTAAACAATATACCTTCAGTACCCTTAGACAGCAACCTGTAAACAAGAATTTTTTATTCAATAAAATCATAAGCTTTCCTGAAATCCAGAAAGTGAAAATAAAGGGTTTTCTTCAAAATGACTTTACACCTATGTCTCAATCATGGTATGGGTAAAAATATGTTTGGAAGGAAGTTTGAAATTATTTTCTATAGAGAGTTTGATTATCACTAGAATGCTTAAATCTTCAACAACTATAGTTGATTCGCATAGGCGTACGGGATGAGTTAAGGTAGGGGGGCTGAATTATTTTTTTCCCGAAAAAAATAACGCCCAAATACGAAGTATACTCTAACACATGTGGGCTTCTAATATCAGTCAAAAAATGATTAAAATGCAACGTCATTAAAATAATGTTAAATAATAAGCATTTTGAGAACAAGCATTAAGCATTTCACAAATTTTCATTAAAAAAAGCGAATCTCTTCCACGACATCAAATGAACATATCTACTATTTTATCGATATCTTTTTGTTAACGTGATTTGCATCATTTTCAGTAATTCTCGCAACAGTTTGTGTTCCATTTCTTGGAGGTCAGAAACTCATAATCTATTTGATAGAAGGAGCTTTATGACGATTTCTGTCGAATTCGTAGCATTCACGCTTGCATTCCCATATCACGGCCAATAGCGTAACGCAGTTTAGGGCACATTGATTCAGCGTTTTTCAGCCTTTTTTTCTACGGCACATTATTTGCGGATAAATTTTTTTCAATTTTTTAGACCAATTCAGTAAAATTGGAAAACTGTTTTTATAGGCATAGAAGGTAAAAACTAAAAAGCCAATATGTGAATAAAAGTATAAAAGTTTTTATAGGCATAGAAGGTAAAAACTAAAAAGCCAATATGTGAATAAAAGTATAAAATCCAAAATAGAAAAATGAGAAAAAAAGGAGATAAGGAGTAGTCACTACCACCTGGTTACAGCCTCAAACTCAGATGGGGGGTGGTTGTGTATGCCCTTGTATGTTTTAAGCAACTAGCTTGTAAGTGGGCAGAAAATGATAAAAAAGCAACTCATCAGCCAGAAACCCACGAGGGACATTTCGGGGCTTTAATTCGGTAGGTCCATTTCTCGTAGGCGCCCCTCGCAATCCTGCGTCCAGGATCACGGTTGCAAAGGTCAGGAAATACAAATAAAAATATATATATTATAACGATCAACAAAAAGTAGCAATCGACACAGAGTGCTTACTAAAGTAGGACTGTAGAGTGCATGGAGGCATTTAAATTGAGTGGGTGAAGAGGATAAACATGGTACGGCGTGGCTTTGGGAATAAAGGGCTGGGAGAAATGGGAAGGGTTAAAAGTATCACCTGTGCATAACAGCATAAAGTAAGAGTTGGCAGGGTTGGGTGTGGCTATGGGAGGGGCGTGCCAAATGGGTTGCAATGGTTCCTATCTTGTCTGCTGTAACTTTCCACCGTTGATGCTACTTCGACGAATCTTATTTAACGTGCAGAGAACATGGAGCCAGTGAGAGAGACAGTGTATTGCTTATAACTCTGATCTGATTAAACTGAACTTGACTGACTGAATTACATAATTTAATCACAAAATAAATGTGCTGAGTAATGATGTGTTGTGATGATGTAATGATGATGCAATGGAGAAGGAAAGATCTAGACTTGGGAAGAAATAGGCATGACATAGATGTGTGAACGTGTTTACAATGGTGAAGGGAATGTCCTGTGCTAGGTGTTGCTGTGAATGACCTAGGTGGATGTCATGGTGATGGCATGATGTAGGAATATGGCCTAATTTACAATATTAAAATCACTACAACGTTATCATTTCAAAAGAGCTTTGTGTCTCCTTAACTTCATAAACTCGTTTTATTTGGTTAAAAAGCGATAGGTTAGAGCTCGTCAATGTAATATTAGGAAAGAGAGTGTATGGTTGTAAGAATTATCAACGATCCTAAAAAAGTAAGATCATTAATGAAATTATAACGGAGATAGGTAAAAAGGTGGTGAAAACAACCCTGATAGCAAAGGTTCTGAACTTGGACAAATAAACTTGGAAAATATGTAATATTTTAGATCTTGTATGTGATATTTGGTCGTGTAATATTTTATGATATTTTAGATAGCACTTAATTTTCTGATAGCATGTGGCCATTTTGCAGCCCATTTAACTGTTTTTGCAAGTAGGTGATATTTCAGATAATGTGATAAAAAAATTGAAAATATATTCTTGTGACGTCATCCTTTGAAACACTTGTTTTCTGTCTTGGAATGCGGAGGAGATTTTATCACTTCTTGTTTCCTTGTGGTCCAAGAGGAAGAATTTGAGCACAACAGCAACGTGAGCAACGGGAAGTTTTGTCGGTGTCGAGTACTTATCCGAGAATTGCTTGCTATAGAGCAAATATGAAACTAAGTTACTTTTCGCTAACTTTACTAACGATAAATTTACTGCATTTTGCAATTGGTGATGTGTCATTATCTGACGACCCTTCGTTATGGCCTGGGCATTTGCAACCGTTAGGAGCCGGAAGACCGAAAATGAAAGTCGAAGAAGTTGATGGGTTTCCAAAACCAGAAGGTACCTAAAAATTGAAATATATATATTTTTTCAACTTTTCTTTCTAAAACGACAACAATTACAGCCATGAAACCTATGCCTGAGGGAGTTAACTTGCATCTCACCTCACACCATGCGGTATATACCAAGGGTTATGTGTGACATGGTAGTCTCTATACATGCAGCTTCATGATATTTTTAATCGTATATTGTGAAAAGATTTCCTTAATGCTAGATTTCTTCAAGAATTTTGTGCACACAAAACCAAAGAAGGCAGTCATTTTCAAGGGTGGCGCAAAGCTCTCCCCAGCTTTCACATTATGGACAGATGAGTACTTAAAGAATCACCCTGATTCTGAGACGATGCAGTTTGATGTCGAGGTTGGGAAAAAAGAAACAAGACAAGGAAATATGGAAAGAAGAAATGTCAAGGAGTTTGTTGAGTCATATCGCCACGATGATGTATATGCTGTCACTGATGTCCCACAAAATCTCCAGTGAGTTATGCAAACATAGACAGGCCACTCATTTTCAATATGTCAAGTGAGCTGTCAGTCTAATGCATAAAGTATTTAGTGTGCATAGACCAGGTTTATTTTGAGGTAGGTACCACCTGAAAGCGGACAAATTGCTGTGGTTATTTTCAAGTACCCACATATCTAGGGGTTCAGAAAAGTGATGGGGAACAGCGATCTGACCTAAAGAGTGAAAACCGGGGTGAAAAAGTTAGCATTCAGACGTAATAACTCTGCAGAGGAAAAAATAGTGTTAAGTTAATTAAGAAAAAATTTGTGCCAGAATATAACAAGCTGAATATGCCAGAAAAATATTTATTTCAGTTCTAATGTTGCTATGTTATGTTCAAATTTCTGAAAAAATTGCTTTCATGTTTTGAAGACTTAATGAAAATTTTTAAAAGAGCAAAGGATAACAACCACTTGAAATGAATTTCCCCTTTTATATCTTTTAGGAATTTGTTTCTTCTCCCACCTGTTCTAATGTTGCTATGTTATGTTCAAATTTATGAAAAATTGCTTTCATGTTTTGAAGACTTAATGAAAAATGTTTTAAGAGTAGAGGATAACAACCACTTGAAATGAATTTCCCCTTTTATCTTTTAGGAATTTGTTTCTTCTCCCCCCTGTTCTACGATGCAACAGCATTAAAGGCCAGTTGTCAATGATGGTATGATAGATCAATGTTTTCATTCCCTTTATGTTTTATAATTTTAGATAGTTCTATTTCTAGGGCAGAGAAAAACCAGCTATTTAGTCAACCTCACAATTATCTAGCTGAGCTGTACATACAAACCAAAAACACAAATTCGAACCAAATTATGAAAATATGTGGCATTGATGCAACCAGTGTCTTTGTTAAACAATAAATTTTGAGTGAAATTTGATATTATTTGCAGTTGATGTGGTTCAGTTCAGGTGGCACAAAGTCAGTGTTGCACCAAGACTCATTTGAGAATATCAACTGCCTTTTCAGAGGTCAGAAAAGACTCCTCATTGCAGAATATCCAAAGTACAAGAAGCAGGTGAATCCTTTGTCATATTAATACCCTAAGATTTAGTCACTGATTAAATGACTAACAGTTAATTCTAACATATGTGATCAAATGAAATGTATTTCCACTTTTTAGGCCTGACAAAATTGCAATAAGAATTTCTATTTTAATTAGAATATTTTTTAAAAGTTCTTATTTTTGTGGCAGATAAAACCTGCTGATTTTGCTTTGTTTTTATACTTATTTCTCCAAGACAGCTCTAGATGTGGAATTTAAACAAAATTGAAGAAAATTCAAAGTTTATAGAGTTTTTTGAATGATGGTGCATCAGGATGAATTCCCCACAATATTGTAAAATTTTTAGTCCAAAATTTCCCACCTTTCAAAACACTTAAGCCAAACTTTCAATGTTTTCAAAGTGCTATCATTTATAGATCTGCAAACCAAAGCTAAAAATGTTTATTATGAATATTGTGCATTATGAATTATTTAAATTATGGAAGTTGTATCTCTGATTTGGTTTGTTTTCTCATATCACCCAATGACTCCTTTTTTCCATCAAATAATAACAGTGCTTCTTGCTATAATCAAGGGCTACCCAAATCCTGCTCACTTTGATTGTTTTCAATAAGAATGATCTTAAAATATGATGAGATGGCTATTACTTGGAAGTGTTTATTAATTTCTTTCAAGGTTTGACAAATGTTGCTTTATAATTTCAAAATTAGATTTTTTTCTTTAAGGTATCTACTCAGTTCTTGTTTGTTCCACATCCATCCATTTATGCCCCCCCCCCCATTATAACAGATAAGAATTAAGAAGAAATGCTTTAAAATTTTCATGTACATGTTTGTAGGTTGTAATTGATAGGCCAAATGGCTACACAGCAGTTGATGTTGATAAGTAAGTGCAACATTTTTTAGCACAAAATCTTATGTTTTCTTCAAACATGTCACTACATTTTACTGTAAAAACTCAGGTGTCCAGAAGTGCTTTGTGTGTTCCTAAAGGTATGGATGTAGTGCAGTAGTAACATGTTAGCCATATTATATGAAATAACTGTGGATTTGAATCTTTCAGGAAAACAAAAGTTTCCATTTGTATGTTTGTCTTTGCTGTTGTAGATTCAATAACAGCTATTTCAGTGTAGACAAGAGAACAGCTGTCACAGTTATTGATAAATTAATGTTTTGATATCTTATTCTTTATTATTCCATATTTTTGTGTTTGTTTGTCTTTACAATGTGTCTTTATCATTCACGCATAAATTGAAGGAAAATTTGATGAAAATAATATCTTGCATGGTAACCAGCCCTAAGTACCCTTATGAACAGCCCTAAATAGCCAGTATACCACATTTGAAAATAGCAACAAAAGGTTCTAGCTCATGAATAGTTGTTTCTGAACCAACAGAATCATCACTCAATAAGAAACGTGTTAGCTCATATTATGGTCTTTCTCAATCAATTGATACCTAGTATGGAAACCAACACCCTTTCCAAGACAATTGGCTTTGTTATAAATATATTGCTGTTTTGTTTTTCAGAGTTGATTTTGTAAAATATCCTGGATTACGTGAAGTTGAGTACTTTGAGGCAAATATGGAAGAAGGCGACTGTCTATATATTCCCTACCAGTGGTAAGCTTTTTATATATGTATATTTATATATACAGCTTAGGGCTTATAATGATCCAAACAGGGGCAACACCACAGGGTAGACTGGGGTGGACACGTCCACCCTACTTTTTTTGAAATCCATTTTCTAATTCAAAAACTGGATTGAAAATATAAGGAAGAGGGTGTTAGTTTTCTTTTCTGAGATCGGAACTTTTTTTCATTTTGATTGTCAGTTACGGTTCTTTTCAGATCTTAGCTGACACAGTATTGTGTGTTAGATCATCACTTTAGTAAATAGTGAGAAACTAAAATGAAGATGATCTATAAAACACAGCTTTATCATGCTAAACAGTTGGTTCTTAGCGAGTGGTCTTCGCCTTCCCTTCTTGTTAAAGGTTTTTAACTCAAACTCAAACTCAAAATCTTTATCAGCAAAAACAAATGTTAATTACAATATACCAAGAATTAAAATTTAGAATACAAAAGTTAGCATTTTCAAAAATTTAATTAATTTATTACATCAGATAAAGTAGTTTGTTATGCTGAAGGACACATGAGAAAAACTCGCCAGGAGCTATCGAGTCATATGTCCCAGTGACGTATTTAAACTCAAGATTATAATTTCCATTTCAGTTTGAAGTAGTCTATAACAGTAAGAGTAAAAAATTAGTACAATAAGAATAAGAAAAATTAGAATAAGAGTATAATTAACAATATTTAGCAATAATTAACTTTGAAACTGGTCCCCAAACTTTTTTAAGCTGCAAAGATAGAATAGTTGCAGCCCCACCTGTTACAGCTGCATCACCTTTTAGCCTTTATGTCAGACAAAAGGTTGGAAAACTTTCGTTCAAATTACCATCGATCAAGCTATGACAGATAAAATAGACAAAGGAAGTCTCATCAATAAGTTTAAGACCATTGCTAGCTAAAAATACCATTCTTAAATTAACTTTTATGTTTTTACCTTTTATTTGTGTAAACCTTTGTCCATGAAATTTATGTCAAAATATGTCAAACATTTACTTTGAATTGATAATGGTATGCATTGGTGTTTAAGGAAGAAAATATTGCCCTGTTTAATTCCATTATGTAAGCCCTGGGCTAATATTCAGGAGGGCTTACATTCAGAAGCAATTTTATGTCTCGGGAATGGGTGTTGAATATGGGTTTCAGGATTTTATGGTATATTGATAATATTCTCCCTTCATCATGATGTATTTCTCTGTCTGGAAACCAAAATTACAGAGCACTTAAGGTTACGGTAAACGTTTTCTGGATGAAAACATCATTTTTTCGATTTTTTCACATTAAAGTAGCCGAACTTTCAAGGCGCACAATGATACCAAATTTGAAACAAACAGAAATTTTGAAAGTGGAAAAAATCCCATGTAAACGAAGGTTTCCATAATTTCTTTATCAAAACTTTTAGTTGAGGCCTGAAAATCTCTTGACCTGTTAAGCCGATTATCGTTGCTTTGCGGTTGTGGTCGCATGTCTCATTTACAATATCGCATGGCACATCCATGTATCCCATGTACAGCCGTGTTTATTTAAACAGGCTTATTGATCTTAAATCTTCAAGTGACTTGACCCGGATTACACTGTGGTTTACGAGTGTATCTTGCAAGTGCGATCAGTAAAATCCCGTTTTCTCCGGACTCGAAATTCCTCTAAATGCAGGTACGAAAAAGCTATTATGTACCCAAGGAACCAATCGAATGGCTCGAAAATTTGCACACGGCCAGGGCAGACGTTGGGCAAACAAAGTGTGTCTCAAAATTTTTTTATTTTCTCTGGTCCGTCTTTTATACCCAAATACAGCTGCGGGAGGGTGGAAAAATTATTTGCCAATTTTTGACAGGGTATAGTTTCTAGAAGAGGAGGAATTTAAAAAATCTGAGACACACTTTGGTAGCTAAGGACCTGCACTTCCTGCTGGTCTAAGTCAGATTTTGTTACCTCAAACGCAAGGGTACATAATAGCTTTTGAAGATGGTACACTTTTTGACCAGTAAATTCGCATGGAAAATAACATTTAACATTATTTGCCAATAACTTTTATCTGGCTAGATACGCCATAATCTTGTGCATCGAATGATATATAGTTTATCCAGATTCGTTGAGCCGTTTGGCCTTTAGGAAGGAAAAATCAATTTTCGTGTTCAAAACGTTTACCGTAACCTTAAAGGCAATAAATATGATTAAATGGGTCCATTGAGACAGTGTCTCAATTGGGTGGGCTAAATATAAGGACAGTTTGCTCAGGTTGGTCTGGGATTATATTGGCCCTACATTTATGATTTCTCTAGCATTGCACTTTCAGGCCTTCCTGGGAGTAAATTAGCACAAATGTAGCATTTCGCACCCCTAAGCTGTTTTAGGCGTGTGATGGAATGATATTTGTGTTTTGTCTTATTTCTACAAATGTTTAATTACATAGTATATTGAGCCTTCAAAAACCCAATTCTTAAGTCATTTCTTCAGTTTTCACACAACCTTAGCAATAAAATCTCTGGTGGCAAAACAATAAAGGAAGGGAAAGGATATTATCAGAGATCTTTACTAAATTTGATGCTGAAAGTATTTTAGATGCAGTTACTGGCAATCCCTCTTGCCACTAACCATGGTGGCAGTCTTCATGAAACCCTTGAAAAAAGTTAAAATTTTGACCCCAACTTTCAATCGTGTCTCATCAAAAGATATATGAAAACAGTTTTGAAAACGGTACAATTTGAAAACGGCACAATTTGAAAACGGCACAATTTGAAAACGGCACGATTCGAAAACGGCACGATTTGAAAACGGCACAAAACCTTTCAGTACAAACGCTTGAAACAGAACATTTCTATTGTAAATTTCCCTCTCTTTGAATTTTTCTGTCTCCAAGTGTAATAATGATAATTATAATAATACCTTTTTTACTGTTAGTTTGACAATAGTGTGAACACTAATGAACACTGACATGAAGCAATTTAAGAGATTACATTGTGGACGTTATTGACTGCAAGCGTTACAGGGGCATTGATTTTCGAAATAACAATCTTTAATAAAAACTGTCAATTGACTTGCATTTTTGGATGATTTTATTCCATTTGCACGAGAATTCCAAATCTTTGGACCCAAAAACCTTTGCAAATTTCATGCCTTTGTCACAACCTGCCGTTTTCCAAATGTTTCCACTTTCATATGAAAACGATACAACATTAAATAATTTGTGGAAGAACGGGACAACCTCATCGGACAAATATGCCATATTGCGCAAACCCTTCTGGGGAGGGTTGTTTAGCGTTGCGTCGCTCCATTTATTTTTAAACCAGCTGGCAGTAGCATCTGGTTCTGAAATCAGGGGCGTAAAAGAATAGCGTACAGAAAGCGAGCTTTCCAGCAAGGGGCCATTGGCAAAGTCTTTCAAAAAAACAGCAGCTCCTTAGAATGACGGATGCCTGACAATCTGATATTTCGCACACAACTTGCTTCAATTTTCTCATATTGCTTATTGTTGTGGACTTAAATAGTATAGCCTTTAAATGTCATTGTTGCCCGATTTCAGGAATATGGCGAGCTTTTTTGTGACCCTTTTACCTTTTTTGCTGAAGACGCCAAATTTAGATTAGAAGAAATACAGCACAAATCTTGTCTAAACTGGAAGCCTTTGAAAATTCAACCTAATTTGCCATTCGAAAAAGGTATTTTAGAAACATGTGCATGCTAACACAGGTCTATGATAAAAAAATCGTTCTGTCCTGACTACTACTAGCCCTGATGCTACGGTCATTTGATCCGTGTTTAAGTGAATTCAAGTGTCGTCACAACAGCTTTTAAAAATGATCAAGTTGACCCAGTACAGTGGACAAAACACATCAAAATACAAAACAATTTCTTGAGGTTTTGTCACCTTATTATTTTCCAGCGCTTTGGTTAAAAAACGAATGAATGATTACAAAAATAGGCGTGCGATTAAACGCACTCCTCGGTGCGAAGAGGCGTGTACCAGCGCGTGCGAGTGCAATCGTACGCCTTTCCCAGGAAGGCCTGCACTTTAGACCTTTAGCCTTGCACAGGTCACGGGAAATGATTCATATATTGATGAGAGTGATCCCATGAGATTTCAACTGTACCTACTCTAAATTTATTTTTTATATTTCCAAACAGGTATCCTTGTCTCAGTTCTTGCATTAAGCTGGATAAGTTATTTCAATGCTTGTGAATTTTTACCATGCCATTCTCATTTGGTCCCATCTGGTACTAGTCTAAAGATAATAGCACATGTCACCCTTTTGAAGGACATTAATCTTTCTTCGGAATGCCAATTTATTCTGTGACTGGTTAAAGGTGCATGATTGTCCTGATGTTTGATTTTGAAGGTTCCATCAGGTTACATCATATGCAAATGAAAATAAAACAAATATGGCCCTCAACGTTTGGTGGTATAAAAATGACTCCTATGCTCCACAAGATTGCAAGATGTCACCAGAAGAGGCTACACTTGACAAATTCAAATTTAAAGACCATAATCAAAATGCATATGGTAGTGATGACCAAGACGATGAAAGTGACAATATTGAAAGCAGATATGGGTATGTAGAAGCACAGTGTGCAAATATGGGTGGAATATGTAACAAGTGTGTTTATTGCTAACTTTTGTGTGCTCTCAGTCACAGCTTCTTGTTATTGTGTACAGTCATGTTCATATTTCATTGTTATTAGCTTCTTTATGTAATGTTTCTTTCCCTACAGTTATCTTTATCTTTGGTAATCTTTTCTTTGCAGTAATCTTCATGCAGTACGGTAAATGTTCCTGGATGGAAACATCCATTTTTCGATTTTTTAACATTCTAGGAGCCAAAATTTCAAGGCACACAATGATACCATGTTTGAAACCAACAGAAATTTTGAAAGTGCAAAAATTCCCATCTAAACGAAGGTCTCAATAATTTCTTTATCAAAACTTTTAGTTGAGGTCTGGAGATCAATTGACCTGCTAAGCCAATGATCATTGCTTTGTGGTTGTGTGGCATGTCTCATTTGCAATACTGCATGGCACATCAATATATCCAATGTTTGGCTGTGTTCATTTAAACAGGCTTGTAAGACTAGTAAAAACCTGTTTTCTCCGGGCTCACAATTCCTCTACATGCAAGTACAAAAGGGCTATTTTGTACCCAAGGAACCAATCGAATGGCTCAAAAATTTTTGCATGGCCAGGACAGATGTTGGGTAAGCAAAGTGTCTGGCAGAATTGTTGTATTTGCTCTGGTCCATCTTTTATAGCCAAATACAACTGTGGGAGTGCAGAAAAATTGATTACCAATTTTTGACAGGGTATAATTTCAAAGAAAGGAGAAATTTGAAAAATCTCACTTTGGTAGGTAGGGATCTGCGCTTTCTTCTGATATAAGTCATATTTTGTTACTTCAAATGCAAGGGTACAAAATAGCTTTTTAAGGTTGTACACTCATTTAAGCAATAAATTTGCCTCGAAAGTATCATTTTAAGATATTTGCCAATTATCTTGATATGGTTGGAATCACCAAATTTATGTGCATCAAATGATATATGGTTTTTCCGATTCCCTCAATATTTTGGCTGTTAGAGAGAGGAAACCAAATATTGTGTCAGAAACGCTTAACGTAACCTTAAAATAAAAGCCCTCCAGTAAAAGCCCTCCAGTATAGTTTTAACTGAAACAATGCATGGGGACAAAAACTATGGAACAATATGCCTCTTAAAATAAGCAATTCTTGGCCCAAATTTGTATTCAAAAATTTGTATTTATAATTGTAAGTAAGTAAGAGGAGCTTTCGTCAGAGTTCAGATTTGATTCTCATAAAGACAAAAACATTTGTTTCTCTGCCGAAAGCTTTTGGTTAGTTATAACAGACAACTACCTAACTATTTATAACTACCTAACTAGCTACAGTTGCACCTAAATCTTTAAAGATATCTTTAAAGTTTTTTTCTTCAATTTCAGGTTACTTTTCCAAGAATATTTCAAGATAAAGAATGCTGAAGAGATCTCCTTTGACACATTTTTGGAAGATATTGAAGATGTAATTTTCTGTTAATTATTTCAGTCTTTCATATTTCAATAGGTCACCTGCACATAATTAAGACTCCTAGATCTGCTGTGAGACTCAAGAATTTCAAAGTTGTCTCACATTCTCAGGAATGCTGTTTGAAATCTCATGGGTCTAGCAACCTTTAGCCAGTTTTCTAACAAAGCATAATCATATTCCAGTTTTCCAAAGTATATTCTAGTAAAGTATATTCTAGTAAAGTATATTCCAGTTTTCTAAATTTTCTTCTTTTAGAAACACAAGTTAGTTAAACTAGTAAGACTTTTTGTTAAGTGTAGGGTGCTCGCAACAGTAAAATATTTGTTTTTTTAAACCTAAAATCTCTTTTATTTAAGGAAATCTGAAGAGCCTATTGTAAAAAATCTCCAGGGAGGCATTCTGTTGTAGAGCCAATGCCAGATACCCTAAGTTTTACTTTCACATACTTGAAAAAGTTTGCAACTATGCATGTTAGAAAATGCATATTTTTGGAAGACTCTTTTGTATTGCTATAAAAGATATCCATCTTGTTTATTTAGTGAATTTGGAAACCTTGTAATGACAGACCTCCTTATTTTATTATGTAAGCTAGACATTTGCAGCTATACTACTTAGCAATGACTAGCTTTGTTGATTTTAAACACACAATAATGTCACTCTTTTGATTTAGTCGAATGGGCCGCTGGCTGAACTTGGTGTGCATGAGATTGAAAACAAACCCAGAAGAAAGAAATTTGCTACTTTGGTGAGTTGCTTTACATAGCTGGTATGCATAAAATTTTTTTACAAAGAGAAGTCCAAAAAGGTTTATTTACAGGACTAGAATAATGATTTGCTCAAACCAGTTAATGTTTTCCTGTCAGCTTTCAGGCTCAGTGTCTTGTACATAGACTTTATTGACTTGTAGAGTGATTTTGATGGCCCACAGCTTTTATTGTCTTCCAAATACCCGAAAAAGACATTTGGGAGGCCCATTTGACAATGGGGAAACATCAATTTTACTGATATTACATTTGAATGAACCACTACTCTCAAAACTGCATCAAATTGAGAAGAAATGCCTTTTGTTCGATTGCAGTTTTACAAAGCTTTGGATATTGATAATAGCGGAGAGCTCAATTTCAAAGACTATAATTATGATTTTGGTGAAAGTGAGGATGATCAAGGAGACAATTATTCACCAGAGAAAATGGTTTGTAGAAGTCCTTATCTTGTATTTGAATGTTTTTTTTCTGTTCTTTTGTTTTTTAGTTTGTTTGTTTGTTTGTTTGTTTGTTTGTTTGTTTGTTTGTTTGTTTGTTTGTTTGTCTCTTCCTAGCATTCAGAAAATTATAGTTTTTTGAGAGTATTATTAATCCCAAGTGATCTCTCAATGTGACACTTACACCTCGAATTAAAATGGAATTACAAAACAAAGAATACAAAAGTTAAATTTTTTAGGTAATATGTTTTATTCTATCTTGTAACAATACAGACATCAGAGATGCATGATAAAAGTATACTGAAGCCTCTTGTCAAGCATTGATTGTTTCCAACAGCTTGCACTTTTTCCAAGAGATCTCATCAGCAGATCTATTCAATTTTTCATATTGATAAACTTTCTTTGCATATCAAACATTGTTTCAAATTTGATGATAAAAATGTCTTTCGAAGGCAAAGTTAAATGAATTTTCCAAAGTATCCCGATTGCTGGAAAGATATTTTAACTGGCTTGAAAAGAAGAATGAAGAAGGTAAATTATCAAGTATTTTAAAGATTTTGAGTGTCCAGACTTTGCAAGGACGAAACAGACAAGGCATGTTGCAAATCACAATCCACATGTTACTCAGGGGTGGAATAGAGAGCTGTATGAATTTAATCTTTTTAGAAGTGAGACATCAAGATTCTAAAAGCATTGTGGAAATTCAAATTATTCCTTGCTTTCTCATGGAGGGTCAATGTCATATTTTGGGAAATTAAGGCATGCATTTATGTACACTGTTGAGTGGTTTAGAGGTCACACACCAAGTAAAGCTTGATGTTTTCTTTATCTAAAGTCTATTTTCATTATTTGGAATATTTGAAATTTATGTGTCATTTAGGTAGTTTGAAATACACCAATAAAACCAAGTGAAATTCTTTACAGTGAAATCTCAGGAAGACACAGAGAATAACATTGTTGACCAAGATCAAGAAAAGTCTTCAGGCCAGCCAATAAAAGAGGAGCTTTGAGATAAATTTGATAATGGTTGTTGTTTTATATTGCTGAGTATTTTTAACTAGGTTTTTTGTTAAATTTTTATAGGTAAAAATAATTATGAAGTTAAGTGGGTTTACCTTAAATCTTTCAACAAAATCTTTTGCCAGCTAATCACCAAGGAAAGTGACTAAAGTCAACTCTACTTATAATCACTACGCATAGGGTCACCTCTACTAGTTACAGTCACAGAATTTTACCCAAAATATATATAGCTCATCAATTGGGCTCTGTTTACAGTTGCATTCTTTTTATAGTCTAAAGCAATGCTTGGTGTGAATATAACCAAAATGTACCATTCTTAACACTTTGCAAAACCTCAAGTCTTCATACTAACTAGAATCTTTCTACCATACTTCACTATGCAAAACTCACCTTTGGCATTTTGCAAAAATCTCAAGATACTGCATATTTGTGGACAAATTTTAATAAGACAAACCTAAAAGCCAACAAGGCACTAGAATGACTTTTACTCCTAGCCCTACCCATTGTGTGGAAAGGCAGGACCCTGGCTCCAAGCTTTCTCCCTAAAGAGAATTATTGCTTCTCTACTAAATAAGGTTATTGCCTTTCTGATCCCCATAGCAAACAGACTGTATCTCACAAATGCAAAAAGTGTTGCTTTTTGTTATAATTTTCTGTCCATTTTATTTATCTTTCTAAGTAAATGACATTTACATCATAAGTAATATCTCTTTTAGAACCACTGACTAAGCACAAAACAAATAGTATGCCTACAAAATGTATAAATAATATATGTTATTTATACTAACACCATGAATGAGACCTTGTTAAATTTGTTCATGATTAAAATTCAAAGGTTGTTATCATTGAAACAAGTCACTGTTAATGCCTCCCGTTCCAACATATGTGTTTTGTTTTGCTTAGATAGGCAAAGTAGTCACTAACATTACTCACTAGTAACTAATAACAACAATAATAACGGTTTCTTATTTGTCACAATAAAATAACTGTAGTTATTTCTACATGCACACACAATTTTACAATCATATTGCCAAGTACCAGAGACAGCTGGGTTTACTTTAATAGATTGTGAGATAATATTTAGTACACCATATTTGCCATGTAGAAGCAAGCCTAAGTAACTTCATGGAAAAACTTATTATAGTCAAAATTTTGAAGTTACAGCATGCAAAGTTAAATACACCATACCCAAGTCAAACTGAATATGCAATACAGCTGAGATCCATGCCCACTAAATGCCCACTGTTTCATTGTTTGGCATTAATGGAAATGGAACATCATACGGTATTTGAGTTTTTTCACAAAAAGGTGAATCTGCCCCTTTGCAACTAATCAAAGGCAGATGGCTGCTTGACTGTTATTTATAAAATATCTAGCTATTTATACATGGCTTTTCATGAGAGAGCAGTAGAAGTTTATGTTTTCATAGTTTTTATTACCTGCTACACGAACAACACATTTGCTTTAATTTCATTGTAAATTTCTAATGTAATTTTTCACTGAGATTTTTACTCTAATCACATTAGCTGCTATCTACAAGTACATATTTGGCTGTCAATAGTTACTAACCATGTGTTGCTAATTCAAAACATTTTTGAGAATTTATTTTGTTATTTTTTCTAAACAATCTCACTTTTCATTCCCTTGTCAAACTGCTCATAAAATTTGCACTCTCTGGCTTAACCCCTCTCATGCTAAGTGAAACTTTTTTCATGTCATTGATTCTAAACACAGACTGTTGAATCTGTTTTCTGTGTCAGTGATTTTATTTTTCATTTTACAATCTGGGTGTTAATTTTTTATAGCATTTCTATATGTCTTCCTATGATTTGTTGGCTTTTTTCATACTTGTCAAGTCTTATGTTTTATGTTTTTTCTCTGCTTGAGATGTGTGTTTTAAACAACATTTGTATGAACCACATTCAAATTCTTGAGGTTTTATGTTCTTAAAAGAATATTGAAACTTAAACTGAATTGTTTTTTTTCCTTTGTAATTTTTAAAAAAAAATGTACCTATTGGGTTTAGAATATTTGTAAACTGTTCATAATGAGTCATGTATTTTGCTTTTTACAGTTTTCATTCTGCATTTGTTTTCAACCAAATTTAACAAATTACAAAAAATATGGTTTTCTTATGGTTTACATAGGGTTTTATACAAACTTATGGTTTTATATGCAAATTCTTCTGGCAAGACACCACGGTAGCTTGACAGATGTGTTTTTTAATAAGGACAACTAGATGATAAATATTGTTTCAAATATTGATACACAAGGGGAGACTAACATACTAAAACAAACCTGATGTTGTGAATTAAAAACATTCAAAATTACTTGGCTTTACTGTCAAATTTTGATAATTTAAATAAATCTGCAATATCAACAACATCTGAAACGTCTTCATCTTCCTTGTAATTTTCTGCCAAGTCTTTATCTTGTTTTTTCAGCTGTTGTACTTGTTTTGCCCATGTACTCTTAAGTTTTGCATCTTGCAATTCAAGTAAAACCCACTCAACTGTCTTTGAAATGGCTGTGTCAGAGTCAATGCCAGTTTTAACATATTCTTTGTATTTTGCTATTAATGTGTCTAGAGATGGCATGCCTGATGAAACTTTCTTGTATTTCTCTCTGTCTGTCTCTATTGTACTTTCTGATTCACCAACAGACTCGTTAGTATTGGCAAAAAGGTTTACTGGTAACCTTTTCAAAAATGGAAACCTCTCGGTGAATGCATCTCTAACATCATCTTCCTTAAACCTTATAACTGGAGGCCTTCCTTCTTCTGCTATGTCACTCAATTTTGATTCAACCACTGGTGGGATAGCAGCTATTACATCAAACCTATAAATAGGTAGTTGTTATCTTTAAAGACATGTTTAAAACCAATCTAGATAGGAATACTATTAAAGGCATAATGCTACAAATAAATAATGCAACTATCAAAAATAGCAACAAACGCTCACATTTTCATTTCAGGAACATCTTATCTGCAGAGCACTGGAAATTTTGTGCACATTATTGGGCAGAGCAGTGCTTTGATTGGACTGACTGGTGTATCATTTTTTTCAGCCACAATAAGTCATCTGGTCATAACAAGTTCATTCATCAGTCAAAAACTTATAGTATTACATAGTCATTCGGTTCATTGAAAAAGGCAGGTTTCCAAAAAACTATATATATGATTTGATGCAGGACAAAGTTGGTCATGGTACACCATGTAACTTAGAATAAAAATCTTTGGAAACAGTGAACATCAGATTCACAAGGGCTGATTCACACATAAATAACCTCAGTCAAGAACTGTAAACATTCCTGGTTTAGCTAAGAGACTCGAGGTTTTGCTCATTTTCTCCAGGTTTTCTTGTTTTTTTTTTGTGTAATTGTCACCTTGTCTCTCAGAAATTTAAGTATGTCATGTGAATTTTTAATAATTTTCTGACACCTCAGTTGATTTTTGAGCAATAAATTCATTTTGTTTTTTTGGTTGTATTAACGTACCTTAACACCACACCTGGTCTGGACATTTGTTCCCAAATCTGTGTTTGTGTTGATTTAACTGTGGATGAATTTGAGTAGGAAGTACTGATGACAAACACTTTTGGGAAGTCCTGGGTACTGCACTACACTAATAATAATTGTGTAAGGACATTCCCATTGTGTTTTCCTGTTTTTCTTGTGTTGCATTTATGTTCTCTTTTTGCTATTATTCCCATATTTTTTTGCTATTGCCTAGGAATTACCTCTGAAAATCATCATGCAGTTCCTTGTGACAACGTTTTGCAAGTACACTTTAAAAAGTTCCTCTGGTTTTTGGCCGAATCTCCCAGACACTTGCAAGAAAAGAATAAGTCTCCAGGTGTTAAAAAATATATGTTTACAGGTCTGCCAACCTTGTGGCAGAAGAATGCACTGATTGGGCAACCTCATCAGTCATGCTCGCGGCCTATTTCTATCCACAACTGGGTATAAATATATACGGCCATCCCTCTGGCACCTCGATTAATTGGTAGATGAGATGATGGTAATGACTAATAAATGTTCCACTTACCAAATCGGTTTGTCCTTTTTGGCTCCCGATGCTATTAAGGCTTTTACCCTTCCGAAAACAGTGCTTTGTAAATGTCTCGATCCCATTATGTTGCATATATTTCGAAAAATAATTGTGGAGTTATTTCACTCTCCAAGAAGGCCGGTTCAAAATGGCAGCCCTTTTGAAATCCTCGTTATGAAAACGAGTCTGTACCATCCGAGTATTACGACATCATCATCATCATCATCATCCATCCAAAAAGCGCTTGAATCTTATAACAAAAAATCGGTGTCACAGCTAATTTATAAAAAAAATGAAAATGCCTTTGAAAAAAACAAACATTAGAGTAAACTAAAGCTTTTCGTCTTACACTACACCTACAACTTTTCAATAAGCCCCCCCCCCCCCTCTCGAATAAGCCCTGAATAATAATTCTGAATAATAAGTTAGAAACACAGTAAAGCAGCATACAAAGCTAGAGTCACGTCGCCCCTTATGGAACGATTCGATTTTTTCATGAATTCTGACTGTGCAATGATAAAAATAAGTATGAAGGAGTTTAGGTTTGTTTATCTTAAAAAAACGCGCGAAATTGTTTTGCTGACGACATTACTTGAACTCTTTGCTAATTATCGTTGTTTCATTTTGTTCTTAAAAGCTAGGAGAATATTTTAAAAGTAAGCAGAATGTAAACGAAAAAGTTGTTATTAGACCTTCGACCCTTCTTTTTTTCCTGCACCTCAACTTTCTTGGTCATTCCCTCGGTCGGTTTTTTAGCTAAAACAAAACTAACCCCCACAACGTGTTTCTTCATCTCCCAAAACGAATATTCGTTGAAACCCAAACAATAGCTTGCACAATTTTCATTCACCGGGATTTTTTATCAGGAGCACTTTCATTGGCCTCTTCGATGGAACGGCAGGCTTCCTGTTGTGATTTTCAACAATTCATGAGTGGCTGAACGTGAAACACGTGATAAAGTCTCATTCAAGTAAGAAAACCAAACTGGGGGATAACTTTTCTTTCTTTACTCTGAATTTGAAAACAAATGGCTCAACGAAAGTCTGATTTGATACTGACGAATGATAAAGGTAGAATGAAAGAAGGCAAATAATAACTCCCGGTTTTTCTCCATTGTGAGCTTTTCTGCATGCCTAAATGTGTTGCTGGGTGAGAAGGGGGGGAGGGGGGTACCGTAACCTGTTTGAAGGTAGGGGACGTGCAATATTTTAGGGGTACCTTTCTTGAAAAATGCGGAATTATCGGTATCAGTTTTTGAAATATGTGCTGAACAATGGGTACCATTTTCAAAAAATGTTACAAAATTATTAGGAAGGAGATTGAGCATTAACAAAATGAATGTCCAGTTAGAAATGAAAGTATGAAATATGTGCAATATTGAGATTTTTGGCAAAGGACATGCAAAATTTGTTTGATGATTTTATTGTGCTTTGAAATGTTATATGCTTTGGGGAATTATGGGTATAGTTTTCATCATGATTGCGGAATTATGGTTCACATTTTCCAGACATGTGTCCAAACTATGGGTCCAAACTATTTAACGGAATTATGGGTCCAAACTATTTAACCAAAATGACACATCTCCGTTAAAAATTAGGCTTAGTCAATCCCCCCCTACCCCGTGAGCTGTTGGCTGTCGTGTCGTGTCACGCTGCATTGTGCTAAAAGTACGTTCTGCAGTTGCAGATGAAAATGCAAATGAATTGTGCATTTGCAATGACTTGTGGGCTCTGCCAGACATTCTTTATGGCATTAAATTGTAGTCATGATTGATCAAAGTTTTTCCATCTTCATTACCTTTTGTATTGCTATGGCATCTTCTTTCTTATAAATTCTGATGACTTTGCTAAAGTTCACCTCATGTTTAAAGCTTTTAGATTACTTCAATTGAAGCTTCTACTAGTTAACTTGGATTAATGTTTGACATGCTCTACTAGAGTCCGTTAAAAGGGGTCCCATCTCAGTTTTCCCTTAGGACCCCAGATGCCTTCGTTACGCCACTCACCTTATTCTACAGTAATTTCCTACATTTTAGAGTGTTGCCGAAAGAAATAGCATTTTTGCACATAAGTTCATAGCAAATGAACCCAATGTTTTAATTGCTCTCATTTTGTTCCTAACCGCACTAACGTTTTATCTCACTATTCCATTCGCATAAACAAAGTGCCATTTTCACAAGGGCACAGTGCTGCCCCCGCTGCCCCCGTAGAGTCAAGGCAGGGGTGGCAGCTGCCCCCGCTGCCCCCGTGCTTCCGGCGCCCCTGGATAAGACTGTCTTTACACAAGCATGTAGATTATACAGCAAATAATGTGCTTGTAGTACTTTTATTTTATTAGGAAGTACCAAAAAGCTGAGAAAACAATTTTATTGAAATCGTTCCATAAGGGGCGACGCAACTCTACTTTTTTATGGCCATACCCAATAAGTGTAAGACACACCGTTTTGGTTGGCAAAAGGCAATACTACCCCTCCGAAAAAACTTTTTGGCATCGCCCCCGTTGCCGGCCCATTTTTACAGCGTGTTGCTTCGTGCCTTGGCATAACAACACACGAATGCTTAACATTCACACCAACCCCAACCTTTTGCTTACCTTAATAACTCCCCCCCCTCCCCCACACTTAAAAAACTTTCTTTTTAGATGAGTGTTCTGTGACTGTACTAGAGTTGACCGAAAGGACATCGGCTAGTTTCCAGGCCGCCAAAAAGTCTCTTCGCGCGAAATTTAGTTTGGACTGGGCGACAAGGACAACACGAAGACAAGTTGTGGAACTCGTGTTAGACGGGAAAGAAGGATTGGCCCTCTTAAAAGGACGTTCCGGTTAGTGTAATACCGATTCAGTCTTGAAAGTAGGATAAGTTAAGCAGCTTTTATAATAAAAGCTATTTTCTGCAATGAAGGAAGAGCTATAATTAAGCAAAAAGAGGCAGAGAAATGAGCAGGCGAATTTAACAAGGTTGTAGATGGTCTTTCAAGCGGCTTGAAGGTTAGCAAGAACAATTTCCACAAGCCCATTTTTTTACTTTCTTCTGCACATTCGGTTCAGTTCACACAGTCACACAAGTTCAGTTCAGTTCATATGATTCGATGTCCAATAAATACGTTTTAAATATGCAAAAAATTATCTAAAGGAACATCTTGTACATACATAACTTAACGATGCTTTAGAAAAACAAATAAAGAAGATTAAAAATATAGACTTGTATTTTCCCTTGAGAGTGAGCAAATTTTTATTAAGTTTCAGTTATGCATGCAATAAAACATCCATAAAAACAGTCAGGGGCGAAAATACCGGGGGGGTGTGGGGGGGTGTGACACCCCCCCAATCCAAAAAATAGTCGATTTCGCAGGGCAATCGAAGATTTCGCAGGGCGCCAAGAAGAGCTTTATTGCCACGCAGAAATGCCACCTCTGAAGTTCGTAAAGGGCCGTTTAGGAATTTTGAAATGGAAATATCGTATTTTTTATGAACCTCCCTTCTTGACATTGCAATTTAGAGAACGGAACAGGTATGTAAGAAAAAGCTCCGTTATTTGCAAAGCAAAAACATTTCTTACCGAAAGTCATAGCCAATGGATGCAATGACTATGTTTATGAGGGCAAGGTTGAGTCCATGCAAATTAATTTAAGTTGTAAATTATTTTCATGACAGGTACGGCGCCACTGGGGGGAGTAGAGGGCTGAAAGCCCCCACTTTGGTCAAGAAAAGAATTTGTTATAATTTTATATATTACTTTTTAACAGTACATGAACCAAAAAACATAATAAATCGTTGAGATACCAATTTTGTTTCATCTAATTGCTAACTTTTTTACGTATATTTTTATCATTTTTCTTTTATTTGCATTAATTCAGTAAATCATTTTCTGTATCATTGCAATGTTTTAATTTTGGATGTGTAAACATGGCCCTCTCGATACAAGAAACTGCACATTTTTGTTCAGGAAAAAAATTCCCCAAATCAAAACAATATCTTCCTCTGTCATTCACAACTATGTGCAATCTGAAACGAAAGGTTGCCGTTTCTTTCCTTCCCCAACGTTTAATACTAGAGTTTTAGCATGATATTCCCCCTCCTTATTTTTCCCAATAAACAATAATATTTTCAATAAACAATCAGTTCTTTTAGCACATAGTATTTTGCTAAATTTTTGTCTGAAAGATGCTTTTTAGCCCTTTTACAAGTTATAGTTTCAAAAATTTTCTTCACGTCGGACCCACCCGGTGGGTCCTCCTACCTCACTAAACTTGATTGTTAGTCCCCCTGGGCTAAATTTCGTTGCGCTGTCAACATCATGTATCCCCCCCCCCCATTAGCTGTTTATTAGCTAGTATTTTGCAAACCAACATTAAATGAAATGAATTTAAAAAAAAATTACGCTCACGTAGAGAAATAGATATTTCATAGGCAATGAAGTTTCAAGTTTGTTTTTATTGCTTAGAAGTTTGTCCTTGGTAAAGACCAGTGTACACTGGTAAAGCTTTCACTAGTAACCTATAGACAAACCGTTGCTACGAGGTCTGCAGGGCACCCATCAGTTTTGCAGGGCAGAAACCCTTTTCACCCCCCCAAACCTTTTGGCCAAGTTACGCCCCTGAAAACAGTTCATCTCTTAGTCGCAGTTGTTGCCAGAATTATTTAGTTTTACGAGACTTGGAAGATCTTAACACTTATGGAACCACTACACGTTTTTTTATAAGAAACTAAGGTCCAGTGCTGGTAGGCAGTTTCTTAAATTTTCTGGCCATTTTGCTATCAAAAGTTTCTTACATGCCCCTTAAATGTTTTTTTAAATTTCTTAGGAACAGAATTTTTTAAACGTGCTTCCAAGGTAAAGTAAATAGTTCACTCACATTCAGAGATAAACTAACAAAGTGATCAAGGAATTTTGTTTTCCTAGAATGACTACCTCTGTTGAGATCTGTAGACAGTTAAAGGCAATCTGTCTCGTTGTGGATTGGTTAACAAGAACAATAGCTGGAACAATAGCCTAAACACGATTCCAGCGCTCTGCCATATTTTTTACAATGCGATAAACTAAAGGGGGACTGGAAACAATAAAAATCTCTTTGTTCTTATAATCAATCAGATTGCCTTTAACCTCATTGAACTTCATCAATGTCAAGTTGAAGCCAAAACAAATCTTTAAGTGGAAACTTCTTCAATGTGCAATTTACTGAGAATGAATGCAAACTGCATGTCAAGTGTAGTGTTGCAATATATAGTTATGTTCAATGTCAAGACTGTTTCGAGCGTCAACTCAGAAAATTAAAACTGCAATTTATAAAATCTTTTTAGCTTTTTGCAATTTGGGTAGGGTTGTTCTTAACTTTTGAAAAATTGGGCCTACTCTTTCTTATAAAAAATGAGTGTATAGTGAATACAGAGCTACTTATCTTTCTAAATGGTTTGTGAATAAGTGGCTTTCATTTGAAATATATTGAAATGAGCTTGGCTGAAGAAATAACAATAATATTCTAAACTACACAAAGTTAACATTGCTTAGTGAAATGTTATTTTATCACTTTTAAGTTTTTGGTGCTGCAAAATTGAAGAGGACACAAAATAGCACAAAAAAGCAGACTGATGAACTGTTCATCCACCACTCTTCAAATCAAATCTCATAATTTTCATACGAGTATAAAAATTGGATAGTGGCCATTTGAGATTTTAGATCCAAGTGTAGATCAAAAATAATGTGAGAGGAAGAAAGATGTGTGTATTGGTTCGTATGTGTATGTCTTTTACCCAACAGTTACCCCTTACCTTTACCTTGTTAAAGAGTCTATGAGAAAACAAACTTTCTGTCCCCACATCTTTGTTTTTATGTATTTTGATGTACAGACCCCAAAACTCCTAAATTAAAGGACAACCTTACTGATTTTCAAATCCTCACACTATTATACATTGTGGCACAATCAATTTGTGAGCAAATGTTGACCAATTGCCAAATTACTTGGTCTTTACAGTTTTTGCAGATATGCCATGGCTGTTCTCTTTTAAGAACTAGTTTTTGCCTGATGCTCACGGAAACACATTGTTTTATTTCATTGATGCTGTCTAGTGATGATATCTGGGCTACAGCCCCCCCCCCCAGAAATTTTCTTTGCCACTTGTTTGCCCCCCCTTCCAGTTTTTTCAAAAGTTTCTATTAACAATCCAATGTTTTCTTCCAAAGCTATTCAATCGTTTTTTGTAATGGTTGCTCTCTTTATTTTGCTCAATGCGATCTTTATTGCATTTATTTGACAACCAGGGGCCTTGATAAGTGTTTTGGTTGTAACAGAGGTGAACATAAATGAAATTTTGGCTCCTTCCTGTAGTTACCAAGAAAAAATCATTCTTGCAAATCATTTAAATTCTATATTTGTTATATATTGTGACAAAGAGACAACTTTTTGGGGTGGGATGTGCAGGTAAGCCCAATCCAAGATTTTCCGCATCCTATTGAAAACCTTTTTCGCTATGGAACCCAGTGAAGCGAAGTACCAATACCATCCCAGTATACCTTGGCATTCTATGAATATTGAATATTGCTGTCATTGTGATATGATATCTGGGCTCAAAATGATTGACTTGATATGAAGGGAAAAATATTATGCTACACTCAATTTTTTATAAGGACCTGGCAATAAGAGATGAGTACTGGGAAATCGGAAGAATTAAGACACTTCAGTTTTTGATGCAAGACAGTTAAGAAATCATTAATTTTGAAACAGGCAAGAAATAAGAAGTTTCTTGAAAATCTTTTAGTACGACGCTGGTTGGCAATAAAATTTAAACAGAGAGAATGAAAATATATATACTTTCCCCATCTAAGTACAGCATAAGAACTGAAGGGAATCTCTTGACAGAAATGTCATGGGCATCCTAAAACAATAGAAGCATCAACAACTGTCTTTGTTTGCAGCCGTCAATACCCTTCAAAACCAGTTCCTGATGAAAGATTTTCTGGGAAGAAAAATTAAATAAAGGAACCTGAATGTAACGTTTCATGCCATCATAGTTGCAAGTCTTAAGAAACTTTGACCTTTCCTTCTTAAATATGAGTATTGGAATTGACCTTTCCTTCTAAGAAAAATTAATTTTTTTGTGCCATCTTTGAAACTGCTTTTTAAAAAGTGATAAATTGTGGTAGACTTAGAGTCACGTTTCTTCACCCAAATAAATTTCAGGGGCAAGTGAACTTTATGAAATATTTTAAATAAGAAGGTACGAGGAAAGTTTCACATGCTTTAGGTGTAGGACAAATACACTCAATTAGACCAAGTGCACTCTGTTAGGCATTATTGCGGCATTTATGCGCACTGAATTGAAAAAGTACATTATTTATGCACAATGTACCAGCTGCATGCAAATCATAATGTTGGGAAGCATTGGTCATGTACCCTTTGGCAAAGTGTCTTGTATCTAGTATCTTGAAACGTTATCTTAGATACTTTTTTGAAAAGAATCTGGGATCTTGTAATAAGATATTTCTTAAAGTTTCTTGCACATCTCTGGTCAGAGCATAGATCAAAAACACAAAATCTAGGTGCTCTATACAAATCTCGTTCATCTTTTTTTGAAGTTCTATTGTTCCATCTGATAAACCCTAAAAACCTTTTGGTTTTCTTGGCAATCTCGCACGCTGTTTGCAAGAGAAAATTGACCCTCGCTCAAAGCAAGGGAAAATGTATACTATGTTTAAAGACAAAAGTTTAAATACTAAGTATACTAAGTTGTTGACTGTATCAGAAAAGGGAACACAATGTTGCCTAATCACTGCCGCTGGCCTTTATTAGGGTTTTTATTCCCAAAGTACAACAGGGTATATATATTTCCTACGTTTTAGTTTTTCGTTCTATGTGCTGACATTTTATACAAGGAAAAGTTACCGACGAAAAGCTTCAGTATTTTTCAAAACGTTTCTTTTTCAACGCCATTTTTTAATTCTGCAACATCAAAAACAATTCTTAGATTTGCTACTGCTTACAAACTCGCCACTTGAAGTATTTCGTGACTAGAAAAGGGACATATTCAAATAAAGAGAATGTTTAGTTTTACAACTTGAAGATACGGCAAATTTGAGTTAAGGATGGCTCCTTCATCTTGGCGGAAGCTAATATAATTTCTTCGGAATTGTCACGTTTATTTTTCAAGTAGAAGTAATATCAAATCAAAATACATTTTAAGTTACGCAAATGCTAATTCCAATCCACAGAAATGTAGTAAAAGCCATAGTGATAGTTAACCCAGACATCGGCTGCTGAATAGGAAACTGTTAACTGTAATAGAGGCTTGCATATTCGATGCTACAACACTAATGTCGTTGTTTATACGATCCATGATCAAGTTGTTTGACGCTTTTCAACGATCGTTTAACTTTTTTCAACAGAAAATCAAGCAAGAGGATAGTGCTGGTTCGGTAAAATTACAGTGCCTCAGCGTGATGCAGCCTGGAATCTTGTTTTAACTGGTTCTCCTTGTTTTAACTGGTCCTCAGCCATGCTTCGAATTAACTGAGAAAAAATGGAGGATGTGAGCGTAAGTTCAAAATTAATTAGTTTTTGTTGCTAGAACTGATTGAAATTCTTCTGTTTTGTATGTTTCGAGTACAAACAGACCATTCCCAGAATATTTATCCTGCCTAAGCAGAGTAGTTATAAAAATGCTCTTATAAATTTGGTCATCTCGTACAATTAAGCAACCATGTTGACGTCATCATGGCTCCAGCTCAGGGTGTAGCACGGTCTCGCCTCAACTTAAAATTAAAGTACCAAATTGTGTGGTCCGTTTTATCCCTCCTTTTCCTAAAAGCTCTTGCTGACTTATCTTAATCTCACAAATTCTTTCCCCAATCCAAAATATCAAAAAACGAAGTCGGGTACAATCGGGCGATAAGTATTTTGGTTCACCACAGGTGGCGCAAATTTCTGCTTCAGTTTCTACTAATCAAGTAGGGCATGATTGGCAATTGTCTCCTCTTTGGTCACTGTTTCAAATGTCACTCTGGCTACAATCAGAATTATAATTAAATTTTGTCTCTTCATCTAAGCCGGCTGTTGTAATTGTGAATACTTTTGGCTAAAAGGCTTCTCTTCAAAGGTTTTCCTCATCTTAGTCCATGTCTCACTTTATGTGTGTTCTAATTCATTTGCCGTTGGGTTTTGAACACAATCATACCTTATTTGGTTATTATGCTTTTTAAACTCCATTTTGTAGAGATCTTGTTTAAGAGCTCACATACTAAGCTTTACCTCCATAATTAGTAGCAGACACTAACTAGTTTACAGCCAAATAGTTTTATTATCTTGGACTTTTTTCTTACTTTTAATTGCGTATACGTAGCTTGAGCTTTTTCAATGTATTTTTTCTTTTATAACAGGTTTGTTGTCTATGTTTCTGATTATATTTTACAAAATTCATATGTGACACGCTTCCGCATTTAAATACTAAAGCTGCAATAAAGATTGATGGTGTAGAGATAATACCTGGCTTTTATCATACCTTGCTGGGAACAGATAGTGCCAAATCGTTCGCTTACCTCTGCACATACTTTTAGTCGAAAAGGACCCTAAACTTTTATTAATAGAGAAATTGTGTAAAGATTTCACGTTTTTTCTTGTTTTCCTGCTTGCGTATGAATGCAAAGCTGTTATTTTCAAACTAAAGCCAGGTTTTCACTATTTAATTATTTTGTATCATTAAAATTATTTTGTTTTCTTTTTAGCTGCTTTTGGTTGGTTCATATCGGGAGGCAAAAAAAGGATTATGGATGTTGATAAGCTTTGCAATTATGTAGGGCCTAAATGAAATAGAGTACCTTTAGGTAAGGTGCTCGCATTTCTTCCCTGGCTTCATTCAAATATGATCACACGTGACACGCAATCGGTTGCAGATTGACAAAGATTGGACATACTGCACGTATCTCAGTGATATTGTATTGGCAAAAGCTTACGAGCATGCACACGAAGTACACGAAGAACACAATGCTATCACTGAAGGAGGAACCACAAGTAACGTAAGGCAGCATTGCCCAGTGGTGGAGAACACACAAGGTGCAAAACACAAGAAAAAGGTTTCTATTAAATCTTCGTTTATTTAATTAATTATTAAATTGTTATCATTGAAACTATAATTAAAATTTAATTCATTAGTTCTGAAACCTAGATTGAACCATTGAAGACATATCAAACTTGTTTTTATTCTAACGTTTCCTTCAATATGTTTTTTTCAGTTTTTGGTTAAAAACTAGTTAAAAACATAAAACCTTCTTTTACCAAAATTGATTTTATTTGTTTTTAGAGTTAGGCTCAAGGGAAAATAGTTTTGGTGATCACATCATCCAAACTTCACTAAAATTGTTAGTGAATTTCACTAAAAACGGTGAATTTATGTTTGCGATAAACCAGGGAGCAGCGTTTCATTACCTTATGAAGGATCGTCAATTTAGTTCCTTCTGATGAAGTTTCCTTAAATGCTCTGAAAAGCTTCAAAGAACAAGTAATATGCTAAGAATTCGACTATCTAACAGCAGCCTTAGCACAATGTGACTTCTTCCAATCCATTGTTATTATTAAATATAAGAATTTTAACTAGTTGAGCAAAATTAACTAAATATTGATTCGAAAAGACAACGAATATCTATCTTGGTATAAATGCTATCTTGGTAACATTTTGGATGACCGTCTCTGCCATTTCATTTCTGATCCAATATGTTCTCTCATATACAACGGTAATTCTGATGGATTAATGGCCTCGTCCTTGGCTACTTCGTGCCTCGTCTTCATGACCACATTACCTAACGAATCATAAGCCACGTCTTTCCATCTAAGTGTCCGTAATACTTTATGTATGCATGGTTTCCCAAACATTTCAGCTTCCTGTTCCGTGGGATTTGAAATCACGTGAATGCTGTACTGAGCTTTGATTCGACGTGAAATTTGGTATTCCCCGCTGGGTGATTCCCATTCTGAATTCTGGCAAAGTTTTAATAATTTGCTGAACATTTCATACCGGGTTTCAGTTAGAGAAATTACCCTGTTCCTTTCGTCTGAGTCGTAATCAACATGTTTTTCGTTCAATTCAATTCCATCACAAGCATCCTCCTCTATGACGTCACCCAGCTCTTCACTCGTGTACGCATTATTGATGTTTGAAGGAACAGTGTCATTGCTACTTGATTCAGAATTGTTGTGCGTTTCATCGCGTGATAAACGCGGGTACAATCGCGAGATGGGTCTGTTCGAAGTCGAAAACCGTCTAGATTTATTTAAGTTATTTGATGAGTCAAAAACAGCTACTGTGTCTTGAAATTCCACCTTATCGATGTTTTGTTTTTCATGTGCTTCTTCATCATACGCTTGGTTTGCTTTACCGGAATTGCTGTCGCGGGAAATTCGCGGGTACATTTTTGTTTCCGAAATCCTATACCCAGAAATCTTCCTGCTTTTCAGTGCTTTTCCCCCATCCTCTACGAAAAAGGTTTTATTGTTTGATCCTTCTAAGACATAAGCTAAGCTTGCTTTTCTGAAAGCATCACGTGGAAGACTTGTCTTAAGTGTGTCGGCCGTGTTATTGGTTTGATCATTGGGGCTTCTACCATGTCCACTGTATGTAAGATACGCGGGCTTCATTTTCTCTCTTTTGAAGCATTTTGTAATGATCTCTTTGAAGCCTCTGCGAAATGATGCTAACCGCATCGTATACACAAGTGGATTCAGAGAAGAGTTGCAGTAGCCAAAGGTGAACGCGATTATTGGTAGGTAAATTGGGACACTATGCTGCAGAATTCCGCGCATAAGGTAAACAACGAAGGGCAACCAGCAAATTGTAAACACGATAAGGACAATCCAAAGGGTGGCTATCAGGTGGGTCTCTGATTTCAGTAAAGTAAGGTCACATATTGTGTTGCGTCGCATTCTCTTAAAATGTCCCATGGAAATGTAATAGACCCTTGCGTAACAGAATGTCATCACAGGGAGCGGCAAAGCATAGCCAAACACGAACAAGGCCGTGAGATGCGAATAATCTGTAATGCTTTCTGGAGACTTTGGAGAGCACTGGTATCTGTTTGTCACCAAGTAGTAATGGCTCCAGCCAAAGACAGGGCCGGCAGCTAATAATAACGATAGAAGCCAAATGAAGAATATGATAACGAAAGCTCCTTGTTTGGTGACTTTTCGGCTCATGGGAAAGCCAACCGAGATATATTTGTAAATGCTTGCTGCGGCCAATGTATTGATTGATGCAACGAAAAATAAGACGATGCAGAATGCGTTGAAAGTGCAGGTAAAGTCGTTACGAAGGAGGCTTACATCTGTAACGTGTGCATGTGTGCATGTGATGTCATGTTCGAAGGCACATCTGTAGAATCATGAGTTTTCTAATGGTGTCATTAGGCAATGCTAGTTAATGACGTATTGCTTGTGCTCGTCATGTGATGACATGTCACGTTTATCAATAAATTGGAAAACCGTGATTGTTCGAAGATTAGAGAATCGGAATATGCACTAGAGACACGTCTGTTTCTGTTGTCCGTTCTGCCCGGTCATAACAAATTGGTGACAGAGGTAAAAGCAATGGCGAGTAGCATTTTGCCGGAAAAGTTTGATTCTGGTGATTTCCCGAATTGGCTTCGCCAATTTAATTGTTGTGCCTCCGCTAATGGCTGGACAGACGACCAAAAGTTGCAAAAGCTGCCGGCATTTTTGCGAGGGTTGGCGGCTACGTATTTTCATACATTATCCGATGATGAAAAAGATACGTTTGCACATTTAGCAACCAGTCTCCAGACTGCCTTGTGTCCTGCTGTCGGACGAGAAGGCTATTTTCGAGAATTTGAAGATCGTGTTTTGCGTAGTGGTGAGGATCCTAGTGTTTTTCTGTGGTCTCTTCAGGAATTGCTGAAAAAGGCGGATCCGACTTTGGAAAAAGCTGCCACTTCTGCCTTGTTATCCCGACAATTTATGAAGGGACTTCCCAATACCATTCGTTATAAACTTCTTGAACATAACCCGACCCCGAAGTTGGATGATATGCTCTCCTTTTCCAAACAGTTTCTGGCGATAAGTGACAATCATGGACCTCACCCTGGTTTGTTTGCAGCCACAGATGTCGTCTCTTCACCGACATCTATTGAGGGACGGCTGGACAAGCTAACAGCTGCAGTAGAGGAGCTGAAAATGAACAATAGTTTGTACGTAGCCACTGTTCAAAAAAAAGAACCGACCTCCCAATTTGCTGGACGTCAACAGCCAGTACGCCGTGTGACATGTTACTTTTGTTCTAAAGAGGGTCACATAGCAAGAAATTGCCCCCTAAAACGCACAAGCAGGGAACAAGGACCCATTGATGGTTCGTTCAAATGCCAGATGTGCAATGGCTCGGGACATATTGCTTCGCAATGTGCGAATAACTGGGTTGTTGACAATCCGAATACTAAGGAAGGTAATCGTGTTGCTAATGTAAAAAATATTCCGAACCGATTTGTGTCGACTTTAAACTCCAAAGGGGTGGCCCAATAGAAGGCTGGGATGGTCACCCCGGATTATATATAATTGGAGACAGTACTGTTTGTAGTAATCAACAGTCTATCCAGTCTCTTACCCAGCCCTTTGTTAAGTGTTTGTTAAATGGGTTGCAGGTCGAAGCTTTAATTGATACTGGATCTGCAAAGTCCTTTTTGAGTAAATCTGCTTATGCTGCTATTGTAGAACAAAAGTTAAACAAGCTTGAGGGGGGAGATGTAGGAACTTTCAGCAGTACTGCCTCCGATCGGTGCATTTCCGTAACAGGTCAAGCCCTGCATATAACAGGAGTTTTCGAGGGTAGTGTTACTTTACATGACAGTAGTGTTTCTTACTTTCATCGATTTGTTGTTTGCGATAATATATTATCACCGTTGCAATGTATTTTGGGTTGGGATTTTATTCAAGCAAATCGATTGCAACTAGTTAATGATGGAAGAATTTATTATTTATCTGGTCCACATGGAAATTTACCCTTAACCCCTGTTTATGAAAACAGTAAAGGGTCTTCCGAAACTTTATCTCAGTCATCTACTTTAGGCCCAGTACCTGTTAAATTAACTAGTGCTATAGTTGTGCCTCCAATGTCAGAACTCGTCATCAAGTGCAGTATTTCAAGAAGTTCCAATAATTTGGTAGGTATGATAACATCGAATTTTGACCAATCCTCCCTTCCCACAGTCCATGTTGCTCATGTAGTTTGCTCTGCTAACAATCGTGTTGTACCTGTTCGACTTTTAAATAATCATACTAAAGAAGTTGAGCTTCAAGCAGGGCAAAAGATTGCTGAATTTTGCCCCCTTGTTAGTCAAGGAGTTGAACTGGGCACCTCGAGTTGTAGTGCTGCGACATTTAGTAATGGTGATAAGTCTCACGAAGAGCTCGCCGTGGCAATAAGTTCCTCTCTATTGCCTGAGCAAAAGGCTTCCATTCTGGATGTGCTATACCGGTATTCAGAGGTATTTGAGGATACTTTAGGCCATTCTTCTGTTGTTACTCATTCTATTGACACGGGGAATGCAGCCCCTATTCGCCAGCACCCCCGACGTCTTCCATTTGCATACAGGGAAGATGCTCAACAGCAAATCGCGAATATGTTAAAACAAGGGGTTATAAAGCCAAGTACTAGTGCATGGGCATCCCCAATTGTTATGGTTAAGAAGAAAGACGGTAGTTATCGATTTTGTATTGACTATAGACGCCTTAATGCAGTCACTCAGCGAGATGCACGCCCTCTACCACGAGTCGATGACCTTTTAGACTCTCTTCAGGGTTATAAGTACTTTAGTACTTTAGATCTACGCTCAGGGTATTGGCAGCTTGATGTCAACCCGAAGGATAGGCATAAGACAGCTTTCGTTACTCCTCAAGGATTGTGGGAATTCGTTCGCCTCCCTTTTGGATTGTGTGGAGCTCCGTCAACGTTTGACCGAGCCATGAAAATTATAATGTCAGGGTTAAATTACGAAAGTTGTCTGTGTTATTTTGACGATATAATTATTCCGTCAATAGATATAAATCAACACTGCGAGCGTTTAGAATTGGTTTTAGAGAGACTACAAAAGGCAAACTTAAGAGTTAAAGCTTCTAAATGTCTTTTTGGTGCAGATAAGGTTGTTTATCTAGGTCATACTGTTTCTGCGGAGGGAATTCATACTGAACCGGGCAAAATTGAAGCAGTTCAAAAAATGTGCCCCCCAAATAATGTGGAACAAGTGAGATCCTTTCTTGGATTGGCTGGGTATTACAGAAAATTTATTCCCAATTTTGCAACTATTGCGGCCCCATTGACGAGTTTAACCAAAAAGGGTTGCAAATTTCAGTGGTTAACGGTTCATCAGCGATCTTTTGACTTATTAAAACGGCAGTTGTGTAATGCCCCAATACTTGTTTACCCTCAGTTAGATGCACCATTCATTTTACAGACAGATGCTTCAAATGTCGGGTTGGGAGCTGTATTAACCCAGAAAGATAGTTCTGGAGATGAGCGTGTTATTTCTTACGCTAGTCGTGCTTTGACTGAGAGGGAAAGAAATTATTCGGTTTTGGAGAAGGAAGCCTTAGCTGTTGTTTTTGCTACTCAACACTTTCGGGTGTATTTACTTGGCCAGAAATTTAAACTTGTTACCGATAATAATGCTCTAACCTGGCTACATAAAATTGAGCCTAAAGGTAGGATAGCACGCTGGATAATGGGTTTACAGGAGTTTGAATTTGAAATATCCCATAGGCCTGGGAGGGAAAATGCTAATGCTGATGCGCTGTCTCGGCTAGTTGATACAGAAGATAAGCATAGCGTGGAAGAAGTGTCTGACAAGTATACTACTTGTTTTGTCAAGTTGACACCTGAGTTGAATTTGCACCAAGCTCAGTTAAATGACCCGGACATTGCTATAGTTGTAGCTCTTAAGGAACAACGGCTACCTAAACCCCCTCTTTTTGTATGGAAGAAAAACGAAATTTTGCGCACTTTGTGGTATTGTTGGGATGAGTTATTTCTCTCAGACGGCTTGCTTGTTAGAGCTATTTCGACAGGTCAAAAAGTGCCCCGACGTGTGTTTGTCGTTCCACAATCTGTCGTAGGCCAAATTTTACATAGCCTTCATTCCGGGCCGTCTGGGGGTCATATGGGAATTACACGTACTTTATATCGTATTAAGCAACGCTTCTTTTGGCCAAAAATGCAAGAGTGCGTGAAAAACTATATCACATCTTGTTCAGAATGTATGCAAAGTAAACTGTTACCTAACCAAGGGAAAGCTACACTTACGCCCATTTTGGTAGGTGAACCCTTCGTATTTTGGGCTATTGATTATATGGGCCCACTTCCAGAGACATCAAGGGGTAATAAACATTTGTTGGTTGTCGGAGATCATTTTACTAAATGGTGCGAAGCATTTGCAACTAAAGATCAAAAAGCACAAACGGTAGCTAGGCTTTTAGTCTCAAAGTTGTTTTCTCGTTTCGGTCCCCCCGACATATTGCATTCTGATCAGGGACAAAATTTCGAGAGCAACTTAATGCACGAAATTTGTCAAATTATGGGAATAAAGAAATCCCGTACGACTGCATATCATCCACAAGGGGATGGGCAAGTGGAAAGGCAAAATAGGACATTGCAGGAAATTTTGTCTTCTTTCGTGAGTGAACATCCTGAAAATTGGGACTTGTATGTTGATCAGGCTGTTTATGCGTATAATACCAGCCGGCATGAAACAACCGGGTATTCCCCCTATGAATTAGTTTTCGGACGAGAACCAAGGATGCCCATAGAGGTGGATTTAGGAGTGCCTTTGCAAAATCCCCGGAGTCATTCAGAGTATGCTCGTGAGGTTAGACAAGCCATAAGGAATTCTACTGAGATAGCACAGAAAAATTTATATGCAGCTAAGAAAAGGCAGGCTCTGTATGCTGATCGGAGAAGTAAAGAGTGGAAGCCCTTTGAATTAGGGTCATATGTGTGGTTGCGGCGACCAAAAAAGTGGAAATTTGGGAGGAAGTGGGTAGGCCCATATAAGGTTCTTGTTAAAATGGGTGTTAATTATAAGGTGGAGTCGCAGCACGGAAAAGCCATGGTTGTTCATCATAATCAGTTGAAACCTTGTCCTTTGTCTTTTAATGATGAGGGTAAGGACATTTGTCCAGTTTCTGAAACACCAGATTGTGAAATTGTAGAGCAGGATACTGATGATGACATGGACGAAAACCCTGGGGAAATAAGAAATCAAGTTTATGTACGCCCCCCAAGATTACGTCAGGTTGTTAATCCCCCTTTAAGGTATGGCGATTATGTTTCTCATTAGGCTTGCTCTTCATTGAGAGAGGGGAAGGTTTGTAACGTGTGCATGTGTGCATGTGATGTCATGTTCGAAGGCACATCTGTAGAATCATGAGTTTTCTAATGGTGTCATTAGGCAATGCTAGTTAATGACGTATTGCTTGTGCTCGTCATGTGATGACATGTCACGTTTATCAATAAATTGGAAAACCGTGATTGTTCGAAGATTAGAGAATCGGAATATGCACTAGAGACACGTCTGTTTCTGTTGTCCGTTCTGCCCGGTCATAACACATCGAAGATGGCAGCTATTGCCATGGGTACGCAAAACAGGCCTGTTCCGAGGTCCGCCAAGGCAAGATTGACTAAGAACATTGCAGTGACTGTCCTCATTTCTTGCTTCATATAAATGCAAAGGCAAACCAATGTGTTCCCAGCTATGGCCAGAATCATAATCAGAATCATGACGGTCGTGAGAAGGGCCAGTTCCCATGTTTCGAATCTGTGTTGGCCAGTTGAACCTGCTTGCAATGGCGCCGTCATAGATGCGTTATTGGCAATCATTTTTTACTGCTATCTTCTACATTACACATAAGCTCATCGGGCCTAGCGAATTGTGAGCTGTTATTTCTATCTCCATGTCATTATAGAATGAGCTTCCTCCTTTGCTCATATGCAGATGCAAATGATTTCACTTTCCGTTTGAGCAAGCCCGTTCTTGACTGAAGTATTGCTTTCCTTATGTTAATTTCTGCAAATCCTACTAATCGAAGCAAACGTGTTAACATGCGGGCCAGATTTGCACGCCGACATTCTTACTTACTCACAAAGTGAAACAAAGCAATTATTCTCCAGGTGTATCAAACTCAACGTCATCCATACTTCCTAGCTTTCTTTGCCTTATCTTAGGTTTCAGTTTCTCCCAACAGCTCTTATTTACTATCGATTTTGAATGCAAAAATGGCAGCAGAACAATGGCTACATAACATCAATGTCAGTTTTAATCTTTGACAAACTTGAAATGGACAGCTGTTGGCAAAGTGCTCAAAACCTTTAACACTTGAACCGCTTTTTCAAACAAACTGAATTTCTGCAAAGAAGATAGTACAAAATAAGACCCAGGAACAATGTTAATGTGTCACTTTAATATAAGCTTCGTTACTTTGTTAAACCAAACGAGGATTATTGCGGGGTTGCTCGGGGATGTAAGCATGAGTTTGGAGTTTCAGTTTGGAGAAAAGTGAAACTTGGACAACAAACGGTAGGATGTTTATATGCAACATGCCTAATTTGCAAACGATCATACTGCAGTGCAAATATGTTTGCCATCGGCAATTTTCTCAAGGCTCTCTCCGTTTGATGCAAAAGGCTGAAAAGCAAGCAACGAAAAATAACACATTCATCAAAAAGAAAGCATAACATTTGTCTGCGTAATCTTCATTTGTTTTTGTGCGCTTCCGTGCGAGGCAATGCAGCTAAGATAGGGTGTTTTAGAGATCGAGTTTTTACTTATTTGCAAACAGTGTTATCGCCACGAAGCTTTATTATTTGGCAGATAGTCATTTGCAATATCGTATCATTTGTGGTATATGACCTAAATCCATATTTGTCTTCTACAAGTTTTAAAAGCGGAAAATGTTATATGACGTAATCAATCTGCCAAGTGCAAAACTTAACAAATTCTTAGGGTGACGATTTTTTGTTAAAAACTACGAGGACCTGTTACTCTTCTCATTAATTTATTCGACAGGGATAGCGAATGCCATATATTTTACTGGAGAAATACCCCTCAAAGGGGCTAATTTTTATAAATCAAGGGTTTTCTTTCTCGAAATAGGTATAGGTATGGCTTTAGCTTTCAAAGTAGTTGATAAATAAGGGTTTGGAATTCTTTACATCAAGTAACACACAAAGTTATAGCATATAATTATTTTTTAGCTATCTTTCCAAATCAAGTAGTATATGCAATTATCTTTATATCAGTTACTGGTCTGACTGCTAAATCTTAAGATTTTTTACTAAATTTTGGTACACATCTTTGAAATTAGCTACGTTAATCCTTGGCGTGTTCATTATTAAGCCCTCTAGTTTTAAAAACTCAATTGTCAAGGAAACCCTCTAAGTGCTTCCACATGTATTTCGTAAACAACCACATTAATGATAATTTAAACATAATTGAAGCCCAACCCTTGGGCAAATTAGTCATTAAAAATTGCTTGGCGTACTTGAAATTTTTAAACCCATATCAATCATGTCAGGAATTCTATGAAAGAAGTTAAAGAAGAACGTTGAACCATGCATTAAAAGTTACTGAAAGGGCGAGATTGGGGGAAGTTCCTTTTTTATTAATTCGAAGGTCTTAAACTATTAAACGTAACAGAGCAGTGTCTGAAAGTACAGTCTTCACTGGGATATCACATGGCTGTAGGAGCCCAAAAATTGTCGATTTCGTGTCATCTATATGGAGTAAATGATGGAGAAAAACTCGCAATGAAGAATAACAACCTGATAAATTCTGGATTAAAACTATATATCAAACATATAAGCCATATAACAGATAAAGCTATATATCAGATATTAATTTGAAGATAAATTGTATTTAGGTAACTTGGTACCTTTATTGCGTTTACAAACCATGATTAAAAACACACAAACATGATCATAATTTGTTCTTAGAATTTTCGCTGCCCTTCTGCAGCCACCTCAGTAAGAACTGATTTCAAGACACTTTAGGCCATAACAAGAACTAGAGAAGTATTTCACGAACCTACTGATTTTTCCGGCCGTAAAATCCCCCAAGCCCTTTCAAATGCCAGTTTCCTTAAGCGGCCACTTCTTGTCAGCTGTGTTTCTGCTTCTGTTCCTAGACACCGAGAAAGAGATCTAGGTACTTTGTGAAAAATAATGATATTCTATTGTTACGTTCCCGTGAAAATCGCACAACGATCTACATATACCCATTGTGTTGTCGAATTTCTGTGTTAGCACCAGAACATGTCATTCTGCTCGATTCTACAGCATCTGCCAACATCGCAGGTTATGACCTTGCATGACGATAACACAAAAATTTTCCTGCAACCTGAATCGCACTTTCAGACGCGTTATCAAATATTACCCGTTATGTTTATTTAGCATTCAAGTACACAATAAGAGTCTTTTCTTTAGAACCAGGTTCTAAGGGCAACTGGCTGTATCGTTTTCCAAATTGATTCTTTATCAATAAACAAGTGCAGCTAATTATTGTGGCTCCTCCCAAGGAGCATATCTTGCCCAAAATGGTTTCTGTAATCATAGCCCTGCCAAGGAGGACCTTTTCAGATTTGCCCCAGCCTTAAAACATACCAAGAAAAAAGGCTCAGACGTTTTCATTTCTAGGAATAAATAAATTCGTTTTCAAGGAATAAATAAATGACCGTTTGCCACACCAAGCCATCTTATTTTCCAGCCCTCACCACGGGTTATGGTATTGCAAGCTACAATGCCAGAGCATTTTCTCTTGAGTCTTTATTATGTTCCTCTGTATCATGTTTAAAACTTTCTGTGACTGAACGTTGAGTAATTTCTCTCTCTTTTTTATTCAGTAGGGACATTTTTGCAACAGATGTGATGTTGTCTAATTTCTGATTTTAAACCTTCAACAACCATGCTCTCAATCCATGTCTAAAATGTTCTTACCCGTCAGGTATCGTCAGCTCGATAATCACCAGTTTTGAGCATAATTTCGAGAGTCAGTTCCTTGTCACATATATAGAAACATAAATTGTTGTTACCAGACAACGTAATCAAAAACTTTTGCTTACCTTAATCCAAATCCAGAATAACAAATTTATCAGAGGCCAGCAGATCACTCGTTTATCACTTAGCAGTAAAAACAGACCAGCGAGATTCACTTTGACATCAAATTTTTATCGAACATCGATTGGATTCCAAAATAGGAATTATGTGTTTAGGTTTCTGTCGATTTGTGATGAGTGCAGTTACCCGTTGCTTTGATTTTTGTTTGTCGTTTGTTTTAGCATTCGAGCGCAATGTATGCTATTCTATTTTCCCAGTTCAATGGGTTTTCTCCTTGCATAATAACGATCGCATTTTCTTTTATCCACGGTTTGCTTTTTGCTATTTGTGCAAGTCGGATTGACTCACAAAGAAATTTAATTTGAAAAAGGATTTTCGCCTTTCTTTCAAATCGGATAAAATCTTAGTTCTAAATGGGAGTCAGGTATCTTGCGTTATTTACTTCACAAATTTCTTTAAAAGGCGGTAAAATGTTTTATATTTGAGCCCGATAAAATCATCTTGTCATTTTTGAAGTGTTTTCGAGTATTTTATTCCCTTTACATAACTTTGCACAAGTCAGAAACTTTTACTTGGGGCTTGATTCTCTTTGGAATGACGTCACAAGCTTCAACGATGCAGGTTATTGCGACATACATGCAACATCCAATATCTTGACTGCCTGCTATCTCAAACATTCACTGCCTCGAACGTTTTACATCTTTACTCATTTACTCATTATATAGAAGTGTATAGAAAAGTCATTCGCTATCTCCACTGCTCGCTATCTCAAAATTTCCCTGTCAAAAATCCTTTTCTAAATAATTTTGCAAATTTCAAAATGCGGCTTCCGTATCATCTGATTGATGACAGTTTTTATTAAAATGACCTTTGACTTTTGGTATTTTTTCTTAACTGATTTTCTTGAAATGACCTTTGACCTTTGCTATTCTTTATCATATATTATGTTGTTATTATTTATTAATGTTTAACAGCAAATATTCTGTAATCTTGTAAACATTTAAGATTCAAACATAATCCGAGACTTTGTTAATACTGAAGCGCGCACATGCCTGAAGCAGAAAATAATGTCCAACTACTATAACACTTTGATGACAGGGCTACAATGCCAGTGCCACAGATAATCAGGATGGCAAACAATTTAGAAAACTTTAGTACCAGTCTCAAAAGAATTCAGAAGCTGTGAAATTCTCATTTTTAAACAGAATCCATCGACTGTAGGTTTTCCAACGCAGATGATCATCTAACGCGTCTGATGATTTAGAATATAGAAAATAACACATTTTAACAGACAAATTTTGGTTTGTATGGGCTTGATCTGCTTTTATACTTATCCAAAAGTGCTCAAATTCAAAAGACGCTGTTTGTTGTCTGACAGGACATTAGATCTTTTGCAATTGGCTAGCCTGATTTAGACTATATCATTAGACTATTTCAGGACAAAATACAACATTTTTATTAAAATTACAATTACAAATCTCACTATTACAATTGGCTTGCCAGGGTTTACAAAATGAAAATAAATAACAAGCGTAATTAACATATAGAGGTGTATGTAGGGAAAATTGGAGTAGTTCAGGATTAGTCCATGTTTTGTTCCTATAGCAACATAAGAAATGAGTTGTATGGACTGAAGAGATCTTGTTGAATATTTATTGATGCCAAAGTTGACACATTAATCTACCCTTATTACAAAGTTTGCCCATTGACACCATCTTGTAAAGCAGTTAAACAGGAGTTGGTTCACTTTTTCACCACTAGTGACAACCGCAGCATCATCAGCAAACTGAAGCATGTGCACTGGTTGAAACATTCGTTCGTTTTCGTCTTGAGGAGAGAAGCCAAGCTGTCTAAACTTGTCTGCTTTAATGAACTGTTATAAAATTTTGAATGAAAAGGAGAGGGCTGAGGACATCACCTTGTAGAACACCACAACCAGTAGGTATGGCAAGGGTTTGGAATGTATCTTTGAGGATAAAGGTCTTCAAGCCCAGATATAAGCTGAACACCAGAGCCGGAATATGAGGTGGTATAGAATGATAGCAAAGTAAAATGGGAATCAAATTATGGTTACTTTACCAAAAACATTTTTGAGACTCGTCCTGGATAACAACCAAAGAGCATTGTTTTGTGCGAGCTTTGTTTATCATATGACCCATAAGTGTAGAGTGTTCTAGATTACCTGATATCTTGGATCTTATGAGTGAAGCCTTTTTGAATTTGGTTTCTAATAAATCCATTTTGTTTCGGAAAGTTAAAAAAAATTGATGTAGGGAAGTGGTGAGAATTTTCAAAGGAGCAGATTCTAAGGCTTTTGGTCTGAAGCTAGAAGGGTCACCTATAGTGTCTTTCTTGTGAATCAATATCGTTGATACTTTTTTCTATTCGGATGGATCATTACCAGAAACCCATACGCAATGTATATAATAATAATAATGATTTAAGTTGTTTTAAGTTGGCTGGCGCGTAGCTAGTGAAGCTAATTTAAGCCAACTGTTCAACTAAGTTACATTTTTCTTCAATTGAAAAATATTAAATGAAAGACATTTATATGTTAAATTTGATTAATGCAATATTTTTTAATACAGTCAATACGAAAAGCCAGTTAATATAACTACATTTTTTTAAACAGTATAAAACCCCTATAAAAATCCCACACCAGCGAAATTTTTTTTCTATAATCTGCAATTGCAGTGTTAGTGTCTTTCTATCTTCAGCTTTTGTAACTTGTAATGTTTTTTCAGTTTTAATATCATTTGGCATTTTATCCCATATTCCTGTCCCATGAATTTGATTGTATCAGCTCGATCTTTTAGTTGCTGTAAGAAAACGATGTAGTTCAGCATGTTGTTCATCGAATGAGATTAAGACCAACTTAAATCGCTTGCAAAGCAAATTTGTACATGAAAAAATAAATGTTATAAGAATGGGGAGAACAGACTCAACATTACTCAGATTTTACTCAAAAGAGGTAATTTCTTTTGCCGCCTGTGTAAAAGGTGACTGATGTCCCATTTATTTGCTTACAGAACTCACCATACAAGAAAGATGCACTCATTTTTGTATATTTTGCTATCACAGCAGTTGACATTGAAAAAACTTGAAACTTAAGTGCTCGAAGTATTAATACAGAGGAACATTTTAAATTTGAAAAAAGTCTTAGATTTCGTTAGTCTTCCACCAACGTGATTGATTAGATGGCATAATAGTTAAGTTGAAATGATAAAACATTTGCATAAGTCTCACTAATTCTTCACAACTAACTTCAAAAGTCTTCTTGTCTTTCATGACGATATTATATACTAAAATGTTGAATAAAAACTCTTCAAAGGATGAATCAATACATATAGCACCCTAAATATTGATAAAAGTAAAGTTGAAAAATTATTGAGAAACAACGAGTTGTAAAATTTTCCGCAGCCTTGCAATGTCTTGAGTATTCAACGTAAAACCTGTTTCTCATTAAAATGGGCGTAGTTTTGCAATCAAATGAAAAATAAAGTTCTTTTAGGGTTCTTTGTTTAGGCCACAGCATTAAAAGTAATCGACAGATACTAGAAACCATATGTCAATCAACTATTGGCCAATGAGCAAACGTGTGAGTGGTATTGCGCTTGTTGATTGGTCGAGCGTTGATTGATAGTTGCTTCAGCCACTTAAGTACCGATCGAATACATTTTAAGTATTGAAAGAGAGAAATGACGCTACAATCTATTCGATGAAATTAATAAGTGCATATTAACTTGACGATTAAGCACTATTTCATATTCTTCCTGTTTCCAGCTTCACCTCACAATCAAAGGCGGAGCAATCATCGGCAGTTGGTCATAGAGCTCTGTTATTTCGTCGTAACAAAAGCTATTTTCTAACTGTGCTTTTCAAGAACACACGGTGCTATATCTAGTGTTTCGTCTGATTCTGTTTGGGAAAGCACTCCAAGGAACCGTAATTAACAGCAAGGTATTGTATTGGGAATTTGGACACAACTTTGGGAGCATGCTGTCCATTTGATAATCTTTTGTTACTTAGGATGGTGGCCTGTTGTGTCCCTGATAAATCACAACTTCGTAATTATTTGAAAATTTCATTGTTTAAATAGGTTGGATGTTTGTTGTTTAGAACGTTTGTAGGCTCATCCTGCCTGCAATAAAAGGATTGACTTCATAGATTGGGAGTTCTTTTGTTGTTGCGACGTCATAGATTTCGTATCATCTGGTCGCTCTGTTTTTGCAACTACAATGTCTGCCAAAAGTCTTGGAACACTGACATCAATTTCCAAGGTCAAAAACAATCACCCCCCTCTCCCCTACAGAACAATGTTGGTTTACTATGAAACGGGTTAGGATTTTAGGAAGCACTTTCCTTTGCGCTTCTTTTATGATATTTCTCTGAATCATCAACATTGTTTTAGGGGGAAGGGGGCGGAAGTAGCAATTTTTTTCATGAAAGGAATGAAAGATATCAAATGCAGCGTAAATTGCTGGGTGTTCCAAGTACTTTTGGCAGGCATTGTAACTCTTTCGATTTTCGAAGCACGGTAGACATTTTCCAAAGAAATGGCTGTAAATTTGTTGCTCTCGTCTAAAGTTTACTAAGACGCTCTTAAACGAATCATTTTAAACGGCATAATTTAACATTACAGCATCATATTTGAATATCAGCGTAAACAGCAAAAATTGTCCACCAGTATTACAAGCAATAGGGTTTTAATGCGATCTTGGTTTAGTTTTGGTTTGTAGCAAAGACAATTTCATAGGGCAAGTCACTCAATGTCTTTACGTCACACAAAATCTCGCACACTTTAAGAGAAAGTCGTATGTTTCCAGAAAAGTTCCAAGAAATACCTTTGTTTCGGTTGAAGTCACCTACGTCTTTTGCAAGAGTAAATCGTCAAAGTTTTGCTGGTTTGGATTGTTCATAATTGGAATGACTATCTGTCTATTTAGGGAGGGATTTAAATAATGTGCATCTAAAAATAGAAGTTTTTTGAGCAGTGCTGAGTTCCATGATGATTTAGCTTAATGTATTGCCCCACTTTGTTGATTATTTATTCATCGATGTTAGTTTCGAAGCCAACAAGCCACTTTGTTCATCGTTTAGAGTTTGGAAATTTATCAAAACAGGTTAGTTGGGCTCCAGAGAGAGCTCTTCTTTTTTCTCTTCTTCTTCTTGCTATTCCTTCTCTTCTTCCTCTTCTTTATCTCCTCTTCTTTTTCTTCTTCTCCATTCTCTTCTTTTCTTTCTTCTTCTTCTACTTATTTTTCAGCTTCTTCACCTTCATCTTCTTTTCCGTCGTTTTCTTCTTTTATTTCTCTTTCAGCTTCTACTTCTTCTTCCCCTCCTTCTTCTGCACTCCACCATATCCAGGACATTTTCTTCCTGTTTCCCTACCACCTTCAGGTTGCCATCGATGCCATCATCTTTAACGTTTTGCTTTGTGAGAATGAAATTAATTTGGATGGAGATGGATTTTGACGTATTGAGTTTAGATTACAGCATCCCTGGCACTAATGGCATTGAAAGTAATCATCTAGATCTGTTTATATTTTGTTGATTGAGTTCTGAAATTTGGTCTTGTCTAAAGTCAAATAGTTTTACCCTTTTTTAGATAAATAAACTTAGTATTTGCAAAGATTTCACTTAGTGATTTCAATAATATCCTCAGAAGTGTAATCTGAAATTTTATTGCAATGGGCCAATTATGGCAATTTTACCCCATTTGGTACTAGCAGTTTCCGTCTAATCACAAGCCTTTTGTAAACCAAAACTGGCTTCATTTTGGACCTGAATTAGTGCGAAATAGAGCCAGTTTCCCTGGTGTAAACGAGATCTTTATTGCAGATTGATACCTCTGTCCGCTTTTCAAGAGTATTTTATTAACTAATTCACTAGTTTAATTGATAAATTGAACTTTAATTTCAACAAACTGTTTAACTGTAACTACCAATATATACTGTAAATACACTTTAACTGCCAATTTTTTTTAAAGCAGATGTCAAAAAATAACCTTTCAAGTCTATTTCGTCATCAGTCCCAGCTCCCTACGGAGCTAGTGTGCCGTAGTGCATGTGAACCAGCGAAAAAGGGACTTGAAAGCTAGTCAAGCCTCCGTTTCCGAGACCATTGTATCTAGGTCTATCATGCAAGAACATCCAAGGTACACTTCTGATCAACATCTCAATTCTGATTTATTTTTGTTCTACAGAAAATGAATGACTCTATCGTCTCATCTAATCAATTCCTTGCCGAGTTTGTCAAAAATCATCCTAAACGTCGTAGAGACCACAGTCCCCCTGAATCAGATTTTGACACGACCGATGACTCACAGAATTACAATCAAATTTCACCTGCAGGTAGGTTCGTTTACTTTTCAATTTTGTAACAACTTCTAAAGAAGTGCATCCACGTTTCCCACCCTAACACAGAGGTTTTGCACAATTTGCATTCGCACAGAATGTTTTAGAATATTTGTTTAGGTTCTAGTTTTGACTTAAAATATTCACAGTCTTTCATCAGATTGCTCCAAGCTTTCTACCAATAAATCAAATTGCATTCATCCCCTAAGCACTTTTGTTCACTTTCATAATTGCACTTGGCGATTTTCCTGCTAAAATCTATGCTTGTATTTAATCTCACACTCTAGGTCAATTTCTAGATTTTTCAGAATATTCAGGTTCAGAATATTCAGAGCTGCGAAGGATATCTTAGAATTATTGTGTTTAAGATTCAAACTTCTAAAGATATTTTTTTGAAAGGGCCGTCCTAGTAATCCTTGACTTTTTCCGACAGAGATAAACCAAATATTTAATGGGGTACCTCTTTCACTGTAGAAATATTCCACTAAAAACAATATCAATAAATTTTGATATTTACAAATCCTTAGTCAAGGAATACAGATCTAATTTATAGATTAAAGATAAAACTCTTAAAGTAGACAGATTTAAAATGAAATACCCTCATAATAACAAATAGGATGACACTAGAGGATTTCAATCCTGCAAAATATGAATCATTTACATCTTTTATTTGCACATTTGGACTTCAAAGGTAATGTTTAAATGATTTCGGCAATGTCTATTTATATTAATAGCTGTTCCCTCCAGTAAAAAAATATCTTGTTTTTTTACAAAATACAGAATGCTCTGGTTCAGTTCTCTATAAAGAGTCAATTACCTGTCAGAAAAAGCTGTATGGAAAGGTGCTGTTGTACGAAGTATGAATCATTACTCGACTCAAAAGGGTAGAAATATAACCGTTAGACATGACTGGTCGATTTTGTGACTCTTCAAGTTTTAACAATTTTCAAATCTCCATGTAAAAAGCTACCCACGAAAACACTTGACAGAAATTCTGAACACTGGTATGTCACGTTATAAAAAAGTCCATAACATTCATCCTATTTTTGAATGACTGGTTTAAATTCCAAGATCCCTCGAGAGAGCCAACTATTTTTCATCCTGGACTTAGGATCCTCTAATTAGTACTCTGTCACCGCTTAACCTTTGTTTTTATTTGCATACCTTTTAGTTATATCTTTTATAGATAGATCCAATTGGATCCATCAAGAGAAAGAAATCGATCCCACTATAAGATTAGAGCAAAGTTCTCTTTATTCCTCAAGACTCCGATTTCACTTCCATTTTGTTCATTCACATCTCAATGCTGTTTAATGGGTGCCATAAATGTTTGTACTAGAACCTCTGGCAAGCATTCGATTTGCGCACTATTTCTTAAGCTTTTGCTTTTTCAAGTGCATAAGGTACTCTTGTACCGATGGTAGATTTCAATTATTGAAAGTACTGATAGAAACATTGTTATAATGAACGTGTAACAGACTGTTTGCCCCCAAATGAGAAGCAAACTCGAAGCAAACTCGAAGCAGAGATTTATTCTGAGAGAATTTGATATCCGTGTCTGTTAAGCATTTGAGAACCGTTAGATGCTGGTAGAAATTCTTGATAAAAGGTTAATCTACCATAATTAACCGTGAGGGAGTAGCTGAGACAAGGTCTTTAAGGATTAAAGCCAGTCAGATTCTTACTTCTCCCTGACCCAGCTGGACTGAAAATTGATAAGTTGGCAATATTCAAGTTACTCGTACCGTTACCGCATATTTGCAAATTTATTTTCAGTGTAAAAGATACATTTACACCATTCTTTTTTCTAATTCTAAAGATTATTTTGAGTAACCCTGCATTTTATGCATACATCAGTATTTCTGTCATCGATATAAAGATCATATCACCCTTGTTCAGATGTTCCGGTTGTTCCACTTTTCTCAATTGAATTTCAGCTCAATTTTCAGTAAATATTAAAAGTGCAGAGTTTTCTGCTATTCTATGCTTGTGTAGTTTCGCCCTTTTCAGGGCCCTCTGGCAATTTTTTTACCCGCTGTGTTTTTCAATGACCCTCTTACCTAAACAACCTATAAACAACGAGCCTCCGTGTTTCTTGGAAGAATCTGATTTAAAGTCTTGCTGGCAATTCAGTTTACTTTTATGTTCTTAATTTTGAGTATTTTTGACCTTAGTTATATAACTAATCTTTTCAAATGATTAGGGGAAGTTTTTCATGAAAATTTTGCTGCATTATAAATTCTAAATTTCTTTCTTCATCTGAGATGGGAAGAGATTTCCTCCAGATCTACCACTCGACTTTCCACTCTCGTCTCGATCTTAACTCAGTATATGTCAAAAGGTTTCAGAGGGAACGCCGAAGTTAGTTACAACTAGGATAAAAAAAACCATTCCTAGCATAGAACGAGTACACTTTTACATCTTTCTATTTTTGCCATATAAAGAACGCTGTCTGACGCACATATTAAACGTCACCAGGCCCTTTTGTCTCTGAACTGCCAAGAGTATTCTCTAGGATAAATTTGAAAATTCTACAACATGTCGAAATTTTCATTGAATTTAGCTTTTTATGTTTGCATTTATCTTTAAGGCATAACGGATGGTTTCTCTATTTGCAACGAATTGCTCCCTAGCTTCCTCTTTATGATGCGGTGTTGAGAATGCTCTTGTCGTGCACAACCTCAGATGATCTGGGCTGGCATTGCTTTTTCTAAAGTAGAGTTTTCAGTTGACACAAAAGGGTAAGGCTTTATTTTCTGACAGGACGTCAGTTTTGGGTTTGAATGGCCAGCTGAATTTTTGTGATCGGCTGAAAGCGGATCTCTTCGATCGTTGACTACCACTCTTGTTTTACGGCGAAAGTTGGTCTGTGAGGGAACGTATCGCGTTCCGTGTCGAATGGATTAGTCCAAACCGTTCTTGTTGATATAAAAGTCTTAACGTATACCTGCGATCGTTAGCTTGCTTCAATTACAAAAGGGCCCCGCATATTCCATTTAACCACACTATGAAAACCAGCAATCTATCATTAGCTGCATGCTCTAGTGTTAGTATATCGTGTTTGCTTGAAGCGTTCGAGGCGGCCTTGGATTGACAAAGTTCAAGAATGAGAGTACACACCCTATCACTTCATTGGAAGCAACCAGGCTTAGCACTGTTAGCTTTGAGAGCAGTCACTGACGTCTTTAAGCTCTAATTGACGAGCCTTCTTCATTAATCAAAGCAATCTGCAAGCACTTGAGATAAGCCACGTGTAAACTTGTCTTGAGCTTCTAGGTTCATCAGGCGTCGTCTTTTATCTGCCATTGGAGCCTGGACCGGAAAGTGACGTCACATTGATTTGTTTTTCAAATGTTTCTTCTGCATCCCTCTGCGGGTTTCTAGGAAATATAATGGGCGCACTGCAATATTTATAGACGGTTTAATGACATCAGGTTGACAGTAAATATTCATATCACATAACCATCGTTTGCTTAATCTTCAGCCATGTTATATAATTTTCCAAATCTTCTGCCACTGGCCCTCAGAAGTTGTAGGTAGGGGGTAGTGACTGCAATGAAGTGGCTGTTGATGCCTTTCTCGTATTTCATTCATAAAAAAATTGTTTATTATACACTTTATTGGTCACCCTTGTTTTATAGAATAACGAGATCCACGCTGACGGGGTTAAGATGCAAAAGCCGGTTATTTTCACATAAAACTATACATTTGCTCATATCGCCCCTGTAGCCAAATTCAATTTGTTTCGAATTTTAAAGCATCGAAAAACGTATAAGAAAATTTGGGTGGCAGAAAGGATTTTAGTAGACTGGCCATGAATTTTAGTCAACAGTATCTTTCCATCCTAAGTCAAAGTGCAGTTGATATAAAGCGCTATATCGGTGCTGGTCAAGAGAAATATTTCCTTGGATATGCTCCTTTGATATTTTCTTTTGATGGAAATTATTGAGCCCAAAAAGGTTAGGAAAGCAGATAGGTTAATGAAATGTTCGCGATCTAATAGTTGCAATGAAATTATTTTTATGGCAAAGTTCTCAATTCTTACAGCCTTTTCTTCAGTTTGCTTATCTCTTTGTTTTTGCTGAAAGGTTGGACGCCAAATTGTTGTGGTTCTTTCCAATTTTATGAAATAGCAGACAAGGTGTCCCTCACTATTCTCCGTTATGGTTTTCTAATAAGGGTGTGGACTAATTTTCATTAATCAATTTAGTTGTGCAATGATTGCTTGATCAAATTTATCTATTTCTTAATTGATTGTTTTTTACTTGCATTCAAAATTTGATAAGGCTATCTACATGAGTTTTAATCGATTAAATTTACTGCATTTCCGTTCTAAAACTTTCTGTATGTTCTAGGAAGTTCTTTGAACACTTGCATTTGCTTCGTGCGCTCTAACTTCCTTTTCAGAAAACATCTTACACCAGAAAGCTGTCTATCAATTATCTTTCACTCTCATCTTTCTTGCAGATAAGGTCTCCATCTCAATGAAATCTTCCCTCTTGCCTCAACAACTAAGCGCTGCTGATGCATACCTTTCTTCAGAATGCCCAGAAATCGCTTGTTTTGACAATTTGTTTTAAGTAAGTAATGTCGATTCTGAAGGGAGGGCAGTCTTGCAAGCCGCCAAGGCCGTAGTTAGGAATGCTAAGGCACGTGTTCTTTTTTACTCAGGTAGTCAGAGGAGTTTTGCAATACGAAGTAAGGTAGAGAAACTTGGTTTGAACCCCTTTAAGCAAGCGCGCTTAGGTATAAAGACCTTGGGATCTCAAAATATGGACGAGAAGATATGATATGATATGAAATGTGAAAAGCTCAAATTATTTCTTTTTTTCGGTGTTTTCTCTGGAACACAAAGTTTAAAAAAAATCAGCAAGATAGATCCAGAGAGGTCTATAAATAGATAGCATACTGGAAATTGAGAATAAATTTTCAAAAAGGTTCCTAACTTTACAAAGCAAAGAAATGTTCTCCAAATTTCTACTGAAGTTAAAGTAGGCGGCCAGAAACAAATTTTCCAGGCAATTCAAATTCAAAAAAGTCCAATCTGCTAAGGCTGTGCAATGCTTGTTTAGAACAACTAGTAAATTTTGAAGATGCCAAACCTGCTTTGTTATTCACAGCTCTGTATCGTACCAGCAGACTTTTCCATCCTCACTGGCATTTTCTAGGGATACTTCCGAAATTATCTACATAATATAAATCTTGAAAAGTTTCAGAATCAGAATAATAATAATATTACGCCCGTGCTGGAGTTTCCAAAAAAAATTCAGCTTGTATTTAGTGTGTGGAAGTAATATTTAACGATATGGTATGTTTTTAGAATTGTTTTTTGGAGTTCAAAAGGTATCGATATTTCATTGTAATGCTGGCATCGAAACTTTTACCCTCTCATGGATAGGCGTATTCACAAATCCAAGATAATCTTCATTTGAAGATGGCATAGACAAGACTAACGCTGTTAATTAACAAAATTTAACCTTAAAGATGGGATGGAAATGCCTCACCTAAACTTAGCCGGTATAAACCGGCTGAAACCTTTGTAGGTATTAGTCAGTTTAAAGGCATGGCATTATTCGTTTGATCGGAAGATGACCGCTTCCCAGCTAGAATACCGTTTGAGATGCATGGTATTCTGCATGGCATGGAAAAGTTCTTTTTTGTAGGCAATACAAGATAACAGGGGGTTTCAACTGTGTTCTAGCAATGCTATTTCTGGTGGATCGACTAAGAACACTAACTGTTTCGAGCCAAAGCATAAAGATCAACTTGATGAGGAATTCTTTCGATTCGATCTCTTTGATTTGAAGCATCTGGCTTGAAGTTTTTTTGGCTTCATTGGATATCATAGGTAGTGGAGGGGAAAGTAGGAAGCATGAACTGTCAATGACGCACAGCAAAGGATTTTGCAAAAAGCTATATTGTTTTGCAAATTAGTGTGGAGGGGGAGAGGCAGAGGCGCCGGAAGCTTCATGGTGCGGCGGGGGCAGGATGGCAGAAAGGGCACCTTGAGGTGTCAAAGTTTGCTGATGAAACAGATCGGGAGCGTCGTTTAGTCAATGACGAAGACTGGTTGTTGGTGAAGGCCCTGTCAAGGGGGAGAGGGTCGGTGTCTTGGGGGCTTGGCCCTAGGGAAATTTTGCGTTGCTACGCCCTAAAGACTCTCGGAAACGAAGGCAACACCCAGAAAAATACGTTTGAATCAAGACTATAGTCAAACTTCATTCTTGAATTTCCTTTCACCTCAACATCAACCATCAAATCTAATGGATCCAATTCTACTTTACAATCATACTTAAAACAATATTTTGTTCTGATGACCATCTACATGGCTTGCTATAACTTGTAGTTTTAGCTTTCTTTATTTAAAGTTGGTACAATCTGAGCTTCATTCAAGCTAAATAATGCCAACTAATTTAACTTAACAACGCTAAATATAATTTAAATCAAATATAACTGATGTTGCATACGTATTTCTTGTAAAGATCACAAGTATTCAACGATGAAAATTCAGAGATTTTTTCTTTAATTTTTGTAAAGTTGGTCATTGTACTTATTTTGTTTGGAACTGAGTTCCACATTTGGCTCAATCTGTTTGACAAAGATCTTGAGAGCAGAATGTAGCATATTATTCTATAATTGTTGAAAAGCCTTTACAAAAAGCCTGGCTACAATGATATCGATATCATTTTCTGGCTTAATCGTGTGTAGTGTCGCCAATAGGTTTCGGGGTCCTGCAGCAGAATCGAAAGAGGAGGCCCTTTGCGAGCGAAGCGAGCAGAAAAATCTTGGCGACAATGCCCTTTAGATTACCTAAAAATTCATTTCAGAATATTTTTTGCAGTCTCCTTCTTGCAATTTTTTAAAAAGTTGCACAGTTTTGTTATGTCTTAAAAATTGCTTTCACAAACTGGAATCCTCGCGAGCGCCCTAAACCTCAAGATCCATGGCCAATTTTCCATCACCACCACCTTTCGATAACTCTTGTTGTGAGCTTGTTTTTTGGTGTTTATAAAAGCAGATCGAGAAGAAACATTTTAGACCATCGCCCCAAAAGGTCACCCCTGTGCTCATTTCGTATAGGACCTAAGCAATTCAAGGGCAACTCGGTGAGCTGCAAAGGGGCAGGTAAATTAAATTTTGGAAAAAGGGGGTACATGCCAATGTGCCCTCCAGTTGCTACGCCTTTCCTTGAACTTAAGACATCATCAGATGCCTTAACTGGTATATCGAACATATGCAAGCCAACGTTGGTAGCAATCTGAAATCTCTTCAGCATGATCATGAAAGTTAATTTATCAAAGAAAATATTTTTATTGGTCAAATTGCTTTGCAAATCGATCTTAAGTTCTCATCAAAAAGGAAAATATTGACTATTGTCTTACATTTAGGTATCAAGAGATGCTTGAAACCTAGATTTTATTAGCATTCAAAATATTTATTTGAATTAATATTGCTCGGAAATTAATTTCTTGAAAAGGGCACCCTGCTGCCCCCGTGCTGCCCCCTGCACCATTAGAGTAACTAGGGGGAGGAGGCAAGAACAAACCAATGTTGTATTGACTATGCAAAAGTGTTACCAAGGTAGGTTACCAGGTGCAAAGAAGAGCACAAAATGGCTGTACAGCTGTCGGAGCTGTTGTGAGAGGTGATATGATAGAACTGTGAAAGAACGCCACACGACGACAACATCATATCAGCTGAATCCAGTAGAAAAGACTTTTCAGTGGTTCTGAAAAAAAGTTTTGCAATGCCATGCATTGCTTCTGCAGAGGTACAGTGACAAAATAGTTGTCGAACAAAGAACAAAGAAGATTGTTTCTTCGAATAATTTTGGTGAAGATCGATCACAGGCACTGTCGAAGTCTTGTCACTTAAGATCAAAGTCGCGTCCTTTGCGAGCGTCATCGAATGGTTTTTTTTGAACAATTCTACATTGTGCTTTGAGATTCTGTTTCATTCATTATACCTTATTTCGTCAATACTTACAGAGAGTTGCTTACAGCAGATAAATCTTTCGCCCCAATCGACTGGTACACCGCGCCGAACCTAACAACAGACGGCCAAGTCAATTAGCGATACGCCTCATTATTTACTACGATATTGCATTTTTACGGCCCTTATTGGTTCTTGTTAACGATTTCTTCCATTTAGATTTGATCTTCCATTTATCTTTCCTTACTAAATTGGATTTGTTATGAACAAATTGAAGAGAGATGAGAGCAAGGAACAGGTCCAGTAGACTCAATAATGTAGACTCAATGATTCGTGCTTAGTGGAGCCATAAAGCGAATCCCGGACCACACAGTATTTTGCTAATTCTAGAGTAAAGATAACTTTTGCCTCTCGATAAATCTCCGTTTAACGATAGCTTTGCATAGGCCTATCTTCTGCAGACATCTAAAGAACTAGTTTTTGCGTTTCCTACTTCGCGAAGGATTGCCTTCCAGTTCTTGAAAAGCTTCACAAGATTGGTGCAGATTAATTTAACCAGACCAAAATAATGCCTTACTTTCAGAAAATCCCTTCCAAATCAGAGCTCACTACAGTTTAATCTGCATTTTGGCTTTTTGAGGATGTTTATTTTCGTACCGTGATCGACCCTGGCAGGCTGTTGACGTCACACTATACGAGTTCGTCGGCGGAGTGGAGAGAAACTACGGAATCATGGACAAGTATCATTCCATGTCACCTCAAGTATTCCACATCATATTGAGCACCGATCCAGAAACCGCACCTATAGCCCACTTACAGTCCCAAACTCCAGTGTTTTCGGTTTTTTTGAAGCTCTAAATCCAATCGTTAAAGCTAGTATTACACAGTCACATTTTTCTGCCAATGTTTTACACGTGTGACGTTTTACACGTAAAAATTTTGACGCAACAAGCCAACAGCAATCTCTGCGACTTGCAACGATTTTGAAGACTGGGGATAGTTTGTATCAAAGGCGCCAAATCTAAGATTGTAAAGCAAGTTGCAAAAGTCATTGATTTTTCGAAAAGTATGAATGAGATTTCGTCACTCAGCTGTTGCAGGCGCAAAAAAGACGAAAATGACGGATCGCACCATGTGGGCCAACGCTATCTCAAGATGAAAAGGAAGAGAGATATCTTGAAACGCCAGAGCATAGAGGCAATTATCAGGGCCTCCGACGAAGGGGGCAGCAGGGCCGTGCCCCAACTTTTTTGCAAAACAATAGACCTTTTCTCAAAATCTTTTGTATGGGTGTTAAACTTTCACTCCCCCCCCCCCCCCCACTTGCTAACCAGTGTCGGAGCCCAAGATTATAAATCATAAATCGAAGGGAACCTTGGTGGGAAAATTGGGCATGGTCAAGGTAACCTTTGTCGAACATGAAGGCAACAACGATGTGGCCAGTTTTCCTTCTTGTAAAATGCTTTATTCGTACTTTTTTCTAAAGCCCCTCTCTCCACAGGTCGGTTCTAAAGAGTGCAAAGAAACGAACAAGTTCCTACAACCATATCAGCAGACTTTTTTGCTGTGCACACCTCCAGGTTCACTGTTTATTGTCCTCACTGTTTGCGAAGGAAAGCGGTTGTTCCAGGCTTTTGGTTCGGGTTTTGTCATCTGTCCCTTCTTTACCTGACTGTATCAATTACGGAGAAAACCGCGCAGAGATAACACCGCTGCAAAGCCCCTTGTGATTGTCCGACGCCATAGTTCAAAGGAACCACCGACTTGCTTGTGACACGCACTCGCAAGCTCAAAGTCCCAGTGGCACTTCGCACACAGGCGCAATAATTCAAAGATAATTGCCGCTATTCCAGTTCAAAGGACGTCATCTTCGTGTTTTAGTGTCAAGACGCCAGTTTTGGTAATGGCGACATGGCAAATGATGGACTTTCTAAACATATCTCAAGGACTACGCTTCAATCAGTTAAGTCGTTAGACAAGGTACAAGCAAAGATCTCAAGCAAACGGACGGTCTGGTTGCACCTGAAGGACCAAATTAGAAGGACGGGGGTTTCTTGTGTTGGCAATCGCTTTGTATGGTAAACACAGGTGTTGACAAAGAGATCTCGCTAAGTGGCAAGAAGCAACACTATGTCTTTTATGATTTCCGATCGAAGGATCGATATGACCAATTAAGAGTTCCGCCACAGTTTGATTGGACGCACGAATCAGTGTTGGCGAAGTCGTTCTGATATGATCTAAGATTTTTGGAAAGACAGCTCTCTTATCAGTCCGGATTAGTATAAACAGAGATCAACGAAGCTGCACTCACTTTGCAGTGGTAAATTGCAGAAGACAGAAGGCTGAAAAAGAGCGCAAATCAGATTGAAAATTTCATATAAGAAGAGAGACCTTGCTGTTAGGTACCGAAACTCTCAGGATGACAGTTGGAAGCACCAAGGTACTGACTACTTCTTTTATTAATTATCCTTTCTGAGTTTTCTTTTCTTTAACACGAAATGCTAGGAAATATCATGGCAACTGTCAATGGTGTTTTGTGAGGCAAAGAGTTTCTGCACCTTATTCTCGATTATTAAGAATCAGAATCTTAAACATTCCAATACGTCATTTATTCATTTATTCATTCATTTATTTTAAAAATGAAAATACTCGCATTCAGTTTGCAATATTTTCTTTGCGTTGTCAGAATTTTTCTGCCATGAAGGCAAAATGGAAAGTGATGTTTCCTGATCATGCAGGAACTAATGATGACTTAAGTGATGTTCAAGTGTCGACCGTCCACGATTTCTGCGGTACCCCGAGCAGATAATGATAAAACATTTTTGATCCGTACTCTTGGCGTCTGATTTCTCTACCTTTTTACTTCTTCAGTTCTTTTCACAATCATAGATAATTTTCCGCGTGACATTTCAGTTAAAGCTTCAGTGACTGAGATAACCTCATTCGCTTTGGAGTTATGATGACATCTCATTAGAATGTATGTCATCGCAACAAGAAATCCCTACACATGTAAGATATTGGTTTACCGTGATTGGTCATTCATTCAGACGACGACTGATTCTGACTTCATGTCGTCTTATCTTATTTCGTGCCGCTCTCTCGTATGAGCAGGTCTTTTCAAAGTCTATTCAAGATTTACCTACATTGAAATATTAATTTTTTAAAGATTTCACAAGTTTTGGCGATTTATAAGTTGCAAGCGGCCTGGCGGGCTCACTCTTTAGTCATTTGTGTAGCAATTATGTCCCAAAAGTTAGAATTTGTACCATAATCTTTGATTCCGCGTTATAAAGAATTTCCCCATTTCTCTAGCTTTGCCCATATTGGATAGCCCTTTTCACTTAAAACATTACGACAGCTCGAGCAAATGTTTTTGATTACCAATATTTACTAATTTTGATTTTCACTACAATCCCGTACATGCACTCTTTTTTTATAAGAACAATTTTATAAGAACATAAGCCTAAAAATTGGTCAAAAGTTAAGAACAAATTAAGAACAAGCTGAGGCTGAGCTTCTACAAAATGCAGTTTTGAACAAAGTTTTTTCTCAAAATCGAGGATTTTTAGCCATGCGTGGGTGCTTTTTTGGTGAATATTCAAACCTGCCTGCAAATGAAGGCTGTCTCACTTACTTTGTTGGCAGATGAAACCTGACTACCTCCCTAGAGCGAAAAAGCTAGCCTTCGCACTGATTACACCCTATTAGATTAAGAACAAATTAAGAACAATCCAGCTTCAGATTTTCGAAAAAAAAGGACAGTCAGTCTGAACTTAAATTTCCTGCTTCTTATAAAAAAGTGTACTTCCAAAAAAACTTTCTGTAACATCGTGTCACTGAACTCTCTCTTGTGGTTCCTCTGACTGAGTAATAAAACAATCCTATTTTCCAAATTCTATGTCCCAGAGAAACCTCAGAGTTTTGAGGAACTCGCATGATATGTGTTTGACCAACAGAGTGAGGCTGCCGGGGCATGCAGGGACACAAGAAAGACCTTGTTTGCACTTTATTTTGTCTCAAGAGTATTTCCACATATGTACATCTTCACAAAGACGTTTCTATTGAGATTAAGCTTTTGATTTCATAAGTTATTCCAGGGTCCTTAAATAACAGCTTTAAAATACAGTACTAATTGGATGTCTTGGTCTCAAACCACCATTTGCTAGGGTTTTGCGTCACACGTGTGGTGTCCAGAAAAAGTTACGGTTCCATTGCTATGAGCCTGAAGAAGGTTATTCAAAGCTGCAGTAGTTTTGAGGAAGGCCAGTGCATAAATTGACAAGATCATATGAAGGAATACGAATTTACCGTTTTTTGTTTGTTTTTTCCTTTTTTCCTGACAAAGCGTAGAGACCAAACCATTGATCAGTTAACTTAAATTCCAGTTCCAAGAAACTTACCGATTTCCTGGCTCTGATTCTTCAGATGTATTAGTGTTTAAGCTCGCTTTCAAAAGTAGTAAACTATGCCCCCAGCTGAGTTTCCCACTCTGCTACTAGCCTGGGGGCTTACGCTCAGGGAGACCTTTCCAGGAAGCACTCTTGAGCTTCTTTGTAACAATATCGTTTGGTTTTATTGCTAAGAATCGAATGTAAAGTATCTGACGGCAACAGAGTATTGCTAACTCTGTCTCAATTATATTCTTTCAAACTTATTGCTCCACTCGAGGAACATATCACTCAAGGAAACTCGTACCCCTTTAGGAAGAACCCTTTGGTTTTCGAGAAAAATCCACAGAAAATTCGCAAAAATCCTTTTGTTCTACGAAAATTAGTTCACTGCTTGGAAAGAGTGATACATCCTTCTTGTGATTTACTCTGATCTCGTGAAAGTGGAATCTACAACTCCAAGGAAAAGAGGAACACGCTCACCCTAGTCAACTCCTTGCTGACGCTTTTGATGTCACGCAAAAGCAGCTTTATCTGCGACGCCCGCAAGATTATGTTATTATGCAAAGTCTGGCAAATATCTTACTGGTTTATCAATGAAAATAATTTGCCCAACGAAATGACGCTTTCTTTATTAGCCGGATTATTCTTGCCCGTGAAATTACTTAAGTCCTTCTGTAGAGTACATCACTGCATTTTTGTGACAATTCATTGTTGTTAAAATGACACCTCGAAAGGTATTATGTCCCAGTTGATATTTCTGAACTTTAGAACATATGAAGTGTCAAGTGATTTTGATTGCTATGGCCAGGGTCATAATTTGTTAATGAAAGCCGGCCAAATTTGTGGTTTCTTTTTGCACATCCAATGTGTCAAAACCTATGTTTAGCTTTCGAGATCTTTATTAATAATCGCTTCTTTGTTCGAAATTTGATTTAGTGCTTTCTTGCATTTGAATTGTTTGAACTAAGCAGCTGAGAAGAGCTTAAACAACGAAAGATGAAAGAGCTACTCTTTGCGGAAAACATAGCAGAGTTTCAATGTAGTGCAGGACGAGGTGCAGGATCATAGACCGTGACCTGAAGACCAAAACCTTTAAATTGGTAGATAAAATGTCAACCAGAGACTAGAATCGTGGTTGTCTCACGTTGGAAGACAGCAAAGAATGACATGAAAAGTTTAAGTGCTACATCCTAATCCCGCCTTGCTTTATCGTTAAGAAAGTTTATCCAAGGATAGTTTTTGCAGTATTTCTCATTCGTGTTTAGGTACCAAATGATTGCAGCAATTTGTGTTCCAGCTATGGCAAAGAGAGTATTTCTTGTAAGCAAATCTATTCTCCTCACGTCCATTTGCCACATTACTGCATACGTTTATAAAGAGAAACAAAGATGCATTCTCATGATAATTGATTTTCTTCTTATAAGTGTTTCCAATCAGAAACCTTTTACAGCGAGGAAATTACGCAGAAAAAACGTCCCTTCGCTAAGTTGTTTAGCATTTTGATGAGGTTGGTCTGGCAGTTTTCTTGGGTTCAGCTGGTAACGAATGCTCATTTTTTGCAACAAGTATCCATTTGCGCCTAGTTTTGGCAGAAAAGTTCAGCACAGACCATTTAATGTCTCTTATGATTACAATCTTTGCTATTCTATTGGTATAAAAAGACTTGCAGTCCTACCCTACCTCTCCTCTCCCATCTGGACATTGGTTTTAAGAGCTGGTCAAACGAATAAAAGGTCATCGTTTACGATGTTTTTATGATGTTTTACGAAATTTATTTCTATTAATCATTTCTTAAAATATCTCTTTTTTTCTCATGTTTGATCAACAATATTTCGTTCGTTTGGCCACTCCTTGTAACACTTCTTTACTCGCGCAAGCGCAGTATATGACTCGGCAAATATAACGTCATAACTGTACGAAGCTTTGAGGCAGCGCTTGCCCATCGCAGAAGTTTAGACGTTTGTTTGATTCGTTGACCATGTCAAATATTGTCCAAAAAAATTAATAAAGATAAGTTGGATGATTTTTAAGGATGTTTCATTCGTTTGGCAATGCTTTTAGACAATGTCGATTTTATTGAACCTTCTCCACATCTACATTGGATTTGGTCACCGTTTCCTGATCGCCTCTAACAGAGGAAATCACGCATTTTTCCGAACCATTACAGCAGCTTTCTCCAACATTACCTGTTCCTGTTGATTTCAGTTTTTAAATGCTTCGTTCATTCGTCAGCTATAAATTAATATAAGAATATTGAGGCTTCAAATTTTGGGAAATTCAAATATTGAGCATGAATGATAGCCAAACTAGAGTTTTTCAAGCAAACAAGACAATCATGGCTTTAAAGTTTGAACTATGGTGATCATTTCTTCCTGCTGTCGTGGTTTTGCCTATTTTATGAGGTTGCCCCCATGATCCCCATAGCCCCCATGATCCCCATAACCCCCATGATCCCCATAGCCCCCATGACCCCAAAGACCCCAACCACTGTTAGAACGAATACAGTATCTGTTAGGCGTCTGTCAGGTGTATGCACATGTAGCCACGGTTTTTCTTTCTATATTTTTTCAACAACTTGCCCACACGTGACAATTTTTCGTAACCAAAGCGAAAAGACATTAGCAGGATAAACATCAAGTAAAATTGCTTATGCAACACTTAGCGGCGATTGGGCAGAAATAAATGTTGTAAGCTGTAAAACTAATCTGACATTGCTAATAAAATTATGTTGAGGAGATTACAGGGGAATGAGTGTTGCCACGAAAGTGTCGATTAAAATGCGTGTGAGTTGAACACTTGGATTAAACTCACGTTTTTAAGCGTCCTTGCACTCTTTTTTATAAGAACCAGTAAATTTAAGTTCAGGCTGACTGTTCTTAATTTTTTCGAAAATCTGAGGCTGGATTGTTCTTAATTTGTTCTTAAATTAAGAGGGTGTAAGCGGTGCTATTGCTAGCTTTTTCGCTCTAAGGAGGTGTTCAGGCCTCATTTGCCAACACAGTGAGTGAGACAGCCTTAATTTACTGACAAATCTGAATATTCACCGAAAAAGCACTCACACATCGCTAAAATTTTTTGCAGAAGCTCAGCCTCAGATTGTTCTTAATTTGTTCTTAACTTTTGACCAGTTTTGAGGCTCGTGTTCTTATAAAATTGTTCTTATAAAAAAAAGAGTGTATTTGTTTATTGACCCTGTGATCTCTATTGCTTTTTCGAACTAAGGCGAGCTTTTCACAAATATCTTTACAAGCTACAGAAGCTACAAAAAACGAATATATCTTTACTTGTGTACCCAGTTCTTTTGAGAATACGACCCCTTGACAGTTGCATTGCTGAAAAATGGTAATGTTTTTAGCAGGATGGATAGAAATCATTTTCTTAGAATTAAGAAGCAAACACTGTGCAACATGCATGGTTGTTTACGTACAGATCAGTACTGAAAGCTTAGTTTTGCATAACACGTTGAAAAACACAGCTAAATGACTATAGTCGCTTTCCCCTTTTGATCTGCAGCGATCACCAAAGCTTTCTTAATTTTTCGGAGTTCCAGAAGTGGTTTATCGGAAACTGAATTTTACAGCTTTGCGGATCGTTATAATGAGCAAAACCCGCATCCTTTCTTTTAACTTGTCACCATTAATTTGGGAGAAAATGAAGTACAGGATTAGGACATGATAATCATTTTAGAACTCATCTTTGCGTCGCCATGCACATATCCCCTAGAATACGAAGTAATACTCTTGTATTTTCTGTTAATTAGAAAATGAAAATCTTGCTGTAAGAACGACTTAATACTGATGTCTCACTGCCATAGCAATATATTCACATGTGAAAAGAGAAGAAATATGTATTGTTAAATTTACAGTATTTATAGCTCAAATTTCAGACGACATAACCACATCAATTCGGCATTGTGTCAAGTTAAAATGGCTGAACAAAGGAGTTTGATAGCACAGAACCCAGTTACTCTTGTATAGTAGTAAATGAACATGGAACGTTAGTGTTTAAAGAACCTGCTCATTTTGGCCGAGACTCGATGCTCTCCCATTTTTTGAATAATCTGAGGCTCCAGTGTTTTAAATGGTGTTCTTCCTTTAAAAGTGACTGTTCTACAACTGCAAACAACATATTGTTCACAAGACCTCTGAATAACATTTCTTCATGACATTTATATTGGCGAAGTTGATCGGCTGAAAAATCTTCTCCATTTTGCTAACATGAGAGTAAATTTACATACTGCCCCATAAAATCATGGGCATACCATGTCGTGAAGCTTTTTAGTGCGTTTTTTGATAAAATAATGCTATCAACTCGAGCCCCCCCCCCCCCCCCACATTTATTTCCACCGTCCTTGTCTTTTTTTTGGCCAATCGAGCTTGTTCTTTTGAAGTGTGTTCTTATAAAGAAATCAGGAGTGGATGTGCTATTTTTGTTTTTGGCTTTGGATGTCTTGAATGCTTTCGTTCTTAAAATTTCATTCTGTTGTTTCAGTTACACATGTTTTGGATATTTTGCCTTGCGCTGGTATCAACGACAGCTGGCTACTTAGGCAGTCGCTTTGACCCACGCTACTCACCATGCAGCGAAAGCTTGCCAGAGTCACAACGCTTGAGGAGAAACTGCTCGCCTCTCAAACCGATGTTGCTGCACTACCTCAAGAAATCAGTATGCAACGATGGCTCAGTGGCAGGGTGAGGATTCTGTTATTTTCTCCAGTACGATTTTAATCATGATTATTACCATGATTGTGGATCATTACTGTTTTTCAACAGTCATTGACCATCATCAACCAATCATCACCACTATGATTTTCATCGATAGTCGTGATCACCATCTTCTACATTTAAATTAACATCAACCATTATCAATCAGTCAATATCATCTTGATCAACATGATCATCACCAATCATCAGCATGATTATCAATCACTCGTTACCATCTTGATTATCATCAGCGCTATGATCACTATAATCATTATCACTCATCACCTTCATCAGTCGTCGTGAAGCATAGCAATATGCTTACATTACTTTTACAATAGTAATATAAAGCCTTTGATGTGTATTGATTCATTTTAATATAATTGCTATTTTAGATATTACCTCAGAAGAAGAAGTGGAAGCACAAACTGGCTTATATATTTAGAAGGTATGATATTCGAAGCACTCTCTGGTTTACTGAATAACTATAATAAAAACTGTCGAAACAAAGCTTTTAATTTGCGTGTACATCATACGCAGTGTACTCGTATCATTAAGCCCCTATTGTTGATATCTACTATTAGGGAAGTCTACTATTACCCTAAAAATTGTTTTTGCTAAACGAGCAACGTTTCAAGAAGTTGGTGATTCAAATTTTGAAATGTTAAGATTGTAATATTTATCGTATGTTCACTATCTATGTGGCCTGAGACTCTCACCTTTACTAACTCTCGTGACTCTCTTTTGTGGAGAAAGAATTCCAATCGTTATTCCTAAATTAGAAGATTACTCAAAATGAAATTGTGGCTGGATGAAGACAAGGGTAAATTGATGTCGTTTCAATTCAGTCCTGTAACTGCTTTAAAGTGACCTGTTTCTAATTCATATGCCTTGAGATAAGATCATATTTAATCAAGAGAGATGATGGTTTGAGTAACAACCTAGTTTGTTGGCAGGCCTAGAAACACAAACATACGACAATCATATCCTAATTTAGTTAAGAAATCAACTTAAGAAATCAGTGTAACTGTATTTGATAATTCATACGCCATTTCGTGGACACCAAGCCATTATACCCAGGGTTTAACCAGAACAAAGACGGACAGATATAAGCGGACTGTTAGACCTCAATCTGTCTGTGATAATCTGCATTGCAGATAAATCGATGTTCTACTTGTGTGTAGCAATGTCCTTTTATATTGAAGTTCATTCCAATCAGGAACATCAATATTCGGTTCGCTAAAACCCTTTAACAGTAACATTTTGGACATTAATGTCATCACCTTTTCACGAACTAAAGCATTTCCGGATTTTATTCGGACTACTATCGTATATCGTCATAAGGGTAAACAATCAACGCTATTTTCTTGAACCACGAAGTTTGTTTTGACTTGAAAAGCTTTTCAGGGAAGGGCAAAATTTTGGCATTCTATTGCAAACATTTTCATGTAAATTGGTTTTTATTTTCAAACTGAAATGTTTCTGCTTTTCATACATTTATTACTCCATGGATGCATCACCACACAAAAAGCTAAGAGATAAGCATAGCAATTTCTTCGAAGTGCACAAGATTCGTTTGCCACCTTCACACCCCTATTTCCGCTAGAATTCAACATAAGTGAACCTAGTGGGTCTTCTTTGCATGTTTCTCTTCTTGCTTCTTTATCCGTTTTTATTTCCCATCCGTTTTCTCATCCGTTCTTTTTTACGAATATTTCGACCCAATGTACAGGCAATTCGCTAGCTGGTATCCACTTTAGAAAACAAACTCCCTCTGAATGAAACAATCTGGATTCCTTGTTCTTTTGTTTTCAGGAGGAGGCTACTGCGTCAATAAGGAGACATGCGCCGAACGGCTGATTATGTCGAAATCCAAGAAGTTCTCTCTTGTTTCAATTCGCGGCTCTTCCAAAAAGAAATTTGGTATGTTCTTTTACCACGTGCAAAGTGGCCGCAATTATTGCCGTCTTTGATTGCCTATGGAAAGTATCTTCCACTAGGTAATATGTAATAGTAATTGCCTATTTGTCACTGAAAACTTGAATGAGAAGTTAGATGAAAGTGAAACAATGATTGAATTGATTCATCACTATCACTTAGTATTATCACTTGATCAGAACGAATGACATATATATGACCACATCACTCCTACTGTCGGCTGATACCTAATGGATTTTATTTTCATAGCAACTTGATTGATTTTCTCTTGCAGTGACGGGTATCCTATCCACACAGCTGAAGACGAATCCATTATGGTGGAACTCCAATCACGTGTAAGTGAGACGAATATTTCCTCTTGAAAATTCTCCATGCTCCCAAAGGATAGAATCAGCAATTAATTTAACTAGATTACATTTACTAGTCCAGAAAAATCAGAATTCATTCATTTTAGGCAGGACTTGCTACATTCTTACCTGATATTGATAAACCTTCAAAGGAAGTGTTTTTAAGCGACAAAAAAAAGAAATATTGATACAACTGAAAATTCTCCGTTGGCAAGATAACTGATTGTCATTGCGACTCATAAGCAAGTGAAGCGACAAAAAATCATCACTTAAGTCTAACCTTGCCGTTCTCCGTTCCATTCACTGATGGCTTTGATAAAATTGTAAGAAATATATTTCGATTTCACAGAAGAGATAATTATATTTTTCCAGTAGTGATGACAAATCCCTTTTAACATGTCGAATCAAACAATTTTCCTTCGGAGTCTTTATAAAATTTCAGAACATCATCATATATTGTCTGTGTAATATCACGCGAACATTTATATTTTTATAAAAATGAACAATATAAACATGAGAGTTTATGACCTATGCCTGAAATTTTAAGGCCGTTACAAAGTTTTACTGCAAATCTTAATGGGAGTTTTCTACCACTTCATGCAAAGATTTGGAAACTTAAAAAACTTGCTAAGTAAACGACAACGTTCTCATTTTTACCCCAGCCGGCATTCATCTTGCATTGTTTGTCTTAGTAGAAAATGCGACCAGAGCAGAGAATTTGCGCTAAAGAATTCTCAGCCCTAGCAATAGAGTAGCCCTTTCACTAAGTAGCCACAGGATAACCCTACTTTGCATTTAAATACGTCATTGGAAAAAAGATAGGATTAACCCAGAAAAAGGGTTTCCTTACTGCTAGGGGTAACCTAAGTAGTTCTGAGGTACCCTATCACAACGTGAACAGACCCTTATTTTTTACTTTGATTTCTGTAATCTTTCTCTGTAGAACCTTCACCGCTTTGGCATGTAAGCTTAGAATTTCTCAAGATGTGCTCAAATTTGTCCGCTTAATTATTGTTATCTGCATAATACCATGTAGCAGCTTTGTTTTATTCTTGTTAGGTCTGTATAAGATGACAATAAAACTTCTCATCTACAATTTTGTCTTCCACAGGTACATTCCATATTGCTCAAGTGATATTTGGACCGGCAACAAAACCGCGGATAAGAAAGGTAAGTCTCCTGCTTGCCGGCTTAATACTTCAATTTGCCTTGCTCATAAGCAGCATAAAAGCTAGCGACGGCGCTGGAAGAGACTGCAGAAGAAAATGAATAAATCAATATTTTACTATCCGATGATTTCATATTTTAAAAAGAGTTACTCAGTAAAATTGTAGATAGAATAAAATTGAAAATCGCAAAAAGCTACAAACCGAGCTATTTAGATGGCAACTTTGAGGCAATTTTGAGCTCTCCGTATACACTCTCCTCTCTGTATAGGCCTCCGTCTAAAAGCTGCCTACATTAGTAAGCCCCCGGGGGGTGCTAATTCTGGGATTCACGGTATTCTAACCGGGGATTCTTTCTTACTGAAAACTCTGTTTTACCAAAAGGATATTTTTCATACCTTATGACAGAGTAGCAATGTTAGCTTAGATGCAGACTTGCTGTTGCAGCTGGGGGCAGGAGCCAAACAAACTGCTATTCATCTTGAATATCATCGAAAATTTCTTACTATCGACATTTTAGTTTGGCTAGCATTCTGTTATTTGCATATCATTCCACCGCATTACTCGATTCAAGAATAAAGCGAATGATTTATTTCGAAAACGAAAATATCAATTATAGGCTTCATGGAATAATCTGTGATGAATGTACTGCTAGAGTTTCTTATTATGAACAATTTCAATTTAGGTGGATTCTCATTCCTTGGCGCTCGAATAATTGACGAGGTCGTCAGTGACTTGTATGTAAATAGAGGGTTAGACAAAGGCACAAACCTGACTTTGGCTGGTAGCAGGTATGTTATTTCATGCAACTAAAGTCAATAAACGGTTTCAGTGGAAAATAGGTATTGCGGGAGAAAAAATAAACTGGCAAAAAATCAATGCTAAGTCACTGGTGTAACTGGTGTGAGAGTAAGAACAGGTTGGGTTGGGGGTTTTGCACCTGATGAATAAACTCAATTCGATTAGTTTTAATTGATTGCTTCAATATGAGAAGTAAAATAAGTCTATGTCAAATTGTTGTGACTGAATTGCCAATTGTTATTAACAGCTTTTTCAAAAAGCCCAATTATTCTGAATTAAGAATTTTTGAACTTTAAAATTTCTTCATAGGTATTTCAATTCTCAAAAACTGCCATACATGCAAACTTTACGTGACTAAATATCCTGTCTACTTCCTTGAACTACCGAATATGCAGATGATACAAGTATTCAATTTTCTGAAGAATCCGACAGAACATTTCCCATTGCTCGACATATTCTTCAAATGTTCATTTGATTGCTACTCTTCCAATTTATAGCGCTGGTGGCACTGGGGTTATGCTCAATATCGACAGAGTTGCCGACAACCTGAAGGAAAAGGGCTCAAAGATTAAAGTCCAGGGCATTGTTGATTCAGGCTGGTTCTTGGACAATGATCTCATCAAATCTTTGAACTGTGGCTTGCCAAATGGACATTGCAAGCCCAGTGACGTCATCAAGGCAGCAATGAAGTTTTGGCATGCTGATTTGCCAGCGCGGTGCATCTCTGGCAAAAGTGTAGACAAGCATCATCTGTGTTTGTTTGGAGACAAGTTGTATCCTACACTGAAAAGTAAGTCTTGCTTCTGCATTTCTTTACCATGCGTTTTGTGATCAAATTATATATGCTACATTACATAAAGGGCTTCCATAGTTTTTATTAACCATGTATTCACTGTTAAGTTTAAAAATTTGAATGTAAATTTATCAGAGAATTTTTGTACGGGTTTTTCTTGGGGATAAACTTTGCCTGTGAGTCTCCGCTTGCACTCCCGCCAAACTCAAAAATCTGTCTATTGAATTTTTTCCAAGTGAAATAATTGCAAATGTTTTTCAGCTGACGGGTTATGAGAGGCCTACGATTGTAAGAAATTTTGTTCTTGCTATATCAGTCAGTACCAATTCCTGTTGAGGATCCTCTCTACTCTCTTAAAAGAGAATATGTACTTTATCAACAATAAATGCATGGATTCATTTACTACTTTGCGGTTGATCATAATAAACTGCACAATGTTGTGTGAAAATATTGAAAAGAATAGTTCCAGTTTTCTTGATATGATCTTCTTATTTACTTTGTTTAATTTTCATGTTTGGCATCTTCGCTTGAATTAACGTTTTTGTGAACCTTTGTTCCATCTAGGCCCAATTTTCGTCATTCAGTGGATTTACGACTTAGCCCAAATAAAGGAGGACAATCCAGAACTGGAGAGTAGCCTCCGCATGCTCATGAGAAAACAGTACGGTCCATATATGGCATATCTTGGAAAAAGAGTTCGAGAGTCCTTGAACATTGTCAAGTGAGTTATTTTGGCTGGGGTGATTGATTCTTTACAACCGTGATCTTTTTTTTATTTTGTTGGAGCAAGGTGGCCTAAGGACTGCATTCTTCAGTTTATTAATGTTGGTCACCACCCGAAATTTTCTCCACCGGCCCTTCCAAAACTCTTGTTTTTTGTTTGATATTGTTCCAGCCATTTTTAAACAATTTTTTTTGCTTTCAGGCACTTCTTCGCCCCATCCTGCCTCGGGCACACGATTTTGACCAGAGAGTGAGTTAAATTGTCTATTATTTATTGTTACTTTTTATATCAACGGCTATGCGGCTATGTGAAAAAAGAAACGTATATACGAAGGTAGAAACTACTGGAATATCATTGCTTTGTTCCTTCGAACGTCTTCTGATAAGCGCAGTCGATTGACTTTCATTTTCGATACTGATCACATGAATTGTTTGTTAGCGTTGCAAAAAAATCAAAGCAAGTAGAATTGATCACACGCAAAATCACGTGAAAATCAAACTAATATTAAGCGCTTTAAGCTACTTACATTTGAATGATAAGGGTCATTTCTCTTTTTACCCTCTCCTTAATAAATTACTTCTCTTTTTGAATGTTCCTCGCGTAGCAGTCTGCATCTTCCCTGAATTGTTTATGAAATTGAGGCTTGACAACAAGTGAAATCCCTAAACCCTCAAAGTAAAAAGGCCAAGGCCAAATGCTGAAACATTTACATGCATTTTTATGTACGAAACTGGCTATGCAAAAAGCGAGCCCGTTATGAATAAGAAATTAAGTTACCATATTTCTGATTGTCCGCAACCTACAAAATTGCTCGAAAATCTTTCTTTTTATGACAAAGTCGAAATGATGATTTTCACGATTAGGCCTCCCAAGTTTCCGGTTCAATTACTATAGATAATTCCAGATTAAGAAATATTTGTCACTTTTTTAAATTGATGTAACTTTTAATGTATTATTTTCTTTCTCGAACAGACAATGGCTGGGAACGCGGGTAGGACCTCGGACGCTTTTTGGAGCACTAGAGTGCTGGCTGTTGAAGAAACGCTCATCTTGCCAGTTTACCGACAAATGTCAAATGCCACATTGCAGTGACTCCTGCCCATACAAAATAGAAACACACAATGGGGATATCCCGATTCGAAGAATCACTGGTGATTTTAGTTTGTAAATTTTGGATGGCCTCCCCTTCCTGAGCAGACAGAAAGGGCAGAAGCAAATGCAACTTACTGTACGTTCGCAAGAAAGGAAGGAATTTCCCGTGCATTTACTTCATATAATCGTCTCGAACATACAATCGCGGTGAACTGACTACAAAGTTTTGACAAGAAGGCAAAATACTGATGCTGATATGTAGAGGCTATCAACACGCAGGAAACGAATTTTCCTGGCTTTTATGTCTTATTTGTGTGGAATATGTAAAAACAGTTTTTGTCTTTTATATCAATTTATTGTAACATGGTAATAGTACAGTATTTTATATCCTATTTATTAAATCTTGGCATATCTACTGTGGTAATTGGTCATAGAAAATTGAAGGCAATTCTTTCACAAATGTCTGCGTTACTGCAAGCAAGGGTGCTATGCCATTTTGACGTAAACTGGAAATGTTGTTTTGATGTTACAGGCACCACGGAGCAGGGGGGCTACCAGTGAAGCCTCTTTTTATACGGTTTTAGCCCCCCCCCCACTTTTTGTAGACCCCCACTTTTCTCAACGCTCGCGGTGAGATGATGTCTTCAAAAAAGAATGTGTTTATATGAAAACTGTTTTTGGAAATGACGGAAATCTCAGTTCGACTGCAGCCAGCAACAACAAGACTCAATGTGTCATGATAACGGAGGTTTTGCCTCAAAATTGAATAGGGTTGTTGCAATGAAGGCATTATAGACTCTAACTAAGAAAGTTTGGTGTTTTGTTAATGAATCCTTCTATATTTAACCATTGGAGTGGGAGACAAAGGGGTTGAGAGGACTGAAGCCCCCAAAACAGGCAAGATTCATTCATTTCAGGCTCCATTCGGACAGTGCTATCTTAATAGACCATCTCGGAGTTCGTGACGTCATGATGGAATTATATTGTTATATAGCTAGTTCCAATCCCTCAGATGAAGGCAACCAGCGAAAAATAACGTTATTCTATTTATTTGGCTGTGAAACCTCTTTAAAATAGAGGAAAAATAGTTTTAGAATTAAAAATCTGCATTTCGTTGATTAATGATGGACTTTGTTTGAGCAACTGGGGAATTAACAAATCTCGATGATATAGGCCGCCATTGTATTTATTGCGGTGTTGCCCCACTTGTGTCATGACGTCGTGAACTCCAAGATGGTATATGAAGCAACGTGAAGCATCCACTACGCCAGTGCAGGTAGGCCAAGGGAGCTAAATTATTGATCAACCTGTCAGAAGCTTTTGTTAAATGAAATTATTGGCCATATTTTGAGATTCGGAAACTTGGCTTGCAGCAAGGTTTTTCAGAATGCTCGTCTTTAAACTAGTATTCACATTTTCGTTATAGTCTCGTAAAAGGAAACGAGGCTGTTTAATATCATAATGATGTATCACCAATGATATATGGAAGCGCTAAAGGCGCTAGATGTCTAACTCACAGGTACGCTGTGAGGCAAATTTGTTTACTTCTGCCATTTTGAATAAGGGCAAAGCTTACTCCATACTGAACCCTTATAAATTTGGTAAAAGTAAGGATTGATTTCGTTCACTTCTCTTTCGAATATCGATGTGAAATTTGGTGAGTGGCCTTATACTGCACTTAAATTTATGAATTGATGTTAATTTTGGAAATATAAGCCGTCATTCGCAAATTCCAAGTATTTACAGTCGCGGTGCTTGCTGTGGTCCAGAGTGCAAAGCATTTTTTGTGCGCGGGGAATTATTTTCTGTCGCTTACGCTTGCGCGGGAGAAAAATCATGTTGCAAAGTAACAGGTTTTAAAGCTGCAGAATTTCATTTTTAAATAGCATTTTGAGGCTCGAGATTAGGCTTTGGGCGGAATTCGCACGAAATTCCATGTTCCAACTGCGCGGTTAATTCTAAATTTGCAAAAATGCGCGGACGGGAACGCATTCCCCGCACTTACCCATACTTTGCAGTCTGGGCTGTGGTGTTTTCTGTATCGTCGAAATTCCAGAAAATATTAATTGGTCTGTCTTAAAACGGATCCAGCAACACTTTTTAGCTACTGAATGCATTATTTTCTTAACACATTTGTACAAAGATGTGATTTAGTTACTTTTTCTTTCTTGGTTAACAGAAACAGCTATGAAATATCTAGGCCTTACTCTAGAAAAAGCCGAAAATAGGTCATAATTCAAGGCTTGGATTTCAATAACAGAATTTAAATATAGCAACGAATTTTTTAAATTTGATACAATTATTAGACTATTTCAAAACCACACTCGTTGCTTGTAATTATTTTTCAGCACAGTGTGTCCCTCCCCCGTATCTTTAGCCCTATAAAATACCTTCGAGGTACATTCTCACGACAAAGATTACTAATTTGGCCTTATCAAGAAGAAATAAATTTAATTCATATCAAATTTCATTTCTACAAATTTGACAAACTAAATATAAACAATTCGCACTTTCCTTCTCATGCCATATTAGGTTCTAAACGACTGACAGAAAAATTCAAGAATTATATATTTAAAATGGTCTATATTATAAGATAATAGACTCAAAAAGTTCTTTCTAATTTGTATGAAGATAAAAATTGCAACAACATACTTTTTCAACTAATAAAAACACCACAGGCCACTGCTATTTTTCCACCGTAACTGCGTAAACTAAAAGAGCCAAATTTTCTAAAATTCTGTTTAAAAACCCCAAAAAATTGTTATTTGTTGTTGATTTATATCTCCTCTAACTACCTGCATCAGAAAAGACACTGAAAAAGTTGCGAGCCACGAGAAAATCATTCATTAAAACAAGCAATTTTCCATACTGACTACTTAAAATGGCGGAAGTAAACAAATTTGCTTCACTCGGCAGTACGCAGCTTCACCCGAGTTAGGCATCTAGCGCCTTTGGCGCTTCTATATCATTGTGTATCACTTGATCAATTCGGAAAGAGGTTCATTAAGCATTCAACGGGTGTTCACTCGTGCGATCAAGTAGCCATTGAATCTCAGAGGTAGAAGCAAACTAAATCACATTTAAAAAAATTTATTCTATAATCAAAAGTCAAGAATAAAAATAATTGCAATTTTCTTTATTTTCATTTAGGTACTTTACCTTTAAATATTTTGACAATCAGAGTTGAATCGGGAACGTCAAACAAATCGATGTGAAAGAAGGTGAATAACAGGTATGTTCTCGTATCGTAGTAAATCTATGCGTGATATAGCTGTCGTAACTAGGAGGCCGATAGCAAGCGGCACAGTGTACAGCTCGCAGTCAAGAATACTCCAAAACTTTTTTAGGCCCAAAATCATAGATAGTTTTATAGCCTCCAATAAACCTCTGTAACAAGAGTTCTATGTGAACTTGCAACATAATCAGGACAAGATTCATCATGGACTAGAGTTGATTTTGCATTTATTTGAAGGAGAACGTTGTTTCTATATAAATAAGTCATGATTTGTTTCTCAATGAAGACTATCCTTTCATTTGAAGTGACGTGGTCAATGAGCCTCATCCCCCAACATTTTAGCAAACTTACACATAGTTTGTGCAAAAGAAAAGAGCTACCAACTTATTTTCAAATCGCATTCTACCTACCAATTCTTTCAAAGCTAAGAAGTTGATAGCAATAAAAATATCATGTATCAAAGATGGAGAAACAATTATTGTTTATGGTTTTATCAGGCAGAAAATCTAAAACATATAGATTTTTGAAAACTAGAAATGAGTTCAAAAGAAACTGTGACTATAGCGTTTAATGAGAAAATTGTAACTTTCTAGACAAATTTTAAGGTTATCGTTGCCTTATTATGGTGACAATGTACAGATAGTTGACGCATTATCGAAATGTTATTCTCTTTCAGAGCATCAACAGAGAGGCTGATGAAATGGCTTTGCATAAGGTGGGTTTGAAAGCTCTTAAATGCACTATATATGCCAAATCAAATAAATGTACGACCGTTTATACTATCATGACAAGAAATGTAATAATTAATTGTGGTTTCCATCTTGGATTTCTGTACCAACTTAATTTGAATCTTTCCCTTATTCCCAAAGACTGGTATACAATTTTTGTTTGAGTGCAGCCCTGATAAATAAGTGTAATAACAGCCATATTTTACCAAATGAAAGTATTTTGCATATGCCCCTGGTATCTTGGTCCTTGCTTATTTCCTTTTTGTATATTGGATTCAATAATTTTTCCAACAAGGAGAGGGGTGTGCACATAGATATTCGGTGGATCAGTTTGAGGAATATCAGTTTTTCTAAACGTTATACCTAAAAATACCAGAATGCTATTTCCTTCTTTTTCGGGATCCAAAATTGCATCCCGAGAAATACAAAATCGTGCAAACCAAAACCTGAAAGTCTGATACTTCTGCTTTTGTTTACTTTTTATTGTTGTTAGAAGAGCTATACCAATTTTGAAAAAAACGAAACTGTTCAGGTCCTTCCTTCAATTGTTTCGGCTTTCGCTTTTCTCCCCGCTCGCCATCAACATAAAGTTTTCTGTTCGCCTTTCCGAAGCGGCCGCTGGGAAGGAGCTTTTTACAACTACAGCAACAATTTTCAAACACTCCCGCCATTTTCATTTTGGTAATGCCAGGTCTTCTGTGTTGTGAGACGTAAGTTTGATTTACTTGCATCACATTTGTTTACAACTGAATGATTCAGCAGCTGTTCAGGACTTTGCCTACATTCGTATTTCCAGATAGAGCTATAATTTAGGCATCTCCCTTTACACGCAAATCACTTGCTAATGATGATACGGCCTACGTCTGCTGTTGATGGAAAACGATGATGGTCAACGGCCTTGTCCTATGTCTACTGAACTTAGGTTCATCTTAAAAAAAAAAATGCTGAAAAAATTTTCCGGCTTCACTATTCCTTAGAATTTTTTTAGGCCCGAATATATTTGTAGAGTATTCTTATTTTTCAAACCTGATATGGTTCAGGGGAACACCATCCGCTGTCGAATAGAAATCATGCTTTTTGAAAACGAAATGTGTCAGTCCTACCATTCTCGATTATAAACCTCACAAATTAGACAACTGTTGTAATAATGAGACAAAAATAAGCAAGCTAAGAGGCTGTGCAATACTCTTATACTATTCTTTAAAATTGGATGATTCTTATCCTTAATATTCTTATAAACAAGATTCATAAATGTGAGAGTCTAATTGAATTTCCAAACGAATGTCGCACGCTAAATAGCGCAACCAATTTGTTTGTGGCATGGTATAAATATTCTTTTCCAGTTACTTTATCGTATTAAACAACGTGTGAAACTAAAATTTGCAGTTTATAACCGACAATCTCTGCATCAAAGTGTGTTGACAGATCGGCCTATTCTATGCTCAAAGTTTTTGCACTGGTTCAAAAAATTGAGTAATAAGGACAGTGTTGTAGACAATATGGTCATCAAAATGTGAACTACTTTAGCAAAGTCATTGGATGTCAGTTTGTCATTCAGAAACCAGTAATATAAATATAACTTTTGAGTAGAATATTTCTTTAAAAAAGACAATTATTGCTTTGACTTTTTAAAAGTCAAAAATGTTTCATCAGAAATTTTTGCAGCAGGTTTTGCTAAATATGATAAGTATCATTTTATGTACATTTTGCACAATTTTCCAGCCAAAAAGTAATCTTACAACTTTTAATGTAATTTTTTTAAGTTATTTGGATTTTGCTTAAAAGGGAATTATGAGCAGAGCTGATATACTTCAGCAGTGCAGATTGCGAAATACTTGTGCAACTTTCAAATACTTCAGATCTAGCAGCCACCATATTTTAATGCATATATACATTGCAGGTTGCAAAGGAAGGAGATTTAGCTCTCTTGAAAAGTGAAATTGAAGATCTCAGAGATAATGTTGCTGAAGAAGAAGATATTAGTAAAGTGCTTGGTGTAACTGATGCACATCATTTGACTCCTCTTCACTATGCTGTCAAATATCAGCATGTGGATATTGTCAGAATCCTCTTGAGAAATGGAGCAGGTATGCTCGCAATTTATTCAACACACACCTTGCATTCATTGGTTTATTTTTATACAGACTGATAAAAATATAATACATTGCAAAAAACATCACTTGCAGAGAATTTCAAGGCAATTCTACTAGGACATACCAAACAGGGCTATTTCTACCCAAGGGCATTAAGAAAGAAGAAATTGTTTCTTGAATTTCATGCATACATACGGTGCATAGAGATAAGGTAGTGGCATTTGGCAAATCTTGGAATGATATTAAATCAACCAGTTTTATGGATAAACTGTAAAATGTCATTGATCTTTTTCACCATACAATAAATTTTCCTCATTAGAACCTGGCTTGAAAGATTTTGTATATCCAAATGGTGACAGTAGTGGATAGATTCTAGCAGAAGGTCATATCAAGTATTTTGGTTTTGTGAAATCAGTCTACAATTTAAAACTTTGTTTTATCATTTGGATAAAGCAATTTTTGATGTCAAATTTGAAGATATTTTTCCTGCATTTTTAAACAAGCAGCCTCAAAATGCCTGAAACTATTTTTAAATGATTATCTTTTGATATAAAGTTTTGATCTTCATGTTCAACAGATGTAAATGTAAAAGGTGAAAATGGAACAACTTGTCTTCACTTTGGTGCAAGATATTTTGACTTAGAGGATCCAAAAGCAGGTAAGTGGTTTTTAAGACAAGACACTCTCAATTTAAGGTTACCAGTTTTATATCATTTTTTCTTTTGCCGTGGTTTTATTTCTTATACTTGCAGCAAAATTCTGTATAGAGTGTTGGTATTAGGTGCTATACCAAAAATTCTCGAATTAGCCCCCTGGGGGCTTGTTTATTTTTGATATTTTTGGATGGTTGATCAGTTTGAGGATTTACGGCATAATAGGTTTTAATTACTTATTGATTAATGATACCTAAAGGCAAAGTGGAGGTTACTTGAAATGAAGTGGGCAGTCTTTATTCTTTGTTGCATTTTCAGTGAAACTAGAAATGGTGTTGACAAATATAATAGTTGATCTAATTAAATAATAAGATGAACTTTAATTAACATTTGACATAACATTTTATGTGCAAGTTTTTGCCAACATTACGTTTCTTGAGATGTGTTGATAGAAGATTAATTTTTCCATCTTTGTTAGGTGAAGAGATTCTTGACCTACTGCTGGCAGCTAAAGGTGTCAATGTCAATGCTGCAGATAATGACATGGCAACTCCGTTGCATTATGCTTGTCTTAAGAACAACTACAAAGCTGTCCGAAAGTTTCTAAATGCAAAAAACATCTATTTAGAGGTATAGTTAATTTAGTTCATTTAATACAAATCTGATTTCACATCACTCTCTGATTTTGCATTTTTCCATTTGCAATATTGTCTTTTCAATTTTTGCATCAATTTATTTGATTAATTTACAGTAGGTTTGGGCAGTATTGAAAAAGAATTGCAACTTTCCTTCTGATCTCAAATAAATTCATTTTTATTTTTCATTTCCATTTTTATTGCATTTTCTCAGATTACTTTTAAATGTTGGTTCAGGCTTTTGTGGGAAAAATAGAGCAGGCATGCTAAGCACCGCACACCTGAAAACATCCAGGCGTGTGGTGGCGTGTGACATTTTTTTGCAAAATTTTATTGTAATCATACTATTTCTAAGCAGAAATTGCCAAGACGACAATAATGACAGCAATAGATTTGATGAAAATTTCAAACAAACAAAATTTGATAAAAAATAGGTTTGATTAAAACTTTAATTTCAACAAAAAACATGTTTTTTGGAAGACTTCTTTCTGTAGGCAAGTTTCTACACGTGTATCTGGTACATATTTTTCATCGTCTTCTTTTGGACTCTTATTCTAACGTTTTACGATCTAAGGAGTGTTAGATGAAAAAGTTTTTAGTCAATATGTTATAAAATATTTGCTTTTTTCAAAGCCATTTTCATGAAATTATTTAATATATCAGCAAAAAACGGCACTACAAGTACAGACAAATGTTTGCCATGTCATGAGAAGTTTTCATCAGCTTCAATAACGAATCATTAGTAGAATCAAAGAGGGCTTTGCATTCATCTGGTTCATCTGGTTCAACAAAAGATCCACGTTAAGGATTCATTTTATATGTTTATCAGTGTTTCAAAGCACATCCCTCCACTTCCACAAGTTTGAACAACATTTCAAATTTCAGTCAAGAGATAGATGGGAATCGACACCATTACAAGCAGCTTGCTCTGTGGGCTCTATTGCTATTGTGAAACGGTTGCTGAAGAGCGGAGCACATGTGGATGTCATAAACGAAGCACACAATTGTCCCTTGCATCTTGCCTGCTCTGGTGGACACGAAGATGTAAGTTTTCATTTTTAACATCGCAATTTCACAGAATGACTCGCTCAGTAAAAATAACAACTACTTTTTTATGAATAAAGATCTGTCCATTTTTATTATCAATTTTATGATTTAGCCACCTTGCATTCACATAGAATTTTGTTTCGGTAAGAAAAATTATCACCACAAACCTCTATGTAAAGTATGTGTCTTAAAATTTCCAAAAAATCCTTATTTTGTCGTCCTTTTCTACAACCGCATCTTCTATGACGAGTGTTTTCTGAAACAACATATTGAATACATTAAGGCTAACGGCAAGGTAATATTTCTAGAGTTGATCATACACAACAGTCTTGGTAAATCCCCAAGTATGATTGATCATTTCAGATGCAAATTCGCCAATCTTTTGTCGAGTTCTCTTTTCTGTGATGTAGCAATGGCTAATTTGTTCTCATCGATTGAACATCGTTTACCAGGCTCTGCTTATGATCAGGTAATCATAGGTTCGAATTATTTGGTAACCTTTTTTTCATTCGAGGTTGTGATTGAGATTTTTGACCAAACCGAAAGACTTTATGGATACAGCTCCCTGTCAAAAATGATTTGTTCCCAAAACAGAGAAGGTCAAACCCCTTTGCACGTGGCTGTACTTGCAAGTCACTTTCATATCATCAAGATTCTATTGGAACGTGGTGCAAGTGTCAATCAAATAATGGCCGAAGGGGAAACTGCATTGCACATTGCGGCAGTGACTGGGCACTTGGCAATTACCCGGTTGCTGCTTTCGCATGAAGGGATGATTGATGCAAAGAACGACGAGGGCAGAACGCCTCTTCACAAAGCAGCTGCATTTGGAAAGTCCAATGTTGTAGAGCTGCTTCTTGAAAGGTGAGACGTTTGCGCACATCCGACTTTGCTTTGAGTTTCTTCGCAATCATTTATCAGCCTAGGCTAGTGGTAGATACTGACGCGTGAATCACAGAGCCAAATATAAAACAGGACGGGGAGGGGGGGTTGACATTTAAAGTATTACTGGTCATTAAAACAGAGCAAACAACTCTTTGTTGCTTTTTTCACCCTTGTTGCCCAGAAATATCAAGAAATGGGACTGTTTGTACTTTAGCTGAAAGGTAATGTTGCTCAACAGCTGCTTAGTGAGGTACTCTATATTTCTGTGTTTCTTGTATGCAATTTTATTTTCAAGTATTCTCTCGAAACCGTCATTACTGTGTTGAAAGATAATTTTTTCATGTCACCTTCAGTGTATATCAACAGGCAGAATTTACTGCCATGCGGTTAAATCTCTCCGTTAATGTACTTATTTTACTTGTTATTTGTTCCCTTGAAGCCTTGCTTCTCTTAGACACCTATACCATTAAATTTGTCATTTCGCTTGTGTTGATATACAATATTCGACATATGCAAAATGAAATCTTACTTAAAATTGTATTTCTAGAGGGGCCAGTGTAAACATTCAAGGACGGTTTAAAGTGACTGCCTTGATGCTTGCAGCTAGCTCAAACTATCCTTCAATTGTGGCCTTACTCTTGCACAAAGAAGCCAACATTGCAGGGAAGGACTTTGAAGGGAGGACGGCTTTGCACCTTGCAGCCGCGGGAAATTCAGTGGAAGCAATTAAGGTACTCTGTTTCAAGGCTATCGTTTGTATCTTAACTTAAAGCAACTTGGGTGGATGATTTCATTTCATTTTACAGTATTGAAAGACCAATCCCTTTTTACTTTAAAGTAATTGCAACACTAGACCCTTCAGGGCTGCTAAAAAACAGCTATTGAGAAAACTGGGATAAACGTTGATTTTTAATGTACAATCTGCTATTACAAAAAACGACACTTTAAAATAACATTTTGATGGTCATTGTTGCTCTTTAAGATATGAAGTTTGGTATGATGTTAAAAAATGACACTGGATGATAAATTTTTTTCAATTGCTAAAGCTGTTCCACAGCTACGCTCCTCTAATTATGAAGGACATCTAGAGAGTTTGGTCTTGAATAGAGGAATTTTTAGATCTGTGCTGCAGTTGCGATCTCTTTTTTTTTCTTACTGCTATTTAGGCTCTGTTCTTAAACGATTTCAAGACCTTGTTCTTATTAAACATTTGTATATTCCCAATGCCATTTTTGAAGATGGGATTAAAGATGGGACAAAATAGCAGACAATTTTTTCTTCTGACACACTTTAGAGTACTAACGTTGGATAGTGACCGAAAGTAAGCAGAAATCTTCAAATTCTGTGATACCAAAAGCATATCTTTTATCTATATTGTCCGTGTTCCCATTTCTGCTCCCCCCTCTATAGTGAATTGTTTAAACCATTGAGCTGCTCCATAATGATTTGCAAGCTTTTTGAGGAAGCATTTAATACATGGCAGCAAGGTATAATCTGCCCTCTTCAGTGATGCATAAGTTTTAACTAAATGATTATTCTAATGATGTTGGAAATTGTTGAAATGGCACTAATTTTGTTTTGCTACAAAGTATTAAACGCCCTGCAACCTTTTTTCAGGTTCTTCTTGAAGACAAACGTGCCTCGTCGATTTTGAACGAACAAGACAAAGATGGGAACACTGCCCTGCACATATCATGTGTGAAAGGTTTTGATGAAATCACGAAGATCCTCCTTTCAGCTAATGTTGACGTCACACCGAGAAACAACTTGGAACAAACTCCTGCCCACATGGCTGCGCTTTTCGGAAGATCAGAGTGAGTTGTTTAGCAGAGAGCGATATTTGGCTATTTGACTTGATGCAACATGGTGAAGTGATAAAGTCACCAAATCATTCTGGGGAAAAATGTCATTTGGGGGAAAGTCTGAATTTGAGCGAAATGATAAACGTGTGCTGGTTAAAATTCGTTTGTGTATCGAGCGGCCAGCCTCAGTTACATCTTGACAAGTGACACCTTCCCTCGATGCACTCAAACGGCCATCAAATGATGAAATCAATGTACTGAGCTAGAGCAAATGTTATCTTTGGTTTCGCTTCTTTTTCTTTGTCTAACTAACTAGAAATGATTGTGATTAAATATTATTACCACTATATTGTTCTTTGTTGAATCTGAAATTTTTTATGTGTGTTAATGTCACAAAATGAATTGAAAATAAAGAGAAGATATAATTTTTGGAATGGCCTAAAAGTTAAATCTTGTAATTTGCTAAGAATCATCATGTTTTGTCGAAACTTTTTGCGTAATTTATCGTATTTTTGTATTAACCCTTTATCTTGACTATGTAGTATGCAACCGTATTTGTTACTGATCATGTCTCTATTGTTGTTACCTCTTGCATTAAACAGCGTTGTGGAAGATCTTTTGGAAAAGGACGCCTCCACCATCAATGACATTGACAAACAGGGCAATGCCGCTCTGCACTTAGCTGCGGAAAAAGGGCACACAGGTACAATTAAGGTAATCATTCTAAGTGATTTAAGTTTCAGTAATTGGCTGCCTATTTTTTTTCTAAGAACGCTTTGCTTTTATCTCTTATTTCGCTCGCGCGTATATTTCCGATAAGAGAAAGTATCTAAGTTAGCTAGTATAGTACTGACTATGACGTCATCATCATTTAAATACCGCTGTTCTTTTGCATGAGTCTTGACTTAATACAAGTTGCAATAGACAGCCCTGCCTGTAAGGGAGCTTAAACAGATGATTCAAGTTTAAAAACAAACCATTTAATGAGTTTTATCTGTCATTTTTCTCAAGGTGCTTCTAAATGCTGGCGCATCTATCAACGACAGAAACACAGACCTTCTCACTCCTTTGGACTGCGCTGCGAGGGCGGGTCAGATGGACGCCGCCAAAACACTGTTAAATGCAAAAGCGTCAGTCGACCCGATGCATAAGCATGGAATGACGCCATTGTTACATGCCAGTATCCATGGGCACGGCAAAATGGTAGAGCTGCTTTTGCAAGTTTGTGATATATCACTCACAGATCGGAGTGGAAGAAATTGTTTGGACTTGGCCATTGATCACAATAGAAAGTACGTTTTATGCTGGATCACTCAATATGCCTGTGAATGTTTATCATTTTTAGCGATTAGACATTATCCTGCACTCGGATTTTTGAATAACTTTGCTTGTTCGTCATTGTAGATATTCTAAAACCATATGCAAGCAATCTTTGGTGGCAAAAGTTTTAAAAATGTCTTCGAATAATCATACATTTGAAGATATAGTATGACTTTTGTCTGGCGCTCTTCAGAGTTGAAATCGTCAGAATAGTAATCGTAAATGTCAATTTATATGAATGTCGAAAATATACTGATTTCTCATTTCTCCAGCTTGTAGATTCTAAACGTCTCTTTATCCTACAAAACACCTTTATCTACGATCAAGTGCCTCAAGATTCCAACCCTCAACCTCCTCCCCCAACATCCTCTGATCTATTTCTCTAATTATTTTTGAAATGCTAATGAAAAAGGTGAGCCGTAGCGTTCTGCTATATATTCATACAATCCGACATATTTTCAACATTTGTCTAAGCAGCTGTTTCAGAAAGATGGTATCCTACATACTCTCTCCGCCCTTTCTTATTTTGATTCATGGGTGCAAATTTCTCCCTTATTCTTCCTATCGAAAACGAGAAATCTGGTCAAGTCCTTTGGAACCTTTGAAACTGGTACCAAGTATCCCCAGTGGGGTGATTCATGATCATTAGAACCAAGGCAGCTTATCTCACTATTTATTAGATCTCACTATTTACAAATCGACTCGCTATTTATTGAATCTTCTCGTCGACGCCAACTCTTCCCTGTAAACGTTTTATGGAACACGTTTAGTCGTATAAATTATCCAAAACAATGAAAATTGCATCAGCTTTGGACAAATTCAGCAATGGACATTAGGCCACATAAAATGCAAGCATTAATTTCTTGCTTAAAGTTCTTCTCCTTTATTAAGATTGTTTTTATTTTGCACGGCTTCAGAGATGCAGCGATGGCCATATTAAGTCACAGAGACTGGAAAATGGCGATGAGGAACAAAACGATCGAAGAAAGGACCATTTCGACGCCGATGCGAAAGCTGATAAAAAAGTTGCCTGGTAACTGTTTGATGAATATGATTTGTGGCTTTGATTATAGTCTATTAAAAGACTCGAACGCTTTGATTTCCAGTAAGACTATTTGCACCTTGCCGAGGCTACATGAAAATTGCTGACTAGCTGTTTTGTGATTGAATGTCGCTAGGTACTTAATGTAGAACGTACTGTCCATTATGCTTCTCAATCAGTTATTTCAAATTGTGTTTTTAGTTAGCTAGATTCAAGATTTTAAGAATTATAGTTTCCTCTAGTTTAGAGATTCGGTTTTTGTTTTATTTTCAAGATAGCTTAAATTAATGATAAATGTTGCATCATTTTCACTTTCTGTTCAACATTTCTGAGCAAAACTACGTCTCTTCAAAGAAAATTTATCGAATGCTTAATAATTATGATAATAATTACTTAGGTTGGCGTTGTAAACGACTTGGCTAATAACAACCAACCACTGTTGATACAAAAACAATAATTAGATTGAAACACCAAATATTCCCTAGATTTTTTTTGATTGATGGAGGGACAAGTATTTTGGGAAATCCTGACATATTTCTTTTGAAACAAAGACCGGAACCAGGACTAAGCATGCCATTTTTCTTTGTCAGTTACTCGAAGGTACAATCACTTCCAAAAGTCTTGGAACACTAACGTCAGTTTTCAAAGGAAAATCCCCTTAAGAACGATGTTGATTTACTATAGAAAAAAGGAAGGGGTTGTAGAGTACACTTTTTCTTGTGGATTGTTGGATATTTTTCTATACTTTCAACATTGTTTTTTGGAGGAAAGGGGGGCGGAAGTGGTAGTATTCGGGAAAACAAATGAAAAATTGAAAAGGAAAGCGCAAAGTGTTGGGTGTTTCAAGTAATTTTGGCAGTGATTGTATGTATTGCGTGTGCTTTTGGGGGAATGGTAAATCACTCACAGTCAAACATGATTTTCTTGCAGAGGTGGGCTCCTTCGCATTGAACCGGTGTCTGCGACAAAGCGAATCCTTGCCGCCCGACCACCCCGATTACCACATTACCCTCGAATACGAATTCTTAGATGACGTATTCAACGACTGGCCCATGGATGCTGTCAGATTAGACAACGATGAAGGAAAGGGGCGTGGCGATTTGCTTACGAGGGAAGAAATCGCCAGGCAGCTCAGAAAGAAGAAAAATCATACTCTGTCCGTTATGGTATGTTTTTTTTCTTGTTTTTATCTCTTTGGATTATGTCTGATTTGGGTTATCTTGTTTCGATTGCCAATAGACTCATCAGAACACGTGAGGCTGCATTTTAATCACTTTGGCTTTTCTTTTTATTCGTTGGATTTCCTGCAATAAGAATCATCACATTGTTCTTTCATACTGAATATATTTTATTCTTCTTTTCTCAGCAAATAATTTTGTCTTTCACCTTTTGCAATGTATGGTTTTGGTATAGTTTATTTTTCACAACCGACGTAGCATCCTAATGCCAGGCAAAACGGTTGAACATCTTGTTGTTTCTTCGATCAAGAATCTTGATATCAGGAGTCTGTTTTATTTATTTATTGAAATGTTTGACCGTATTTTTCTCACTAAAATTTGCGTTATTTTCACTATACACATGGTATGAAATTTTCTGGGATGAGGTCATATTTACTTTCACCACTTAGTTGATATCTTCCAAACCATTAAGAGCCCATAGACAGGCAAAATATTGTTATTTAGACAGAACTGTTGACTATATAGACAGATGACTATTGCAATAGAAAAATATCGTATAGCGATATTAGCATGAATATCGAAACAGACATCTTAATCACCAGCATTGGCTATACCAAACGTCTAAATATTGAACTGACCCTGGTCACTTATACCTTGGGCCTCATCAACATGGCCACGTTTTCTGTGCTTTCCCCCTGCTTATTGCCATGCAGTTTCATAATGTTTTTTTCACTCACTGATTGAAAAAAGTCAACGTACTTATACTAATTAAGATCAAGAGACTAATTACTTGATAAAGAAATTACGAAAAAGGTATATATCAATGAATACGCCGTACCATAGCGATGCGAAAGCCTCGTTACAAAAGACTGCCGTTTAAAGTTTTCGCATTTTACTCATTCTGCAAACCACTGTTTTACTGCAATTCAGAATTATGACGTCATCTTGCTTTCTTTCAGGCTGAGAACAAGCGCGAAGAGTTACTTAGTCATCCGCTGGTCACCAATTTGCTGGCTTGGAAATGGAATCTATTTTCTGGACATTTATATTACTTAAAACTATTTTTATACTTTGTTTTCTTGTTTTTTCTCACTGGCTACGTTTTGCATACTGCACCGATGAGGCAGCCGTTTAGAAACGAAAATTGTCAAATCAACATGAATAAACTTAAGAACGATTTTTTTGACATCATCTTCATTAGAATTGGAACAGTTGTGATCGTTGGATTGGCACTTCTTCATCTCATTTTCGAGGTACGATGAGAGTTACATTTTTTCATTGTTTTTTGAAATTGTGATGTTTGCAATTATGTTTACAAATCTAAAAATAAATATGATATTCACATGTAATGATATTTACGCTATATAGTGTAGAGAACAGGACGGTTCTAAGTTGCTACTACGAATTTCAAAATATTTAAATAATTATTCATAAATTCAATTGGATAAGGAAAATTTGGGACTGCGTTTGTGAAAAATGACCTAAAGTTGTACAGTTCAGTGGTACATTTGTTAAATGGATACCTTAAGGATATCTCCATAAATACGGACAAATAGTTTTGCCTTAGAATTTCTTACCATCTCTGGGAAGAAACGTCGTACTAGTCCTACTGGGTTCCGCCTTCAAATGTCCTTCTATTATTTCTATGTAATAATTGGTCACTTGCCGCGCGAGTTGTGTCAGCAGACATTTTAAATTGACTCTGACCTAATGCTCAAAACAGTGTTTCCACTTTCCATAAATGAGATTTCCTTGTTTTTCTTATTTGTTGATCACGTCATCTTGGGTTACACTCGCTGGTTTCGTGTAAGTCATGATATCAATTAATCGACCTTCAGTGCAGCGTCCTGTTTCATACGCGATAATTGTTTTCTATCAGCTCAGGCCAAATAATCATCGCACCTCCACTCGTTTTTTAGCTTTTAACATTTGTTGGAGAGTCATCATGAATTGTATAATAAGAAAAACTGTAAACAGAATATTGCAATCTTAGTCAATTGTTCATTATCATTTTGTTTCTTCCTCTCCTTCAGCTCGTGCAATTAATTGCCCAGAAGTTGGATTACATATCCTTCGAAAATGCAATTGAAATCCTCGTTTATTTGCTGGCGATTGTCAATGTGTCCGATGACGTCATCAGCCTGCCTGTGACCCTTTCGTGAGTACTCTCCACCTTATACTGTGAACACTATGAATCGTAGTCTCTCTCTCTTTACGCTCTACTTTGATACTCTGACTTAATGCTTATACGACATCATTGGGTCATTACCACAAGATTTAGTTGAAAGACTTTGTGTATCTAATTACTTAGAATAGAGCATCTAGTTTCGATGTTTTCTTTTTCTTCCTCCTCTGTTTAAGTAGGCCATCTTCATTTCTTCCTCATTTCAGATGCACAGTATACCAACAGTCAATTGGTTCATACGCTGTGTTCCTTTCTTGGATTAACCTCATCCTGTTCCTGCGCAAGGTCCCAAAGTTTGGCATCTACATCGTGATGTTTGGATTCGTTGTCAACACTTTTCTAGAGTTCTTCCTGGTCTTTGTCCTGCTCATTGTGGCATTCGCCTTGGGTTTCTATATTTTATTTGCTGATGCACCTGATGTGAGTTTGCTAAGATATTTTATTAATTTATTTATATACATTTTTAGTTTGAGACTTCTTTAGCAAATAATAAAGCAATGTGGATGTATATAATCTATTTCAAAACTTTTTTTGAAGCTTTTCACCATGCATTTTCCAAATGTTGCTTGAAAATTGGTTAAAAAAGTCTTTCCCTTGAGATTTGTTATCCAGTGGCCCCTTGATTCTTGTATTTAGGGGGGTAAGTGCAGACGTTTTTTACAAAGGCTGATTGAAGATTTAAGGGTAGACTTGGGGTTCTTTTGGGTAGCTGTTTCCTTTATAATCTAGTCATTTCATGATTATTTCATGATTAGGTTATATCTTATTTTTATCTTTATTTATTGCGTTGCAGATTGGAACGTTTCAAACCCCTTGGAAGTCAATCGTAAAAACTTTGGTGATGATGTCCGGCGAACTTGACTTTGGCTCAATCTTCGATGGAAGCCAGAAACCTCCTCCAGCTGCATGGCCATTATTCCTGATGTTTGTTCTATTATTGACTATCATCCTTATGAATTTGCTGGTAAGGCGTTTGCATTATAAAATTTCAATGCGTTTCAATGTCATATTAGTAAAGGCTCTACAGACTACCTCTCTAAGTTCTTCGATTCCCGTCGCAGGATTATTGGCTGTACAAACGTTAATTTCCGTGTATAGTAAATTGACACAGTAATTAAAGCCTTTTTACAGAAGAAACTTAACGGTTAATTCTTTTCAAGCTGTCTTTCTTTATTTATGCACAGTGTTTAAGAACCTATTTTTGTCCTGAAAATCGTAAGACTTTTATGTGAAGGGTGTCTCTATTGTAAGAAATACCCTTGCCTTACTACCCTTGCCTTTTTGTCAAGTATCACCGACCAACCTCATCATTGAAATGCGCCTTTTAAATTATAATCTGTTCTAAGATCCTTTAAACCTACAATTACCATAATCAACTTTAGAACTAGACCCGTAAACAGTTTGAATCTTAAAAAAATTAAGCTTTTCTACTGACAACTTTGGATGGTAGAAAGATTTATTACTGTGTACTCATCTTTGAGAATGTTTTGCCGGCAACAATCTAATATGGTGATAGAATATTTTGTACAGTCTTCAGCATTCTCAAAATAGCCTCTACTTAAGCTTACATTGATAGTTTTCATCCTCAATAGAATTGGCTAAAGTATTTTTAGACTTAATTCACGTAGTGATTTAGGTAATAAATGTATGTTATATTAATAAGGAGCTTGACACTGATGCCAAACCATATGTGACAACAAAAAACATATAAATAGAATGCAATTCACGCTATAACCAATTTTATAGGAGAAAATTACAATTGATTCTTTGTTTCATTGATTTGAAAAAACATTGCTAGTTCGAAGAGGCATGGTACTCTTTACGTAATATCAAAATGAATACGAAAATGGCATTGAAAAAAGCAAACATTTTACAACATTTTGGCTAAAAGCTTTTTCGTCTGACTCTACTCAGAACACGATGAAAAGTATATATCCAGTTGTGGATCGAAATAGACCAATCAGAAAAATGCAAGCACAAGATCGGTATAGTTGTCCAATCAGTGCCGCGTGCCTAAAGAAAAACTACCAATGGAGTCCAAAATGAATACATTAAATTTGGAGATTTTAAATTTCAGGTTGGCTTGGCAGTTGACGACATTCAAGAAGTACAGAAGCAAGCTGTCCTCAACAGGATGAAGATGCAGGTGAGCCTGAAGTTATCCGTCTGTTTAAACATTCAAAGTCAGATTTAGAGGTCATGTACGTGTCCAGATGGGATGGTTTGGTTTACCAGAAATTAACCATATCTCAAAATAAGTCGTTGTTTGAAGGATGCCAGCTCTTCGTTGATGTCACTGATTATGTTTTGAGTTACCTGTCACTTTTAGTACGCATCAGAAAATTTAGCGTCATTTCAAAGAAAATTTTCCCGCTCGTGTTGACATTTTTTTCTGATTATTTTACAACGAAACAGAAAGGTACATTTAGTTCAAAACGGAAGCTATATCAATTAGCAGATGGTTTCGTGATTAAGAGATTCTTCGCAAACTTTCGACCTTTATTGGTTTTTTTCTTGTCATCATGGGGCGTTTAGTGGCAAATTTACATTACATGTTGGTTATTATATCCTCTTGCTGGTAAAGGGTCATTCTATATAAATACCTTCAAGGGGAATTCCAAATCAACGATCATTTCACGTGCTGTTGATAAATTCACGACTTTAAAAACCTTCCGTAGAACTCTTTTCGCTGTGCGTCTTCGACTGCATCTATAGACTGTCTCTCTTTTTCTAGACGTTCCCCAACTCCTTTTCCATATTTTCTCTTGAGATATCACTCCAGAATCTTCCCAAGCCTAGCCCCTATCGTCAGATATTTTTGCCTTAATGTTTCCCACTCTGGTTTGGTGTAGAAACACCAGTTTTCCAATTCGAAAACCGTCTCAAGAGTAAAAATCTTTGAGGAGAATAACAATTCTCTAAGTGCTTTTGAGAGGCCCAGCGTATGTCTTCCATAAGCTGTTTTTGCATTCTTCGTTCTTGTGAAATGTCTTTGCGTGCAAGCCAAGATGGCAAGAAAGGGAACTTTAGTATTAAAATCCTTTTCTTGGAAATATATCCTTTGAATGTTGTTGTTGTTGAATCTCTGGCCTAAGAAACTGCTCCGAATGAGTAAAAAAACAAAGGACCGATCATACGCGCTATTTTTCTTCTCACGCTACTTTCGATCCGCATCTTGATATAGATTTTCTGCTTTTATTTGAACATTATTTGACTTTTAAACTCTCACGAGTGTCGAACAAAAAGCACTTTAGTATCTGTTTCGGCTCTTCCGTGCTATTTCAAATTTTGCTAGCATTGTAGCTCAAGTGTCACATTGTCCTTTTTAGATCGATTTGATGCTTGATACAGAGAAATCTCTGCCAGGCTCTCTGAGAAGAAAGTGCATTGCCAAAGATCAAATTGTCTACCCAAACAGAGGGAGGCGCTGGTTTTCCCAACTGAAACAGAGTGATAATTTCATGAAAGCACTCAATGAAGCACTTAAGTCTGAAAAGGTTTGTATTTTTTAGTGTTTCTTTTCTCATACCACTATACCAATATGTAACCATGATGTTCCGACGCGAAGGAAGTCGTCAGATCCCTTTTATTAATAGCCCTTTACTAGCAACCAATCAGGTAACATAAAACAGTAAACAAACGTGAAAAATGGCCACTTTCAGTCGCTTTTAGTGCTTCCAATAGGTGTGTTTGTTCAGCGAATCAAATATTTTGTAACATGCATTTTGCCTTCATTTACACTTTATAGTGATATTTTGGTGTAGTTTGTAATTTGATGGAATTAGTTTTTACCATTCTGTCATAATGTGCTTGACGCCGTATAGGCAGATCTGTACACGCTATCTGGTGTATAGAACAGAACGCTTCCATGTTGCTACTGCGAGTTTCGTGCTCAATGCAGTCATCAGGCAACTAATTTGATTTATATTACGTAGGTCTACAATCCTGGACCAAAATGTTGAGACAAAATGCAATTTTTGCAATTTTCTACTTTACCTTGCCCCTGTTAATTCGAATCCCCCCTTTTCCCCCAGGTTTTGTAGTATCATTTCTCCTTCAAGATCATGCATTCAACATTAAATTGGGGGAGAGGGGAAGTATAAGCTTTCCTTGAAAAGTCTTAACCTTTTTTGTCCGGGATTTTAGCTTTGAGAAGATGCATTGTTATTAGTAGGGGATGAAAGTGTAAAAATGTCTGTTTTGAGCTTGTTAGGCATATCAGGGCAGACCACTGATTTTGAATATCTCCCCTGCCTTCTGTGTCCCTTTACAGTGATTAAGCACTTAGTATACTTCAATTTTTTAATTTAAATCATTTAGTATCATTTCATGAATTTACTGGCACCAAACCAAATCTATCAAAATATTTCATAAGTTTTACATTTTTATTATAGATTTCTTCAGTTTCTCAATTTTTTCTTAACGTCGGTCTGTCTTTTCTTTGCTTCCCTCAAGTATGTTTTGAAATATTCTCATACCACTCGCCAAGCAGCTCTTTGTTATTGTTTCAGGAATTAGCTAAAACCTTAAATGTTTCTTTAGTCCAAAAGCTACTTATGACCGCAACATACATGCTTTAAATTTTTCAAACGCGTGATCTAAGCTCAATTTCTCAATCTAAAATCGCGCACGGTGTGATGACGTCATTGATCAGAATCTGCTCTACGGTGAGATAAGAAAGAAAATCCATGCTTCTTTCCAGTGAAACAAGGCTTCAACCTGGAGTTGGGGGTGGGGGCATTTTTGAGTGCATAAACAACTCACATGATCATCTCACATGAACAACTTCAGGCCGGTCTGAAACCCAGATCGGCTTGAAATTTGATGGTTAGTGCTAATTTGAATCCCGGTCACATGAATATTTTCAAACCGGCTTCAAAAAGCCCCACGTTGTTGCACATGGGCATTTATTGCGAATTCAAATCAAAACAAATATGGCGCCAAATATTTCGCGAAAAATTTTGATTTTGAATTAGGTATTGAACTCTGTTTGGGTTGTGAGATTCCGGGCTTTTAGAACTTCATTTAATTTTGCTTCATCAACTGTTACCTGAAGTAAAGAATCTTCATCAGGATCGTTATTAGAATGAAGAAAAATCTCGTGCTATTCCACTTTGTATCCTAGAGCGCAATTTATTTTTTCACGAGTTTTATTTCTGCTTGGATTTCAAGTCGATCTGCAATTTCAAATCGATCTGAACAACCAAACGAATTCTGGTCCACCTGAGTTTCATTTCGCCCACTCTCGTGTGAGCACTTCAAGGACTGAGACCGCTGACTCAGATGAATTACAGGCCAATCTAACTTTCATTGTCCCCTCTTTGTCACTCTTGCTTGTACTGTTTGTATTCCTTCTTTCCATTTCAATATTTCCAATGCCTCCGTTCTACCCTTTTTTTGTCTCCCTTTTTTATTTTCTCTTCTTTGATTTTAAAAATACTTTTTTCTTCCTTGCAACCATCCTTTTGCTTTTGTCATTCTTTTTTTTAAATTCTTCTTTTATTTTTCTTTTCCATATTTTCATTTGTCTTCCGTATTCTTCTCCTTCCTTTTCGTCTTCCATTCCTTTTTTCTTCATCCGTTTTTATTTTCTTCTCCTTTTATTTTTCTTTCTTTAAAGTCTCTTTTACCATTACAATGTTGACATTGCTTTTTTGCAGACCATTTTGGAGGAGCTAAAGCTTCAGACGATAGAACTTGAATCGAAAAGTGTATCTATGGAAAAGAAGATTGTCAAAATTGGTGAGCAGTTTGACAAGTTTGATAGAATGGAAGATCAGCTTAGTGAACTTAAAGGTATGATTCTTGATTTACAAAAGAAAGAATAAATAAACTACAATATGTTCTGATAGACTCTAATATGTTCTGATAGAAGAACTGTAGATTTCTAATTGGTCGTTTTCCATGAGAGCAGATTAACCGTCCCAAATTTTCAGAACAGCCATCATTCGAATACTTCCCGCGTTCTTCTCGCGTGTTCTCGTACGTAGACCCTAGATTTTTCTCCATGGCTTTTGCTGATAAATATTACTTTAATTGTATTAAAGATCACATTAAGTGTTTTGGTTAGGCTTGCTCGAGGCAGTTTGCCTGCATCGCTTTAAATATTCAGTTTTATGATTTACGAATTATGAACTATAAAAGAATTTATGAGAATATGGATTAAATTTGTTCAACTGGTTTCTAGATATTGGATTTAACGTTTCAAAGCAAATACCAGGGAGTCTTTTCTCCTTTTCTGATCGCAAGTTTAAAAAAGATTAAGTCTAATATTCAGTCTTCTGTTTAAAATTTTCAGTTTAAGATAAAGATTTTATATATTGTATTGGCTGTTAAATTTGGCACTTTTAAAGTTGTAATAGATTTAAGGGCAATCAGAGCGATTTAACCTAGATCCTGTGTGTGTGAATACATTTTCAAATGAACAGGCAGATTGTTTATGGGTGTTTTAATATGCCACCTACACGACAACAATGAATCTTTGAATAGTTTGTAAACACAACGTTTCCCTGTAGACTCAATAGTTCTTTCGTATGACCCATTCTTTTGAAAACGTACAAATGGATGTTGTATGTTTTGCTAACTCGCTTTTTACTTAAAATTTTAACTTAAATAATTGGATTTCGATAAATCAAATGCGAGCTAACTTTTTGTATTAATGATTATTCAAATAGTTGCTTTAATATTTTTAAATCCTATTTGATTGACTGATTAAAATATAATGTAAAATGCTGCATATTTAACGAGATGCCTTTTTCTCACCTTCACTGCTAAATTCAAAAATAAATTCAAGATTCTAAACATTTAAGGCTAAATTCATGCACTTTAAAAGAAACCTTGGAATACCATTAAAATAAAACTAAAAAGTAAGCAATCGATAAAAAAGAGTGTTGCAGCAAAAGATATTGTTGTAGGCTTCACTTCTATTCACTCCCTCGCACTTATGTGATGCCTCTCCTAAAGCTTAGTTTTTGGGTGCGCCACTGCCTAGCAAGGATTATTCTTCGTAGCGTTTATGAACAGTAGACCTTTTGTATATATAACAATGCAAATTCTGGTTTCATGACACCTAACCCGGATTACAGGCAAACCTTTTTTGTAAGACGCCTCCCATTGTGTAATCTCCTTCGTAGTCACTGGTAATTCCTCTCAATCCAACGGAAATCTTTGCGCTACCTCATCACACTGATGTCAACTCGATTAAGTCAGATTGCACATATACATAAACAATATCCTCCATCAATCTTAATATTGCACCGCTTGATATCTGACGAAAATGAATGATAGGAAATCCAACGTGTTTTATCCTTCGTTTTTTTATGAAAAATACAAAACACGAAGTCAATCACGCTGTTAAATCATAATAGAAAATCTGTTTTTAACTTGTGCCATCACCTTGGCAACCATCTTGATCGGCAAAATGAATTGACCACGAACCCTGGCTCAAACTGTAGAAGAATAGAATAGATAAGGTGAACAACTTTATCGTGAAAATTATTTCAGTTAGTTCCGATCATCTTTGTCTTGATATGTATAAAATGAGACATGCTTATCAAAGCATAACTAGTTCTGATGGTCATAGCAAACAAGGACAATTACAATTTTTCGCTGACATGTAACGAAAGAACGTTCGCGTAATCTGAAAAGGCAGTTTGAGTTCAAGTTTTATAATTCAGTTATTTCATTTTGTGGCAAATTTAAAAATAGAAATTATCATAAAATAGAACCCCTGTGATTCCTTTTTCTTTATTCAAGGAGGTCATATGAACCCCTTGGATATGAACCTAGAGTAGCCTGAGATTATCAAGATATTCTTCAATCCAAATTTCCACGTTGAACTTTGTTTGGTCGATGGAAAGTAATTCGAAGTATTGTTGCATCAAACGAAATTTCTATCGTCTTTTTAGTACTATAATAATCATACTAAGCATGAACTTCATGAATCATCATCAGGCATTAAAATCACAAGTGATCATCAATCATAATCACCTGCATCGATCATCATCGTCAATATCAGTCATCATTAATCACAAATCAATACAATCATCACCATCATTGTGTAAGTTGAAGCCGCTTAAAGGCGCAATCAAGATGCTTCGCAGTTGCTGTTCAATTTACTAAGTATTAGTCCGGTTTTGAAAATATATTCGCAAAGCATGCCGGTTGCACAAGAGCCTGCAAATCGAAAGCCTCTATTTAAAAGTGAAATTTAGGCCCTTTTTTCTTTTTCTTTGGGCTGTTTTTCACTGTTAGCTTTAAGTGTAAGCTATGCATTGCCTAACTCCTAGAGATATTGCTAGTTTTTTATGATAATACTGTTTGCAAAGTTTTCTGTATTTTGCATGGTTACTCCGTGTAGTTGCTGGTAGATATATTTAATGAACCCCATTGATAAAGCAACGGGTCATCCTTCTGTGCGATTGGCCACGTATATGTCTCGCGTGCCCAACGCTACTTTCTTTAACTAAGCTGCTTTCGTCACAAGCTGAAAGATGTAATTCGAACACATTTGTAAAGCACGCACGGTAGCGTGATGTGTGATTTTGAATCCGATACACGTTTCAACCCTTCAACCTAGGAGCAGTAATGTTTTTTTCAAGCGCCTTGAAGTTAATGCTAAAAAAGCCAGATTCGCTGCTGTAACATTGGATCCTTCCGAAGATAGGTACCGACAACTTTAACAGTATTTCACTGAAAAGAAGCTTTCGGGAATAGCACTAAGCAGCTTATTTCTCCATTTAAGATTGGCGAATCAATGAAGAAGCGTTTAGCATTCGAAATTATCTATCAATACCTTTCTGATGCGTTTAAGCGTCAGTTGAAATTTTAAGTTGCAATGATTTGTTGTTTTGCCGTTTCACGACGTGCTAGGGTACAATCATTTACGATCTGAAGCAATCCTTGTTTACTAACCTTGAGTTTTATACCAGGGCGGTAGTAGAGAGAGCAAGGGGCCTGTCCCTAAATATTCTAGGGGGTCCCCAAAGGAAAATTTTGCAGATCAAGGAATGAATATTCTTAGTGTATACAGTGCAGATGTACTGAGTTCGAAAATGAGCGCATGTTGCCTCTTAACCCTCTCTCCCGTGACTGCGTTGGTTTCTACATGTTTGGAAATTATTCCTGTGCATTATTTTTAAGATCGTAATGCGTTATGATAAAATTTATCCCCCCCCTCCCCAATATCAAAATCTTAACTACCCTTATGTATACTTTATGAGTAAATGCCGTTACGCAGCCCCTTACTTTGCTGACAACACACGGGAAGCCTTGGAATGCCGAGAGCTTTTCTGGGGCCAGGGGAAAAAGAAAGATGGCGCCCGTTATGACAAGTGTGATTGTCATTGTTCTTGTTATTGTTGGGCACTTTGATATAAAATTTAGGCCTCTCTCAGCTCGGGGCCTTTGGGCAGTCTGCCCCCTGACCTCCCTTTTCGGCTTGGGGAAACCTACCTTTTTCCTGCTGTTTTTAACCCTGTGACAGGTTTTGCCTTAAGCTTGTCGAATAGTTTTTTTCTTCCTATGTCATATCTTAAAGCAATTACAAGGTTCAAACTTGTGCGTACTAAGGTGTTTCAACCACCATAATTGATAGTGTCATTGAAAAAGTTCTGTTTCTCAATGAATTGGGTGCATGACTAAGATTTTGGCTTTAACGGTTTCTGAAGCAATCATGTTAAGAAATGACATTGCACAATCTCTGTATTTATACAGCAAAATTTGAATGAAAATATCTTGTTGCTTTGCAACGGGTGATGCAAAGGAAGGAGAAATTCGCTTGTTTGCCCACCTTGCGTGAAATTTTGTACTTTGCTCATTAATTTTTCATCTGTTACACCAAAGTTGGCCTAATTCTGTCCTTCTGTTTACAGCCTCAAACAGGTTTCGTTCACGTGGCTCGAACCATGCTCATTAAATACGTGACTTGAGCTTACGCTTAAAATTCAAACGATGTTCTATAAGCAGTTTACTAGGTCGCGCATTTTTTGAGTGGAATTTAGGAGTTCTGACCTGAACATTATTTTGCATAGCAGGCGGAACTTTCTTATGGGATTGACCCGACGGAGTATTCTTTAGCTAACTACAAAACTGGATTATTAGCTTTTTTGATAAACTGGGGCATGGGGGAGGGAGGGGGAGGATCATGGAAAAGGAAATATAGCAAACATAGCAATTTATTTTGTTTTCCTCTTCAGATACATATAGAACACTCGGAATAGAGAAATAAGAGATAATTCATTTGTGTTAAATACAAAATTACAAGCATTGAATGATTATACCAAAATAATACAATATTTAAATCATAAAATGGTTATACCATAACTGGATCGATGCTCTAATTATTTCGACTTTCATATTTTACGTCAATGATAATGTGGTAGGTTACGAGAATAAAATATTGGACAGCTAAACAAACATAATAAAGTTACACAACAAAGGTGAGAGTACAGGGACGTCCTAAATGGAGCTATCATTTCTGTATTATACACAATGTACACATCTGCATTTATATAATAAATATTTATCAACAAACGATCTAAAAGATCGGTCCAAAACGGTTTTGGATGTCAGGTGCAAATACCCCATTGGCGTTCATATTTCCTGGACTTGGCTGAAAAAATGATAATAGTTCTTAGAAACGATTTTGATCTCCAGTAAAATCGAGGAAGGAACTTATTGATGTGGAATCAAAAATTATTCTGAAGCTTGCTGGATGGCTGTGTTAAAAAATCTTTTTTTACACATAGCTGCTAAGCCAATGTAATCACGAGATCGCCAAAGTTTATGTGATGTTGTGATGGAAAAAGAAACGAACAGACCCTCAAATGCCACGTATTTCTCCATCCATTCTACTTTACTAAGTAGACGGAGCTTTCCATACAACTAAGAGCATACTTAAATACTAATCGATAAATACAATTAGTTATTAACCCCAGTCGTAAGCTTTGCCTTTCGTTAACACCATACAAAGTAGCAACATTTGTCCCACGGTAGGATTTTTGATGCTCGATGAAGAATTTTTCACTGGTGAAATAACATCATAAAGAGGGACGTTGGTCATGCACGAATGCAAGGTTTGCTTCACCTCTGCAATAGGTATGAGTTTGCAGGTTATTGCAAGCAGATCAGATGCCTCGTCACACCAGATGCCTCGTCACACCAGATCTTTAATTATTATCCTAAGGTCAGGCAAATCTTTCTTGCTCGTTGCTCCAAGTTCGATTGCTAACAAAACGAGTATTCGATCATCAAGAAAATCGGTGTCATTGTTCCCAAGGATGCATTCGCTTGCCACTTGTTGCTTTTCCACAATACAGTTCCAAGAATTTGTGACCCTGAAGGCCTGAGGACGAGTTTGGGGGTAAGCCGCCTGCGTATACGGGTAGAAATGGACAAACTGCCTCTGCAAAGGATGTATCTGTCCTTGGTTGGCCATGTGAAAAGACATCGTTTTCTTTGTTTCAACAATAAACTTGCTAAATAAGAGCCTCGAGTCTACTATACACCTCGCGACTCCTTTTTACCTTGCACTTGTCAAAAAATTCTGTTATATCAGCTCTCTTCTCTGAATCTAACCACTTAATTGCTTGTTTCCAACTTGTGGGCTAAATCTCCTTTTTGTGTTTTAAAGCAAGCCAAGCTATTCCTTCGCTAAAACTGGTTTTTCCAGAATTTCCAATCGGCTAGGAACAAGATATTGATTATTGTTTTACACTGTCCCTTCGATTGACAGTATACAAACCTTCGCTCAAGCAACGATTTTGCGTTCTGTTCTTTTCCCACAAAAGGAGCAAGTACTTGATGCACTCAATCAGCTTCAATGAAAGTGAAAGAAAACTCTTAGAAATCCGTCCAATAAATTATAATCTCTAGATTTAATTATCCATAGATTCCATTGTTATGAACCAATACTCTGCTCCCTGCTACTGTTGCCATTCAAAAAGCTTTATTGTTTCCAAAAGTTTCGAACGCCACAGACTACACAAAACTGATTCCAACTTATCTCAACGCACATGTGTTTCAACTGGCAACGTCTGCACATATGAAAAACAGTATGCTTTTAACACTGAACACTGGCTTCTACAGATCGCGTAGAAAAAGACGACGAATTATTTACGCAATCCAGTGACGTAAAGGCTCGTATTAAACATAGCTCTGTTGGTCCTGCCCTGCGGATTGACGTGAGTGAATCTGACCGTAACTCTCGGCTTTCAGCGATTATTATACTGTTTGCCACCTGTATTCTATTCACAATGAGACGGGAGGTTGTGAGTAACGCGCTTAATAAATACATCCGATTGCCCATATACGATTTATTTGCACAGGTTATTCTCGTATTAATCAACCGGAGTAATGATAGCAAACTTTTCACGAATTTAAAAGAGTTTCATGTTCTGTTGGTTCGTATTACACTCAGACATCCATCCGTTAAAATGAGGTGGAGATGTTTTTCTTGCAATGTCCATTCATTACACTCTTTTTGTTATAAGAACAATTTTTTAAGAACACGAGCCTCAAAACTGGTCAAAAGTTAAGAACTAAATTAAGAACAAGCTGAGGCTGAGCTTCTGCAAAATGCAATTTTGTACAAAGTTTTTTCTCAAAATCGAGGATTTTTAGCGATGTGTGGGTGTTTTTTTCGGTGAATATTCAAATTTGTCAGCAAATTAAGGCTGTCTCACTCACTTTGTTGGCAAATGAGGCCTGAGCACCTCCTTAGAGCGAAAAAGCTACCAATAGCACTGCTTACACCCTCTTAATTTAAAAACAAATTAAGAACAGTCAGCCTGAACTTAAATTTACTGGTTCTTATAAAAAAAAGAGTGTGACACATTTGTTTACGCATTAAAATTGCATTCATCAATTGATAGAATGATCTATGTCTCAATAAATTTCACCTTAATTCTAAGCAATACTTTTTGTTGTTCATTTCTTCTGCGTCACGAACTTTTTCATTCCAAATTGTATTTTAGGTAAAAGTTTTCTCGTCGAATCGCATTCGTTCTTTCATTCACAGTTTATTGTGCAAAATCTAATATTAAACACCCAATTAGAATAGGCCATAAAGTTAACTACTAAGGCAACAGTTGCAAAAATCCGCTCATTTCTTTGAGCTACCCATTTATATAAACGCCCTTGTAGTGTCAAAAATATTCGATAACACCCCTTGCCCTTTTTGTAATCCTTGAGACTGTTTGCAATGAAATATTAAAAAAAATTTGAAATACCAAAAATGTTTCAAAATTTTTGGCATTGAAATTCGCTTTTTTCCATCAGTTGACATGTTTCAATTTCATTTTTTCGTTTTGTTTATTCCGAATTTCATGTCTGTTTGGTTAGTGATACAATGTTTTGATATATTCTTGATGCTGCCACCATGCTTGTGATACTCCGTAATGCCTTTTCTTTTGGGAGTTTTCTTTTGGATCTTCTCTTTTTAGATGTCATATTTCATTTTCCTCATAAAATTTCTTTGTGAAAAAAATACATTGGTGAAATCATAAAAATACATACATGTACTCTCCACGCGAGTATAAGCAAAGGAGAACCGTGACGAAATTGTAATTTGGGCTTATAATTTATAATGACGTAAGCATTTATAATTTGGGGCACGAATTGTTGAAGGGCACTTATCATGGTCATGGTACCAATAAGATCTTGCAAAAAGGCACTGTGAAAGTAAAAGTCAACCTAGGAGAAGGGGGCACAGGACGCCTCAGCACGCGAGTAAACCTCACTCAAAGAAACGCGGGTATTCCCAAAAAAAGTGGAGCCAAGAGAAAAGTTAATGATGAATAAAAGGCTAGCTTCGTAGGCAAATTAATTTAAAACTCGCTCGCGCAGTGGTTTTAGGTTTAAACTTTCTAAACTCGTTTAGGATCCAAGTGCTGTTTTTTTAATTTTTTGAAATTTTGATGCCAAAGCCTCTACATGTAGCCTAAACTTGGCTGTCTAAAGCAAAGACCGAGACACAACTTTTGTTTGTGTGGGGGAGTAGCCCTGATAAATGAATGCAACTAGCCATTTCTACCATATAAAAGCATTTTATTCATGCCACTATATTTTTTGGGGTGGCCAAGCCCCCGGCCCCTCCTCTGTATCTCGGTCTTTGATCTGAAGCCCCGTTTTAGCCTAAGCATGTGCTTATTTCTATGCATGTTTGTACCCATAACATTAGAGCTGGTTCAAGGAGCGTTCATTATCAGTTCATTTTCAAACGCCCAAACCCTACTCCCGAACTAGGTTTTGAAAATCTATCCCGTGTTTAACCGAGCAGAAAAAGGTCTTGTGCAAAGACCATACCACTTTCTAGAAAGGCACTTCTTCCTTTGCATCCAAAAAATGAACTAAATTGTACGTCATTAGTAGATAAACACGCCTTTTGTTCCACTAGAAATTTTGTTCCACCGAACCCTAACATGACGACCAAAAAATCAAGAAACCGCTTGAAGCTCAATCTTTATCAGATAGGATTGCAGTAATTCTTTCGACATTAAGGCAGCTATTTTCAATGTTCCATTGACATTGATAGTAGAAAAAGAACTACTTGCGTTTTCATGTCAATCTTACATTGCATTTTTTTATCAGGGATATGTACTACTCTATGTATTCTGCACTTGGTATTCAAGAGACCTTAAGAATCATCCAGCAACAAAACCAACAAGCAGAGTAGGTATTATTGTGAAGCAAAGTTTCTTTTAAATATGGAATGCTTGAGTCGCCCTCAGGTGTAACTGAAACATAGGAGGTGTTTTTGTAAAATTTTGCATGCTTATTCTCAAAAACAAGTCCATTGTTACCAAAGTTTTTCCTGGTCATTTTGAGGTTTTTCATTTATTCATCCTTGTTTGTCATTATGAGATAATAGTGTTAAGCTTGTTGGTTGAACAGATAAAAACTGGTTCTATTGCGACAGCTATTTGTGACTCACCCTAGATACCGGTTGATTGCTTTTTTGAAAACATACGTAAATTTTCAACCATGGTGACGTTGTATATTTTGAACTACTGCATACAAGTAACGGCGTTGTTTTTACTAATCCAAACCTGTCTGTCACATCTCAAGCATAGCTGGGGTCATTCACATCATGATTGCTAGATACCTACCTATCATATGTAAGCAACAGAATATTAAACCGTGGTGTATTTGAAGTAAAAAATCAAACACAAGATCGTTTTCGAGTTTTGTATATCTGACAGTGCCTAGACATGATGCCACAGGCGTTATCTGAATGTCTAGGCACTGCCAGACTGTGGTTATCTATTAGCGAAGTTCTACTTCCAATACCGTTAATAAATGTATTTGGGTGATTAACATGTAACACTGAATGCTGACTTAACTAAAAGTGTCTTATTTATTTGTTGAGTTCCACACGTGTTGTCTTTGAGTCGTATCGGAGTCTCAGGGTTGCTGCAAGTACACTTTGAATCACCGATAAGTGTATTCAGCGATATACTGGATCATGCAAAAAAACGAAAAAATACGCTGACACCCCCTGTTGTAAGTCATTGTTCTCTTGCAACGGTTTCCAACGATTTCACTGTCACGCTTTGAAATATCTGAACTTTTCTTAATGATTATTAAGTAGTGTTCGTATCAAGGTTTTGCCAAGGGCCCTGAACTCTTCCAAGCAACCCGCATTCTCTTTCAGTTGTCGTTGGTTGCCATGCACACCCCATAGGCAGACCACGTGAGAATTTCCCATTCCATTTTTCCGGGCAAAGTGGAGTTACTCAGTTGTTGGCAACACAGGGCTTAGTCTATTCCATGGAGAATCGAAGGGCTACCCGAATCTCCAATATCTACCGCTATAAATTCAGAAAATTTTTGCAAACTTGCTTCCCCTTTTACACTCTATACTAAATTCCCCCAGCCTTTGTTGCGATCACTTTTTCTAATATTACTTTACGCTCACGCTCATTTAAGGTTTTACGTACGAATAAATTTCGTTTTGATCGCCAATCAATCGTTTATATCCTTATATTCACTCTTTTTATTTGGTAATTGTACGTTGCTGGTTACAAATCAATATATGATTTAAAGTCAAACAATTAAACCAATTCTAAATTAACAAATAGTGGCTCTTCTTAGAAGTCAGAAATTTACTTTTATTCATATATATATTTGCAATTAGCTTCGTTCATAAACTTTTTTGCTACCGATAACTTATTCAGATCCCTTGATTTGAGAAATAGTGTTTCCTTTAAAAAATCTTGTCAAGGTGAAAGCATCAACTATGGTGAAAGATAGCAACTATGATAAGTTGTGTCAGTCCATAAAGAGAGGTGAAGTGCTCTCGAGCCCCCCCCCCCCACCCCCCTGAAGGCTGTTAAATGCTACAAAAGTCTTTTCGTGTCAATTTTAAAAATTTAGCTAAGCCTGTAGAGAGTCGCTGTGCTATGCTGCAAAATTTACAGAGTGTGCAGAATAAAGGGGAGTCAGATGGATATATGCAGTGAATGAAAATAACAATTTCCGTTTCTCTGGTATTGATTACACCTCAAAACCCTCTCAACCCTGACAACTAATATAATTTAATCCTTTTTCATTGTATTTTGCATTTTATATTTAACATAAGAATTGACAATTCCCGAAGAAAAGCCCCTAATTTTGTGAAATTGATACGTATTCGTATATTTTAAACGTAGTAATGTTTATTTTTATTGGTTCAACTAAATTTGAGAAAAGTGATATAAAATCCTTATACATTGACCGAGAAAACAGGGTTAATGGCCGCTTTTTTTACGTATTTATGCCCTTACTGAGGATGAATTTTACAGTTCTCTGTCAGACATATCATAACACGTTCGTGATTTTTAAACGGCAGCGGAATTTATATACCGATCTTCGCAAAGTGAATAATATTGCGAATCGACAGGAGTCACGAAACTTAAAGCAAATTGATGGTAACCTTGACATTAAGAATTCACCTTCAAATCATATTCATCAAAACGCCATAGCCTCGCGATTTACTGCTAAAAGAAAATCCCATTTTTCCAAGATGCAACCCATTATCTGATGTTTAGTTTGTTGAGAATAGCGTGTAGCAACGGGAGGCGTGTTTTCAAGAAGAGGAGGTTTTCTGTTGCATTCGCGTCACCTTAGTTACCGAAATGCCAAATGACTCTTTTTAACCATAACGAATAAAGAAAATAATGAAAATTGTTAGCGTAAGTCTCTTGGTGTGGTTTTGGATCTACCTTTCCTTTCAACCAGCAAGAAAGGGTCACATGTTTCAGCCAAACGTTGTGTCTGGCCTTTCTTGAAGCGTATGGTTACAATTATTTAATTTGTCTGCATTCAGACATACGGGAGAGATCTTGGTGAAAAACTCTTGGCAACTTTTGTTTATCGTCAAAGAATGCAAGGATAAAACTGGTGAAAATAGTTTTTGAACTATTAGTTCACGGCATATATGCTAAGAGTATTTTAAAGGTTTACTTAAATTTCATATTATTAGAAAACGTCAATAAGAAACCGAACCCTAAAAGGACAAAAGCTTAAGAAACCATGGTGCTGGCCACCCCAACCTCAAGAAACTGCTGGAAAATGGTTCAACCAAAAATGTGATGGAAATGATTCTTGTATAAGAATAGCTATCTTTTTTCAAGATAGATTAAAGAGCTGCCATCTCATTTTCGTTAGGATTAAGCATTGCGAATACCAGCTTCGATCCTCATATACCAGCACAAAGGCACTGGTGTTTGGTTAGACTGTCTCAGTTCTCTTAAGCTTTTTTGCAATTTCTGGTTCAACTGATATAAATAATAGAATAAAAACTCTCCTGTTTTATGCCATCTTGGTAAGAAATCCGCAGTCTTCTGAAACAGATCCGTTTCGAGATCCGTTTGGCCCAATAAGGTAAACATTGGTTTGGCTACTGCTAGATTTGATGACAATCTTAAAGCTGGTGCAGGGCATTGGCCTGTCAGTATCATTGCAAATGGGACTTAGTATTCTTAGTTGGTTATGTTAGGGAAGGGCCCGAGAGCCTATAGCAAAGCGGAAAGGAGGAAGAGAAGGGAAAAGAGAAAGGGAGGCTGCCAGAGTCATTTCAGTTTCACCCACATCTATTTTTTTAGAAATGGAGCTATCTGGTACTTGATATTTAAGAAAACCTTAGAAATGTTTTTCTAAAGAATTTCCTGAACTGAATTACGTCATAATATGACGTCATAACAGTTTTGCATCTGTCGCTGTGGAGGAGTGTTTTGAGACATTGCAATTATTTTTAAAACAAAGGGTGTTAATAAGTAGAGAGACGACCGAGAGAAAAATAGAAAGAGATGGGTAGTGTTGGTAAAATAGAAAACAGACGCCGAAGTGTTTCTAATGCAAAAAATTACGTGTTTGATCCTAAAAATATTTTTAAAGGAGGGAAATACACATCGTAAATCTATCATTTAAGTTGAATGGGGACTAATTGAATTGATATAAAAAGGCGCAAGAGTTTTGACAAAAACCCGGTGTCTATAGATGCTCAGTACTTTTGCAAACGCTTTTTATACTGTCTGGCAAGGTTCTCACAACCAAATGCTTTTTGTGACAGTTGTTGAGAGCCGAAGAAATTTCTCCCATCAGGTCAAAGCTTAAATGCCTTGCGACTCGTAAAGCAATAATGAAATTTCTGTGAGATGCATCAGTTGAAGGTAAATGCGTTTGTGTTGATTAGAACATTGAAAATATCGCTTTAGCAACGTGATATAGTATTTCTGTAGTGATTGATTGCTACATCAGAACTCCATTTTTGTTTCATGGGTGTAGCGGATGCAAAGTTCATTTTTTGTTTGAGGGGGGCTCCATATGAGTCATATTACTGTTAAATTGAGATAGGACTGCTCAAATGAGCCTGAAATGCTACAAATTTTGCCTGATAAAAAGTGTTGTAGCGCCCCCCCCCCTCTCCCAGCTCCTATCTCTCCCATGCCTATGTGCCTTTAGTAGTTTGCTAACTTATTGATTTCCATCTAAATAGAAATACAGAGATATAAATATATTATGCCAATCACAATCTCCTTGTCCACAATCTCCTATGTAACTACTAGATTATACCTCTGCACTTTTTCTTCCTACATTACTCACAGTTTTCTTCCAGTGTAAATAGTAAAATAAATAAACAGGTTTTTTCGCACCTTGTGCAAGATTAGAGCTCCTTAGATGGAAAAAAAAGAAAAACAAATATTTGAAAAATGCCTTTATTTATCAAACTGTAATAATATTTCCAAACTGTAACTAGAATAGAATATTTTCTGCTTCTCTTCGATGATATTATTCATGGCTTATTATTCTTCGATGATATTATGAAACCCAGAAGTACATTTTTGATTCCCGTAATTTGGGGTCGAATGTTCATTTTATGTAGATTTTGATTTGTGAATCCTAGAGGAATACACTTAATACTCATGAATTATTTTAGATGCCATTTGTTGTGTTAGGCATCCTTATTTACTTGCGCTAAAATGATTATTCATTCAATGCGGGAAAATAATCTTTTAACTAGTTAATGATTAAAATTGAAATATTTTTGTGCTATTAATATTTATTAAGACTATTTGGACAGGTGAAAATCATCTGGGCTCTCATTTTACATCGCGATCAAAATTGAACCCAAAATTGAAATGCTTGAATTCGAAGCATCACAAGCTAATATATCAATGAACCTTAAATTTTATTATATAGCCAAGTATGAACTTTAAACCCAAATTTACAGTATATTTTTCACTCTCGTTTGACAACCTAGAACATTTTTATTTCTTAAAAAATATCTTTGTTAGCGCATTTTGTTTTCAAAATGGATGCCAATCCTTTCTGAAAATCGTTAATTTTCTTTGAAATTAACGGCTTTGAAAATTGATATACTAGTTTCGGAAAACTTTCAAGAAGCATAAATTGACAATCCCACGATCATCCAATTTGCAACAAGGCAATTTTGGAAATTCTGCAAATTTATCTCGTGAGCTACTTTATAATAGCAATTAGCTTTTATTGGAACAGAAATGGCATTTCAAGTTCTACCTTTATCAATTTTAATCCTGGGATCTGTGCTTTTATTCAGTTGCATACATGGTCAAGAATCAGTTTTTGAATTGTTTATGTTTTACAAAAATGTCTCATTATTGTGGCTAAGTCGCATTTAAAATGTTTTGCGATGAAGTTGATTGTTTCCTTGAGTGTGAAGTAAAGAAAACAAGCCTTGAAAAGTTTGCTTGTTTTTCTTTGAATGAACAATCCCCTAAATTTTTCAAGTGAATTTTTTATTCACTGGCAACTGAGTACTTGCTATTGGCTTGTAGCAGAGACCTTTAGGAAGTGATCGGTTTTTAGTAAATCCATTATTGTAAAGAAACTTTGGGTTACGTTTTCCGACATACGTTTTGTGCTGGACGACCATTCGCCATTTTTGTGTCCCGTTTTTTTGCTTTTTTAGAATATTTTCCTATTATTTTGACTTGAAACTTCTCGACATTTGTATGTTTTTTGTGTTGAAGAATTACGCTGCAGTTTTAAAGCTGGCGTTACACATGACAATTTTTCTTGCATTGGACCTCGCAATGCCATGCCATCTTCCCCGAACCATATCATCTACATAAAGTTGACATATCGTTCTAGTTGGCATCCATATCGAAGGAAGCTTACTGCTTGACGAATTGTTTAAGTATTGATGACTGGGATCGCAATGCAAAGTGTTTGTGATATACATTTCTGCCACTGGTTTAATGTTGCAAATTTGGTCCGCTATGAAAGACCATTTTAAGTTCGAAAATTATATCCAATGTTTTGCTGACTCTTGCATCTTTTGATTTTTCATAAACCACAAGATCTCTAACAAAAATGATCAATGGTGTATTCCGGGAAGAAGCCTAAACTTGAAAAAATTTTTAATTTTGAAACGTAGGCTGATCTGTATCTCGCCATTTTCAAGTCTCTCCGCATCGATGTTCTGAGGGTCCTAATGAGTTTTTTAGGGTACCCACACTCTCTTTGGATTCGTTGGCAAGGAGGCAAGTTGCTTCTGACGGATAAATTGTTTTTCTAATACTCATGTGAAGTATTCCACTCAGAAAAGATATTCCCGAGACGACTCAAGAAACTATTCTTTTTGCATAAGTGACAACAACGAGTCCTTCAGTGTTATACTGCGCTTGCCTCAAGCTAAAAATTGCAATGCAAGTTGTAACGGTTATCTGTTAGCAACTTCAAATCTCCATTGGCCATATTTCGCCCGACTTTTAACATATATTTAGCTGATTTCGCATAGCTGATTTCACGGAAGTATTTCACGGTGTCACTTTAGGTTATATGGTCAGAGTTCTAATACCAGATTTTTATGACGTCACACTAAAAAACTCTATGGTCATTAAAATACCTGGAATCATTGAAACTCACTTCTAAGTTTTGTGACAAAGGATTTCAGGGAACCTTTGCTAGAGAAAAAACTGCATTGCATTACACAGAAATATCATGCGCTTTGTTGCTGGGCCTACTAGACGATGTTGTTAGCTGGTAGGAGTGCAAACTGAAAAACGAGTTTTAGATGTGTATTAGACAGTCAGGCAGCATTTTCTACGCCAATTTTTAAGATTTTGGGCTTCGTAAATTTCTTAAAACAGCATCTTTTTGTTTTATTTTGCTTGCCTTTCTTTCCCCTGCAATTGTTATAAAAAGAATATTATGTGTCACAAACACAAGTCTTGATTCAACACAACCAAGGGACCCACATATCTACGTATAGCGGACGCCTGTAGGACTCGAGTTGGTGTCCGTTATAGTGAGGTGTCCGGTGTTAGGAGACCTCTTCAGCAAAGCTTTATAAAAAGAACTAGAAATAACTGTTTTTCGTTGTCCGATAAACTGTTCTCCATTGACTGAAAGTGTCTACTTCAATTTGTTTTCCGATTTAATGTGTTGTCCGCTTTAATGCGTTGTGCGCTTTGAAATGTTTTCCGCTTCAATAAATTGTCCTCTGTTAGAAAGTGTCCGTTAGCAAAAGTCTACGCTATCCTTTGTACGCAACTTCCTTTAGACCTCCGCGAAGGAGCATTGGTGCAGGTATTTGCTAAAGAGATTGACACTGTTCATTGAAAACTGAAACCAACATGTCTATTTTTTCTCTCGTTCATTGCTTTCCCGCTCTTTATATTTTTTAATTTCCCTTAAGCAGATCAATGCTCGTTTTTCCATTATCCTAAGAGATTATTTCTTAAAACTCTAATAACATCTCCTTTTCACGTTTTCAATATTTTCAATGGGTTTTATTTCATTCCTCTAATCTGAAAATATTTTCATTCTTAAAGAAGACTTTCACTAGAAATTTAATACCAAACTTCAAAGCTAGTGTTTGTATAAGAAATTTAAGTGTAAGATCAACTTTTCCTTAACATGATTGTTTTGCCTTTTGGAGCTTTTATATAAAGTATCTGTCGAGGATTATCTTATTCATGTGATTGCCAATAACAATTTCTTTAAAAAGTTATAGCGAGTTTAGTTGTTATTTCCTTTTTTCGTTTCTTTAGCATATTTAAGCAGTGATGTTGATGATTTATTGGTTTTTTTGGGTTTCAGATGAAAGCAGTTTAAATTGCAACAAAGAAAAATATCACAGAAGCCATTGGACTTGTGTCTGGTGCCATATGTCAGGCTGAGCCCAAAATGTTCACACACAGTAAGGTTAGTCCTTTTCAAATTGTTTGCTCTTTATATTTATATAGCTTTGTGGACCCTGATCCCAAAGCAAACGCAATTTACAATCACTCTTTAGCTCAAATGAGTCGACGTTGTTTTAAGATTTAGTACACTGTAATTGCTGTACAGGGAAATTTTCCTCAGGTATTTTGCAGTATGAGCATAAGTATTTCAGTTCTAATCGAAAAGTTGCTTGATGATGAATCGAAAAGATGAACTTTCACTTTGCAAAATATCGATCCTTTATGCACTTGTTTTGAGCAGCGTTGGATAAAAGCTGAGTTCGGTGTAGAACCAAGCTAACTGTTAGTTGGATCACTTGTTGGCTCAAAATGGCTCGAAGACACGCGATTGGAATACCAGCACTGAAGATGAAGGATGGCCGCCTTATCATGTCAGACAAAGCAAGAAAACCTAGTGTAAGTTACATTTGCTTTTTTCTGAAATAAAGTTTGTGCTCGTCATATGGGGGCTTGCTTCAATAGAGAATGATGTGCGATCCCACAGTTAGGGTGAGCAGAGATAAACGGACCCTGGTTGCCAGAGCCACAGTAAAAGGGAGGGTCTTCCGCTGAGGCCCTGGCACCCAGGGTAGGGTAGACGTCAACCAGAGACCCTTACACATAATATTAGACCAATAATTTGTCAGCTCAGAATCGATTTACTTAATCGATACTTTTATGCAACGCTACCACACTATATCTATGCTGTTCAGGTCTGAGGTGAGGCTTCGGAGGCCCTGGAGCAAAACCGAAAGATGTGGCCCCCTTTAAGCGAAGCGGGCAGAAAATCTTTGTGACTATGTTCTTTAGATAAGCTTGAATTCATTACTTTTCTTGCAATCGTTTAAAACGTTTTACTATTTTTGACAAACATTCTGTTACTTATGAATAATTTTCAATGGAATTCATTGCTTTGTGAGGCCCTGGGGCAATTTCCCCTTGCCCCCTCTCGGCGGTCCTGATACTGCTCCCTATAAGAGATATCTCATTATTACGAAAATTTATGTAAACCAATTGATATATTAAGCTCCCTTGAGAAAGTTGGATCATGGATGTCCCAGAAAACGTTCCAGCAGGATTCTGTATTTTTCTTCGTGCTTTCAAAAATTGTGTTCGCTGACATCAGTAGTAAGCTCTGGAGATATTAGCGGTTCACAATTTTTCTATCTGATTTCTAAAAGAATACAATGCAAACAGAACTGAAGCAAAATATCCTCGTCCCCTTTGGTTTAATTGCTGGTAGATCTCACCCTAGCTGTCCGAAATTTCTGAAATCCGAAAGAAGTTGATATGAATAAGGTTAAGATAGAGAATTCGGTGTATATCAGAGCCACATGATACACCAATTCAACATACGGCCTCGTTTTGAAAATTTCTCCAAACTTCATTACACGACTTTGTCGACCACAGATTCGTATTTATCGCTATAATTGTAGGACGGATACAATTTTTCGTATTGTAAATGCTTGTATTTTAGATCTGGCGGAGAAATGAAATTTGAAGACTTGTAATGGATTTGACCGCAAAAGTCTTTCCGGGTGAAATTTTACCCCCTTGTCATATCCCTTATGAAATTTTCATCTCTATGTCGTAATAAAATCAATATTGTGAGCAATAACATAATTAAGACTTCTAAGTTTACTAAAATTCTTGCTGTCAATCCGAATCTGATGTCAAAAGTTTTGTACAAAAATGCAGAATTTTTCAAAATGTATTCGAGCTTGAAAATGGAAGCGAGACAGTGGGAGATTGGGTGCTTAATGTAGTAGTACAGATATAAGTTAGATAAAGCGCCAACACTACAGTAAACCCATGAAAAATAAACTGCTATTTAGCGATAATACTTTGAAAATGTGTGTGCATTTCAGTTATAACAATGAAAAAACGGGATAACTATAGTTGAAATGGCTACGAGTCAGTGGCAGAAACTGAGAGTGCGTTGAACGGCCCCCGGAAAAGCGATCTTTCTCGACTGACAGGGTAACCTTGTTTCAAAGTTACAATTGATATGCTGAACGCTGAACGCAAGAAATCGATTGTAGCTACTGTTAGCTGCATAAAAATGTTGATGGTTTGCCATATCAGATAAGCTCAGAAAACCTTATAATACCGGGGAAAATCAATTTATGTGTCATTTCGTGGAGAAAAACGTGGTTAAAAATTGTAGCGCACGGAAAACTTTAGAAATGTTCTCAAGTGAGAAAAGAATGTGTAAAATCATGATTCTTTGTTCTAGAAAATGACTGGTCGTCTTGAAAAAGGTGGACTGTTGGTTTAAGAATCTCTCTTGATTGATTTTCAGAGTTCTGACGTGCCAAATGCAGCCATTCAGTTTTAATGAAGGGTTTTTGTTGAAGATAACAAATCTAGGGATCTTCAAAGCTGCCATTTCATTTCAATAGCTGAAGCACAGTCTGATTTGAGAACGAGTTGTTCCTAGAAGTTTTTCCACCATACAGTTGAAGAAAAACACTTTTGAGAAGCTTAAGGCTTACAAAGGAAGGCCGTTTCTCTTTATTGTTTCAGCTGCTGAAGGTGAAAAGTTGTGTACCTTGGAGATACTGATGATGTAGCCATTAGATCAAGCTCTTTAATTGGTTTCATTTCCAGTTGAACCTGCTGCAGGGAACTTTTCTCAGCTTCAATTTGAATGTTTCATTTATCTGCTTCAAATGTTGCCAAATCCTATTAAAAAACCAACCAAATCATTATACGCACACTGCGCCATTAATTATTCATTATATCCTCTGTAGTGAAGATAATTCTAATCCATAAAAACTACCGTTCACTTTGTGAATCATTAAAAGCAACAACTGTAAAGGTTACAATACTAGTTGATACTACTTAGTGAGCTGATGACTGCTTTGTGCATTCTCGTGCAGTTAGCTTTATATGAACACATTGCCGTGGACTTTTTTCACTTCTAATGGGTGTTTCGAGAACTTAAATTTGTAAATGGCACAAAAACCATCAAAGTTACACGCTGCATCAAAGATGAAAAAGAATCTGCTATCTTCCATAACCATGCTGGTAATATGTCATTTTAAAAATTGTTTAATATGCTTTGTCATATTAATTAACAGTTGTGGATAACCCCTGCTCCTTTCATTCGTTCAACGACTTCAATCCTCCACGCCCTCTTTCCCCGTATCTTTCAACTCAATTGCCAAGGAAAGTTAAATGAAGTTTATTACTTTGTTATAGAAGCTGATGCAGTTGTATTTTTTATTCAATTCTTCGTTCTGTTATCCCAAATCGGTACAAGGGTTAATTAGTTTGTAACAACTTTATTGTTATCAATGATGACAGAAGCCTATGTCTGTTGGAAGAAAATTTGATGATGTTGATGGAGAATAATGATCGACGCACTTCATTCACGAACTTAGTGAAATCATTCACGAATCATTTCTTCTGGTTCGTCTGTGGTCAAAATATCACCAGTAATCAGCTGGTCACACATCTACGTGGTGTTTTATTTTGGCAGCTGTAAATAAAGATTGCTCTCCTTAACTGAATTTACGGCAGTTGGATGTAATTTTAGTCGGTTTTCCCAATTAGACATTCTCGATTTTCACATTCAGCTGGCTGACTTTAAGATCCCTTATCCTCCTAGCAGTGCTGTGCTATACCAGTCTATCAATCCGTCTTAAAGTTTCATTAAGTAAAAAAGAAACTATCTTTGCATCAACTCACTAAGCTGTAGTGAGTATTCTATTCTATTGTATGTATTCTATTGAAATGGAAGGCTGATACGTATATAAACTACTACAGCCATCCTATTTTCCTCCCATTGTTATTGCAAAAAGTTTAGTATCTTGCAAAATGGATATTTTGTGGAGGTTTTGAGGAGTGCAAAAATATACCCGCAAATAGTGTGCAAAAACGAACTTCCATTGAAAGCGAGCCAAATGAGCTACCAGGAAATAATGAAGGACATTTTGTTCTTTCTCGGTTCGGAGAAGAATCCCAGTGAATTAGAAGGTGTCATTTTCACATGCCTTCAACCATAACAGAAGCAAATATTTTTTTAGGTAAAGTTTGAGGTGATAAATGAATTGAAATATTAATTGGGATGATGTATAAAGCAGCTTATATGAAACACAAAGCAGATTCACTTGAAAATATACCAATCTTCGATTGTCCTTTGTTTGCCTCTCATTTTTCGTTGGTCAGTTCACACAATGCAATGAGGGTGAGCGGGTTCGCCACTATGGCTGAACATATTTATTAACTGACAGCGTTTTGAGAACATGTTCATTGCTCCTGTTTTTTCATTTCAAAACGTCGTTAGGTTAATCGAGACACGGTTGGTTGGCGTACGAATAATCGGAAGAGTACCATATTTTTCTTAAAGCGTTTTGAGAACAGGTTCATGAAGCTTGGGCCTTGAATGAAAATATAGATGATGTGGATTTGCGAAATGCACCAACTGTAGCTGGGCATTGCAAATTTTACAATCTTTGGAAAGGACTATGTTATGAAAGTAGAGGATGAAGCAGCTATGAAGAAGGCATGCCTATGTTTGTATATGACAAAGGTTCATGGGAAAAAAAGATAGTATGGAAGGATTTAGCCAACAATTATGTAGAAAGAGGTCTTAAATTTTAGGGAGATTGGTTTTGAAAAAGGTGAAAGAAAATGTTTCGGCTAAAGACCCCTAACTGTTTGGAATAAAGGTTGAAAAGCAGAAGAAGAGGTAGACGAAAAAGAAGAAATGAAGAAGTAGAGAAAGATAAAGGAGAGGGAGAACTTGTAGGGAGAAAGAAGAAAATCAAATAGAGACAACAAACATGTGGAAAAAAACAAGTAGAGGAAGCGGAAGAAAAAGAAATATAGAAAGAAGAAAGGAAAGAGGAAGGCAAAGGGGCAGAAGAACCTGAAGAAAAAAAGAGACCTCTTAAGTGCAAATAAACCTGGTTGCAACATATGGAAATCATATCACACGAACACAACACTCTACAGGCTCTCCAGCAATTTTTCCGACACTTTCATCAATGTTTCAAGCTATCATTCCTTCGGCGGATGTGATTTTCAAAGAGAAATATTTCCTTGGTCTGATCACTTCACAATACAACGCTGCTTTTCTGGTTTTCAGGAGTGTGTTCGTTCGCTCTAGTATTTTGTATAGGCTAATTAAACTGTCTGTTGCTGTCTTTTTCTTTTACCAGACATCACCAACAATTCGATATCAGGTGATTCTGCTTATAAACACCTTTCAACCTTTAACATAAAACTGTCCAAAATCTAACTACGTCACTCCATGGCTCTTTTGTGCCCTTCTTGGAACAAGAGCTCTATTTACGATGCGATTAAGCCTTCATTCATGGAAGACAATATTTTTATCCTTCGTATTACTCGATTCACTCTATGCAAATACCAGTACTACAGAGAACAAAGCTATAACTGTTTCTATAATATCAAAAGCTGTTTATAATGCGGTGAGTGTACTGGTTGCAGATCATTCAAGGATATCGGCCGATGTTGCAGGAAGCAGGCCATGTCGTACAACGGTTAGTCTGCCTGTTTTTTCATGTTCTGTTGTGCACTACTGCTGACTGCTTTGAAGAGCTGAAATTAAGTTTAGTTTATGACTCGCTTTATTGGTATTCGAATAAGTTGTTTTTGTTGCACTTGCTGTTGAATGCAACATGTTGAATGCTCTTAAGACTATCGTTCAATTTTAGTTTATGGCTCACATTTATTTATATTCGAACATTTTGTTCATATTGCATTCCATATACTATTGCTTCCTAGCACGTGCGTTTAATTCAGCTGCTGTAGCATCAACTTGAAGTAAACACAGTTGATTGCAATTGTTTTGACCAGACGTTTAAGTTTGGCGACTGCTCTGAATTTAACTTGTTTGATAATGATGTTGGATTGAAGACGAAAACTAATCCAAGGCTAGATTCTGTAGCTTATTATTAAGATTTAATGGAAACTTCATATATGCTTTGGATCTGAGATTCAGGATAAGAATCAGAATAGGAATCAGGATAGGAGAACAGCCTGCTCTCTTGAACACTCGTTTAGATTATATCATAAAAGCAAAGTTGCTCTTTTTGGTGAATGACGATTAAAGAATCTAACGTGCTCGGTTCTAGATGTGGTTGATCCTTTTTTAATAAATGACCTATTTTTTGGTTCGGACGGTCTTAACGAACGATGCTTTTTTGTGCTTTCATTCAAGGCAGTTTTTGGTTTGCGGCGCTTTAAAGCCGTAATGCTACTAACATTACGTATTGAAGATATCTATATTTCGAAGGCCATACAATATTACATAAACTAGCGATATCCAGGCTTGTAAGTATGTCGAAAGTTTTCCGATTGGATTACTGGAAAGCAAAAGCTTGCAAAGCCTGGCTTCATCGGTCTCGTAGCGACGTTCGATAATGCCTGTTGTCCGATAGATTGACAGCTTAAATTTTAACGACCCCTTTCATTGGAACCTACTGTTATTGTAAGTAGAGATCGTCTTTTCTCGTATTACTCTTATTAAAAACTTTGACGTTTGATCGTATTTTGATCAATTATACCAAAGCAAATACACTCCAACTGAGCCATAACTACCAGCTGTCTTTTCAATCACCACGCAGTCCTCGTTCGTGATTGCAATTGGACCATTTACAGCATAAATTGAGCATTCAAAAGATCAACTGTTTCTAAATATTGATATTCAATTTGATTCAATTTGGATCTAGCTTGCAATTTTCGAAAAAGCGTCTATTTTAGATTTTGTTGTTTGTAGTATTTTCAGATTAGAGCTTTTAATGAACCTATCATTGCGTTTCCACGGATTAAAAACACTTCAATGTCTGTTTTTATTAGGAAAATTAAACACAGTACAACATGAATGTTTAAGAACACGGCGATGAGCGAATATACGGGAAAATATTTTCATTTCATATCTTTCATTTTTTTCAAGAAAAATAAGAATGTTTCGGGATTCCACTGAACTATGGAACCTCCATAAACGAACACCTCTATACAACGGACAATTCACAACAACGGACAAATTTTTAACCCAAATGGTCAAGCGCTCTTAAAAGAATCTCTATACAACGGACAATTACACTAGTCCGACCGACATCCGTTTAATGGAGGCTCCACTGTATTTGTTAAGAAACTGCCTTTTAAAAAAGACTTTCTAGGTAACGACAGATACAAAAAATTTATGTTCGACCTTTCTTTGTGCTGTAAATTTTCAAGGCAAAAATGGATAATTCTAAGCACAGGGAGAACGGTCATGTTTATAAATGCCAACAAGTGACAACTTGCTACGTTTTGCTATTGCGCTTTGTTAGAATATTTTTAAACATTTCATAGCACTACACTCCTGGCTATATATATTTAGTTTTCAACAGGCATACCTTTTTCGAATGGCATTACTAAAGATGTAGCCATATCTCTGAATATTTAACTAAATATGAGACCATGATTGCCCAGTATTTAGTAGAACCATAGGGGTATAAACATCGGGGAGGACACGTACAACCTCTTTACTCCTCTATTTGCCTTTCCCTTTCTTTTGGTTCCCTTCTCCAAAGATTGCGTCATTGAAAAACCCTATCTTCGCCAAGCGTGGATTTGCATTTGTGAAAAAACCTATAGGCGTAATCAATCATCGCTGGCAAAGAATCATTGGCTTCAACAAAAAGTTCATTTAAAGTTTTCATTCATTCATTCGTCTTAATAACCTTAAATCGGGATTTTGAAAACTGCTTCTTTGAAATTACTTTAATGCTGTACAAGCAGGTATATTTAAATAAATAATAAGTACGGGCTTGTGGTTGTCGTTTCTCTATGAAGAGTTTTAACGAAGAACTTATGCAAGGTTGGAAAAGATGAAACCTGCTGGAGAATAGAAATTTTGCTGTGCCCTTAATAAGACGATGGTTTGTTTTGTCTTCTTATTATGTTTCAGTCCATTTGGTTTTAGTGTAAGCATGGAATTGGTGAAACACACGAATCGTCACTTTGTCTTGCTTGTAAATTTTGTTAGCTCATTTTGACGCCAATTATTGTCATCCTTATCTATTCTGATTATGTGTTATTTTGTTGTTTTACTGTCGAAGTCGTTGAAAATTCGAGAAGACAATACGTTGTGTCATATTGTGATGACTCTCCTGTTGATGATTATGATTATGACGATAAATTGTAATAATTGCCATCATCATCTTATGATATGTTCAGGGCGTCAACAAAGAGGTATACGGGGGCACAGAGTAAAAGAAGAAACTTTTTCTCACCCTGAAACATTTTGGCATCAATTATAATGTAATAATATTTCTGTAGTAGTTGAACTTTCGAAATAGAAACGCATAAAAGCAGAATACAAGATTATTTATCTAATGACCACACCCTAAATCGATTGAGCAACGCCCTTTTTTCGGCAAAAACCCCTCCGAAAAAATTTATTTGGCTCCCCCCTGGATATGATCTCTTTTCGATGATTTGTAATTTCTCCTTCGTCAACGATGAAACCAGACTAGCCAATTAAAGGCAAAATTGAATATTGTCGTTTCTTAACGTTTTTGGGAACTTCAAAGCTTCTTGTTGTCATAATGATGTCATTAATTTGATTTTTCGTGCTATGAAATAATCTAATAGAACCTTTAAGGGAAAGTTTTCGCAGCTGCAAACAGTGAGACTAACCCATGTTTCTATTGTTTTCAAATGAACAAGTAGCTTTGCTGTCAAGAGATTTCCTTCAATTTTAATGCGGTACTTAGATGATCTAATCATATTGATGAATTTTCACAACATTTTGCTGTAAAGAAAGTTCTTTTACCTGTGTACTTTGGTTCAATGTATTTATTGCAATCTTAAAGTTTATCTGTATAAAAAATTTTAGCTTATTTTATTTTTTATTATTGAAAAAGTGAAGAGACCATGGCTCCTTGCCCCCCCCCCCTCTGTGGCGTGGCCCCTGGTTTCTTGATGGTTATGACCTGGTTAGCCCATTTACACCGTTCCTCGTAAAAGGTTTTTCGATTATCAGCAGTTTTAACAACTGGGCTGTCATTTTTGTGATGCGAGAATTGTGTGCAGAGCATGAAGCCGCACTGTCTTTGGGCTAATGCGTTTTTATCGTCACGTTTTCAATGTTCAACTGTTTGCGGCAGCCGGCGAAAAAGATTAAATTGCCTTACAAATAGTTTACCCCGTATTTTCTTGTGAGATTGCAAAGCTCTAAAAATAGATTCGCAGGCTGCCGACAAGTCGGAAATTTATTTCTTGAGAAAAAACAGGTTGCAATCTTTGCTTGCACGTTGAGTTTTCTGGACAAAACAGCGAATCCTGCCTTGCCTTCTTCCTCCGCTTGGAATTTCACAGCCGTTGCCTGTCTGGCTATTACAACACTAGAGGTATGAGGGTGTCTACTTTTTTGCGTAACACTGGTAAAGAAAGCTTCTCTCTTTGGTAAAGAAAGAAGCTAGGCCAACTACGTTTGTTTTTGCGAGCAACCGAAATTAGGACTAACCAAAATTGTAAACATTTAGTAGTAACAAACGAAATTTGAAAACATGTTTAAACATCTAGCTCGACCATGTGTTGACCTCCTCCCTGAATAGTTTTGAGTATTCTATATCAGAATTCAGTTTCATTTATTGGCCCCTTAAGAAACACCCTCTCCTTTGTTGTAGGACTATCCTCTCATAAGAGGAACCTCAGGGAACCCCCTTATAATTCTTAGCCCTAGACAGCCCATTGAATTTGACTTCAGTAAATTTTGCTATGAGAAATATGCATGATAATAACGATGAGATTAGAAGAAATGATGCTAAGTAGCTTTATAATCTAAAGCATTTAATAGGGTTTTGAAGGAAGATATATTTCTGTTATCCCTCTATACGATTTCTTTCATGACCTATCACCATTTGCTTCTTTGGCACTGTCATTCAGTTTAAATCCAGTTGTGAATTATGACGACATGAGGTGTGAAATGGACACAGATTGAAGCTTCTACAAGATAACGTTGTTTATGTGACCTCTGTGGAGAAGAATTCCCCCGCCTCGTTTTCATGAACTGTTTCTTTGGTTCGGATTTTGCAATGAAGTGAATAGGGTTTATGTAATTCTTCCTTCATACGTTCCTTCTTTAGCAAATGTGCAGTCTTGGATGTGGAGAGTTGTGAGAAGACCCCCTCCCACCCCACCCCATGGTCTGTCTGAGTTGATATCGCTGTAAATTCTGGCGTGCGATGGCCTATGGGCTGCATATGCGTAATTGAAAATATTATGTGGTAAATTGTGCTAATTGAGGTGGCGTGTAAAACAATTGAGGTGAGGATCATAGTGTTGCACGCTAAACGCACGGTTGCACCATTATCAAAAGAAAATGATTGCAAACCATTCTAATGCAACAAAATCGGTAACAAGTATTTTTTTAATATAACGCGAGGAGAATGCGGTTTTGTTACATTTCACTCTTAAGTCCTAAAAACTGATCATCTGAAGATACAATTAATTTCAATTTAAGTATCTCTGTTTTATTGTGTTGCCTTTGAATACTAATACAAGGAAACTCGACTACTTTTTCATCACTAAACAAAGTTGTAAATCACATCGTCTTTTTTGTCGGCCAGTTTCTTTCTTTAATGATACTTTGTGTAAGATGATATTATGGAGTCAATTAGATGAATTCGTTCATAAGAAATCATTCTAATAATAAAAATTTCATCTAAACACTGCAACTCAGGTGTATTTCATTTACAGCCATTTGGAAATTCTGGTAAAAATTGTTTAAGCTCTTTGGTATTGAATGTAACGGTGTTTACATGTGCAACCCTTAGCTTCTTATCGTAAGTCATATATCTAATTTTGATTTTGAAAATGAAAAATATTGTCAAGAAAGCACAGCCTGAAAAAATGATAAGCATAGTGTCTTGAGCAATGGGGGCTCTGGACAGGGGGTAGTACAGAAGCTGTCGTTGTTGACCCTTTGGCGCGGGTTTCTGTTTTTCAGCATTTTTCTCTATCTATGCTGGCCTGATAATGTGAAACAAAGTCCAACCAAAGACAAAGTCATGGACTGATGTTCCCCTCGGTATCGTCCTTGTAGTGTTGTAAAGTACAATAAAGTTATCTCATATATGGTGTTTTAATTATTTTATCTTTGGTAGGTTTTTATAATGAATATAACATAGTAAGTTATAATTATCATCTTCCCATTACTTGCCATTAAGATGTATTTTCTGTTACAGGCCAGCCCGTCATCGTCATTTATCGGTAGCATGCTGATGAAGGCCACCATTCCTATCGCTTATCAAACGGACCACGAAAGGCCTCCACCGATGGAGCGTTACCGACTGCTTGTCGTTGGCGACAATACTTGTGGAAAAACTTCCTTGTTGAATTCATTTGTCAACTCTGATTTCGAGGTACCCCTCTCTCATATTTTTTATCTTTTTGCACAACTAAAATATTTTCAAAGCTTAATATTCGATTGTTGCTCTCAACTGCTGTACTAACGAGACTGGATCGGATGATTCTTTCGTCTAACCTTTTTTGGTACTGTGACCTTGTTTTACATTTAAAAGTCCCATGAAATCGAACCATTCGTCTAATCGTATGATAAAAAAGGAATGTAAAAGCATTAGATTTGAAATCCAGTAACGGAAATAGAGCTTTATTAGTTGGTGCAAGCGCAGGGAGTTTTCCGAGATTCTTGTTCGATCGACTATTTCTATTTCCAACTTTCAAGGTAAATTTTCGCAAGCACGAGGGCATTTCCCTGCTTATCCCCCCCCCCCCCCCAACACTTTCTGCCATTGTTTGACTTCATGAATTCACTTAGCTTTGTACGACATCATTTTAGTATTCCTTCCATTGAAGAAAAAACTAGTTTCACTCTCATGTTTATTGTTGTACTAAGGTTAGCAATTTGCATGCTTTCTTAAAATTTTGAGAAATTCGTGTGACAATTGTCCTAAACATGGAAAAAAGAACGGTGAGAGACGCGAATGGGTTTCTTCGCAATGCAAATACTGTATGAGAAAACCACAAAAGAAGACAAATCTGGTGTTGCTGAAACAAACTTGAGAGACAAATCTGGTTTTGCTGCCAAGAACATACCATCAAAGGCCTAGCCATTAAACCAATACTTAACGACAAATGAGCGTTCGGCGAGCAAAAGAGCAACACCCTCATCCCCTAAGGGATGAACCGAACCACCGACCGGTAGCTTAAACAGCACAACATCTCACCTATAACTTCGTCATCTCGACCCATTTATTTTTGATTAATTGCGGAATTTATCATCCAGTTGCGTAAATTACGGGATTTGAAGGGGGAAATGCTTCCGAAAATCGGATATAATGTGCTTAGGAAATAGAAGTGAAAAACAACCCAAGCAAGAGACTCGTAAAGTTCACTGCGCTTGAACCCACACGCAGAAATGTAAAAGTTTTGAGGCCACACTCTGTTTCAGAGTATTTTTTCGCCGTAGTTTGCGTGATGTCGCGTTAGGAGTTTTTCTCTGTGACCAAACTCCAAAACTTATACTCTATTTCCACTAATAGGACAACCCCTCGACCGATGCTCCCCAAGCAATTGTGAGATGGACTCAAACCTTGCTTAACCCTTCTTAGCAATAAGAGAATAATTTTTAATGTTTGCAGGTCGACGAATCCGATTGTGGGATCTTTGATGAATGTATTACTGAGGTCCTGGTGGGAACAAAGCCAATCGAATTTATGCTGTGGGATTTATCAGGTATTTTTCATAATGTATATTCGTAAGGTATGTTTTATAATATATATATTTTTTAATCAATACCAAATCAACCTGGAACTTAAATTCCTAAGTTAGGGAATTCATTCTAGTGTTGTTGGTAAGAATGTTTAAAGATGAGAGAATTGAAGTTAATCGTGTCAGCATTCAATTTTTGGCAGGGTTTTTGTTATGAATCTGTATACTGTATGTTCTTTAATGAATACCAAAAGTCATAGAACATAAAATTCAATGTCGTGTTCAGTCACCTTCTCTCCCTTTGTAAACAAAATTGGTTTGCATAAACTGCCGAGTGATAAAAAAATGCATACTTCCTATTTTCTTGCATCTTTTAAGGAAAGGGGTCATGGATGTATCTGAGAAGAGAAATGAAAAATACAATAACAAGGCGCGATTGATAGCTTCTCCAAAGAATAAAATCATATACTTTAAGACATTGACCGTATTTAATTGTATGTAAAACCTGTAGTTTAGAATTCATTTGTTAATTGGCTGTTAGATAAAGTAAATTTAACTTATGCTTTTTTCTCGTTATTAAAGCGTTTTAGGTGAAATTAATAATCATGATAATATTTGTCTTCCTCGCACGTGATACTGAGACGACGTCCATTTTCAGACCAATGTAAAATCAATCAGTTAGGATGCCCATGCTGGAAGGCTTTTTCGGCGATGAGAATACATCAGTAAGGTCCCTGTAAACAATCTTACCTCAAAGCCTTCAAAGTGAACAGCAAAACATTTAACATCTTTGAATTAGGGCCAGTTGTTTTGAGAAAACGCTTTAAGTCGCTTCAAAATGTGTAAAGCCGGTTGAGTCTATGGCAAATTTACGTATATAGTACTGTGCCCGATTAGAATTGAAGAATTAATGCACCAAACATTTTACCCTGCAATCATATTTCTGCTCGAGGCTGAAAACTGACATGCTCTCTTACATCTATTAATCACGTGATGTGTCAATCAATTAGTATTTGCTATGTTAACATTGCACCTCCTTTAAATTCTTCGTTATTCAATAAAGAATATACGAGAAGCAGCCAATTTTGGACAAACTTCACATTTAAGACTATAATGGTCTTTCATTTATGTTAAACATTGCTTTCTACGATTATTTTGTCCATCTAGGCCACGAAGAATACGATGGTTTTCGCATTGAGCTCTTTCGTGTCGCAGACATTTTTCTTGTTTGTTTTGATATTGGAGATCCAGAATCATTCGAAAATGTCGAAGACGTGGTATGACTTTGAATTGTTTTTTTTACAACTCAGCTGCGATGTAACTCTTATTTTATCACAAGAAGGAGATTTCATTCGGCCATCTGTAAAATAGATTACCTAAGTGATGGTGTCACAAAAATCTATTTTTATAATTTTTCACTTTTTATCCCATAACCTGATAGAGCGTCATGGAATAAGCAAAATCAATTAAATTTGTTGAAATTGGCTGAGATATGGCCACAACATGAGCGCAGGCTCTTTCCGCACCGAACCTCTTTAATTTGGTCTTGGCTCATAACTTGATGAACCAGGCCAGAATAATAGTAACCCCTTGGCAAACCTGAAATCTTTCATTTGCCACATGTTGCTCGATTTCGAACATATGTACCTGATTTTGCATATTGGGAGGTATTTTATGCCTTTCTTTCAGATAATGTGGACAAATTTAAGAAGCTTTAACATGTTTTTGATGATGTCATACTTCGGTACTCTATACTCACATCACAACACCCAGAAATGACCCTTTTACCCCAAGCCCAAGCAGTGACAAAGTTTCTGCTGACGCTGTTTTACTTGTAGATGTTGGGCATAAAGAAATTTAGACTAATCTAAATGATTAACTTAAGAGTAGGGGCTATTGCCTTCTGGCACAATGTAGCGTGGGACCTGTTCGTAAGAGGGTTTGTGTTAGTTTATTTGAATATCAAAACAACAGAAAGTGCCAGTCAATTATGCAAGAAAACCTCCTGGCCTGCTCCATTTTTAAACATTACTTGCATGAGTGCTTGTAATTGCATGTCAGTGACGTTCCCTAGAAGAATTTCAGTTCTCTCTGCTTCATACGCAGATTTTTCGAAAAATGTCATACATATAAACGTGGAGTCCTTAGCATTCATTTTACTTGCACAAAAATAAAAGGTTTGGTATATTCACTCTACTTTGTCATCAACTTGGGTCTTCATGCCACTGCTGGCTGACGTCTTTCTACGCTCTTCTATCATTTGCCACTTGCATCTATGAACTGTCAACTCTCATACAACTTAAAGCCACAGTCACTAATTTTCTTCACTTTCACTTTCCCACTTTCCCACTTTCCCACTATACAATAGCCTCATTTGCAGCTTGCAGCATGCTCCCCACACAACAACGAAGATCCTTGTTCACTTACAGTTCATTCAATGCAGCACTACTAATGTCCTTTTATTTTTCAACTCTAGTGGATTCCTGAGATCAAGTATGTAGCACCAGAGACACCATTTATTTTGGTTGGATGCAAAAACGACTTGCGAACAGATGCTAGTTTAGATTACTTTCTCTCTGTTCCTGGGATGCAAAACGAAGCCCAAAGCACTGAATCTGTTTGCAAAAGCAAGGTAATGCAGTCTTATCTTCAAAATGCTCTTTATGAATCATTGCCTCCAAAAAAATTTCGTTTTGAGGTGTTTGATTGCCATACGTTCTTGGATATGCGCGCGTGTTCGAATAAGCGGATGCCGATAATTATGAATAGTATGTGCTTCTTTGGACGATCAAAAATGGTGATTTGATATATGATATCTTCCCTTACCATATCATCATAAACCATGTTATTTCTGTATGTTTACAAACAAAAACAATGTTTTGAAGTCCCTCTAGGAAAACCGAAAATAGACACTGCGCACTTAGATTTTCCGAAAACCAAGCCATTTTCTAGACGTCTTTCTCCGTTTTCGATTTATCTCAGTCTTATTTTGACTCCTTTATTCATTTTTGTTTGCAAATTTTACAAGTAAGCGCACACGTTCGAATAGGCGCACACATTTGAACCTTCTTTTTGGCATCGATTGCGGTAGACGGATCATGATGGCGCATTTTGCCTAGTTGTTTTCCATCTCTAACACCCAACTTCTTGAACTCTCGAACACTTAGCACTTGAGCCTTGTTGTCTGAATAAGCGCGGGCGTGTTTTTTCGAGAAAGCGCGGTAATTTCAGTTTTGCGTTGTTGTAAAAGCCAGAAATAATAGGTTGTTGCTCAGGAGGGCGCCTTCTTTACTACGTGCCTCTTCTCTCTGCCGTGAATTACAAACATAGTACCGTTATATATTTGTAGAACTATTCGATAAAGGTTTTGGAAAACTATGTTTTATCGGTATATTGGCCTATTGAGTTTATTATATCTTGGTTAACCTACACCAGCCTCATGCCACTCAGTACAATGGTAACAGCACTCTAAACCCATGTTAACCAAATCCTTTCTACTCATTTACAAAAAGGCGCTGCATCTTATGAACTTACCCATAACTATGGGGCTGGCCTGTACCAAATGTATGTGGCCTATTAATTTGATTGATTCTGTTTAATTGCAGGCAGAAAAAACGGCGGTAGAATCGGGTGCTGCAGAGTACATCGAATGCTGCGCCAAAACGAGGTTCAATATCACCGAAGTATTCAAGACTGCAGGTCACGTGCTAATGTTAAAGAATGACCCATCATACAGCTTGCAGCTGAAGTCTAACTTGGGATTTTTATCAAAATATTCGAGGAGAAAATCGACTGAAGTAGGAGACCGATTACAACTGAAAAAGGGAAAACTTTTATTTACTCCCGAAAGAAATGGGCGCAGAGGATCAATGTTTTAAGAGATCGAAGTATGGTGGTGAGAAAATTTGCTTTGGCACACATTTATGCGAGTTTGGACCAGTTGTCAATTGGTGCAAGTACATGTTTGTTGAAAGTCTTTGAATGAAGAGGGTTTTGAAGACACAACGCTGGTTTTTGAAAGTGTGTTGTTATTATGGCTTACCTTGATGAACGCCATTTTAGTCACTAATGATCAGTATAGAAATAAAGTATATATGTAAATATATATTGTTGTTGAGAAATGATCAACCATTATCAAGAGGCTGTTGCAGAACATTTTCATTCGCGGAATGTTTTTAAAACCTTTTACTGTACATATGTATTTATTTCTTTGATATTTTTATATGATACATGCTTCAGAACATTGCTAGTTAATTTTGCATCTATAATTTTAGAAAGTTCTTCCAATAAAATAAGAATTATAAATCTTAGCATTTCCTATTGTGTGAATTTATGTTGAGAAATTTTTGTTATGTTACAACATATATTGAATTTTCAGCCTTGAAGATGTGTCATATTCCATGGATTCCCGTTATCGTCTAATTTGAAGTTTTCAATACGATATGTTGTAAATTTTAAAAGTATTTTGTCTTCAGTTATGCTGCCACCTGTCCTTGCTTTTGTTTACATCCCTTACAATTAGTGATTGCAGAAAATTAAATGTAAAACAGTTTCCATGCAAAAAACTTTCTATAACTAGATCACAGTTTTCCTCAACGCCCCAAACAGACTTGATTCTTAGCGCAAGTCTCCCTTCCTGGATTTCTGGAAAATGTTCTCTTAATATTTTAGATGTGTAAAATTTCAATTTTAGACGGCAGATTATTTCTAGGAAAAATAGCAATATATTTGCAGCAGAATTAGCCGTCGAAAGTTAATGTGAGTTGCATGTTAAGAAAAGGGGTAGTACCTACACATGTTGGTAAATTACCTGCACTGTTTGCTTCAAAGATTCTAATTTGAAACGGTAATTGGCATAACACCAAAGTAAGAATAGTGTGATGTGACAGGTGCTTTATTCACCAGAAGCTACCAACAATTTTTGGCATTTTCCTTGAAGCTGTCGTCCGAAATGCCCTTAACAACAAACATTCGCACCACGGTTATTGCCTCTTAATAAAGAACCGATTAACTGAATACAAAGCATCTAATTACAATTCTTTATTTTCTAAAACAGTTTCGTTTTCAAAACTGTTCTTTATTTTTTATGTAAATTTGATTCTTTCTCTGATTTACCCAGCCTCCATCGCAGAGACTGTTTCCTGGCAACCGAGCTTCTAGCTCTGACCAAAAAGATCGGTTGCCACAGCCTCTCCAACAGAGAGTATGATGCCCCTTTGTCAGTTGCTGCGCGGTCGTAGCTTTTGCTAAACTAAATTATTATACAACGAAGAACCATGATTTGCATTATTTGTTTAGCCAATTTTTCCAATGTTTAACCATATCAATTGAAACAAGAATAAGACTCCATTGTTGGTGTGTACAACTTACCAACGAAACCTTTTTGGCAACACATTTTGTTGCTTAAATAACCTTACCAAATGAGTTCTTGAAAACGTAAATCATAAGCGATTAATCCGAACAGGCTAGCATAATCTATCTTGATTTCTTTGTTTTTAAAAAGAAAGTCTAAGCCCCTGGAAATTAGTGCTAGGGGTGGAACAAGAGAGCTTGTTGATGCCGAAAAATAGGCAATTTCTAGTTTTGATATTGTTTTTTCAACATTTTGTGCAAGAGCCTTCCCCCCTTCTGTTTATTTTGATAGCACTACCCCCTTGCTTTGTATGTGTGTATCTCGCGCTTTTTTTGTCATTTATATAGCTGAGCACAATGTTGTTTTGATAAATTCGCTATATATAGTATCTGATAACTCTCTGCCCATGATCAAATTTCATCCAACATCGGTTTGCAAATGTTGGGTGACCCAACATGGGTGGTCAAACGCATCCAACGTTGCGTCCAACATTGGTTTTCTGCATGTTGGATGAAATGTTGCATGCGTTTGACCACCGGTCAAATCTCTTCAAACGTTTACATGATAACAGCAGCCAACCCGGGTCAACCTGCCTTGCCGGGTAACCCTTCTCAAGGGTAGGGCTACCCGTAGAGACGGGTTACCCTTTTCTAAAGTTTTCTCATGTGGAGTCGAGTTAGCTAGACCCGGGGTCATGTGAACATTTTGGAATAGCCCATCCGGGGTAATTTTTACTTATGTGTCTTTTATACTTTGCAAAATCGAGATTTTATACTAGTGGAGAGGAAGAACTTCCCAATAAGCAGTGGCAGTGAAAGACCACTATGGTGGATGCTCTCTAGAGCCATTTCGAAGCTTTCTGGGTCAGCTTGCTGTGGAAGAAAATTTCTATGAAGAAATGTTTCTTAGCTGTTTTTTAACATTTGATATCTGAGGGGAATATTTTTTTAAAACTTTCCTTTCAGATTTAACTATTTGTAAACTGTGGGTAAATACCTTGGAAATGCCTTAGGAATGACACTGTAGTTCTGTTTTCTGAACTGTAGTTCGAGTTTTTAGTGTAGGCAACTTTTCAATTCTTTATATTAACTTCCCCGATTGAGCTTAAACGTTTTTCTAAAAAAATGTTCTCAATTCTCAGATTTATTTTCAATTTTTCAAGCAAAAGATTTTCTTGTGACTTTGGAAAGTTCCTGCTTAACGACTAATTTTCGAGAAAGACGACGAAACTCCGAATGGGACCATACGTATTACGTAGGTTGGTTTCAGTAATAAACTTTGCTTTTAGAACACGGACATGTTTGAACAGGATGCAAAATGTCGCAATATTTGTGAAATATCTTCTTAATGACCCTTATAATTGCCTTTTTTGATTGGTTCTATAGCAAAATATATTTTAACTAGCTCCCCTACGAAGCCCGCTACGCGGGCTTACCAGTGACCCTACGGTAGAGTACATAGATTAGCCTCGGAAAAGACAAGAATTTTCTTAAAACCCCCTGTGAATGATAGTAAAATTAGCCTCGGTAAAGACAAGAATTCTTTCGAAGCCCCCAATAAGTATGCAGATCAGCCTCGGAAAAGACAAGAGGTGTATCAAACTCGATTTGAAAAAAATTGGCTCCGCACAGGTCACGTGATAAAAAAATTACTCGCACTCCTGTGACTATCGCTAGTCAGGGGGTCGCCTGAAATAGAGAAGGGGTAGAGGCTCCCCCCTTCCTAGCGATAGTCACAGGAGTGCGAGTAATTTTTTTATCACGTGACCTGTGCGGAGCCAATTTTTTTCAAATCGAGTTTGATACACCTCTTGTCTTTTCCGAGGCTGATCTGCATACTTATTGGGGGCTTCGAAAGAATTCTTGTCTTTACCGAGGCTAATTTTACTATCATTCACAGGGGGTTTTAAGAAAATTCTTGTCTTTTCCGAGGCTAATCTATGTACTCTACCGTAGGGTCACTGGCAAGCCCGCGTAGCGGGCTTCGTAGGGGAGCTAGTCTTCCGTTAATTGAAAGTTGCTTCAAAACATTTGCAGCCCAGGTCTATTCGTGTTCCTCGTTAAAATATTTTAATGTGTTACCCCCTAAGTCTCCTGTTTTAATTTTCCATAAAATTTCATGTTAAGACTTCCCAACCTTACTTATCTGTTTACTCCTCTGACAAATCAAATTAAAGTTGAATCTATCCTGAAAATCAGAATAAAAAAACAATGTCCTCCTACATTCTTTCAATTTAATAAGGAATGCAAGCAAAAAGTGTAATATCATACAGCAAGCAGGCAAGGATACTTTAAACGTGACAAAAGGCAAACATAATTAATCTAATCCATAGTCACGCCTACTGTGAGTAGCATATACTATTGGCAAGAGCAGGAAATAATTGCTCGAGGACAAAGTATTATTTACTTGCAGCAACAACCCTATTGAGATAAGAGCTTCTTTCGTGTAGGAAGATAATGCTTTATTACCTTGATTGTAATTCAGTAAATCCTTTTAGAAAAGTAAACCCAAACTTAATTACTTGCTGGCTCCAGATACCCATACTTGCGAAATTCCTAATAGAATCAATCCAATAAGTAGTTCCTTGATTATTATGATTACCAATTAGCAATATCATAGCTTTCATCACCATCTGAACCCCTTTGAAATCGAGGTTAATAGCACTCTTGACTTTCAGAGGCTAATCTTACTATTCCATTCCGGGGTCCATAGGGTGCCCGCAGAGCGGGATTTACTGGGAGCTACTCTTCCGTTTATTAAAATGTACACACCAATTTGATACATAAACGGTTGCAATATCGAGGCAAGGCAGAAAAGTTTTTCAATACATTTTGTAAGCCACGATCTAATTGGGGTCCTCGTTTAAATACTTTCACGGGTTACCCTCTTTAATTCTCCTGCTTATTCTAATTGCAATTTTCAAAGTTTCCATCTTCTTTTATCTCTCGGTGTATCGTGGTGGTCGTTTAAATATCTTGCAGGCTTATCTAAAAGCTTTGTTAATTATTCTGAATTCTACTTTAAACTTGACAGCAACATGCTTCTGCCAGTCCCACCAATTCCTTATGCTCGTTGGCACATTTTCATGGGTTACTCCTAGAGGTTCTCCTATTTAGTCAGAATCAAATTTTTAAGTTTTCCAATCATACACTCTTAGCCCTCGTCGACTTATGGGGCGTTTTTAAATATTTTCTAAAGTCATTCTTAGAGCTGTAATGTTCATTTCAAAGCACTTCGTTCAATCTTTGTTCACTTGTGATGCTGTTTTTAGACATAATTGCGGGCCACCCTCAAAGCTCCCTGTTTATTCTGAATCAAACACCTCTTCTAAACCCCAAAGAGTTATAAAGTTATTACGCAGTTCTATACATTTGAGGTCCACATATCATATCTTCGTCACAATTAGCTTTTGAAACACTGCAGCAACAAAGCACTTAAGAAATGAAAAGATAGAAAACAGCCAAAGTTTCGTGCATCAGAAATGATTCGTACTCCAACAACAAATTAACAAAATACAATTTACGGACAACAGCTAATCTATATAACTTTAGTCCTTTTCTCCACAGTCAAGAATCACGTCTGGGTCATAATTATTGCTTGAAACGATCTTTGATCTAGATGAAGAACATCACAAATAATTAAGATGTTATTCCATGGTTAATGAAAGCACTTTTTAAGGAAATCCATAGTCATAATGCTTTGTAAAAATTTCAGAAAAAAAGGTTCGCCCCGAGGGTTTAGCCACCCCTTTATGCGACCTGTTTTTAGTGAAATTTCATCAAACTAAGCATAAAATCATTTGAACTTGTTCTTGTGAAGCGAGCAATACAGCAAATCCATCTTCCTTGAAGGACAAAACTACGAAGAGGTAAAACATTAAGAGAAAGGCGTTCGTGGCGGGTCTAGCGACTCCTTTTAGCAACCGGTTTTTAGTGTAATTTCACCCAAATAAGCATAAAGTCATTTGAAATGGTTTCTAGAATAATTGTCACTCAAGAGGCAGGCAAATCCCATCTCATTCTCAGTGGGAAAATCTCACAAAAAGTGAAATTTTAATAGAAAAATACTCACTTGTTGAACCAAAAAGTCAGCGAATCCGATCGTTTATCTACAAAAAAAGGAGGCGGTTAGGAAAAGTTGCGGCAAAGGATTCTCGATAGGCATAAAAAGTTGGGGGCTGGCGGGATTACATAATTCGCATTACAACGGGTTTCCTATGAAAATCAAATTTTCTTGCATCAAGAATAAACAGCAGGCACAATTCTTCATACTTTGATTGCAATAAAGCCAATCCAGTTTCCTTTAAGCACAAAACCACGAGAAGAGGTAAAAAGTTTTCGTTCGCAGCGGGGGTCTAGCAGCCGGTTTTTAGTGTAATTTCATCGAAATGAGCACAAAATCATTTGAAAAAAGTAATATCGAAAACACGTAAGAACAACAACGCTTACTTGTATTCGCATGCCATCGATTCTGATGCCAATGAAGAACAGGAACAGCCAGCAGCAATGGCAAAACCAAATATCAGGTAGCAGCGCGTGTACCGTACGTAGCTACTAAAACGAAGAAAAGGAAGATCGTCAAAAGCACGAATTACATGGCTCTTGCAAACAAAATAAGAAACGGGGTTCAATCGTCGATCGATAAAAAATCAGTTGATAAAAAAAGCTAGCAAGACTCACCTGAGGTCTGTCGCGAGCACCCAGCACGATTGACTACTGGAGCTGTAGCTGTAGCACACGACACCGACCGTCGACGACCGCTTCGAGTTCGAAAAGGAATGCCAACCAGCAGTGCACGAAGATTTATCATCCAATTCCAAATCACCTAAATTATCGGCACACAGTAGATTCTTTGTGGAAAGCAAAACGAATTTGAAAAGCCTCCGTTCAAATTGAAGGGTTGCTGTTGGAAGGAGTTTTGAAATCTTTTGTAGAGAGCAAGAGAAAAGAGAGAGAAAGAAACTTTAGAAATGCGGGACAAAGACCGCGGAGAGCACTAATCGAGATCTGGCATCCTCGGAGAAAACCGTGTAAATATCTCAGGAACGGAAGCTAAAATGAGAAAAAGCAGACCTTATGATGGAGCATCGGGGATCGAGGATTCAGGGAAAAAAAGAATTTTGAAAATCGGCCGAGCGGTTTTGGCTGAAAACCGTTTGAATCGCCGGGCGGTGTGGATCTTTTGTTCGGGGTTGATTTGCATATCCGAATTTTAGTTATAGTGAGGCTCTGGGTGGACCGCCGGCCCGCGGCACGCCGAGCCAGTGGACCGCCGCCCGCGGCACGCCCACCCAGTGGACCGCCGGCCCCCGACACGCCAAGCCAGTGACCCGCAAACCCCCCCCCCCAAGCCGAGAAGCAAATTAGCAAAGAACCAACTAACGCCATGCCCAACACACAAAACCCCCCTCACACAAAACCCCAACACACACGGCTTCGCCCCCCGCAGAGGCGTGCCCCCCGCAAAGGCGTGACTCCCGCACAAAAGAGGCTCCCGCCAAAAAGAGGCTGTGGGGTGCTCCCCCGCAGAGGCTGCGACAACCACGCCCTCTGCCATCACAAAATCTTTCCTCAAAAAAATGTGCAAAAAACACTCGCACTCCTGCAGAATTCAGCGCAAAAATCACTCGCGCTCCTACGCGATTTTTACTCGCACTCCTGTCACAGGCGCTAGAGGGCGGGGAGGAGAGGGGAAAGAAAAGGTCCCCGCCCTCTAGCGCCTGTGACAGGAGTGCGAGTAAAAATCGCGTAGGAGCGCGAGTGATTTTTGCGCTGAATTCTGCAGGAGTGCGAGTGTTTTTTGCACATTTTTTTGAGGAAAGATTTTGTGATGGCAGAGGGCGTGGTTGTCGCAGCCTCTGCGGGGGAGCACCCCACAGCCTCTTTTTGGCGGGAGCCTCTTTTGTGCGGGAGTCACGCCTTTGCGGGGGGCACGCCTCTGCGGGGGGCGAAGCCGTGTGTGTTGGGGTTTTGTGTGAGGGGGGTTTTGTGTGTTGGGCATGGCGTTAGTTGGTTCTTTGCTAATTTGCTTCTCGGCTTGGGGGGGGGGGGTTTGCGGGTCACTGGCTTGGCGTGTCGGGGGCCGGCGGTCCACTGGGTGGGCGTGCCGCGGGCGGCGGTCCACTGGCTCGGCGTGCCGCGGGCCGGCGGTCCACCCAGAGCCCGCTTTGGCGGGCTCTCCATGAAGGGAAAAAGTTTCGGGTATAGGGGCTAGTCTTCCTTCCATAAAAAGGCAAAAAAATATCAATAACTATAAATAAGGACGTAGTTCAAAAGTGTACTTTATTGAGATGTATTTGGGCAAGGATCAAATGTTCTACTGTTTGTGGTGAAGTGTATCGTATTTTGAAGTGACGATTTTCAAATGTAGGGAGAGTCTCTTGCAATTAAAATAATATTTATATTTGAGACGATATTTGGTTTGATAAAACTTATATGCTGTAATAGTTTGCGATTTCCTAATAAAGGAGGGGGAATTTTGGTTACTTCTATCGCCACTATGTTTCTTTCAAAGGGTGTTTGAAGTAGTTTTGGAAATTGGTAGTGAGTTTAAAAATGCCCATTAAAAAAGGCTGTCCCTTTTGATTGAAAAAACTGAATAGGTTATAATGCAGTCATTGTTTTGAATATAAAATAATCGGAGTTTCGTGTGGACCGTATGGGCCGCGCATGTATTATTTGATGCAATTAAGTTGTACCCTAAAAAATAACTACGGGATACTGGATATATTAGATTCAAGAAAATTCCTATGTTTCGTCAGCGCAGCCTAACTATTGGGCTAAATGTGGAAGGCTTATTACTGTACGGATTATAAGTAGGTGAATGCTCAAAGCCTCAATCTAATAATGAATTTTGGCAAATAGCTGTAATTGAGACGTTGTTAATGAGCAATTGATTGACATGTCTCTAGTGAGCCAAGTGCCCAGATACCTAGACCTAAGGTCATTCACTGCAAGGGCCTGGGTAGCATTGTTTCCTCGTGTATAATGAGCAATATTAAATGTAACGAGTTTGTCTGTGCCAAGTGCCCAGATATTTGGACCTAAGGTCATTCACTGCAAGGGCCTGGGTAGCATTGTTTCCTCATGTATAATGAGCAATATTAAATGTAACGGCTTTGTCTGTGCCAAGTGGCCAGATATTTGGACCTAAGGTCATTCACTGCAAGGGACTGAGTAACATTGTTTCCTCATGTATAATGAGCAATATTAAATGTAACGGCTTTGTCTGTGCCAAGTGTCCAGATATCCATACCTAAGGTCATTCACTGCAAGGGACTGAGTAGCATTGTTTCCTTATTCATAATGAGCAATAAGAGATATAATGATTCAGTCTGTGGCAAGTGCCCAGATATCTGGACCTAATGTTATTTACTGCAACGGCCTTGGTACCATTGTTTGGTCATTTATAATGAGCAATAATAAATATAACGGCTTTGACTATGCCAAGTGCCCAGGTATCTGAACCAAAAATAATTAAGTGCGACTCGCTGTTGAGCATTGCTTCGTCCTCAAAACGAATTTCGAATTCAACCGGCACTGCTTTGATGGTACATCGTTTCTATCGAAAGTGTGGTCCGGGTAGCCTAGCCAAATTATCCTTTTTAATGTTGCAGGCACGTTACTGTACCTATATGCATCAAGCAAGACTTAATTAATTAATCAACTTGCCAAAAAAGCAATTTCGAAACCATGCCAAATACGTCCTTCACAAATGCACTCGATACAGGGCAATCATAGGGGAGCCACTTTCATTTGCAAGCTTATGGCCCCTTTGGCTCGAATTAAGGACCTTTCTATGAGTGGATATCGCCCTTTTTTCTAAAAGGGAACGTGAATAGCTTAAAGAGCCGTTACGTATCAAAGTAAACATAATCATCATCCCATATCACGAATAAAATTTTTTTGAAGATAAGCTGTCATTTTCTTTTGGAAACGGCTAAGGGCGATTTTTGCTTCATGGAAATGCCGTCTATTAATTTTTTATGCTCAAAACAACGGCGGGGCAAGCTATGACGCAGCAAGTTTAGAAAATCGAAAAGGTTCTGTTTCCACGGTGGAGCTTTGCAGAAGGAACGATTAATGCGTACCTAACTATCGCTAACGACCCGCACTGACAATCAAGTTGACGCTTAATGATCTCGCCTCAATTCTATAGTTCGATAACGAAGGGAAACATCCTTCATGCTTTGGAATCAAACAAAACGAAATTGAAAAGATAGGCTTCCAATTTGTTTTTGAAACGAATAAGAATGTTTTTTCGAACATAAAAATGCTGTCAACAGATTTATAATGCGTAAGACAACGGCGGGGAAAGCTATGACGCAGCAAGTTTAGCGAATCAAAAAAGTTGGCTTTCCACCTTGGAGCTTTGCAGAAGGAAAGGTCAATGAGTACCTAAGTACCGCTAACGACCCGCACTGACAATCAAGTTGGCGCTTAATGATCTCGCGTCGATGCTATAGTTTTATTACAAAGGGAAACATCCTGAATCGTCCGCAACCAAAACAAACTTTTTTGTAAACTTTGATTTTCGAAAAATTTGGCATTTTTACGCCCGTGTTAACTTCAAACGTATGTTTTGGAATGCTCAGTTTCCCACCTCCTAATTCCTAATCGTGTTTCGTCTGTCTTTGGTCAATCAATGTATTTTGTTCCTTTGAAAAAATTTCGATGCTTTGCTTGTTGTGGTAATGCTTTGATGACGCCATATTGAAAATGGCGTCTTTCATGGCGACCTCAGTTGGAAATTCGCTTTCTCGACCGATGGTGTTCATTTGCGTCTAGGGGCCCCTTCACAATCTAAAGGGGTTGACACTTATTTTTTGATTTCGTGAAACGTTATCAATTGGCTGTTCTATATGTGCTTAGTGCATGTGAATAGGGAATTCTTGTTGATTTTTGTGGGCGGAGCGGCCAATTGTTTGCAGTCTATTCCAGGGTCGCGGGGCCCGTACCCCCGCGACCCCGTACTCGGCTCGGACAGGATTTGGTTAGCTTTGCAAAAACGGACACGTGATGAAAAAGTACAGCTCACTTTGAGCATGATAACCATGAGCGCTTAGTTTAGACAATGAGATCGCATTCTTAGCACTGATAACGATCAAATTTCGACCAATCACGGTCGAGCCAGAGCTCCAACACAAAGGATTCGTACAGTGATGTACTGTACAGCGATGTACAGGCGATGATCATGACAATCATAACTTTTGTTCGCACGGTCTCGAGTTTTTGGGAGAAAGGTGTCGCATTCGACCGGTTTTGATTCCGAAAATTTCGAATCGAAACTTCCATCCAGAAGGGAGAAGCGAGCCGTGACGCAGCACCGTTTTCGTGCCAAAAAAATCGATGGTGATTAGCAGAGCCTTGGCAGAGCAACTCTGCGGAGATGATTGCCCTCGGCACAAAGAGGTGGCGGTTAACGACCTCGCTGACAAAGCCTAACACGCTTAACGACCCGATGTAACCTTTTCTCCGGAGAGGCAATTAGGTCCGCAAGCAAGGCAACTTCCGCCGAAAAAAAGTTTGTTTCGAGGATTTTCGAGCAGGAAAACCGAGGCAGATCGAAAAAGAAAAACCTTGCTCGTGGTGCCACCACTGGACGGAAACAGCAGGAGGGGAAGGGGACAGCGGTCGGGCAGGGGAAAGGAGGGGGTTTTCGGAAAGGCAACGTGCGGACCTCCGGCCGTGTGCACCGGAGCTTGCCCTCAATTTGCATGTCCACATCTTAGCATATAGTGATGACCCTCATTTGAAAATCAATTGCCATAAAAGGATTCTTCGATTTGCTGTTGACAGACTGAAGTGACGCATGCGTAGTCTCATTGTCATTCTTCGGAAGATTTTAGAGGCAAAGGGTTAACAGACTAACAGACAACAATCAGTCGTGATCCAGTGCTTTACAAAAGAAAGTTTGATCAAAACGATGGACGGCCACGCTGAAACAAACGATGAATCTGGTTTAGAGTTACTTGTTAAAGTGAGTATTTGTATTTTGTTATTTTGGCTCGACTGTTTTCGGAATCTTAGGCCGCCCGTTGGGTCAACGGGTCCCGACAAGGAGAGGTCTTTATTTACATATTAACGACTTGCTAGATACCTTGATTGATAAAGCTAGATACATTCTTTGTAAGATTTTGGTTCCTTTAAGTTTTTATAGATAATTAGATAGCAGACAAGCTTTGAAATGAAAGTGTATTTTGTTTTGGACATAATTTTCATTGCTGTAATTTTAGCGTGACTGGTTTTTGTTCACAGTAAGAGACACGCTCTTCACAGTAAGAGAAAGGGGCGTTACGTTTGGAACTGTGGTATAATAAACAATGGCAGTTGTCTTCAGGAAAGATAATTCAATGATTTTCTTGAAGAACTGCAAAGGCATTGTCACCCTGGAGCCAACTCGATATTCACAGCGGAAATAGGAAATCGAATAAACCATCGCTTCTCGAGTTTATCCGGAAAAGAATTTGAGATTTAAGTCGTGTGATGAATTGAAAGGCAACTCTTGAGTTATTTGGTTTACCATTTACTTTAGATAGCTTGTGTTATAAATAAGAAAGATTTTGGCATAGCTTAGTAAACTCAACAGAACTAAATAACATTCAGGTAGCCATTTTGTGGTGAAATTTATTTATTTTCATTGTTTATAGATGGAGCAGAAAATACCCCAAAGCCTATTTTTCATAGCATTCTGAACCATGGGATAGTGGATGGGAAAATTTAAAGGGCCTTAGTATGGATCTCTTCAATATTTCTGCTATAACTAGATAGAATTACCTGAACGGAGCCTGAAGTGTGACAAATGTTGCCAGATTTGTGGGTTGCAGCCCTCCCAGTCCCATTGTTTTCTACACCTATTTTCAGAACAGTTGATATTGTATACAAATATTTCATTGGATCCAGGGGTGAGCTTGTCCTTGTAGTGTGGAGATAACAAAATGGGCATTGCTTCAAAAGGAAATGAGCTGTGGCTTATCACAGCTCACATTAAGGCTTCATGTCATCTATCATGATTTTTTGCCTTTGTGTTTGAAATCTGCACACCCAGTCACATCAAATTGGAATTCACTATACAGAAAGGATGAAATTTTAGATGGCGCTACCTAAAATCATGGACATCTGTATGTATATGTATAAAAGCCGTGCTGATGCAAACATGGATCTAACCTGAATTCAGGCCTGGCAGTTTGTATTTTTATAGGTGAGCTGTGAATCGCTCCCCTCATTTGCTGAGGCGAGCTAAATCAGTAACACATATAATGTACTTTAAAGACAATCAACAGATGACTTAATAAGCCCCTTTAGTATCTGTCGGTTGCCTTAATGTAATTACCTCAGTCAGGAGTGTTATGTCTTACTTCTTTCAATTTGTATTTGCTTTAACCGTGACTTAGGCACCCCCTTTACTTGAAGTATTTGAAAGAACAGACTCTCTCCGTTTTATGTAAAGCTAGCACAACACAAAAACAACAATTCTCTTGCAAAACAATCTTTTTGTTGCACAGAATTTGGAAATGGCATTAACAAACAAATTTTGAAACAAACTTAATTATACGTCTAGCAATCTTCAGAGAATAAAACGTCAGAACATAGAAGGAAAACTCTACGCTAAAATACCCAGTTTTGGATCAAAATAGGCCATCAGAAAACGCGAGGACATGACTGTTGAGGTTTTCCAATAAGTGCCCCTTTCCTATTGAAAATGTTACCAACTGCTACATAGATGGAACGATGATCAGGCTTTGCCAATAATGCGAAACATGTCGCCGTTATAATTTTTCACCCAATCTGGGTTTTTCAGTAGATGCCGCTGGATAATGGAATTCCATGTTTTGGTTGTCGTTTTTGATCTGCAAGACAGAGTACCCTGTTCTCTTTGAGGGATAGTTTTGTTTCTATTGCTGGAAGGGACCTGCTGTCTTATTATATCCCCAATCTACAATTCCTACCCATTTCTTCGACTTTCCTTCCAAAAATATTCCTGTTTTCTTAAGATTGAAAGGTTCTAATCGCTACAAACGTACCTTTCGGTTAACTATCCTTTTCCAAATAGATCGAAGTTTATGCCTATCATAACAAAAACCACCCAACAAGCAAAAAGTTAATTGCTAAAAATGCAGTGACGGGAGAAATCGCTGTTACAAAAATAAGCCAATTAACCCGTTTTCAGGGTTCTCTGAAAAGGAAAAGGGCAAATGAATGGAAATTTTAGGGGAGCGATTCTCCCTTCATGTTCTGTTTAGGAGAGCAATTCATAGCTCGCCTCAGGTTGCGAGGGGAGCGTGGAGGCGAGCGCGAGCTATCGCTCGCCTCAAACGGCCAGGCCTGTGAATTCTTACCTATGCAAAGCTTCAAGCCATGTCCATTTTTTGTTTGTAAGGCCTAAATCTTTCTGAATAAAATCTTTTATTCACTGACTGACATCAAAAGGGAGTTTGAAAAAGGAAATGAAGGGAGCAACCCACAAAGGAATGGAATGCTGAATATACCTGCAGTATGAGGAAAATGTCAGTTATAAAATACCCATTAGCTGACTTGAACCAAGGCACCCATTTTTGTAGTCTTGTTATCTTTTATGATACCAGTTTGGTGTGTTTCTTTGGTGCCAAATCTTGAAATGACATTCCAGTTGATATAAGAAGATAAGAAGATCATCACCCCCTTTAGTTTTTGTCAAAGCTTAAAGACATTTTGTCTTCAAAGAACTATCAAAGTTGACCCTAAATATTGTTTTCTGGTCACTTCATGAGCAAATAGCTTCAGAACCATCTTTAAATAGAGATTGCTCTCTCCTCAATTCATTTATCTATTGAATGAGCTCATCCTTAAGAAATTCCCCTGCTTGAAATTTCTTATGTATATAATTGTGATTTATTGCATATCATTTTAAGTATATATATTTATGTAATTTTAGTCATTGTAAGTGTTTTAGTTTGTAAGTGTTGTGGGTAGAAGAATTTTAATATATTTGAACTGATTGAACTAAACTGAATGCATTTGAAATACCACACTACACTACCCTGTCAACACTTCAAGCCTGAATGACTTATTTAGAAGTCCCAAGACAAAGGCACCAATTGTTAACTTTCATTTCATTGCTAAGAACAAACAATTGCATAAGCCCACTGTAAACAATTACATAGGTCAACTCGAATTTCTATTGGTTGTCTGTACTGCAGCAGAGACAAACTCCCCTTCTTATTTGATAAATCAAATCTCACCTCTACTCACACTAAATCTTCCATAGGCTTTTGGGTTCAGAAAAAAATATGGATCAAATCAATGCTGAGAATCACTATCAGAGGGCTATGCAGAAGCCTAAAGATAGTCAGCAAAATATATGCTCAGTATTAAAGTTGTTTTTGTTTCCATTATTTTCTTGGTTTCCCTTTTTTGTTTTGTTGCTGTAAAAATCTGACTTATGCTTTTGCATAGGTTTTCTGTAGTCTGGATCTGCTTCTGTGACGTATTCCTATAATTTCTTTACACAGTTCAATGATATTAAATTACTAAATGCTACTTGTATGCTAAATTTTTAAGCTATTCTGAGATGATGTGCTTACCCATGATGTTGTTTGGCTTGGAATCATCCACTTGGTAGCAGTTTTGTGGAAGTTGTTAAATGGATTATTCTCTTCCATGATTGTACCCATTCTTAAGCTTCTAATATATTTATGGTGGCCCGAGGTGGCACCAGAAATCTTCCGACAGAGGGGCTGGAGCTTCCGACAGGGGGACTAAAATGACTAAAATAAGCAGTTTTGGGACGTTATTTTGTCAAATTTGCTCTGGCAATAACCTAAAATTTCCTCCAATGGGGGGGGGGCTAGATGCTTCAGACAGAGGGGCTGTAGCCTCCCCTAGCCCTCCGCTGGCGTCACCACTGATGGTGATCCCAAATTGTATGCAAGGATAATAAAATCACACTTTGGAAATTGTTTTTTTATGGAAACCTTTCACATGTTTAGGATGGTCAATTGTATTCTTATAAGAGTGAGCTGACTTTATCATAGAATCTTAGTAAAAGAACCTTCAATGATAATATGCGTTATCTTTAGGCAAGATGTTGCTGTGGTTCTTAATATGCAAAAAAAACAAGCCAACATCAAACATTCACTAGGCCACAATGTTTTGATATGTTACCTGACCTAGAATGATGAAATGTTTCTTTTTTTCACAACCTCCAACTTGATAAAATTTAACTGCTCAAAATAAAGTTTTTTTTGACTAATTTTTCATAGGAGCATAGGTCTTAAACTTAGTGTGATACAATATTGAATCAAATGGTTACAAACAGCTAACAAAAAATTAAAGCAGTTGAGGAGAAGTTCAAAATCTCTATATAGGTAAGAGAAGTGGTAACATCTACCCTTTTTATTATATCTTTGTAAATTTTCTTCCTTTTTAACAGGCTTCAAGTGATGGAAAAGGTCTAGGGGACTGTATACAGTGTCATAGATTGATGATGTTCCTGGCATTGAAGGGGGTGGATGCCAAAGTCACAACCATTGACTTGGTGAGAAAGCCAACCTTTTTTAAAGAAAATTACTCAGGTATGAAGTTACCTTGTCTTTCTCATGATTTACCTGACGGTAAAAAGATAATCATAGATGATGCAGCTGAAATAGAAGACCATCTTGAGCAGCATTTTCCAGAACCAAAGTTAAAATTTGGTTCTGGGGAAAATGACGGAGGTGCAACAAAGGCAGAAGGGAGGATATTCCAGAAATTTTCTGCTTGCATGCGGAACAAGGATGCAGAGGTAGATGAAAAGTTGAAAGGTTTCTTGTTGGATGAATTGAGTCGTTTGAATACATTTTTAGGATCAAGCACAAAAATACCAGGAAGGTTTCTTGCAGGAGATTCCATGACACAGCCGGATTGTGTGTTGTTGCCAAAGCTTCATCAGCTTAGAGTTGCATTAAAATTTTACAAAGACTTTGAAATTCCAGAGAAATATGAAAAGCTAATTGCTTATTTAAATGCTGCAGAAGAAGAGGAAATATTCACAGGGACAAGGTGCGACGCTGATGAAGTACTTTTGTTTTGGAGTACTCATGGAGATCAGAAAAAGGCTCAGCAATTTTTGAGAACTAGATCTGGCTCAATTCACAAATAGACTTCTTCTCTCAACATCAAAACATCGTGGCATTGGCTTTTTCTGCCGTTCACCAGCATGTTGTTTAGAAAGTTTGGTATGCTGACTTTGATTAGTGTTTTTGATTAAATGTCAATTGCTAGAGTATTCAAGCATGTGTTCTTTTAACATTATTACTTATATTAGTGGAAAGTATTAATTCATTGATCCAAATTGCCATAAGTGACTGAAGAAAGTACCAAATATTATATGTTATATTTCAAACATTAAAGAAATCAATATTATTGCTTTCATTTTGCAGTTTCAGTTTCAGTATATTTATTAAAGTATTTTCAAACACTCAGTAAAAATAATGTTTTAGAAGGCAAGTGTGCATTCCATGGGAACCTAACACCAAAGTTATGATGTGGCAGTTGATGCAAAAAAGTTCCACCATTACACTTAAATAAATGCATGCATGCCACTATGCCAGCAAGAATCTTAACTGGATTCTGGAAATCTTTGGGTCTATTCACATAGAAAGCACACTGTAAGGACCGTTCACACAAGGTGTCTGAGCAAAATGGTGTTGGGCTTGGTGAATCCAGACAAATTCAGACCAAGGGAAGACCTCCAGATATTCAGATTTTAAAATAAAAATTTTTTCCATTCAATTGTTGTTTGGGAACTCTCTGACTACAGGGATTGGAAGAGATTCTGGCAGGTAATGCAAAACGAAGGAGGGAAGCTCTGAATTGATCTTTTTGCTGGACATCCTTGTGCATGGTCCCATAGAGCCACAGGCCTCTCACTGGAATTTCCTCAAGTACCCATGTTCTCCTCGGTTATTGCCTGACAGGCTATTGGGAGCTTAACCACCAGAAAAACCAACTAGGTCTTTTCTTTCCGAAGATATGGGATGTCATGTAATTTAGCATCAAAAATTGGTTGCCCTAATTAAATGGTATAATTTTTTGGCCTTCCTTTACTTTACTCTTTTGTAAAAACTGGCATTTTTAGAAAAATTGAAAATTTAGCAAAGTGAAAATGGATGAAAAACAAAGGCAAAATATGCCCCTTTATTCAACAGAGCAATATAAAAAGGAAAACATGTTTAGAAAATGGATAAAAATGCAAATGGAGCCAAAAAATGGAAAAAATGTCACATTACAATCCATATGGTTTAGAATTCAGTAGTAAAGGAATGATGTTCCAACACTTAATTTGGGTATTAGGGCATAAAATTGGAATTAGAAGAAGGAATACAAAAGGCATACAACTCTGTAATCATACTTATGGAAAGCCTGTTAGATTTTTCACAACCTTGACCAGTTTAGTGAAAGGCCTCTCTTCTATGTTAATACATATTAAAAACAAGACAATTTTTCTATGTAGAAAATGATGATAGTTAACTTACATTTTAGCATCTTATTTTATGTTTGTATTTGTATAGTTTATTTATTCAAAGATTTGCTTGCCTTACATCTTCCTTTTATTTGTCCAGTTGTTTTCTGCAGGGAAGGTCTGAAAGAATTGTTTTCCGAAGAAAAAAGCTTCAAGTACATTTAGTTTTTAAATTTTTATTTACCATATACAAATGAACCAGTATTTATTTGTTTTGAAGTCTTGGAAAATTACTCAATTTTGAAGGCGCAATGGACCAAAGCAAGTGGAAAATTTGGACAATGTTTGCAGAAAAGTATGGAATCACTTCTTGGCTTGCAAAGATAAATATTTGCTCAAATGCAACAAAATCACTTGTGATGTGCTTTTTATCTCTCATTTGAATGAACCTACTGATACAACCTATGAATGGTTTTTATGTGGATGACAGTTAAAGTAACTGCCACAACCAAAATTCCTCATAGATTTTCTATGAGGCTATTGGCCTTTGTGGGTGACTGCTCCCCTCCCCCCTTGTAGCTATGAGCCTCTGGCTTCCTCAAACCAAAATATATGTTCCATTGTTTCTAAAAGTGAAGTTAGCTAAGCGTTAAATACATTGATATCTACAGAGATGTGATCAAAGTTATTTTACATTGGATAACACATGTGTAAGTTACACTTGATATAACGAGTGGACATCAAGAACCCCACAGTCAGATATTCTGCATTCTTTTACAGGCCTCTCATTGTATGTTTCTTGTTTCTCCAGTTCATTTAATGTCTCTGTCCCCTCTATTACTTTCCTGCAAAAAAAATTGTCTCTAAATATACCTTTACTGAAATCTACAGGTAAAAAGTGGTAATTCTTAAAAAATTGCAACTTTGCTTTAACAAAGAGAAGAAAACTGTATTGTATGCAATTAAATTCAGGGCAATGGCAAACTCGAGATGTGAGAAATTAAAAAAGATATGCATTCTAATAATTCTTTTTATATAGCAATCTCTTAAATTGATTTTTGGCAAGTTTATCAAGCTTTTTGATTTGTTATGGCTTTAGCTTGGAACTAGATCAAATGATTGTCATGAAGCTTTTAAATCATGGTATCTTCTTGAGACTGTTCATGTGACATAGGTAACATTATTATCTGTCTTGACTTACCCGAATGCGACATACTGAGTATCCATCCAAGGTGCAGGTTGTAGAGTAATGTAGAACTGAGACCCATTGGAATGTCTTCCTTTGTTTGCCATTCCTACCATTCCACGCTTGTCATGCTTCGCAGAGAAGTTCTCATCTTCAAATGTTTCTCCATAAATCGATTCACCTCCTGTACCACTACCTCCTTCAAAATCTGCAAATAAAAAAACCCAAGATGAAAGATAGAAAATAAACATGTCAAGAATTCGAGTACAAGTAAGAAGCCAATACAAGTTTCAGTTAAGACTTTTTGAACATGAACTTTTTGTGCTGTTAAGAGTTAACCCTAGGATAATATATTCCTGTTTTTCTAAGGCTGAATTATCTTTTTGTAAGGACATGGCAATGCTTCTCCACCTTTGACAGCAGTAAAGATATTTTAATATACTTAGGGTATAATTAAGATATTTCCTGTCATGTCAAATTAAAAATTTTAATGTGTCAATTATCTAATCTGATATTCAAGACTGAAACCAATTCTCTTTCAAGATGATACCTCCGCCTTGAATCCAGCCATTGGGCACAATTCTATGGAAGATGCTTCTTTTATATGTAAGGCTTAATGGTGGACTGTGTCTTTCCTTTTCTTCTTTTTCTCCAATACAAAGCTGTTTGAAATTTTCACAGGTCTTTGGGCATTTATCAGTGAACAGCTGCAAAAGAGAACTTTTAAGTTGAAGCACTGGTTGTTTGAAATTTTTTTATATGTATTGCGAAGCCTTCATAAACACCTGCACACAATAGATAAATTAGTTTGTCTGCAAAATCTCTTTATTAAGTAATATTTTTAAGTCCCTTGTTACTTTTTTCTCAAAAGCATCAAGGTGTTTGAGCCTCTGGTGATGACTGAATATTGAATTCTTTAAACACATTTCCCTGCTCGCCTAAGGTATTGTTTCCTGAACAAAGAGAAGCCAAATTTGTTGTCACAACATTTTGCTTTGGTTTTGCAAGGCTATTTTTGAAATTGTACATAAATACCTGCTGTCTGTCTGTATTTTCTTTTGCTTGGTAAATACTGATCATGTGATATAATTGAAGGGAATTGGCCCATGTGCCCCCTCAGATGCTACACCCCTACTTAAGCTACCTAAAAAACATTTAAAGTCTCTTGTCTGACACACAACAAATTAAAAGCTTGTCAGATGCAGGTGCTTTAACTACATGAAGACAGCAACCTACAGGAGAACAAACAGGCTGTATTTTCAAGCCATGCAAAGGTCACTTAAGAATTCAGCTAATTAGTAACATATATAATAAAACTCCTGCACTCAGGTCTTTTCATAAACTTGAGAGAAGACAAAAAGGTTTTAGTTGACCCCTTTGGACTTGGAACTATGAAAATCCCAGAATCCTTGATACTGGATTCTGCATAGCAAGCCAGTACTGAGAATTTTCCCTTAAATCCAGAATAAGTATTCTGTTTAGACAGTGAAGGTTAATTCAATAACATGCACTCACCTCAATTAAAATTTTTCCAGCCGGTTCATTAGCAACTGTGATGCTCAAAAACACAAATTCGTGCTACGAAAAAAATTTGGACTTTGTCATACTTTTAGCATTTAGGTTATTGAGCATAAACGATTGAAAAATTGTGAGAACAGTTGATTTAGCATGTGCTTGATACATACCCCACTCTCAAGCAGGTGATTTTTGTATTCTTCTTTTGCCATTGCATAGAATAATGGAAGTGGCCTAACAGAAAATAGTTTTTTGTAGAGTTAATAAAATTTCAACTGATTAGTGCTTTATTTCATTCAGACACTGTATTTGTTACTATGAACATTGGTAGCATAACAACAAATACACTGTTGTGACAGAAAAAAGGGATGGGCTATTTTGGGTGCTAATTTAAACCTGCTAGCTTTTTTCTGCCAAAGGAGCTTGAATCTTTCCTCCAGAGATAATGCAACTTCATGCAATTTCTAATGTGTCATGAAATGTTAAGGCTTTCTTATTATATTGCTCCACCTAAAGTGGCCAATGTTTACATTTTCAAATAGGCTGTTACTAGATTTTGTGCTCTATGGTGTGCCCCTGTCCAGTTTTCCAACAAAGTGTGCGAGCTGACCCTTGATTTAATGAAATGTTTGCAGATAAAGCTTCCCCAGATGCAAAAACACTCCTTCTTTTTAAAACTTATGACTTTTTTAAAGGGGGTTGGTACACAATTAATGCAACTCCCATCCCAAAATTCTTATAGCCCTGGTTTCAAATGACAACAACTTTGCCGGTTATTCAACAGTGCAAGCATGTACTACTGAAATATTCATGTTCTTTGGCCTGTTATCAAACAATTCCAGTCTGGAGTGTATTTTCGGTAAAGATTTGCCAGTTTACTTCAGAGAAAAATGTCTTGCCTATTCAATTGAAATTCATTCTCAAAAGTGGCTCCTACTCACATTAGATAGATATATAAATAAACTAAATTCAGTTGTTGTTGTAGCAATTTAGGTAATCAGGGTAAATTTTAAAACAATATTTACCGAAATTCTTCATATTCATACTCAGTTGCTAACCAATTAATAAAGTATTCTGCAGATCCCAGTGGATTTTCCCCTATGAAAACTAATGTCTCGTCTTTGAAACCCCATGTTTCTCCTTGCTTTGTCTAAAATTGGAAAAGCAGCAATGAAAATACAAGTTTTCTTATGTTTGAATTCACCATAAAAGATTGATTCTTATTAGAAGTAGTTTTTCATAAATATATGCACAATTTATTTGGATTACATTATCATATCATACCCTTTTAACCGTTGTGATAAATTGCATCCAGTCACATTCTAGCATTCCAACAGATTTATTGCTGGAGAATACATCCTTTCTTTTTGAAGCAATTGTCTGTAAGAAAACAATTATATTGTTATTTAAACATAACATTACTTAGCTTGCGTCACAGACCAAAATGCAGGCTAAACATTACTTAAATCATATTTTAAAGGCTCTTGCGCAACCAACATGCTCAGCGGCAGCTGTTTTTAAAAATTGATTGTGGTTTTTTTTAATGCAGTACAATATTAGGCCAGTTTTGAAAATATAGTCTGAAAGCATGCCAGTTGAGCAAAAGCCTTTAATGAGACACAACACACAAAAGCATGCAGTAATATGTAACTTGTATACTTGTATTTAATATCCTGCATCGAGTGTAGTACAGTTCAGTTCAGCACCTTAATTCTTTTAAAATTCCACTGTATTATAATGCCACTTACTGTATACCAGTCTGCAGAGATATTCAGTCTTAGAGCTCCTGCACTCCGGTTAGGGTTTTGGGTGTGGCAAATTAAAGGGGGTTAACGGGTTTGGTGCACTTAAACTAAGCCACAATTACTTTTTAAAATCTTTTTGAAAGATATAACATATTCTATCTTTTGTTACATTGCAGTCTCTTAACTGTTGTCTATTTCATGTTGAGCTATGCAAACAAACAAAATTTTAATTTGTAATTGTGGAGATTTTCAAAAAGAAGATTTTAAAAATCGCAGATTTTCAAAACGAACAATCGTGCAAGAATCCAAGTTTTCCAGTTTGGTTAAGGATTAAATACAGCAAATAACAGTATGAGCATACGGAGTGATAATTTAAAGCTGAATGTATGTAGACTAAATAGGGATGTTTGAAGAGCTGCTTTTAGATCAGGGGAATTCCTATAAGAGGGAAGATATGCTAATCGGAGGAGGGGGGGGGGGGGGGGGGTTGCGGATGGTAAAACGACTTGCTGGTAAAATTAGACTGTTGATTTTCCAATTTCCATTGTGGAATTTAACATGGAATGGAAATCCGATCCTTTTTATCTGAGTGGAATTGAAATGACGATTCTTACCTGTCGTCTTACTTATCTGTATAGAGTGGTGAAATATAGTGCAAAAATTACCCTTTTTTATTCGTTTAAACCCAAATGTCTCTTAATTGTAGTACAGGCTCGATTTCATCTCATCAACTCAACTATGACGGTTAGTAACCTGTTTTTTATTTCAGCAGGCCTAAACCAGAGAGAGGCCTAAACTAGAGATCATGCTACATAATGGGTAATACCGACATCAAAACCGCATTAATTTTTATAGCAATCTGTCCTTACCTCTGCAGCAATTTTTGCTTGTTGGAAAGAAACTGAGGTGAGCAATCCGTAAACAGTTATTGATTTTTTCAAATTTCCTTCTTCTTTCTGCGCCATCTTTAAGGAACTATGGTAACTGGAATCAACACAGGGATCAAAGTAACAAGAGATCGAGATGGATTCGCGACAATGTTCAATTCGGTAGTTATGCTTGTCCAATTCTTTCATCGAAGATACAAGGGTGGGAAAGAACGGAAAGGCCGGTGCCTACTTTTGTTGCATATTCTTGAGAAATCAGAGCGCTTACTACCGGGGATGTGCATGTGTCTATCAACAGGGTGTCGTTTTGTTGGGCTCAGAATTTCGGGACAGGCCTTGACAATTTATAAGAGCAATTTTATAAGAACACGAGCCAAAATTTAAGAACTAAATTGTTGATTTTTCTTTGGAAAAAATAGGATTTGTATTTGTATTTTGTATTTGTTGCTACCTAGCATCCGAAGGTAGTTTTTAGGACACTGGGAAGCTATGCTTATCGAGCAGTATCCTGGTCCTTCCTCTCGATGTGACCACACCTCGTGATTCCTACGCCTGGAATTACAGAGAGCTGGCGACTCTCCCCACTCTGGGTGAAAGTTTGGTCATGCCAGGGACTCGAACCACAGACCCTTGGGTCTGTAGTCAGCGCCTCTAACAATTGAGCCATCCTCGCACCTGACTTTGGTCTGCATGGGTTTTTCGTGACGATCTTCGTTTATATTCCTCCAAAAATGCTCAACTTCAAAACAAGAAGGCAATATTTGGTTCCGAAATTATTTCAAGAACAAAGCCTGAACTTCAATTTACTGGTTCTTACAAATGCCCATTTAAGAGGCCTTTTCCAAGCAGTGGCTGATTTAGGGGGGGGGGCAACTGGAGGCAGTTGCCCCTCTCTCGACGAGTTGAAGTAAGTATGACGCCCCTTTTTTGGAAATTGTGCGCCCCTTTTGATGAGTGAGAATCAGATGAAAAAGTTTCTGAGACCAATAGGTTAATTTGCTTCAAGGATTACTAAGGTTATGTTGTTTATTCCGAAAATGGATCTGAAATTGTAGTATACAGCGTTCTCTCGTAATCAATTTTTGAAAATTTTTCAACGCTCCCACTACCAGCTGCCCCTCTTCAAGTTTGCTCTGGACCCGCCCGTTTCCAAGAAAGGTTAAGCTTGTTATGAAAATCAAATGTTGTCCACTTTCAATGTTTAAATTTGGAATTGAACAAGAGGTTAACTTTCCATACCAATTCACAAAGTTTATCCTCATTATATTTTTAGGCCAACCATTAGTTTCCTGGATCTCATCATGTTTTAGAATTTTATTCTAGAATCATACAATTTTTTCTCGCAGGCACACCCAAGCAGTGGAGTGCAGTTATTTGTCACGAAAATTTGGCATGGTCGACAATGGAAAGACTGTTTTGAGCATAGCGTTTTCGAGCAAAAGCATAACGTTTTTATAAACTGGTATTCCAATAGGCTAAGCAAAAAAATTAACTAGAATCCGAACTGGAGGCGATGTTACTTAGTAACTGTCATTGTTTTCTTGTTTCCTTGTTCCTCAGGACCCAGGAGAATATATGTGATCACGTGATAGTGGATGTGTATCATTGATTAAAAACAATGGACGCATGGTATTCCAGCGAAGTACAAAGTGCGGAGGGTAATTAGTGGTGGTACCATGATCTCTAAAATGGCAGGGATGTGCTTCTGAAATATGTATCAAAATCCGCCTATCGCTTGACGTAAGTTGTTTTCGATAAAGAGCAGGCGACTGATTTATGCTGATAGGCCTAATCTAAAGAAAGATGGTTGGATATTCGGAGGTATTCAACTTAATATGGAAAACGTGCCAGAAAGAATGGGTCGACAACAAGCACCCAAAAGGATTCTTCCAGGAAATGGCAGACAATATTTGTTTGGAAAAGATGGATTTTGTTCGCTTCATTGCTATAGCGATTATCATTACTTTTATTCGCAAAGGAGTTGCAAAGTATTTCCTGCAGGTGATGCCTTATTGATTCTTACTAGGGACATAAAAACATTATAGAAGATCCTTTTAGAAATCTCAAACTCGCTGGCTGATATCCCTAGCGTGTGATTGATAAGTTCATCTCGTTTTATGGCAAAGAGATTGATAGACTTGTATCTTTTTATGTATTAAGTTTAGTGTAGTACATATCTTCCCTTTTTTAAGAAATCTCTTTCTAGCTGCAAATTGCTACCTGGTGATGTGATTGCAAGGTTGTGCACTTTCATTTCTTTGAGGTCAGGTGTGAAGATTTTGACGTAAGGATGTTCTGCGCGCAGCAGAGACCATATGCATTTTCATGGGCTGCCCTTTAGCAGAGCAACATCAAGTTAGATAAAACTGTTTAAGTGTAGCGGTTATTTCTTGTGTTAAAACATATAAACCAAAATATGCTTCTAAGAGTGTGAGTTTAGGGTATTCTGCATACTGAAAAGTTGCCTTGTTATGCTTTACCCAAGAATCTTGGCAAGATGCCACTTATGAAAGATAAAAATAGGGATACAGTTATTATGTTCAAGGCCATTGAATGATAAATTTTGTGTCAATATTTCACATCATGTAACATTTACATGATAATGTTGGAAGATGAAGTTTACCTATAGTTTTAAGAGAAGTGAGATATTTTGCCATAAATGTTATACAGAAGAAACGATACTCACAACCTTCTGGTGACAAAAAGGTTGCATCTTATTTCAATCCTCTCATGTATATTTAATGCAGTCACATTCAGTTATAAAAGAAACCACAATTCATGTTTACTTTGAAAGCAGGCTTGGTGAATTCTGAACAAATGTATTGACATGGAACAAACTATAAAACAAGATATAAAGCAACTATATTTACCAAAAATTATTTTTTTCATTATGTCTGTGCTTTTGTGATGATATATGTAAAACAATACTGTATATTATCCTAATACTGGGTCTTATAGTGGGATTTTGAATATTTCATGCATGTGTTTCACACTTTTACCTATCTCTTTTTATTCAAGTTCCTAATAGAGAGATTTCACAAATACACTGGCAATTACACTGCAATTATGGTTTTATTTAAGAACATCAGTGTCAAAAGATTTGTTGTTTCTCATGCAAATTTGCTTCAGTTTATAAGTGTTGTTTGCATTAGAGACAGGGCTGCCATTTTGTCGTTTTAATAGTAAAATTTCTCCAATCTTGCCTTTTTCAAAGCCCTTGACTGTCATAAAATTGATAGGGACAAAAAAGCTGAAATTGGCAAAATTATTCCCATTAATTAGAAACCATAAAAGCGCAAAGAAAAAGCTTTTCCACAAATAATGCTTAACATTATATTAGAATATGCCAAAATTTCCAGAAATGCAACCAAATGAAAGATAAAGGACAATTAGAAATTTTTCATGCAAAGCCCTTTTCACTAAAGCCATATTCAACACAAAAAGCCAAAAATTAGCTGATTTTAAACACTCTGTCTAGCTGGGGGAATACAGCCATGAACCATGAAATTGTTAAATGTTTGGTTGCCAAACATTTTGAACATCTTACAACATAAGGAAGTAATTGGATTACATAATGAATGTGATGAAAAAGGCAGTAAGGTTATTTTTGCACCAATTTGAAACTTTTATGTTGCCTTTGATTGGGATATGCTTAGTTTTGGATCATGCTTTTCAATGGATGTTCATTAATGACACATTAAAATCATCTTTCAATAGGAAAATAATTATTATTATGTTATTTAGCAAATAATCATTTATGTCATTCAAACTTTCTAGTTACTCAAATAAATTGGTAATCCTTTTTTCTTTTCTATTCTTCATGCAAAGCCGTTTTGACAGCCAAATTCAAGCATTAGAAATGTCAATATAAAGTTGAAGAAATGCAGTCTTAGTAATGTCAATTACAATGACAAGTATCTGTCTCATGCCTGCAACCAATTGATCACATCATTCACTTCATTTGTGTGTTAATGCATCTCTGTGTGATTGCACATGTCAATTGGAAAAGACTGTAGCAATATATTTTGATTCTGTTCAGACAATAGCCTTTCTCTTAGCTGGTCAATCAAAAAAGGGACAGTTTTGTTTGTCTAATTGTTTTTGTTGGTGAGCATATTTCAAAAATGAGGGACAGATTTTGAAAAATTTTAACCTATAAACCAAGAGTATAGATGGCATTTACATGATTCTATGATATCTAAGCAATATAAAAAAAGTTAAAGCCAAGAATTATCTCAACTTTGTTTTAAACTACAGGGCAAGTGTGATGAATTTTTTTGGTTATATCCAAGGTTAAATTTTATGGTGAATTTCTTCAAAGCACATATGTTAAAATATTTTAGAGTAGTTGTTTTGGTGGCTTGGTTGTAATTTACTATAATATACTCTATTTAGGAGTGAAAAGCATTTTATGCCTTGGAGTAACAAAATTCCTTCTATTACTTTATATATATGAAAAATGTTTTCTTCTGGGCACTAAACAGCCAACTCACCAATACCATATATTTGAACTATCTCTTTCTGTCCAAACAAGATTGCTGGCACAAGCTAGTTTTCAATAGAAGTGTCTTTTCAACTCTATAGGGTATCTTAAAACCTTCCTTCCATTACTTTTTGTGCTTTTTCCTTCCATTACTTTATTATCTTGTAATATTTGTAGCTGTTTTAGAACTATTCACTCCTAAATTTATAAAAAATGTTGTCATACAATATAATAGGTAGAAATATTTTTTAGTTTTTCACATCTGTTAACTTGCATCCTTCCGTTACTTTATTCCTATTCCTTCCGTTACTTTACTGGTAACTTTCTTTGTTGCTGACATTGAAATTTTGCCAGTGATTTAAAAAGGGAGATCCTGTAGCATCTTTCATAAACAGTCTAACGGTAGCTATGCTGCAGCAGTGAGATAGAATTTACAATCTCCCATAAAGATTTTATTCTAAGAAATCTATCCCTGCTTCCGTTACCAAATGAATAACATGTATTCAATTCAAGTGTCATTGACCTTCTTGCTTCAAAATTTGCACACTTGTATATTGGTACCTCAAAAATACAACATTTTCAAAAAGTTTTGTTGTTATTTCTTTCTTTACATCATTAAATGGCATACTTTATATAGCATTTTGAAATATCCCCTGAGTGGAAACTGGGAAAATTTGATTCTTACATGTCCTTCCTAAATTGTTCATACAACAGGTTGGTCATGTACTAATGAGTTTTTTATTTTTTATTTTTTAGCCTTTGGCAGAGAAGCTGAATTTTGATATCAAAGACAGGGCTAATTTTCCAGAATGCACATTTAAATTCATTGTATACTTATTACTGTATGCTACTGAATGTGTTGTGCTTCTGTCAACATACAAAGAATTCCTTACTGATCCAAGGGCTCCATGGAAAGGTTTGATTCATTTTTCTACAGTTCTATATTTTAACTGTAAACCATTTTATTTACTTATCTTAAATGCAGATACAGCAGGCCTTTTCATAAGAATTAGCCCATGCAAGTGGCCTATCGCTTGTGTGATTTCTCTTGTGCAAGCGATAGCTCTGATAGTGAAAGATTGTTCCTTTTGTAAGGTACCCTTTTGTTTGAGGTAACATCAAATGAAAAATAGCTATTACGATGATGTGTAACGCACTCCAAGAAATACTAAATCCCCTTTATAAATGTTCTTTGTTTATAAACTTTATGTACATTACGAATGTCATGAAGACATTATTGCCGGATGATTGCAATATGTTGTTCCAATGTTGTTTGCAAAAATGCTTTTACTGCCCAGATAATGTCCTTAGTGATACTTTGGTTTAAATACTGAGTACCTAAAGTATTCCTAAACATTTGCTGTGGAATTGATTTTCAAATGTATTTTTTCATTGAGATGTGGTTAAGTCAGCTTACTTACATTTCCTGTGTTTTGATATACTAGCTTTGATTGTCTAATGTCACTTGCTTGGTTCACAAAGGATGACTAGAATTGTGTTAATTGATGAGAAATTAGTTCTCCGCAATTTACTGTTTTGCACAAGCAATCAAACGCTCGCGTGGTTAAGTTTGTGTGAGTGCTGATATGATCCCAAGTGATCGCTCACATCAAACGTAAATGCTTGATAAAGCCTGCTCTCTTAAATATATTCAGTCATGTACTGGTACATTGACTCATAAAGCATTTAATTTGGTAGGATTCATGACATTTCGGTTATCATCTGAGGTTTTTCTTTCCAGCAACCAACTTTCTTTGTCATGCAACCACAGTAAATAATTCGCATTTCTAATGCATGTAAGTATTTTGTTCTGATGGTCCTAACATCACATGTAAGTGTCAATCATAAGGATTCAATCACAGAAGGAGCTCTATGTTTGTATTTGTAGGATGGCAAGTTGGAATGAGTGTTTCCCCAGATCTTTACTGGATATACGCAGCTGAAACAGGTTTCTATATACATGGCATATATGGGACAATCTTTATGGACATTTGGAGAGATGATTCTGTGATGCTCTTGCTTCATCACGTCCTAACAATTTCATTGATTGTTTTCTCTTTAGGTCTAAGGTAATAGCTTATTGGCTTTGGCAAGTATCAATTTAGCAAGTTTATACTTAAGTTTTACTTTTTGTGTAACATCTCCTATTCAGGATGCAACAGAGAGGGCCAATCAAGGTTTAAGAATTTTTGGGAAATCAAGTGTGGAATCAAGTGACACAGATATTTCTAGGAGTATGGGTCTAAGTTATTATTAATAAGGGACAGATTTTCTGTATGTAAAGTATATGAAGGTTAATGTTAAGTGGGTTTGTTTCATTGCAATCTGTCTATATCTGTTAACCGCCAACTGCCAAATCAGCAATTTTGTTGGTTTCTCTCATCGAACATTAGATTTTCTTATTGCTACAAAAGTGGAGAAGAGGGATCCAAAAAGTGGTCATAAGTTGACTGTATTAATACTGATGTGGAATTATATGGCCAGACACATTTAATGAAATTGCACCCATTGATTTCCTTTTAAACCATGTAGTATGATTTGAAAGCTGAAATCTGAGTCTTTTTTGCCACCTGCAGGTATCACAAGATTGGCCTTGTTGTTCTTTTCCTTCATGACATTGCTGATGTCTTCTTAGAATTCACAAAAATTATCAAGTGTTTCCAGAACAGAGAGAAGTCAAAAAAATCAATTTACAGTATCATTACTAGTTTGGGATTTGTTTTCTTTGCTTCTGCCTGGTAAGTTGAAACTTTCTTCTTCAATGCTAATGAATTATGATAAAAGAAATATTAAACTGATTATAACTCAAAATAGGGGAACCTTTTAGAAAATAAAGCAAAATGAAGTTCAGTGTGCTACTTGATACAGATCCTTTATTCTAAAAGGACTTTTTTATAACACATTGTAGCACTAACAAGGTTTATCCGGTATAAATATTTTTGTTATTTTAATTGTGCACTTTGTGAACCCATTTTAATTTGTGAACCCTAAATGTCATAACCTCTTTTGTGCTCATTAATTATTCATGAGTTTCAACGCTCACTTATTTTGATGATTGCTCCAATCACTTATTATTGATTGCTCTAATTGCTTTGTTGCCAAAATTAACTTTTTATCAATGGTAGACGTTGTCAACCACATAGCAGAAAATCCCAACCAGTGATTCTATAAAACCTGTGAAATTAGGGGTGGCGCTAGGAAAGTTTCTTAGAGGTTGTTCAGTGCCGGGTTGCAGAGTAGGAGAAATTTCAATCTATAACAAATAAAGGCATATTCCAAGGTCGAAAGGGACACTCTCTCCTGTGTATTTTGGAAAATCTTTCTTTGCCTCTGCACAGAACTGTTGGGTGGAGCATTCTAGGCATTTATCTGGTTCATGTTTACTGAATCCAGAGGAGTTTTGGATTTTTCCTTCAGCCTTTGCAGGCACGCTGGAGCCTGGGGACTGAAGAGGGGAGCTATAGGTATCTCACTTTTTTGGAACTATGATATTCAGGTAGTGACCTCAAAGATAATGGGGAGAAAACAACCATAAAAGCTTTCCAATTTGCCTGGAGCCCCCACTCAAAAATTTGCTCCGGCCCCCCTGCTTTTTCCTGCAGTTAAATTCAGCCTTCATTTCTTTGTAGCTTGGTTCGCTCGACTTCCTTTTTAGACCACTTTTCTAATATCAGTAATACTGATATTATTCACAGAAATGTAGGTGTTTCCAATACAAAAGGGAGTGGCTTCTCTTTCTGACATCCTGTGCATAGGTCAGAATTTAGGCTGCGCCTGTAGTTTCATACTGTATATCATCTTGTGACTGTGTGCTAGTAGCAGCAGTCTGAAGCCACAACATAATAAAAAGCATATATAGCTTATATAGTTTGACAACATAATTATCTCAGTGATGAAATACTACATATTTATACCCAAGGCCTTACGCGTAAGATTTTCGGAAGTCGAGTAATCGTCGAAAAAACCTATAAGGGTAGGCTTTCCTTAAACAAGTTTATCTGATATCACGCCCTTTACAGCATCACAAAAAGTTATTTTTGCGTCCAGCGATTAGAGCAATTTTTACGTATCGAATCGGCTAATTCTCAATCTTTTCTTGATCATTAACGGGCTGCAGCGCCTGTTGTTTACGCTGCACGGTTGACTGACGGGACATAGTGCCTTTAATGGTTGAGTAATTAGAAAATGGAGAAATTTCCTTTAAATTCGAGCCATGTAAAATTATGAAACAGGATTTGAACAAAATTACCATAATTTGTTTTAAATAAATTGGTCTCAGTATCTGTTCCAGTAAGATGCTGGGTTTTCCTAAATAAGCTAATCAACTTCCTATTTGTTTTATAGAAAAGTGACATACTACAGTTTTACTTTTAGAATAATGTGCTTCTCTCCACAAAACACCTTTACATAATAACCTTAAAGACAGTTAATCGTGAAATATATACTTTTTCTCTTCTAGGATTGGCTGTAGAATATTCATTTATCCTCTGATTGTTTTGTATTCCACTGGGTACGAGGCTAGAAATGAGCTTCCAGATGCTCCATTCTACTTCTTTTTCAATGGCCTACTGTGGATCTTGTTCTGCATGAATGTGTGGTGGTCATATTTCATCATATTATTGATATTTCGCATTATTGTTGGCAAGTCTAAAAGCATTGAGGATACGCGAGAATTGTATGTTACGGAGGAGCAGCTTTTGAATTCAAAGAAGAAGGATAGCTTAGGTGAAACTGGTGAAGCCAATGCAAATGAAGGTGAGCAGAAAGAGGCTATGACAAACGGTTCATTCCAAAATGGTGTCACTCAGAATGGTGTAGCACATAAACATCACAACGGAGGTAAGAAAAATTTTGCAAACTTTTTATAATCGAAAGTAATCTTAGTTGCACCTAATCAATATTTTAAAATCCTTCCTGTCAAATTGCAAGTATGAAATTAAGTTTTGTGAAAAGGTTGGGAAAAATTCTTGGACTGCTAGGTAATATCAAGGCCAGGGGTGGATCCAGAATTAATCCTGACTGCCACACAGATGAAAAGGGGACCGGAGGCTTAGCCCCTAGATATTTGTTTGTTATTTTTTTTGTTTTTTTATATCCATATAAAATATTACGAAGCAAACTACATTCTGCTATAATTTCTAATTGCTCTACGATACTACAGGTACGATACCATATAGAGCAAAATACAATGACAACCCCATGGTCATTACATGCAATTAGACTAACACCTAGCTAAGTATGACGCCCATATTGATCATAATGCTATCGTATTTATGAAATCTTTTATCTTTCTCCAGCACAAAAGCAAGAAAATGGTGTCAGGAAAAGGAATTAGAAGGTGACATGTTTCTGGATAACATTGAGTCTAGTTGTAGTAAATTTTTAAATTGCTGATGGAAAATAATTGTATTCTAAATGCCAGATCATTGAACATTTATTTATCTGGTTAATGTTGGACGCATATTTACTCGTCACTTTCAATTGCATTGTACGTGTATATTCAAGGTTGACTTTGAGAATTTTTGTTATTTAAGCAATTTAACGGTTACATTTTAAGCAATTTTAGCGAGTTTTCATCTGCAATCTCAGAACAGGTCTTTCAGATTTAGAATCCTAGCCTTATGTAGAAATTATCTAGTGAACCAATACCAAAACTATCTGCTGGTTCAGAGATTTAAAGTTAGAGTGCCAAGAGAAAACTAAAGGAAACACAACAGTTGTATCCAATCTTTTTTCGTTGTACACCTCGGTACGGATTATCTATCTCTCTACCTTAAAATCGGACGTTTTATATACTTTTAATCTACACAAACTAAATATGTCTACCAATCAGCATTTAGAAAAACAGGTAACAATTTTTACGTCAAAGACTTTTTATGAATAACTTTAAAATGCTTATGCGGATTAATAAATGTCGTTAAGCTGTTTGTTTGGATAGATAGCTAATAGATCGATAGATAAATAGCTTGAGATAGTCAATTATTAGTCTGAGTCAGCCCAGCACGCCGTTAACCAAATGTATTATGGATAGGACGCAAACATGAATTACGCAAGCAACTATATGAATTAACAAGAAGAAAAAGCAAATCTCTATGTGAAAAGCATGTGCTTCAGTGCTATATTAAACGCGCTGGCATGAATGGAAAATCCCAACACCTTATTTCACGCTGAACATATGATCATCCCAAGTATGTTTACGTCTACATGGAAGTATACTGACGATGTTTGTTCGGTCATTGGTCAGTGGCTATTATCAACATAGTGACAATTCTAGTGATTACCCAATCTATGTATTACCCCTCGCTTTCTCTCTCTAATGTTAACCGTATAAGTATGTTTTCCCTCAGTTTTCCTTTCACTGGGAGGACTTAGCTGCGTATAAACTTTGCAGCATACAATTACATAACGCGCACAACACGCATTTTTCATAAGAACTGTCTACAAGAAACTGAGCCAAAAAGTGACCAAAAATTAAGATCCCATGATGCTGATCACTCTAAACATTAATTAATTACTTGGAAAACCTTATGCATGTTTAACATATTTAACAAATGAGAATGCTCCTTGCGACTCACGAGGTGTTGTATATTTGTGGTTCTTATAATCCGTTTCTGTGTTTCTTAGTAGCTTGTTACCATTTTGGCATTTAAGAAATCTTTAGGAAATATTTATGGGCTTAGTTTCATATTGCAGAAAAGCTTGTAGTTATTTTTCTGTTTCTGCTTGTAAATTCTACTTATCATATACGTTAAGCAGTTCTGAAAACATCGTTTTTTTGAAATGTAGTTTCAGTGTTTCCAAATAACACCCAGTATTTGTATTTTTGATGGCCGTAAATAATTTACCTACGCCGTGAAAGACATCTTTTATCGTGGATGTAAAATTATTTTATGAACCTCGCTTATTACATCAGTTTCTTTAGCGAAATGTAACTATATTTTATTTTTTGATAAATAGTTAATTTAATCGACGATGACGTAATATCTTCGATCAACGCCACCCTAACTACATGCCTACCCCTTTGCAAAATCAGATTTAAATAGTTCCCAGAACAATCTGTGAATCATATCTGGAGAGAAATATCGCCTGCATGCAGCAAAACAAGGCTGCCCTTAATTTCGCGTAAAAATAATTTAGGCAACTTAAGATACAGAAATTAAAAAGAAACCTCCAATTGATATTTCATAAACATCAGAACCTTTGTAACACAACACATAATACTACTTTTAACTAAATTTTACCGGATTGCCAAGGACCTGTAACCCGTTTATTATATATGTACTTTTACTATGTATTCGGAACTCATTAGGTATACTTATCATGAAAGTTTTTCTAAAGTTAATCCTGTCGCTAAAACCTTTGTCTCTTCGCAAAATTTAACAAAAGTTTCTCTTAAGCTTTAAGACTAAGGCCTGTGGTTAGTGGTTAACAAAAAACGTTCGTTGTTGTAACTGAGTTTCAACACTATAGCGATCAAACGTGTAGTTTTTTGTGTTATTTTATTCAACTAATTTTTGTACTTAAAGTATATTTATTGAATTCATCATATATTCGTGTAGTACAATGAACTTATTTCATCTTACAAACCTCGAGACTCTAGCTGTATTTTGCTTATTTATTATTAGTTTTGCGACCGTGTAAAGCCAATTTTATGTCGTATTATCAAAGTATAGGGATCTTTTAACAAATATGACAACCTTTTTAACAGGAAACAATTTTACAAGCTGTTCTTTGGCTTTGTCAAACATTTTGCAACTCGTTGTTATCCAGATATCAGTAACTGAAAATTTAAGTGGCAAAAAATTATCGGTTGCAAATTATATTGCTCAATATAGAAAATAAAACTATTACAATTAATAACAATGGACTAGGAACCTGTCTTTGAAGAATCCAGAATCCACATTGATGGACTCTTGTACGCTTGTGAAAGCGCTTTTAAACTTCTTCCTGATTATTATTATTATTATCTGAATACAACACTTCATTCAGTTTGTTAATAAGCAAACCCAAAAATAGAAGGTATCTCTTTTTTACTGATAGCTCATATAGCTGTGTTGGTTGTTAATCTTCAGTGCTTAAAATATCATGATTAGAAAAGTGAAGCAGCCTCTACAAGCTGTATTCGTCCTTGAAGGCAGCTCAATCAATTTTTTTAAAGCATCCCGAGAAATCAAAAGCAACTTGCTTCGAAATAGAGCTGCTTCTGTGTTGTGAATAGCTCATGAAAACTTTCCTACGCATTGATGAATGTCGTTTTCTACAGTGCCAAAGAAAGTAGATTCTTATCCATAAGGCAGAAATGATTCAGTAGAACCAAAGTTAAGTTTTCTATAAGTTCATCTAAAGATTCACCTTGATAATTTTTGCACGGTTTCAATTGGCTCCCTATTTTATCTCGTTGATACTTCATCTTTTGGGATTCCGATCGAGCTCTTGTTCGTTGCCCAAGAAAAATTCCCTCCTTTCTCGATTTTGATATTCCCTATCCGAGGCCTAGGCTCTTCGTGTAGACCAGTTTAGACAGGAACAGTTTCTTGACTTTTAGTAGACTTTCTATTTCATTTTTGAAAAGTTTTCAAATTTATTGAAAAAAATCTACTTTATTGAATTTTCGTAAAAACGGCTTCAGATACTCACTTCAAAGAAATGTATTGAATGCACAATAGCTTTGAATGTCAATATTGACAAGGAGAGTTGCCTTTCAAAGGTTTTTATCGGCGTATCACGCTTGCTGGGAAACAGCTGGAGTATGACTGCAATTAAAAAGCAAATCAAAAAGGCCTTGACAGAAGTTATAGCAGGAGTGGTCAAGAAAATGACCAACAACTTCGGTTCATTTTCATACTAAATTCTTGAGAAGACTTGAAACCCCCTGGCCTTCGTGTCGCTACTCCTCTTCCCTTAAAAATTTACCTTTTAGAAATTTGGGCACTGAATTACCTTTTCAAAATGTAAATCTTCGCTTGTTCCTGCTGGAGGCATATAACAGAACTATTGTAAAATATAATATTTATTTTAGTATTTAGTTTCTTTTTACTGTGTGACTAGTACTAAAGGGAGGAGAAACCTTGGATTAACGACGATTTCTGGGCCTGTCTCATAGAGATAGCCTACCCCCTTTGAGGAATACCTGTAGCGGACGCTGGCAAGGAGGTAATATGCAGCAAATTCCAAAGTGCAAAAGGTCAGGGGTCACGAAAATTTATCAGACGATTAAACGAGCATTGCAGTGGTTTCTAATAGGCCATTTGGAACTGTCTCCACCACACGAGGATGGCAAATATTGGCAGCTCTGCTAAATATTTGGAAAGTGGATGAGCCAAGGTAGTCCTTGAACAGAATCATGGTTTCTTTTCTGTCCATATTCAGTCTCATTTGGGAGACGTGTAAATCGGAATGGCACAACAGAGGACCATCGAAAGACTTCCTAGCGGAATTCTGGTACGAGATGAAGGATTATCTTACACTGCAGAAACAAGATTTTGGATTCATCTTTTTGTTTGCACTCATGATTTCATTGTTCCGACAACAGACAGCTACCAGGCTCCTTAAGGTTAGGGTAGAATTTTGTTTTGAATTTGACGAAGAGCTACTTTATTTATACCTGCTGCCGCGCATATTGTATCATGTCTCCGTGATTCTGTTCCTGCAAAAGTAATCTTTAGTCAACAGATTTATGACCAGCTTCATAATCTATCCCGTAAGGTAAGGAAACAGCATCCTTTATACTGAACTGTATCGACGGTCCTTTGTTGTATCAGCTTCTTTCAGCAACAGTTTGATTTTCAAATTTTCAACTACAATGAAATTTGATTTTCGTACGATGAACATATTAGGCCTTATTAAAAACCCAGATTATAGAATGACCTTTATGGCCGCACTAACCGTAATTGCATCTGTTGACGTTTTATGTCTGGAAACAGCTTAAACAGTAATAAGGGTAAGCCAGAGTCAGAGTACAACAAAATGAGCCAGAGTACAACTAAACCAAAACTCCCTAAAGCTTTGGTAGGTCTCGATAGTGTCTTTCAAAGGCTTTTTATTTGCGGAAATATATTTCTAGAGTTGTTTTCCTTTCAGTAGCCTCAGCCCATCTGGGTATCAGGCTATCCTTTCAGTTGAGGGCTCCAATTCTTGCCAATTAACGGAATATCATTACAAAATGTTTTGCAATTATTTTGTAGTTTTCCCCTACAGAGGTTCAATTGATGTACCTTGTCCATTTGGTTATTTAGAATTCAAGTCACTAAGTTAGACTGTTAGAAAATATCTTTGTAGAGGGTTAACATCTAAAGGCATAAAATACTCATTTCTGTTTCTCATTTCTTCCCATTTCATAAGACAAAAGATTAAGCATATTTTTTTGCTGCAAAAATTATTCATTGCTCTTTTGATAGTGTCAACTCAAAACATCCAAATCTCAGTCATCTACTAACTTTCAAGGCTATTTTGCTTTTCACATTTTTCTTTCAATTGAGAATTTGAATAAGCATTATTATTATCTTTGCAGCCATTAGCACAAAAATTCAAGTTCAGAAGCAAGGACAAGCTAGTTTTCCCAGAGAGTTGTTTTAAGCTGTTGTTGTATTTCATATTTTACACTATAGAGTGTGTCATTTTGCTGTTGTTGTATCCAACATTTCTAACAGACCCATTGGCACCATGGAGAGGTAAGTCTTTGGCTTCCCTTTGATTTATATAAAAAAATTCTCCAGATTACTAAGAATATGTTAAAAAATCAGTCTCCTTCTGGATTATTTTTAAATGTCAAACTGGCTAGGATCTGAGACCAAATTCAGCTCAAAGAATGATGGTGTTTGCTTTTTTTGTCAAATTTTCAGTTAGCATAGAGGGAAGGGTAGTAAGGCAGGGAGTCTTGCTCACCATGTGTTATGTTTCACCAGTTTTGGTCCATTGGCACAGGAACCGAATGCCGCTACAACCAATTTTTGGAAACAGTTTCTAAAATACCTATTTGCAGCTTACAGCTGTGCCCCTTTTTTGCCTACACGTGTCTCCACTGTTGAAATGATTTGTATGTCTATGTTAATGTTAGTATTCATTGTAAACTGTACTTCCTTTTTTAGGCTGGCATGTTGGAATGGCAGTGTCCTCTGAAATTTACTGGATTTATGTTGCAGAGGCAGGATTCTATGTCCATGGTATATATGGAGTTTTTTTCTTGGATGTATGGAGGGATGATTCTACTTTGATGGTCTTGCATCACATCCTAACAATTTGCTTGATTGTTTTCTCATTGGGACTCAGGTACAAACTATATAAGATTAATTCATTTAACTATCCAATCAGTTTATGTGCTTTTTTCTTCTAGAATTTAATTTGTCATTTTTCTTTCAAATTTAGATTGTACATACATTTATCTGGAAAATGATAAATCAAATAGGAACAGGATTCAGCACCAAGATTGCACAAAAAACAGTGGCAGACACTTTGGGGGATGATGGGGCAAGTGGGTGGTCAACCCCACTATTTTTGTGGGCAATGGTTTTTTGTTCTAAAACAATGAGAAAATTTGTTGCCATCTTATCAAAACAATAGGCTTGCCCCCCCCCCCCAAATATTTGAACAATTGTCTGCTCCTGCGTACTAATGTAAATGTGGAATAATGGCTCAACTAGATCATCAGTTAAAATTCCAGCTAACTCTTCAAGCAGTATATAAGCAAACCTTTAGTGCTTCATTTGAAGGATTTATTTGAGTTGATGATCAATTAAGACCACCCAAAATATTAACACAGCAGTGCTCAGGAATAGAATTTAGCAGTTTAAACACAGAGATACTGGTTCAAAGCTATTGAGTTGATGATCAATTGAGACCACCCAAAATATTAACACAGCAGTGCTCAGGAATAGAATTTAGCAGTTTAAACACAGAGATACTGGTTCAAAGCTAAATGTTACTCATGAGAAGCTGGATCCATATTGCTCTCTTGCATCATGTTCAGAATTTCGATCATTCCTAAAAAGCAAATGTTAGGGATTTTCTTTCTTTGTTTTGTCAGGAAGCAGAATTTAGGATATGCTTCACAAAATGCAAAGTATATATCATACTGCAACACTTTTGTACTCTGAACACCATATAATAAGATGCTGTACCTAGCCAGTGGGGGAGAAAGACAAACTTACAGATAAGCAATGCATGCAAAACTAAACACAAGTAATCATTTAGCAAAAAGATAAACTAAACACAAGTAAGCAAAAACTTTAACATTACATTTGTTAACATGTCACTCAAAACCTTAGTGATGTCTGTCAGTCCCAAAAATGGCCTTCTCTACTGCCACATCTCTTGCATTATATCAACTGCCAGTTGAGAGCCAGGTACTGTTTGACGTTTTAATGATTTTTGCAAAGGTACTCTATGTGCCTTCCCATTCAAATTTCAGCAACAGTGACAAAATGAAGCAGTAGTTGTTTCTATCAGGTAAGAAGCAATAGTCATGAATGTGGTCCTGTAGATGGTGGAAACTAGTTCGTCAAAATTTTGACCTTGTCATTGGCCTGTCAGAGAACCTATAAAATGGGATGTCAACAGCACAACAGAATCAATAAATGATGCATTGCATTTGCAACATACAATTTTAGTATTTGGTTAATAGTACACACATGTAGAGGAGGGCAATTATGATGCTGCAGTGCTTGCATGTCCCGGAATGGACTTTCAGGATACATATTTTGATGCCCAAATGTTATAAGAAAGACCATGGGAGTACAGGAATCATTCAGGGAGTTGTTATGGATAGAGGGAGAAATATATATGCTTAGGACAGACAACGTCTGTTTTGCAAGCAAAATAGGATATTATGTGTACATTAAATTACAAACTGAAAAACCTAACAATTACTTGATTGCATGAGTGTGATAACACATGTTCCATGAATGCCCAACTTTCATCAACAAAACCCACTTCAAACTATCACTACCTCTCGAGTCTGTGAATAATTTGAGTCTTTTTCTCCCTTTTCTCTTTCATTCAATTTCATGTACAGATTTTGTGCTGCACTTTTTGAGCCAATTTGATAAGTGACTGACTGATTCTGAAGATCTGTGACAAACGATGAGATTTCCCTCTTTCAACTTTATGTACTGACAGATTTTTGGTCTCAACGAAACTTCTTCTCTTTCTTATGTTTGGATTTGCTGTTTGTACTTCTGAAAATGAAGATAATGTTTTACGTGGCTTAAAAAGCTAGTGGATGTCAGCTTTAGCACCTAGAATCTTGGCCTAGAAAGACTGGTCTAGAATGCAACAAGAAAAATGGTCCAGAAGGAGCGGCAAAAGCTAAGAGAAGAGTATAGTATTTATTAAAACAAAGAGATCACAGAAAAATTCAGTACGTATCATTTTCAGAGAAATTGAGTACGTCTTGAGTACAAAGAAAATCATGCTACGAAAACACCAGGCTAAAAGCCTGGTTAAGATCGAAGACCTTATATAAAGATCTTCCAAACTATCGCAGCATCTTATGTCTAACAGAGTGCATTTTCCGAGGAGATAAAAGTTGCGTTTCTGCAAAGCATGGAGGGTCTGTTGTCTGCTGTAGACAGGTCAAAAATATGTTTGTTGCCATGGTGGTAAGATTTTGGGCCATTGTGAGTTAAGCGAAGGAAAAATTGTTGTCCACAACCGCACTTGCCTTACCCTCTTTGGTAACTGGTTGGGGCAAGATTATCTTGGTTGGGGTGGATCTAAATGATCATATTGGTAAAAAGGCACGTAGCTATCATATCTTTCGTGCTGAAAATGCGTATGGTCAAAGAAATTGGTAAGAGGAGAGGACTTTTGAAAGCTCAAAATAGAGATGAGAATCAATAGAACATAGGAAACTGGATAAATTTATTTAAAGATCAATTTAATCATGATACAAATGAAGATCTGGAGATAGTAGAGAACTGCAATGATGTACTTGGAGAAGAGCTAGTTAAAGAAGACCACAGTTAGGGGAAAAGCTTCAGAGAAATATAAGGACATTTTGCTGAAAGAATAGAAAAACACGCCACCTACTTCCATCATCAAGCACCATCTTAGCTCGCCCAGTGCTATTACTCCCGAACATCTTTTTATTGTCACCCCCTCCCCCCCCTGTCTCCGAATTTTTTCCTATCGTTCCCGATCTCGCTTCCTCTCTATCACACCTTCAAGATCAAGCCTAGGTAAGTACCTGGATGATTTTCCAAACGTTGGGTTCACGTGCCCCTTAAGCACTCCTGGCTTCTACGTTCCTGTTCTTTTCCTATTACCTTGTCCAAAACTTTACGATTATCAGTTCATTCAAGAACCTTTTCATTGCACATTCAAACGGCCCAACTTATTTTCAGCTACTTCTGTAACACCACATTTCCAAAGCATGAATTCTATTGATAATCCTTTTGCTGAAAAATCAAGCTTCTCTCCATTATTTGAAATTATGTAAGTGTTTAGCAACCTTAATGTCAAGTTAGGTCTGGTGTTACTTCTCAAATACACTCTGGGCTTCCACAAGGGAATTTCCGCCATCCTACGTCTTTTTTTTACTTTCTCAAATTTTCCATTCCTAGTAATTTTCCATTTCCATTCCGCTTCACAGGTATTTTTATTCTATTACTCGTTCTAGTTCTTTGTCGTCTACTTTTATTGCTCACTTAACCTTATCTTTCTTAGCTATCATCAGTTTCGTTGCCCTCCTCGCATCAAAACTTGTTCCATATTTAATTTAGTGCATTTATCATTTCTTGTAATCCGTCCATACTTTCTGCAATCAAAAATTTGTCGCTGCAATGCTGTCTTCTTGATGTTTTCTCAATTGATATTCAACCCCATGTCGTTTGGTTAGTGCTTCTATGAAGCCTTGTCTGATGCCTCCTGTAATTCCAGTCCTTTGTCGCTTCTTATCCTGGCCTTCTGTTCCCTATGGAAATTTGCAGTTATTTTTGTAGTCCTTTTTTTACGTTTTTCAAAAGAATCTTGCTTCCTGAAATATAAGGCTAATTGTTCTGTCTTCGTTGCATTCTATAGCTTTAATAACTTTCGGTAGTTGGACGAATGTTTTCTTGAAAAATCTTGGTACGATCTCGTATATTGTAGATCTTACTGAAGTTCAGTTTAAATTTCTTTGTCTTCCAGATTTGTCGATAATTTCCAATATTTCTGCGCTTATGCATTTTTTATTTTTTGGTAGGCCTTTGATAATTCCCGTTTTTACTCTTCTTCTGTTTTGTTGTACTTCGTTGACCTATTCAGTATCTAATGTCAGCTTTTTTTCAACATTATAAAGACCTTTCCTGTGTGTTTTTATGGTTTTTTTATACAGCATTTTCCCAATATTTTCTTTGATTCCTAGCAGAACATTTTTAGTCTTAAATGCTAGGTCTTTTATCTATCTATCTACAAGCTTAGGCCGTGCAGTTTGTCTAAATGTTCTTCCATTGCTGAATTCTCCAGCTCAGCTATTTTGTCCGTTGTTACTGTCAGCATTTGCCCGATTTTCAAAGCTTCTCTTTTCAAAGCCTCAATCTTCATCAAGACCTCAGCTGTCCTGCATTTGATATTCATTTCTTCCTTATCTTTTGTTCAATTTTCTTCTGCTCTTATTTGAATGCATTCCTTAATATTTTGCCACAATTAATTTTTTTCTTTTTTGCAAGCTTAGATGTGGACTTTTTCAGTGTCTTTGATTTTACTTTTTTAATATTCCACGTTTTAACCTTTTGCCTTTTCTGCTTCAAGTTTTGTTTTAATTTCTATGACAGCTGGATCATGGTCTTATCTACATACAGCTCCTGGTCTGTTTTTTGTTTGGGAACACCTTTCCTTTTTTAAGATTCTTTGTCCTAGCATCTTGTGATATCAATGTATTCCTGGCGCTTTCCTTTTGTTCAAACCTAGTAATTGTATCAATCAATCGATATCTTGTAAAGAATTCAATTAATCTCCATTGAAGTTGTCCTGGTCCAGATTTCCAAAAGAATTGTTGCTCTTAATTGTCTACTTTAGTATTGAAATTTCACAATTTTATCGTAGCTCTGTTATTGCCCTCTGGTAATTAATATTGCTCTCTTTCTTCATCTGCTATGAAGAAGACAAATTTCTATGAGAAGTGGTTTGTTGCTTTTTTCTCGAATCTCCATCATCATTTTTGGCTCTTTTTCAGTATGGTACCATAACATTGACTTCTTTGTTCCTTCATTTACTACAAATGTCGTTACTTGTCTGGTTTGTATCTCTCCTGAATAGATGACTCCAACTAACCTTTTACTTTGGGTATACTTAATTCCAGTGTGTTTCAGAAAGACTCAATTCATTTTAATCATTTCCTGCCCCTACATTAGCTGGTTTTCCAGGTGTGGACTGTCTTCTGTCACTCCACTGGATGATGGTGCAGGGTTGCCTTCTGTCCCACATCCCCTCCACCGGGCCAGATAAAGGCTCTTCTGGCTCCCGTTTGCCTACAATGCCTGCCAAAAGTACTTGTAACACCCACCAATTTACGCTGCATTTGATATCTTTTATTCCTTTCATGGAAAAAAAATTGCTACTTCCACCCCCTTCCCCCTCAAACAATGTTGATGATTTAGAGAAATATCATAAAAGAAGCGCAAAAGAAAGTGCTTCCTAAAATCCTAACTCGTTTGATAGTAAACCAGCATTGTTCCGTGGGGGAGAGGGGGATGATTGGTTTTGACCTTGGAAATTGATGTCAGTGTTCCAAGACTTTTGGCAGGCATCGTAGGTCTGGGGTTTGGTTTGTCGTCAAGAGGTCCTTTGGCAGCTCTAAACACGTTATAGTCTATGAATTATCATCAGTAAGCTCTTTCTATTGGCTTTCGAATTATCAATATCCACCAAAAGTAGGGTGGGTATCAATATCCGTGAGTTCCAGACCCTTTACTTTAAAGTTAGGGATCTGGTGCATAAGGTAGCCAGGAGTAGCTTGCAAATGGAACCTTTAAAGCAATTTTCGTTTGTCCGCCCTTTATTTGATTTGTGTTCGCAAGCTTGTTGTGAAATTGAAAAATCCATGCTTGCAATGAGAATTTCTCTTAGTTTTTATGCAATCAACAATATTTTCCATGTTTGTGCACAAGACCTGTCATTTATTCATTTCGCAGGACGCCCACGAAAAACAATTGATAATTTAACTAGCAAGTAGTTGTTCTGGGGAAATTAAAGATTTTCAAGAAACTAGGTCATTGAAAACGGGATTCAATTATCCAATTATTGGGAAATTGTTTGAAACATAATTTTTTCACCTGTTTCAGTCAACTTCATTGTAGTTCTGTAGCCAAGCAACAAATTAAAAAATGTTTTCTGAGGACCATAGCTACTTAAATATGACAAATCATTTCATTAGAGGTAATTGGGTAGATTATTAGAAGTCTGTTTTAATCCAGGCATCTCACCAAATTCTGCCACTCTATGTTAGCTGGATTTGTTCAGCAAAGTCGTGCAAGTATCCTTATGTGCTATAAATCTACAAAGAGAAGCATCACTAGTATATAATCGTAATTTATAAACCTTAGTGTACTTATTTGTACGGCACTTTCCAGAGTAAAAAACAGATGATGGTTTATCAGGAAATTTTCTACCCCATGTTTTGTTCAAACACTGATCACTTCTTCGAAAAGTAGAAGGGGGATGACCCCCCCCCCCCTGAGACCCCTTCTTCTACAGCCCTGCAGACAAGTGACTTTTAAGCCTGAAATTTGATATATTTTTGGCATGTTTTTATAATCTGCTGCAAAGTTTTGCACTTAAAACAATAGCAATAGCTAGTTAAATATGAGCCACAGCTAGTTAAATATGACAAATCATTTCCAGTTTTGCAATAGCTAACAACAAGAGCTTTTTGTCTAAAAAGAGCAGAGATTTTGCTAATAATTATTCTATTTTTATTTGTTCTATTTTAATTATTCTATTTTGCTAATAATTACTCTAGTTATGCTTTCCGTTTTTGTTCCAGGTATCACCGAATGGGTCTGGTGGTTCTTTTTCTACACGACATTGCCGATGTTTTCTTGGAATTCACAAAAGTTGTAAAGTGTTTTCAAAACCGAAAGAACAGTAACAAACCAATTTATGGTCACATTGTTACACTAGGATTTGTCTGCTTTGCATTATCTTGGTAAGTTTTGCATGTTTTTGGCACTTTATATTGCTAATACTCAATTGAAAAATCTCTTCAATGCTTTTTCAAGACCATCACACAATCCTTCAGTTTTCCAAGATGTCGCAGATCTGTTACCTAACTCACACACTGCCTTCACACGGGGTCAGAGATAGGTTCTGAACTGTCAACGGAGGAGGTGGGCTTTCATGTGCTCCGAGGGCATGCAATACTAGAAGTCTAGGAACATTCTCCTTCAAGAAAAATGAATCTTCTAGCCGATGGAAAGGCTGAAATGGTCTATTCAACTCTTTTTCTGGAACCTTTAAATATACGCTCCTTAACCGGAAATCGCATCTGATTGGTTAACTGTGCCGACCCTTGGCGACGTGGTAGCAACCGATCTGAGTTGAATGTTTACATACGGCGTTTCACTGTGATCGAAGATAAAATCAAATTCTAACGTCGAAATTCACAAGTTTTATGTAGTTTTCTTGTGTCATTTATCATCACTAGTGGCAAGCAGAACTTTCGTTTGATATTTGTTGTATCAATTTTTACGCTCATTTGTTATCAGAGGGCCTGAATAAAGTGAAACGATTATGCCCAAATCCTGTGCTGTTTATCAATGTAGCGCTACATCTGAAAATGAGAAGAATCGTTCATTCCACCAGTTTCCAAAAGATCCTAAACTGAGACAAGCATGGATTGCCAGAATACGTAGAGAAGGTTTTACTCCTAGTGCTTCGTCGTATGTATGCTCCTTCCATTTCTCTGAGGAGGATTTCAATAAATGCAGCTCAAGCACGACTCCTCGTGAGTTCCAGAAAAAGACCCTCAAGAAAGGATCAATCCCCTGTTGGAATCTTAGAGGAGCTGAAGGAGATCAGAGATTGTCTACTCGCACAACGCTTGTCTCACAACGTTCAAGGTGCCCGGAGAACCCAGCTACCTCTATCGAACTTCCCTTGCCTATACCTCAGCCTTCAGCAGCATCGGTTTCAATGGAATGGGATAATAATGAGCAAGCTACTTCAAATGCACATCAAAATCAACTAGAGGTGCTGAAAAATGCTCTTTCAATTGCCAACAAGCAGGTAGCAGCTTTGGAAATTGCTGTGTTTAAATATGACGTTATGAGTGCTGAGGACATTAAAAATTACACGGGTTTAGAGAAGACAAAATTCGATGCAGTAAAAGAGATGATCGATCGTTTCAAGCCATTAAATTATTGGACTGGAAAAGCTGTTACCAGTATTAGTGGTTCTGATCAACTCTTGATATTTTTAATGAGGCTGAAGCTTGATCTTCCATATTTTGATTTAGCAAGAAGGTATTCTGTAAGCACAACAACAATACAAAACATTTTTTTAACATACTTGAATATTTTTCATGAAACATTTTTTACTGGATGCATGGACAAGATGCCATCATTAGAGAAAAATAAATGTACCATGCCAGCATCTTTTGCAGACATACCAAATTGCAGAACATTGATAGACTGCACAGAGCTTTTTATTGATACACCAAGAAAGGACCTGGAAGCAGCAGCTGTAAGCTACAGTAATTATAAGCATAGGCTCACTGCTAAGTATCTGATAGCAGTTGCCCCTAATGGAAGTATTACTTTTGTAAGTGATGGCTACCCAGGCAGCACAAGTGACAAAGTGATTACAGATCAGTCACAAGTCATATCAAGTTTGAAGGTAGGGCTTTCATTAATTTCGAAAGTCTTAGGGAAGAATGCTAACCAAGAACATCCAATTGTCAAAGACCATTAGTGAAGCTAAAATAAATTACAGCCAGAGATGTGGCAGTTTCATTAATAAAATAGTTGCAAGTCTAAACAATTTGACTCAGGTCTGAACAATTTGACTGAATTATCTCAATAAGCCTGGGTACTGGGAACACCAACATACATACATTATTTCCCTCAGCCTATTATTGCTATCTAAAGTCAAAACTTTTGTATCATTTACCTGACATAGACTTCAATTAATTGGTGTGTTTAATGTTTAACTGGTCTCATAAGGTTTCATATTTGTAACATTATCTTCTATCATTTCATCATCCTGTGTTTCTTTTCATTTAAATAAGTTAGTCAATTCAATTTTCTGGCAGGCTGGTGACCTAATATTGGCTGACAAAGGCTTCATGATTCATGACCTTGTACCAAAGGGAATATTTCTAAATCTTCCACCTTTTCTTTCTGGCAAGAAACAGTTCTCCAAAGAAGAAGCCATGTTTTGCAAGAAAATAGCCAGTCAGCGCATACATGTGGAGAGAGCAATAGAAAGATTAAGAAATTACAAAATACTTAATTTGATAACAACAAATTTGAGACCTTGGTGTAACAAACTTGTGCAGACATGTGCTGCTTTGGTAAATTTGCAATCAGCAATAATTAATGGTGTTTTTGATAAATACATATTTCTTGTTGCTAAAAAATGAATCAACAGATTTCATAAACTAGTTTATACATTGTGGTAAAAATTCATTAGCATAAAAATCTTTTAACTTTGGAATGTTAGTCTCAGCCCATGATGTGCTACGGCTAACATAAATAACTTTTATTTCCCTTGTTGTCCAAACAACAAAATGTGCCCAGGTAGCATTTGCAGCTATCATTTCACCTTGAACTTGGTGCCAGTAACTGTGACTTTCATTAAGAGTTGCATCCAGTTTAAGGTAAAAGCTTGTAGATCTTTTATTTTCCACCTCTTCCTTGATAATCTCTGCAACTGTATGGTCACGATGTTTCCAAGGGCATTTAATTTCCAATACACCAACATCATTAGTTGCAACATCCTTTAAATTTATTATTCCATCTGGGGAACACCCAAGAAAACCACAAGGTAATAATATTAAACCAACAGACTTTACAGTGTTACCTGTCAGTTTAATATATTCTTGAAGAGCTTTCTCTTCATGCATCTGTCCCCACATTATCGAGTCCTTGCCAGCCAATGAATATTCACCTTTAAGTGTTTTGAATAGAGATGGTGGATATGGTTTACCATTCAACACATGTCGTTCATATGCTGCAAGAACCAGCCCAAAACTGCTTCCTGTCAGGCGAAGGTACCTGTGTTTTCCCCATAAACTTGACTTGTACTGGTCTTTTGTGTTCTCAGCTAGCCAAGCAATTTGCTCACTTGAGACTGAACACCTTTCAAAAAACTTATTTTGGTCTTCTTTAAATAGCCCAAGTAGCTGAAAAACTTGCACTGGTTCACATAAAGATTCCCCATCCAATAATGTACTTGGGGGTTCTGGGCCAATGATCCATTGCAAAGGACAGGCAGCTGATCTACTTAGCTGGTCAAAGAGAAATTGTTTATCTGCCTCATCTACTTTTCTAGAAGCTGCTTTGTAATCAGGCCTTGGATGGGGGAATAAATCAGAGATTGTTCTCACCTCCTGTTTAGCCGCTTTTTTAGGACGAGCAATCCATGAGTTTGGGAGGTCTGTCTTTGAGAATCCCTTCTTATTGACATAAATAGATGCTGCTGCCATATGGCTACAGATCCATTTTCCACGGGGGCATTCGCAAATCGCCTGCTTGATCCCACCAGATCCATCAATCGTCAAGGAAACGCTGTAGCTTTTGTCCTTCATTGTTGCTCTGACCTTTGCATTGACTGTCAATTCATCGATTCTTAAGTCCAAAACAAAGTCAGACTTGAATTTCAATTCACCTTTCCTGACAGTATTTGTGTCATCTTTAAAAAAATCCAAGATTCCCGCTAACGTGATGATTTCAGTATCCATTATTCTCAAATTGAACAACCAGCGTTTTGAAGCAAACAAATTGGGAAAGTAACAAAGTTTAACGATTTGACACAAATTCTGCTTGCCTTGAGCGATAATAAGACTTTAATGATGATTAATGACACAAGAAAACTACATAAAATTGAGAATTTCGACGTTAGAATTTGATTTTATCTTCGATCACAGTGAAACGCCGTATGTAAACATTCAACTCAGATCGGTTGCTACCACGTCGCCAAGGGTCGGCACAGTTAACCAATCAGATGCGATTTCCGGTTAAGGAGCGTATAAGGATACATTATGATAAACTCTATGATAAACTCCAGGGGCGGCGGGCAGTGTTATTACCGTTATTACTGTAATAACACTTTTTCCAAAGTCTTTATCAGTTTGGTGCATTCATCTGCTAGACACAACCAATGACGTAGAAATAATATGGTATCTTTCCTCTATTCATCTGAAGGGGATGATAATTACCTGCTAATCCTTAACCACAGGAAGCCTATTATGTTTTTCAATGGTATTTCAAATGGTTCAAAGCTAGTTCGAGGCTCTCGGTCTCATTATTACTTTCGCGTTTCTAATAACGGAAACAGCAAAGTCTTTGTCACGGGACTTACCGATGACGTAAAATTAAATTGTTCTTGGTCCTTGAAATAAAGGAGCCTAGCAGCCCCGTTATTACTTCTGGGATTCTAATAACGCGGCCATTTACCTTTTGCCCGTGCTGTTTTATGATTTTGCTTGTAAGTTAGCTGTTTCAAAATGAATCGTGTTGTGAAAGATCAAGTGAATGACCATCGTCTGGGTGTTCAAAGTGTTATTATTTTGTATCTCTAATTATTTTGAAACAGGTGGAATTAACTCACTAGCAACGTCTTGAACTGAAAGACCGTGCCAGATATATCTCCTCATGTATTTTTCTATAATAAATTTTTAGCCTGCATCCTTTCAAATTTTATTTGTACATTTGTAAACTGTAGCTATTCAAAATGTTGCAAGTTGCTTATGTAAAGGCATTTGAAATGAATGATGAACTGAACTGAACCTTGAATGTATTCAGGGGGCTTTCACGCAGTGGTTTCCGTTATTACAATCGCGAGTCTAATAACGGGCCCACATGGTGGCTCAGAGGAAGGGGCCGCCAAATATTTTTCACGACTAATCACCACTCGAAAGCCCTTCAGACAAATGTTACAGCCCTCCAGTTTGTTTAAAAACACCAACAGGAAATCAGGCTCTTCATAGATTTCTTTTTGATATGCTAGTAAGGAAGTATCTGCATTTATTTTCTAGGAGATACAGCACTAAAATTGCCAATTAATTTAAAACTTTCAGCATTCGCTCAGATTCTTAGTTGTTTACAAAAATGTGTATACCCGACCAATTTATGTCTTTTAGTGACTTTTTGTTTGTTGTTTAGAGTCAATTGAAGATATGCAAATTTCCCCAACGTATGGCTGGGCCAAATCGGGGGGGGGGGGGGTGTTGCAAAACCCCTATAACCCTCCAGCTGAGGAGGTTCAAAATTCCTTCATAAAGAAATTGTTAATTTTCCTTTTTCATGCATTTTCCATACATTTGAAAAAGTAATACCAAAAAAAATTTACTCCCAGCCGCCCCTGATAAACTCTATGACGAACTTCTACATTTGGATGTGGCTGTCAAAACTAGACTTTCTAGCAAACAGCTTCACTTGGAAAAAAGTAGAAAACGGTATGAAGATCGCACAAGTTTGACATGTTAAAATCGAAATAGATTCGCAAAACGATAGTGTTGAGCATAATTGAATTCTTAAACCGTCCCCAAATGATGTTTCCTTCTTTCGTTCATTTATACAAACATATCCCTTACCTAGATTAGATTTAAGCTGTGAATGGGGTCCTTGGGAACATCTAGCAACATCATATGATTTTAACTTGCTTGTAAAATATTTTTTTCTTAAATAAGACTACGTTTTTCGCAGCACAGAGAAAATTCTTAATGCCAACGGTATAGGTCGCTGGCATTACCAATACAATTGTCATACCTTAAGGGCGTAACAAACTTTCTGCCTTGGACATTGCTCTAAATTTCTCTAAATCTAAAGTTGCCTTTAAGGATAAACCTTCTCTGGGTGGTCTGTTTGTATACAGTTTGATAAGGTTTGATTGCAGCATGTTTTTGTCCATCTTCGTCCACCTAAGTCACATGCATTATCAAGTTCCTTTTCGAACGATCTTTTGCTCGAAGCATTGATCAATAGCTTCTCTAGGCTCATATATTTGTTATAACTTTCCTGGTCGAATGTTTTCTTAATGCATGTTGCTACCAAGTATAAAATTCTGCCAGTGAATCCTTTAATGAATTTCTGTATTGCTTGGTGCTACACCCCTTGTTGTTTCTTATCTAAAGATCAGATGAAAGATAAAGTTGTTTTGGTTGGATGAACTGGTGTTTTGGCATATGAAAATTCTGTGTTCGCCAGTGCCGAGTAGCAAAGAAAATACCGTTTATTTTCATGGATGCCCATATTTTCGCTGTCATGTTTTCAAAGGTGTGTCCTTCTGCAACAGTTTTGTCTCCTTTTGAAGTCAGTTCAACAGGTGTTTTCTGGGAAGTGTTCAGAAGAAGTGTTTTCTGGGAAAGATTCAAACTGACAAGCTTCTTGATACCAATACCGACATGGTTTTTATAAAAGTGATAAATGTATCAGCGAAAACTTTGACAGACATTTCCCAATTTCTCTAATTATCGGCGACATTGGTGCATTCTCCGAAGTTGACAGTCCCCATTGCCTTATGCAAGATTATTTGTCCATTGCATTATGCCTCCGGGTTTTTCCCCAGAAATCTTGATATGCTTTCTCGGCCAGAAGCCCATTGTTTTTGTTCGTTTTTTGGCCTCAAAATTGAATAAATCAACAGACAAACTGATTTTTAGCTCAAGTCTTTTTTTCTCTTTTCTTGCATCTCTGCGTTAAAAGCTATCAAAACATGATGAGATGTCACGTGTCAAAACTCAAAGGTCACTTTTACTACTAATTTACTAACCAAGATATCTGCATTACAAGAAAGCATCTCAAACGAATTGTGTAGATCTTTGTCGACATCGACATGTCTTTTTGTTCATTTAGATCTTTATTGCAAAGAGACATCTTTATGTGTTCACTTCATCAGTAGTTTCATAAATCACTATTGTATTGAATTTTTCCTCTTGGTTCTAAGGCAACTTTCCGTTAGTTTTGATATGAAATCAGCTGCACTTGGTAGCATCTTTAAAACCTCAATTATCTCAGAATTTCCGTTAGTTCTAAGCTTCAAAATATTATGAAACATCAGTATGACCTTGAAAAGGCAAACTTCGACATGCTATTGTTGTTAAAAAAAGTGTGTTTTCATAAAAAAATTTCGACTTTTCTTTAGCCCTTGTGAATGCTATCATAGCATTGCTATGGGAAGCTCTTGCAAGTTCCACGGAGAGCCTTTTGTTCGTTTTGGAAGGAAAGTCAAAATCTGCACAAAGTCTCTTTGCTAATCATGGCTTTATGCGTCTTAAACTTCTTTATAGCTGTTCTTTACTTATCAAAAACACTGTATATGAATGTCATTTTAGGATAGGAAGCATCTAATATTTTCTGTTTGCAACTTTTAGCACCTATGCAGCAGAAGGTTTGATCTCTATTCTTATGGTAGTACACTGAGGCATGTTTGATAGCTGAAACTTATGACACCCCTTTTTTGTACTGCATCATATGAAATGGTATTTGACAGTTGATTCTGTTTGATTTGGAATTTTGCAAATTTGGAAATACTGTGGATATTATTCTTTTCTCTGACATAAGGTGCAATTTTTCTTCATCTTTGCACTCGCTGTCATCCTCAGAAACTTTCGTTTCATTTCTATCTTTAATTTCATTCTTTATTTTTGTTGCAAAAGAGCACATAAATTTAACCTTCCCACAATCTAGTACTTCTGTTTTCAAAATTATTTGTTTTTGGTGTGTTCCGTTTGTTGTCTGGTTATTCCGCTTGTTCTAAAGTTGTTCCTTCTTTCAGTAGTGATGCTTGAGTCCCAATAGCCCTCCTTTATCGTGGCTCTTGCTTCAGTTCTTAAACAATTAACATGGACATGCAAGTTTGAGTGCCTTAGTTCAAGTAAGAACAAAGAGGAATGTTAAGATACCCAAAATTAGGGAAGAAACAGTTTAGTTCCCATGTTCGAGTTGCAATTCAGTTGGTAATAACAAACATCGAGACATCGTTGTTCAAATATGCGTATGTGCTGATGTCAAGGCCCAAAAAGTCAACACACAGATGCTAAACTCAAAAGTTAGTTAAAACGAAAACGAAAATCATTACCGATTTACCTCAAGCCTTAGGGCACGGGGCTCGAAAATAATTAAGATTTATCTCGGTGTGGTAGACAGCAGCTTATATCATTATATTATTCAAAAGTACTGTTGTAATTAAACTTCATTGCTAGAATCATATGCTTGATTGATCCACATATATACAGTATTATATTGTAAGCAATTGTTGCTGTTGAATGAAATTGATTGATAGATTGGTAGCTTTGTACTTTTATAATTCATTTCCGTCATTCCCCTAAAAGGAAAGCTACTATGTTATAACTAAATTTCAAAGCCAAAATGTCAATTGTTTTTAGGATTATATGCAGAATGGTTGTCTATCCTATTTCTGTTTTATTTTCTGCTGGACACGAAGGAAGAAAAATCCTGCCTGATGCACCCTTTTATTTCTTCTTCAATGGCTTACTTTGGATTTTGTTTGGAATGAATTTTTACTGGTCATGTTACATTGTTCGTTTGGTGTATCGCGTTTTGACAAACCGTTCAAGAGGTATTGAAGACCCAAGGGAAGAGTCATTAACTAATGAAGAATTTCAAAATGTAGATGACATCCAGCACGTAAAACCGGCTGAAAAAGCAAAAGTGATTAATGGCAACAGTGGTATTCATCCTTTCATTCAGAAGAGAGCAAAGAGTGGTAGTGCAAGATCTTCTACGTTTGAATCCAAAAACAACAACAAATTTAAAGAGAGTGTTATATTTGAGCTTGCAGCAAAGAAAGAACATTTTAATTGATTTATTACTCAAATATGGTTCACAGTGATGAGAGAGTTTAGCAAAAAATATTAATTTTGGTTTTCTAAAATATGGCTTTTGGCTCCCATAATTTTATTTTTTTATGTTTGTAGAAGCATGCCTAGGTTTTTTCATGGGAATGAAGTGAAGATGCTGCTGGTTTCAGTCACTTCACCATGCACAACTTTTTCAGCTTCCATGCATGCTTTTCTACTCCCCACCATTAGAAGCTGAATTTTTCAAGTAAATCCCTGTATTGCTGTCCTTTTACAGCTAGTTTATTTGTTTCATTGATAAGTGATCAAAATAAAAGACATTGAAAAGGTCTTGTGGTTTTTGCCACCTGCTCAAAAGGCTGTCAGCATTTTAACAATAAATTTGTGCCATTTATTCAGAAGAATCTGCACCAGGAGGTGTGAACAGAGTTCAAGCCTGTTTGCCAATACTTGCTGATACAACTTCTGTTTTGACAATTTCAAAATGACTAAGCATTATTACCTACAGTATAATCCGGTTATAACGTACTTTAAGGGACCAGCATATTAAGTATGTTATATCCGAAGTACGTTGTAACAAGGGTAAGTAAAAATTGATTAAAACCAAGCACACCTTTTGCTGGGATCCAGCACACCAGTGCGTTATATCCGAAAGTCTGTAATAACCAAGTACGTTATAACGGGATTCTACTGTACTTAAGTACAGAAATGTTCCAAAATAGTTCTTAATATATGCTTTGAATTTTTGCCAACTTTATGCAATTTAATAGAAATGAAAATTTGCTTTATATAATTTATTTCTCAAGAATTTCATAGCTGTATTTCAAATTTATTTGAGACTGACTTAATATATATAAATAGATGATTTAAATTGTTTCTAGTTTGAAATGCTGTTGTATTTGTTACACAGATGATTGTTGACAGATGATTGTTTTTGTTTTAATCCTTCTAAGATTGCATCTATGCTACTAGCATTGGGACTCAGCCTTTGATAAGATATGCATCCACATTTGGCATGAGCTGTTGCTCAGCATGAACAGGTTCTTACATCTCAGTTATTCAGCAAGAACAAGAAGCTTGTAACTTTCAACAAATAAAATAACTTAACTTTGTTGCACCCTTATTGAGTGATTCTTTATTTTCAATTATTGTATTGTCAAACAGCCATTGCCTGAGGCAGAAGTAACTTGAAGAAAACAAAAACAACAGAGCTTCAAAATGCAGCAGGTTTTAAACTTCATTTTTTCATACTTCTGAAAAAAGATTATTAATCTGAATGTCCAGCAATTTATTTTGTTTAAAAAAATCATGTAACTACAAAATTGTCTAAATTTCTACAAAAATGAGTCAATAAATCTGATTGACAAGTAATTCAATATTGATTAATTTTATGAATTTCTATATTTACTGAATTTAAATAAATAATACCATAAGCTGTTCCAGTTTCATTAACTGAAAGATTATAAAAAATGCTATACAGTCATTTGATATCCAAACAAAGGAAAACATGAAATTTTTTTAGCATTTCCGTATAACAAAATTATTAAAAAGTATAAATATTAGAAACAAAAATTCACAAGATGAGTATTTATTACAAGTATTTCTAGTTTTTATATGTAAGTAACGAGTAGCAAATTGGCCACAGTAGCAAATTGCTTGATAGACTACCATGTATTAATAAATGTGACAAGAAGTTGAAAAAATGTTGAAAATAATGAAAATGGCAATGCACCTAGAATAAACAACAACAAACACAGATAAATCATAGATAGCTAATATTTCACCCTGGAAAATGGAACTTCTATGGAGCTGCAAATTGAAATTCAAATGTAAAGAAACGATTCCTCATAGAAATTGCCTTGTGTGGAAGAAACCTTTAGTCGAAATTTTTATGAGCAACATATAACTTTTGCTACCATATTGAGTTATTTAACCCGTAAACTGTCAGTTGGTGATTCTACAGGCTTTACAAAAGATTCAAATGAGCAACTTTGTTTGTAGACTGCTGAAAATTTGCCCTTAAAGAACTAGCAATGCAAATAAACACCTTAAATACTAATAATATCACTATGAGAACCTTTTGAAATTTTATTATGAAAACGCAATAATCTGCATGGGTAAGCATGCAACAAAATATTTATTCAGACAACGAGGTTGTCATTCCTTGTAATACAGCCAGGCGTAGTTGGACAGTACAGCATTGAATTGCACTAATCTTCATTGGCATTGAGGTGATCTTTGTCCACCGATCTTTAGAAGCATCGTAAGTCTCCACTGTGTTGACGCAGTCACCATCCTTGTTTGTTCCACCCACAAGATAAAACTTGGTGTCACTGACAGAAATCCCACTCATTGAACGTGGTATACCAAGGTATGGATAGGAAATCCATTCATCTGTGGCAATATTGTATACATCCAGGCCTTTGCATATTCCTAGCATTTCCCCTTGCCCACCAACCAGATAAATCCTTTCATTCATGTATACAGCACTAGCATAAGCTCGAGGAGAGAGTAGTGGGGTGGAGGTCATCCAGAAATTTTTCTCTTTGTTATATATTTCCATACTGTCAAGATACTTCCAAGTTGTTGTGGTTCCTGTCCCAGATTTATGGATGCCTCCAAGGGCATAGATATGTTTTTCATCTGCAACAACAGCTGCTCCTCCTCTTGGCATATTCAAAGGTGAGACATTTTGCCATGAGTCTTTTCTTGTGCTATATTTCATGACTAAGTTGACAGAGCCGATTGCAGACATGCCTCCCACAGTGTAGAGCTGCCCATCAAATGCTACAGCTCCTAGAGCGGCCATTGGGTATGGTAAGGAAGACACATATGACCATCTATTTGAGGATGAGTCAAACCGGAGTACAGATGCAATCAACTTTGTTGAGTCGTCTCTGCCCCCAATGACATAGATGAATCCATCACATGTCACAACAGCATGACTATATCTTGGTGTAAAAATTGGAGACAATGGATGCCATTTCCCAGCAGAAGGGACAAATGCATACACATCTTTTGTTGGCTTGGTATTTGACCAACCCCCAACAGCAACAATGCCCCAAACTACCCCCATGAATTTTCTTGGCCTTGTTCTAGTGCTGTCATAAAGGGTTCTATCAGCTGTAGGCAAGTTATAATTACGAGCCTCTTGTACCAGACCCACACAAGCCTCACTTCTTCTGACAAATTGATTCTTTTCTACATTTTCAGATAGGTACAATGGTGACATCAAAGGCATGCGGACACACCTTAAAATCTTGTATAGATTCTTTTCCCCATCATAAGAATTGAACTGGACCCAATGAATTACAGCCTCAAAAACTTCTTCTTCTTTCATCACCTTGAGGTCTTCGCTTTGAACAAAGTCCAACAAAATCTCCAAACTACATTTCCTAAAACCCTCGGTCTTTGAAACCACAACAAAGTTATCTGATATCATACTTTCAGCAGACTGGGCTAGATTTTCACAATCATGCTTCTTGGCAAGCATCAGTATTTCGATTGAATTGGTAGTATTCAGTTTCTTTTCCAAATAAGCAATTGTCATTTCCTTAAGTCCATCCAATTTCAAGAAATTAGCAGTTGCAAGAAGCTGTCTTACATTATCATCATGGATGTACGCTTCACCTGTGTAGATGAAATGAAGAATGTCGTCCATCGCACGTCCGTTGAGATTTTTAAGAGTTATCTTATTTTCATCTTCGCCTGTGATTCTCGAAAAAATGTCGTTGAAAAACGAGCTTGACGCAGAGAGGATACTTCGATGAACTGGAAGCTCTTGGTCATCCACAATAATCTTTGCATCACAAAGTAGATTTTGCTTCCTAAATATTTCCATCTGTTTCATAAGCTGTCCACAGTAGCCCTCTTGAACTTCAATGGCAATAGCATCATTCCACCCTTCTTCGTCATCTTCTCCTCCTGTAGCAGTACCCGCATCTCTGTCCTTTGTGAATTCTTTTTCCGGCTCAGCGCACAGAATGTCATCCCATTCATCAATGTCTACACTATCGTTGTCTGACATGTTACTAAACCTTTTCACCCGAATTCAAAGTAATTTCATATCACCGGAAATTTCGCTCCCCTGCTCGAAAAAATTAATGGCGGCAATTATAGTCTCGCTGTTATTACAGCCTCATAGCCAAATCGAGTCAAGAGCAATATGCCCAATCGTCAAATTAGCGGGAAACACCATACAACAATACAAAAATAGCTAAAATGTCTGTTTTGCTGGAGACAACAGTTGGAGATATTGTCATTGACTTGTATGTTAATGAAAGGAAACGATGTAAGTTGAAATGTGCTCTATATTTCAAGTTGATATTGCATTTTGTGTTGTTTTGTAACTTTAACTTATTTCTTGTCGTCAGTCACACTTATTAATTAATTAGTCTTGTCCTAAGATAGATTTGAGCCCCCTCTTTAACAAGCCAGTGCATGTTGTCCGTGTTATTTTAATAAATCATGTATAATCCCTTAATCATTTGCTGTAGCAAATCACATTAAGTTTTCAAAGTTGAATAAATTATATATGAAGTGGTTTTGGTACGAGACAAGCATTTGTCATCAGTGCGTTGCATGCACTGAAAATTGTGAAATAGCCAGTGGTGCTGCTGAATGCTCTTTTTGATTGTTTGTGTACGCTTTTGCATCATATTGTATGTATAAATTGCCTGATAATTATGGGGGGAGGAGGTAGGGTTAGGGTCATTCCATGTCAAATTTTATATAAAAGTCATGAATTGTCACCCACCCTCTCAGATTTTGATGAATTTAACAATATTGATTCAGTCCCAGAAGAAACCACCTCACCCAAAATTTCAGCACAATAGGTTAAGGCGTTCCAGAGATACGGCCAGTCAAAAGTTGGCTCATTTTAGGGTGTGGTCCGCCCAAAATTTGTGCCAGCAATAAATAATAACATTCAAAGTCCTGTGAAAGTTTTTTTTATCACAATATTTACATCAAATTATCAACACAGTACATTCTGATAGTGCAGATTTCAAATATGACCACCAAAACATCAACAAAGCAAAGCTAGTTACTCAAAAAATAGGTTAAAAGTTTATATTAGACTTCTTAGATTTTGTGACTAGCCAATTTGAATGTCATTTTTTGCAAAGTCTGCAAAATTTTCAAGAATTGAAAATAGTACCAGCTGAAAGCTCTTGAATTGGGCTTTTTAACCATATAAATATTATCATTTGTATATTCAGCATTACTGAGATTATTTGAGTTATATAAGAGTAATAAAATTTGCGAAACTTGTCTCACAACCATTCTGTATGCCAAATGGCTGGCAAAATATTTGTCAAAACATATAGTATTCCTTTTAAAAAACATATAGAAGTAGATATCTAAGATGAAAACTATTACTCATTTACTTCAAGATACCATTTCTTATGTTAAAAAACTTCTGGAATGTTTTGTTAATGTTGTTTAAATCAGCATGTTTTATGCTGTATGTCCTTCCAGTTGCTGTTACTGGAGCATCAATCTTCACCAAGAAATCATTTTCTGGAATGCAACAAACATCAGCTCTAGCTGGCCATACAAAGGTCTGTGCTGGGCCTGAGGGATGAAAAAAGTCTACTTTTGCATCTCTTTCTTCTTTGTTTATCACTTCAACCATGCCAATCCACCACTTGTCATCATAAACGCATGCCACAAAATCATTCTCTTGAACATCCTTTAAGGTTAGAGCTTTGTATATTTCTCCTTTGAAATTGTGGGTTCCTGAAAAACTGTCATCTTCTGATGTACGCTTGTAAGCAATCTCATAGGGACCAATTGGTTCAAAAGCTTCTTGTTCCTGGTACTGTTGATCCCAAGGCAAAACGGTCTTCCAAGCCCTCTCTGACTGACATCATTTCCTCTTTTGTTATAAAAATGAAACTTATGTTATTTATATTTTCACTGCAAAAGAGAAACATATCCTTTGCAGTTAAAATCTGTTGTGAAATTGGTCTTTGTAAACTTGCCCTAGCTGTCAGTCTCTTAACTGCTCCTCCGATGCCATCGCAGGGGGACTTGCCATGGCTTGATGCAAAGAATGTCCAGTTTGCAGATAACCCAAAATCTTGCTGATGGAGTGTCAAGTTCAAGAAATTTTTGTAGTTCTTGTTTTGGGAAGCACAACCATCAGAAAAATATTCTAGTTTGCATATTTTTGGCAATTTAGTTTTGATGACCTGTGTTAATTCTTTTTGAATCTGATATACCAAGCTGGTGTCATGTTCCAGATCATCTGATAAAATACAGAAGGAGTTCTGCATCAGTGTCTCATCTTCTTTGAAATATAAAACAAGTGGGTGCAAGGTACAGCATGGTTTGCTCCAGTGGTAAGACTGGACCTCATCTTGCACCACAAAACTGTAGTTCTCTGCAAAATCACCTAATACAATAGCTGTATCCTCTCCAATTTGTTCTTTGCGAATCTTCAAATACCTTGCTTGACATTTTGCCAGATATGAATGTGAAGTCAATCTATCAATGGTTTTTACTACATGGTCAATGAAACTTTCTAAATCTAGAGTCTGGCTTATAAGTTTTGTACTATCAGTACTCTGCCATTGCTGGAAAGATATTTCCTCGTCTGCACTTGTAAGAGTTTCACTTAGGAAATTTTGAAGATACTGTGTACCTGGGCAATCATCACACCTATGTATCATGCAGGTTTTGCTATCTCGATCACAAACTATCATGTCAATTAAGTCTTTGTAGGTTTTGTCCAGATCTATAGCATCAACAAGCAGAATTGCATTTTGATGTGTGACACACACGCAAACAGAATGAGATCCCTTTGAATCAACAGTGATGCACCATTTTGGACGAAGGGAACAGAACTTCGAGAATCCAATTTTGATGTCAGGCTGTTGACTAACAAAGGTTGCATATAACTCCTTAAGGTTGCACAAAAGAAGGCGTTTTTGTTTGTGAGTGTTATGACTGATGCTCACAAAATCTTTTTTCCCTGGCATAATTCTTGAAAATTCATCATCCTCAAAAAATGAATTTACTGCCTCAATTGTTCTGCTGGGAAGCTCTTTGCCCTTCTTTTTTCCTGGGCAAGCTAAGATACCCTGCTCTGTTTTAAGTTCACGGGCACGTTTTACAAAATATTCAGATATTTGAAAATAAGAAGACGTCTCCTTTATGCTCCAAGATTCTGGTGTAAGTGTGAGTAGCTGGACTTTCTCACTGGAAGAAGCAGTTGACAATTTATCACGAATCTGTTCCATCAGTTTATCAAAGTCATTAGCTTTGGTCATTACAATTCGGCTTAAATGGGGTGCCTCTGCCTCCATTATCTTCTCCTTTTGGACTCCAACGGCTGCAGCAAATGATTGCTTGAATGAAGTAACCGTTGCTTCAAATTTTGAGTTGGCATAAGCAAGACGACGATGCTTGGGTACACTGTGCAGCTTTATTGGTGATTCTCCCAAAACCTCCAAACTTTCATTGATAGCTTCTGTAGATTCAAATCTGCTGAAGGATGATTCAAGGTCAGTTTCACCAAAATCCATTGGTTCTTTATCATGAGATTCAGTCATTACATTATCTTTCTCCAAATGTTCCAACTTTGTTAAACAATTTCGACAAAGCTGCCACCCTGGAACACACACAAACTTGTTTGCTCTTAGCTGTCTAGCCAGTGCAAGGGAAATTTTATGACCACCTTTAACACTTTTTTTGTTATTCTTGAGTAAATTGCAGCATTTTGTAAATCTCCTTTCAAAGTCTGCTCCCAGTTTCCATTCATGGTGAAAGCAAATGCTCATCACCCTCAGCTCATTCTCAAGAGATAATGTTCCAGCTCTCCACAAATAAATCTCTTTCAGGTCATCATCATAGTCATTAAAATCTTTTAACCCAATTTTAGTAGTGAAATGTGTTTTATGACAAGGTTCTTTCAAATACTTTCCAAAGTCACATGAACTATGAGCTTCCAGATCTACCATGTTTCAGCATTGAAAGTCAAAGGTAAACTAGAACATCAACATTTTTAAGGGTATACAAGCTTTTCTACACAGCAATCAACTTCCTTTCAGGAAATAACATATCATTCATAGGAGATTTCTTGAAACAATATTTCCACGCCCACAGAACAGTTTCCTGTTTATATAAGCTTTGGTGTAGGTAACAGGAAATAGAGAGTTAATGATATCATAACAACTTTCTGAAAGAATTGAAAGAGCAGAACATACTGAAATTGCAGCTTTCTGCCCATTAAACCTACTTATTTAAACAACATTAACAAAGCATTCCAGAAGTTTTTAACATAAGAAATGGTATCTTGAAGTTGATTAGTAATAGTTTTCATCTTAGGCATCTACTTCTATTTGTTTTTGAAAAAAATGCTATATGTTTTGACAAATATTTTGCCAGTCATTTGGCATACAGAATGGTTGTGAGGCAAGTTTCGCAAATTTTATTACTCTTTTATAACTAAAATAATCTCAGTAATGCTGAATATACAAATGATAATATTTATATGGTTAAAAAGCCCAATTCAAGAGCCTTCAGCTGGTACTATTTTCAATTCTTGAAAATTTTGCAGACTTTGCAAAAAATGACATTCAAATTGGCTAGTCACAAAATCTAAGAAGTCTAATATAAACTTTTAACCTACTTTTTGAGTAACTAGCTTTGCTTTGTTGATGTTTTGGTGGTCATATTTGAAATCTGCACTATCAGAATGTACTGTGTTGATAATTTGATGTAAAAATTGTGATAAAAAAAACTTTCACAGGACTTTGAATGTTATTATTTATTGCTGGCACAAATTTTGGGCGGACCACACCCTAAAATGAGCCAACTTTTGACTGGCCGTATCTCTGGAACGCCTTAACCTATTGTGCTGAAATTTTGGGTGAGGTGGTTTCTCCTGGGACTGAATATATATTGTAAAATTCATCAAAATCTGAGAGGGTGGGTGACACTGACCTTAAGTTTGACATGGAATGACCCGTTAGCAAAATGATTGCATATGAGCATTGGTTTAAACCTGACCTTTCTTTGGTGTGTTAAGCCAGCATGAGGTTTACATGTAATGCACCCTTGGCTATCAGCTATAAGATCTGTAGGTTTTTGATAATCTGGAAGCCATAAGACTGTGAGATTTAATTGATCCACTGCAGAACTTTTATTCAGTTGCTAAGATGAACTTTGATAAAAGGATGGAAATATCTGTCCTGTTGATGTCTTGAGTTTGGCAAAAAAAGTCAAAGGGTACTTGTAAGCATATCGAGTTGATGTTTCGTCTTAAGCTTAGGGTAGTTAAGGTAAAAACCGGTGCACCCGTACAAATTATTCTTTGAAAACAGTCCATTTGAGAAAATTTTGCTGGTATTTGCCTGGATCCTTGTCTAGTCTAGTCTAGGAATGATATTTTATTACAGTTACTATTGGATACAGGCAAATCATTTAAACAGTTGCTATTAAAGCATGGATAATAAACATGCCATTTCTTTACTCAAATACTTTTTCAATTGTCTAATCAGTTTTATTTTGAATTCTAGGTGCTCTGAACTTTTTGAAGCTCTGCAAGATAAAATATTATAACTACTGTCTATTTTTTTCTGTCCAGGTAATAACTTTGAATAATATTTTTCTAAGTATTTTTTTCATCATTTGTGTGAATGCAGGGGTTCTTTAGATGGGAGCACAATTTGACCCATTTAGATGCTTGACAACATGTAAAATGTATTCACATCAGCAATTAATCAAATAGAAATTGGTGATAGTGTAAATGTTAAACACAATCTAACAGCAAGTCTTCTATTATTTCACTTTTCAATACCAAATTTAACTGCTTAAATGTATGTTTGCCCTCTACTCTGCTTTGCAGTTTAGTTTTAGAGGTATTTCATTCACAGAATCGGTTATGTGTAAGCAATTTTGTCAGCCCATTGCATGTTAGACTAAAGTTGTTTATGATTTATGTAGTGTACTTGTGCTAATGATAATAGTCAAAGTTCTACAGTGCTTTGAAATTGCTAGGTACTGTTCTCTTGGTAGAATTTTTAAGGTCAAAATTTGCTCACCCTTACTAATGGAGGTAACTCAAAATTTTAAGAGCACCATTGCTACTTGATTTACCATATCTGTTGAGAATAATATTTATGCTTATTTTATGTAACAATTTTCTTTTAGAGGAATTATGTCGCCCAAACTGGTGATCCCACTGGTACTGGCAGAGGAGGGGAATCAGTTTTCAAGTATGTTTTGTTATTAACATACCTTATTGTTAGGAGGAACTTTTATTTTTTACCAAATCATTGTTCTCAAGGACACTCACACATACAATTGTGTATACTGAATTCATATGCCTTTTTTCATGTCAAGCACATGACTGGCACCATTTTCTTTTCTTTTTGCCATTTCTGTGATTGAGTGAAACAACATTACCCTACAGGATATGTTTTTCAAAGAATTTTAACAGGGTACTTCCAAAGATTTTTCATTTGTCTGCATTTGATTTTTTTTCTACTTAGCATCTGAAGTTAGTTTTACAAAGACACAGAGAGAGGTTATTGATCTGTGTCCAGGATCTGCTTTTGATGTGATCAAACACAGTATTTCTCATGCCTGGAATTACAGAAAGCTGGTGACTCTCTACATCTAAAGGTGATTTTTTGTCATAGCAGGAACTAAGAGAGGAGAAAAGTGGCCAAGGAGAAGACTGAAAAATGCTGAACTGTATTTGAAGCTAATCTAAAGGGCATGCAACAATTTTCCGTCTGCTCTTCTCACAGGGGGCTCCTTTTTTGGCTTTGCCCAAGGGCCTGAAAAACCTTTTGGTTCTCCTGCCCTGACCCTTATCACTGAGCCATTGTATCACCCAAGGTATCCTAACAACTCACATGCCAATGCTTCTTACTTTTTGAAACTTATTTAGAAAATTTCCTCACTTTTGCAGGAATGTATATGGTGATCAAGCAAAATATTTTGACATTGAAGTTAAGCCTAAAATAAAGCATACAAAAAAGGGGTTGGTGTCATTTGTAAATAATGGAAATAATCAACACGGTTCACAGGTATTTAAGCCTTCCATATAGCTTAATCTTTATGAATTTTTGTAGCATCTTATTTGCAACATTACCTTATCGTTGAAATTTCATTATCATACTTGAACCTTATTTTGTTGTGTAGATGATCAGAAAATCGTCAATAGTTTAGCTACGAGTGCACTCTGTTTGTTGAGGCCATCTTTGATAATCTAATCAATGTTTTTGTTTTTCCTTGACAAATTTGTTTTGGTTCAGTACTAGAATGTCTCAGTCTTTGTAATATGAGGCATGCAATTGCCTGTGCAATCGCCTCGACACACACCCAAATTGACTGAGACAAACAAAACATCACACAAGCAAAACAAGAAATTTGTGAGAAAAAGCCTTGAAGTTTGAAAATATTTTTAAAAGATTTCTGAAGCAGCAGGTAGGCAAAGTCACAAAATTTAAAGGCAGTTCTATCGGTTTCCAAGGGTTTCAAAATATTCCCATACAAGATTTGTCAATGGTGTCCAGAAGTAGTTGTATATTCTATAGTTACCAGATTATCAGGAAAAGTAGCCCAATCAAACAGCAAAGCACCCATCCCTCGATAAGAGGATCCAGGGTTTTTCTCCTGATCGAAGGAAAAGTGTAGGTTTGCCACAAAATCAAAGGATTTTCACTCCATAGAGAGACTTTAATATTCTTTAGATTGGGAAAAAACCCCAATCTACAGAAATTCCTCATACTTAGAGACGCTTTATGAATCTGTTATAATATCCACTATCTTACCAATTCTACTTAAGGCTGCATTTCCACAATGATGGATAAAAAGTTATACGGAGGATCACATTTACATGGTGCCCTACAACTTTCAATACAGATATACTTCCGATTTACCCAAGTAGGGATACAACAGATTTTTCTCAACGAATGGCTGATGAAACCTACCTTGCACATTCGCAAGTTTTCAGTCTTCAGTCAAGATCTGGCACTGCAAAATCATTGATAAAATTATCCCACCAAGTGCTTGTTTTGCCAGATCTTTGTCAAAATTTATGCACCTTTTTCTTCCTGTTGTTTTTTAAGAATTCTTCTGATGGGCTGGATCATTGAAGTGCTCCAATAAACAACATATTATAATATGCTATCAAGCCAAGTGAGCTTTGTTATGAAAAGTGAAGCTTTGAGCTGATATTTTAGCCTCATCCGGATCGCATTCTATTGCATGTGCAAAGAAATCAAGACGTGCAAAACGCTGCACATGGCCTATTTTCATATTGCAAAGACTGGGCTGTGTGTATGTCCACCTAGCAAATAGGTCAAGATATAACTCAATGTATATGTCAGATGGCTTTTACTAATTAGAATACATCTTAAGAATTTCTTCAATGCACCTCAAAGCATTGTACTTTGAAGTATTTTTCATAAACTTCTGTCATAAAGGGTAATAATCTACTCCCATATAAATAACAAAGATGATGTCTAAAAGTCAGTTTCTTGATCACTGATGATCTGTCACTCATTCAGAAGAATTTGAAATATCAGGCTTGCGAGCCTAACAATTATTCCTATGAAACTTTAGATGCAAATATATTTGATCTTGTATATCAATTATGTTTTTATATTCAATTTGGCTTGCATTCAATTTAGTTATAATTTTTTCTTCATTCTTATTTCTAGTTTTTTATAACACTTGCAAACAACTTGGACTATCTTGATGGAAGGCACACAGTTTTTGGTGAAGTATCAGAGGGTTTTGATGTTCTAGACAAGATCAATGATTCAATTTGTGATGACAATGACAGACCTTACCAAGATATAAGGTATGATGAATATTGTAAGATTATTTTCTAGCCATAAAAGATGTCACAATGAACTTTGGGATCATTTGTCCAACAAAATCGCACAAAGCCTTGATTTTGAAATGATTGGTTTTAATCTTTTGATAGATTGAGCCACACAGTAATTCTTGATGATCCATTTGATGATCCGGATGGTCTAGACATTCCAGATCGTTCACCGGAGCCAACAAAAGAACAATTGCAGGTTTGTGGATCTGATTTTGTTTTGATTTCCTATTTCATGATTTTTTTAAACATCTTCTTTATATGGATTGGTTTTATCCAGTGGTTTGTAATAAGCAATGTTGCAATTATTTAATTCTATTGGTCATAAGAAATATCACATATGTTGTGAAAGAGATTAAAAAGACCATTTTCGTAAGGAAATTTTCTCAAGGTCTACACACTGCCCATGTAGGTGGTCTTATGAAGGTCATCAACTGCCCAACAGAATTTTTCTAAAGATAAAGACCTCCATGGATTGTGGAGGAGGTATTAAGGTATCAACTGTTACTGTCAATTTTTCAATAAACTATTTGATGTTATAGGAGCTAACTTTTCCATAAGTACTTTTGAGGAGACACAGTTCTCCAAAGTTGATGATTAGCATGTACCTGTAGTTTTGCAAGGGGCAATCACCTGCATGAAACGAAATGCCTTGATGTGATCTGTCAGGAATACTGATTAATTCAGTGTAAACTTGATTCCATAAGACAGGATTCAAGGCTTGCAGTATATCTGTGACTTTTGGTAAAACTAAGTGCTCTTTCAATCTTGTCTGTCATTAGCATAACTATTTATGTATATTGTATATTTAGTGTTTAATTTTCATTTAAAAGATAAAGGCATCATTATGATAAACAAATAACATTAACAACTTTGTGGTTGGAACAAATCTCTACATAGTTCAAGTTTCAATTCAATATGCAAAAATTTAATTTTCTGAGAGATGTGCTTTGCATATCTGAATTGGTTTGTTCAACTATATGTCTTGGTAAACTGTTCAACATCAACTCAGGCAAATTTGAATACCAATATTTCAAGAATGTGTATTTTGTAAATTTTTATTTGCATATATTACAATTCAGATAGGTGTATTTAAAATGAGCTGGTAAGTAAGCATTTATCTGAGGAAATTTAACTATCACACCCAATATCTTATTAAAAGCAATTAAATTTTTGTGACAGGCGACACGTCCCTTTTTGTTTGTTATGTTAAATTAGATCCATTAGGATGTTTATGACTTTTGATTCACATCCCAAGAAAAGGCTTCTTTCTATAGAACCACAGTCTAGTTATTGCGTTTGTATCAAAATATAAATTTCGCTTAGCCTATTGGTTATACAATGCTTGCAGGCTACCTCTAGCGAAGTTTAATTGTAAAATAATGGTTTGTCATATATTTTTGTAGAACAGTTCCATACAATCCAATGTGTCCTACTGGATATTATCTGTTAAATAACACAAATTGAATGCATGTTATGTTTTAGTTTAGTTACTATGTTTTAACCATGAACTAGCTAGTCAGGATCCCTTGAATACTTTGCGCTAATATTCTAACAATAATCGATAGAATTGAGTGGCTGATACCTATTTTCATATTTTGTTAGTCTGACCGAATTGGAGCAGGTGAAAAGATAGATGAGTACGAAGGGAAGACGATAAAAGAAATGGAAGAAATCATAGAAGACAAAGATCTCCAAATAGGCACGCAGATTCTTCAGACGGTATTGCATTTGTCAATTCTTTCAACCGATTTAAATATTCATATTCGGAATGTTTGTTCAAAGATGGCTCATTGAGCTTTTTATAACCTATGATCTGCAAAGTTATTCATATTTGATGATATTCAAATTCATTTTTGGAACTGTAAAATTTGAAGATTGTACAAAACTCTAAAAACATAGCATACTTTAGCACTTCTTGTTCGACACACTTGAAAGCATAAGCGTCGATAATGACCGAAAGTAAGTAGAAAATTTATATCCAGGTGGGGATCGAAAGCAACGTGAGAGACAGAAAGAGGCGTTTCATTGGTTCTTGTTTTTTACCAATCAGCAGGCCCTAACCTCTCACTGAAGTGACGACCCCAGAGGAGAAAACGAACTCTTTCTGTCTACACAAGGCAGGATTCTTTGTTTTGATGAAAACAGATTCCGAAACTTCTAAATGAAAAGACGACCTTCCTGCTCAATAATTTTCAAATTCTTCTCACGTTGCTTTCTATCCACACCTGGATAAAGATTTTCTGCTTACTTTCAGTCATTTTTCGACGGTCGGTCATAACTTTTAGTCTCTATACTCTGAAGAGTGTCTGACGAATAGTGCTACAGTATGCAATGTTTCCGCTATTTCGTGCCATCTTCAAACATATGATATTCAGAGTCACTAATACGTAGCAGTTGCAAATATCGAAAGCAGGAAGGAAGATCATTAAAAACAAAATAATTTCTGCTGCAACAGCTAGATCATGCTTTGCTTCGATTTCTTCTTTATTCTGTTGATATTGTTACGTTAATAAGTTCTTATTGACTTTTTTTTATTTTCTTCAAGGCAGAGTCTCTCTCACCTTTACTTTTTGCCATATAGAAATTGTTGCTTTTGTAAATATGATGAAAGTGATCTCAAATATGTGGTGTTTCTCAATATACCTAAATTTTAGGAATACTACTGTATCGTTTTTAAGAATTCTGAAATCAGATTTAATAGATCATTGTATCATAAATCATAGTTTTTGAAACTTAGAGAGTATGTAATTGGAAAATCAACTAAATTTCGATTTTAAATCAAATCATATGAAGTCATCTACATACTTTTTGTTGTTGTTGCTGTAGCTGCTTAGTTTTCCTTTCTTTAGATCGGAGATATACCAGATGCCGACCTAAAACCCCCTGAAAATGTTTTATTCGTTTGCAAGCTTAATCCTGTTACTACCGCTGATGATTTGGAAATCATCTTTTCCAGGTTCGGACAAATTTTAAGGTAAGTCAACATTCTGACATCAGAATAATTTTTTACTATCTATACTAATGGTCTGTATGGCGTTGTTGGAATAATTTTTTTATTAGTTTGGTATATTGTTGAAACTGTTTTGTAGAGTGAAACTAAAAACATACCACTAAGCGCAGTAAATGTTATTCAAGCATTTATTCGGAAACTAAATCTGGCCCGACATGCAAATGAAACTTCTTCGAATATAAATTTAAAAGTTTGCCACCTAGAGACAACAATGGCACTGTCAATGTGAATGCGGCTAGTGCTGTCACACCAGAGCCAATTACCTTTCCTTGCCATGTTTCTGGTATGATATCGCCGTAACCAATCGTCAGAACGGTTTGTACTGCCCACCACATTGAATCCGGTATGCTCTTAAACCGCGTGTTTGGCTGCGCCATTTCCGCGTAGAATGCCATGCTTGCCCAGAAAACACTTGTCAATAAAATGTACATACACATTGTTAGTATGTCAAGAACACAGTTGTTTAGTATGTTAACGACTGTTGCCATGGTACTATTTTTCACCGCCAAGCGCAGTACCCGGACTATTCTTATGATGCGGACGATCTTTAGTAAAGTGACGTCATACACTTGCGACGGATCCACGGCAAGGATAACAAAAAACGGCAAAAACGCCGTAAGATCGATGACATTTAAAGCCGAAACCATGAAGATCATCTTTCTTGGGGAAGCAATGAGTCGCAACGTGTATTCCATAAAGAAAAGAATGTTCAGTGTCAGTTCAGTCAAGAAGTATGGATCTTCAAAGAGTATGTCTTTCCGCGTATGTGCAATGGAGGGTATTGTTATAGTACACGCTAATACAATTGAAGCTAAAACCATAAGTGAACTGATTGCTAAGTATATTCCAGTACTGATACCAGTTTCCTCGCTTTCCATTGTTCTGTATAGAAGTTCCTGGAAGCGGAAGTTAAAATTCATTTCTGTTTTGTGCGATTGAATCGCCAGGCCGTCTTGTTGTTTTACTTTGTTGATGGCCCTCTCGTCAAGCTCGAAGCGTCTGCATTCCCGCAGAAATTCCTCGGGTGATATTAGTGAAGGACGTGACAATATTCCATTTGATTGATAATAAAACAGAATAGCGTCGAATGTTTCTGCTCTGCACGAAAAAGATATCTTGTTATTGGTCTCAGGCAAAACTTGCCTTGCTTTTCTCCCCAGCAATGTATCGGGGAAACGACAAAGTGTTTTCATCGAAGTCTCGTATTGAGTGCCACGGACGTTTATCAGAACCCGATCAGACATCGTAGTAAAACATCACATCTCAAATGTTTTCTGTTTTTTCATTAAATATTTTTATTTTAGATCACAGTTTATCGCTACAATCTACCATAGGCTTGGCAGTTAAGAAAAATCCAACTGACAGATTTTTCATCTTATATCCCAGTCTTGCATTAGTAATCCTCGAATAAACTGTTTAATCATTTTATTTGGTCACCAGATTGAGTTTTATCTGTTGATTATCAGATATTTCTATCTGCCGTTCGATTTGCTAATCCATGATAATCCAGTCTGATGATTTGATTTCCTTTCTTCCACAGTGCCAGCTTTTTCACCTGATTACCTATTACTTATGCCGATCGCTCGCGATGGCATGTTCCCCGGTATTGATATCTTGCTTTGATTGTATCAAATTGAATTCTTTGACAATCAACCTAACCAAAACTGACCAGCACTGTATTTCCACCTTTGCTGATTCGAACTGATTTTGATCAATGCATCAGCTGTTGGTGCTTTGTAGTTGCAGTGACTCACTTCATTACCTCAATCACTTCAATCATAAATTGATCACGTTATCAAAACCATCGGTTAATCATTTTTCCTACCATTCATTATCTTTCACTTTAATCGTGGCCCTGTCTTCCAGCAGATTTTGCTCTGTAATCTCTTCATTCATAAATTGCCTTCATGAAGTCTTCCCTGCACAATCGATTTATGCTTTGTTGTTTTAAAGTCGCGTTTCAAAACCAGATCAAAACCAATATTTATTTAAATTTTCGTTTTTTTCTATGTACTTTGTGAGAGCAGTTCGATCACATGATTTTTCTTTCTATCGCAGCCACTATTGTTATCACAGCGTTCTTTTCATGTCGATTACGATTTTTGGACTCATTTTTTATCCTGTTTGGCTTACCAACTCTGTTCTGCTGCCTTGAATTCACTTAAGCTAGAAACAAACAAAGTTTAACATCTATATTTCAATCAAAAGTTTTATTAAGAACGGCTTACCTAATATGTTATTGGATCTATTTATGTATGCCGATTTGTTTTCTTCTTTTGTTCTTAAGTTTTATTAACACAAAAAGATAATTTCTGTCGCTTTATACTTGAGATTGAATTTTGATTTTTGTTTTGAATGGTTTGTTATCTTGGGAGCAACAAATGTTGCCGAATAAGTCTTAAAGAAAAAGTATAAATTCGTTACCTGTGTTTAAACAGCAAATTTAGATTTAGCAAGAATTTTCTTTTTCAAAAGTAACAGATCCAGAATTCCGTATCTCTATTGTGAATATGAATTGAATGAAACATGCCAGGAATTAAGTTTGACTGCAGGCCAATAGTTTGTAGAGAATTTCACAAATACTCAATTTTGATTTTGATACTGTTTGGCAATTTTCGATCAGTTGTACTAGAAAAATTTACATTTCTGATACTCAGAACCATTTGTTCTCATCTTTGGTTTTGTTTTCTATTCGGATATACTTTTGCTAGGCTGATAACCAGCAAATTATTCTAGCGTAAATTATTATTGCATTATAGTCATTCTTTGGTTCATTTTTGTCTTTTTACCTGAAAATTTGCGAAAGTTTCAAGAAACTTTGAGTTCTCAATTCGTATGAAAATTAAAAGTACTCGGCATTAAAGGAGTGTATATCTTCAAGACATTGATTAATACGGCTGATGCGATTTCACTAATTATAAGTCCAAAAGGTGCCATGTTTATCCGATGTCCCCTCAGTTACGAATCCTGTTAATATCAGGCATTGCATCTTCTGCTTCGGGTTAAGCCTGCAGCCTAGAAAGCGTAGGCCACAAATCCCAGAATCCTTAACAACTCCTACATTGCCTAACTTCGTTTTCACTATGGTTTTTCTGTCTTCCCATTCCTTATCTGGATAAGCTCATCTGAAAAAGAATAAAAACATTCCCACCACATTTTCCTCCCTTTTTCTTCCCGTCTTAAAAAATCTTCTGTAATTTTCAAGCCACAGTTTCAAATTACCATTTTGCTTGTAATCGGGATTTTTCTGATGAATTTAGACGAACGCTGATCTCATATGACCTTACATTTAAATTTTTTATAATTCCTTTGAAAACTGCTTAATTTTTGTTTGTTAATGTTAAGATATTGTTTCTTGGGACTTTTAAGTCACGCCAAAAGCTAGTAGAATGATAACTAAAAGAAGCCAACTAGGCGGGCCTACTTTTTTAAAGGCAATTTAAAACGACACAACGTCCAAACGATACCACAGAAAACATGGAAGTGCATAGGAAACCTATGGACGTTAACAGTTAACTACAATTTATTTTAAATCTGTCCCAAATAGATGCAGAATGATCCAGGAATAGAATAATTGATGTTGAGGATGTTGAGGGTTGCAGGTAGAGCTCTCGGTTATGCAAGACATCATTTGATTAGAATTTTAGCACAAATTTCAGTTCCGAGTAAATCCTAAAGATTTTGTAATTACAAAACAACTGAAAAATGATTCACGAAGGAGTAGGACAAACTGGTTATCAAAGCCTAGCAATGTCTGGATGTATTTTTGCGTAGCATTGATAATTTCAATGTTAATAACATTCCTTTCTGATTGTTCGAAGAAAAACGGTTTTGGTCTATGCAAAGTTAAATTATAAGTCTTTAGTTTACGTCCATGCGCCCTTTAGCCCATGGTTCAGAGTGTATCACCTAACGAATAATTACGAAACCAATCAGCAATGGATTTGTACAAACTTGATGGATGGTTTATAAGGGGAGTGAAAAACCATTGAAGAGCAAATAAAAGATTGATTGGAATAGTTTGGGCTTGGTAATTGAAATTTGGAAAAGCATACTCAAAAAATCGCAGTTTTTTTCGTGATTTTACAGAACCATGGTGACCAAAGTAACCTTTTGTGCTTTCTTTCATCCAGCATTGCTCAGAGTATAAAGCCTTGAGCTGTGACCCAAACGTGAAATTTTTTATCCAATTATCGATGGGAAACAATGTTAGCGGAGGAATAATGCCTTCCAAATCGCCTTGTGAAAAGACGTTTTAGTCTTTGCCAGGCTTTTAACATTTAAATGCATATCTTGGTATCATTTCAGTATCAGTTTAAACAAATTTGGAGATATTTTTTTGACTTCATCCCTGTAGTCAGATAGCTATGCAAATTGTCGGAGAAATCATTGCTATTCGGAGCCAATGATTTTATATAAGCCAATGTTATTGCTTATTCGATATAATACTGCGAGACTAAAACGCGTGCTAGAAATCCAAGCTCCAATTTCGCGAGAAGGTATCAATTATCTTACAACGGAATCGTCCAGCAAGCTTACACGCATTTTACAATTAAACGAAACGTGTAAATAGATTCTTATCGATATTGCTATGTAGATGATCTTGTTCTTTGTCGTTTAAATGCTTTTTGTAACTCGGCTGTCACAAAAGCTTTTGATCGAAATTCACCAGAACAATTAATTTCCTAATCATTCCTGACGCCAAATCTTTAAGCTAGACTGCTAGGCGTAATAAAAACGGACATGGTTTTGCAGGAGAAATATCCTTCTTCTGTCTCAATAATGAAAACAAATGGAAAGTCTTCTTGCACTGAATGGTCAACTTTATTTAACTCTAAGCATTTTATGGCACTCGCTGTTTAAAACTTAGTTCAATTGTTTGCTCTTGTCTACACCATTTTGCTAAATAATGCCTTGTTTACCCTTCATTACCAAATTTGTAACTAGATTAAAAGTGCTGGGAGACAATCGAACGTCTGTTTTGTCAATTAGACTTTGTAGATTCGGCTGTAAAAACATGATTTGGAGATATGGCATATGGATACGAAAAAATACAAAAAGTGTCCTAATGTTATCAAATACCTGAATTGGTAGTTTATAAATGAACCTCCGCCAAAGAAGATGTCTATATAGGTCATCCATATAGTTGGCAGTTGTCTGGTGATCGCATTAAGCGTAAAATTAAAAGTTGCAACTTAAAACCGTCCTGTCTTTGCACCAAAGTGTATAGATACAAATAATCTATACACGAAAATCCCCATTGCAAAAGCAATTTACTTTGATGTTTAGTTCATTCATATGTTTATATAAATGTCTGGACACTTACCGGATCATAACCACGATATATTTACAGAGAACCTGTTTGAAATAGTTATTCGTAAATCTGATAAAACTGCCCTTCAGCCTCTGTTTATTCTAGAAAACTGTCCTAATTCCTCTCTTCTTATTGACTAAATTTTGAAGCATTGACGATAAACATACAAAACTAATATGCATTTCACCCAGCTTTCACCAAGATCTCATTTTTCTGCAGTAAAGATCGTAAACTGATATCCAGCATGCAGTTTGCCGCTAACATATCCTCGTAATCTGTTTAAATATTGCGCTATAAAGCCGTACTTTTTTCTCGTTTGTTTTTCAAATGCTTAGCGTCTCTTTCATTTCTTTGCATGTACCATAATGCTATTTTTTTTGAAAAGCAAATCCTTTTCAGTGAGTTTAAACAATTTTTATTGTCGTCTTTTTCAGTTTTTATAATGTGGTTTAGCTTGAATACAGTTTATTATAAGGAAAGAATACTTTAGGCTTTTAGGCTTTTAGAAGTGAAACAATTGGATTTTGTGAATCTTTTTGATAACCTTCTCACCCTGATACGTCTTAAAATTTACGTTATTGTGTATGCAGAATGGCCTTTGTGGTTGTTCAACTTGCCAGCATTTTGTCATTTGGAAATTGATTTGATGAGAAAAGCGTATGTGATATTGCTTGGCTATCGCAGTGAAGATAATCGGAATACCTGTATCTAACGACGCGAATTCGAGATTACAAGCAACCGAGGCAACCTCATGCAAGAAGCTTGATACATTTAAATGGGGCTTCTTTTTAGGATTATCAAATACTTTAAACGTAAGCACTTTAAAACTTTAAAACTAGTCCCTTTAATCAATGCTCATTTTGTAGACCGTTTTTATTCTAAGCCAGATTGAAAGGAAACATTTGATGGAGCAACTCCATTCGACTCGCGTTTTCGTGGAACCTGAATCACAATTGATACCAATTCTAATGATCACAAATTTGATTGTGGTTAGTTTTTTCAAATGCAAAATTTTGATTTTCCAATTCGTTTTATGCTAGGTTTATTATTAGCGATACGCTCCCCTCTGTTTCTTTCTTTCTTTCTTTCCATCTTGGGTTTTCATTTTTTTAGTATCTCATATTGATTTGGATTCATAAAATCTTATGATCATGAATATGTTTCGTCATCGAATCTTGGCGTGAGCCATACGTTCATATGTGCATGAAATACATACACAAATATTCGATCAGAGGCAAAAAGGAAGATTTACAACCATGTCAGCTTATTGTGTCGTGCAATTTTGTCTTTAGAAATCAAGCTTAATGCGCTGTCGTGTATAGAACGTTGATTAAGTTTTAATGTCTAGAAGGGAACATTTTTGGGAACCTTAAATGATTTCGTCAAATCGAACTTTGCCTGCTTGAAAGTCTCTCTCTCTAAATTGCTTTGTACCCAGTGTCAAGCGTTGCCACAAATGAATGCATTTACACATTTCTTGTCATTTCCTGGAATCTAACGGCTTTTTATTTACTTACTTACGCACCTTTCTTCATTTGATAATTCATTGCTGTGTGAAAGCCAACGAATTAATATTGAGTGTCATTGTAATCCCAATCAAAACTAGAGATAACGAAGCAGACTTACATATCACAACTCACAGCGTGACCATATCTGACTGGAATGATAGCCAACAAGAATTCAAGACGAAGCGACGGTTTATGTCTATTTATGCTCGAATCAACTCCAGGTCAAGGCTAATTACTGTCCCTTTCTGCGTTGATTGTTTTTGTCGCAAGAAATAAAAGAGCGAAGGTGTCCCTGCATCTATAATTTATACTGCATCCTTTGTAATCACCTCGTCACTGACAAACTGCCCAGTGTAATAATTAGTTTTTATGTTTTTGTAGTTTTACGCTTGTAGAATAAACTTATTGCCGATCATTCGAAGAACTACTGCCTTTTTAATCAAATTCAGCGCCTTTTTCCATAATCTGCATCTAAAGTTGCAGGTCGCTTTCGTGTTTTGTTCAAGAGGACGAGACTTTACTCTTTAAGTTGTTCTTGTTTTTGAATTATTACCGTCGGCTTTTTTGCTAGGTAATTGATTTGAAAAGGGTCTGTGCCTTTAAATCAGCCTTGTTTTTCTAGTCTCATACTTTTCTTTTAATCACCAGAAACTTTAAAATAATCTATCGCATTTCATGCTGTTCTACAACTTTTGAATAATTGATTTTCCTTTCGACGAAACCATTTTAAATTTGACCTCTATGAGTGCTCGCCTACTTACGCTCTCTTGTCACCACTGGCCTCTTCTTCTTTGCACACCTTCATTTATTACATGTTTTCTATGCCCGTCTACTATTCTCATTGCCCGTCAACTTCATTATTCTCATTGCATTGAACACGGTTCCTGCTGACTCAATCCAATGCTTGTTTGTGTTTAACTTCTCTTTTTAAGAGTTTCTCAAAAAGCCTGTCTTCATTTTAATCAACTGGATATGCAGCAAGTCGTTTATTTAAAATCACAACATTCAGGCGTTTATTTAATAGAGGTTGCTTATTCAGCACGGGGCGACTATCCTCGGGGGAGGGGAGGTACCTTAACATGTTTGAAGGTATGGGGACAGTCCATTATTTAGGGGTACCTTTTTCCTGAAAAGTGCGGAATTATCGGTATCAATTTTGAAATTTGTGCGGAACTATCGGTATCAGTTTTGAAATTTGTGCGAAACCATGGGTACCATTTGAAGAAACATGCAGAATTATTAGTACCATTTTGGGGAAATATTGCAAAATTATTAGGAAGAATATATAGCATTAAAAAATGAATGTCCAGTTAGAAATATGTGTAACATTAAGATTTTGGGGCATAGGACATGCAGAATTTGGTTGATGATTTTTTATGTGCTTTAGAAATTTTGTTTGCTCTGCAGAATTATGGGTATAGTTTTCGTCATGTTTGCGGAATTATGAATCACATTTTTTTAGACATTTGCTGAATTACGGGTCCAACATTTTAACTTAAATGGCACGTCCCCGTCCAAAATTAGGCATAGTTTATCCCCCGAGCGGCTATCATACTGGGACGATTACTCAACAGGGATGATTATTCAACAGGGAAGATTATTCAATAGGGGTTCGTTTATCAGCAGTAGGTTTTTATTCGACAGGGGCGATTATTTAAATGGTGCAAGCATTCAATAGGGGCGTTTATTTGACAAAGGGTGATATTTCAGTATGGGCGATTGTTGAAGGGGGCGTTTATTAAGAAGGGGCTGTTATTAAAAAGGGGTGATTATTAAGCATGGTATGCTTATTCAGCATGATACAAGGATCCCCCATAGTTTAAACTAGAAAAATTTATAGGAAACTATTATAGGAAGGTTATAGGAAGCTATCGCCATTCAGTGTGTGCATACTGTGAAGAATCCCTTGTGAATAATCTAGAATAAGTATCTACAATAACTATCAACGATGAAGAAAGAGCAAATGGCGAAACAAAACTTGACCATATTGAGAGAGGATCCCTGCTTGCACTCAAGTGAGTGGCCATACCAAGACTTACAACCTCTAGAAAAGAAACATTTCTGTCAATTTTCTTCCAATCCATTGAATCCTTTCCTTCCACTGCCACGCCTAGCCCTGTTCATCCCTGCCTTGCCCTGTTTACCCCCCCCCCCCACTCCAGATAAGGAACCTCAAACTATCCTCTGCTCCACAACCTTTATTTCAATAGCCACATCAAACCCTACGAATAATATTCAAAGTAAGTAAAGACATTTTTATGCATTTTATATCCATACTTAAGGCATTTTAGGTTTATTGCTTTAGGTGTCAAGGAGCCAAAACATTGGCCTGCCCCTGGGCCCAGCGTGGCTGTCGACTGCCCTGCTAATACCTTATGTCGATTGCTACTTTTTTTTTAAAAATACATTTGTATATTATATATATTTATATAATCTTTTATGTTCTATTTTGTTTTTATGTAGCAAGCAGTTTTTATGTCTCTCTTAAGATTCATGCAGATGAACATGGCCCTGGGTACCAGAGCCACACAAATTCGTGGACGGAAATAGATTTAGTGGACGGAAATAGATTTCGTGGACGGAAATAGATTTCGTGGACGGAAATAGATTTTGTGGACGGAAATATAATTCGTGGACGGAAATAGAATTCGTGGACGGAAATAGAATTCGTGCTTCTCCGCTCCTATCCTCTATTTCTTCACTCGGAATTTGGTGGCTATGGTACCCAGGGAAGCTGATGAGTTGCCTAATATTTCTGCCTGGTTAAAGCTTATTTTCTTTATAATGTTAAAGGACACAAGTTGTGACCAGGTCGAAATGACTTAATTTAAGTTAGCACACTTTGCTTGGTTAGTTTTTACCTTTCATTTCTAAATGCGCAGTTTCAGGCAACCACACTTATTGTGGAGCCTGCCCATGAAGAGTTTCAAGACTTATATGTCTAGATATATATTTATCAACTGTATTATATAGTATGTATATAGACTATATATAGATATTAGATTAATAGAAAATACCTCATCTACGGTCCCCAGTCGAAATTTCTTTGTGAACGGCTCGCCCGTTTCATTGAGACTGCTTTTGGTGAAGAAATTTGGCTAAAGGGACAGATAGAATAAGCTTTGATCATGAAAACTTAAAATTTCTAAAAGTTTGTTTGAGCTACGGACATTTTTAGAAGGAAAAATAGCGTTTGTCGCAATAAGCACCCATCTCTTCATTAACGGGCGTTGATAAGGGAAAAGTGCACGGCAAAAAAATTATTTGACCCTAGGACACTCTTTTGTCAATGGGCGCTTATTTGGTCATTTACCGTATAACTCAAATGTCAAAGTTTTTAACAGTCTCTCCATCCTCCACTCCCTTAACCTTTAGGGATTCTTAAAGGCGAGGTAATTGGTGTGTGTATTTTGAAATGAAACACCGGGACACTACGAGAATATATTCTAATTTTAGCCAATTTAAATTCACGGAAACCAGCAACAGATTGGTGATTGATAACTCTGTTGTTTTGAAAGTAGTTTTAGATTGTCGTGTTTTTTTTGTCTTGGAGTTTTGCCACTGTCAACTCACCGAGACCCGATCAGCCACAATCAGCCAATCAGCCATTTTGTAATCCTTCGCTGTTCGGAGTTACAAGTTTGGATCAACTGTAGTGATTTTGGGGAATTGAGAGAATTATATAAGAATCAAAGCAGTTTTATCTAACTAGGATTTCTATTATGTGGTTCATCTACTGCTGATCACCTCTATGATAATCTTAGGAAATTTATCTAGACTAAATCAAACAACAACGTTAAGGGCTGATATTTTCCTGTCTTTACTGCTCTCGGAGATATCTTCTTCTCACTACACTCACAAAACAGGAAGTAATCAAGTTTTTCTTGAATCGAAAAGTGTCAAAATGGCTTCAACATCCAATTTCTGTACGCTTGCTCCCTATTATTTTTTACTATCCTTACTTTCCCATATATAATTCGATACATTATTTCCTAATTTCCAGGTTTTTCTCGAATTCTCGCTATGTTTCCAAAGTTGTATAAGTTTTCCACCCCCAATCTCTACATCTGGGAAAGTTACCCTTCCTTTTCCTGTTTAGGTTCGGTACGAATGTAGTTCATTTGTCCAATCCATACCAAATTGTTAAGGTGCAGTGATGAACAGTAAAAGTGTGCAATGATAAAACTAGTAATTATGGTCAAAGCGGGCAAATAAATTTTCCACACTTTTGACAAAGTTTGATAGCCTGAACATACCCAAGGTCACAAAGAGAGGAGACGAGTGGTCAAATTCCATAGGTATTACGTCATTGTTATTGTTTGTATTTATAATTATTTAAACTTAATTAGCTTATTTTGAAAATTTTTGTATGTAGCTGAATTTAGAAATTATAAACTGAAACTGAAAAAAACTAGGGCCACAAGGTATAAGGAACCTCTTCAAGTAATGAAAATTGTAATATGTTATGATATTTTATAATATTTTATAATTCGTTAGGTCAAGTCAAGGAAATATTTCGTGTCTCTTATGACATCTCTTATTAAACATAACCGAACATAACCTTCATACTACAATCACTCTTGATCCTACAACTATTCTATGCTATAATAACAGAAAACAGGTACTAAAACAGTTTGTGTCTATATACTACAAAATCGGTTTCAAGAATTTCATTAATCAAACGTAGAAGAAGTTTGGCTAAAAAAGTTAACTTTTTTAAACGTATGCAAGATAATGACTGCAAAAAACATTCTGAAATTCATTTTAAGATAATCTTAAGGGCGTGTTTGCCAAAATTTGCATCTTTCCGTTTTACCCTGAAAGCTTCATGGTCTTTAACAATTAATATTGGACAGTATTTAATGATCAAAATAATGATATATGATTAAATCGAAATTGTTCCAAACAAGAGTTATTTTTCAAGCGTATTTCCCACTGAAGAAAACAATTAAACTGGATAGAGAAAAAGAAAAAGAAAGAAAAGAAAAGAAAAGAAAGAAATGCAGAAAATAAACTTCAGTGATTAATTTACGGTTCTTTTATTTAGTTGAAGAAGTTATAATTATGTTGATATTATGAATGATTTGTCAATAGTGTAATCGGTCGACCGCTTGTATCTCCAGTTGCTGATATGAGATAGAAATTGTGATGTTCTTCTAGCTACTAAATTCACAGGCGTTTTCAGCAAAAATCGCTTAAGGGTCCCGCCCAAAAATAACCTTATTTCAACTTTAGGTATAGTCCAATTTTAAGGAACTCATGACCCAAGCCCGATGTTGGAAGTACACCTCGTTGTGCACCCCAAAGTTTCGTTGATCCCAAAGATCACAAAGTTGAGTGGCAAAGTTTCACAGTTCCAGAAACCTGGTTAAATGCAACATACACAATTTCATCATTTAATCCAGCTTATATTTCACAAAGTTTTGTAAATGGTATCTAACTGAAATACGATGAGTGGCCTTAATTAAATTTGAGTCCGATGATGACAACATGCTTCTGGTCATTTTGTAATGTTCAATGTAATCAGTGGTTTTTTTTGTACAATGTAGCGGAATTTTCATTTTCTGATGTCTTAGTGAAGGATTTCTGGCTGATGCTTATGTACATTCTATAAGCAGCCATAGATAGAAGAAAAATAACACGATTCCTATTGATTCAATGTGAAATAAATAAACCCCTTTTCTATTTCAAAGTATCTGTACTCTTCCACCAAAAAGGGCCTTTGTGACCTGTTACTAATCAATCCTTACGTTGACAGTGTTATTTTAGGCCTTCCTCGCGTCTTTTAATAGACATTTTGTATTAAAACTGTCGTCAGAATGACTATAAATGGATTACCATCAAGGTTTTGAACGTTCTACACTTCACCGTATACATATTTTGAGATATGTATGATTATTATTCCTGGTACGGGGTAAATATTAATGATTTTCGTTGACTTAAATGCCAAACACCTTCCCGGTGACTAGTATTTGCAACATCTCAAGACATTCTTGTAACAAGTCGGTAGCTCAAACAGGCTGCTTTTGTGACTGTTTTACCAGTCAGTCATTGTCTGTTACAGGTACTGCGTGCAAATCAAAATGATTGATTGTTTCGGCTGATTTATAGGTCGGACAATTCGACATGCCAAGCAAAGTGGTTATATTTCTGTCAGATATCTATAGCCACATTCACATATGCAACGCTACCCTACCATCTGCAGCTTCAGGCGCATGTAGTCTTGATCACTTAAAATCGTTTAAGATCACCTTGGATCCTTGAATCAAAATTGTTTCGGATCATAATCAACTTGAATCAAAGCTACCTTGAATCACAATCACCTTAGATCAAAATCAATTTAATCAATGTCACCCCGGATCATAATTGCTCTCGGTCATAATCAAATCATTATCTCTGTTGTGAATAACCGAATATGATAACAGTTATCATCGATTAATCGTTTTCAATGATCGCACATGCAGATCTTCTACACTGAAACATTACTATTCCCTGTTTCATCAGATTCCGATTAAAAAATATCTTTTACTTCCCAATCTTCCGTTATGTAGAGATCTTGAATGCCAGTGGACTAGGTATTTCTAGAGCTTAGGGTTACTCATTTCTATTCTTCAAGTGCTCCCTACATTTCTATTCTTCAAGTGGTCTCCACACTGAAGTTAGGTGTCATTGAAGATTGCCGGCTGCTGACTTTCTCGTGCAAAACCAATTCGGATTTCTTACACGCATGAATTTTAATGTTACGTCATGTAACACATCAAAGAAGGTCTGACATTTTTTAATAGACAGTATTGTTCTTTGTGGCTCATCTTATATATATCTTTGAACCAAATGGTAGTGAACTTATTGATATATTTTTTGCAAACCTTTTGAAGCTGCAGACCTGTTGCAGCAGATAATGTAGTCTACTTCTTTGATGTTTATTCATCTTAATGGAATTCACCTGGCCATAATTACGCTATCTTGAAATATGCACTCATCCTTTCTTCGTCGAAAAATTGTTCACTAAACTTGACGGTTTTTGGAGTCATGGGTCGTTAAGAAGCATCCAGGAAAGTAAAAACATCCTCTTTACCCACTCATCCTCTAATCTTTCTAGGCAGGATGGGTTAATAAAGAAAAATGAGAAGGAAGTGAGTTTGCTTTGAGCTTGGAGAGGGCCACGTCGTCCCTTTTCATCAGAAGATATTTAATCAAAAGTTGGTTCTTAAAGTATTTGAACACTGCAACTGCTACAGGCACTGTTTGCCCAGATATGAGCAACATGATCCCTGGTATAACATGTTTAAAAACTTTAAGAGAAGCAAGCTTGATAAATCACAATTGTGGCAATAAAAACACTAATGCTTTGTAATAAACACTTGGTCTTATAACTGTGAAAAATGGTAAGTATCTTTCCATTTTGCCTAATAATAAACGTTTTTCCTATTTCAATATATTTCTTCACTAAATCGAGAAAAATTATCATAAATGCGAATTGACGGTGCTGCCATCACCTTACTTTAAAAGGATTAAATTACTGAATTAAAGTGAGTCAGTTTAGGCTGTTCTCTTAATTTCTGCTCATCTTGTTAAACATATTTAATTCACTGTTTGATTTTCACCTCAAGCGCCATTTTTTTCAAGAGAATTAATCGTTATTAGAATACAGCAATGTTTGTATTTAGAAAGCGTCTGTGCTAAATTTTAAAAAAAATCACGCTGTTTTGTCTAGAGAAAAGTGTTTAGGATAAGCTTATAATCAGCCGTCTTTTTATTTGAATTTTGATGAGAGGCAGTGCTGCAGACAATGCTTTCCCAAGTTCGCAAGAATACGAATATTGCTTCAAATAATTTGCCTTCCATTTTGATTCCATCCTTTTGTTCACTTTAACCTACTAAACTTGAGATCTCAAATAAGACTGTTTAGAAGCCTATTCAAAAGCGATTGCAGCTTTATCAAGAAACTTTTCATACTTATAGCTTCTCGCAAGTCATAATGATGAAAAATGTCGTTTTTTGTTTTTGATAGCATTTACTCTTTGATGCGCATCGTTTACGTTCCGTAATAGTAGGCTGAGAGCCTCTAGGGTTTTTTGTTAATATCCTTTTTTTTATGAACCATACAGGTTTTGATAATGCATAATTTTTGGATATTTTGAAGCTTGAGTGCTCTAAATGATGCTCTAATTTCAACAATGACTTTTCTACAACCAGAATCTATAGATTGTTTCTAAAATGTTGCTAAAACTATGAAATAACAGTTACGAATGACGTCTTTCGAGACATGGTCTATTGGCTGACCAAATCTGCTAGATTTTGTTAACATGAGAGTAAATTTTCTAAAAAACTTTCATCTTTTCTTCTAATTTTATTTCCTGAGACAGGACGTGTTCTTATTGTCTGGCAAATCGTGTCACAGTGTCTTTAGAAAGTAGTCAAAGTCATTTTGTAAAAGGGCCGATGAAATGGTGATAGTTGCATCCAACTTTGATCCGTTAAACTTAATTTTCAGTGTTTGTTAAGACCCCAGCACTGTGTTAAATCCCTAAATTGTCATAGGCAGTTGCTGCATAACCTCATCTTGGTAGATCTAAAAAAGATTTAATTGACAAGAATGGATGGAATTACCAAGCAGTCACTCACGGACGAGGATATAAACAGGAACGCCAGAGAGCTCTAAAATGCTAGGTCATTTTCATTAATACAGCAATCTTCGAGGCTGTATAAGAATTCCAAAACAATTGCTAAAACTCCAAAAGCTTGGTTGGTTCGGTCGGAGCGTTAGCAGTAGATTTTGTGACCATCTGAATGAGGCAATGCAATATCGAGGCTACTTGAAAAATAAACCGGAAACATCAAATCACTGACAATGATCATGTAATCAACACTTTTCATGTTTTGCTTCAAGCTTTTCCCTGGCTTTGCTCCCCTCCACTCCAATTCCCATCTTCAGCATAAAGGTGTGACGGCGCAGCTACTCAAGTTGTTTTGTTTTTAACAACTTTGCAATCATTAGCTGAATGATAAAAATTTTCCTTTTCTCCTGGTTCTTGCCATTTTCATTAGTTTTGCTTTGTAATTTGCCGTCTTTATTCGATTTGACATCTGCGATGCCTTTGTTTTTTATTTTACTATATGTAATGAATTGCATATTTTTATAAATATTTTTTTCGGCTAGCCTTAGGTTTGCCTTCAATAGCTGATATACCGTTGCTAATTATCAGCAGTCGATTGTAGTTGAAGGCTATTTTGATAACCTTTTATGTTAATTCTTCCTATGATATTTATAAAAAACTGAAATAAACTTAAGAAACCAGGCTTTGTACGTAGCTCCCGTTCGACATCCAAAAGTGATATCAGCGAGATTCCCAAATCAGTTTTCTGTGGCAGAACGTCAATAGCAGAAATGCGAGAAATGCGTTGAATCAATCGAGTTGATTAATACAGCATTTAGATTACACATGGGAATATACATGCTAGCGACCGGCTGGAGGAATGAGTAGCCAGCGATGAACCTGAGAAGTTGATTTCTCCAAGTATATGAAAAAGTGCGAATTAAATATTAATTTATGTATTACACAGTGTATGTGTGAATTTTAAAAGTAAAATCCACGAAAGAGCGCCGACGATTAATGTTCAGTTGAAAGAGAGTAGAATGGTTGAATGCCTTGAAAATCTTCCCGTGGTATCACAAACTGTAATTCCTTCTTTTTTACTTGCAATCGCCCTGTTCACCGCTTAGTTCTTTTTGAAACCATTCCAGCTTGGTGTCATCCTTTTGGAGCAGGTATTTAAAGCATCGTTTAGAGTACGCACCATTTCAATCAGAAAGATTTTTCGGGTATCAACGGAAAGAGAAGTTGTTGTACTGTGTTTATTGTAACGGCAAAAGAACTCTTGGAGAAGGTTGACACGCAAGCCTGTGTTTGGATGCAATATCTGGATATGAAATTTGTGACAACACATTGGCAAAGGAAAGAAACTTAAATTTAATATTTTTCAATCGCAGTTCAGTAGGCTAGCGAAATTTAGAGGATATGCTGGCATTGAAAAATGTAAACTCATTTTCTGTTAAAAGTTTTGTGTGAATAGTTACTTGTGGTAACTGTTGCTAAGATTTTCACTGAGGCTGTTTAAACCTCTTAAATATACAATGTTGGTGATGTAAATGGATGCAATTAGCCTGGATTCTATAGAATTTATTCTACTCGGGCCATCACTACTGTAGAAAAGAAATCTTTGCAATCCTTTTCGCGTGCTCCGTTGATACAGATATTTCTGTTTCTTTGGCAATGTTTTCCTGCAGCAATTAAATTTCAAGCACGGAAGACAAAGAAAGAAAATCGAAGAATAAATTGTTGTTGTTTGGTTTGAAACTCGTTCTTTGTTCTGTTGTAGTTTTTTGTTCAAATACCTTCATTTGAACAAAAATTCAACTCTTGTTTGCAAAGAACAAATTCAATATTTTACAACTATTGGAATGATGTGTGGACTATTAATTTAGCTGTTTGCCTACTTTGGTTTTGAATTACCAAACGCTCAAGATGGTCTCTCCGCTTCAAATTTAATTGAAACTCACTTCTGTGCGTTGTTTTTTTCTGGATATAGCCTAAACAGGTGGTCGTGCATTAACGATGGATGTTTTCAGGTGAATTATCAAATGGTTTTTTAGAAATATATTTCAAAAAGACGGATGTTACCACGCTTTCTTGAATTATGTCGCGATGTTCGTGAAGAGTGTTAACCAACAATTTTTCATCTTTTAGCTATGTTCTTAGATATTTTCAGTTCCATAATGGATAACTGATGCTGAATGCATGTGATTTTCAGATTGCATTGTTTTGATATCTTGATTTAAGTTTATTTGGTTGGAAAGACTGACTTAATGGATTGTTACGGAACTCTTCCTCTTATGGACTGAAAAGGATTGATTCAAGCTGTTTACGTAATTCTGTATGAATATGGAACCGAAAAAGTAGCTTTTTGAAGAACTGTTCCGGGCAGTCAACAGCTCAGCAACTGGACTGGCGTCAATATTTGGTTTGTACGTCGATGACCTGTTTTGGCTTATGAAACACTACTAGGATTCCGGTTGGGATTATAGCTTTATCCTGTGAATATTAAACTTCATGTGAAACACTGCTGGGATTCCGGTTGGGATTATAGCTTTATCTAGTGAATATCAAACCTCATATGAAACACTGTTGGGATTTCCGTTGGGAAGATAGCTTTATCCAGTGAATATCAAACCTCATGTGAAACACTACTGGGATTCCGGCTGGGATTATAGCTTTATCCTGTGAATATCAAACTTCATGTGAAACACTGCTGGGATTCTGGTTGGGATTATAGCTTTATCCAGTGAATATGAAACCTCACTTGTAATACTGCGGGGTCAGTTGATCTCATTAACTGAAACTGATAGCAAATATACGCCAAAAGCCACTTGTTGTGGGCTGTTCTCGAATGGGAAATGCAGTTCCTCGTTTGGTTATCGATCTTCATGCTGAAATTCTTGTGATATATTAGGAGTTTTGTTTAATTGGCAAGTGATGTTGATAGGTCGGCAGTTAAATGATCTGTGCTTATTGTTTTGTGTTACGTCACGTGCTCGTTATCAGACTCGGTTAATTCATTTTCACGCGTGATGTAGATTTAAAATGGCTTTTTCGATCGCTACAACATCGTTTATTGGTAATAGAAATTCGACCTAGACAATGAATGGACTTGACTTGTCTATGCAGCCACATTAACACAAAGCTACATTTACAATAACTGACATTTTGAAATGGAGGGTATGCTGAAGTTATTTACAATCTAAAAGCCAATTTCTATTCACTGTAGTGTTCATCGAATGTTTTTAGCCAATAACAACCCGCCGTAAATGGTTAATTGATCGATTTCTTCGATGGAAGTAGACGCTTTTGACTACAAAAACTTTGCTGAATTGAGCGTGAATTCTCAGGTCAAAATGAATAGCAATAGGGTACAAATAAGTGTGCGTGGCGTGTATTACGAGACTCTTGAATCGACATTACGACGGTTTCCAACAACTCTTCTCGGTTCGCGAAGCAAACGCAAGGCTCTGCCAACAACCAGTGCTGATATGATTGTGCTACATTGCAGCGCAATTTCGTTCGATGCGATACTGTTTTACTACCAATCAAATGGCATTCTAACGCGACCTCCTTCATTGCCAGCGGCGGATTTCGAGGAAACCTGTCGATATTTCGACATCCCAGAAAAAGATATTCGAAAAATGAAAGAGCGAGAAGGTCTAGTCTTGGAAGATGTAACACCGATTTACGAATTCACGTGCAACACTCAAGAGGTTATTTGGCAGTTTTTGGAGAACCCCCAATCGTCAAAGCAAGCTGCTGTGTATGCGACTGTGGTTTACATTCTAATTTTTGTGTCTGTTTTGCTAGGCTGTTTTCAGACTCTCCCACATTTGAGTTTTAAGAGCGAGCTGTTCTCAATCGATTTCTTCCTAAATGTATTCTTCCTGGTTGAGCTGTTTCTAAGATTTTTTGTCACGCCAGTCAAATTTCGCTTCTTTGTTTCGACAATTAACTTGATTGACATCATCTCAGTGCTTCCTTACATTGTGGTCCAGTTTCTCGCTGATCATTCGTCGATGACATTTTTACAAACTGTCAGAGCGTTTCGGGTTCTACGCCTTCTTCGTGTAAGGCGACAGTCACAAAGACTTCAAGTAGTTTTTCGAATTTTATCAGATTGCCTTGTTGACGTTATAACTATGGTGTTAGCTGTTGCAATGTCATCTTTGGCTTATGCAAGTCTAGTGTATTATGCAGAACAGTCAGTGTCAATGGATACCCCTTTTAAAAGCATTCCTGATTCAGTCTGGTGGGCAATTCAGACTATAATTCCGCTTGGTTATGGAGATATTGTCCCTAGAACTCCTCCAGGAAAATTTGCTGCCGGTATGGTCTGTGTTTTGGCAGCTTTTAGTTTCACTGTTCCAGTCCTTTTTCTTGGTGGAAAGTTCCTTTCGTTATATTCACGAAGCTTTGGGATGACATTAGGGAATGATTTCAAAGGCATTGACTCGGATCAGCAGTAATACATTTAATTAGAAACTAGACAGAATACAACGTAAGATGAATTATTATACTTGAATATACTACGATATGTATATCATGCTAAAATTGCTTCATGTCATGCAGAATCTTCTACAGTTTGGACAGACGATGTTGAATTTTCACCTCTCGCCCTTTCACCCTCTCTCTTTCATCCTCTCTCTTTGATTGCCTCGACTCCCGCCCCCCCCCCCATGCTCATGTATTTGCTATTAAGTTACTTAAGCAGCATCATTGAATGTTTTAAAAGATGGTTGCACGTGGGACTATGTATGCATACTACATGGTATATGCTTGGGCATTGTCTCAACAGCTCTGTCCAAGATTGTAGCTCGTTTTTCCAATAAAGCTATTAGACTGGTAGGAAACTCTTTTAATGGGGGCATGTTTAATAACCTAGCAACTAAGCAGTCTTTTTGCATCTATCTTACCCTTGGCAAACATCCGTCTCAGTTTTCTTATGACTATGGTTCACTGGTCTGTTACCACTTTCTCTAACTGTGCATGCTGTAAACAATATCAAGGATCTGCTTTTAAAAATCTTTTTATGCAAAGATGCATTTTCATTTTCTTGTTTTGGATTGCATATTTCATGATTTTCTGTTTTACTCTATAAAAAATAGGATGGGATTTTTGCGTAGTACAGTAGACTCCGGTTATAGTCACATGAAAAATTGTGACTGTTAACGAAGTGTGACTGTAAACGGAGTTAAATGGAAAAGTTTGCACATTGGGGTCTAAATTTTATGTGACTGTAACCAGAAGTGTGACTGTAAGCAAAGTGACTGTAAGAGGAGTCGATTGTACTGTGTTGCAATCCGTTTTCTTGCGCCGCAATGGAGTTGCCTTGGTTATGTACTGTGGCCAAAATCCGTCAACAATTACTTTGTCAACAAGACATTTATGCTTAAGTTTTTGTCAATTATTGAATCTGCAGACAATACGCCCGTTCTGACCCCTTTCATGAAGTTTTCGTTACAAAGAGTGGTGTTTTTGATGTATTTTGTATGGTATTATATTGCATTCCATTCTCTGTATTGTATTTTATTTTGGTTTTATTTATTTTATTTTATTTTATAGCTATCTTATTTTATTTATTTTATTTTATAGCTATCTTATTTTATCAAATTTTATTTATTTCATTTTATTTAATTTATTTTTTGTATCGCATTGCATTTTATTACATTTCATTGCATTGAATATTGTTTCTCCAGAGATTCCTTTAGTAAAATCATTTATGCGCATGACATTTTCTGTCTAAAAACCAAGCTACTAAAACTTTATCACTAGAATTATTTACTAGAGATGCTAAGCTAAAAGTGTATGCTACCTGGCAAGAACCTTATCCTTTAATTATTTTTGGCATGCTTTGATTAGCTTCCAGCCTAAAAATCACTGCTCTTTGAAAAGCAATTTTTTCAAATCGCTGTTCAGCCAGTAATTACTCTGATGGTTCCCTGCGTGGTTGGAATAATCTGGTCCTAAACTTAAGCTTTGCTAAATATGAATCTCAAGTAGGTTTTCTATGAACTGCAGTTTCTAGAGCCCTTTTTATCTCGTTAGTATTTGTATATTGCTTCCGAATGTAGTTTTTAGGACTCTCAGAAGAGGTGCTTATCGAGCAGTGCCCTGGTCCCTCCTCTCGATGTTACCACACATTTCGATTCCTACGCCTGGAATTGAAAAAAGCGACGTATTAATTTTATCAAAATTCCTCTATAACAGTTCCCTTGTGTCTTAAAGGCTTTATAAGTTCGAGAATCTTTCTATATAGTGGCAATATATGTTAACCCGGAATTAACATGTTTTCCACGACTAAACTATTTTATTAGCAACCAACCTTAATTGCATGATGCCTTATGCATGACAATTAAAGCCTACCAACCTTATTAATCATCTTTTTGAAATGCCACCGTAGGCAATAATTTGTATAGTCGCTGTGACTATCTCGGGCCAGAATTTGAATCGAAACAGCAGGGAAATTGTTGATAATAGGCAATAAGCTGTGTTAGATGGTTCTTCGTATGAAGGAGTGACAAATCCAGAAGGTCCTGAATGGTCGTACTTAAACGGCTCTTTTGTCAGTAAGCTATCATCACAATTGAGTGTTCTTTAACATTTTTGACATCATATTTAAGACAATATCCGAAAAGCACGCCCTGTGCTAAAGATTTCCTGATGACCTCGTTTTGTCGGTCGTTACGCCTTTAGTAACCATCAGTAACCACCTGAGAACTTTACAGGAAAATGGTCCTACCTAAATTAAGCCTATATTGTTGCCAGAGTATATGATGGCGTATTATTTGTAAAATGTCTGTATGTATAGCGCTATTTATTACAAAGTCCATGAAATAAAATTTCGAAAGTTTTATTATGATTGTTATCATTTTTATTGAAACTTAATCGTTGGGTGAAACCGACTAGAATAACTATATCGCTGTAGATATGAAAATATTATGTTTCTTGTTTAGAATGAATATCAAGAAAATTTCTTTTGTTATGATAACCCCACGTTTCGTAAAGATATGAAACCTCATGCATTAGATGAGTTTTAGTTCAGGGGATTTTTAGATTGTGAGATCTTCGAAGATTTAAAGCACATAAATATTTAAATGAAATTAAACAACATCCTCGTGTTCATAAGTCCAGAGGGCTTTCGCTTAAAGAAAGATTTAATTTTGCATAGTTTAAAATCTTTGTTATGCTAAAGAAAAGAAATATTTATTTCATTTTTTCTCATTGTTTACCTCTGCACCCGGAGTTATTTGTAAAAGCGATGTCAAATTGTCAGAAAACTGACCTTTGATGTTCGTGTGTTTCTACTTAAAGAGCTTTGTGCCAATTAAGTAATGATTCGTCAGAGTGGCCTCTTTTATGTTGATGACGTTTTTGCATTGATGTCTGCTGTCAGTCTATAGCTGCTTAATTTTACGTCCGGTCAGTCTTCAAATTCGTTGCTTTTCTTTCTGAAAGAATTATAGCTGAACACCCCCAATGAATGCGCAGATTTGGTCTCTGGATTCCAGCTCCCTTCTCGTGTTGAGGACTTTTGTCCCAATTTTTCATCGAAATTTTGCGAGGATGATATTTGTTGTGGTGAAAGTCTAATTCCAGATACAATTAGCTGATAGATTATTTAAAGTCCTTTTCAAGCCAAATCCAGCCTGAATTTAATGTGATCTATATCTTCCACGTTTCGTTGGTTTGTTTAGAGAAATCTCCTCGGTTGTCATGAAAAGGAATCATGTTCTAAGTATCAACATTTTAAATGGCGAAAACATAACCAACATAAAGATTCGATTTCAGTGTTCAGATCGATTCCAGTCTCATAACTTCAGCTTCCGGATTCTGAATAACATTTTAGATTTTCAACAAATGCTTCACGTGACGTGTGATGCCTCGTGATTATCAGAAATGACGTCATCACGTTATAGGCTTAAGGCAACTTCAAAGGTAGGCCTACAACACGTGGTACGAACGCTCAGCCCTTTTATTTAAGAAATAATGCCTACAGCCAAGCTTGGCAATTTTTACCGTTTCTTTGCCTAATTTGCGAAAATGATCTGCTGTTTAGCGACCACATTGACAAGTAATAATTATTGTCAGTCCCCGATATTAACAAAACTACATGTCAATGGTAAAATCCTGGCTTAACTTGCAATAGGTCTGAATGCGATTCTCCTTCGCAGCTCCAGAGAGTGAACAATTCATGTAGAACTTTTCTATATAACGGGCACATATGCGGCAGATCTACTTTTGTTTCTGAGAGATGCCCGTTGCAGGGGGGATGCCCGTTGCAGGGGGGATGTCCGTTGTAGAGATGTTTCGATTGTTGGGTGTTGTTCGTTAAGTCCATTTAGGATGTTAAATATATTCGTATGGAGCTGGACTTTCTCTGCATATATCTGTGGTCAGATCCCAGGCCTTTATTTTGTCTGTAAAAACAGTATGCATGTTGTCTGTATAAAACTATATAATCTAAGAGATATTTCGCTCTTAATAATGTTATCAAATTTTCACTAAATATCAATGTTGACATTTCTGAGAGTAACGCAATAAATTTGTGAATAAGAAACTAGATCTTTGTTTTACATTACGAGTGCATTTGACAATAAAATCGTGTTTTCTGCGACTATATCTTCTGAATAACTACCAGATATAAAAAAGCCGCCCTCAATTGCAGTCCTACAACACATCTTTACAATTGCAGATCCGTGCAAACATCAATTCAGATTTCATTGATTTTTGCAGTTGCGAAATTATACGAGACCACAAAACTGGGGATTCGTTGTGCTATGGTTTCATAGAATTTTCAAAGGTATTGCTTTGTTTCAATTCACTACTTTCTAAGAAGATCTATTTTTTAAACAAATTATCGTGGAAATATTCTGTCATTTTGTTTATTGGCATGAATTCACGATAGTTGATTTCCAGAAAAGCCAGCCAATTTTTGCTTGTGATCTCCTCAAGATTTTTGTAAAAGCAAAATACAAACACATCGAAATAAATTTTGTCTAGCTTGCTGAACAAGCTGATCAAATACAGCTATTCATCCTATTGTCAGCAGATAGCAACTTTTGTAAGTCAAAATGCAGACCACTTAGTATATTCGGAGAACGCAAGTTGGCTGAAATTTCTTGGACCTGGTTCTTTTGACTAGTTTTCTAGAACTGTGTTTGATTTTTAATTTTTAATGTTTAATTTATAGGATCCCTAATGATCCCTGTACTGTAAGCTAGTATAATTTCTGCCATTCCCAATACAGGCATTTTGATTTTTACATGTAAATTATTGAGATTATCTGATCTCCGGATTTCTTCACTTACGGTGTGGCTCTAGGTTCTCTCTTGATGAACTACTCTTTCACTTAAATCATGCCTCCGCGCTAAAATATCGGATGAATCTCCTCCAAGAAGCTATGGAGCTATTAACTACCAATGTTAAGTTTTTTGTGTAGAATTGACGATGATAAAGTCATGGAATTACATTATGTGAAATTTCATACATTGCAGGTTGAAGAATGCGAAAAGGCCTATTTCAAAATGGAAAATGTATTGATTGATGACCGAAGAATTCATATTGATTTTTGTCAGTCAATTACAAAGAGCAAGTGGATTCGTTCAGGTGATGAGTTTTTGATATCTTTAAAACAATGTCGATAACAGTTGTCTCTAAGTGATGCCAACAATTGTATGTAGGCTGTTTTCGATAGGAATTGCTGACAGGGATGCCTTCTCTATCTCGTATCGAGCAAGGGGCGGTTCCAGAGCAAACTTGGAGGATGGGCAGTTGGTAGTGGGGGCGCTGAAAAATTGACGAGGAGGGAACTCTGTATACAACAATTTCAGGTCCATTTTCGAAATAAACAACACAACTTTGAAGTAATCCTTGAAGCAAATTAACCTGTTGGTCTAAGAATCTTTTCATCTGATTCTCATTCTTCAAAAGGGGCGGACAATTCGAAAAAAGGGGCACCATACTTGCTTCAACTCGTCGAGGGAGGGGCAACTGCCCCTAGTTGCCCCCCTTAAATCCGCCACTGTATCGAGCCAACATGGTACTCTTTTGCCGATGGGCAACCTCTATGACTTAAGATTGGCATCAAGAGCTTTTGTTCCTCGAAATGCCCTTATTCTTTTTCATGATTTTCATAGAGAAATTTTGCATCATTCCCAAAGAAACGGTTAGCTGTAGAAATTTTAACTATTATCAAAGTTGAAGCCTATTTAGAGTTGATGTTTATTAAGCATGACAAATCAACTGGGAATATTTCTTTTCTGGTTCTGTCTCCATCTTTACATGGTACTTGCTTTCCGTCTGTCCTTTTCTCCGTCTGTCAATCTCTCACTTATAATTTTTTTCTATTGACCGGAATGTTTTCATCCGACCTAGACAAAATATTTTGTACCAAAACTGTTTTTTCTCTCGAAAAATATTTTACTAACATGATTTAATCTGGTTGAAATGTTGATACAACATCATTTTATAGAATTTGTGGACAAAAAAATTAGATTATCCAGACTCCCTCTTTGGTCCTCTATTGTTGACGATTTTCTTCAGTGATATCACTGATTGATAATGCTATGATGATGTAATATGTGGATGACTTTTTTGTTAATGAAACATTGTTATATTTGCAGTTTTTCATGATGTTACAGGCATATTGACTTGTATATTTACACGATTTAAATGACTTAAAAATGTATTATATATTATTATTAAATGTATTATTATGTATTATAACTTAAAAATGATTGTTTTGGTTTTTTTCAAAAATGTCAGTAACTCTTTGCTTCTTGTACAAACTAGTAGCTGCAAGATCAAACCTCGAATAAATTGCACAAGATTTTTATCACAATTTTGGTTAAACCTTGAATTACTATTTTTGCGTGATCATCTGGTGTATTAACGGTCGCGTGGCTTTGCAGCTGGAAATGTTGCATATTCATTCATGGTTTAATATTCTAATAATACAGAAATATAGCACAACCGTGGTTTCAACTTCAAGGTCAAATTAAATAACTCAACCACATATAAATCCAATTCCAGTATATGTTCGCCCTTTGAACAGTCGTCCGTTGAATTATGCATCTGAAAATACAATATACTAGTGATGCCGCTGCATCAGTGATACTGATGGTCAGAAATTGCTCACACGTCAACATTTCATCGACTTTCTTCTTTTCTATTCTTGGTACTTTGCATGTTTTTCCATACTTAGATTACCAACCAAGTGATGTAGATAAAGAGGGGGGTCAGAAGGGGCGAAAAAACCCCTGTAAAGCTAAGCTGTTATTTTTTCGGAAAGTTTTTGTTCTTGTCAAAAGTATAACATGGTTGTTTTTTTATCTAATTGTTAAATTTGAGAGGAAAGGTTTTGACGGTGAATATAACGATTTCTGTTATTGTTTTCAATCAGACTGGAAATATCTTTCAATAAGGTATTCTACTAAAAAAATGCCTTTTTAGAGAAGAAGAACAGAAAAATCTGTTTTGTTTGACCTATTTTCTCAAGGTGGAACTTCGCGTACCTTTTTGCCCATGCATGCTGTTGCTGATTTTTAGACCTATCTAAAACCGGGTCAATTTCATTGGCGCTACAACTCAGTCCATTTTTTAAAGCTAAAACCTGCCGTGTTACGCATTATTCCACTCTTCATGCTTGTTTTCCTGGTTTAACCAGCAGAGCAGCGGGTGATTCTACTCGTCTATATTTTCTCCTGTACATTTTCTCTTGCACATTAAGAAAACAATGTCTCTATGTTGTCGAGTCTACTGTTGGTTTCGAGTGTGCGCAGTCGTTGCCTTGAAACGTTTATAAAGTTGGTTAAAAAGAGGAAACAGGGAAGTCAGTTGTGCCGACCTTTCTGTATGTGTGCTTGTTTGTTTGACCAGGCATCGACAGAATACCTGGAAATGCTAAAGTTGCTATACTGTGCAAAGAAACGACTCTTGTCATGAAATGTCATGAAGAAAGTAGCGACTCTTGCAATAAGAAAATTATGATATGTTTTGTTTTCGAAGCAAATACTGAAATAACTTTTATTTGATGACGTATTAAAGGCCATTGACAGATTAAGCCATCTTTCAATTCAAATGGACCAATCAGTGAGTTTGATTCCACTCACCCGCTTGTTGATTGGCTAATATTGGTTGACAGACGGTTTAAGGCACTTTTATATCTGTCGATTTCCTTCAATGTAACCGTAAGTTCATATAACTGCTAGTGAACTGCCTGTTTCAGAGAGATTCGAAATTTTCAGAGAGATAAATATTTGAATGAAAAGGGTTTACATTAATATTTTAATATCACCTTGTTTTGATATGCTTATGTGCTTCTTTTCCAGGGTTAAAAGGCAAATACTCATTCAATACGAACGGAAGTCAGGAGAAGGACACCCCAGCCAGAGCAAAGGCTAAAGTGTTAGAGATCAGAGATAAAAGGGGACGAGACAAGTATCTTTTTCTCTGTTTCTCTGATTGATTGAGTTGAGCTCGTTTGTTCGAGCAAAGTATTACTTTTCGGTTTTTTTCAAAAATGAATTAAGCCCAAATTATCTGTGAAAGCTCGAATCTAGGAAATTAAGTATATGATGCGTCGTAAAGGTATTGCAATAACATTTTAAACTTGGAATAGAAATATGCAAAAGCTTAGTCGTAAATCGGATATGTTCCGAGGATAATGGTGCGAAACATATGCCTGCTTTCTTAATTATTCAGAGCTCAAAATATTTTTTGCGAAACGAGTCTATATTTTGCTACTTTTAGGCGGTTTTGCTTCATGGATAATCCAATTCCGCCCTAAATTTGCAAAGTTGTTCGTGTTTTACAGGCTGCGTTCTCTTGTTTTATTGTGTTTGACGCACAGATGTCGTTGAATCTGCTGGAATACCTGAGTGATTCGGTTGTTTTTCTGACTGATTGTTTTTCAAAATGATTGGAAAAGCAGCGAAATGTTCTGAGAGACGCGAACATGTGCGGAATCTTCGGAGAAGGGTTTATTGCATATTCTTGTCGCCTTTGCCCGCATTTAAGAAACGATTTTCGCGTTGAAATGAGGAAAGGAACGAAGACAGCGCAGACACTGGATACAATATTGGTGATAGACATTAATCACTAGTTACTGCCGTGCCCAGGGCCTTTAGAAGCATCTTACACTTGGGGTGGGGCACAGCACTTTGAGGGCGCTTTCTTTATTAGAAAGCAATAGATGAATATGCGATGCACAGCTTAAAAAGCTAACTTTCTATCTGGGATCATTTGAAAGGGAAGCTCTTGACCTGGAAGGGCATTTTGACTGCAGTATATTTAAACTCGTTGTCTTGGGGGAAACAAAGCTAAAAGGGAACTTTCTAAAAGGTTCTTTTTCGTTTACTTGCCCCCAGTGCCCACGGTCCTTACGTCACTGACGGCGCTTTTTCTACTACCTGTGCTACATTGCTTCTTTGGGGAATTTTTCAGTATGTTGATAAGCTCAACTTTTGATGAGAACTGGGATAAAAAAATTCGAATGGGGGGGGGGTGCTATGAAAGATAAATGGAGCAAATAAGGAAGAAATATTAAAAATTAGCTATAGTATTTTTAAATTTACAGATATTTAAGTTATCTGTGTTCAGTGTGCTAAACATTGTTAATTTTTGTAGAATGCCCACTTTAAATATGTGTAATTGTTTTTATCATCATTACCCCTGAGTGATATCTTTGGTGTAGGATAATGGAATCTTTCAGGGACGCTAGAGCATAAAGTTAGGGAGTAGATCCGTTTCTTCTTGATATAAAGCCAAATTGATGCTTTTTGTGTCTGTTTTTCCCTGGACGTTTTGCTTTGCCTTTTGCTGTGAAAGGCTACTAACATATCTAATTTTGTTACCCTATGTTTGTTTGATATGGAGAAACAAGTGGTTGGTGACACTGAAGGGGAACTTTATATGAAAGAGCTTTGGAAGAGAAGAATGATATTTCACAAGCATTACATTATGTAGACCAACAATCCTTGCCAAAAGTCTTGGTACACCAAGCTAAAATTTTGCATAACTTCAGTAGCATCCCCCTCTCCCCCTTGAAACAATGTTGAAAAACGACAATTTCGAAGCTTGAAATTCGTCCAATGTCAGTTTATCAGCTAGGGTAAGTAATAGGCTTTTCAGCCAACATTGTTTTTGGGGGGAGGGGGGATATTTTTTGTATCTTACAGCCGGAAACCTTTATTTCTTTAAAATCTTTCATTAGTCGCAGGGTGTTCCAAGGACTTTTGTCAAGGATTGAAGATCGTCACAAGTGGAGACCATCTGCCAGCAGTGGCATGACGGGCTAAGATGACGGGCTTAGGCAACGGAATAACATGGAAAGAGGTGTTTCTTTTGTGATTGTCTTTACAAAATAGAGCTATTGTTCCAATGGTGTTTTGTTTCTTTAACTACATTCAAGATACGAAATGGTTTTCGAAAGTGATGAAGAACGAGCTGGTTCAAAAACATCTAGGCGTAAAGATAAGTATGAAGGGAAGGAGAAATTCCAAAAACGAGATCATGAAGAACATAGTCGTGATAAAGAGTCTAAGGTAAGAGTGACTGTTACCTGTGAAACTTCATACGCTGTAAAAAGGATACACATGATTATGTATTTAAAATGTTATTGGAATAATTGATTTGGATAAATATGATAATGTAATTAGAATTAATTTGAATGAATTTTTTAGATAAGGAACGAAGGCTGCAGCTAATCAAGAATTCGTGATGCGAAAAAATAAAGCTTCTAATGTAAAATAACCCTGCCAACAGCAATCAATTAAGACTGCTTGGATCTTATCGGACTATCTATAGCAGGGGTCGGCAACCTTTATAAAACAGGGGGCCAAAAATGATTTCTGCCATGCATACCAGGGCCGCAACTCAAAATACAGTATAATTCTAAATTCTAATATATACCAATTTTACCTAACTGCTAATCTTATCAATAAAATTGTATTTATCGGTAAATTTACTGTAACGTGGAAGCAGTTCGTAAATACAAAGATAGATGTAAAGTACATGTTCACTGTTCAGTATGTTATGTTACAAAAAGCTAATGAACTTGGTGCTGCATGTCCTTGGCCAACTTCTCAATATTTGGCAGAATTGTTTATGTTGACAGCCGAATGTTTATGTTGATAGTCATTCGAGATCGCAGTCGACTCTTCGCTTACTTCATCTTTGAGAAGAGTTTTTCGCAAAGGTAAGAAGTACTCCCAAACATGCAACACATCTTCTTGGCATGCTGCACCAGACCTTGATATGAACCATCATCCACCATGGAGATACTCCATATAAAACGGGATTATCTGAGTGTCTTTGTATTTCTGTTTCAATTCACTGGTACCCTGCAGCTCAATCAACTCCATTTGAAGATGGAAAGTGAACCAAGTTCCCTTGATTCAGCTAAGTTTTCTAAAGATGTTGCATAAGCAGGAACGTGACAACATGTTCGTACATGACATTCACAAATTGACCATGACCTTGAAGCTTCTTGTTCAGCTTGTTCGAGTGACTAGTAAGTAATGTTAACGAGGAATGCTAATCTAGACAAGAATCTAGCATCACTGAATCCGAGCCGACACTCGTGCATTGGGCCAAATTATTTACAGATTAACAGGGGCCTTCCGGGCCACACAAAAGTACCTTGCGGGCCGCATGTGGCCCGCGGGCCGCGGGTTGCCGACCCCTGATCTATAGAATTAACTGTTGCTTCTGAGATTATCGATTGAGTATTAACTACTGCTTGTTTATCAGCCTGATTTATTATCACGTTTTCAAAAATTCACAAGGCAACTGCTCGACAAGTCAATACTATTTAAAATATTTCTAGATCACACATATTGACGAACAATCAGTACTTATGACCACGCCTGTACTAAACCCCTTGCTCTCACCCTTCCTCCCATCCCCCTGCCTGCGTCATCTGTCAACCCTGTTATTTTCACCGTTTGTTCTCTAAGAATATTAGTTTCTTTCCCATATCTAAACCGCCTCTCTTGACTCTTTTTACTTTTAGCTCTTACCTCTATGAAATTATTGTTGGTGCTACAATTTTGGCCTTTATTAGTCGAAATCTGTTTTGTTACAGCCGTTTTTAATTACAAAATACTTAATTTATTGCACGATATATTCTACAGTACCGGGGTGGTAATCGATCGTCATCAGAGGAGAGACCCGCGAAGAAAGAGAAGAAGATAACCCGAGCCAGAAGTGAATCATCCGAAGATGATCGAAGGAGAAGAAAAGAACGCCCGAAAAAATGCGAGAAAGATACTGGAAGGCATCGATATAGTGATAACGTTAGTGCGTCCGACGATGAAAGAAAACGGACGCTTGTTAGGAAGGAGCGTAGGCCTAGAGACAGGAGGAGTAGCTCAGACGATGGCAGAAGAGCTGTTCATAACAAAAGGAAGAAGGAGCGCAAGAAGGAAAAGAAACGCTCATACTCTTCGAGTTCCGACGATCTACAGCATGGTCATAAAAGAAAATCCAGTCATGGAAGCAAGTCGAGGCGATGAGATATATCGGGTGCTGCGCAAGCTATCATTACATCAAGTACTTCTTACTTGATCAGATTGTTGTTTACACAAACCCAGTGGCCTGGGAACCAAATTATGATCAACCCCTTCCAGCGTCACCCGAACATTTTGATCTTCCATTGTGCCATCCAAGCAACATATCCAAGCGACAATCTGTCACTTCTAATGTTTCTGTCACTGTGATATTAAAATGGCGTTCTCTCGTAGGTTTTGGAAAGTTTTCTAGAGTTCGTCTGCAACGTAGTTTTTCTGTCAGATAATCCTACCTGAATATGCTTTTTGCAATTTGTTTTAGATGCAGGCTCCTTTGATGAATACTGCCAGTTTCCAATAAGTTTTCAATTTTAGGAAGATGGAACTTATATGAATGCTATTAATCTTATTTTCCAAATTTCTATCGTGAAACAATCCAAACTTTGACATTAATGATATAATAACAAAAGTAGTTCAAGCATATCGGGCTTCATGAAAACGTAGAGACAGTAAGTGCAAACACAGCGCTACCTTTAGATTTTAATTGTTTTAATAGTGTTTCTGTAGCAGCTGTTTTGGAGAAGCTTGAGACTTTCTATCTAGAATTCTTTTGTGGGCTTATTTTAGTGTTTTATGTGTATATAAGCTTTTGTCAAACAACTTTATTTTCTGGAGAGATTTCAACTTGGAAAAGTTCTCATTGAACGTCAAAAGCCGAATACCGTATTTCCTTAAATAAATGCCGCCCTTTTTTAACGCCGTATCCAAAAGTTGGATTTTATAATGAACGCCGCGGCGATTTGACATTTCCGCTTCGTTCAGTACTTGGATAATTATCAGGGCTGCCATTTGGACGTTTTGATGGCCAAATTCCTCCATTCTGGCCGTTTTTCAAAACTGTTGGCCGTCGAAAATTGATTTGGCCGAAACAGCGAAAGTTGGCCGAATTTTGGCCGCATGTTGAAAGCAACAAAAATACAAAAAATTGAAATTGAAAGCAAGTGTGAGCTTTTGTAACAAAGAAAGCCAATTTCGATTACTCTATTACTCCAAAGAATTAGCCAAAATGTAGCTTTTTGTATATTTTGTTTGGCTGGCCGAATTTGGCCGTCAAACGTAAGGTATTTGGCCGCCAACCATTCCAAGCATCTGGCAACCCTGATAATTATCTCAACGAACTTAAGTACTATAATATTAAATAATCGAAAACTTTGCTTTGTGTTGCGATAACTGGATAGCTACTCTGCAGTGAAATGCATTTGCAAAAAATCAATGCTAGGCCATATACAATTTTTTATAAGAACACGAGCCTCAAAACTGGTCAAAAGTTAAGAACAAATTAAGAACAAGCTGAGGCTGAGCTTCTGCAAAATGCAATTTTTAACAACGTTTTTTTCTCAAAATCGAGGATTTTTAGCGATGTGTGGATGCTTTTTGGTGAATATTCAAATTTGTCAGCAAATTAAGGCTGTCTCTCTCACTTTGTTGGCAAATGAGGCCTGGACACCTCCTTAGAGCGAAAAAGCTACCAATAGCACTGCTTACACCCTCTTAATTTGAAAACAAATTAAGAACAGTCAGCCTGAACTTAAATTTTCTGGTTCTTATAAAAAGAGAGTGTAATGCATATTTATTCTATTTTTTCGTTGACCCGTAGATAGCTGACATTCAGGTAATAGAAAGATTGTATCTTCAGGCTCCATCCTTTCATGCATATAGAGTTAGTAGCAAACAACAGGGACCGCGAAAGCGGGGGGGGGGGGGGTTCTACTGAGGCTTTATCCCCTCAATAATTTCCAAAATGTACTATACCAAAAACATCCTGCTTCTGGTTTTTAGCATGTTTGCCCCCCCTCCCCCCAAAAAAAATGTTTTAGCCTCCTCAATCTGTAATATGCTCCGCGTTCCTTGTTTCAAAAAACTTGACAAGTTGTTTGTAAATAACAAATAAACCGAGCTACTTATCATTTGATCCTATTGAGTCGGCGACGTTATAAACATCTCGTATAACAGAGGCGGATCCAGAGTGAGTTCCTTGGTGCACAGAACTCAGTCAGTTTTCTGACATATAGCTAAAAAAGTGTTGGGATTTTTGTTTGAAACACGGATGGAACTCGGTCAAAACAGCGTCTGGAACTCGGAAATTATACCATATTTGCAAGAGATTTGTACAATGGCCAGTGGTTGTTTGGCTACAAATTGTTTTTGTTCTATTGTTCTTATTGTTAAACATTGAATTCGAAATGGCAACTCCATATGTCCTATAGGCCCCTTATTCTCACGACCCTAGCAGCATTCTAGCTCATTCTTAACCGTTTGAGATAAAACAAGGAAATATCGTTAATTTTCAGGAGCATTAACAAGCTTGGTTTTAAATTGCAACCTTAAATGGCACAGGAGACCTATGCTCAGACGGAACACCATATTTTGACGAATATGCTGGTGTCTACGGAGGCAAAACAACAAATTGCGAGCAAAACAAAAGGAAAAAACTTTTCTGTGGCATCCAAGACAAACAAAAGGGTATTGAGAAAGAGGGGGGTTGCAAAAATTTTCACAGAGGCACTGTCTTTTGTCAGAAAGAAATCTAGAATCTAGATTTAGTGAGTGGTGAGTACCTACCCCTCCCTCCCCCCGTTAGAATCTAGATTTAGTGAGTGGTGTGTACATACCCCTCCTTCCCATCTTATCGTACCAAGATATCATATGAATATCATATGAATAGTAATGCTGTTTTAGGCACAATTATCAATGCATTATCTGAAAGACCTCAGAACTCAGTCAGGTTTTTTGCTGGATCTGCCCCTGTATAAAATTTCCCCTCGTGATCGAAAAGCAAAATTTTCGCCAAATTTTTGGGTGAGATTTTGTTTAATTCGAGATTTGAAAGGGCAAGTTCCCTGTTAAGCCTCGATTTCGTTTCCCATTCTGTTCATTACATGTCCCAACGGAAAATGGTGGCCAGATAGCTGAAATATTGATCTCTTGGAATTAGGCTGTTAAAAGCAAGGATCTCACAATGGCAGGAATACCAAGCATTAATTGCAGGCTGCTCAATTCCCTGCGTTGCAGTCTGTCAGCTTCTACTGGTTCAGGCAAGAACATGTGGAAAGTGAGTGAACACCTGATGCAGAGCTTTCATTATCCTATGCAGCCAAGGCCTATATTTTTGTACAGCTTTCTCAAGAATAAAAACTGTTCAACAAAAATGAATTCATCTTTCATGTTAAAAGACCACTTGAGGTCAATATGGATATTAATAATCTAATTATTCTAATATTTTCTGCCACGGACTTTTATCGCTAACGAAGGATTAAGTACAGTGAGATTGAAAACTTTGATACTTGTGGGCAAGCCAGTTCAAGACTTTATGCGTGGTTCAAGCAAAATATTACAGCAAATTTGAGCGGCCGCAATAAGATAATAAATGTATTCATTAGAAATAAGATTAAAGAACAATATTGCAGATACTGCCTGCCTGGAGTGGCTATGGAGCAAAAATCATGATCCATTATAATAATGGAGCCTGTTGAACAGTGAGTGAGCCATAAAATGAACTAAATGTGTGCAAAGAAAGAGCACTCACTTACAAACTAAAGTAACTTTAGACATTACTGTTTGCTTAGATTGTTGGGAGGCCTCAATTCTAATCTAACAATATAAATTCTTACTTCTTGAAAACATGCATTGATCTGCAAAATATAAGTTTATGGCTTGTAAATCATGCAAATTCAAAATGATTTCATGATGAGCTAAAACTTTGAGTCTTTTGAGAATTCATACTAAGCCTATGAGTCAATCATCAACCAGTTTCATAGCTGCATTGTATTTGGAATAGAAATTATGTGTGGTTGCATCCACAACATCTACATTACCAGGAGAATTGACTAGGCACCTAATCACCAGTATAGTGGATGTAACATTTAGAGACGAGGCAAAATTTCCTTATCAATTTTGTTTCTTCAAGGGGGAGGGGTTTTAGCACCTCTTTAGGCAAATGTCATGACGAGGTAGGATGGCTGGTTCCTATTCCTGACAGCTTTAAGCCTCCACATTCCTGCCACCAGATCACATTACTTTCCTTGGTTGAAACAGGGTTATTGTTCAAATTAGAGATTAATTAAAGCACGCAACCTTCAGCACTTCAATCAAGCTCTAACAACTCATGGTCACCTCTCCTCGAATTAACCAAAATTGTGTTTTCTTCAAACCTAATTGAAATTTTCATAGCATGTAAAATTTTGAAGAAACTTTCATAGGCATATAACAATTTTAGCAACATTTTGTTTTTATTTTAAGTATTTTGGAGCACATATGCCCGGAAAGGCGCTTGATCGAGCGCGCGCGCCTATAGCGCACCCAAAAAAAGCCTTGGAGAGCGATTTATAGAGCCCCTCAAAACGTAAAAACAATATTAACACGGAGCAAAATGAATTTTTGGAATTTGTTGAATCAACTTGATCAAGCATAAACAATCTTCCCAACAGACCGCAATATTATGATTTGCGTAAGATTACCCCTTGAGAAAAACTTCAGCAAAATCAACGTTGGGTTTTCGATATCATTTTTAATCTAATAACCCTCTAATAACCATCAAGGACACAGGCCATCAAGCGTATTCTCCGGCAGATTTATTTGTTTTTCGAGCAAGCGTTAATCTTCTATTGAAGTATATATTATTTTCTGTTTTTTAACTAACTTGGACGTTTCCGTCCAAATTATCGCATTGCTTTTCATTTTTAATTTGCTTTTGCGAGTAGTAGATGTTCTAGCGTTTCTATAGAATGGATAACATGAAAAAAGGAAACAAAGTTAAATGTTCGATTTAAAGCCATGCGTTTTGATGAAGCAATATGTGAAGCTGAACATAACAGTAGTGATACTGACACTGATAAAAGCTCATCGCATGATGGCAACTTACATATCTAGAAAAATCTGAACAATTTTGCGACTTTGTTTTATTATATTTCTATATTTATATTAACATAGTGTTTGTTGCATGTTTTGTTATTTCATATTATGGTGCTTTCTGTTATCACCGTTGAATTTCATATTTAACATTCTTCCGAAGCTTTCAATATGAAGCTCTCGATCTCCTAAAGCTCTCGAAGGATGCTCTCAAAGAAATTTACTTAGAGGTGCGAAATAGAGCGCCTAGAGTTTCTAAGGGGCTCTTTTTATGGAGCACCTTCATTTTACTTAGAGCAAGGCCTGCATATACTGAGTTTTTCTGGTGGTTTTACAATACAACTAGATGCTTGATTCCATGGACACAGTAGTAAATTTCAGGGAATTGTGTACCATATTTCCTGTTTTGATATTGTTTATGTTTCACTATTCTCTAACTTTTAATAGTTCTATTAATTAGAATTCTAATTCTGTTTAACCGTACCCTTTTAAATAACATTTTTTGTGCTTTCAGCCAGCAATCATGTTTTCATCAAAGAGCTATTCAACTTTGGATCAAGTGGAATATGAAGTAAAGGTACGATAACATGTTTTCACATACAGATCAACATCAATTGTCTGATTCATAAAGTGCAAAAACTGATACAATGTGACATTTAGGCTGCTTTATCTAATTATTGAAAGAATTAAATTGGGTAATTTCATACAGAAGAAGCTTTCTCAGTATATAGACTCAAGAGAAAATAGCCATCCCCACCCTTCCTTTCCAAACCCTTTCTTTCTCCACCCTTTCTTTTCTTCAGTTCCTTTGCCAACCTTTTCTTTCCCTGCTTTTCTGTTAACCTCCCTATTTTCTTGCCCTTTTTTCTAGCCCCTCCATTCCCCACCTTTGCCTTTCCCATTCTCCCCTCTCCTTTCCCACTGTTCCCCCTTTCTTGTAGTCTGTCAAGATAGGGGCAAAAAAAAAGAATGCACCTTATGACATTCACTTTTTTGACTTTGACCATCTACAGGCACCAAAGTACCATAAGCTGGACACAGCTGTACCGGAGAAAACAACTTTAACCAGAAATGATGCTTTGAAGTACTACAAACAAATGCAGCAAGTTAGAAGAATGGAAGCCGAAGCATCAAAACTTTACAAAGAGAAAGTCATTCGTGGTTTCTGCCATCTTTATACTGGTCAGGTAGAGTGAAATACCACCCCGTGGCTAATTTCAATTTATCTTATATGAAGCTGTTGCATTTAAAAGGAATCATCCTATCAGCACTGACACATGCTCAGTTGAATGTTTATGGAGTTTGTGCTGTTTGTAAGATTGTAAAAAACATATCAGTAGACTATTTAATAATAAATTATCACCGGCAACTATGGATAGAAAAAAAGGTTCTAGATGAATTTACTATCTTTTAATTAATTCCAGAATACCAGTTTTACTTTATTTAAGGAAATTGAAGCATTTACTAGTGATTGAAAACTCTCCTGTTCTACACATAAAAAAAGCTCAGTGTTGAAAACTCAACTTCTAATATTAAATATATTTTTCAAATATCTACTAAATTTAAGAGGTCATAAATCTTTAATTATCTAAAAACAGTTTTTATTGCTTAGTGATCAATTTTTCAGTTTATCAAAAAAGGTCCTATGCCAGCATTTATCATTGTTTGAAGCTAATATAACGTTTTCTTTTGACGAGTGTGGAGGTGTTTCCTATTTAAAATTTTTAGTAGTTTGTTTATTGGTTCACACTTGTGTATCAAATACAGTGGCTCTAAGTTGACAATCGCGAATTCATGCTAAAAATAGAGGTGGATAAAGACTACAGCAACCTATGCAGAAGCATAAGTCAGATTTTCACAACAACAAAGCAAAATTGCAACTATCAAAATTTTTGAACAAAAGTTTCTGTCCCCGTTCGAACCAACAACATGCCGAAGATAGGGCATATATTTTACTGACTATCCTTTGGCGATTCTAGGCATTTATCTGGTCTGTATTTTCTGAACCCTGAAACTTTTTTGTCCCTCGAGAGCCAATCACAGCTTGCTTGACCTATGCAAACATCTTGTATGCCAATCATAGTGTAGGTCACCTCTGCAATCTTTTGGCGTGAGCATAGTTGAGTTTTGATTTAGCAAATCAGAAGCCGAGCTTGCCCCTGCAGCGGTACAGCCAACCAATAGGAATCAGAGTTGACCTATGCAATTGTTTACAGTGGACCTATGCAATTGTTTGTTGCAACCAATGAAATAGAGTCACCTCTGCTTCACCCCTGCTAAGGAACTTCTATCTAAATCAGTCAACATTGTAGTGTCTGCTCCGTATTGATTTAGTAAGACTGTTGCATTTGGAATGTGGGGGGCCCTGGTTCAAATCCTACCGGGGTCGGGCAACTCTTTTTCTCAGGAAGATATAGTCTTCTTTTTGTGAGTCGTTTCCTTAGAATTATTTTTTGGAACCCCCTATTCAATTTCAGTGATGTTGACTTTATATTCAGAAAGATTTGAGCGTTTCCAACACAAAAGGGCGTGGCTTCTCTTTCTGACATCCTTTGCAAAGGTCAGAATCAAGGCTGGATCCGCGCCTGAATTATATCATCAGACAACTGCTCTGCATCATGTGTCTGTTTATTGATCCCTTTAATTAAAAAACATTTTATATGTTGCTCAACGTAAAGGTTTTCTTGTTGCACTTTTGCAGGAAGCATGCTGCGTAGGAATGAATGATGCTCTTCATGAAGAGGACAGTGTTATTACTGCCTATCGTGCACATGGATGGACATTTATGAAAGGCAGAACGATGACAGAGGTCCTATCTGAACTCACAGGTATATAGATTTGCTTGCTGTTTATGGTGACATCTCATTTATATCTGCCAACTACTGTTTTCTTCTATATTTCCATCGAGCAACCTGTCTTAGCCAGAGAACAGTGATATCCTATATGTAGGAGACTCGGAGAACTTCGATTTGAGTACTTCCAGCCTCCTCATAGCATGCACAGGTTATTACCTTGAAGATTGTGAAAGACATGAGGCTTTCATAAGACATTGGATATAATGGCATCTTCTGCTTTTCTGCGTCAGTCTTTCTTGCAAAGCTCATCTGTTTCAGACCTCTTTTCCAAAATGCGTGTTCAGCATACGTTTTCTGATTGTTTTCAAAAAAATCTTTGTATTCCATAAGGTATTTTTACCAGATCTTTTGTAACTTAGTTTGTATCCTTCTTCCTCGACATTCTTCAAATAAACAGCATCTCTGTTGCTTTCATTTTCTGTCTTTTGGCTCTATGAGACATTTGTGGGTAGAGGATCACTGACCATTACTCCAATACTCTGATGATTTTGTTATTCAAGATTGGAGTTATCTCCTTCAATGCTTCAATCTTCGGTTTTTGTTTTTCGTTTCTTCATCTCCTTGTCACATTTTCATTCTAACATAAAGATGTTTATCAAATACTTCAATTTCTTGACTAATAAAATGGTTTCCGTTTTTTCAAAGATTGCTCAGTGAATTGCTCTTTGTGATCATAAATCTCCCTAGCACTCTTTTTTCCTGAGTTTAGTAAGCTTTACTCTCTTCAGCTTCTATTTCCAACATCGATTAAATGGCCTCTGAATCTGCAGTTAAAACATTGTCATCCGCATCGCAAAGGATGTTTCTTTCCTACCATTTTTCCATCAAGATGATAGATAATTATCAATGTACAAAAATAGACAATATTTCACTATAAAACTATATTGATCTGGTTAAAGTAAGCATTGTTTCAACCCTCTCTTGACTTTCTCAGATTCTTCCGCCATTTGTGGCTTTGCCCATTTTCATCTGCGTCACTCAGCATTTTCAAAAGCTCTTAATGTCACACTTTCAATTTCATCAGCATTCATAGGATGTGGATTATCATCGTTCCCCAGCCCCCCCCCCCCCCCATGCCCACAATAAATCCAAACTGTGTTTTTGATGTTTTAGTTCACTTCGTTAGATGTCAATGAAAAGAATATGTGCGTATCTGTAATGACATTTTTCTTTATTGACACTCATTGATTTTCGTTGTTTGTTCTTTTGTTTCATTGAAATGCCTCTGTCCAGTGTCTAGCAAATGACATGGGTACAGCGCACATGTCATTTTGATGGCTCTTCCTTTCTTAGCCTTTATGTTTTACTCTTAGCAGAAAAATGACACGATGTTGTCGCCACAGATTTTGAAAAAATGGTCCTAATTAGATCTAAATGCAACGCTGAAGACTGGACAGATACCAAGACATAAAGTCAATAACTAGCAAAAATGCTCCATTGAAAGAAGAACTTGTATAATTTTCTTTATTACTATCATACTAGCAGTTGTTAACAGCTCAGCAATATTATTTTTCTTTTCCAGGAAGGAAATCTGGTTGTTCTCAAGGCAAAGGTGGCTCTATGCACATGTATGGACATGAATTTTATGGAGGAAATGGAATTGTTGGAGCACAGGTAAGCAAAAGTATTTTATAAACTACAAAATGACGTTTCAGAGATTGTTTTTGGAAAATATTTCAGTATTTTTATGTGTGAAAAGCTGTTGCTTTCCAATTGTTTAAAATTTTCCTTCTTCCTTGTCTTTTTTAAAAATGTATTCATTGTTATTCTTTTAATTGTGAATTTGTCCAATGCTATTATGAGAGTTTGGGAACTTTTCTCTCTGCACGTTTTTCGCTTTAAAAAACTTCTGAAATTGGCATTTTTGCCATTCCTTTTCTGTGCACCTTCAAGCAATATAACATAACTGTAGTTGTTTGTTATCTTCAATTCATAACGTTTGACCAATGTATTACCCCTTTTTTGCTTTGTCTTAGAGCACGGCGCTTGCAATGGCATCTTCTTTGCGCCATACCAAATTTGTCTGCATAATTTATTAGCCATCTTTTCCAATAAAATTTGGCTTCAATTCCTATTGGCCTCCTCGTCCATCTCCTGACCTGTCTGATTTGTAGTCAGAATCGTGGTCGGTTAATTGCCCTTTATACATCACTTGGTTGTAACTCACGTCGCCCTTTTCTGTTGCAGGTTCCACTTGGTGCAGGAATCGCATTTGCACATCAATATAGAGAAAACAATAGAGTCTGTGTCACATTGTATGGAGATGGTGCTGCCAACCAAGGCCAGGTATCTATCCAATCATATTTTATTATTCTGGCCACGTGGTTAACACCCTGTACTTTTTAGTTGACCCCAAGCAGCGAAAATTTACAATAACATGCAACAATAAACCCTAGAGCAAGACGTTGCTAATATTGGCAAATATATTTAGTGTAGAATTGAAATGCTACTTAATAATGGTGGTTGATCTGACGATTATGCAATCTTCTTATCCGGACAGTTTCCTATAGCAACGCCGTTTAATTGTTTCATTCACAGATAACTATTTTCTTGTTTATTGAAAATCCTGTTATCTGTAGCACTGAAGATTTCAACAAGTTTTCCAATTTAATTTTTAGCTTAATCTTTTCTTTTTTTGTTTCTTGCAATTTTATAGTTTCTTTCGTTGCCGTAAATTTTATTTAGGATGTTTCTACAAATCTGTTTTGGAATCTGCCTAAACTAAAACAAGAAATCCCGACTTGTATAGCTAGAAAGAGTTTGTTTTCTCTCTCTGAATCGTTAACTATATGAGGAGTAAGCTTCGGTGATGATAAAAAACAATGAACCAATCATACACACCGTTCTTCCTCTTGTGGTACTTTTGATCCGTATCTAGATAAACATTTTTTGCTTACATTTGGACATTATCCTATCTTTATACTCTGATGAGTGTTTGACGAAACATGCCTTACCAGATTCCTTTTTTTTCATCTGAAACCAGTAATTGTTTAATGTATCATTTCATTATTCCCACTTGTTTTTTTTTATATTCCTTGTAAGTTCTCAACCAGAAATGGCGAAAACACCCCGTACATTGTACAAACCAATAAGAGTTTTCACATTCTTCATTGAAGATCTTTGAAGCCTTCAACATGGCGGCATTATGGAAGCTTCCGTGCATTTTTGTTTGCGAGAACAATGGCTACGGGATGGGAACCTCAATTCACCGTGCATCCTATTCGTACGATTTATATACAAGAGGCGATTTCATTCCTGGCATGCAGGTTCGACAAAATTTGTTTTCTCTTCTCGAATATGTATAATATAATAAAATTTCCCGTTATCAGTATGTGTTCCCTGACACAGAAATATTTATCCCGGGATAACAATTTCTAACTCGTTGTGTAGCTATACTTGTTGATCAAGGTTTTATGAATTGCTTGGTTTTTTAAAGCAAGAAAGCTCTATTTTGTATCATTCTGTCTCTCCTTTTCTAACCTACTTTTTTATATTTCGTATCCAAAATTTCAAAGCAGGCCGTTAAAATTTAGCGGCTCGAATTGTATAAAACATTCGCCTATTTACTTCTATTTTCTCCTTAATAGGTTGATGGTAATTGTGTCGTCACAGTTCGGGAAGCGATGAAACTGGCTACCGACTGGTGCAGAGAGGGAAAGGTGATATATCATAAACCCTTTAGTTTTTAACCCTAGGATAGCATGTTTTTCGCTCGTGAGGCAGCGAAACCCGCAAATCATTCGCTCCATAAATTATCAAATATGCCCGAATGATTTCAAGCTTTGTAATTACTTTGTAACAAGCCTTGTAAGACTTCTTGTTCATTTTTTGTTCTCAGCTTTAACAATCCTTTTTTGGGAAAATTGTTGCTTGGGGGTGTCTGTTATTAGGAGCTGTTGGTTACTAGGAGGTTTACGCAACTCAATAGTTTCCTTTCCTTTGGGATTCACTCTTGTCCGCTACTGGGGAGTTTCCTTTATTTTTGGAGAGTCCTACCGTCCGTTGTCAAGAAGTGTCCGTTCTATGGAGGTGCCTTTGTTATTGGGATGTGTCCGCCACTACTGAGAAATGTGCATTGTTCGGAAGCGTCTGGTGTCCGTTATTGGGAAGTACTCTTTTTATTGAGGTTATAGGCCAGCTACTTCATGCCAGTATTCTGTTCGCTTTGCATCTTTAGATTTTCTATTTCATGGTTTCAGGGTCCAATGCTATTGGAGATGTGTACATACCGTTACATGGGACACAGTATGAGCGACCCGGGTACAAGGTGAGGCTCAAAGCTACACAATCATTACACAGAGTTGCCTGCTGATCGCATTTAGCTTTTAACTAAAAAATGCTACTTCGTACCGTTCAAGTTTACCCACCGAAGTGTGATTTATATATTCATATATACATCTATAAAGTCTAACGTTAGCTGTTCTAAAGTTGTTATTTAATAAAAGTGTTGATTAGACAAGGCGTTTAAGACAAGGTGATTATTCCGTTTGTCTTGCCTTTGTAAAGATGTTCTCCTTAATCCTATCACGTCTTTGGTTTTCCTATCTCAAGAATGAAATATCCCGTCTTCTCCTTGATTATCAAATTCCTTTTTAAAATATTTTGAAATCATTTAACCCTGCTGCGTTGTCTTTATGACTAACTTTCCTTCTTCTCTAAGTTATCGTTCCCGTGACGAAATCCAAGAAGTTCGTCAGAAAAGAGACCCAATTAATGGATTTAGAGATAAAATTATCGAGGCCGGTCTAGCCACTGCCCAGGAGCTGAAGGTACGTTGGGAAATACTTGATGTAATATTCTTTGTTATGTTGATTTCATCGATTTCGTTCAATTTTAATTTCTTCGCATTATCTAATAAGCATAAAGCGAAGATTGTGGTGAACAATTTAAAAATGCGAGGTTTCGGAAATTTAGCGTAAGGTTTCTTTCAACGATGGACACCCTTTTTCTGCCGCTCAGAATTCCGTTGTTACAATAGGTCTAATTAGAAGTCAAGACGAACACCGTCAGAGATGAACACCGAGGCCCAATTTGCCAAAAAAAAGAACAGAAGAGCATCTCCAGCCTCAGACAGTAAACTAGAAAAAACAACAATGAATCTTTGAAAACTCCCGCTCATGATAGCAAAACAGAGCAGGTTTTATTAGCAAACCAACCGTGCTGGTAAAGAAGCCATGCAGAACTGCATTTAGTTATAGAATCCGAACCCCGTAATTGCTGCAAATTTTTATTCTTACGTTGGCAATTAACCGCTCAATCCTTACTGTTGTATGTATTGTTCCGTTTTTTCCACTTTTTTCCGCAATATTTTGAAGGAAATTGACCTGAGTGTCCGAAAAGAAGTTGACGTTGCTGTCAAATCTGCCCGCGAAGACCCGGAACCTCCACTTGAAGATCTGGCCATGCATATTCATTCCACTGGTACGCACGGTGTTCCAGTTCGAGGCTGTGACCTAATGACTGAATTGCCTAGTAACTGAACAGCAGAGTGACCAAGTATAGATTGTATCAATAACTTTCAATTCCTTTGCTTGATTTTAATTCGCAGATTGTTTAGTAAAGTAGTGACATTTGCAAAACCCAAACTTTTATGTTTTTTGCCCCGACTCTCATTTGATAATTTTTAGAGATATGATAGTAAGATAATTTATTTTTTGTTTTGATTTACGAACCAAAGTGAGCTGCAAATAAATCATCTTTTCAAGAAATTTATTGAAAGCAGCAATTCTTAATTCAATGTATTTCTCTCAACCTTTTTGTGTTGCAATTTCTTCAAGAGGTATCCGAACACCCCTCTGTAAACCGCTCGTAGATGACAGATTGAACTAGGACAGCTGCTTTTGAGTTAAGAACCACAATCTTCGTCCTTAGCTGTCAGAGTATATGGTAACGTGAGTTTTGCTCAAAATGTGCTTGATCTTAATGCCTCATGCAGATCAAGACGTGTTGTTAGGCGCCCCTTCTTACTTGTCGTCTTCTCTAGTTGTGCCTCATCCATTGTTTCAACACGTATTTCATAAAAGTCAAACCATCTTAAATCATAAGGTGGTTTCATGTGATTTCGGGAAATTTCTGGTGATTTGCAGGTGATTTTAGGTGGTTTCAAAACTTTTATAACTTTCTTTTTTCAAAAATAGTTGGAACACCACAATATTTCAGCTGACGATGCCAGACTGAAATATACTGCCTCAAAGTAGGAGCGTTTGTTTAAAGGTTCTCATCAAAAACTGCGATATTATTTAATCTGCAAGTTCAAAAGGCTCATATATTTCCTTATTAAATATCGAGTTCATTAGTAAATGTCGCTAATTTAATTCTAAAGGAGTTAAGGCCTGGTCAAACGATCCAACATTTCACCCAAAATTTCGCCCAACATGATGTTGGGCGAAATGTTGGATCGTTTGTCCACCTTGTTGGGTCTCCCACCATCGTAAATTTCGATGTTGGACGAAATTTGACTGAGGTAAAAAATGTTGGCTTCCGACGTCCAACAATTCTATTATTTTGAAGTGAAGTGTCGGATCGTTTGACCACCTCAGCCAACATTGTTGGCTCCGCGCACGCACAGTTGCTTAAAGAGCGCCAAAATTCAATCATCGCATCGTCGTTGTTTTCTTATGCTGGTTTCGTTCGTTTCAACAATCGCGTTTGCTTACAATCAGTTACACTTTGATTATGAACAATATAACGCAATATAACGAATTCTTTGCGAAAGAAGAGGCATCAAGCGTCAATGAAGAAACTGTAGCGCAGGGGAGCGAATTTAGGGGATGCCACGGCCTTGATAGGGGATGCGACGCTCGTCCTGAAAGACCGCGATGACAGTGAGAATATCTGAAGAGAAAATAAAAAGAGAAAGCAGTGATTGCCTTTTGTTTTTTCGGATCGAAATGTCGCGAAACTGTGCAGCCTTCAGCGCGAACCTCTACTCACTCCTTTTTCGATCTGCGCGTGAAAATGTTGGGTGAAATGTTGGATGAAATGTTGGATGAAATGTTGGATCGTTTGACCACCATCGCTGGGCACATTCCAGTATAAAAGAAAAATGTTGGGCGAAATGTTGGGTGAAATGTTGGATCGTTTGACCAGGGCTTTAGAGGGGACTCATTAAAGTGAAGGGATTTTTTCCAAAGCTGGAAAGGGGAAAGTGATGTCTTTGTAGTTGGAATACCTCTCCACAATTTTCACGACTGTAGCGCAAATCAAGTTGATCATTACCAGTCGAGCTGTCTTTTCCATTTTAAGTTTTTGAAACACTAAACCTGTTTTCTCAGATAAATGCAATCTGGACCTTTTGAAGCTGGACTAGTTGATCCAAGGACACCTGCTTTGTTTCTGTCTCGAACCACGGTGGAATCCATGTAACTTATGCCAGGGATATCCGGGGATATTCATAATTTCCTTGGCGTACTGGCGTATAACGAAGAAAAAATAAGATGGATGGGTTTGCTGCCTATGTTTGGGCCACCGTATGACTTATAAACAGCCATTGTCGGTGAAAAGGATGATAAGTAGTTTCTATCATGTATTGTATCATACAACTTGTTGGCGTAAGCATTAAGATGTAGTACTTTCGGCGCAGCTTAATGATTTACTGGTCAATATCCGGCGTAAGGTTTACATGGATTCCACCCTGGGTCTCGAAGGCTAGCTGAGAAATTTGATCTATCCTGACACTCGATTGGAAAAACATGTTGTTAGAAATTAGAAAAAAAAAATTACGCGGAAGGGCTCAAATTCTGCATTTTCGCGTTTGTCTGATTCGACGACTTTGATTATATATGGCGTTCAAATTTCAAGGAAATACCTAGAATCGAAATATCATTATCTTAAATATATGTTTTTATTCTAAGATTCTCCTTGAAAGGAAGATTCAAGACATAATATCCTTGATTTCAAAATACAAGACAACCAATGCCCCTCTGTTAATATATGTCACCAAAGTTTTTATATTTGTTAGAGTTTCATTAAGTTTTTGTGCACGGCGTAGACATGGAAACTCTAAAATCGCTCATCCATCGAGCCTCGCTTTCGTCAATGTGCTCATTTTGCAATGGGACGTCAATATTAGAAAATGATCCACATGAGAAAAGATTGTCATTAGAATTCGTGTATAACTGTGGGAACATTATCACTTATTGCGCTAACATTAGCACTTCGCGTGAAAAAGGGCGCACAAAATTGTAATCATTTGAGTGTTATTAACACCTGTTGCTACACCATCGCACAGTGTATCAAAGTGTCAAGTGTTTAGTGTTTGAGTAGAGCAAATTTGAAAACAATCGTTTTCACCATGTATTGCTTTCCAAACCAATAAAATGTGCGTTGTTTTATAGAATTTGTTCTTTTCAAGGGGATTCTTGAAAAATCCCAATGGATCCGTAATCAACCTTAAAGTCGAAACAATTTCGTGGCTCCTTGCATTATTGCGATATTTCCACTTCTCCACACCATTCTTTAATATTGGCTACCCAGGCTTTTCTTCTTCCCCCACTCTTCTTTTTCCCCATTACTTCACCCTATATTGATGTCATGACTCTACTTTCCGGTCTGCGTTTCAAATGCATATATTTTTGTCATCTTCATTCTTTTTACCTGGTTGACGAAACCATCCACATCCTTAACTCCAATAATTTCTCACCAATTCATTTGTTTTCCTCACAGTCCAGCTTATTCTCAAAACTCTTCACCATACCCGCATTTTAAAGAATTGTAACACTTTCTCGTCATTTTTTTATTGTCCAGCTTTCTGCCCCATTAGCCATTGCGATGAGTATTGTGTCATCTGCGTATCTGATGCTCCATATAGATTGACCAACAAATATAAACCCTATCTTTCTCCTATACGTTCTGCTTTTGTGCGCATTATTGCATCTTCACCGATATCAAATAGCATTGGTGAGATGAGACAAGCTTGTCTTACATCCTGCTAAATTTTTCAACTGTCTGTATGACCATTGTCAACTCGAACATCACCGTCTGCTTTTTCATACAGTTTCTTTATCAATCATTTAGCCATTGTGCCAGCGTGCCATTTCATTCATTGAGCGTATTCAAGAGGATACTGTGGACTATTGCATTCAAGGCTTTTGAGTCGACCCCAAACCTGAACCATAATTGAGTATCTTCATTCTTTGTGTCTTTTCTATTGTATTTAAGGGATTAAGGTCAATAATTAAACAAAGTAAATTTCAACGCTTCTTGTGAGATTACAATTTTTAACAAGCGCCTTCTAAATAAAATACCCTTTTCGAATAAGCACCATTTCAAAAACAGTATTCAATCGAGGATACCCATTTTACCCGCCCTGTGGCAACCCTCAAAATTTGGTGGTTATTTATACATGTATCCGGTATTGATTCAGATTTATGCAATTTGTAACAGTTAATTGTGCTGAAAATGAAAACGTTCAAGTTTGAATATGGGTTTACCCCTACCAGGCCCCTTTGCCCCCCGTTCTATCCCCTTGGTTACTGTCTTGCGTCCCGGAAGTAAAGAAGTTCGAGCATGCGTCACATCAATTGATCAATTGGCTTAGCGTCATCACCAGGGCAACACTGCACATGGACAAAGACAAAATAATAGAAAAGAGCAATGTTTAATGGCGGACGACCAGCTATGGCTTGCAGTGACTTTTAAAAGGCAGTAGCAAGAAGAAATAGCAACTAGTTCAAAATGAAAGGCGAAGAAATGCAATCTATCATGGCTGAGGCCAAAAGAAATCGCTTTGCAACGATTCCCAAGCTCTCTGACGAAGGTAAATCAGTGTTCAAGCACAGGTGCCTAACTTCCCGGTGCTTTGCATTTCATGCTACGCCCAGCTGTTTTCGTGCTGTTTTCGTTGATAATCCTGAATGTTTTAAAAATTCATGTGCTCATTTTAAATCGATTGGTCAATTTTCTTTTAGATGTGGGATATGTTTGGGACACAGTGTCTGAGTTTATTGGCAAAACAATGGGATCTCAAAAGGTATACAAGATTCGAGAGTCATTTTTGTATATTTGTCCTTGTGTGAATTAAACTGTAAGAGACTAACCTTACCGAGCAAGAGGAAACATTTGCTATTTTCAAAATTGAACTTTTTCGCAAAGTGCATAAACAAGAATAAATGTTATGGTCCTGGAAATTGGTGTGTTTCCAAAGATAAAACCGGTCTTTTCCAAAGGTGGCTAGAAATTAATTTCATTTGTTATAAAATTTATTTTTGAACAATCGAAGCAGGATTCGGATACTATATTTATTTGTGTAAACTAACTTGAGAATTTTTTGAAAGAGAATATAAAATCACTAAAAGGGAATGCAAGCACAATATTTACAGGTTTCTGCAAATAATACTTGACTCTTTAATATTTTCCTAAGAACTCAATTTAGATGTTTTTATTTTCATATGAACATTAACATTGATCACAAAAAAAGGGTTTTGTAATGTGTCTAGCTAGCATTTTAAATACCATACAGAATAGAAAGAAATATTGAGTATCTACCTCAATGTTAATTTGATGGTGGTACAAATTTTGATGGCAGCTCTTGCTTGCTAAAACCAGTTTATATCATGATTTCTTTGAGTGTTAGCTTTCTCCTGGGTGCTATGGTATCCTTGTGTTTTTTGCTTATAATAATAATTATCTTCTTATGTAGGGTGTTGTCATTCCATCACTTGGTGTGTTTACATTGTCTCAAAGGAAATTAGATGTTGGCAACAACAAGTTTATCCTTGTGCAAAGGCCAGTCTTTCAAGTATCAGAAAAATTTGCAATGACACATGCATTGCAGACTACAAAATACCACACAGACGGTTGGTTGAGTTCTCAGTTTGTTAATCACAACAAATGCAATTAACACAAATATAAATTCAATTTAAAGCAAATATTTTTAGTGATGAAGAAAGGGAGATAAATATCTTTAAAACTAGGAGTAATATATAACAGTACTTTTTGTTGTGTAATATAGACACAAAAAACTCTAGTTGTGTTTCAAGCCAAGAAAATATCCCAAAATATCAAAATATCAAGCTTTGGTTTCTATAAAATTGTGTACAATAAAGTTATAAGAATATATAAGAATAAGTCAGTTTAAAGTCATTGATAATTCATTCTAAATTAGATTAATATACAATTTTATCAATAAACTGAGTGTCTTATCTGTTCATAACAACTTCTAAATTCCCATAAATGTTTTACTTTTAAATACATATTTAATGTCTTCATAGGGCAAATTCCAGTAGTTTCACTGAATTTTGCGGCAATTTCCCAAGAAACAAGCATGGAAAGGGATACTGTTGAGGGTTGTGTGCGAGAAATGCTCCAAGCATTATCAAGATCAGTCCAGACAAAGAAGAATGTTGAATTCATCTTCCCAAGTATTGGAAAACTGTCAATCAAAGACTCAAGAGTGAAAATGAAGTTTTATAAGGATTTTCTTCAAAACATTGATGGCTCTGGGGCTCTGGTGAATGCTATGAGAAATGTAAGCATGTTTTTTTCTTTTGGCAATGTGTGAAGTATATATACCCCCCCCCCCTTAAAGTATTTGAATAGTCTGGTAAAATTATTGACCTCAGTCTTGCTAATTACTTATAAATTCTTATTAATTTTTATTTAATATATCAATTCCTCACTGATTCTGTGCTGCCAATTTATCTCATGGAATTTTCCCCCAAAACTGGAAAGCTAATTCAGAAATGAAATGAATTATGGACTTACGTTTAAGAAATTGTGTACTTTTTTGATTGACTGAAATTCTGAAGTGGTTGATGTTGTAACTAAAATAAAATCAATTTACTTTTTCTTTTGTTATCATCGACTTAACCCAGTACTGTTGAACATTGTGTTTTATTCGAATACCTTTGGGAGGGGAGTTTACATACTTAGAAGGATATCAGGGCAGCAAAAAAGTTTTTGCTGTCCTAATAGTTTAAAGGTAAAAATAGTTCTGTCGATGGCTCCTTTGTTGCACAGGAGCACCAATCACTCCATGCTTCTTGAACCTTCCCTCTATCTTCCCAACAAACCACCAAAATCTATATTCTGTGCTCTTCATGACAATAAAAAACCCTTGAGGTAGCAACCAGTGCCACAGGGGGCATATGACTCTCACTTTCCAGAAACAAACATAAAGTTTGTGTTTGATGCTCACAAAGGAGCCCCTTTTTGCCTACATGACCCCTTTCTACATTTGGAATGCCTCCTATGTCTATGCTTAAAGATCATTCAGCAGTGAACTTCATTTGTCACCAGGCATCATAGAGAAGCAATGAAGTCTTCATAGACCTTCAGTTTCACTTCACTAGCCTTGCTCAGGCCCGTCGCTAGCTATTGTGCTCAAAGGGAGTTTCCAAGTCCCATTTGCCTGTATTTGCTAACAAGTTTGGAAATTAGCTCACTAAGGACCTCTAGATGGCAAAAACTCCTCGTTTTTTAAATGGAATTATTTTTCAAGGGAGATGTCACGACCCACGTTCCCCCATAGCCCCCCTAAAGTGACGGGCCTGACCTTGCTTCAAGATTTCCAAAGCAAATTTTTAAACCAAGGGTCAAGTCTAAGTACTCGAAGGTTTTTTAATATTTTAGTAAATTGATTGTTAACTATTTTTTGTTAAAAAGGATCAGTTAAGAAATTTAGCTGATGATGACCAGCCAGGATTGGTTTGGTCCAATTAATTTCTCAGATAGAATAGAAAAGCATTAGGAATTCTTATACCTGTTTCTCTTGGCAGCGATGTGGTGCGTTGGCAGTTGTGGGTGTTTTCAGTCATAGATGCTACAGCTCAGGGTCCCAAGGATCCACAACTGCCCCTTATTTTCAAAAGGACACCTTTCTCAGAAAAAGTAACATTTTGTCAGGAAAAGTCAACTTTCTTCAGTTTTAAGTGCCCCCTTTTCCTCAAATTTGCTCCTTTTTCTCTGCAATCCGCGATGTGGCTGTAGGTGCTGTGGGATTTTGAAACTTTTGCAGGGCCCTTAGGTGGCTAATGATTGTTTTGCCAGTCTTCCCAAAATTCTAATTTTCAGAAGTTTCAAAACTCGTTGTCTGCAAAGGTTTTTCCAGGCCAAGCCCCCGGATTCCTCTCTTTGTCTACGCTCTTTCATTCAATATTCCAACATAACTAAACCGCTTATTTTTGTATTGTGGTTCTTGCCTAATTCATCCTTGCTTTGAAACTGACGTCATTTAACAGTTGAAAGTATTGACAGGGTTATATTCAGATTTCGAACAATGTTTAAGTCGAACAATGTTTTTTTATCAAATCGTAAAAACCCCGATCCAGATTTTCTCTGTTTTTGTAATTTAAAGTTTTTCTCTGGAGATCTAAAAATCCTTCATTTTTCTTCATAGAGACCAGAAACCAGTGATTCTGTCATTTCACGCTCGATGACTCCATTTGGACGTCCATCAACATCAGCAAGCACAATCTACCTACCAAGGTAACAATGGAAATTCAAATCTCTAAACATTTACGTCCTGTATTCCGTATTCTACGTCATATAACCATTAAATTTTGGACTATTATATTGGACAGTTCGTCTCTAAAGCTACAAAAAACATCTTCTTTAACTGAAAAGACCAAAGTTTTAGTTACAGGAAGAAAGTGAAATAAAGACAAAACATCAATTTTTTTATTTTGGTAGGAAAACCTACTGCTTGTATTGTATTCGTGTGACGAAATGTGTACCAAAAACAGAATCAGCCCGCCAAGAAGACATTTCTTCATACCATTATGTCTGATTTGAGGCCATCTTAATCTAAAAATTTTATCTAAAATATTGTTATTCGGTTTGATTTTTATCTCCCACTTGTGCCTTTCAAATCGAGTTTTTCGACAAGACAGGATGTGTGCTTCATTGTTAACTATACTCCCTGTCTGGCTCCTGACTGTTTGCTCTCAACATACTTCAGAAAAGCTAAAGCTACTTGTAACCATTCTTATACAAACAACAGCAACTAAACCGAGAACTAAACCTTCTATAACATCTTTAGATACATAAAACTTTCCCCAATTTTTTATAGAATAAATCCAGGCGATGAGATCGATGAAATCGGTAATAAAGACAGCAGTATAACTGGCTCAAATTTAAAGAAGCGTTCTCTAATGCCTATTATTAATGAAGAAACAGCAGGGCTGGGGACCGACATTGATGGCCTAGCTGTTTTGGAAATCAGCCCAAGAATAGAGAAACAGAAATACGATACAGATAAACAAGGAGAAAAAGAAGCGAATAATGAGTCACCAAGTAAGTGATTCCATCTTCAAAAGTTTTTGTTTCTTATTGGCTTTTGTTTCTTTTTGTTTCTTGTTCGTTCCTGCGAAGTGATGGCCATTTTCTTTCAACAGAGTTGAACTAGCCTAGAAACCCTGAAGTTTCATTTTAGCTGTGCAAAATCAGCTTCTCTGAAAGTGTATATTGGAAGTGATAATAAAATTCCTTTCATTTCTTGTTTGCTGTTGGTTGCAATTTTGCAAGTTCGTTTCGTGATGCCAATATTATCAAATCCTACCTCCTAGTTCTCTCATGGAATAGCTCTCAATTTTCGACATTCTCTAACTTTCTCGAGCACTTTTTTGGATTCATCAATTTTCAGTCCATCTCACATCTAATCTTAGCTACTTGAATATAATTCAATCAATCCATCTTTGTTTTTTGTTCAAGCATGACAACCTGTTCATAGGATCCTTATTGCAAAGCATTTCACCTTTATATTTAATTTCTCGATGTTCTCCTAGCTTTTACGATAAGCAAAGACTATTTATGACACAGTGACATAGAAAATAGCTTTAGATTTCAGGACTAGTCATTAGTTAACTGGTTCAAACGTCAGATACCACTTACAAGTAAAGTGAATGTAATTTTGATTACAAAGCAGATGTTATTACGTAGGTGATTTATTTATCAGCAAATTATAATCTGTTTTCAAATCCGTGATCAACGGGCATGATTATGCTTAAAAGCATTAAACAAAATCACTGGCAGTTTGTGAAGTAATTTATATTTAAACAGCAACCTGGAGGATCACATTACTTATTTATGCCTAAGAATTAAAATTATTTTATTTAAAAGCTCTATTGCTGAAATTCTTCTGCCATCTGTCTCTTTGCATTTTGAACCATACTTTCAAAGCAGCGACTTGCGCTAAGTGAAATAATTGTATTCTATGCCGCATTGTATGCCGCTAATCCAAACAACATTCTTTCACATAAAATGTCGGATTTTTCAGCCTAGTATTTTCTTCATACCGTGATTGACTGTTTCAGCTTTTAATTGCAATATCTGTTGCACAATCTATGTTTCGCTGTAATTCTGCTTTTTTTTAATCTTGTGGTAGCCTTTCTGACTATATATTTTGCCTTAGTTCTCTGAGAATTGCATCTTTTTTAATGTATCATCCTTATAATTCATTTACTACTATAAGCACATCAGGTTTTTTTTAAAGGTTACCAAGCTATAATTAGTATAACAAAGAAATCATCCTTGCAAACTTTCAACTTGAGGAAGAAATTGGGAAGTTTTCTCTTTCGTGCCTTTAAAGTATCGTGGCTTTTCTCTTTCGTAACTTTAAAGTAAAATTATTGCTACTTTTTGGTTAAAATTACTTTTTTGACGAATTAAAGAGGTTGACATTAACTAGGTTCTTTCTGAACTATAATGATTGTCGTCGCATGATATTCCTTTATCTTTTGAGCCTCTTTGGCTTGGTCTTCAAACCTGAGGATTTGCTCCACCTGTTTTTTCATTTCTTAGCGTTACTCGAGATCTGTTGAATATTTCATGAACACTGTGGAATACCGCATTTCAAAAAATCAATCAGAATATTGATTATTCATAACTCAAATCGGTTTCAATATGTCACTTTGAAGAGTCAAGCAAATTATGACTATCTCCATGGAAATGTAAACAAAATCTAAGACCCAGACCCTTGACTGACTGTATATATTTAGGAGTTGCTAATAATGTTGCCAAGGTTTACGGGTTTTGCTTATTAGTCTGTCACTTAAAGACTGAGCGTTGTGATTTTGAAAGCAGTGTGAACTTGGCATCGTCTGGCAGTATTAAACAGCATTTTGTGGCAATAGCAATGGCATCTGTTGCGCAAGCGAATACTTTTAAAAACGTGTTCAATCTGCATGATTATGACGTTGGGCCTTCTTATCTTGGCAATGAGACATTTAGGGGTCTCAGAGATCTTCATGGTGAATGTTTGCCTCTGCTAAACATTTATGGTAAGCTAATTAGACTTTTAGCAGTATTGGTAGAGCGCCGCTAAAGTGGTTACCATAACATCTTTTTTTACAAGAAATAGACAAGTTATGATTTCAACTCCCAATTTGCTATAAGCAAATTTGTATAGATATAGTACATAAATGCTGCAAGAGACTTATATGCATCTTCATTTTATTTAGCTCGTGATTTTATTTACTTTTTTGCTTAGAATGACATTCTTAATAATTTTCAAACTCACGAAAAAATTTCTTTTATCACCGTAAATTTTGATTTCCCGAAGTCAGCTGTCAGATAAAGTTTTTCATGACAGCAGTTCAATTTACTATTTTACGCTAGTTTCACTTTTACGATGAACCTGGCAATGATATGATCAATTCATCAATACGGGCCATATCTGTTTACATTCCTCAGTTCCATTGCCATGACGATAATTGCGTTTCCCATTCAGATGTTACTCTGAATCTTGTATCCAACCTTCAGAAGTCTTAAACCTGCTGGTGCTCGTTTACAAATTCACCGCAACAAGTATTCCCCGTCGAAACAAATGATCTCGCGGCCTTTGGCTTTCTGCAGGATTAACGAATGGTTCATCTTTGCGATTTGATATTGGAATCCCTCAAGAATGAGCACTCGGGTCTTACTCGCAGTTGTTGATTTTTTCAATAGATTAAGAGACAGATGTGTTCTTGCATCGTCACATGCCGCTTACCTTAGCAAAAAGATTTATGTATGTACATGCTTGTTGAAATCGTGTTCCTTATATCATTTTATCTATTTTCAGGACCCCAATCTCCAATGCGGCTTAAAACAGCACCAGAGAAACCGATGACATCACACGGGCTGGTGCAACCTGATTCTATGTTGCCTCGTAACGAGGTAACATTTGACCATTCAAATCTAGAGCGCATTAAACTGAAAACTGCCTCAAAGCCGTCATCACGTGGTTTAAAGTCGATACCAAAAACGGCGTTTGGAGACGATGACAGGAACAAGGACTCTGATTCGTTTGTGCCTGTGAAAAAGACACTTAGGACAAAAACAATTGACAAAACGTAAGTAAGATTGTCTTATGACGCTGGATGACAAATTAGTTTCACTTTCTCGTTAAAGGTAGTTTCTTCTCCCCTTGATTCTTCAACCCATTAATTCCGTCTGGCTATATCCAAAAAATGAATCTACATGAGTAGACTAATCCAGCCCTAATCCAACCCTAATTTGGCCCTAATCCAACCCTAATCCAGCTCTGGTCCAGCCCTATCCCAGCCCTATCCCAGCCCAAATCCAGCCCCGATTCAATAATGCTGGTCAATCCTGTTTTTAACCATCCGATCATCTTAATAATGTTTAATTCAAGCGGCCCTGTTTCTAGATGTTCGAACTGTCTTCATGATGCTGGTCAAGAGTTGTGCTACTTATGTTATCAACGAGAACGCAGAAATGTTCCCATTTATCTCCACGAAGAACGCAGAAAAAAAGAACTCGAAGAAGACCGACTCTTGCAACAGTACCAGCATATCAAGGATTACGAAGCAATTCTCAAAGACCAGGTAGACAGCAAATAACATCAAGTCTTCCTTTGAGCTTGGTTGCTAGTGGTTTCTCCATAAGACTAGTACATCTTAAAAAATCGTAAATTGAGCTAATACCAATAATTTCACTCAACATATTTCGATTAATTATATCAACTTTTTGCCGAATCATGAAATGGTTCTCCCATAGCAGCTGTTGATCTTGCTTTTTGTCGTTTGAACAGCTAATGTCGATCTTCAACTGACTGTAATTTTTCTGTTTTGCTTCTTTTTTAGGATGCAAAGGCGGCCAATAGAGCAGAAGCACAGAAAGTTGCCGCTTTCAATCTTGGTGTTTCTGAGGCAGTTAAGGTCTTGAATCTTCAAAAAATTTTGTCATTGATATCTAAACACTTTGAGGGTTATGATGCTTGCAAAACTGTTTTTCAAAGTTGTTTTGACTCTTTTATTGGCTTGGTCTTTACCTAAGTTAACAACAACTCTGTTTCATCATTTCAATAACCTTTACTTTACCAATAACCGGCAAAATACAAGACTCACCCTGCTTTTCTTTTAAGTCTTTCATGATTTTATTTAACACGATTCAATTTATCTGTTTTAGACAAAGAAAGCAGAACGACCGACAGATTTCCATGTATGTTTGCAGACTTGTTGCTTAGCCTATTTTTGTTTTGTGGTCTCTTTTATTTAATTGCGTAATCTTTTTCTGGATTTAAGTCACATATTTCTTAATTTGCAACTTCAAACCTTTTTTGGCACAATAGAAACCAGCAAGTTGATCATTGTAAAGATTGAAGCACCTCTTGATAGTATCTGAAACCCACTTCGCCTTGAAGTAATCATAGTTTTCTTGTCTTCTTTTCTCAGCGTTCATTTGTGTTTTACAAACGAAATGTCAGCCCTCCATTTGCCTTCACTCAACAGAATTACCATAGCGACCTTGCCGACCAGGTAGTGTGTTGTATAATCTTGTGCATTTCCATCTCATTTTTCACAATGTTTAGTATGCAATACAGTTGTATACGTAACACGTCAGAACGTTTCTTAACCATTCAAAGTGTATTCTTACAAACAATGAACGACACATCTTTTTCCTTGTTTAACACAACATTACGTCAGATAGGTACTAAATTCGTTTGAAATCAATCTATAGATGTTATGAATAGCCAGAAACTTATGACGAAATCATTTCTGGTTTCTAAGTCAATGAAAAAGTACTTTGGGTCAAAGTAACTGAAATCTTTTTGATTCAAGAACAAAAGGTGATAAAATGTTCCAGAGATAGTTGTAATTTTTTGTTCTGTGTGGGTGCAACTTGTGGTTTAAGCAGTCTTTAAACCCACTGAGCTTTGTTTTGAGTCTATTTTATTGTGACTCAAAGACCTTGAATTGTAATCTCCTTTCAATTCGTGGTTTCCACTTTGCAAGAAATTCCCACTTTTTGTTAGGTGAAGCAAAGGGAACATAACTTACTAAAGTCAAGGAAAGAAAAGGATTTCATGGAGAGACTTGAGCAGGTCCAGTTAGCTGAAGAGTAAGTACATTCAAATCTTAATGGCTGATTCTTGCTGCTTGTTGTTGATTGACTCGTATATTGCCGTTGGTATGAAGCATTGTAAGAAAATCTGTTGATACCCAAAAATGGCCTAAAATACTCGATACTCCCAATTAAGAAAGAATGTTTTAAAAAGGTTTAAGAATGTTTTTCAAAACATAAAACTTTAGTTCTTTGCAGACTAAAACCAACTTTCAAGTAAGGAGGTATACCTTAATGCAACTGTCCTCTACAATATTTTTTATTGGTTTGATAAGTAAAAATGGTATTGAACTGAAAGGCAAATTCAAAACGCTCTCTCGTGTCCTTGGTATTGATTTCTAGCATCTATGAGTTCAGATAAACGAGTAGCCCTATCCTCTTTCCTTTCTTAGCCTTGCTGTTCAAAGAGAACAATATTTGCGAAACAAAAGACTTCAAAGTGAAGAATATAAAAAAGCATTGGATACCCAGGTAAAAACATATTCTTGGAATTGATTGAAATCGGGGTATGATTCATATATATTGTCAAGAAATAGTTTATAGTGTTTTTTATATTAAGTTAATCTTTCAAATTCTTTATGTTGATCTTCAAGAATAGATAACCTGTGCATGGGTATATGTATTCTCTTGTAAGCAACGGCGCTGTTAAGTTATTTGTTTTCCATATTTTCTGACCTTTGAAAGTGCTGCATGCTGCACTACTATTTAAACCATAATGGCTTTTGTTTGGGGTATGGATTACTGTCCAATTAGTGCAACGTAGAGAATAGTACACCGCTTTTTTTCTTTGTTGATTATTTGAAACCGAGATGCTGTTTGCCATTTAAAAAGATGTGAATTTTATTTTGAAAGAATTATCTAAAAAGCTTTGTGTGTTTAATTCCCTAGTAACCAAGTGTCTAAATTAGACTTCACTTTGAAAATATTATTCCTCAAATCAGGCATTTTCTTGCAAACCAGCCAACTAAATAACCGCATTTTGCATTTCTCAATCCTTTATTTGCAAAACCATTTTAAATTTCGAGCTTTAAAATCCAGTTGAGCCAATAGTCGAGGTGTTAAGAAATCCTATTCAGATATGAGTAGTTTTGAGGCTTTGTTTATTTTTGCAAGCTCAATTGATTCATTAAGACTTTGTATTTAGTTTTTTTCTGTCTTGTAGCTGTCTTGTAGCTGTCAACATTTCGTAGTAGACACAGTCAGCATTTACAAATCAATGAGAAAAAGCCATAGTCAGTCTCTTGTAATTAGCTATCATAATAGAATACTTCTTGGTCGATGTGACAATAGAGCTTATACCTTTTCCAAGGAATATGCGTGTTTATGTTGTTGCTGTTGTTGTCGTAGATATACATTAAGAGGTGCATAGAGCGCCAGTTTCAGGTGGATACAGGTCGATGTCGCAAGGGCCTAACCATTCCAAAAGCAAACGTCATCCAGCCATTTCAAGATACCAGTTCAAGCGAGCCTGTTTATAGAGGAATAAGAGAGCCACGTGGCAGAAATACAGTTAGTATTAGTGCTGAGACTGCTAGTGTAGTGTAGAAATTGTAGTGACGTGGAAATGCTTTGTAAAAGGTCTGGAGATTTGCGGAATACTGAAGCTTAGTATCTGTGTAGTTTATGAGCTGTGTAGATCAGCAGCTTTATCAGCCTGGTGGGCTTGAACCTCAGTAGCAGATCTATTTCGTTAATGATATAGACAGATAGAATCATAATAATAACAGCAACATTTCAATGGAAAATGTTATTTTCCCATTACTTATTACAATTTCGTACCAAGTCGTCCGCAAGGGATATTTATAAAGCTCCCCCGGGTCAAAAGCCGAGGAAGTTGTATCAACTTCTTTCTAGCAACCTAGCAATTGGTTAAACCTAGTGATAATTTATTGTATCAATTGGTCAATGCCTAGAGATTTATTTATATTTTTGGATAAACAACTTGCATGGCTTCAAAAAGTTGATTAAATTTAGGAAACTTCTATTTTTGCTGCGTTGACTCCTGAAATTAAGCTTTTAGTACCCAAGAGAGGAAACGCAGGGTGAATTATCATTCCACATGCCTTTTTCCCGTGCAAGGTTTGATTTGTCTTCAAGGCTACGTATTAAGCTTTGTGCCATCACGTCCCTACTGGTAAGCTGATACTTGATAGTCAAATACTGGATATTTAACAAAAGAAATGGGGGAACTTAGTAGATATGCTAAAAAGTTCTGACGGCTATTAACGTTGTTTAAGAAATGTTGTTGCTTGTATCAAGTCTCTTGTTTTGAAGTTAGGTTAGATCATGAGACTCTGTTTAGTTGAGCTTAATTTTCCAATAGTGTAGTTATTCGACTGAATCATGTTAGTCTTGATACGAATATTTAGACAGCTGTTGCATTCATCTTTACACTGATCTTCAAATGCCTACTTTCGCACGGTAATTATTTATCGTTTGCATCTTATCTTCAATGCAAAGTAAACCACAATCCTAACGTTTTGGAAAATGTCCTCTAAATATTTTTGTTTTTTTTGACAGATGCGTTTCAGGCCACTTCCAATAGCAGGTGCCTACCCTGACGCAGAAATGCCGTATTTCGGTAAAAATGACATGAATCACGAAAAAATGATCGAAAAACGAGCACGAGCAAGAAAATTATTCGAAGATCAACTTGGAGCTGCAGCTGAAAAGAAAAGAAATGCCATCTTAAACGATCTGCGAACGCAAAAAGAGGAATCCCTAATGCTTACAAGAGCGAAAACAGAGTACGTTGGTTTTTGTTTTTTAAGCACTTGGTGCATTGAGTCTGGTGTCTCGTCTAACAGTCACTGTGATAACCGTTTATGTGTTTCCCGGACTTTTAAATGCAGTAACAAATTTACAAAGCTTTTTGCGAAACCTTTTTAAACATGGCCTTGGATATTCGGTTGGAGAAATCTGCCAAAATGTTAGTAATTATAGGGTGGAAGACAGGGATTTATTCAAGAATTTTACTTAGGAACGATTGCTGCCAGGTGGCAAAACAGAATTTCGTGGCAAGCCTCTAAAGATTATTTGGGGTCACGCCCTTTAGATTCCCTCTAAAGATTACGTGGTCATTTACAAAAGACCTTGTATAAAGCGATTCATGGCTATATCCATAAGAAATGAGCATGTTTTAGGTGTAGCATTGTAGCAAAAAAATTGTGTGTGTACACAGTATAAATCATGAACTGTATTAGGAAACGAGGCGAAAAAGTTGCCCATTGCGACTGCATGAAACACTGTGTTGCAATTTAGAGCCGCCCTTTGCTAGGCAATAGACGGTAAACTGTATATGGTTTATAACTGAGCTTTGAGTGCAAATTTGGTTGTCTTTTAGCTTACTCGATGAAACAATCAATAGAAACCGGGAACGAGTGAAAATTCGCCGTGATCTTGAGGACACCTGGCTACATGCTGCAAAGACCAAGCACGTACGGGAGGCGGATGACAGGGTTCGTGCACAGAGCCCTGGATGCTTGCTACATGAACAATGTGATAAGTACCGTAGATGCAAAGAATGCAAGCGTAAAATGCCCAATTGCGGAGAGTCAAATGTTTGGTGCGAGTCACGATACCTCTCCGGCTCCAGGATAATGGTTTAGAAGACGGGAAAACTGTAAAGGGCTCAACAATAAAGAGTTTTTGTATAAAGATTTGGCTCATCAAAATGAAAATAAATGTTATAACTGTGATTTTAGCGATTTTGTGAAACATTTAGGAATTCATATCGGAATTTAACCAAGGGTGTATAAAAATAATTTACCATGTTGTTGTTTGTTAAAAATTTCATCAGCATCTAATCTTGAGAAAACTAGGGTTTGATGACTGGATCTGTTTTGTGTTAAAACTCCGGCTTTTCTGTCCTTTCCCTCTTTCCTTCTCCTCTCTTTCCTTATCCTCTGTCCTTCCCCTCTTCCCTCCTCTTATTTCCTTCCCCTCTTTCCTTCCCCTCTGTCCTTCCCCTCTGTCCTACCCCTCTGTCCTTCCCCTCCTTTCTTCCCCCTTTCCTTATCCTCTGTCCGTCACCTCTTTCCTCCCTTTATTTCCTTCCCTCTTTCCTTTTCCAGTTTTCTTTCCATTTTCCTGCCTTCTTTCCTTCCCCTCTGCCTCTTCCACCACTCTTTTTTGCCATCGCATCTAGCCTGGGACTAGGCTCAGGGCGAAATGATCTCGAGCTACACCAAATGGCCTATACTGACGACTAGCGAGGCTCCGGTACCCAGAGTACCTGTTTTCTAAATCCACGTCGTTTCTTTAGTCCAGACACGGTCACTCGTTTTACTGTGGGGCCAATTTTACAACGTTTTGCATATTGCTGGGGTGTGTCGGCTCAGGAAGGACTGACTTCAAGTAAGTGGAAGGACTTTTAGCATCAAATATTGTCAAAGCGTCAATATTGTCAAATATGATACCTTTGACCTTGGCTGGACCAAAATTGCAAAAAAGTATACTCTTTGTCTAGATTAGAAGTCCGAGAAAGTATACTCTTGCTCCCGGCACATCTCTAGGAACATTTACTATGAAAGAACCCCTCCCCCCTTGCTCTTGGAAAAAATGGAGAAAATGGGAGAAAAAATGTAACGAGTAGTGTTCGCAGAAACCAATGGTAAAATAATTAAAAAGGCAAAACATTGATTATCGATAACTTTAATAGGAAGCAAAACCACAAAACCACAGAACCACAAAACCACAGAATAGAATTCCTTTCTCTATTCTGCGACAAAACTATGGCAACGAGATAATTTGCGGGCTTCCCGCAGCTTTCAAATAGAAAACGCGCCAACAGAGATATTTCCCTCGAGAGAAAACGCGTTTACCCACAGTAAACGTAAATAAGAGGTGTCTGCAGGGTTAGAGCCTTTCCTGCACAGGTGAAGTTCTGCAAGTGGCTAGTGAACCCAAAACACGTAGAAATGGCAACTATTAAAGCAGTTTGCATGCTTGTTGGAGAAAAAGTGAAAGGATCCATCACACTTGAACAAAAGGTATTTTTTTACGCCATAAAGCTCTTGCTGAAGTGTACTTTCAACTGTCAAGTTTTCAGTATTCAAGGAATATTCTGCAAGTTTAATTTTTGCAGACGTATGATTTCTGTAACAGAAAGATTATCTTATATCCAAGAAAACATCTGAAAGTAAAATTGTATCCACATTTTGATATCCTTTCCACACCGCAATTAGCACAGGCTTGTGGCCCCTAATTTCACCAACACGTGGCCTAGTTAGTTGTAGTCTGTGTGTATGTACAGAGTTTGTTTTTGCGGAGTTTTAGACATTTTTGGTGGAAGGACAGAAGTCATTTTTTGGTTGTTATGAAAAGGGCAATAAGGCAAAGATAATACGACCCTGCTTGTCAGGTCTTTCCTAGGCAATGAATTGTTGGGGTCATTACTGAACAGTGAATTAACGCCAGGAATGTGGGAATGGCCAAGTGGCAAGGATGGAAGCTTCAGGACTAGGACATTTGCAAATTATTTGCAAAATCTAATTCCTTTCATATCTGATATTTAAAATTTTGCTTATTTACATCTTCTGTGGTATCTTTCACCTGACATGAACTATTGCCAAACAGCCTAATATAATAAGTTCAAGTTTGGTAGAAAATTGCTGAACTGCATATCAGACATTTCTAGCACACAAAAATTACATTTTTGGATAGCTAAAAACCTTTATTGAGGTAATAGACTGGTACACAACTGCAACATTATAAGGGCTGTCAAACTTTTAAAATCTGATGCTAGATCAGATTTTGATGTAGATTCCGAATTTTGCTGATTGAAATCTCAAACAAAAGTTCAATTTATGATGATGTCATGAAATGTCAACTTGCAGCAAGTTATATAATGTTAACTTGCAGCTACCTTACACTTTGAGCTAACACCAACAACCTATAGATTTTTAAATAAAGGACACCAAGACTTTCCGAATGACATATAGCAAGTTAATGTTTAGCGACTTTTCAATTTTTGTGATGACATCATCATCTCAGATTATACATCATGTTTGATTGAGAAGTACAAATAATGATAGAATTTATAGTCGAAATTTCATTGAAAAGGGGGTCATTCCATATCAAAGAGGGACAGCCATGTCACCCATCCCTTCAGAATTTGCTGATTTTTTGTGTAAATATGGGTAAATATGGAATAAACACAAATTGAAAATTTCAAGTGAATATCTGAAATATTTCCAAAAATAGAAACATTTGAAATTTTATGTTTTTCGTCCCAATTTTTCGAGATCCGCCATTTTGAATTTAAAACATTTTTTGAACAACCTGAACTGCTATTAAGCATTGGATTCAGGATAGAAAAATTACCAAATCTGAGTAAATTGCACATGCAGATTCCAAAAATGAACTTAAAAACAGATTTTACAAAAGAATTAAAGACCTACTGTGATAGATAATTAGACATATAGTTGCCATGGCAACAAAAGCTAGGGACATTTGTGTGAAAATCTCAATGTTGGCAAAATGTGACAAGTTTCAAATTTTGCCAACTCTGAGACCAGTCTTAACACTGATTCTCAGCAAAAAATTGAAGAGGTTATATTCTCCTTCTTTGAACAAAATCTATCTAAAATATCAAGATTTCAAGGAATCAGCCTTGTTGAAGCTGCTCATCATCGAACTCCAGATTATAAAAAAAACAGTAACAGATAAAAATTATATGTATTAATTGCTGTTTTTGTCAAAATCTTACCATTTCATTAACATAAACTTGCTAAAAGTATATACAATATGTCACTATATATGTCCTGAAGTGGCAAATGGATCACTTCTTTTCAATATTTCTGATACATGATTCAATGTTGTTTGCTGTAGGCAATATTGTCGCCCAGAGGCAGTTGATGTTATAGGGGCATCAACAACGCAAATAACTTTTGAAATTGGAACCCAGCATGTATCAGCTCTTCTTGGCCATGAGAAAGATCGTGCTGGGAAGTGAGGATGCATGAAACTCACAAGAACCTCACTATTATCATTATCGGCTTGAGAAATCATGCCCAACCAAAGCTGATCATCATATCTGCACACGATGAAGCTGCCCGAGTAAAATATTTCTTTCCTAATGGTAGGCTCATCAGTGAAAGAAAATGTGAAGTCGAACTCTTTATTTTCTGAAACTCGCTTTGCTCCAATTTTAGTCATAGATATTGGAACAAACTGATGGTATCCCCTTGTGCCAGGAACTGTTCTTGCAAGCTGAAACCTTGACTTTAATTCTTCTCTTAGGTTACTGATATCATTGCTTGAGAGAAATTCAAAGTGAATACCCTTGATATCAGCTTTGCAAAAATAAACCATTTCATGGACTGACAAAATTTGGTTTTGCATTGGTCGTTGGAGACTTGCTTTTGCCACAAGCCTTTTCACCGTACCGCCAATTCCATCACATGGAGATTTGCCGTGGCTAGTGGCAAAAAAGTTCCACTGGCATTTGATACCAAAATCTTCCTGATGGTGGCAAAGGTTCACGAAATTCTTACAATTCTTGTATTGCCCTGCACAGCCATCAGAAAAATAATGGATCAGCTTTATGCCAGGGGAGATTTTCTCCTTTATGAAATGTACTGTTTCTTGTAAAATCTTGTAGACCATGCTAACGTCATGGTCAAGGTCATCCGAGAGGAAACATATTGATTCGGAAACCAGTGAAGCTGGTTCTGTAAATTTGTGATAGATTACCACTGGATGTAAAGTACATTGCCTTTGATTCCAATGGTAACCTTGAGATTCGTCCTGAACAACAAATTTGAAGTTCTCTGAAAAATCCCCAAGTACTATTACCTCTTCCTGCTTGATCTCTTCCTTAAGAGTCCTCAGGTAATTTGCCTGTGACTTAGCGACAAAAGAATGTGTTGTTATGTTGTCGAGTTGTCCACACAAAATGTCAATGAACTCTTCCACAGATGCAGTTTGGGTGAGCAACTCTGACCTATCTGCTGTTATCCACTGTTTAAAACTGATTGCTTCTTCCAGAATTTCGTTCTCTCTGTCTGACTCATCACCACTTTCTTTTTCCTCTGAAGACAGTTCTTCTTTATTTACAAATATTTCCAACAAAGATTCTTTGACATTATCGATTCCAGGACACTTAGAGCACCGGTGTATCATGCACTGTTTTGAATCTGAGTTGCAGACAATCATATTTATGAGGTCCTTGTATTGATTTGTCATATAAGCAGAGTCTAACAAAAGTTTAACGTTCTGGTGTAATGTGCAAACACATACAGAATGGGTTCCTTTTGGGCCAACTGGAACACACCATTTCGGCCTTAGACTGGCAAACTTGGAAAAGCCAATGTTGCAAAGAGGCTGCTGTTCTCTGAAAGCAGTATAAAGCTCTCGAATGTTGCATAGAATAAGGCGTTTTGACATATGTTGTCTTTTCCCGATGCTGACTGAGTCCTTTTTTCCTGGTAGCTGTCGCGTGAACTCGTCATCACAATAGAACGATATCACCAAATCTATGATTTCCTTCTTCAACGTTTTACCTCTTATTTCTTCTGGCATTGCTATGATTCCCTTTTCTTTCTTGAGAAGCCTTGCTTTCTGAATAGTTGCCTTGGACACCTTAAACTCTTGAGCTGCCTTCCTGAGGGTCCAAGAATTTGGAGTTAAAGTTAAAATTTGGATTCTTTGGCGCCTATTCGCGACTTTCAACTTCTCTTGCATTAGATGTATTAAGTGATCAAGATCCTGAACTTTGAGTTTGATTTCAGTAGTTTTAGCATCTTCTGTGTCATCTGGCGCTAAATCCTCTTCATCAACATCAAGCACTGTTGCTACTTTCTTTAAAAGAGATTCGTGAGCTTGGTTAATCTTTCTCTTCCCATGAGAAACAACTGAATGTTTTGGAACAGCGTGCAGCTTCAATGGGGAAACATCCAATTCATGAAGTGTTGCATCTAGTGAATCTTTGCCAGAAGAACATGATACCTCTTTATCAAAATCTTCCTCAAACGCTTCATCGGGTTCAGCTGCATGGATAGGATCGTTCTTTGTCTCATTCATTCGAATTGTACAAGAGGGGCAAAGCTTTTGGCCAGGAACGACATCAAATCCTCTGGTTACCAAATCCTTTGCATTTGACAATTTGATCTCCTTGAGACCACCTGTAATCCAAGGCAACAAACACCATTAACAACTTAGTTAGCTTCAGTTCAGAAAAAGAAGAAGAAATCTTCAAATGATCAGCAAGATTGGTCTTCATATGAATGAGGCAGTGGAATACACCCTGTTTATTTGGTTGAATTTTTTGTACCTAGACTTGATATTAACCACTATTACAATCAAACTTTATAGGATTGCTCAGAGGGCTGGTCCCCCTAATGCCTGCTTTAAAAAACCTTTAAAAAACTGAAAAAGTGGATTGGAGTCAGTTTATAGAAATTATGGCAAATTTCTGCAAAAATTAAAAGTTGTTATGCTTTGAAACTTGCTACTTTGTAATGAATTTAAGAATGCTTGGTACAAACCTTTTGCTGCCTTCTTATGTATCTGGAAAGGATTGCAGCAAGTTTTTTGCGCAAGAGAGTACCTTTTGATTAGCAGCTGCTCGTGATGCAAACAGATATCAGCATCTTTGTTAATCAACGACAACCCAGACCTCCAAAATATCAGTTCTCTTAAATCACAATCGATTGAATCCAGCCTTTTACTTCCAACCTTTCTCGAAAACGTGAGCTTGTGACATGGGTCACCCATTTTCTTTCCTACAGAACACATTTCTGCTTAGGGGTTCTTCGGAAAAGAGAATACTTTGCTGGTAGGGTACACCCTTTTATATAACGCATAAGACTAAGCTAAGTGAAAAGGAAATTCCACTTCTATTCAAGCATTTCCTGTTACGAAACATGGGCAATTGAAAAAGAGATACTTAATAGCAGGAAACGACACCTCAAAGAATTAAACAAAAATAGCTATTAACACCTGTGCCTAATTGAAATGACAACAATATGACATATAAAACCAATATCGATTTCCTTTTGTATGCGACTAAATGACTTACAATAGATGTTTTCACACACCTATTCAAAAGAAATAAAAGGGGATATAATTACTACATTAGAGTGCCCACACATAAGAAAACAACCCATTCATTTAACGATAACAAATGCAGTTGTCTTTCTGTTACTCGCTAGAATTTTCTTTTAAAGAGCTTGACACGTTTTTCGAAAAAATGGCAGTTTATAAAAAACGTGCTAGTGAAGGTCTCAAATTTTTAAGAATCTTTACCTAAAGTTACAACATTGCAAAGGCTTTCCTTTCTGCTTTTTTCCTTAACTCAAAGTTGACTGAAAAAACTTATTCTCAAAATCATCTGCACACAAGTTACTTTATTTGTTACTGTTACTGTTACTGTTTTTTTTATAATCTGGAGTTCGATGATGAGCAGCTTCAACAAGGCTGATTCCTTGAAATCTTGATATTTTAGATAGGTTTTGTTCAAAGAAGGAGAATATAACCTCTTCAATTTTTTGCTGAGAATCAGTGTTAAGACTGGTCTCAGAGTTGGCAAAATTTGAAACTTGTCACATTTTGCCAACATTGAGATTTTCACACAAATGTCCCTAGCTTTTGTTGCCATGGCAACTATATGTCTAATTATCTATCACAGTAGGTCTTTAATTCTTTTGTAAAATCTGTTTTTAAGTTCATTTTTGGAATCTGCATGTGCAATTTACTCAGATTTGGTAATTTTTCTATCCTGAATCCAATGCTTAATAGCAGTTCAGGTTGTTCAAAAAATGTTTTAAATTCAAAATGGCGGATCTCGAAAAATTGGGACGAAAAACATAAAATTTCAAATGTTTCTATTTTTGGAAATATTTCAGATATTCACTTGAAATTTTCAATTTGTGTTTATTCCATATTTACCCATATTTACACAAAAAATCAGCCAATTCTGAGGGGATGGGTGACAAAGTTGCTTATTTTGTCCCTCTTTGACATGGAATGACCCAAGGGTAACCAGTATCACTAACAAAGTGCTTGGAAATTCTGGCCATTTTTGGCAATCTTAATTGTCCAGCTTTTGATACACCATCCTAGCAAATGCTTTTGTCAGGTTGTCATCCCACAAACCTGCTACTTCCAGCGTTTTTGCTACAAACAAGCATGGATTTAAGCCTGATTTGTAAACAACTTGGTGTTTTTCAATTCTATGGAACCCAATCCTAGAGCCAAATTTATTCTTCAGTCTATCCTTCAATTGGTAAGAATGGTTTATGAAAGGTTCTGATGATGCCTCTTCACACATTTCTTTCATATCTGTCATCAACTCTTTCATGATGTACGCGTCTTCATTTAAGATAACCTCAGGTTCAAGCAACTGCATGAAATTATCCAATATATTAGCTTCTTTCAGGGCTAACTCTGGCATTACCCGCTCCTCTTCCAAGCTTCTTCTTGGTGTTTTGTGCGGTGCAAAAGAGGAGTACATAACATTTTTTATGATAGAAAATATATATTGCAAAAATGTCATGTATGTGTCCACTATCAAATAATCTCAAACGCTTGGCTGCCTCAAATTGAGGATGACCCTCCTTGCACACAAGGCATTCCAGAAGTTTTTAGCTGATTTTTCTTCAGAAAATCGACCTAAACCACCCTTGTTGTTTATTGTATCAATCTATATGTCTTGATCTGTGATTGGCATTAGAAAGGCCCTTTGCAACCATATCTCCCCCTTTGCAACCAGCTTTGTGGAAAATGTAAGAACTAAATTTGCATCTGCCTGCTGGATCTGAATTCAGTCTTAAATACACATGAGAAATCTCATAGAAAGTGTCTTCAGCTATTGGAATCTGGATCTTTGACCATCTAAGAATTCAATGTATGAGCATGTTAAATGTACATATGAAAGAATACTCAGTCGCCATATTTCTTTTGCAATTTTCTAATTGTGCAGTCTGGTAGTATAAAGAAAAAAGCACCTTCCTCTGCAGATTGGGTTGTTAATGGAATGGCTGCAATCAGGTCAATAACCCCCCAAAAAATGGAGGGAGTCTGCTAATGCTTTGCTGGAATTTTGCTTGCCACCAAAATCCTCATCAGCCCCAAGTCTTATTGTTATCATGGAAACATACTGTAACGACAGAATCAAGTAAGTGACCCAAAGCCGGCATGGTAAGTCAGGTAGAAATGCCACTCATCTATACAGAGTTTTTGAAGACCTGGAAAATTGAAAGACATAGAATCGAAGCACTAGAAAGTTGCAACCACAATGAAGTAGACACAAGGATTGTGCTGCATGCACCAAAGTAGGAAAAACCTGTCATTGTTGTAGCTAATGACACATTTATAAATCCTTTTTGTATATGCACACAACATCGTCAATCCACAAAATATTTGTTTTAGTAACTGATTTTTACTTTGGCTCATTCTTCAGATGTTGACATACTGGAATAATCCTCGAAAAAATATATAATACAGTACAGAAGGTGTTAATAACATGTGAGGTTATACAAAAGGTGAATTAGAGGCGGTACATGAAGGGATTTGGGTGTTACATAATAGTGTTTTGTTTCTATAGTGGCAAGAAGATGCGAGTTTGTTTCGTTTGTTGAGTGTTGATAACTTGGGGTGGCAGATGATGAGGGTCTTTTCTTTAAGGCGAAGGCTGCATTTTTTGTTTGAGCTGCTGTAGGAGGGATTTTTTGAAAGGATGCGCCAGGAAATTGAGTGATTGATGTTATTTTCTTTTAGGGTCCAGATGTATTTACTGAGTTCTGTGGAGTTTCTGTGTTTTGTGTGACGGAAAGATGCGGTGTGATTTCTGTATCTTGTTTTGAATTTGTTTTCTTGTAAGCCCGACATATGTTTCTGTAGTGTCATTGTCTCTGCGTGTGACGGGGGCTTGGTAAATGACCAATGATTGTAGGCAGTTCCTTTTGAGTGGACATGTATTTGTTTGTCGGCAGTTGCATGTTTTGTTGACATTGGTGTTTTCCAGGGCGGTGTTGATGTCGTGTGACTTTAGGATGCGTTTGTTGTGACTGTCAATGGCTTGCTTGACTTGCTTGCTTGATATATAGATATACATATATATATTGTTGGCTTAAGCTCAAAATATACGGTAGGAGGAGTGTAAAACGTGTTGCGATTGAGATTTTATGACATCATCAAAAATGGATTTTCTTTTAAGATTTCAATTGTAATAGCAAAATTTGGAATCTGTATTAAAATCTAATCTAGAACCAGCTTCTTAAAGTTTGACAGCCCTTAGAATTAGATTGTGACAGTCATGTACAGTCTATAATATATCTGATCTTTGTGGAATAAGGACACATTGCCAATTCTTAAGTGTGCCTCAAAACATTGATCAATGCAGACGCTTAAAAAACCATCCAGTACAAAAATTGAATGATGCTTTATTTAACGTGTTTTAGGGAGATGAACCAGTTCACATCACTGGTGAAGTCACTGGCTTAGAAAAAGGGGAACATGGCTTTCATATTCATGAATTTGGAGACTATACTAATGGGTGCACCAGCACAGGAAGCCATTTCAACCCATTTGGGAAAAAGCATGGTGCATCAGAAGATGAAGAGAGGTACGATAAGTACCCTGTTTTTCTCATTTTTCAGTCTTTGTATTATGAAAATAGGCTGCATGCAGGGTCTTAACTACTTTGCGCATGCGATGACGTGCGATGTTGACGTTTTTTTATCGATGGTTTCTCATTCCTGTTGTCAAGGACTATAGGGTGCTGTGTAGAAGAAGACCTCATATTAATCTTGATATTACAAAGGCTGATTTTTGTGTTTCAAAGCCTGCCCCCATCGCCCAAGAAAACTACCCCCATTTTGATCTGCATAATTTGTATATTTACACCTGCATTCTGTTAATATTCTCACCATATAGGAGGTTATTAGTATAGCTAAGCCCCTATTTCAGATCAATTTAGGCATTAACGAATATTGAATTAATTATCAGTCACCAAAACAGAAAATGATTTTGAAATGGTAAATTGCTTAAAGCTAAGTTATAAATGTCACCAAAATAATACTGAACTGAACTGAACTGAACTGAACTTGACCCTTTCTTTGTTTTTCTTCGCATACTTGCAGGCAATTTATGCATGATTTTGGTACGATGGCAGGGAGGAAACATTTTTTCATGCCCTGGTTTTCAGATTCCTTTAAAAAGTTTTAAAACCATTTGTGCTATTGTGAAGTTGATTGGCCCCTTTGTGCTGGAGCTGCCATTAAAATTGCTAAGACTGCTAAGAATATTTTACACACAACATTGCATTTTTCCATCATTTTTCTAGGCTTCTATGACCATCCAATCTTGTCCTGAAAATCAGTCAAGTGCTTCTTTGATGAAATCACATTTTCCTTATATATCTGCCTTTCATTAGAAGTGGCTATTGCCTGATTTTGAGAAACAGCTAAAATATTAGTGAGTCGACACTAAAAGCTCAATTACTAGATGTCTCTTGGAGTCTCTTATGCATTATCACTATGCACACCAGTGGTTAGCACGTGAACTATTTTCTTCAATTTGTGGATCAGTTCTTCCTGCAAAATAATATTTGCTTTTTGTCTCTTGAATGGTAAAACATTTTCACAAATGTTATTCAATTTAATCTTTTCATTGTAACTTGCTCTTAATATATGTTAAAGGATTTCATATCTTGCCATAAAAGAAAACTTTTACTCAAAATTACATCATTCAGACATGTTGGAGACCTGGGAAACATAACAGCTGGAGATGATAACAAGGCAACTGTTGACAAAACTGACAGACTTATTAAGCTCAGCGGCCCCCACTCTGTTATTGGAAGAGCATTCGTGGTATGATATTTTGCTTCTATTATCTTCATTATTATTAGCTACAAGTTTTAAGTTACCAGACATGCTTTCTTTGATTTAGGAGGCTTGTATGTTAAAGTTTTTTTCTAGAAGGGAGCTCCCTCCTGATTAGTTTACCTTGTAGAGACCTTGTCTTTAAGAAATATGTTTAAATGAATTCTTTGAGCCTGGACCCTGGGTTGGTCTCTTGCCTCTTTGGAAGGCTTAGGATAAGGGTTGTGTTATGGGTCTTCACACAGTTATTGCAAAGGACCTGTTTTTGCTGTTTTCTTGCTTTTTTGCGACTGCCATTTGTTATGAATTACATGAATTACTGTTTATTTGTTATGAATTACATCATTTTTATGAAATTTATTCTGTTAGTGCATGATGCAAGATGATGTTTTCTGTATTCTTAGATTTATTTGATGAGTGGTCAGAATATAGTGAATATAGTGGTCAGAAAAAATGCTTTTTCATAAGTGCTTTCACATCAGAAATCTCTTATAATTCTATAGTTACAAGTGAATGTATGATCTGTTAGCCTTATTTTATATAACTCTTTTGCGAGCATAAAAGTTGTTCACGGTCAAGTGTTTGTGAATTGCAATATCCTGCGAGTGTGTAAAAATTTAAATGACAAAACAGATGGTTCCCTATAAGGATAAGAATATTCTTCATTTATAATTATATATATATTTATATATTTATACGATGATTACCTTTTCAAGGTCCACGCTGATGTTGATGATTTAGGAAAAGGTGGTCATGAGCTGAGTCTTACAACTGGTAATGCTGGTGGCAGATTGGCCTGTGGTGTTATTGGAATCGCAAAATAAATGGAAAGCCTGAAAACTTGACATTTTCCGATAAACAATGCTATTAGCTGATGATCTGATTGGTAGTTGTTTTTTATTTTTTTTGTGACATTTTGATGCATACCTCTATAAATACGCTGAAATTGGAGATGAATATACTAGGGACTTATGATATTTGTCTTACTGAATTCAAGCCTCTTTGATCAAATCACCAAATTCTAACCGTAGACCAGATTTTTAGGTTATATGTTTGAATGAAAGATTGTTCAACTGAAATGCAAGGAACAGGGGAAACAATACTACACTTCAAAGGAAGATATGTTGCAGTGCAGGTAATCGCATGTGCTTGTGTTCACATATGCCTTAAGTGTGCTTTTTGTCACACACACACAGACACACACACAGTACAATGTTTTTACTGACTATTGGTCCTCTGTTGTTTCTTTTAGTTTTTTATTAGTTTTTTTTAAATTGGTTTTTGATGTGTTGTTTTAGAAGCATTTCTGGAGAGCAATAATCACTCTTTAAAAAACTTGTATTATTTTGTTTTCTAGAAACTTTATTGAGAATTCAGTGAAATGTCTTTGGTTCATAAAAATATCATAGCTTTTTCAAACAGTTAGGCACCCCTGAAGGTTATTCTCATGAAGATATATCATATAGAAAATTTTTTTAGATCTTGATTAAAATTGCAAAGGCTATCAGATGTTTATAAAAGTTGTAAGGTCTCATTTAATGGATGGCATATCATCACTGTTATTGAATTTTCAAGGCATGGGATTTCCAGCACGGCAACTAATTTCATAATACCAGGCCTGTGTTCCCAATAATCGATTACTCTGTGTGTTAAGGTTATGGCACTGCATTTTGTACTAATGAAAGTGATTGTAAGAAATAAAATTCCATAAAAGTTTGTTTTTGTTAACTATGATTTGAAGCTAGGTAATCTCCTGAAAAGATAGTGCCTGTTAATGTTATGATAGAAGCAAGTATCGCCGAGACCCTTTAAGTTTTTATGGTTTCTGGTTAGAATTGGTAATATTTTTAATTACAATAAATCTTCCATATTGTAGACAACTATTGCAGGAAGTTGCTCTTTGGAATTGAATTATTTTCTGTCTGTTTGGTGGTTATCATTATTTCGAAATTTTTTTATCCTGGTGTCAAGCTTTTTTCTTGAAATAATGGTTATTCTAATTTAACATTCCCATATGCATAGTAGATGTCAGAATATTTTAAAACCAGTTTTGTTAAAGCCTTTTTAGCAGGGTCTAAGTTCAATTTTTAACTCTCCTGTCACCAGACTTTTATAGATGTACGAGGAAAAGTATGAAATTTTAGTGCAGTTAAACTGGGCAATCGAAATTTGACAGTGGAAAATGAAAGCAATTGAATCACATTTCGAAGTTGTTGCCCTTAGTTACCTTAAAAAACAAAATTTATGCCTAAAACTATAATGGATCTAATTTCACAAAGTAAAATCGGCAAAAAATCTGGAGACTGGCAGAAATTCTCAGAAACGGAAGAATGCTGGCCAAAACAGGGAGTTGTTATATTTGACATGAATTTTGTCTCAAACTCAAAGTGAAATAATGACCACCTTCTTTACTTATTAATTTAAAATATTGCTTTTCTTTTAAAGAAAAGGCGTAAATATGTTATTGACCCAACGGTATGGTAGAAAATGTTTGCGATTTGAGTCCACGGTATATTTAGTAATGTATGCAATGACGTCAGAATATAAAATGTACCCGCCATAACAGTTGCCTCGATTTCAGTGTTTGTTCACTGAGCTTCTTGTTGAGTACTCTGAGTGTGTGTAGGATTGTTGCGAAGTTAGCAAGATGGCATCAAGTAAAGTTTATGTTGGAGGTCTGCCATGGAGATGCAGTGCTGATGATTTGAGACAAGTATGTTCAAAGTTTGGTGTAGTGGAAGATGGTATGTGCAGCGTTCCTTTTTTGTTTGCAAACGAACATTTCATAAAAGTAACAAAGCAGTACCTGTTGATTTGGCTTTAGGCCTTCCTGCGTTTTAGATTAATAGAAAACGAAAGGTAAATCGACCAACCTCAAGGAATGAAAAGATGAATAGATTTTGTATTAGGTGTTTTCAGTAAACATTAATGTAACTGTGAAAGTCGTTGATTTTTTCATGAAGTAATAGGATCTCTCAGCAATTCTGTGACAGGTTGCAAATATCCATAGACACGTGCTTTTATCAGTTATCGCTTGAATGTGTTATCTCTCTTTTGGAATGTTATGTAAACAGAAAGATATGATTGTCGAATTTACAACTTATTTAAGACTTTTGAGAAGCTCGTATCTAACATGAAATGGAAAGGAATAACCTAAGACGACATTTCTAATGATTATCTCTGAGTTGTTATTTTATCAAATTTAAAACAAAACTGATTTACCTGTCAAAGGTCTCCTGCATACCTGTGCGTCAAGCAGCTACAACGGATTGATTTGTTAATCGGCTTTTTATATCGTTATTTAATGCGAACTATATACGACTTTTTCTTTTACCGTCCATCTTTTTTGTTGGCAAAAAATACCTATCGATCAATTTAAGATCTTTCATGAAAGCGATTGTTAATGATTTGCGGATAATGTCGGATTACAGTGAAACGAATTAGTTAGTCTTGAGCTTTAAAGTAAGCACAGTTAAAGTCATCAACTTGAAAATTTAGAAATGATTGATTATGCAGCAAAATACTTAAATACCTAATTATATAATTTAATTAACTCTAAGCAGAGAACAAAGCAAACTTGCAAAATGAACAGTAAGTTAATATATCCAGTCTGCAGAGCATGGCAGTTCTGTGGAAAATGTGTAGTTAAATGTACAATCTCTAAGACATCAACTTTTGTTCACCTTTTATGAACTAAAAAATTAAAAGGGTTAATCAAATCAATCAAGCTAAATCTATTTTCAACTTGTCAAAAGTTATGTGAAGATAAGGTAAAGAAGTCAACCCTCTTTTCTAAAGAATGGCTCAGCAATGCTGTCATTTTTTAGTCTTTTTTTAGAATTTTGATAGGTTTTGACAATAGTGACCAGTCCAAAGCAAAGAAATTCAGATCTTATGTAGAAAAATTACAACATATTATCAACTGATTTGAAACCAGGCCTGACTGTTTGAGACAGTGGTCATCTGCATTTACCTTGTACAATTTTTTGGCTTGTACCCAAAACGATTTCTTTCATTGATAAGTTACACACTTTGTCTCTTGTTTTGTAACAAGCAATATTTTCAGGGTTGTGTGAGAATCAGTCAGGCTATTGTATGACTGAATTTTAGCCACTTTAGATTGAGCTTTTTTTGCTCATAAGGATAATATGTATCTTCCAAGTCACATAAAACATTATATACTTTCTCTTTGGAGATTATTATGGGATATTGGTAGAATTTTTTAAGTTAATCTTTCAAAATATTACAAGTTAACCTTTCTATTGAATCTGTGCAGCATCTAACTGGGAGATGTACCTGACTAGACAATAGGGAATTTATGTCAGTTTCAGCTTGATTCAGGAAATTTACAGGCCTTTAACTTTTTGCATTCTATTGTTTAGGTTGATAGTTGTGCATCTTTCAGGCCATTCCAGGAATAAGTTTGCAGGTGTTTAGTGGATTGCACTCCTTGTCAAATCAAAGACTGTTATAGGATGCTATTTGTATTTTAGCATGAAGAAGTATTTTTGAAGTACTTGAACATTTTTGACATTTTTAAATTTTATTCATTTTCTTGCGTAAGGGTAAACATTTTTGAATGCACAAAAATTGAGTTCTTTGTTATGCTATCAAAAGTGGACATCCACAAAATAAAGGTTTTTGAAAGTGCAGTGGATCAAGGTGAAACTACAAAATGAGGGTTTTTTAAAATGCTCCAAACAAATTTACAAAAAACAAAAGCAATGTGAATTGTAAAACCATAAAATGGGCATTTTTACTTCATTTCTGTGAGCAGTGTTAATGCACAAAATGGGCATGTTTCTTTCTGTAGACAGAAAAAGTGGAAACAGAGCTTTGTGAAAGAGCTATGTTCCTGATTAGATGATACCCTTTTCATTCCATACCAATCGGCTTCATACTGGACCAGCCTTCAATTTACAAGAAAACTGTCAAATCTGATATGCTCATGCCGTTTTAACATTTTCAAATGACAATGCTCTAAATGTGGGATAAAACCAATCTTATACATCTCTTTGCTCCTGTAAATAATTTAATCTGATTTAAAATGAAAGCGCTGTTGTACGAAGATTACAGGCAAACTCCCTAAGCATTCAGGTGAACTACAGCGTTCTTATGTAAACAGAGCCACAAAAATGAAAAGGGTAACATGTAAACTGGCAATGTTTCGTGGTAGATTGGGAGGCTTAAACTATATGCAATGAAAACATTATTGTTCAATCACTGCCTAAGAATGTTTCCTGTAAAGGTGTAGACTCATTGCCTTGATAAGGTGTGCCATTAACTGTACATCTTGCAGGAATGAGAGGGGTGCCAAGGTATGCACATGCAATCACACACCTTTCCAAGGATGGATTATTGATCTCTGTCAATTATTATGGTTTTTGCTGTAGCAACCAATTTCTTGCACAGCACCAAATATTATTGTTACCTAATTTTGTTGGTGTTCATTTTGTGTAATAAATAAATTTATTTTATTAACAGCATTTATTGTAATGGACAAAACTGGGGCTGCTCCAAGATCAAAGGGGTTTGGCTTTGTCACATTTTCTGATGCCAATGATGCTGCTACTTGTCTTAGAAGCTTAAATGGATCTGTAAGTACTCTTTTATTTTACTTTTATTTTTTTAAAGGTGACTCAAGTTTTGATAAGGTTGATTTTGACGAGCGGGACTGATTGGGCAACCTTTGCAGTCATGTGGTTGGGTTTTTTATATGTCTATCTGGACCCACAACTTGCTGTATATACACTTATGTTCAAAAGGTATCATGACAACTTCATTCATGACAATTTCTAAGACATTTCATGCAATAAATTTTTAAAAAAATTTAAAAATCTCTTATCATTAAATCATAAGCCAGCTATTTTCATGAAATTTTTGTTGATGATGTTTTGAAGCCTTTTATGTAACAATCGGCCTTAAAAAATTCTTAGACTTAAACATAAACATGGGAGTTTTTAAAATTCAAGAACTAAGGTATGAGTAACGCTTGCAAATTTCTTTAAAGGTGAAATTAGCATGAATATTAGTCTTGAAATTGCATCAATTCTTTGCTTCAAAAGAGTGCAGCTTTTGTGGTGTGGAAATTTTTTTTGTACAAGTACAGTAAGAAAATAACCTAGGGTTGGCAGGCCGAAGAAGTTTAGGATGCCAAAGTCTTTTCTGAGTGAACTGCAAATTAATAGGTTTGAATTCTTACCGGACATTGTAATGTCATGTAAAAAGAAGCATATTAAGGAACATAAGCAGAAACATAGCTATAAAATCATAAAAATACAAAGATTATGTTCTCTCATAGCAAAAGTTAATTGCACCTATGAGTACAGTGTCTTCTCCTTTGTTTTACGCTGTTTCAAAATTAGCTTGAGTAAATTGAACAATTTGATAAAGTTTTAATGTTTTCATTGATTCAATATATGATTTTTATTTTGAACTTAACAGTTTGATTTTGTAATACTCTTTATAGTTGTAATATTCTTCATGGGTGGAGCAATCGATTCACCATAGAGATATGCAGCAGGAAATTGTTAAATGTATCATCTGATAAGAAAAAAGCGAGAGTAAGAATTTGAAAATATTGCCTGTGAATCTACGGTGTTGTTTTTGATACTTACCTGATTACCTGGATAATGCATTGAACCAAGATTTTATAATACAAAGCAACATATGCAGCTGCCTTTTAAGACCAGCAGGCTTTGACTGATTTCATGACTGTTGCTCTAGATCCCATGTCTAAATTTTGTCAGTCAAATTATCCATTAAAAGGCATGGCTAGTGATAGTATACCTAAATTTCGCAAATCCATACAGATAATTTCAAGCAATGATTTTCTCTAAGTGCAGGCTCTGTCCACCATCTTTTCACCTGACAGCGACCCTTGGAGTATCAGAAATGAAAAACTAATACCTTCCTGTTTTTCAGTCATTCTGTTATCATTGTTTAACAAAGGAAACTTGTGTCACATAGGTCACAAATAACAAAAAAACTAAGGGGTTGTGGTATTAGTTTGGAAGGTAAATATGAATCCAACACATTGTCATATTCCTTTTATTGAAGGTGTCCCAATACCTTTTGACTGCAAGTGTATTTCCAAGCTTAGAGTGTTCATCTATGTTCTGATGTTTTATCTTCTGAAAAGTGTCAGACCAAAAGCTTTATTATATTAATGTTTCAAAATGTTCTTTTGTGAAAGACTTTGTAAGAAATTCACCATTTTACTACAAAAAGATTGTCAAAACTTTTACTTGCTGGTTCATGCAATCTACCAAACTTTTTTTCTTAAAGAAAATTTTATCATGCAGGAATATGGTGGTAGAGTTCTCAAAGTTGGTATGGCTCACAAAGAAACAGGTGGCGGAAACGGGGCAGCCTATGGTAGACAACAAAGAGGATATGGGGCTGGCGCTTATGGTGGTGGTGGCTATGGTAGAGGGAACTATGGCAGTAATTATAATTTCAGTGGTGACTATAGTCAGCTAGGGGCACAAAGTGGTGGATATGGCACCAGTTATGATAACTTTTTACAATCTGATGGTTATTCAGGAAGCTACAGTGGACCTAGCTTCAGCAATGGAAGCTATGACCAGTACGCACAAGATAATGTAGCATATGGTAGTACAAACAGAGGTTTTGGTGGCAATAACCAGTATGGTGGATACAGTAGCTTTGGCTTTGGAGGAGCTGGCTATTAAACCGCTGTCTTTCTGTAAATATTTTTTCAATCAATTTGCATTGGCTAAGATTTTCTGTAGTACCAAGTTGGTTTTCAAAATTCAGGATCTACCAAAATTAATTATTTTGTTTATTGCAAATTACTCTTGATTCGGGAATACTTTGACAATCTTGTACCAGTCCCCAGATTATTTTTGAGCTACTTCATGTATTATTCACTTCAAAGTGTATACAATGAAGCACTCTATAGCAACAAACCAATTGAAAAAATTGTTAGTATTTCCATTCAAGCTGTGAAAGATGCTATTGTAACAGGTTAAGTTTCATTAATGTTAAAACTGATTTTCCGGGAAGATTTTGTTAAAGAGCTGCTTTGGTCTAGAAGCCCCTGTGTTGCTGCTACCAGTCTTTCTGGAAATTCTCATCTTCAAATTTATGTGTTCATGTTTTTCTTGTCAGTACCAAGACACTTCTATTGTCCAACTTTTCTTTAATTTTAGTAATGACCTTATCATGATTTAACTTTGTTTTAGTTAAAAATGAAATCACTATCATAATTCATTTGTTCATATTTTGCCTTTTTATAGTCGTTCAGTTCATCAGAAAATTTGGATCAAGATGTGATTATCTAGAAAAGATGAAAGCAGATTGTTCTAGAACATAGAAATCTTTGTTGCACTCTCAGAACCTTCAGACAAGGATAGTGCTTATTTTAATATGCTTTAATCCGTAGTTGTAGGATGTTGACATGTACAGTTTTAGCACAGAAAATATTGATTGTTTAAATTGTTACTTTTAGCTTTTTCAAAAGCTTTTGATGGGATTGTGCCTGGAATTTAAAAAGTACTTCATCATCTGATAAATGCTTTTTGATAAGGCCTTCTAATTCAAAGGTTCATTTCTTCTCATTTCTGGACTGGCACAATTCCTTCTGTCTGTTGTTTTTAATAATGATGAGCTTGTAGTAGATTGATAGATTGTTTGGTTGGATATGATATGATGTCATTTTACTATTTCCTTGATCGGTTTTGGAACTGCTTGTTTGCATGAAATATGTGTAGTAGATTTTGAAATAAGTTGTAGTTCTCTGGTTACTTCGACATTAGAATAATACTTTCCCCGTTCACCCTAACTGTTGATTTGCTATTTCTTCGTTAATGGTTTTAGCCAAGTAGAAAATAATTTGATTTTTAGGTTCTTGCTAAAAATTACTCCTCGCTCCTTGTTGTATCACATGTTTGTTATTTGGATGACTGACTTATAATCTTTTTACTTAGGTAGTTTTCACATTCCCTGCAATTAACAATGGACTTTGAATTAATCTTTTTACTTAGGTAGTTTTCCCATTCCCTGCAATCAACATTTACTAATTTTTGAGCAAGATCTTTCGACTGGTTAACTCAGCTGTAACACCATTGCAGAAAATATAGTCATATTCTAGAAGAAAAAATATATTGTGACTTCCCTTAAAACTGCCTAGCCAAGGTAGTCTCTTTCACCATACACCTCTTGGCAATCATGTTCAATGTGTTGTATGTCAGTATTTTGTTTTATGTCAGCGATATACTTGTTTTATTTGCTGTTTCGTTGCATTTTGTGGTAGGATATTTAAAATCTGATTGTTGGCTTTGATTTTTATAGCATCGTATAACGATACAGTTTCTATGTTTTTAAACTGCACCAAATAATACCGTCAGAAGCCTTATAAATTACATGTTTGAGATTGTAAATGAATTTTTACAGATGACACTATTAAGCTTTTGTCATATAAGAGAAAGTAATTTGGATGATTTTGTCCAGCTAAAATTCATTATCTCCTCTATTTAACTTTTTACGCTCGCTAGAACTTCTCTATTGTAGACAGATAACACTTTGCGACTCTAACATATTTGCATTATTGGAAATAGAGTTGCGTGATAGCACCCATCCATACAGCCTTCATTTGTGCCTAACATTTAATAACAATCCCCAAACGCTAATTTTATGTAGTTCGTGAATTATTACACGCTCGTGACTCATTTTTATGATGCTGAATTTATTGCTCTGTGATTAATCTGTGTCCTTGTTTTAGAAGACATTTCATGAATAGAAAGTAAATCCAAAATAAGGACGAGATTTTTTACCTTCGATTGCAGTATTATATTTTTACCTCCATAGCAATAGCAGTATCCAAACACATGACACAAATGTAGATACATCACTGTTTTTTACATAGCATACTTTGTTGTTAATGTTGCGAGTCAATCATGCTGAATTGCTTTCTCTTTTTCGTCAAGTCCAAGACGATTTCAACGATGTAAAATTGGCGTTTTAGGTTTATCAAAGACATTGAAATTATATATTAATCCGTCGTTTGATTGTCTGTTTGTTATGATAGCAACGAAATCTGTTACCCATTTGATATAAGCAGTTGATCCAAACCAATATTGCCTAATCTACTACCGTTCCATCAACATTCACTTCAAAGTTGATGTCCCTACTGTTGTGAGAAATTCCCCATCTTTTTAATGGCTCTTTATGCATAACTCTATCATTTCCGATCAACTAACTGCTGTGTATTACAATATTCGAGATTGAATGAACTTTCTATTAAGAAACATGCGGCGTCAATCTCATTTAACATTTTTGCTTGTTTACGATTTTTCTGAGACATTAGACAAGGGCTGTTCCCGGGAGCCTTCCGTATGCAATTTAGCTCGGTTTTGCCAATATGGTTTGGATCAATTTCTAGATTTGGATTTGGAAGTCTCAACTTTGTTAATTGATGTAAGTTTTGTTTCAGTCTTTGCGAGATGTAAATATCGTATCGATGCAAGCATTATGATGACAGTTTTTCTTTTGTTCTTTCATGTCTTATGTTTTGACATAAAATTCTAATTTAAGTTTCTCATAAGCATAACACGAATGCAACCCAGGGGCAATTCACTCCATCGAAATCTCATACACCTTTGGTGGAAATCCTATTGGTTTGTGTAAGAATCCCTTTAAATCCACTTGTTTTATTGGAAGTCTCACACGCTGTTTACAAGAGTGAAATGCCATCGACTGCAACTGGTTACACGCTCCATAATTTTGTCAATTAAACTTAAAAAAACATAGGACCATCATTAAGTGATGATGGGAAGGAATTTTGGCAGGAAATAATTAGGAACGAGACCCCCCCCCCCATTCCGAACCCTTGTTTATCGTTGGCCGTAAGATAATTTGGATTTGGCTCTAAAAAGTAACTCAATGCGCGAAGTCATTTTCTATCAAATATGTTAAAAATAAATCAATTTCTCATTAATTAATCTTATAAAGTCAAAGTTAACAACTGAAATGACCTTGGTTTGTAAAATTCTTTAGATGGCAGGTTAATTTAAACTTCTCTTGATTACTCCTATTTTATACATCACATAATTTATTTGCAAAAGGCAAAAGATTTAATAATGGCTATAAGAAAAGTAATTATCTTAGTTAATTCATAATGTCGAGTTTATCTGGACCGCCAATCGTGCACTTAAAGGTTATTCAGGCATAGAGTGTCTCAGTAGGGTATGTGGAATGGCCGGTTCCCCTCTCCTCTTCCCTGATTTCCTAAGACACAAAATCGCAGCATCAACTTTTACCATTAGAAAAGCAGTCCTGTTCCGTCGATGCCCCCCCTCTTTTCAAAATTGTCATGCTACGTCTCCTGTTATGGACACGTATTGTTTTTGTATCTAGCAACTAAAAACAAATTTTCTATGCAGTCGCACAGAAACGTATTACTGTAAGTAATCTACAGCTTACCTCAATAATTTATTTCTAATTTATGCTGAAAAGGTGTAATTATTCAGGTGGCATGGGGCGAGCAATCCCATAATTCCCACAACAGCGTGTGTTCTGCCTTCTCTGATCCCTTTCAAAGACGCATCTTGACAGAGGCAGTTGTCCTGAAGAGAAAGAATACCAAGTTAATCAAAATGGGAACTGAAGGCCGAAGGATATATGTTGGTGGATTACCATACAAGGCTGATGAGCGAGACCTTAGAGATTTGTGTAATAAATATGGAAGAATTGAAGATGGTGAGTATAATCATTTGGTGTCCGCCCCAACCCAGGGCACAGCTCAAGTCCTTTTTCTCGAACATTTGGTTTTTCTCTTGAAAGCAGTTATTAATAACTTTTGTAAGCCAAGGTTTGCCGATGATCCTAGCTTAATGAGGTTTTGATTGAAATAAAACGCAGGCCTTTTGAGTCATGTAGTGTCGTTTTTATATGACAAGACATAAAAAGGCATGCAACAGCGAATCCTGTTCTCCACCTTGGTACCTCAAATTAATAGGTGACCTTGACTAAATAAACAGGATACATTCTTGATGTATACTTCACAAGCAAGACCAAATATTTTAACAAGGAAGGATTTAGGGTAAAGCATGTTATTTTCCCGGTTGTAGGCCTACTGCTGCTGTATGACAGGTTAAAATTAGGCCTATTTAACTTTTTAAATGCATTTGTAATTAAAGAATTCATATATTGAAAAATTGTTTTCTGCATCTTTCTGTAGATACCTTTTCGGGCTATCTGGGGTAATTTTGGACAACAGTGAATAGTAATTGCACAAGCCATCACATTTGCATAAAAAAATAGTGTAACTCTACCTTGTCTTGTTGAAAAGTCCATATCAACTTTGAAGTTTGAACAGAACTATAGAAGCATATCTATGTCTAACATCCTTTTATTATCTTTAACATCCTTAGATATCCTTTTATTTTAGAAATGTTATTGCCATTTATTATGTCATGTTATGCTTAACATTCAATGCTGTAATTCCATTCAAGCAATGAACATAAAATTTTCCAGGAGGCCAAAAATTATGTTGACTGTGCTGACTTAAGTTTAACCAGATGTAAAAAAGTTATAATGAAAATATTTTATGAAATTATAATGAATTTGCATTTAATCTATGTTGAATTTATTCTATATACAGCATTCATTGTGTTGGACAAGTATTCAGATCACAGAAGATCCAAGGGCTACGGATTTGTCACTTTTGAAGACAAAGCTGATGCACGGGACTGCATTGATGCATTAGATGGCACTGTAGGTTTCGTTCTTCTATTGATGCTTGTGTAAACCTGCACGTATGCAAACCTTGTTTATACTTTCAGTCTTTGATGTGTAAAAAGAATGTTTACATGTCACAGGTCAGGCTCTTACCCTCAATGTTATCATTACGCAGTGCCCCCAATGACAAAAAATATTTTGAAAAAGGGTGTTTCTGGCATTCAAATGGGTGTGGACCCCCAATTTTCCCTTGCTCAACACCCTATGCCCCCCTCCCCCTAATCTTATCACCCTGGCTACTCTACTGTCTTTAGGCAACTGTTAAGTTACTGTGTCTTTGGGTGTTTTTATTAACGAACTATTGTTAATAATTTGTACCTGTATGTACCTGAAGAAATCTGAATTTTCCATTGCTCACATAGTGCGATAAGGGTTAATTGTGTATGGTAAAGATATCTTTAACCAAGCCTCAACATAAACCAGGAACTCAGCTTAGAAACTTTTTTATTTTGGTTTTTCACCTGAATGCATTTTCACATTATTGTACACCAACCTTCTCCAATTTTTCCAGCTTTAAGATTTGATGATTGAAATTAAACGCAGACCTTTTTGAGTCATGTTTTGTCATTATCATATGACATGACATAAAAAGGTGTGCAAAATAGAATCCTGTTCTCCACCTTGGTACCTCAAATTAATAGGTGACCTTGACTAAATAAACAGGATATATATATTTTTAATTTATTCAATTTCAAAATGATAGAATGACTAAAAGCAAAATATAATTTTCTTGTTCTTTTTATCTGATGTAGTTTTGTGTGTATGTAAGTCTAATATAAATTGTGATGCTTTGGTGTGTAGAGCAAGATGGTTGCAAGTTGCAATTAAGGGGTTTTGATTAATGCTATCTATAAACAATTACTCTTTGAACGCTTCCGTCTTTTGACATGATGATAAGAGGTTTTTAGGTGTGATGGTGGTATTGATTTTTGGCAGCAAAAGCATGGGAATCTTAAACAGGTCTAGCCTAAAATACTTTGAAATAGCATTACTTCCACCATTTTAAGTCTATCAAGCAAAGAAAGTACAAAACTATTGGAACTTTTTTGGAACAAAACTATTGTAATACACCAATTGGACATATGACCTTGTTTTGGAAATCTCTCCAAACTTTATTATACAACTCTTTTAAGCTCAGATATGGTTTTATCGCCATAATTTTAGGACGAATACAATTTTTCATATTGTTTGAGCTTTTAGATTTTACGGAGAAATGAAGTTTGAAAACTTGTAAGGGATTTGACCACAAAAACCGTTAAAGAGGGAAACTTTACCCCCCTAGTTGCCAATCAAGGTCAAATCCCTTATAAAATTTTCATCTTTATGTCGTCATAAAATCAATATCGTGAGCAATACCATGATGAAAACTTCCAAGTAGATTAAAATCATTGCTCCCAACCTGAATCAGAGGTCAAAAATTTTGTGCAACAGAATTTGAAGAATTTTTCAAAATGAGGCCGTAAGTTGAATTGGTGTGTTATAAAAGAATTGGAACTTTTTTATCTAACGCCATGAAAAAAGACAAGAGGCCTATTCTCAAAAATCTGAGCAATGTAAACTTTGTTTAAGATAAAAAAAGTTGCTTAGCATTATTTGTTCCAAGAATTCCAACCTAAGCAACAGATCTTTACTTATTTCTAAATGCAGGCATGAAAAAATCCAGTCTATCTGAAAATTCATGATTTCCCCTGTAAACCACTAAATTCCATTTGTGGAGAGACATGACATCTAACTTAAGTCCCACCAATTGAAAAACTAGTTTAGTAGCTGAAACCTAGAGCTCTCCTGTTCCACTCACAAAAGCATATACACCTCTATTTATACAATCAAGCACTGCATGAGAAACTTTAAGCTGTTATTTTTCAAATTGTAACAAAACCAGTCAGGGAAAAGTAAGATAATGTAATTGATTAATTTATTATTTTGTAAGGCAATTTGAGACTGTTTATTGTCAGATAAATAGTGCAGTGGACTGGTGATATGGCTGAAAGCTTGGAGTTTTATAGTCATAATTGTGAATCATATGTTTATTCAATTTTTAGGATTACGATGGCAGAAGACTCACTGTTCAAGAGGCAAGGCCAAATAATAACAGCAGGGGTGGTGGTGGTGGTGGAAGAAGAGACTATGGAGGAGGAAGGAGAGATGGTGGTAGCTACAGAGGAGGTAGTCGTGGAGGAGATCGTGAAGATTACGGGGGTCGTGATCGAGGGTATGGAGGAGGTGGTGGTGGAGGAGGAGGAGGACGAAGCAGAAGGGACAGCTATGGTGACAGGGATCGCTACTAAGGTAAAATGCATATTTGTTTATTTTGAATTTATACCTACTGTTCAAATTAGACAATTGCATATCAAACTAGACAAATCTAAATTGAATTGAATGTTTATTGTTAGTTATACTTGCCTGAGCAAATAGCCAAGAGGTAAGTAAATTTACAGGTGAATGGTGAAAAACATACTATTTTTCTTCCATTTCAAAGCAATTCATTGTCTTGGCTTCCAATACCTGAAAATTGCCATTTTGAGGATCCACACAACCCATGGAAGTTTCTAAACTGGTGACCTATATCTGTTCCTTAAGCTCTGTTGTAGCAGATAATGTTCCAATGTTGCCAAACATGCTGCACTGGTTATCGCACAGTGTTTCCTGCTGACAATGTGCCATTTAAGGTTTTTATTGTGCATGTTTGTTGTGCCACTGTTTCCACTGTATACCATTTCGTACCAAAGTCAAAGTTCCATGACTGCACTCTGAAGTATGTTACCACTAAACTGGCATTTAATAAATGAATCTTCTGTTCTTGTTCGAAAAGGCATCAGTGGTATGATGTGTGCTGCTTCAACCACTCAACTTCTGGATCTGCTGCAAAGACATGGCAGATCAACATTGGACTTAATATAAAGACAAAGTTACTCCAACACAAACACTCCTGTTGCTTAATGCATTTAAAACTTTGTATTTTATTTTACCTTTTATTGCTTTGGGATATAGCCTTTAGCATCAAAACCTCATTTGGGACAATGTATTTCTGGAAGTTTGTCAACTTGTAGCAATAGGGAGTTCTTTTTGGATCTTGGAAGAATACAGCTCAAAGGATTCTCAATTAAGAGAAACAAATGTGACATATAACAGTTAACATAATTTTAGGCATCTGCAATGCCTGATATATTTTAAAACTTTTTAGTTACCTTTCCTTTCATATGAATATCTTTGAGACCCAATTGGAGTTCATATTGTATCAATTTATTTAACCGTTTTCAATCTGAGCTGTCTTCCATCTGTTTCTTTCTTTTGCTAATTGTGAATCCATTAAGAGGCTTTAGTGCATGCATGTATGTTTTGGCAGAGTTATGTTTCGGAAACTTCCAGCTCAAATTGCAAGTCGGTGGAAATATACAATGTTCAAAGCATGCTGCTCATTTGCGTCAAAACATTGGTGAAAAAGCATTTGTCATTGCCTGTATTCCTTCATTTTATATCAGAAAACAGATGCAAGTTTCGGACAGACAAAGCACCAAAAAGAATTACTTTGCTCAACCTTTCTTGGAACAATTATTAGATGTTTGCTAAATACGATGTGTAGAGATTGTTTCATGGCAGTTTCCAGGGAAGATTTGTTTTTTTGATTTGCTTTTCTGTATTAATTGGAATTTCGGCCATGTTGAGGTTAACGAGAATTATTTGGAATTCAATACTAAGGTTTAAGATGAAAGGAGATAACTCTAGTCCTCTTGGTTTCCTTTAAACAAAAAGCAAAAGGTTTGAGAGGTCATTATGAATTTGATCTAAGAGGTTTCTAGCCAAGAATGTACCAAAACTTTTGCAGAAATCCGTGATGAAATCGAAATTCAGGAAGGATCCCTGTTGTACTTTGATGTGACCATTATTAGGAACGAAGTATAATCATAATGATCGATGCTTCCCGGATCGATGCCTCCCCGTCTTAACGTAACTGGTAACCTAAAGTAGAATGATTCTATGCGCAATGCGGCTTAGGTAGCCTGATGTGACGCAGAAAGATGAGTCAGCTTGCAGATTTGTCACGCCGATGTACAAGCAACGATGAAGGTTCTTGGCAACACCGGTAAATATATGCCACTTGTTTCCGTGAAATACGCCATTCTGTTCTTATCTGTGTTCCGCCTATCCGATGCCCGTTAATCATGAACAAAAGATTCCGTTACAATTGTGCCAGGGTCCATGTTGCTGGAAACTTGCATCGGTGGTGCAAGCGAGATAGCGAGGTGGCGTCATTTCAGAATAGATACTTTGGGCCAATTGAAGAAAACCGTGCAATCATAGTTTTTTCCATGTTTTCAACCAACTGTCTTGGCAGTAGGTACCAATCTAATGAATACTGTGGCTGAAGGACCAGACCAAAATTTACCGTTGGATTGCGTGGTAATATCGTTCAACTCCGGTCCATATTTGTTCCTCTAATGAAAAAAATTTCTGTCTAACTCTAGGCAAATTTTTGTTCAGCACTAGAAAAGTTTCTGTTCAACTTACAACAAAATCCTTGCTTTACATTGATTCTTACTTGATGACGTAAGGCGCCATTGAATGTGAATTGCTCGAACACGCAAGTCAGTACTCGTGGTATCGGTTGTGACGTCTAGGGCACAAAACACCAACGTTTTCTATGTCGTAAAATCTTTAAAGATAGCCCAGACAAGTGAATTGTCAATTGTTACTGTTAAAGATAGCTACTTAAAGGATTTTTCGGGTGGTTAGACACCCAAACATTCTTGAAAAAGAACAGAAAACAACGTTGGAGAACTGGTTTTCAAATCCAGCAGCCTAGGGAATTTAATATAGCGAAATCTTAGCTCTTTTCTGACTCTTTGTGTCCAACAATAAGCGGAGGTCATCACGTTCTGAGCTGCCTTTGCTCGTCATTCTTTTAATCAGAGCTGGATTGTAATAACCAAGGATTAATAACGTGAAAATAACTTGAGGGGCTCGTTCAGCTGAAGGCAAGCCAGACATAGCTGTGGAAGGCTTTGTCTCAGTAAGCCGCAAAGCCCATTTGTACTGTTATTCAAGATTGGAGCTTGGACACATTGGAGGGCTCAGTGAATTCAATGCTTTGATAAACGCCCATAATTGAACGGCTATTAACAGTAATTAATTTTCATGACTCGGAAAACCATCTGAGAATTCTATTGACTGTTTTTTTCAATGCTGATCTTCTTCGGTTTTCAGATAAAAATCATGGTTTGCAAGTGAAAACACATAAAAGCAACTGCATTAGGGCACAAGTGGACTGCTAACACTGGGCAGACATGGACGTTTTCATCAGATTTGCCATCGTCTTGGTCCTTATACACGTGCAACTTGGCCACTCGTCGCCAAGAAAGGTCAGTCTTCAAGTTTCCAATTCCTAACATAATTGCCCACGCTGTTTTCATGTTTTATTCTTATTTTATGTAATGCCAAAGGAACTAGATTTGTTGCCTACCTTTATTAATTGTTGGGTAGACTGAGTATTTATAAAGGTTGTTTTTACGAACTGCTTTTCATAAATTAATTGAAACTTTAGACAGTGTTGCGAGTTTACCATGTGTGACATGAAGTTTAAATCAAAGGAGGTCCAACAAAATATTGGCAAATAGATGCCGGTAAGATAAGGGAATGTTTCTATATACTGAAAACTTATTGAATTAAAAAGTAGCATTGAGAAATCGCTTTTAAAAGGTTTGGTGGGATCGTTGATGGGTTTTAACAAGATAAATGTCTGCGTTATGTTTTAATTTACATGTTGTTTTGTGGATTCAACTTCAGGTGTCCTGAAATCGCAAACTTCTCGACTCAGACACTTATTGTTCCTTTCCTGTTTTCGCATTCTTGTGATTTTTGTGTAAATGAACGTTACAGCCAGATTGTTGTTTGGCGTGTTCCTTCAAAGAAGATTTTTGGCTAAATCAATTGTTCTCAAAGATTGCAACCATTTTCTTGGCTGTAAATCTCATTAACAGCTGATCGATGAAAGAGAAATCAAATCAAGCACTAAATTGAAAATTTGTTTCTTTGCCAGCCAGAATTCTGGCAACATAACTTGTTTTGCGAATATTGTCAGATGCGCCATCAAGAAATTCATGGACCCCACCTGAAATATAACTTTTAAAGACGTTTTCACTGCTTCTCTGTGTAGCGTTGTACGTCTATTAGTCTTTGAAGGACAACTAATTCGTCTTTTTCAACATTCAATTTACTATGAATTTGGTACAGGTCAGGTGAAAGAGAGAAAGGAACATCCTTGCCAGTAGCAATTTGTTTTTGTTTCTGTTTCGTTCTTGCTTTTGTAGCTGGCTTGGTTTTTTTAAGTTTCATTTTTTTAGTAAAAACATTTTACATTGCGTGTAAGCTTATCTTGAGGACTAGAACTATGTTTTGATTATTTTGAAGAGTTTTCCAAACGGCTACCGAATTTACGCATTCAAAGTTCTGGTGCTGATTTTGTCCACTTTGACATCAAACGTTTCAAAACTCTACTCAAGTGCTTGAAGCAGACGTCTCATTCCCTTAGTTTTGAAACAATGGGTGTTAGATTAGCTGAAATACCATAGTCTGCAATGCAAACAACGGTGACAAGCCTTTTGATGCACTGACAATGTTATATGATTCACAGTGACGTCACCATGTGGAATATGGTTCTCGTCGCAAAAGTAGCGCATAACTAGAGTTCTTGAAGAGCCCTGTTCGCTTAAAATGGATCTTCTTGCCTTCGAAATCAAAATGCTGGACTTGTTATAATTATTGTGCAGAAATTCAACAAGGTACGATTGGGATATCGTTGCTTTTTCATGTTAAGGATAACGTATTGTAATAATATTTAGATTTTGTACGTCTAGTATATATTATTTAAAAGCTGAAGTTGGTGTTTTCTGATATTTGTTTTGGATTTATTCCTAGCCTTGTGACGCTGCACCTGATTACTCAAGCTGTTTGCTCAAGTCATCTTGCAATCCTACGGACACTAACCCTTGCGGGTGTCCGCATGCTTGCTGTGCTCCGGACACTGGAGTTGACGAGAACTATGACGGAAGTCCCAAAGACGACCCGCTACCATTCCTATATGGATACAGATGCTATAAAAAGCCTCGTTGTGGCGAAGTGTGCTTCAGGGATGCACTTTGCCCCTGCGAAGGTGGTCGTCTTTGCCTGAAGAGTCCCACGGAGCGAAAAACGCGAAGATGCGTGTGATGATATTGCACATCTGGTTCTATGTTACCGAAGAGATCTGAAACTTTCCAAAGTTAATTTTAGCAAGATTGAACATGCAGTAACCGAATCCTTGTAAATCATATTGAATGTAGATAGATTCAAATATTGTAATTAAAGGCCAGCTTTTTATGCCAAAGTTTCAGTAATAATGATTTAATAGATTCTGTGTCATCTCTAAATGCAGCATCTTGTGTTCTGTCGATGGAGTGAGGCTTTGTGAAAACAAACCAACGATCCTCGTAATATGAGGCAAACTCTCGCAAATTGCATTTTGTTTTAGAGATGTATTTGTCGTCAACGAGTTGATCATTTTATACCTTCGAATAATCAGGTGCACATGTGCTTTATCATTGAAATTCTGCCCTTGTTAATAAGTAAGGATATTGCTATGAAAAGTCGACCTGTTCTCTGCGGGCATCCGCTCTAATGCGCATGTGCATATGACGCACTTCTCATTGGTTCGAATAAATGGATAGAACATTCGCACCAAGAACGGGAATCTAGATTCGTCTCCCAAAAGTTGGCCTTCAAATCTCACGCTAAACTTTCATAAATTAAGTAACAAAAAACTCGGTTCAAAAAAATTTCGGTCATATTTATAAAATTTCAGTGGGAGCTTGAAAAATTTCTGTAAATTGATTTGTCTTCAACGTAGAATATCGAGAATCAATATTTTCGATCGCCAATCGCAACAAAGGGGTTAGAAAATCTGATTGATTGAGAGTTTAAAATTAAGCAGTCCAAATTGAAACTGCTAGAAAGAAGCATCATTTCAGCCCACAGAGATATCAAATTTCTTGAATGTAGAGGGCGGAAGAAAAAAAGAGACGAGGAGAACCAGGAACTGAAAATTTTTATTTATTGAATGTAAAGAAATACGAAAACAATATGAAGTAAAATTTTTTGTTTATTTGAAAGTCAATCGGTGTAAAACACAATTTTTCTAACGTTTGAAAGTTTCGGTAAGAATAAATTTCGTCCTGCTTCACTGGAAATAAATCTCACCAAAGTTTTTGGTACTTGATTTATAATCACATTGATACACAGAATGATAAGCGCGCCCAGAAGAACCGTAAATCTAATGTAAAAGTCATTGAGTTGTGATCAAATAACCCGAAAGAGCATCCTGAAATTCCACTATTTCCCAAATTTTGTTAAATATGCTACAAATTGGCTGAGACAGGACCACATGAGCACAGGCTCTTATCCACCTTTATCTTCACGGCATTTTTGTCTCAGCTCTAAACTTTGAACTAAGCCAAAAAACAGCTATCTGTTAGCAGACTTCAAACTGTTATGTGGTTCAAAGTCAAAATTTAACAACAGTTTTTTATGATGTTCGACTTTTATGAACCCTATGGTAGTTATTTTAAGATTTCCTAGCTTACAAATTTACAAACACTTTAATATTCTATGAGTATTTTTGAAACATAAAATGAATTCTAGAGCTCAATATAAGTCTTTATTTATAGTAAAAAATATTCCAAAAGATAGGAAATTTTGAATGAAATTCACATTTTTTTTTCCAATTGGATTATATGAATATGAAGTAAATTTTGCAAGAGTACTTTAAGATTAGCCGAAACAAGACTTGAAAATGTAACAACTAATTTCCACGAATCCAGGATTATGAGAATCAAATTCAAGAAAAATTGCGAAAGCTTGACCTAGATAAATTCATGAATTTTTGAATAACTGCTTAACCTTCATAGCAGTTTGGAAAACTTTATTTTGCACAAGCCGAGAAGCATTAGTAGCATTGCACAAGCATACTGAAAAAAAAACAATTTAAGTAAGACTGTCTCAAAATGAGTGAAGATTGTACTGTCCTCTTTCCGGGACGTCTCGTTATTTTCTAAATATTGAATAAAACAGTTGAATTATCTTTTCAATGGGTGCTCATTAAGTAGACTTTATATACGTAGAATTTTTATAAAACTGCTCTAATTAATACATGTATAATTTTGCTTTTCAAATGGAGTAATTCTTCTATCAAGATGCTCTTGCTAACTATTTCCGCCAAGGCATAGATAAATCATATTGCCAAATTCCAGGCAAACCTTCTACTAGATGTCTGTACCATGGGTCAAAATTGATTTATAATGACATTAAGCAGTTTTAAATTTTCATAAATATTAGCAGGATTTTTCAGCAGACGGGCTCGTTAGAAGCTTTAGGTTAAAATGAAAGTATTTTGGTACATCCTCAACAAAGTCCACACCCAAACAATGAAAAATGTGCTCAGTTGGAAGTTTTTATCACCTCAAGAAATGAAATATGTTCTGTTTGAAATGAAATATGTTCTGTTTGAAATGAAATATGTTCTGTTTGAAATGAAATATTTTCTGTTTGAAATGAAATATTTTCTGTTTGAAATTAAATATTTCTTTAGGAAGGGCTGCATGTCGAATGGTTTATTTTTTAAATAATAATATGGCGCTTAGTCCACCAGTATGTAAGTTATTCAGACTATATGTTTGCTAGATGGCTCGCAACAAGTCATGGAATATTTCTTTCCATTTTTTGTTTGAGTATTTTCATCCTGACAGCTTTCAACTTTTTGCAATTTAGCAGAACGTCCTTTTATGGTGGGACCAAAGCATAAAGATCATTTAATCCTTGTTCTGTAAACCTATTTTTCTCAATTTGCTAAACATGATTTCCAAATTTATGACAGCCAATTAAAAGTTGTTAGTGTCAAAACTGCGATTTGGTCAGTGTTAAAAGCACTCGCCAATTTTCCTGTGATAACGTGCCCTAGGTTTTCTATTTTCAATTTTTCTTTCTAGAATGACTGTTTCCATGATAATGCGGAAAGCTTCGATTAGCAAGCTATTTTCGGCCAAATCTTGTGCATAAAGTCTGCACCGGAATTCCCTTGTCTTGCAGGCCTTTGCATCGTGAGTCAGACCTTTGCAAACGAAGCCAACCCTGAAAAAACAAGGACCCCTCGCAATAAGTAAGATAGGGACCCCTCGCAATAAGGGACACCTCCAAATCAAAAGATCCTGTAACTTAGGATAACCATTTTTTCCAAACTTCTTTCCCTGGCCCTAATCCCAGTTGTCACCTTGCTAAAACAGATTCTCTTGTTATTCCACTTCGGGTCTCTTCAAGTCTCTCAAAGCAACCAAATGTTTAAGGCAGCACTTTCGTATTCACGGCATAGATTGTTGCGTATTAATTTCAAGAAGATACAAAGTTATTGAAAATTCTCCCCTTGAAAAAACCAACTTCATAGAAGCTGCCTAATTATTTGTTGTAACAAATTATACTGTTTATAAACAGAATATATGCACCACAGTGGGTGAATTCACCTTTCCTGCCAAAATTGCTGAAGGCATCTTTGAAAATCTGTAGTTTGCAACTGTCTATGAACTGCTAGAAAATGTTAAAACTACTTTTATGTAGCACTTTAGAAATAATCGTTTGTATATCTTTTTAAAGTGCTTTAAAGTGTTTAGAGATTCGTTTTTAAGAAGAAGTATTGTGTTTGCAATTTTGCGTTTAGAACAACACGATTAATTACCGTAAATTCTCGAAATGATCCCCATCCAAAAATATCAAAAATAAATAAGCCCTATAAAAATATATAAAAGGGCTAATTCGAGGATTCACGGTATATATTAATTTATATCTTTTCCAAGAAACCTTGTACGAGTCAGTCTAGATAGATTCTGCTACGGAGACGTTATTCATACGGACTTTGGTATTTAAAAAGCAGCTTCTTAAATACTGGACTTTACTTTATTCAACATCGCATATTCCACTCCTTTATGGACCCCCTCCATCATTATTCCATCTTACCCTGGTGATATCCTAATAGATTCGTCCTAACAGAAATCCTACAACTAACAAAATTCACCTTCATTCAATGACAAGATTATCATGGTCGTATTTGTTGCCTTAAATTAGTATTAGTGACTTTTTTTCAATCTTTTAATTTGTAGGAAAGCTGCAACAAATACAGTTACTGAGATCGATAAACAGCTGTCCTTCGTGGTATGTTATCGAACTTAGTATCTATAAAGCATAGTTTAAGTTTTCGACTGCGATGGCTTTTGATACTTGTAGTGTACCCAGTGGGTAGTCTGGTGTCAGGTTTTAGAGAAGGGCCTTCTTGATTTAAATCAAACTCCCATGTAGAGCCCATGAGTATGACCTCAATTCACTTACTTGGAATTGTTTATTGCACTCACTTCGATACTTGCTAGATTACGTGGTTATCAAGAACACGAAGAAGATTGAATACTGGCGGTGGGAAGAGCTGGCTTGGGGATGTTTGGTTGTGGCAACTAACTATGCCTTTAAAAGAGCGTGGCCTTAGGCAAGACTTTCTCGACAAAGATAAAAGGGATGCTAGGATATAAAAAACCGTTTATTACTTGTGGTGCTAGATGTTAGTTTGAGATATGCTGAATGGAGAGTCGTATTTGTTGGGCTACTTACGAGCGATCAACTCCAAACACCACTCAGCAGGAAAAACGAAACTTGATGCTCGAAAATTCATCTCGTTTGACCAGGTCTTAACTCTGAAACTGATAAACAAATGAATCACATATTTTGACTTGTTAAGCAGGTTTTACTCAGGAACATGGTACGTTATTAATACTCGTATAGCTAATAAGACGAGCAGTGCCTGCAGGCCTCAAAATTCTATTGGTTGGTGCGATTTTGTTACTTCGCTATAGGCGGCCAGACTGTGGCTTTGTAGAACGTATCCTTCTAAAATTTAGCTGTAATTTATAAGGCTTGAATTTTAATCTTTCATGGGTGCTTGGATGAATGTATGAAAATATAAGGCTTGAATGTTAATCTTTCATGAAAGGATATAAATAGAACATTTACTCTTGCCTAAATCAACCTACAGATTAAAGGGGTTGGAAGACAAAATTCAACACCCTCTATTTACATTCGCCTTTCCAAGAAGGTTTTAACCTGTGCCTTGACCTTTGATAGGCATTGTTCGTCAGGTTTTGGAATTTCTATGTATCTGAACACGTCCGTTAATCTTTCTGTGTTTTCTTGTTATGGATGCAAGAGATTCCCACAATAATTGAGCTTCCCACAATACTAAATGGTTTAAAAGAAAATTTCAACATTTCAACATTTCGATAATTACAATTTCCAGTTACTATGTCCAAGAAAATGTCCCAAAGAAATCTTTTCAATGTCAAAATGTATTGATTGTATAGTTTAAAAAAAAGAGAGAGGGCTAGAGTGGCCAAAGATACGAATCAGGTCTTTTATGTGAAAAAAATTTCTGGTTTTTGAGCTTCCGTTACACAATTTCAAGGTCGACTAACACGGTTTTGTAAAAGCGAGTCCGGTTGAACTGTCCGTATGGACATTATTTGGCTTAGTAGAAAGAAAAAATCAATGGGTTTCAACTGGAAATAAATGAATGAGCCCATATGTTTGATAATGTATCAAATTGATACATTCTTCGGATGATGAATAACTGGCTATCAAAGGGCGGATTGGTGATTATTGTCTCAATACAGATGTACGTCTTCCTAAACCCAACCTGATATGAAGATCATCTCATAATTTTTATTGGGGTATAACTTGATCAAGGCGATTAAGTGTCGTGGAATGTGTTTACATGAATATGTTTCATGAAATAAATCAATGAAAAGATTTACTAGCCTGCCCGTCTACCGCTGGGTGTGCTCAGCTTTTCAGATTGCGTCTGTAAACTAATCTGGCTTACGTCACTAATCTCTAGAAGGGCTATATAATGAATTTGTGATCCTCGTACTTACCAGAATCCACCGTGACGAACAGCGAAGTTGCAAATTGATTCGAACACAGTCGCGATTTTCCTTGCTAGCAAGATGCAGTGTCAGCTTATTTTCTTGGTATCTTTTGCGTTTTTCACAGCAGAATGTGCTTGGATCTTGCCAAAACTTTTCCCGGTGAGCAATTTGATTCTTGCCCATAATTCTTTATTTACATTGTAAATCTATGATTCTATGATTAACTCGGGTCTGTTTATAGTAGGTCAGCATTTTCGCATTCAATTGGTGCAGTATTGTAATAAAACGGAAGTTTGTATTATACTTGAATATTCGATATGTTTCTCACTGTAAAATTTTTAGAATTCTGCTAGTGTTAAAATTGCCTGTCAATTCCAGTGCTTTTGCTAGCACCTCCTACTAGAGGATGATGGACTCCTGGCTTTAAATTAGGACGACAGATCCTTTTTTCTCCAACATTATTATTGGTTATACGAGAAATAATATTATTAACCTTCCTTTAGCCTTTCGAATTCTTATACAAACAACTAGGCGAAAGACCCACTGAAACTCAGAGTCTAGTACAGTACTTCATCTTTATGCTGCTAAGAAAATATTGGTATAGAACCTTGCTCGTATTGAAAGGGTTTTAAAACGGGCGTGGTCAGAAAATTGGGGTACGCAACTACTCTTGATCCACTCTGCTTTGCCAAAACATTTTTAATAATTTCTAGCTTGATTTCAATTATAGATTTTTGAGACAGATTAAAAGTTATTTGCTTTTCCAATTTGTAACAAAATTTCAATATCTAAATTATAAACAATTAATGTCTGGATTTTATAATGCAAAGCAGTTCTGCAAACACTTAATTTGATAACACCTTAATTTGTTATTTATTATCCCAAGAAAAGAAGCCCTTCCAATTCTCCTTCTTGGATTCTCTTATGCACAAGCACCGTGTTATTTACGGTGTTTATTAGAGGAGGACGTATACTTCCATGTTGGTACGGATAGTAGAGGCGTTTTTATGATGCCAAACATTTATTAGGAAAAATAGGAATAATTTCAATGTAGGTTTCTTGTAAATGAAACAAACTGTAGTATGCATATTTTTCGTCGCGATTAGTTAAGTTAAGATTACAGTGAAATTCTTGCTGATTCGATGGAGGTGTAAACTCATTTTGCAAAGGTTGGGATAATGTTGATTTCGGGCAATCGCTTTTCTATTATCTTGATATTTCCATAGCAGTTGTTTCATTAACCATCTTGGTTTGATATTTCTCTCTCGGCTTTGAAAAGCACCACTTTGTCTAGACCGTTCCTTTTGCTAGCCTATTCACCCTATGACAAGTAAAGATCTTCTTACACTTCGTTATTATCTACGCACCAATTGAGGGATTATTGTATTATTTTCTTTCAGGACTGTCCCGATAATTCAGACTATGATAAATGCAGAATTCATCTTCCCTGTAACCCTAAAGACAAAGATCCTTGTGGCTGCCCTCATGCTTGCTGTGCACCGAGTGAAACAACTGACATTGCGAAGGGCTCTAGTCAAGCTTGGAGACTGCCCAGTGTGATAAATCACACATCCCTTCATGAACCAAGCTACTATTGCTACTTACGAGGGGGATGTGGCTCTCTGTGCGGCGGTTTTTGGCCATTTTCTAATCACATTCAAAAGTGTGGCTGTGGAGTTGGCCTTTCATGCTCCTCCCGAATGGTGCTTGGGTATTATCGCTGTGTTCCATAAAGACGATGGAGATCAAGGAGACTGGCAGAGACAGCTGGTTTTTAGAGGTTATCAGGTGAAGCCTTGAAGAAGTTACTAAAGGATCAGGGATACGTCAAAAAATTCCGCGCAGGACAGATTTCTTTATGAGTTCATCGTAATAGTTTGTCTCGTAAAGTACTCTGTTGATAATACAGAGAGCATTACAAAAGATTCATATTATAGGGTAATTAGAATGTCATTTATTTTTCACTGCGCAAAAATACATTTTAATTGTAGTCTTTATTCAAGTTGTTCCTCTTAATTTAAACTGTAATTGAAGTTTTTTATTTATGAACGTAAAGCTTTGAAATTACGTATAGCAGCAAGAATTGGAATTTCCTCAGTTTTGATTTCGTAGATATTCCTCTGACCATCACAAAAATGAAGCACTGCTGCTAATTGCAAATCTATGACTTGTTACCCAGTGTAAAACTTAACTGAAATGTTGCATGTCCTGTTGGAATGGTTAGAAGCTTTTCTCATCATGAGGGTAGGTTTGATGCAGGATTTGTTTGTAGGCATCGCATTTGTTATCAGATTGTATTTTGCAATTCAAGAATCATTCAAGAGGTTTTTCAGGACTAAGAGCAGAAATAGAGTTTGCTTAATTTCAGCAGTTCCTTTAGAAATATGAAATCAAAAGTACATTTTCGTGACCAGCCCTGTTGTTTGTGAAAAAAGAGCCAAGACCATAACGCTGTAGAGACTTAAAATGTTGTTTAGCAGTGTCGCAGGTTACGTAAATTAAGAAACTGGTCTTTCTTAAAATATGTTTAATTATGACAATCTTATTTTGTAGAATAAAAAGTATATGAAATAGTTGTCGTATGTTGACATCGAAGAAATTCGATTGGTATCTCTGCATCTGACCTTTTTGCGTTGTTCCTAGAGAACAGAATAAGTCTGCGAAAGATAGAAAATCACTGTCTGTGCCCACAAAAGGTTACTGTATGGTGGTTTTGCCACCAATCCAGACAAAGTTATTCAGACTTGGTCTGATCACGGGTTGTTATTCGGCATTTTCAGCTGACAGATTTTCACTTTCATTTGTTGGTTTTTCACATCTTTAAGCATTTCCGTACCCTGATTTGAAAAAGTTGATTCACAGGTGCATGGCAAATGAAAGCAAATTTGTATATCAGCAAAGTGAGTTTCCATATATCAGAGTAGGAAAAATAAGTACCTTATGAGATAATGAAAAATAATGAAAAACTTTAAATAAATTAGTTCCTTATAAGAGAATCCTATAACATTAACAGGTTGCAAAGCTGAGGTATCCAGGCGATTCTTAGCATCCTATTCTGCCAGCCCGATTTCTAGACTAGATACAATGAACACCACCACTTGCATGGTAATTGCCTTTCTCGTATTTTGCGTGCCTTTGTTGTGTAAGTTTTGTTCAGAACTATTCATTTTATATGTTATTTGTGGAAATAGGTTTTAGTGCCATAGATAGGAAAGCAATAGTTGCCCATAAACAACTTTCTACCTCCACTTGAAAATACCAGGTTTTTTATGATCATATGGTAACAATTATTTAATCATGTACTTTGTTAAAGTCAGGTAATATGGTAACAATCATGTAATTTGAAACCGATACGTTGTTACAACAGGGAGGATGGGCGTCCCTGAAGCTAGCCCTGGCTGTGGCTACAAACAAGGTGCTCTATGCGATCTTAACATAAAGAAATATAAACTCCCTAAAGTTTTAATCTGTTTAGTCTTTACCTAGTCATCTATATTTTCATTTCAATCCGAAGCATAAACTGAAGCATAAACTGAAATGTTAATTCAAATCGAAACTCAAAAACGTCTCTCTTTGTGACCCTACCGGTTATCCTTATTGTTATCAAGCTGCGTTCTCCCGAGATCTGAATCCATTGCCACTAAAAACATTAAAATACGTACATCTAAACTTTCGAGTGAATGTCTATAAAATACTAGGCAACAGGGGTCCTAGACATGAACCTTGCGGAACTCCACAAGTAAAGACATCGTGGAATTTCAGTTTAATCGCGCAGTTGAGTTCTATTCCTCGTAGTATTAAGAGGCCATACGATATCACTAAATAGCAGGCTAGTGTCGGGTTTGAAATTCAAGTAATATGATATGAGTCCAGCTGGTCAAACACTGGTTTGTTGAATAGACAAGAGACGACCTGTTGAGATGGCCTGTTGTTCGAGTGTCATATTTGAACCCTGCCTGAAGTCCCCTCCATCTTTTTTACCCCTGCAATAATGAGACAAAGTAGTAGCAATTAAAAATCTGACTGAGTGAGAGTTACGAGATTTGGCCAAAAGAAAACAGTCCAGCAAGTGTGGACGTTACAGGAACAAGCTTGTTTCTGTTAAAAGCACTTTGCTGTATTTTTTTCTTGAATCTGTGAATTTTTCTTGAGGAGCTCCACGATTTTTTCTCAATCAAATCAAATTAAGCACCATTGTCTGGCACAATCTTTCCCGGCTAACCAAATAAGATGTGGAACTTTCATGTCCCAGACCAGTCACTCAATGGACTTTCAGCCTTTTGTTAGGAATCAATTGGTCAACTGGGTCGAAGTCCTTCCTCGGAGCAATGAAAATTATGCCAGCAACAGTGTATTTCTTTTATGGATATTCAGATACCAAGCACTGGTGCCACAAGCCAAGGCCATGAATATTTCTTAGCAATGAATAATTCTGTTTCTTCCTTTTGTTGAACTTTGGCTGCGTTCATTCCATTTTTTCTTTAAAATGATTGCAAACAGACTGAAACAATACAGAACATGGTAATTCGGATGACGTAGCAGCGTGGGCGAGCAAGAATGTAATTCATTCACCTTTCGATTTGTCGAATGGAATAGAACACGTTCAATCCTTGAAAAATCAAATTCGATAATCTGATGATGGCTTTCGACATTCCATTTCTCCTTTTACACGGTCAGATTCTGTCGAATTCGATTGTTGAATTCGACAAAATCTGACGGTGTAAGAGCGGCTTTAGGCTAAAAAACCAACTTTTGAGAATCGCACTAAAAATGCATGCCTATGATTTTATGGAGCACTCGTTATGCGGTACAATGATAGGGCCAAGAGAGGTTGTCGGAGGCCATAGGTACTTCTGAAAGAAAAGGCTTCCTTGCGAGCGGAGCGAGCAGAACGTTTTTAGTAACCATGCCCTTTAGACTTAAGCCCCTCAGCCTAGCAGCCCCCCTCAGCCCCCTTTCTGGCGCCGCCCATGTTATAACAGAAGGGATTTTCTCCTTACCGTTAGACCGTTAGCTAATTTTTTAAACAAAACGGCGAAGAATGCTTTCATGAGAATGAGGTGCAGTTGGGCTACCGTAGATTTTTCTTGGAAAGCACACTTCCTCTGCCTCTGTCTTTTTTTTTATTTACTTTCGAAAGCTTCAAATTCTTTTCGCTTCGATAGTTGATACAGGCAAAAAGCCATAAGGAACAATTTATTGACTATATGTCTTTGAATTTAACTGGCACTGTTTAAGGAGATTTCTTCTGATACCTTGCAGGGGCGGATCCAGAGCAGATTTGAAGGAGGGGCAGTTGGTAGTGGGGGCGCTAAAAAGTTTGCAAAAGTTGGTGACGAGAGTTCGCTGTATACAACAATTTTTGATCCATTTTCGGAATAACAACATAACTTTGAGGCAATCTTTGAAGAAAATTAACCTATCGGTCACAGAAACTATTTCACCTGATTCTCATTCTTCAAAAGGGACGCACAATTTCCAAAAAAGGGGCGCCAGACTTGCTTTAACTCGTTGAGGGAGGGGCAACTGCCCCTAGTAGCCCCCCCCCTCTGAATCCACCACTGATACCTTGGGATATCTAAAAAAACGGCAGTTCCTCTGGGTCGAGACATTGCGATCCTGCCTAGAATTTTTTCTCTGGTAAATGTTAGACCTGTGTGCTTGTATTTTCAACAAGTCATCATGCAGATTCTTGTTCTGGTTGTGGTTATTTCAGCCACTCATGTCAACAGGCAGAGCGTTCTAAGGCCAATTTGTTTTCCCAGGGATTGTGCTGTATGTCAATATTCCATGAAATGTAGAACGAATCTATATAGTACTTATTTGTTGAGGCAGGGGAACAAGCTGTTTGTTGACTGAGATTGTGTGCTTTTCAACTGATTGCGTTGGGAAGTGAATCGTCAGCAAAACATACAAATGAACAGGAGTTCAAACAGACTAATAGTTTCTTTTTCAACTTTAGGTTGTTTTGGTTGCCAGAAAACATTACATCACTACTCTGAGAACCGTTAATTGAAGGTATGCCTCTTTGACTTGTGTTTCATTTGTTGAAAAGATCAGATTTGAGAGCAAATATGTTTGGTGTGAAACAAAACCTGACCAAACAAGTTTCAGCTCTATTATGGCAACAGGTTGAGTTTCAATTGCCACACATCGAGGGGTTAAAAATTTAACTATCATCTTTGAATTTCCGTATGGAAGCACTATTCTGTGATGGAAGTTTATAGCGGCTTGTTGAAAATTATTGAAACATTTTAGATTTCATAAACATATCCCAGTGTGCAGTTTAACACACCGTCATACAGCAGGCCAAGTGCTCCTTTTGATATTAGTTGCTTTTCTCGATAAAGAATCATAGTTGTGATACATTTATTTTGTTTTACCTACCTTGATTTTCGCATATAGTGAAGTTGTTTGTGATAAAACTCAGCTAGTGATCTATTAAACTTGGGTTTTTAACCTGTATGCAATCAACCGACCTCAAACTCACTGATTATGATGATAACCAAACAAAGTAGAGGTCTTATGTTGTTTCTGGTGCGGTGTTGGTGGTGCGAACGTTTACATTCTACATAACTGCTAAAGAAGGACAGTGGCGGCGCCAAGGGGTGGTATGGGGGGGGGGGTAAATTATCCCCCACTATTCTGAAAATATGGTCTACATATTTCTTTTAAAATGGATTAAAAAACGCTGGGTAGGAGTAGATCAAATTTCCTAAGGAAAATTAACTTCGTACAAATCACTGAAACGAGGCAAAAGGGGCGTTGTCCCACTGGCCGCGCCCTACCCTCCCATTCTGTAATAGCTGGCGCCGCCACTGAAGAAGGATATGTACCGGTGGATATTGGAGAATATGCTGTGAAACTGCACTAACCAAGAAGGTTTTTTGGACATGAAACCCCTGTAAGAAAACTAATCCCCAAGTGTGGTAATTAATGAATGATTCATTTATCTTCTTCATAATATAAGAGACAAACGTTTATAACAAATACACGAACTATCGACATAATTTGGGAAACTTAGAAAAGCTTGCAAAGGGGTGATAAACTAATTCTTTTGGGGAATAAAGACCCCATTTCTTGCAGAAGCTATCTTTGGCCATTTTTTTGTCCTTCGAACATTATTGGCTCTCTAGGGCTATCTCCACAACTGTCAGTATTGTGGGTTTCTTAGTAAAATGAAAACTCCTATGTATTTTGTAGTTTCAGAAATATAGAACCTGTGCTATTTCAGAAATTTTTATCATTTTGTTTCTTCCAGTCTATTGAAGTCACACTTCTTTTTATGATGATGCTTCTCAACGGCCTATTTTTCTGCCACTACTTCCAAAAGAATTTGCTAGCGATTAAAAAATTCTCACGCTCTTCCTTCTGTACATAGCCAGCTCGATGCTTAGAATTGGGATCAGTCTGCATCCTTCATAATGACATCTAGCCTGAGGCCATTCATCGAACAGAAATCTCCATTCTGCCAAAATGCACTTAAACCTCTGTACAGCTATGGCATTTGCCTTGCCCGGTTTCTAGATTCACTTGGTGACGGTTCTTCACGAGTATTAAGGATATGCGTATGCTGTGAACAAGAAAGAGAGTTCAGAAACTTAAGATCGTTTTCTGAGAATATTGCGAGCACAGTCTTTCACTGTCTATGGTCTATGCCACGAAGCAAAGCAAACTTGAACTGACCTCTACCATCCAAAGTTCATTTTTTCATATGGAGGAAAGTTATTGTAAAATTGTAGATTTTTTAACCAAATGCTGAAAAGTTGTGGTATGTCAAAACTTTTAGTCTGTAGAATACATAATTTTCAAAGATTGCAAGATGACTGCGGGGGGAAGGCGAATACATGCGTACCAAATTGAATTCGATCCCTACTTCAAATTATCATTATTGTCGTCGGCCATTTTGAAAGAGACCCATGAGCGCAAATGACAATGAAGCGCATGCGTGGCGAAACTAACCCGGGGTGCGTTTACACTATACTTTGTGATCAATGCAGTGTAAACGAAAGTGGGTTCAACCTGGGTTCAGCCCAAGTTAGCGTTAACCCAGGTTAAAATTTGTAGTGTAAAACGGGACTATAAACAAACAAAACCAGGAAGCTTTATCAAAGAATAACGTTTACATGGACATATGAATGTATAAATGATCGGCGGACATAGCAAATCCGAATAGGTAGCAAGTTTTTCTAGATGTCATATTGGCAGGAGACCGTTTCCCGATCCTAGACGATCTGTAGCACGTTAATGCAGTCATAACCTACTCGACATGTATGACACGAAGTTGATTGGATTATCTTATTAAAAAAATGAATACTTTTCTTGATGCATCCCTTACACGCTCCTTTCTGTGTCATTTCCCAAGACCTGGAAACGACCTCTACTCATCAGGACCATCCTTTTCGATAAGGACTTATTTCCAAATTTACTTGGGGGAAGGTAACCAATAGAGTGCAGTCGCCATATATCTGAATCTACCCTCGGTTCAAGGACCTCCCCCCCCCCTTAGCTAACTAATGTGCTCCCCTTGAGCAAAAAAGATCCCTCAATCAATGCCTAAAAATTCATAGAATTCATCATTTTTCGCAGGTCTCCACCATGAAGCGAGTTAATTTTCAAAATCCAGGTCCGTTGACATCTATCTCAGAAGGACAGTCCGGAGAAGATTCGGGATCGCTTGCTAGTGAAGATCTAGGCATGGAATTCGAGCGATCCCGCCCACGTCACCATAGCATCCATGAAATCATAGCAGCAAAAGCAGCTTCAAAGGTCTTCAAAGCAAAAATGTTGGCTGCGAGGAAAACAAAGAGAAGGGACGATGGATTTGTAGAGGTAATTACAAATTCTTGAATTTTCTCAATTAAGAAAAAGGGAATGTTGCATAGATTTGTTGCATAGGTTGCGTACAAACTATCAGAGTTTGTTCTCAGAAAAAGTGGGTTGACTTCAGGTGGTACTAGAATTTGAATTAAAGTCGTAAGTTTGGGTGTGAAATTTTGAAATTTTCCTGATTTGGGAACAAAACGATATTGTAAATTTTTTCAAAATTCTCTATGGTTTGAAAAATATTTGATTACAGCCCATTTCGGCAATTATTTAATGTTTTTTAAAGCTATTTCTTGTATCCGCGTATTTTATGTATACTTTAAGTTATAATGCTGGAATTTTCTCCAATTAATTTTTTTGTCTAGTAAAAAATTATGATGTTGTCTGCATCAAGACTAAAACCAGATGAATACCGAATACAATCCTGTTCTGTGTTGAGTTTTTGCTGATAATGTACATTGATATGTAGTGCTCAGAGTCTCAGCCAAGGCTGGACTTGCTTCGTTATTTCAGAATGAGAAACAAACCGAAAAAATGACTCCGGGTGTGGCGATGAGAATTTGACGACGCCTAAACTAGAATTTCTTTTAATTTGTTCAACTGATTAAAATTTATTTATCAGCATGCCTGCAAATTGCACCAATGGCATCTCATTGCGACATTTTTTCCGGCAACACTGAAACAAGTGGATCTAAAGCTGTTGAAGAAATTGTTCCATTTTGGACTCTCTGCGTTCTCGAATTCACGCCTCCCTGGGCTTCTCGTAACCATTTTTGTTCTTCTTCTTATATCTATCATTATTTGATGCAATGATACTTACCCAAGAAAACTACTAACTTAAGGAAAACATGGGACAGAGCTTTAAATTTTCCAGACAGTGTTTTTGCTGTATATTTAAGTATCCACTCTGTAAAATCTTTGAATGACAATTAATCCGAAGTAGTGGACAAAAGTTCAGTTCAGTTCACGTTCAGTTCAATGTTAATACAGGCTCAGCCACTTGGTAGATTAAGACGAGGATTTTGTCTAGCTTCAACTGAAAATCGTTACAATCACACTTATGCAACCAACTCTTGGTTTTGTCAATCGTGTAGGGACAGTAGCCATGTAGCTAAAACCATGTAAGATATTTAAATGTGCCACAAGTCGACGTTTCTACAGATTGTGTAAGATTTCTAAGACAATGCCACCTGCATATTACCCGTGATATACCTATGATGCAATTTTGCTCGTTTCGTTAATCTCAGCTCGGAATAAAGAAACTAAATGGGTTGCAAATATTTTGAGAAGGCCATTTTGTTTGAAAGCGCCCACTGTATGAAGTGTTGACTAACTATTAAAAGCCCTAAAACCGTACCACATTCATCTATTTGTGGAGTATGAATAGAGTTCTCGATCTGCTTCTTTAGAGAGAGGCATCTAGTCTTTATGATATACCGTTGCTTGCACTGACAACATGTTGCAAAAAGTTTGGCAAATACCGTCAAGGAGAATCTTAATCTTGTAAACATTAGAGGCAAACAGTTCTTTTCTTTGAAAAACAAAGCTGCTTTTTATGAGTTTTCCATTTTGTTTTTTAACCGATACTTGAAGTAGCATAAGGTGAAATAGCACCCTTGAACTTTAGTACCGGTCTTGTTAATCTTAAGGTCTGCATTTCCAAAATTTGGAATGGAAGTTAAAGGATATAAGGTTTGTCCTAAAGAGTTCATTATTTTCATTCTCATCGTCGTTTTACGAACTCAACTTACTTTATTTTCCTATTTCCATTTATTTTCATTATTGTGAACTCCATTATATTATGTACGTTTATAGTAGAAACGAAATTCAATTTTCAATGACTTTCTTAAGGTAAGGCCTTCACAGGGGGGGGGGGGGCAGTAGTTGGGTTATCGGGGCCCAGGCTTCTTTGCTAAAGCTACTGTTCCGACGAGAGTCGTTAGGAGCTATATGTTGGCGAAGCTGATATGTCGTTAGGAGCTATATGTTGGCGAAGATGACTTCACCTTAGCAATTGAACGGCATTGAGTTAACCAGCCTAAGTAATGATTTTCCAATAAACATTGTCGATATCAATATAGACAGTAAGTAGCATCATCACAATCTTATTTAAGATCTTTCAATTACCGTTTGACCGTTTGACGTTTCAATTACCACAGAACTTCGTTAAGATTTTTCAATGAATATAACTAGATCTTCTGCGTATTACTTGGAGTTTAGTGCGCTGGTGAAAATTTTTTAATAAACATTGTGGATATCAATATAGAACAGTAAATGATAAAACTTTCTGATCGTCTCAACCTTCGTTAAAATTTTTCAATTGTCTTAACTGTATTACTCAATCTGATGAGCCAGTTTAGCTTCTAGTTTACTATGCAAAGTAACTCGAGTAACTTTTAAAAAGCGATACATCTTTTATGAAGTTCTAAAATGTGAGGTCATAAAAGTATTTCTTAGAAATGTTTGCCTAACAGAGCCTGTGCGAATTAAGCTTAATCTGTTTGATGTGATGTGAATGAATTAGGGTTTGCTGTTGTTTTGGCTTGGTTCATAAACGTTTGGACCAGGACCAAATTTCAGAGGTTTGATGGAGAAAAAGCCTGCATTCATTTGGTCATATCTCAGCTAATTTGTAACGCTTCTGACTGATTTTACACCTTAGGAAGTGTTCATGTTGTCCAAATTGAAAATTTCTAAAGTTTTGATGACGTCGATATTGATGACGTCATCGTTTAAGAGCTCTAAGGTATAACTAGCACCCAGGCTCCCTGAGAAAAATTCTTCTATATTTTCTTCTAAGAACACCATATTTCTATACATAGCCAGCACTGTATTTTGAAAACCAGAAATTTACTTCCAATCTTTTGGTTACATTAACTCAGGGGCTTTTGCTTAATCAGCATGCTTTGAGGTAGCTGTTTTTTACGCAAAGAGAATTTTGCTGCGTTTTGTATTTTAATGCAATATGATATTAGGCCGGTTGTAATATTATAGTCGCAAAGCATGCCGGTTGCGCAAGCCCCTTTAATCTTGCATTAGTTTGTGATATTATTGAATTTTGCGTGATAGCTACTTGTCATAGCTACCTGGAGAACTGCTTCAAAATTTATAAGGAAACGCAGATAGTATATATGATATATATAAAGTATATTGCTTTTAAGTTGAAGATAACGCGGTATTATTCAGCGTAACTTGCTACAGAGCCCACAATAAAGTGTCTGGGTCTTTATCGGTACTCTAATATTAGATAAAGCCGGCAAAATCTTAGATGAAAGCTATTGATTTGAGCAACATTTTAGCTTTATAGTGTCGAAATCTTTTGTTTTGGTGTCAGCAGTCATTTTCTTGAAAAGTGCCACCATGTTTGCCAGACAGCTTGATCGCAGTCTGGTTTCTGGTGATAAGGCAACTTATCCCATTGTATCTTATTCAGTCTAATTGTTTTATCAGTTTTTATGTGGATTGTGTCCTGTTCGAAAACTATTGATAGCAATAGAAGTCGCCCAGCAAGCAATATCCATGATTTCAATTGGTCTAGTCAAGTCAACGTCATCTAACTTTAAAAATCTGTGATTGAACCAGTGTGTTATCTGACCTTTTTTGGGGAGTTTAATAGATTTAACATGTGATATAGAAGCACATGACAGGCTGAGTGAAGATCTTCTTATTGAATATTCAATGCCTGTCAAAATTACTTGGAACGTCCAGTAATTTGCGTTGCATTTTAATTTCTGTTTCAAAAAAAGTCACTACTTCCAGCCCCCTTCCCTTTAGAACAAGAATCATATAATCAACGCAAATACAGATACTTCCAAATCTTTCACGCCTTTCTATAGTAAACCAATTGGGGGAGGGCAATGGCTGAAAACTGACGTCAGTGTTCCAAGGCTTTTGGTATGTAGCATTCGGTCGATTGTGTTTTCTTTCAAAAATTTTGGTTTCGTTCCGTGTAGAGGCTTGTTTCAGGACGCTAAAACCTGTACAGGGCAATCCTTGATCTTGAGGCCTCATTCCTAAACGAGGCTACCTTTTGGAAATGTTAAGAAAAACGCCAGAGAACGATTATACTCAGATAAGTTAGTCATTCTGTATGGAGGATACTTTTTAAGCTAGGCTTCTTTGTTTTCAAGCACGGCAGTTGGTTGGTTAATGCCCCGGCGGGTCCACTCTCGCTGTCAAATGTAAGCATCCGTGTCTTCAATATCTCTGAGAAAGGGGCTCAGTTTTGTCGTATATCTAGGACCTAGAAAATAGAAAAAAGGGCGTTTAATATGGGAATCTCAATATAGCTTCTAATTTTACTTTGTTTGGCCATATTTCAGCTACTTGATTTCAGGAAAAAGGGTATAGATTTTCTTTGGTTTCAAAGAAAAGGGGAATCAAATTGGAAACAAATGTCAGAGATAAGGGTCAATTTTTTAGACCCTCAGACACGGGTGCTTACACTTGATAATGTGAGAAGACCCACCGGGATTAATGCTCATAACACTATCCTCAACTTTTGCCAATTTCCTACCTGCAAGAAAAGGTTTTTACCCAGGGATTGCTAACAGTGTAAAGCTAACCTCCGATCTTGCTGGCATAAAAAATTACACATTGTATGTAAAAATCTTCACTGTACGCGTATAATTCGAAAAGGCATGGATTTGCTAAACATTATAGAATTTTTGAGTTAAGTTGTGACAGAATTTGAGGATGATTCTTTAGGCCCGCAGCTCTAAACAACGTTTCAATGCCTGCATTCTTTGACTCCAACTACGACACTTGATTTCAACGAATATTGTAAGGAATTTTTGCTTTTTATACTATTTCATCAGAGTAAACCCCTATTTACTGGGCCTTTACGTAACTTGAGCTCCATACCCCTACTTTCAAGTTAGTGGTCTGGGACACAAGCTATCTTTACGTAGATTTCTCGTACAAACTTTGCATTCACATGTCAAGATCTCCTTATTCTTTCATCATTCTAGATTGTTATGACTGAAAAGAAAACACAGTACGCTGCACAAGAATTACACAATAAATATCATTTAAAATGTGATATTTACGCTGGACATATAAGAAATTAGATTTATTTCCTTGTAGATCACCCATGCGGATTATCCTCTGGTCCGAGATGACACTCTTTATTCGCGAGGGAAATCTGCCACCGCAGCCAGTGTACGCAGCAGCAGCGTGAATGTGGACGACTCTTTATCAAGAACAATGAAATACAGCATGGAACCACTTCGTAGATTTCAAGTACGTAACACATTCCTCTAACCTTTGTGTCGCTGAAGGTACAATCCCTGCAGTGGCGGACACTTGGGGGGACGAGGGGGGGCCGACCGCCCCCAATACTTTAGAGGACAGTGGTCTTTTGTTCTAAAACAATGGGAAATGTGACGTCATCTTGTTAAAACAATAGGTTTGCCCCCCCCCCCCAATATTTGATCAAGTATCTGCCCCTGAGTCCCTGGTTAATGCACACTCTTCTAACTTACCAATGCATGCCGTATGATCTGCTCAAACTTTCAGTTTTTGTTTTTCCATTTTGATTATCGAATTTCAATTGAATATGAGGTATCATATGCGCTGCCTATCGCCAAACATGTACAATGCTACCAAAGCTAAATTTCAGGAGCGATCTTTCATGGTGGTCAGTCTTGTAGAAATGTATGGTAAATTCAATTTACTTATCCTATTCAGAAGTCTATCTTCAAAAAGCCTTGTTATTCTCTCGGGGCTTTCCCCTTTTCTAGCTTTCTATTTCTGTGGGCAAACTCTAATCTGGTGAACTGCCGTATGCTGTACCCAAAGCATGGTCTCTAGGCACACAGCTATTCACTCCTGCTTAAGTTTGGTGAATTTGCTCATTTCTTCGTTTCCTCATTGCGTTTATTTTCATTTTATAAATTGTCACAAGGTGGTTTTTTGCTAGGATAAAATCTACACCTCATCCTTGAATTAAAGGAGCTGCTAAAAAGAAGCGAAAACTTGATGACTTCCTTTGAATTTGAATTTATCGAAATGAACTATTAGTTTGCGAAATGAACTTTTAGTTTTGTGATTTATTAAATGTTAGGCCAATGCCTGTTTATTCTTGCTTTTTCACTCGCAACATTTGTACTGCGAAATGGTAACAAAGACTTGAATTTATCACATCATTATCCCAAATTAAACCTTTAATGTCTTAAGAAATGTTATCTAATCTATAAAAAATCGTCCACCATAAACACACTGAAAATTGCCTTAAACTTAGCTCAATCTTCCTTCATCAAAAAAATATATCTTCCTCTCTTTTGCATAATGCATTTAAACAAAAATGTCAGATCTCGGTTTTGTGCTTCCCATTAATGTTAAATTTCACATATTCAAATATTGTGCATCGCAGTAAAAACCACGCTAATGGTTTTTATTGAAATATTTAAGATAGGTTGGTATAAATATTATTGAATTGTTAATTGCTTGCTGGATTAAAAATTTCATTTTTTCTTGCCAACATTGTGAATATTTAATGGTTTTATGAAATCCTTAGTACCAAAAATTTATTGCATTGTTTAGTATTACAATACTATCATTTTTATTTTTGAGTTTGCTTATGCTATTTTCATCATAGAAATACAATGATAAATTTTTCGATAAATAAGCCACAATTGCGTCAAAGACGGTTCTAAATGCAAATTTATACGTAATTGATCTAGACTTTGTAAGAAACTTTGTAAGAAACTTTGTACGAAACTTTGCGTAAAGTTAAAGTAAATCCAGAGCTGTATGAGATTCTAGAACCTCCAGTTCACATAACAGCAATGCTTATTAACAAAAATACCTTTGTTATGAATATTGCCACTATAAATCCTAAATAACCTCTTTACTGAGGCGGAAGGTTCTCAATACTTATTTTCTTAACGTCACATATTTTACCAGCCAGGACATAAAGATGGGCTTCAGACAATGAAACGATCAACATCGTGACTGTACTAGACTTTCCTAATGTACTAGACTTTGTCAATGTTTCAAGAAATTTTCTTGTTTTCTATAAACCAATTAGATGTGCTCATTGAAATGTAATAGGTTTTGGATTTTTAGGTTGATTCAAGGGAATTAGTTATTATTTATTGCCCATACCAGTAATAAGAACTACTTTTCGGTCAATAAGAAATAGTTAAGTGAATATCTAGTGGATATAGAAAGAACTCGCTTGACAGCTTGACAATGTAAAACAAAATATTAATTCAAAACAACGATGACAAGGAAAGCATTGTTATCCAACCTTGTTATATGGCTCATTTAAAGTATCTAGAATCCAGCTTCCTGTCATTTGCGTTTATCTTCAATGGTCCTCTGTGTCTCAATGGAGATGTTTGTTTCAATGGTCCTCTGTGTCACAATCAATAGTCCCAATGAAACTTCAAAATTAGTCATGTCGTTTTTAACAATGTTCTCAATCATGAAGTTATAAAAACGTCTTCGGTGCACCGATAACTGACCATTCTTGACTTAGCATTATACCGGACCGTGTTTCGTACATCCGGACCCAAGTTTCTTACATCCGGGTGCTTTGTTTTTTATAACGTGTCCTTATTTAAAAGAGCAGGGTACGTATAAAGAAAATAATGTGGATGCTCGTATTGAATCGTTTACAATCAGTTTCTTCATTACAATTCTAGATTTTAAGACAGCATTAAAAACACCGGATCTGTGGACATCCCAGTCAACGATATTGAGTCAATTTCATCAAGCAAAACAGTTTGTAGTAAGAATGTAAATATTTCTCTTCTTTTAAGGAACCGGAAGTGAAGCAAATAATCAAAAGTGTCTTCATTGAGCAGCTCAGCGATAAGGACTACACTGCGGACATGTGCCGATTCACGTCAAGGGTTTGTGCTGACATCATCAAAGAGAAGGTTAAGAGGCTCTTCTTGCCTCGTTATAAGTTCATTTGCCTTGTTCACATGGGACAAATCGGACAGCAGAGTATGCGAGTCGCAAGCAGGTGTTCCTGGGATACACGCGTCGACGATTTCGCTGAATACTGCTACATGAACGGCACATTATGGGCGGTTGGTTTGGTGTATGGAATTTACTGCGAATAGCCAGAGTGAGGTATGTTTTCTATATATTTATTTTGTGTTTTTTTTAATTCAAGCAACGAAGAATAACAATATTGAAGGGCAGCTTATTTTCTGGAGAAAGAATTTTCAGAAAACTTTACTAGGTTGTACCAAAATATTTAGACTTATATAAATTAAAGAATTGCAGAAGTAAATTCATCAAATCTTTATGCTATGCTTCGGAAAACGTTGATTTTTCTTTCAAAGTTTTGGTTCATAAGTAACATATGCTTTAATTTCCTCTAGAAGACATCGCTTTTCGTCACATTATAAAAAAATATTCTGGAATTAGTTGCTTTTCCGGCCTGGAAACCAATAATGACTACAAACCTAGTGGCCGGTTGCCTTAGGCAATTGCAAGATTTAAGGTCATGTTTCCACTCAGAAGCAGTTTTAATTAAAAATGAGTTGAGGTTGCCAGGTACTGTTGACAACAGATTATTTTATCCTCAGCTCTTTTGCGACGCACCGACTCGGAAAGCACTTGTCTTTCATAGGTGTTTCATTCATAGGAAATATTTCGAATAATTTAGTCTCTAATATGCTTTGGGTGACAACCTAAGCGTTGTTGATCTGAAAGTATTCTTTCGAAATAAAAGTCATAAATAAAGTAGAACAGTGTCAATTAGAGTACGTCTGTATTTGACCAATGTCTCAAAGCTTTAGGACATTCTTTGTTTTTGCGATGTGATTTAGGTGTTCTGCAAAGTAATCTCAAATTACAAAAAAAAATTAAATTATACTTGTAAAAAAGTTATTTGCATGTGCAAATTGACATTTAAAGCCAAAACCCTGTCCAAAAACTCAGTTAAGCTCCGATACACTGCAAATTTATTTGTTTCATTCAGGGGCGAAGCCAAAAGATTCTTCAGAGGGTAAAGAATTAGTTTTTGCCGACAAAAAGGGTGTGTCTAACACTTTAAGAGTGTGGTCAAAAGATAAACACTCCTAAATGCTGCTTTTGTGCGTTTCTGTTTCAAAGTTAAATTTTAATGCCATATTATGAAAATTCAACTACTACAGAAATGTTAATACGTTACAATTGTTGCAAAAAGTTAACTGGAAGAGTACAAAAATTGTTTTTTGCCCGGAAACATCTTAATGTGCCGGGACTAAAAATTGGAGGAGGATATTGCACCCCGCACCCCCCTTTGGCACTGCACCTGGTTTCATTTATCAGCAGCATTGCTCTTGAGGTTTATCGGAAACTTCAGGAAATTGTTATTTTGAGAGTTGTTGTGTGTACGCGCTTTACATATAACGACTCTTGTTAACATCCATGCCTTTTGGCGGCAAGTGATTTTTTGTTAGAGGATCCTTTCATATATGTTAGATTCTGGATCACTTCTGTCACCCTGTGCATTGGTCGTCCTCGAGGTCACTTTGCTTTAGGCAATTGAAAGTGCAAAATGATATTCATGTGACAGTCCTCTTTGAAGAGTCTAATAAGAGTAATAGATATTTGTCCCTTTGATGAGTAGCATGTCTAGCCCACAATTCCTCTACTTTTTGAAAAGCGGTCCTGGTTTTTGTGCGTTTCTGCTGTTCATTACAGTGGCGTCGTTGACCTTCGAGACCGGGGGTGTGTAGGGTCATCAATAAAAATATTTACCGACGAAGACATAGATGGAGAGGAATTTAGGTGCTATTTCACCTACTGATAGATGGTTTTACTGACAAACTAAGGATTTTGTAGACAAACTGAAGATTTACAAATGAATTCTTGAAGTATTGGGAGGGGGTGTTACAGCCCCTACACCCCCGCTAGCTACGGCCCTGGCTCATTATGTTATGATTTGTGCAGAATTCTAAGTCATTAAAAAATCTCTGACACAGAAAAAAGTCAAATAAAATATCTAGCATTGACACTAAATGATTAAACGCGTCTTCTTTTCGAATAACTGCCACAATGCAACCTGTCATAGTTGCTAGCTTACACTCTTTTTTAAGAAAATTTTTTCAGCCCAAGCCTTCCGCTATTTCTTACCGACTTTCTAATTTCAACACTAAAACGTCCTTAACAATTTCACAGCATGAAACTGAAAAGTTTAACGTTTCTGAGCATGCGCAGTGATAGGGAAGATGAAATGCTATATTTCTTGAAAAAAAACCCCAGCGTCATAACCCAACAAACAGAGTGCTATTAGCTATGCAAGGAGAATCCAACAAATAGAACTGAATTAACTTTGTTTTTCTCTTGCTCGGCAACTTTGCAATTTTGAATATCTAAATTTTCCAACCTTCTTAGGTTTCAAAGATCCAGCCCTAAACTTTCTTAACGTTTGGAAGGACCGAGCATAAATTTCTTATTAAATATTTTTTTTCAAAAACGGATAGATGAAATTACTTTTGAAAAAACGGTACCGTTTTTAGGTGGAACAAAAGTGCTCAAACGCTAACAGAATTCCCGGGTAAATCGAAAATTCAATTTGAAGACACATTTTCTATGCAACAGGTAAATTGAGGAGTAGCGGCTTCCCAAAACCTGTTTCTTAATTTATTGTTAGAATTTTATAGTAAGAGGTAGGGTTAAGGATAATATTATTGGATGTGCATATTGTAGGTACAGTTTCTTTCAGGGGTTATTCTAAGGAAAATTTACAACACCACAAATTGCTAGATATTTTTTTTATCAAATTTTATAATTCTACTCTTGACAGGAGCAGCTGCAAAAACAGGGATTTGAGAACCACTGTTTTTTTTAAAAAAAGAAAGATTCTTGACTAAGGAAAACTTCTTTTGACTAAGGACATTGTTTTTCAAGTACATTGCCGTGGAGAAATTTCTTATTTAATATAATTGGTCTAAAAGAAGGCCCGGGTTTTGCACTGAGTGAATAAGAATATTTTGTTTTATTCTAAAATACTTTTCCTTTGTGTTAATTGAGATTGCTATTCACGACACTTCGATGAGATCAAATTTAAATTGTGTAAAGGCCATGAAGTTTCATTTTTTAACATTTTTTCAATGAGTAATGTGCCGTGGATCCAAAGGATGAAAAATATAGGCACGGAAGGCCGTAAATATTTAGGAAATACAGAGGGGGGTGGTGCTTTATCCCATGCATATTTCCATACTCCAGGTGTACCGCGAGGTGTACAGACATAAGAGCGAAGAAAAGTTATGGAAGATCAAAAGCCAGCAGTCAAGATACCAAAGCTACAATTCTTTCAAGTGAGCTTCACAGAGTATCTTTAAAAGCTTGTTCGTTCGTATTTGACAACTTGGAATGCAACAGCCGTCTATTTCAAGACCCATTCGAAAGCACAAAAGATGAAGGCTATCTCAAGTCCTTGACATGTAGCGTTTACTGTTCGCAGGCGAGGATCGGAAAAACGACAAACGTTTCCTTTGAAGCTCAGCGATCAATTTAATCAAATATTCTATTCGTGACAATCATACCTCAGATTCAAATGTAGGCGGGTCACATAAGCTAAAAGCAATATCAAAAGTCTGCACATAACATAACAGATAGAGAAGAACAACTTTTCTTATCAAGAGATATTTGAGTTAATGCAACGCGACACTATTACTATCCTTGGTGTCGAAGCGAGAACCAATGCCGTGAAGAACCAATGCCTTCTTTTTGGCTTGATTTGTTGAGGGATTGGAAATGAAACTGACACATTTCAAGATTAACTGATTGCCGATCACTGTTACTTTCGTATCATCCGGAAGTGGCGAATAACAACTCTAGCTTCCAGGTTGAGCGCGCAATGCATGATGGTAGACATGCGTTATTTAACAAATGGGAATCACAGTTCATGAGGATTCGAATGACGTGTTCCGCATTAATATTTAGCAACAGCTTGTGATACAGATGCAGTTACAAAACCTTCTCCTCAGCTAGTTCTTAGTTTGTTCTTGTCTCTTGACAATTCTGATGCATGTGAGGCTTATAAAATTGTTCTAGACAAAGAAAAAAGGATTGTAATTTTTTGCAAATGATGTTTCAAATTTGAGCTATTGTACTTGCTGTTGTTTTTAGCGATAGGACCTAGGAAGTTGTTTCATTTTAAAACCTGAAGGCAATTTCATTTGTGCCTTGAAATGGTGAATTTTTTAAAGTTCAAAAACAATTCTCGGTTGTTTCTAGAGTCTTTGACAAAGCTGAGTAATACAAATTATTATTATTTTTGCAATTCGAATGTAGCAGGAAGCTTTGTTTGACTTTTTCAATAATGTCAAGAACCTTTCTGCGTAGAATGATGTTTGTAAGAAAATCCCTTTTGATCTTTTTGAGTCAACTAAACTGCTTTCTCTCTCAAAAGTTGTTTTCTGTTATTATATCTGCTTGAAAAAAGCTTTTACGTGCGCGAGGAAAACATCAGCAAGGAAATCACCAAAATCTGTTAAGAATTCAAACTGACAATTTTGATTTATGCAAACGTGCAAAGGAACGGATTAATCTGGAAATATGATCGTAGAATGTATCTTTGTGTTTCTACAGTCATTTCTAAAACTGTTGGAACACTTACATCTTCGTTGTTTTTAAAAATGTTTGCCCTCTCTCCAATGCAATGTTATTTAATATCAATATATTGCATGATTGTCGGTGACAATATATTTAGGGTTAGACGCAAAACAATTAAAATGAAGGAATCAACATTGTACGGGGAGGCAAAGGAGGAGAATTTAGCAACAGTGCTGTTAACCTAAGGATGTAGCTAGATTCTGGGGTTGTCAACTTTTGAAAGTGCATATTGTGGTGATTTAACTATTTTTGGCAAGGTTTGTAAAAAGTTCAGTTATGTTTTGAAATTCTTGAATAGAAAAATGACAAACGTTCTTTGTTTTGATGATGTATGAGGGGATATTTCATTGCAAGCTTAAACAGAAATAAGCTGTATTCCTCCCCCATAATCGTGCGATTTTTTGTATAATTTTAGCCTGATCTCTTGACAAAACTTTTTATAATGCATTTGAATTGGTTTGCCACCGTCATGTGCCACCGGCGCTGAATCCTCTTAAAATTATCATCCTATTTAGTTTCTAAATGTTATCATCTACAAATTCTTGTAAAGTCAGTAGAATGCAAAAATGGTTTTTATTCTACAATCTACTTTGGAATCTTTACTTTTTTATCAGTAATGAGCCTAAACCGCTGAATCAATACAACAGCCTGATTACTGGATTAGCTATCACAGGACTCTATAGAAACTCTGGATTGCTCTGAAATACTATAATATTGCGAATTCATGTTTGCAGTTGATTTGGCCGCCACAAACTCAATTAATAACTTTACAGTTGAATAAAAGGTGAATGGTAAATTCATTTTTATCGAAAATGCAGAAGTTATTTCATGCATTGAAACCACGAATTCAGCTGTCATCAAGTTTATAAATTATTAGTGTGTTAGTCATAATAAATCAATTCATTGGCTATTGGAAAAACGCGCGTGTATTTGCGTCGTAAGAAGTTTAGTCTATTAGTTAAAAGAAGATAAAACGGGAATCTTTGCAGTAAGTTGGACATTTATGCATGGCTATATCGTCGAAGAGCATGCTAAAATATATACTGGAATTAATGCTGTTTTTTCTGTGAATTCAGTGAATGTATCAAGGCTCCGGGGAATGTATCAACATTGCTACTTCTGCCAGTTTGGTTTTAGCAGAAACAAATTTTTTGGAGACAATTTTCTTTCTGAAGTAAAATACAATTTTCGTTTTTGTTCATATTTACGTTTTCGTGGGTGCATTCGTTTATAAGCCAATGTATTGTCTTTTCGATTTGCCGCACCTCGCTCTGCCCCAGGTATGTGAGTAAAAAAAGCTGTTTTACGTAATTAACTCTTTTAAGTCTTAATACATTTTAGATACTGTAATTTTTTATACATAGGTTACACAACTAAACAAGCAATCGTTGTTACTTTAGAATGGAGTATACTGTATTGGTTTCCATAGGAATTTGAGAATCAACGCAAGTGTAGTACAAGATAATGTGACAGACTAAGTCCACCAGAGCAATTATAATCTTGCTGGTTTACGTTTAGTTTAACAGAAAGGTCTTTGACGAGTATTGTCTAGGTAGTTATCATTTCTCAGAAATGATTCATGCTGTCACTTGCTGTCCCTTGCTTTTTAGCGTGAAGATTATGTATTCTGACCTATTTGCGATTTATGGCAAACGGAATGATGGATGATCTGAAGATTTTCATTTAGTCGAAAGTTTTAGAAATTATTTTGACGGAAGTATTATCACTGGGGCCAATGTTATCAAGGCTTTAATCAAGGAACACCTGCAGAGCGATTAAATCCGGTGTTTTGGAGTACTACTTAGTTTTATTGACAAGGTTTTGGCTTCCAATGTCGATTTGCACATTCAGATGCAGGTTTATATTGCAAAAGCACATGTATACAACCTTTGTAATGAATACCGTGTTACGTAAAGAAGGTTATTTGACTGTTGCTAATAAACGATAAAAGAAAATTCCTACATGAACAGTATTAAGAGAGAGGATTTACCGAGGGGCCATTCACTCTTGCAAATAGCGCACGATGTTTTCGTCAAAAGAGAAGGATTTCTAGAGATTTTCTGATAAAACAATATGATTTCTACCAAAGGTGTACGAGATTTCCATGCACTGATTTGCCCCTCAGGATTTACAGATTTTTGTAGAAAGATTTAGCGGAGAAAAGTAGAATAGAGGGGCATTCAAGTTTGAGTAATAAGGTGTCTGAATCAAAAAAAAAGAGCCCTACTTTTTGTAGTCCGACAGTGGGTAGACCTTTTTATTAGTTTAGTTTAACGTGAGAATGTCACAGGCATTGATAGCTAAAAGTAATTCTCGTTTTCATTCAAGTTCACAAAGAGGCACGGAAGCTAAAGAGTATTTTGGGCTTGTCTAGCATCAAGGCTTATTGATGTGACGATTGTATTGTTAATGTAAATGCGAAATTAATTGCGTTCGACTCTGAGATGATCTTTTCTGCTTTAGGATCAAGAATTGAAGTTGCCTTGGATCAACGAGGCCTTAGCGATTATTATCTGCACTCCGATATGAGACGGTGAACAATGTGAGAATGGATTTATTAGCACAACAAAACGACAGGAAAGATTTGCCTTTCTGCCAAGTATAATATATCTGACAGCAAATTGGGATTAAAAGACAGTATTTTCAAAGCATGTACGAGGGCAGTATTTTGAAAAACTCGGGTTCTGGAGGCATGGAGGAAGCCAAGTGCAAACGAGTGGCTATTGCTGTAGTTGACGACGATCTTACTGACAGTTCTTTGATGGAAAATATTGCATCACTAGCCGAGTACCCGAGAATTACTCATCGACAGTATGTGATTAATAAAAAAGAGCAACAAAACGCGATATGGAATGACATGTTAGGAGCACGAGGGAAAATATCGTTTAAGAAAGAAAATAGAATATCGACAATTGAGGCTGCGTTACATTGGTTTGGGAACCTCTTGTTGTTTATTGCATTGATATTCAGCTATTCTAAAGATACTCTTACCGGGAGTTTAGTTCTCAGAACAACCATCTTGGAGTTATTGTTTAGTGTGTCTGGTATCCTTGTGTCGTGTTATAAACAGTGGCGAGCTTGGGGCTCGGTAACAAGTGCGAATGAGCCAATCTCTGCAGAGTCTAATGGAATCAAAAATAGCAATGCTGTCCATATGAATGGTTTTATCATCACTAGCAATCTCGCAGGCTGTGCTTTGATTTGCAGTGGATTCACGCTTTTGCTTCTTTTTGATAGGAGCGAATATACGTTTCTTAAAAGCACTATGTACTTCACCGGGCTCACTATATTTGCACTTATGATTGTGGACAACGTAATTATGAATAAAATGTCTGAGGGAAAGGCAATCGTTGAACAAGATCAGTTTAAGCTGCTGATTCATGAATTAAAAGAAGAGTTGTTCGAGGAACTACAGCTTAGCAATAAGTATGAAAGGGTGAAAACTTTGAGGGATTACATTGAGAAGTTTGACGCATTTAAGTTGAAATCAAAGGGGTATATTTATCCAATTTAGTCCAAATTGTGCATTCCTTTATGTGGTGGAAGCTTGCGTCTTTCGCGTCAGACCTCGATTTGTTTGTTTCAGAAAAGACTTTTTACTGCAGATTATATATAACTAAAGGTTTCTGTTTTCCAAATTTGCATTGAGTATTTTATAAGCCTGACCATCCACCATACGATTACTGAAAAGTTAACTCTTGAAAACATCAAACATTGCGTTAGGGAAAATGAAAGACTGTTTTGTGTAGGCGAGACGACGTTGGTTTTAAGCGTAGAGATTAGAGAAAAACCTAATATAAAAATTTCTAAATTAGTAAGTCGATTTTGAATTGATTTATTAGTCTCGCATAGACTCATTTTAGCCTGCATTCATCTGAGTTAGATTAACGGGAGAGTTGAATAATTGAAAGCCGAAAGAGTTATGTAACAGAATATGCCGTTGCCAGAGTTTCTCCTCGGCTATTTACCGAGCCATTGGGGCTTCTCGTTTGAAATAGTAAGAAGCAATATTGAAAGCTTCACGTTAAAGAAAATTCGTGTATTAAGTCTCCAAACGAAAGGTGCTTGGGGGACATGAAGAATCTGAAAAGGTATCATGTTTTGCTAGATGTCATATTTTTAGGAGAGCGTTCCCTAACCCTAGACGAGCTGTGATTCCTTGATTCAGTCAAAAAAACTCCTTGAAGTGTATGACACGAAGTTAATCGGATTATCCAAGCCAGATTCTTCACCTTTGCCATTTGTTTGACCATTTGTTGGACATTTAGAATCTCTGATGACCATATTTTTAGAAATACGATAAGTGAAAATTGAAAATGGCATTAAAATTTTGTATATCGGCCGAAAATGCTTGTAGAAATGAAAATTAACAGCTTGATGTAAAATGTTAATTTGTAAGTAGCATCTAATAATTGTTCATGAATGCTGATTATGCTGTTGTTTTTACTAACTGCTTGCTCGTTTTGTAAAGGCGTTTCAGCTGCAAAATTCTGTTGGTCAGTTAAGCAAAGATATTTTCCTTTTTCAAGACTAATTAACTATATATTTTACTTCGAATGTGCAAGGCGAACATTTTACTGCTTCTCGATAGCACTTTTATATTCAGTTTGATCAATGGAGTCTTGGGCCTTGGACGAATGAACTGAGCATTTTACTGATAAACGCCTAACATTGAAGTTGCTGAAATTTATTATCTTTTTCGATTGTTGAGCATTGTTATGCTGCTGAATAATGTTCACTGAATGTTTGAAGAGAGCAAAAATTGTTTGGTAAACAAGATTGCTTCAGTTGCATGTCCAGTTCATTTGGCCATCCAACTGAACCAGCTTAGGGGTGGTATGGGGGATAATTACCCCCCCCCCCCACTTTTCTGAAAATATGGTCTACATATTTCTTCTAAAAATGGATTAAAAACGCTGGATAGGGGAAGATCAAATTTCCTAAGGAAAGTTAACTTGGTACAAATCATTGAAACGAGGCAAAGGGGGCGTGGTCCCACTGACCGCGCTCATTACCCTCCCAGTCTGTAATGGCTGGTGCCGCCACTGAACTGAACAGACGTCAAACATTTGGCAAATACACTCGCATACGCATATAAACTGGTTTAATGGCGCGCAAATGATCAGTAGAGTCTCGTATAATATTCTTCAAAATATTTGTTCTGACGTTTTATATTCTGAAGAGTGTCAAACGAAAAGCTTAAATTTGACTCAAAATATTTGCTTCTTTCAAACCCATTCTTACGTTTTGTATCACCAAAAGATTGTTTGACAAGCTCTTCATGAAATGTTCAGCAAAATTTTCAGTGGATTTTTCATTTTGCTACTTCATTTTTTCAGGGCCTAATGATTTGAATGCATAGCAATCTGTACATTTCAGACATCCCATGTTACCAATTGTCTCAAAAGTCGACTAATCCAAATTGAGCGGGAGACTGATCCAAAGATAATTGTGTTGATAAACTGCGTCATAAGGGCCTGATCTATAGCAAGAAATCTCCTCAGGTTTGTAGCTTGTGTCTTTCAATCGAGTCTTTTGCCTTCAAAAAAGGCTTAAAACTCGTTAAAACTGCCACTGTTGTTGGCATTAAATATCTTATCTTTGAATGTTTGGTATTGCCTGACATTGTTATGAATTTTAAATTTTTTTATATTTCAGTTTGATAACTTTTACACTAGTTTCCAATTGAAGACACCCTCGTTCATTAATAATTGAAACTTTACTGAATTAATCGACGACGCTAAGCATTCGACTTTACACTAGCTGAAGCCTCGGGACCCCTCTTGATTCAATATTGCAAATTTTTCCTTCCTTCTCATTGCATTGAGGTATGTATTTACTCTAATATCAAATAAATTCAAGCTAATTACACAAAACAGCGAGGTTTATATGTTTGTAAGAATATAGGGCTAAACTTTCTAATATTCACGTATTTGTTACGTCAATAAGTTTTGAAGACTCCCTTAAAATACCTCCGATCAAAACAAAGAAAATGGTAACAACTTTAAAATGCCGCAGTGGTAATTTTTTATGGCTAATTCTGTTGTCTTTCATTATGTGGCCTTCCATACAAATTCAGAATATTATTGAATTCTTGGAAAAATATGACAACCTATGAAGCTGAGAGATATGCGAAGGTAATATCGAAGATCAAACTGCTTCATGTTGAATATAGATCGGTCACGAATACTCAGTGAATACCTAAGGGCCTAGACGATAAATCTACCAATCAAAATGCACCGTTCATCCGCAAAGACAATGGCGTCCAGCCTCACAGTTGTTTCAAAATAGTCTCGCTTCGAGGTCATTACGAACAATTCATGGATGTCGGTAAGGTTGAATTGATGGAGCTTCATCGAGAACACAAAATACGACTATTTCTCAAAGAATTGTTGCAAAGATGGGGTTGCATGCTTGTGTCACTGTCTCTCATTTAACCAACAGTCAATGAACAGCGAACTGCAACAGAAAGGTAAGCTTTTTCACTTATTTCCGTGCCCTCGTTGGCAAACTTACCGATCATTTTCGATAAGAAATGCTTGCCGCTTGTATTTTGTTTTATGATATAATAAATGCAGATATGTTTGAAGATTTTAGCTTAGTGCATTCATGTATTATGGTTCATTTTGTTTGCATAATTCTGGCGCCTTTTTGTGTAGTCTCAGTTCATGTTCTTCGATGTTTTTGATTTGGCCATTGGGAACAACGCTCAAACTGCATATCACAAAATATTCGTAACTGCATGTCATTTCCTATGTAGATAATTTCCAAGTTTTCTCTCAGTCTTTAGCATAAATGTATCAATTTTAGGAGTTTCCAGTTACATAAACTAGGAAATTCAACAACAGCTGTTGTTAGAAACTTTTAAATGAACACTTTGTTAAATGCCACAAACACTGGAAGGAGATCATAGCATAGTACCTAATGTCTCTTTATATAAGCTATAGATGTGTTTTCGCGCTAATTGGTCGTGGCCATGGCGTAATCTGCGACGGAAGGTATCGTTTTCAAGTTGCTTGGACAACAATTTAAACTTTATTATTTACTAAAGGAAAGTATGGTTTTTTATCATTTTACGACCGCTTGACTTGCTCAGTGGACCTCTATCAGACCATAAACAATACAGTTGTTTTGTTTTCTCAAGAGAGGTTGAAATGAGACAGGTTCCCATGCGTTGTGGAATTCCGTTTCAAAATACGCGGGCTTTCGCAGGTATGCATTTCTGCCATGATTCAGTTAGGCAGATCTCGTCGCGATTTTTTTCATCGACAACCAACAGCAAAGGTCAATGGAGATGTGCAACAAGGAAGGCAAGGAAAACAGTGAGGTGATGCGTCGATTGATTGATACAGCAAGATGTTAATTTGCTTGGAAAGTGAGAATTGTCAAGACTACGACGCAAGTGAGACCTCTCTCAATAAACGGAACTACATTGTTTTTTCGAAATTATTGGAACAATATGTTGACGAGGCAGTTTCTGATGCTACTCTTTTTGGTACCTTTGCTCAGGAGAGCTACTTAACAGTGACATTATTTCCTCGGTCCTATGTAGAACAGCTAGGCCCTCTAAACTTTAGAAACAAGTTGATTCGACAGCCTCTTCCGTCAGTTATGTTCGTCACTTTTCTCCTTCAAAGGTCGAAATGGACTTCAAACATTTGATCACTTAAATAAGCTTCTTGGCGTCTTGCTAACTACACCAATTACTTATTTGGTATCATTTCAAAAATGTTGAAAGCACATTTTTCTAACTGTTTCTCACTATTTTCATAAAAATGAATGATACATTTATGCGAAAGTTGGTAAAGCTTTCCTTTTAGAAAAAAGATTGATTTTTCATCCAATAACTTCCATTGCAACATCTCATCACACCTAATTATATAGTTGATTTGTTTCATTCAAAAGGAATTTACAAACGTTTTGGCAAGTTTGATGGCTTTTTCCATTGAAATAGGAATGATGAATTTTTGGTGAAAAAGTAAGGCTTTAGGCTTAGGGAAATAGGCGATTTCTGATGGAGTAATTTTCTTTTAAAAAACTTGTTAGCACTACTTAAGCATACTTTCTGTTTTATTTACGTGGTAATTAGAAACGTTTTGGCAAGTTTGATGGCTTTTCCATTGAGCTAGGAATGATGAATTTTTGGTGAAAAAGTGAGGCTATAGGCTTAAGAAACAAAACTATTTTTGATGCAGAAATTTTGTTCTAAAAACCTTGTTAGAACTGCCTAAGCATGCTATTTGTTTGATTTAAGGGGTAATTAGAAACGTTTTGGAAAGTTTGATGGCTTTTTCCATTGAAATAGGAATGATGAATTTTTGGTGAAAACGTAAGGCTTTAGGCTTAGGAAAATAGGCGATTTTTGATAGAATAATTTTGTTTTAAAATCCTTGTTAGCACTACTTAAGCATACTTTCTGTTTTATTTACGTGGTAATTAGAAACGTTTTGGCAAGTTTGATGGCTTTTCCATTGAGCTAGGAATGATGAATTTTTGGTGAAAAAGTAAGGCTATAGGCTTGGGAAAAAATGCGATTTTTGATAGAATAATTTTGTTCTAACATCCTTGTTAGAACTGTTCAAGCATACTTTTTGTTTCATTTAAGGGGTAATTAGAAACGTTTTGGAACGTTTGATGGTTTTTTCCATTGAAATAGGAATGATGAATTTTTGGTGAAAACGTAAGGCTATAGGCTTAGGAAAATAGGCGATTTTCGATAGAATAATTTTGTTTAAAATCCTTGTTAGCACTACTTAAGCATACTTTCTGTTTTATTTACGTGGTAATTAGAAACGTTTTGGCAAGTTTGATGGCTTTTCCATTGAGCTAGGAATGATGAATTTTTGGTGAAAAAGTAAGGCTATAGGCTTAGGAAAATAGGCGATTTCTGATGGAGTAATTTTGTTTGCATGCTATTTGTTTGATTTAAGGGGTAATTAGAAACGTTTTGGCAAGTTTGATGGCTTTTTCCATTGAAATAGGAATGATGAATTTTTGGTGAAAACGTAAGGCTATAGGCTTAGGAAAATAGGCGATTTTTGATAGAATAATTTTGTTTTAAAATCCTTGTTAGCACTACTTAAGCATACTTTCTGTTTTATTTACGTGGTAATTAGAAACGTTTTGGCAAGTTTGATGGCTTTTCCATTGAGCTAGGAATGATGAATTTTTGGTGAAAAAGTAAGGCTATAGGCTTGGGAAAAAATGCGATTTTTGATAGAATAATTTTGTTCTAACATCCTTGTTAGAACTGTTCAAGCATACTTTTTGTTTCGTTTAAGGGGTAATTAGAAACGTTTTGGAACGTTTGATGGTTTTTTTCATTAAACAAGGAATGATGAATTTTTGGTGAAAAAGTGAGGCTATAGGCTTAGGAAAATAGGCGATTTTTGATGTAGAAATTTTCTTTTAAAATCCTTGTTAGAACTGCTTAAGCATACTTTTGGTTCATTCAAGGGGTAAATAGAAACGTTTTGGCAAGTTTGATGGCTTTTTCCATTGAACTAGGAATGATGAATTTTTGGTGAAAACGTAAGGCTATAGGCTTAGGAAAAAATGCGATTTTTGATAGAATAATTTTGTTCTAACATCCTTGTTAGAACTGCTCAAGCATGCTATTTGTTTGATTTCAGGGGTAATTAGAAACGTTTTGGAAAGTTTGATGGCTTTTTCCATTGAAATAGGAATGATGAATTTTTGGTGAAAACGTAAGGCTTTAGGCTTAGGAAAATAGGCGATTTTTGATAGAATAATTTTGTTTTAAAATCCTTGTTAGCACTACTTAAGCATACTTTCTGTTTTATTTACGTGGTAATTAGAAACGTTTTGGCAAGTTTGATGGCTTTTCCATTGAGCTAGGAATGATGAATTTTTGGTGAAAAAGTAAGGCTATAGGCTTGGGAAAAAATGCGATTTTTGATAGAATAATTTTGTTCTAACATCCTTGTTAGAACTGTTCAAGCATACTTTTTGTTTCATTTAAGGGGTAATTAGAAACGTTTTGGCAAGTTTGATGGCTTTTCCATTGAGCTAGGAATGATGAATTTTTGGTGAAAAAGTAAGGCTATAGGCTTAGGAAAATAGGCGATTTCTGATGGAGTAATTTTGTTTGCATGCTATTTGTTTGATTTAAGGGGTAATTAGAAACGTTTTGGCAAGTTTGATGGCTTTTTCCATTGAAATAGGAATGATGAATTTTTGGTGAAAACGTAAGGCTATAGGCTTAGGAAAATAGGCGATTTTTGATAGAATAATTTTGTTTTAAAATCCTTGTTAGCACTACTTAAGCATACTTTCTGTTTTATTTACGTGGTAATTAGAAACGTTTTGGCAAGTTTGATGGCTTTTCCATTGAGCTAGGAATGATGAATTTTTGGTGAAAAAGTAAGGCTATAGGCTTGGGAAAAAATGCGATTTTTGATAGAATAATTTTGTTCTAACATCCTTGTTAGAACTGTTCAAGCATACTTTTTGTTTCGTTTAAGGGGTAATTAGAAACGTTTTGGAACGTTTGATGGTTTTTTTCATTAAACAAGGAATGATGAATTTTTGGTGAAAAAGTGAGGCTATAGGCTTAGGAAAATAGGCGATTTTTGATGTAGAAATTTTCTTTTAAAATCCTTGTTAGAACTGCTTAAGCATACTTTTGGTTCATTCAAGGGGTAAATAGAAACGTTTTGGCAAGTTTGATGGCTTTTTCCATTGAACTAGGAATGATGAATTTTTGGTGAAAACGTAAGGCTATAGGCTTAGGAAAAAATGCGATTTTTGATAGAATAATTTTGTTCTAACATCCTTGTTAGAACTGCTCAAGCATGCTATTTGTTTGATTTCAGGGGTAATTAGAAACGTTTTGGCAAGTTTGATGGCTTTCTCCATTGAACTAGGAATGATGAATTTTTGGTGAAAACGTAAGGCTATAGGCTTAGGAAAAAATGCGATTTTTGATAGAATAATTTTGTTCTAACATCCTTGATAGAACTGCTCAAGCATACTTTTTGTTTCATTTAAGGGGTAATTAGAAACGTTTTGGAACGTTTGATGGCTTTTTTCATTGAACTAGTAATGATGAGTTTTTGGTGAAAACGTAAGGCTATAGGCTTATGAAAATAGGCGATTTTTGATAGAATAATTTTGTTTTAAAAACCTTGTTAGAACTGCTTGAGCATGCAATTTGTTTGATTTAAGGGGTAATTAGAAACGTTTTGGCAAGTTTGATGGCTTTTTCCATTGAAATAGGAATGATGAATTTTTGGTGAAAACGTAAGGCTATAGGCTTAGGAAACTAGGCGATTTTTGATAGAATAATTTTGTTTTAAAAACCTTGTTAGCACTACTTAAGCATACTTTCTGTTTTATTTACGTGGTAATTAGAAACGTTTTGGCAAGTTTGATGGCTTTTCCATTGAGCTAGGAATGATGAATTTTTGGTGAAAAAGTAAGGCTATAGGCTTAGGAAAATATGCGATCTTTGATGGAGTAATTTTCTTTAAAAAAACTTGTTAGAACAGCGTGAGCATGCTATTTGTTTGATTTAAGGGGTAATTAGAAACGTTTTGGCAAGTTTGATGGCTTTTTCCATTGAAATAGGAATGATGAATTTTTGGTGAAAACGTAAGGCTATAGGCTTAGGAAAATAGGCGATTTTTGATAGAATAGTTTTGTTTTAAAATCCTTGTTAGCACTACTTAAGCATACTTTCTGTTTTATTTACGTGGTAATTAGAAACGTTTTGGCAAGTTTGATGGCTTTTCCATTGAGCTAGGAATGATGAATTTTTGGTGAAAATGTAAGGCTATAGGCTTGGGAAAAAATGCGATTTTTGATAGAATAATTTTGTTCTAACATCCTTGTTAGAACTGTTCAAGCATACTTTTTGTTTCATTTAAGGGGTAATTAGAAACGTTTTGGAACGTTTGATGGTTTTTTTCATTAAACAAGGAATGATGAATTTTTGGTGAAAAAGTGAGGCTATAGGCTTAGCAAAATAGGCGATTTTTGATGTAGAAATTTTCTTTTAAAAACCTTGTTAGAACTGCTTAAGCATACTTTTGGTTCATTCAAGGGGTAAATAGAAACGTTTTGGCAAGTTTGATGGCTTTTTCCATTGAACTAGGAATGATGAATTTTTGGTGAAAACGTAAGGCTATAGGCTTAGGAAAAAATGCGATTTTTGATAGAATAATTTTGTTCTAACATCCTTGTTGGAACTGCTCAAGCATGCTATTTGTTTGATTTCAGGGGTAATTAGAAACGTTTTGGCAAGTTTGATGGCTTTCTCCATTGAACTAGGAATGATGAATTTTTGGTGAAAACGTAAGGCTATAGGCTTAGGAAAAAATGCGATTTTTGATAGAATAATTTTGTTCTAACATCCTTGATAGAACTGCTCAAGCATACTTTTTGTTTCATTTAAGGGGTAATTAGAAACGTTTTGGAACGTTTGATGGCTTTTTTCATTGAACTAGTAATGATGAGTTTTTGGTGAAAACGTAAGGCTATAGGCTTATGAAAATAGGCGATTTTTGATAGAATAATTTTGTTTTAAAATCCTTGTTAGCACTACTTCAGCATACTTTCTGTTTTATTTACGTGGTAATTAGAAACGTTTTGGCAAGTTTTATGGCTTTTCCATTGAGCTAGGAATGATGAATTTTTGGTGAAAAAGTAAGGCTATAGGCTTGGGAAAAAATGCGATTTTTGATAGAATAATTTTGTTCTAACATCCTTGTTAGAACTGTTCAAGCATACTTTTTGTTTCATTTAAGGGGTAATTAGAAACGTTTTGGAACGTTTGATGGTTTTTTCCATTGAAATAGGAATGATGAATTTTTGGTGAAAACGTAAGGCTATAGGCTTAGGAAAATAGGCGATTTTTGATAGAATAATTTTGTTTAAAATCCTTGTTAGCACTACTTAAGCATACTTTCTGTTTTATTTACGTGGTAATTAGAAACGTTTTGGCAAGTTTGATGGCTTTTCCATTGAGCTAGGAATGATGAATTTTTGGTGAAAAAGTAAGGCTATAGGCTTAGGAAAATAGGCGATTTCTGATGGAGTAATTTTGATTGCATGCTATTTGTTTGACTTAAGGGGTAATTAGAAACGTTTTGGCAAGTTTGATGGCTTTTTCCATTGAAATAGGAATGATGAATTTTTGGTGAAAACGTAAGGCTATAGGCTTAGGAAAATAGGCGATTTTTGATAGAATAATTTTGTTTTAAAATCCTTGTTAGCACTACTTAAGCATACTTTCTGTTTTATTTACGTGGTAATTAGAAACGTTTTGGCAAGTTTGATGGCTTTTCCATTGAGCTAGGAATGATGAATTTTTGGTGAAAAAGTAAGGCTATAGGCTTGGGAAAAAATGCGATTTTTGATAGAATAATTTTGTTCTAACATCCTTGTTAGAACTGTTCAAGCATACTTTTTGTTTCGTTTAAGGGGTAATTAGAAACGTTTTGGAACGTTTGATGGTTTTTTTCATTAAACAAGGAATGATGAATTTTTGGTGAAAAAGTGAGGCTATAGGCTTAGGAAAATAGGCGATTTTTGATGTAGAAATTTTCTTTTAAAAACCTTGTTAGAACTGCTTAAGCATAATATTTGTTTGATTTAAGGGGTAATTAGAAACGTTTTGGAACGTTTGATGGCTTTTTTCATTGAACTAGTAATGATGAGTTTTTGGTGAAAACGTAAGGCTATAGGCTTATGAAAATAGGCGATTTTTGATAGAATAATTTTGTTTTAAAAACCTTGTTAGAACTGCTTGAGCATGCAATTTGTTTGATTTAAGGGGTAATTAGAAACGTTTTGGCAAGTTTGATGGCTTTTTCCATTGAAATAGGAATGATGAATTTTTGGTGAAAACGTAAGGCTATAGGCTTAGGAAACTAGGCGATTTTTGATAGAATAATTTTGTTTTAAAAACCTTGTTAGCACTACTTAAGCATACTTTCTGTTTTATTTACGTGGTAATTAGAAACGTTTTGGCAAGTTTGATGGCTTTTCCATTGAGCTAGGAATGATGAATTTTTGGTGAAAAAGTAAGGCTATAGGCTTAGGAAAATATGCGACTTTTGATGGAGTAATTTTGTTTTAAAAACCTTGTTAGAACTGCTGAAGCATGCTACTTGTTTTTTTTAAGGGGTAATTAGAAACGTTTTGGCAAGTTTGATCCCTTTTTTCATTGAACTAGGAATGATGAATTTTTGGTGTAAAAATAAGGCTATAGGCTTAGGAAAATAGGCGATTTTTGATAGAATAATTTTGTTTTAAAATCCTTGTTAGCACTACTTAAGCATACTTTCTGTTTCATTTACGTGGTAATTAGAAACGTTTTGGCAAGTTTGATGGCTTTTCCATTGAGCTAGGAATGATGAATTTATGGTGAAAAAGTAAGGCTATAGGCTTGGGAAAAAATGCGATTTTTGATAGAATAATTTTGTTCTAACATCCTTGTTAGGACTGTTCAAGCATACTTTTTGTTTCATTTAAGGGGTAATTAGAAACGTTTTGGAACGTTTGATGGTTTTTTTCATTAAACAAGGAATGATGAATTTTTGGTGAAAAAGTGAGGCTATAGGCTTAGGAAAATAGGCGATTTTTGATGTAGAAATTTTCTTTTAAAAACCTTGTTAGAACTGCTTAAGCATACTTTTGGTTCATTCAAGGGGTAAATAGAAACGTTTTGGCAAGTTTGATGGCTTTTTCCATTGAACTAGGAATGATGAATTTTTGGTGAAAACGTAAGGCTATAGGCTTAGGAAAAAATGCGATTTTTGATAGAATAATTTTGTTCTAACATCCTTGTTAGAACTGCTCAAGCATACTTTTTGTTGGATTTAAGGGGTAATTAGAAACGTTTTGGAACGTTTGATGGCTTTTTTCATTGAACTAGTAAAGATGAGTTTTTGGTGAAAACGTAAGGCTATAGGCTTATGAAAATAGGCGATTTTTGATAGAATAATTTTGTTTTAAAAACCTTGTTAGAACTGCTTAAGCATACTTTTGGTTCATTCAAGGGGTAAATAGAAACGTTTTGGCAAGTTTGATCCCTTTTTTCATTGAACTAAGAATGATGAATTTTTGGTTAAAAAGTAAGGCTTTAGGCTTAGGGAAATTGGCGATTTCTGATGGACTAATTTTCTTTTAAAAAACTTGTTAGAACAGCTTAAGCATGCTATCTGTTTGATTTAAGGGGTAATTAGAAACGTTTTGGCAAGTTTGATGGCTTTTTTCATTGAACTAGGAATGATGAATTTTTGGTGAAAAAGTAAGGCTATAGGCTTAGGAAAATATGCGACTTTTGATGGAGTAATTTTGTTTTAAAAACCTTGTTAGAACTGCTGAAGCATGCTACTTGTTTTTTTTAAGGGGTAATTAGAAACGTTTTGGCAAGTTTGATCCCTTTTTTCATTGAACTAGGAATGATGAATTTTTGGTGAAAAAGTAAGGCTTTAGGCTTAGGGAAATTGGCGATTTCTGATGGAGTAATTTTCTTTTAAAAACCTTGTTAGAACTGCTCAAGCATGCTATTTGTTTGATTTAAGGGGTAATTAGAAACGTTTTGGCAAGTTTGATGGCTTTTTTCATTGAACTAGGAATGATGAATTTTTGGTGAAAACGTAAGGCTATAGGCTTAGGAAAAAATGCGATTTTTGATAGAATAATTTTGTTCTAACATCCTTGTTAGAACTGTTCAAGCATACTTTTTGTTTCATTTAAGGGGTAATTAGAAACGTTTTGGCAAGTTTGATCCCTTTTTTCATTGAACTAGGAATGATGAATTTTTGGTGAAAAAGTAAGGCTTTAGGCTTAGGGAAATTGGCGATTTCTGATGGAGTAATTTTCTTTTAAAAACCTTGTTAGAACTGCTCAAGCATGCTATTTGTTTGATTTAAGGGGTAATTAGAAACGTTTTGGCAAGTTTGATGGCTTTTTTCATTGAACTAGGAATGATGAATTTTTGGTGAAAACGTAAGGCTATAGGCTTAGGAAAAAATGCGATTTTTGATAGAATAATTTTGTTCTAACATCCTTGTTAGAACTGTTCAAGCATACTTTTTGTTTCATTTAAGGGGTAATTAGAAACGTTTTGGAACGTTTGATGGTTTTTTTCATTAAACAAGGAATGATGAATTTTTGGTGAAAAAGTGAGGCTATAGGCTTAGGAAAATAGGCGATTTTTGATGTAGAAATTTTCTTTTAAAAACCTTGTTAGAACTGCTTAAGCATACTTTTGGTTCATTCAAGGGGTAAATAGAAACGTTTTGGCAAGTTTGAGGGCTTTTTCCATTGAACTAGGAATGATGAATTTTTGGTGAAAACGTAAGGCTATAGGCTTAGGAAAAAATGCGATTTTTGATAGAATAATTTTGTTCTAACATCCTTGTTAGAACTGCTCAAGCATACTTTTTGTTGGATTTAAGGGGTAATTAGAAACGTTTTGGAACGTTTGATGGCTTTTTTCATTGAACTAGTAATGATGAGTTTTTGGTGAAAAAGTAAGGCTATAGGCTTATGAAAATAGGCGATTTTTGATAGAATAATTTTGTTTTAAAAACCTTGTTAGAACTGCTTAAGCATACTTTTGGTTCATTCAAGGGGTAAATAGAAACGTTTTGGCAAGTTTGATCCCTTTTTTCATTGAACTAAGAATGATGAATTTTTGGTTAAAAAGTAAGGCTTTAGGCTTAGGGAAATTGGCGATTTCTGATGGACTAATTTTCTTTTAAAAAACTTGTTAGAACAGCTTAAGCATGCTATCTGTTTGATTTAAGGGGTAATTAGAAACGTTTTGGCAAGTTTGATGGCTTTTTTCATTGAACTAGGAATGATGAATTTTTGGTGAAAAAGTAAGGCTATAGGCTTAGGAAAATATGCGACTTTTGATGGAGTAATTTTGTTTTAAAAACCTTGTTAGAACTGCTGAAGCATGCTACTTGTTTTTTTTAAGGGGTAATTAGAAACGTTTTGGCAAGTTTGATCCCTTTTTTCATTGAACTAGGAATGATGAATTTTTGGTGAAAAAGTAAGGCTTTAGGCTTAGGAAAATATGCGACTTTTGATGGAGTAATTTTGTTTTAAAAACCTTGTTAGAACTGCTGAAGCATGCTACTTGTTTTTTTAAGGGGTAATTAGAAACGTTTTGGCAAGTTTGATGGCTTTTTTCATTGAACTAGGAATGATGAATTTTTGGTTAAAAAGTAAGGCTTTAGGCTTAGGGAAATTGGCGATTTCTGATGGAGTAATTTTCTTTTAAAAACCTTGTTAGAACTGCTCAAGCATGCTATTTGTTTGATTTAAGGGGTAATTAGAAACGTTTTGGCAAGTTTGATGGCTTTTTTCATTGAACTAGTAAAGATGAGTTTTTGGTGAAAACGTAAGGCTATAGGCTTAGGAAAATAGGCGATTTTTGATAGAATAATTTTGTTTTAAAATCCTTGTTAGCACTGTTCAAGCATACTTTTTGTTTCATTTAAGGGGTTTTTAGAAACGTTTTGGAACGTTTGATGGTTTTTTTCATTAAACAAGGAATGATGAATTTTTGGTGAAAAAGTGAGGCTATAGGCTTAGGAAAATAGGCGATTTTTGATAGAATAATTTTGTTCTAACATCCTTGTTAGAACTGTTCAAGCATACTTTTTGTTTCATTTAAGGGGTAATTAGAAACGTTTTGGAACGTTTGATGGTTTTTTTCATTAAACAAGGAATGATGAATTTTTGGTGAAAAAGTGAGGCTATAGGCTTAGGAAAATAGGCGATTTTTGATGTAGAAATTTTCTTTTAAAAACCTTGTTAGAACTGCTTAAGTATACTTTTGGTTCATTCAAGGGGTAAATAGAAACGTTTTGTAAGTTTGATGGCTTTTTCCATTGAACTAGGAATGATGAATTTTTGGTGAAAACGTAAGGCTATAGGCTTAGGAAAAAATGCGATTTTTGATAGAATAATTTTGTTCTAACATCCTTGTTAGAACTGCTCAAGCATACTTTTTGTTTCATTTAAGGGGTAATTAGAAACGTTTTGGAACGTTTGATGGCTTTTTTCATTGAACTAGTAATGATGAGTTTTTGGTGAAAACGTAAGGCTATAGGCTTATGAAAATAGGCGATTTTTGATAGAATAATTTTGTTTTAAAAACCTTGTTAGAACTGCTTAAGCATACTTTTGGTTCATTCAAGGGGTAAATAGAAACGTTTTGGCAAGTTTGATCCCTTTTTTCATTGAACTAAGAATGATGAATTTTTGGTTAAAAAGTAAGGCTTTAGGCTTAGGGAAATTGGCGATTTCTGATGGAGTAATTTTCTTTTAAAAAACTTGTTAGAACAGCTTAAGCATGCTACTTGTTTTTTTTAAGGGGTAATTAGAAACGTTTTGGCAAGTTTGATCCCTTTTTTCATTGAACTAGGAATGATGAATTTTTGGTGAAAAAGTAAGGCTTTAGGCTTAGGAAAATATGCGACTTTTGATGGAGTAATTTTGTTTTAAAAACCTTGTTAGAACTGCTGAAGCATGCTACTTGTTTTTTTAAGGGGTAATTAGAAACGTTTTGGCAAGTTTGATGGCTTTTTTCATTGAACTAGGAATGATGAATTTTTGGTTAAAAAGTAAGGCTTTAGGCTTAGGGAAATTGGCGATTTCTGATGGAGTAATTTTCTTTTAAAAACCTTGTTAGAACTGCTCAAGCATGCAATTTGTTTGATTTCAGGGGTAATTAGAAACGTTTTGGCAAGTTTGATGGCTTTTTTCATTGAACTAGGAATGATGAATTTTTGGTTAAAAAGTAAGGCTATAGGCTTAGGAAAATATGCGATTTTTGATGTAGAAATTTTCTTTTAAAAACCTTGTTAGAACTGCTTAAGTATACTTTTGGTTCATTCAAGGGGTAAATAGAAACGTTTTGTAAGTTTGATGGCTTTTTCCATTGAACTAGGAATGATGAATTTTTGGTGAAAACGTAAGGCTATAGGCTTAGGAAAAAATGCGATTTTTGATAGAATAATTTTGTTCTAACATCCTTGTTAGAACTGCTCAAGCATACTTTTTGTTTCATTTAAGGGGTAATTAGAAACGTTTTGGAACGTTTGATGGTTTTTTTCATTGAACTAGGAATGATGAATTTTTGGTGAAAAAGTAAGGCTTTAGGCTTAGGAAAATATGCGACTTTTGATGGAGTAATTTTGTTTTAAAAACCTTGTTAGAACTGCTGAAGCATGCTACTTGTTTTTTTAAGGGGTAATTAGAAACGTTTTGGCAAGTTTGATGGCTTTTTTCATTGAACTAGGAATGATGAATTTTTGGTTAAAAAGTAAGGATTTAGGCTTAGGGAAATTGGCGATTTCTGATGGAGTAATTTTCTTTTAAAAACCTTGTTAGAACTGCTCAAGCATGCAATTTGTTTGATTTCAGGGGTAATTAGAAACGTTTTGGCAAGTTTGATGGCTTTTTTCATTGAACTAGGAATGATGAATTTTTGGTTAAAACGTAAGGCTATAGGCTTAGGAAAATATGCGATTTTTGATAGAATAATTTTGTTTTAAAAACCTTGTTAGAACTGCTTAAGCATACTTTTGGTTCATTCAAGGGGTAAATAGAAACGTTTTGGCAAGTTTGATCCCTTTTTTCATTGAACTAGGAATGATGAATTTTTGGTTAAAAAGTAAGGCTTTAGGCTTAGGGAAATTGGCGATTTCTGATGGAGTAATTTTCTTTTAAAAAACTTGTTAGAACAGCTTAAGCATGCTATCTGTTTGATTTAAGGGGTAATTAGAAACGTTTTGGCAAGTTTGATCCCTTTTTTCATTGAACTAGGAATGATGAATTTTTGGTGAAAAAGTAAGGCTTTAGGCTTAGGAAAATATGCGACTTTTGATGGAGTAATTTTGTTTTAAAAACCTTGTTAGAACTGCTGAAGCATGCTACTTGTTTTTATAAGGGGTAATTAGAAACGTTTTGGCAAGTTTGATCCCTTTTTTCATTGAACTAGGAATGATGAATTTTTGGTGAAAAAATAAGGCTATAGGCTTAGGAAAATAGGCGATTTTTGATAGAATAATTTTGTTTTAAAATCCTTGTTAGCACTGTTCAAGCATACTTTTTGTTTCATTTAAGGGGTAATTAGAAACGTTTTGGAACGTTTGATGGTTTTTTTCATTAAACAAGGAATGATGAATTTTTGGTGAAAAAGTGAGGCTATAGGCTTAGGATAATAGGCGATTTTTGATAGAATAATTTTGTTCTAACATCCTTGTTAGAACTGTTCAAGCATACTTTTTGTTTTTTTTAAGGGGTAATTAGAAACGTTTTGGCAAGTTTGATCCCTTTTTTCATTGAACTAGGAATGATGAATTTTTGGTGAAAAAGTAAGGCTTTAGGCTTAGGAAAATATGCGACTTTTGATGGAGTAATTTTGTTTTAAAAACCTTGTTAGAACTGCTGAAGCATGCTACTTGTTTTTTTAAGGGGTAATTAGAAACGTTTTGGCAAGTTTGATGGCTTTTTTCATTGAACTAGGAATGATGAATTTTTGGTTAAAAAGTAAGGCTTTAGGCTTAGGGAAATTGGCGATTTCTGATGGAGTAATTTTCTTTTAAAAACCTTGTTAGAACTGCTCAAGCATGCTATTTGTTTGATTTAAGGGGTAATTAGAAACGTTTTGGAACGTTTGATGGCTTTTTTCATTGAACTAGTAATGATGAATTTTTGGTGAAAACGTAAGGCTATAGGCTTATGAAAATTGGCGATTTTTGATGTAGAAATTTTCTTTTAAAAAGCTTGTTAGAACAGCTTAAGCATGCTACTTGTTTTTTTTAAGGGGTAATTAGAAACGTTTTGGCAAGTTTGATCCCTTTTTTCATTGAACTAGGAATGATGAATTTTTGGTGAAAAAGTAAGGCTTTAGGCTTAGGAAAATATGCGACTTTTGATGGAGTAATTTTGTTTTAAAAACCTTGTTAGAACTGCTGAAGCATGCTACTTGTTTTTTTAAGGGGTAATTAGAAACGTTTTGGCAAGTTTGATGGCTTTTTTCATTGAACTAGGAATGATGAATTTTTGGTTAAAAAGTAAGGCTTTAGGCTTAGGGAAATTGGCGATTTCTGATGGAGTAATTTTCTTTTAAAAACCTTGTTAGAACTGCTCAAGCATGCTATTTGTTTGATTTAAGGGGTAATTAGAAACGTTTTGGCAAGTTTGATGGCTTTTTTCATTGAACTAGGAATGATGAATTTTTGGTGAAAACGTAAGGCTATAGGCTTAGGAAAAAATGCGATTTTTGATAGAATAATTTTGTTCTAACATCCTTGTTAGAACTGCTCAAGCATACTTTTTGTTTGATTTAAGGGGTAATTAGAAACGTTTTGGAACGTTTGATGGCTTTTTTCATTGAACTAGTAATGATGAATTTTTGGTGAAAACGTAAGGCTATAGGCTTATGAAAATTGGCGATTTTTGATGTAGAAATTTTCTTTTAAAAAGCTTGTTAGAACAGCTTAAGCATGCTACTTGTTTTTTTTAAGGGGTAATTAGAAACGTTTTGGCAAGTTTGATCCCTTTTTTCATTGAACTAGGAATGATGAATTTTTGGTGAAAAAGTAAGGCTTTAGGCTTAGGAAAATATGCGACTTTTGATGGAGTAATTTTGTTTTAAAAACCTTGTTAGAACTGCTGAAGCATGCTACTTGTTTTTTTAAGGGGTAATTAGAAACGTTTTGGCAAGTTTGATGGCTTTTTTCATTGAACTAGGAATGATGAATTTTTGGTTAAAAAGTAAGGCTTTAGGCTTAGGGAAATTGGCGATTTCTGATGGAGTAATTTTCTTTTAAAAACCTTGTTAGAACTGCTCAAGCATGCTATTTGTTTGATTTAAGGGGTAATTAGAAACGTTTTGGCAAGTTTGATGGCTTTTTTCATTGAACTAGGAATGATGAATTTTTGGTGAAAACGTAAGGCTATAGGCTTAGGAAAAAATGCGATTTTTGATGTAGAAATTTTCTTTTAAAAACCTTGTTAGAACTGCTTAAGCATACTTTTGGTTCATTCAAGGGGTAAATAGAAACGTTTTGGCAAGTTTGATGGCTTTTTCCATTGAACTAGGAATGATGAATTTTTGGTGAAAACGTAAGGCTATAGGCTTAGGAAAAAATGCGATTTTTGATAGAATAATTTTGTTCTAACATCCTTGTTAGAACTGCTCAAGCATACTTTTTGTTTCATTTAAGGGGTAATTAGAAACGTTTTGGAACGTTTGATGGCTTTTTTCATTGAACTAGTAATGATGAGTTTTTGGTGAAAACGTAAGGCTATAGGCTTATGAAAATAGGCGATTTTTGATAGAATAATTTTGTTCTAACATCCTTGTTAGAACTGCTCAAGCATGCTATTTGTTTGATTTCAGGGGTAATTAGAAACGTTTTGGAACGTTTGATGGCTTTTTTCATTGAACTAGTAATGATGAGTTTTTGGTGAAAACGTAAGGCTATAGGCTTATGAAAATAGGCGATTTTTGATAGAATAATTTTGTTTTAAAAACCTTGTTAGAACTGCTTAAGCATACTTTTGGTTCATTCAAGGGGTAAATAGAAACGTTTTGGCAAGTTTGATCCCTTTTTTCATTGAACTAGGAATGATGAATTTTTGGTTAAAAAGTAAGGCTTTAGGCTTAGGGAAATTGGCGAATTCTGATGGAGTAATTTTCTTTTAAAAAACTTGTTTGAACAGCTTAAGCATGCTATCTGTTTGATTTAAGGGGTAATTAGAAACGTTTTGGCAAGTTTGATCCCTTTTTTCATTGAACTAGGAATGCTGAATTTTTGGTGAAAAAGTAAGGCTTTAGGCTTAGGAAAATATGCGACTTTTGATGGAGTAATTTTGTTTTAAAAACCTTGTTAGAACTGCTGAAGCATGCTACTTGTTTTTTTTAAGGGGTAATTAGAAACGTTTTGGCAAGTTTGATCCCTTTTTTCATTGAACTAGGAATGATGAATTTTTGGTGAAAAAATAAGGCTATAGGCTTAGGAAAATAGGCGATTTTTGATAGAATAATTTTGTTTTAAAATCCTTGTTAGCACTGTTCAAGCATACTTTTTGTTTCATTTAAGGGGTAATTAGAAACGTTTTGGAACGTTTGATTCCCTTTTTCATTGAACTAGGAATGATGAATTTTTGGTGAAAAAATAAGGCTATAGGCTTAGGAAAATAGGAGATTTTTGATAGAATAATTTTGTTTTAAAATCCTTGTTAGCACTGTTCAAGCATACTTTTTGTTTCATTTAAGGGGTAATTAGAAACGTTTTGGAACGTTTGATGTTTTTTTTCATTAAACAAGGAATGATGAATTTTTGGTGAAAAAGTGAGGCTATAGGCTTAGGAAAATAGGCGATTTTTGATGTAGAAATTTTCTTTTAAAAACCTTGTTAGAACTGCTTAAGCATACTTTTGGTTCATTCAAGGGGTAAATAGAAACGTTTTGGCAAGTTTGATGGCTTTTTCCATTGAACTAGGAATGATGAATTTTTGTTGAAAACGTAAAGCTATAGGCTTAGGAAAAAATGCGATTTTTGATAGAATAATTTTGTTCTAACATCCTTGTTAGAACTGCTCAAGCATACTTTTTTTGTTTTATTTAAGGGGTAATTAGAAACGTTTTGGCAAGTTTGATGGCTTTTTTCATTGAACTAGTAATGATGAGTTTTTGGTGAAAACGTAAGGCTATAGGCTTATGAAAATAGGCGATTTTTGATAGAATAATTTTGTTTTAAAAACCTTGTTAGAACTGCTTAAGCATACTTTTGGTTCATTCAAGGGGTAAATAGAAACGTTTTGGCAAGTTTGATCCTTTTTTTCATTGAACTAAGAATGATGAATTTTTGGTGAAAAAGTAAGGCTTTAGGCTTAGGAAAATATGCGATTTTTGATGGAGTAATTTTGTTTTAAAAACCTTGCTAGAACTGCTTAAGCATACTTTTGGTTCATTCAAGGGGTAAATAGAAACGTTTTGGCAAGTTTGATCCTTTTTTTCATTGAACTAAGAATGATGAATTTTTGGTGAAAAAGTAAGGCTTTAGGCTTAGGAAAATATGCGATTTTTGATGGAGTAATTTTGTTTTAAAAACCTTGCTAGAACTGCTTAAGCATACTATTTGTTTTATTTAAGGGGTAATTAGATACGTTTTGACAAATTTTAAGGCACTTTTCATTGAACTAGGAATGATGAATTTTTGGTGAAAAAGTAAGGCTATAGGCTTAAGAAAATATGCGATTTTTGATGGAGTAATTTTGTTTTAAAAACCTTGTTAGAACTGCTTAAGCATACTATTTGTTTTATTTAAGGGGTAATTAGAAACGTTTTGGCAAGTTTGATGGCTTTTTTCATTGAACTAGGTATGATGAATTTTTGGTGAAAAAGTGAGGCTATAGGCGTAGGAAAATATGCGATTTTTGATGGAGAAATTATGTTGTAAAAACCTTGTTAGAACTGCTTAAGCATGCTATTTGTTGGATTTAAGGGGTAATTAGAAACGTTTTGGCAAGTTTGATGGCTTTTTTCATTGAACTAGGTATGATGAATTTTTGGTGAAAAAGTAAGGCTATAGGCTTAGGAAAATATGCGATTTTTGATGGAGAAATTATGTTGTAAAAACCTTGTTAGAACTACTTAAGCATGCTATTTGTTGGATTTAAGGGGTAACTAGAAACGTTTTGGCAAGTTTGATAGCTTTTTTCATTGAACTAGGTATGATGAATTTTTGGTGAAAAAGTGAGGCTATAGGCGTAGGAAAATATGCGATTTTTGATGGAGAAATTATGTTGTAAAAACCTTGTTAGAACTGCTTAAGCATGCTATTTGTTGGATTTAAGGGGTAATTAGAAACGTTTTGGCAAGTTTGATGGCTTTTTTCATTGAACTAGGTATGATGAATTTTTGGTGAAAAAGTAAGGCTATAGGCTTAGGAAAATATGCGATTTTTGATGGAGAAATTATGTTGTAAAAACCTTGTTAGAACTGCTTAAGCATGCTATTTGTTGGATTTAAGGGGTAACTTGAAACGTTTTGGCAAGTTTGATGGTATTTTTCATTGAACTAGGTATGATGAATTTTTGGTGAAAAAGTAAGGCTATAGGCTTAGGAAAATATGCGATTTTTGATGGAGAAATTATGTTGTAAAAACCTTGTTAGAACTGCTTAAGCATGCTATTTGTTGGATTTAAGGGGTAATTAGAAACGTTTTGGCAAGTTTGATGGCTTTTTTCATTGAATTAGGTATGATGAATTTTTGGTGAAAAAGTAAGGCTATAGGCTTAGGAAAATATGCGATTTTTGATGGAGAAATTATGTTGTAAAAACCTTGTTAGAACTGCTTAAGCATGCTATTTGTTGGATTTAAGGAGTAACTAGAAACGTTTTGGCAAGTTTGATGGCTTTTTTCTTTGAACTAGGTATGATGAATTTTTGGTGAAATAGTAAGGCTATAGGCTTAGGAAAATATGCGATTTTTGATGGAGAAATTATGTTGTAAAAACCTTGTTAGAACTGCTTAAGCATGCTATTTGTTGGATTTAAGGGGTAATTAGAAACGTTTTGGCAAGTTTGATGGCTTTTTTCATTGAACTAGCTATGATGAATTTTTGGTGAAAAAGTAAGGCTATAGGCTTAAGAAAATATGCGACTTTTGATAAAGTAATTTTGTATTAAAAGCCTTGTTAGAACTGCTTAAGCATGCTATTTGTTTGATTTAAGGGGTAATTAGGTACGTTTTGACAAATTTTATGGCTTTTTTCATTGAACTAGGAATGATGAATTTTTGGTGAAAAAGTAAGGCTATAGGCTTAGGAAAATATGCGATTTTTGATGGACTAATTTTGTTCTAAAAAGCTTGTTAGAACTGCTTAAGCATACTATTTGTTTTATTTAAGGGGTAATTAGGTACGTTTTGACAAATTTTAAGGCTTTTTTCATTGAACTAGGAATAATGAATTTTTGGTGGAAAAGTAAGGCTATAGGCTTAGGAAAATATGCGATTTTTGATGGAGTAATTTTGTTTTAAAAACCTTGTTAGAACTGCTTAAACATACTATTTGTTTTATTTAAGGGGTAATTAGATACGTTTTGACAAATTTTAAGGCACTTTTCATTGAACTAGGAATGATGAATTTTTGGTGAAAAAGTAAGGCTATAGGCTTAGGAAAATAGGTGATTTTTGATGGAGTAATTTTGTTCTAACATCCTTGTTAGAACTGCTCAAGCATACTTTTTTTGTTTTATTTAAGGGGTAATTAGAAACGTTTTGGAACGTTTGATGGCTTTTTTCATTGAACTAGTAATGATGAGTTTTTGGTGAAAACGTAAGGCTATAGGCTTATGAAAATAGGCGATTTTTGATAGAATAATTTTGTTTTAAAAACCTTGTTAGAACTGCTTAAGCATACTTTTGGTTCATTCAAGGGGTAAATAGAAACGTTTTGGCAAGTTTGATCCCTTTTTTCATTGAACTAGGAATGATGAATTTTTGGTGAAAAAGTAAGGCTATAGGCTTAGGAAAATATGCGATTTTTGATGGACTAATTTTCGTCTAAAAATACTTGTTAGAGCTGCTTAAGCATGCTATTTGTTTTATTTAAGGGGTAATTAGATACGTTTTGGTAAGTTTGAAGGCTTTTTCCATTGAACTAGGAATGATTAATTTTTGGTGAAAAAGTAAGGCTATAGGCTTAGGAAAATATGCGATTTTTGATGTACTAATTTTGTTCTCAAAAGCTTGTTAGAACTGCTTAAGCATGCTATTTGTTTGATTTAAGGAGTAATTAGAAACGTTTTGACAAATTTTAAGGCTTTTTTCATTGAACTAGGAATGATGAATTTTTGGTGAAAAAGTGAGGCTATAGGCGTAGGAAAATATGCGATTTTTGATGGAGAAATTATGTTGTAAAAACCTTGTTAGAACTGCTTAAGCATGCTATTTGTTGGATTTAAAGGGTAATTAGAAACGTTTTGGCAAGTTTGATGGCTTTTTTCATTGAATTAGGTATGATGAATTTTTGGTGAAAAAGTAAGGCTATAGGCTTAGGAAAATATGCGATTTTTGATGGAGAATTTATGTTGTAAAAACCTTGTTAGAACTGCTTAAGCATGCTATTTGTTGGATTTAAGGGGTAATTAGAAACGTTTTGGCAAGTTTGATGGCTTTTTTCATTGAACTAGGAATGATGAATTTTTGGTGAAAAAGTAAGGCTATAGGCTTAGGAAAATATGCGACTTTTGATAAAGTAATTTTGTATTAAAAGCCTTGTTAGAACTGCTTAAGCATGCTATTTGTTTGATTTAAGGGGTAATTAGGTACGTTTTGACAAATTTTAAGGCTTTTTTCATTGAACTAGGAATGATGAATTTTTGGTGAAAAAGTAAGGCTATAGGCTTAGGAAAATATGCGATTTTTGATGGACTAATTTTGTTCTAAAAAGCTTGTTAGAACTGCTTAAGCATACTATTTGTTTTATTTAAGGGGTAATTAGGTACGTTTTGACAAATTTTAAGGCTTTTTTCATTGAACTAGGAATGATGAATTTTTGGTGGAAAAGTAAGGCTATAGGCTTAGGAAAATATGCGATTTTTGATGGAGTAATTTTGTTTTAAAAACCTTGTTAGAACTGCTTAAGCATACTATTTGTTTTATTTAAGGGGTAATTAGATACGTTTTGACAAATTTTAAGGCACTTTTCATTGAACTAGGAATGATGAATTTTTGGTGAAAAAGTAAGGCTATAGGCTTAGGAAAATAGGTGATTTTTGATGGAGTAATTTTGTTTTAAAAACCTTTGTTAGAACTGCTTAAGCATACTATTTGTTTTATTTAAGGGGTAATTAGATACGTTTTGACAAATTTTAAGGCACTTTTCATTAAACTAGGAATGATGAATTTTTGGTGAAAAAGTAAGGCTATAGGCTTAGGAAAATAGGCGATTTTTGATGGAGAAATTTTATTTCTAAAAAGCTTGTTAGAACTGCTTAAGCATACTATTTGTTTTATTTAAGGGGTAATTAGATACGTTTTGACAAATTTTAAGGCACTTTTCATTAAACTAGGAATGATGAATTTTTGGTGAAAAAGTAAGGCTATAGGCGTAGGAAAATATGCGATTTTTGATGGAGAAATTATGTTGTAAAAACCTTGTTAGAACAGCTTAAGCATGCTATTTGTTGGTTTTAAGGGGTAATTAGAAACGTTTTGGCAAGTTTGATGGCTTTTTCTTTGAACTAGCTATGATGAATTTTTGGTGAAAAAGTAAGGCTATAGGCTTAGGAAAATATGCGACTTTTGATAAAGTAAGTTTGTATTAAAAGTCTTGTTAGAACTGCTTAAGCATGCTATTTGTTTGATTTAAGGAATAATTAGAAACGTTTTGGCAAGTTTGATCCATTTTTTCATTGAATTAGGAATGATGAATTTTTGGTGAAAAAGTAAGGCTATAGGCTTAGGAAAATATGCGATTTTTGATGGAGAAATTTTTTTCTAAAAAGCTTGTTAGAACTGCTTAAGCATACTATTTGTTTTATTTAAGGGGTAATTAGATACGTTTTGACAAATTTTAAGGCTTTTTTCATTGAACTAGGAATGATGAATTTTTGGTGAAAAAGTGAGGCTATAGGCTTAGGAAAATATGCGATTTTTGATGGACTAATTTTGTTCTAAAAAGCTTGTTAGAACTGCTTAAGCATACTATTTGTTTTATTTAAGGGGTAATTAGATACGTTTTGAGATATTTCAAGGCTTTTTTCATTGAACTGGGAATGATGAATTTTTGGTGAAAAAGTAAAGCTTTAGGCTTAGGAAAATGTGCGATTTTTGATGTACTAATTTTGTTCTAAAAAGCTTGTTAGAACTGCTTAAGCATGCTATTTGTTTTCTTTTAAGGGGTAATGAGATACGTTTTGACAAATTTTAAGGCTTTTTTCATTGAACTAGGAATGATGAATTTTTGGTGGAAAAGTAAAGCTTTAGGCTTAGGAAAATATGCGATTTTTGATGTACTTATTTTGTTCTAAAAAGCTTGTTAGAACTGCTTAAGCATGCTATTTGTTTGATTTAAGGGGTAATTAGATACGTTTTGACAAATTTTAAGGCTTTTTTCATTGAACTAGGAATGATGAATTTTTGGTGAAAAAGTAAGGCTATAGGCTTAGGAAAATATGCGATTTTTGATGGACTAATTTTGTTCTAAAAAGCTTGTTAGAACTGCTTAAGCATACTATTTGTTTTATTTAAGGGGTAATTAGATAAGTTTTGAGAAATTTCAAGGCTTTTTTCATTGAACTGGGAATGATGAATTTTTGGTGAAAAAGTAAAGCTTTAGGCTTAGGAAAATATGCGATTTTTGATGTACTAATTTTGTTCTAAAAAGCTTGTTAGAACTGCTTAAGCATGCTATTTGTTTGATTTAAGGGGTAATTAGATACGTTTTGACAAATTTTAAGGCTTTTTTCATTGAACTAGGAATGATGAATTTTTGGTGGAAAAGTAAAGCTTTAGGCTTAGGAAAATATGCGATTTTTGATGTACTAATTTTGTTCTAAAAAGCTTGTTAGAACTGCTTAAGCATGCTATTTGTTTGATTTAAGGGGTAATTAGATACGTTTTGACAAATTTTAAGGCTTTTTTCATTGAACTAGGAATGATGAATTTTTGGTGGAAAAGTAAAGCTTTAGGCTTAGGAAAATATGCGATTTTTGATGTACTAATTTTGTTCTAAAAAGCTTGTTAGAACTGCTTAAGCATGCTATTTGTTGGTTTTAAGGGGTAATTAGAAACGTTTTGGCAAGTTTGATGGCTTTTTCTTTGAACTAGCTATGATGAATTTTTGGTGAAAAAGTAAGGCTATAGGCTTAGGAAAATATGCGACTTTTGATAAAGTAAGTTTGTATTAAAAGTCTTGTTAGAACTGCTTAAGCATGCTATTTGTTTGATTTAAGGAATAATTAGAAACGTTTTGGCAAGTTTGATCCATTTTTTCATTGAATTAGGAATGATGAATTTTTGGTGAAAAAGTAAGGCTATAGGCTTAGGAAAATATGCGATTTTTGATGGAGAAATTTTTTTCTAAAAAGCTTGTTAGAACTGCTTAAGCATACTATTTGTTTTATTTAAGGGGTAATTAGATACGTTTTGACAAATTTTAAGGCTTTTTTCATTGAACTAGGAATGATGAATTTTTGGTGAAAAAGTGAGGCTATAGGCTTAGGAAAATATGCGATTTTTGATGGACTAATTTTGTTCTAAAAAGCTTGTTAGAACTGCTTAAGCATACTATTTGTTTTATTTAAGGGGTAATTAGATACGTTTTGAGATATTTCAAGGCTTTTTTCATTGAACTGGGAATGATGAATTTTTGGTGAAAAAGTAAAGCTTTAGGCTTAGGAAAATGTGCGATTTTTGATGTACTAATTTTGTTCTAAAAAGCTTGTTAGAACTGCTTAAGCATGCTATTTGTTTTCTTTTAAGGGGTAATGAGATACGTTTTGACAAATTTTAAGGCTTTTTTCATTGAACTAGGAATGATGAATTTTTGGTGGAAAAGTAAAGCTTTAGGCTTAGGAAAATATGCGATTTTTGATGTACTTATTTTGTTCTAAAAAGCTTGTTAGAACTGCTTAAGCATGCTATTTGTTTGATTTAAGGGGTAATTAGATACGTTTTGACAAATTTTAAGGCTTTTTTCATTGAACTAGGAATGATGAATTTTTGGTGAAAAAGTAAGGCTATAGGCTTAGGAAAATATGCGATTTTTGATGGACTAATTTTGTTCTAAAAAGCTTGTTAGAACTGCTTAAGCATACTATTTGTTTTATTTAAGGGGTAATTAGATAAGTTTTGAGAAATTTCAAGGCTTTTTTCATTGAACTGGGAATGATGAATTTTTGGTGAAAAAGTAAAGCTTTAGGCTTAGGAAAATATGCGATTTTTGATGTACTAATTTTGTTCTAAAAAGCTTGTTAGAACTGCTTAAGCATGCTATTTGTTTGATTTAAGGGGTAATTAGATACGTTTTGACAAATTTTAAGGCTTTTTTCATTGAACTAGGAATGATGAATTTTTGGTGGAAAAGTAAAGCTTTAGGCTTAGGAAAATATGCGATTTTTGATGTACTAATTTTGTTCTAAAAAGCTTGTTAGAACTGCTTAAGCATGCTATTTGTTTGATTTAAGGGGTAATTAGATACGTTTTGACAAATTTTAAGGCTTTTTTCATTGAACTAGGAATGATGAATTTTTGGTGGAAAAGTAAAGCTTTAGGCTTAGGAAAATATGCGATTTTTGATGTACTAATTTTGTTCTAAAAAGCTTGTTAGAACTGCTTAAGCATGCTATTTGTTTGATTTAAGGGGTAATTAGATACGTTTTGACAAAATTTTAAGGCTTTTTTCATTGAACTAGGAATGATGAATTTTTGCTGGAAAAGTAAGGCTATAGGCTTAGGAAAATATGCGATTTTTGATGGACTAATTTTGTTTTAAAAAGCTTGTTAGAACTGCTTAAGCATACTATTTGTTTTATTCAAGTGGTAATTAAATACGTTTTGACAAATTTTAAGGCTCTTTTCATTGAACTAGGAAAGATGAATTTTTGTTGCAAAAGTAAGGCTATAGGCTTAGGAAAATATGCGATTTTTGATGGAGAAATTATGTTGTAAAAACCTTGTTAGAACTGCTTAAGCATGGTATTTGTTGGATTTAAGGGGTAATTAGATACGTTTTGACAAATTTTAAGGCTTCTTTCATTGAACTAGGATTGATGAATTTTTGGTGAAAAAGTAAGGCTATAGGCTTAGGAAAATATGCGATTTTTGATGGACAAATTTTGTTCTAAAAAGCTTGTTAGAACTGCTTAAGCATGCTATTTGTTTTTTTTAAGGGGTTATTAGATACGTTTTGACAAATTTTAAGGCTTTTTTCATTGAACTAGGAATGATGAATTTTTGGTGGAAAAATAAGGCTATAGGCTTAGGAAAATATGCGATTTTTGATGGACTAATTTTGTTTTAAAAACCTTGTTAGAACTGCTTAACCATGCTATTTGTTTGATTTAAGGGGTAATTAGAAACGTTTTGGCAAGTTTGATGGCTTTTTTCATTGAACTAGGAATGATGAATTTTTGGTGAAAAAGTAAGGCTATAGGCTTAGGAAAATATGCGATTTTTGATGGAGAAATTATGTTGTAAAAACCTTGTTAGAACTGCTTAAGCATACTATTTGTTGGATTTAAGGGGTAATTAGAAACGTTTTGGCAAGTTTGATGGCTTTTTTCATTGAACTAGGAATGATGAATTTTTGGTGAAAAAGTAAGGCTATAGGCTTAGGAAAATATGCGATTTTTGATGGACAAATTTTGTTCTAAAAAGCTTGTTAGAACTGCTTAAGCATGCTATTTGTTTTTTTTAAGGGGTTATTAGATACGTTTTGACAAATTTTAAGGCTTTTTTCATTGAACTAGGAATGATGAATTTTTGGTGGAAAAATAAGGCTATAGGCTTAGGAAAATATGCGATTTTTGATGGACTAATTTTGTTTTAAAAACCTTGTTAGAACTGCTTAACCATGCTATTTGTTTGATTTAAGGGGTAATTAGAAACGTTTTGGCAAGTTTGATGGCTTTTTTCATTGAACTAGGAATGATGAATTTTTGGTGAAAAAGTAAGGCTATAGGCTTAGGAAAATATGCGATTTTTGATGGAGAAATTATGTTGTAAAAACCTTGTTAGAACTGCTTAAGCATACTATTTGTTGGATTTAAGGGGTAATTAGAAACGTTTTGGCAAGTTTGATGGCTTTTTTCATTGAACTAGGAATGATGAATTTTTGGTGAAAAAGTAAGGCTTTAGGCTTAGGAAAATATGCGATTTTTGATGGACTAATTTTGTTTTAAAAACCTTGTTAGAACTGCTTAAGCATGCTATCTGTTTGATTTAAGGGGTAATTAGAAACGTTTTGGCAAGTTTGATGGCTTTTTTCATTGAACTAGGAATGATGAATTTTTGGTGAAAAAGTAAGGCTTTAGGCTTAGGAAAATATGCGATTTTTGATGGACAAATTTTGTTCTAAAAAGCTTGTTAGAACTGCTTAAGCATGCTATTTGTTTTTTTAAGGGGTTATTAGATACGTTTTGACAAATTTTAAGGCTTTTTTCATTGAACTAGGAATGATGAATTTTTGGTGGAAAAGTAAGGCTATAGGCTTAGGAAAATATGCGATTTTTGATGGACTAATTTTGTTTTAAAAAGCTTGTTAGAACTGCTTAAGCATACTATTTGTTTTATTTAAGGGGTAATTAGATACGTTTTGACAAATTTTAAGGCTCTTTTCATTGAACTAGGAATGATGAATTTTTGTTGCAAAAGTAAGGCTATAGGCTTAGGAAAATATGCGATTTTTGATGGAGAAATTATGTTGTAAAAACCTTGTTAGAACTGCTTAAGCATGCTATTTGTTGGATTTAAGGGGTAATTAGAAACGTTTTGGCAAGTTTGATGGCTTTTTTCGCTGAACTAGGTATGATGAATTTTTGGTGAAAAAGTAAGGCTATAGGCTTAGGAAATTATGCGATTTTTGATGGAGTTATTTTGTTTTAAAAACCTTGTTAGAACTGTTTAAGCATGCTATTTGTTTGATTTAAGGGGTAATTAGAAACGTTTTGGCAAGTTTGATGGCTTTTTTCATTGAACTAGGAATGATGAATTTTTGGTGAAAAAGTAAGGCTATAGGCTTAGGAAAATATGCGATTTTTGATGGAGTAATTTTGTTTTAAAAACCTTGTTAGAACTGCTTGAGGATGCTATCTGTTTGATTTAAGGAGTAATTAGAAACGTTTTGGCAAGTTTAATGGCTTTTTTAATTGAACTAGGAATGATGAATTTTTGGTGAAAAAGTAAGGCTATAGGCTTAGGAAAATATGCGATTTTTGATGGATTAGTTTTGTTTTAAAAACCTTGTTAGAGCTGCTTAAGCATGCTATTTGTTTGATTTAAGGGGTAATTAGAAACGTTTTGGCAAGTTTGATGGTTTTTCTCATTGAACTAGGAATGATGAATTTTTGGTGAAAAAGTAAGGCTATAGGCTTAGGAAAATATGCGATTTTTGATGGAGTAATTTTGTTTTAAAAACCTTGTTAGATCTGCTTAAGCATGCTATTTGTTTGATTTAAAGGGTAATTAGAAACGGTTTGGCAAGTTTGATGGCTTTTTTCATTAAACTAGGAATGATGAATTTTTGGTGAAAGAGTAAGGCTATAGGCTTAGGAAAATATGCGATTTTTGATGGAGTAATTTTGTTTTAAAAACCTTGTTAGATCTGCTTAAGCATGCTATTTGTTTGATTTAAAGGGTAATTAGAAACGGTTTGGCAAGTTTGATGGCTTTTTTCATTAAACTAGGAATGATGAATTTTTGGTGAAAAAGTAAGGCTATAGGCTTAGGAAAATATGCGATTTTTGATGGATTAGTTTTGTTTTAAAAACCTTGTTAGAACTGCTTAAGCATGCTATTTGTTTGATTGAAGGGGTAATTAGAAACGTTTTTGCAATTTCGATGGCTTTTTTTTATTGAACTTGGAATGATGAATTTTGGTGAAAACGTAAGGCTATAGGCTTAGGAAAATATGCGATTTTTGATGGATTAGTTTTGTTTTAAAAACCTTGTTAGAACTGCTTAAGCATGCTATTTGTTTGATTGAAGGGGTAATTAGAAACGTTTTGGCAAGTTTAATGGCTTTTTTCTTTGAACTAGGAATGATGAATTTTTGGTGAAAAAGTAAGGCTATAGGCTTAGGAAAATATGCGATTTTTGATGGAGTAATTTTGTTTTAAAAACCTTGTTAGAACTGCTTAAGCATGCTATTTGTTTGATTTAAGGGGTAATTAGAAACGTTTTGGCAAGTTTGATGGTTTTTCTCATTGAACTAGGAATGATGATTTTTTGGTGAAAAAGTAAGGCTATAGGCTTAGGAAAATATGCGATTTTTGATGGAGTAATTTTGTTTTAAAAACCTTGTTAGATCTGCTTAAGCATACTATTTGTTTTATTTAAGAGGTAATTAGAAACGTTTTGGCAAGTTTGATGGCTTTTTTCATTGAACTAGGAATGATGAATTTTTGGTGAAAAAGTAAGGCTATAGGCTTAGGAAAATATGCGATTTTTGATGGAGTAATTTTGTTTTAAAAACCTTGTTAGATCTGCTTAAGCATGCTATTTGTTTGATTTAAAGGGTAATTAGAAACGGTTTGGCAAGTTTGATGGCTTTTTTCATTAAACTTGGAATGATGAATTTTTGGTGAAAAAATAAGGCTATAGGCTTAGGAAAATATGCGATTTTTGATGGAGTAATTTTGTTTTTAAAAACCTTGTTAGAACTGTTTAGGCATGCTATTTGTTTGATTTAAGGGGTAATTAGAAACGTTTTGGCAAGTTTGATGGCTTTTTTCATTGAACTAGGAATGATGAATTTTTGGTGAAAAAGTAAGGCTATAGGCTTAGGAAAATATGCGATTTTTGATGGATTAGTTTGGTTTTAAAAACCTTGTTAGAACTGCTTAAGCATGCTATTTGTTTGATTTAAGGGGTAATTAGAAACGTTTTGGCAAGTTTGATGGTTTTTCTCATTGAACTAGGAATGATGAATTTTTGGTGAAAAAGTAAGGCTATAGGCTTAGGAAAATATGCGATTTTTGATGGATTAGTTTTGTTTTAAAAACCTTGTTAGATCTGCTTAAGCATGCTATTTGTTTGATTTAAGAGGTAATTAGAAACGTTTTGGCAAGTTTGATGGCTTTTTTCATTGAACTAGGAATGATGAATTTTTGGTGAAAAAGTAAGGCTATAGGCTTAGGAAAATATGCGATTTTTGATGGAGTAATTTTGTTTTAAAAACCTTGTTAGATCTGCTTAAGCATGCTATTTGTTTGATTTAAGGGGTAATTAGAAACGGTTTGGCAAGTTTGATGGCTGTTTTCATTAAACTTGGAATGATGAATTTTTGGTGAAAAAGTAAGGCTATAGGCTTAGGAAAATATGCGATTTTTGATGGAGTAATTTTGTTTTAAAAACCTTGTTAGATCTGCTTAAGCATGCTATTTGTTTGATTTAAGAGGTAATTAGAAACGTTTTGGCAAGTTTGATGGCTTTTTTCATTGAACTAGGAATGATGAATTTTTGGTGAAAATGTAAGGCTATAGGCTTAGGAAAATATGCGATTTTTGATGGAGTAATTTTGTTTTAAAAACCTTGTTAGATCTGCTTAAGCATGCTATTTGTTTGATTTAAGGGGTAATTAGAAACGGTTTGGCAAGTTTGATGGCTGTTTTCATTAAACTTGGAATGATGAATTTTTGGTGAAAAAGTAAGGCTATAGGCTTAGGAAAATATGCGATTTTTGATGGAGTAATTTTGTTTTAAAGACCTTGTTAGAACTGCTTGAGGATGCTATTTGTTTGATTTAAGAGGTAATTAGAAACGTTTTGGCAAGTTTGATGGCTTTTTTCATTGAACTAGGAATGATGAATTTTTGGTGAAAAAGTAAGGCTATAGGCTTAGGAAAATATGCGATTTTTGATGGAGTAATTTTGTTTTAAAAACCTTGTTAGAACTGCTTAAGCATACTATTTGTTTGATTTAAAGGGTAATTAGAAACGGTTTGGCAAGTTTGATGGCTTTTTTCATTAAACTTGGAATGATGAATTTTTGGTGAAAAAATAAGGCTATAGGCTTAGGAAAATATGCGATTTTTGATGGAGTAATTTTGTTTTTAAAAACCTTGTTAGAACTGTTTAGGCATGCTATTTGTTTGATTTAAGGGGTAATTAGAAACGTTTTGGCAAGTTTGATGGCTTTTTTCATTGAACTAGGAATGATGAATTTTTGGTGAAAAAGTAAGGCTATAGGCTTAGGAAAATATGCGATTTTTGATGGATTAGTTTGGTTTTAAAAACCTTGTTAGAACTGCTTAAGCATGCTATTTGTTTGATTTAAGGGGTAATTAGAAACGTTTTGGCAAGTTTGATGGTTTTTCTCATTGAACTAGGAATGATGAATTTTTGGTGAAAAAGTAAGGCTATAGGCTTAGGAAAATATGCGATTTTTGATGGATTAGTTTTGTTTTAAAAACCTTGTTAGATCTGCTTAAGCATGCTATTTGTTTGATTTAAGAGGTAATTAGAAACGTTTTGGCAAGTTTGATGGCTTTTTTCATTGAACTAGGAATGATGAATTTTTGGTGAAAAAGTAAGGCTATAGGCTTAGGAAAATATGCGATTTTTGATGGAGTAATTTTGTTTTAAAAACCTTGTTAGATCTGCTTAAGCATGCTATTTGTTTGATTTAAGGGGTAATTAGAAACGGTTTGGCAAGTTTGATGGCTGTTTTCATTAAACTTGGAATGATGAATTTTTGGTGAAAAAGTAAGGCTATAGGCTTAGGAAAATATGCGATTTTTGATGGAGTAATTTTGTTTTAAAAACCTTGTTAGATCTGCTTAAGCATGCTATTTGTTTGATTTAAGAGGTAATTAGAAACGTTTTGGCAAGTTTGATGGCTTTTTTCATTGAACTAGGAATGATGAATTTTTGGTGAAAATGTAAGGCTATAGGCTTAGGAAAATATGCGATTTTTGATGGAGTAATTTTGTTTTAAAAACCTTGTTAGATCTGCTTAAGCATGCTATTTGTTTGATTTAAGGGGTAATTAGAAACGGTTTGGCAAGTTTGATGGCTGTTTTCATTAAACTTGGAATGATGAATTTTTGGTGAAAAAGTAAGGCTATAGGCTTAGGAAAATATGCGATTTTTGATGGAGTAATTTTGTTTTAAAGACCTTGTTAGAACTGCTTGAGGATGCTATTTGTTTGATTTAAGAGGTAATTAGAAACGTTTTGGCAAGTTTGATGGCTTTTTTCATTGAACTAGGAATGATGAATTTTTGGTGAAAAAGTAAGGCTATAGGCTTAGGAAAATATGCGATTTTTGATGGAGTAATTTTGTTTTAAAAACCTTGTTAGAACTGCTTAAGCATACTATTTGTTTGATTTAAGGGGTAATTAGAAACGTTTTGGCAAGTTTGATGGCTTTTTTTATGGAAGTAGGAATGATGAATCTTTGGCTTAGGAAAAATGGCAATTTTTGATATGGTTTTGATGTTATATTGAGCACATGAATTTAAAAATTAGAAGGACCTGAAGTGTTTCATTTAAACGGTAGGAATATCGATCGTAGGGCTTTAGGAAAAAAGGTTGAAAAAATTAATTTCAAAAAAGTGGCTGCACAAATCTATGCCGCTTAGGATCGCGAACGAAATATTAAAACACTCTCGTCCTTCTTCACATCCTGTAAGATTAGACGCTATGAACACCCTAGGACATATTCTTTTAATTTTATCAAATACATTCGATGCTGCACATAGGATTTGTGCAAGCTTAAGATTTTACGAGCAAAGTATAAACAATACCTGGAAGGTTTTATTTACAGAATTGAAGTCTATTGTGTCTCCGTGGGGACAGTTTTCCCCCTTTGAACCAAAGGGCGGCCTTTGAATGGAGAGCTTACAGCCGTGCTATTGACATCGAGGTTGCCCCTCACGTAGTTTTTCTTCCGTCTGTTGCCCTTGCGAAGACGCCTCTCTTCCATGTCTTGCGATGACATTGCAATTGGTGGCTGGTATGTAGGTAGAACACCACGCAATTCGTATACCCATTGCATGTCGGGAGTCTGAAGTCAATTTAAGTCAATATTGTGAAGTCAATATAAGTCAATATAAGACATATTCCATATCCAGATTTATCATACAATTCTTTATGTTGAATGTTCCAACAGAATGCTAAAGTTTGGGATGGGCAGTGCTATAGCTGTCAAGACGGGATGCGCAGCAGAATCTGGTATTTTTTGGTATGAAAACTAAAAGGTCGTTTTGACTTACAGTAATGCCGAATTGATTTTACCGAGCAAATAAAAAACGAATATTCTTTCTTTCAATTGTGTACACTGCACATTCTTTCGGTAATTGCTCCATTGTTCAAAGAACTGACACTAAATAGGACGATCTTCCAGGACAGTGCTAAGATTTCTTAAGAACTATTATAGAAGTTGTTCCTTTTGGAAGACCCTTCATCAAGCAAAGCCACAACCCAATATTCATAAATGATAGGCAGAACAACGCGAGACGACGATGAAAGTACATTGCAAATCTAAACTAGTTTGACAAATTAGAAAGCGATAATATGGCACAAGCTAGCTAATATTTTTCCAGCATACGAGGCGTCGTCAGCGAAAAAAATCTTTCAGCCTTCCATAGTTAGACTTTTGAACCAAGGTAGATATGCTTTCAATGCCCAAGAAAACTAGTGGAACATTACAGTGAATACATATTTGCTTAAAATTTTTTACTATTGCTTCAGAAATTTTACACCCTGAAGAGTGCTAGACGCATGTCTTGATATTCTTGTTTTTTCAAAACCATTTTGAATTTTTTATCACACAGAAATCGAACGGATTCAGTGTTACATAAACCATCACAACTCATACCTGAATTTGCAGTTTACTGATGTGCTTTTTCCCGTAATATGTCGGCTTGTATGTTACTTTGAATAGCTCCCCAGGGGTGTTTGAAGGGGGCAGCTCGCCAGACAACGGGGAAACGGAAAACATCTGATCTCCGCTCGCTTCAAGACTCACCTGATACGGCACACAGGAGCTGCAAGAGAAATGACGTCATTAACTTCCACAGCCTTCTCTCAACAGTTCAGCCTTGTTAAATGATAACAATAAATTCCTAACAGCTTGATATTCAAATATATAATTTATTTCTTGAAATAGAAAATAATTTTGGTTTGTAAACTCGGTGTTACAGCTACTTACTCTGATTTGCTTGTTAGACGGAATCCGATAGAAACCTCCTTGTTTAAGCCTGCAGCTTCAAGTTGAATGACGTCATCAGGGGCTGGCTCCGTCGCAGTGAATCGAAGTGGAAATCGCCAAACTCCGTCTGAGCTCGCAGTTATGATAAGATGGACCAAGTGACTGCGAAGGGGAAAGACATGGCTTTGTATATATGTATTAGTGATACAAAAATTTGCAAAGGCTTAACATTCCAAATCCAGGAACTAAAATTCACCAGACAGTGAGCAAAGAGTAAGAAACATTGCAAAGTAGAACCCCCACCAAACTTGAAATTGTGAAAACCGAACCATGGTTTGTTGCAAGGCCGTGTGCGTTGCCCAGAAGCTACTTTGAACGTAAAAATAGATTTAAAGAACGAAATGGCTTGTCTGATATTTTGAGGTGTCCGGTATAACATAGCATACCCGATTAAAAATATGCACTAACGATCTTAGAAACATAAATTGATTTTCTTAAGTATTGAAAATCCTCGCATCCTAATATTCTGCTGCAATTTAGGTGTTTTCAAAGTTCTTTGGAAAAAACCGATATTTATCTATGCGAAGTCTTGTGAAAAGGCATTATAAAGAATTAGGTAACTGATAAACAAGGTTGTTACATTTCAGCATTAGAGCCATTGCTTACCTTAAAGATCTATGCGGCGTGAAGACAACATTAAACAGTAGCGTGACCACCCCTGACACTTTGTGACTCATTCGTCGAACAAGGTTCACCCCAACTGACCGCTCAACTGCAACCTGTGCTTCAGTGTCTCCAAATTCAAACCAGTATTTGAAATCTTCAGGCAAAAATGCGTAATCGGTACCATACTCAAAGTTGGAAACTTGCCCTACACCTTCACTTGGTGAGAGAGATCTCAAATGAATCGCGCTTGCATAGTTCGGTAGGTTCATATTGAGGCCCGTAAATGAAAGCTCCAACCTCTTTTCAAGTCTTGCTCTTGCTTTGCATTCAATACGTGGTGCCTTTGAATCCTTAATTGGACATGATTCGGGGATTCCACTTATTGGGAATACCCATCGCATTTCCCTGTTGTACGGGAATTTAGTAATCTGTCCATGTGTCTCGAATGAAGAGCCGTCGGCCTTTATCGCCATGACGTAACAGGTTGCCTCGTGTCTCACCATGGAATCCGGGGCAAAGCATATTGGGATATCTAAAGTTGTTTTTGGGTGTAGAAGAATGTCCGTTGCCTGCCTGAGAAGGAGACTGAAGGCTTGGTCATGTGATGTTTGTTGTAGGCGAGACAGATTCAATATGCCACCTATGAGAGGATTGGGAAGTTATTAAGACTTGCCAAAAGGCTAAAAATTAATAAAACATCTGGGAAATATATCGACCCACTGATGAAACTCGAATCAAAATGCATCGAAACCAAAAAAATTTTATTCTTCTAATTTTGAGGGTAAATATAACTAAGATTTTATGAGGAAGTTTTAATGAGGTAATGGACAATGAAGAAGTACATCTTTGGAACAAAGTAGACTTCTGGTTGGAGACTTTGACATAGGGAAAATAGCAAGCAAATTCAGTTTTCTTCATGATTCTCCAGAGCTGCCTTAAAGGTTTTCTTTCTTCAGTTATAGTTAGCTACAGTTGTGTACAATGAGGTCATGAGGTAATGGACAATGAAGAAGTACATCTTTGGAACAAAGTAGACTTCTGGTTGGAGACTTTGACATAAGGAAAATAGCAAGCAAATTCAGTTTTCTTCATGATTCTCCAGAGCTGCCTTAAAGGTTTTCTTTCTTCAGTTATAGTTAGCTACAGTTGTGTACAATGAGGTCATGAGGTAATGGACAATGAAGAAGTACATCTTTGGAACAAAGTAGAGTTTTGGTTGGAGACTTTGACATAAGGAAAATAGCAAGCAAATTCAGTTTTCTTAATGATTCTCCAAAGCTGCCTTAAAGGTTTTCTTTCTTCAGTTATAGTTAGCTACAGTTGTGTACAATGAGGTCATGAGGTAATGGACAATGAAGAAGTACATCTTTGGAACAAAGTAGAGTTTTGGTTGGAGACTTTGACATAAGGAAAATAGCAAGCAAATTCAGTTTTCTTAATGATTCTCCAAAGCTGCCTTAAAGGTTTTCTTTCTTCAGTTATAGTTAGCTACAGTTGTGTACAATGAGGTCATGAGGTAATGGACAATGAAGAAGTACATCTTTGGAACAAAGTAGAGTTTTGGTTGGAGACTTTGACATAAGGAAAATAGCAAGCAAATTCAGTTTTCTTCATGATTCTCCAGAGCTGCCTTAAAGGTTTTCTTTCTTCAGTTATAGTTAGCTACAGTTGTGTACAATGAGGTCATGAGGTAATGGACAATGAAGAAGTACATCTTTGGAACAAAGTAGAGTTTTGGTTGGAGACTTTGACATAAGGAAAATAGCAAGCAAATTCAGTTTTCTTAATGATTCTCCAAAGCTGCCTTCAAGGTTTTCTTTCTTCAGTTATAGTTAGCTACAGTTGTGTACATTTGATAATGATAATGTTTAGAGTGCCGGGTAAATCACCCTGGTTTGTAATGAAAAGAAGACGAAGTACCTGTTTTACTTAGTGGTCGCTCTTGCAAATCAACATTGACGATAATATCTTCTTCAAACGGATTTTCAAACGAAATAATTGTAGAAGAGCTGCTTGATAACGTAGAGCGTATCACGTGATCATCCGATGGCACAGGAGGCTGGCCGCTCCCATTCACAATGAAAACGAGGTCACCAAGCTAGAATGGGAAATTAATTCTTCATCAAATAATCCATGGCAAATTTTTACTTTGACAGAAAATGAAAACGAAATGAAAAAAGGGGCAATGTCTGATAATACACAGTTTTGACTCTTTTAATTCTTTTAATTTAAATATATCAGCAAGAAAATGCGAAATTAGTCACCTTTTCACTTCTAAAAACTATTTCAGCCTTGTGCCTTCCTAGTCCAAGTGCAGACGGAGAGAACGTCAATGGCACTTCAACACCAGAATGCGGAAGTAGTTCAATCTGAAAACCAATTGATAAATCATATTAAGGATTTTGTAAGCATGTATAACATCATACTTAGAGTTGACTTGTCCAGGCAACTAAGAGTTTCGAATGATGGACAAAAACGAACAAAAACCAGACGTTACTCGTGCAATGTCAGATAGCGAAGACAAGTACCAATCAATGTTTAGTTGCTGTGTTCTTGTGTCAATGCTCTTAAGTGATAAAATTTACATTAATTTTCAAAAATTCAAAAGCTAAATGTTTCCCAACAAAGAAGCAAATAACTTTAAAATAACGTTTCCATCCAAGTCAGAGCAATTTGCTACTCGATAAAAAGAAAACCAAGTGCATACCTTCTGGTCGTGGAAATCGAAGCGGAAATTGTGATTGTTGGAGCACGATACTCTGTACGTGATATTTTCATCTGTTGGATTGTCCAAACGAATCATTTGATGACATTTGCTGAAAGGTAACAAGGATGATGAGCCAAGATCATTTCAAATATTCTCTATCTCGAGATATTTGGCTTGATAAATGGCAAGTGCCACCTAAGGAAATAAAACCATTGAAGATTGCTGTTTTGGGATTTGGTCTATTAGCAAAATTGTCTTTTCGTCTTAAATTGGCCTAGATAAACAAGGTTGTAGGAACAATATATGCGTGAACACAAGAAGCAACAGTAACATAAATGTCTATAAGCTGGAAAAGGAAGTATTTTTAAGAAAAATATCATATATTCGACTCGTGTATTTGAGACTCGTGAAATCGCAGTAGTTTCACACGTAAAATCTACGATTCAACCAAAATGCTTCTTTATCTGCGTATTTCAAATTTATATTGATATTTGACTAAAATATTTCCCAATATTTGATTTAATATTTAATAAAGCAACTACCATCGTTTACTTCCAAAATCTGACTACGGCTGCCGGACGATGAAAGAGCAAAAGTATTCAAAGTAGTTTAAAAAATAAACGGGGCACACTGCAAGTGGAAATATTATCTTAAATTTTAAATAAGTATTTTATAGACTGATACCTTCCCAACGGGCATTGCATCAATCGGAGATCTTGAGGAGGCGGAGAAATGGCAGCGAGCTGCAAGTCATACCAGATTTCGCCGACGGAAGGATGTTGAAAGATTACGCTGAAAAGTTAAGTTAGAGAATTAAGCATTTGTCATTCATAGCGATGCAAACAGGCTTTATCGATGCTGATGTAAAATTAAAAAAAAGAGGTACAGCAAATGCAAAATGAGTGAAAATACATGACCAGCCTGCCTGTTTCATCAGTAGTAAAACACCAACAAGTTCATGACAAACATATTTATGACAATCGAATTGCCTTTACGCTAATCATCTACAACTTATGTGCTCGATTGTCCTATTTCTATCCTCAACTTGGTATATAGATGTATTTTTTCTAGCTCGCTATTTGGTGTATAGAACAGGACGGTTCTAAGTTGCTCCCCTGAGTTTCACGCTTGATACGGTCATCAGGCAACCCTTCTAGCCAATATATACGATCATTATACCGAAGTTGTATGCTCTGAAGAGTCAGACGAAAAGCTTTAGAATGTCTTCAGAATGTCTAAACCATTTTAAATGCGTCTTTTCATTGTCTCTACAAGTTAGATAATAAAAAAAATGAAGGAAACCATAGCTGAATTGCATTAACAGTTTGGATGAGAAGTGAAAGTATCAAAATTGAGAGCGGGTCTAGAAACAATTTGCCTTTTGCTGCCAAAAACAATTTTATCAAAAAACAGGAGGAACAAGCTGCACACACAGCAAAAATGGGCAAGATAAGAAAATCTTAGCTTTGCTAAAATGCACTAATAAATATAAGCTGATCGTGCCAAACATGCCATAAAGGGGCAGACGAAAATTTTTTTTGTCTTTATGTACTAGAGAATGCATGGTTTAGCAGACATGTGTGAATATCAAGGTTCAATTACACACCTTCCCCTGCTATTTCCAACAACTGTTGGCGCATAATCCACTTGGTAAAAGCCTGATGAATGAGGTTGTACCATAACCACTTCATCGCCAGGTATCAAGTCAGGCCCTTCCACAAACACGTCATATTCTATTTTCTCTTTTGTTGGGTTTTCAACTACTATCTCGATTGCAGCACGGTTGTGACACGGGCATTCGATTTCCATCGCCTTGGCAGGAGGAGCAGGTGTAGCAACGATCCGCATTGAGTACCACAAGCGGTACGGCTTCTTGAAGATCGATTTTTGACTTGCAAGATCAGGAAGCTTTATTGAAGATTGGCTGTTGCTGCCTCGGAATGCATCTGGAAGGATGACATCGTCTTCATCACTGTCTGAATCAATTGTCCTGCGAAACAAACGATCGGTCAGTCCCCGGTCAGATGGAGAAGGTATGGGTGGAGGCCTCACCACCTACATCGCGTTCCCCATCATTGCAAAACCATATTCTCTTTCTTCTATACTATGTTTATTTATTCACTTGTTTAGATGTATTTTGATAACAACATATGTGTAGCAACTGAATGAACAGCCTGAAAGTTTTTAAAAGCCCATGGAGAATTCTAAAATAAAATACTGTATGCATCTCTTGATGAAATGAGCGCTATACATGTCTCACTAAAAACTGGCAATGCGAGTGCAATTTCCTTCAAGAGTCTTTAATGATTAAATACTTCTTGTTCTAGAAAAGTCCCAATTCCGGCTTTCTTTTCAAAAACTGCTCATTGACCTTCAAAAACTGAAAATTGACTCTATTCCAGTCAAATAGTTTCCATTGGACATGAACGATTAAGAATAACCAAAGCATATTGCATGTGGCTATTCGTTATAGAAAAGTGTGATTTTCAATCAGTAATATATTTACCTATCCAAGCCAAGCCTCTTTGTGACATCATCATCCGAGACAAATGAAATAATCCCATCGAAGACGCCTCTTCTCCATGGCTTCAATGTCATCGTGAATTTCGCTGTTTGTTTTGGGAGTACAGTAACAAATGGGGCACCGCTGATAAAATCTAGATCACAAAATGTCTAAAAAAGAAATAAATTGACAGTTTATTATAAGGAAAATACACCAAATACAAGGTTAAAATGAAAAGAACAAAGATTAAACTCATTAAGCAAGCATAACTGAAGCACCCAGGATCATTAAAGGTTATTCTGAAGAAAGGCAAAGATAATATCATTTACAATATAACACTTACCACATGGATTGGAAAATTATTCAAAAAAATGCAGCAGATTATCAATTCCATTACCTGGAAAACCATTTTCCTATTGGTAGCATTTGGTATTTCCAATTCATAGCTTTTTCTAAGAAAGAATTTCAAATATATTGGAATTTATTGAATAAAATAAAAACGATAAGGAATTTTTGAAGGTAATCAACTACATCAAATGCTGGTAATCAACAACTGAATTTAAATGTTTTAATAAATTTAATAGGTTTAAAATTCAAAAATGCATACACACCAAAAATTCAAAATAAGGGCCTAAGAAAAGTAAACTTTCGATACAAGCTGTCTGTGTTGCAGAGGCAAATCGAAACGGTAATTTTCACGATTGCTGATAACATTTGTTTGATCATATCAAAACGCTGCAGTCTGGGCATGAATTGTTCAAGCACTGAAATAATAACCAAATATTTCTGCTAAATGGTTCCTGCTTTTCCCGGTAGAATTCTGATTGTCTGCGTTAAATAGCTGAAGAATCACGTACATCTTGAAAACTCGTTGTTACAGGAAAATTTGGCGAAACAAGCTGAATTTATATCCAAAAGATTTTAGCAAAGATTTCCTATATAACGACCTCGTTACAAAAACGATAAAATCATTGAGGATTTTTTCATAGGAATTGATAAATTTTGACCATAGTCATTGGGAAAAGTTTAAAATAAACGAGGAAAGTGCATATCTGGGTTCTGGCAACATTGGCTAAAAGATAATCACTCACGATTGTTTGACTTCACAATCCAATTCCAAATGGCCATTTTGTAACGGCTTTCTGCCCTCTCCTCTCAAAAGGAAAATAGTTTCTGTTCCGCTGATTGTGTTTATCAATCTTAACTGGCCCTAAAACAAAACATCGAGAGTTAAGGATTTGGCAGCAAGTTAAAAGTCGTCAATGCCCTAGGAAAAAAGGGTCTAAAGAAATGATAGCATCAATACAACAGAAATAAAAATTTTCAATTCCAGAAAGCCCATGCTTAGAAAATTGGAAAAGGTTTGAAATAGGTGATCATAGCTATGAATACAAATCAGGTTTCACACAACGGCTTCGGCAAATTTATGGTACTTCTCATTAAACATAAACAATGATGTCATAAAAAGTAAACTGTTATTTATTAAGAGGGGAGGCAGTGCTATGATTAAGGGGTCAAAAATTGTGAATTCCAGAAAATTAAAAATTGTCTCAACAGGTGACAGATGTTGAGGAGTCCTGCGTCTATTTGCAGTACTAATTTCTCACATGAAAATTGTTTTAACATGTTACCAGAATTTCCTTTCCATAAGCAAAAGGTCTTAGAAGCAATCTCAGAACAACGAAATGTTAACCTATGAACAGTAAACATATTCTACAAACTCCACAATAGAAGGGTTCTAACAAAAATATTACAACTTTGAAGTAACACACCTTGACAACTCCCTCATACATGGGCTTAAAAGTAAGTGCGTACGACTTTGACGTCTGTTTAGGGCAGTACAGCTCTTCTGGGCCATAGAACCCCTCTCCATCAATCTTAGCATACAGTGTCCAGTCTCTCTCGCTGCCGTTTACAACTGGGATATTCTGAGTCACTGATTCATGAGTAGGCGATGTGAATTCAAGCTCGATATCTGACCCTTCTGGATTGACAGTTACTTCAATATGATAAACGCGCACGTCATTTGGCGCCCTTAGAATCACGCGGCATTGGTAGTGCCCAGGCCCTTCAGGAACAAAGCCCACTGGCAGTCTTGCATTGTCGTCGTCTAGATGTGGAACAATTGAATCAACAATAAGATGACAAATCTGAAGATAATTAGAGATCACATGGAAAACGACTGGCTTTGGAAAGTGCATTAGAGGGGCAGGAGTTAGAGAAAACGGAATATAATATATTTTATGCCTTTATCTTTTACATTTGGAAGAAACATTTGGCTGGGTCAAAAGGGTGCATTATTATTTGAACTCAAAGCCGTTGTTGCATCAGCCAACACAAACTATCAATGTTGCTTTGTCAAAAGGTCATTTAGAAAAAGAGTATCTGCATCTGTATAAGTTTTTCTATGAAAGAAATATTTGCCTCTGTTGTTCTTTCAACATCCACAAAATCGGTCTCAGTATAGAGCAAAGTTAGATATTCGATATAATACATTTGATGATAAGGTTGATGACACATTTGATCACGAAGTTTTTTAACATGTATTTAGTAAGACAATGCCAGGAAATGGTGGTGCAATCGTTGAAAATTATCCAGCTGTTTATCCGTCAGAAGAAAGTAAGTGTATCTTTGCAGATTCACCCTTCTGCTAGAAACGTTAAAATCCAAATCATTTCAATTATAGTCTATATAATTCGGTAATACACATAGCTACAAGCAAAGTTTATAAGACAAAACAACAGCGGCTTCGCAAAGCCTTCTAAAGCAAGCTTTGCGGGGACATCCATTAACAAAATCTGCTAAAACCTACCATTTTTTCTGTTGTTAGAAACAGTTATATCGCACAATTTTGGCAGCTTGAAAAACTTGGAGTTTCCTTCTATTGCAAACTGTATTGTCTCACTTTTATGCGCAAGTGAACAGGGAGAAGTGATGGCAAGCGATTCACTCGAAAGACCCATTGTTTGCAATGCATTTGCAATTGTTGCTACTGACAAACTCCCAGTGATTTCACGGCGTCGAAGCTCCTTCTCGGACATACGTTGCTGCGCAGCTATGGCTAAAATTGAGCGGAATTTACACGTTAATTTGAACGCTGTGAAAAGAGTTGTTCAGAAGAATCAATATGTAAACTGAATCTTTTCTGTTGGAAGAATATCTAATAACTTTATAATAAAAGTTTAAGAGTTGACGCGGCTGGCTCGTGCTTATAAGGTTTTTTGATACCATCACCGTACTCGAGCTCTAAACAAAATTAAGAATGAAATGATTATATTTTCAGAATTCGCTACTCACTCAAAGCTTTTTCTTTGGCTTCGTTAATAACAGGCAACAAAATCTCCTCCGCAATCTCATCCTCCACACTACACTGCCAGTAAACAACGCGATCATCACCGCCAAATAATCCACGGCTACGCTCCGCCGCAGAGGCACTGCTAACCCTTACACTGTGTGATGACGGTTGGTATGGCAACGAAGATGGCAAGGGAAGTAACGATTCAGCCTCGATTGAGTATACAAGTTCACCAACATCCTCGTTTAAGAAAAGCACGGAGCACTGACGATGGCCAATTGAAAATGGCAGAAACTGGACCTCGAGGGATGAAGTTCCGTACGGTTCGATGCGAATTTTCTTCACTGGGCACCAGAAAGCGCTAATGTTCATTTCAATATTGTCCACTAAAACAAGAAAGATGAAATTGATAAATTGATACAAAAATTTATCGATTCTCTATAAAGGAAACCTAGATCACATATAGAATTATTTAACAATCTAGATTACATCAAAATAATAACAAAAATCATACACGCTGCTTAAATAAGAAACCACAGCTGTCAGTCAAAATCATCATGCACAAACTTTTTCGTTTAAGAAGTAGACAACTTCAAGTGAGGATTCTCGACAATAGTGAAAGACGAGCAAACAACTCCCTACTAAGCAAGTTTTTGAAAGAGAAATTTACTGAAGGGGTTGGTAAATTACAAGCTGAAATAGCTTGGCCTAAGTTTTGGCTTACTTTGCTCAACTTTGTGCGCTGAATCACGGCTTTCTACCAAGCTTTCATTCTTCTTTAGGTCTGGTTTTCTTTTGATGCTACGAGAGATTTTGAAATATTAGGAGTCATCTCCTTACTTCTGTTGCAAGGAAAATACAATTGTGTCAAATACGCAGCAAGCTGAATAAAATTTCTGTCAAAACCAATAAACAAAACCATATTAACTTTGTCAAAGACCACAGATGCAATCTATTCAGTAAGAGTCAGAAAATTCAATGATAGAGCAAAAATCCATAGGTATATTTCCAATACATAGATTATACAGAAAAAATTAAACAGGACTGAATGATTGATGCAAGAAAGATGAAAATAAAAACTTACCCATGGTCAATTTTCGATTCGACTTTCTTCAAAGAAGATTGTTTGGTCTTCTTCTTCGCTTGTGGGGACGGGGCTTGCAAATTTGGTTTCGCTTCGACTAAAATGATCTTGTAGTCTGCTTCTTTGCTAAATGGATTCTTCACATCAATCTTTATTTTCTTGAGCTCATAGCATGGGGAGTCCGTTTTAATAGAGGCCTGATAAAGAGATTAAACAGAAAAATGGAATTTCGGTCTTGTTTATAATTTTCTTCCAGCAAAATATTTGATGCCATAAAAGTTTACGATTCACATTTTGGACAGCCTTTCAGTAAATAACCTTTCTTAGCTTAAATATATACAACATCCATGACGTGAATGTTTGAAAGAGACAATAGCAGGTCTGTAATCTTAATCGCCTATGATGTTGATTAAATTCTTAGTTCTTAAACAGTTACATAAATAAAAATACTTGGATAATTTCAATACTTTCTGGCGCATTCTCAACAGCATTTTTTTCTTTACTTCTATAGGATTCAACTTCGACATCCGAAAGATTTCTATGATGGCCCTAGCGAGTGGAGTTTATCTAGTGGTTTATAATGGTCCAGGTTTTGAACCCATGTCATAACAAGCTTTCACTTAGAGTAAAGGGAGTCACGAGTTCTCTGTAATTCCAGGAATAGGAATCAAGAGGTGTGGTCACATCGAAAGCAAGAGCCTGCAGACTGGTCGGTGAGCATAGTGTCTCAGTGCCTAAAACCACCCAGTGCCTAAAACCACCCAGTGCCCGAAACTACCTTTGAAAGCTAGGTAGGCAAAAATTAAAAAAGAAACAGGTTTGTTAGCCAACATTACTCTGGGAGGGGGGATACACTATATAACATGGCTTTATTGGCAAATGTATAAGGATTAATTGTGGATATGAAACCTGATGAAAGTTTCCCTTGTCAAAAACTTTCAGTGGCTTTGCGTGGAAAACTTTAAGACGTCTTATAATTGTCGACTTACCATTGGTGTAATATTGTTTACGGATGTTACTAAATTGAAGACGAGGGTTGACCCAACTTGGGAGCCGACTCTGCGACCAACAAGAATGAGGACTGCTGAGCAGGAGCGAAGGAAACGGCTTCTGTATTCAATTGGAAGTTGGACTTGTCCCTTTGGTGGAACCTTTTGAATACAAACGATAAATAGATTAATAAAATAAACATCAGAAATAAACTACAACTTAGCTCCGCCTTTTAATATCTTTTACTAGAAAGTTTATTTACCCAGGATAGGTAGATAAACATACACACAGGGTTGAAGCCTTTTAGAGAGGTTTGGGTCACAGATGGAACGATGTCATAATCAAGAGAATCTAATCAACAAAGAATTTTAAAGACATGTTTGATATACGTGAAAGAATGATACCTTTATGGTTCGCCCTGATGGGACATTGAAATCGGAAGCATGGTCTCCAGCAATTATGACTTGGTAAACTATAGGCTTTGTGCTTGGATTCTGCAGTTTGACCTAAAACGAAGGGGTATCTCAAAAACAATATGTGGGAAACAAAGTTACTGTCTCCAATCATTTGTAGACAGTTTTACAGAATACAGCCATCAGAATTTGCATCATTTCTTTGATCAGTTGCCAGCATTAAAAAACACTTTTATTTATACAGATCAGATGATTCTCCTATTCAAAACTCTGACTGTGACAGAACAGCAAGTCAGTCCAATGTAGCAAACCAATATTAGCAACAACATTCGAAATGGTTAAGTGCCACAGACAACACATAATTTGGATGTTACCTGCTTTGTGACGTCAGAATGCAATGGACCAGTAAACTCTACTTTCGACCTTGGAATGTAATGCGGAAGGCGATGGTATAGATAAATGCACAACATCAACATGCTAATGGGATTCGGTTCTGTGATGTCCGTGGCCTGAAAATTAGACAAAACTTGAATGCAGTTAACCATAAAATCATAAACAAACTCCACTACTTCTACTAAATATGTAAGAATGGTTTCATAAGAAATAGAAAAAACACTTGAAGAAGTGTGGCCCCTTCTCGCTAAAGTTGAGATGAAAAATAATATTTTTATTTGAACAGAAAAAGAATACCGTGCACGTTTTGGAAAGGAAGTTTCGCCAATAGATAGATGACGTCATAAAATTGACTGTGAACATGTAAATATGTAGAATTTTGACCGTGAGCGGCAACTTAAATTTGTTCAAAATCTGATGAGATGTTGCAAGTAAAATACCTTTGATTTACTAAGGAATTGCTGTTACTTTTGGTACCCTGTCAAGTTATAAAATTTCTATTTAAAAATTAAAAAAAATAAAACTTCTATAAAATTTTCACGTAGTCGCTCTTTTACTCGTAGCTGGATAGCAAAAAAGGAGACTTATTTTGAGCTTCTGTTTAAAAAGGAGTTATTGAAAAGGAGCTTAATAAAGAAGAGGATCAAAATTGGCGTTAACAATTATGTTAAAAAGTTACAATTGAAAAAATATACTTAAAATAATTCAAATCAAAAGAAACAAGAAAAATGCAAATTTAAAAATATCTAAAATTTCTGACAGGAAGGTATTAATTATAAAACACTCACCACTGCATCATAATCCATTCCAAGATACCGAATGGCCTCGACAACTTTTAGTGCGTTATGCAGGCATTGTTCCGCTGTAAGTGGGTGTGTGTACATCGATGCAAAGAATTTGGGAATCTGAAACAGGAATTTATGCATTATAATGAAATTAATAAAACTGAAAAATTAGGCATTCAACAATCAGGACGACAGACTTTTGGTTTAAGTATCTTTCCATTCCAATTTGTTCATAGGTTTTACTAATTTTTTTATTTTCGATTTTAGCAACTTTAAATCATATAAATCCACAAACTATGGCTTTAGGAGATGAAGAGTGTTTCTGGAATCTCCTTGGCATCTCCTTGGCATCTCCTTGGCATGGCTTTAAACTAACAAGTTTAAAGGAACTCCTGTGCACAGTTTAGACAAACATGCTTGCATACTTGAATTTTGTGATTGAATATCATAAATTCAAAACCTCTATGACAAAAAAGGACTGAAGCAATTTGTCAAAACACTCTGGTGAAAAAGAAAGTCGCAAAGATCATCACAGCATCTTAATGAAGATCAACGGGTAGAAACCATACACACTTTTTTTAAAAGAATACCTAACTTTTTGCCGAGTCTCAATATTCTTAAAAATTTTCGATTTTGAGCCTAAGATTATTCTTAAATTATTCTTGCCCAACACAAGGTGAAAATTCGCCTTATGATCAAAGAAAAATATTAAATCTTTTTTATGTGTTGCTTCATAATAAATGTCAAGATGACAGTTGTTTTGTTTTGGGAGAAAACTCAGATTACGAAAAAGTTTTGATGAAAGTTGAGCCTGGCATTATTCTTAAATTTTTCTTAAATTTTAGCAATTTTGAGCCTCAATTTTCTTATAGACTTGATTCTTATAAAAAGTAGTGTGTAATGGTGGTTTGCCATTACACAAATACACTTGATCTCTTATTACTATGATTGGTCTTCAGAGAAAACAAAAGAGAGCTTTCTTACTATGAATGGTGTATGCGCAGCGATTAGTGAGGCCAGCACAAGCCCATCCAAGAAATCATTTTCAAAGTTGACAATCCATCTTGATGAGGGAGTCTTCCCTAGAAAGATGAAAATTTGAGTTTTTCAAGAGATGCAGAAGTAGCAGATAAAGTTACTTCAGTAACAAAAATAGCTGCAATGGCAGCAGTGGCGGACACTTTGGGGGGCGAGGGGGGGCACCGCCCCAAATACTTTAGAGGACAATAGTCTTGTGTTCTAAAACAATGGGAAATATGACGTCATCTTATTAAAACAATAGACTTGCCCCCCAATATTTGACCAAGTCTCCGCCCCTGAATGGCAGGCATCCAATACAGAAAATATCAAGGCAGCGGTATTACAAATAAGTGCGTCTTTATAAAAGAAAATTAGCAAAAGCAATATTAAGAAGCCATCTATTGAATGAAGACAGACATTCTATAGACTAAGGATTGCTTATAAAAACAATGTTTGTAAGGTGCTAAAAATTGTTTGCTTTGACTCAGATAGGGAGGGCGGGTGACTGCCTGATTAGGGCAGAGAACTTTCCAATTGCCTTACTCAATTGATCTTTTTTCCATAAGAAACTTTCTCACATCCTTCGACTTTAGCATAAATTTCTTGGTCATATCGAATTCGGGTGACCCTAACTCCCAAATACCTGCCGATAAAGTTTCTCCAGGTTTATAAATAAAAGGCTCACCATCGACGCTGGTTTTCCATAGGCCAGCCGATCTCTGCTGTTGGTAGTGATAATTCACCCAGGACAGGATGATTCGCTCACCAACACCAAACACATTGCTACTCAACGGATCTGCATTCAAGACTGGTAGCAAGGAGTCTTTGCTGGGAAGGGCAATTTTGCGATATTGCTGTGGAGTGATTCTGTTTAAAACGAGTACCTGTTGAATGAATTGGAAAAAAATGATAAAAAATTGCTTAAAATGCAAATGTTATTGTGAAATAGAAGAATCAATTCAAACAAAATGATTTTAGATTTAGTTTATGAATCAGTTGGATAAACTTTGAAAAGTATTGATTAAGTATATTATGTTTCTTGAGCAATTAAACCTATGCGTCAATCGATATAAAGGTTTTGATTCAAGAAAAAGCAAAACAATTACAAAAAGCTACTCACTTTGAGGATGAATAACAACGATACCGAGCAGTCTTAAAAAGTTAATAGTTGTTAAAAAGAGTTTTTGTTCTACTCAACATGTTCGATCTCTGAGGTGTTTGACAAGAGCGCTTTCTGAAATTGTTCTTTACTTCTGTCTAAATAAACATCAGCTAGCCCGTATTAAAATAGCAAGGGTTTATCAACAAACTAAATATTTGTATCTTCGTTCCTATATTTAATTCAGTATGTGTTTCGTTCCTTATAACGATAATTTATTCTGTTTAGCAAACTCTTGCGTCGCAAAGCAACCCTACCTTGATAATTTGCAGTAGCAGATCTGTCCAGGAATGCTTTGACAAGGTCTCGTATTTCTCCTGCTCCCTCTGTAAACTTCGTGCAGAGAACCTGACACCGGCACTTGACATCTCAGAATTACGCATTAATACCAATCTCTTGAAATCCTCTTTGTCAAGTAGATATTCTGGAAGAATAGAGGCGACCATGGCTCCTTGGCACCTAAAAGGTTTAATTTAAAATATGAGTCATTTACAATTCAAAACCGTTGTCAATACACTTTTATTCTGTCATCCAAACGGATAAAAGAAAACATTTTTGAAGCAATTTTGGCTATCAACTTAAAAGGGTTTTTCATTTTTCAGTCACATTGAAGTGATAATGTCTTGTTCTATACAGACGAAAAACGGAGGGATGGCAACAAGACTAGATTGCAATGGGGTCTTATAGTTTTATGAAATATGTTTCAAATAGGTTTCAACAGCCATATGAAATAAGACTTAACTTCGTTTTTGAGTAAATGCAGGTTCCTTAACAAGTTCAAAAGTATCTGGTCTATTTCAATTCATTTTCAGTAACCTATAAGTGGTGACTTCATAACTAGTTGCCTGGATTCTTAAACATATTCTTCCATAAGAACCTTTTCACATCGTCATCAACGATACAGTAATACTTATAACATTGGCATTTATAAAAAACCACTAGTCAACTGGCAAATGTGGCACTAAAACACCCTGGTCTGTAAGTGACAGGAATATATAAAGTAACCAACCTTAAAAAGGTAAGCAGGGTAGCGTACATCCAGTGCAGGTGTTTGGTCCTTTCGAATGGTTCCGTCGGCACAGAGGCATTGATTGGAATACCCGGAATCGCCTTCCCACATAAATGGGTAACAATATCAAAAACAGTCTTGTTTTCTTTTTTCTTCTCCCGGCTCCAGATTCCAGCTCTAGTCGTTCCCCCATCATCCAGCCCAGGGCCAAAACAGGACCTTAATGAATGGGGCAAAATAATAGGGCTAGGACCGCTTGACCAGGCTTGAGAAGAGTACCATCTGAAAAAGGCACAAGAATTAATATTACTGAACTAATCAAGCTCCTCCTTTGTCTCTAATGGTAGAATAAATCAAGAATTATGTCAACCATGTGACAAATTAATATCAACTATTGTTGCTAACCGAGATTGTTCCGTCCTTACACTGAGCGCTGTAAATAAATGACAAAGAGCCCAAAATGGCATTCGTCAAATGAACAAAATCTCCAATGAACAAAAGGTTTTTGACGAGTACGAGAGAGATTTGACAGACAAGTAACGGCATTCGAAGAGCTACCTTTGCACTGATTTCATGACATCTTTCAAATACTTCTCTTCCTCCGTTTCAGCTGTGTCTTCTGTACCACAATATTCATAAGGAATTGTTGTTTCTTCGTGCTCTTCTTCTTCTAAAAGAGATTGACAATAAATGACCGAAATCAAATCAAATCCTTAATTATATTTTGAAAAACGATCAATCGCATGAAAACAAGAACAAAATTTGCGTGTTAACTAGAATATCATAAATTTGCCAACGAGATTTTCTTCCCTCCCTATAAAAATTACCAGCCACTTGATTTTTAACTCAGAAAGATGTGTTTGATAGTAAAATATTGCCAAAGAAAGGTTGAACACAACTGTAACAACAAATACAATGACATCTTGGTAGAAATGCATTTCAGAAATTGTTAAAGTAAATCAGGATAAAGCAAAGCATATCAACACTTCGTTCAGTTTACTTCGATTATGACTTGCCACGAAATGTAAAAAATTTGGTGGGAAACGTAAAAATGAAGGCTAACTACCTTTGTTATCATCCGTAGGCGATCTTGCAGTTGATGATGACATCGAAGACTCCGGATAGGTTGAAACACTCAGACCGAATGACGTGCTTGTTGTAATGTTTGAGTTTTCGGTCGGCGATTTGATGGCTGATACACAAGGAACAAGCATGGCATCCCCGTAGGCGATTCCCTCCTTTTTGCTAGCAATTCCTGGAACTCCTTTTCCTTTACCCGGAAGCTCTTCACAGATGATATGAAAGTCAGTCTGATGTGTTGCTAGAAATTTGTAGCACGACAAAATGCAGTTGTCTGCTGTAGCCATAACATGCAGGGGATGTCTATATAATAAAGAAATGTATTAATTAAGGAATGAACATATGAGGTTCTAATGTTCTTATAGTTGAGAAACATTAAGGAGTTTCTTCGATAAATATTTGCACTGAAATAAGCACTAAAAAAATTGTGTTAAGAAGTTGATCCGTTTATATGAACTGCGTACCATTCAGGCCAGTAGATGCGCTGTGACTATAGTTGTGATCTCATGGCAAACCAACAATGATCGTGATATAGACCAAAGAAAAAAAATGAATTTAACACCAAAACCCTAGCTAATAGCCTCTGCTTTCTTAGAAAAGATTCCAGAGTTTGAGGGGAATGTCCGAGGCTGGATGGACCCTTCTCAAAACTCTGAATTGAAAAGAAATTATACACTTGTAAGATTTAAATTCAACCAAAGGAACAATATAAACTCGTGTTAGTAATTCATACCTGTCTTGGTCCGTAACAAATTCTATAGCCGTACTAAAAGAAACTGGTTTAGGCGATTCGAAGGATATCCGACAAAGCATCTTAAAAGGCTCTTTTTCACCAAAATCTTGACAGCAAGGTTGGATGATGTTACCGTCTGGAAATGTGACATCAAGAACACGAAGTTCGCTGCCATCCTCAAGCTCTACTTCTGGGACAATGCATTTGACAGTCACAACCCTGGAAAAGGAGTTGTTAGAAATTGACTTTTGCTTCATTGTTTCCTTACTTTGAATGCAAGGCTCAAATATACCCCTTTGTCACCCCACTAAAAAGGTAATCTTGAAACATGGCTGATCGAAGATTTATGAAGTATAGTACTACCTGCAAGATTTACTTAACTGCATTATTTTCTGAAAGATAAAGAAAAGAAAAATAATGAAGCAACAGATGATGCATCGAGGTTACCTTCTGTATCCTTTTGCTATGAGGTAGAAATCCATTGTTGCTTTTGTGCGCAATGGAGTCGGGAAGAAATGAATAGCAGTGGGGTCAAAACTGATGCTTGGGGCTTCAAGTTCACCATGCAGATGAATCATTCGATAAGGGTGTTCGATGTCTCCGTTCATTATGACTGGGATGCTTGCCTCGTAGATTCCAGGTTCCCCTGTTAAAATAATCATCATCAAACTGTCAAATTTGCAAATTTAGAAACAGTTTTATTCAGAACACCTACCTATATTTAGAATACAACGAGGAAAATTTGGAAGAAAAGATTAGCTCCGTTAATCTGGCTGACATCAAAGCTTCTGCTTTCCCATACCGGAGATCCCAATCTTGAACAGGTTTGGAGAAATAAAATAAATACAATATCCACAAAACAAAATATTAAGAATTGGCCTAAATTCAAATAAAATATATCATAACACGCAGCATTAGGAGGTGTTAAACCTTTTTGATCTACAAAATCTATTGCTGTTATTGACATAACCCAGCTTACTTGGAGCAAAAAGGATCCCAAGTTGCGATGTTTCGCCGCTATACATTGCAGTTTCAGGGAAAGACAATGACCTTCCTTCTCTCGTCAGTTGAAACGGAGAACCAGTTCGGTGTAAAAGCTGGAACGTGCCATCTTCAAAATACGGGCCAGCATTCTCAATATTCAGACACCACACTAAATTTGCACTGGAGTTGTTGACAAACATGATACCCTACGAAAATTTAAGAAGGAGTCATAAGAGCACAGTTATAAGAAAAATTTGCATGATACAGCATTGGTACTGTATTCAGTGAAAAAAAAATAACACTGTTGTACAGCGCTTATTTCAATGTTTACCCGAGGAAAAACGCGAAACATACCGCAGCTCTTCCCGCAGAAGTTTCAATGCCCATTTCAAGGTAGCCAGATGGCAGATGAAAGTTGATTTCAGTGCTTGAAACTTGCAAGGGGGCCCTTAATGCTGTTCCTTGAACACGGCGACTCGGGGTCGGAAACTGGGCGACTCTTTTTGATTCATATCCATCAAAATCCTCTGAGACGTGACCTGGTCTGCAAAGAAAACATCGGTACATGAAATCGACGATAGAAGGCACTTTAAGGTCTCTTGAGCCTTTTTAACAAGTATTAAATGACAGTACTGCATTGATTAACGAAAGTGCTCTTTACATTTTTGCAAAGTAAACCCCATTGAGCTCCATCATTGACCGCATCTGCATTTTCTACAAGCTACCAACGTTGGTTGAAGTCTTGGACTTGTTTTCTCACAGCATATGTACAGTAAAAACATATAGGTAAACCCACACAAAAAGAGCTTGAATTTCATACTTAAAAAACGTCTAACCTAATATTTGAGCAAAAAAATTCTTAATAAAAATTTAAAAAAATCTATGTCAGCTGTTGGGTATCATATATTACCAAATATTCGATCTTCGCCTTTGCTCAAAAAGAAGGTTTTATATATTGAAAGTTTAAGAAGCTATTCTTCATAAAAACTTCGAATATCAATAGTACTGAAAATCTGCATTTTCGACAATTAGCCCACGAGTTTTGACCGCTCAGTTCAAACATAAACTTTGTTGGTAGCTTATATGAATACGGGCTAGCACTAAAGGATAAACTGTTTTTGATAATCGAAATGACGAAACTTACTTTGACATTGCCACAGATGCAGGGTATGGCGAAGGGGGTGGTGTTGGGGCGATGGTCTGGTTTATAACTGCTGGAATTATAAAATCGTACGACGCAACCTGCAAATGGAAAAACGAGAGCGATAAAAGAACGGAAAGAAAAAAGTTGTTATTTGAAGGATTTAATGATAAAGTTACTTCAAAGAGTATAAAAAATAAATTTAAAAAATTGAGTTAGAAAATGCGCTAGTGGATTACAAGCACCTAAACCATGCGATATCAAAAAGAAAAGAACGATATTATTGCTAAGCAAGGTATTTTTTCAAAAAAATTATACAAGATTAATTAGGTGGGGAGAAATCTTTTCAAAACATCATGTTTTGATGGAATATGAAATCGTTTAATTTGCTATTGCCAATACCATGTGGTATCGAAACAGCAAAAACAACTTTCAATTTGCTAATCGAAGGGGAAATTCAATCACTTTTTATTTGATAACGTGGCTGATTACGTCACAATGTGGATAAATAAACTCAAGAGGCAATTTGAGAAGTGAAGATTCCAGCAAGAAATGGGATGGGTTAAGAGACTAACCTCAACGGGGTTGAACTCAAGGAAGCACTGCAGCTCTTGCTGTCCTATGAGACCAACTTCAAAGCAGCCCTCTGCATCTGGGATTTCTTGACCTGCATCACCAAACTCACCGAAGGTCAGCAAGAAATCCCTTTGGCGTGACAAGTCGAAGGCTATTTTTGCTCGGGATCGCGCCTAAAGAAAGTAAATAATAAAAAAGAAAATAAACATTTTTTAGCATATTGAAGAAACATAAAATATGACATCATGAGTTTCAAATATCCTGAGCATTTCTTAAGAAGCTGTTTTGGACAGATGCTAGGTGAATATGAATTAAGCAGTTATTCAATATGAAAGGCGAAAGTTGAATTTAATGATAATGAAACTTAAAACATTTGAATGAAAGATCACTAATAAGTAGGATAGAAAAAATGATAAATTCGTCTCGTTTAGAAGCATCTTTCATTAAAGACAAACATTAACAAGAATGGGGTTCTCGTACCAGATTTTTCAGTTTAAATGGAATGACAGCTTTGGCTCCACAGTAGATGCCTCCGAATTGGAACGATTCCTGGAAGTTGTATGAGAAATAAGAAATAGAATCAATCTGCATAAAAATTTACAGATAAATAACACGTTTCTTTCAAAGTTAAATACATTAAAATACATAGCTACTTCTTTTTACAAATTACATTTTAATGACTTAATAGCGCAGTTTTGGATAGGGTGCCATTTGACACCCGATAACAACTTCAAATGCGCTTTAAAACTCCTAAAAGTTTCTAAAAAACATAAAATTTCAGTTCAAAAACTTGTCAGAAAGAAGCTTTTTTAGCTTTGTCAGTTAACTTTCACAAGAATGTGGCAGACCTCGGGTTACAGACATCCTATAACAGCAAACAAATAAATTGAAAACAAGAGGTTTTTTCTTTATTGAAAAACTTTCGAACGATTCACCTCTAGAAAGTAATAGCATACCATGAGATAAAATACTACAGAAAGCGTTCACCGCATAAGTTAAAAATGATAGAAATATAGTTTGTATACTAACCAAGTCAATATCAACACAAGGCGGCTCGACGTGGCCACCTAAGCGAAGGAATATCGGTTTCCAGCCCCTAACTGCAACTTCAATTTGTGTGTCAAATTTTTGAACTGACAAAGGCTTATAGCTAACCTGTCAATAAAGCAACATTCAAAATATAAGATCAGATATGAAACAATAATGATCTTAAAGATTCTAGCCAGGTTTTGAGTGAACCTTAAAAACAACGACTATCTCTATTTAGCACAGGGAATTTGGCTGTCAAAGAGTGTGGAAAAGCACAGTAAAAACATGAGAAATGAAAGTACCATGCCACAACTTTGCCTAATCTTTTATTTATCTGAGCAATGTTATCAAAGCATGAAAAAATTGGCACGAGGAAGAATAAATACTTATCTAGACTCGGATTCTATCTTAAAGGATACCAAATGTTGTTTAAGTATACCAAATGATAAATTTACTTTGATGATCTCTTACCAGCAGCTCTGCTGTTCCTCCAACTGGAACCACACCCGTCCTGGGTGTAATTGTCATTCCGTGGATTGGTGACGGATCAACCACCTACAGCATGTCAAGTCATTGTCATCATTTAGATAGAAAAATAAGGAGAGAATGGACTAGCTTAAATCTAAAGTTTTGTTCGAGCATGGTTTGAAAAAATATTTTCGAATTATAAGGTCAGCTGAGAGACAAGTTAAACGATTTAACCTTGTCGTTCATACGGATAAATTTAGGGTCCTTTTGCGATAAAAAATACATAATTTCAAGACCTTTTGATTTTGTAAAAGGCTAATAGCATTCAATGATGCAATTTTTTGGCAATCTTCCCCAAATACCACAACCTAACTACAAATATAGCATTTTAAAGAAGAAGCTGTTATGAAAAATCCTGTTTCTTCACAAAATTATAATTTGTTATCAAGACGATGAAATATTTGGAATCATTAGTGTCGGAGGAACACCCCTTTGATATCCACAGCCGCCATCTTGAGATTTGCAAGAATCGGAGAAATGATGAGATCCAAATGTTGGGTAAAATGGGACAGAAGTGCCACTGGAAATAATTGTGGTTTCTTTCCAAACATAGTGATCAGAATAAAAAATATAAGGGATTTAAATGAGACTTAAGGCAACGTAATTTTTTAAAAAAATTATTTGAGTTCCAATGACATATTTTCAGGGAATTTGATATATTTTCTGATTTGTCTCATTTTTCCTCACATTATCTAAACGGTTTCTTAATTTATCTTAGGGATCGGTTTCTTATAGATGGTTTCTTACATAAATGAATGTATCAGTTTGTAGTTAATAAAATTTAGTATCAAAATCATTATGAGTACCTTAAAATATGCATGATTTTGGCTTGTGTTTTTCAAGAATGCAGAACGCGTGGTGACAAGATTGAGTGGAACAGCACCAAACATGACACGGTGTTCCACAAACGAGCAAGACGTCTGGGGAATCTAGAGAAAAATGCAAAAACAACAAGTCAGTTTGATTTTCATGGTATACATGCTTTTTCTTGCAATCTTTAAGATAAGAACAATAAAAATATTCTCGTACTTCAATTCAAACGACATTATTTACAATATTTCAGAAAGTATTGGAAAATGCTGGAAATTCTTACGCCGCAAAATGTAATATCAAAATCGGATAAACAAATCAGATGAAGAAAAAGGAATGAAGATTTGTTTGTCTTTTTGTCATCTCGAATATTTCAAAGTCATAGTAAGACCCCAACTTCAGGCCTAACGGACAACGTCAGCCAAATAGACACGAATTACATACTTATCATCTAAAGCATGACAAAAACAAAGGGACCGTGCTTCAAATCACCGGGTTGGGGGAGAGGCAACAATATTTTCCACAAGATAGAAATTATTCAGTGAACTTATCGAGTTAATCGGGTGAAATAACAGGAGACATGACCTCAGGCATCTATAACCCCCTTCTTTGATCCCAAAATAAATAGGAAAGAATGCAATTTTAACTCACTTCAGCCTCCGTATGCAATTCCAATTGGTTTCCCCCTTCAACATTCAAATGGAACAAACCAGTCAATGGTGCAAAGTATGACGGGTAGAATACAACCTCGCATTCAAGACTTGAATTCGGATTTACAGTTCCTGGTAAAGGAAGAGAAATTGATCATTGGAAATTATCATATATTTGATTATGATGAGGACTATTGTTAATCAATTTATAAGAAATATACGATACACACCAAAAAAACTGAAGAAAGAATGTAAAGAAGGAAAGATAGCGGTCTGAATGAATTAATTTTGACTATGAAGGGAAGATATAGGAAAATAAATACACGGGACAATCGCGTCTCATCCTCCTGATCAGGTTTCTCTCTCTCAATATATTCAAAATTTACACTTTCCCAAAACATTTCTTTGCGTGGCTTCTTTATCAATAATTTTTGGACTGAACGATGCAAAAGATCTGAAACGCTTCATGTTTGTCATCAAGGATGAGCGGAAGACGTTCATTTGCTTTGGCAAAGAAGTTATTAATTTTAAATGATATTCCGGGAAAGTATAACTGAACTTATGTGGAGAATTTGAATAAACATGCTAGCAATGGCAATTTATGTTGGTGGAGATCTGCTTCAGCAAATGTAGAAATCATTTAGAGAAATAGCACGACATGAATATCTTGTGGTGTGATTAGAAGCTCATCTTAGAACATAAAACCCTCCCTCGTCCTTGAAATAAAAAAGAAACTAAGCTTGGTAACATTTTAAAAGTACTATTACTCCAGAGGCCTGGGTAGTGAATAGCATGATGGGAAGTAGTGAATAGCATGATGGGAACTCTAACCTCTCGCAGGCCTAACTGAAAAGGCCGTTCCGTCTTTTCCAACAACAGGGGCCCAAGAGAACTCGGCTGTCATGTTGCGGTTGTTGTGCAAAGTCAAAGTTTTCCTCATGCCTACAAATCAATAATGCAAATCTCAAATGAAAAAATCCCTAAGTCAGGCAAAGATGAAATAGAAGCAGCCGTTTGAACAGAAAAATGGATACGACATCTATCTTCCAAGATTAAACACTTTGTGCTGCTTGTCAAACATTTTTCTATAAGAATAAAATTTAAAGAAACATTGACGTTCAGAATAGGTCAAAGCTCAAAGAAATGTAAGAACAACTGCAAAGTATAGACAAGGTCCTAAAGTAAAAAAAACTACGAAAAAGAAAGAGATTTTAGTGATTAAGGCTAAAAGTTCGTTGGCCAACAGAACATTGTTGTAAATGTTGTCACAGAAAATCATTTAAAAATCTACATTAATATTAGTTTTAGAAATTAAAGCTAGAAAATAGTAAAGAATTTGCTAAAAAATGAATGAGATCAGATTCTGGTAAAGACTGCAACACTCAGCTTGGGTATAAATTATCTGGCTCATAGAAAAGTGTAAGCAGACAAATAAAACTTAATTTGCCATGGAAATTTCAAGCCCAGGAATGGTATGCGACTCAAAATGGGAGTTTTTCTATTAACTCTGTTTCTTACTTGCTGTTCATAGCTAATGTAAATAAACGGTATTTTTTGTAGGTTTAAGCAACCACCCTGCTAATTTTTATTACAACAAATGCTTAAATCTGATTGTTAACCAACGTAATTCGTCGGTTTTGCATCCATTTACTTTAACATATTTCCCTGGTGCAAGAATCAAAGACTATGAAAGACGCGAACAGTACTAAAATGTTTACCTGCTTCAGGAGGAAGCCCAGGTGAGGGAGAAACAGTTATCTCTTGTGTGGATAACGATAATGCAACAGTTACTACCTCCGCCAGCACAATGACATGGGCTTTATGCTGTCCATTTATGGTATATGAGACGCTCCTAGTTTGATTAATAGAAAATGCATCAAGATTGTGTCCTTGATTTGCTGAATTGGAACTGAGAGACTTATTCCCGTTAAAAAATATACCTATTTTCATAGCATGATTATTGAAACTCAGTAGATAATGTAATTTCAATGAAATAAAATGAGGTTCAAATAATTTGAATAACCAGAAATACTCCTGTACAAGAACTAAGGAATGTTCCATGACAACATAAATCATATTGGCATAGAATAGTTAGTAGCAAGTAATTCTAATAAAAAATTAGTAAATTTTGAAGATTCAATTGAAACACGAAAAGTTACTTGGCTAGAAGATACTGTAGCCTTAGAAATGTCTTGTTAAATTTCTTATAGGTGTTTTCCATTTTTTCTTTTGTATCTTATAGAGTTATTTGAGATTATAAAAGATTATTTGAGATTACTTATATCGCATAAACTAGATTATAAAAAGGGTTTAAAGAGTATGTATATAATATGAACAGGTTTACCTTAGGTTTTTTAATGCCGTTATTTTTGTAAGTTTTTATTGTGAGAGCTCCTTGAAAAAAGCATTGCTAAAGGGCTACCGTCCTTAAACATGTGAAATTAAATGAATGAAAGAACAAATAATTCAAAACAACATCTTGAATTTTGACAAACCTCTCAAATTTTCCAAGGTTGTTCGATTCAAATACAAATTCCAGCGCAGCAACACAGCCAGGCGGTACCACTTGAGAAAGAGGCGATGTTTGGCGAAGTTCGCGACAATCGATCTACAAAAAGGAAGGGGTATTCTAGCTGGATTGGTATCATATTTATGGCTCCTTATAAAAAAATATAGCATTATGTTATGTTATGGGCTACTGGTTGCAACTGGGTTTAACTTTAGAAATCCTTTTAGTCAATACCTGACGCTCTGAAAAGCGGTGGTGTAAACTTCGGATCTATCGTTCGGTTGTGAAAATGATATATATATTATCACTTTTTGAGAATTTTTTAACAAGCCAATGGTATTCTGTTAATTATATATCTGTTAATAATTATATAGCAAAAGCTGTTAGTTATATATCGCTCACAGAGTGTAAATAAAAAACAAAGAAACTAAATAGTCACCTCGGCCTTGATGTGAATATGAGAGCTGAGGCTGTTTGCTATTTTCATTTTCTTTGATGCTAAAGACTTCGCACAGATCTCACCAAAGTCGATCACTTTTGGTTCTGCAAGGATCATAAAAATAGAACAAAGTGAGCTACATATTGCCGCAATGACATTATAACTGGGCTGAGGCCCCGTTTGCAACATACTATTTTCAAATGAAACATGAAACTAGAAAAAATAATGTAACAAGGCAGATTTCAATCCGTGTCTAGTTGGTGTCGGTTTAAGACGCTTACGCGATACCGTTGGAACTTCATGGTGAGCAACTTTGTTTTGTGCCGCATCTGTTACCATCTAAATGTCAACGAATGTCAATAAAGGTATGACAACGTACTAATACAATATGACATCATACAGTATTTATTCAAAGACGGACCGATAAAATGATTTAGTGGAGTCGATAAAATGAAAAATAACAGAAAAGGCGACACTAGCCATCTAAATGCAACTGAATGATGTAAAATTTAGTACCTAGAACTATTTGGTACAGTTCCTTTGGCGAAAGTGCCTTGGAGCAATCACTCTTTTCTGCTGCTGTTGTTGGGAGAGCCTTCAATCCATCAGCAACCTAAAGCGGTAAAGACTTATTAGTGAATTTGATAAAATTGAATGCTAGCAATTTCTGTTTCGCTTTACTTGCAACATCATCTTGCAAACTGACAAATCCTTGACAAAAATGAAAATCATTTATTACAAGTGCCAATAAAATAATGCAAAGAAATTTTTATCTAAATCCATTAAGTTTAAGATTTTATAGAACATAAGTGGAATATTTTGCTATTCATGCATTCTAAGAATTGAAGCAAAAAGCATCAGAAACAAAAACCTTTTTCGTGGCTGCTGCCCGCTGCAAACTTTGAAGGCTTTTTGAAGTCAAGAGTTGCTTCTCTGGTTTCGAGACATTAATTTTATTACCTGAAACGAAAAGATCCTTTTTAGAAACAGAGTAAAATACCTATTTGCAGCTCACGGAAGTACCTCTATTTTGCTTAGATGTGCCCCCCCCCCCCATTAATGAAATGCTTCCTATGATCACGTATTAGTATAAACCTGTTTAAATTTGCTTTTTGGCAAATACTTGAAGATCATAATCAAGAAATATCCTTCTATCTTTTGCTGGTAAAATGAAAAGTTGCCTTCTTCTGCTTAAACACTCGTACGTGTGCAAGTTCAAAGTGATAAAGGTGGCAGATTGTTGAGCCTCTTCGTGTGAGATGAGTTTGAACACTTCGAACATAAGACACCAAAACACCCCTGCATTCACATCAAAGGGCTAGCTTTTTTGACTACAAATTAGGAAGCTCTTTTGAGACTTGCCAGACATTGGGAACGGGGGCTGCTCTCGAGACTAAGCAATTACCAGCGAGATATTTAAGGTGTACCATGTGATAAAAAAGATCTGATATTTTTTGCTACTGTCTAAGTGACATTCTTTGAGCTTGTAAATACAAGAGAATGACCATTTAGCTAAATCAAACTTGCCTTCTTTTCTTCCTTTAGGTTTAGCGTCTTCAATCTTAATTTTTGTTGGTTGCAGACCGGAATGTGATTTCATCCCAATATCCACTGGGTTGTCGAGATTCTTCAGTTCCCTAAAAGCAAAGGTAGCCTCTTCAACAAAATGCCACTTAAAAAAATTACTAATTTCTAGAGGAAAATGCTTTATCTATATGCTGTTTTTGTCATAAATAATTCTTACTGAATGTAAAAATAATTTGCCGAAAGTTCAAGAGAAAAATGTAGGTTACCCGAAATAAAAAACATTTGAATCACAAAAAACTATTATCATGTATTTAACAGCTGAAAATAACTGATATGTTTCAAAAATATTATGCAAAGAAACAATTTGTCTTTAGCCCTTGAACAGAAAGAGCATGAAAGCATTAGACAGTAGCTAAGATTCTTTTTAAAAGGAGCCAAAAACCAAATGCCAAAATGGCGTAGCTTTCTTACGATTATAAAATATCTATTCTTCTGATCGGTTTATACAATTTAAGAGTAATGAAATATTTGTTTTTCAAGGAAAGTGGTGGAATCGTACGAACATAAACTACTTAGAAAAAACAAGAAGAGCTTACAAGGCTTTGTCTCGCTCAATTTTCTGTTTCCTTAACTTCTGAATGTAATCAACGTATTTCTGCCGATGCATGCGACGTTCTTCATCCTCTTCAAAACTATACTCGTAGTCCGGGTCTACGTAGGTGTATCGTTCGGTTTTAGTAAACTGGGTCCTGGAAAACAAGTAGATACATCAATAAACAACACTATAATAAATAACTAGCAGAGAGAATTGCAGCAATCGTCAATAAAATTGATACGCTTTCCAGATAGATTTTGCTTTCTTTTCATGGAATATGGAAGCATGGAAGAAATATAGAGAAATAATTTTCTTTGATAAAATCGATTTAAATGCAAATATCGTGGCAGAATATTAGAGACTAAATAGTACTCATTTTCATTTCGAGTTTGCCTTTTGACCAATTATAAGATATAAGAGCCTTAAGATGCTAAACTACGGTTCATCGAGTACCTATTTTATTGTTATCTTGTTCATTTATATATATTCTATTTATTGAAAAAAATAAACTTTTAATATAGTGATCAAAATCCGATAATGTATTTTCCAAACTGAATTCTTAATGCGAGGCCAGTCCTCTTAAAGTTGAGGTTGCGAACAGATTACTGTTACTTTGGCTTTGTTCAAGAAGATTGAACTGTAACCAAACAAGAGTTGCTTGATGGTGAAAGAGCCTGTACTAATAGGACCATAATAAAACCTTTCATATAATAACTGACTTTGTACTTTCAAGGGTGTTCTTCTAGGTTAATGGGTCAAATGACAGAAATCTAAAAATAATATTTATGACATCACACTTGAGACTTCTATATAGCTACAATCAAGGATACTCACAAAACTTTTTCCTTTTTGTTACTAGGTCTTATGCTGGCGGCTAAGTCATCAGGCCTTGCCATGGTTACAGGGAAGTCTCGGGGAGTCTTCTTGCAGTCTTTCCCGCTAGATACACCCGAGGCCTTTGACCTCATCATGCCTGCATTTGTATCATCAGAACAAAAGACTTTCAAAGAGGTACCCAGGCCTGAAAGCACTAAGTTCGTGCTACTGTCGTTCTCATCTTGTGGAAACAATCGTCCTTGAGCACTCAGTGACTTTGCAGTTTTCTTGCCAACAACGGGCAGGCTCACACCACGAACTTGCAGTGGGTATTTGAAAATTGCTTTTTGCTTAAACTTCGGTAAACTACTGAAATCTCCACCAATCTCTACGCTATAGCCGAGCACAACAATGTTCATCTTAGGTTTAAAATTTCCTATTTGATTAGGCCGAAAAGAGATAAGCAGCTCCATGAACCCGTTGGGATCAAGGCAATCTGCTTGTGGAAATGGGACAAAGTGAGCAGATTTCGGCACTGCGAAGGCAACCGGAAGATCTGGAGAATCATTGCGAATAGTGACTTTGCAATCCAGGCTGCTGCCGACTGGGCAGTTGTCGAATTCAATGGTAGGACTGGGCAATATTGATAAGGAGACAGGCAAGGCAGTGCCAGTCAAAGCAACTTCGACTCTCGATTCTAGAAGTGAAGAAAGGAATGATGACATTTGCGGCAAATGAAAATTTATGAAAAGTTAGAACATAGACTGCTTCTATGACTAACACGTTTTCAAAAGCTTGTTTAAAATTCCTCTAAGATTGAAGAAGAAGAAATGAAGTCAAGAAATGAAGAAGAAGTGAAATTAATTGTTAAAGCTCTGAAATAATCATGAGGGTCTCATTCATACCGAGACAGAGAATTTCAAAACGCCAGCTGAATCAAGTGTAAGGTCTCAACAGCGAGATACTCTAACAGAAGAGTCTGGTGACTAGTGTGACGTCGTACTTACCGTTTGCTTCTGTTGGGGTGGTTTTGCCACCCAGCTTGATGATATTTCCAACAATATCGATATGCACAAACACCGCATAATCTCGGCGTGGTTCCGACTTGTCTGTTGTGAACCATCCTTGATCTGACTTTGAGAAGCGTGGACTAAACTTAAAATGTAATAACCGCTTATCGTACGGCGCCAGGGTGCCTTGAGTCGGACTGGCCGTGACAAGCGAAGTAAGATCGTTCTCCTCATATTTGAGTTTGGTCTTGCTGGTGTCCAAGAAAGCAGCACTTTTTGTGACACTTAGATCCACGCCCTGAAATGTAGTTAAAAGTTTGTTTTATGCTTTCAACGTGTTAAGGGGCCTATCTGCAAAACAATTTATTCTGTAAATTCATTGAAGAAAAAGCTCTATAGATTATTTCAAATGTGCAAAGCTCTTAAAACAAAGAACTGGCCCGATCACTGGAGTTGCAGATATATAAACGGTATTAATTTGAAAATACAAGTTTGATATTTGTAAACAGATAGAAATAAACAGGTTGACACAGAGAAAGGTACTGTAAGTTCATTTTTGGAGTAAAGTGTTAATCTTTGCCAATTCCTTTTTGGAGTAAGTGTTAATTTTTGGAGTAAGCCAATTCCTGCAAACATTTTGCAAATTCACAGCGTCTAATGTAAATGTCTCTTATTTAATACATTTGCTATGTTAATTCATTATTGTTACATTTTTATAATAACCTTTTATCAATGATCCAAGTTAAAAGTCCGTACTCTTCTTCGGTCATGTATGTCACAGCGTCATTTACGTAACTAGATTAAAAACATGTTTGAACTGAATAGAAAAAATTCTTTATTGTTAAAAAATAATGAATTCCTCACCAGTTCTTGTCCTTCTCCATCTTCTTCCAATATGACAACAAAACTGACAGGATCCGGGCTTTGATTGAAAAGGACACATGATCTTAAAACATCAGTTCCATAATAGGTGTGTCCAAAGTCAACGTGATCCACTTTCTCCTCGTTTTCCATTGAAAGGAGAAGTAACGATCGCTTGGCAATGTCAGCTATGACACGAACTTCGCACGGTGCTTGTCCTTCCATCATCACACTAACACAAATAAAGAACACATAAAAATGTGTATAAGGAACACACAATGGACCGATACTAAAAGGGCTTTAGCCAGCTTTCGATAAAAGAATGACCAATCAGTGAGCGTGATTCCAATCACACGCTTATCGATTGGCTAATATTGATTGAAAGATGGCTTAAGCCAATTTTATAATCTACAAAGAAGGCACAAGCACGAGGTGACAAAATCTGTCAATTCCCTTTAAGCTAGACACTGCTGTACAGAGGTGGGGGTTGTGCTTTTATGTCGTGGGATAGTGAATTCTTAGAATCGCTTGAATATAAATAGGCGGGGTATATTATTGAAACCCATATTTCATAAAGAATCGCAACCCCCGCCCCCTTCACCCGCAATCATCTTCAGCAACTTGTTCTACAGATTAAAATTCATATTTAAATGGCACAGAAATTATTATCTTTTCACAAATAAGACTTATGAGCAAATAAACGTTTCCTAAATAAGAATTTTGTTACTTCTTCTCTAACAAACTAATTATTTTTCAAGTCAGATTAAAACTAATTTAAGAATTTCACAAAGTTTTAAAAAACAAAATGATACCTTATGGCTTCATCCAAGAGTCCTGGTTTCTTACTGATAAATTCAAACTGTTAAAAAGAGGAACAGGATTAATGATTTGAAAAAGCATTAAATACATCTTACAAAGAAATACAAGATACATAGAAATAGAAACTAGGAAATACAAAAATACGAAGAGGTTAAAAACAGAGGCAACAAGAGGCGAGATGGCCTGGTATTATCTGTTTGGTTTCTAATGACCTGGCATAATGGATTCCATTCTTATTCAGGCCTTTTCGTTTGACGCGAGCGATCACTCGCGATTGCGCCAGCACTTGCGCAAAACCAACGACGGGAGCCTTTGATTGCTCGCCCAAAACGGTAAATTTTGAGGAATAAATGTTTCATCAATTAACACATCTTTTGTGTTAATTTGTGATCCAAGCAAGTGACATAGACAATGCAAAGCTGGTATATCAAAACACAGGAAACATAAGCAAGCTGAATTGACCACATCTCAACGGAAATATTTTAATTTCAAATCTACCATGAATGTTTTAAAGTTATCTTTGAAAGGAAAGTGAAAATATAAGCTTTTCTTGAAAAGTCTCAACCATTTTTTGTCTGGGATTGTAGCTATTTTCTGACACACTACAAATGTCTATATGGATACTCTTGAAAGAGCGAACAATTGTATTCAATAATGCATGTAGTCTAAGGAGAATCAACCCAGTTTGCATTTAGAATGCATCTTAATTCTTTCCACACTTACTCTTATTGGCTGTGAGTAGCCTGCTTTCACAATTCCTTGTCTTGGAACAATTGTTATCTGTTCCTTTCCTCCATAGGACAGTTTGAATGCCCCATTTTTGGATCCTCTGTTTAAAATGGCAATTTCTTGTCTTAATATTCTGCCATCAGCAATGACTGTTCCAAAGTCAACAGGGCCTGTAATTTCCATTGCTGGTTTTGGGGCTAAACTGCAATGAAAATTAAACATAAGATTTGATTGGAACATGTCCAGAAACATAATGATTAAAGAATTGATGTTTAAAAAGGCTTTGAAACACTTCGCAATATACTACTAAAAGCCTTTTCATCTGACACTCCTCAGAGTATAAAACATCAGAAAAAGATTCTGAAAGAACACAATGGAAAATATATATTATACCCAGTTGTGGATCAAAATAGGTCAATCAGAAAAATGCAAACACATGACCAGCATGGTTGTCAAATCAATGTTATGGGCCTATAGAAAAATTACCTCTGGAGTACAAGGAAAAACAAACTCTTTCTGTATACACAGTAGCAGAATTTTCATTTGTAACTAGATTAATTTAAAAAAAAGCTAGATAAAAAGACAACCGAACTCTGCCAAATGTCCGCTATTATTCAAATATGCTATACATACGCTATGAGTGGAACTTCAATAATTTCCTCATCAACCAAAAGTAAAATTTTTGAATCATGGTCCTCTTGCTGTTGACTGCAGAATTCAACCAAAGCAGACACTTCTAAACCGGGCGCAATTACTCTGTCTTGATTTTTGCAGTGTAACTGGAATTTCTGAAAAGAAGCAACATGATAATAATACGATTGAATGAAGCTTCAAAATGAATCAAATAAGTTGCAAAATAAAATAGGCACCAAAATATCACCTGATTAATGAAAACTAAAAGATGCAGAAATGATCATCAGAAACTAATCATGAGTTTGGGTTGGGACATCAGAATGAAAGGAGCATAGGTCAGTCTAGGAAAATCTCACTTTAACAGCATTTTCATACAACGGATACCCAAAATTGTTTTAATTTACAGTGTAATGGAGAAATTTTAGGGTTGTTCATGTTGATGTCAAGAGCAATTTGTATCAAAAACTGATAAGTTAAGAGTCTAACTTTTCAATCATCATTGTTTGTAAATATCTACAAACTATACTTTTTGAAATCTTTTTCTAGTAAAAAATCTTGGTATCTGGAATCAATTCCATGCAGTTTATGGCTGTACCCTTTGTTGGAAAATGAACAAATCCTCATAACAAAATATGAGAAAAACTGTTTCTCAAAAAAGAAGAGCTTGTAGCTGTCATAATTAATAATGTAGCTTCGATATACCTCAGAAGGTGGCGCTTGAAATCGAATCCGTCTGGAAACTTTCCCAAAATTTTGAATTGTTATCTGAGTTTGATAAACAACATCAGCATTAATGTCTTGAAATTCAACAACTGGTGGGTTTACTCGAATCCCCTCAATAACGACATCTGTCCCCATTTTTGTATCGTGAATCTAAGGCAACTTCAACTTTCGAAGACTGCCATAACACGATATTAGGCCCGATACAGCCTGCGTCTCTTCCTAGACAGCAAACAGCTTAAAACAAACGAATATTCAGGAACAGAACTACAGTTGTAACTTTCCTCTGAATTGCAAAACGTATCTACAAGGAACAACTCTTAATTAATAACGCTGGTCTAGCACTGTCCAGTGGTTGTGCGCGCCATTTTGTAAATTTACTTCTGTTGCCGTTACCATGGCATTGCCTTCGATTCGAAATGTTGCATGGGATATCATATCACGACGAGGTAAAACCAATGAGGTAAAAATTTACCTCATTGGGTAAAACAAATTAGAAAGTACATACATATCGTTGCGAGAAAACCTATAAAAAGACGACATTCCTTATAAATGTCAATGATAAAACCAACAAGGGATGCAAATCATGATTATTAAAAAGACTGATGCATTGGAATTCGCGAAGCTAAAATAGCATACAATGATCAGATATAGAAAAGGGGACTACTGAAAGATTTATACCTTTACTAAAAAAGAGGGGTTCTAAAAGAAGACCGAATTAAAGGAATTAAAAAATTTTTTTAACTGTGAATGAATTGAGCCCGCGGGGGGGGGGATACCTTAATATGTTTGCTGGTACGGGGACATGCCATTATTAAGGGGCACCTTTTTCTGAAAAGAATTAAATAAGGTTTGGGCGTCAACTTCTAAGTTAAATAGAAAATAACTTGACTGAATTAATAATCTATGATGATCTAAATGATTTGTCCTATCTGTATCCTTAAGATCTGGGCAGATGGATAAGTCAGAAAAGGTTTCTCATTCAAGTGGTGATTGGTTTCTCATTAATTATTGCGGTAAGAGGTTGATAGGTTCTAATGTTTGTTACCTATCAATAAATGCAACAAATTAGCGTTTATTGAGGAAGTTTTGCAAAAATCTATATGCACAAGACCTCGGACGAAAGGGGGCAGTCGAGGGGTTCATGGCCCCCAATTTTTTGTAAAATATTAGAGCTTTTTTCAAAATCTTTTGTTATGAGCGTTAAATTTTCCCTTGCCCCCTCCCTACTTTCAAACCTGTGTAGGAGCCCATGAAATGAAGTGGAGATATGAAGCTAAGTGGGGGTGGAAAAATTCTTTAAGTGGGGCAAGAAAAACCCTTTAAAAAATTTCAGCCGGGGGGGGGGTGTAGGGGGTGCGACACCCCTCCCCAATATTTCTGTCTCCTTCGGTAAATTTGGTTCCATTCGACCATTTTATGGTAATCAGCAGTAACAAATTAACGTCAAGATTTTACTTTATCTATCTCCTCAATATCAGTATTTATCTTCTTATCAGTAGCGTAGCGGGGGGAGGCCAGGGGAGCGGCCACTCAGAAAGTCAGTGTCGGAGAAACGTGCAAATTTGCAATAGAATCAGTACCTTAAAGGGGGACTTTATATTTCAGACAATATTTAAACGTTTTTAAAGACTGCAAACGACTGTAAGAAATATTCTGAAATGTATTTCAAGCTATTCTGAAGGGCGTCGTCGCAAAAATTTTCTGCTCGCTTCGCTCGCACAGGGACCCTCCTTTATAACTCTACAGAATGTTCAACAATATATCCCACGTTATAGCATTAAAATTGAAGAGTCTTTCATGTTCTTTAGACAATCCCGATGAAATAGAAACTAAAATGCTAAAGCGCTTCAATCCTTAAAAAAATTGGATTTTGAAATGCTTGTCGGAGATTTTGCTCCAAGGAGAACGGAATTAGTTTAAAACATTTGAATCCTGTTTGTTATTTTTAGATATTTGATTAAAACTGTGGAGAATCAGTTTTTACACGTAGTGCTTCCTCGCCTTACACAATTCAGAATGTAAGCGTTAGGTGAATTGTCTAGGAAATAGGCAGTTGTAGAATGGGGTCAGCCACAAAAAGCCAGATATGACGTTGAATAAAGCGAAATTACCACGCAAAAAAGCCATAGCTTTTCCAAACGCTTTTGCAAAATGGGGTGTTTTCCTAAATTCTTAAGGGTGTGGTCAGCAAACATTTTCTGCTCTTCGCCCCTCCAATCTTCCAAACCTGGCTACGCCACTGCTTCTTATCGTCTTTACCTTAAAGTTAAGAACGGAATTTTAAAAATGGGCGTTTCCCTAATTTACCATTGACCTGAAGAGTGTGGCACGAAAATTAGTGTCTATTACCCCCCCCCCCCAATCATTGTTGCTAAGATCCGCCTTTGGTCGCCAGATCGAAATAGCAGGTGCAAGCATTTTCTTAATTGAAGTTGGATTTAATAATGACATGAACTTAAGCTATTTGATTTTCTCCGATCCACTACTTTTTAGCTTTTGGGCCTGATAAATCAAACAGTGCCACTAAAAATTTTCTACTATTTTTGGCAATCTACAGAATATTAAATGTGTTGAAAATATCACAAGTATTCATTTTCTTCATTTTTTAACATATAATCTTTTAATCTAGTGTTCTTTTCTTCTACTCTTATGGGAAAGCCTAACCCAAATTTATTAAATACTCCCAGAATTCCATATCCATCCTTGAGGTCACATTTATTATGTTGAAAGATTCAAAGCCCTTCCGCTTACTGTTTTATTTTTCTCTTTTTTATACATCTTATCCACCCAGCAATAGCTACGGTCAAACGATAAAAATTACGGTAAAAATTTTAACAACAAGAAACCTTAGATAAAACAGAGGGTTCCTTTCCTCTGAAGAGGAACATAGAACATAGTCTTCGATCTATTTTCTGATGCTTTATACTCTGAAGACTGTCAGACAAAAAGCTTTAGCAAAATGTTACAAAATTTTTGCTTTTTTCAAAGCCATTTCTAAATTCTGTGCCACAAAAAGATTGGTTCCCTTCCTCTTTTTGCTAAGCTGAACATTTCAGATCTTAGGGACTGAAGGCTCTTGACAAAATGAAAACATATCATAACATAATCTTATCAATAAGATAAGAATTGCAGCTCCTTGGAAATTGAATGAAACTGTGGAGATATCTTGAAAATAGTCATAATTAACTGTATCAATCTGCGTTATTGAAAAACGTTATCTTTTACAATAAGTCGTTCTGTCTGCAATAACACAAGAGTAGGTGACTGTTGAATTTTCGAAAATCTTACAAAATTAATCATTCTGAAATTTGTAACATATTAGTAAAAATTGATTGTACAGCCATTGATTTGCTATGGTTAATCTTCCGTTAACATTTCCATGAAAACTGTTACGTCAGAAGGATCTTCTTTGCCTTTCAAAGCATCAACCAGCAAAATGAGAAGTGACTTTCTGCATAGCCAATCTAAAAAAACACATTGTGTTAAAACTGCATATTTTTCATAAAGGGGGCAACGATAATATCTAACATTACTGTTGTGCGGCGTCAGAGGTAAGAACAGAAAACTAACAAAAGTGTCTTTAGTTCTACAAAATCATTAAAAAACGGAAACAGAACGAAACAAACTCAAGTGTTTTTTGCCCGACATTCGTCAGCGTGAAAAATCTAAAAATTACAAAAAGCTGAATGGTAACCTATATCCAGATGCGAATCAAAAGCGTCGTCAGAAAATTGTCCTAGAAAATTTCAAGTTTTAACTCTGAGTTCATGCAAAGTACGAAGCTCCTCTTATGCATATGTTCTTAGATTACAGAAAGACATCTCTTTAGTAAATAGCTATATCTACGCATCATAAAATACACGATACGGAATGTTTGCCTTAATGCTGGCAAATATGAGTTAGGAAATCTACATTGAACAGTTTAAAAACAAATGCCAACTCACCCATTTTATTAGATAAAGTGATTTCTCTGTGTTCCACGGTGGCACTGAATTCTGGAAAATTACGCTTCAAGATGTTCTGGTACTTATCGCTTTTTAAAAGTTTGTATACAGAAACAAGGGCACTGGTATCTTGTAAATCTTCCTCCAGCATAAGCAGAGAACGAACCATATTTGAAGCCAGTGATGTTGTCTGCATGAACAGTTCTCCAACTTTTTCCGATGCATTCTTAAAATCATTTAAAGATCCCATCTTGAATTTTGGGAAAACTGAGGAAGAATGGAAAAGGGCGACGTCAGTCAATAGGTCAGCCATTTTTCCTCCTTGGGATGTAATCAAGCTACTCCATTCTGGATATAAAGTATTTATAGTTGAAAACATCTGAGATATTGCACTGATAGTTTCCAGATTAACGTTCTGACATCTCGACAGTTTTAGCAGCCAACAACATAAAAAATAATGCAGATCTTGAGCCTGTCCGCTAGGAAATGTTGCAATGATGTCTTTTGATGAATCTAACCAGCGTTTAGCAATGTTGACAGTTTGTTCGAGGACCTTCCGGATTTCTTCTTTATCTGGCTGTTTCTCCTCTCTCGTGAAATTATCCACATATTCAAGCAAAGATTTGATTTGATGCCAGGAGATGCAAACGCCCGCAGTCACAATCCCTCCTTCAACCGACAAACACCAGTTGAGAACATTTGTGATACTCAGCAATTGCTCCACTTTCAGATTTTGGCTTTAAAGAAGAAATTTATAAAAAAAGAGATGACGCGAAATCACTGCAATAATGCGAACCAACAAGTAAGTATAAATGAGTGAAAATAATAACATTATCAATAAAATTGAATAAGTAAGAGCGTTGATACTCGTACAATGGCTGCATACCATTCAATTTTTAAATGAAGATCATACAGATTTCCCTCTTTATCGGTTCAATTACAGAATTAAAAATTTACCATCAGCAAGGGGTAAATAAGAATTTATTCAAAGGGTTGAAAATGCTTCGGTACCGCAGGTCGATGTGAAAAATTTCAAAATTGTCATTTAAATGTTACACCTTTACGTTGCCTTTAAATTGTTATGCTAATGATTTAAGGCAACAAAAAGAAGATAAAATTTAGATCTTAGTTCCAACTTCTAAAAAATTACCAAAGTAGCTTAAATAGCTTAACATTGTGTGTTTATTAAACTGCTTTAACAGCAAGCTGTAGCTAGAGGCATGCTACCTCACAAAAGCTGTTCAAACACTGCCAACAGACGTTGGATATCAAAATTGAGAAAATGGGAAGAAATTAACCATTAAATAAGTAAGCATCTAAAACAGCGAAAATTAATCAATCAATCAGTCAATCACTCCCTTCTAATCAATTAATCAATGAAAATACCAACCTGCAATCATTGACTAATCGCATACAAAGCATTGCACATTCCGTTGTAAACTGCTGAGGCAAAGGGTTCTTAGTTTCCATCTCCCCGTCTTCAGTCAAAACCTCCAGGCCTTGTTTGAATGTTTTCAACAGATTATTTAGAACTTCAACTACAAAGTTAGTTTGGTCGTCCGAGCTGGAATGAAGGATTGCATGGAGCCATGACAATAAACCATTGCTCTTTATGAGATCAAACGCAGCCTGGTGGATCTGAGAGGCACCGATGATGACGTCACGTGTTGATTTCTGAAAGTAGAAATTACTAAAGTTCTTGAAACGAGAACACGGAAATGTTAATAAAAGTGTAAGTAAGAAACAAAATTGATAGATTTGCATTAACTGAATAAATTTATCACCAAGAACGTGCTTTCAAATTAAACAAATACCGAAAATAATTGTTCAATGTTAACGACAAGAGCCCTTAAATTGGTTATAAAAATCATAGAAAACACTAACGAATTTCAGTTAAGTAATCAATAAGTATTTCCGTTTTTGTATCCCGATTCTCGGTGGAACGGTTTTTGTTGTCTGAAACAAAACCACCTTTGACAAGAGCCGGCCTTGACGAGGCGAATGAGCCGTCGCTCTTACATTTCTATCTTGGTTTAGTACGGTTTCTAGCCACTTTTCCTTCGCCACTTTTCTTTCATAGAAAAATCGATTTGCAAACTCAGTCCAACTCAGTCATGAATTGACTTAATTTTTAAAGAGTCGCTTAAAAAAAGGCCAAATTTCACACCAATTTTTGACTTTCAGTTCAACGTTCCTGATTTCACCCTACGTTCAAATTCACTTTGAGACGAATGCCGTACTGATGTCCTCGAGTATAAAATATAACTAATTCGTTTCAAACTCATTTGACAAACGTAAACGGGGCCTAGGACTTAAAAGAAACCCACCTTCGCGGTGGCATCACACAGCGATGAATTATGCAGGCTCATTAACTGCTGGAACACATGATTCTTTTTGTATATGTAATAGTCAGCTGGTGTTCGCAGCCCAGCAGCCATGAGTTGAATAATCCAAGACCGTTCTGTGACGTATTCAAGATCTGAACTGTTTAACATTTGGGTGAGTAGAGGGACATTTCGCATGTCTAAAAATGGGCCTTTCAGAAGGAAATGATTCAGCCTTGGGTATAAATGCTGTTCTGAAAACAGAAAATGAGAAGATAATAGTTTTGTACAAAGAAAGGATATCTCAAAAGAACGTTCTTTGTGAATGCAGGATCAGCAATTCATCTGGGCATTCAAAATCCATTCATGATACCTCAAGAGAATAGAAAAAATTCTAGTACATTTTAAGAAATTATTTTCCTTGTTTTATATAGATTCAAATATATTGTCAATTGCAGCTTCAAAAAAGAAAAATTTGCAAAATTACCGAGCTAAAAGAACATTTTCAATTTATGTCCTATTTTACTCCAGCTTCTGTTCTGAATAAACAAAAGAAAGGCTTGTCAATATAATTATAGTTCTTAACAATATAAAATTCAATATACCTGGTCGAAGTAAAACTTGCAAGCAGCGTAGCACAAAAGTTGAAATAATTGAAGGGATGTATTGAGCTTCTTCGTTGATTCCATTCTTCAATGCTTCGAGCAAAATAACAATCTAGGGAAGATAAGAAAGATTGTACTTTATACGAAACATGGAAACAAACCGTTGCATGGAGAGTTCAAGTTCTTTTGATGCACCAAGGCGAAAAGTTTTTCAGCATTGAAATCGTGTTTCAGCTTAAAGCATGAACACTCTCTAAGTCTCATTTCAACTCTTCTGCTTTAAAAGAAGTTAGAAAACACCACCTCTTCAAAATGGAACCATTAAAAAACTTCCTCCTTCATCAGTTCAGTTGAATTGAACTTTTTGTCATTTTAAATCATCATCACCTAACTTCTAAGCTCTGATTAGTTTTGGACAAAAATGACACATTGAATTCCCTATAAAAACGCCAAGTATGGACATTGAATGCTTCCGCTTTCGTAAGCTTATTGCAGCAGCATAGCTTTAATGCTATTTTGGCAAAAAACACTCAGATCCACCAACTCCGATTCTTGTTGTCGTCTGACTCTTATTTTACATCAATAGGGTAAAACATCAAGGTAATAGTCAAACCTGGTTCTTCTCGACAAAGCGCGAACTTTGTAGTTGATTCATGAATCTGGCCATGATGTGACAAGCAGCTTTTCGGGTGAGGACAACCTGAGAAGACATCGCAGCTATGACAAACGCAAGACATCCACTGTCGATAAATTTGCGACAATCAACTTTGTAATCTGTCAAGAAAATGGAAACAAAAACATGAAATTTTATGATCTCCTATTGATGGATTCTCACAAGAAAGTGAAGCTGAAGGTATTGAAAAAATATTTTATGTCATGACTCGCTCCGTTTCGTCCTAACTCGCTAAACGACTACAATAATTTTCGTGAGGTCAACAGAAAAAAGCAGGGTATTGAACAGTGGCAGCATTAAACAGATTCAAAACAAAGCATCGTTGCTTGCTATACATAAAGATATACAATAGGTATGGAAGGTAATATATCATAAAATCGTTCACCAGATAGTCGAAGTCATTGACTTTCTTATAAAGTTATGGGACCATGAAAGATCCGGCCGTGATTGTTGATACTACACTACAAGAAAGCCAAGGTTAAGTGCCATTATGGGACTGCCGAAGATGTATGAAAATATACCAAGATTTTAGGATCATAAAATATTTACGGGAAAGTGGTCTTAAATTTTTGAAAAATGTTGACCAAGTTAGATGTAGCCACACAACAGCTGCGAGAAAACACCAAGATATCTCTAGAGTGTACCAGTAGTAAAGAAACCGAGAATTTGGCGACCAAAAAAACTTGGTATCAGAGTGGAGAGAATTTGTCTGTTTTTCATCTCACTGCGTTTACACCAAGGGACAGTAAAAACATGAAACTCGACATTGAGCAAGGTTTTGCAGCTCAAAATCCGTCCAGAGAAAATGTAATAGGCGTTTTGCATCAATACAGAAGAAAAAGTCACCTAAGTAAACGAAAACCATTTTTAACAAAGATTTATTTCCATACACAAAAGAAATTAAAGATTTGGCATAGCCAGAATCAAGTCCAATTTTTAACATCACTAAAAAGTCTGACTTCAAATGAAAAATGTTACAAACCATGATCCAAATGGTCGTCCAAAAACCAGAGAATCATTAATTGTAAGAATTTTCCAGGCCTAATACAAAATTCCTCAAGAATACACTGGCCAAATATATGGATCCATTTCAAGGAGGCTTTTTGCGGTTTCAAAAGTTTGCGGCTACCCGTCAAAATATTGAAATATGAAACTGTTAAAAGATGTTTGCCACTGTTATCTTTTTTAAACAAATGCTCTTAATATATTGAAGTTTTGATTGGTGGATGTTTTGCTTTCGACCAATTGCCATTTGCCACTTAAAAATAGAATTAATTTGCATAACAATAGCTTTCGGTCATGCATGCGCCATTTCTCCTCCTTCGAGGTGGTGCAATACTTTTGATACCCTAGTGTACAGTATAATCTTTAGTGCCGAAATCGTGTGCAACGTTGGTGAATCCTCTGGCCGCCAAACCTCTGCGAAGGCCACAATCTCTGTGTATACCTTCATTGTAACATGCTAGTATTTCTACTACTGGTCTGTTTCAAAATAGAGTTGTCAAGTGATGACGTCACATTAATATAGTTTTAAATTTTTGAAATTTGTTCCCATAACCTGAAAGAGCATCATGAAATAACTCTAAATCTGCAAATAAGTTAAAGGTATTAGGAAGAATATCCATTTAGCAAACTTTTGCAAACTCTATTGGCCATTTAGCAAACTCTATTGGCCATAGCGAATCCGATTTTTGACCAATTTAACTGATTTTGCATATATCGGGGTATTTCATGGTGTTCTTCTATGTCATGTGATCAAAATTCGAAAATTCTAAAAATAGTTTTTGTGACGTCACACTTGAGAACTCTATTGAAGGTCAGTGCTCCAAAGCAGGTATCATTTAACGCTGGGAGTTCGAAGGTATACATTAGAATATTACCTTGGCTTAGAAAGCGACTGAAAAGTGGTAATAGGAATCTTGGATCGTAAATATCTTCCCTTGTAGAAGTAAATGTCTCATTATCATCGCTTTCCTGCGAAAAGATGGAAGGAAAACAGGTTTGAACATAAATTTGATAACAAAGCAATTTATCGGAAGAGAGCATTAGCGAAATACTTTTTTCTGAACTCACACAAATTGAAGACAAGCTTAATGGGTAGTTGAACACTTCTGGTGCTGACTGTTGGAGTTAGCTAAACTAAAGTTAAGAGTTTCCTTTGTGATTCCTAATCGATGATCTAATGGCGGTGGCGGAAAAATCGCGATAAGCGATAATACCTGGTGCTGTAATAAATGAATATTATAATTAAATTATACTCAAAGAGTTTCAATTGCATTAAATCCTTCATAACCGAAAGTATAGAAAACAGTACATCAATCTAGTGTTTTGAAATCCAGTCTTAACATGGCGCCACATACCAAAAATTCAATTTCATAAGATTTCAAAAAGTACGAAGTTCGTAGACAACAGTTATTTTACACTAAATATTAGCCAATAATTTCCAAAATAAGATAACAAACGATTCTACATCTCATCTTTTGATGTTATCGATGGGCACTTGTAAAATATGTTCCTCTATTGCTAAATGTTAGCATCCATCGTACTTGGAATAAGCTATAACTCACCGTTACGTCAATCTCCAGTGGGAAATTAAAAGCCGATTTGAATAACATATTCCGATCCAGAGACTCAATCACATCCTTCATTTCAGTTTGACTGTACAAGGTTTGGCCTGAGTCAGAGTTATCTTTACGGCGTTCCAGTGCTTTCTTTCCCCATACCAGAGGTCTGGAAAATAATGATATCGGGATGACGTCAGTCGGTAATGTAAACAGCGAAATCTCTGATGTCAATACCAAGATCAGAAAAAGGAAGGGATGAAAAATGGCAAATGAAATGAAGACAGAAAAAGAACTACCGAGAAAATAAAACATAAACCATTTTTAGAGCAAAAGAAAATCCATACAGGGAAGAGAAAACAAACTAAACGAAGATCATTAAACAAGAAAACAATTCAATTCCATTGCAAATCAATAAAAGTTAACCACACAAAGGAAAAAATAATTTCAAAGAAGAAGGGTAAAGAGGTGTTACCTTAAAGACGAAACCGATATGCCATTCTCTTCGTAGAGCCGAAGCAAACGAAGAATTTTGCGATCTAAAGAAGAGAAACGATTAGGCGGCATAGTTGAAATACCGGCGCAATGGAGTTATGCACGAATAATTTTATTAGATAAAAATGACAAAGGTAGACAAAAAGGGGCCCATGTGAACAAGTTTAGAGCAGAGTAAAATCAGATAAAAAATATAGAGCAGACCAAAAAATACAAGAAACATTAGGAGGAAATAACACAAAATCGAACGCAACATTGTCGTCAGCTTCAAATTTGTCCCGATTAGGCCTATGCTTTACTGTGAAAGACTGGCTTCGTCGTAAAGCAAGCCTTTCCATAACATCGCTGTAGGCAGCACAGATTGTTTTCAACAGGCAGACTCAGGTCCACCGAGAGCAACACCGGGCACAGGGGCAGGCCTAATGCTTGGGCCTCCTACTAACCAAAGCAATAAACTGAAAAAGCGTAAAAAATAGATTTGAAAGGCATAGAATTCCCCTTTTTACTGTCAATTTGTTTTTATACAGCATTGTTAAACTTGACTAGTACAGAAATCATTTGTGGTTACCTTATCATAAAGATTCAAATAGAGTCAGTTTAATCACGAATGGACCCCTCTTTGCTTACAGGCCTGGGGGCAGTTGCCCCCTTGCCCCTCTCGTATGTCACGGGAAACCAAAGGAAATCAAATTCCTACTTGTCTTTCAGAAAGGTAAAGAAATAAAAGTGTTATTTCGCCTTTTTCCTTCATTCTGTTAAATCCAATTAGTTTAAATTTTGTCTTTGTCACATCTAGACTAGTTTATCTTAACCCGACCCTTCAAACCCCCCTCCACCCCAGGCGTTTGTCCTTTAACTGGTTTGCCCTAAGTTGATGTTTGTTTGCTGTACATTATGGTATCTTGTGACGTTCTTCTTTACGTTTTACTGGCACCCGTTTAACTAGAATATGCTCAATGCTGTTGGGTTCAGAATACTATAGTAATGCGTGTGGCTTAATAGCCTTTCTATTCTCTTGGTTGAACTAAGAGAATTAATGGGCTCGACCTTGCGTTGGTCTCAAGTGGAAACGTGGCCTCATGACTGACTTGTAATTCAGCAACTGTATTTACAATTCTTTGGGATGAAAATTTAGAATAGTATCAAACGGACATCTGCGAACAGCGATGGTGTTCATAGACCTCAAAAAAGCTTTTGACACCGTCGAACATGAAATTCTTCTTAAAAAGCTGACGAAGTATGGTATCATAGATCTTGAGAACACCTGGTTTGCATCTAATCTGGATAACAGAATACAATTCTGCAGAGTTAATGGGGTGTCCTCAAAGCTTTAAGATATAAATTGTGGGTTGCCACAAGGCTCTTGTCTTGATCCTCTTCTGTTTTTCATATACATTAATGATCTGTCATTTTCTCTCCAAAATAGTCAGGTTACCATGTATGCGGACGATACCACCATATCATATTCTTCCAATAACATCGATGATCTCAACGATAACCTAAATAGAGACTTGAACTGCCTGAAGCAGTGGCTTTGTGCAAATAATCTTCAAATGTTATTAAGACTCGAGCTATGGTTGTAGGATCTTAACCTAATCTTATAAAGATGTCTGAAGGAAAAGTTCAGTCCCCCTCCTTTGCTATAGATGACTCACAGATTGAGATTGTTGAGAAAACGAAGTACATGGGAATTCAGTTTGATCAACATATTGTTTGGGGTGAGCATACTAGATTCCTGCGTGCTAAGGTCTCTCGTACCATACCATAGGGTTTCTAAAGTATGCTAAGAAAATACCACCCCAAGAAATTCTTAGCCAAATATATAGTGGTATCGTTGAACCGTATTTCCGCCACTGTTGCTCTGTGTGGGGGATCTGTGGGAAATCCAGAAGACTGCAGAAGTTACAAAATCGCGCTGCCAGAGTTGTAACAAACAGTAGCTATGATGCACCTGCTGATGCCTTTACACAAAGGTTAAAGTGGCCAAATATTGCTGAAATCATAAAACAAGAGAAAGCGACGATCGTTTACAAATCCTTAAATGGTCTTGCACCAACATATCTCTCAAATATCTTTTCAAAGAACTCATCATGGGACACTGTCAACTTGAGAAACTCTAAAACCATTCTCATATCATGGTGCACATGTGTCGAACTTGCTTGATCCTGAGATTAAGCAAGCGCCCTCTTTAAATGCTTTAAACATCGACTTTAAAGCTTGTATGATGATTATGCTTTGATTTTAACTTTACTTTAGCATTGTAATGAAATTATTTATTTTCGTTTGTAGATTATTTTACATGCTAATTGTAGATTTTAATTTTCTCGCGGCCCCATGAAAAGCGGCCTTTGCCGGTAGCTCCCGTGAATGAAGAATGAAAAATGAAATAAAATAAAATGAAATGAAATGAAAGTGTAAAGATACGGGGAGCAACTAAACGGATTTTTTTTCAAATAAAAATTAGCGGAAGAGTCAAAATGCATTCGAAAATTATATCTCGACGCAAACAAAAATCGAACTGAACCTAAACAAGACCCGCTACTACTTTATTTCTAATCGAAAATTAGCTCCATGAACAAGTAATAGTGTGGCCTACCAGTGGATGATAGAGTACAGTGATATGCCGTTATTAGTACTGCCAGATGAGGCTTTTCAAATACATTCACGCCAAAATCAGCGACTGCTAATAGAAGGCCAACCAGTGCATCTAGAAAATGAAGAAAGAAAATACCTAAATACATCAATTGCCATTTTGTTGCATAGAAAATTAACATGGGATACGATCATGTTCTCCAAAATTGAAGCTGTTCTTAAAATTTGACTAAAAAGCAACAGGTTTATAAAAAAAATTCCAAAACGCTTGATTCATCTTCAGATAAAGCTGTATTTTGAATACTAAAGTAAGAAGGGATTCAGTTCAAGGTTTGTGTATTTGTTAGCCATGAAGATACCTTTGCTTTTGCCGTGAAGGTCTTCTTGAAAAAGAATTGAGAGGAACTGAGAATGACTTAGGACATATTGATAAATGTTTTCCAGCGTCAGAGACGATTGCCCATTGAAACTCTTCATAGAATACAAGAGATTCATTAGGTTCTTTACTGTCACCATGGACTCTGGATGGCCAATGCGACGCCTAAGAAAACATGAAATTTCAAAGTTAGCAACTATGAACAATTTGATGATTTGGTTTCTACAGATGACTGAGATCAATAAAAAAGAGAGAACATGAAGCTTAAAGCTATTCTTCTGGTATAAAACATGGACATTCGAGTCACATTGCTACTAAAATGTTTAAAATACACTCCCATCACAAATGTATTGCACCACCTTGTTTAAAATGGCGGTACATTTTATCAGCTTTTCAACCATACCAAACATTCGACAGGATGGTTGAATGAAATAGGAGCATTTTGTAGCAAACTTTGGCAGCAAATTCTTGAAAATTTTTCTGATGCAATAGAAAACATAGTTTAAAATGTATTGATTGTGCAACAAATTTTTGGAAAAAAGTGTCAAATGAGAGGCGAGTCGCTATGCAATACTTACAGGAAAGAGGACTTTAATTTACGAAAAATGTTTAAGTAAGTTGGATGCAGCCACACAAAAGCTGTGAGAAATTAAAATATTTCTCGAGGGTGTTTCGGTGGCAAAAAATTGAGAACAGGACTTCGAAAAAAACTGATGTTGGTGGGGAAAGACTTTGTCTGCTTCACTTCACGGCGTTTACGCTAAGGGACACTCAAGGAGATTAAAGTCGACGTCGAGCAAGGCTTTTCAGCTCGAAATCTCTGCAGACAAATCTTTAAACCTTTTGTGAAGAAAATGTTTATAAAAAAAACTTTGAATGTAAGAAGGATTCTCTATTTCATTTAGGGTTGATCTATCAAAATTAGCAAAAGGTGTTTTGATCACAAGGGATAAACATTGATGCACAAATAATGGAAAAGCTGTAAAAAAAATAATGTTTTAAAATATGTTTTGCATCATGAAATCGGACTTGTGCCTAATCAAGGATATGACAAGCCCCTTGCTGACACATGACACATGGTCACACATGATCAAAGCAAATATTAAGGGAAGGTACTTACTTGAGGCACGAAGGGAGCAGGGTTGACCAGTTCTTGATGACCTGTTCGAGAGTGTAGTCCTTCAACTTCGATATCGTTCCTTTCTGCAACGACTGCATTCAAAGACAATTGATAATTTCAACATTGGTAGAGTCATGCAAGGCAGATAGAATCAAGGAGTGACTTTATTGTGTTTATAAAGGAAAAATTCTTGTGATGAAACTATTTATATTTGTATTTTTCTTAGTAATATAAGTAAAACGCTTATATAAGTTATTTCTATTTTTATGACAGGACCCTAAAGAAGACAGCATTATTATCATGATGATTATCCTGTATAATCGTATAATTCGTATTATCATTATTATTCTTATCATAACTCTTAAAGTTATAAAGATGTTTCAAAATGACCAAAAATTGTACATAAAATTATAATTCAAAACGATTTAAAGTAAAAAAAAGCATTTCTAAAAACACAGAGTGGCCTGCATCACATTATATAATCATATTCATTTAATGATTAAAAATAAATCTTTACATCTTTACAGAAAAATGATGATTTCAAGAGAGGTTATGAAAATTCTAACCTAATCAGTGTTATAGTGAAACTTTTTTATTGTGATTTTTTAGTAAAAGATTCCAGAATTGCCCACTAACTAATTTGAATTCACTACTGATAGACAGAATTAGCCTTCTATCATTCAACACGTTTAAGACAAGATAAAAAGCCGTTTGAGAGCAGACTTAGATGGCTGGGTTTGAATTAGGCACCAAAACATCAAAATAAAGCGAAAGGTAGCAACAGTGATTGAAAAAGACCAGGTACTACTGGAAAAGATCCCAGCTCTTGGGCCTATTATTTCTAATCACTTTCTTGTATTTAGCTAATAAAGTAATATTGTCCTGACCCTACAACAGAAGATCGTGGCAGGCTCGTGCAAATATAATCGAATAATTCCATCGCGGGGCAACTGTCAATGAAGCCTGTTTGGGTTTCAAAAGATCTGACTTCGAAAATCTCTAAATGGGAGGAGCAGCTGACTTCAGGAAATAACTTCCATCTATTTAGGAAATAAGATTAACATTTCTTGTAGAACAAAATTGACGACCATTCCTGTAAATGGTTCTTCTTTAAACAACACAAGAGATCGGACTCTTCATAGGTAGGGGTCAGAGAAGGAAACAGACTTACATTGCAAAGTTTGTTTATACAGCCGCATATTGATTGTTCCAGTGATTCTTCAGAGTCTGCAACGAAAAATGGCTCGCAATAAAAATTATTTTTCATGCTTTTTCTTGGTGCATCTTGAATACAATATGTGATAATTGCAACCCAAGCAATTGAGAAAATTCTACACAGCAAACTACATAATTATTTTTGGAAAGCGTTATTTCGTTAGAGGTTGAAAGAAAAGTAGGAGGAAGAAAAATATTTTTTTCTAAAAAAACACGATAAAAACATAAAGGTTATTTCACATCTATTGAAAGTGCCTCTCTAACTAAACACAAATTACATCAGTGACTGGTTAAATCGTAATTCACAAAACATGATTCCAAAAGTTTCTGATTTCTTGCTTTGCAGCACTATCAAGAGTAAAGATTAATAGCCCTCAGACATTTCATTCAACAAATTATTAAACCTCCAAAGCCAGAAAATCGAATAAAAAAGATACAGTCCACCCCAACACACCCCCCCCCCCTTAGCATGGATGATTCAACAAATTCAATTAAGCAATTCCCTCATAATAAACCAGCCCACATGTGTAAGAAGATAAAACCAAAAAATAAAATCTAAACTGACAGATTAAAGAAAAATTCAGCGTATTGAATGAAAGGCTGTTGAATGAATTTACAAGCAATTACATTGAGAAGCTTCCTGCAAATTGACTCAGACATAATACAAAGTTTATATGACAAAGAAAGCTCCATTCATAATGATAGACTACAATTAGAAGATTAACCTACCTTTTAAAGACAGCGTGCGTTCCCATATTTTCATCAAATATATCAAAGCCTCCATAATCAGTTTTGACGCGCTTTTACTTGCTTCCTCTGGGACACAAACATCTTGAAATAACTGGATTTGATAGCTAAGATAGAATTAAACAAAAACATCATTAAAACCCTTAATTTCATCGTCCTCGTTAATATCTCATGGCTTGATTCTTGTTATCACCTCAAAATATAAGCCCTGTTTACACTACACAAACTAACCTGGGTTCGCCCTAGGTTAAAAGTAACCCCGGTCGAACCCTGATGCGTTTACACCGGAAACTTTGTAGTGTAAACGGAATCAAAGACGAACCTAGGTTAATTTGATATCGACGCATGCGTAACAAAGACAAATTGAAGGTAAGGATAAACAAAATGGCGGCAGTCGACGTGTTTCTGAATTTTACAAAATACAATAAATCCACTTTAAAAGCAATTATTTCCAGTACGGGCTTCGTACAATGAGAAAACTTTGCATTCACGCTTTGCTTTGTTTGCATTCGGCAACATTTCTGTCACTACGCATGCGTCCTGAAGAAACTAACCCAGGTTCGCCCCTGGTTTGCCTTTACACTAACTTTATCTAAACTAACCCAGGTTCGACCTAGGGCGAACCCACCTTTTTAGATGGGTTGACTAACCTGGGGCGAGCCTGGGTTAGTTTGCGTTTACACTTCAAAAAACTAACCTGGGTTAGTTTTAACCTGGGGCGAACCCAGGCTAGTTTGTGTAGTGTAAACAGGGCTTTAGTCACTGAACAACACTTAGGTTTCAAAATGTAGACGAAAATCTTTTGAAAATTTCGATCATAGAAAACGTTATAAAATCGATGAAAATCTACTTATCAGTTTGTCAATGATTAAAATCATAATACAATCAAACAAAAATCAATGAATCACTTTAATTATGACCCAAGATAAAATGCATAAATATTAGAAAGTATAGGTCCAACAGACGTCACCCTTGAACGTCAGCGAAACCATTTTAACGATGCCTTTCATAGATACTAGAGAATGAATCATGGGTATTTATTTTATAATAACCTTTAATTAAGAGAGGTATAACCCTGGACAACAGGTGTTCAGATTTTACACCCCTCTCCCACCCTCAGCTTTGATACTTCTGGTATTTAAATACAGCCCCAACATTTTGAGGAAAAGGGGTGTGGATAACTGATAAGGCTTAAGCAAGAAAATGTAATTGGTAGTTACTTTTTTTCGTTTTAACATTTTCGAATTCAAGGAAGGATGACCCTTAAATGTTTTCATGCCGAGTTTCGAAGAGTCTCAAAACTGATTGTCAATCAAAATCGAGTATTTGAAAGCAACCTGAATAAATACTTTTTTGGAATTTCAAAACAACTTCTTCATTTCAAATACAACAGACTAACTGATTATAATCAAGAACATTTTGAATGTTAATGGAGCCTGAAATCAATGCAAACAAGAAGGTTAAAACTGAAACAAAATAAAGACACATTTTACCTGCAATGTGAAGAGATCTTTGGAGATCTGGTAAGTTTTCGCAGCCCTTTCACCAGTATTGCAGATAACGCTTCTACAATTGAAAACATTTCAGAAAATTCAGTAAAAGAGATTGGCTCCCTGATGATGTTATATTTGAAGGGATGGCTTGAGACATTTTTTCAGCACGTCAACAGTTAGCTACACATTATCTCCCATTTTTAGGAAGAATCTTAAATATTAAGGGGTTTCCCTTATCAAGCGATGCTAAATGCTACTTTTGAGCTTTGCTACTCAGATTTCTTGTTATTTTACAATAGTAACATATAAAGAATAACCCTTTCCCGGCTTTGAAAGCTTTCCAGTGCATCTAAGTCATTCTGCCACATATGGTTCCAACAGACAAGGTAAAATTGTCAAAAATCAGTCAATGCCAACGGGACTAAATATACATTGTTAGGCGTAATAAAATATCTTAAAAGCCCGACATTATGTTATGTGTGTTCTAATTAAAACAGCTGACAAAGTGGTTAAGAGTAAAAGTCACTTCGAGCCTTCAAAACCGCTTAGGTTTGCTACGAAAGCCATGCATTTTTTAAACGATTTTTTATGTAGCTGAGGAATGTGGAAACAACATGTCCCTATGCAGAATTAATATTCGATTAAATTTGTTTTATCTTGTCTTTTCTAGCGAATACTTAATTTCAGAATCTAACAAAGGAGATCATAAGGCAATCGTGCAGGATACGTAGCTTCCTCGTGTGTAAAACAGCTTTGGGTCAATCATGAACAATATTAATGAACGACCCACGTCGCCAGAACCAATTAAAACACTCAACTAGATATAAATATTTACTAAGAGATCAATAAAGTATATCTCTCATTATCAGAATAAGTTATTACAAACAAGTTTATCATCAAAGAAAACTCATATCTGTTTTCTCGTTTTGGTCGTTAAAGCACGATCGAAAGAATACAATAAAATTCAGACTGTTTTTATCTTCAATTTACTCGTTAATCCCGGTATTTACAAAATTTCTAATGATAAACAGGTTTTATGTTTCCTCTATGAGATTTACTTACAGAAAGCTAGTTAATTAAATCATAATTCAAGTAAGTCTTATTGCCTTGAATACGAAACCCTTGGGCATTAAGACTCGTATGTTATAATTAGGCCACAATTTGCCAAAGGATTATTCACTGTATTCCATAGCGGTTGTTGCGGCTGCTATAATTTTGTTGTTGTTGCTGTATTAACTTATTTTTTTTATTTTTTTTGTTGTTCTTAGACAGTTATGGCATATCCTAATCGCGGAACCCCTAATCAAACATAAAAACACAACTGTCTAGCAACAGTGACCATCTAACTTTAACACAAATGACAATCGAAGGCAAACGATTGCGAGTGGGATATATATTAAGTTGTAAACTGAAGTTGTAAAATGTATTTATCAATTCGCTTTGCTGCTTGTCTCCGGCAATTGATGAAGCAAGGATAAAAAAGTTAATTTTCAGCAGAAGGCGGAAATTGATCAATTAGAGGTCAACTCTAAAAGCAGCTGACAGCCACTATATCAAAAATACCGCTTTCTCCCGCGCTCATCCGCTTTCTCCCGCGATCATTTGCTTTCTCCTGCGCTCATTCGCTTTTTCCCGCCCTCATTCGCTTTCTCCCGCGCTCTTCTATTTTTATTTAAAAACATTTGCCAATTATCTCAAACTCTTCAATTATCTAGTCAAATTTATCCAAATTTCTCCGGCTCAAGGCGGAGACAAAAAAATTATTAGCAGCTGTTGGATTTGTCTTCTGTTGGATTAACGGCAAAATAACATAAAATAACAATTAACAGGGCATTACCTCTGTCTCCAATTGAGGAAGCAACAATTTCCAATGCCATCTAAATTGAACATTAAAAAGACAATCATTAGATTTGCAATAAATATTGCCACATTCGCTTTAAAATAATCAGTAACACAGCTGTTGGAAAAATTAGGGAAAAAATATTAGCAGTCAAAAAATAAGAACGGGAATGAAAATATCTCATAATTTCAATTTCGCTGATAGATTTGAAAAGACTGAGATCGCCATGGGTTGAATTAAAGAAATTAACAGAACTGAAATTGGACCCCTGCTTGCTATTACAGCGAGACTACGCAAACAATTATTTAGACTTACAACTGAGATAATTACTGTTACTGGGTAAACAACGGTAACTAGCACGAATAATTCGCGCATTTCCCGCCTTTCTATCTTGTATAGTACGGTTACAGATTATACCGAGGTTTTTTTATTTAAATATGAGAAAATTGCTTGTGAATTAATGTTTGTGGTTTCTTCCCAAAAAACAAGCCTGATCTTTAAATTTTTAATATCGATTAAAGTCTTTGAGTGCTTTGTCCGGGACAGGAAATTTGTAATTGTTTTTCCTACGATTTAACCACAAATATTAATCCATTTCAAGGAATAGGAGAGCTAAAAAAAGCTTTTTATCATTTCCTTCGAGAAAGAAATTGCAATGAGATGTCTTTTGATGGTAAAGCAAAAGTAAAGAGAATCTTTACCTTCACTTCATGATCAGCAACTTGCGGAAAGTCTTCTGGGTTTGCTATTAACGGCATCAAGTCTTGCACGCTCACCACTTGAATGAAAAGTTCTGCAAAAACGAAAGCAACCCGGATAAAACTTACATTCAGTGATATTGAATAACACATTAAAATTTGAAGTTCTCGTGTTTATTTTCTAGGTTCAAGAGTAGATCATGTATAAATTTATACATTCGACATTGGGAAGTGGCTTTAAACACCTTCTGGCTACGCCTATTGTAAAGATGTAAATTGATGCGGAGGATAAATGGTTAAAATAGACTGAAAATGCTCCTTGCAAAGGGAACAACAACCAGGTGTTGTGCCTTGAAAGCAATGCGCTCTGGTTTTACCGTCTTTATAGTAAAAAAGATAGAAATCAAACGCAATCAGTAATCTGATGGACAAGTATACATGACAAATCTTACTTTCTCTTTTTTCACCTTCCCTGCAACCTTTGGACAGCAGAGTGTGGAGTATGTGTACCAGCGACGACAAAGTAAACAACTCCCGATTGCTGATCAGTTTTCGTCGAATAATGCTAGCATGGACCACAGAGCTTTGACAAAGTAGTTCCAAAATCTTAATAGAAGTTCCAGAGCCAGATCTTAGACAAAAGTCAACAATTGAAATTGGCGCCAAATATGTGTTAAGGTTGTCGGCTTCTAGCAATGATAAGATGGCTCCCTGTAAATCAGAATTGTCATAATTTTCAAGGAGGGTGAACAACGCAGCAATGCCTTTTGCAGTGATTTCTATACTATCCAATTTTCTTGCATCTCCAACCTCGCTCAAACTATCTTTCATTGTAACTGACTTTGAAGAATAAACTCTAGGTTCATCGAGATTAACCGTTTTGTCGAGTCTGATATCCAAAAGCAGCCTGATTGCATGAATCATTCCAGAATCTTCTAGAACGCTAGCTTCTAAATCACAGTCGAGTAGCAAGTTAAGCAAGCCCGAAAGCAAATCATTCCGATCACTGTTCAGCATATGATTCGCCATGATGTCAAGACTCATGAAGACGAGCTTGTTGGGTTTGCCTTCGACATTAAATGGATGCTCCTGGAAAGACTTTACAGCTTTTAAGACAGACGTTGACAATTGAGCAAAGTAAGGCCCCAAAAAAGTCATCAAACGAGCCGATTTTGCATTTCCCAAGGTTAGCTCCATTATCTCAGTAACAATCGTTGCATCTACGACTCTTTTGCAGTCCAAAAACAATTTTTTCACAACTGCATCATTGAATACAACTTGAAAAACCTCTTCAAATGAATTTATTTTCTTTTCTTTACCTTCGCCCATCTCATATTCTCTTACTTCTGGTAGTCTTTCCATTAAAACCAATAATATTTTCTTTAATAAAATCAGAGCAAAGGAGCTCACGCCATTTGAACGTAAGCCGCACGATTTTCTCAAAACAACCAGAACGACTCTGGTACTTCTACCTATGACGTCACAAACGTACGATGTAGGGGTATCCTTGAGTACCTTTGTGATTTCAACTATTAAAAACGAGGCAGTGTGGGAATTGCTAGTAAATTCGTCGGTTGAAAAAGGCAGCTTGCTCCTCAAAATGGCAGCTGTGCTGTTAACCAACGGTCCAGTTGTACACTTGCTGAAGGACTAAAAACAAACAACGAGATATAAGCGGGAAATAACAGAGATTTCAAAATTGCAAAGACAGTCTTAAATTTGGACGCAAAATCGGTGCGATTGCATATCTTATCAAATAAATTGCACATCTGTACTTCAACCAACTCCTGTTCAACACTCCAATGCGTGTAGAGCTCTGTCTACTTGGCTTTAGCACTAAATGTACAGACCGTACAGGCCAGTAAACAGCAATTTCTAATCTCAGGACATTAGAGGGGCTAAAACAAATCAACATACTGCTTAAACAAACTAGCAGACGACTTAAAGACAGATTTAACGAACACCGACGAGACATTATCAACAAAAAAGAAGACAAGTCTGGTGTTGCAGAACATTTCTGCAGCCCAGCACAAACCATCCACGACCTTGCCATCACAGAAAGAGTGTTCGTCGAGCTAAGGAGCAATATCTCATTGGCCTGGCGAACACCCTTACCCCCAACGGCATCAACAGAACCACCGACCGTTAACTTTACAAAACAACTTATCACGTATCACGCCGCCCTCACAACCCACACCATATTTTCCGTACCATTATAATCATCATCACCACCATAACTATCATCAACATTCCATTTTTCTCAGTTCCATCACAATTATTATTATTATTATTATTATTTTTTTTTTTCATGTTTATAGTCATCATTATCATCTCATTGCATCTATCTCCATAGCACCACCCATATCCCCTTACATCACCCACCACCTTTCCCTCCCCCACTTCCATCATCCCATTTTTTCTCCACTGCGCTGCATTCACACCATTCAACATCCACCAATCCGGCACCACCATCTCACATTTCAAATCCATTCACTCGTTCGTTTCATTTACTCTGATGAAGCCCTGTATGCCGGGGCGAAATATTAGTATACTCTTAAATTTAATTTATTTTGAAAATTTATTTCGTGACATTGGATTCTCGTCGTCGTATTGCTTTGTTCCTGTATACCTAACATACTGCTTGCCTATTCCAAAACCTGAAAACCAAGCAACACAAAACAACATGGTTATTTTTAGCAGTAACCGTTGTTGCTTCAAGGCCAGACGCTAAATTAACCTTTAATCTTTGCTTCGGAATTCAAGTCATTGTACCTATTTTATAAAATTGTTCAGAACAACGCGGAAGAATTTTTCAACAATTTGGAGACACAGCGGCCGGCGTAACACTTTTTATCCTGGTCAGGGAAAACACTAAGTACAAAAATCTGGCTACTATACCAGAAAACCTGGCATATATAAATCTAGCCGACGATGTCCAGACAAATTCACGAGAAAAAAAAACAGTTAAAATACAGAACATTAACAGTTTTCTATTAGAGGTCGCATCTTGGTGCAATGAATGAAGCTACACTTTTTGGTAAAAATACCAATTTTTTGCGGTGCCTCAATATTCTTAAATTCTATTTATTTTGAGCCTAAGATTATTTTTAAATTACTCTTAAGAGACATAAGTATTGTTTTAATTACTCCAAGGCCAGTCTTTCCAAAAGTTATTTTGCTGTTTTGCTTTCCAAAAAACTCCATTACACAAAAAAATAATTCTTGGTGAAGCTTGAGCCTTGCATCATTCTGAAAATATTCTTAGATTTCAATGATTTTGAGCCTCAATATTCTGATGGACTATATTATTTTAAAAAAAAAATAGTGTAATTGTAAATTATGTCTTTAAACAGAGTACAATAAAGTTGTCCAGGGCTTTTTTCAAAAAGCTAATGGATGAAGAAGGAGCTTGTTTACTTCTTCGCGATTTGAAGGTGCACAGAAAAGCGGAAACGTAGCAAAAACTCATCAGAGCATAAACGTCCGACCAAAGGTAAGCACAAATTAAATTTTTTTTACAAATCAAATGCAAAGCGAGACGAGGAATGGCGCTTTTGATTCCGTTTTTTCATTTTATTCTTCAACTTTCCAGTACAAAAGGCTTATTTGGTTTTCTCCAAAATTTTCAATTTGGTTTTCCTGGTAAATGTGGCCCAAACTAAACGCTTCCAAACATCCAGAAATATATATCTTCTATTAGTAAAGGTATTTCCGCATTTCACCAAACAATTCTAGAGCTGCACAGGACCAGAATGGAAACGAGGTAAATTCATCCGTGCGAGGATGGAAAAGCATGGTACAAACTCTCTATATTCTTTACGAAGCGTATCTCATATATCAGGTAAGTTCTAGTTTTTCTTTAAAGGAAACTTTTAAGGATCGAAATGTTCAAAGTTTTCTTGGTGCCTCAATTACTTTAACAAAACACAAATGCACAAAAGGGTATAAATACTAACTTGTGAAGATTGTCGAATTGTTTCGTTCCAATCTGAGCACCAGTAGCAAGCAAAGTTCTCAAGTTCCAACCAGTGAGTAAGCCAGCCAGAATTGGCGGCATTGTCATTCTCCCTTAAGACACTCACATACTTCTTTATAATCCTCAAAAGTGTGATTGGATTCTCTTGGGACATCAAAACTTCCATGAGAACGAAGGAAACGAACTTTGAAACTGACACTGTGGAAATGACAGGCATTGCATTACAATGGACAGTAGCTGAGACATTAAGATAATTAAGGTCAAGATAATTATGCAGAATTATTCATTTATAGAGTCAAACATTTATACATTTCAAGATGAGTTGTAATTGCTACTGCGCATGTTCCTTTGGCAGTATACTGGGGGGACTTAGTCAATGGAAAAATAGTAGTATTTTGTCATCCTAAAAATCTTATTCACTTTCTCGAACCTCAGTTATCAGTAGCGGCATCAAAATCCTCATAAAGGATTTATCGATTTCATCCATTCATTTACAATAACAAATAATTATCAGTAAATCAAACAATTTTAAATAAACGGCCTTAAGTCCATCCAACATCATTTTGGGCGAAATGTTGGATCGTTTGACCAGGGCTTTATAATCACTACAATTTTCAATATTTGATGGACCTGCCCAAGCTTTCTAAAAGTGCCGACAGCTGTGAAGCTCCTGTCTCTGTTGAAACTAGGATTAAGCCTAACTGCAAGCCAGTCACAATTACAAACCAGTAAAAATTATAAAAACAGATTTGTTAAACTTACTTAGGACTGATTCGTTTTCATTCAACCAGTGTTTGGTGAAATTGCGTGCAGCTGCAACCACCAGTGGCGTGAAACCAATGCTGTTTGGAAAATCACAGTAATTCAAATCAAGTTTGATATAATTCCAGAATATTTTCGGAAGCAATTGTCTTAAAAGACAGTAGGCATTACTGAAAGTTTAAGCACAGTACAAAAACAAAACAAATTAAGGCATTATTTTATCAACCCTATTTCTCTTTGCTTCCTAAATACTTCCATCGCTTTATGTTTTTTTCTGTTTCCAGGGGGTAGGGTAAATTTAACATTAATCCAAAAGGCAAACTGCTTCTCGATCAGAAACAAACTCTACCGTTTCTGTGGAAAAAACATAAACGGCTAAATGTTCCACGAGATTTTGCTCTCGCTACAAAGCTAGGTAAATTCTTTTAATCCAAGACAAAGTTTATTAACTAAAGTAGAATATTGGTTACTACTTGGGGTTCAACGAAAAAGCGTGTAGTTGAATAAAAAACTACATCACAAGTAGTTTTGCACGTTTAACACGCGTGTATCAATCCTTTGAATTGAAGAGACTTTATCATAGGTCTTGCCAGACACCCTCTCAAAATTGCTAAAATTTTTTAAAAGAGACTTTATTTCATAAAATGAAAAACATTCTCTCCAACAAAGTGCCTTTTATGTGTTCATACCCAACAGTTGTTTAACTTTCTGGTTTTTTGCCATAAACTTCAATTTTTTCTCATAATGATACCCTGGTAACCATTTTACATTAAACTTCCCGGCATACCCTTGGGCAATGTTCAATTCATGCAGTGCCGAATTCATCATCACTACTAAACTTAATCAATTTCGTGAATATTTAAGTCTCTCCTCGATTCATTCTTTGAAAACTTTCCTCCAAAATTCTGAGATTCGAAAATACTACAATTTTCTTTAAATATACTGAAGACAACAGAAAGAAGATTCATAATTTCAAAATATCAATTTTTCGTTGATTACAGTTTGAAAGTTTATAGAAGGTTTTGTAAATATCGAACACTCATCTGTAACTACGGTTTCCTAACTTTGGGTTATCTTATGGTTCGGTTTCTTAAAGACCATTTTTTTAATAGGGAGTTGGCATTGAACATTAACACGAATATACCCGCTAAAGAAAAAGATCCTCAATGCAGCTCAAAGTTAAAACAAAAAATCAACAGGTAGATTTGCAAATAGTTTACGCCATTAAAACCTGTTCAAGCTATCAAAATGAACGGGTTTAATTGTCATCAAGACTAAACAGTTTACCCCTTCTCAAAACAGAACATTCAATTTTTGGAGTCGCAAATGGAGCTCTAATTGGCTATGTGAATTCCTAGCTTCCAAACTGAAGTTTCCTTAAAATCGCCAGTAATAAAATTTCGTCATTTACAAATAACACAACCTTATTTAAACCATTTTTCTAATTTGTCGTGAAACAGCCCTTGACGTCAGCACCCACAATGCAAAGCCCCAACATAGAACCTGGGTGTTGACAGGAAGACAGATTTCTGATATTTTAATTCGAATCTAATTCAAATTTTTGATATTCAAATATTTGGATCGTGTAATATATCCACAAGTTGCCTAACAGAATGCATACGCTGCACCGGTAATTCATTGGGCTAAAATGCATTTTATAGGTGTCAAAACTGCCTGGACCATCGATGTTATGGCTGCCAACTAATCGTTATTAAACATGATGAAAAGGAAAGTTAATTGGGTGAAAAGCGTCTGCGAATCGCATTTACCTGTAGTTGCTCGCATGAACATCTGACTGCAACACGCCTGTTTCCGTTGATTCTGAGAAGCAAAAATAAAAGATATACTAAGGTAAGTTATATTAAACTTATATAGAATTTAGTTTAATTATGTAGAGGTATGTATAACTTGACTGAACTCTGAATCCCATAATTCTTTCCAAAATCCGCCATTTTGGCTTCCCTCCGCTCCCAGGAGCATTCAATGTTGCAGTTAGTACCACAAATGAATAAAGAATCAAGGTGTATATTGTAAAAACCATTCAGTTGCTGATCTAAATAATATTCGCTGAAATCTTCCTAATTGCGGACTGAGCAATGCATTTAAACTGAGCCTCGTTGCAAGCTAAAGCTGCAAAATTGATATGCAATACTAAATGGTGCTTTATGTAATGGAAACTGCTCTGTGATAGAAATGCAAAAGTTGATAAGAGGGTGCCTCTGCAAAGGTCTCTGATAGTCAAAGACGTTTGATTTATTTTGGAGCTACATGTTGGAACAACTTTATACCCGAGGTGAATACAGCACATCGTTCTAGCAACTTCTAGGGAAGACATTAGAAGGTCGAACAAATCTAAGCGTTATACCCCAGACATTCTCTCGTGCAATCCAGGTCTTTATTTCATTGTCCCGGTTTTTTTTTGCAACACAGTTAACTTTTACCTGTCAGTTTCTCGACTCACAAACAGCCCAATTCCTAAACTTTTCCGGCTTCTATGCTAAGGTGCGGTTTTAAACTCAAAATGTATTGCGTTTAAGACACTGAGACCCCGTTTACACTGTGCCGGATAAATTTTATCCGCATAAAACTTGCTCGGGTTGATTTGCGTTTTCACTGAGCCGCACAAATTTTGTCCACTTTGCCCTCCCGTTTACACTGTGCCGGATAACTGAAGTCACGCGACCTAAATCGTGCACAGAACGCCTAAAACGAAGTCATCTCTGGGGAACAAAATAGCAGCTTTTAACCAGCTCCCACAAACGTAAAAAAACTTTTAATTCTCTCTTCAGAATCGTCTGCTTCTCTTTCAGACGAAGTCCGAAGATATTGTCAAATCAAATTAGGCAAGGATAGTTTTGATAAATCTTTCTCTGAAACAAAATGACGCTGAAATAGCGATGAAAGTGGGGAAAGCTTGCAAGGATGCCAAGTGTACGTAGAATGACGAAGATGCTACACTTTCAACACGAGTATTTATCGACTACAAGGCAGCCAAGATGCGTGAGGTCTTGATTGGGAAACAGTGAAAACTAAATAGGAAGAAATAGCCAATTGCTTTCGAGCAAGATACGATGTGAATAAAATTTATCCGGATAAAACCGTTTACACTGTACCACAAAGCTGTCCGAACTAATTCAATCCACTTTCCTAGGTGAACTAATTTTGTTCGGATAGCCGCTCTTAAATTCGTGCGGATAGCGTGGGTCTAGTGTAAACGCGACGCCTATCTGAACTAATTTTGATGCGGATAACATTTATCCGTGTAAACGGGGTCTGAAAAGCAGTTTTTAGGTTGGAATACCTTCACAAGCGGTATCGGCGGTGGCACATTCTAAGATTTCATCTGTGATGTAATACAAATCTTGAGATACTGAAGCACACATCTTTTGAAAGAAGCTTGCAATCATTCTGTCCTCTGTCACTTCAGATGCCTTTGCAAAGGCATCCAACCAAACTTCAATTTCATCCATGTTTTCAGTTATCGATCCACTTGCAAAAATCAACTGCAAATGAAAAGATAAAACTTTATCTTCAAAATAAGTTTTGGTTTTCATTTGAAGATTATCAACAATGAGAGAATATTCTTAAACTACTACAGAAGTGAGGCAGGAAAAAACTCATTCTAAGCTGCAAAGCTGTTCAGTCTGCAACAAATTAACTTGCAAGACAATTGATGACAATCGAAAAGTGATTAAAATGATGATATTAATTACAAGGATAAAATACAAGACAAAAAGCAGAAGGCGGGATTGTTTGTCGAATTTAAAACACAATCTCAACTGATTTTACTTGACAAAGTCATCCTCTGTTTATATAATACGAACGAGCTTTGGTGATTGGATGGACTGCTGTGTTGGTGAAACAAGGATCTCAGTCAGATATAATCGAACAAAAACTTAACGTTTGTGTGAAATTTTACAGACATGTACTAAGCAACAAGCTAATAACTATGTCAAAATTCCCAGTTTCTATTATGGTAAATGTACTACACTTGACAAAACACACATCATCCAATCACAATAACTGCTTTGCTGAAATTTAGCTCTTTAATCGTCACTTCGGCAACCACAACACTGACCGTTAAACCTGCTTATATGTTCATTATTACAAAAGACAATCTCGCACATAGCTAAATAGGCGTGGTAAGTTTGAAAATTCTTTTTAGGGTAAACAGTACACAGAATCTAAATACATACATATATAATAACAAAATATACATAATATAATTATAATATGATAAAAATTAAATTTTGTTGCACCAAATAGCGTGTGCTGCTTTGCCTATACGGTATCGAGCATTTTAGAAGCAACAGTAAACAGCAATTTCCACCACATAGATGTAGAAATGACATAGATATCCTTAATAAGGCTTTGATCACAAGTAAATTTTATGTCGGAAAAATGTCAACTCCGTTAATTTTTAAAAGGATTCAGAAACCCGGACCAAAAATCTCACTCTATTCCACTTTCATGGCTTTTCAAAGGCGAAGAGAGTAGGCAAAATTTGCATGTGATCAAAACCTTCAGCCAACCAAAGATCGAAATCTGCAGGGCCTTGCGACTTACCCGTTTGATCAATTTTCGGCTTGCATTTTTTATTTTTAATGAAGCTGACTCGGCAAATGCGATGTATATTGTCCTCAATGCATTTTGGAAAAGATCAGATTTCTGAAAAATAACGATGTATAATTATCAATAACCGATTCATGCGACATAATGGCCTCAATATAACCACAAACACGAACTAAATATTATGTCACTTCAATTCTGCTTAAACAAGAAATTTAAATTTTCCAAAACCTGGGTTTACGATACACGAGTTATCACGGACTGCTTATTCGACCAATTCAACTTTTTAAATACAATAAAATTGAACTAGGAAAATAAGAGGGAATTTTAAAACGATGTTTTGGGTATAGCCCACTACCAGGTTATATGATAAATGTACTGCATTTGTCGAAATACATATCGTTCGAAAACATTAACTGTATTATAAAAATTGACTTGATAACGGGCTATACTCGAAAACGTCATTTTTAAAATTCCCTCTGATTTTGGTAATACAATTTCATATAAATTTCAAGTTATATTTTTCCCTATTTAAAATTGGTTACTTAAGTGGTTAAATGGAACTAACTTTGCCAAACCACTTGAGATTTCCAACAGGCTCCAGGGACGCAATCTCCAAGGCAACAGAGAGCCTCTCCGACTGCAAAAACATATCCAGATTTTCGTTTTTGAACAGTTTACACACACTGTAGTCCGCAGAACTGAATATTCCCGGTTGCAATTGTTGTACGCAAAGCATGATTTGGATAACTGAATTTTGAAAATCATCTTCTTGCATCCCTGTAGGTGGCAAAAACTTGTTATATTACTCATGCACTAAGATTTCTACACAGTATTGGAAAATGCAGTGAAAACAGGACAAGGTTTAAATAGGGTTGAGAAGAAGCAAAGGGTAATTAATCGTTGTACGTGTCGATAATATTGTTAGAAATAAGAAATACAAGATTAAGGAAAAATAATCAATTAGAAAAACTGACAGAAACTCTTGGTTTCCATTAGTGATTGATTGGAATTGCTTCATGAGCCTCTGCTTCGCTACTGCCTCGCTTAATGGACACTACAATAGACGGAGCGTCTATCAATTCAATTCAATAGCGTAATTTTCGACTCATTGAGAAAGTCTAGGTTTCTATTTCATTGGTTTCAACACATATGCATGAGTATTACAGCCCAGTATTGCAGCATTGTGCGTGAAAGAAACTGTTTGCCTATCAAGAAACGGCCAAAGATTCCAAAACCGAATAAAATACCTTTTGTAGGTGAAAACCTATTAGCGCGCGTGTTGTCAAAAATATTCGGTAACATGATAGGTACTCTATTTGTTTCTAAATACTTTAGTCGATTGGTTGTTTGCTGATCGACATTTGTATTCTGACCAATTAGATCAGCAACAAGATACATAGACTTAGCCATGTGCAAGAAGAAGAACCATTTCACGCACGCCCATACATAGCGTGTTTAACTTTGCTCATCTTGCACGAAGCAAAACAGCAGACATAGTTGAAAAGTAACAGACAGTTAAACCATAAGAACAGGTATAAACACCTACCTGGTTTTAGGCCAGTTAATCCGTTGTTTCCAGCAGTTGATTTCTCCGCACTTGCATTTTTGGAATCTGTTGGTCCGCTATGTTCCATGCAAGCTATAAACACTCTAACATCTGGTAAATGACTCAATATTCCTTCACAAAACATCTCAAAGATACCAGTTACCATTTGCTTTTGTAAATGCTCCTGTTGGCTGATATATTTGCTGGCCAATGTCCCTCTTTGTAGACATACTTTTAAGAGTTCGGCTGTTTTTTGCTTGACTATCAAAGATTTGTGCTGAAATGAAGAACTTGAAATTTGAAAAATTTACCAGCAGTATGTTATAACTAGTGTAATACTTAGAGCAAAGGTAATAGTTAATGTTGCTGATCATAAAAATATGCTTAAAAATCTGCAATTTTTTTGTTTTTAGAAGTTCAAAGATTATATTACCAAATGGCAACTTTGCTAAAATACAATTCGAAATGTGTAAAAATAGTAAAGCGGCATCCGAATAACTTTTTTAAAAAAAATCATTATCAACTCCTCGACATTAAAGGCTCTTTTTACTTTTTCACTAAAAGGAAAAATCTGTCAGGGCTTAATATTACCTTGAGTCCATTTGTCAAATGCTGTTTGCCAAACACGCTTGGGATTACAAGGCCAATAATTAATTGCACGGATTTCTTCGATTTCAAATCATCAAACAGGCCTTCAAAAGACGGAAGCTGGGTCCAAACCTGTACAAGAAACAAGAGTTGATATCGCAATAAAATTTGAAAATAGCTTTAAAAAAGGCAAAAATTTTACAACATTCTTAAAGCTTTCCGTATGACAATTCAAAGAGTGTAAAACGTCAGAACCGGGGTCTAAAAGATCAAACAAGAAAATATATACCTAGTTGTGGACTGAAATAGGCCAATCATAAAAACGCGAAAACATGACTTAAAACAGAGGAGTTTTCAAAAGGTTTATTGGGTCAAACTGAGCCTTTTGTGGGGCCATTTTGGATCATGTGAGTAATGTATTACAGAATGCAATACTATATGGATTGTTGTGTCACATTAGTTAAAGCGACTTTAAGACGTGGATTATTTAGAAACAATTCAGAAATAACTCTGGCTCTTGATACCTTCTTAGGGGCGAAAATTTGTGCTTCTTAGACAGGTACTCTAAAATCAGTTTGTGCGGCCAAACTTCACCCTTGACATGCCCAAAGTTCACAAAAATATGACTAATAAATTTACTTTAAGAGTCTTTGTAGATTCAAAGAGCATTTTCATACAGAATAAACTATGCTCAAAAGGGCCATCTGATAACCACATTTAGTGTGAAATTCAGTGCAACCACATAGCATTGCCTTCGTTATACATAAAATTGAAATTCCTTTCTGTATAACAGTGATCATTGAAAAACTGACTGGAAATACAAAAAACCAAGTCAAGTATTTATCCTTCAAAGAAAAATGACAAACCTCAATGAGAAAGCCCATGCTATTCAGCCAAGGATCAGAATCTCTTGGCTCCAGGTTCAAATTTAGACGAGATGTGTATGGCAAAACAAGATCAGGTGCTTTTGCCAGTGTCTTCGAAGTCAAACCTCTTAATTCTCGATCTGAAACTGCTAACTTTTGAATCGATCGCAGAAAATTTAACAAGATGGGATTATTTGACCTAAAATCATAAAATTTCATTTGTAAAACGAAAAAAAAATAAAGGGAAGACAAAGAAAGTTTACTTATGATGCCAAGTTCTCCATATGACTCATCGTTGCTTCTTATTAGGTTATTTTCTCTATAAGTGATATTCAAGCAATTTCTTTTGAACTTTCGGCCATGCTTGCTTTTATTGCTCAAGACATTTCTTCTAACCTTTGGTCATGTGTATATTTTTACCATCAATTGCAAAGAAAAGTTGTTTTTCTGGGTGAATCATTCCCTAGTCTCTTTTTTAACGCAATAAAATGTTTTTAATGTTACTTTTCAAGCAAGCGACAGAACCAGGAAAGAAATTATACAGGAGTCTGTGTAACAATATATTTATTACATCAATCTGTACAAAGTTCAAGGGAGGATGATCAAAAAAAGAGAATTTAATCGATTTTAGACCCCAATAATTGTCACATGCTTCCTGAATCAACCTTTGTTGGGGATATCTGCTTATCTTGAGGCTTAACATGAGAGGGAACTTCGCTTAATTATGGGGGGAAATAGTGGAGGTATTTCAATAGATGTTGAATGGTTGTCCTTTTAAATTCACCAGAAGCGAAAAATTATACATTGAAGGGACCTTCTTCTATCAACATAGACATAAATTACTGCACATCCAAATAAATATGGATCACAAAATAGAAATTATGAAAGGGAAGCATAAAATCAAAGAAATTTCATACCTTGCTGCTAAATTTCCTTCATTTTTAGTAAATAAAATTCCAAGTTCTGCGTCTGTACAAAGGGTATTAAGCATCTGTATAATAAGATTTTGTATTTCGTTTCGCAGTGCTGATGTTTTCTCGTTGTCTTGATTTTTCAAATTGACAAACAGTTGCGTTAATTGGCTGAGTGTATGGGCATTGAATAACGCAATCTTTGTCTTCTTAAGCAATTTCTCATTCTTTACAACCTATCGATGTAAAAATTTATTGAAAAGTCTACCTGGAAAAATATTTGAATATTGAATCACCAAGGCCAATAATAAAAAGTAAACAAGGCTTTGAAAAAAGCAAACATTTTATAGCATACTAAAAGCAAGCTTCAAATTTTGTACCACCAAAAAAAGTTAAATACAAAATCTTTGTCAACAGCCTGCGGTCAAAGATCGAAAGCAACACTTTTAATAGGGCATCACCTTGATAAAAGCAAAGCCTTTGATGCAGTCACATTTCTTAGGTTCACTAGTAATATTTACTTCTTATCAATTATATATCTGCTCTAGCTTACCTTTTCATTTAACGTTGAAAGAACAAGATGAACCATTGGAAGAGAGTCCTTCAAAAGGCCATTGACAACACCATTTGTAAATACTGAAAGAAATACAGAGAGGCTTACACGGCCAAATTCTACCTGAAAAACCAGTTCAATCTGGCCTTGTGAGGAGGAAAATATAGGCACTTAGTATTAGCACTTGATCAACTAGGCACCTTTAGCTTTCTAGGCCCCAAATAAAAGACCTAGAAAAAATGTATGTTTTTATTCAATAGCTTACTAGCTTAAAAAGCTGTTAACAATTTTGTTCAAACTGGGACAGATCAGGCCCTGAAATGAGCAAAAGTTAGGTGCTCGGTTAATCAAGCCCCTCCATTCAGTTGGGCGCTTGATCAAGCTCCTAGATTATTGTTGTCTCTTGATTATATTTTCTTAAATGTATGCAATCAACATTTGTAAGAAATAGCCCGCAAAATCAAATGAAAATGAACTGTTTGATGCCCTTTAATGTACTCCATGAAAGATTTAATACCCAGTATAAATGTGCTTCGTTTATAAACTTTATGTACATCACAAAGAACTTGTAGATGCTATTGCCAGATGATCGCAAAAAGATGTTCCAAACCGTTTTTAAAATGCTTCAACTGCCCAGAAAAAGTTCCAAGTGCTAATACTAAGTGCCTATAGTATTCCTAAACATTCAGGGTAGAATGGATTTTCAGATACATTTTTCCATTGAGATGTGGTAAATTCACCCTGCTTATATTGCCTGTGTTTGATATACTGGCTTTGTATCGTCTATATCACTTGCGTCAAACAAAAAGGCCTGCAACACAGAAGCGAGGCAAATGGAACATAGCATTACTGATCTGAACATTACTTGGGATTTGCGAAGCCCAGGGAAACTTTGCAGTTTCAACAAAGGGTATAAATAAAACTATTATTGTTTTTTTGAGATACAAGGAAGATATTGGCTAAAAATCTATATCAAGTAAATTCGCAAATTCACAAATGAACAAGAGAAGTTTTGTAATGATCAGCTAGGCGCCCGAGCAATCAAGCCCGTTAATTTACTGAGGCCAGTGTGGAGGTACTCTCGCTTGATTGAGTGCCTCTCATCTCATGGCCTGGGACAGATAAATTATGTTGAAATACTGTTATACTTAAAAAACAACAACCTATACAGGATTTTGGTATAGCCTTTTGGTGCTACTGTATCATTTTTGTTAAGTTAAATAGGCATCATGCTCCCATTGGTATCACCTTTATAATTTCGTTCTTGTAAAATGTACTTTTTTAAGGACTAAGAATAAAAAGAATATTTAAAACATTTGAGATGGAATTGTCAGTGTGCACCTTCCATATTTTTAAGAGAGATTGAAAAATACAGCACAGCCTATGTATACTTCATGTATTTGAAGCTGTGACATGGTTGAGCAAAACTCATATCTTGACTTTGAACTACACAAAAATATTGCAAAGAGGACAAACCTGGTACTGACAGAAGATCTTTGATTATATTTTGGTCACCAAAAATGAAAAAAGACAAGTAGAATTGAAGATAGCATGTTCTCACATCTATTTTGGCCTAGGTTCAAAATAAAAAATACCATGACAATACTTGGGAAAGAAGGGAATTCTGTGAGGTAATCTGTTTTTGAGTTTATATCAATGTAAAATTTAGAATAATATCATGTTATGTTTAATCATAAAATCAGTTTGTTTTTTAGCAAGATATAAAAGAGAGAATTTAGAGCCCCTTTCAAATTTTACCTTGTTGTCTCTTTTCTTTGAGACACCTTCAAGTCCTTTTAAGCCAAAATCAAAAGTATTCAAGACTTCAGCCGCACCATTCCTTCCTTGAGCAACAAAGGAAGTCAAAAGTTTCAGCACTGACTTGGTGACGTCATGAGGGCTTGATAAACTTATTGCGGAGTATAACATCTTCAAGTATTTGCTGAGAATCTTGTTTACAATGTACATTCCAATATCTTGTAGAGACTTTTCAGAATTGGAGGTAAGAAGAAGAATGCTTTCAAAGGCATTCCATATCAATTTTGCCTAAAACAAACAAATCGCATCAAATATGTATGGATGATATGAGAAAGATACACACGAGAAAGATATTCATGAAACAAATAATCCAATTGTAATATTCACCAACTCTGGATTACCTATGAATGGTTCTCTGCCTGTCCATTTACTCTTTTGTGTGCTTAGTAGCTGAGAAGGTTAAATACATATATTCTTGCTGGCATCATACCAGACAAGATGGCACAAAATAACAACATAAAGTACATTTTGATCCACCATTGTCAAAAAACAAATGTCGGATAATGACCAAGGTAAGCAAAAAATTAGATCAAGGGGTGGATAGGAAGTAACATGGTTAACAACCATCCAAATGGGTTTTTCTTCTACTCAGGTTAAAAAATATTATACAGTATGAGCACCAAAAAACAGTTCAAATGTAAGAGCTCTGGATTTTTCACCAGTCTGAGCAATCTGATTTGTTTGGTACCGTAAAAACTTTTGATTAAATTCAATAAAAAGAAATGGAATTATTGAGGATTACTAGGCAAAAGCAATGATACATTGCATCTGGCCGGAATGAAAAACTAAAGATAACTTGTCCAAGTGAAAAATTAGCTTCTATTACCTCCTGATCTGATGGCCTTTCTTCTCCTTCAAGAAGATTAAATAAATCCTTCAATTCTGGTGAAGACAGTAAATATGTTCTGATACTTTGCCTGACATTTTCATTATCTTTTCTGCAAATTTCACTAAATTTCTTCAAGCCTGCAAAAGACAAAGCACATACCCAACAATTAACAACAATTCAAAGAGCGTTCTTACACTTTCCAGCCATAGCCAACAACATCTAGTGATGTTTCTCAATGTTGACTAAACTTGTGCATGATGTGATTAAATTGTCATCAGTCATGGAATCAATGATATCAAAGACTCAGATGCCTTGTCCCATAAAACTGGACAGACATTGGCAACTATTGTGCCGTAAATATTTGGATTACAATGCAGCACCTAACAACTGCAGCATGCTAATAAGAAAAATTCACATAAAAAGTAAAGTTTCAAATCTCGAGAAACCTCTAGACTGTAGACAAAAAGGACGTTTGTCAGAAGAAGGTACCACATCCACAGATAAAATAGTACACTTACTATCATTTCCATTCAATCTGTTTAGTTCATTTTAGTCACAAAACTAATTAAAACTCTAAAATTAATATATTATACGTAAAAATGTCCGTACTCACATCAATTGATTCAACTCAAACTTAATTTTCGATGCTCGCAACACAGAATTCTATAGGATCTAGAAAAAGATTGGGCATACACTCTGTACTGTGTGTACACACAGTACAGAGGATTTACCTTTACCACGAAAAATGCTTCCATTCATACCTGCATTTCTGCTTTGGGGCAGTTTCAGCATCTTAACAACATTTTCAAATCCTGACTCTTCTTCTTTCTTTCTGTTACAAATCCCTTCGTTTCCTGGGGCATTTTCTAGGTCCCTACCATCTTCACCAACATTATCGTCATCAACTTTGGACAGTTTGCTATCACTAGCATTAGCATCCTTTCTCTTTATCTTCAGTAGTGATGCTTCATTTCCCGATGAAGATCGTTTTCTTTTGCGGTTATCGACCTTTGACAAAATCTTCTTCATCTTAAAATGATGCGCATTCTATTTACCTCCGAACTTGCAGCTCACATTCTTTTCCGCCATGCTGGTTCAACAACAACGCAACCCACGTGCTTCATCTCTAGCCTCGCAATCAAGCAATAATATGATTTCATTTCATCACGTTTATCAAAACTAAAAAAACTCAAAATCTTTATCAGCAAAAACAAATGTTCATTATAATATACCAGGAATTAAAAGTTAGAATACAAAAGTTAGCATTTTCAAAAATTTAGTTAATTAAGTACATCAGATAAATTTTTATAATATGATTTCATCATATTTTTCATGTGTATATGTTCATATCAGCAAGCCAGCAATCAAATTAGGTACATGTTAACAAAAGATGCAAGAAGCTGAATTACAGAAGAACAATTACAATAAGGCTATAGGAAAAGCGTATCAAAGATCTAACATTAAACTTAAGATGCACAAGTAAAATACTTTTAATTTGTGAAATATGGCTTTGTTACACTTACTTATTAGGGCTGCCCCCCCCCCCCCAAACAAAAAGCTGTACCTCGGCCATGGAGGAAAGTCAATATTTTCCTTGATGATGAAACCTGAAATCGATTTGACCAAATTCTCGTTAATAATTTCTCTTTAACTTTTATGATTATGATTTCAGTTTGCCACCAACGTTGGCTCGCATATATTCGATATATCAGTCAAGGGATTAAAGACGACTTTAATTCAAGACATTTTTTAATCAAGAAGCAATCTGCAAAATACTGATTAGTTGAGCGTTTGTCCCAAGGGACCCTTTTCCATGCCCCAGTGGACCCTTCGGAATCTCCGCTTGTTGAAAATACTAAACAATATCCTGAAGACTTTGCTTGAATTTGATAAGCAGTGTTAGAATACACATATTCTTATGAGAAAATACTGAATTAATTTGAGTTTCTTATGAGATTTTTATGGGAGCCCTGGCAAGGATTGCGGAGCATGTTACAGATTGTGGGGGCTAAGACCTCCGATTTGTTTAAGCACCAAACTTTGACACCTGAAGGTGCCCTTTCTGCAGTTCCTAACCCCACCACGAAATGAAGCTTCCGTCGCCTCGGAATTGAACATAGAAGAATTATCATTTAGGAGAAATACTGCGATATTTCAGCTTATTTTGAAAATGAAAGGTAGAAGTAAATGTGGTTTCATTCCATCGGGTTTTATCGGACGCCTCTAATGGCAAAAAACCTCCTTGCCCACCTTCGCAATGGCAAAAACTTTTTCCTTGCTCAACTCGTCTTTGCCTTCCCCTCCCCCAATCTTACCATCCTGGCTACGCTACTATTTGTTCCTATTGTTCTCAAACATTGATGCCCCCAGTAATTCTATCCGTCCTGTTGCACTAAGTTTAGGCGACGATTTTCATTATTGATAAAGTGAGAGAAGGATTTCGAAACTCTTTGAAGCGTATAAACACACCTGTATGACGAGGTGCGAGGCAAACAGTTTTTGCAAAATTTATAACCAGATACTTCGTTATGGCTTTTAAGGCTTTTTGTTTATTCGTAAGCACTAACAAAAATCATGTCATGAATAAACTGTTTGATTATAAGCAGAAAATACACGAAGCACGTAAAAAATACAGTACCTGTCTTCGAAACATAAGATCTTCTTTGAAATCTTTGGCGCATGAAAAATTTAAAAAAAATGCGCTATCCAATTAATAAATCACATATGCATGAATTTGAATGAGCTATTTGAAGTCTTTGGTACTGCAATAACAGCAATTCATGACACTATTAAATCAGTTCATAGTTCAATCAAGACAGACGCCAGTTCAGTGATCAATATCCTGAAAGTGAATTAACTCTAACAAATGCGAAATTATTGTGCAAAAACCAAGATTCCAGAAGATTAAGGGGAGATCTCGGGGCAAGCTCATTCCAGAGTCAGCCCGGGGGAGGGGGGTGCTGAGTCCCCTTGTTAATGAAGAGTGAACTATTTTTACATTTTTCTTTCGTTGTATTGACCCTCCTACTCCTAGTTGCTACGCACGTGACAATTGCATAATAAAGATTGTCACTTGTATGTATCATATAAGACAAAGAATCACCAAGACTATTTCAACCCAACCCCTTCCCCTGTGATGTAGTAGGAATATATGTCATTAATTACAAACGTCATTATTATACTAACCCAATACCCCGCTTTCGTTTGTTTAGAACACTTAGTCTTGCGTTAAGTAATTTAGTCAGTGATTACTCTCAACACGAGTCACTCGCTTTCTTTGTTCACTCTCGAAACCATTTGGTTTACGACTCAAAGAGATAAGGGATTTGGAGGAAGTCTTATTCCTGTTACAGTGATCTATCAGGGCCCACGCTACCAGGGGGGCTAGGGTGGCCATGGCCCCCACTTTTTTGTGAAACAGGTAATTTCAAAGCTACAATCAAAGGTGAAAGTAGCTTTGGTCCCCCACTTTCATTAGCCTTGGCCCCACACTTTCAAATTCGTGGCATGGGCCCTGTCTATTAGAATTTATTAAACTTTAAAACAGATTGTTTCAAAATCTAAAAAGGCATAATGATGAACAAAGACATATGCATACATTCATAAAACAAAAATATTTCATCTACTGCTGTTAATGTATTGTACAAACATATTTCCTATTTTTGTTGTATCTTCAACTGGATGCATTTTAGCATAAGTCAGAAATTGCTTTTTCAGTCTTCTGAGTTCTGCCATATTGAAAGTCTTCAACAGCACAATTCCATCTTTGGCATTTTGGATTTTTATTGTATCCCCAACACATGCTGTCTTCTGTGCATCTAACAAGCTCATCACAACTTCTTGTGTAATGCGATCCAGTTCGTAAAGAAAATTCACAGCACTAAGGGGGGTATTCATGGTGGACTGGTTTGGAGGTGGTGCCTTTCTAGCGAAGAGAGCAGTTTCTATTTCATCAAAAGGTATATCGTTTTCTGGTTTAACAGAAAATAAAGGCGAATCCCATCTATTTCTTGAATCTGGAGGCTCAAACCTCATGATCAGCTCTCTACATATTTCATCTGTGTACTTATTTGTGCCTCCTCTTTTGTTATTCCATTCCACACATTGCTCTTCGTGAACAATAGTTTGTAATAAGCAGTGCAGTGTTTTTTGAGACTTGACTACACAATGAAGTTCATATCTATAGCCCTTGATATAGTTCAGTGAGTCTAGAATTGTGATGTCATCTCTTGAAATGCACCTAAAAGGAAGAATCTATAGATAGAAACAGAAACCCTACCAAGTATTTAACTGAAGAGTAATTTTAATCCTTTGAAGCTGCTGGAGAAAAACAGAACATACATAAAAGCAAAAAACATGTCATATTAACTTATATTATCAAACTCATTTTGTATCAGGATACCTTGTAGCAATTTTGTGACAATTTCTGTTTATTTTTTAATGCTAAGAGAGAAGTATGCTGTCAAAAAGCTAGAGAGCTTTCTGTATTCTATCATGCATTGTTTTTAATTCAAAAGAAAACAAAAGTTACATTTTTGCAAAAAAAATTATATGCTTTTGATCTGGTACACAAACATGATTGCTTGATCACCTGCCAAAGTTAAAAACTGTGTAAACAATGTTAAAAACTTAATAAACATAGGTATCCTGTTGCTATGTACGAAGAATGCTGCTTTTGATGCTTTGTCAGTAGTTTCAAGGCATCTGCCAGGCCCATGGGAAGTTCTACTCAAATGCTTGCATGGACGGCACCAGAGAGGGCTGAGGGACTTCAGCCCCCACTGTGCAAAAAGTTTTCTCCAAAAATCAAAAAGAAGTTTATCAATAGCGCCATAGTAAATCTGGTGTGCAGTTTCAAATATTGCTGTGCAGCACTTCACTGACCACTGACCTCATGCATACAGCTGCCATACTATGCAGACTGGATTCAAGGAAGGTGCTCCTTTAAAAAAATCGTTTCCAAGGAGAGGTGATCATTGAGGGGACACTATATAATAAAGGGGGATGCATTTTTGAGGTAGAGGGTTGCTCTTTCAAGGAAACACGGTATATTGATCAGCTTAACCTGTTCCAGATTTTAAAAGCATGCATTGGTACAAAAACAGTGTAATGAATGAGAAAGAAAACAATGGTCACCCCCTTCCCCCATGGGCAGTCCCCCCCCCCCCCCCCCCCAAATGAATTTTGTTCCGACGGTACTGTGTAATCATTATTGATCCGTATAGATAGCTGATTAATGTTATGCTGGATGACGATACCTTTCAACTGCTGCCTTCAACGAAGCTCTGATTGATTTCTCCTTAATCGAACTGGCATATACATCATTTTTTTCCGCACCGACCATTTCATCGTCGATTATAACAACGGTTCGCCCTTTATCTTCGAAATATTTTTTGAGTTGTTGAGCTCTGGTCGTCTTCCCAGAAGAAGGGAGGCCACAGATAACTACTAACGGCATTTTACTGACAATAACTTTCCTATTTCTCGTCAAATGTCGTAGATGTCCTGGCTGTTCTTGATCACTGTCCTTGGTTGGTATGCAATTTTCGAAATGCCTCGTATTCAATCACAAACAAATTTATTCCATCTCGATCTCGATCGCTAATCAGTGAACTCGATTCAATCCAATGGTTCAGTAATATTATAATGGACAAGTTTTCAATCGAAAACAACTTTTTAATAATTCAATAATAGACCATTTGCTAAAACTAAAACACATAGGCAATATTTGTAGCCATCCCAATTCATCCATCTCATTCCATTGAGAAAAACGATGAATATGGAGTAGCTTTTCCCAGGACAGACTATTTTTCTGACATCCATTATCTATCAGTTGGGTGTTACACTTGTTATTATTTAGAGTTTGGCTTGACATGAGTGGTCTGTCAGTATAATGGTCTGTCCAGGGTGAAGTCACTCCAAAGATCTGTGACAGGCTCTTAGCCTTTAGCACAGATATAGATAAAGTTATAGTTATCCCATCTGCTGTTTGGGTAGGGAGAATTTTTGTTTACATTTTCATAAGGCATTACTACTTCCAAGGGAACACCGTTGGGGTCAAGCCTTTGTTTTTAAAAAGAGGGGACAATAACCTATTTTTAAACACTTGGCATTAAGGAGGGTACCTTGGCTTTGAGGGGCAAATGCTCCTCATCGAGCGTGTTTGTTAAAAAGGCCCCCCTTTAAGGTTCAAAATCTTTACAATCCCTTGAGTTCCTTTGATTTTTCTTTAAGGTTTGAAAGTCATGTCCACAGACTCCCCTTTTCTTTAAAGTTATATACTTCCTCGCCATCATTATCATCATTTCCGGCGTTATTTAGTTAACTAGATTATAGCTCTACAGCTAATTTAACGCTAACATGAAGCATAAAAAAGATTAGTATGAAGCAAACATAAAGCATAAAACTTGTGTTATAGACAAGACCCACGCCACAAAGTTTCACGTGGGGCCAATTATAATTGTTAGCAACAAAAGAGAGGTATCAAGGCATCTTTCATCTTTTATTGCGGTTTTGAACTCTTTTGCATCGAAAAAAATTGAGGAGACCATAGCTATTTTATTCATTCTATATTTCTGGATGATTTGATCCTATTTGGAAGTGAATTCCAGATCTTTGAATCCAAGTAATTTATTGAATATTGCGAGTTTCAAATTTTATCAAGTCTTCTTCACTAGCCTAGTAATCTAGCCAAGCTGTGACGCATTTGTTCGCTTAAATTTATTGCATTTAAATCAACAATCTTGAATGAATAATTACATATAGTCACTGTGATTCTATCATATCAAGAAAATATCACACAGTAACAGACAAGCTCCCCCAAAAAAACCAAGAAGAATTTTTTGGTCGTGATAAATTCGTACCTTTCTAACATACTTTTTCTTATCCTTTTCCTAAATGTCACTCATTATTCCCCAGAGCCTTCTCAATGAAATCCTGAATAACGAGCTAAATATAAAGGGAAGTAAAAAACATTTAACAAATATTGAATTAGCAATTATAATAACCAGCATTATTATCTCATAGAACTGCTTATTCTAATCTAGTCAAAACGACGATGATGAGAAACAACAACAGTTTTCTTTTCGCTTTCCCCTTGTGCACTTTTACAGCTGAGCAAATACTAACTGATTTGACAAGATTGGCAACTGTAATGTTGGTAGAGTCTAATTTTCTGTTGTGTTGCATTTTACTGCTATAGCAATTATCGTAGACTTAAGATCGCGTTGATGCAATTAATACATCTTATTTAGTTTAAAAGAATAAGACCAGCATTTATTGATTGCTGATGCTCAATACGTTTTTCAAAACAGGTTGTTGATAGTTATTTGGGACTAAATAAATCACAATCAAAATAGTTAAGAATTTTTTACTTTGTTTTGAAATGTTTTGCCGCACACTTGTGTGCTTTTTTAAAAAGGAAAAGGCAATGATCATGTAGAAAATGCAATCTTTTCAGATCAAATTAGAGTAAATTTGCAGGTCTCCCACCTGCTATTTTGGCCACCAAGGAGACATATTGTAATGAAACAAGACCGCTGTTTAAATGTAAGCTCATTGAGGCCACTCGAGGTGTGCATGGTTGTCTTGCTGGGAATCAATGAAGCTTTAAACGTCATCATTAAAAGGTAAGAGTTGATAGGAAGAAATGAAATAATGGTTATATTTAGGGGTGGGAGATTCGTTAGTCATAATTGATTGACTTTTTTCTCTAGTAAGGGATTAGGTGATTAGTTTTGAAATAATTTCAAACGAGAGTAAAGCATGAAAACTCATGATGTTTATGATTTTGAATAAATCACAAGAATAGATGTCTGACACTTCAAACAGTGTCAATTTAAAAGTAAAATGTAGCTACTTGCTGTACAAACTCTAGATTTGAGTTCTGATCTTGTGATCATTATTGAAGTTTTCTTAACACGTAGTGAGAGACAACGATGTTACGCCCAATATTACTAAGATAATGTAAAATCCAAATTTTACAAAAAGGATTTATATAAGGGTGCAGATTTCATATACATTCTTAAGATTCAAGCTAGCACAATAGCAGGGATGAGCTACGAAACAACACTCTAAATCCAAAAGGTAGTGTGCAAACTAGAGGCTTCTACGTAATCGATTTTCTAACAACATTGGCTTGCAAAGAATCCTTTGTTTTTCTTACGAATTTTCAATCACACGAAGGCTGATAACACCTGACAGGCAAGTTTACTCAGTGAATGTGCTTGAACACAGTTTGAGCTTGACAAATTAATAGTCAAATATATTTCCGCTGTTATGGGCTTTCATAGCCATGTCTTAAAGATACACTCAGTGGTGTGATACCAGCTTTTTCTCATTCCATCTATGTTAACTTGACTCAGGTAAGAAATATGATAGCAGTTTTGATTTCAGGGTTTTTAATCTTCCATAATTCTATGGTATATTTCCCTTTCAAGCTTATTTTAAAATAGAAGATATTCTATCAATCTTTGGGAAGCTGGCAGAATTCCTTTTTCTCCAGTGAGAGCAATAGCGAAGCAGGCCACATAGAAATCTTAGATTAAAAATGCTTTTGGTCCACAAACGATTAAATCAATTGATATTCGTGTAAGTTTTATAAAGCATAAAGTATAAAGAATAAAGAATTTTTCGATGTGCAACTGGTTATGTATGTTTCTTAGCGTAGAGTTTTGATCTATGTTCTGACGTTTTAAATTCTGAAGAGTATCAGACGAAAAGCTTTAGTATACTCAAATGTTTGCTTTTTTCAAAGCCATTTATAAATTTTGAAATACACAGCTATGAAAAATGAGTGTGAAGAAAAATATTGTCCTTCACTTGATACCTCAAGTAACTGCTCGCGTGAGAAACGAACAAATTAAAAGCATTTCATTGAAAAAGGTCATTCAATATTTATATAATATTTGTAACTACATGCAATCACAGATCCTAAGAACTGATTGCAGGTTATTGAAATAAGAATTTTTGCCGCATGTCACATATCCATGCAGTTGGTAATTCAAACAGAAGGTCACGGGGGTTCCAAGATATTAAGAAAGTTCAAAGTACTGATTTGTGGTAACCTTGAAAATATTTTAATGCAATGTAGGTACTTGGACCGGGTAAAACAATTGTATTACAGGTTGCTTTTCTTGATCGAGGAAGCTTGCCAAATCATTATCAAAGGAGTAAGGAATCATCCTAGTAAGATTCTTGGCTTTCTATCAAATTGCTTAATCAGGGGGGTTGATGTTAGAGAAAATGGCTTTTTTGCTTATGCATTGTGGATTCTGAATACGCAGCAAGGTAGTTGCCACTTTACAAGGGCGTTTTCTCAAACCTACTCTACATGAAGGTTGCTGCATTGAGGATTTTATAGATTTCGCTTCTAGGATTCTAGCCAATAGAGGGAAGAAGGCTAACATTTGAATTTGGCCATTGTGCTCATTTTGGAAAATACCAAGATGTTCGAAACATTTTCAGTAAATTTAAACCCTTTCGTATTTTTCGCGTTTGTTAAAGGAAGAAATGATTCACCCATGGTTTTATCTATTTGTTAATTTTTCTATCATTTGTTTTCCATTTGATGAAACTGAAGGTTGCTTTGAGCACAGTGATTTAAATTTGCCTGTTAATTGGTTTATTTGTCTATCCTTTTATTTCTTTATTTTTGTATTTAATCATCTATTTCTCAAAATTTCCTATGTTGAAACTCCGCGTTTGACGCTTACTGTGATCATCAAGCTACTGTTCTACACAACACAGTGTGTTATGCTCTGACTACTCGGCAGTATATATTATTCAATGAATCATTAAACGTTTGTTTTCATTTTATATACACTTATCTTATCATTTCTAATGAAAATTATGGAACGGCTGTTGCAGAATAGGGAATGTTGTCTAGACAGAACTGTAAAAAGCTTTGTGTAGAAGAGGATAGTTGTAAGTTGCTTCTGAGTGTTGAACGTCAAATACTACTATAAGGTATTTACTTAGTTATCTAATTGTTTGTTCTCTAGACTTTTTTCAAATGGTATTCATATTGGTAAACTATAACAAATGATGACGATGATTGGCATTTGAAATCGAATTCCGAGAGCAAAAGTAGGAAAAGAACCCGTTAGATCTTGTCAGCCAGCATGGAGGTCGAAACAGCCATCCAGCTTGCAGTCATAATTGTTCTGATCTTGCTTATCGTTATTGGCAACAGTTCCTTGGTCATCTCAATATGCATAACAAGGCGGCTGCACAACCCTTCTGGCTACATTGTTCTAAGCCTCGCAGTGGCAGATCTTCTGGTCGGGATGTGGTTGCTGCCCTTCAGCATTCCAGCTGTTGTGTCTCAGGAATGGACAATTGGTATGTACCATACTGGTATAAGGAATCAATTGGAATCCAAGTCAGCAATGATAGCACAAAATCAAAGGAACAGAAGGTCGTTTTCTCTTGTGCGCTCAATCCAGTTAGCAAATATTACATTGCTAAAGCATGGTCTCAGATTTCTACATGAATTAGAGTTTCAAAATAATGGAAAGCAAAATTCAGAGTTTGAATTAAAATTTCCAAAGAACACATCTAGACTTTTTATGTTATTTAGCTTTTCAATTCTATCATTTTTTCGTCTTCATTATAAAGAGGTCTTGACAAATGACGCTTGTAGCACGTAGACAAAACATGCCCTCAGAAAATACTAAGAAAATATGCAAATTTGGTGCCTTTTGGGGACACTATTCACAGATTTCTTGTCCAGGCGTCCGTTGGAAACTCTTATCAAAAACACTCATATTGTAAACCTTAACTTTTTAGTATTTTCTTTCGCTTTCAGGAAATGCGATGTGTCAAGTGAATGGATTCACAAATCATTTGCTTTCGAGTGCGTCCCTTCTTGGGTTGTTTGTTATTAGCACAGACCGATACATATCCATTTTCTACCCGCTCACCTACCATGAACACATGACCACGAAAAGAGCTGTTGTTGTTATTTCATGTGCATGGGGATACGCACTGTTAACGGCAGTGCTACCTGTCATTGGCTGGTCCCGATACACTTTTGCCAAGGGTATATGGCTTTGCGTTACTGACTTTAAAAATAGCATCTCCTTTTCGTATTTCATTATCTTGACAATATACGGTGTGCCACTAACTATGATGTCAGTGATATATTATAGGATATTCAAAATTGCTTTCTACCACGCAAAGGCAATTGAGCAACAAGCGTGCGTTAACAGAAAACCGAATGACTATCAAAAATACCCAGTAATAAACAAATGGCTGACAGTTGTTACTGACGTAAAGGAGGATTCCGATAGGGGCGGAATGGAGTCGTTGCATTCAAGGAAACCAAGTTTCAGTGGCCTTGGTTCTCCTAGACCGTCCAGACTTACACCTGTAGGTGATTTCAAGCATGCTGACACAGTCGGGTACGGATCAAATCAACCCTCTGACCGAAAAAGAAGCATGCAGATAAGAAAGGAAAAGAAGAAGCTTCTCATAATTAAGAAGGAAATACGCACGGGCCTAGTTTTGTCTGTAATTGTACTAATCTTTGTTTTGTCATGGTCTCCTTTTGCTATCTTGAACCTATGGGCTCTGCACACTGGAAAGAGGACGTCACTTACAAGCGAGGCCATCGTGTCAAGACTGGCGTACGCCAACAGTGCTATAAATCCACCACTTTATTGTCTCATGAATAAGGTCATTCGTAAGTCAATGTACAAGCTCTGGTACAAATTATTTAAGTTTCTCAGAATTGATGGCCTGTTCAGGTGCAAGAAGCCGGAAGATAATGAAGTAACCGTTTACTGAAACAATCGTTACAGTTTTTATAGTTAAAATCATACTCATTTTTAAACGGACGAATTGGCGTCAATATTTGTCGTAATAGAGATATCTTCTGCCAATGTCATGGAAGGCAAGCAAAATATAGCAACACCAAGAAGCAACATAGAAACATTGAAGTTGCAATTTGTTTTTGTAAGGAGTATAATCTCGAAAGAGACTATATGTGGGTGTGGGTAGTGGTGTAACGGAACAGTTCGGTACCCTTAGGAATATTTTGCCTGGGGGTCCTTTCACAATGAAATTTTTTCAAGACAATCAATTTGAGCTTCGAAAAAGATCTCTCAGCGGTAGCTACAGTGACAGGATTTGTGGCGAAAAAAAGAGCTTTGTAGACCTGTGGAAATGAAGAGCTGACTCGACTTTCCAACATCAAGTCAACCAAGTCTAAAGTTGTCCATTTCTCTTTTTTCCACGCGAAACTCGTTAGCAAATGCCCGTAGCTCTGATTCTAAGTCTTCTCTAAAATCTTTAGGATATAGGCTTTGTCTTTGTTGGTGGCTCTTTCGAAACGGTTTGAAAAAAATATCGAACGTTGGAGTAACCAGATCTTGGCCACAAAATCTTTCTTTAAGCTGCATCAAAGCAGTATCGACAGCTTTAAGAAACACATTGACTTTGAATGTTTGTTCTGGGGTATCGAAAACGATGTCCTTAAATGCTCCAATAACGGACCTTCTACTTTTTGGCTTGAAATCAACTACTGTGTGCCAAGCACTAGCCAAAGCAGAAGCAGTTTGCTTAACAGAGTCCTAGGACTCGCGTATAGCAACAAGCTCTGAAATAGAGCAACATATCAATCGAGATGCATCAGTTAAGTCAATTTTTGGGATTGCAATTCACGAGCAGTTGTACCGAATGCCTGTAGAATTCCTAAATAAAAATAAAAAGAACGAATTCATAAGAATCCATCCTTTCTTTGAGTCTTTTTGCATCATCTTGCTCATTTTTGTTTTTTATGTCGACAATGCTAGTTAAAACTGTCATAATATGTGGAAATCTATCACCGAATATGTTAAATCGAAAAAAATGAAAAACATTCTTCAATGTCCCATAGACATTATCATTCTCCGGTACTGCCCCCCATGGGCCAATAATGACCAGATTCAAGTTGTGGCTGCCACAATGAACAAATGGAACAGGGCTGTCAACCATATTTTTTATCAACGTTTGCATACCAGCATGTATTCCACTCATGACTTTTGCACCATATTCTTGGTCTCTAATCCAAGTCCGGATTACTCCCATTTCATCGAAAGGAGAACACCAGGATTTAAGATACAGCGATGGTTTTTAACAAGTTAGAAGAAAAAAGGCATCGTGCAACCTGTTAACGGGAGAATATTGACTTGTTAAATCCATTTTCACCAAAAATAGTGCAAAAAGGCCTGTTTATTGAAAATCTTTGTGGGGGAGGGGGGCTAAGGAGTTGCTCTAACCCTAACCTTTGTCGGTTACGCCACTGGGCGTGGGCGTCTATTGCTATGATACATTAGTTTACCCAGGCCACATGATGTTCAAGCCTTTGCTTTAAATATTTTTCTATTATAACCCGCAAAGTCACTTTTTCTTGCCCAGCAAAACCACACACCTCCCTACAAAGAAAGAGAGTATGGATGTTTCCATGTTGTCCCCTGGCCTGCAATGGAAGACTTTTCGAGACCATTTACGGAGTAATCTTTTTAAAAGCAATCGACAGATGCCAAAGTGATATAAGCTATTTGTAATTCAAAATTTGCTAAATTCATAAACTAAGAGCCTCTCACACACCCTTAATGATCGGTCTATACTTGATTGACAGGTAGGTTAGTCCACAAAAAGTATCTATCGATTCGATTGCCTTTAAGATTCCTAAACCCGTTGGATGTTTTTCTCTATTCTGTGTGATCCCATAACCGGAATCAAATTATGGACGTAAGAAGCGCCCAGAAATGGAAGATTTGATATCTGGGACTTGCTTCTTTTGGTTAATCTTAGGTCTTGCGTCAATTTGTTCTGAACTGTGGCTGTCAAAAACACAGGGGCGTCGGAGGCATGGTATTTAGATCTGGGTGCGCGGCAAAAAGAAGCTTTTTATACTACAGGAATAAGGCAGCGGGGCCCTTTTAAGGTAAAAATAGGCACCTCTCACCAAAAAAGCACAATTTATAGTCGGAGAAAATGGGGCAGGATCCCCGTAGACCCACCTATCTCCTAACCCACTGGTCAACACTCTGGTTTCAACAAAACGTTTGACTCCTACCCAAAACTCTGGTCTATATAAAGTTTAAGAATGTTTAAAGATAATGATAAAAAGTTCTTCGAATAAGATTGTAATTTGCAGGTAAATGACTTTTAACAATTGCATTAATTTGTATTCAATCCATTTTAATATCTTTATAGTTTTTCAGCTCCTTGTGTTTATTGTACCGAGAAACATATAAAAATTTTTGAAACCATATATAGAGAATTGATTCTTGTAATCAGATTTCAAGGACATTCGAGATAAAACAAGGGTATACCATTGCTGCATTTCTTTATACTTGCAACGAATGTTGTGCCTTTGTCAACTTTCAGTCCAGCTTTAGATTAACTTTGTTCAGCTGCAAATATGTATTTATTTTATATTTGTAGCAGCAATGAAGAATTAATGTTAGAAACGCTGTTCTTGATTTCATGTCATTGGATGTCCTTTAAAAAGAGATTTAAAAGAAAATTAAAATTTTGTTCTAATAGCCTGTCACTAGCCCAAGGCTGCTCTACCAAATTTATAAAACAACTTTTGGTCCCTACGCATAGGAGCATATAGCAGGATGCAGTCACCAATTGCGCTTATTACTACCGACCATGTAACCAATTATACTCAAGGGTGAAGAGAGACACAAAATCACATTGCTCAAGCGTATTATCTTTGCAAGTTTTGGATTTTAACCACTACACCAAAGAGGCCAGAAATTATAAACAAAGCAAACTTAAGCTGGACTAGAGCAAATACTTACGGCCGGTTCCCAGTTGAGCGAATTATTCAGCAAATTCGCCGAGCGTATTTCCTTCCATTCAGAGGGAAAGAGGGAAGCTGTGTTTCGCTGGGAAGTTAATCTCCTTTTAACTTTCACATTTCGCTACCGAAGTCGCCTATATCCGGAAAGAAAAAAGAGATTCCAATCGCTGAAAAATTCGCTGAAGATTTCGCTCATGTGGAAACCGGACTTCATGGGGTTAATTCTTTGGGATAATGTTGCGATTAAGCTAAAACTCAATGAAAGGGCATAAAAATAACTTAATAAATTTCATAGGCGTAATAGTACCCCCTGAGATTACAATACATTAAAGGTTCATACGAAATCAACAAGTTATATGTTGATGATTACATTACTGTCAATGATCATTAAAAGGCATTTTGTACAAGACTCTTAGACCAGACATCGAAAGACCAGACCCAGGCGACTGGTCTATTACCCAGGGACTGGGTGCATCAAATTTGATCACTGAGCAAATGGGGGGGGGGGGGGGGTGGTTTTCTTTCGATTCAATGTGTAATAATTTCATCTTAGACTTGGAACGTTGCCCCTCAAAGCAAGGTCTGATTGGGATTAATATCTCGTCAAGTCTGCATTTATTAAACAGATTTTGGATTATCTCAGCTGTTACATTGTATTTAACAACAAAGGGAATGTCTACAAATATGTGGTGGATGTTGTTTAACAAAAGGTGTGATCGCATCCATTTGGACTACCACTGTTCAGCCTTACCGGGTCTACCATCGTCATACCAGTATCAAACCATCAAGCCTAGTATACCACTATCCATCAAGTTTGATCCATTTCGAGCAAGGAAAATCAGACTACGGCTCAAATTTTAATCCAAATCGCTTTACACTACAGAGCCAACCAAGAAGAACAATTATTAGGGTCAATTAGACAATATTATTTGAATATTGCGACATCTTGCATCCTTTAAAAACAGATCAGGATTCTAGAAGAAGCCTCAATTTAAAAGCAGAGTCTCTATAACTTGCCTTCAATAATGAGCCCACAATTGGCAAGTTGATAGTTGAAATTTGGGGGGAAATTCAAAGAGTCTTTTTGGCCTTCTGTTCGGTGCACTTTGCTGGCTGTGTATGCAATGTTGAAATTTGCCTTTTTGAGTATCTTTGATCTTATAACCAAATCTGTCGATTGGCTATTTGCTATTTGTTTCTCAAGACATTAATTCAACAGAAGATGCAAACCCAAATAAATCGAACATTATGTTCAATATTTTGCATCTTTGCAAAAGCTTTTGCAGCTCAAACCTGGCATTTAATCACGCATCAAGGTAAAGAATAACAATAATAAAACTTGAAAATGAAACTCAAAAGTGTAAACAACAGAATCCGAATGGATATAAAGCATGGATCTTCATCAACAGGCTAATTAATGCAATGTTTGGGAAGATTGCTTTCTACATGTGGGCTAACTATGTGTTTAAACTTGTTATCAACTTTTCAATCAAATACCTGCTGGTATGATATCACTATTATCTTTTTGCAAATTAGAGGATTGGCATTCGGCAACAGGACCAACATTTTGTTTGATGAAGCCTATTTCAATGCAATCTTTGCGGGTGATAATTCGTTACCTTTTTGAAAATTGGGATAAGAATTATTAAACCAGCATCAATATTTTGACCAACATTTGTCAGTAAATCGAAGATGCTTTCAACTTGCAACCAAGATTACACGCAGCATCGATATAAATGCATTTATGGACTAAAAAGTCTGATTGCTATGAAATTATCCGTATGGATTAGAAAAATATATTTTCTTAAAAGAATGTAAATAGAAGACTGTTTCACTGTTGCCAGGCATTGGGCCTACGGAAAACTTAGGCTTAACAGTACAGCAAAAATCACAAAAACATGACAAAGAAAAAGCGCTATTTGCTCAGCTAGTAAAACAAAGACAAATTGAACCAACTAAACGCCCATCAAATATCTGGTGAAACTATTACCAGCCTAAATCAATAATATTCTGAATTGGTGTTGCTCTAAGAGTCCTGGTTATAGTGAAAATATTTGAGGATTTAATGGCTGTCTACGAACATTCAGATTTTGATAATCCGGGTTTCTTTAAGGCAAGAAGCGTTCATAAGATCCAAATATAGAGTTTCAAAGAAATGACGTCGCAAAAGCCTTCTCTCTAGAATTTTTTAACTTGAACCACTTAAACTGAACCTCAAAATGTGCAAATTAGTTTAATGTCTAACAGATTGGCTGAGAAATGGCCTCATAAGCACAGGTCTTTTCCTTATCAAATTTGTAATGAAATTATTGTTTACCAGTCTGTCATAAACTGCTCGATGTCGAAAAGGCAAAGCTCTACACGCTTATAATGTATAGAGCAGTACGGTTCCAAGTTGCTACTCCAAGGCTCACGCTTAATGCGATCATCAATAAACTTCTATCATCGGGACACTTACCTTATGATCGTTTCAACCGTGAAACTTGGATTACTGAGAACTACTGAGAACTACTGAATTGGCTACTGAGAACTGTCCTGTTCTATACACTAAAAACGTTTTTCTATTCATATCCATTCCGTAACTACACTCAATAACTTGCGTACTTCTATTCACAGTCATTCTTATCCATTCACATTCAATAACTACATCAATTATGTCATATTGCAATAAATCGGATGTCATTGTAAGAACTGCTGTCTTTACGTTATTATTTGCTCACATTATTAGAGCTTTTTCTTATCAAATATCAACACCATAAAAGGTTTATACCTTTGGGTGAAAAATTGGTTCTTAAAGGTAATGTGTCCAACTAAAGCAAGCAACTCTGCAGGGGTTTCAGAAACATGTGATTGCTCATGTCATCGTCCCAGCCATTACAGTCGTTCTGTTTATCTACCCTGCTGCGATGTTAGCTTTTCACGTGAGCAGTTTTGCATCGCAAGAATACTAACCAATCGCAAGCCGTTCTTTTGATAGATGGCTTGACAAGTTGGGTATACGCAGTCCTTTTATATGGACACATTACCTTTAAGATTCTTGCGATAGTTGTAGGGAGTACTCAAGGCTGCAAAAGGAAATTTTTCGAAGTATACCTACAATCCCTGTCAAAGGTCCTTGAAATACCCAGTTGCTTAATTGCTGTTTCTAAAATTTTAACTGTTTCCAGTAAAAAAGACGGACGCCGCACCCCTTCTTCCCCAAAGCGATGTTAGGAGTAGAGTTTAATAATTTTAAATGATGTCTAAGCTATCATAAAGGAGTCCACTGGATGGCATCGAACCTCTTAACACTGCATAAGAAAACTTTGTTGAGAGAGGTAGGGGTGCAATAATGAATATTTCGAAATTCAGTGAAGTTTACTATAAAAATTTGGCAGAAACTGTAAGGTTTGAGATTCAATTTCGTTGAGAGCTGTTGCTACGACGAGAAAATGACTTTCAATGCCATTAGGCAGTGCTGCTTCATCTATCCAAAGCTCTACACTTCCAAAAGCTGCATCATCATATCCTGGTTTCCAGAAAACTCTTCATTCAAATACTATTTGGTTTTTAAAACGAGACCGGAACTGCAACTTACAAGCAGCTGATGTTCATTGTAAGCCAGATATTACAAACAAACAAAAATACAGAAGATGTTTAAAATTATCACGCAGGTGATTTGATGATTCTGTTACATCCAGACACCTGTTCAAACAACCGGACACCTGTTCAACTGCTTTCAACACCTTTAAAGCAAATTGGCCAGGCTACATAAAAACACAGTGTATTTCACACGTTAAATACGTGAACACTTGTTAAACTGACTCAAGGACAACAAGACTTTTGCACAAGTCTTCCCACAATTATATGTTTTAATCGAATCTTCAAATATTGAGCAAACACGTTGATAAAGTATCAGACATGTATCTGTTGCTATCATTTGCAAAACTCCCAGGACAATCTTCACCCTCTGTTAAGCAGATTTAAAGAATGGTTTATAATGCCAACACTTTTTTTCATGAAAAATATTCTCTTCAAACAGTAGAAATATTTTCTTTTTTATGTTTGATGTTTTCCACCAGATTTCTTGTAGACAGATAGGTCCATTTTGAAGAGTTCTTCTTCTTGAGACTTCCGAAGAAGTTGTTGTTGTTGAATTGATAAGCGTTCTTTCACAAGTTAACAGTTTGTTGAGTTAAATGTTATTATTCACATTACTGTGACTAACAATGTCGAAGTTGAAACTCGATATCATCATGTTTTTTTCAACAACCACAGTCATAGAATACTTAAATGTAACTTAGAGTGTTTTGAATGTTATGATGCGAAAAGAAACGTTTTACAGAGGGGATATTTGAGGAAATGGGTTTGATAAAAAGAGGTTGGAGTGTGATGGAAGCTAGGGCTTCAAGTCTCCATTTGTCAAAATTTTTATTTACATCTGTTGTTTATGAGCCTCCCTTTCTTCATTCAATGGCAATACATAACCGATTCATTTATCTGTTAGATCTTTACTGAAGTTTTGACATCATACTTTGCTATGAAAATTAAAAGTCATTAAAGTTTCAAAGAAAAATGTATTGAGACTACATGAAAAGCATTTAGCATTTAAATTTCTGATATTCTTCAGAGCATTTGACTCAGTGCAGATTCAAGATATTATGAATGCAAGCAAAAATATTCCCCGATAGCTTCGATCTCAAGCAAACACACAGAATATGTTTCTTATTGCAGGTTTGCTTCGTGATTTGATCGACAAACCAACATTTACTAATATTGCATTTTTTGTCCTCGCATTGCGCTGTTTCTTCTTGAATGTTTATCGTTATTACGATATTGAGATAACACGGCGGACGGTCTACCTAACTTTCTGTCTTCTCGCATATATTCATGATTTGCCATGGTAATGGAAGGTGCCATATTCAAAAAGCCTCTTGGTGGCTTATTGGCAAATACTCTTTTCAGAAAGCAAGTTCTGTTTGAGAACCGATCTTTTACATAATTCATCGGCCACCTGCAAATTTGAATATCTCAAGTGGGAACAAAAACATAACTTCATGATTTCCTTTCTGTCTCGAAACTGGAGGTTATGGACATTGTGTTTAGATTAAGTCAGCGGTTTGATATTAGGCCAGACCATTGATTCTGCATGTTCTTCCAGCCTCAAGCCACTGCTGATTTTCCAGAAGGGCTCGTTACAGTATTACATGTAAGTGTTTGAGCTTAATGAACTGCTATAAACTATAAAGTTTTATTGTTATGGTTACTTTGATTAACAGCTACGTTCATGAAATCTCGGTCTTTACAATATAACTACCGACAGTGCAGCTCTGTTTCCCTATAAATTGTGAAATAAAAGTTTCACTTTTCATATGTTACTTAGATCAGTTATTTTCATTAGGCAAGAAGTGACTTTCAAGGAGATTCGATAAAACACAAAGAAAAATTGACTGTGCAATGTTGTCAATGATTTGATTTGACCTATGAGTAGAATATGTTGCAATGCTCCACATTTAATGAACACAAGTTCGAATTCTTGATTTCGAATGACGTCATGCCTTTCATACCACTATTCCTTTTATTCCTCCTGCAATATTTTAATCATATTTTCCATTGCCATGCATTACAATACATCGCAAAGGACAGTCTTTTAAGCTGTCGCCTTAGACCGAGATGATCTCTTATGAGCTTGAAGATACTAAGGTACTGCGAGCAGGACACGCGGTTCTGCACTGCAGTGCAAGCAGAGATACCTTGATATATTGGCATATTCCAGCTCTTATGAGAAGCAGTTGTAAGACCTGCATAGCAAACATGTTCAATTATTGATAGTTATAAGCGTGCAGACTTCGACATAAAATGGGAAATCTTTTTGAAAGATCGGAAGTGTTTGTGCAGACGGTCAATTAAAAAGATGATTGAAAATGCACGTGTTTTTTAAAGTAGAGTGCTTTGAAAAAGTTACAGTTAATCAATCAATTTGAAGTAAATTCAGTAGCGCTACCTTGCACAAGGAATGGTAACTAAGTTTTGAGATTCTATGAATATTTGATTTCTGAAATGTGCAACCTTCATCAAAAATTGCAATATTAAAGACCAATAAACAGAACATTTTATAATGAAAATAAAGAATAAAAATAGAATAATCATAAGACCATAAATATGTTATTATTTTTGATTGAGACAAACTTTCATCTTGTCAGAGGGTTTCAATTCTTTGCATTACCGATTCCAAAGAAGTTTTGCATTCTTTTGAAGCCATAGCGAGGCAACTTCAAAAGCAGGGCCTATTCACACTTTCTATATAAGGGGAAAGGGGCATGCCCCCTCTAGGCCCGGTGACATACGTCAGTTAAAACAATAGTTCATCGTATCGGATATATAACAATGAGAGGTAAGGGGGCTGCAGCTTTTTAGCCGGGCAAAATCTATCGCACTCCAGACTCCATTTTGACAATTTGATCTCAATGAGGCAAAATATTCGGGCAAGATCTAGATTGAGCCACATCTCTAAAAGTTTAGCGTCCGCTATTTCACCAATTGATGCAACCCTGCATATATTGCATCTGCCTTGGATTCAAGAAGTTTTTCTACTAAGGACTAAAAAATTTTTCTACTAAGAAAATGAGTCCAGCCTAATTAAAATTCATACCGTTTACATCTTTGCAGACCCTGACAATGCATGGGTAGAATACTTATTTTTTTCTTGCCTTACACAAACATTCATGTATTGATTGGTTTTCCTTGGTTTAATTCTTGCTCAAAATCAACGTAAGCATTCCATTTGGCATAAAAGAATCTGTTTGGTCACTTGAGGTCAGTGAAGCACTCAAAGCTTGCTGCTTTAAGGTTGTGAGATCATTGAACCTTCTGACAAACTCAAAGCACGTGATCTTCTCTTCTTTAAATAGACAGAACAGCAAAATAAACTAAATTGCAAACGAATATTCAGGTATAACGTGAGAGCTGACCAGAAATTAAGGAATATGGCAAACGATATAGAATCATTCTGTGCTTAACACAGTGAACCTTCAATAAAATATTTGATGGTAAAGTGGTAGCAATAAAATCAAACATGAAATTCATCTCGAACTTGCCGACGGTTTCTCTTAAATTTAAAGATCAGCATTTGTGATTTTCACTTGATAAAGCCTTCACGTGCCGAAGGTCCATAGGATCTTAGTTGCTAGATTAAGGAGGCTAGTTAAATAAGCCACAGTACCTCTATGGTTTATGTAGGTAGACGTCTATCTTTGGAGACAAGCAAAACATTTCGAAGTTGCGTAGCTACTGAACAGGAGGCTATGCTAAAATGCCCCAAAAGCTAATTCCTGATAAATATGCACAACTTGTGGTATTGTAAGCAGCTGGTTATCTTCGTCATTTCGAAATTGTATATCTTATTGATGTTTCTTCAAAATAAAACTATTTAATAATTAATTGACTATTTAAATCGTGATTTACGTTCGACAGTTTAGAAACCACAAAGGTTTTTTGTAGTTATGTAGCACCAAGTTTGGTTAATATTTCATGAGACAGCAACGTAGCATATTCAGAAATGCAGGCCTAAAATCTCTCTCTTCAAACGGTTTCTAACCAATCTTCTTGTGCATCAAAGATAGAGGTTTAAATTGATTACCTATCAACTTGACTTATCTTCAAAACTGAACTTAAACATGAAACTTAACAAAGGCATTGCCATCCGAGGTGAAAGAGATCTTATGATGTGATTTTTTGGCTGACAACTTATGATGATCATATCTTCATATTGAATGGATGATATTTTGACGATGCTGTTGTCAGATTTGATGAGTTATATAATATGATGTTGACATTGTAATGTAGAATGATTGACGTCATATGACGTCGACATTGTCATAACAAACGAGTGACATTGTAAATTTGTTGTTATCAACTGGATTAGTGCTGCTGTTTGTCATAACAAATGAGTGACATTGTAAAGTTGTTGTTATAAACTGGATTAGTGCTGTTTTACAATATTGTGCATCGATTTCTTTATTCCATCAGGCCAATTAAAAATCATATCTTGTAGAAATATTAGAATACTTAAATAATTAATGAGGAAGTGGTAATATTTATTGTAAAAATTTAAGAGTATAAGTTAAAATTGTTAAGTATAAATGAAAATTAATGAATGCTTCTTTTTTTAAATTTTAAACTCTCCTAGAGCTGAAAAAATACAATTAAAGGAAATAAAGCTTTTGTAAATATTTTAGTATTTTGTAAGTGGAATTAAAAAATACATATTTTATATCTATAAAAAAGTGTGTACTTATGCATCTTAAAAATTGATTGCTAATCAATTGAAAGGACATCTGTAATGTAGATGTGAGAAAGAATAAAATATAAAAGAGTGAATTGATTAATGTCTTGAAACATTCCTTAAAATAATAGTTTGAGGTATTAGATAATCATTTTTTTCACGAAATTCGTTTATTTATTGGCTATTCATTCATAAGTACTCGGTCAAAAGCGTTTATAGTGCTCAAAATCTTTTAGGGTCCTAAAGGGCTTTAGGATACAAAAATCTTTTAGACAAAAATGTGTATAAGTTTTATACCAGAATGTGTTTAGTTCGTTTAGAGTTTTGAATACTTAGGTTTTTCAAGTTATTGTGGTTTTAAAAGCGAATCCTTTTTATTTCAGATATTGATGTGTTGGTGGATTAGAATGAAATTTTTTCAATGCTTGAAAAGTGCCGATAAGTAAAGACGGCATTCCCTTTCTTTCTTATATCTTCGTGAGCGAGCCATGATTTGCTCAAACATCTTTCTGTGCAGAAACAGCTGCGATGGCCTGAAAACAGAGAGTGGCTTAGAGCTTTGACCGCATCGTCATGAAATATTTAGCGTTGAAATAAACAGGTTTTAATTTGGGATATTTATCGACTTCATGCATTCATTTTGTAGATGCTGGTTTAGCGGAATCGCCGAATTCAAGAAATCTTCAAAACCCACGTACGTGTTTGCTGAAAGCTGAAATCCCAAGGTGAGTACTGCAGTTTCAAAAATATGACTGTACAAGTCAAAATTACGATGAGATATTCAATTCAACAAGAAGATGAATTGAATGAAGTTAGATGAATTAATTTTTCGCTCAGGCATACTGGGCTTCATTAAAGTGAGTGAGTACTGAGCACAATGTTTTTCAATAAAGTTGATTTTGATACTATCATGCTAATCATGTATGGTTGAGATGTCTCTCGCTTTCTTTGACCTATTTAATGTTCAGATAAGAAAATTATTTGCAACAGCCATGGTTTATCAAAGCAAATTTGAAGGCATTTCGATGAGCTTTGAATGTTTCAGACGAAAAACTCGGAAAGAGTTCAGAATTTCCTAGTGCAATGGATATGAAGACAAATCTTTTTCATTAGGTGCAAAGCGCATTGCGATATAATTTAGACCAAATGCATTCTTACATTAGCAATTTTTCATATGCAAGTTATACATAGTTCCGTTGCTCAACAGGAGAGGAGAATAGATAAAGCAACGACAAGTGCTTGCTAAGCTTGGACAAATTGCTAAACTCTGACAACTTTTCTCGCTTTTTATCATTAATGGTTTTATTTGATCGTCTTGCTAATAAATGATAAAACTTTTGAATAGTTGCACTAAATCAGGAAAATTCAAAGTTTAGAATTCAAAATTCAAAGCCATTTCTTAAAGTTTAGAAAAACATGTGAGCTTGCTGTTGCTTAAAGTGTTGTTGGAGAAAATGTTACATTAAAAATTCTGATTTACGTTTTGCGTAGCTGTATTGGTTAGAGATATCTACGCAAAAGTTGTAACTCTTGTTTTCATTTATTCCAACGACATGGAATAGCCAAAGGCTACGTATGACGTTCAAAGCCCATGCATAATTCAATCTGCGTTGATACGCAAGATGTTAGCCGTAGAACTATTTCAATTGTAATTCAGCCGATGGTTGGTAAACAAACATCATATCTGGCATAAGCTTGTTTCATTTCATATAACATATTCTAATCAACGGTCCTGTTTATATGAATTTGTGAAACATTATTCAACGGACTTCATTTGACATCTATTCTCAACTCGACAAAAATCTTTTCAGGTGTATAAAAAATCATAGATCTAACATTCTAATAAACGTTTCTTCGATCATCTGATTGTATACAACGATTCGTTTGAATTTTGGAATTAACTGAATTCAAATTAATATGATATACCAAGAAATTTATTGACTATCGTGTGCAGTTAGGAGTTTTGACAGTTCCGAATTTTCAGTTCCAACATTTTCAATTTAAAAGCTAATTCATCTGTTCTTTGCTATTCTACCTGCCATTAATGTTTTGTGTCTGGACAGCGGGAAACCTATTTCAATCAAAACACATGATCCTTCCTCTGACGTGATTTCGACCTGCACCTTGATATGAACTTCTTTAGTAATTCTCTTTATTCACCGTGTTATACTCTGACAAGTGCCAGCAGACGAAAAAAACACTTATGTAAGTATCACACACGTCTAATTTTTCGTACAGCTTTGACAATGATTATTTTGAGTGTAGAACAACTTATTTTTAAAAGTTCCGAAACAAAGATGGATGAGACCTGGCCCATTTCTGGAAGAAAAAAAGATTTTCTTAGCTTTGTAAATTATGGTCAAGTTTTTTCAAGCGGTAAATTCAACCATTTTCCACAATTTTTCAGTAAGTTCAATGATTTTCCGCGATATTACAGTAAATGCTGATCAAGAGCAGAAAAAAGGGATAATTATTAAATTATTTTGTCTACTTCGAAAATACTTGGAAAGCTTAAACTTTCCCTTTGTGTTTAAATGAGAACGAACAAACGACAAAGAACTAATAACACTATTATTTTCATCTATACAATATCTTGTACCAGGTGTGCGTCCACCTTTTGACAACTTAGGCCAATTGATTGGTTCTCATTTATGCTTTGCTTTGCAGGTTAAGATCAGGAGGCATTTGAGAATGTAATCTAAGTTTACGCTCTTCGTGTGTATTGGCAAAGTGAGTTAATCAATATTTTAAGAGCAATTTGTTTGATTTATTGAAGGTAACGAGGTGGTAAGGCCAAGATGCAATCGTCTGCGACAAGTAAGAATGCCTATGACAACATTGTATATTATCAAAATCTCCTGCTGAAGAAAGAAGGCCTAAATAGCTGGGTGGAGTACTGGGCCGTTATCAGAGGGAGGTGGTTACTCTTCTACGAGCCAGTAGAAAAGGGCGCAAGACCTACGAAACTTGTGAAAACGTTAGAGTTACCAAACGGGACAAAGTGCTCCATGGTTCCTAGATCCAAGCGTAGATTCCCTTTTTCATTGAATAATGGTCACGGTAGCTATTACTTGAAATGCGAAACAGAACTTCAACGTTACACGTGGGTTGTTTCAACGCTGCTAGCCGCAACCGGTCAGCCTCCGAAACCAGTACCGAGGTCGGTGCCCAAAGACTTTGCCGAGTCAACAATCGATCCGAAAATGGCAAAATTTGGCAAAAAACTAGAACATAGTAACCAAAAACTAGAAAGCAAGAAAACCGGACAAAAAACAAACAACGTTAGCAAGCATAGGATAAGATACGCGCAGAGACTTGAATCCAAGGCGAAACGGTACCTTTCGAAATCCGAGGAAGATTTGCGACCGAGCTGTGAGGAAAGTGACGATGAAATCGAAGCTCGTCGCCCATACTCCGCACGTGATCCGAGACAACATTATACATACTCAAAAGGATTCAAGGATAGTTACAGCTTAGGCGCAGGTGCTTACGGAACGAGAAACTCTGACATAAAAAGCTTGCGAAGAACGAGCAGTCACAGCTCAAGTTCTATAGAGATACATGCCCAGGTGCACTCTCCTGATCCAATGAAAATGTCATCAAAGTACCCAGTCCGGTCAATTGAAGATGAGGAAACCCCCGTCATGAGCATCGTCCAAATCGATAATGACGAATATGGAACTGTTCACGTGATAAGTCCGGACGATGCACTTCCCAATATGGTTGTCGAAGAAAGAAAACGAGCAGTCCCGAAATCTGCTCGCACAAACAAAGAAAACGACCGTTCCCGGGGATTGACGATTCCACATCAAATGGTCCATTCACACAGCATGAATGACCTGGGTAAAACCAACCAGGCTATGAGCATGGACGATGAGGTGGTCAGGATCGAAGCAATGCCCCTTGGCACTAGTAACCGAACTCGGACTGGACTATCCGGCTTGTCTTCTCCTAGGATCACTAATAAGAAGAATCATGCAGAAACAGTTTCGAAGGAAAAGGCTGCGGAGAGGTTCAATCCAAGAAAAGGAAACTCTCCTAGAAGTCCGGTTCCAAAATCAAGATACTCGAGATACAACATCCCTTCGAGTGAAGCCTAGCCATGGGAGTTATCACGAAACGGAACTATTGGCTATGGATGAATCGATGTAAGGACTACTCAGTTTCAAATGTTACCAGCTTTATATAGGCCCACAAATGAATCGGCTAACAGATTAGGATGAGAACAACGAGCTGTTTTCTATTAGTTGTTCTAACTTCCTGAAAAAACCGAAGTGTAACATGAAGAATCAAACTGTTGTAGTGCATTGATATGATCCAAAGTCAAAGACCATACACTAAGATTAAACATTGTCGTAATTCAGAAAACTGAATTCTTTCTTGCACGTTTATTCGTTTCTGAAAATTATGCATACTTGACGGCAAAGTTTAAACGTTTCGAATAATCTCTCGATCCATATTTGTTCACACATTTTGGTTAGAAAGCCAACTCTGCTTACCTCCATATTGTCGAGTTATCCTTCTGTATTGTGGATAAAACCAAGGCTGAGCCTTCACTAGATTTTTGAGTGTGAGCAGGACTTGAATGTATAAATAAAAATGTTTGTGTGTACATCTATACTAGATTTTTGACATGATCCTTGACAAGGAGTTTTACTCTAAATAGCTTAACTTTAATGTAAATTAATTGTTCCTATCTAAAATGGGGTTTAACATCCATTTTAGGGTTTTAACATATGAGATCCTGACTTTGTTTTGCCATGCGAATATTCAACTGGAAAATTCTCACCAGTAGGGAAAAGGTGTCCAGTGGGCTTGTGTCTTGTAACATGAGAGTCTAGTCCAACGCTATGTACGTTCAGCTTGGACTAAAGCTTGGACTAACGTTCAGCTTGGACTAACGCACGCTATGCTACTAATGATGATAGCTCAAGGCTTCGTTCACATTTCTCCTTATTCGTTTCTCTCCGTTTTCGTTGATGAAAATGACGTCCGTTCACACTGATCCGTTTTTAAGTGAATAAGTTATAAATACCGTAAGTGTTCACACGGCTCCAACAAAAACGATGTTGGTAGCCTCATTCTTAAACAGAGACTTTCGCGATTTCTCTCACAAAGTTGGCCCTATAAATAGAAAATTGGATGAAATGAAATCGTGAATAAGATTTGCGTAAAAAACCCTTTTGTTGTCATTCTAAAATGTTTGCGATTTGGCATGCCATTTATGTTGTAGAGTATTCAAATGTCTCTATTTTGGCTGTGTACATTGAACACGGAGCGTACCCCATCATACGCACAGTATTCACAAGTATTCGTATTTATCTGCATTTTCAAATGAATCTGTTTGAACAAAATCACTTCACAGAGCAGTTTAAGCGCAAGGCAAAAATTGGACGAGTTTGACTCCGTTTTCATATGAAAACGGAGTGGTGTGAACGTGGGTTACAAACTGCAGCTAGATTTGTCATAAATTACGATAACATTTTCCCAGCCTCGACATTCTCAAAATGTTTTCGTTTTGAGCTTGAAAATAATTCTTAAAGTATTTTTTTAAATCTGATTTGATTCAGGGGAACATAGCCACCCTCAATAAGAAACTACGCATTTTAAAAAAAACGAAATATGTCAGTTCTGCGATTACCTTTTTTGAACGTCGCAAAACAGGCAACTGTTGAGCAAAATGAGACACAAATTTACAGCAGAGGCTGAGCAATATTCACTACAATATTCTTAAAATTGCATGATTCTGAGTCTGGAAAAACTAATATACAACATTATGAAAAAAGTGTAATTAAAAAAGGCCGTCATTTACAGTTCGTTAAACGAAGCTCTCTTTAGTTACAATTAGGTTTTGATAAGATTGTTCATAAGCCAGACCAAAGTTATGAATTATAGCATTTTCATGTTCTTCTTAATCAGGCTTGCCTAACCATCAGGCGAATGGCAATTAAATTAATAATTAGTTAAATACTTATGAACTATTATTTGATACGATGTTGTTGTAAAATGTATTTCTTCATTGTTCATGTTGCAAAGATTTTTACGTGAGCTGAATTTCTTCTTGCGTTCATACTTCTCAAGATTTTTAGTTGATTTAATCAAAATTACGGTGTCGTGAATTAAAAAGATAACTAAGACACTCAAGACACCGGCAAAGAATTATTTCCAGTCCTAAAGAAAAGGAAGCTTAGAGGCGTGCTTGGAAGAAAAGCTAGGCCAGGTAACTTCTCACTCACCATTTCTTGTTCCTTTTCATTTTCAGGTCGTGAAGCAGACACCAGATATTCTATAATATTTTATGGATTTCATAAAGATACTTTACTGAAGCTCAGCGTGAGATGGCCAATGTTTTTCAGTACTTGAATCACACGTTTATTGAGCATATCTTCGTTCAACTCAATGGTCTTTTCAATGGTCAATGAGTCCAGCTTGTTCAATCTTGTTGTAGAAAATGGCGGGGAACTTCATCCTGACTATTCCCACTTGGGGTTTCAAAGAATGCAGTCTTTGTTATTTGGAAAGCATAACGGACTGATTGGTTGTTAGTGAGATCCCCTTCTAGGGAATCCTTTGAAACACAGGGAATACAGCTTTACAGTAATGGACATCGCGTTCGATTTACCATATAGGGTTAGTACTAATACATACGAGCAGCCTCTAAGGTCATCCATGGGCACTGACATGTAGTAAATACAGCACATATCCCAAAGCATAGAATATAGAAAAAGTTTATCTTAACTGAAAATTATTTTACATAAGTTCTGAAAATCAAGCATATGAGGATGTAAAACTTTGACTTATGTGAATACGAGTTTAAAATGATTGTGAATAGCAGATCGTAACAGACAGCATTCTAGAAATCTTAGTTAATTTTTCAGCAATTTTAGCTCTTTAATCTGTGCCGAGGCTGAAAATGTTTGCGGACATTCGAGTGATCATAAATGGCAAAGGGGAAGGGGGGTGGTCAAAAATTTCTTTTTTCACTTCCCTCAAGTGTAATTAAAATGCGAATTTCGACAGCTAGGGGTACCGGCATTCTTAGACATAACACATTTAGTTTGAAAGAGCCATTGCGAATGGCTGTATTTTTGAAAAAGGATATGGTAATGGTTGCCAAAATGGTCGGTTAAGTTAGCATGGTACGCTTTCAAATTGACTTTCCGGTAAACTCTCGTTCTAAATTCTTGAAAGATTAAAAGAAGCCTAATTGTTTGGTTGAAAAAAACCGTCCAACGATGTCTGTACCAAGGAATTCACATCAGTATTGGACTATAAAGTGTAGTATTTGGGATTTAAGTATGCTCACATAGAAATGATAATTGTGCGGAGGAGAGACGTAGTTCGCTTCCCATTGACGTGGGCATTGATATATTAACTGTTTAACCAGCGTATAACCTATTCTGTGTAAGCTAGTAGGAACATGGTTGAGTAGTAGCAAAGGTTCATTTTAAAAAAAGGGGGTCAGTTGACGAGACCTTGCCAATATCCTTATATGGTAATTACAAGTTTCACGAACAGACAGAGAAGTACTAAGAATATTCGCAATAAAGTATTTTGTTTCGCACAGTCTTCTCAATAAAATGAGTGATGCTTACCCCATTGTCCTTTCAGGCACTCCGGAGAAGAGAGGCTGGGGGTTATGGCCTCCCACTTTTTGCAAAAGTGCAAAAAAATGCCAATAAATCACCAGTCATGCCACTTTTTATTCGGTTGCCCCCCCCCCACGTTTTAAGACCCCCACTTTTCTTAACGCTCCGTGTTGCCTGCCTTTTCGCTATCTCCGTCACTATTTGCACATCAGTATGTTTATCATCAGCACTAAGCCTCATCATGTGTACCGAATTTATGTTGATATTTACCCCCTCTCCGGTACAAAAATCGCTCCATACGGTAGCGTAGTATAAAGGCTGCTTCTAATTCATTTTTCACACATTCTCCGTGAAGGATAATGGCTACTTCTACGGAATTTCACTTGAAAGAAAAGAATTGTCTATGGTGATCACAGACTATAGACTCTGGTGAATTTGGGTAGTGTTGATGAAAAATCTTTGAGTTAGAATCTTTGATTAAAAGAAATCTAGTGAGAGCATTATGCGGAAATACGCAATACAAACTCAGACATAGCAAATATTAAAAATGTATAACATATATATTTATATATTTAATGCATATTTACATTATTCGCCACTTCAAACACGCAAATATTATGAAATTCAAAATATCTATAAAATTCAGATACTAAAATGACGGAATGAAAAGTTATTTATTAGAATTTTACTTACGAAACTTCTTTTGATTGTAATTGTTTCCCATTAATTCTATCTGCTTATACACATTGTGGTAAAAACCAACATTAAAAGGGGTCGATGAGCCTCATCATACAGAAAAGCAGTTCACTTTAATATCGAAGCTTAAGAGGGTCTTTCTAATGCCACTGGCTAATATTCTGCAGCAAGTTCAGAACTGCAAAAATTTGTTTTGTCTGAATAAATAAAAAGTCTTTGCAATACCAATAGTAAAAAGTATTGATATTACAATCGAATCGACTGGTTTTCTTTACTGTAGAAGTGATACTTTTTCAACGCAAATATGCCAATGAATAAGTCGCAGTTTCAGAACAACGATGAATAAATTATGATAAAGCAGGTGAAACTCATTTTGAGATAGGGGGAGGGGCTAATACAACAGAGCAACAGCTTCACCAACGAACGCCAGTATGAAATATGAAAACGATCTCGAAGAATGGGAAAAAACTGAACGGAATACTATAAATAAAGCGTATTTAAAAAGAGACAATCATTAACATATAAAAAAGCAAAAGCATTAAGACTTTTTAAAAAAAACTTTGCTATTTAAAAACATTTGTTGTATCTGGCGTCTATTGATTTGAATAAAAGCAGGTGACAAAAACTTAAAAAAGTTAACCGAAATGTCGACTTCGATATATCCCAATGCTGTATACTGCTTGATCTTCGGCGGAGGGAGGATCAAAGTTTAACACCCCTGTGTTGTATCCTTTCATTGACACACCTATCTTTATACCGGGGGTGACGCACAAGAATGTGCCATTGATCGTTCAGCAACATCGCTCGGTTCGATCATGGCGGGCGTTACATCTTGATCCTCCGGAATGATATAAATGCTTGAATCTATCTGCGCAATTATATTATGTTGATGATTTTGGAAACATTTCTGGAGGATACCACCCCAGCAAATCACCTGATAAAAATGGCACCAAATGGTTGGGACACCACTTTGTTGTGTTTCTGTCTCGTCGACGCGCACGGATCATGAACCGGCCAACCGGTCCGTTCCGTATCCCAACTATAAAACGTCCCTCGTAAAAACCGCCTCTTGAAAACAATAAGGGACAACCCGAACTCAGTCCAAACTAATGTGTCCGGTGCATTCTGATCACATTTGACAGTAACATCCTTTATGTTCCGACAATTAACTGGGTAGTAGACGTACCTCTGACGTTTGTCTACTGGTTCAAATATCGTTGCGTTCGTTTTAGACTTGCAAATTAGCCAATCATTAATATTTGATTTTATTAACATCTCCTTGCCAAGGAATTGCCAGTAAGAATAGTCAATGGCTCCGTAATCGTGTAATTCTACAAAAAAAAGCATGAAAACGAATGTTTAAATTTAAAGCAAGTCTGAAATTTGAAAAAAGTTTGCAAGTCTGTTCGTCATTACATAAGTTCTCTTGAATTTCATATGACATATTGTGGAATGATTTCAAACTCTGCATTTTTTTCTATTAAAAGCTTTTAAACCATCATACTAACAGCCATTCAGTTAATGCCAATAACTTGAACCAGATTTAGTAGTAACTTTATCCAGTAAACAGAAAATATTGGCCCCCGGACTAACCAAAATCGTATTTATATTGCAAATTTGGTAGGAGATGACACTTTAGTAAAACAGGCAATTGCTTGAGTTCCCAGCTAGCCAGCCCCAATTGTAAAATATTTCACGGAGAAAAAACATTCACCCTTGGCTATCTTGATAAAATGACTAGGCTGGGAAAAGTGAAGCAAAAGCATGAAGAGGTTGAAAGTTGTTACACATTTTAAAATTTCGGGACCTTTTTATAAACTATGAACTCCAGTCAAAAGATAAGCATTCAAATCTTAAATTTTCTTATATCAAAATTTAAAACTTTCAATAAATCGAGTAAATTCTAGCAAACATTAGTGCGTCCAAATATAAAATGGGTGCATAAAATATTTCCCACAAATAGGAAGCTTTGACTAGTTTATACGAACCTTGAGGTGCTTTAGTAGAGACAGTGATAGAATGGTCCCTTGGTTTCGTTGTTTTGCTCCAGGATGGTACTGGTGTGATCGTGTTGTCTGAGCCACGGAACTTCTGGAAATTAGTGAAAGTGTAACTGTAGGCCAAGGTCCAGCCACCATGCTCCGTATCCATATCACAATAACCAACAAAGGGAAGACCGTCATCTTTAGGTGACAGCCAGTACCTCCCGGAATTAAGCAGGCCTTCTGATTGTCGGCGAAGATCTTTGCACGATCGTGCAGGGAAGTCTTTAGTGCGGCCTAATTGAGAAAAATTGGTAGAAAAATAGAGAGTCTAGTACCGTGGCAATATCAAGATAAAATTGCAAATAATAATAAAGTAACTGTTGGTTGCCCAACGGACACCAAGTGAGCACTGGCGGTGTAAATAATTTAGGGAACAAGGAACACAGCAATACACTGTAATAAGATAAAAAAAGGAACAATATATAGTATGTATAAACTATTTTATTATAAAAAATGAGCCTCAATTCTTTAGAGCAACAAATCGCTCTCAGATACATTCTTTAGAGCAACAAAATGTTAAATGTTAAAACAGATCTGAAAAGTGGTATGTAAAGAAAGAAAAAGATATAAAAGAAATTATAACCAATAAAGAAGTAATGCATAAAAGGTTTTCCAAAAAATCTATTTATTTCCCTTTCGTTTAAATGGTTAATTTTTTATGAAATCAGCTGGAGATTCGGATATCCACACAGAATTTAAAGCTGGTTGAAAAATGTTTGCCTTCTAGTTATTTCACGTCTGGTAAAATTTCGACTTTGAATTAAGATTTAAAAAGAAACCGATTGAATTTTTATCTGGGCAAAATAGGCTTAACAGTATTGAGCTAGTGAAATCAAACGGCACAAGAAACATAACATTTAAACCTGTGGCAGTATAGCGAGGATTTTTAGCAAGGATCTGATTTGAACTCATAAACACAAAGAAGAAACTCGCTTAATTCGAGACAAGTACGGCTTTTCAAGCTTTTGGTGGTGAATTTTGGCCGTTTAGAAGACTCTAATCGATTTTTCTACTCTGCTTAGTGGATTTTTCTCCCAAATGAATGTCATCAGTCCTTTGAGACCACCTTTATCTGAATCATCGAATCATCGTAATCTGAGTCGATCTCTTGGGGAAATCTTTCCGAGATTGAAAGCCTGATGGGACTGACAGATTTTAATCATTTTCAGATAAACTGGGCTTGAAGACAACTTACCAAGCTTTGTTTGTCTAATCATGTCCTGGAGCTGACCTTTTAGATTCTTGAGTTCATCAGCAAGATCAAGTAATTCGTCCAAAGTCGGATAGCTTTTACCGTTAAGGCCAACCTACCGGGGAAACGAAAATCACTTAAAGAGGCTAGAAGGGCTAAGATAACAATTAAGTCTTCATAAATCAATAAACATGAAAAGCGTAGGATATCTTTGGGTGATCTGGCTAGGGGGTTAGATGGTAGAAGTTAAATAACAGTTTAAATATGACTGCGGTTATTTCTAGTCGGTTACTCGACTGCGGACATCAAAAGTGTTGTGAAATATTGCATATGAATATAAGCACAGTTAAAAATTCACACTAACGCTAATACTAATATTTCATTAAAAAGTCATCGAATGCTAATATTTTGTTGATATTGAAAGCTGGCTGTTTGTAAAAGGGTTTATAAAAGGACAACGTTTTACAGAATCTTTGCCTAGTATATTGGACAAAAGAAGTTATGAAGCATTTGCACAACGAGCTATTGTATAAAAAATCTCGTTAGCAGGGCTTTAGCAAAAGAATCCATTGTCTACTGGCCGGCCTAAGTTCTATTTGTTGGAGAATCGGGTATCGTCAGAAGCAAAAATTGAGATTTGTGCAAGAGAAAATTGAAGTCTTGCCAAATTCGAGTATACTATACTATACTTCACCAGGACAAGAAACAATGTGAAAATGCTTCCCTTTCTTGATTGTGTTACTTAAAGTGGAATAAAATCATGGATGTAGGAGTGTTAGAAATAAATAACATTAGAGTGGGAGCTTATTCAAAAGCGGGGATTTATGGAAAACTTAAACTTTGAGAATGGGGGCATATTCGAAGGAGAAGGGGGCAAATTAAAAACTAATGATGGGTTTCCAAAAGAAACTGCTCGCTATTAGGGGGGGGGTCACATCGTGGAAATCTTCATAAACAGAGTAAAGAGGTGATACATACCAATCTGCCAGGTGGGCCAGGAAGGCCCGGCTTACCAGGAGACCCCTTTAAAGAAAAAAACCGACGTTAATGGACACACATTTGAATCTGACAAGATAGAAACTAAAACGTCAAGCCCTAGCTTATAATGCACAAAGAAGCAAAGAAACACGGCTTACCTCGCGACCTCTTCCTCCAGGTGGGCCAGGAGGTCCCTGAAGATAAAGAACAAATCAGCTCATTCACCAGATAAATATGAGAAATATTGCATCAAAGATGAGCATCAGATTGATTGAGCATGCAAAATTAGTAACTGTCTTAACAAAATATTGTTTCATCTATTCGAATGGTAGTCCCATGGCTGCAACAGCAGCTTCAGGTCAGGGCACCATAACGATTCTATCATATTGGCCAAAAAAATGACTTCTCTACTTTGCTGAATTTATACATCCAATCAAAACCTTGCAATACTAATTCAATCAAAATGTATATAAAAAAAGTACGTTTCTCACCTCTCTTCCAGGTAAGCCTTGCTCTCCACGAGCCCCCGGTACTCCAGGCATACCAGCCTCTCCTTGAGGTCCTGAAGGCCCCCTTGGCCCAGGGGGGCCGTATGGCAAAGATATCATATCATCAGATATTGTAACCTAAAAGAGAATAGCTTTGAAAAAAGATTGGGGAATAGAATAAAACAGCATGTTCCTTCTAGCATTAGAAACAAAACACCTCCCAAAAGAGAATGGCCACCTCTGTCTTGCAGATCTAAAACTACAACTAAAACATGCGATTCTGCTATCAGTCAACATCTTTTACTTAGACAACCCAGATTGCGCAAAACTCTATAATGACGACATGTTTAGGATAATTGGCAGAGCCCGATCGTCCTTCCATCTAGCAGTTTTGGAATCTATCTACATAAAAATTAAAAAGCCGCCATTGCGTAGACAGGAGGAGTTCGCTTTCACCTAAGGACTCCATTGGTAACATTCTCAATAGGCAAGTGGTACTGATTGGGCAACCACAACAGTCATTTACTCGCATTTTGATTGACCAATTTCGATCCACAACTGGATATATCTAATTCCTAGCGTAGTGCTTTGATCTATGTTCTGACGTTTTTATACTTTGTAGAGTGTCAGAAGAAAAGCTGAAACCTGTCAAGGCGAAAGAACGTCGTTTTAAGACTATACTGAAGTCTTCAAATGCTTTTAAGGGTCTTTTCAGCCAATATTTGCAGTCTCTTTTGTTAGACGAATCATTTTTTGCAGTCTCTTTTGTTAGACGAATCATTTGGAATTGAATCTATTGATCACCAATTCGTCATCTTTTTTATACTTTGTAGAACATTTTAGTTACGCTATTGGGTGTATAGAACAGGACGATTCCAGGTTGCTACTCCAAGTTTCACGACTAATGCGATCATCAGGCAACTGTTCACTATTTCAGTTACAAATGTTTTATTTTGACAAATGAATTGCATTGAAAAGAGTTTTTGGTTTTATGAAATCGTCACGTACAAAAGAGTATTGCGCATAACCTTGCCTTCGCACGTGGAGACACAGTTTCACCCATTGGCGTTTCTAAAAGTGGACACCGATGATAGAAGTTGCAGTTCTGTAGCATTCGAGTATATGTTTAAGTCTCCAATATGTAAATAAGGAACTTCCCTTCCTTTCTAATACCGGTCATGACTAATAAAACCTTTCTAAGAGTTAAAAATATTAGTTTGAGGCCTTGCCAGTGCAAATCATTTCCAGCAAGCAAGCATACACCCCGAACCAAAGCCAAGTACTCTTAGGCAAATTGGTTCACCAAGGGGAACTTCTGGCCTAATAACTTAATTCGTAATGACTTGAAAATAGTTTTATCCTTCTGTACGTAGCAGTAGCTATTTTTCAAGTCAAAAAATACAATTCTTAGCTGTAGAAGAAAGCTTTTATCGTAGTCAGCAGAATATCACGTCTCTCTCGCCTGTTAATAGGAGATAAAGTAAGCTTCATAGAAATGAAACAAAAGTTTCATGCAGCCTTTATATTCCATTTCTGCAGAGAAAGTGCTTTAATTCAAGAGACCCGATGTTGGAATGAATATCGTTATAATTTGCGAGAAATCCTCACCTTCTTTTTTCGTTTTCTCATTCCATTTCTTAAATGAAGAACAGCCTGTTGTAAAATGTAAATAACAAATAAGCAATCTTAAATTCAATTTAACTTAATTTCATTCATCGTTAAATACTTTTAAAAGTACTTAAAAGTTTCTTTAAGCAAGTTTGGAAATTCCATGAAGCATTCAATTTCAACAAAACAATCATCTTTTGAGTCCAGAAAAAATTTCCCCGACGCTTATTATCTTTTTGAAAAAGTCCACCCAGAAATGTCTTACCCCAGATCCCATTTGTTGCGATTTTGGAAATTTTTAACCCACCCAGTTTATTGGAGTCTCCCGTCCACTAAACGAGAGAACATAAAGCTGCAAAGATGAGTTGGTAAGGACATTTGGTATTGATAACATTTGATAGAAAATTATAAAATTTAATGTACTTTTTATAAAATAATATTTCGCTGCAAGTAGGTGTTAAGTTTTAAGGTCGTTCTAGATTTTAGAGTCTCAAAAATATGCTCCAAAGCTTGCATAGTTTCAATCTTACAACAATAACAAACTCTACTATTCTGAACCTAAACATTTTCAAAGCATTACCAAATAAAACATTAACCTTGCATGATATCAAAACGCCTTGACTGGACATAATCGCCTAGACTACGGTTGAGAATAACTTTTAGGATAAAAATAATTCCTGATTGTGATAAATCATAACCAACTATACACATAGAAACAAAACAGGATGGATAATAAAAGCTGCCATACCTTCGCTGAGCAAAAACAGCAGTTGTTATAATGCTTGCTGTTGCGTCCTTGAATAGAAAAGCAAAAATTGGTTACTCAAGGATAAAAAAGACAAAGATCAAGGAGAGTTGACAGTGGTGCCTTGTGTGGTCTGAGAAAATCAAACACGTAGAAAGCGGCTGGCGTTCATGTACTGCAAGTACCATTTGTTTAACCTTTTAACTCGTAAAAATACTAAGAATTAGGAAAAAGAAACCCGGTAGACAATTTGATGATGTAGAAAAACAATGTATTGACGAGTAATCATCTTCTTTATTCTGCTAGTTTTTGATGCTAGGGAAAAGCCCGGCAAAGGCCCATAGCGAAGCCCTACATAGGAAAAGGAATGAGGGGTTCTGAAAAAAGGAGAAAAATGAAGCTTGTTAAAATAGATGAGAAATGTCTATGATAAAAGTAGTCCTTATAGGTTATGTCCTGCATCATTGATCTGTTGCTGAGTTTACTCAAGATGGTGAGAACTATAGGAAATATTGGACGCTACGGGGGTGCATCCGGGACTTTTAGATACACGAGGAGGAAGTAGGAAAAGGAAAACTGAACTACGAACGAACTTTTGGTACTTTGTAAATTAAATATGATATGTTTTGTTTTGTTCAAAGAAAATTCGAAAAACGTAAGACGAAGACTTTGATTTATGGTAGATTCTTCACGCGGCCAGGAGAGGATTTACTTTAGAATTCTTTCGAGAGCAGAAAGTAACCAGAGCAGGCAAGCCGAGGTCAGGGTTATTAAGGTTTTTGCTGATGCATGCTGTTAAGGTTGTGGCATCAAAGAAAATAAAGATGGCTAACTTCTATAACAGTTTGTAAACTTATCTAGAGTCCAACAGACCTTCCCCACTCAAAAAAGTGCTCCGGTGTCCCAGTAGAGCCTTGTGCATTGGCCTGGTTTTGGCCGGGATTTGCGCCATGTAATAGAGAATTCAACCGTCAAAGTATAAGGGACATCAGACAGACAATCGAGAGACAGACAATCGAGAGACTGATTTCTGACTGGTTCACATTAAAACTGTAGTTTGGGTCTTAGCAACAAGGTTCGTTTAATGTTAGCCGAAGGCTACCAATAGCCAGAATAAAATGAAACAATATCTGAGGTATGAAGAAGCCTCATCCCGACTAAAACTAAAACTGAAACTAAAGCCTCAACCTAACTGAACACCTATGGGATTGTCCAAATCAAAAACCAAAGGTGGGAAAGACTTATTTAGCTACACATCAAGCCAAAAATCGAAATAAATCAACAAAACCCTACAAATATTTCTGAAACCAAGAGACTAAATTTACACAAAACAATGTTTTGCTTATACATAGCACCAAGCTTGTGGTAGCCAGTTGCATGATAAATGCTCCGAAATGGAGATATGCCTTTCTTATTTTTATACCCACGGTATTCCTTCTGACCCTCTTTGACTCGACGATATCCCGTAAACATAGCTCCCGTACCAATACTCAAAGATAAGGTCATTCATTTTGATTGCGATGTAAGCCTTAAATCTAGCCTTGAATCTAGAAGGAAACAGAAATTATCCTTGAACCCCCCCCCCCCCCCCTCCCTGTACAACGTCAGCAAAGTTTTTGAATTACTCTTTTTGAAGCAGACTTCTCTTTAGAACCGTGGTTATTTTCAAGCGCCATTGTAAATTTGCCTTTAGGCTGATGGGACATCATGTTATGTTGCAAAAAAGAAAAGACAGTCGTGGATGGATCTAAAAATATAGGAAACATTACGATGATAAAACTGTGCTATCTTTTGGTCAATTTCCTCTCGTTATGTCCTTTGTAATGAAACACAATAACAGATTTTAGGGGTATTAACTCACTTGAGGGTGTCGGACTTTTTCAAAACAACCCTTTTATTGGATCTAAAATGTTTTTGGAACTGGTTCCAAGCCGTTTAGGATCAACAGCAGTACTCAAGGAAAATAAAGACACGTTGTTTAGTGACGATTGCAATCCTTTTCCAAAATTCAATGCCATACACTTCGGTTTGCTATTGATCAATTAATTCCAGGCAAACTCGATCGTTTTAGGGCTACGGAAAAAACAAAATGAAGCGCGAACCGGCAGCCATGGCGCGAATGCAGTTCAGAATTTAAGATTTTTTTTATTTTCAGCTATAAATTAAAAATGATATACTAGATGGAAAGGGGAAGTTGGTGCATCCATCGCAAGGGAAAATATGTAGCAAAATATGGGTAAGAAAAATATGGTAGTCGGCAATCCTAAGGAACGGTTTGGTGCCAGGAGGGATACGGTGTGCTAAGTCCTTATTTCTTCTAAAATGGGACAAATGATCTTTGAGCAGAAGGTCAGATTTAATATTGAAGTGATAAGCCCCGCTTCTGACAAAATATGCTACTCTGTCTTCTTCTAAAATTGGATTGGGCAGGGGCAAGTGAACTTTAATATTCACCATCATAAAATGGCGGAGTGAATGGGGAAATGTTGCAAGCCAGCGGTGACTATTTATGCAAAACTTGAAGTGGAAACTAACCGAAACCCAGCCGGTACGAAGATCAATTATTGCCATAGAATCTCTCTCCCCCCCTCCCCCTCAACAGAGTCCTTAAACAGTCCACAGCTTCTACTTCTGCATTGATGGCGCCAACAACGTGAGGGCTTGGGGGCTTAACGCTCGCGGAATTTTGAAGAGGGGGGTTTGACCAACCCTGGTAGTTTTTAAGGCAACAAAGAAGTTAAAATATCTTGAGGAAAATAAAAAACTTCTTGAAACCTCTGGGAAAATGAAATAAAAGCATCTATGCCCCGAATATTTCACCCCTAGCTCCAATCAGATCGCTGTCCAGCGTTCGGCACACCGTAGAGATAAAACCGCTAACGGCATCAGTAACTAAAACAACGGATTCTCTTGCCCTTTAAATGCATTATCAATAGAAATCATATATTTCTAATCACATCCCAGATAGATTACCCCATGTAGTGGAGTTGGATGGGGGAGGGGGTAATAGGAAATGATGCTGAAAGTCAAAGTTAAGATGCAAACTGAAAACGCTTTATTTTCATATTAATTTTGATCTTCTAAATAAGATTGTTATTTATCATTTCCTGATCCACCGTCAGACTTTACCGCTGATTGCCAGCCCTACATTCAATTTGATTTAATTCTTGCTTAATCTAAGATCACGCATTTTCCCTCAACAAGGAGATATTCATCGTTGAAACTTGATGCCGTCAAACACATTAAACCCAATTATAGAAAACAATTTCACTGTAAATAAAGAACGGTTATTAATTTGATGCAATGCTTGTACGCATACGAAAATTCTTGCTAAACCGGGTCAAAGCCATCAACGGTGGAAGAAGATTATAGGGTGAGCGTGCATCTTCGCCCGCAAATCCTCTTCAAGTTCACTGGCATTCTGTGTTGATCGTATCGCTTAAAAATAGAATTTTGTGCTAACAACATCGGCAAGCTAAGCTCCAATGCCACGTGACAACACAAGGCCTGTGGGCATAAAAGTTGTTGTTCGGCTTGCAGCAGGGGTAACTATGGGGTGTTCTTGACTTAAGACGAGACGAAAAGGCGTCTGCAGTTTGAATACATATGACATATTTTTCAGAGATCACAAGTTTACATCTCCAATAAACCTGAACGTAAAATAGACCCTAACAACTCTTAAAACAGACAACGAAAGAAACTCTCAGTGTTTTTTATAAAGCAATGCTGCCGAGGCGAAATATTAGTTGGACATTTAATTCATTATAAAATTGGATTTCAAAACATATTATATTCTCGTCGCCCTCTGTTTTGTTCCTGTACATCACCTAAGACCCGATCAATACCATAGTCGACGTTGATTGGTTAAGAAGGGTTAATACATAGAGTCAAAGAACCAATAGAAACATGGCAATAGAAAAACAGCTTATTGATAAAATGAAATAGTGAAAATTTTAGATTTGAGTACTTTTCGGCATTTAGATCTAGAAGCTTTAAAAGACAAGTTCAAAAAGGTTATAATTTCTTCAAGGATACACAAATTTGATAGCATGACCTTCTTAGTTAAGAAAACCCGTTTACTTCTCTCGTAGGCTTTTTGCACATTTGAAGGGATTTCGCTATACATTTTCAAGTTATGAGATCTAAAATTTACCAATTCTAAAAATGTATTTTCGTGACGTCGTCAATTAGGAACTCTATTGCACGGAAAAGGGCCTGGTGCGCAAACAAACTTGGAAGGCGACGTTTTGCTCAAGACGGCGTCTGGGATGGATGGACGGGGAAAATGGATGACAGAGTGTGAACTAAAAAGTGATTTGCGAGAAGAAGGAAAGGAAACGGTTGAAATACACAACTGTCGCCTAAGGAAAGATATATTAACTTGACCCAGACAAGAACTGCCACCTCGCGAAGAGTTCTATGTAAAATGAAAAAATCTGAGAACAAACTGTGATTGCGAGGGGTGAACAATAAATCAGAAAGTTTATAGCCCACTAAAATATAAATCTCTCAACATATCTTAAAAGCAAAGGAGCCCCGGTACTTCTTTGGCAATTATCGCATAAAGAAATCACTGACACTTAATTTTCGAGATTATAATACACTGGCAAAGTTCTTATAAACACCATAATCATTAGTATAAAAATCACGTTTAGAGGTAAAACATCGAAGAACAGTGGAAAATCTAAGTTGCTTGTCACAAGAATTTCCACCCAGGCATTGCCCTAGCTCCGCCTTATGTTCGAGAAAAACACCCAAACCGATGTGAAACATATTAATGGGTGCAATATCATTTTTAGTGGCAGTTGAAACTTATGTTTGAGATGGTATAGCTGGAGGAAGAGTAGGTAAGGCTGTTTAAAAGGCAATCGCAACTTTCTGAATGGATTCTATCCAAAAAGCACGGGGAATGAATATGAATTCCGTCTAAAATGAGCGTTTAGGTATCCAGACTCGTGCTAAATTTCTCTAAAACATGCGCCAAGAAAAACCATCGCAAGTATAGTCTGGAAGAGTGGTCTGGAACTTTCTTCCAAATATCCTCTTACGATAATCGACTGTCAAATTATCAATACAACTTCCTTTACAAAGCATATACCAGATAAATACTTTAAAAGTGAAGTAGGTCCATTGACTGTACCTGGGTTAATGATGTCATAAATCCAGCTGGCATATTCAGAAACTTTCACGTAGACACCTACAAAAGAACTCAAACGACTAAGTTTTTACATAAAAAGCACCTTAATGTTTACAAAGAAGAAGGATTTGGTTAAGCCCGCAATTTGCAACACACAGATCTTGGTATGCGTCATAAAATGTTTCACTTTGCTAAAGACAGGAGCATCGCCAAAGGGGGGGGGGGTTGAAGGGGTGCAGTACCCCCAACACTTTGTGTGTCGGCATATTAAGGATTTTTGACGGGCAAATAAAGCAATTTTTGTACTCTTCCTGTAGCCTTTTTGCAACAAATTCAACGTATAAGCATTTCTGTAGTAGTTAAACTTTCAAAGTATGGCACTTAAGTATGAAATTTGAAAAAAAACGCATAAAAGCAGCATAAAAGAGTATTTATATTTTGACCACCCCCTTAAAGAGTGAGACACGCCCTTTTTGTCGGCAAAAATGACTTCTTTACCCCTCCAAAAAATTTTTTTGGCTTCGACCCTGGCTAAAATGAGTTACAAATGCAAATGAATCACGAAGCAATAATAAGATCGTTATAAGTCAAATTTTTCAGTTAAAAAGTCAAATCTTAACAAGTCACAACAAGTCATAGCAAATCGTCATGACGTTAAAATACTGAAAGTGGTAAAACATTGGGAACTCAAATTTCCTTTCAAAAATTACATTCAGTTTCCGTCATTTCGATATAACACTATGAGAATTTTCAAAAGTTCGAATTAATCATTTGGCTTACATAATCCTAACATTGTAACCTTTTTTTAACCATTTAAGTCTTACGCCGATTTGCTGTTATTATAAAAAATAACAGGTTTCTATTTGCGATTTTAAACATTGTTAAACAGGAACCTAAATTAAATTTATTTCAGTTAGTTTCAGCAAAATATAACATCGCATTATGAGAATTCCGTGAAATATTTGATTTGATACTCTACATAATACAAGATTCTACGAAACTAGCTATGTGATTGATTTTGTGGAGATTAGTCATCATGACATACATCCAATGAGAACAAGGTAACTTCAAAGAACGAAATAGACTTCTGCTTATTGTGTTACAGATAAGGGACTTCCCGGCCTGTCAAAAGTCCCTATCACGAAGTATGTTTGATAGCCTGTTAGAGATGAATGAAATATCTATTTAATATGGATAAATTATTTTATGATTCAAACGTTTGTATTTCGCTACCCGGCTCATCAAAGGTTTGATTACAAAATTCCTGTATTTACATTTTAGCTAATGAACTCTTCTTTTCTGTTATCTCTTTTACGCAGTTTTGGAGACCTTACTGTAAACTTCCTGATTGTGAGATTGAATAAAAAACTAAAAAAAAATTAATCATCAGACCAAAAAACAAAACACCGGTGATAATTCAATTTATCCTGGCACACGCAACTCAAAGTGAGAGCAAAAAGAATCGATAAGACATGAAAAGCTTGAAATTGTTTGCAGGAAAAGCGAATTCGGCGTTCCTACCATTAAAAATATATTCTACAAGTTTTCATGCCGATGTTGGGCTCGGCATACTTAGTACGCAGTAAATAAAAACTGGTAAACAGAATTAATGAATTATCGCGCCAAAAAAATGTCAGCATTTGTCTCACTTTTGTGACAGCGATTTGATTGTCAATTCAAGGTCTCTGAACAGAAATATTTAATGAATATTTTGTAAATATGACAATTTTAACTTCAGCAAAAAGCAGGAAACAACTGAGTAAATTTAAAAATGGTAGGGTTAGAAAGGAGGAAATTAAAAACTCCGCTATTAGGAAAATGTAAACCAGGCTATCAAAGATAAAACAGTGAGGTCAGAAACACAAACAATGAGATCCTTCTAACTGCGCAGAAAAGAACAGCCACTTCACAATTGCAGATGTCGCAATTCTGAAAATGAATTCGATTTGGCCATAATATCACAGGCCTTCCAGCAACGACAGATTGTGCGAAAATATTTGACGAAAATTGTTTCCTATTTATAAAAGATCTATCCTTCTATCAGGCATTCTTAAATTTGCTTGCATAAAAAACGTGTTTTGCGTTGATAAAGGAAGTTATTTCGTTCACAACGTTTGGTTGTATCAACGTTTATAGCGTTTGGTTATAAGAGGAGTAATTGGGCGTCGATTGGTCAAAAAGGAGCCAATCAAAGACGCCCTTTCTACACCATAACCATTATCGTTTCACACCTGTCTATTGCTTAGAAACTATTGGCTTATTTTGTGTATTTGAAAAGTTTGAAACAAATACGAACTATACTAAATTTAAAAGATGAGAAAATTCCAAAGACGACCGAATTCAAAATCCCACATTGTTCAAATATTACTTTTTCAAAACTTTCAACTCTTCGAAATCCTTGTTTCATACGGAAATTTTTCACAGCATTGTAAGTTTACTCATAAATCTAAAAACAACTATTTGAGGTCTAAATGTTTGGAGATAATTTTAGGTATATGTCTACATTGTACAAAATGAGCTCGGATCACATCAGAAGATTTTTGAAGTGACACTTTTTGATCTATTTTTCTCTTTTGTAAGCACAATTTAGGAACAACTTTGACTGTTCTAGCTATCGCTGAAAACAATTATCCCGTTCAGTGCTCCATTCCATTCGTTCATATAAGAAACTTTCTGATTAGTGCATCATTCCTGTAAACACACTTTCCAAGAACATGTAACTTGACCAAAGATTGGGTGTCCCGTATCTTGGTTATATTCCAGATTTGCAAGTTTATAACTTGTTCGGTCTTGAGCTGTTGTCATATCAATGTTGGATAAACCATTTTTTAAGGTGAGGCAATTTCATAATTTACTTTGTGCTATAATAAAGAACTTTTAGAGAAACCAAAACCGCATGTGTATTACATACCTGGATACTGAGCCAATGCGCATCCTCTTCCCCAGGACACTACTCCAACAAGTACCCAGGAATCTTTGTTTCCGCACCCGGTCCTTACCATGAGAGGCCCGCCACTATCACTGTAACACGCATCCCGGTTCCGACCAGCCGCGCATATCATATCAGACAAGACCGAGTTGTTGAATGACTTTGGGTGGTTGCAACGAGATCTGGGAATAACCTGAAATGATGAGCCATAACAAAGTGATAAAAAATGGTCAACTACCAACATTTAGTAAATTCTAAGAGCACTGATAGTTCAGTGATATTTGGGTTACCTGTCGATGAATTTTCCTTTGATAAAAGCATTGATATTCAAAAGCAAAACTAACTGGCCCTGAGGTTCATAAGATTTTAAACAACTTTGTAGTCAAAGCAGTTTAGGATAGGCTGTCCGCCGGATTCTGTGAATCTTGCAATGAGTAATAATACGAAAGATATTCAGGAACAAAGCAATACGACGACGAGAATCCAATGTAACGAGATGAAATTTTCAAAATAAATTAAATTTAAAGAATACTGCAGTTTTGCTATGGCAAGTCCCCTGGGTACACAAAAAATAACGGGAAAGACAGACACGTATTTTCAGTTACCTTGACATTCGCGTATCTTAAAACACGTGACAGATCCTTTGATGATGTCGATGTTGACCCCCAGCCTGCTACCGCCGCTTCTGTCCCTGGTCGGCTCCATTCATCGTCCGCCGGCGACATGGCGGGCCGAATAGTCTGGTGCTTCGACGGTCGCGATAAGTACAAAAGGGCAAGATCAGCACCTGGAGAAGAGTAGGCGAGACATTTGAAATGAAAATAAAACATAGCGAAAATTCGTGTTAGGCGTTCGCATTTGCAGGGAAAGAAGCAATTAAATTATCTTTTCATTAAGCTCTCTTAACACTTGAGGGAACATGATTAATTTTGACTGGAAAAATTGAAAGTTTATTGCAAAAATCTCGAGCTCTAGTTTTAATATGTGTTGGGAAATGTCTTTGAAATTGAGAAGATAAAATCTGACAAGTAAATCAGCAGAACATAATGACAAATAAATTGACTAATAATTGAAGAAATAAAGACAATTAAGGAACGCTTAATAAGCTCTCGGAGCCAGACAGAGCACCTTCACGTGACTAAGAAGAAAGAACAAGACATGAGAAGACAGAGAATGTTGAAAATAGAGAAAATTGTCGAAAAAAATCCTCAGCAATGGTATTTGTGTATGAAACAATACTAAGTAAGAGATGGAATGGCACTCTGAAAACCATGAATGCACAAGAGAGTAGATGACATTATATCAGGGCTTGACAACACAATAATAACTTCTTTATTAAACTGGCCAGTTGCAATTAACTTTGGTCGTTCCTATCTCATATTTGAAACGGTTTAATCTCGTAGAGACAGCCCATAGCTTGAGATCTGTATGAGCGATTGTATGTTTCTGAAATTCCTACAAGTAAATTAAGTTTTGAGAAATAGAAAAATCGACCTCAGACCAGACAATAATAAATCACATTTTCTCTCAAATCGCTGGGTGAATTGCACATCAGACAACTCGAGCCTGGAAATTCAGACGAATGGATCCTAACAGTGTGTGAACATATTCAAGCTCTGACGTTGCCATTATCGTCCATACTTGAATATAAATACGTGACTTTTCAAAAGCAGTTAAAACGTCTGTAACTGCAGGGCTGCCAGAGCCGAGAGGGGAGGACACGGGACATAGGCACACCTTGATTAGAAAAAGTTTAAAATATGCCCTTTTTGGCTTTATGCCTTAATATATTGCGTGTAATATTTTCGCAGCCAGATATTATTCCTTTAAATGCTAAGTAAAACAACATAAATTTAGGCATCGCTGGGCAAAACACAAGCTCCTGTTATAGAACGTATGAACTTGCTTTGAAGCCAATAGAGACTGAAAGTTAACTTTAAAAGAGGTAGAGGCAAAGATTCGCTTTGAAAAAAACGGAGACTGGAAATTTGCTTTTAAGTAAATAGAGACTGAAAATTTGCTTTGAAATACATAGACACGGAAAATTTGTTTAGGAATAGACAGAGGTTAAAATCCTGAAAAATTCACTTCGAAGCAGATGGAGACTGGAAATTCAATTTGAAGTAGAGGGAGATTGGAAATTCGCTTTAAAAGAGATAAAGACTGAAAATTTGCTTTGAAATAGATAGAGCCTGAAATTTCGGCAATTCCTTTCAGTTCTGTTGATTATATTTTCCCTTTATCTTGTAAGTTTTAATTATTTTTGAATGTTTGATTGCATTAGTATGGATTTATATTTACCTTGATGTGTTGTAATTAATCTGAGTAATTGTCGAGTATAATTCACCTGTCACCAGACTGGGGGGAGGATGTGTGCCTGTCGCTTAACAGAAGGCATCTCAACTTAAAATAAGAATTAAAAAGAAAAGCGTACACATATTATAAAGAAAATATGAATCATCCTTTGACGAAAGTTTACACCAGCAAGAACCTTCAGCGTCCATATTAGGCGTTATATAATTAAGTATGCCTAAGGGTGCGTGCCTCCTGAATGGAGCACGTAGCCATGTCTGCCAAACATAGTTCTTGCTTTGTGCACTTTGTCTTACTTTTTCCCAAAATTTCTAAATTACCATGAAAGTTTTACCGTTTTGCAATAACCAATGTTTCGGAAAAATAGATGTTTTGCCATTTTTTATTCAATTTGGCCCCTCCCCCTGTTAAAACTCGCGTCCGGCGACCTTGAACTGTAATATCGAAGAGACAAACAAGTGTTCATTTTAGAATATTACGCTGGGTTTTCAAGCTTCTATTGTAATTAGGCCGTTTAAATAATCGTTGCTTCGATTTGTTTTAAACTTTCATGAATTTGATACTAAAAAAACCTAATGCACATGTCTTTCCGCGTCAGCTATAGTTTGTCTTACTGTTGTTGTTGCAATTGTTTGCTGTTATGGCTGGCGAGGCTGCTTGTGGAAGAGGTTTGAAGACTGAGTTGTGGTCTTTATAAGAGATTTCAGTTTAGGCCAAGTCGTTGCATTTAAAAATAGGGAACAATAGCTGATTGTCTAAAACAAAGAAATAACAGAGGGGCTGGCGAAGCATATGCTCTCATCCATATCTTGTACGTTATAAAGGCCTCGATATTGACGATTAGTGATGTGAACTGATCATGGCTTATGATGTCTTATGGTGATCATAATCATAATGATAAAATGTCAAAATCGAGAGATTGAGATAAACCTGAGATAATCAAGCCTGATAATGTAGGATTACTGTCATGAATCTCTTGAGCTTCTAAGATTTCTTCTAGAGCCCCAGATTCACTAAAAAGACAAACACTGAGCGTGTTTTTAGGGGAAAAAATTTGGCTAGCAACTGAAATCTCAGTTTTTAGGCGGGAATCTGAGGTGAATCGAGCAGTTATAAAATAGCTGTTAGATAGACTATCCCCCTTGAAAAAAAGGATTATTCTATAAGATATCCAAGCTCCAAGCACGCATACAGGCATAAAAGAGAAAGGAACTGGTGCAGAGCATAAGTCATACTTCCAACTTTGGAATTGTGGTGGCTTGTGCAGAATTAGATAGTAGCAAGTCTCTAGATATATTTGAAGAACGAGGCTACAGGTTTTCAGAAAACGAGGCTTGGCTTGAGCAGTAGAAATAAGCATCGAGTAGAGGCCTTGCCAAACGAATAAAACATCCGTAAAACATTACAAAACATTTTTGACCACTTTGTTGTAAAATGTTTTATGCCCTGGTCAAACGGATAACAACCTGTTAAAACATCTGTGATGGTCAAGCACTGTCGCACAGCTTCCTACAGTTACTGCGTTTTTTGCCGAATTTTAACCTACTGCGCTTGCGTGAGTAAAACAAATGCTTAAAGGGGTGTCCAAACAAACGTATCATTGTTGATCAAACATGAGAACAAAAGAGATATTTTGCGAAATGCTTGATGGAAACCAAAAAACATCGTAAAACAACGTAAAACAACGTAAAACATCGTAAAACATCGTAAAAATGGTGCCCAAACTATTAATCATGTTTTATGCAACAATGTTGGATGATGTTTTATTCGTTTGGCCAGGGCCTAACAAACATTCCAGTTGATTTCGCTTTCTTTCAACTACTGATCAAAGTCCTATGCTTAGTAGATATGCCTGGTTTTATTGCCTTTATTAAACAATGAAGTTATCTTACCTTTAAACCCCGTACCAGCATACTTCGGGTGAATGAAAATAGCTTTCGCCTTTATTTTCTCGCTATGCTTTCTTTTATTTATGTGGGAGAATATGTTTCCGATGTAGACCCAGACCTTTGAGGTCTGTTCTCCGCTTGGCAGGCAGTGAGCAGCTGTGAGGACCCATCTGTTATGAAAAAAACGTAGTACATTTAAGTTTGTACATTTCTATAACATTATGCAACAAAATAAGCAAGATTGAATTAAAATACAAAGACATGTTAAGACAAAGAAGCTGCTGAAAATGAACGCAAATCAAAGTGTTGTTGAATTGGATCAAACCTTACAAAGCCAGGAGCCCTGACGGTGTTCTACTCAATCACATTTTCTAAGCGACAATTTATTTCAATGTTTCGGCACAAGCTCTGGAATTATTTTGCTAGCTTAAACTGAAATTATATCGAAATTATATTAAAACATACTAAGGCTTTTCATCTGACACTCTTCGTATAAAACGTGAGAACATCGATCGAAAACTCTACTCTAGGAAACATATATACCAGCTGTTGATCGAAATAGGCCAATCAGAGACGCGATCACATAACTGTTGAGGTTACCCAATCAGTGCTGCTTGCCTACTGAAAACATTTCAGCCATTTTTATATTTTGTAGCACAAAAAGATTGCTTTAAAATAATATCTTTAAAATATTATTCAACTGTTTTTAAGCTAGAGACTGTCAACGCTTTATCATGTTGCTAACCATACACATTTGCTCGTTAGTAATGAGAAACACAAGAAAGCCACTAGTGTAGAGGGACAAAACACAAAGAAACGGCACAAGATAACAAGCCATGATTTCTGTCCCAAAGTATGGTGTATCGTAGGGGCAAAACTGCTAAAAACTGACTTCTTGAATCCGCTCTTTGTTTCAAGCTTTGCCCAAAGAAATCAGGAAATAAATTCATAGATAACACAAGTGGATCTGTTGTTCGGTTGAATGCCAAGACACCGTGCATGGGCCTAAGCTGTTTCGACATTCGCTTGCAAATTAGTTGCATTTGACCTCGGTAAGGCAAAATCCCATTGGTGGTCAGGAGAAACGTTTGAAAAGTAGCATGACCCTCTAAAGCTAAATTTAACTCGTTTAAAAAGTTAATTGTATAAAAAATGATAAATAAATGGCTAGATATGAATCTCAAAAGATAAAAATGTAATCTTATTTCTCCAAATACCACATGCAATGACCGCTCCGCATTGTGCCTCGCTTGCGAACTATATCTCAATCCAACATGGCGACCACCGAATGAATCGGTCCGCTAATTAATACCTCTTTATATGAAGATTCAGAGTTGGGGTTTGCGTCAAGTTGTAGGGGTAATGAGGTTGTAGATAGTATTTATAACTAAATGGACGCTGGTACCAAAGTAATTGCAGAGATATTTTCAACATGAATTACTTCTTACTTGAAATTAGACAACTTGGGGGCTTGTTTTTACAAAATTGATGATGTCGCTATCTCCGTTCTTTGGAAACATTGGGAAGAGGCGGCGCCAGGCATTAAAAAATTAAGAGTACTGGATATTTAACACCTGGCCTATTTCGTAATGAAGCACTCGACAAATGGGACTCTTTCAGAAGGCAATCGATTATATTGAATGAAATTAAATCACTTTTCATTCTATCTTGAGCAAATTAAGCTAGATAGCTGTAAAACCATAAGCCTATTTGATAACACAATTGATGAAGTCACGGGAAAAGAAAATTGCTGAACATTTGACTCCGAAGAATATTGCTGAATCACGTGCTGTCACTTAACAGGTCAAAGAACAAGAAACATACCGAGATCTCAAATATAAGGGGAACGAGAAGATAAACTCTCGAAAACACGAATGGCGTTTAATAGAAGTGATTGGAATCTTTGAGCGCAGTGACTTTAAGGCCAGGCCTAAAAAACTGAGCATTTGATTTTACGAGACATGAAATACTTCTGTAATTTCAATATAGCATAACTGAAAGTGACAAATGATTATTGTCATTTGAATCAAGCATCAATTAGACAATAGCCTACTAAGATGTTACGGGAAGGGTACATGAAAGCCACTGTATTTTTAGGCCACAAGATTCTAGAAAAACATTTCGAACAAAACCCGCAAGCTCTAGAAAGATTCACCAGAAAAACAATGAAAATGAGACAGGGCCTGGATGCATCTTTTATTGGCCTTCCTCAAAGTGGTTGCTCAGAGAAACTTTGTGGAGGATTGGAGAGATGACGTCACACCAGTTGTATAAAACAAAGATTAATGCATATTGCGTGAGTGCAACCATCGTGATTGTGTATTGTGTATTGTTCCTACTTACTTGGATTTCACGTTATTCAAGACAAATTAAGGATAAAAGCAGGGCCATTGCCACAGTAGAGGATGTGTTTTGAGGATTTAAATAAAAGGTCATTTTGCAATAAGGATATTCGATCAAACCATTGCCTGTCTCTAATTCTGGCCACGCCCAAATCCAAATCCTTGGGAACTGAACATTCGACCCAGCCATTCAAGGAAATACTTGAACTTTTGAATTGAAAAAACTATGTATCGCAAAGAATCTTCCACCTCGTACACAGGGAAGAGGCCAAATAATATTTTTAGAGGGGTACAGAACTGTTTTTTTGCCAACAAAAAGGGCGTGTCACACTCTTTAAGGGTGTGGTCATAAGATTTCAGATAAAGCTACACTTTGTGGTAGCTTTATTAGGAAGCAATTGGTTTGTAATCAAAATGTCGAGCAAGTATCTTTGGGAGACAAATGCAAGTCCATTCTTTTAGGACCCCGCTATTGACATAAAATTTCAATTCTCGTTTAAAAATTGAAATCAAATAAGTTCAGAAACAAAGCAGTCGCTTGTTTGAGCCATAGGCTAGTCATAGAAAATTAATTTCCAGCAAAACAATTTCCACGCCAAACAACGAACCAATTTGCACAAGGCCTTTTTAAGCCGGCTTAATGGGAAACCAAGCTCTTCGTTAGGAAATTAGTTTTTTAAGAGAAGAAACCCTCAAAGGGGTCGAAATGAAGAAGCCAACCAACGTGTCTTTATCCACTAAATATTTTCTGGCCCAAATTGACAAGAGGGCCTTTTCAGACGAAACTACAGAAAGAAGCCTTTCGTACCGATAAAACACCAGTGAGGCTACAGGACAAAATATTAAATTATAGTATTGTTTAACCAGGAAAACCACACAAGTATTTAATTCTTGGTACCTTACAAAATGGCCCAGTAGCGAAAATTTTGGGGATAGGGGGTCGGGCCCCTCCCCACTTGAATAAGTTATTTGCAATTTGTGATAAACACCAGAGCCTCCGAGACGGGGGGAGGGCAGGGAGCCATGGACCCCCACTTTCTTGCAAGACAATATTTTTGCAAAACCTTTTTGAAATTGATCTTAAATTTGCATTTGGCTTTCCTTCTTTCCAACTTGCATCGGAGCCCCTGAAAAGAAAACAACTTTTTTTCCATACGAGTAGCAGGCTAAACAGCCTGACCAAGATCTCGGTCAGCAGGGAAGAAAATTTTTCATGTGCAAATAAACTCGCCAGCCAGCCCGGCTGGCCGCGACGCAATTGTATAGGCAAATTCAGGACGAGGACGATGCGATTTTCAAAGATCTACTCGACGGTTTAAATCCATGACTTCAGCAAAAATTGAATGCCAGTTGTATAGAAGCTTGCGTTAATAAAAAACTTATTTCAGCATCTTTAAACTTGAAAATCTTTCATAGCTTTCAGATTTTGTCTCAACCTGGCTTGACAGAACTTTCATATGAAGGTGGGTTAAAAACAGGTGGGTTTGAAAAACGGCCCGTCCAACCGGGCTAGCTCATCCCGTATGAATGGAGTCTATCCTAGGGGGCTGTAGCTTCCAAGAATTGTCAGTTTATCGAGTAAAGCCCGCCAGAACACTTACAAAATTTTTTGAAGCACAGTATGTTAGCACCTCCCCTTCTTTGTTGCTCGTAGATAAAAAATATACCTAGACTTGTTTCAACCAGTTTTCGTCGTTCGGCGCCGATGCTCGAAAACTCGATATGGTACAATCAAACACATTTATATAACATCCTTTTCAACAACACTGAAAACACCACTCTGGGCTGAAACATTCCATTTGCCAGTTCCCCTCGCAGCTTTTGCCAGCCAGACACGTTGGAATGCCCCTGCAGATCCAGACACCTCCTGGAAATGACATCACCTGTAGGGGGTGGCGCGTGCAATCCGATGCGTTTTGGCATCGATCATAAACTTCTTCTTTTTACATATAGCTCATGATCTCTTATTTCATTTATATATCTTCTCCTCTGCTACAAATAAATCTTCTTGAAATACTTTTGACCAGGGTTAAGACGTAAATAAGTACATTAACTGCTAAAACTTCGCAGTTATGATAGTATATTTTTATTAAAAAAATAAAAAATATAGCATGCATGTTCAGTTTTTAATAAAACTTGACCATTTTTCAATAGAAACCCTGAAACATAGTTATTGTTACTTGATGTCGGTGCCACAGTCCAATTCGAGGAAAATCTTCTTGTTTATAAATATATATAATTCAATTATCTTAACAAATCGAGTTTATCAAAATTTCCTGAAACTTTGGACCAACATGAAAGTTTGCCCTAGCAAATTCAAGATATTCAAGAATTGTGTGGTTTATGCTATTGGTGTTTAAAAAAATTGAAATGCAACGAAACTTGAACGCACATAATTTCATATGAAAAATGTCTTAATTATTTCTTTTAGTATTGCTAGGAAATTTGCCTGAGTATCGTTATTATTCAACTCGCATTTGAATTTCTTTATAGAATTTAAAATATAAAAAATATTTTGAATAAAATGAAAATCTGATTTTAGAAAACCGTTTTATTTTTCAGAAACAACAGATGAGGTAAAAGGTAAAATTTTCACGGGTAAAATGTTACAAGAAAAATTCTTTTGGGAAATATATGAATAACGACAGTCTCATGAAAAATAGATTTAAAAAGTTGCCTCTTTACTTTTTGAAGTAAAATGTCGTAAATTTTAATGACATCGAAAACTGGCTTTTAAAATCAGAACTTTTAAAAATAGTTAAGAGGCGACTTGCATAGAAATATATCTCAATATTTGTCGAAGCGATCATTTGAGCAATCAGCCATTTGACAAAAAACAACATTTCCTTTACGGTAGTTCGTATTTCCGCATTAGATTTTAATCGCAATTCCATGTGAAAAGCCATTTCAAAAATTATACATTATTTGTTCAAAGCTGTTTCTTTAGATTTTGCAAATTGTCGGAAGGGAGGGCCAATGCGGACCTTTTAAAATTGTTGACAGCAATGACAAGACGGGACAATAAACATTTTCACGGATGTGTGGCATTTTTCAATTACAACCAGCCCACTCAAAGGAAGTTTTCAAAACAAATTTGAATTGTTGACGATTCAGAATTGATTTTCCTCTCGTGTTGGAAAAGTACTCATTCTAAAGCTGTTACTAGAATTTCTTGATACTAAGTGCAAAAATACAAGATGTTTGTTTATATGAAAGATCAACATTCTATATGGTCCGTTATTAAAATGATGCATCGCTTTTAAATCATTGACGAAAACATATTTCTCACCTGGAGTGTATCAGAGATCCGCCACAAAAATTTGTCACTGATCCATATTCATCAGAGCCATTTCTTCGTTTCTTAGAGATGGCGTGAAAGTAAACAATCCAGGGAAACTTATTTTCCTCTGCTGCAATCCCTCCAACAACTCTTTGACTTAACTCGGCAACGGTGCGTTTAAATCTGTTTTTGGAAACCCTGTCCTTAATTGAATGTATTTCGTTTGGTAAGCCATCGAAAAACTTCGAATAGTCTTCTCCAACACTGTAGTCGAAAGCCAATAAGAAAGCGAGAAGATAAGCCGTTGGTACATTCATGGTAACATGTATTCACTCTTCCTTCAAAATGATTGCATTTAAAACTGTGCTTGGCGCGTGGTTTTATAAACTTCTCGGTTTAACACACACCAAAGAGGGTACGCAACCCCCTGACAGCGCGGCATACGGAAAATCAATTAAAAGACAAAGGACTTTTCGACACGTAAGACGGCCATTTCAACAGATTTTGATTAAATTATGAGGGGAATTCGAGTTCATAATTGCTTGAATTGGTTGTGGGAAATGTGGCGTTTGATTTAAATCGAGTTAACGAAATGCGTTCAATACTTGACCGGGGCAATCAATATGTTAGTCCTTTGGTGGCTTTTCCTCCGCAAGAGGTCCTTCTCCAAAAATGTACACACATCGTAAATCAGGAACCATTTTTTACAAGGCCTAACATATCCTGATGTTATTCCAAGTTCTCACTTGACTCACAAGTTGGTGCATGAAATGTGTTCGCTAAATGCGAAGTTTCCACTTGACCCCTGGGACGTTAGAGTGCCTCCAAGGAGAACACCACCGTCAATGGATGGTGCATCTTGAAAAGAGCAGTCATAAAAGGTGATTTGGGGGCAAAAGGCGCTTCTCATTGTCCCAGTGTGAGACTAATCCTCTCCTAGGGACCAACATTGTCAATGATGTATTGTATATTCGTTCTTATAATGGCTTTTCTTTAATATCACACCTCGGCCTTCGCAACACCGGTCTTTTAGATAATAAATTAAAAGGCACTGTGTTCGAAAACCTTCTTGGTTCTCTCAAGCCCCTTGGCAACTAGTTAGAAGTATATATACACAGATAAATAAACATTGTATCATTTATTCAAAACAATAATAATCTAAAACATTTTGATAAAACAGATTACATTAAGATAAATTTGCACTAAGTCACTCCAGACATTTAAAAGAAAATTATATCAGAGATGAGTTCAAATAGCCAGTTTTTGGTGACTATCAAAATGCCTAGTGACGTAGATAGGAAAAATTTGGCACAAGACCACAAAAGGCTTTGAATGTTGGTGCCATCACTGCGGCGCCATATGGCTTTGGAGCCTTTTCAGTTATTGGCATAGTTATCTTATGAGAAAAATAGAGCCGAGGAAAGCTCCTTGTATCACTCCATTGGCTGACAAAATAAAACAGCAAATATCTATGATTTAAACAAGGCACCCTTAGACGAGAATATCTATGATTTTCGAAAGGAAAAGGTATGAAAAATCAGGAGACTTTTTTAGGGGACCTGTGTTATTGCTAGAAACAAAGAAAAATCCAACTAAGTTTGAAGCCAATATCGATTTTATTGCCACAAAAAATTTGTGAACAAGAAAAAGCAATTTTTTTCCAAAATGTCCCCATAATCACATAATCATTTCGAGCTCATTCATTATCCGAATTGTTTCCGCGATTATTGTGTATCTCGACACTTTCGAAAGTTGCTTGGCAACAAAATAAATCTTTAATAAAATATTAGCAATCTTAATGAATGTTTTCTTCCCCTGCAACCGATTGTTCCGTTGTTTGTTCCGACATGTTCTGTTACTTTCAGTGTTTCTTCCCAGATGGTTGCTGGCAGGGTTTGATGTTTACAATTCCAATGTCCCTCTGTTTACATACGTAGGTTAGTAACATTTCATATATTCTAATTCTATTACTACAGAAGCAATCTCAATAAGTAAATTTTAATTTTAAAATATTTCCAAGGTATTGATTTGCTCTTTTGACAAAATATTAAGGTAACATTTTTAAATATTCAATTAATGATGACTTAGAGATCTCGAAGTAGCCCAAGTTGGTACTTAATTTTCACACAAAGATCACGGCATACCATCTGATTTTTAACTGATACACCTACAAACCGTGTAAACATTGAAATCCATAATGTAATGCAACAAAACTGTTCTTAACAGAAGTAATTATAACTAAAATTGCCAAGGCGTTGGAAAATACTGACGGCAACAATCTCGATATACCCCCCCCCCCCCTTTCTACTGATATTGCTGATGATTTTTGTCATCGCTCGTCTTCATAGATAAACAGGGTTGTCAAAAGCACTTTGAAGTTAGAGTTGAGCAAAGGTACGAAAAAGCACTATGTGATCTGTTAATGAAAAGGGCACTCTTTCAAAAGCTTTACAAAAACCTCTTAGAAAGGAAACATTTTTTCCACGCGAGGGGGGGGGATAGAGGACATGTTACGAGAAGGGTCAACTTTGTAATTCAGTTCAATCTGAAGACAAAATATTGTTGGGGGAGAGGTGGAGGTGCTAGCATTTTGTGAAATTTTCTGCGATGAAATATTTTGTGATTTTGAAACTGCTTCATTGTAACTAAATGCTAGTCATGGGCATTCCTTATTGCTAGCAACTGTGTATCTAATCTTTAAAAAACATATTTATGTTGCTATGAATAACCTAAACAATTTCATTATACTGCTCAAAACTTAATTAGAATTTAATTAGAATATCTTTTTAGCATATCCATTTTAGTAATGATCGTACATTTTTCATTTTCAATGGTTTCGTTTGTTTATTGCATACGCGCATTTAATTTTTTGACTTTGAACCAGAAAACTGAAGAGCTATTGTTATACCTTCTGCAAATAACTATATCAAGGTAACAATGAGTTGGCACATATCTGAATGTACTTTGTCATACTTTACGTAAACAGGATGTCGTATTCATCAATTGTACATTTAGAACTAAGACTTCAAATATAAGGAAGACCAGGCACCCCCTGTTATCATGAATCTGCTTTTGAATTGAAAATCGCTCTCTTCTGAAACCTTGTTTTCCATCATATAAATTTCAAAGATGTCTTTTATCATATAAATTCCAAAATACTGTAGAATTAACGTATGACAGAAGACAGATAAGATGAGACAAGAAATATCTTCGATTGTAGGATGATGTGTGTTGTAAGCAGGTGTCCGTTGTAGAGAGGTACCCGCTGCAAAGTGGTGTCCATTGTAGAGAGGTGTCCGTTGTAGAGAGGTGACCGGTGTAAGAAGGTGTCCGTTGAAAATAGGTGTCCATTATAGGGAGGTGTCCGTTGTAAGGAGATGTCTGTTGTGGAGAGGTGACCGGTGTAAGAAGGCGTCAGTTAAAACAGATGTCCGCTGTAGGGAGGTGTCCGGTGTAGGAAGGTGCCCGGTGTGAGGAGGTCTCCGTTGTAAAGAGTTGTCCGTTGTTGGAAGGTGTCCGTTGTTGGAAGGTGTCCGTTGTTGGGAGGTTTCCTTTGTTGGGAAACGTGCGTTGTAGAAGGTTGTTCAATGTGGGGAGCTGTTCATTTACCAGAGACAATTTTTGCCAGGATTTGACTACAGGAAAGGGATTTCGGGACAATAGCTCCTTGTCCGTTGATAGACTGTGTCCATGAATGGATTTTTCTTCTAATGAAGGATTGACTGTGAAGTGAACAGCGAAGATTGGTTGCAACTTCAAAGCCATTTGATAACGTCAGTCACTAGATCCTGCTTATAATATGTCGAAATGAAATTCAGACATTCTGCGAAATTGAAAACAGTTATATTATGTAAAACATTGACTAGTGTTTTGTATTAACAAATCTTGTTTGCAGTATTAAAGGTTAATACAACCATGGGTCATATTCACTTCTTTTTAATAATGCTCCTCCTAATTAAAAAGCTGTTTGGTTATTGGAAAAATTAGTCAATAATATAGCATGGCAGACGAGCTCAAGGCCAAAGTGTCTGGACAGTTAAGGCTAAACCACTTGACTATGTTATTTGAAAAGCAAATAAATTTTATGCAAAACATAGAAAAGTTGACAAAAGTTTTTATCAACGACTAAACTGTCCCAAAAGCATAACTGTCAACAACTGAACTGTCACGAATAACCAAATTTTATACAATGTCCGTTGAAGGTAGGTGTATGTTGTAGAGAGAGGTGTCCGTCTTAGTGAGTTCTGCTTTGAAGGTAGGTGTCCGTTGTAGGGAGGGTCTTGTCGTAGTGTGGTTGATTTTATGAAAAGTGTACTTGATAGGGAGATGTCCGTTGTAGGGAGGTGTCCGCTTTAGTGAGTTGTCAGTTGAAGGGTGGTGTCCGTAGCAGGGAAATAGCTGATGCAGTTGTCCATTTAAAAAGGGTTTTTGTGCCAGAATTTGCCATTTGGAAAGAAGCTTTGGGACAAGGCTTTATATCCGTTAATGGGAGGTGTCCATGAATGGACCTGTCTACAAACCAAGGATTGCCTGTAGAGGTGAACAGATCACTCATTGATAGCAATTTCTAAACCTTTTGATGCCGTAATTGACCAGGGCCTGCAAATGATATGTTGGAATAAAGATAAGAAGTTTTGAGAAATTAAAAAACGGTTATATTGTGTAAAACATTGATCAATGCTTGGTATTAACAAATCTTGTTGGCAGTATTACTACAACCGTGGTTCATATTCACCTCTTTTTAATAATGATTTTCCTGATAAAAGAGCAGTTTGGTTATTGGAAAAATTAGTCAATAATATAGAATGGCAGACGAGCGCAAGGCCAAAGTGTCTGGAACAGTTAAGGCTGAACACATTACTAAGGTCTTTTAAAAGCAAATAAATTTTATGCAAAACATTGAAGAGTTGATAAAAGTTAGTTTAGAGCAGAGCCGTTACTACGGGGATATGGGTTGCTGTTGGAGCTGTGACATCCCCTTAGAAACATTCCATTGTAAAAGTGCTTCGTCAGAAATTTTCAGATTTGTCGGTAAATAAAAGAGTGTTCACCAACTTTGTCGGCAAATGGGATCTGAGCACCCCAACCCCTTTAGCGACGGCCTTCAGTTTAGAGATTTCTATTGACGAGTAAACTGACTGTCCCAAAAGCATGACTGATGAATAGCCAAATATTATGCAAATAATATTTGTTTCACTTTGTGATTTGAAATATTAAGGAAACCTGGGGTGAATTACTTTAGTATCATTCCTCTTCACCTTTTCTGTATAAAGCAAGAATGTTTTATAGCCCAAAATGCAGTAAGTTTTAAGACAGAAACTGTTTAGGATCAGAAGGTTGAAGTTTCAGCCTGTTCTGCACGTTACTCCTTCATAGATTCAGTTGTTCTTCCAGGAATGTGATGAAAGAGGACTGGGGGCATGTGATTTGGAGAGCTTTTCTTTTCCCAATCAGGCAAGGCTCCCCCCCCCACTTTTCGCAAAAAAATGCCAAATATCAAGTAATAAACTCCCTGTAAAGCCCCCTTTTATACGGTTTTAGCCCCCCGCTTTTTTTAGACCCCCCACTTTTCTTAACACTCCGCGGTGCCTGACAATAGGGTACTGAATAATAGTAGGAAGCGACAGATACGTTGCTAGTCTCTCAGCCGCTGTTAGGCTGTAGCCCCCACCCCCTAACCCAACTACGTAATGTGCCCCCATTTTTCTAGAGCCCCCTACTCTTAAATATGCTCCATCGACCTCTCTAGCAATGACACATACTTCTGAAACGTTAAGGTACCCAATTACATCATGTCGGTGCCAAGACAAATTATTCGTTCTCTTCTTTGGCCCGAAGTGCTACTTTATCAAACCAAATTTTAGATCTTTTAAGATATCTTGATATTTGACAAATGAAATCCAAAATAAGGTATTTTTAAAGCAACAAAAGTAAATCCTCTCTTAAGTAAACTTCATGTCATTCGATACCTAAAATTACAAGTGGAAAACGCCTCTGAATTTAGCTGGCATCGTCGGCCCGAGGAAAGAAAATCTTTAGATTTCGTTGCAGTAGACAGCACTAAGACTGGGTACGAGTGGACCATCTGTCTTGCCTTAAGATATTCTGGGAAACAAAATCTTCAGCAGAAAATGCGAGTAAAGGAAGGTATAACTCGCATATTTTCATACCTGGCAACACAAGTAAACAGTGGTTTCATCAATAAACACTTCCAGCAAAATTTGGCAAAATATTTTCGACGTTAGCAAATCTAAAAGACAATTATTCATTATAAAAGTATGGAATGATGGCAGAAAAGAGTACGGAACAAAAGTAACTATTTTCTTTTGTCAAAAGAAAGACGTTGTCAAAGAGAACGTATAAATGACCCGCGTTGTTGCCAGAGCATATGATTTTCGGATGTGTCTGACCAATATCTTCTAATTTCTCCCAATTATATTCTGATTGGCTCACATAATCAAAATCTAGTCCTTAAAACACAAATTAAATTTCAATAACTGGCTAGTGTCAAACAAGAATAAGGAAAATTACTGTTCGAATTTCCGACATTTTCTCAGACACTCACTTCTGTCATGATTGAAGTTTTTGTCGGTGCCATGTTTGTCGCTCGCTTTGTGCCATCCAGATGATCTAGAATTAGAGAGTGACCACCCGCACCTTCACAAGAACTTTGAGACAATGGCTTCGATACTTTGAATTCTCAAGTTAATGAAGAAAAAGCGATAATAAGCAAACAGAGTCGGGACTTGCACAATGAACAGTTGAGCAACTCAGAAGTCTCTGATACTTTTGAGTCCACACATTGCATCATTGTTACGTACAAAAGAATCTTTCTGGAAACGATTTCAAAACTTCCCTGTGCAAATTTTCTTTGCTCTTTGAATTTAGGGATGTCGATCAATAAAGATACTGTTATTTCTTGTCTTTGAGACATTCACCTCTAGCCTCAACCAATAATTATAAGTAGAAATAGGATAATTACAAACCTTGGCAGAAGTGGCGAGACTTCGCACCCCCACTCCCCCATCGCTTTATGTCGATATCTTTGCTACTTGATACATATGCAAAAACTTGGACGGGGGAGGGGGGGGGTAAGGGGTTTTATTATTTATTCACACCAGCCGCTGTGTGCTTGGAAGTTTGATTCAACAACTATATCTGCCTTTAGTATGGTAAAGCAAATTTATCTCTCATTGCATCGCTCTCTAGGAAGGCAAAGACAACAATATTTGAACAATTTTTGGCGGTACAGAACATGAAAATGGCTTTGAAAAAAGCAAACATTTTATAACATAGTGGCTAAAAGCTTTTTCGTCTGACACTGCTCAGAGCATAAAACGTCAGAATAAGGGTCCGAAAGAACACGATGAAAAATATATACCAATCAGTGCCGCGTGCCTAAAGAAAAATTACCACTGGAGTCCAAGAGAGAAAACGAACTTCTTCTGTCTACACAATGGCGGCTTCCTCGTTTTTATGTAGATAGATTCCAAAACTGCAAGATGGAAGGACGACCGGGCTCTGCCAATTATCCGAAACATATCGTCATTATAGAGTTTTGCACAATCTGGGTATCTAAAAGATGTTGACCGATGGCAGAATCACTTGTTTTAACAGAGACCTACAAGATCAAGGCTGATCTCTTTGATGTTTGCTTTATTTCAAAGCCATTTACAACAATATTTAATAGAAAAGATTCCACTTCTTCAAAAGATGACTCCGTTCACCCTAGAGAAGTAATAAACGATATGGAAACCTCTAACGGTAGACAAAGGTCTAAAAGGGTTTTAGAGAGTGACAATTGGTTCGCCTTCATGCGGCTTAACATCATCTCTTACTTTCGTATCATTGAAGCATTAACTTTTCAAGCATCTTCGAAAGCTAAAAATATAGCATCAGACATCTATAAAAAGAGAGGCGTTTATGTTCCCGTAAAGGAAATAATCTTTATTTGTTAACGCGAGTTAGAAAGGATTTTCTAGATCGGATTTATCAAGATTTATTGATTAAGAATTAGATAATACCCTTATCAATTAAATCTTTCACTTTTGGATAATCTGGACAAATTTGATAATAATGGGCGGATTTAGATATACTTGCGGCGGTGCTCGGTTTGGAAAGGATCGAGCTTGCAACTTTCTTGCAATTAAATCGTCCCCGTGGCCAATGTGGAAGAGCAGTTTCAAGAAGTAATCAATCGCAGTGAAGCTCCTTCATACATTATCATTTTCACTATCCCCGCAGTTTGAATCAGTAACTCGACTCAATTAAAAACTCACAGCGTGTATTGCCAGGGTTTTAATGCATACCGCATTACTTCAAGTGAAAAGCAGGAGGAAATAAAAGTGAAAATAGTTCGCCCTTCTGAACAGTTGCAGCATTTCGTCTTCAGGTTTCCGTACCAGGTACATAACTTGAAGGACGAAAATGGATCCATGTGTGTTGAGAGCCATACACAGTTTTATACAGGCTATGTACAGAAACGTGGAATAAGGAGGTTGAGAGGCACCATCATCCCAGGTTTAAACTAGTGCTTTTTCAGAAGTAAGAGGAGAAAGTACCAATTTTAGGATTATTGTCAAAACTAGTGACAAAGATAGGTGTCTCTCTAAAATTTGTGGCTCCAATTTATCAATACCTTCTACATTTCTGGCTATGAAGCGAGTTCATAACACAAAAAATAGCATAGCCCACACTGTAGAACTTGTTATCCGCGCACTGCACGACCGTTTTTCGATTTCCTCTCTCTTTGCTATGGTTTTCCAGTGAACGCTTGCTCTCCTCTTTGGCGGGAAAGAGCTCAAAGAAGATCACGTGAACAAAATATACAACTTTGATTGGTTTTGTCTGTTTTTCAACTTCACCTGTCCTTCTACTTCGCTAACTGTACGAATTTTGTTCACGTTTTGATAAATATCAGTTCAGTTCACATAATTCAGTTTTGATAAATATCAAACATTTTTTGTCTCAAAGAACATCGCGAAAAGTAAAAATATTTCGACTTTGACCCCGCCAACTACAGATGTTGGTCGTAAAAGACAAAAAATTTCGTCTGTTGTGACGAAAATCTGCTGTGTGCGCAAAGCTTATCAAAGGTTGGGTATAAGATATCTGGACATAATTACTAGGAAACTTTCAAATATGTACTAAAAAGATGAATAATAAAATGCTAATAAAGGATGAGATGAGTCGATGCATACAGGTTTCATTTTTTGACATTGTGATGCGTCATCGGAAATATTTCTTGTTGTGCTTGGGCATATTCTTCGCAACATCTTCCAGTTACGTATAAAGGTACACAACGAGTAGGATCGGAAGCTTTGTTTTAAATTGTAATATTTTTAGAGCTGTCAAAAAATTTAAAAACTGACTGCATTAGCAATAGTTGGATATGAATAGTCTGTTAACTACACCAGACCAAAATGAATTGTTACGGAAATGGTGCTGCTAACAGAAAATCTGGAAAGATAAAAATCTTTGGCAATCTTTCGATTTGATTCTGAGTTTTAACTTTTTTATATGGACCAGTAAATCTAAGTTCAGGCTGACTGTTCTTAATCTTTTTCGAAAATCTGAGGCTGGATTGTTCTTAATTTGTTCTTAATCTAATAGGGTGTAAGCAGTGCGAGTGCTAGCTTTTTCACTCTAGGGTGGTGCAAGGCCTCATTTGCCAACAAAATGAGTGAGACAGCCTTTATTTGCTGACAAATTTGGATATTCACCGAAAAAGAACCGACACATCGCTAAAATCCTCGATTTTGAGAAAAAACGTTGTTCAAAATTGCATTTTGCTTAAGCTCAGCCTCAGCTTGTTCTTAATTTGTTCTTAACTTTTGACCAATTTTGAGGCTCGTGTTCTTATAAAATTGTTCTTATAAAAAAGTGTAATCGATTCATTACTTCCTTTCATCAGCGGTGTCTAGAATCATACGTCAAGAGCTACCCCTCAAACATTGGTGTAGTGCTATCAAAATAACAAGGGGGGCTCTTGCCAAAATGCTGCAAAAAACAATAGCAAAAGTAGGACTTTGCCAATTTTTGGCATTAACAAGGAGGCTTAGCCCCCCTGAGCCCCCTGGCAATACACCTCTGCCCTCAAATCCCAGAGACCTTACATTGCACTAAGTAATAGACTATTTTCCTCTTCTCTATATAAAAAAGGGCTTGCCTCCCCAAGTCTTTTCGCAAAGGCTAAGTACTTTTCAGGAATCCCTTAACACTGAACCCTTTCCTCAAATGCAATATGGAAAGCTATTTTCTCGCATGGCTCAGTACCTTTTTGTCGACAAAGCAATGATACTCTCCGGTCGTTTTAGCTGTGCAATGTTGTCATTGTTGTATCCAGGGGCGTCCCCAAAGGGGGGGGTTGGAGGGGTGCGGTACCCCCCCAAACACTTTGAGCGTCGGCACATTAAGGATTTTTGCCGGGCAAAAGAAGCAATTTTTGTACTCTTCATGTAACCTTATTGCAACAATTGCAACGTATAAAAATTTCTGTAGTAGTTAAACTTTAAAGTGTGGCACTAAAGTATGAAATTTGAAACAGAAACGCATAAAAGCAGCATATAACATTATTTATTTTTGACCACGCCTTTAAAGAGTGAGACGCGCCCTGTTTGTCGGCAAAAATTATTTCTTTACCCCTCGGAAAAAATTTTTTTGGCTTCGCCCCTGGTCATATCTTAAATTGAAGTTCATTACTCAAAAACACTATCTGTGTCAACTTGTGTAGCTTGTTTTCTCCCCGAATCCAATATTGGCAAAAAATCCAACTACAGTAAGGCCCATTTTCAATAAAAATGCTGTCGATTGGATACTCCAATAGTGAATAGATTTATGGAGAGAAACAACCCAATATGTTTCAGGTAGCGAACTTAAAAGAACTCTCTCCAACTAATAATCCCTTTCTCCCCTTTCTATCTAACGCTAAAGGGTATACAGAGAAAGAGTAGATATTTCGAGGGTTGGACGCAAATGGTAGATACCGTAAATCGATTTTCCATAACATGAAAATATAAACACGATTTTCCAAAGGATCGGAGATGATCCATTTTCCAAAAGTAGATTGTCAGCATTTGTTCTACAATGCCTGCCAAAAGTACTTGGAACACCCACCAATTTACGCTGCATTTGATATCTTTCATTCCTTTCATGAAAAAAATTTGCTACTTCCGCCCCCTTCCCCCTCAAACAATGTTGATGATTTAGAGAAATATCATAAAAGAAGCGCAAAAGAAAGTGCTTCCTAAAATCCTAGTCCGTTTGATAGTAAACCAACATTGTTCCGTGGGGGAGAGGGGGATGATTGGTTTTGACCTTGGAAATTGATGTCAGTGTTCCAAGACTTTTGGCAGGCATTGTAAGTGTTTGTCATTTTACACAAAAAATTTGAGCCCCTTGTAGTCCAACAAATTTTTTAGTGCCTCATAACACGTCGTTTGTCTCCAAAATCTTCAAAATATCTGCTATATGACATGCAACACACACCAACACGCCCATTCCGATGATGCATGCCTCGGCGATAAAAACAGGAAGCCATCTTGCCTCACAAACAAACGCGAAATTGCATTACGTTTTTCAAACATGCGACTAACCCAATTCATCTAACGAGTTTCCTTCTTGCACATCCGCATTTTAAGAAAGAGTTGGTCATCCTTCGTAATTAATTGGATAGGAAAGAAGCTTTTACTTTGAAGCGATTTTCTTTCCCTATCCACGAATTTATTTTTGCTATTGAATGGCCTGATGATAAGTTTGTAAGGAGAAGAAGAATCGCCTACTTTTAGGCACTAACCTCAGCCATACATTGAAGAACGGTGGGGTTTAGCCCATGTATAAAAAGATGCTTCTCTCGCAGAACAGTGGGATGCAGGGTATCGGTGAAACGGTGGATTGTAGACTGTAGAGTTGTGGGGGAGTGGAGCGAGAGTTATTGTTGCTGTTATCAGTGAGCGAAAGGGAAGAAGGAAGTGTGGAAGCGGAGAGATGGAGCATCGAGGATCGAAGTAGTGGAGTATCGCAAATGGGAGAAAACCGGATCATCATCTGCGTTTGTGTTAGTCCCTGCATGCTACATTACAAAGTCTTTCATTATTTCACCACGTTGAACTGTTTCTTAGTGTGCATGCATCATTAGATATAAATAAAAAAAAATATTTTTTTATACACAATGCAACCCTCCAGCTACTCTAATACAATCTTAATTAAGTATAAATACATTAGTTGAATTAAAAAAAATATATAATCACAATCTAAAATGCTGTTTTTCCAGGGGGTCGTGTTTAATATGACGAATATAAGCATACCTTAAGTTGTTTTTGAAGCGACAAATAGTGGGGAGTTCTCTAATATCAATTGGAACGTTGTTTCCAACTTTAAAAACAGTTAAAACGTTTCCATACGCTCTGTATTTATTCTAGTAATATTCAGCAATATTCTCTACAGTACCTCATTGCAGAGTTTGATTGCGGGGATCTTTGCTGAAACTTACCCCAAAGGCTTTCTTGGCTTAACTTCTTTATAATCTTATATGCCATAAAGTGGGACCTTTACGAACAGACATGATACCACTGAACAATGGATAGATATTTTTGTCACAAATGGTCAAACCGGCCTTAAAGGAACCTATACAAAACGGACACCTCTACATTATACTGATCCGGACGGTGTCCGTTATATAGAGACTACTGTTGCTAGCTCAGATGCGGCGATAGAGACCAGGGCCAAATCTCCAACAATGCCATTTAACCAAAAAACTGCCTGCATACAAGGACGTTGAAAGCATTTTGGAAGCCAGAGTTGGAAGCCAGAGTTGGCGGGACAAACAAAGTGCAATGTCTCAGAAAAAGAGACACTTTTTACGAGCACGAGGAAAGAGTCCCTGCATGCAAATATATACGTGTCTGAAGAAAGAGTAACGTGTATGTAGGTTAACGGTTGGGTAATTTTCATATGAGTTACCCCGAACCACAAAAGAAGTTCTTAAACTGACGGATACAATAACAAACAACCATCGAAGGAAGTGGCGACATTCTCAATCTCCATGGAAATGACCGCTGTGGTCTTGAAAAGCTGGCATTAGGTATATTGGCATCGGATACTATGGTTGAGGCAATTTAATCCACTTTTGCTTAACGGTTTCCCATTTTCAAGATAAGTTATGCAAGCATTGTACATGCACCTCATGTTCTAATAAAGTGTTCTATTTAGGATAAAGAATGAAGAGACAGAAAAGACAGCGAAGAAGTAGCTGTGCAAACGCACTGTCCATTCTTTCATACAGGATCTCGAGCATCTTAAGTTGCTTGACTTGCTCTCGCCCAGCCTTGCCTAATCATATCTTCTTTTTTACAAAGATCCTTCAGCCCAAAATCTTTATATAATAAAACATAATAGAGTTATCCTTTCAAACAAACTTAACCATGAATTTTGCTAAAATTGAAAGAGATTGGGCTCTCATTCTAGGAAGAAAAAGAAGTAACTTGTGATTTACAATTGAACAACGATTCAAAATAGATGTTTATTCGCAATTAACGCCTCGCATGAGTTCTGACCTTTTTTCCGAGGGAAAATTCACTCTTGCAAGTGGCGTACAGGGTTTTCCACCAAAACAAACTCTACTGAAATTCTCATAAAACAATGAAATTTCCAACAAAAGTGAGATTTCCTTATAGTGATTTGTCCCTCGATATCCTCCTCGCTGAATGAGGACGTACTGCGAGCAAACAAAGTCATTCTTCAACTAATTTTGAGCAAGAACTGATATTTCTTCTCGGGGAACCAAGAGGTAGCCAAAATTATTTTTCCTGCACTTCTGTTTCAAAGAAATATTTTACAAACGCAAATATCGAGATATTAAATCTTTCAACTGTTGTAGAATAGGTAGAAGAAAGAGTTGAAGCGGATAGGAAATAATACCTTCATAACCATTTATTTTTAGAGGGATCTGAAAAAGGGTACTGATGGGGTGCATTTCTTGAAGCAATACCTAAATCGAATTATCCATGCAAAATGTGGGAGCAAAATAGTGAAGAGCAACAGTATCGAATGCATTTTCGATAGTGTACAGAATCGCCAGAGCCAAATCTACTATTGAATTGTGAATACAAAGATGGAAAAGAATTGGTTTAAGGACCGAGCCTTGGGAAGCAGTAAAGAAGACATAAAATGGCAGACTCAACACAAGCCAAAACCACTGAAACACGGCCTACTTTGCCAAAAACCTGACAAAAATATGGAAAGATAAATCCGTTAATCCATTTTACTCAATTGATTCAGGAAGATCATGGATAAGAAAAAATTGTTATGTAATTGTACATTTTTTTACGAGAGTCATATAGATTGTCAGTTAAAAATATGGAGTTTGGATGGTAAGAAAAAGAGGATTTGATTTTGTATTCCTGTAATTTCAAAGGATGTTTGTTGATAAAATCGGATTTTACTCAAAAGGGAAATTCTTTGAACCATTATTGAACAACAGACACGCTTAACTTGTCTTTCTAATATTTAGCAGCTAAGTATTTTTAGAGACAATTTGTCAGCAGAGACTGGCTCGTTCAAAATATTGTTCAGAGACAAATTTCGTTCACAAACGTCAAAACTTATCAAAATATAGAACAAGGCGATGGGTCATTGTTTAAAGCGTGGAAACGAAATAGGGTCATTTAAGTAATAAAAATCACTTTCACCAAGGATTTCAGACAGTGCAATTAGGTAAAAATGGTTGGTAATCACTAAAGTGTGCTTATAATCTGCATATAATGCTTATCTTTGGCACGTGAGTGGTTTCGGTTACGTGCACTCATCTCTAGATACGAATGCAACAGTAGAAATGGTAATGCAAGATAAACAGGTTTGAATGGCCCATATAAAGGGAAATGTGACCAGAAATGAACGTTGTGGGAGTCGTGGTTTCCGAATAGTTTCTATAACTTGCTTGTACGCGTGTACTCCATATATTTAGCTTATGATTAGGTGCAATACTGCCCAGTTCGTTACATCAAATCAGAGATAGTTACAAATCAATTAGTGACAACGATTAGCAATTTTCGATTATGGATAGCATAGGTAATTTCCATAACTTGGTCACGTCATAAAGTCAATTTTATTATCACTTTCATGTAACCAACTCAGAGTCTATAATCTAACCCCTTATATATGTCTCTTCTAGGTTTTACTTATAGTCTACCGCTATTACTACAATTACTGTATATTTGCCGTTTTAGATTTTATCTTCAAAATAATGCAGACATCGTGTAACCATACAAATGAAAACAATACCTCCAAAAATCGACAGCCAGTGAGAAACCCCCGAACATTTTATTAAGAGGGTCTTTTAAATTGACCTTTTGGGGTTAAAGTCAAATGTTTATAATAAGCAAAAGATATAATCATGGCCTATTAGTCTCATAGATTAATGTCACAAAAAGTGATATTTCATGAATTACATTCACATTTAATGCTTTCAAATAACATTTAATGCTCTAAAAAGTCCAAACTTCTTAGCAAAGAAAAACTTTTGCCAAAAAGGTGCTCAAATATTTCACGTTAGGCTTATGGCATTTTATCTCTCAAATTCATGTCTATATTACATTCAAATTCATTACAATGATCGTATTACATTTATTCGCACAGAATTTTCTTCACTTTCAATTCTATCCAACTTCTGCGTGCCAATCCAGGTTGCAAATGTTGCATTGTTTTGCCAGTGCTTGAGAAAGCAAGTTACATGAAAACGACATCAAAGTCTACCATACATCAAACGTATTACAGTCTAAAGTATTCTCTCTCACACAACAATTATTTGTAACAATTAAAAAGTTAACTGTTACTTTCAGATTACAAATTGGATCTCTACGGTTTCAATGCCTACCATATCAAAGCAATTAAACAAATCTTAATTTAAACTGTCTTAGAGTGCTAATCCGGAAGATACTCATGTTACATGGACATTTTTCAAATTATCTGTCTTTCGACAAACTTAAAGCATAGATTTATATGCTATATCCAAAACGGTTTACTCTTATCCTTTTAGTGCAATCAATGAAGTGTGGAGTCTTTGACAGAAATACTATCGTCGAGTTGACACGAATGTGAACTTATAGCTTTACCACGTCGCAATAAAGTATTTTTAAAATTGAAATTTTAACTCAAGCAAAAATAAACCACGTATATAAAAAGATAACTGTCAGTCTTAAGTCATACTAACGAAAATTATCAACTATTTTAAGATACAGGTCGCTATTTTGTAAATGTTCGGAAGTGTTGTCGGCAAAAATTCAATTTAACTGACATGCATGTCTCAGCAAGCATTTATAGGAAACTCTACCAGTGGCACACTAGTAAGAAACTCTTTATCTGCTGTGATACGAAGGAGCGAAGATAGGGGCTGTGACACCACTCCTGGGGGGGGTCCCTTGAACCTATTTATAAAGGGGTCCATTCTGATAATTATGGGGTAAGAATTTTCCTTATGATATGATACACTCAGAGGCGTATCCAGAGCAAATTTGAAGGAGGGGCAGTTGGTAGTAGGGGCGCTAAAATATTTGCAAAAATTGGTGACGAGAGAACGCTGTATACAACAATTTCAGATCCATTTTCGAAATAAACAACATAACTTTGAGGTAATCCTTGAAGCAAATTAACTTATCGGTCTCAGAAACTTTTTCACTTGATTCTCATTTTTCAAAAGGGGCGCATAATTGCCAAAAAAGGGGCGCCAGACTTGCTTCAACTCGTTGAGGGAGGGGCAACTGCCCCTAGTTGCCTCCCTTGAATCCGCCACTGGATACACTTGGGTACCTGTTTCAACATAAAATTGGTTCAACTAACATATAAAAATATCAAAAATGGGAATAAAAGAACAGATGTGTTTAAACTGGTCATTTTAGGAAACAGTCGAAATTACTATGACTATTTGTCTTATATAGTTCATATTGAATATTTTAGATCTTATCAGCAATTTTTAGCTAATAATTTCGGGTGTAATAAATTTGGTTTTGTTATTTTTAGGTTATTTTTGATAATTATAGATAGACCTCCCCGTATTAAAAAGTTTGAGCATCTCCCCTTGAGTCACCATCAGTTAGTTGGAAAAAAAAGTTGGTCTGCAAAACCCAGCAAGTCAATAACAATTGGTAACAAATGGTAAGCAAATTTGTCTTCAGGGGAAAATATGTTTATAGCTATGATGCCGTCGATCAATATGTTAAAATGTTCTTCCTCGAATCGCAAGTAAATGATATACAATTACTGCAAAAAAGTCTTGGAACACTAATGTGAGTTTTCAAAGGCAAATTCAGCAATCCCATTCTCTCCTAAGAACAATGTTGATTTACAATAGAAAAAATAATGGGGTTATGTAGTGGCTTGTTTGATATTTTTCGATACTTCCAACATTGTTTTGAAGGGATAGAGGGACGGAAGTAGTAGTATTTGGGAAACAAATGAAAAATAGAAAAGCACAGAGCAAATTATTGCGCGTTCCAAATAATTTTGGCAGTGATTGTACCTTAAAGTGATAGGAGACTCAAAGATGGACCGTCGCCATGGTGGGATGTAGAGAGAGGTGTGAAACCAGCTTGAAAAATTTCCGTTCCAAAAAGAGGAAATATTTGCCATGTGGAGGTGCTTCGTTGGCAAATTTTCAGACATCTCGGTAAAATATAGGATGGTTCACCCACTTTACCCGCAAACGGGATCTGAATAGAGTTCCATGCACGCCTTCTCATTACCTACGATAACTATTAAAACTACGATCATTCTCAAAATTGGAGACATAGACATAAGATATCGCAAAATTGATTATTTTTGATCAAATAACTACGAAATTAAGAATGTAGTGGAAACATGCTGTGGTCTAATATATTTGTTTTTGATAACAGCCTTTTCTTTTTTCAATGGGCACATTTGCTTCTGTCTACACTGAAGAACAGAAACAAAACGAATTTAGGGAATTCCATTTCTGAACAACCAAAATGTTACATTCAACATAAGCAACCTGTGATTTGTTAAAGAAAATCAAGATTAATAAAGCTTATAGGTCTTATCTTGCGTAAACATTTTTACTTATCAGTTTGTTAAGACTCGTTCACTCATAGCCGCCATGACTAAACAGCCTCAAATTCACGTAATTCTAGCTTTAGTGGCAAGGTAGAAATTGGTTTAAAAGCCCAATTGCTATCATATACCGATTATTTGTCGCAAATTTGAATACTGATGTCATTTAATCATAAGAAAAATCCCTAAGTCTTTGTCCAAAGATTTCCGAATTAGAAGGATAAAATGCAATTTGCCAGAATTCCGCAAATTTTCACCATCCGTTTTTATATTGCCTATTAAGAAGGTTATTTCTGGTCTGGGTTCTTTAAATAACACAAGCAAAGCTTGCAGAGCAAACATCCTTAATTTTGCTCTTTAGCAATTCTCAAGCAAAAACTGGCTATCTTTTTTGACTGACAACTCTAGTGAAGTCAAGTCAGATGATTATGAATTCTCTTTGTTTAATGTTCCACATAGTTTGACAGTTAAGAGCACTTGAATTTCGATAATTGAATTGAATTATGAGGGATATTACATTGCTGCAAATTTTACGTTGATTTGACGTCATTGTCAATTTCGCATGAGCCTACCATTGCAGTAATGTCACGAATTCATCAGTCGGAACTTTGATCACAAAAAATATACACAATAAACGCAAGCCATAAAATGTGACCTTTAAATGTCACTGGACTGACTCGTCTTCTCTCGTGGCGCTTACTTCCACCCATTTTCAGCATAACGAGATCTATCTAAATCTATATAACGACTCACATGGAAGCCATGAAACACGACAGAGAAAGAGTCGACATTCGGAAATCAGGTCCTCGTGCTGCCTTTTTTGCCACCGGGTCACGTTTCGGTGCAGAGAGATCTTTTTGAGAAGGAAGGTACTGGCAGATTTGTGTGCCACTGTCACTCATGAACAGTGAGTTATTCAAATGGCATTTCGTCCTTGTCATTTATCAAATGATTACAAGAAGCGGAAAGGATTCGGCAAATCCTCGTTACATTCTAATCCAAACTAAGGATTATCGATTGATCGCATCTCCAAATGATAAACGCGATATTCTTCACTCTCCTCCTTCGTCATCCGATTATCGAATGCCATCCCACTACGTGGGTAGCCGAACAAGCATGGCACTTATAACCAAGTAGGCACTTATGTGTTAGTTGGACCAATAAATATAAAAAAGGTATGCTTTTAAATCATGTACCGAAAAGTATCAGATCACAAAGAAAATACTTACCCATCACTAACGGATGTAACTTTGAAATATAGACGCTACAGACAGACGCAGCTTTGCAAGATAGACGCCCCCCTGTATATAAAAATTTCAAGTGACCCCTCTGGGGAAAAAATACTTAAATATGAAATAAAGATCACTTGAAATATCCAAATAGCACGAATTGTATGCTGGAAAATTGGGCGAAGGGAAGGAGGTCAGTTCAAAGTTGGAGCAAAATGCAGAATCGTTCCAATAGCTCCATAAAATTTTGTCATTTAGAAGAATTCGTTAAGACATAGAAATCTGAGCATGGTAAGAAAAGACCACCTCTCTCGATTAAATACTTTCTTTTCAGACAGTGACCTGCACATTTAACGCAATTTTATCAATAGCATGAATAAAGGATAGAAATAGTGTAGTTTATCAATAATGAATTTGAATGAACAGACCAAAACATTCCAGCGCTGGCACCCATGAAACATTTTACAAAGGAATTGTGAATTATAATATGCAATCAGGAGTAAAACTGAAAAAACCCAAACTAGAATCTTCAAAAATGCTAAACATTTCGGATGGTCGTTATTTTCCTTACTAGGCAAAATCATCTTTAAATATTTAGCAACAAAACTCTGATGTGAGGCTGAAGCGATATTACGCTGATGTGAGGCTGAAGCGATAATACGCTGATGTGAGGCTGAAGCCAAATTAAGCTGATGCGAGGCTGAGGCGATATTACGCTGATGTGAGGCTGAAGCGGTATTACGCAGATGTGAAGTTAACATTGCTTGAAAATATTTGCCAAAAAAAGAAGCTGTTTCTACTGACCAAATTATCATGCTTCAGAAAAACAAACCTTATATACATACAAATATAACTACAGTAGCCCCGGTTTCCTGACTAACCTTAAGGTTTAGTCTCTTGTTTCAGGTTTCAGTGACGGGGGCTTGAAAGGCTTCATTCGGTTGGTCTTCTCCTTTTTCTTTTTTTTGGAGGTTTGGAAACTGCGCCAACTATCCACACGCTCGTTTCTTCCTTCCTGTAAAAAGAGCAAGGCTGTTAAACCATTGCCATAATTTATAAAAATCTAGGTAAGATAAAAACATAAAATACAAGCAAAGATTCGAAAAAAATGGGCCAAACGCTATTTGCTGGAATATCAGGCATTACCCCAACTTTTCAGGTCGATATCCTTGATCTGGAAGGGAGAAGTAGGACATGTGTTTGTAAGAGGACACATGGGTCAGATCCCAGCCTAAAAGTTCCCCCTTTTTCTAAAATTCCACCCCAGAAATCGCTAACGTTTTAACGCAATTGAAGGGCTTCTCTTCTTTGCTAATTGAAAACCCTTTTTTTGAAAAAGATAGTGGGCTGAAGCGCAATTTTTATGCCTGTGCAGGCTTAAAAACCTGTTAAAATATTCGATAAATAAAAAACATGCTAAAAAATCAATTTATAAGTTGCTGATGATTGAGCCCTGAATGTGTTGCTGGTTCAAGAAACCCCGCCTTTGGAAGGATGCTTCCATAAATTACATGGCGGTCCTTATTTTCACATTTTTTTACATTCCTTAATACTGAACAAGCAATTGGAAATTCCACCCCCATCACAACCCAGACCGACATTTGACAGTTACAATAAATTTACCATTTATCTAAAAACACTTTCTAATCTTATGCCAAACTTTAAACAAGGCGCATGCGCATGGACATCAATCACTACTGCGCACGCTCTGTGACTGAAAGACGGGGGTCGGCTCATTTATTACAGTAATTTTTTATTCCTCTCGTAACTCTCCAGCAAGGAGATAGTGCGTTATCAGAGCGGCAAATGTAGCATAGGAAAGCATCTGTCAACGAATATTCACACAGGTTTTGGTGATAGGTCACTGAATGGGTATTTATTCAATACTTGAATAGGTCCGCTGATTAGAAAAAGGAACTAGATCATAAATATTTGCCTATGTTTCTGTTACAGCTTACGACGCTAAAAGCCAGGCATACTGGGTATGTCAATGAACAACATTATTTATTCATTCGACCTCGAGATTGTGTGGTTGACCGGCGACATCAGCCTCCGCTTCCACTGAGAGAGGGATTTTCAAAACTTATTACAACCAGTACGAACATTATTCAAAGAATTCGGGAACATGTTATTTTTGCAATAAATGAACCTTGCGGTCCTTGAAATTGCTTCTTATGTAAATAAATTAGTTCTTTTCCACTATTGTAGCAAATAATATCAAATAAATTACAGAATACAATACAATACAATACAATCCAATACAATATAATACAATACAATATAATACAATATCATACAATACAATACAATACAATAAAATACTGTGAAGTTATAAAATTTCAGTTATCATTACAAGCATAAACAATAAATATTCAACGCTGTAGAGCATGTTAAACACAATAGAGTTCTAAAGTGTGACGTCATCAAAAACCTATTTTTAGAATTTTTTAATTTTAACCACAAAGCGTAAAAGATCACAATGAAATACTTTGAAATACGCAAAATTGGCCAAATATGTCTAAAATTGGTTGAGATATTGCTAATGAAAAATTTGAAGTTTGCTAACGAATCACTGTTATTTTGGCTCTGTTCATAAAGTTATGAGCAGAGACCAAAATACAGAGGTTTGGTGAGGAGAGAACCAATAAACATGTGGCCAAAGCTCTGCCATTTCGTAATACACTTGCCTGATTTTGCAAATTTAGAGGTATTTCATGATGCTCTTTCAGGTTATGGGATCCAAATTAAAAAATTCTAAAAATAGATTTTTGTGACGTCATCACTTTAGAACTTTATAGCAACAAAGAAAATGAGAATTTTTTCTTGTTAACTAGAGGGAGGTTGAGTTATACACTTTTTGTAAAAAAATTTGTTTTCTATTAGAATATTAAGGCTCAAAATCGCTGAAATTTAAGAATAATTTAAGAATAATGCAAGGCTTAAGCTTCATCAAGAATTAAACTTTTTCTTCATTTGAGTTTTTTGGAAAGCAAAACAAATGCGAGCTTAACGCTATATGTTTTGAAATATCCGGCCTTGGAGCCATCAAAACTATAACGCGACTCAGTTATACCTTGTTTCGCTTGAAGGTACTTTAAGAATAATCTTAGGCTCGAAATAAAAAATCAAGAATATCGAAGCACAGAAAAAATAAGATATTCTTGTAAAAAATATGTATACTTGTAAAAGATGTGTGTATACTTATAGAAGCTTAAGCTGATGAAATTTCACAGTTTTTGAAAATGAGCTGAACTTGGGCAAAATCTTGAAAACGTGGATACAAAAAAGGATGTCACAAAGATGTCTGATGCTGCGTCACGCACTGGATGGAGACTTGTGTAAAACTTATGCGCACGAAGAATGTATGGCATGCTGAACATGTGACTCGCTCCTGAATAATCAAATTGCCGAAACTAAAGAAGGAAAGACGATCATCAGAAAGATTACGTTATGGGGCGAGCCGACAGGCACAAAACTAGCTAATATCATCAACACTTGCTCTCTCAAAGGGCCAAAAAGCGAGTGACAGAATTGATAAGTGTACCGAAAAAAGAAGAGTTTATTTTGATGAGCGGAAGGGTTGCGACTCCGTATGAAAAAGTACGGCAATTCACACTTTGACAGTTGGGTTAATTTTAGCAAGCCATTTGCAGGAATGGAACGGATAAATCAAAATGTAATGCCGGGGGTTATGTGCAAAGAAATGCCAGAATTTGATTTGTACTGTATGATGTTTGATCTTGGCGGTGATAGCTGAGGAACCAGAAAAGAACATGGTGTGATAGACACATATGGCATTCCTGAATATTTGCATTTATCACATTCAGTTTTATATTTTCGGTTCTCGTGATTGCCAAAACAAATTTTGTAGGTAAATATATTCTAAATAAAAATGGGAACCAAAATACTGTATTTTTCAAATAAATTCCAGTATAACGCTGTGAAAAAGTTGGGGAAATTTCACTTTGGCCTTGAAGATTTTCAATTCTGTGCTCCTCGTTAAAACAACGGAGAACAAGCAGTCGAGGAATACGAGCTAGAAGTGAGATTATGATTATGTTGTATCAGATTTCTTTAATCCAGCTTGGACAGCGTTGATTTCAGTTCATTAAAATTCATTTTGGATTTGACGATAGAGTAAAATAAATCCACTTTTTCTTAATAATTGAATAATTGAATTAAGATCCTCTCGTTCTAAAAACTTCAGTCAAGTAATCCTTCTTTTTGCGAATTAATGAAGAGACAAACCAATATCTCATCTAGTTTCCGTTTGTTCGCATCTTTCTCTTCTATTTACAATAAAATTACACGACAAAACGAAGTTCCATCTATCAAACCGTATTCAGCATGGATTTAACTTTATCACTTGCCTGCATAATCTAAATTTAATGGTATTAAACAAATCTCCCCATTTCATTTCATCTAGGTCAAACACATCTAGCCATTCATTCTATTGGCGTTTAAACAAACCAACGATTCATGGCATTCTTTACTTCATTCCTCAAAAGATATACATCGAAGACAAGGCTGTGTAATTGACTGGGAGAGGTGAGCTGTCATAGGCGAAAACTTTACATGTGTTTCATAAATTACTCTTTTTACTTACTAAATATCAAATTAAATTCAACTTGTGTAAAAAAGATACTTGGAACGTAATAGTTAAAGACCTCGCCCCAGGTCTCGGAAACCAGAGGGTCAAACCACGCGTGATTGTAAGCGAGCTTGTGAGGAGGTAGCCTGCGTGCAGACTTTACAAATAGCTCTAGGAAACTACAATTTGCTCTATTTGTAAAGTCTGCACGCAGGGAAATGAGGGTGGCGCACTTATTTTGGTGCAACATCCTTCAGATGGTTGGAAAATGACGGAAACGTCCATTTTTAAAATTCAGTGTTAAGCTTTAAAATAAAGAAGATAAGAAGATAGACCAAGTAATTTGTTTAATTATTCTTATAATGACTACTGATTTCTACATTTACCGAAAGACAAAAAAATAATGGGGGATATTGTACTCTCCATACCCCCCGGTAAACCTGTCCCTGTTTAGACCCATGGGGCTTCAATAAATTCTATTTCGTGTGTTACTGAACTGCACCATACTAATGGGCAATGGCGCCCAAAAAAAGAAGCCACGTAGGGTATAAGCCACCCATTCATTCACCAAGCAAAGTATTCATTCATTTAGACGCAAATGAATCGTACACTAGAAAAGGCTTTATTGTAAAAAAGGGCTTCTTTTGTCGCCTGAAAGCCCAAGATATCTTTGGAAATATCAAGCAATGGACCAAAGACACTTGCTGCACATCACATTAATTAGTTATCCAATTGGCTAGGCTTTTGATCCTGAGATAACTGTCTCATCATAAAGCATTGACAAGACGCCAGGAAAGATGTTCAGAGAGCTAGCCCGGTCTGAGAAATAGGAAATCCTCTCGACTTTATCATGTAATCAAACAGATTGCCATTGAAGATAGTGATCTATGGTTGTATAAATGGAATGAAATCGTGTTTATATTGATGATTATGTCTGTGTTTTCTGTCACTGAAAAAACCAATAGAGACAGAACCAAGGCCTTTGACAGGGCAGCGAACGAGATTAGGTTGGTATTCACCACCGTTTTCTCGATAAAAGCCCCTAGGTAAGAGAGTGGGTGTATGAGCCTGTCCAATGGGACAGAAAGACTAATTTGCGACTGTTTTGGCACACACCGACCACATCGAATTTTGACTCTAATACGATATCGATGGTCGTCGGTTTTAATAAGAAACAGATGCTATCACAAATATGGCTATTTGATGAGCAGTAATTTGACAGGTGTTGGCTACAAGAAGACAGAGCTTCCTTGAGCTTTCGCCCATCATCCATTATCTAGCCAGAGCTGTAGGTACCCGATAACCACTCAAAACACAGCTCTATCAAGAGAAATGTCACCGGTCCCTTAAGTGACAATAAAACAGAGAAATGGTTAATTCAATCCACTTTTGTAGATTCTGCAAAAACACTAATTAGTGCAAATACTCTTCATATGACGAACTTCCTTTTTTACACATACGGTTTCTTTATTTTACGTTGTAAAGGATGCATCTGAACAAGAGGTACAAGGATACAATAAGAGAAGAGTATGGGGGGGGGGGGGGGTATACGTTGCCTTAAGGCAGCGAATGATTTCTTTGGTGAACTCAACTTTCTAAATGCTTCCTTTTCCTTGGTTGATACAAGACGCCTGCATACACACCACTGAATTTGCTGTTTAAGGTTAAGGAGCGCAAAACACGAGTGGATGAGGTATAAAATTGGTAAGAAAAAAATTGCCTTTTTCACGAGAGAGTGCGAATAGTTAGCAATGCAAGAACGAGTCGACTACATGACCATCGATGACTCGATTCCAGATTAATTTCACAACGGATCGACTTCAAATCCGTAATTGGAAAAATTTCACAATTCTTGCTTGTGTTTCTGTTGTTTTAAATGCAAAGCCAAAAAGTGTCGTAATATGAGATAGCAAGGCCTTTCTATTGTCCTGAAATCCCTGCTCATCTTACATTCAATTTCACAAGAATCCATTTTTAAGGCAGGCAAAAATAGGCTCGATAAGGCAAAAAATTCATTGTCTGCCATCTTTCTGACTAGGTACTCGATGCTAGTCTCACTGATAGAGCTGTTACTTGAAGTCACTCCACTTCGAACCCCTTTGACAAACATGTCCCACATAGCATAATAAAACAGCGAAAACGTATATAGAATATACTACAGGCACACGTGCGATGGAAAATTCTTCACAAAGCAATTATCCCTTCATCAATATTTTGTTTTTACTGACATCCAGAACCTAAAAAAGGGCTACAAAACAAACATTGATAGCTACAGTTTTCTGAAACCATCGGGGAGAAACTGTTACAGAACATTCTTGTCTTTACGCAGATGATTCTAACTTGACTTCACTTGACTTAACCAAAGAAGATATTTACAACTTGATAATAACTCCTGTAATCCAAAAGAGAACCGCGTTACCACGGCTATTTTACAAAGCTATAAAACGATTTTTTCCTTGACATATATCTCTATCGAGTGCCTTCATGACACAAATTTGTTTTCACAGTTATCTGTTGAGGGATTCCATTTAACGGCCCCGTTTTGTAACTGCTTGGAGCGAAACCAAATATCTCTGATATACGACAGAGGATTAAAATCTAGTCATGCGAAAATCCATTGAGTTGTAACCAGCCCATTGCAGCTCTATTGTCAGCTAAGCTTTTGATTCTTGCAAAGAACCAAAGGGAAACAGTAATCGACGTTGTCTCTAAAGCTAACGATGACCCACTACGTAAAGTATAGAGGCGCGAAATATTTGACCATTAGATGCTAAATGGCTGAAAATTTAACAAAAAGCTATCGTTGTGCTAAAGAAACACTTGTGCCGTGCTAGATATCTATGGACGTGATATCTTTATTTTTAACGCAGCTTTACATACAATTTACCTCAAGTATCACATTTATACGGATCATGTTGCTAACACAACTTAGGTTTCATCAGTGTTGTTCTGATGAAGAAGATGAGAGAAAATCAGCTGGATTAAGCTGGATTAAAGTAAGAGTTTCAGCAACATGTAGAAAGGCATATTTGAATAAATTTTGGGGTTATGAAATTTAAAAGTGGCTTTGAAAAAAGCTGCTGTAAAATGCTGCTTTCTTCAAAGCCATTTTCAAAGGTACATTTGGCAGCCCTTGAGCCTGCCGGGTTCTATAGTGCAGTGTAAATTTACACTTGAAAAATAAAGAAAGAACTACAAAGTCTGTTTCACTGCTCTTTGTCGTCTCACAATCACAACCGTATGGTTATTGGGATTTTCAGACCATGGTTTGGAATGTTGAGATAATAAAAAGAATGAATTCTTCTTTTAGCGTCAGATTCACACTTACTCTACCTTCGCTCCTCTGTCACAAAAGGCGCCGGGCCCCAAAGTTACCGGGACGTCCAACACGACTTCAAAGCCACACAAATTGCGCTGAATACCCGTGCAACAAATTGGTGACCAGTGTGGGTTGTACGAAAGTTTGTTTCTATATTTATGCTTTTGAAGATATTTTACCAGGGAATTTCCAAGTGTCACGATTGTGATGATTATGATTTGACATTCCAGTACGTGACAACAGTGATATGGCGTCTATCTTTTTTGATGATTGGGACTATTGATATCGAACACCCTGATAACAAAGAAAATTACCACAGAACATCCATATTTATGTGCAATTATTGAAATGACATACAAGATAGTTTACAATCTCTGTCGCTTATACATCTCGATGGTCTTAAAAGAGAATTCAACTGCTTGGGTGCTTTTTCAAATTATATCGACAGCATCAAAGCTGAAATTCGATCAAGACAAACCCAAACCAAGTCACATTTATTTTTTTTTTAATTTGGTCTATGCGTTTTTCTTTATTACCAGATGTGATAGCTCTAAACTTAGATGAATCTGCAATCATTTCATCTTAATCTAAGCAACCAAGGAAGCAGTGCCAGTGTTTGTGATGTCACTATCAAAATTACACAAAGACCAAGGATTTCAACGATACAGCTTCGAAAAACATTCAAAGAATAGTATTCGATTACCAGCGACAGTGGCGGAAATTATGGGGGTTTGGGGGGCTCGTCGGAAAATTCGGGCTTTTATTGGATAATTGACAACCTTTTAACGTGTCGAAATTACTCCAAGAAATCGTTCTGAAAAAAAAATTTTAAGCTTATCTAAGAAGCGTAATTGCCAAATTTTCTGCTCGCTTCGATCGCAGGTGATCTGCATTTTCCCTTTTTACCCCAGGGGCCTCTATAACCTGTATGTGCCCTGTTTGCAAAATGTGAACATAGCATAGCAGATAAAGCATTACTAAATAAATAATCAAACAAAAATTATATGACCAAAATCAAAATTGCTTGTGAATTGTATAATTAATTTCAATTTCGTAAAGATTAGCCGAAATTTCCATCGCATTCTTCTGAATAAAAGTTATTTTCAAACATTTCCCACTGATAAAAACAAGATAAATGCATGAAATGAACGTACGACTTGTCAAAAATGTTATCGGTCTACCTCTTAAATCATCAATTGTCTTAGATGAGATATCGATATTGATATAAAAAATCATTAATGGATTGTTCTTTTTGCTACTTAATTATAGTGTGGTCAGGAAAAGGGTCCCGTCAAAAATCACCTTTTTTTATCAAATGTGCAATTTCTTTAAAATGCGCCATGATCAAAGATGTCAGCTTGTCGGAAAATTTTAGGCCAAATGAAAGCCTGAATTTCCGCCACTGCCCAGCGACAACCGCTGCCCCTTTCCTAGAATTATATATACTTGCGTAGAATAGGATGTCATAGCTATAAAATAGAAAAATAACAGAACAACGGTTTTAATTTTTTTAAAGGATTGAAGTGCTCGAGGACATATGATTGGAGAAAACGGTATTTCCGTGTGGAGCGCTGAAAAGAAGAGGCAAGTTTGAAAAGTTAGAATGATTTAAGATTAAGATTTTGGACAAAAAGAAAGGCTCATCTAGATGATGAGATATTTAGCATTTTGCCAAACCCTGATTAGACTTCGTAATGTGTTTTTTATTTCATCTTGCAAACGTCATTGCATTCATATCGTGAAAGTGGGATGCCAGATTTAGAATGTGGAGCAGATTTCTAATAATGGTTCAAAGCAGGGCGACAACCTCAAAGATTCTAATCGTATAAACCAGGCCATCAAAAAATTCCGTAGCTTTAAGCAGTCGATGACAGAAGAAATGGCAAAGGAAGGAAAGAATGTCTTGAATGGAAAAGAAAGTATTTGAAATCATCGGATATCGTTGGAAAAATTTCTCCTTTATGCAAGTGAAACTGTAAAATATAAACAGCCTTATTCCTTTTGTAGTGATTTCTAGAGAACATAAATTGGAAATTGAAAGAGGTGTACATTCAAAAATATTATAAATAGAATGTATTATACTGAAAAATCTGGGGAAGGTCATTTTTTATCTGTGTTGGTGTCCAAGGAATTTTAAGAAGATTTTCATCACAGCGACAGATAGACAACTTATTTACATTAACAATAAGATTATCGACAGTGGCCCGCGTAATTATTGCATTCGGACTAATAAATTCTGGAAAGCGTAATAATATTTTTAATAACGGTGAAAATTTTCAATAACCGGAGCAAGAATGATAAGATTGCATATCTTTATGAAAACAGTTAAACAATCAGTTATCTTTTAGTCAACTTGGCCCATTAAAATACATTTCACTGGGAAACCCTTCTAACATCCTCTTCCTCGGTGAGATGAAGTACTTTACAAATATTCAAGAAAAAAATCTCAGAATTTACATCGTTTAATTGTGTTGTAACCATTGCAAGGAATACGTATGCAACATCGGTTATATTTCATTTACATTATATTTAGCGTTGGTAATTTGAATTAGTTGGTTTTAATAAGCTTGAGTATGCATAGATAGAAATTGTACCAACATTAAATAAAGAAAGAAAAAACTTTGGAAATATATACCGACTACCATGGTTTTCAATAATTATTGAAGTAGCAGGCTCACATTTATAAGTTTACATATACAAGTTTACTAAAGATTGTACAGTCTTACTAAAGTAAGGGTAAAAGAAGACGGCGAAGGTTTGGTAAGAAAGCGGTGGACTTTTGCCGGTTGCCGGTATCATATGCGTTTCGGTAACCTTATGCATTTTGGTCCGGTAACACAAACGCATGACAATTTTGATTATGCAAAAACGTACCCATGCACTTAAACAATAGGGTACCAAAAAGAATGGTGGAACTTAGCATGCAAAACGGTCCGGGTACACTAACGCATGGCAATTTTGGTTATGCAAAAACCTACCAAAGCATTTAAACAATAGGGTACCACAACGAATAGTGGAATTTAGCATGCGAACCAGTCGAATGTTCTGGTTCATATTGTTCAGAATGTAAAGAACAATTGAACTATTTTTATAAAAGGGATGCAAGTAAGAAGCCGTGCTGTGATTTCCATTGTTAAGTTTATGCAAAAAAGTACAACATTAATGGTGACTCCAAACTTTGCGCGGTTGACAAATGTGAAATTTAACCTCTAAAAAACGAGTTAATTTTTTAAATGAATTAACTTTTTAAATATGCTAACCAGTAGAAACAACAACTGCTAGATGCAGCAAAACACAAACCCTGACTTATACTGAAACCAATTATAACATTATTCAAAAGCAGTCAGGATAGAAAGAGACAAGGTTGCGAAATTGCTTTGGAATACCGTATTGCTGAAGTTCTACGGGTTTTGCACAGGAATAGCAATTTGAAAGCACAAGACAGGAATCGGATGAAAAAGGAAGAATGCATTGTTGCTTTATTTGAGCTCTGAAGAAGAACTCTCATTGACAAATTGCAGAAGTTTTGACATAGTGTGAAATTTTCAATTGTTTACAAAAAACTTAATATCCCAGTTGCAGAGGGACGGAAAAATGCCAAAACCTACAAGAATTCACTTAGAGGATTATTCGAAAAAGGATTCACAGATAAGAGTTTTGACAGGTTGACAGGCAAAAGTATTTAGCAATGAGATAAAGAGCACTGACCTAAACTTAAAATGATCTAAAGGGACCATGAGAGTCTGTTGCGAAATGGAGAGTAAAAATTGGAACAAAATAATTTCTAAAAGTCATGTTAAACTTGCCAATGCCTTTTAAATGTTTGTAACAGAATGCCTCCCCCAGAGTATCAAACAAACATTAATCAGGCAACAAATAATACTATTAAATGCTATATTTTGTATTTTATAATTTTGATATAAAACAACAAATTCCCAATTTTTGTTATCGTATTTTCCATATAATGTAAACAGAGCGCAAAGAAGCCATAAAAAGGCCGCAAAGCGAATTAGATAATCAACTATGAAATGCAATATGCAAGAGATGAAAAGGCCACGGAAACAAACAAGATTCTAAACGCAGCGAAACAGGCCCGAAAATTTAAACAAAGAACACTTCAAATACCGAAAAAGTAACGAGCAACGACAAAAGCAACTATTCCTTGATGATATTTCGCTCTGGCATACAGGGCTTCCTCGGGGCTCCTTGATTCCATGTTTTCATAACTGGCAATAGCAAAGACTAAGGATCTTAACAACTAGCTGCAAAGCACATTGCACCTTCTATTCTGTTAGTCCTGCCGCACTTGGCTCGTGATCGTTAAAAGAATAAAACGTGATAAAAAACAAACTCACATCCCATTGCTTCTGCCATTCCTTTTTGGCTTTCACTTCTTCTTCCTCGGCGATTTCTGCTTCTCTTTCCCTTTTCCTAATCAACAAAATAAAATTATCATTGAAAATAAACTCAATAGAAACGATATATACTAAATAGATAGGGTAATGTTTTTCAGCTCCTAAACTTCTTATCGGGTCTGGACGGGTCTGAACAGCAGGAAAAAGGGTTTTTTATACTCGAAAGAGGGTCCAGGGATGGGGAAGGGGGGTGCAATTTGTGATGATACAGTTCCGTTTTCTCTTCAAATCTATTGATCTAGATTATCGTGAAAATCCTCCTCTCTTTGCGAAACAAAATTTTTCAATAATTATTAGTAAACATTATCACTCTAAAGTTTTAACTGATTAACTGAAAAGCAGAATAACTGAGATGCTATGCGAAAAAGCAAAATAAAAGAAGATCAAAAATTATCACCTTTCACTCTGTGTCCTCTCTTCGAGTTGCAACCTCCTAATTTCGTAATCAGCGAATAATTTTGCAGTTATTGCCCTCTTGAATTTGTAGTACTAAAAAACATAAACGAAAATCGAAAGCGTTACAGAAAGTGAGGATCAAAAAATATTTTGAAAGAAATAAACTGATATCAGGATGCTGTAGAAAACAGGAATCATGTCAAATTTTCCTGAGCTATTCATTCATATTCCCAAGAATAAAAAACTGACTTGGCGCGAGCTTGAAAAATAAGACGGTTTAAAAGACAATACGATATTGTATTATCGATGTGCTCCGGATATATCAAACCACATTACAAAAGAAAACAGATAAACTCGAGAGAGAAAATTATCAATAAAAGTTTAAAGATTTACGGGAAATATCAAATATAATTGTTATTTGTTTTCAAGAAAAGAATCAGTAAAAACATTTGCATGGCTCGAAAATTCCAAAAGCAATAATTTGATTTCAATTTTTCTAATTTTTTCCAATTTCAATTCCATAAAGGCTGTTTTATATCTCTCAAGCTTCATACGTAGGCAATTTAAGAAGCTGACAAAGCAAAGCTGTGCAAATATTGATCTATAAACAACAAACAGAAGAAAAAACCAGCACATTTCTTAGAATAAAGATCGCTAAGTATTTCTCGTTAATCTCAAATGGTAAATACGGGAAGTGTAGTCTAATCAGAAATTTGACAAAGTATAGCTTGATACGTTTGACTGAAAATATTGTTATTCTGAAAATAAATCTTACATAATATTCTGATTTTATGTGTTATGTTAAAATATACGTTGGTATTGCTGTTGGAAAAGGGTAAATTGTAAAATTGCTATGTAAAATTGTATTTAAAAGGGTTATTTTCCCACGATCGAAAATGAGCAAGTTGACTTATGTTTTGTCACGATTTCACCATAAAATGATTTATGGGTAAGGTCAATATTGCAATCAAAATGGCACAATTTTCTAAAGAAAATGTTCAACTCTGAAAGGGAAGAACAGTGGAAACTGGGGCAGGGATAATGCGAAAAAAGGTTCCTAGACCAACAAAATAATCAAAAAGTTTCTCAAAAAATTTCAAAAAGAAAGTAGAATCTGATGCAAAGAGCTCAAAGACTGCTTGCTGAATCTCAAAAACTTACAGAAGAATTGGTAAAAGAAATCTTAAAAAAGGGGAGATATCCCACGACAAAGAGGTCAACGAAAGGACGTTAAATGTCATGAGAAGATCGGATTATATGATATCTAAAAGAAAGAAAAACAGGGGATGTTTTGAAGAAAAGGGGCCCTAACAAGAGAGGTAAATTCACAGAAAATACCGAAAAGTAAAAAAGACAGCGAATCTCAAACTAAGAGAAATTGTTCTAAGAAAACCAAAGATTATAGTTTTTTAAATGTGCAAAGGAGTGTACATTACTTTTTCTGGGTCTGTGTCTTCTTCGATGCTATCAATATTAAGCTTTTTAGCCTCCTTGCGTTTTTCTCTTAGCTAAAAGAAAGGTTTATTTAAAAAAAGATACAAACGCTGAAAAGATACAAATGCTGCCATGAATAAGTTAAAGTAATTTGAGATCGTACAGTATACAGGTTAATCATGGACGAAAAATACTTCTTCCTTCAAGGGTCAGATTTAAACTGCTAAAAAGTTTCTTTGGCATCAATCTACACATGGCGTAAACAAAGAAGTTTTGTAAATAAAGGCAATGTCAACAAGGTCAGCAGTTATCCAACAATAAATATACAACAGTAAAACGTAACTCCACCGCATCTTTTTCAAAGAATAAAACAAATGTATAATACAACGCATTGAATTGAGCCAATAAGAATACTGTGACAGCTGTCAAAATAAAAATTCAAATATCCATTATATTTTGCTGCTTGCGCTTATTTTTTGATGATGTGAATCGAGTTTAAATTATATTTCATTCCTTTCATTAGCAAAATATTTCCCTCTATCTAGCAAGAATCTCGCCAGGCTGCCATGGGGAGGTTATATTAAACTCCAGTAAATATTGGAAATCAAATAATATGGAATGTTATGAGAAAATTACAGCTTTGAAGCAATTCTGTTTTTTTAAGAAAAGTTGTCAAAATTATTAAATTAACAGTTGGTTGGCGGGCAGTATCCAAGAACAAACACGATATCCAAAATTTCTAAAAATCAAATGTTCCAAACATTTCATTCATGACGCCCCCCCCTACCCTCCTCTAAACCAGTACATAAATTCCAGTTCTTAAAACGACTGCAAGATAAGTTATTGAAACACCTCTATTTTGGCTCATTCTGGCTTTAAAGAAGGAAAAATGATCAATTGACTCGCTTCGTTTGATCAGAACAGCAATGTAGGTTTATACCTGTTTTTCAACTGTGGCCTCAGCCTCTTCTATAACATGCTTAATTTTTTTAACTTGATCTCCGTCTTTGAGAGTTTTGTTGGCCTTGCTTAGAGCTAAAAAGATGAAAATATTTCAATGAAATCGTTAACTGCAGATCATTCAATAAACTCCCCGTAATATATAATCAAGTTAGCAATAAATTTATGAAATTATTTTCAAATTCATTCTAATTAAAGTAACTAAAAGCTTGAAACTTGCACTATGATAAATACAGAAAATTTCGTGGCCTTTTGCCCCTAAAAGCTATGATAGTGAGCCCCAGGATCAATCATAGCCATGTTCAACCAAGATATCTACATCTGTAGAACGCGTAGAACATTTTTTCAAAAATCCTTAACGTTCATATATAAAATCATTAACATAAGTAAATGACCTGGAAAAAGTTTCTTTTGACTCACCTTCGAATGCCTTTTGTGCTCTTTCACGATCTTCCAAATTCTTATCAGGATGAACCAATATTGACAACTAGAAACAGAAGATAAAATATATACATAAAACTCTTCATAAGATATCAAAATATAGTACAGAATGATTTTTAATCATTAGGCAAGTAAGCCTTCTTTTTACTAGGATTGTCTCAAAGTATACAAAAAAAGTGAACTAAAATTTAGTAGACACAGTTTTAAATTGTGCTCTTTTCGTATGAGGTTATCGATTGGTTGAAACAAGGAGCCAATCAAACGCGCCTTTTTCTATCATGTTACTTTCGATCCACTCCTAAATAAATATTTATATTTAGCTTGCGTACATTGTCTGATCAGATTTGATTTTTGAAAAAACGAAGAGCCAATTGATGCAATTACAATAAAATGAAAGCAGTGAACATCTTACCCTTTTGTAGGCTATTTTGATAACTTCTTCATTGGCATCAGTAGGGACCTGTAAAACCTGTTTGAAAAAAGAAGCATTGTCAAAGAAGAAAATATAATGCAAGCTAAACTGCAAAAAGTTGCTTCAATGGAAAATCTTTAAAAATATATTAAGGATATGTTTCAATGCTAAATGAAGCTTGAAAGTACAAATATTATTCGCCTCAAGAGAAGATTCAATATTACCAGAACAGTGAGACTAATAGAACGTAGTCTTATTATCGAAACTGCATATTTCTAATACTGTACCACGCCTAGAAGGAATAGCTGTAACTTGCAAGTGTTGAAACTGTGATAGTTTCTAACAAGATCCTGTATCCGTGATAATATTTACCGGCCCATCATTATAGGGGGCGGGTAGGGTGTGACAACCCCCTTGAAAACAAATCCATTGTGAAAAGAGGAGTTTTTGCCATCTAGGGGTGCTTAGTCGGCAAATTTTAAAAATTATCGGGAAACAAAGGAAGGCTCACCCACTTTGTCGGCAAATGGGACTTGACCCCCCCCCCTCTCCCTTTGAGCACAATAGCTAGCGATGGGCTGAATATTCAAGTATGTTTTTAGAGTCTAAATGACATTTTCTGGCAGGGATATCTAACATGCAGTGCCGTGTTTTCTCACCGTTGTGAATCTGGAGTCGAAGAGTCTCCGCTACTACTTTTTTCTATCAAAATTGTTTGCATAAATAGCATCTGAAAATACAAAATATTGAAAACGAAACGAACCTTAGGCATCACAAAATTTGAAGATGGCACGGAGAGGCGGACACATGGTGAGACTTTAAAGGACGACGATTGGTCAAAAACAAGGAGCCAATCAAACGTTCTTCTTACCTTTAATTATAACATGTCTTTTATGCTCCGAGGAATGTCGGAAGATATGTACTTAAGTATCCGCTCTATTTTCAAATATCAAAATACAGCTAGAACTACCATTTTTATTTCAAGTTGAACAACTGTTAAATATAGGTGAAATCTTTCAAATGTTTACTCTACCTCGTACGGATTCAGGTTTAGATATTTTGATCCAGATTTTGTAAGTCTTTCGATTTGCTTATCACTAGTCAGCTCTGAATCCCTTTTTTCTATTGCTTTAACCTACAAAAACAAAGAAGGTATATACATAGAGTTTTATGAAAGAAAAATGCATCAGATTTAAACACTGGAGCTGAAAATGTAGATGCAAAGCGAAAACAAACAATGCCCTCACCCAAACCCAACCTTTTTTCTATTCTTTGAGTAATGATTTTTATAGATTGAAAAAATGTTCGAAGGAAGAATGAGCGGCTCTGACAAATTGTTTTCAAAATTTTTCTGAATTTTTTACAAGAAGCCAAAATCAAATCGCTTGAGCTACAGTTTCATTCGTTGAAAGTCAAAAATGGTTCCACATGACTCTAATTTGCTTGCTCTTTGGTTGAGACAAAGCTTGGATAGCCTATGGCTCCTAGGACAACCACTGACACAAAGAAGAAGACATCTCTGTTCGTTTGAGACTTTGTTCTTTGCTGTCATGGCTTAATAACTAGGAGACAATGTTTTCATGTTTTCACATTTTGCAGAGAGGTTTTCCTGACCTAATGTTTGCAAATTTAAAGAGAAAATGTGCCACGAATCTAGTGCTTTTTTGGGACAAATTTACAAAGTCACGCATACAAAGTTGCTGCGCTGTAAAACGTGAATGCATCATGACAACACAGGCATGCACTTGTCTATTAAACTCTTGTCATTTGATCAGCAAATATACAGTCTTTTAAAACAGCAATAATCAAGTATTGGAATCATTTTCCTGTTTTCCTGATACGAAAGGTTTCTGCCTCGTATTAAAGAGAAAAGCTCTTTGATAAGCAGCAGTAATGAGAGGACCCAAAAGCATGCACTGTCTTTGTAGAGAGAAAAATATTAGTGGCAGGTGCAGCAAAATATGGAAAATCAAATTTCCTAATTATCATATGGAGAACTAAATGTATTAAAATGACATCATCAGAGCTGACACCAGCAGTGATTTAGAAAGGGTTTAAACTGTTTGGTGATAAAGAGATAAAGATAACATTGAAAGCATTAGGAACAGTAAAGTTTCCGAAAAACAAAGTCAGCGAAAACTTTTGGAAGAGTTTGCGAGAATTTCAGATATGAAAATTTTGGATAAACAGTTTTTTTATGATACAAAAATATACATTTTAGAACTTACTTTGATTACTCATTGGCAAAGGTGTATAAGACTAGCCAAACAAGATAGGGAAAAAAGCTAAGCAAGATAGCTAAACAAGAACCGAGATACCGGGGGACGGGGGCCACCCAAAAAAATCTTATGTTGCATAAGTAAAATATTTTGTTTTACTTTTATTTTGTAAAATATGGCTGTTGCTACACTGATTTATCAGGGCTGCCCCCACCCAAACAAGAAGGTGTATATCAGTCTTTGAAACTAAAAGCAACTAGGGAAGTTAGAAAAGATTGGGGGAAATTCAGAGCATCACAAAGTTTAAAGCAGATTTTGCAAATAATCTTTATAAAAAATGAGAGATCAGTAAAGCCGAGCAAAGTATCCATCCTTCTCCAAACCAGTTTCCTCCTGCTATGGAAACCTTCTCAGAAAGCAAAGAAATGGAGATGTGATTTTGGAGTTGTACTATCATTTTCTTTGTTTTTGTTGGATAACCAAAGAAGGATATTAAACAACTACTGAAAGTTTCAAGACGATATAGCAATAGATGCCAGAAAATCATTGTTACAAGTATAAAAAATGTTTGATTTTGAAAAACTGAGAAAATCTCAAAACAATGTTTGAGTTTGTAAAAAATGTCAATTATTCATTCATACAGGTCCAAGATCCACAAATAAGCCCCACTTTTTCTTTCTTCGTGTCCCATAGCCCCTTTTTGATAGCCCTCAGCTTCTTGCTTCTCAGCCTTCACTCTTCTGTTGGTTGCCATCTAGCGTTGGCAATTCTTTCTTTGTTTCCTTTTAACATCCCCATTGTAGTGTGGTAGCAAGGCACTATTCCCATGCACCCCTAAAACTCTGGAAACTGATGGTTTCCCATCACTTTATGTGGCTACTGCACTTACAGTACACAGTTCTAGAACCTTCTTTCCCTGGTATATTTCTTTAAGCATCTTTTCCACGCCAGATTGTTTACCGACTCATTCTGCGTTCCAGGTGTATGAGTGAAGACATTGGGAAAACCGACTACAATCAGCTAGCCAATCATATATTTGTTTGAGAGCATCAATAACTGCCTTGGGTAAGCATCTCTTGAGATTGTACTATTCTGTTTTATATGGTACACCCCTTTGCCATCCACATCAAGAATCCATGCCCTTGTGACACAAATGATGTTGTGGTGTTTTGTTTGAGGATACAAGATGGTAAAGATCTGCTGTGACATCATTGAAAATGCCAATCAAATAATTCTTATTTTTGCAGATGGCAAGGCTGTAATAACCATCTTGTCAGTCAACCTACCCCTTCCACCAATAGTCTTCCCATCAGCTAGTTTCTTTTATCTGTAGGCAGTTTTCAATTACTTTAGTCTAGTGCCTAGCCTCTTCTGCACATGGCCCACATACTACTTTTCAATAATGGTAGCCTCTGTACCATAGGGCTTTTGATTTGACAAAGTTTGATTTGTGGAGGAGTCACCATCACCTACAAAGGATATATATCTAAGGCCATGTTTTTCCTCTGATCTTTTAAACATCTCTTATACCTCAATCCAACTTTGTTTCACAAACCAAACCATGTTCCTCACCTGAAAATCCAGAAACTTGCCAGTTAATACTAAGACGGCAGATGCACCATCATTTAGGGGTTCATTATTACCTGGCTTCTGCCAAGAGCTGCCAAAGCTAACAGTAATGGGCTTTTCTTTTGCTATGACCTCTTCAGCTGCACTTTTCATACTTTTTTCTGCCTCGTTTATAGACATAGTCACAGAGAGCCAATCAATTTATTATAGTTACTCCTTTTCATTGGTTGCTGCATATTTACATGCATACAACTCCAATTTGGCACTTTGGCATATTTCCCTCCACTTTGGCAAAGTTACTGGAGAAAAATTCATGCTACAAATAGAGCATTGCATTTGAAATGCAGCAACATGTTTTTCTCCTCTTCCTCAGCGATTACTGAAACTCAGAGAAATTTGACATAATAATGCAATTTTCACATTGCTAAGAGCATTACTAAGGACATTTTGGCCAAGGTGCTAATTTTTGGACCCTTAAATTTCAGTGGCATTTAACTCCTTTCGTGAATTAAAACTGCTTGTTTGAAAGAGCATAGTTTAAACTATTTTTAGAAACTATTTCTTGGGGGTCTAGTATCTTGTGACATAGCATTTCTGCATCATAAGTGGAAGTTTAAAGATATTAACTGAACATAAGTATGATTACAATTTCCATCAATAAAGAACTTTATGCCCTAGGTACCTTTGTTGAATATTTTAGGATTCATCATCACTGTACTGTTCTTGAACATATTACAAGGCAATATCTGATTTAGATTCCAAGTTTTTAAAAAGTTATTTTAGATTTTTAGAGAAAATGGGACAAAGTGTTGTTGACAATAAACAAAATAATGCAGGATATCAGTCTTGATAAAGAGGAAAAAGTTATTCATGTGTATGTTAAAATCTTTGGATCCTAAGAAAGGCCTTTGGAGAACTTCTGACATTACAGCCTGGAAGGCTTTGTAGATATTCATTATTTTAACAGATTGCTTCATTGCTGATTTGAAAAATAGTAGAGACGCACAGGTTTTGTACAACACATATGCAAACAGTTTAGTGCAGATTGTGAGAACACAGTGAAAAAACTTTGAAAGATCAATTATTACTGCCCTAACAAAATGGCCTTGGTATAGCATAAGGTGCCAATCTTCAAGGCGGTCTACCAAAATACGCTTCATGCTGTACAAGCCTTCCTGTATGCAGCAAAAACAATATCATTGTAATGGATGTTGAAGAGCTCACATAGCCAGTAACAACATTTTCATCTTTGACAAGGAATATTAGGATGACTGTCAGGATTGAATGTGATGAAGAATCTGATGGTATACTGTCTAAAACTACCCCAACATGGTTTCTGATTCAGTTTCATAACTTAAACAAATACACTACAGTGAGCAGTAGAAGCGACATGGAACAAAATAAAAAAACACAATAGAGGGTTGAAGGATACTTATAAAAATGACAAAATTGTCCAAGAACGTTCAGAATTCTGGGTAATGAAATAAGAGAAATTTGATTTATTTTCACCTTCATCCCGTTTTCTACAGATTCATGTGGGCATAGATAATAATCTACAAAATGAAGTTCCAAAGAAGTATAAAAGCATGAATTTATCAAATATTACCTCTATCAAAAAGCTATCGAACTTGTCAGACCTTTCCTCCGAGCCATCCGAAGCCGCCATTTTCTCATGGAATATGACCTCGTTTGTGTCCCATGTAGAGTTGGAGGCTAGCGGTTTGGATCATACGTAACGATGTGCGCTTTATGGTTCTTAAAATTCACCTAACTTCTTCGTCTTCATTAATTTCTAAACACAAATTTCTTAAAAACCTCTTTGATATTACTGAATATCCGATAATGAAAATACTATGGTGCTGTAAATCTGTATGTAACAAATCTGCAACCATCTTTCGATCCAGCATCCGGGTTTTTTCGCTGAAAATCCGCTACGCATAATTGTTGAAATCCGACATCAGCAAAGATCACTAAATCCGAAAATAGTTTTAAAAACAGATTTTAGAACGGAGGATAGATGCTTGTAGGAAAAATAATGTAAATTTTCTCGTTTTGCATCTAGTATGGTGATAAACTGTAAAAATTTTCAGAGGAAGACTTCTAAGCAGAAATTTAAACAGCTAATAAATTGAAAATGAGTTATAAATTCAAAAAACCAGAACATTTGATACACTACACCAAAAACTGTCATATCAAACACACATTTAATGCAATTTCAATAAATTCTACATTAACAATAGTCAATTCGCAATCATTGTTAATGAGTTTTTGTTTTTATCTAGCACCGACCTTTTGTTAGCATCTACTTCTATAACGGACATCATGAATTTTTATCAAAATGGCCTAAGAATGAATAAACTGTTTCCTGTTATAAATTACTCGCAGGGATATCGGAACTGGGTGGGTACCGTGGACATGTGTCCCCTCAAATTTTAGGATAATGCCCTTTTTCTAGAAGTTTCCGCTTTAAAACTTTTGGAAAGTGTCCCATTTTCTGAGACATAGCACCGCTTGACCTGGACCCCTCAAAGTCCAACTGCAAAATGGATCCGATATCCCTGTTTGCTCGTCAAATTTTTAAAAACTTTCGTATTGCTATTAAATGAAGAAAAATTATCAAATGTTTAGCAAAGAATAACGCATAAATGTATTCAATTTTCTAACTTTCTGGACAGGGAAATATTGCAGATGTGCGAAAAATATATTCTGGCTATCATTATTTATATAACATGCGTTCAAAAGGTGTGAAATATATTATACTTTGTGTGAAGAAAAGAGCTACACATCCAGGTTCTTATTCATCTTTTCTTTTTTATTGCCATATTTTTTCAGTAACTATTTTACTTCTACTTATTGTCATCGTGTTGTAGTAGGTAAAGAGGACCGCTTTTGCCTATAAATAACATCATCAATATATCATCAAACAGTTGAAAAGCCATAAAGCTAATAACATACACAGAAGCTTTTTTCCTGCTTGAATTATCCGAATGGGTGGGAGAAATTTAGCCTTTTTGGTGGTGATGCAAATGAAATGAATGTTTCCGAGTTAGTATTTGAGCAGAGCGTAATACTTTCTTTACAAAGTTATCCTATTTTGACACAAACTTTTACCACAATGCCAAAATTATTTGGGACACCCACGTTATGTTTTTCTACTTTCGCTTCTTCTCACGAATAAAGCCACTTTCACCCCTCCCCCCTCTCTAGAACAATGTTGACAGTCTATAAATATATCATGCAGGCAACAAGAGGAGACTACTCTATAATCGCTTATCTTTTTTCTATAATGAACCAACACTTTTTTAAAAGGAGAGGAGGTTGGCTGAATTTGCCTTCAAAAACTGACGTTAGTGGTCAAAGACTTTTGACTTGGGTTGAATAGAAAGAATACCATCTATAATTTTTGCTACAAATACGAACGTATATCCTTTGAAAAAACTGCTCTCACCTTAATCTGTGAATTTGAAACGTAATATTTTAGGTCAGATACACATTAATGCCACTCGTTTGTTACAAATATTTCAAACAGCTTGTTATTAATTCAGTAGATTTAATCATCAAAATTGATAAGATTGTCAGTGGGTGGATTTTCAATCTTGTGATTTTTGTGATTTTCTTCGAGGCTGGGTATGCCAACAACCCCAGTGTTACCAGCTGTATTTGTACCTGGAATACTGAGCGACAAAGAAAATTTTACAGAAAAAATCCACCCAGTTAAAACGTGAAAACATTGTTCACTCAGCCTGTTTGGGTATAAAAAGAATTTAAAAATTTGATTAATACCCGACATGTAGGTTTTTAAGTAACAAGTAAATCCAAAGGGTTTTTATACAATAACAAAAGTCAAATTTTCAACAAAGTCAAAATTTCAATAAAAATTAAACTCGGCAGGATTGCAATTATTTTGAATGGATGTAAGCATTACTGTAATTCAAAGACTACAAGAAGCTTCAGAATGGAAAAAAAGTTTTTCCTTTACGTTTACGTTCCATTACGACTATGTTTTTCCAGGGATATAGTGCTAGGGGGCTCAGGGGGCTCAGGGGGCTTGGGTGGCTCGGGGGGGGGGCAGGGATTCACTTAAGGTTTTTTCGGACGAGTACGGCTAACCTGAATGTGACGACAAGTCCGTAATTTCGTTTATAATCCTACATAATATACTGGGAATTTTCATAGCCATCTAGCAAACTGCCTAACCGAAATTTTTAAAGTTTAAGTCATGAAAGTAAAGACCACTGATCATTTTAAGTCTTGGGGACATTCCAGTAAATGAGCGAAAGCAATGTTTCAGAAAGCGTGAAAAATGCACGGTCAGCAAAATTTTGACCTTCGAACTTTTCAAATCTGATAATTTTATCAAAAAGGTCTTGCAGAACTGAGTAAAAAAAACTAAACCATCATTGTTTCTTCGCGTAATTTCACGTGCTGAGTAGAATAAGGTGCTACTTCAACTTTAGAACATCACAAAAAGCTTTTTTTAGGCTTTGGTACTTGTTATTTTCAAACTATTTTTAGGCTGCTGTTGGGTATCGCAGTATAACCTGACAACTATGCACGTTGTTCAACTGAAACTTTGGTTTTTGAAGGACAGTTTGTATACATTCTTTTTTATAAGAACCAGTAAATTTAAATTCAGACTGACTGTTCTAATTTTTTCTCAAAAATCGGAGGCTGGATTGGTCTTGAATTACTCTTATATTAATAGGGTGCTATTTTTTCACTCTAGGTACGTGTTCAGGCCTCGTTTGCCAACTAAGTGTGTGAGGCAACCTTCATTTGGCAACACGGTTGAGTATTCGCCGAAAAAGCACCCAAACATGACAAAACTTTTCGTTATTGAGATAAAACGTTGTTCCAAATTGCATTTTGCAGAAGCTCAGTCTCAGTTTGCTTTATAATTCGTTCTTAAATTTTGACAAATTTTGAGGCTTGTGTTGTTATAAAATTGTTCTTATAAAAAGAAAAGAGTGTATTTGAGATTTTTCTTCCTTCGTTTTCGTTGTTTTTTGACCATTTCTGCAACAGTATGGATTATATCAGCGATCATAAACACGAAACATTGAGTGTTCGAGCTGCAGGAAAATCGAAGCACGCCATTAAAACCGAGGAGCACGTACTTTGGGCAACCAGGCACGTTGAATCAATGCTTGCCAGGGGGGGGGGGGGGCTATACAACCCTTGTTATTGCCGAAAAGTAGCCAATTTCTACTTTTGCTATTGTTTCTCGCAGCAATTTTCGCAAGATCTCCTCTCGGTACATTGATAGCACTATACCCCTGGTCTTTTCATATTCCTTTTAGATACGATTTTCTAAATAAACAGGTCATTTCACGGTAAAACGTTTCTCTACAGAGAAATTAGCACGTTTGTCTCTAGCACAAGCTGCTGAGAATCGTTTTCTTCGAAACTCGACCAATATAATGTCTCTATAAAATCACATTTAATAACAGAAAAGTGATTTTTTACAAAAAGATACAGGTGCCAGACGCCTTTAAATTCAAGAATATACATAATTGTCAGCGACCAACGGTTGGAAATAAAAAACATCTTGGGAAGTATTCTGTTAGCTACAATTACTGAGCATCTCATTGTGCAAATATGCAAATATGGAAACAGACATAAGGTTTTCCCATATCAATAGCATGATATTAGGCTATTTCTTGGAAACTTTCCAACACTCTAAAATTCAATCGTATAATTCTTTTATTACGCCTTCTGATAGTAATGAAAGATAAATTTAAGCGATATTGCGTTGAAGTATACTTGCGGTAATCCAATTTATACATCTGTTGCTGTTGGCTGAACACTTAATCATTGCTAAATATAAATATAAGTATTTGAAACCAAGGACACAAAATGAAGCCTTGAGTGACACCCGTTCAGTGCCACTTTTTATGCCGACTGGAGTCGACTAGTGAACCTCTACGCTTGGGTAGAAAAAATGTTTGCACCATGTTGATTTCCATGAGATCGATTAACAAGCCTGTCTGGTCAAAAATTCGATTTTGTACAAAAAAGCAGAAGCATTTGGGAGTAAATTGCAATTTGTTTGGGCTATGCGACATTTCTAAAGAAAGGGCAGCCACTCTCCATCTATTTTCTTGGCTCATGGTCTTTGGAATATTTTTTACATCCTGTCCACTGGTTTCTATAATGTCCCTTCAAATTATCGAAATTTGCAAACTACTGATACATTTTTCGTGCAATGTTGATATACGGCAAGTCAAGCAAATAGCCATTTGAAAAACAGTACCTCTCTGTGTCTCTTATGTCAATGTAGGATTTATTGATGGGTACAAAACATTGACAGTTGGGCGTGCACTATATCTAGAGAAGTTTTGGAATATTCAAGGGGTTTTCTTGAAGAAACATGACTAGTCCTTGACTGGACTGTTTTAGAAACCTTTCTTATTTGTTATTGTAGTATCTAAAGCTCTTACAAACCATTTTTGGACTTTGTTGATATATAAACACAATTCACATACCTTTCAAAATCTTCATTTTGATCTGTTGCATCAAAAAGCATGTTTTCTCCAGAATGTTCATTCTGAAAAATTACAGCAAAAAGTCTTTAAAAACGGAAAGGCAATTTTCTGTTGTGGAGGCAAAGGTAGGTGCGATGGTACTATATTTGACGCTCAGGGCGTAGATAGAATTATTGGTCTCTAAAGAAAGGCGTTAAAATAGAGAAAAGTGTTAGAAAGAGGAGGAGCCTATTTCACATAGATAAAGAAAACGCATGACACAAATGAAAGGGGCATCAAAAAAGGCAAAGGCTTCGAATTCGAATTTACTGTTCTCTTTCCTTTAACAAGGGTAGAAAAAAATTGACTATTTTCAAAATTTCCAGATATGTTCCAGGGTAAGAGTAAAGGCTTTTGATCTACCAGATCGCTCTAATTTTGCTTTGGTTCTCAAATAGCAGATATCTATTGGACAAATTCAGTTCTTGCACCGTCCATATCACAGGCAATAAATCTTACTTATTTTGCAAATCAAGATGTATTCCATGGTATTCTTTCACATTCAAAACAATTCTAAATGTAGAGTAAAAAACATCATCACGTCACCAATCTGTAATCCGAAAGATATATTCGCTCTTACAACATTAAAAGAGAAATTGAAATCTTACAAGAGGATAGGTCTTGTTAAACCTATGTTAGACCTTACTAATCTATTTTTCAAAGGTTTATCTTCTTTGGCAAAATGATATCTACAAGTTGAAGATTGCACGAAATACCGGAAACATAGCATACTTTTTAGCATCCGGTATTTCACAAATATAGCATCCGGTATTTCGCAAATATAGCATCCGGTATTTCGCAACCATAGGTAGCATGCTATATTTCCGGTATTTTTTGCAATCTACAAGTTACAATATTACCTTTAGACCAATGTTGGAATAGATGTATTTCATGGGGTCCCCTTGCGCTTCATCATCTGAACTGGAAAGATCATTGAAAACATTGATCTCTTTTTTTCTCGCGTCAGTCTCAGCATCCATACTGTTATCACTTCTGCGAGTCCGAACGTCGACATCATCAGTACTCTGCCCTACAGAAAGTACTTTGGCGCTGCCCAAATCAGAATATAGGTCTTCTGCCTCTCGGTCTAGCTCTTTATCGATGTCATCTCTTCTCTTAACAATCCCTTCCTGTGTAAAAGTGTAAGTACTAATGAGAGATTATGATACTAAAATGCCAAAAATTTTCATGAAGATGCGTAAAAACTGATAAAATGAATAACTAGCATTTGAAATTGGCTCTATGTGTCGTTTTTTATGATGATAAAATGTCTCTTACAGAGTGAAAATTTCGAGATTCAAAAGCCAATAACTAGAGAAAGTGCCAGGACCAAGTGCCAAAAACAGGCATACTTGTTTACCGATTTGGGAAGATTGGAAATTCCCAGTGGCATCAATTCAGGCTTTCATTTGGGAGGTGGGAAGGCCTACAATTTTCCGACAAGATAACATCATGGCCCATGTCTAGTTTTAAAGAAACTGCACATTTTGATAAAAATAGTTGACTCTTTGACGGGACTCTTTAGAAGTCTTTGCTAACCACCCCATAATTAAGTAGCAAGAAGACTAATCCATTTATGATTTTTGATATCAAGATCGATATCTCATCTTAGACAATTGATGATACAAGAGGTAGACTGATTACACCTTCGACAAGTCATACATTCTTTTTATGCATTTTATCTTGTTTTCATCAGCGAGAAATACGTTTGAAAATAACTTCTATTTGGAAGAATCCGATGGAAATTTTGGCTAATCTTTGCGGAATTGAAACATACAATTGACAAGCAGTTTTGATTTTGGTCATATATTGTTTGATTGATTATTTAGAACTGGCTAATATTTTATCAGCTATGCTGTTCAAATTTTGCAAAAAGGAACAGAGAGGTTATAGAGACCTATGAGGCAAAAAGGGGAAAATCAGATCACCTGCGAGCGAAGCGAGCAGAAAATCTGGCAATTACGCCCCTTAGATTAGCTTAGAATTCCCGTTAAACGGTTGTCAATTATCAGACGAAAGCCCGAATTTTCCAACGACATCGCCCAAGCCCCCCCCCCCTCCATACCGCCATAACTTCCTCATTGGAAATTCTCTTAGGGAACTGACTTACGCTACGTGTACAGTAATTCAAGCACTACTCAAGACACTAAAAATTCGATACTTGCACATATATCAATATATGCTAGGAACTGTTTTGATTTTGGGTAAGAATTACTGCATGCATTAAAAGGTTTGGGATTTTGGATCCAAGTACTACAAGAAAATGCTAAATGTGTCAATAAGGCCCTGTTTTATGGCTGCGCTATTGTCTCGAAAAACTTGATTGCTTAGTTAAGTTTGTCGAAAGTTCGACGTTCAACAAGGGCTTCAATTAAGCTAATGCTTCACAGCAAAAACTTTCTTCACAATCAACAGACAATTAAACAAAGTGTGGCGCGGTCTCAGTTTTCAAGAAATCTTGCATCTTATCAACAACAAAAAACGTTGATCTTGGGAGGAATAGCAAGTGTTTCATCTCATGATATCATATCTTCTTTACTTATCCAAACTTGTGCACTTCTTAGTCAAAGATCTTGTTATCCTTCATAAATTTGTAAAAGGTTGAAGCAAAACGAGAACTTTTTCAAGCAAATACATCACGATTTTACCTTTTTTGAATCTTCGATGAATTTCAAGGCTGTGGCTACAGCTTTGGTGACATCTTCGGTCTGCAGAAAAAAAACACTTGAAATTGGAGCTGTGTACAGGCCTGTCGCTAACTATTGTGCTCAAGAGGGGTTTCCAATTCCCTTTTTCCGACAAAGTAGGGAAGCCATCTTTTATTTGCCAACAAATTTGAAAATTTGCCGACCATGCACCCCTAAATAGCAAAAAACTCCTCGTTTTTGCAATGAAATTTTTTCAAGGGGGTGGTCACGTCCCACAGGCCCACCCCTAGTGATGAGCCTGATTGTGTAAGAGCACGGTGGATAAGTAGGACAGTAGCTACTATGAATATTGGGGGCATGAGCCCCCCAAACATAATGAAACTCCTTTGTATCCAATGAGCAATCCATTTTCTCCTATTGCTCTCGAACAATGGCGCCCCCAATAATTCTATACTTCCTAGGGCATTGATAAGTATAGACAGAAACCTAGTTGCGATTGATTAAACGAAATCTTCTTCAGATCATTACAAAGACAAGAAGCATATATAGCAATGCCCTTAAATAAACCCAAATTCCAGATATGAAATTTGAGACAATATCTCCCTATACATTTCGCAACACTCTTTTCATACTTTAAAATCTCAAGGTTCCTTTGAAATAAGTCTTTATTTGGAAGATCAACGGCCCTCTAGACCCCAAACACACGTGGCACAAGATCATTTGAAACTTACCACAGAGGTTTTGGGTGAAATATATGCGTGGCACACCGGGCTATCTTGCTTATCTTCAATGAAGGAGAAGACCTGTGGATACTGTGCGTCAATTTGCCACCGTGACACCCTATGCAAGACGAAAGATAAGTATTGTCAAAAAATTAGACTAGTGCAATACATTCAAATTGAATCTTGCAGAACATACCAAAAAATAATTTAAAACGACAATAGTTTCAAGATTTTATAAGCTAAAAGAGTACTTTATCTCTTCCCTGCACATGTGCATACAGCAAACGACCATAAAAATAGTCACATTGGTGGAAAAATATTTTAAGAATATAGGTGAGTAATAGGGAGTCAAAGACAGTTACGTATCTAAGACTTCAATTTCAGTAGCGAACACTTTCATTGGGAGGGGGCAAAGTGTGCTGATGTAAGTGTTAAATTTTACGAATACCTTGCCTTTGAAAAATTTAATACCTTGGCATGCTCATAAAAATGAAATATTTTGGCAAGGTAGTTGATATTGATATGATATATCAGAGCATCTTCTTGATTGTCTGTTCTTATGTAACCAGCAAATATGTTGCTTTGATTCGCAGTGAGAAAAACCTTCAATACATTGATCATTGTTGTATAGTTTATAATAAATGATGTTCCTGGGTTAATTGTCTAGCCCTTTAAGAGAAATGGCAAAATATTGATTTTGGCTTTGCTTTACCAAGAAAGGGATATAATACTGCTGCGTCAGCTAAAACGCAGAAGAGGAGGAAAAAGACAATGGGATTAGATAAATTTCAGACATTTCATTTGTGTATTAGGATGAAAATCTTGAAAAAACAATACCTTTGTAACTCTATTTCATACAGTAATTCCTGCATCAAAGAAAAGATATACATTGCATTATTTCATATAGCAATTTCTGCATAAAATTTATAAAATGAAATGAAGGCGTTACATATCCCGAAGCATTGATTTAGCTCCCTTTAAGACGGTGCATGTTTAAGGAAACTACAATATTGTTAACTCAAATTCCAAAAATTGCCTAATTATTGCACAACGTACCAGAAAATTAAGTCTTTTGTTTTTTACTGTTAGTGATAGTGCGAAGTATTATAAAGTGGAAGAGTAACAGATAGGACATTGATTATGTGACCACGCCCTTTTGCCTCATTTCAGCTCTTAAAAACAGGCTTGAAAACACATTACCTACAGTAGTGTGATGCTATCAAAATTACAAGGGGTTTCTTGAAAAAATGCTGCAAAAAATAATAGCAAAAGTAGAAATTTGCCAATTCTTTAAATTTGCGGCATCAACAAAGATGGTTAAGCCCCCTGACTACCTACCCTTCTTCGGTGCCATTTGATCATGTGGACCGTGGCAAAAATGGAATGAGGTAATTGCCCCCTGCCGCTCACACTCATACCTACAACCACTCACCTTTGTAGTCGCATCTTCTGCGCAGATTTTGTCTGTTGCCACGGTAAGGAGTGTTTTTGACAACTTCTTCTTGGATTCCATTCTGGCCTGCAAGTGATCACATGATTATGTTCACTTTTAGCAAAGTTCACTTTTATTCAAAGCGACTTCAAACACAAAGTTGTTCCCGTTAAAATGCATATATCAGGGTTGTAACACTGTGGAAACTGCAATGGGGCGCCCCCGCTAATAAATTCTATTATTCAAAAGACAATAAATAGAAGTTAACATTTGCCAGCATTAAGTACAAAATGGGAAGGACTTGAAACCCAGACATTTTAAATAAAAAAGCTCTCTTCATGTGTTTGAACTTTTGGACTTTCTCCAGCCGTAGAAGGCAAAATTTTCTCCAGCCGTGAATGGAATCAGAAAAACCCCCGTGTGGTGTTTAATACCCTCTGTCAGTTAGAGGCTGATTGTCTATGATGCAATCGAGGTTGAATACTTATGAGATTTGCAATGTCATCTCCAGTGTCCGTAAAAATCAACGAGAAAATCCAAACGATAGCAGAACAGTATCGATGCAAATTATTGCATTTAAATAATGAGTGCATTCAAAAAACTTGTTAACCAGCCGTATATGACATGTTCGAGAGCACCACAACAGCCTACAAGAACAAACCGTATCTAGAAAGGCCTAAACAAACCTTTTTTGCTTCCGTCAAAAGATTCCTGACCGCAGTTTCTGTCATGGTGGAATCACATTCCCCACGCAAGTCAATGCTTCCAAGTTGCTTGAATAAGACGACAGAAACAGCTTAAATATTTCTTCAACGATACTGTTTGTCTATGATTAATTTTGAATCCTCTCATAAGCAAAACAATTTAATAGAACAAGGAAAACACCAAAAACATTGCAGAACCTATGGAAATTTGATAAAAAACAAAACATGCCTCGAAAGTTTTTGTTTCAAATTTATCATTAATAATAAGTGTAATATTTATACAGGGTAAAACCTTATCAATGCCACGAGTATTGTTATCAATAAGGGCCCTGTTTGAAAGTAAAAATAACTCATAAAAATACAAAGTAAAAGCCAAAAATGTCTTTCAATATTTCTTCTTAAAAAAAATTCTCGTTAACATTGAGACAGTTTCCAAGTGAATCTGGAAGACTTTCATAGGCCTACTGCTGAACGAATAATGTATAAAGAATCTTGTACTATGAAAATAAAAATGTGCTGGTAAAGGTTGGCACTCAATAATAAAAAGGCTCACCTTGACACAAAATGTAACATCATCATCCAGGCTCTGAAAAAGCTTTTTACCTGAAAGTACAAAAATCAAAATAGCTTTTAAAAGGCGAATACAGCTTAAAAAAGTAAACAGTTTGAAATATATATACTAAAGGATTTCAAGTGACATTCCTCAGTGCATAAAACCTCAAAACATAAAGGAAGAATTTCTAGAATATAGACCGAAGGGATATTTTACAAAAGAATATGTTGATGATTATTTCATATGTTGATCGTCATATTTTCAGTCTTAATTTCACATTATTCTAGTTGTGCTGTGAATCGATTTCAAACATGCTTGGGTATTTCTACTTGCTTTCACATTATACCCAGGTGACATGAAAAATGGCCGAAGTTCCATCATGTTCGCAATAATCTTGAAACCCCGTGTATCAACTTAGAACCGTTCTGTTCTATACACTAAATGTGAGTACAGCTCTGTCTATACGGTACTAATCACTTTATGACAGACAGGTAAACAGTGATTTTCGTTACAGCTGCATTTAGTTAATTTTGTTAAGCTTAAACGGTGTTGTGGGCTTTAACGCAATTACTAGGTTATTCTTGCATTCATTTGATTGTCGCTCCAGGATAACATATTCACTCTTTCACAGTTGAGTCGAGTAGAAATTTTACATAAGCTATGTAAAAAGGATTATTCTTTAAGCAGACTTTTGTATCATTTCTAGCTTTAACTCTCAGCTTCAAAACCAAATAGCTTGAAATATTTGAATTGATCGATTCTATTTATTGTTTAAATTGTCAACAGAAATTCAAATCAAAAGTGACAAGTTTTTATACATTCAGAAGGCCCTTTCAAAATACACATGTGTCTTGCCATGAGATAAACTTTAGAATATTTGCATATGTACCTGCTATGAAAGATTCACGGTGAATTCATTGTTTAATTTCATTATAAAATGTGCTTTATCAGATCAGGATGGAAAATGGGCCAAAATCACGAATCAGGAGAAAAAATTTTCTCGCTTCACCTTTAAAAATTGGAAATGTTTCCGTTTCTGCGATAGATCTATGATCACCAAAGTTTGCTGGGAAGACCGGTTCAAAATTAGGATCGGCAAAATATTTCTTTGTTTTCTCGAAATACAATGATCAAATGTATCGACTTCTGGCAGGCCTACTTCATTGTCCTCAATGTTTTGTTAACTCGGAAATACAAGACATTAAAACTGTTAACCAATTTGTTTCCTGCATGATTTATCGAGTATTTTGTGCCAATAATCACCTTATATTTGTGCCAATAATCGCCTTGTTTGGTTATATTAAGTTTATCCATTTCATACTGAACTTTTGAAACCACGTATATTTGTGCCACTGAAAAAAATTCATAAGCACGTCCTCTTACTTAATACCAGAGTGCACATTCCTCAAAACTTACAAATATTACCTAACTCATTGAGAACATGCCAATTTCTTAACTTAGGGTCAAAATCTACTTTTTAATCTTCCCCTGAAATACGTTTTCCAGTCACAGCAACCTTTGCTGGATTAACTTGGACGGGCGATGATCAAATATAGCGGCGATCATCAAATATAAATTTATGTGAAATAATTCCCACAAAATCGACATTGTCTTTAATTCTATTCAAAGGATAAAATATCATTTTTAAAATAATAATGAGTTCTGTATCAAACCAACGAAAATTCTTCACAGTCAAACCAAATACAACCTATGAAGGTTATTCAAAAACGATGTTTTCTCATATGACAAACAAAACATCTTCTAAGTACAAAACGCATTTGCCAAGATGGCAAAAAAAATTAGTATGCAGATATAAAATCTTGGTAATATAGAGCAGATCTTACTCAATTTTAGTTCCTCCGACAATGACAAATAAAAGGAAGTGTTTACTTTTTCTGCATTAAAATAAAAATAACACGAACCTTCCTTTTTGCCAGTGATTCTATCAAGCTTTTTGCGAACAGCCCTTGGGCTCTTTTTAAGCGCAATAGCTGCACCTCTTAGCGAATCCATCTTGCCAAGACTAGGCCAGTTCGTCTGTAACAGGTTCCTTTCAAGCTGTAGGTATCGGAAATTTTCAAGTGTTTACACGGGATGAGTTGAACTAATAAACGGTCACCTGGTCTTACATCATCAACATAGATAAACAGCGTCTTTCGAGGTTGACAAAGTACGAGCTCTGGAAAAAATTTGGTGATCTTAACAGCATATGTTGAATAATTCGCGGATTAAATGTTGAGTTGTAATATAAATCGGATATATAGACCACAAGACAGAATATAATTTCCAGTAGGACATGTGCAGTGCAACTGATCGACACTGACTCGTGAACGCTTATGCTAGGCCTGGCGATCCAGTTTCAACCTGTCTTATATAGTCGTCAACTGCAGCAAGACGAGCAAACAATACATCCACATGTTGTTTACAGTCAAATTTATTTATCACAAACAAGAGATTTCATTAAGCCAGTTGACAACCAAAATTTAGTTTTCTCATTTGGCTAAGAGACGATTTGCTCATAAAAAATGCGAAGCTGCACCAATTTAATCAACTCATCACAAAAAATCACGAGGTTTGTTTACAGAAGATAAGAAATGAGGAGAATTGTGATTATTTGTGATGCAAATGACTTTGAGAGCAAAAGGCCAGTCGAGGATCTCCTAAGCGAAGTACCAAGAAATAAGGATATTATTAAAGGCCGAAGCAATTTAGAGAAATTAATATTTTGCAGAAAATAACATTTGCTTGTGCAACGGTGATATTTGAGCAAAACCAAACATTTATCGCTGAATTAGCAGTACACTTATTCTCTAAAACAGATCTCAACTTTAATTAAAGAAATTGAGAAAACGAACATACCTGCCAAGGGGTATAGTGGAAACCTGAAGCAGTTATTGGTTGCTAATTAGTCACTTACGTTCATTTTAAAAACGTACCGAAATCAGACTTTGTAGATTTTCAATTACACTGGCACAAACAATGGTATCTGGCATATTTTGTGGAAAATATTTCAGAGCTAGTTTTCTGCAGCTTAATCTCGTAGCAATTGTAAATTGTGCAAAAGCAAGTGCAGTTGAAACAATAACGAATAGGCCAAGTGGTTGGAGCGTTGGTCTGCAAAACTGCAGCTTATGGGTACTAGTCCTAATTTAACCAATGATTTGCCTTCTGTCAACCACAAAGGAAAAGGGTGTCACGTGGAAGCACTTGCAAGGTTTAAAGAAGTAAAGAAAGGAGCTGGTCTTTTCTTTGTCATACTGTTTGTCTAAAACTTTATCATTCTGTTGCGTTCTAACACGCACTTTTCCTTTGTACGCCGACTGAATCCGACACTCGCATTCACCTTAAACTTACTGTAAAATCCTACAAAATTATCTTTAAGCCGCTTCCTTGTCAAGCTTTGGTAAAATGCACCTCCTATCTTATTGCCATTGAGATATAAGCTTCGCGTTGTTATAGCTACAAACAAAATGTGAACAAAATTGCGAAAAAGTGAAGGGTAAACAGGAATGACCACCCATAAAAGGGTTTTCTGATGCTAATAATTTTTTTAAGATTGCTTGCTTGCACTCATTTGAAAAATTTAAATCCCAACAAAGCATGGTTTTACTTCAAGGCAGCAGGACTGTTCCAGCCACGTTCCTGAAACATTTTCGCAAATTTTCGAAATAGATGTGAAAGGACCTGCTCCCGATGGCAAAAGCAAAAATTCAAGAAGGATATGAATGGGAAGTTCAAACGAAACTACCTGAACTTTCGATTAAAGAAAGATACTTAAACATAAAATCTTCACAGTTTTTCAAAGCCTTCTAAAACTACAGTTGTGCATAAAGTCAATATTTCATTTTTTTCTGTGAAAATGTAACTAGGGTTAAGCGCATAAACACTTCGATTAAAGGTAACAACATTTATCAGAATTTAGCAAAAACGTTGATAAATTGGAGGGATAGTTAAATCCCTGAGTTGTCATTTTGTGACGTAAGCAAAGAAGTGTAGAAACTTTTTCTGACAAGAAAGTTCTTATCTTACAGTGGCCACCCGGCTTCTTTAAAAAAATTCCGGTTAATTCATTGCTCCTGTTGAAGTGACCGTTCCATTCACAGCACTTTCTTTTGCATGTCTGTTTTCCAAAATGCCCCGTGCTTCATTTTAATCTTTAACAGCAAAGGCCCGTATTAAGATCAGAAGTTTTTCAAATTTCCAACCCTACTATGATTAACACATATATAGACCATTAGGTTTCAGGGTACAAATATAATCCAGGTTCTAACTATAATAGAGACTCGGCATGGTTTTTGAAATAGCTCCGGACACTGCTATAAACACTCTGGACATAGACACTTGGAACATAAACAACATTTACTCAAAGCAACACTGATGTTGATCTCATACATTCTCTTGACGGACAGTATCAACTGGGTCAAAATCTATTTTCGCAAAAGCTAATTACACCTAAATTAGCTTTGGCTGTATTTTGAACTAAAACTCAGGACAACTGACATCCTGCCTTTTGTTTTTCTTTTCAGTTAGGCCTAGTGATTTCCAATTTACAGCCGATAATCTCTATTTCTGCCATGGATATAACTGTATAACGTAATTACCTTGCCAATCTAACCACCCTAACACCAAAGCTAATAAAGCAAACTTACTGTTTCATAGTGAGTGCTAGCAAATACTTCTTCTCATTACACTATCACACTTTATCAAGTTAAAAGAATTACATTGAACTTCGAGGAAAATTCCGACTTATCCGCGTTTCTAACCATTTTATTTTTACCTTAACAACAAATAAAGTCGGGCAGGAAATATTCATATACTCAAATTTTGTTAACTGCTCCCAAAGGAACATTCATTTTAGCCTTAAATTCGACGAGACAAATATATGAGCTCTATCAAAGAAGTTTTCATTTTATTACGTACTGTTTATAGATATGCAAGTCAGGTTATAGTCAATGTACGGACCAAAAATGCTTTCTAGGGCACTTTCAACTTTGTTGCAAACCATATAAGCGAGCCCCAATGAATGGTTTCAGGCGCATGTCACGTGTCGCTTGTTAACAAAATACTAATGTAGATCAGGGATGCATTAAGGGAACAGGGGGTCTGAGTCCCCCAATATCCTAGTGGGTCCCCAAATCAAAACGTTTGCAGATCGAGAAACAAATATTCATAGTGTATAAATTACAATGTGCAGATGTATTGAGTTTCAGAATGAGCACATGTTGCTTCTTAACCCTCTCTGCCATGACTGTGTTGGTTTACACATGATTGTACGTTACTTCTGACGTTATTTTTAATACAGTCATTTCTATATGTTTATAAAAATATTTTGGTTGTCGGCCGTAATGCTTTAACTGTACCGCGAAAAACATCATAGTTTATGCTGGCCATAATCCATGTATGTAACGTATGTAAACAGTTCCCAAAAAGCAAACAGTTCCCAAATATTATTCAGGCTTTTTCAACTGACAGTTCTCAGAATGTAAAACGTTGCGTATTTTTGATTGGCCTTTTTCGATCCACAACTGGGTATTTATTTTCCCTCGTATCTTTTCGGACCCTTATTCTGACGTTTTATACTCTGAAAAGTGCCAGACAAAAAGCTTCAAGAATGTATGTTATGACATGTTTGGTTTTTTCAAAGCCATTTACATATGTTAATGGATTATTGTCAGTAATACAGTAAAATAGAACACATAATATAAAAACATCATGAAAACCAACGATAACAACGATAAATGCTTTACTTTACAAAGAACATAGTATTATTCTCGCAGTTTCATCTTCAAGAAAGAGATTTATCTATATTATTCGTTGTTTTGTACCACCACCATTAATCCAGCAAATAAATGGAAATATTTGCTTTCAAAGTGCATGTAGATTTCTTTTATATACAAATACACATCATGCCTCCAGAAAAGGCCCCAGCACGGATCCTTGAGGGAAAACGAGGAGAAAATTGATTTGAGGGAGAAATGTATGACAAGAAAGAACTAAAAAAAATTTTATGTGTAATAAGAAAGAGAACAGGAAGGAAATGGGAAAGGGAGAAAAACGACTTTGCAGAGAAAGATATACAAATGTGGGGAGTTGGGTGAAAAGAAAAGGGAATGAGAAGAATGGTCCAAAAGAGGAAGAAGAGGAAGAAGAGGAAGAAGAAGAGCAAGAAAAAGAGCAAGAAGAGCAAGAAGAAGAGCATTAAGAGCAAAAACAACTACGAGAAGAACAGAATGTCAGAAAATAAGCAGCGAATAAGAAAGAAAAAAGGTAGAAGAAGACGAAGGAGGAAAGACAAAGGAGAAGAAGATAAGAAGAAAAGAAAAAAGAGCAAGAAGTAGAAGATGAATTAGAAGAAGAACAAAAAGAGGAAGAGCACGAAGCAGAAGGTAACGAAGTTGATATGATGGAAGTGGCAAACCTCAAGGCATTGACCAGCATGGCTCAAGGGGATTAAGAGGAACTGAGAGCAAGCATTGAAGCAGGCATCGTTAAAAAGAATGGCTGCACATTCGTTTACTGAAATCAAACAGACACTATGTAGCTAATAGGAAAAAATGATCACATGATTGGCGTCCTTTCGCCAATCAATGCTCTCTAGCACCGGAAGTAGATGAATAGTCCGAAAAAGATGAGAAGTAGACGGGTAAACATTTATTTGGGTTTTGTGTCCACACGTGACTTTGTTATTGTTAGACTCTTCAACCATGTGAGATTTTGGCGAGAGCTGATTGGTCAGATAAGTCAGAAAAGAGCCAATAGATGAGCTAATTTTTTTTGCCGTACAATCTATCGCTTTTCTTTTAAACGCTATTTCCTTTTAAATCATACGAAACATGTCATCCCTTTCCCCCCTACTCGAAATACGGAAGGAAGGCTTACAACGTGAAGGAGAGCTGGACTTCTTTTCACGACTTTTTTCACAATTTTTCACGACCTTATCATGCTTAACAACAATAATTTGGCTACGTGTCTACATTGACAAAGAGCCAGAATTGAGGCAGCGTTAGATAAAAATAATCTTAGAGTGAGCAGAAATTTTCGCCTCTTTTTGTGCTATTCCAAAAAATTAAAAAAGTCCAACAAAGTTTATTCCTTTCTAAATATTTTTCAAGATTCTAAATGAAGAGAATATCTTGTTTAAAGCAATGATATAATGTAATTAAATATGAAACTATTAAGCAAAAAATTTGAAGATAAGACCTTGAAATTAGATATATTGTGATGAATTGTTAAATATTATCTTTTACCTTTAAAACGATTCTCTATGGATTATTGCTTTCTATGAAAATGGACAAGAATCGCAAATAGAAGAAAACAAATAAGTAGAAATGCAATCTTAAGCCAAAATAGTCCACAAAATATGGCCGACTATTTTGAGGGAAGTTACGCCCATGCCACAACAGGTAGGTTGAACAATATATTCAGGGCCATTTAAAATAAGCATATGGCAAGAAAATGTGAACAATTTTTTTGCGGTACAGAATTTGAAAATGGCTTTGAAAAAAAGCAAACATTTTACAACATACTTAAAGTTTTTTCGTCTGACACTCCTCAGAGCATAAAACGTCAGAATAGGTTCCGAAAAAACACGAATGGCTCGCGGCACTGATTGGTCAACGGTCTTGTGAACTGGGTATATATTTTTCCGTCGTGTTTTTTCGGAACCTATTCTGACGTTTTATGCTCTGAGGAGTGTCAGACGAAAAAGGCAAGAAAATGCTAAAAAATCCACAAAAGTTTTATTGCTGATACAAGTTCTAAAGCGGCTTCGTAGCTTTGTCAAAACAGAAACATGTGGCCTATTTGAAAACTTAACAACCAACTTTGGGTATATTTCATTTTAGGTTTAGTTTAATATTTTTGAATTGGGTTTCAGGCTTGGTCGTCACAAGGTTATGCTAAGACTATCACTAGTTTCTTTTTCTTTTTTTCTTGTTTTATTAAAAAGGTATCTAGGCCAAGATGGCCTCTAACCTAATTACAACATAAAAATAACAATAAAAGTTAATAGAATTACCTCTACAACAACTTGTCAAACGTTAATATCAACTCAATTTTGAATAGTACAATTTTTTAATCACGAAAGCACGAAAAAATTAAATATACGCAATATCAAAAAGCTATTTTACAGCGAAAAATCTATATAATCAACTAATAATTAGAATCCGGGGTTTGAACATCTTGGGAATCAGTATTGTTCTACTGTTCTTTCAATCTTGTTTCAAAGCATTTGTATAGAAATGTGGCAACTAAATTGAGACATTTTAAGTCTTCTTGACTTAATATCTAGTTTCAAAAGGAACATTCACGTTCCATTGCGAAAATTGATGATTTCACCTTGATCCCGTATGCTCAGGCTGGGGGTAAAAAAGGTTATTGCGAAAAAAACGTTTGGTGTAGAAATGCCAAATAGATTCCTGCATTTATGCAGGGCAGAATGCTTACTTTGTACTGAAGTGTGTCATAAAATGTAAGCTTGAGGTCATTTTATATCCTACTGTGTAAGAAAGAACATATGCGTCAAAATTGGTCAAAAGCCAAGAGCAAATTAAAAACAAACTGTGGCTAAGCTGCTGCAAAATGTAATTTTGAATAATGTTTAATCTCAAAAGAAGAGAATTTTTAGCCATGTATAGATGATTTTTGATTAATTTTCAAATTAATCGACAAATCTGAAATCTCACTCATTTTGTTTGCAAACGAGGCCTGAAAATCTACCTAGAGCGAAAGAGTTAGCAACTACACTACTTACGCCTTATTAATTTAAGAACAATTTAAGAACAATCAAGTCTAAAATTTTCGATAAAAATCGAAAACATCCAGTCTGAGCTTGAATTTACTGGTTCTTATAAAAAGAGAATATACAGAATTTGAATTCACGACATATTCAGTGATAGCTTGAGAGTCAGGTGTTTTTAACATTGCTCTAAATTACACATAAGACCACTAAAGAACAGTTTTGCATGATAGTTTTAGTAGCATATATTTGATTAGCTTATAAAACCTGCTCTGTTTTGTAAACACGAGAGAAAAGTTCTTGAGGCTACGTATGCTCTTAGTTTTTTCTAACTTTTTGGCAGATCCGAGCCACGGTGTTCACACAAAGCGTGTTCTTGTACGAAATAGTGTAGTGTCTTTGTTAATATAAACCAATGGCTTTTAAAATTTTTTCTATAAAGGCTACTTGGATAATAAAAAATATTATAGAATTGCATGAACCCATGAAGTGCTTATATAGGTGGTTTGCACAAAATTGAAAAAGGTTTTCTGTTCGCATTCTAACCCTTTAAAAAGGGCTTTGTAAATAACGGAAATTTTCAAATTCCCAAAACAATCCCCCTTTCCCTTTGAGTATCGGCAATTGTCGAGAATCTGTGCTTCAGGGTTCTCCCAGCGTTTTCGTCAAACCCTTTTTCGATATCAATCGTCTGTCGAGAATGCGTTTCGTAATGCGAAACTCTCTACCCTTTGTCAACCCCCCTGCTCGCGTATCTCGTGCTACAAAAGCTTGCATTCAGCAGCTTGTTGCTCTGAAGTCTCCTGCAAAACTCAATCAAAGGATTTACCACTTGAGCTAGAAAGAACTAATGAAATACTGGTTTAAGAGCGGATGTAGAAGGTTTTGTTATTTAGTAAATCCAGTAGGTTGTGATTGTGAGATCGATGATTCGATGATAGCACCCCTTGCATGCTTGAAGCATATCGGATGTTGGGAGCCAATAACAAGAAAGCTGTGGAGTACAACTAAGACAAGACAGCCTTTGTCGAGTGCACTTGATTTCTACGTACCAACCTCAAGTGAATTTCAAATACAGAATCGGTCACATGGGTGACAACTTCCGATGGACCCAGGCTCTTTGACACAAAGGCACTTTCACAACCAGGCGAATGTTAGGTGACAATATTGGCTTTTCTTAGGAAGAACTTTACGTCTCAAGATTCTGCAGCGTTGCTAAAAAGGAAAAATAATTTGGAATTTGGTTCAATAGCATGCGATTGCAGATAATGTAGAAATTTGTCATATGGAAAATCAAAATGGCTTTTCGAGGAATACTTGCATTGATCTTCTTGAGCACAGGTATCAGCATTATATTACGTTTATATAATAGCCATGTGTTGATGAATGCTTGAATAGTTAATTTAATAGCTATGCGAGAAAAGTACTTCTCAGAAAGAAGTCTCTTAGTGGCACGCTTTGAACACGCAGAAAAACATTTATAGTAAACCTAAAAAGTTTTGCGAGTTTGAAAGCATTTAAGAGATGTTTTCTGATTCTTTTCCAAATTATTGACTATAAAAGATGCTTGGGTTCATTGAGTTTTTTTTATTTTTTCTGGAAAGGAGATTTGTGAGGAGATTATAGTAATAAAAAGTGAGGGTATGCTAAGAAGGAGAAGCGAGGAAAAGTAAATACGCATGACTTTGAGAGGCACGAGAAATGAAGGAGCCCCAAATATTTCAATCTGTTCCTCGTGCTCTTATGAATTTAATCTTGGCGACATCTTATGAAGATCCAGCAGGGGCGTGGTAATGGGGTAGACATGGGTCAGACATTTCCAGCCCACAGTCTTCAGGATATTTCAGAATATCTCAGGATTATGGCTGTGTTTTGGTCTAAATTTGACGAGGAAAGTAGAAATATGGATGTGCTTGGGTCTTGGCCTTTATCGACGCCCTCTAGATGTTGTTTCTCAAACATTTTCATGGTAAGGGCCCCCACTTCATGGCTGCGCTCTCATGTCCTCTCTTTTGAGGCTTGCATCATCCCTGCATTCCAATAGTTAAAAACATGTCAGTTGTTTGAAACATGATATAATTCGATGAAAGGACGGTAAAAAAGCGTCTGTCAGAATAAAATAGAGAAAACTTGCAGATGATAACGGTTACCCACACGGAAACGATACCTAACGACAGGAACTGACAGATTCCCGAAAAGTTACAAAACATGTTTTGATGTCTGTCTGATTAAAATGTATTAAAGAAGTCAAAGCACAAAAAACAAAGGAATAATCTATAGGTTTGAAAATTCAAATTTTCATAATCCAAACACAATTTTTTACTCATACAGAGTAGTTTTTCTTGTGTAACTTCGAATCACCTCAGGAAAATCTCGTTATTTTTAATGGGAATGTTTCCTGTTTAATCTAAAAGTCCCTGGAAATCCTTTTGTTTTGGTGGAAATCTCGCGAACTATTTGGAAGAGTGAACTGCCCCTGTTGTGAGAAAACTATAAGAAATATTGAACAAATCCCGCCTTTCTTAAAAGTCTGAACTATTCACAGTAATATTTGAACTTATCCTTGTGCTGTTTTGTAAACATGAATGTGTATTTGTTTTTGGCTCCAAACTGTTAGTTCCTTGGGTTTGTCAACTCGATTATTGCATAAATAAGTTTGCTTGCTCGATGTCTTCTCACGTTGGTGTTGAGTCGGGCAAATTAGATGCTAACTGAAATAGGGTTGACGAAAGGTGAGAAAAGAAGCTCGTGTGTTATGCAATTTCTAGAAAACCTATCATAAAACTACTAGTTTTAGGTTTAGGTCAGTGGGGTGATCATTTTTGCTGTAGTATAACTATGTTGTATATATCAAAGATAATTAACCATCTCCCTGTACATACTTCTTATATAAGAATACCTAATTTACTTCTAGCCTCAATACAATTCATCTAACAATTTTTTCATTTTGAGCCTAAGCTCATTCTGAATTTATTCTTAAGCTGGACCTGGTTGGAAAATATTTTTAATGAACTATTTTGTTTTAGTACGTTTGAGACTTGAAATTCTATTAAAAACGGTTAAGCTCATTTTAGGAAATGCCTTTCTCTCTGCGCTTTGGTTTTTAAAAACATCCTTTCTTTTTATTTCTGAAACTTAAAAGAAACATTCTGTAGCCGAGGATACAAGATGACTCTTTTCTACATAGATCTGATGTACTGAACAAGGAAATAATTCCTTAGTAGATGCCATTACATGACCCCCTGACTAAAGTTAGGCTAGACACGTGAAACTACATTGGACAATGTTTTTTCTCAAGACGTCCAGGCAAACAAAAATGTGTTTATATAATCAAATCAGTCAGAGGCATTTAAATTCTTTTCACCTATCCTAATACGTTAATTTCTCTACAATTTGCTGCATTCTGAGTTTTTTGCTCGATTTAAGCAGGCGTTGTGCATACCTAATGGCATGCTGGGTAATACTGAGCGCAATTTGAACTTAAGAATAAGGCTGTTAGTTTATTGAAAAATTCATTATTTCTAGATTCCACTATTAAACAGGAGCGCCGCTATGTCACGGAACCCAGCAAAGTAAAGCAATAGAAAGAATCCACAAAACACAAGCAGTTTGCGACGAAAATCGAAAACAATGAAAGATGACTGAGACTTACAAAAGCAAAAAAGATACCGAGCAATTAAGCAGAAAATCCTTGAAGTCGTCTTTGATGGGCGGCGGGTCCATAAAAATCTCGTTTCTAGGGCATGAGTGCTTGGACTCGAATTTTTCGGTGTTTGCTTTTAATTACTTGGTCATTCAGCTAAAAGATAGGGGATGATAGCAGGGATGAAAATAAATACTAAGATCTATGTGGCTGGTAAATGATAAGATAAAGTCGAGTCGAAAATATTTGCTACTTGAAGTGAAATTGATTGGCATAACCCCGTCAATAAGCTGTGGTTGCAAAGCCATCTCTTGCGCAGGAAATCGTCGAATTTTAATTTTCACCTGTAACGGTCAGGATTCTTCTCATGACGGTGAATAGGTGAATAACCGGTGTATAACAAGCCCGTGGGTGGAGGGATGGGATAGGCCCTGAATAAGTAGCACACAAAAGATATCGTTCTTTGATGTTTTCTCAAATGATCCAACAGAAAGACTAACTTATATCGTGATTCGTGATCAACACATACTATTAACATAAATTGAAGCTAATTAACAGGACAATACGAGCGTCACACTACATGTTAAAAGACAAACACATTGCCATAAAAAGGCGTTGTTCACTAACACAACAGGACTTAACAGAACATGTGACTCTAACACGCAACCGGAACATTACTAAATTGAATAAATATAAAATCCAAACCGTTACACACCTTTTTGAAGAAATAAAAGGAAATATGTCGGGAAAAACTGCTAGTAGTAAAATTAATGATTGGCAGGACCAACAGATGGCGAGAAGCAAGCAAATGAAAATAAAGCTTATTCGAAGAACCAAATATTTGGTACCACTTAACTAATATTTTGCCCCTATTTTATCTGCCAAAAATTTGATGGGTAAGGTTCTCATTATGTTCTGTATCGCAGGGAACACACAAAGTAATTCACCTGTCGTAAAACAGAAAAATTAACGTTACTCGCTCACATCTAATAATTATGCTTCGTAAATGGCTTTGAAAAAAGCAAACATTTAGTAAACTAAAGCTTTTCGTCTGACACTCTTCAGAGTTTAAAACGTCAGAACATAGATCAAAAACTCTACGCTAAGAAATATATATACCCAGTTGTGGATCGAAATGGGCCAATCAGAAACACGAGCACATGACTGTAAAGGTTAACCAATCAGTGCCGTTTGCCTATTAGAATGTTACCAGTGGAGTCCTAAGGTGAAAACGAACTCCTTTTGTCTACACAGTAGCGGTTTTTTCGTGCTTATGTAGATAGATTCTAAAACTGCTAGGTGGAACGACGATCGGGCTTTACCAATAATCCGAAACATGTCGCCATTATAGTTTTTTGCACAAATATGCTTCGCCATAAATCATAACATTCCATTCAGGATGGTAATGGAAGGGGCTTGAAAAAAAAATGGCCTGCGAAGATTTCTTAACTTGGTACTATCTATCTCCTTAATGTAACTGGGTATCATCTACCCCCTTAGATTTTGTCATGCTCGTTACGATGCCAGGATCCTTTAGGATTCAACATGTTAATGAAATCCTAGTGCACCCCCCCCCCCCAATCCTTCCGTTCATGTTTACTCCCATCATAATGACACTTCTGATCGTATCTTTTTCCAGGGTACACGGCAGCAAACTACACATTCATTGACACGCCAGGCCCTGTTGTTTACTTCACACCGCCGGAGAAAGTAGAGCTAAGATGGACGGTCCCGAGCATTCATCCGATCTTCCGGATTCAATTTGAGAAGTACTTCCCGGAATATGAGACTTTCAATCAGTACATTATCACAATACCGAAATTCAATTATTTGTGGATTGGTATCTACCGAGACCGGTTGGACTACCATGAACAAATGACAATGCGGTTCAACAGTACAATACTTTCTGATCAAGGGGTCTTTAGATGCAAGGTGATGTTTGATGGTGCTGGCGTGGAGATATCGTCCGATACAGATCTTCGAATACGCCGTAAGTTGATCAGTTCCTTTTATCAGTCTTTAATTTCAAGTAAGAATACTGAGGGCAGCAGTAGTTGCGTTTTCGAGGAAGCTTCAAACATGATCAATTATTCCTTTTCGTTAAAGGCAACCGACATCAAGAATCGACCAATCAGTGAGTGTGGTTCCACTCAATCGCTCATTGATTGGCTAATAATGATTGACAGGTGGCTTATGTCAATTTCGTATCTGTTGATTCGCCTTTTTCTGTCCGTCCCTGGAACCAAGGACATCAGGTTACTCAAACCCAGTCCACTTCCTATTTGTATTGGCTAATATATGGCCACAGGGTTGCAAATTATCTCTATGGTTACAGTTTTAAGTGTAGTGTTACATATGCTGGTGTTATCTATGAAGAGGCCAGTTTCCACTTGATTTGCTCTAGGTGCGCGACTTCTACTGTTAGAAAACATGGAGACTCTGTAGGGGACGCGTAGTAAATAATGAGTATTATTTAGTTTATTTCCGTGAAGTATGTGAAGGATTTAATCGAGGTTGGGGAGGGATTCATTGATAGGATTGTGATTGTTGGATTGCTTGAATGGAGATTGTTTTCTTTTTCGATTGGAACACGAACGCGTGTACGGAATTAAAATTGTATATGTCTAGAGAATATATTATGGATATCGATTTTTAATCGTTTATATTGGAATCACATTGTAGATTAACTGTTTTCTAATATGACTGGTTGAGAGAACCTTAACCAGTTCGTTTCCCTTTTGTTTATCTTGAACTTAATTTATCGTACGGGAACACTGCTCGGTTTAACTATTCCGGTTGAAATTGTTTATTTGGCAATGTTAGCCATCATCTACAGAGCCAAAGCGAATATACAGAGCCAAAGCGAATCGACAAATCAGCGAACACGACTGATCGCGTATTTGCAGCGAAAGAAGAAGTTAAATTTGCGCATGCTCGAATGTGCATTTGCTCAGTCGTGCGACCAGAGCGAATCAAGTGGAAATCCACTTTAAGGCAAGTAATAATAAATGTACTATCTTTTTTCAGCCTCTTCCCTGATTGAACAGCCTGCAGCAACCTCTTCTCTGATTCAACAGCCTGCAGCAACCTCTTCCCTGAACCAACAGCCTGCAGCAACCTCCAGTTGGTTTAATGCTTTGAATTCAGTAACCAACAGTGTGATTACGTCACAGACAAATCAATCCTCAATGCAAGTCCTTAAAGCATCAACGTATTTCAATTCTGATGTCCTTATACAACTGACATCACAATACAACAAAATATCTCGGTCAACCCTCTACCATTCCGACTTAGCGTTGAGCACATTTGGCCAATCAACTTTATCGTTGCTAAAATCAAGCAAGGCTTCATTATCGGCTGCTGTTGGGGTTTCAGCGAATTCAACAATAGTTAAGAGCATTGAATCTTCTAAGCTCCAACAAACAAGTATATATTCAGCGTTACACGAAGCGATGATGTTAACCTCTTTTGCGATTTCAAGTTCGAAGATGATCCAAATTTCCACTTCCCAACGCAAAAATCTACAGAGCTCGAGCAGCAGTGTGTCAGAATACAATTCCGATTCTCTGTTAACATCGTCGTCCTCATTTTCTAAAGCTCTTGGTAAAACAACTCTTAAAAGCTCCTCCGCACCTACCTTGACTGTTGCAACGATATCTTCTATTCTTAGAGTTTTGAGCAGCACCAGATCGGTGGATTCCAAAAGCATCAGTTTTTATTCTGACTCTGTGCAAGATAGAACCAGCTATATAAGCAAGTCTACAAAAAACACCCAATTCTATTCTGACACAGTGAAGGAAGGAACTAATTACATAAGCAAGTCTACAGAAAGCAACATTTTGTACCCTGACTCAGTTCACAAAAGCGCTTATAACATCAGTAAGTCATCAATTTATTCACACACGAGTTCGGAGCTAAAAAAATCATCTTGGGACACAAATGTACAAAGAAGCTCGAGGATACCCAATACCAAAGTTACCCACAGTGACAACGTTTTGAAGACCTCAGATATGTCAATGACAAAATTTGAACAAACGAAAAGTTCTACTTACCCGTCAAAAATTACTCCAAGCACATCCCATCTTTCGCATACCACAGAACAGACAGAGCCAGTGATGCAGCACACGGTATCCTACATTTCTGCCTCCACCTTGAAAACTCCAAAATTGACGGTAACAACATTGCAGCAAATTGGAGGAATCTCTAGCTACAAAGCTCAGTATACTCGGAGGTTATCATATTCTTCTCGTTTGCTTCCAACAGCCACTTTAAGAAACAAACAAGCTACACCAAGAAAACAACTATCTGACAAAGAGATAGGCCTTTCTGTCGGTCTGCCCGTTGCTTTTGTCTTTCTTCTCGGCCTCACAGTATGGTTCTTTTTCATGAAATCCAAAGTATTCACGTCCAGAGTGTGTCCGAAATCGCACACTGAAAAGGCTGACAACTTGGAAGCGGTAGTAGCACTTAAATACATCCCAAAAGATAATTAAGTCAACAGAATCTGTAGGAACAGACAGCCAAATCCTAACAGGTTGCTAACGTATTACTGCCGTTTCCAGTAGAATGCTGCTACACAATCAATCCCTTCTGGGAATAGTAACACCGTGGCAATCTACTGCATGTGTAATCAAGCCGCTGGGTTACACCTTGGGAGAAAAGCTACCAAGGGAAGAAGCACACAGACCACTTACAAACGAGTGTGAGAGGACACTGGGCATTTCCATTAGACAGTTAGATTTACAATGTAGAAGAGATCCAGTTGATATATAAGAGGCTATGAACGTTATCTCAAAGTTTGATGGAAGGACAACTAGCAATTGTTTTCTATGTACACAGATCTCGTTTAAAAACGGAAAGGGGCAAATATTTTGAAGATAACAGCACATTTTAAAAAATATAGCATTTGATTTTATAACTTTTTTATGTAAACACTACAAAGAAGAACATCTACCAGACGAAAATTATTTCCATTCTTCTCCGCAAGATACAATTAATCAATAGCCGTGATGAGTTTAATGATAGCTAGAAAGGATTAATTAATAATCCAGTTTATTAGCAGGATCATTACATAATCCCCCTTAGAAAATTTTCAAAACCAGACAATCATTTAGATGACAGACGGGCTACTCATTTCGAAACAGATTTTAAGAAAGTTTACATGTACACAAAAATCCAATTAAGCTAACTTGCACACAAAAATCCAATTAACTTTATTTACTGCACTTCAAACATTAGAAAGGCCAATTACACTTTCCTGTAATCAAATAAGATTATCAAAAGAAAACGATAGATTAATTAATCCGATAATTTATCCAATAGCACGATTAATCCGACAGCACGATTAAGTAGGATTAGACTGCAATCCACAGAATTCTTGGTAAACGATTCTGCCATTCCTTTTGCATTAAACAGATACCTGGAATTAACATAAAATGAAAAGGATGTCTCCCCGGAAGCTTCTCAAAGTTTCAGGTAACAATCAAATTTTCTAAATGATTGGAAAATCTGAAGGTTAATCATCGTGTTGATTTGATTTTACTAATCATTTCTTAAAGTTGATTTACAAAAACCTGAATGATACGCGAGTATCAGACGTACGTGAGTGGTATAGTAGCTGCTGCGTTTAAGATGATGAGGCATCTGAAAGTTGCGAATAGACTAACCAGTTAAAATAATCCTAGCGCTAGGAAGTCATCGATGTCCAATTGCCTCCACAAAGCTACTAAATTGAAATTTTCTAAATCGGCAAAAATAAGCAAAAAATCGGCAAAAATAATCAAAAACCGGCAACAGATAGGGTTTTGCTATTACATTCAACTCTGTGTAACTCGAAATTTCTGGGGGATCGTCAAAATGTTCGAATTATTAAGTGTTGGATTCAAACAAGTTTTAAAAAAATCCTGGTGTTTCCCTCAGTTATCACTACAAGAGCTACATAAAGCCTTTATCCATAGAATTGCAACATACACAGAAATTTTAAATAAAGAATTGTCAACCTATTTGGTCTTTTAAAAAGAATACAACAGAAAATAGACAATGCCGTTGGTCTTTCAGAGCTCGGCAAAGGGCAGGCCAAGATTCCTCGAATATTGGTTTATTCATCTCCCCAACAAATATTTAAGCAAACTATTTAAATAAAACAGCCAAAAATGACAATAACGTAATTTTTAAGATAATTTAATGAAGTGAAGTACTTTTATCACTAGCATATTTCTCAAAATTTTTTAACTAGAAACGTAGTTTTTCTGCGGGGACTAACAAAATTGCCGAATTAGGAAAAGTTCAAATTATCGAGATAATAATTATACTGGGTTTTTGTTAGGGTTTATTAGGTGATTTTCAACAGAACTGATAACGTTTAGTCTTCGTGAAAATAACATGAGATCGAATTAGACAGATCTGACTGTATTGCGTTTAAGAAGGCAAAGTTTGCAAATTATCTTTTGGTGGTACAAAACTTGAAAATGGCTTGAAAAAGCAAACATTTGAGTAAACTGACGAAAACTTTAGTTTATTCAAATGTTTGCTTTTTTCAAAGCCATTTTCAAGACAAAGTCTCTTCCTCTCCGACACACAACAAAATGAGACAAGATTCTTAACATTTTTTAGCCATTACTAGGTGTGTATAAACTGCCCGACAATTTCACAACTGAGCATCTTATGAACATTTTCCCACACAAAAACATTTGTGGGTATCTTACAGCGATACAAGGCACCAAATTCATAAATCAAGCCTGTCATCAGTGAATTATAAACTTAAAATACTGACCAAAAGTCAGACGATTAACGAAACCTGTTGCCAAGGATCTTTTATGAATTTTGCTAATATTCCTAAACATCCTAAATATTATCATTCCATTGTTCATTAGAATATTTACACTAGACCACTGCGTATTAGCTTCAAACCAAAGAAACGAATCTAAGGCAAGGGTAAAAATTATGGAGAGATTAGGGGGCAGCTGCCCCCCTCCCCCTAAAAAGATTGGACAGGACTCAGAATATATATATAGAAAATTGGATACTTTGTAATCCACTCGAGTCATAAGAAAAAAGGCCAACGAAAAAAGAAACTCGGAAAGTTCCCCTCACTTGCCTAATCGTTCCAAAAGGTCAAATTCTCCCACTGATCTAGGGACGTTAACTTGGGCAAGACCCAACAATAATAAAGTTTCGTACGGATAAAACAGAAACTCTAGATGAAAGATCCCCTACAATTTCAGGAAAGAACATTTATTCTCCCTCAAGATTAATTTATCCCTAAACTTTTGCTTTTCTTAGCAATCACTAAATTTCCCTAATTTTACGAAACATTTTCCGAATATTCGCAATAAATTGTGGATTGCACTTCAGTTTTCGATTAAATTCACTGGCGTTCCTGAGTTTCTGAAGTTTCTTAAAAACAAAAAGAAAACGATAAACTCCAAGTACTATAATTAGTAATTACAACATTCAGTCGGATGTGTGTTAAAGCCTCCATATACCATCATACTTAAAATACCTTGAAGTATCAGAGAAATACAGGATAATACCAATTAAATATGAAAAATATGTACAAAATCGTGGTTGTATTTTGCAATTAAGGCAGCAAACATACATGTGTAGATAAAGATGACTCACACATATTGATGTTCGTATTCTTAGCCATCTTCAGTGCTGCTGTTTGTAGCAAGATTTGTACTATCAAAAAATTCGATTTTTTCAACAAGTTCCTTTTTATATTCTAAATGCTCTGCTAGATCACTTGGATTGCCAAATGGATTCTGAAAATAAAACACCAAAATTGAAAGAAAAACAACAATTTGAAGCTGCTTTTTTATTTAGCTCTTCTACCAAGCGTTGCAAAAGAATTCTAGAATAACCGCAGGAAGATTGTTTCTTGAAGTCATGACAGCATTTTTCTAAGCTTTTTACCCCCTTCCCTTTATGCAAATGTTTTTTAAATCAATACATCTAGTGTTTATTTGTGAGTGGCAAACTTTTATAGACAGGGGGTCTGGGCAAACGTCACAGAACAGTGATAGAAAAGTTAAATTTTTGCTTAATTTTTAACAAGCCTTTGATTAAGAAATCTAGCATAAGCCAATGAACAAATATGGTGACCTTTTATGGCCAGTGGTCTAGAGAGTTAATAACTAATACTCTTTTCCATTTAGTTGGTTGCGCAGCCATTCAATATTCTAATGAAAAGTTTAAGGTTTTGGGTTTAAAACTGAATATTCACTGATACATTTCGTAAGTTTTCACATAAACAATTTATAGAAACAACCATATTTCCGGTGTTTTAATTGTGATCAAATGAAATTTTATCAGAGTTAATTTCATGTTAGATGTCGTAGAATTAAATTTTACATTGGATGTTGCAGAATTCAATTTCATCATGGGTTCTTATTCAAGCGGAATTGTATTATCTATAATCTGATTTTAAGGTTTATGCGTTAATTCTTGTTCCAAGCCTCCGTGTGTGCCGATGCACCAACGGCCAATCGCTGCTTCCTATGACTAGGGAATGTAGCCGCAAGATCTTATTTGATTAGGGATGTGACAATATCTTCTGAGGGAACAATATTGTTCAAATTCAAGCACTTCCTTGGCTGATATTTCCTCCCTAGGTAAGGAATTTAGATATGAAAAGTAGGAAAGTGGAGATGACAAGAATGAACAGATGTTACGAAACGTAACTTCTTGAGAAGAAAGTTAAAATTTATTCATACCTTTAGCTTTGAAAATTTCTGCTCTTTTGAAGAATATTCACGTAGTAAGAAGTTTGTGCCCGTCTGCAAGAAATGATAAAGAGTGTAACAGCCGACAACCCTGATGGGCGACTGGATTTCTTATGCTTGATTTGCAATTGGTAACAGATAAAACTGGTTATTGTAATCAAGGGGTTCAAAGAAGCTACAGACAACAGACATTACAAAGTTTCAAAACAGCACGAAAAAGCACAAATATGGCATACTGAGGTATTTTTCATCTAAATAAAACGTCAGATAATGACAAAAAGGTAAGCAGAAATTGATAACTATCTGCGGATTGAAGTTATTAAAAACGAAAAACTGTTAAAAAATACTTGATAAAAGCAACTTAACCAAAAATTTAAGAAAATTTGAAACAACCATGCGGAGTTCTTTAGGAATTTGTCTTACAACAGTGAAATTCAAAGCAAATTAACTGAAGATCTGTTCCGAAATTTTTAACGCTTTTACTAAATGCTTCACATGAATATATTTGAATTATTTATTAAATAACATCATCATCACGGCGACCGCAGTCGAACATTTATCACGTAGTTTCCCCACAAGTAACAGTCGTCCATAGCTCCTGGTAGCTGCTCCTTGGCTACGTTGGTGTCTTTGGTTAGTTGGTCGATGAATGTTAGAGCAGATCTTCTCTTGCTGCGCCTTCCATGAGCGGGTTTCCAAAGTAAAGGCTTCCATATTGCAATTAAATACTTTGGAAATGATATTGATAAAACAAAATTAAATTTATTCATATCAGACCTTGTTTTGAAAATCGTATCCTAGGTTTTTCCATGCATAAATTAAGGACTCAAATTTGAAACGTTGAAGTTGTAGCAATAAGTGTTTTGCAGATTTACCAAAAATCGAAATAGGCCAATCAGAAACGCGAGCACATGACTGTAGAGGTTGACCAATCAGAAACGCGAGCACATGCCTATTTCGATCCACAACTGGGTATATATATTTCCTAGCGTAGAGTTTTCGATATATGTTCTGACGTTTTAAACTCTGAAGAGTGTCAGACAAAAAGCTTTAGTTTACTCAAATGTTTGCTTTTTTCAAAGCCATTTTCGTTTTCAAAGCCATTTTCAAGTTTTGTACCACCAAAAGATTGTTAACACGCTTTATCTTACCAAGATAAAGTTTTGTAAATAACAAGTTTTATCTTACCTAGAAAAAAATAATTGTGAATAAAGCATTAGTAACCAACCTCGTGGTATAATCTTGTATCATTTATTCTGACAAGAACGTTGTCAACTCTAAGAAAGAAACGAAGAAGTGCAAAGAAAGCACCCGCCATAACACGCTGAAAAAGATAAAAAAGTAAACGATTTTCATATTTTGTTGATAAAAGAAAAGCTTCCAAAAGTCACAAATATACGGATAAAAATAATTGATTGGACGCCTTTCAGGGCTACAGTTTACCCCTTTAAAGTCATGTACAGAAGCAGAGCCAGGTGGACGAAACAGACCTAATTGTGTTTGTCAGATTATAGGCTTGACAATCATGCATGGCTCTACTCCTCTAATTCACCTCTTCGTTGCATTTTCATTGAACGTACTTATAGGAAATTAGTCTATGGCCATGGAAATATTACCCTAACGCAACTGTAAAAAATTTGAAGTGACTCGAAGCTTGAACTTTTAGACGTAGTTTGCAGATGCATTGCTCGCATTTATCTGACAAGGGAAGCTAATCAGTCTCTGTCTTTGTGGACGTCAGCCAATCAGGTCTTGCAGACCCGTCGAAACAAGGGGGCTGGGGGCTGGGGGCTGGGGGGCTAGAGCACCCCAATAACTGTTGAACTGTAGTATGTTTCCTTTATAACAGTGAACAGTGTACTGAATGAGAAGGGAAACAATGGGCACCCCCCCCCCAATATGAATTTCGTTCCGACGGCACTGTCATGGCGTAAATGAACGGAGCCAATGAGATATGCCATACACCGTGAAGCCATTATCGTTGTTCAAATTTCTCATGTTGATATCGCTAAACACCCTTTAATAGCAGGGCTATCAAAATTGAGCTGGGGGAACAGAGGGGCGGTTTGAAAATCTCACCTTCGACTGGCCAAGAATGTAGCTAAGTAGCCCTTATCATAAAGGTCAGAATAAAGTAAAGTAAATGAGGTATAATAATCTAAAATGAGAGCTTGATATATACTGTTGACGGAGCTGGATATTATGTGCTTCATTCAATTGTTGATGGATGCATGAGACAAATGGCTCCATCTGGCTACCCATTGTTGTTTTGTATAAACTGCTTATAAACTATTGTTGAAATAAGGGCTGTCGAGAAGAGGTAGGGCTCCAAAGAGGATTCCATTAGATATAAATTTATTAACCTTCACAGGGAATGAACTATTTGTGGGCACTTCCAGGGTTTGGGCTTCGAGGTTTCATACCATTCCCTGTTTCTCTTCAACACCCATGCAGTCAACTCATTAAGGTTGATGATGACTGGGAGAAGGGCGTTGCCTTAAAATTTCTGGGGAAACTCCCCTCTAACTGCCTTTATTTCTGAATCTACCCCCTGACCATAACATGACCATATACTCTAGAGAAGTGCAATAGGGAGACAAAATGACATGCTTGAACTATATATGAACATCAGACAAGCTACTAATTTACTTAGAAGTAAAATAAATTCATTCCTTCATTATACATAGAGAAAAAGAAAATTATTGACTTACAATCTTAATATTTAGTGATGCCATTCCATTGTCAGCAAGCTCATCCTCAAATAATATGACATCTTCATAAAAATATATTTGCTCTTTAACCTTTAGTTTGTTCAAATCTATGATCTCTGTTGTCTCATGTACCTAGAGTAGATGACGGGAAGTATTTATTCAAACATTTCATTTCTATCAGGCAAAGAGTTCCAAAAGGAGAGAGGGTGCTGATTCTAGAAGCACAACACTGTATTACATTCTAATGGCAATTACTAATCCACGAAAAGGAACATTTTTACTGCAAATTGTAGTCAAGATAATATGCTACTAAAAGAAACCTAGTTGATAAACATTGGTATTTTCTGTATTATCTAATCCAATAATACCATCTAAACAGTTTAACACAACTTTTCATACACTACTTTAATGTGTATGCACACTTTAATCCAACAAATACAGAGCAGATCGAGCCATGTCAGTCAGATGACAGAAAGCTTGCAACAATGGCATACCAGCTGAAAGCAATATGAAAAATTCAACCGATATAAAAGTTAGATTTGTTAGTTTTATCATTAAGTGTTTTCTTAATCAAATTGATTATCTTAGGCAGGAAATAACAAAAAAAGTAATGTCACAAAACTCAAACTGAATATAAAAATAATATGGTAGGGTTATGCAAGTTTTTATAATAAGATTAATTTGATAAGAAAAGTTCATATGGGAATATAGATTTGTTCTTATCCTTGTTCAGGTTACAAAGAAAATGTCTTCCTCAATTAAAATTGATTGATAAATATAACTTATTCCAAATGGCTCTAGTAGTGCAGCCGCTTAACCTCAAAAAATGGACGAATTGTGCATTTTATGATACAAGCATGAAATTTGGTACAAGTACACAGTTTGACACGCTAATTAAGATGAGATGCAGACCCCACTTGAAAAATGCCCCCAAATGCTATTTTTAGACTGGGGTACCTGTACCCAGTCCTTTTTTGGTCTTCCTCCATATCTTCTAAACAATGCAAGTTATAAACTCGAAATTTAGTTTTCTGGCGTAATTTGACATGCTGATTAAGATGGGATGCAGACCCCACTTCAAAACGCCCCAAGAATCTATTTTTAGACTGGGGTACCCAGTCCTTTTTGCCTTCCTTCGTATCTTTCAAACTATGCAAGTTATAAACTCGAAATTTAGTGTTCTGGCGTAATTTGACATGCTGATTAAGATGAGATGCATACCCCACTTCAAAGACGCCCCAAGAATCTATTTTTAGACTGGGGTACCTGTACCCAGTCCTTTTTGCCTTCCTCCGTATCTTTTAAACTATGCACGTTAGAAACCCGATATTTAGTTTCCTGGCGTAATTTGACATGCTGATTAAGATGAAATACAGACCCAACTTCAAAAATGCCCCCAAAAACTATTTTAGACTGGGGTACCTGTACCCAGTCCTTTTTTGGCCTCTCTCCATATCTTTTAAACAATGCAGGTTATAAACTCGAAATTTAGTTTTCTGAAGTACTTTCACATGCTAAATAAGTTGAAATTAAGAGCCCACTTCAAAAATGCCCCCAAAAGCTATTTTTAGACTGGGGTACCTGTACCCAGTCCTTTTTTGGTCTTCCTCCATATCTTTTAAACTAGGCAAGTCATTAACCTGAAACTCAGTTTTCTGACGTGATTTGACATGCTGAATAAGATGAGATGCGATAAAATATTGAAAACCCCCAAAAAATATTTCCTTAGACTGGGGTATTTTTACCCAGTCTTCCATTGGATCCTATTCTTAAATGTGGAAACATGCAAGTTGTAAAACGGGAGTAATTTGACGTTTAAAACAAAATATCTTATAACAAACCTGAACGGTTCTCAGGCCTGGACTCGTTCTATACGGTAAAAACATAAAGAAAGTAATTGTCCTGTATTAGGATTATTCCTAACCTACCACAGGTCAAACTCTGCAACTCTTAAACTATTTTCAGCATATACTGTAGATTTATGATGGGGATACCTTTTACAGTAAACTGTTCGTTTAGTTCTCTGAACACTGACCATCACAACTGCATAACGGTGAGCAAGGGATGTCATATTTTCGACACATACATTTTCCACGGCAGTTCTTTTTGCACGCACAATGCTTCAGTTCTTTCAAGGACTTTGAGGCCTCTGGGGTTATCATCCATACTGGCAAAATGGAGCCATTCACTTCTTTCCATCCCCATGCAGTTATATCTGGTAGGTTTTGGATACATTGTAAGGACTGTCTCCAGACATGGCTGCAAATCAAAGCCCAGTGATTAGTTATCTTCATTTTGTGGAAGAGGCAAACTCACTGCCTGGGACGTTTGGAAGGCTTTTCCTGAGATAACAGAAACTTTCGTTTCTCTTTCAAATGCTCCTGATACAGTTACCAATGAACATATGTCGTTGCTTCAGAGGTACGTGGTTTTGCTGTACGATCGGTCTTCTCAGTGTCTTTCAGTGAATGAAGCAAGGAGGTTTCTCTTTACAAAGAAATCGAGGACAGTTGAAGGCATACCACCAACAGAGGATGCTTTGCATCAACATGCACTTCGGTCAGCTTTTCAAGGAGGGTAAGATTAGATCACACTAGTGACCAATTGCTACGTACATGCCTATACAATGAAATTTTAGATTTTTATGTTGTTTATTGTTGAAGTCACTTATTCTAAAATAGGTCTACTAGAACTTTTTTCTCTTGATACTGCCCATTGCTACAGCATGATACATACTTGATAACTAATCACTGGGCTTTGATTTTCAGCCATGTCTGGAGACAGTCCTTACTATGTATCCAAAACCTACCAGATATAACTGCATGGGGATGGAAAGAGGTGAATGGCTCCATTTTGCCAGTATGGATGATAACCCCAGAGGCCTCAAAGTCCTTGAAAGAACTGAAGCATTGTGCGTGCAAAAAGAACTGCCGTGGAAAATGTATGTGTCGAAAATATGACATCCCTTGCTCACCGTTATGCAGTTGTGATGGTCAGTGTTCAGAGAACTAAACGAACAGTTTACTGTAAAAGGTATCCCCATCATAAATCTACGGTATATGCTGAAAATAGTTTAAGAGTTGCAGAGTTTGACCTGTGGTAGGTTAGGAATAATCCTAATACAGGACAATTACTTTCTTTATGTTTTTACCGTATAGAACGAGTCCAGGCCTGAGAACCGTTCAGGTTTGTTATAAGATATTTTGTTTTAAACGTCAAATTACTCCCGTTTTACAACTTGCATGTTTCCACATTTAAGAATAGGATCCAATGGAAGACTGGGTAAAAATACCCCAGTCTAAGGAAATATTTTTTGGGGGTTTTCAATATTTTATCGCATCTCATCCTATTCAGCATGTCAAATCACGTCAGAAAACTGAGTTTCAGGTTAATGACTTGCCTAGTTTAAAAGATATGGAGGAAGACCAAAAAAGGACTGGGTACAGGTACCCCAGTCTAAAAATAGCTTTTGGGGGCATTTTTGAAGTGGGCTCTTAATTTCAACTTATTTAGCATGTGAAAGTACTTCAGAAAACTAAATTTCGAGTTTATGACCTGCATTGTTTAAAAGATATGGAGAGAGGCCAAAAAAGGACTGGGTACAGGTACCCCAGTCTAAAAATAGTTTTTGGGGGCATTTTTGAAGTTGGGTCTGTATTTCATCTTAATCAGCATGTCAAATTACGCCAGGAAACTAAATATCGGGTTTCTAACGTGCATAGTTTAAAAGATACGGAGGAAGGCAAAAAGGACTGGGTACAGGTACCCCAGTCTAAAAATAGATTCTTGGGGCGTCTTTGAAGTGGGGTATGCATCTCATCTTAATCAGCATGTCAAATTACGCCAGAACACTAAATTTCAGATTTATGTCTTGCATAGTTTAAAAGATATGGAAGAAGACCAAAAAAGGACTGGGTACAGGTACCCCAGTCTAAAAATAGTTTTGAGGGCATTCTTGAAGTAGGGTCTGCATCTCATCTTAATCAGCATGTCAAATTACGCCAGGAAACTAAATATCGGGTTTATAACGTGCATAGTTTAAAAGATACGGAGGAAGGCAAAAAGGACTGGGTACAGGTACCCCAGACTAAAAATAGATTCTTGGGGCGTTTTGAAGTGGGGTCTGCATCCCATCTTAATCAGCATGTCAAATTACGCCAGAAAACTAAATTTCGAGTTTATAACTTGCATTGTTTAGAAGATATGGAGGAAGACCAAAAAAGGACTGGGTACAGGTACCCCAGTCTAAAAATAGCATTTGGGGGCATTTTTCAAGTGGGGTCTGCATCTCATCTTAATTAGCGTGTCAAACTGTGTACTTGTACCAAATTTCATGCTTGTATCATAAAATGCACAATTCAACTGCTAAGCGGCTGCACTATAGAGAAAATCTTTAGAAGCCAGGCAACAATGAATTGCTTAATTTATTTATTTAGGAATTTATCATTTGTTAATCCCTGAATCAGTGTCAAACGTATGGCCAGAATCCAAAACTGGCCAACTTTGGGATCAACTTGGTTTGATGGGTGAATTGACAGCTAAAGATGCATGAATGACATTAATTAGAAATTTTATGCAAACATCTGAGGCTCAGAGCAAATATCTAAAATTACTCCCCCTTTCATTTGTAAGGGAAGTCAAAATAGGCTTTGAGAATTATTATGTATACATGGAAATCCATGTTAAAAAAGTTTAAAGATCTTGATGAATTCATTTCATCTTGAAATGGAACACAATTGTGCTCCTTTGCATAATCACTATGATAAGTTGTAATGCACAAATATAAGTCAAAACTGAATAAAACATTTTTTAAAAAATCTGAGTTTTTTGAATATCTTTTGTGAAAAGATTGCTAATTAACAAGAAAGTTTTCCATTATGTAACAATTTCTCAAAATGAGACCTTAATTTTTCTTCAGCCTTGATATTTTTAAAAATTCAGTTAAATATTTTTTAGTTAAGCTTAAACAAAGCCATTAATAAATCATCTTTTGAAAAGAGAATGAAAGTTTGAATCCCAAAGTGAAGTATGAACAAGACCCATTCAAAACATAAGATTATATTTCTCAGTGGTATTACTGTAAGTTCAAATATTGCCAAAGTTTAAAAATGCAAGACTTCCATTCTTCATTTAATTCTTCAATTATGGCAGATTGACCTTCAGAATTCTAAAGAAAATGTGAAAATGCAGAAAACAGCTCTGCTAGTAATTGTCTAGTAGAGCCATTTGTTGATGAATATGAACAGAAACAAAGGAAAAATTTATTTCAAGGCTTGCAATTTGCTTTTTAGAGCAATTTAAGAGAGCAATCTGTAGCTCCTTTTCAGCCAGTGGCCGCTCGTGTATTGGGGCTAGTGGGGCTCAGCCCCACCAAAGATTTCCAAAAATAAGTTTTAGATTTATAAACATAAATAAAATCAACGTCCATTATTAATTTAGCACTGTTCAATAATTTCGTTGCTTTGAGTTTCACTGTTTGTCCATTCCCTAGTTTTTTTAGGTCCCACTGCCCGTGGTTCTTTCGAAAACTGAACAAACACGCGTATCAGAAACCATCTCCCGAGCTTTTGGGGCTAGCCCCAAACTAGCAGAGAATGCACCAATCAAGTGCCTCTTATGACTCAACTATTCAATTGATGACTGCCTTCTGATTGGCCAATTCTGCTCGAATCTGCATTCCTTTGGGGCTAGTTTCAACTAGCCCCAAATAATTCAATTCAACGGTAGCTGGATTTTTGTTGTTGTGATGTGATAGGCAATGTTGATCTTGAAGTGGAACGCAGCAGAGTGGCGTGTTTTCGATGACTCTCATTTTCAGCTTTAAAACTTTGAAATAGAGCATACAAGTTAAATCTTTATCAGAATTAATTGTGCCGATCTTGAAATAAGCTCATAATGGGAAGGCTAGGCGGTAGGCCTTCTAAAGGCATAAAGCATATTTCCAATGCAGGCTTTCAACTGGAACAATTTTAGCTTCGCGGCATATGAAAATTAATTATTAACAGTTTGAACTTTTTGTTCTTTAAAAATTTTTTAATTGCCATGATATGCAATGCAAAGGATATCGTCTACGGGTTGGCCATATTTAAGTTGTCTATGTTTTTATAGACATCCCCCATAAACCCCCCTTTTTTGTGAAGAGAGAAACGGTCCAGCGGACTTGAGTATATAAAGCTGAGCACACCAACATTTCACATAGTAGAATACTTTGCTTATTAAAAATTATACATGATTAATAGTGGCACTTGTTTTTTTTCAATCGAAACTTTCAAAATGATGACAGCCTTGTTGAGTAGAGGTAGTAAAGAATGGAAAGGCTTTTTATTATTCTTGGCGTTCCGTGTCTATGGCTTTAGATTTTGAATATTACGTCATCAGCCCCACCAAAAATTTATCCCGCAAGCCGCCACTGTCTTCAGCATTTGAGGAGAGCCTGGAGGGGCACAAGAGCATGACCAGGCCTGCTTGTCTTTGCTCTTGAGGGAAGTTTATACACTAAAGAACAAAATTCAGTATAATAAAAGAATGATAAATGAAAAATATTTTCTACCTTGTAAGAAGAAGGATCTTTGGAAACAATTGTTCCTCTGTAATCAGTTGTAAAGGTCCAATCAAAAGGCTTAACCACTTCTTTTATGCCGTCTGTATCTGCTCTATGGAGTTAGAAGCAATCAATATCAAGTTTAAATGAAACCTTGAAACTCTTAATTATTGCAACCAAAAAAACCTGACATATCAGGTAATGAGGGTCATCAGAATGGGAGAAAATTATGAGTTGCACAAGGGAATGGCTTAGTGAAACAAGGGAGTTGCACAAGGGAAACCCACTCCTAGAGTTGGCTGGAGTATTTTGACACAACTGCAGTCAAAATTAGTCCCTTAGAAGGTTAGAATTGACTATGACCAAAAGGTTAGAATAAAGGAATCAGATTTTTTTGTTTCTGCATATGATGGGAAGTACTGGATTGGACTTGTTATGGAAGTTGACAATGAAAATAAAGACATTCTTGTCAATTTTATGCAACCAAGCTACCCCAGCAGATCTTATTCGTGGCCAAAAAGAAAAGATATATGTAATGTACCAGAACTAGACATTTTATGCAAAGTTCCAGCACCAATGACTGCTACAGGGCGGCAATACCAATTTAAGGAAACTGAAGAGAAATTGATTCAAGAAAATATAATTAGATTTTCCTTCCACAGCAAAATCTAACCTGCAATGAATTTTTACTTAAGATTTACTGAGGAGACATAATATTAAATAGCCTATCGTTTTTTAAAATATGTTCTATGCTATGAAAGACAATGATTAATTTAACATAAGTCTGCAAATGCGATTATGAATTTTGTAAAAGTTTAGATACCAATTACTTGAAAATGAAGAAAAAGACCAAGACAGCTTTCATTTAAGTTAAAGTTCAATGTCTCAGGAACCTCCTGGCCAAATTTGGCCTCCAATGGTGTTGTCAAATTTTTTTATCAAGACTTTAATAGATGTAAAAAAATGACATTGGAAGTACCCAATTAAAAAACAGGGGGCACAAATGATACTATGGGGGGTTAGGTTTGATAGTTATGGTGAATTTAATAGCATATTCAGAATCCCCATACATGAAATAGTACAGTTTTTGTTGACCAATTCATCCAAACACATAATCCTTCAGGGTTTCTATTTTTAATTTCTAACCGGAATTCAAAATGGCCGCCATGTGCCAACTTCTGGAGAATTTTGATAAAATTAAAATCCCCATAACTTCTAAATGGTTTTGAATTTTAAGAAAATTTTTTACAGATGTGCTTGTCATATGGTAAGGCTGTTTTAGACAGAAAATTAGCCAATTCTGTGATGGTGGGTGTCAAAATAATGTTTTGCTGCTGATTTAACATGGAATCACCCTTCTGTCAGCCCTTTAGTCACAGAGTTTCTGACACCACAGCCTCCAAAATTGGTAAGAAAACCATTGGTGCCATAAAGAGACATAAGTGTGTTGTTTACTAAATGATAACCCGAAATTTAAAAACAAAATTTTTTAGCCAGATCAGATCATATTTTGATGAAAATCAATTCTCAACAATTTTTCAATATCATCTTATGTGGGTGTTGGTAGAGGAGTAGGTGATCACCAGGATGACAAGCAAAGGCTTGCTGGAGGAGTATGAACTGCAGAAACTGATACCTTAATCTCTGCCATTCTTCTGCAACTGCAACTTTCATTAAATCCTGTTTGTTATCAACTCTTTTTAATGCATCAGTTGCATTGAAACTGAGTCCAAATCCACTTTGGTGCAGAATCTCCATTTTGTTTTCCACAAAAAGCATTTCAGGTAACTGAGGTATGTCAAGCTCTGCTGCAACACTGTACAAACACAAAATGTAATCATGTGTTTATTTCTTATTGTTACAATCAAATACATATAGATTATATATAAAGCTTAATAGGGTTTATAAATTTCACAAAACATGACTGAAATGACTGTACATGTGCTGGGTTTCATTGCAGAACTGTCAAGCTCTGCATACTGGCCTGCACACATAGTTTTGATGTGCCACCTACATCTGAGATTGAAAACATAAAGGATTTTGGCTATATGCAATCACACATATGACGCAATAAGCAAATATTCACAATTTTTCACCAGTCTGCACTCTATAGCAGTTTTAAATGAAATCTTTCAGCTGTTTTAGGCAGTTTTTCTGCAGCAAATCTCCTTCTACTGGGCCTGTGAACAGAACTTAAAATACCACTATTTTAAATTTATTTTGGAATTTCATATTCTGGTCTGAAGCACTACAATGACATGGTACATGCATCTGCAAAAACACTAGAGAATTGGAAACATATTGAATCTAGCTACATGCAGTCATGAGCAGTTTAGGTTTCTAAGGTAGGAGCTACAAAGCAGTTAAAAATGATTGACGAGGAAGGTTTCTTATATTGCTTATTATAAGCAGCAACGTTTTCAAGGCTGAGGCTAATCAGACTGTGTAACTGCATATCAGTACAAGTTTTCAGCTTAGGTCACTGAGACATTTGGAAAAGTGATTGCTTGGACTTCTGTGATTCTTAAAAATGCTCATTTCTATTACCCCTGTCATCAGTCAGTGGCAAAACCCTGATATAAGAAGCCGTGACATGGGGTTTGTTTTCTTGGAATGCACCCTAAATCTAACAAACATTTAACACATTAAATCTACGTTTTCTCTAGGAGATTTTAACTTGAGTTTATCAGTCGCAGTTTTACAAGGAGACCTTCTTATTACCACGCCCATTTCTTACATATCAAATTTAAGTGTAAGTAGGTATCTAAATAGTTCACCTCTCGATATCGTTAGATTTCATTATGGTTCCTTTTACTGTGTGAATGGTCCATGGTCCAAAACTGTAGTCATTGGAGAGTGGTTTGACAGTTGTTGCCATTTTTTTCTCCATTTTGATTGCTTTTTGGATTGAAATTAAAATTGAACACAAAGCACTTAATCTTCTGAAATCAAAAGGCGGGAAAACGAATGACACCTTTGTTTGACGACGTAACTAGCTGCTTATCTACCCAAGTGCTTCCTGCATTCAAGATGTATCTACCATCGATAAATTCATTTAGCAACTGCAGCTTGAGATCATCGAATCTAATGTTTTCCTTCTGTTTTTTGTTCAAGGCAGCTTGCCCTCCTGCTGTAATCCTTTTTTAACTTTACAGCCTCGTGCACAAATGTCTAGCCTCGAAAAAAACTAATAATGGCGGCTGTAATAAGGATTTAAAACACGAGGTAAGCACTGAAGAGTTGTGTCAGTTCTCAGGTTATAAAGATGCGAAAAATTTGCCCATACTGTGGCACAGAAATTCATGAGCCATTTATCAGGTGTGTAGAATGTGTTCCAGAGGTTGACTTATGTCTTTCCTGCTTTGCAAAAGGGAAGGAATTCGGTGCCCATAAAAATGACCACGATTATGAAGTGCGACAGAGTAATTTCTCTCTGCTTGAAGATGATTGGAGTGCAACAGAAGAGCTCAAACTACTAGATAGCCTAGTGGATCTTGGTTACGGAAACTGGAGCGAGGTCTCTAAGCAGTTACAAACGAAAAGCGAAGAGGAATGTAAGCAACATTACACGCACAACTACATCGACAGTCCAGAGGATGTTTTTGCAACAATATTGCCTCCTTTGACACTGGCCTTGGCACCTAAATGTGGACGCAGAGAAATTGCATTCAGATTTTCTGATGATCCACCGAGACCAATGCCCATGTCAGATATGGCAACTGAAATTGCTGGTTACATGCCCTGTCGTGGGGATTTTGATGTTGAGTATGATAATTTTGCTGAAACCTCCATAAAAGATATAGACTTTAATGATGATGATGATGAGTTGTCAACTGAATTGAAATTTGCTGCAATAGATATATTTTATTCAAGGCTGAAGGAACGGCATTTCAGGAAACAGGTGATAAGAAAATATGGGTTGATAAATATACTAAAAGACTCTATGGCTTCGTACAACAAGCAAGAAAGGATGATACGCGAGGCCATGAGGGTTTTCACCAGGTTTCAATGCCCAGAAAAGTGTGAAATGTTTCTACAAGGCATCATTCATCAAAGTAATCTAATGAAACAAATAAAACTATTACAAGGATATCGAAAAGCTGGCTTGAAAAAAAAGCAATCTGCTGGCATCTTTAAAAAACTCTATAACACAAGACAAGAATCCAAAACAAAACGGACACTGGTGAGTGAGATCTCTTGTCATGTTGATATGCCAATGTCATGTCAACTATGGCTTAGAAAACAATTACAGTCACAAGCAAATGACAAAGTAATAGCAGCACCAAGCATGTTTCCCCAACTGTCTAGAAAACCTGCAGCACCTCTAGATCTTAGTGGAATGCCTGGTGTAGAGCAACTTAATGATGAAGAGAAAATTCTATGTTCACAGATACGTTTACCTCCTCTTCAATACTTAAACCACAAAAGCACATTGATCAAAGAGGGGAAAAGACTTGGCTCACTACGACTACAGCAAGCAAGACCTTTGATAAAAATTGATGTCAATAAGACGAAAAAACTTTATGATTACTTCGTAGAACAAGGATGGATCGATGCTGGTTTTGAATAAAACAATAAAAAATTAGCTGTATTATTAATTGTTCTTAGTGTTCAAAGTTGTATTTGCTTCACTTTTGTCTTTCATTGATTGTCTGTTTACCATAAAAACTTGGTTAAGCCCCCTTTCAAATTTTTCTCTTTTTCTAACATTCTGTTTGAGTAAGCCCCAAGTTAAGCCCTGTGATGAGAAACTGATTTTACAGATAGTTTCAGAAATAAACTGCTCTTTCATGGCAAATACTGATAGCTCTGATTCCTTCACATACAAGAAAATTATTGCCAAAAATGTTTCACAACAACTGGAAAGTTTATGATTAAATCATTTCTAAGAAAGAAACACCACTTTGCACACTGAATACCTATACATTGATTAAAAGTCTACATAACGTTGTTTGTGAGTTTGCAATGTTTCATGGCTTCTTGAAATCCTTGACACAGTGATATATCATATTGATTTTCAGCACAGTCCAAAAACTGCTTGATTTCAAATTCACATGGGTTCCTGTAAGCCTGTTGTTGGTACTGTTGTGGGTATTGCTGACTCTGGTACTCTGCAGGAGCAGCTTGTTGTTGTTCTTGTGCAGGTTGTGAGCTTCCTCCACTGAAAGCACCAGTTAAAGCACCACCTGGAAAAAAACATAATAAACATTGAAAATAAATTGAATTCTAAATTTAAATTGAGGTCCAAAAATCTCAAACAAATTATTAACTAAGTGATTGTCTAGAAAGCTCCCAATATTATCTTTACCATAGGGTTTTCCATGCAAATTACATACAGTTCAAAATTATTCATTTCAAACAACAAGAAATACAAGTTAAAGTTTGAATATAATAAGTGAAGATATTACATTAAAAATTCCAAATCTTTATCAATCACAATAATTGCTAATACAAAGACAGTTATACAATGACTTTCCTTAGAATAAACTCCAAGAAGGGCTATTAAGCTAAGGGCCCCGCTTTTGAGGCATTGCTAATTAATTGAATTGAAGATTAACAATGGTAACAACAGCACAATAATAGTAAGCATAAAAATGAACAACCCCATCAATTGCAATTGTCATTAATAGTGACAATTTATTCAGTTAGTTTTTGGCTAGGCCAAGTTTCATTAAAGCACTTAGTAATTCTAAATAAGTAAAACTTAGTAGAAGCTTATTAGCCAGAATATTTAATTTTTGGCAAATGCATGTTTTGATGCATGCAAAAACACCTGAGCAAGTGAATCTAAATTTTTTTATTTTCTGTAGGTAAAGACAACCCTGGGTAAAGAATTTACTGTTTTTAAGATCCCATATTCTATGCACCATTCACTGATCTCAGCATTAGTAACTCAAAAGAATCTCAATGAAGAGGGAAAAGGAAAGGCAAATAACCAATGCAAGTATTTCAAATATAGGATGAGGGTGTAGAGTCAGCACAGAGGGTCTGTTATATTTTCTTAGAATAGTACAATTGCTTTAGGGAGTTATTTGAGAAGATGGTTCTTTATCAGATTTAAAGATGATAAATACTGTCCATCCAATGGTTTTAAACAGAATCAAGTGTTTATTACATACTTTGAATGTGAGCTCAAGTACTGCTGATACCATTATTTTGCTCTGATTATTTTGTTAAATTTTCATCCTTAAGTATCACTACTAAAACAACCAAATACCTTTGCTTATAGCACTATTGATCCCTCTTGTAGTTAAGTTTTGGTGCATGCCTGTATAATATCATGTCTGGATCTTCTACACATCATACAAGGTGTAGACAATTTGGCACTTCCTCTCATCTCCAAAAAGGCAAACTCATTTTTTCAAAACTTTTTTTCAGCACCAATTTGTTAATTATAAGAAAACAGCCTACACATATTTTTACCCATTATTAAAACCTTTATTAACCCACACATTCCAATTTATCAACAAGAAGAATGTAAGAATAAAGAAAAAAACAGCTGACAGATAAATGTAAAAGAACTCAAGATAGAGCTATCTAGGACATGGATGTGACCAGGTCACATTGTTAAGTTAGGGCATTATTTAAAAAAGTTCAGTTTTACATTAGGAAACAACAAGAAAGAATAAAGGATAAGTAAATAAAATAAGACAAGTAAAAGATAAATAGAAATGAAAACATAACATAACAAAAATAGTAAAAGTTACAGAAAATACTATTATGTAATAAAGTGGTAGACATACCTAATATATTAAGTATCTAAATCTGAGAGGACTTTCAGTTCAGTGCAACTGTTAAACATTGAGTGAAGTAAAATTGACATATACCTAATGTGTGACCTATCGTAGATCCGACTGCAACACCAGCAGCTGTTGATGCCATTTGCCCAAACAGACCAGGCTGTGAGCTTTGCTGTGGTGCCGGTTGAGCAACAGAAGAGGGCCTAGCGGGTGCAGGAGCAGGAAGATTTGATCGTGCTGGAGCAGGCGCTGGCCTTGCTGGCATACGAGGAGCAGACATTCGTCCACCGCCACCTGATCTTCGAGGCATCACGAAATATAATGCTAATTAAGCTAATAGTTTCAAAAGTTTTGTATAAATTTTGCCACGACTTCGTAACACGATGTTCTTGAAGATGCTCCAGAAGACAACGAATTTAAAGCTTTTTCGTCACTCATACGAGGCTAGAAGATGACTTAGGAAGTTTCTGGAAAGCACGCAAAAAGCAACATCCTAATTCCCAAAAAATGCAAATTAAAAATATTTCAAGTGTTTCAGTTAACTCTATAGTGTGCTGTCTCTATCTGGTAAAAAATTTCAATATACTCATTTGCCTTTTATTAAAATCATAACCGTGAAATGAAAATCTCGTTTTGATAAAAGCTCATGACGTAACATTTCATAATGATGCAAAGATGACGAAGCCTTTTTCAAGTAAACACATTACGTAAAGTTAAATTTACAGTTTTAGCGACTATGATGACGAAATAAATTTCTTACGGAAATCAGAGGGAACATTTGGTAGTCTTTTCAACGTTAATTCGGTCGGTCATTTTTTCCTGAACCAAAGTAATGAGGTGATGATGTGGGCAAAACGTTTAATTGCAGAGCGTTTTTTCGGAAGGGGTGTCACACCCATATGTACCCAGTAGCTACCCCTTTTTAATAAGATGGTCACTTCTTTTTCTTAAAACAAGATACAATGCCCCCCTTTTGATGAGGACAAAGGTCTGAACCCCCAGCTGAGGCCTCTTATGAACGGCTTTATGGATCCCTAGATCTAGAAGCAAATCAAATAGTACATCTCTTTTAGGGCCGTTAAAAGAAAGGATTTAAAGGACATAATTCTTTTCCTGGGTCTCAGTGGCAACATTGCTAGGATCAAATTGTTCAATGTCAAGTTTGCTCATTTTTCAACTCCTGGCATAAAAGACCTGGCAAAAATTATCAAAATACGAGGGATCTTATTAGCTTGCATCATTTGAATGCTAAATCATTAAAAATCAACAGCGCACATTTTCACCATTACCATATCATACATAATAAGATACATAAACTAAACAAAATATTATAGTTTCTATTTTCTCAATATTTATCCAGTTAGTTGTCACTTTTGTTTCATTGCAAACACCCACACACATTTTTGGAAACAAACGCTTTTGCACCTGTTCATTAATATGATACATCTTGAGTTTGCTCAGCTCACGAATAGGGATATAAATGGGATCATTGCAGAAGAGAGGCTAACGTTATATGCGATAACTTAAACCTGCTGTTTTTGAAATATAATGTTTGTCATGATACTGAGATGAAATTTAACTGAATTTGATAGCATTTAACTCATGTTGAGAATGGCTGTGCAAAAAGAAATAATTTTAATTTAATTCAAGTCTGTTTTAAAGAATTGTCTTAAATCCTCAATTGACTAAATCTATACCAGCAAAGCGTATTTATCAATAAAAAAATTTCCGGAAAAATGACTTGAGCAGATCATGAAAAATGACTTTAATGAATAATTTTGCCAGATGGCACAATGATCGGACACAAGGTATTTATTTTGGCTGATATTGTCAAAAGCAGTTTATCCTTTGTTGTATAAATTAAAAAAACAATTCATGTTTATTAAAATTTTGGTGTTTTACTTCACAGATCTTTGAAGTGATGGGACTTTTGATATGCTTGCACAAGTATATGCTAAAATCTATCTGGTTAAATCAGTTAAACAATATTAAATTTTCTTGATTGAACCAAATTTCTCTATTTGCTTGTGATAACAATTCCATCCTGCTAAAAATGTCCCATTCCAAGTTTGCTCTTATAATTTTTTCAGCTCAAAGGTAAATGAGGCTTATAATGTTTAGTTCCTAAACTGCATCTAAAAAAGGAAAGAAGTAATTTTCCAAGCAGTTTTTTGCACCATAGACTAATTAATGTATGAAAAATACAGTTAAAATAAAAGAACACTCTCAGGAAGGATAATACAGTTATTTGTAGTGATGATTCACATCTGGTCTACCTGATATCCTTCTAAAACTTTTATAATCAAACTCATAATAGCCAAAAAGGAACAGTAAAAAAAGACAACTAAATTCACACAACAATATAATATATTTACTAACCAAAAACATATATACTTAAGGAAAGAAATGAACTGTGGAAATATAAACAAATCTTTAAATGATAAAAGATGGTCCCTCACATCTTCCATACTCAAAGATTATTACATTATTTTACAAGGTAATTTAAGCCGGTTTCTGATTTCCATCTCTCAAGACACATCTAAAAAGGAAAAAAATCTTATGATTACTGCAATGTACTAGAAAATAATTTGTCCAATGGTGCTTTTGCTGTGTTAGTGAGAATTGGAAGTTTTGTAAATAACAGAATTAAGAAAGACCAATGCTTTTTATTACATATGAGAATTTTTGTGAATATAACTTTAAAATTACATGGAATTTTACAAGGAAAATAAGCAAGTTTGAAATAAAGGAATATTATTATATTGAGAAGTTTTAAGAAAATAAATGTAAATATTTATTCATTAGAAAAACAAAGGCAATTAAAGCACTGGTTTTTAAAAACATTGTTGATTGTAGAGGTCCTAGAAAAATGCATTTTCCAAAAATTCTAATTTTTAAATGGAAACTTAACATGCTTAGAAAATGTTTTAAAAATGCAACCATAAAAACAGTCAACTCTTGAAAAAGAAAGGAGTGACAAACATCATGCGTACTTGGCAGGTGTAGACATCACAATCCCTAAATGGCAGACCATTGCTTTTAAATGGCTTTTAATAAGTGTATATGGAGTGTGTTGTTGTTAAACAAAAGAAAAGTTTACAGTAATCTATGGGGGGGGGGGGAGTGGCCTCAACCTGTCACAAGTTAGCGACAAGGAGAAAATTTACAAGAGGCATTAAATATGTGTGGCAGGTGAACAGTAGGTAGTTACCAAAGCAATTGGAAAACTTATTAAGCAAATTGCTACAAGATATCAGAGTCTCAATCAAACATTTTCCAAAAAGTTGGCAAACATGCAAACATATAGATGATAAGATATGAAAAAGTGATATGTAAGGCCTGGAAGAGGAGATTAAGCTGACTGAAAACTGCTTTCTGAAAGATTTGGATCTGTGCTATAACTTAAGAGCCCTCCAAGTACAGAATTAACCTTAAAAAATTCACTAAATGATTATCATAATTGGGTGAGATACTCACAGCTACAACTTGGCTCACTGTACTGTCGCACAATTTGATCTTGTGTGAATCTTAGGAATGAATTATATTGTTCTAGAAAGAAAACAAAAGTTCTTCAAACTTACAAACATTAGACATGCATCACAACAATTTCAACAAGCATGCACAATTGCTATTCAGAAAGAATATTTACATTGATAAAAGTTTGCTTTCCTAACCTTTTCCTTACTTTGAAAAAAACCTATAAATGTCTAGCCTAGAAATGAGGTGAATGTTCACAGCTCACCTGACAGAACAATAAAATACCAGGTCTGGCATTAATCCCTATCCTCTTTGAGCTGCTTTAGTAGCCAGACCTTGTCTCCCTGTGCACCAAATGAGCTTCTTCAAGAGTTTTGGTATGATGTCATTTGGGACAGGTTCTTTTGTCTAACAAATCACCTAGACTACTTCATGTATATTTCATTATGTAGACAAAGATTTGAACCAAAGACAGTTGATTTCTTTGTCAAATGTGTTTCTACATGAAATTTTTTGAGTAAATGCTAGTTGAGCATTTCATTGTCATAGCTATCTTCTACCAAAGTTCAAGGTAGTTAGAATATGGTGTTCTATCTCAGAGTGAACTACTTCCACCAAAGTCAGATATTTTAGCAAGAAAATTTGTTGGGATTACATAGAGATTTTGCTGATTCCGTTCAAGTGATGGTAAAGCATTTGAAGTGTCAATCGAGGCTGTGAAATTGATGCTAGGCTATGGACCTTCTGTATCAGCAGATGTGCTTATTGCCTCGACCAGGGACAAAACAAAGCCAAACACAGCCAGAATTAAATTAGCTTGATCACCTTTTAACAACCTCTCAATCAATTTTTAGATCAAATTCTCACCAATGCCCCAGGTGTTTGGAAGAAGTTTAACCCCACAACCTTATAATGAAATGTTGACTCTGGAATGAATTACCTGATAATATTAAAACGGCTAACTCTAAACTTACTTTTAAATCAAAACTGAAGACGCATTTTCTAGAAAATTTATAACACTGGTCATCAATTAATCTCTTTTTTTTCACAAAATTTCTCATCATTGTGCATTTGATTTGACCCAGTATTAACTTTGAAAGAGCTCCATATTTTAGAACTATAGATCTGGTAGGGGGCTCTTCTCGTTAGTCTACCTACTTAGAGAGTTCCTCTTTAAGAGATTTTACTTAAGAATTCAATATGTTTAATTTATTTTCTATCTAATTGCTCTCTTTCTTTATTCTTTAATTATATTAACTGTATTTTAATTTATTGTATTGTATTTGTGGAATTTTAAATAATGAAACTGAACTGAACTGAACTGAGCTGTGTTAAAAGATATGTCAAATGTGTAGCATAGATTTCCAAAGGGAGAAGGACTACTTTTTTATATAAAATAATAGATGTATATATAGGCTGAAAAGGCCCTAAATGTACTACAACAAAACAAAACATTGTAAACTTAAATGGTTAATTAAAATTGTACTTCAAATGGCTACAAAAATTATAACAACTTAAATATACAACAGCAAACTTTCAAGAAACTTATTGTTTTTCCTTCATATAGGTTAAACAATGCAATATCATCAAATAGTTGTCAATGAAATAAAATATTACCTACCTGACAACCTCTCATGCAATACTTGATCATATTCTTCTTTTAGTTTCTCTTCTCGCTCCTTCCATAACCTTTCGCAAAGCATAACAACTTGTTTTGCAGTAAACATTGGCTGCTCTTTAGATGACTTATTTTCTGTAAATGCAGGTGCTGGGTAGCTTCCAGGAGAATTGAAATTAAATGATGGCATGTTGAATTGAGGTGCAGGATTTTGGAGTTGAAACATTTTGTGGTGTTGATACTGATCATTTTGAGGTGGAGACATTGATGATGCCAATTTCTGTCGTTTTTGAATTCGCTTCCATTCTTCCAATACACTTGCACTCAATTCATCTGAGTTGAAAGTAAACACAATCTCATGAACATAAAAATCTTAAACGTTTAATATGCCTAAAAAGGTTTTTTTGTAGCTTTTAGAAGCTACTTTTTACATATCAAACAAATTGAACACAGGCATGGCAATAAATGCTTACCAAAATTGAATGATCTAAAAATAGAGGCAAACGAAAATGGAGTATTGGAAACAGGGCCATAGAGAGTTATTATGCCCCTGGAAAAGCTTTCAAGATAATTCATGCAAAAGAAATTAAAGAACTACTTTTTAGCAAATTAACAAGAAATTAAAAGAAACATAATATAAAAAAAGAATAGCCAGTCAAAGCATGGCTTATGTGATAAAAAGCATGACTGGTGAGTTTTAGGCATGGGTTGAGGCGTGCCCATGCATTCGCATGCCTAATTTAACCAGGACAGGGACTTTACACTTTGGTAACTTTGAGCCCTCAAAAGAACAAAAGGAGCTACAATCTTACATCAGTAGGAGTAGTATGGTGTTGCACAAATGATCTCTTCATCTCCCTTTGGAAATGGATGCATTTAACATTACAACCACCACCATTTACTTGTTATGACATCTTTGACTACCTTTTGTGAGGGCAGTACTAAATCATAGAGGGCTCTTATTAAATCAAAACTTGTACCTTTAAAAAAGATTTGAACTTTATTTTAATTTAACAGTTGCAAGAGAGCAGGCATGATGTTGATGTCAACGAAATAATTTTTTTAGTCACGAAAAGGTCAAAAAATTCATATTCGAAAACTTGTCTCACATTTGAGGTGTCTCATATTTGAGGTGTCTTGAACCAAGTTGTCTCTGATTTGAGTTAGAAAATGTTATCAGTCGGGCTAAACTGCCACCCCCGTTAGGCCCATATATTGTACCCGCTGCTAGACACGCCACTATTTCAAATTGTCGTTCAGTCCTGATAACAATTACCCAGTCTGTAAAACTTTGAAAAGTAGACAGTAAGGGAAGCAAATTTTAGAACACAGCGGTTCAGAACCATTCCTCATTATATTAAATACGAGAGACGTTCAGAAAATTTGGCTTAGCTTCTAAACAAAAGAGGCAAGCCTAGGGTTTGGCACGAAAAGTGATTGTTGTACCCACACAATAAAAAGAGTAGAACGACTGGTTTTCTTTCTAAAGCTTAGAGATTAATTATAAAGAAATACCTGATGAGATTTTTGGAGTCCTTTGGTGGAAAGGAGACGAGCTTGGATCGGCTGTTTGTACAGGTGAAGACACGACTGGGGGACCACATCTTCTTCTCTTAGGCGATCTTTGTGTTGGGCTCATCAACGGGTCGAAATCATATGATCGTTTGAGAGTCGCACAAGCCATGACTGCTTTGGGAAACCAAACTCAGTTTAGACTGTTTATCAGGCTAGTAGCTTGATAAAAAGGAGAAGTTGACGTGTTCCTTGTCAAATGAAAAGTTGATGCTCTTTCTTTTCCCTTCCAACAGTGAGACTGATCTCGCATTTGAAGTCATCAAGGAGAAAGCAATATTTAAATAGCGTTTCGAGTCTATGTCATTGTTCTCAAGGACAGTTAATGGTTTTTTCACACAGAATAAGTGGAGAAAAGTGCATTTGAAAATCTTGTAAATGTATAAAATGGCATTTGCAAGTATATTTAAATTAACTACAAGCGAGTTTTAATGATGCTTCGATCACTTGAACAATTTTCCACTGCTTTCTATAATAGCCTTTTTCTGTAAAGTAAAAGAATTTTTATCAAATCACCTCTAAGAGTATGACAATTAATTTGTTCTTCAGGTTGTCTCGTTTCGGAGTAATTTCAAAAGAATCAAACAACCAATCAGTAGAACGGAAAAAAATAACGGTTGACATTTGAATTATAGGCATAATCATAATCAATGCGCAGAAAAGGTGTCACAAATCATCTTCTTTGTTTCTTCAAGTTGGCAGTTGTTTCGACCAGGAGCCCTGGAGAACCTGGATGCTGGGTCAAAAGATTATCCAGTATGCTCATCAACCAAACAAATTCATTTTCAAGGCCTGAATGTTCTTAATTTGTTTTTTCACTTCACTTTCACCATTTTTTCCTTTAAACGAAACAAAAAGTGAACAGAGCATTACGAAATGAAACATGTCTTCTATAGCATGTTTAGATATAGAATTACAATCTATTCAGAGTCTGTTTTTCTTTAGGGTAGGCATTTTTCCTTTCTACAAACAGTGGCGTCGCCAGCTCAAAAAAATCTGGGATGAAAGAAAACTGATTTTGTTGGCCACGCCGTTCAGACTCTTGGAAAGATCTTTTTTAGCATTTTTTATTTATTTCGTAATAAAGTACAATAATTTACCTCTTTTCTCTCTTTGGGCAAGCAACTTTCTCAAGCAGCTTTTTTCGTAACGGTGTCTTTTTGCAAGTGCGAAAATTTAATGATTTGTTTGCTGCTTCAAAGGAAAAAATTCTTTGAAGCAATGGCTCAAGACAATTCTGTAAAAGAATGTCTTAGTATTTGATAAGATGAAACATGAAGTAGCATTTTTTTCAAGAAAAGTGAACGATCATTTTTAAATTTCAAGCAAACCGCTCTGTTAATGAAATAATTACTGAGAAGATGATTTTAGTGGCAAGATTTTCTCATTATCTAAGCACATGGTAATCATAAAATTAAATCAAGTCGTTCTACCATCACTGTGCTTTTGAAATTAATGAATAAAGATAAATACATCAGAACTGTCTATGTTATCTAGCACGACAGCTATTTTCATCATTAAACGACAGCTCTTGGAACTTTCCACCTGGTAAAATAATTAATAACTTAAAGCCAGATGTCTCTGCCAAAATAATCTTCTCAGCAATATGCATTTATAGTAATATCTTTGTATAAATGTGTAAAAGGTGGTCGCATTAAGATTGCTCCAAAATTTTTATCCTTTTTTATTGCATTTCTTGAATCCTTCGTTGATGTTTTCCAGAACTTTTCTGAAGCACTGTTCCAACGAGTTTCTGAAATTTTCCCCTTAAAAACAGTAAAATAATCATTTAAATTTTTTTTTATCCAAAAGCAATTAAAATTGCACAAATATTTTTCTACAGAAGGCTCTCTTTACCGAAACACCTTAACCCTCAACAATGTGGCATCGTTTCCATACTTTTGCAACTCCAGTGTACTTTTTTTTGAAACCTGGTATACGTGTCAAGATATTTTTAAAACATAATTAGGGTTTTGAATAACGTATAGGCTTCTAGTTTTTATTTTGGCTTTTTATTTTTGGCTTTTTATTTTTGGCTTGCATCATTAATTTGGCTTTTTATTTTCTCCATGATGCTCGAGGTAAAGTGTTGTTTAACCTTCGATTTCAAGAGTTTGTTAATTTCAATAACTTTTCTAGCTGTAATAAACAGTTCTTTTCCATTCAATAGGCAATTCAGGGCTTTGGCTGCGAGAATAAAAAGCTTTCAGTCAGCTGTGTTTCCATGGGATGTGTTGAAAATTGGGGAGCATGTTAAAAAGAGGCATGATTTAATAGTAAGAGTAAAAGAAAAAATTTTCGGCAAAGGAGTATTTTTCCAAAATAGGGTGAATAAGTGCTGAAGTATGGGGTACTTGCCCCCGGTTCCTACTCAACTGGTCTATTCTGACAACGCATCAACCCCCTTGCATCACCATTTTATCTTGCCAACACGTGTACTCGAGTTTTCCATGGCTTTCCTATTGACATGTTTACAATGCTACCCATCTCCCATCGGGGTTGTTAATATCCTTCCTCCCCCGTGGGAACAAGAGGGGCTGTTCTCACTAAGCATAATACCCTGACACGTGTTCAATAATGAAGACGGATGGGAACAGAGAAACCGAGTGTGAAAAGCGGAAAAATCAAAGAGTCGTTTTGCAGCACCCCTTTTACCGGCCCACCATCCTGTGGAAAAAGCAAAAACACGTTCAACGACGAGGGAAGGCCAATTAGATTAAAAACTGCAATGCGATATTCAAACTCCATCTTGCAGTGCAATTGGTTTTCAGAGGAACGATTTCAGAGCTTTATGGTATTAGCTAGCTTAGAACCCCGTCCACACAGTGACGGATACTTTTGAGAACGCAATCATTTCTATCCTTTTTTACCTTCCTTCCGTCTACACGTAGCCGGCTTTTTCGGTCCCGCAAAACACAACTTTGTGAAAACGTTCTTTCGAGTGGAAATTCTTGAAAACGCCGTTTTCATGTTCACGTGTGGATGGCGAAAAAGGAACTTTTTGAAAACGCTGACGTCACACACAAACAATCTCCAGCCAAGATGCCGGGTGAAGTAATCGTTCTGCTGGTATCCTTTTTTGGCAAAGCCTGACAGCTTACTTGCAGATAAAAAGTCATTCTTTAATTTTTGAAATAAATAATCATATCAAATGAACTATATAAAAATAGGCGGCTTTCAATAATAGTTCAACTTCGTCGTCTGCCCAAACAAACGACTCACTAGTCTTATTTTCTGAAGGTTTCTTTGCTTTGCAAATTACTGTGATTTTCCTGAAGTTGACAATTATTACTATACTCTATCAATTATTATTACTTACTATACTGTATCTATAACACAAACGGAGCATAAATGTTGCCTTTTCAAAGTCATCGTTACATCTTTATCTACGGTTATAGATGACAGAAAGAATTTTAGGTATCTTATCTTATCTTTCAATGAGAATCATTTTTCAGATGACAGAGGAGAAATACCCACAAAGAAGTTGACAGGCCAAGTATAATGCAAAAAGAAGTTCAGTATGCGATTCAAATGACATTTGAAAGGAAACAAACCAGATAATATCACTATAGAGCCGGTCAAAGGATTAGAAAGTTTCGGAGTTCAAAAAGTAACTGAAATTAAAAATGGCTTTGAAAAAATTTCGCTCCACAACTGGCCTGGGTATATATTTTTCATCGCGTAATTTCGGACCCTTATTCTGACGTTTTATGCTCTGAGGAGTGTCAGAACAAAAAGCTTTTAGCCAATATGCAATAAAATGCTTGCCTTTTTAAAGCTATTTTTAAACTCTGTACCGCCAAAAAACTCTAACTGAAATTGCAAACACGATATATAACGCGGTTGTTCAGGATGGAAAATCCGACCTGAGCAAATCGGTATTTATAGCTATCCCTAAAAAACCTGGAACAAGTGAATATGAACTCTACAAGACGACCAGTTTAATGAGTCATATAACATGATTAATCTTGAAAGACTTACGAACAGAATAAAATCCAAGATTAGATAGGGGATATGAAAAGGACAAAATGCTTACATTGAAGGCAAGGGGACTAGGGATGCAATTTCAATCTTTTAATCTGGCTTAAAGAGCTAAAGAAGTTCAGAAAGATTAATATCTATGCTTCAATGATTACAGCAAGTTATTTGATAAAGTAAAACATGAAAATACATTAAGCATTGATTGAAAGGATTAACAACTGATGAGTAAATGATATTGGGAAAAGAGTGTAGCCAATAGAATTGACGGCGCAAACTAGATAGTGGACATCAGTTATGAGAGATTAAAGACAAGGATATGTGCTATCCCCACATCCTTTTAATCTATCTATACAATCAAGTCATTCTGAGGGAGATGCTAGGTGTGAAAGTTGAGATATGCAGATGATACTGTACTAACTGCGGAAAATGAAGCAGACCTACAAAATATTCTGATCAAGGTTCTGTTAGAAAGTTAAAAAAATGTCTTGGTAATTTGTTAATTTAAATGTTAATTTAAAATATTTTTAAAATGTTAATTTAAAAAATACAGAATGTAGGATTACATCATAGGAAAAACAACGACGAAATGTTCTTTGTATATCAAAGGTGTAGCAAAAACTAATGTTGGGAAGTTTACTGGTCTAGGCGGCTTGATAACATCGGATGGAAGGCGTGTAACTGAAATACAGAAAATATATGGGATGGCAAATGAGGGATGGCATAATGAACAGGATGAATGCTGAATTTAAGAACAGGCAGCTAAAAATTAAAACTAAGATCAGAGTGTTAAAATGTTATGTGTGTTTAGTTATACTGTATGGATGTGATGCTTGAACAATTAGTCAAAGCATGAAAGAACGTGATGCGACATTGGCCATATTTTCGTGCGTGAAATCGTGAAATCGTGAAATCTCGATTTGTCATGAGTGATTTCGTGAAGGAAGAATCCTACGTGAAGCGTGAAACACGAGTTTTCTTTGCGTTATGTCGTGAAAAGGCTTTAACTATCCGTGAATTTGTGAATAAAATTTTGAAATTTAAAAAATTGCCTCAATTTGGTGTGTAATAAACCAACAATAGTTAAATCTCAAAAAAGTATTTTGTTGAGTCATATCACACACGACTCTCTATAGTCCCTATAGTCACCATTAAACATCTTGTCGTTTCTGCTGATTTGTAGAGCTAGCAAAGAGTAGACATTCAAGTCTAAAAGTAGTGAAACAGAGTTAGCAATGAAGAAGTTTTAAGAAGAGCAGAAATAGAAAGAATCCCGATGGAAGTTATTATGAAAAGACAGCTGCAGTTCTTGGGAAATGTGATGAGATCTGAACAAATGGACAATTTAGTGCTAACAGGAAAAGAACTTGGGTAGAAGAAGTAAAAGTAGACAAAGGCAAAAGTACATTACGCGACTGGACATGGACTTCAATACTGGTAGAAGCGATTCAGAAATTTTGACATTGTCAAGAGAGAGAGAGAGAGAGAGAGAGAGAGAGAGAGAGAGAGAGAGAGAGAGAGAGAGAGAGAGAGAGAGAGAGAGAGAGAGAGAGAGAGAGATGGAAAACCAACACCAAGACACTTGGAAAAAGAAGAAGATCAACTGTGTTGTCCTACAAGGTAGTGGGCTTAGGCCATTACTGTTCTTACTCATTATTAAGAACATTTATAATTTTACTTAGAATCTTCAATTTTGACTATTTGCAAACGAAACCAGCATTTTGCAATTTCATTTATGTAAATTATGCAATATTATTAGGGTAACCGACTTTGCACCCCACTAAACATCGTTTACTGCTCGAAGTGAACCTCGAACCGCGCAGACCTGAAACAGCTAAGTTCGGGTTTGCCCACAACAACAAACTGTCTTCAATGTACGAATTCACGTAAAACCAAACAATTTCACAGATGAAAAGACGAACTTCATATAAAGGGATCTCTCTTTCATCAAATTCCACGAATCAAAGCATGAAACTCTCTTCAAGCAGAATTTAAAATGATAAACAGCAAAGGTTTATTTGTTAAATTTGAATGTTTTTTCAAAATCTTTAAAAAGATGCATAGTTACAAAGTTCTTTTAAACTTCATTACATGTTTAACTTTAACGATAATCAATGTGATCATTATTTAATCTCGTTTTGCACTTAAAAATCCTAGTTACTTCTTACTTTTAAATATTCAGACTTAAAGATCGAGAACACGGAGAGCATAAAACATACCAACTGGATAAAGGCTCGATAGCTTTTCCAAGGTTATTCCATGTGGACGTCATCATACATCTTCAGTGTTTCTTGTCTAAATTTTAGTATATTTTAGCTAGCTTGTTTATGCTGCAATAAAAATTTCAGAGTTTGAGCCTGAGATTGAGTTAACGAAGTTATGATAACTAATATTTTTGAGTTTTCGCAATAGAAAATTTTCGGCAATTTAAGGAAGATCTAAGCGTGTTTTTCATTAAATTCATCTTAAGGCAACTTTTTACACGATGAATAAATGCATTTTAAAAGAAGAGGATAGGAGGATGGGGTAAAAGGGGAGGTTAAGAACAAAGTTAGCACTTTTCGATTAAGACATATTGATAATTGAGAGCCATATAATTGTCCCCTGTTTATGTTTAGTACGGTCCGGTACTAAGTAGGTAGGGGCAGGGGTAGGGGTGGGGGAGGATGGTCAAGCGGAGGCCTTTGGAAAAACGGGGAGAAGTCTGCCAAAAAACATGGGTAGTCTTTGAGCTAATGAACTTGACACGACACGACTATTTTCCTGTATAAGATGGCACCAAAACGTTGTTACTGATAATGTTAACTTAATCAATATGCAATGAATTATGACGACAAATAAATGATTAATCGCAATAAATCAAAACTGTAATTCTTGGAACAAGGCGCACAACCTACAATAAATGTTACTTGTTTTCGTATAAAAAATTCTAACTTTATCACAATGTCTTAGAAATCAAAGCAAAACCAAGCTAAAGAGAGACAGTCATGTAATATGCAACAACATTTAAAAACTTGATGTGATTTCAAAATATATAAATATATACAACAATGTTTAAAATCTTATCGAGGCATTATTTAACAAAAAGAAAACCCTTTACATCCAATAAGAATTTCTCTAGGTTTTTTCGAAAGGTTGAGATAGATACTTTGTCAATTGATAATTTAAGAGTAGATGGTGTTAGCTCATGGAATGAGGTTCTGAGGCGGTCCGCATTTTCCGTGTTGTGTTGTCCCTCTAAAAGCGCTTGCGCCATTTTCATGTATTCTTGCTGGTGACAACATATCAAAGTAAACAAAGTTTCTGACGCCGGCTGCAGCAGATCCATGTCAAAATTGCTACCAAGAATGAGTTCAAACACAATCTAAGGATAAAGAGCAATAATCTTACTTTTAAACTGCTCTGACAGTAGTGGAAAACTGCCAAAGGATGCTAGGATGCGAGCGTGCCCCAGGTGAGAAAACCGGGAGTTTTTGATTGGTATTCCTTTGCAGTTCAACTAACTCTCACAATAGATAAGATGGCCTGATGAAACGCCTCCCACACGCTTGATATATTCTATAAGATATCTCAAACATCAAAGTTCTAGTTGAAGCATTCGATTCAGATTCGTATTCTTCAGATTCCTTGTATGGGATTTGTATTGTGATCTGGTGGTTGCCTGCTGGGTTTAGCTGAATTGTTCCATTATTCAAATCCAACCAAATTCACTTGAAATTATTCAATTAGGGGGGGGGGGGGGCTCTCTCCACGATTAGTTTACCCATTGAGAGAGCTCCTCCTTTAAGTAATTCCCTGCATACAATTTTTCCCCACTTTTGTCTGTCTTATATTGTATCATTGTATTAATCTCCTTTGAACATTGTCTTATTTCCTTGTAGTCTTGTTGGTTATTATTAAATTGTATGTAGTGGAATTATTAATATATGAACTGAACTGAACTGAACTGAACGTTTGCTTCCTTACTCAACAGATGCTCATATTTTTGGAATCTTCCGTAAGACATAATCTCTTATCATTTATGACAATGATGATACACTACGACGGGTTAAAGGAAGGGGCAAGGGGCACCTCTCTCATTGGTCCGAAAAAGTTGGTGTTTGAAACAGCCATAAATCAGTAACAATTAAATGCAAAAAGAAAGGGAACGGAAATTTCCCATTAGTTCTCACTGAGGGTCCATTGTGGCGTCAGAAGGTGTCAGGGAGGTGTCAGGAAAGTTTCCCCAAGAAAGCGCCCCTGACCCCTATTGGCTATGCTTTTTTTGCTTGGCTACATGTGGTTTACACTTCGTGAGATTAGGAAGACGACATCTGGACAAACAGTGCAAAGGCAGCGTGTTATTAACGACTGAAAAACGTTTTTAAGCAGTGAACGGTAAATAGAACTCACTTTGAGGAAATGTTGCAAAGATGAATCCACGTGACCAACAACCTCTTTTCCAGCTGTCTTTGATTTGAAAAAGTGGCTGGCTATGGAGACCAAGGCTTCCAAAGAATTTTTCGCGATATCTGGACCAAAACTGGCGAATGGTTAAGAAAAAAGCCGCCCAAAACAAGCAGAACTATAAAAGTCTTTAGACGCACGAAGAGAGCTTAGAAAACAATCTGCATTATTCAAGATGTGAGCAATTTGGTATGAAGTGAATGCAGTGTCGGATTTAAGGGGGGCAACTAGAGGCAGTTGCCCCTCCCTCAACGAAGTGAAGCAAGTCTGGCGCCCCTTTTTAGAAATTTTGCGCCCCTTTTGAAGAATGAGATCCAGATGAAAAAGGTTCTTGGACCGATAGGTTAATTTGCTTCAAGGATTACCTCAAAGTTATGTTGTTTATTCCGAAATTGTTGTATACAGCGTACTCTCGTAACCAATTTTGAAAATTTTTCAGCGCCCCCACTATCAACTGCCCCTCCTTCAAATTTGCTCTGGATCCGCCCCTGAGTGAATGTTAATTTCTTGGGGGGTTAATGCTTTCTTGCAATCCAAATCGTTACTCTTAGAATGTGGCTGCGGAAAATCCCTACACACCCAACATCTCCCTTCGGAAACGCCCCATATTACTGTTGTCCCCTGCAACAAGTCCCATGTGTGATATATAATACTTGATTTATAATATTAATAGTAAAACTTCTGGCACAATGGTTATCAAGTAACTGTGATTAGTAGAAATGGAAATCAGCTAATACTAAGATATCTGAAATATTAATGTAATAGCAGACAAAACAGGATAAAAAGGATACTGTATCAAGGCCATTTCTAGTGATTTTGTCAGAGTAAAAAATAAATTTTCCGGGAGACTTTCAATCCTCTCAGGGTAACGCTCAGCAACAAATGTAACCAACTGGAAATATTCATTGCTTAACCTTGGAAACTAGAAAAGATTTGAGGAAAGATTCGAGCAAACTTGAGATAATATACTGAAAAAGTATACTGAGAAAAAATACTGAGAAAATATACTGAGAAAATACACTGAGAAAATACACTGAGAAAATATACTAAGAAAATACATTGAGAAAATATACTGAGAAAATATACTGAGAAAATACACTGAGAAACTACACTGAGAAAATATTCTTAGAAAATATACTGAGAAAATACACTGAGAAAATATAATGAGAAAATAAACTGAGAAAATATACTGAGAAAATACACTGAGAAAATATACTAAGAAAATATACTGAGAAAATATACAGTCGATGGTCACGGATTCAAGGCCTTGGCCTGGTCATTTCACTTTCTCACATTTCCTCAGCAGAAAGATAATATTAGTGAAGGATAAAAATTCATTACTTTCGATAAGTTTCTATTTTTGCAATTGATAGTAATCTTTTACAATTTCCATTATTTTTGGTCTTACTAAACTTTAAAATGGTAACATGTCAGATTCAAAATATATTTGTGTTTAACAAAACTTACACAATATTAGTGAAATTTTCAATATCAAAGGAAATATTATCTTTATCACAATAACAGATATATGGAATATATGAAGGAATTCTTGCATTTATTCGGTTTAAAAACTGACGTTTTGCCAAATAACCAGTGAAATGATAAAAATATCTGGTCGCTGAACTTTGGCTACAAAAGTTTAGGCAAATTCTTCTTTTGACCAAATTTCGATATAACTAACCAAACTCTAGGATCTAACTCCGAAAGCGTAAATACTTTAATTTAACTGAATTTAAGAACAGATTTCGGATCACAGTATTCATTGAAAAACGTGTTTATACCTCACCTTTAAAAGTTCGTCATTCATAAGTGGGACTATGATGTGTAAGCCGTGAAAAACTGCATCGATTGCATTTAGCAGCACACTATTTTCATTTCCATTAGCTGTAAATATGAATTGAGACATCATACAATTAATGAAGTGTAGGGCTAGAAACAGCTTCTAAAAATGCAGAACGATTGCATTAGCATCCCATATACCACAACTCTTCCTTCCTCTCTAGATCTTGCAAACTTTGGAATGCTCTCTACCCCCTTCCTGTTTCCCAGACTCTTACAGCCTTTATTGTTCAAAACAAGTAAACAAACTTGATTTTTCCTTTCGCTCTTCCTAATCCTTTCTCCCTTTCCCTTCTTAGGGCCTAGCTATAGGCTCACGAGCCTACTAAAAAAATCAAAGAATAATCTTTTGATTATAAACTGTCCCTTCCACATGACTGCTTAACATTTCACGTCTACTATGAATTGATATGGCACATAAGTGATAACGAAGAATATTGATTGTGAATGTTGAATGTGGGATGTAAAATAAATAATTTTAATACAAGCTTAACCCTGGAAAGTAAATTAACATTTTTCTTATAATATTGGCACACAAAGTGCTGAAGTGTGCGAATAAAGGAGAGGCCACGATAGCAGGCTGCTCGACGGATTACGGAGAAAATCTTGCGGCGAAAAATCGATAAAATAGTCGTGTACAAGGAACACCGCAACGTGACGATAATAAACAACAACAAACACACAAATCAGTGATGGCTAATATTTCGCCCCGGCATACGGGGCTTCAGCAGAGCAAAAGTGCTAAAGGCCTCGTTGACAGCGATTTTTGATACTTACAATCATCAGAAAAGTCCAGATAATCCTTCGAAAGGATATGTGTCAGCAGGCGAATAAGAAGTAAGATTTCTTGATACGATTCGTCTTCGCATGAATGTAACGCACTGATTCTACCTGAAGTAGGAAAAGAAATGGTGATAATTAGGCGATAAACATATATGAAGTAGGGAATAAGAAGAACAGACTGCAGAACAACAGATATAGAGAATTAAATGAAGTTTTATTGATTCTTGAATGAGGTTTGGGAAGAAATTCTAGAAATCTTAGTTGATGGCGAGTCATGGAGCATCTTCCAGAGCGAGTCTCACAGCTGCACAGTACATGCACAGCATTTGTATAGAGAACTACTGTCACACTGTAAAGTTGCACACTGTCATGGAAGCAGAGTTGTACATTGTAAAAGCGAAAAAGGGGATTCGAATATATTTGCTGAATGCCTAATAACATGCACAAAACATTTAACGCACAATCATTTTAATATTCGTAAATGCTTCTTGACAACACACTGATAGGTACCAGATTACTACAAGAAAAGTCTGGTAAATTGTGGCCAAGATTTGTGCAAAAATATCAAAATTCTCCTTGCCAAAAACTTGATTAAATTTAAACAACACCTGATAAAGATAATATATTCAGCTATTACAGCAAGGGACAAAAGTTTTTTTTAAATAATTAAATTGTGTCTCAAAACAAAAACGAAATCAAGAGTTCCCAACAAGTACTTTTTGTCTAATTTACTGAAAAATGTACTGAAAAATAATCAAATCAATAACGATCAGAATTCTCAGTTACTAATCAAGAGAGTGATATTTTCTAAGCAAACTTAAAACTACAACCTAATTTTGCAAGCAATACAAAAAACTCACCTAGGTTGTATTTAGAATAATTGGCGATAAGCTGTACGCAAAGGCCACATAAAGCATTTGATTTTTCCTTAAAAAGATACATGTAAGTTTAATCAAAAACCGATACCAAGCATCGTTATAGGATCATTATAAACCAATCAAAAAATCGATGTCTTTTATAACAACAGGTGGCTAGCTCCTTGTACACCTTATGGGCTGCAAAAACATCTTGTTTTCAAATTGCAGCTGAGATGTCGATGTCGCGAAAATTCATGCCCAAATTCAAATTTATACCATGCAAAAGGTATCATGATCAATGGCAAATGAAATGATACTTAAATGAACTTCTAAAGATAAATATCAAGTTCTGCTTTACTATCATAACAAATTGTCGAAAATTTTAAAAAATATCAGAATTCCTGAAATCAAAACATGAACTCAGTTAAAAATCATAGTTTCAGAAGCTCATCGAGCCAATTTCACTCTGAGCTGACAACACACAAAAAAATACTTGCTATATGAACAAATATGTTTTAAAACTGAAAAATGGAAAAGAAAATGCTTACCCTATCCAAGTATATGATTTCTGTCCTAACCACATCGACAAATAATTCAAAAATAAGCTCAACAATATCAGGGCAGTTTGCATATTTTTCTAACAGATAGGGGATGTCTGTGAGATAAGTAGACAGGAACTGGAAAATCATCTCAGCGTTTTTACGATTTGTGGCAGATGTGATCCCACGCATTGTCTCCAAAAGAGATATGAGTTTCTGTCGAATGGACTCTTCTTGGCAAATTTTATCAAAATTTGGATTTTTTCTTATCTCGTTGTACGATGACTGGAACTGTCCAAGAAACTGAGAAGAAAACCAAAGCGATCAGCTAATAAAAGTTAGTAGTTGGTTGCAGTTAGTTTAAAGAGTAATAGCAGCATGGAACTGCTAATTTATTATCAAATATTGGACAAAGCGGAAACTTTTCTTGAAAGCAAAAGGAAAGATTTATGCAAATACGTTCGTAAGTTATAAACTAGGGGAAAATTCCACTTTCGGATGTATACAAAAAATCTTTAAGGTAATGAAACCAATCTGATAGTTGGTTATCAAAAATAGATCTTGAACAAAACTTTAGGGCATTTCTACACGATTAGAATGACAAAAGATTTAAATGGAGTTTTATAAACGAGAAATATTAATAAACATCTGAAGTTTTGGGCAATTAATCAAATTAATCCCTTATGGTTGGAAATATGAAATGATAAATTTTTCGCACTTGTTTTAAATTAGTGAGCATGTTTGCTGGTAAATGGTTACAGCTTTAAGAGGTGATGATAACATTAAAATATATTTTTCTATCCTTTCATTTTGATGCAATGCTCGAAATTATTCAAAAGAACATTAGCAAATAGTTTAATTACGTTTAAATAGTTTAATCAAGATAGTTACGATTAACTACGATATAAAAAATATTAGCAAAAATATATCCTCATGAATTCATTCATTCACGTTTTCTATCATATCACTGCAATTTAAAATAAATCGAATGTAGGAAAGATAATAATCGAATAAACCGGATTCATGAAAGAGCAATGAGAATAGCTCACGATGATTATGAATCAACTTTTGAACAACTTTTAATAAAGAATAAAACAATAACTTCTCATAAGAAAAATTTACAATATCTTGCGATAGAAATTTACAAAATATTTAACGGATTGAATCCACTTTTTATGGATGAAATATTTTCCATAAATGAATGCCCATATTACTTAAGAAACTCCCAATTCAAAACAGCGGAGCCACATTACAAAATATATGGATTTAATACCGTATCATACAGATGTAGCCAAATATGGAACTCAATTCCAAATGAGATAAAGAACTTTATCAATATTCAAGAAAAAAATCTCAGAATTTACATCGTTTATTTGTACTTGTAATCTTTGCAAGGAATATGTTAGCAACATCGGTTATATTTGATTTATATTATATTTAGCGCTGGTAATTTAAATTAGTTGGTTTCAATTAGCTTGTATGTATAGCTAGAGATTGTACCAACTTTAAATAAAGAAAGAAAAAAAAATTTGCTCTTGGTTTTGAAATTAAGAGCCAAGCAAGAACCAAAGGGATCCTCTAATAAAAAGATTTAACAGTTTTTGTACATTTAAAGGCATTTTGTAGTATTCTTCCAGATAGTATGGCCAGAATCATAAATGTAACTTCATGACGTAATCACTTGTTAACTATATTTTTTTGCTTGAAACACAAAAACTGAATATATCAATTTAAGTATTTTTGGCACCCAAAAATTAAATAAAAACAAAAAGTATTGGCTGTCCTTGAAATGCTTGAGGCTCAGAACAAAGCTTCCTTCTCTTCCATTTAGAATAAACATTAATAACATACACGCTTATTTATTCATAAGAAACATAGCTCGAGGCCTATTTCTAGAAGTTCCTTATTTTTGGACCAATCTTGATCGAATTGTAGTACTAAAGTTCATTTATAGTTTCTTTATTTAACTGCATATTTGGTATCAAATATCACATCATACATTGAAATTTTGTATTAGTGTTCGTAGATTGTTAACTTTTACTGAAAAGACTGAGGGGCAATAAACAGCAAAGCCAATAAAATGCTCGATATCTGCCCTGGTAACACACAATTAATCTTATTATTAACTATAAATGAATGTAACAAGCTTCCTTATTCTTGGTTGTTTGCAATGACAGAAATTCAAATTGAAAAGTTTCTTCAGAACTTCGTCTTTAGTACTAACAGTTCTAAAGTATTCGTCGCTTGAAAGAACAAAGATAAACCTACTGTTGCTAAGAATTTATCTCTTAACGCAGAATCTTGCACATGTGACCCAGCTTTCATCAGCGCTTCCACAAGGTGGCGATGCACATCAACAGGCAATTTCTGAAGCTGTGAGGCAGCTTTGGCTTGGAGATCGGCAAGCCTCCATATATTTGGGAATTCCATTGCAACTTTGATTCTGAAAAAGTATAAAACGTTGTCACTTTGAAAAAGTAAACTAGTTTAGTTACTATCGGTTCTTTTATTGATACAAACTAAGGGCAAAATTAAGTACAATGAAACAAATATAACAAACTCTTCATTATTTGGGCAAGACGATTCTGAGTGGACCTTCGCAAAAATTTAGGGTCAATGCCTATGGCCCAGTCATGGCTGTTAAGGGGCCTCCAGATACCAATCAAATGACCTGGCATTAAAAGCTAGATCTAAAAATTTTGAGGAAAAGAAAAGAATTTCAAAATTTGAATTGAGAATGCTTTTCATCGGAGAATCGTCAAAATAAAAACTTTACTTCCTGTAGCGACGGTTTAGAAAGGCCTTGATTCTAGGATTGGGGCTCAAATCTGACAGCAAGTCAAAGATTTCCCGAACTAAGACTGCCTTAGACGTCCTTCATAGCAACATAGGCACCAGCCGGAAATGGTGAAATACAAAGCACTACATGCAACGTTAGCTTTTTAGATATATAAATAGATTTAAATATTTTATTTAGATTCTAAAGTGTAAATTAATAAGTAAAGTTTGTATTCTATTTGCTGAAGGGGTTTTTCATGTACAAATAAATAAAAAATGAAAACGAAATGAAGTTCTTGATTTTGTGAAAAAATCAGCGCTTGCAAAGTTCTTATACTGTACTAAACTTCTCAAGCTGTCACCTAGAAGTTATTTTTTTTATGAAAGCTTTGCAAAAAATTTTTCGATACCTCGAATCTTTAGAGAATATTTTAAGGAGAAGTTGAACGCTGTCGAAAGCAACTGTGGGCTCTTCTGGCATGTACGTTAAATTGGTTTCTGCTGCATCCATAGCAAAGCCGAGCATGATTCGTCCACATTGCGATGATACACCGAAAGAGGACTTGAATAACTCCGGTATGACGTTATCTTCTTCCGAATCCGGAAACAAATACGATGATGACCAGCAGTGGAGAAACCAGAGCGTATCACTGGCGATTTCCGGGCTCAGGATGTTGCCCATTCCACTTTTTAATACACCACATATATACTCAGCTAGTCTAAATACTTCTGATATCAAAATCATCAAATAGCTCACTGTTGAAGAATGACGCAAAGAATTAAAAATATTTTTAGTTTAATGGCGATGAAATTGATTTTATCGATAGGTTTGTAAGAGAGTCTTAGCAAATAGCAAATGCTTTAATTCTGAACAAATAAAGAGACAAATCTGTAAAATAATTGGCTTATTCTACAAGGCGACCTTATCAAAAAAATTCTATGTACCCTTCTCCCTGCGGCGCTGACTTAAAAAGAGGGACTAAAAAAGTGTTGGTTTGTAGCAGGTTCCAAAAGAGTGATCTTTTATACGCAAAATGCTTATATTTTTATATTGGGGCACCTTTTTTCAAAAGATAGTGTAATTCGGCAAAGCATTTCACAAGTTCGCCTTCAGGGTAGAAAAGGACGTAAAGGACCCTGATTCGGAATAAGGACGTTATAAGAGATATTTAAAAGCGTGAAAACAATACAGGCTTAATTCGACTGAAATAATGTAACGCTTTGAAGCAAAATCGCTGACCTTTATCAGTGCTACAGCTTCGGCCCAAATTTGAAATGTAATTTACACTCAAGTTCACATCGGTTTCGCCTCGTTTCTGCTGTTGGCTTTCGAACATGAGAATATCAGTTGGAATCGAGGCTTCTTTGTCATTGCAGTCCATCATGATGACATTAGTTGCTATTAGCAACAGCCAATGAATGTCTTCGTATAAGGCGTCAATATTTTGTCCTATGCAACGACGAAACATTGTAAGAAAACCAGAGTACAAAAGATTTAGGGTGAAAGGGGTAGAAAAATTTTGGCCGCAAGAAAACACAAAGGGCAATTAATTCGATTTAAAACGAAGTTCAGTCCGGCGATCTAACGCTGCACATGCAAGATTGGGTGCAAATGTATTAAAAATGAATGACCAATTGACTACGTGCAAGAAAGGAAGAGAAAACAAAATGCAAATAAACAGCAAAATCTTATCCTTAAATAGCTAAACTATAATGTTATTTAATATCATTATCAATAACAGTATTTCGATGAAAAAAACTTCTTGAAAAAAATGATAGAAAAATAATGCCACTTATTAGATATTTTTCAAATTTATTCTTTTCATTTGTCACCACAAACTTTCAAATTTCATGAAAAAAGGGATAAGTATTATTCGTTCCTATTAGACTGATGTCAGCGCGCTTTATATAATAAGAATGTGTTTTTCAAAAATGTTCAATCCTATTCAAAATTAGAATGAAAATGTCAAATTCTTGAATGGACCATTCGGATCAAACAAATAACAGTTAAATAATGTTTTAGCATACTTCACGCCCCACTTTTGAAGACGAGAAACGTATTTGAAGACGAGAATGGTGTTCGGCTTCAGCTTTCTGTGAATTTCAAAGGTAGGGGCAAAGATATGACACAAACGACGCACCAATCCTTTAGCACTGATTCTTCTCACCTGATGCAGTGCCACTAAACTTCACTTTCAACACATAACAAAGAAAATATCATATCATATCATTCTTGCAACACATAACATATAATGAATTTTTTGCAGTACAACAAGAAAGTCTAAAAGAAAAAGGAACGGAAACATAAAGGTGATTATACCGTTAGTCTGCTTGATGGAGCGCATTAACGACAGAGTTCGTGATTCCAAGAGCTTGCTCAAAGTTGGTAAAACATGTGGCAAAGCCAACCTCGCTAAACATCCTATGTTACTGAGTTCATCAGAGTAAGCTAAGCGATCGTCCTCCTCCACATCACAGTCGATTTCACCAATCTAGATAGAACGCAAAGTGGCTATTTAGTTAGGCCAGGATCTGAACGAAAACGGGGAGTTATAAATTTGTCGTGGCTGGATGGACCTTTCATAAGGCCCTTTCCAGCCTTTTCCAGGTCTCGCTTTCTTTAAACGTTAATTTAAGCATTATTCCAATAACTTTAAAAAACTTTTCGGACGCTTGTGGAATTCCATTACAACAACATTAATCAAAAGCTTGCAAAAAGTAAGATTATCTTTAAAGGCAATCTGTCTCGTTGTGGATTGGTTAACGAGAACAATAGCTGAAACAGTAGCCTAAACACGATTCCAGCGCTCCGCCTTTTTTTTACAATGCGATGAATTAAAGGGGGACTGGAAACAATAAAAATACCCTTTGTTATTATAATCAACCAACGTCGTGACAGATTGCCTTTAACATCAGTTCATCATTAGTCGTTCTGACACGTAAATCAATTGGATACTATAAAAGTGGCATTGATAAAAATTCATCAGCCCAAAACAGGCATGCTTTGCAGGAATAATGTAAAAACTACCGAAACTTTCGAAGGGACATATTAAGCTGAGACAAAAGGAAACATAAACCCATTGGTATGAATACCATACCAAAACAGAAACAACCTTACCTCGTTTCCTTCACTATCGTCTTTTCGAATGCCGTCAGGCTTTGCGAGATGAGTTTTCAAATAGCAGTTGAAGACTTGCACTGCGTAGGACATGAAGTAATTATCTGTGAAGGAGGATAAATTGGAAACGAGGACAACCCAAGCGTCCAATAGGAGGTCGACGGCATCCTCGTACTGATTGCTATCAAACTCGATCTGGTAAAAAAGGAAACAAGATAGTAAGTAAATTTGACAAAAAGCTGGAAAAGCATGGACTTAATTTGTTAAATACAAGCTTCCTGTACATCTCACAACAGGATAATTCGGTATTCTGTTCTCTTAAAAAAATAAACAATTTTCTGGTTGCCTTACAAAACGGCATCAAAATTCGAAAAAATCAGGAATCAAAAAAGCACTCTTCCTCCTTAGAACAAAACAATTAATTTATAACTTTGACTCTTCACGGTTCGCCTGAACTTTTTAACTATAATGGGTGTCCATTCGGACATCAAGCTATTTTTTAACCGTACCTGCTAACAAGATCTTTACACACTGCCAGTAGCATCCCCCTCTCCCCTTCGAACAATACTAGTTTAAGTCATGTAATTGAGTGTCTCTTCATTATTGGTGAGACAATATCCCACGTGCACCGATGGTTGCAACATCATTCTCTAATCAATACATAAGAGAGCTTTCAAATATTAACGGTCTAGACGACATAGAGCATTCTCTGAATAAATATCATCATACCCTGTATATTGTCGAGACAATAAACTTAAGGTACAAAATATCAGTAAGCAGCAACTTTACAAGAAACGATTGATTACATAAACACTGTGACTTTGCACAGTGGTTATGACATTTATGCAGATCGAGAACCAATGTCGGCCCAAATTTTGTCCCAGCAAATTGTTCCATTCTCTAAAAGTCTATTTCAAGCAGACTTCTACTGGTTTCATCCTAGAGTTGTTGATCTTTCGTTTTAATTCTGTGCCAATTAGAAACACACATCCAACGACTCTATGTTGTCCTGGCCTTTTCAAAACTAACTACTGGACAATTTAGACAACAGCAAGAAACACAAACTTACATCTTCTTTGTTGATTGTTAGCTCCATGAAAGTGCATGTTAAGGAAGCAAGTATTTCTAAGAATGTCCCCAAAACTTCCGGAGAAAGAGAAGCGATAGTAGAGACGGGGAAAACATTGACAATGCGGCTCACGATGCTGGCATATCCAAATGCTTCAAGGGCAGTCCATTTTGTTCTGTGAGACAAACAAAGAACATTTTTTGAAGGCAAGAAAAACCCACTTTGGTGTAGATGAAAATTGATAAATGTACAATAAACAGGCAATTCACAAGTCATTAAATTTATAACAACATGCTACTTTGTTTGCAATATACTGAAAGCAAATTCCAATTTATCTTTTATTAACCAAGCCAATCAAATCAGCAATCTCTCTGGCTGATCAGTACCATACATTCCATGGAGTTGATTGCGTGAAGTTAGCAAATAAACAACTATTCAATGTGAGGGTCAGCTCTTTTGCGAAGATGACATGCAGCCGTTTTTATCCCCTGCAATTACTTTATGGCAGGTATATCTTAAAGGGGGTGTCGTGCTATAAAATGAACAAGAAACCCTGAATATTCTCGAAAAACAATAGCAGCAAGTAGAAAAGGGTAATTTTTGACATTAATAAGCTCTGTCCCTCACTTTTTCCACACCTATAATTAATTGTGACTAAGTGACTCAAAGTTGAGCAGTTCAGTTCCCGCATTCCCAATCAAGAAATATAACTTAAATACACAAACAATTTTTACCTATTCACCATTTGCTTGAAACCTTGTATAAAACGCGTGAGATAAGTGCCCTTGGACTGTTGGCCTGCAAAAACTGAGCCTGTGACGGACGCCAGCTGAATGAGACATTGCAAACTGTGGTGTGCCAGCTCCTCGTGTCCAGAGCATCGGTTGTACAACTATCAAGAGACCAAATCGATTATAGATATACCACTAGCTCAATGGGTTGTCACAACGTTTGGCGTTCAAGCCTCCTAAGAAATATTATACAGAGCGCTCAGTAACTAATGAACGCTTTTCATTCCTTTTCTGGAAAACTACAGAATGCAAGAAATCCCCTCCCTTTTCAGAACCCATTAGCTCTAACCAGACTTGGCTGCAACTATGAAACGTCAAATCAAATGCGAATCTTTTAGCAATCGAGCCCCCCTCACATCTATACATTTGGCCACATTTTCTTAACAACTATTTAGCTAAAAATGCATTAATAACGACTCCAAATCTTGAGTCATAAAAGGAAAAATACGTTTAACACTGGAAAATGCAGTAATTTACTTTGAAATATTTTACTTAAAAAGCCACATTAAAGTTAAAGTAACCCACCTTTCCATTAAAAATATCATGCACATACGCACATTAAAGGAAAGGTTAAGTGACCAAATAAAATTCACGAATCTTCAATTGCGCAATATTATTGAATGTAGCTAAATAAAAGGTTTAGAGTTGGAACCCTCTCTCCACTTGTCCCAACAACAAGTGTCATGAAGGGCGTCCAACTTAATGACACCTTGCAACTAAGGTCTTTCACTCAGACGAAACTTTAAATGAATTACCTGTATGAAGAGGTTTATGAAATTTGGATCCAGAACTGTAGATTCCCAACTCCTCGGGGGCCTAAATAAACTGATTTTGGCTGTTTCGTTCAAAAATCTAAGCAGCTGCAGAGGTGAAATATTGTCAAGGAATTTCCGCGTTTAAAACATCATTAAAGATTTAAATCTAAGTTTAAAATTCTGAAAATTAAAACAAAAAGGATTGAACATTTACTGCTGTAAAATTAAAAGTTTTCGTAAATATAAATATTTAAAAAATTATCGAATCAAAGACCAAGATAAAACATTTTGTCTGAGGAACTACAGAGTCTCACAAGGGCCTGGACACGAATGTCACAGGAGACCTATCTTTCCATCACCTTTTTAGGATCTAAAGTATGCTGTATGGTACTTTATAAGAACAAAATTAATCCCGAAGATACTCTAAAGGGAACTATGAGAATGGAAGGATATGATTCCCAGAAACGAAATTCCAGTTCAAAACTTGCTCAGCCAAGGAGAGATAACGGATGAAAAGAGCCGTGTCCACCCTTGAAAGAGAAGCAGAGCTAGCCTCTGCGTAAGTCTTGAGGATGTCTTTGCAAAGTTGAAATATTGTCAATAGGTTGCCATTCTGAAATAAGGCGGATAAAAAGTTTATTAATCAAAACAACAAAGCCTGATTTGATGATTAAAAAACATAGCCTGAATTAATTATTGAACAAACAACATAGTTCGATTTCATGATTGAACAAACAGTATAGCCTGATTTGATGACTAAATGCTAACGTTATCTTAACAGTTCAAATCTCTTAAAAATCAAAAGAATCATTCAATCACTACATGTATTAATTAGACAGACTTGTTAGCAACTAACTGAACCAAATTGAAGATGAACTGAGAGTGTTATTGCTCCTTATTTGGACAAAAATTTCTCAAATTCCCAACATTTTGACCCGCACATGGAGATAAATTTTGTTTGCCTTTCAGTTATCTTAAAATGCTTTATATTCTGAAAAGGTTGGATTAAAAAGCATAAATATTATTCCACCATTAAATGAAGCATCATATATATGAAAACCAACGCCCACCTCAAAGGCTTTTTTACACTTGGCATGGTACTCCAAACTGAGACCGAGGTTGGCTGATTGACACGTGCTGGAGTATTCGGTTAGCAAAGCCTTCATGATGGAGCAACATACCATTTGCTGAAAGAAACCAAGCAACATGTAATATTGTATACGGAATTGGCCTTTCAATTTCGATAAATTCATAAAAATATGATAAAACAACAAATTCTCCCAAACAAGATTCTGCAGGGCGCTTGTCAATGTTGCCAACTTTATTCCCCTTCAATGATTACAAATTGCGTAAACTTGATTTGATTGAAAAGGAAAAAATCATTAATTTAAGCCTTGGATTTGAATGAAAATTTGTCAAATGGTTTCTGCTTGTTTGGGATGACTGGGATATTATGTATGTTTTGTCTATGGAATGCAATTCGTACCATGTCTTTATCGCCAGAATGAAGCAACTGAGACACAGATTTCAAGAGGTCACCACAACCCTCAGTTGATTTGTCTAAAGTTCCTCTTTTGAATATCATTGCCACCACTTGCAGAATTTGCTCCCGGACAAATTTTTGCAGGCTGAAATATCAAGTGAGAAATTTGAAAGTTTACAATGAATAAAAAAAATAATTTTGCAGATGCTGTTTCGAATCGACAAAAATGAACTTTATAACATCTATTTTACAAACTGATAATGAATAATTTAATCAACAATGCACAAATCAATAAATTTCTTCTAAGAAAAACAAGAGATCGTTTAAATCACGTTATTGCGACCAATCTGGGAAATCAAATGCCATAAAGCATACCAGGTTGATAGAAAACTGCATCAAGGCTTTAAATATCTTTTATCTAAAGAAATTTTCGATGCTCTTTTGCTTCACTGCATGTAGACACTACAGAGGAGAGAGGAAGGCTTTGCCAGAGTCACTGCAAGGTTCATTTTGAACAAAGATTCCAGTCTCAGCGTATACAGCACATGTATCCAAAGTGCTTGAAGAGTTCTTGCTAATTTTTGCCCAAATGAAGGTGGAAGCTGGGATTTATTGGACTCTACGTCAATTATACAAAATAATGAAGAAGCATCGAATTTTCAGAAACTTGATGGAAAGCTACAGGAGATTTCTGCTTTAGATTCTGACATAAAGAATTCCTGAAAATGTTCCTAAACATATGACGAATGAATCAACGATGCAAGACATGTCACATCAGCTGACCTTTTTTGTTGAGTAACGTAATTCAAAAGAAATGAGCAAAGGCCATCGATATCTTGTTTCTGAAGAAGATTCCATTCCCTAACAACTGCCTCCTTTAAAGTGGTGGCTGCTTCGAAAAGCACGTAATCCATGCGGCAATTCTCTAAAAGAGAAAAAGAGTAATTGCGATTGCTGGGTCAAACTTGATAAGGAAAACTTGCATAGTCGTTAGGTACGGGGAATAAAACAAAGAAAAGCAATGCAGCCCGCATTATGTACATAAGATTTTTGGCTCTTTGAGAGTACGAAAGGATGATGAAACCTTTAAAACCACACTTAAAAGAATATCTAGGTTTGGGATTTCAATGAGACAATTGGCAAAGGTAGATAGAGGTAGCTTGCCTTGAGACAGTCAGACTGGTTCGCCTTATTGTCTTACTTCTTACATTATTCACAAGTTCTAATCATAATGTAAATAAACATTATGTCTGCAAAAACAGGTCTTCGCATTTTTGGATCGAAAACATTAATTGAAAGGAACCTCTGACTGCATATCAATAATTAATTTTTTTTACAAATTGGGTTAATAGCAGCATTTTTTGGCTAAATACCTTGCAACGATATTTTTACAACTAATATTCGAATCCTACAAAAATATAAATACTAAAAAATCCACTATTTCATATATACTTGATGCTAAAAAACTTGAGAATATTAAGATGGAATACTCAAAGAAACACTTTAATATTTAAGGAACATTTCAAGCTTTTTCTGATTGCTAGAAGAATTATCGATCTACAAAATGGACATTAGAGGTAATGAGATTAGTATAAAAACATGTCTTGAAGAGTACGTAGGCAAAGGTGTGTCCATGGTTTTGTTAAAAGTAATGTGTGAAGCAAGCAACTCTGCGGGGTTTTTCAGAAACATGTGATTTTCCATGTTCGCCCCAGCCATTATGGAAACAATTAACAAGACCCACACCATCGTAAAATTTTTCATAGGGCCAATATTTCTAGACTTGTCACTTTAAGTTGAGCTTTTTGGCCAGCTTCAAAAATGGAACTGAGCCCCCCATGAGATACAAAAACATTGGCCTGCAATTTCTGTAATATAACGAGGAAATTTTTGTAAATTGTAAAAGTATAATATAAATTGTAAATTTTTAACTTTGGTTGATTTTATCTCAAGTATATTTTCTTGGCAACCTAAAACTCCAGTAGTGCTTTTTCTCCACAGCTAGGGGTGCTTTTGAGAGAGTTGTAAACAAACCAGGCAAAATAAGCAAGCTCTGATTGGCTAAAAGAAAGTTTTAAACAAAGTATCTAATTGGAAGAAAACGAAATTCTGCCTTGCTGACAGATATAGTCATCCGCCTCCGCAGTAACACTGCTTTTACTTCCCAGCGAATTATCAAGACTTTGTTGAAGAGAATGAATAGCATCGTAGAATTCCGCATTCAAGCATTAGGTGGACGACTGCCAGACTATTAAGTCTAAGTAGCTTACCTAAAATAAATCTGCATAAATTGTAGGGCTGTTTAGTTTTTCTGAATTCCAAGAAAACCTGCTCAGCAGAATGCCTTTCCTCTGATGTGACAGCCTGAGGAGGAGCCTATAAATAAAGCAAAGGCTGTAAACAAAGCTGAAGCTGGAATTGATCTTATAAATTATGGCAAGGACCTTTAGCAACACAGATAGCCACATACTAAATACTAAATAATGTAAACTTCTCGTAATTATATCGCTTAGAGAGATCTTGAGTCAATTTCTTTGTTCCTGGCAGTTTACAGCCTTACATCTCAGCTAAAAGGATCTTCTTGGTGATACTTATATCACTATAGTATAACTACTCTTTTAGTTGCATCCTTACAGTCCTAAACATGATTTTAAAAACAAGTGTTTCCATATATTGTACACTTATATACATTCAAAGACAACTTCAAAGCAAATTTCGAAGACATTTTATGTAATATATTTTGGAAAACCTTTTAGAAATGTTTGTTGATGTTTTGAACCCTTTTATATATGCCAAAAATTTTAAAAACAAATTAAAACTATAGAAATTGTTAGGCCTTTGGGATGTAAACATGGGTGTTTTTAAAAATCAAGAACTAAGTGACCAGAAGTGCATGCAAATTCCTTTCTGGGAAAATAACCTGAATAAACATTATGAAATCGCATCCATTGTCGAATGCTGATTGAGTGCAGCTTTGTGATGTTTAAAAAAATTTTCCATACAAGAACAGTCAAAAATTTACCAAGGGTTGGCAGAACAAAAAAGTTTATGACACTGAGAAATGAAAGGTTTTTTCTGAGAGAACTGCTAAGTAATGGGTTTCAATCCTTGCCAGACCTTATTTTGTCATGCAAAAAAGCCAAATTTAGGAACATAAGCAAAAACATGGCTATAAAAATCACAAGAGATACAAATTTCCCAGCTTCATAAGTAGAAAATGTCCTTTCATAACAAAAAGTTAATCATCGCTTGTGGCTTCTTCTTTAGACACAGTTAAACAAGTTGGTAAAAAATGATTTTAATGATTCAGTAAACTTTATTTTAAAAGTTCCTTCAAAATATTTTTTGTTATGCCTACGTGAATTTAAAAATTAAATTTTCTTGGGCATCTCTAAAAATTGCCAAAGGTTGTGTGAGTTTCCTGTTTTTAGGCCATATACAGGCCTCTCCGTTTAAGGCGCGCGATCACGCGCGCGCGCCTTGGCACGCTCCTATCGTTGCCGAGACGCGCAATAAATAACGCGCCTGGTTTATAAGAACCCTTTAAATCGCGCCCCTTGTGTTTTAGTTTTGAACAATTATTATAAAAAGAGCCTTGCGGGTTCGAAATCGATTGATATCTAAATAAACGGTTGCTTCTTTTAATCCCTTTTTCGAGGAAATTGTTATTGCCAAGTTAAATCAAACACCTCTTGAATATATTTCCGGTCAGTAACCAATAAACTGTCATTGTGATTCCTGATTGTTATAAGTTTTTTAAATGGCCATTAATTCAAAGGACCAAGCCATAGAGCTATCTGCTTTCGCAAGTATCGCAAGGACGAAGTTAGCGGATCAAAGACCGAAGATAGGAATGGGAAGACAATGGTGGTTTCGATTTGGTGTAAAGTTTGCTCAAAACACAAAAGCGTTATTTTATCAAATCCTCTTTGTAAAGGAAGTGCCAGAAAAGCAATTGAATCATACGTCAATGGAACGAATTTCGATTCTTCCATTTTTTCTAACTCCGATTCTTCATCGGAATTTGAGCTGGACATTGACGAACTGCAACAATAATGTGTTTTTTTTCTTTTAGTGCATTATTAAGTAGTTTGTTTAGATATTTCTAGATACAAAGTATTTACATGCGAAAACATGCCGTTTTTGTCTACTTTAACGTAAATATATTTTTTTGGTAGAACGCGCGCCTTAGCAAGGCGAGGCGCGCGTTTGAGCACGCGCCCGCTAAAATGCTCACGGAGAGGCCTGCATATAACTCGTTTGCACATTTTGCTGTGATACATATTTTAAAATGGCTTTGAAAAAAGCAAACATTTATTTGGATCCACAACTAGGTATATATTTTTCATTGTGTTCTTTCAGACCCTTATTCTGACTTTTTATTCTCTGGGGAGTATCAGACAAATAAGTTTTTAGCCAATAAGTTGTCAAATTTCTGCTTTTTTCAAAGCCATTTTCAAGTTCTGTACCGTCAAAAAATTGATATATATTTGAAAGACAAAGATTTTTGTCTTCACAGACTACGCACACCGTCTAGAAGTTCACTTCTTCAAAAATCTTCTTCGGAGTATGATTCGAAATCACATTCCGACTCAGTTTAAAATTATCATCGTCTCTGATTGCATTATCCATACTTTCTTATCCTTTTGGAGCTCATGCAACTACATGCACATGACTCAACATTCAGCTAAAAGGTGGCGAGGCAAATCCTTGACAACACTGCTTTACGTACCAAAATTTCCTAAAAGTTTTATTGTTATTGAGGAGATGTGAATTAAATAATAGTGACAACAACAATAATGCCATTTTTCACTAACTTTTCCCTAAATGCTCTTCTTTTCTCACATGTCTTTTCGAGGGCGGTCATTAGCCTGAGTAAATAATTTTGCACAGGTATGGTGTGGGCAAAGGCCTGTCCTAGGTTAAGAAGAACTTTTGTAGATTCAAAGGAAATACCTACCTGATTTGATACTTAATTATTTTTGGTTTTGAAACAGCCAAGAGCTCAAGGAACTTTTTCTATTAAAAGATAGCGTTATCAAATCAAATTGCTAGTCTGTTGTTTGCAAGTTTACTTTTCATCGTTATTTGTTTTTGGAAGACATCCTGACACCTTAATGTTAAGAGATATTATTTAGCGGTTGACAAAACAGAGGGAGGGAATAGAATAGTAAAATACTTTGAAACTTTATCTTGATGTACTGGAATGCAAAAATCAGTATTTTTCATATAATGAACTAGCTCTTTATATTTCTGCAATGATCGACTTTTTACATCTCAATCTTCATAATCGAGATGCTTGTTACAAAACAGGTTGTTTCATTTAATAGTAAATCAAAAACTTCACTTCAAATGTTGTGACATTTCGACTTTACTGCCCGCCACCACCCCAAAATATAACATATTAAAACTCACCATCAAGGCATGTGCTGCTTTTTCAAGCTCTGGAATCACTAACCTTTCCATGTCATATAAGATTACACTAGTAATAGTGCATTATTCCGCATCGACTGGAGTTCTTGCTGTTCATTTCACGTGGACTAAACATTTTATAGGCCTAACCTCAATTCAATGAATCCGTGCCTCGATATGAAAAATCATGAGGCGCCAAATTGATTTTAAAATGGCTGAAAGTGAAGAAGGAGATGATTGTGCTGAAAAGTTAACCGTGAAATACATTGGTCAAAAGGTACTATTTTATTATTGACATGGATCAAGAGTGATGATCAAGATATTTACTGCTATTTTTTCATAGTTTCATACATATTTACTTTGATATGTTGATTTGTGGCTGCCTATCGTTTTTTTACAATATAATTCATGTTTTTGACATCCTTCAAATAGTCATAAGCTCACCTGGATAAAACCAGGAGATATGATGAAAGGCTAATAAGAACGAGAGAACTCCAAAAGGTTAATTTATTTCAGTCACATTTGGAGAATAAGCTCCAAACATAATGCATCCTGCATGCACACCATGCAGTTCATTATCACTATCAGTTAGTTCAGTACAAAATTCTTAGATAGAACTGCTCTTTCAAAGTATTGAGGAATAAATTCTTACTGAAATTTACCTCAGAAATTTCAGTGGTAACTGGGAGACTTTAAAGACAACATTCAGGGCCTCCGACGAAGGGGGGCCGGGGGGCCCCCCAACTTTTTTGCAAAACAATAGAGTTTTTTCAAAATCTTTTGTTATGGGTGTTAAATTTTCCCTTGGCCCCCCCCCACTTTTCAACCTTTGTCGGGTGCAATGAAAACTTTTCAACCTTTCTCTGTCAGGTGCAATGAAAATATCAACTTAAAGCTATAACAATTGAAAAAACACTCAAAATGCTATTTCCATATATTTGCTACCTTTTCAGAGTGTTTGATACAAAAATTTTGATTCAGGGAAACAAAAATTTTTTCTAGAAAACTGATAAATTTCTAGTGGTATAGGAGGCTCAGAAACCAGACAAAGCCAGGTGGAATATATTTGCTCAGGAAACTGGAAAGTAAATTCTTCTATATATGTGGTAACGTCAGTGCAGCTTGGTAACTTAAATTCTTTTAAATCTGTGGTAACAAGAAGAAAGGTTCTCCACCACAAAGCAGTCTGGTAATATTAGGCGTGCAATCGCACACACACGCCTCCACACACACCTAGAACTCCCGTGGTGTGCTTTCTATCGCACGCGCAGTTCCACGTTTTGAATTACTATTCTTTTTCTCTTTTGTTTCTTTTAATTTATTTTGTGTGGGTTATACTGATGGCATTCCGGAGGCATTTTAACTCTTCACTTCGTTTCCATTAGGCCTGGTTTCCATTACTCCGTTATTCTGTTACTCCGTTATTGTATGTATTCGTTCTCTCTCTCCGTTCTTTTCTTATTTTCTTGAACACATTGCCCCAGGCTACTCTGTTTTGGTCAAAACGTTAACATGGGTGTTTCCATTACTCCATATTTGTCCGTTATCATATCCTTAGCTCGATCTCTTTTTAAAACTGAGATTGAATGACTCCGTTTTTGAATGCCTCTGTCTTCGCTGTTCCCAATAAAATGATGCGTATTCAAAATATTCCGTTTTCGGATGACTCCACTTTGAACAGCGTTTTGAATAACTTTGGTTTGGTATCAAATGACACTGTTTTTGGGCGCATTAATGAAATTCAAATACGAAAACAGAATCACTCGAATCTGTTCTCATACCCTATTAATTAGGAAGCAATTGCTTGACATACATTTGTGACTTGCAGAGTTTACCACTTTCAATACAGATGCCAGTAAGTTGCCTGCACACTGCTACTCAACAAGCACCACATGAATTGGATTTGTTGAAAATCTTATAGAGCTTGACAGAAAATCTTGGTACATTTTTTGGTATCGATAAATTCAAAGACGGCATAAAAAAATTGTGGAAACATAGGACACTGAAGTACTTTTTATCTGACATTCATTTATAACATTCAGAGTATAAACATCACTTGCAGTCACTTTCCGACATTTATCAATGTTTTTGGAACACTATGTTGAAGTATATTATATATTTTCTATATTTTGATGATGTTTCCCAATCACATGATAATCTTTTTTCTGAAAAGCATCATCTTTATTTCAGGTGTCAAAAGTAAGATGGAAGCCTACTTACTATGGTCAACTACAAGAATCTGATGTGTTTGTAACTGGAGCTTGGGATGATGAGGTGAGATCTGGTCATAATCTAGAGCAGAAAAGCAAAAACCTATCATAATATATTTCCATTTTTCAAAACTTTTTTAAAATTTTCAAGTACAAGGGGGTTATATAGTCAAAATGTTAATAATATTGAACATTGTATACTGTTTATCTTCAAGCAAGGTTATTAAAATTTCTATTTACCTGTCTGTCATAAAGTGCTGGGTGCTGTATAGGCATAGCTGTACAAGCTATTTGGTGTATAGAACTGGGTGGTTCTTAGTTGCTACTCCAAGTTTCATGCTTCGTTCAATCATCAGGCAACGGCCCTTGAGCAAGTTATAATAGTAGATATCAGGCCTGGCCATAAGACTTTTAATAGGGGAGCAGTGAACAGCTCTCCTAGTAGTATTCAGGTGAGCTATAAGAATAGAAACAAAGGAAAAATTTATTTCAAGGAGGGCAAATTTGCTTTTTAGAAAAATTTAGGAGAGCTACCTCTAGCTCCCCTCCAGCGTTTGAGGAGAGCCTGGAGGGGAGCAAGAGCTATGGCTCTCCTCAAATGGCCAGGCCTGAGATATAATAGAACAGTAAGTTTATTTTAAAAGTTGCAAGGTTTCTTTTGTTTAAGAACAGCTTAATTATAAGCTTTGATGTCTACTAAGCTAAAACTGTATTGATGATGATGATCCTCCTAATCAAATAAATTGCAACATACATCAAATACATGTAGTTTTAATCTCTTATATTCAATGTTGTGAATTGTGATTTTACAATACAATAGGTTTATAACGATGATAGAAATAATTGACATTTTGACAGAAAAAAGACAGTACCATGAATTTTTAACAGTATGTTAAAACTGCTCTAGCACTGAACGCATTCCTATTAGCATAGAAAATTCTGGTGTTGGAAATTTTTATTAAGACAATTCCATTATTGGCTTGTTCGATCTGGGCCTCCTATGGTCATCAGCTAAAAAAATACACTTGGAAAATTGCTTAAAATTATTGGAAAATTGCGAAATATGATTATCAAATCTGCAAATAATGTTAATTCTGGTGAAAAACCTGAGCTAGAAGGCACAATAGATTAGTAAAATTATGGATAAATGTCTCCACCTAAATCAAGATAAGAAAAACCCTCAAAAATTTCAGGAAAGATGCATATTTCTTTAGAACAGGCCATTCTATTTCATTTTTTTGAATAATGTTAAAGAGAACAACAACAAAATCTGCCATGCTGCTGTTTTGTTTCAGTGTAATATTCAATGTGTTTTTGCCTTAATGAAATTTAGAGTGCAGTGTTTTGTTAAAGAATTAGTCCACCACTGGTATCTCTATAATTGTTATAGAAACTTTTTATTTGTTTGTTACTGAACTTATTTATCATTGTACACAAAATGTAAACAAGCCCTAAGATATAAAAAATCCTGGAACTAGAAAAAGCCATGATAGATAGCGAGCTAAAGAAATGTAAGAAATATTTTATTTACTTTTCTTATCGTTTCTCAGAGAAACCTCATCAGTGTTTGGACCACAAACGAGAATAGCAGGGGAGAGTATTTTGATAACGATGCATTAAATGGAGAACCAGAACTGTTGTGTTCTTTGGTACATGATGGATCCGTGTCGGACATGCAAGTAAGGATAACCAAAATTTAGCTTGAAAATTTACAACCTTTTTCAATATTTCATATTAAATACCTGTGGTTTATTACATAATTATTTAACCTGAAGCTTGTAGCGTATGTGTTAAATGTCAAATCGAGCTGCAGCAAAGAATTTTCCTTGCTTTTCAGAAACAATGATGATAATAATAGTAAAACACCATAAGCGTAGTCAGAGTGGTAATTGTGGGTGGGGGGCAAAGGCGAGTTGAGCGAGAGGAGAATAGAGGTCTAAAAACCCTTTGGAACACCAGAAAACCCCAATTTTCAAAGATATTCTTCCTCTTTGGGAGGGGCGTCCGACCCCTCTTGCCTCCCCCTCAATATACTACTGGATGATTTCTTTCATTAACTAACTATTTGTTTTATATATGTAGTTATTAAATATTCATTCTCAATTGCTTTTTATTCTAAATTTTTGTAAAGTAGCCTAAATTAGCTTATACATAAATTGTACATAGATAGCTCTACTATACCCCTACTGTAAATAAAATTATTATAATTATTATTATTATATGCACCGTTTGACAAAGCAGCAAAAAAGGTTTATTGTCACCCCAGAGGGACAGAGGGCAAGTGTGAAATACTTGGCATACCTATAACTCAGCAGCCTTGAAACCTTTCAAATCATGAGAAATAAGATTATAAGGTTTTTTCCGTTATTCTGTCCATTAGTTTGTGACCTCGGACTGTTTTGTCACATCGTCTTCTACTGGCAATGTCGGTTTCTACGAGATATCTAAAGATGAAAGTGTGAGTATTGTAACTTTGAACTTTGCTTCGTATTATCTGGACTAAGTGCAGTTTACATTGGCTGAGCAAAAGTGTCTTTAAAAGTGGGTTCATTCTAATAACTTCGGTTGCCATCCAGCACCTTTATTTTTACGAGACAGGTAAGGGGTTGAACCTTGACAAATGGTACAATTAATGCACAATTGAATTATTCAAGTATCGAGAATATCAAGGGATATATAATTATAGCATTGAGATTAAAGTATAAATATTTGTTTAACAAGTAATAAGTATAAAAGTTATAATGGTTATGTATTCGATTGTTTTAAGTGTTGTTGAGAGCTTGTTGACAAGATCATTTCATATCTTCCATTTACCTAAAGGCGTGTCCTTGGTCTATTTTAAAGTTTAGTTTGTTTGATTTTCGGTTGTGGTAAAATATATTTCGTAATCAACGTTCCACGCCCTTTTACAGCCTAAACTAGTCAACTCTTTGCAGTATGATTTCCAAGAACGGATTCGTCTGCAAAAGTCTGCAAGTCTCTCTTTTATCCTGTCATAGCAAGTCTCTCTATTGATGTAGCATAAGGTTTATCAAATAGTGAAGAAGCCAAGGCCTAAATATTGTAGAAGCCTAAATTTGCACATTACTGGCAGTGCACAAAGCAGGGTAAGTGAAAAGTTTTGTTAAATCACTCCCCAGTTTTGATATTTCATGACCACTGCCATGACGGGTGCGAATTAAAGTCTGTTTGGCATTGTTATCATTAGTATCTTAATCAAGTTGCTTGTTATTGATTTCATTTTTAGCGAAGTTGTAGAGATAAGCTTGTTAGAGGTCTGGGAACGACTACATGGCCTAAAAATAGTATTTGGGAGCATTTTGATGATGGTTGTGAATCTAAATCGCATTTACGTGTTATGATTAGTAATCTTGCAAACCTTCATGTAACTGATTTCATTTTCAACAAAGTTATAGAGATAATCAATTTAGGAGTCTGGAAACAATTAAACATTCTAAAAATTTGAGGGGATTTTGAAGATGTGTGTCGATGGAAATCCTTTTAGTGTTCTATAATTAGTACCTAAATCAAATTTCTTGCTATAGATTTTGTTTTAAGTGGAGTTGTAGATATGAACGTGTCAGTGGTCTGGGAACGAGTACATGATCTAAAAATAGCATTTGTGAGCATTATGACGATGGGTGTGAATCTAAACCACATAACCGTGTTATGATTAGTATCTATACCAATTTTCATGTCATTGATTTCATTTTCAACAAAGTTGAAGGGATAATCATTTCAAGGGTCTGGGAACAATGAATCATTCTAAAAATAGCTCTTGAGGGCATTTCTCAGCCTGGGTCCAGACCCCATCTTTTTCAGTATGTCAAATTGTATGTTTGTACAAATTTTCATGCTTTTACCACGATTTGCGCATTTATTCTGCTTATCTCCCACACTAAAATGTTGAATACGGCATATTAGTCCTGGGACCTGGAATTTTGTAATTACGTGCAGACTTGAGCCGTTTGACGTCATCTGGATAATGTAGCGTCAAGCTATCTCAATAGCTTTTCTTTGGAAATATAACATTTCAACGAGTTTCCAATTTCCAAAGTCACCCTATGTGTTTTGTTGAGTCCTTTGATTTTAAATACGCATGTTGCTTCTAGATTTGAATTACTAGAATTTGCGCAATCCTGAATTTCACGTGTGACAATTTGAATTGAACCTTTAAAACTGACGCAAGCAAAACAGAGGTCGTCATTACTGAAGTCAGGGACGAAAACAAGTTGCTAATTTTGGGGGGGCGTGGAAGGATGAAAATTCCAATCTAAGTAAGAAATTTTTCATTTGACCAGTAAATCTACTGTACCTACTAAATTGATATTTGTAAATAGCCCGAACACCATAGTTCTATTTTCTTTATAATTACCAAAACTTTACTCAATAATTAGCCTAAAGCATAAAAGCCTAAATCTCTAAATTTTGATCAACATGAAACAGACATTTTAACTTACAGTAAGAAGTAAAGCAACATTTAAGCAAAACCAGTATTAGATATACTTAATGATTAGAAGTATTCTTTTAGATCAATTAATCAATTGGCGCAGATCAATCTTATCTAAACTACATTTTTTCACGATATAGAAGCACCAAGAATTTGAGCCTTTAATTTTTGTTCTTGATCGAAGAAAACTACTAACAATTTTCAGAGGGCCAAATGCCTTTTCATTCATTACAATTGAAATGATGATTTGAGAACAAACTTGTGCATATGCCTGATCCGAAAGATGAAACACTCTTCTTTGATCAAATACTTCTACTGCAATTTTGCAATGTGTTCTTGCTTCACAGCAGTTTTGTCATAGGAATTTATGATAAGGAGTCAAGGGCGTTAACAAATAACAGGGGGAGTTTAGCATAAACTCGTTTTTATAAGAAGCGTTGAGAATTTTTAGTACTGAAAGATTATTAATCTTTTATTGAATTAACTCCTCGTAGTTTCTTAAAAAACTCCCACTCTAATAATTTCTGATCAATACGGGAATTATTATTCCAAACTGTAAAGTTTCAAGTTTCTTATCCGGAAATTCACCTTGCCTGTTCGTAATTTGATTCAACTCCCGTCAGAAAGAAAGCAAACAGGGCAATTGTGCAATTTGGATCCAGTGGAGACGGGTCAGCTTCAGCCTGTGAATTTTAATGCTTAGAATTTTTACATTTAAAATAAAAAAACTTCTTAAAATATAAAATTCACAAGTTTGGTCCTAAGAAAAAATTCCAAGTCAACCGTTATGTTTTCCAACTGTAACTGGATTTTCCAAACTTTGGGGGGGCGTCACGCCCCCCACGCCCCCCTATTATTTACGTGCCTGACTGAAGTAAGAGAGTGATTTAAAAGTGATTTGTAAGAATTCTGGGAGATTTGATTAGGATAACATTCCTGGGGATTTCCGGGAAGTCAAACCAATTCCTAACCGTAAAATAAAGATCCCAGTGGACCCCTGGAAGAGAATTTATATGGATGTCTAAGAATCTTCAGTCCAGTAGGAAGACAGAAATTCAAGTCCAAGATTGACAACTTTGTAATGAATACCTGTGGCCTAGCAGCTGTCAGTGAATTAAGGAAGACAATGTATCATCTGTGCACCTTGTTTTCGACTTGATCCAATAAGTTACAGGATACATTCGGGCTTGAACCCAGAAACATTCGAGGGGCAAATCACTCTAAGAAAATCTCGTACACCTTTCGTTAAAATCTTATTGTTTTATCTGAAAATCCCCAGAAATCCTTTCGTTTTAGGCAAAATCTCGTACGCTATTTGCAAGAGTGAATCGCCCCTCGGAAACATGAAGGGAAAAATTAAGCTTTGTTAAAGAAATTTGACCTTGTAAAGCATGATATGTTCTGTTGAGATTCTGTACCGCTTAATACAGTCGCAGAGGCGCTTAACACTTTGTCCGCTTTCTATATTTCTTTAAATGCGGACGGTGAAAGCATTGTTGATAAAGGTGGCTTATCTATGAGTGGGCGTCTACGCGCCTGGATTTCTCTGGGCGATGTTACTATACTCTACTGTAAGACAGGGAATCCTCATTGGAAAGTCCCGTCAACTTGAGAAATCAGATCGAAGTATATTTTTGTCTATGATGTAATTAATTATGTCCCGCTGCCTCTTTTCAAGGAGAGGACTGCGTGACAAGGAATCACCCATTATTCCTAATAATGATGATGCAATAGTGCCATTTAATAGATAACCCAGGGCTAAAGGGGAATCCCGAAAAATTTTCAACAGGGGAATTAGACCATGTTCTCTTGTCTCAATGCCTCTACCACAAAATAAGAATTAGGCAGAAGGAGAACTCCTGCCTATCAGGTGAAGCCTGAAAAAACTAGCGCATGCGTTAACTTATACGAGGCTAAGCATGTATCTGTGGGGGAAATTTTAAAAAAGAATGAAAGAAAGTAGACAACTTTATTTGAGACGAAATGTCCCATGATAGTGAACAAATTCAATTATATATCATAATTCGTTTTATATCTGATTAAAGAATGATAACTTGCCATTGCTAAGTTCGTCTAATAAAATCGAGGTTAAAGGGGAATTAAGGAATTCTATTGTTGACTCAGGCTTCAAAAACAAAAAAGAAATCGACGAGAGTTACCCTTCTGCCTATTTCCTATTCTGTGCCTCTACCTATCATCTATGACCGATTTATTCATCCGATTGGAAGAAACTTACCAGATGAATTTATGGCTAAACCTTTTTTAATCAATACATCGTTAATCAAAGGTCATTCGTTTTCTTGATATCAGCGTTTATTTTAATGTTCATTTATTTCTTTGTAGTTTATTGTGATAGCCTCGAGCATGTTGTTGCTATCTTTATTTTTGCCAATTTCAAAACACTTTTTGTTCATTGGCAAGTTCAAACCCAGTAAATTTCCAGAAAGACAAAAAAAACCAAAATGAGGTGCCTAGTTGTTTAAGGCCAATATAGATGTTTAAGGCCTTGTTATATTGGGGCAATACATGACTTAAAATGGTAACAGTAGCGGATAATGCAAGAATCAGGTGATCAGGGGACTTTCAGTGTTCGCACCCCCACCGACCTTCAGAATGTTGCATAGCCTCAAATTTATGCCAATTTTTTGTACAAAAACTGTTTATTCCATATTGAACACCTGAAACTTTGATAAAATGCATGCTATTTTTTATGGACGATCGTTGAGTAGAGAGGGCTGATGATATGTTGTTCTAAGCGATAATTTTTCTTTCTATTTATCAGAAAGACATCGGTAAAAGGTTTAAAACCTGGAGTCAATATATATCTTAATCTGCCCTCTTGTGAGGTAAACCCTGTATTTTCTAATTAACATTCCCCTCAATATATGGGTGGAACTTTGTAAGAGGGGCCTGGAGAAGCAGGGAAGGACAGATATTTAACTCGTCTGAAATAAACTTGGCCGGTTGCTAAAGCGGACGTCAAAAAAGAACAACGGTATAATTACTAAGGAGATCTTCTACGTAATAGGCGAATTTCTCTCGCTATTTTTTCTCGTCTTTTTTTCACAGAATATACAACTGGCCAGAGAATGGACCTCGCTGCATTGCCATAAAAACAAAGATTCTTGCGCATGCACCAGCATTACGGTTAGCCATTCTAATGCAGCCTCGGTTGGGGAAGATGGGAAAATCAACGTTTTGCATCTGGAGCGGAAAGAGCCCTTGCGGACCATCGGTAACTGGCGCTTTTTGTTTTTCGGTTCATAAGAAGGTGACTGAATGCTAGTGATTCAAACAGCAGCTATTTTCCTATCGATCGATTTCATTTTTCTGGCTGTCCAATTGATGATTCAGCGGTCACTAGAACTTTGTCACAAACATTGATCCATTCAGAAGCTTTTTGTTGATATAGAATGCACGAGTCAATGGAAAGGGTAAAGTGAGGGTGCAGTGACTAACAGCTGAGCATAACACAGTTTTGTGATGTTATCATCTTTGAAAAAGTAAATTATTGTAAGATTTAACATAAGAGAATTTTACTAGTTTGCTCCACTTAGCGTCATAAAAGTGTTATATTGCCCCTTAACAGAAATGATTTGGTCACCTGTGGTCTCTTAAAAATGATATAAATTGTTGTAATGTTAAATTTAGGAGACAATTTCAGCATATTCTGATAAAAGAATTAAGTAGATGTAGTGAAGCATATCGACTGATCGGTCTTTCCTTGTTTAGATAATGCAGAATGCGTGGCAATACGAAGTGTGAAGTACACACAGACAAGTGAAATTGTGACAGGTGGAGCGACAGGGCAGCTCAAACTATGGGATCTGCGGCAACCAGCCAAAAAACCATCTAAGACTATGATTCTGTGAGTTTATCAGTTATTGATATAGCTTGTTGGTACTCTGTTACATTGCATCAACATTATAATCAATCATCATCGTCGCGGTGATTGATGATTAAGATTCAGCTCGAGGCATGGGGATATCATCTATCATCTTCTATGATGAATAAATACAATAAAATGCCCCCCCCCCCTGTTCCCCCCTCTCAGTGGATAACAATGATAACGATGATTGATCATTGTGATTGATGATTATGATTAATGATGATAAGGTGGATGTTGATGATCACTTTCGTCTTCAATCATCGTCAATCATCGTCAATCATCGTCAATCATCGTAATCATCGTAATCATTATCTCCACCAATATCTTGAAGCAGTAATAAAGCTTCTTTGGCTTCGAACCCATCCTTCTATTTTTGGTACGTATATATTTATAATGATGCTCGAAGGATTCAGTTTGCTTCGTGTTGCGGGAGCCAAGAAAGAAAGAAATTCTAATCCTGCGTGGTCAAGCTTTTTTTACACCAACCTTAATTTAGAATAAATTGGCAAGTCAAATTAATCATAATGTTTGAGCTTAATAGACAAAATATGAAACGGAGAGCGTGAACCCAAAAAGCTGTCAATGTTGAAAAGAAACCATTCAGCTATTGTGCCACAGAAATCTAACAGAAATAACAAGGGGTAATTCACTCTTCTGAGCAGCGCGCGAGAATTCCACCAAAACAAACAGATTTCTATGAATTTACAAATAAAACAATAAGATTTCTACCAAAGGTGTATGAGATTTCCATAGAGGGTTCGCCTTTTGAAGAAAAATATCTAAAACTACACGAAAGAGAAAGTTTCCAGTTACCTCTAGTAAATGTAGATTTGTTTTCTCTTTCAAGGTAAAGAATAACAAACCAATTTTAGCATGAAATTTTTGTAAAATCTTTTGGATTTCCCTAGGGTTCCAATGTCGGCCTTTGAAAGATCGAACTTCAGTGAAGGTCGGGGAGGAAGGCAGGGATCCCTGGACGTTTTAGACCATTGCCTCCCCCCTTTGATCTCTCAGCGACCCATTAGTATGTAAAGGATGAATAATGATAATCAATTAGATTTTTTGTTTCCATATACAGTTCCCGTTGCGTAAACCCACCCCCCTTGTGTAAACTAAATCATTTGCAGGCAACACCTGCAGCCCCCTTTCCCTAATAATTGTCAACTCTGTTCTATCTCCTTAATAAAAAAGAACTTTGTTTTATGTTTTTCTTGTCCCATCATTATGGGATCAACAGATTCTTCGCACTTAGCTCCGCGTGTTTCTAGATAGTTCCTTTATTGTATTTTAATCTGAAGCAAAGAATGGATCAGTTTGAGAAGACATTTCCTATTACTGTTTGTTATAGAGAAGGAAGCCAAACATGCCGAAACATGTAAAAACCACCAAATTCTTTGCTATTGTTATTAGTTCCGTGTTCGGCTGAAAGCATGGAAGGGTAGTTCCTTCTCGTTTAATCAATTGGGAAATCATAACACAGAAAGAGACTCATATTAGCATACCAAGCTACACGGAAAAAAAATCTGTTTACTATTTACAAAGGGTCCTTAAGAAACTGCTACAACCTGGGATTGTTTGCCCCCGTTAGAATGAGCAGAGGCGTCGTGGGGAATGAACTCTAGAGGGGGCAGAAAGAAACATATTCCGAACAAATTTCTTTGATTTTTTTTAATCAAATAGAGGCATTTCATGTTAGTGTAAGTGGGGGGAGTGGGGGGAGTGGGGGGGAGTGGGGGGAGTGGGGGAGTGGGGGAGTGGGGGAGAAAGACAAATAACCTTTGCCTTAGCTGGAAGGATAATTAAAATACACTTTTTATAGTGTCTTTGTTTCTTCATACTTATGGTGAATGTCCCTTACACCTCGCAACACTATAGATCGGTGGATTAGGACAAAGGTAGAATAAAGTTACTACCTGAGGCAGCACTATGGTTGCTGCCGAAAGGAAACAAATTTTTATAATCTTAACGCTTCAAGTTCGTCTGAAATTGCATTCTTTGGAGCAAATTTTGATAATGATATTTTATTCTCAAAATGAATGTCCACTGGCTGAAAGCGATGGTATTGATCGACTTTTTCCTTGTTTTACCTTTCTTTTATCTTAATGTATGCAACATAACTGCATAAATTTGACCAATATTGCAAATTTCCATAACCAAATTTTGCCCTTGAAGATTCGAATTTCAACTAACAAAATCCGAGCAGCAAGTCACTCCATAGTAGAAGTCGGTAAATCCTTCTGAAATCATTCTGTTTTTGTGAAAATCTTGTGTTTTTTTACAAAAGTGAATTGCTTCTCTATAATGCGATACCTATTTTAGTCTAAATAATATATGTCGCTAAATGGTTCGTTCCACTTCTCCTTTTACCCATAGCTCGAGTTAGAGGCTTTGACTTGCTTCATACTTTTCGAAAAAGCATCACAAATTTACTATCAGCCTCTAGTGTACAAGATTTGTTCCGTAGAAGCGTGCTTAGTATCGGACGTCAAGCCAATGATCTTCTCTCTTCTCTCTTTCCTTTCCTTTCTGCCTCCCTTTCTCCTTTCCCATTCTGTCATTTCCCTCTACCTTTCAAACATAAGACCCAGGCAGAGTCTACCTATAAAGTTAGGGAATTGTCCTGTACCAATATTGATTTATTTTATTGATCCACAAAAAGAAAAATTGATACAGCGTATTTGCACAACTGTTTAAGTTCAGCTTTTTAATGACACCGTGTTGGAAATCTTTTTTTTGGAAATCGTTCAACGTTCCTTCATCGAGGATCATCGTTGGGGCTGGGGGTGTGGTGCACTTGGTGATGAAACCCAAAGTCTCATCGGTTTCCTGTCCAAATGAGAACCGCATCAGCTCATGATTTCAGTAAAAAATTGTGCCTTTTTCACACTCTGTCCATTTTAAACCCACATAATACCACTTCCCTGAATAACTCCTCCGTATTGTTAAAATTGACTTCACCAACATCCCTCATTCACCTCTTTGTTGCAAATATACCTATTCCATTAAATCGTCAAATTTTGTATCGTTTTTTTTCTTGCCTTGTCATCTTGTCATTTGCTTTATCTTTTTTCCTTATTTTGTCCGTCTTTAATTTTTTCGTCTCGATACCCTTCCAGGTCCGGCGATAAAGTTTCGCTTGAAAGCGTAGAAAGACATCCCCACCAGCCTTGTCTCCTAGTAACAGGTGCTGCCGATGGGATTATCGGTGTTTGGGACTTGAGGCATGAAAGATACCCTGTCACTCTAATTGAAGCGCACGAAAGCGAAGGTAAGATTTCAAAAGCATAAATTCCTTTTAAATTCCAATAATGTTTTTGTAAAACCAAAGGGAAAGTACTTTCGAGATAAACAAATGTCATCAACCAGAGTCCCGCGACTGCTCTTCTCTTCCGCGTTTTTAGCCTCGTGCGGTAAAAATCGTTAGAACATTCGATGGGAACGTTGCTACGCCCCTGGTTGTGTCAAAGGCGGACGCGTTTGATTTTTCCTCGTTTCATTGCATACATAAGGAGAAAGGATACATAAGGAGGAAGTTAAATTATTCATTACTTGCGTGCCTTTGAATTGAAGACAGGAACAAGACGAAACTGCACATCCAAAGACCATCATTTCGTTTCCTAAATATTCGAACCATAGAAATTGTACTTTTGCTTCTATGGTATATGATCATATAAATCCTTACATTTTTGGCATCCACTTAGCATTTAAGGCTTAATACACCCAATTCTTTGCTAGAAGAACTCTACAATTACAGCTCTGTTCTAAGTAATTTTGGCATGGATTGTTTAACAGTGCTCGTAAAGCGAAAGACACAATCATATTTTCATTGTATATCATTGCTTATATCATTGAAGTAATTGTGGGGCAACCCATTAGGTTGGAATGCAGTGCTCGAAAATCTATACAGTAAAGGTTTTAAAGTTCATTAGGTTTTATTCATACATTATGACAAATCGGACATTTAGACAAATCTTGTTGTATATATACTTAACATCGAACAGTGACCCCCCCGATTGTCCTAATAGAACTTTTGGCATAGTATATGAAATCTTTGGCACCTTACTGTCAGGGCAGAGCTAAGAAGCTTGTTGAGGGAGCAGATCCCCAGATTCCCCGAGACCAATGGTGCTCCTAAGCTGTGAATTTTGACAATACTGCAATTGCTACAGTGAAATCTTGAGCCATTTGAGAATAGACAAATAATTTTTCGGCAAGAATGGATGATACAAAATGGATGAATTTGTTTATCGCTATTCATATCTCTTTGAATTTTGAAACATACGGCAGTTGATAGTAAACTTAGTTTGAAACATACGGCAGTTGATAGTAAACTTAGTTTGAAACATACGGCAGTTGAAAGTAAATTTAGTTTGAAACATACGGCAGTTGATAGTAATCTTAGTTTGAAACAAACGGCAGTTGATAGTAAACTTAGAATCCAGACAACTTTTGTATTTGCCGACAAACCCAAAATTGAGGGTGCAGCCCCCTTCGCCCCCTGCCTGTGGCTTCGCTCCTGCCATCCATGCTATACCACGTCTAAATATATTTTTCATTTTACTGTTTACCATCAACTGATTTTTATTTTAGTATGGGAAGTGAAATTCCACCCTCAGAGTCCGGACAACCTGTTTACATGTTCCGACGATGGATCAGTTTGGTACTGGGATGGTACATCGATCGGAGGGACAACATCAACAGCTCAAAGTGGCGAAAGATACGGGGCTTTGCCACTTCCAGATGTTGAAGGGAGAGACGCAAGGATGGTGAATCAGCAGGCTTCGTCTCCATGGCTATTCGTAGACACAAACAAACATTACCTGGAGACTTACTCGTTGCTGCCTGCCAACAGTCTTCCTGTAAACTCTTTAGATATTATTTCCAAATCTCTTGTCTGTGGAACAGATGGTGAAGCAGTCATAATTGTGCAAGATCTCCCTATAAAGTAAACATATTGCGTATTTATATGTATGTCTAAAGTCTAATTCTGTCGCAAATTAAAAAGCCGGTAACTTTGTAGCACTGGTTACTTTCTTTCGTTTTCCGCAAATTATTCTTGAATGTACTTGAGAAAGTAATTAACCCACGTGAAGGTAGAAATTTGCAAACCTTCCAGATTATTTTTTGCTTGTGTCTAAATTTTGGAACCTAAGTAATTGGTTTTTGCTTTATTTGTAAGTGATATTTGCTTTAATCTAGGCCAAAGCGCCAGCAGTTAGCTAAAAAGATTTTATTTTCTCAAAAATTGGATTTTTCACGCCGTGCTTTCCATGAGACACAAAGGCTGCCCTCAACTGACCTCTGGGTTTTTTCTTTACTGTATTATTAGCGACGAAATTGAACTTTTATGAAGTTCTGTTTTTCATCAAGGGAGAGGCCATAATCGGTATTTCGTATTCGAAAAGAGAAGAACCAGACCTTAAATGGAGGAGGAAAGAAACTCGATTATAGCAAGGCATGTTGGTCATAGAGCTCTTTTGGCGTTTAAGTACAATCGCCCACCAATATGGACAATGGACCACTTCCCCATGCAGGAATTGCGAGATGTTAGTAAATTTGATGATTAAAAATTATCTGAACCTAAAATTATCTTCAGACAAATCTAAAGAGAGATTTAATTATCTCCAAAACCTACTGCGTTTATCGGCTGTTTTTTTAAAAACTGTGTTAAGGAGGCCATGCCAAATCGGGGCCATGACCCCTTTATTTTTCTGCAAGATGTTTTACTACTAATAATGGCCTCTCAAATATGAAATACAAGGTGAGGCCCTTATAGTGTTCAAAGTGAGTCAGTCAAAAGTCTAAGATAGTTTTAGTAAGTTTACTGAGTGAGTAAGAGAGTTCAAAACCATCTTTGATGGATCTGTAAAGTATTCATTATTATTATTATTATTGCTAAAATAAAGTATTATAGGCATCAAAAGGTATTTACAAGTTGATATCCATTTATAGCTCTAACAATTTTATTTCCCTGAAGTCAAGAGAGGCATATAACACTATCAAACGTTATAGAAGAAAACGGTTTGGGAAGCTACCCTGATAAATTCGCTGGTGGGGGGTTCTAGTTCTAGTTCTTCCCTGGTCGTGAAACTCGGCTGTTGGCTCACATTCTCCCTGAATTTTAAATCAAAAGACTTCCTTCTTCGACTTCGTTTCATTTTCGGCGCAGTCAGAATTAGGTCTCACGTGAGGTTAAGTTCAATGAATGTTTTATCTATAAAATAAACCTTTGTTGAGTTTCTAGTCTTTTTCCGTCCAAGGCGAAAGCTCATTAGTTTCCGCACGACTCGACGTGGCCACCCCTTCGTAAAAATCAGAGAACTCTTTGTGAGCATGCTTCCCCGATAGATTGAGCTTATCGTTTCTTAAAAGCTACTCCTTATAAAAAAGGGGAAGTGTACTTTTAGAACTGTTGCAAGTATCTTTTCCATAGTTCTGTCTAAGACTTCTTTTTTTCATTACTCTGTAAGTCTTCATTTGTTCACGTTCTCGCCAATTCTACCTGCGTCTCACCTTTCTTGTTTTTCGACTCAACATACTCTAACTTTTCCTGGTTCATCGTTGGTTTTTAGCGCCCCATTGGTTTTTAGCGGTCATGCTGAATCAGTGATAAGGTAGGGGTCATGCCGAATTATTGATAAGGCGTGAATAGTTTTTTCCGTGGGAATAATCCTTATCCAAGAATTTCTTGCTTGATTTCTATCAAAATTAACTTGTTTCGTAAGTGTCGTTAAAAAATTGGGTATTGTGCGCAATTTTGCAACTGTGCTCCTGCATTCCACGCCATTATCAACAAACCCAACAATGTGAAGAAGCTATGTTTCTGGGCGGTTAGAAGAACCATGTTTTATTTTCCAAGGTGGTAGAGATTCCTTTAATGGTAGTGAAACACTACACATGGAACGGTAACATGAAGTACGTGCATCAGCTTTTACAGTTACCTTTGCTCAGTTCTAGTGCCCATTTTAAATTTTTTTATTGATTCAAGTATTAGAAAGTGCAAGGCTACAAAAGTGCTAGATAGCTTTTTTAGATAGAAAAATAACACTCAAAACAGGGTAACGAATTTTTTTTATTTATACCTAATATGTATTTATATATTTATACATATGCATATGCAAAGAGAACATGACTAAACTTCCACATGCACCATAAAATATGACACTGTATAAGACGCAAGGAGATCCTTTTTCTATAATGTGTTTCACTTGACACACGCCAATCTTTGAAGATTTCAAAATGTCTTTCCCCCTCCAACCAATGTTAATGTGTCCAATAACAGAGGTTTGTCTTGCTTCAAATGGTTTCTGGTCAGTTAGCTATGGTGTTTAACTCTACAACCAAGATTGTTTTGAGGGAGTGTGAGTGCGACTTTTGTTGTTCTTCTAAATTTTTCGAAGTCGATTTAATGGCGATAGCTAACATTATACATAAAACATAAATGCAAATCAACTTATAAAAGTCGAAAAACCTGCTGGAACTGAATATAATATTTTAATAAAATTTAACGTTGAATGGCAGAAAAATAATAATAAATTTCACTTAATGGCAGACACTGAAAGATACTGCACTTGGAAGTCAGTCCAATTTATTTATCAGAATTACATTCTTAAAACCTTTTAAATGTTATGCTGTGTTCAACTTGCTTGGTAAGACATTCAACTTTCAATTTGTGGCCTAATAAACTCAAGAGAAATTACTTGAGTTTCTTAATGAATAATGTGAAGACAGCGATTTGAAAATATTATGCATAAAAAGAGGAATTAACTTTTTCTATGTTTTACTGCAAAGGATTCTTTTTGACGTAGGATATTCTACCCGAGACAGGTTATTTTTCAAGAAACGATATTCAGCAGCTGAGTGTTTCAGGAAATTTTGGCAAGAATTGTAAATTGTGTCAGAATTTAGAACGAGAAAATTGTGTGAGACAAATGTGTGAGAAAATTTTTCGAGAGAATTGTGTGAGAGAATTTTGCGACAAAATTGTATGAGAAAATTTTGCGAAAGAATTGTGTGAGAAAATTGTCAAAAAATCAAAAAGGCTATAGAGTACCGAAGTGGTGACATCATTAAATGTATTTTTAGAATTTCTGAATTTTGATCCCAGAATCTGAAAGAGCATCATAAAATACCTCTAAATATGCAAAATCAGTTAAAAGCACTACGAATTGGTCGAGATATGGCCACTTGAGCACAGGCTCTTGCCCCATCAAACCTCTGTAATTTGATCTTGGTTCATAACTTTATGAACCAGGCCAGAATAACAGAAATCCGTTAGCAAACTTGAAATCTTTCATTGGCCATATCTCGCCCAATTTTGAACATGTCTAGCTGATTTTTCACATTGAGAAGTATCTTATGCTGTTCTTTCAGGACATGTGGCCAAATTTAAGAAATTTTAAAAATGGATTTTTGATGACGTCACACTTCGGTACTCTATATATCGCCATAACTTTTCCATTCTAATGGTATTTCCAGGAAATGTTTTAAAAATCATCTCTCTTCCTTTTCAAAAGAATGGACAAGTTCAGCTGCACGAACATAAGTCAATTCAAATTCTTCTTTTATTATTCATAATGAGAGCTAACAAATTCAATAGCAAGAGAATTCCCCGACATAATGCTAACAGCATTGCGAATAAGTATAAGCATAGTCAATAGTCTATTGACTATGGTATGAGCACGTTCAGAAACGGCTTTATTCAAAACTACGAGTATGTGATGCAAGATTAAGAACAAATTTCCCTATGAAAAAAATATCTCATTATAAAACAAAAGCACAAATCTGATCGATAAAAGAGTTCCAAAGCGATGATGCCACAAAAATCCATATTTAGAATTTTCCACCTCTGAACACATACAATACAAAAAAAATCGTTGTGACAAAGTTTCGGACCAATATTTTGACGAAATTTTCTTCGATGAAATTCAAAATGAGACGAAATTTGGTCACGGCGAAATTTTTTTGAATTTAAGATTTTTGAGGATTCGCACCGAAAAATTCTTAGATGAGGTTAGGAATAAAATTAATGTATCCTTTTCATCTTTCAATGTCAACTACGTCCTTTTCCTCATTCACAACTTCTCCATAATTAACTTTACTGTCGGCATCATGATTATCATCACCATTGTCGGTTCTCGAACTTACTTCGTTATCATCATTGTTCAATAAAAATAGTTCTTAGTTGCGTAGCGAGAGGGAGGCAAGAGGAGCGGGTGCCCCCATGACAAAAATTATATTTGAAAAAGGGCGTTTCTGGCGTTCTAAAAGGTGTGGACTCCCATTTTCCCTTGAACAACGCGCTTGTGCCCCCCCCCAATCTTAACACCCTGGCTACCTGTTCGAACTGTCTTTTGTCGCCGGTTTCAAAATATTCTATCCCTGTCTTTGTTTACTCAACTGTACTATTTCTTTAATTCGTTCAAGGTATATGCAATTTTCAACCCAAATTTTGAACTCAACAGAAGCAAACTTTCCAGACCAACATTTCCTGTTGGAGATGTTCTTATGCTTTCCGAACCTTATACTCATATTCACACTTACTTTTAACTATACTCTGTCTATAAACTGTCATACCATTTAGACATAGAATTAGAGTAGGACTCTTTGAATTCTAAAAGCATCTATGCTGACCCCGCCTTTGCACAAACTGAGTAAATATCCGCTTTAATTTGGTTTTTCTGACATGCTGCCTGGGGGAGGGGGTTGAGCCAAATTCTGAGCGGGTGCTCAAGCTCCTAAGTCTCCACGAAGTCGGTACATATGAGATTGAGTACAAAGCAACCTGTAAGGTTTTGCCTCTGAAGATTTTGGTAATATGTTGCTATCTTTGTGTTAAAAATCCATGACGAAATTTTGTCACGACGAAATTCTGAAAAGTTGTCCGAAATTTTTTTCGACGAGGTTTATCCGTCGAAAATTTATCTGACGAAAATTTTTGCTGTTAATGTAGCCTGCAAAAGTAGTTGAATGTGTTACAAACTGGCTGACATATGACTTATGCAGAAATTCAAGTTTGCTAGTGAATGATTGCTTTTCTGGCCTGGTTCATAAAGATTACCCTGGGTACCAGACTCACTCTATATAAAATTTTATATAGTGAGTCTGGTACCCAGGGTACATAAATATATGAACCAATACCAAATTACAGTGAATTGATGGGGAAAGAGCCTGTGCTAATTTGGCCATACATAGTGCACCCACTTTCTGAACATATCGAGCTGACTCTGTATATTCAGTGGTATCTTATCCTTTCCTTTCAGATTATGTGTTTATATAAAGAGATTCGTAAAGTATATCTTTGAAGAAATTACTCTTAATTCACTACTGGCGTCATTAAAGGGGCTCAGTACTGGTCGGCACTAGATCATAGTCAACTAACGTACATGACGTCATATAAACTATGGCAACCTAATGCATGGATGGTAGTATGACGTCATTACATTCTAACCATTTGATGAAAAACTGTATTGCAAGCGGCATGAAATTCAATTCCTATGTCAACTGCCAATACCTCAGCTGACACAATGCTCCTAAAAGAGACTTTAGGCTTGATTACAGCAAATTTTGTCGGGGAACTCTCTTTAAAACGCTTAATAATGTTCTTATGCGGCAAAACCAGTTATCTGAAATTTTAGCAACGGCTTCATACATAATTATCAATGGTAGTTACTCTGAGTCAGGCGAAAACGTAAAAGAGAGTTTTCTTAGCTGCACATGCACTAAAACGAGTTCTTTAGATTCAACTGTTAGAAAGTGCTTTGAAACAGGGCCTATTCAATGCTTTAGAGTAGAATATATACTTTTTTCCGTTTTTCTCTGCTTGAGTCTGCTATGAATTGAAACCCCTGGAGAAAAAGCTAAATTCCAGCTTTAGCAGAAAATTCCCCGAACGAAGTAAGCAGAAAATCTGGCAAACACGCCCTTGTAGATTAAAAAAACTACAGAATGATTTCATGATGTCATTTTCTTGCATTCGACGAAAACATTTGACTGTTCTGTAGGGATGCATGCCCTGCATGGGCCTTGAAAATGCCACAGCAAACCACAGACGAGTTCCCCCATTGTATGCAGCATCCGTCTTATTTCACTTAGTCCTCGGTTTCAAAGATGTATGACGTCATATACGTTAGCTGACTATGATCTAGTGCCGACCCTCAGTACACCATAATTGCAAAGCCCCTGCTTGAGGATGATTTACAAAGAGGACTTTAGGATGTGGTTTAAATATCATAGTTGCCACCTCCTGAGCAAATGCCTTTATCGTTTCAAAGAAAAATTTTCATGATGTAAACAACAAAGAAATAATATTTATCCAAAATTTCGTTGTATCTTCATTTCATCTCTTGGAATTACAGCGCTATTCGGGTTAGCAATTATGTAGTGGCTATTTTAGTTAGACACAATAAAAAAGGGGAAATGTTGTTTGAATGCTCAGAAGCAGAAAACCAAAGTGTCGTTATCTATGAACTTGTAAATAGCAAATAAACTATTTTAAGGCCAAGTCACAGACCTTTTTTGTAAATAACATCCGATCATGTATTTAAATAGAGAAATATAGTTATAATATTAAAAATATTACATCTTTGATGGGGTTTTCTACACATGATATATTTTGAAAAGTCAATGTCGTTGTGTGGCTAGAGAGACTTGCGACGATTATCTCGAGATAAAGCCAAACTAACCCTGGATGCTCCTAGATGCAGCACAGAAATTTGCTAATTTCAGGTGACAAAATAAACTTTCAAAATGGGTTATGCTCTAATTGATTCACCGTAGAGCTGACGAAACAAAATATTATGAAGGGGGCTGTGCCCTCTTCAACCCCTTAGAAATAATTCCTATCTGTTTTAGCTGTGTATTTCCAAATGTTGGTTCACTTCATCTTCTTAAGGGGGTCATTTCCATTCATTGTAATGTAGGGTTGATTGACTTTTCTGAAAAGATGTTTTTAAGGAGTTTAAAGTATATCGTAAAGTGCGTGTGAGCAGAATTCACCACAAGAAATTATGTTGTTGTTAAGTTCACAAGCTCCGTCGACACTGAATTGTACTCTTTTGTAACACGCTTTTGTAGATTTTGCTTTCATGAGCCTATTTCTCAGTAAGGCTCAACTTTGCTTTGTTTGCCAACGACAACAGAATTTCGCTGGCAGACCTTGGTTCCAAAATGCCTTTTGCTTCATTACCTTGCGCAAGCGCAGTGCGTATCTTTTTATTCCCGGTCCCCGTATGTTCATATGAGAAATGTCTAACAAATCTAGTTTGATCCCATCGGCCCGAGAGAGGGTGAGCCAGCCTTCCACTCCTTATAGGAACGCAACTCTAATTTTATTTACAGATCACTCTTTGGGCTACATCTCACTCATGTTGTTCAGTAGGATATATCCACTAGGCTCTAACCAGACGCATATGCCCATACTGTAATGCTACGTTTTTGCTAAACAAGTTAGCTTATTTGAACTATACTCATTTCTTTATCTATGAGACTTGCTGTAAGAAACAAGCACTGGACAATCAGAAAGTATTAAGAACTTGAGTAATGAAAACAAAAATTATGAGAAAACATATGAATTTTTCTAGAAAAAATACATGATTCTAAATTTGGTAAAGATCTATCAATGTGATTTGTTTGTTGGCATCAAATATAGTATAGAACCCCACGTAATCATGTTCCTGTAGGAAGTTTGGAATTTAAAATGTTAAAATTCCTCTCGATGTTAAAACAAATGACACAAAGTTTGGAAACTCTTAAGAAGTAGTGAGGATTGAAATTTGCAGACGTATTAAAAAAGTGGAGTACTCAACTTCGATCCTTTTTTATAAATAAATGATTGTACTACAATATGTTGTTCGTTTGCTCAAAAATATGTCTATCTAGATTAAATGTAGATCAACTCAAAATTCAGGGCGAGTAACAGGCACCGCGGAGCGTTGAGAAAATGGGAGGGGGGGTCTTCACGAGATGGGAAACATAACAAAAGGTGACATTTGTTAAAAACAAACAAAATCAGTGTATTGTACAGCGACATTCTTTATTTCATAAGAACACGAGTCTCATAATTTGTTAAAAGCTAAGAGAAAATTAAGAACAAGTTGAACTTAACACCGCAAACACCCCCCCCCCTCCCCATCCTAGTGCGCAACCTGAAACATCCACCATGATAATTAAAGACCAAATTGAGAACAACCCAACCTCAAACTTTTAAAAAAGTTAGGAACAGCCAGTTTGATATTCAAATTATTGGTTCAGATTCATACGTGGCAAAACCCCCAGTTTTCGTTTCAGCATATGGTTTCAGCAAAGAGAATGAACGCAGATTAACGAAGACAAAAGCAATTAGGCGCGGGAAGAAGGCTTGAGGGAGCTCAACTGTTTTTTTAACCTCTCCCTATTATTATAATTATGAATATTGTTGTTTACTCCAATTTATGTACTTAAGATTCGTAAACTAAAAGTAACTTTTAGACAGCCAGTGAAGGCCTACTACAAAAGTAAAGTTAACATCATATATACAAGGTAAAATTAATGCATTAAAAAAGGTCGGTTAGTGATAGTTGTTTTAACGATGTTGTACATCTCATTTCTTACAGTTTTTACAGCTTCTATGATTTTACCAGCCTGGTATTAAATCCCTGAAAAGCCTCTTAACCTAGTTGGTAATTCAACCCTTTGTTTGAGTTGATACGTTCAGACCTTGCAGAAGTATCAGCGGCAGTTCAGAAAACTTCCTTGTTCGAATCGTTGGGGGATTCCCAGAAGAGGCAGATTGTTCAACCTCGACTGATATAACGCGATTGCTCTTCCGCAAATAGCTCATTTTGTAATTCGAATGATACCGATCAGAAGCAGAAAGGACCCGGGAATTAACTGAAAGTATTGACAAGATTTTTGCGCGATGGCAGGCCACGAAATTGAACAGGAAGGGTATTTGGAGAAATCGCCACCTTTTGCACGCGACATCCTTGGTCGATTAAAGCGATGGCACCCCAGGTACTGTGTTCTAAGCCGACTACCAAATGGTGAAACAGCCCTGACTTACTATGAGGATTCAAAAAAGTTCTCAAACGGAGGAAAACACAAAGGTGAGCTACTTTAACTCTCATTTTGCCTCGGTCTCCAGTTTATTTTGTGCAACAGGTATTTTTTTGAAAAGCTCGCCTTGCTAGTGTTGTTTGTTCTTTTGATATCTGATATCAACCATTGAAGTCACACGTCCAGTTAGATTTTTAACTTTGTACTTTGTCATCAATATTATTTTCGTCTAGGCAAATTCATCCAGTATTGATTTATGCTTTTATGATATTGACATGGACACATAAGGGACATAAACGCACCACTTGGACGCTGATCCATACCCAGACCCTGAACTTATTTATGGTCTTGTATTATATGGGTTACCATTAAAGCGCTGAGTAAATCATTACCAAAGAATTAGGAGCTGTAGCAGTGCCTGCAACAATCGCTTTGAGCCCAGCGAGAAACATCGATGTCCTTGAAAGCGCCGCCAGGAAAGCGCCGCCAGAAAAGCGCTGCCAGAAAAGCGCCATCAGGAAAGCGCAATCGAAAAAGCACCATAACGGGCAAGCTAGAATGCTCTGTGTTAGTGCCCAGTGCCTCAGCGTTGGTGAATTCTTCCCCCAACTGAATGTTTTTCTATTCCTCCCTTGTCTTTTTGCCTCAATTCACACATCCCCTTTCATCATGGTCCTCCTTGTACTCCTGGCACCGTAACAATCGAATGATCTCTGTGCCACAGCTAAGCGCCAGAAACTACCCACGCTGAAATCTGGTATTGATAAATTTTGGGTAATCAGAAACAGGTGGCATGAAATAATTATCGTCTTTAAATGGCCAGCTCTTTAAGTTTCTTCAAAGGAGCTACAACTTTACACCGACCTCTGTGTTTAACCATCCAGTCATTATTTTATATAGAAACTTTTAACTTGAGGCCGGTGGCGGGAATTCATTTCTCAGGTGGAGAGGGGGGCAATGCCCACAAAAGAAGCAAGGTGGCCGACAAATGACATAATTTACCTGCTTGAGACCCAAATCAAATCTATTTCATGAACATCCATGGAAACCCTACACCAGTAAAGAATGCGATCTTTAATTTAGCCAGATCTAGAGCCTTTGCACTTGCGATCAAAAGCCCTTCTTTCTATTTATGAAACCCTCATGCCCCCCTCAACATCAGCATCCTCGGGCAGATGGTGCATGTCCCTCCCCTTTAATTATTGATAACCATATGAAATACCTTGTCAAATGTGTTCTTTCTTTTATTCGATTGAAAATTTCCTTGTTTCTTCTATCAGCAAACATTATAAATAAAAGCACCTAAAGGTGCTTTAATTGTTTTGAGGAGGTGCGGCGACTTTCTTACGGGGGTGATTTGAGGAATTTCAACAACCCTAAATCATGCACTGTCTTTCCCAGCCCTCCCATCCCCTTTTAAATTGGCTTGGCTGTTGGCCACAGTTGAGCTGAGTTCATTACTTTTGTTTCGCAGGTTGCATACTGTTGCAAGATTGCGTGGAAGTGAGAAAAGTGGAAGGACAACTTTACAATCGAGATTTTTTGATATCTCTAAGAACAAGTCAAAAGTCCTCACATGAAGGGCGAGTTTTCCTATTTCGCGCGAGCAACCAAGTTGTTCAAAGCCATTGGTTTAATGCGATAGAAAGATGCATGAATACGGTAAGATATTAGTACAACTTGATTCTTTAAGCATTGTAATTCTCTGCTACAGAAATGAACGTCTCTTAACACTGAAAAAATTCAAACATTTTAAGCTATTTCATATTGGATTAAATTGGATTGGATTCAAATGGATTTTGTTACATTTCAAAAAATTTTTGATTACAAAATTGACGTTACTGATTACATTTATGAACGCAACGCAATTTATAAAGAAAGTAATTTAAATTCTATATAAAAATACAACGGAATGCAAAAATCTTTGATAAAATTGTTGTGTTAACTTTAACTTTTGAAAATTTAAGACAATGTTTTTAGCGGAAATGGCCTTTTCCTCTTAGATCAATATTGGAGTTGTAGCAGTCTGAAATGGGGGGAGGGTTTTGTACTTTTTTTAAAAGAACTGTACGTGCATTCAAGATTTCTTTCAAAACATTCGTTATAAACTATATAATTGAAAATGTTGGGACCTCAAGGTCTAACAGAATTTACGTTCAATTCACTTACAGTCTTTAGCATGAAAGGGAAATAAATTTATTCCAGGTTTCAAAAGCAGAGGCAAAGGAACACGAAGATGATGATGTTTCTCGCGACGCGGTACAAAATTTTGCACCAAGCAGGTAAATATACAGCATGTTTTTCGATAGATATATTTTATTGTTTTTGCTTATCCACTCACGTGGCTGCTTTAGAGATATATTTTACTATTGCATTTTCCACCCAGTAAAATAAGTCTTTTTAGCCAATTAACATTACAGGTTAGAGGAATATCATTTTTTATAATGTGATATATTTCCGCTCTTCCGTGCTATTTTCGTGTATTATTTTCTGAAAAATCCAATATTCAAATCTCAGCTTTTGATGTTTTGAATCACTTTGGTGATCATTTTTCGTGAAGGGTTGCCTCAGAAAATCACTAATAGACTAGACACATCTTTCTCTGGAAAAATTCACACACGCATTTAAGCTCAAACTACTTTTAGGCCAACAGAATTGGAAATTCGGGCTTACAATGAGAAACAGGCTGCGCGAAAGAGAAGCAGTACAACGCCAAATGAAATCACCGGGGAGGAGATTCTTCGTTCTCCTGATGTTTGCACCACTCCCAATAAAGACTGCGATAGAAGAATCAGCAACCGGAGTAGTGGATACGAGACAATGGACCGAACTAGCTCTGCGGCATCTCAATGCAGTGAATTCAGTGGTAAGGAAAAGTTTTGTTTTTTGGTTACGTGGAATTTAAAGTTTACTATACAATTGCTGGCAGACATTGGAATGAGGAATCAATTAACCTTAAATTTGAATTTATTTGCAATGAATCTTTTGCTAGCATTGACATTCCGCTTGCTGCTTTCCTCGATAAAATATAAGAAAGGGTTAGTGCTGACAATGACAGCAGACACATGACACAGTGCATGCCTTTTAGGTACATCGTTGCTATAAGTGGACCTTTTACAAAATAAGACCTTGCCCTTGAAATTTGCAAGGCATCTAAGTTTCAAGCAAATTTTGAAACTCAAGTAATTTCTTAGAAAATTTTTTGCAAGTTTTGAAAGATTTTCTGCTCCATTCTAGATATTTTTTTACCTGGTTACCAGGAATCGAAGTTTGACTTTTCACCAACCTTTGAAGGTCCTCGTGTTGCTTTGAAAAAACCAACAATGATAAAGGCGAGAAGCATGGGAAATCTACTTGACTCAGTTAGCATTAATACGAGGATTGAATTCTCAAATGCACCAACTACGTCATGGGTTAGAAGACCCTCTCTCCAGGAGCAAGTTGATATTATCTTAAGAAAACTGAGCTTGGAAGAGAGGACTGGTGCATCGAATTCCTGTAATACAAGCATAAATGAAAGAGCCGAGAGCCATGAAAGCCAACACGATTTGAAAAAACCAAGGCCCAGCAGTGAACCGTGTAGCTCTAGATGCAACTTTGCAGATTTTAGTGGAAGTTGGGAACGCCCCGCTGTTTCTGCGATGCCAGGCAGCTATAAGGCATCAGCTTCTCCAATGGAGAATGATGAGCTACAAACGAACCAAAGGCCGCTCAGTTATCCGTCACAAGCAAAGGCTCGTCCTTCGCTAGGCATCGGAAGACAGTTCTCAAACATTGATGAGACGGAAGGTGAACAGACCGAAGCAGCACAAGAGGTTACATCGATCAACCGCACGAATTCTGATCCAACCTCGCGAAAAACTGACACAAAATTCAGCTTTTTTCTGGAACTTTAATGTGTATTCGGGAAACGTTATATCGACTGACATAATTATTAACCACTTATGAATTTAAAAACCCATGTTATTCTTTCATTCAGTTAAAAGCGATACGTCAATCAGTTTATGTAAAATGTAAAATAGACTTGAATTATGCAGAATAGAATAGATCGGATTTTAGATTCCATAAAAAAGATGCCACAAACTACACCATCAGTTTAAGTTTCCACATTTCCTCCCTTTCCTACTCCTTTCCCCTCCATCTATCTCCATAAAAATTAAAATTCAACACTTGAAAAAGACTACGCAGATGTTATTTTTCTTCTACTTAAAAGCAATTTCTCAATAAAAGCATGAAATTTAGTCCTGTGACGCTGGCACTCCGATCAAAATAGCTTCTTTTTTGCCTTATCTGACAACGATGGTTTTAATGAACTTGGTGTCTTGAAGCAAAACTACGTCGCTATGAAAATTTAAAATCTCGAATTATAGCAAAATAGATTTTCTTTCATATAAGGAAAGGATGATTTGCTTATACATTAAAAATTAGCTTCCATGTTTGCCTCCAATTGATGCTTGTTTTGCGTCCCCTAAAAGACGATACTGGAGAAATCCAGACCTTGGTGTGGTAGTTTTGTATACCTTATAGTTTAGTTTCCAGCATATAAATTATAGTATATAGCTGTAAAAATTAAAAACAATTGCTTGTAAATATACACTTCGGAACATTTATACATAAATGGTAAATTACGATCTATTTTTGTGATTAAAGAAAGATCTCATTCAATGTAGTTTCTCGAGGAGAAATGAGTTCAGTGAACATCTCATTACGGACCCAACCCGATAACAAACACAACCCAATAACGGACATCATCCACTAACAGACACAACAGTATGACGGACATCATCAACCCAATGGACACTCCCGTTTAGCAGCATTCTTTTATATCCATGTTTTTTTGTACACATGTTCCGTAGAAATGAATAATGGGCGTAGAGATATTGAAATTTTAATCTACTGTTTTCAGACGGCTTTTGTCTCTGTTTTTATTTTCTTCACATTAGATTGGTCTAAAATGTAAATCAGTCTAAAATTCAGACCACGGTGTAAGAAGGTCGAGAAAAAGTCCAGTTAATATTTTATAAAAACGTAGGCCAAATTTGTGTAAGATATTATACTGTCAATCAAAGAAGCGTATTTGCGATTGTAAGCTGTTCTGGCAAGAACAAGTCGTTATAAGAGTTACATAAACAAGCACAAATGAAAAGTATCATGTTTATGATAGACATCACACAAGTCAGGTTTATGATAGACATCCACAGAGGCGTTTTTCATAACAATGTTCGTGATGTGAATGCTTTGATGAAAAAGCTTTGAAAATTCGTATATGGGATTTTCGCTTTTATGATACAACTGGAACAATGTTAAGAAAGCATTGAGCAGTCAAGGAAAAGGTCTTAAGGTCCTGTGGATGTTAGCAAAGTTTAGATGTTTAGAAATGTCCGGTTCAGTCAAATATTATACACTCTTGCCCTGTGTGGGTCGGGTGCTTGCCGCTCTTTTATGCCGAGGCTGGGTTCTTCATATGAATCATAGGCACATTTCGATTACACAAACCAAGATACTTAAATTGGTTTGCCCCTGTGAATCTTGCGAGCCTGATTCTTGGAAAACCTTTGAGCAGTCGAGATTTTAAAAGTGCTTCATTGACTAGTTTCCGGCTTTGCTATATAGTAGTCACAGCCACTCTATCTATTAAACGTAAAGGTTCGTTTTCGCTAAAACATCCAAAAGGTGTCAAAACTGCCGATGTAACACTTAGGGGTAACTTCCACGTACACTGACACAGGATGACCTTAAATCTTAAGGGTCAATTTTAAAACAAAGTTCTATGTTTTCATTTACATTATTCAATTGTTGGATTTTTGCAAATTGGAATTAAAAATGAGGGTATGCATTTCACATTTTATCTAAATTTTGGGGTAGAGTTTTTGGAAAATCTGAAAATTTTAGGGTATGTTTTCATAATTTAAAATTGCACACCCTCATCCTCCGCCTATTGAAGCCACCCGTCCACTGGAACAACCCTTAGGATACCGGTTATAAAAATTCAATTTCCAACCTCCAAAGACTTGGCGCGGTGAATGACATTTCTTATTGTTCACGGTTCAAACATGTGCATTTGATACTTTATGATTTGCTGAAAAATATCACATTTGAAATTGTGTTTATTGTGAGCAGGTTAACAGCAGGTTCCTTTGTCTCAGGGAGATTCCTAGGGCTCTGCAACTTTCAGAGCCCTTCAGAGACCACAACAATAGCTAATTTTAACAATTGAATATCTTTGTTGGGCGTTTAACCACAATGAAAAACAATCTGATTTTTCCTTGATTCGTCTGCTCTTTTTGCTTTGAAGGCATTAGCGTAGGAAATATACACAGGGGATGGGACGCCTGCATCCAGTGGCGGTTTTAAGGGGGTCCAGGGGGCCGTGGCCCCAGGCCCCGCGCTTATGGTAGCCAAAAGGGGCCCCACACCTAAAAAAGATAGAAATTGTAAAGAAGAAGGGCCCCGCAGTCTCCAAAACCGCTGCTGGCTGCATCCTTTATATTCAGACAACATTTATCGAATTTCAGGCTCCTTTCGGGCAGTCTTACCTCAATGAATCCATAATATTCGGGCGAGATCCACATTAAACCCCCTAGATGATTTTTAATTGCTAAGTCTATGTGCTAAGGAAAATGTGGACGAATTTATCATTATTTTCACGGCTATTTTCTTGCTTTGCAGCTTACCGTTGGATCTGTATTGTAGCCTGCGGGAGCTTATTTTTCGTGGCTATATTATTAAGATGGCTACAATATGAACCGTTTTTGTAAGAAGCTAAGCTTGGGATTAGCAATCGGTCCTTTCTATTTGTTTTTTAGTATTAAACAATCTTTAAGGCTACTCAAATATTATATAATATTACATTTATTATTATTATTATTTTATATATTATTATTATATATATATATTATTACCAAATATTATATAAACAAGAAATAACTCACAAAAACGCAGGGTAACGAAAGCTCTTCCATATATGAACAAAACAAATGGTTTCAAAAGCGCCATAATCAATTACAACCAACCTGGTTCCGCAAAAAAGAAGTTCACATGTTCTTTCTGCAGTAAATAATCTGACTTAGTTCTACAATCACTAGACTTTCGTTAGTCGCGTTTACTATAACAGGAAACAACAGGAAACAACAAGAAACAACAAGAAACGAATACAAACGAGAAGAAACGATAAGGAAACAACATGAAACGATTTGTGACTTTGCAGAAACGACTAGATCTCCAAAACGAGGCAAGCTTATCCAACCACGTGGGCATTATCATCTTTGTTGCAGTGGCCTAAGTGTTCGGTCATGTCGTTCTCCACCGCAATAGCTGTTGTCTTAAATGAGGTTACGGAAACCCAGTGATAATGCTTACTTATGTTTCTACAACGCTCATTTTAGCAAAAGCAACAGAAATACTAAAAGAACAAACTCCAATATACGCGAGGAACAAGCTGTATAGGTTCACAATCTACTTCTTGAACAATGTTTTGTTTGGGAGCCTATTCTCAAAGCCTCTAAAAAGTTTCGGTAAGCTCCTAAAGCAGTTGAATTCAGGGGGGAAAAAGGCTTGATTATTAGCCGAAAATTAAAATTGCTTTATTTCGACCTTCCCAGTAGTTGTTCCATGTTAATCCCACAATGCTGGCACTTCATATCAGGCTCTCATAGGTTAATTCCTCTTACAAAATTACCATATCAACATCTATATCAACATATCAACAGCTATTAATGCAGGATTTCCACTAAATAAATAAAATTGTGCCGCAGTTTAAATTTTTCTAAGTCGTTTCTACTTGTTTCTACTTGTTTCCTAGTTGTTTCTTACTTGTTTCCTAGTTGTTTCTTACTTGTTTCCTAGTTGTTTCTACTTGTTTCTTATTGTTTCTAGTCGTTTCTACTCATTTCCCGTTATAGTAACCACGTTTTGTTAGTCTGAGTGAATCACAACATCGTCTATCAAACATTGAATGTTACAAAATAAAATTCAAACTTAAAAGGCAAATACCAGGAGAAAAATTGTGTGCATTTATTAAACGAGTCTAGCTAACTCACCAATCGAAAACTTGTGGATACTCAAATGTTTTAAATTGGTGCAATTGGGCTTTGGCCTTCGTCGACGAACGTCGTTCAATGGTTAACAGAAATGCCATTCAGGGCCTGGTAGTACAATAGGAAGCACGGAGACATCACAGAAAGCCTTTGGGAATGAATTCTGCTTCTGGTACTCACTAGGGTGTTTTGACCTCACCCAAGGGACATATATTTAAATATTGACCTCACCCAAGGGATATCTATTTGAATAGTATATACTTGAATTGAATAAAAGTGTTTGTTGGGAATCGTACAAAAATGGTCATATTGAGATATTTAAATGAAGACAGCAATTACAAAACAGATGAACGGTTGATTCTTGGACATAATTCTTATTTATGCAGCGCTACAGTTGTAGTCGGCCTTTCATATGACATTGTTATTGGGAGAGATTTTCTGCATGAATTTTCGGCCGTTTTTTATGTTCGTGGAGAACTTGTCACATTTAAGGGATGCTATACCGTTCCATTTGCTTTGGCTAACACACCCCTGGTCGTCACAAATGTTAAGGTTGCGAAAACTTTTGTAATAGATGCTCAAAGCGAAAGCATAATTCCAGCTAATTTAGAAACCTGTCATCAACCGCCTGTTGTGGGTCTTATTGAAGCTTTGCCAAAACTTTCTGATCGCTATAATCTTCATGATGCCTGTACACTGTGCTGCCCAGGTGAAAATGGCGAGGTATCTTTTCGTTTGCTGAACCCTTCGGACACGCCTGTTATTTTATACAAAGGCTCTGTCATTGATAAATTTGAAAAGACACCTGGCGATATTATTGCATTAATTTCCGATAAAGAGTTTTCCACAAAGGAAGCTCCTTCCCAGAGTCAATTTAGCCCGCAGTCTTTTACGACTCCTGAGCCTATTAAAGATCTACATATGCAGTGTAAATCTTTGCCTAGCCCTACACTAACAGTTGCAGAAAACGTTCAACTTGTTGAACACTTGAAAAGTTATTCTGACATTTTTTGCGCCGTCCTTCTTAGATCTAGATCCATACAAATATACACAAAGAGCGGAAATTGACCGTCACTTTTCTAATATGCTTGAACAAAACATCATTAGTGTGTCAACAAACCCTTGGAGCTCTCCTGTAGTATTAGTTAAGAAGAAAGATGGTACCACTCGTTTTTGCGTGGACTATAGAAAGCTTAATGCTGTTACGCGTAAGGATAGTTATCCTCTGCCTTGTAATGATGATGCTCTGGACGCATTTGGAGGTTCTCAATTCTTTTCAACGCTAGATCTTCAATCTGGTTATCACCAGGTTGCTATGCATCCACATTCTAAGGAGAAAACTGCCTTCATATCTCATTCAGGGTTATACGAATTAAATGTCCTCAGTTCTCGGCTAACAAATGCTCCACCTAATTTTCAGCGCTTGATGGGTAAAATCTGTCACGGACTTGATTGGAAGATATGCCTTATCGACGATATAATAATATTTTCTTCAACATTTGATGAACATATTGAACTTTTAAACCTTGTTTTCGATCGTTTGCGCCAAGCTAATCTAAAATTAAAGCCTTCGAAATGTTGCTTTGCTAGCAAGTCGGTTGACTTTCTTGGATCTGACCCAGATAAACTCACTGCCGTAAAGTCTTTTCCAATGCCTAAATGTGTTAAGGACGTCCGTAGTTTTCTTGGCCTATGCAACTATTACCGCCGTTTTGTTAAAGGTTTTGCGGCTATTGCTTCTCCACTCAATCGTTTAACGCATAAAAATACTGTTTTCCTTTAGACTGCTGAATGTCAGCAAGCTTTCGAAGATTTGAAATTTCGTTTGTGCTCTCCTCCAATTTTGCAATACCCAAATTTTGCAGAAGCATTCCATTTGAATACAGATGCTAGTCAATCAGCTTTAGGATACGTTCTGGGTCAAGTCATACATGGGAAGAAGCACGTTATTGCATATGGTGGACGTGAACTTAGCAGTGCAGAGAAACGGTACAGCACTACTGAGAGGAAAGCTCTTGCTGTTGTTAACGGGATAAAGAGGTACTAGCCTTATTTGTCCGCTAATCATTTTTATGTACATACAGATCACGGTAGCCTTTTTTGGCTTATGAATGTTAAGGATCCAACTGGTCGTTTAGCTCGTTGGGCACTACAGCTTCAGCAATATGATTTTGAAATTGTCCATAGGCCAGGACGCTTAAACGGTAATGCTGACGCTCTTTCTCGTCGCCTTTATGATGCTCCTTTGTCTTCTGTTGAACAGGGTTGCATGCTTTCTGTGCCTGTTGCTGTTCTTGTTCCACCTTGCCCACCTGCAGAGTCACTCAATTTTCTGCAGCGTCAGGATAAAGATCTTGCTATGATAATTGCGAATCTCGAAACTTCCCAATTGCCTTCAAGTGACACGCAAGCTTGCAATTTGCTGCTTACTATTGATTTGTATTATCATGATGAACGAGGCCTTCTTTGCAATTGGTGGACGCCTGGCAAACGCCATGTGCATTCTCTTGTCTCGCAGTAATAAAATATCATGAAAATCTGGAAATTATTCGCTGCACATTTGTATAGAGGCGCGCTTTCTTTAAAAGTCGCTGAATTTATGTTCCTAAACTCACTTTCTTGCCACTTCACATCTTTAGGCACTCGAGAGAAGACTTTGCACACTGCTTGAAGAAAAAATAACAAGCTCCTCCAACTTTTTCTCCAGAACTGGAAATTATTCGCTGCACATTTGTATAGAGGTATCAAGGTCTCTTACTTTAGAAAATTTGATAAACGATGCGAAAGAGCTTCCATGGTTTCCCATAAAGCGGTGTTGACTGATTAAGAACTTTTCCTGAACATCCACGTTCATCAGCTACAATATTTCTTGAATACTTGAAGCTTTGACCGTTTATGACTCACTAACGGAGAGTGATCGGTACTGACAATATCATCAAAGTGCTTTGGAATAGAGGCCTTGGCTTTAGAATGTCCAACAGCGTGCAATTCACACTAGTGAACATCCAATTGTTCTCGTCCTCTCTGAGCTGATGTAGCAATCCTTTAGCCAATCAACGGTCTTCGCTGCTTTAATTTCTTTGATGATCTTGATTTTGAGGTAATTTCTAGTGCTTGTTCTGCAATATTCTATCATTCCGTGGGCTAACTCAAGAAGTATACAACATAACAGAATATAACAATCCTCCTTCTCAAACCATTGAGTTTGTATACAGTAGACTCCGGTTATAGTCAAACCAAATGTGGCTTGAGAACTTGTGACTGTATGTAAACGGAGTGTGACAGTAAACTGAGTTGAATGGAAGAGTTTGCATATTTGGGTCTAAATATTTTGCGACTGTAACCAGAAGTGTGACTTTACGTGAAGTGACTGAAGTACTATAGAGTATTGTCCAAAAAGTTGTTGTTCACGTATTTTGTGATTTTGAAATACCCTGATGCAGATGCATTGTTGCAGGCAGTTGTTTCAGTAATTTTTCTGAGAAGCGCCCAAGTAGCGCCAAGTAGCGCCAAGTTTTGGATTGGCAGCGAAAGCTTTTTTCAGCAATAAGAGACCCCAATAAACAAATTTCCTTCCGCCAGTATTAGATTGACTCAAATTGTCACGGCAATCCAATGACAACGAAGAAGAACCCCATTATACAATGAGACAAAACTCTCGGGGTGGCAATCAGCTAGTACTCATTTGCTCAAGGGTTGGCATTGCCTGGGCCCTCTGACAGCCTTCAGTTAGATGCGAGGCAATTGGCTGAGACGAGATTTTTGGTGCAGGGCTAAAAAATTGATCTATGGCTTTGTCCCCAAATTGAAAAACGTCCAAATATTTTTAAAAAGTTTAATCAAGAAAGGAATTATCAAGCAAATTTAGCTTCTTCAAGGTAACAGAAAATATCTAGTTCTATTTTATGACCCTTATCTATTTCTAACAGCGTTCTTGACCCTTCCTGGTGCTGGGATGAACTCAATATTAATGTATGTACGGATCATCCCTGAAAATGAGGTCTTCCCTGAAAATTTTGAGGGTCCACAGTAAAGATCGGCCATTTTCTACAAAAACCTGCACATGAAAGTTTTCTGTGTCTAAAGCTCAGAGTTATCAAAAAATTGTTATTATAATATTTTACAAAACTCCATCAGAACGCAAAATAATAAATTTTTTTATCGTAAGCCCTCGAGTTCCTACCTTCGTATATTCGCAAATCCCCAAAACAGCCCCCTCGAATAACCCCCCTTCCAAAATTACCTAAATGAATAAGACCCTAGGGGGAAACTCAATAATCTACGGTATTCAGTGCCTTAAATTATCAGATTTCATTTTTGACGATTAACCTAACCCAGAAATATCACACTAGCCAAACGTAAGTACTAACAATGTTGTACTGACCTATTCCTCTCTCTAGGATGGCACCAACCACATAAGTTGAGCAAACATTTTATTAATTTGCCAGGCACGGAAAAGATTTGACAACCATTGTTATAGATAAACCTAAAAGAAATGCCTAAAAGTAATCTATAATTGACGCCAATGAAATAAAGTTTTGGCTACATGCCCAGGCATGACTTTTCGTTTATGGACAAGGTGACTAGGTCAAAAGTTTGCCCTGGCCACTAAAGACTTAGTCACTAAAGACTTTGTCACTAAAGACTTTGTCACTAAAGACTAGGCCACTGAAGTGTAGGCAAATTTTAAAGGCATCATTTGCACTGCTTTTAGCACTTCTTGCAGCTGGATATTGTAATTTTTGCAAAATACTGCTGTATTGCCTAAAGCTTCATCTTCGCGACAAAATCATTTTCTTCTATTTTTGTTCCTTTACCAGTTTGATCCTTTACGAAAATCTACAACTTTATAAAGATAGTTCACAGGGGAAGGAGGGGGGGGGGGGTGTTGTTGGTAATTGCAAAGGAGTTGAAACATGGAAACTAGTGTGCGAAGACGCATTGTAGCTATTTTTGTTGGAAAAATTGAAGCAAAAGTTGGGCCGATTTCTTGTAATACTTTTTGGATGGTCCACACAAAGGCTCGTTCAGAGTCATCTTCGTTCTCTTAAATTTTCCTTGTACGCTGCTTCTACAGGACATCTGTGGGTGCGGTTCAATATGCGGACACCTTACAAGATGACCAAAATGACTTCGGCTAGTTTATATATTGAGAAAGGATCCATCAGAATCTGTTTGAAGGCCTGTCAGTTCAAGTTTGGGCAGGAATACCCATTGATCCGGGTTAGGTGGAATTAAAACTCAAAGAAAGTATTAATTTGACGAAAAGAAAGATTGCAAGAATCTGGAGGCAAAACGAAGTTGCTTTAGTTAGCAGCAATAGATCAATGAATAAAAAAAGGAACTTAATTGTGGATCAGATGCTGCAACGATATATCTTGAATTGTGTGAAAAGAAGTACGCATGAGTTTTAGAGACTCGACAGTCTCTTTAAGCAATATCACCAAGAACCGCACCGCAAAGCAGTGCTGAGGTTTTGGCGGACTGTATGCCATTTCATAGAGTTGCAGTAGAAGATATCTTAGTTTGAAGAACAGGAAGGTTCCAAGCTGCAATCCCGAGTTTTACGCTGAATTTGAACAACAGGCAACAGTGAAATAAACAGGAAACTAAGAAACAAGCAATGTATTTCACAATGGACTTTGTACATGGCAATGGATTAAAAACTCTGTCAGTTTGAGCAAAACTGATGAAAAGTCAAACTTGAGACGTCCTGTCATCTAGATATTGAAAATACTAAGTCAATTTTTACGCTTTATCTGAAACTGTCTAACAACCCTGATCCCGGAAACGGTAGAGAAACAGGAAAAAGGCTCGAGACCTAGTATGCAACACAAGATCTGCTGGTGAAAATTGGTGTAGAGGCAGACTTTGCTTTCGTGCTCTACCAGGAATATCACATCAGGTTTATCACTTAGCAGCATTTCATCTTATTCTTCCATTTAGTCTTACATCCTTCATCTTCTTTTCTTCCTCTGCAATCGTATTCCTCCTCCTCCTTCATCTTCATCTTCTTAGAATCTCATTTTTTTAGTCTTCACCTTCTTTTTCTTTATTTTTCTTCTTTTTTCTTCTTTTTTCTTTCTTCACTACTTTTTCACTTTCTTCTTGTTTTGCTGATATATGCTTCTTGGTTTCCACTTCTTTCTTTTGTCTTCTTCATCTTCTATTTTCCCTACCTTTTCCCAGTTGTTCTGTTCTTCTCCGGCTTCTTTTTAGCTCATCTTCACCTTGTCCTTCTTCCTGTTCTCCTTCTCTATCTTCTAAGACTTGTTCTTCCTCTTCTTATTTTCTTTCGCTTTTTGCTTCTTCGTCTCCTCTTCCTTAATCTACTTTCTGTTTCCTTATTATTTTCTTCTGTTTTCTTAATTCTTTTCTTCAATTCTTCTCATTCTCTTCTTCTGTTTTCCTATGTCCCTTCTCCTTCACCTCTTACCTATTATTTGGCAAGCATTATCGCGATCCTGTTTTCTTTCTTAAACACCTAACGTTTGCTTTACCCTTGCCATATCCTGCTCTACGTTTTCAGGGCCCCTACCATGCTTCAACATGCTGCCTTAATGTTCAGGGCCCCTACCATGCTTCAACAGATAGCAGAGAGCTAACATGACTTCAACACGAAAAACTCTTCAGCCGTTGCATAATTCCGTGTTGGACCTATAAACACTTAAAGACTTCAAAAGATGAATAGTAGGTTTCCAGAAACAGAGATTAGATCCGCAACATTGTATTTCATTCATTTGTATATACATTGAGCAAGTAACTTAAAAAAATTACAAAATGATCATTATTCTAACTTTTGTGAATATAATATCTTGGATAAATAGCTTTTATATGTTCTACAAGTGCTATGGGTTACTTAAAACCAGCAGTCTACGTACCTTGGCCTAGAGATCATCTTCTATAAATGCTTTTATAAACGAAATCAGAATATCGGGCTAAAAGTCACTTTGGGACAATATCTACAACGAACAGTTTGATGGGTATCCCCCTGAATGTAAATACTGGCTTAGAAAAATTCTAAAATAAACTAAAACAGTAAGAGAAGTTGGAATTCGGAGGGAGCTGGGGAGGTTAGTCTAATATGTTATTTTAATCCGGATCTATTTTGATTGCTTTCTGATAAGATGCAAAAGTTTGGTTTGCGTTACAGATATGGTTATAAGAAATAGAGACACTGTCTTTTTTACTACTATAACCAATTTGTCGAAGTGACATATTATGAAGCTGCTTTCCTGAATATTACTCGTCTAGAGGAAATGGTAAAATATGACGTTGGAACAATCAAAGGGGCTAAAAACGGAAGTAACGAAATCTAGTTGGGTTTTTTCCCATTAAGATAAACGTTAGCAATACTATCAATTTCATTCCTCATCAGGTCCGGTTCCGAAAAATGTTAAAGACCACTCTAAGAATTGTCCGGAGCTGACTCTATTAGTTGATGGGTTTAAGCCCGGTATAAATGGTTCTTGGTATCCATTGCTAACTTGGACACGTTGTGATCCGGTTTCTTCTTGTTGGACCTGTACCCTTGGGTCTTGGTATGATAAGCCCATTCTCTTAACATTTTCCTGTTGCATATTGGTTTCAATATTCCCTATATTTCTATCATATCCGAACACCTCGGAACTTTGCGATCCATCAGTGTTCAAGCCATGCATCTCTGGCGAATCACCCACACCAACAAGTCTCTCGAAAGATTCAAGCAATTCGGGGCTTTTGTCGTAGGCATGCAACTTGTCAAATAGAAGTTCGTCATCTTTGCCTCCAGTAACTACAGTACGCCGCTCATTTTCTTTAAATGTGTCTGCAATAAGGTCTTCTACAAAAGGAAAATTGATTCTAAGAATAAAAACGTCTCATATTTTTATAAAAAATGTGGAGAATGAAACGGTGTCCACAAAATGACCCAACGGTAAAAATAGAATGACCTAGGAAATGATGTTAGTGTCCTTCTTGGTTTACTCATTACATTCAAAGGATTATGTTGTACAGATCTTACATCTGGCAAACGTGAGAGATAATTGGTTTTCGACGCCAATAGGCCGAGTAGATCATTTGCTTCAAGAGTTGGATGCAACTTCCCTAGTCATTGGAACATCTGCTCTAACTTGAAGAACATCGTAAGGAAAGACTAAAGTTCGATACTTGGTTTTCAAAGTTTCAAAAGAACGAACGCAGCTGTAATAACCGAATGCTTATTGAAATCAGACAAATCAATCTTTGATACCACGGGGAATTTTAGCAACTTACAAATGTTTTTCTTATAATTTTCATGTCTAATTTTTTAGCCATTCGTTACGTTACTTTCGATGCAAATTCAAAATTACATGAAATTCATGGAAAAATATGACGACGTTTATGAAGCTGAGAGATCAATGAAGCCTAATGTCAAAGATCAAACTACTTGATGTAAAGTAGAGCTCTGTCACGAATACGCAGTGGCTACCTTAGACATATTAATTCCACCAATTGAAATACTCCTTTTCATGAATAATATTCACCGTTGATGGGTGAAAACATAGGCGTTGACAAATAATCAGCTACAGTATCATAGTTCCTTCAAAAAAGTCACACTTTGAGGTCAATATAAACACTAATCATATGTCGAATGAAAACTACATAGACACACATACCTGAGGAGAGCAATCTTTTGTCTTCCTCTAAATCATTCACAAATGAATCTGGATCCAACATCTGCACCCTGTTCCTCCTCCTAACTCCCTCAGGGTAGGGTACATTGGTTGGCGGCTTCTTCCCTTTCCTCTTCGATTCTATTTCTTTCATCTTCTTCTCGTCGTCTATCACCTAACAAAAACAGAAACGCGAAATGTGCTCGAATTCATTGGCAAAATTTCAAAAGTGGGAGGGGAGGGGGTACTTGAATTTAAAAAGGGGCACATCCGTGAGCTGCACCATAACGTGTCACCTGTGCTCCTTGGCTCTTACCTCTATGGCTGTACATCTTTATTCGATTCCATGAGAAATAACCAGAGATTAAATAAAGGAGAGGGGCTAAGGGCGCGGTCAAGGGGGCTTCAGTCTTCTAGATATTTGCAAATGGTACATCTACCAAAGTATATCCGACCTCCGCTGATGCCAAGTGAGCATACACAAACTTTAATACAAAAACTCCCGTTAGCCTGTAATATACCCTACCCGTTTTGTGCAAATGCATCCAAAGGGGGTAAATTTTTTCATCGGACTTTCTAGTTTGCTTTAGAGACCCTACGGATATATGAGACTCATACAGTAATACTGCAATTCACCTAATACTGTAATTCTAAAATGCAAAATTTGCATTTTGCATCATGTTTCCGTTTCATGAAAATAGGATTTCACCATTGATACAAAAATACTCGCTGATTACCTCCTCCTCAAGGTCCTCTACATCTGGCTCTTGACGGCTAGTGTCATGCTGCAAATAACCATTAAGGTTGAAACCTTTTTGCGTCAGCGCTGGGATGTTATCTGTTACATTCAATGTCCAAACACCCTTGGGATTTTCACCCCAACAGTGAACTGTCATGAACGTCCAATCGTGTAACCCTTTATCACTATCATCATATCGTCGAGTTGAGAGCATCTCGTTTCGTGTTCCCATTGGTGAAAACAAATCGATGCTCACATCTCCACGTCTTCTATGTTGGAAGGACACTGTTAAAGTCACGTGTTCCAACTTTGTGATCTCGTTATCAGTGCCCTCGCAGGCTATCGTATCAATGGTGATTGAAAGGGTCCCACCAGCTGGAATTTCCCTAAAACAAAACATTAGAAAAATTATTTTTGGTCACGAAGCATTTACTAATGCATCGCCTACAGCAGTTTGAAAACCACTAGAAAGTTTGTTATGCTTAGTTTATTTGATGCTAAGATTATCCCTTTCTGTGCCAAATTAGTTTCTTCTTTTATATCTAATTTTAAAACTGGTGATTTTATCAGAATAGAATCAGTAGATTCTCATCATGAACACTCCTCTCGATAAAAACGATTTTTATCAACTTACTGTGGAGAGCTGCTTGACGGACCCTGGCATTTCCTTTGCTTTGGAACATTTTTCCAGCTTTTTGCCAAGTTAACCATTCTACTAGCGTCCAGTCTACCAAATCCGAATTTGTGGTTGAAATGGAAGCCAGCTCCATTGCTCACCCACCCTTCATCAACAGGACTCGTCACTTGTGCTGCGTTCACAATGATATGCTGTACATCACGCCATGTCAAGTTGGGGCTGCAGATGAACAAAGGTTGCGAATCACTATCATTTACATTGAATCAAGCTTCAACAAGTGGCACGTGCTGATGGAGAGTGACAATTGTAAAGGAATGACGATGGTTTGTGAATGGATGTTTAATTAGCAATAAACCTCTAGCCAAAGGGCTATAAGGCTATTGCATTTAATGAAAAAATGAATTTTCCTTAGTTTCCTAGAATGAAAGCCATTGCAGCACCAAAAGCATATACGACAATACGGCAGCCATGTTCCCCGACCCTCGCATGGAAAGCTTGTGATGGAAAGTGGCATACAGTTTTCTACATCCGAGGAAAATGAAAGCAAAGCAAGAAGGAAGAAAGAAGAAGCAACGGTCTAAGCAGACCCTTTATAAAGAGATGCAATTACTAGCTTTTAAACGACCAGCAATTTTGCCGTTAATCAACAAAAATCTAACTAATCAACAAGTGAAATTAATCAGCAAAACAAGAGTCCACAGATGGGCAAAATTTAGACATACTTTGCTTGTAAAACAAGAGCAATCGCACCGGCAGCAAGTGGAGCAGCAGAAGATGTCCCCTTGAATTCTTCGGTGCACTTGTTTTTCAAATCAGTTGTGATCTAAACATGGACAGGATAGAAGAGAAAAACTAAATAAGACGACACTCTTACAAAGATAAACGTGATTCACGACAAAAATAGTCCAGAATTTGTTTAAAAGTATAATTTAGTTTAACATTTCGTTTTTTGGTTGCCTTTTGAAGGGCGAAGGCACTATGTCCCGCCAGTCAACCGCTCAGAGGTAGCAATAGGCTCTACCGAGTTTCTATGATTGAGATAAACACCTAGAATTTGTCTTACGATTTGATACGTAACAATTGGTTATTTGTATAGTCAAACCAATGGGAATTTAAGTGGCCATCGAAATGCGTCAGGACACAGTACCCTAAAAGTTTTTGATCAGCTGGTCAGAGACCGAAATAGTGGGCATAATAGAAAGGAGATTCTCTCTCTGCCTTGTTTATTATGACATTCAATTGTAACATTCAAAGTTAGGTTCTGAAAGCTCGAGGTATATCCTTTAAATGCATAAAGAATTTATAAACATATGCTTCAAATGAACACTGTTAACAAGGATACCCGGGATCCAGCCCTATGTGAGAATTGAGGAAGCAATGAGCATACAACTTGGCCATTAACATTCATAGAAATTGGAATGAAGGCAGCCCTAAACATGCCCTTGTGAACCATCAAATAATTCAACAAATACGTACAATCTTATTCTCTTCCTTTTCACGATGCGATCCACCGTTAAATGTGACTGCCAGTGTGGAGGAGCAAAGCTCAGTATAGTATGCTGATAGTCCATGGTCACTGATGCATCCGATTGAAATTGTGTAGATGCTGGTAGTGTAACCATCACAGTTGCAGTCATCGTCAGTTAAGCCGCCATTCCCTGTTGCCCATACGTACACGTTGCCTTTGCCATCCCTGCCCTGTTTAGTATTCAAGATATTAAAATCAACTAGGCTGTGGGTAAAGGTTGATTCTTGCTATTTCGCTACCAGTTCGGGATATTTCCCAACAAAAGAGGGAAATGGAGAATTTGCCAAGCAGTTAAAAAAGCCTCGACTTGGCCTAAAAATACACATTTAGCAAGAACTGCACACTCGAGATAACGAATGTTGTCTCGGGTGTGGCACCAGTATTTGTTAATTTACTGAACTATTTCAATCTCAAAAGGTCAAACAATGCACCAGACTAGTAGTGTTTTCAAGAAAACAAGACAGATTTTTAGAAACCTTAACCCCTGTGCATGCTTGAAACGCACACAAGATTTCAAATGCACACTGGCACACATAAAACTCTAGCTGTCCAAACTCGAGATCTCACTGAAAAATTTCATTCACTGCAGGCCGGTCATTAAGAGTGTCTCACAAAGTCAAAATCTTCTAGCTTTTAAAAAATCTTATTTTACAGGAAAGCCATTCAAACTGTTCAAGGTCCTTCAAGGCCCAACTTCCAGGACCCCGCACGGAGCTTGATCTTGGGCTTACAAAGCTTTATAAAAACATCATCAAATCAAATGACATCAATTTACATAAGGAAGTTCCTGGTTTAAATAGTTTCTTGCTAAATAAACAATGAAAGGCAAAAAGATCAACCTGGGTTGAATTAATTTGAACGGAAATTTGAGACGTAGCAGATCATGGAATGCAAAGGTCATTGGCTGAAAACTTTGATCAGATGCTTCACCAAGAAGCCCCAAGCAAATACATAGTAAGATAACTATGAGTTTCATAGCTAGGGAGCAATGTGAAAATGAGTTTAAAGGCGACGTCAGGGGACGACAGGGGCATGTCCTCAGTGGCATAACGGAGGCATCTGGGGCCGCATTAACTGACTGCAAGAAAGTCCCATCCAACGCTATATAGCATGTAAAACACAATACCAAGACGTAAAAATAATTTTTCTTGCTAACTAGAAGAAGCTTCAGTTAAGAAATCTTAAAGCTTTTAAAAATGTGGTGAACTTTAGCAAAAACTTGAAAACATGGATATAAAATAATTTGGTGACAATTTTTGGTTGGGGGCCTTTAGTTTGGAAATGAGGTACCCTGAACTGCGTTACTCAAGACATGTCCTCCCCAGTCCTATGCAAGTTTAGTTTAGTTTTTCGTCTAGATTCGATTAGAAAATTTCAAGGCAGGGTTATTATTTTGGCAAAGCATTTTTTGCGATGTGATTCTATGATTTTGAAACAATGTAAGAGTAAGTTATTCATTGATGTACCCTTATGGAACTGAGGTACCCTGAACTGCGTTACTCAAGACATGTCCTCCCCAGTCCTCTGCAAGTTTAGTTTCGTATTTCGTCTAGATTCGATTAGAAAATTTCAAGGCAGGGTTATTATTTTGGCAAAGCATTCTTTGCGATGTGATTCTATGATTTTGAAACGATGTAGAGGTAAGTTAGTCGTTGATGTTCCCTCTTAGTAAAATTGGGATCCCCCGTAAAATTGGCGTTTTCTGACCAAAAAGGTGTGGCTTTAATACTTTATTCTGTTAACAGCCTAGTGGATAGCGGTGCCACTAAATGAATTAATCATAAAATTTTACCTTCAGGGCTCCTTGCATTAATGCCTCTTGTGCCAATTTCCCTGGTTTTCCGAAAGTTTTTCCGTCATCTTTTGGTCCCCAGCAGTTGCTGTAGATATCGATATAGTCCGACTGGAAACTGAGAGAGCTGCCCTCAAGGATGTCTGTTGCCTGCCCATCAAGCATCCTTACCCCTGCAGAGATATTCCTTACTTAGCAAAACGACTTGAAATAAAAGACAGCAAGCAAAGCAGCAATTAAGATTATTTTTCCAAAATAAAAAAAACAGGTTAGTTTGGCAAAAAACTTGGAAAACTTTCCGAGATTCAGATATCCAGCAATATCAAATCCTTTAAGGCATCAATTGAAACTTAATGAAAATTACTGTACACGCTTTTGGTGTAAAGAACAGGACGGTTCTGAGCTGTTGGAGTTTCACACTTAATAGATCCTCAACTGAAACGCATCCTACATGATAAATAAATAGTACATGATAAACTTCTGTACACTTGGATAAGAAAACAAGATCTAAGAATAGATGTAATGCCACACATGCAACTGAACATTTGTTATTCAAGAAATTTAGGATAGGTTTTCTGTTCAACTTAACTTCACATTGAAAAGACCGGATTGAAAGAGGTTCTCACGGATCAATGTTAACAACGATTTTCTATTTTGATGTTATCACCACCCAAATCTTGCAAGTAACGTCAAGTTTGCCGTGGCTGTTCTAAAAATTCATCGAATTATATTGACACTGACTTACCCCCGATACTTGCAGCATAAGCGACGCCAACACCACACACGCTGTTATTAGCAACAGCAGCAATTTCACCGGCGCATCTGGTACCATGGCTGTTGAAAAAGAAAGAGTTACTTCAGAACGAGAATTATAAATTGGCATACAGATTCTATTAAGCCTCTTGATGATTTTTCAGTTCTTAAAACTTGGATGGGTGGCTGCTTTCAAAAACGAGGGGATTATGAGAAAAGGGCTTGCACACTACGCCAAGAGAGGCTGACTCGGTTTGAAAGCAAGGCCCAACAACAAAATTTCGATCCACAACTGGGTATATATATTTCCTAGCGTGGAATTTTCGATCTATGTTCTGGTGTTTTATACTCTAAAGAGTGTCAGACGAAAAGCTTTAGTTTACTGAAATGTTTGTTTTTTCAAAGCCATTTTCAAACAAAATTTGTTGGATTGTCAGCGAATTTGAACAGGAACAAAAGAAGATAAGGGTAAGAGAGGGTTTTAGTTGTAAAGGATGAATGGCAACAAAATATTATGTTGTCCAAGAATATTTCACAAAAAGAAGTGCATTTTGTATCATGGTCTTTCATAAGCATGAAACCTACGCTAGGAGCCCGAAAAACACAACACTAGTCACAGTGTCCAATATAAATCTTTTTTAAAACTAGACTGAATTTTTCATCCCCGTTTAACACATGGTCATCAACAAACATTGTTTCAAGCACAAGATCCCGCAAGCGCAGGATTTTCTCATTCATCTTTCTTCTACAAATTCAATACTGTGGTTCTCTATTCTGCAGTTATCACAAAAAAACGAAATGATATACAAGACAACTTTATAAAAGTTCAGCTGAGACATTCAGTTTGTTAGCTGAGACAACTATATCAGGTTTCAAAGCTGAGGTTAAATGATGACGGACGCCTTAATTTGGCTGGTTGAGTACGTCCCCATTTTAAACAGCAGCCACATTCCGAGTCTTTTCGAATTTCATTATCTTGAGCCAACAGAAAATCCCTACCCTTGTTTATTTCATAGCACTACACTCCTGGTGACACCCAAGATACATATTCGCACAAAGTTGCTTCTACAGGAAGGTACGCCTGCTATCTGAAGATATTATTAATTTCCTTTTACTATGTCTAGAATGAGTATTGTCAAGATTTGCTTATTTTCGGTAGACACAAAGAAAAAAAAAATTAATTTGGCCCTGAAAGCCTTTTCAAATCCACAACCAGACTTATTATAGGCAAAGGGATTGGTGTAATCTTTTTACCAGTTGTCAGGATCAGAATCTCTTGGTTTCGGGTCAGCATCCATGTCGTTGAAATCGTAGCTTGCTTTTTGGTCCTTCATGAAACAAAACATCGTCAAATAACCACCAAAAAATCATCATTACAAAACATAACATAGAATTTTATTTTACACAAAAACTGATGAATTAAACTATTGCTGATGATATGAATAAATGAAAATATTTCTGTATTGAACTCGATCATTACATTTTACGCCTACTGATTTTTATGTAATTCGTAAGGGGGAAGGGGGGTTCATATGCAAACAAGCCAACTGAGTAGAGCCAGGGGACAGGCAGTTCCAATCTCGTAGCAAGAAAAGAGGATTTTATGGCCTCAAAAGAGGTTGAATCTCAGGGATGGAAAACATTATCAAATGACGTAACTATCGATCAAATCGAGGCTGTCATACGGATCCATAATCATACTAGTGTAACAATCTGCATTTCTGAATATAAAATGATGTTGGCCACATCGGTTCCTGTGCCTATTACATAAATGCAAGTGCGAATTAACTGGTTAAGTATAAATACTGTAAAACTAGGCGTCCAAAGGGATGAGACTCAGAAGAATCAAGACTCCAGCTAAATTAATAAAATAGGCCTAAGGGTACGTACATAATTGTCACGAAGGTCTGGATGGTTGTGGTCGACCCCTGCAAAAGAAATGGCAGCAGATGCTAAAAAGGGTTTGAATTCACAACATTGGGTAAACTGTACAAATAGATAGTTCAAAATGATAATTGAGCAATTCCTTCTTCGGCCTTAGTACCGTGAATCCTTTATTAAGCACCCGGGCTATTTTGACTAGGAGCTTAACTTTAATATTTTCTGACATTTTGACTGGGAGCTATTTTCGATTTATCCATTTTCTGACATTTTGACTGGGAGCTTAACTTTCATTAAAAAAGGATGTACTTGACTTTTTTATTTTCAAAAAGATGATAAATTGGAAATCAACGGCTGCTTTTCCGTTCCAAACTGTAATTGGTATAAAATTGCAAAATACAAGAAATTATGGAATCAAGATAACGAAATTGTAAATAAATGCAGCTTTAGACCAATATCTTTGACTTGATTGTACCTACAATATGTTTTATGTACTTCAAAATGTTTTTCCATAAATTTCTTCATTACTTTAATACTGTACACACACTTTATACTTAATGGGTATGCTTTGAATTGCAAAGATTTGCTGGTTTTGACACGTTATTATTCGTATACAGCAAACACAGAGTATAAATAGTGGTTATTAGAATATTATTGCAGTTGTGAAAAAACGCCCGCGCGCACAAAAAAGTGTCAAATGGAAATCGGCCTTTACGTAAAAATTGTCCTCCCCATTAATTAAGGGTCAAGCCAATACTGCGGGCACAAGGTCGCAGCGGATGCAGAATGTTAAGGAGGGCTTAGTATGAATCCTGCCCGAATACCAATGTTTCATTGAGATAGAGCTGCCCGAATGGAGCCTGAAATGCCGTATGTTTTCCCTGATTAGAGCAGACCTTCCAGCTTCTATGTCTATTACGCCTATGTGCGTACATGAAATTCAAAACAAAGATATCGCTATGGAGTGAAAAAGCTCTTCACAATAAAGACTCAAGTAACATATTGGGCTCTTTGCATATCATTAACATCTATCTTTTAGCACATTCTAATGGATTTCACTACATAGATGATATTTCACACAAGATATCGTTCGATACATATTGTGATGAATGTGAAGGGCCTTGCCCTTGTTTAATAATGAATAAATTCTTCTTTGCTGCTTTAATATCAAGTCTTCTCCGAGTACGGTATTCCTCAACACAGGACCAGCTGTTTAGTCGGTAAAAAGCCTTACTTATGATAAAAGAAAATTTCTTCTTCTATTGCTTATATTGATAGCCAAGAGACGTAGGCAAATCTTACTTTGCTGCATATAAGAAGAAGAAAAAAAGCACTTTGAAATTCTCCTTGACGCAAGCAGTACGCGACGAATCATGTGCTCAAGACAGCTACTTTTAATAAGCTAGCAAATCTACAACATCGCGTCCAAATGACTTAAAGGACACGTGGACATTGTAGCAACTTCTTACCGTCATCAAGGACACTGACAACAACTCCTTTACCATTGTAGCCCTGTTGCCATGCACCCAAAACATTAAGATCAACTCCAGCGGGTCCCGTGGACTGTCCGTTATTTCTCTGCAAAAGAGATGGTTGTATACATATATAAGCAAAATATCTCATTAATTCAAGGAAACATTTAAAACATTCTCGCAAGGTCGGTTCAAGAACTTGGAATATGAAGCTCCCGGCATCTAGTGAGGCGAAGATGGGAAAAGGATCTTTTTCAGAACCGGTCACAAATCATAATGTGATCAAAGACAATAGGTCACTCAAAAGGTCAAAGATAATCAGAAAGGTCATAATGTCAGGAAAATGTCAAATAATGACACGATATTGTCCGTCATACAGCAAGAAAATTACAGCAAGTTTTGAGTTTATTATCTCCTCAGGGAAGGGGATAATGTTTTGTTTCTTTCATTTAATCAAGCAGGAAAAAAGAAAACCGTGGTTCCAGTATGAACGTATCAGCGAAGATCAACGAAAGAAAAGCCGTGTCTTCAAAATATATAAACAGTGGTTCAAAATATTGGTTGAAAACAATCATTCCAAAGTTTCATTACAATAGTTAAAGGACTTACGATAGTTAAAGGACTTACAAGATACCACTGCAGTTTGAATTTTGGATCTGTAGGGATTCCATCTTTTCTTCGCCTATCGAGCAAGTGCTGTTGTTCAGCCCAAACGACCTAAAATATGAATTCATTTTCGCGTCACTTTCAGCCCACTGCTTTTATTTTACATACTTTCTTTCAAGCATATAGGTATAAATCGAAAATTAACAGTTTGCAACCATCGAGAGGATGAGACAAACAGTTAAGTCTCCTATTTACTTTCTGGTCTACGAGCAAACTTGGTGGAGAATTCTTTAAAAATTAACAAATTTGGGCCTCAGATCTCAGGTTACACTTCGCACTCTCGCCGCATATAATGTATTTTGATTGGGGTGGAGAGGCATTTTCAGATTATCTATTGCCCTTGCACCGAAGAAAAATCTCCACAAAAAGCAAAGACATCTTCAGAGGTGAAGTGGCCATTAAGGATATTATATTATATGATATTATATTTTATTATATTATATTATATTATATTATATTATATTATATTATATTATATTATATTATATTATATTATATTATATTATATTATATTATATTATATTATATTATATTATATTATATTATATCTAATATTTAAAATGTACAAAAATGACTTACGTTCTCTTCTGCAAGAAGAGATTCTGTCTTGTCCTCGGCAGATCTTTTTGACTTCTTTTTAGCTCCATGGTGTTTGAAATGATAAAAATCTTCTAAATCGCCAATCTTGAAGAGATGAAAATGTGCGGTTAGTGTCAGATCTGACCCGAAAAAACCAAAATTACTTAGAAGAAGGAATTAAACTGCTTTTGATCAGATTAAAACATTATCTTGTTTTTGAATTAATATTTTTCTCTGTTTACTGTACTTTTTGATCGCTCTTTGTCAAACAAACTTATTCCGTGGTTTTTCTGTTAAATCCGACTTCCTGAAGGGAGGGAATTTCCAGATGTTCAAGTTGGTTTCTATCTACACGAAAAATAGTACACAAGAATAGTTACACCCTATTCCTTCTAATATTCCCGCCTCTCTAATAATCCCGGCTCTCCGATAAACCTGCATGCGGTTTTGAGTAAAGAAAGAAATCAATAAATTGCAAATGTGCTTGGACTTGATTTGCAGATGACAGCAAAGGTGAGAAATGTTTAAGCCAATCAGCGTCGTTTTTCCAACCAACTTTCATCAACATTCTTAGCAATTACATGCAAAATTTCTGCTCCATAATACAGGAGAAAATTTTAAGCCCGCTTTATAAAAGCACGTTGGAAAAATTAATCCCGCATCTCTGATAATCCCGCCTTTCTAGTAATCCTGCATTAAATTAGAAGGTATAATCAATAAAGCCGCAGCGGGAAAACAAGAGAGAATACGATATTTGGCATTCTTTATAGGTTTCTTATCAAAATCATCGTGCTTCCTTTACGCGATGCCTTGTTTGAAATAAAGGGTATGCCACATCACGTCACTCTCTGCAGTTTTTGTCCAACAGGCGCTAGTGTCAAATAATCGGTTTTCAAGGAGGTGGGAAAGGGGGTAGGAAAGGAGGAAAGAGGGTAACTTGAAATAGCATTTGCATACGGGAAAACAATTTTGGAAATGCCAACTCTCAGCAGACAAGTGTGCAACACTCATATCACTATATTGAACATTCAAATCACGAGTAAACCTCAATAGTGAAGCAGTTTACTCGTTCATCGGCAACAAAAGCCTCAATATGGAGCTCGACGTATTGCTAAATCTGTTCTCGCTTTGCATGTGTTGTTGATACAGGACATATGCTTAAAGCCGGGGAATGTTTAGAGCTTGAAACACGGGTGCTTGATACAGAGAGCCAAAACTTTCTCATTCTTCCTTCAATGGTAAAAAAGGCAAAGAAACCTTGTATATAACGACAAACAAAATTTTAGAATGAATCTTATTGCGAACACAAGCGTGACATGCGTAGGAGCATCGCAGGGGCCTGTAATATGTTCCAATGAGCAGAGTGGTGTTGCAATTTTGATTCGGACAATAGCATGAATGAAGCAAAGCGTAGTGATTGTCAAAAAGCAACTGATATTGATATACTAATGATCTGATATACGAACGTTATCTAAATGTTTTTTTGTTCAAAGAATAATGATAAGGGCTTTTACCAAAAAGGAATTTTTAAGGCACCATATTTTGCAGTTGCGTGAAACATTAGAACATTTTCTGATGCTTGGTAATCTCAATAATTTAACATTGTAATTCTTCAATCATTTCTCACCCGATATTTGTTACTTTACTCTATTATGAGGTACGTAACCTTTGTCAAGTTATGGGTTATTATAACGTTTCCCTCTTTTGTATCCACCAACTTAGGCCCAATCTCATACTTTAAAAGTGTTTGAAAATTCTGAGTTAGGCCGATAAAGCGGAAATGGCAAACAGAAATACGTATTTGCAAGAGAGATACCTGTCCCATATTGTGAAATCCATTTCTCTTGGCTATTTGATCGGCTAAAGCAACTTGTTCTGGATTCAACTGAACTGCCCACGAATTCGTGAATATGAGTCGTCCTTTCTTGCTGGTCAATGCATCTTCTAATTTTGCTAAATGCCTCTTGTCGGCTTTCGTCAATTGCGGCGCTGAGAACCTCGATAAATTATCATCAGTAGCTGTAGATTTTTCGCTTTTTCCGTGTGGTACTCCATTACAAAATAACAAAGTTGAAGCACAGCAAAAAAGAAAATACGACCTAGCTAAAATTTTACAACCCATACTGCTATTAACAATAATAACTACATAATTTTGCAATGCTTTTTAAAGGCCTTAAATTTTGTTGTTATCATATTTTTGATAGTTGCATTCCGGCGCTAAGAATTACTGGAGCGAATGATGTCAAGAAATGGTGCATGCAAGAGCAGGTGGCAAATTATTTTTGAGCGAACCCTGAGAGCACATGCTATTCAAGACTTGACACAGTTGACTTGTTTTTGAATGAACAAGAAGATATGCGAAAATTCATTGCGAGGCGGATGATTAAGACAGTTACTGGGATGTTGGAAAAGAGATTATGGGCAGAGACGTTTCTTAAAGGGACAATACGACAGAGTAATATAAGGGGAAAAAAGAGGAGCTAACGCGTCATTTGCAATTTTGAAGATTTCTGTGTTGTCTATTTGTGTTCAAATTTTCAAGCAAACGCCATACGCAAGCATAAGTCACATATATGTAGCTTTAGGTTTTAACTATGCAGTTTATACCAAGAAACTTTTCTGGGGATAGAAGAACAGCATTTTACAATAAACCAAATACCCCTTGGGTCGATGATCCTACGTGATTCACCAGAGTTGTCAGCCGGCAGATCCAGGCTATAACTACTGTGGATTAAATTTGTTAAAGCAGGATTTCTTGCGGTGAAAATTGCAAGGGTCGTGAACAGAATGTTTGCTAATAACCTGCCTTCTTATATGGAACCTTTAAGCTACACAACGCTAGCACTAAGGTATAATAAAATATGCTGTAATAACAAAATTAAAGCCATAATTACATGGCGATAGCATATCATTCCTCGTCGATATCATCCATTGATGGACCCAGTATCTTGAAACTGTGATACTCATCAATAAAAGGTTCTGAATGATTGCAGTTTCGAATGTCTCGCTAGGCTTGGGTTGAAGGCCTAACTGGCCTAATTCCAGAATCTACCTACAGTTTTAATTAAAAAGACGTGAAAAAACACGCGCTACAGTTATGAATTTTTCACACTAGCTTTCACCAATATACACAATTTGTCCAATTCTTCAACAAATTGCCCGTAAATAAAAGCAAAACAAAAACTAGAAATGAGTATACGCTATCAACCGTAACTCAAACAACACAAGTCAAATCAAAACACGCTTGGTAAGTACATCACTGAAACACTACAGGGGCCCACAAGTGTCAGGGTCCAACTTTCTTCTCAAGGCAAAACTTGCTTTCTCACGGCAAAATCTTTATTTCTCACAAAAATTTCTTTCTCGGGGCAAAACTCTCTTCCTCGTGGCAAAATGTTATTTCCAAAGGCAAAATTCCAAAGGAAAGTTTTGTCGTAAGAAAGAGAGTTTTGTCGTAAGAAAGAAAGTTTTGCCGTGTGAAAGAAAGTTTTGCCGTGAGAAAGAAAGTTTTGCCGTGTGAAAGAAAGTTTTGCCGTGAGAAAGAAAGTTTTGCCGTGTGAAAGAAAGTTTTGCCGTGAGAAAGAAAGTTTTGCCGTGAGAAAGTAAATTTGCCGTGACGCTTTCAGGGCCACCGTAATACATACAATTACTTCTGTTTTTTCCCTTGAAAAACAATTTAACTTTCCATGAATAAATTAGCATACATTAGCATGGCAACCTTTCCTGAAGGGTCGTACGTAAGGAGCTTTGATAAATAAAACATACAAAACAATAGAAGAAGGTGCATATACAAAAATGCGACAAAATGAGACTGGCACACGGTAGTCCTTCTTCACAGGTCCCATGGACCTCTGATCCCTAAAGAAAACAATTTCTTTCCCATGCATAGCATAAAAAGTATATCAAACGCGAAGCACTTTATTGAACGCTCCAGCCCCCGTTCTTCGAGTCAAAGAGCATGGGAAAGAAGGTATGTTTTTGCGATATGTGAGAGCAAGGACGGGGGATGCGGATGACTCATCCCATAGAATATATCACGTTTCACTCCGACAAGGACTTATATACTCTCTATTTCCCTTTGCTAGCCATTTCAGAGTTGGAGCAGGACATTTTGCTACCTCGACGGCAGTTTGAGACACTGAAATTATCAACTTAAAAGTACTGCCGCTAAAACACCAAAATAAACACATCGAAAGTTGAGAAATGATTTACAGCAAAAAGTCGACCAAAAATTCGGCCTATTTGATTTTTATCCATGGGGGGAAGTTAGCTAATTTTTTTTACCAACAAAAAAAAAACGTACAGAGGTAATGTGCAAACATGTACAAGCCAACACAGTCATGGGAGAGAGGCTTGGAGGCAACATGTGCACATTTTCGATTTCAGTACGATCCGTAAACATTTTGGTTTGGGGATCCTCTAGAATATTTGGGGGAGGCCCTCTTTCTACCCCCTGTTTTCATCTGCAGCTTATCATAGAGGATGGATTATAGATTATAGATAATGTGTAAGCTTTTCAAAAGCACCGCTGGATTTGCTTTCAATTCAAAATGTATCAGTAGAAGCTTCGATCAAGGGACATCAAAGCTTTTGCCATAGATTTTATACAATCGTTTAAGCCACAAAATGACAAAAAAATTGTTAATTAGTTGTGAGAGACAATGCCACGGTTCACTCTCAGAATATTGACAGTAAGCTAGGACAGTAAAATGTTATTGGTATTTACTCAACATGAATAAATCAATGATAAATTGATAATGACAAAGTGTAATTGAAATTAGATCTCTATCCTGCATCTCGCTCTATGAGGAAAAAGAATTTTACAATTTGGCTGAAACTCGGCGATTTATGGTCCGTGTAAAACAAAATGGACTTTGATAGTAGAAGAATAACAAGACTGAATGTAAAGAAGCACGGTTCTGAAGATTTATAATCCTCTTATTGACAGGTTATCTAATACTCTGGAAACCCTTTGCAAAAATGAGAAGGCGTATTAGGAGTGTGGCTACCGAACTTTGTCTGTTCTCAGTATTCTTTGCATTACCTGGGCAAATAGTATACCAATTTTCTTGACTTTGTAGATAAAAATAATTTAGGAAAAATTAAAGGCAATGTAGTAACTGGGGCATTCCATAATCACTGACGGCCTGTCAGACACAATCACAAAATTAGCTGGAACTTTGATATTTAAGAGGTAATTATGGAAATAAACAGCATTCTTATTTGATATCAATATCTCAACTGGCTATAGAAATACAGCACGTGAAAAGACCTGATTTCAAGGCATGGCATTATCCAAAACCTTGAATCTAATGAAACATATCATTATCATTACAATAAAAGTTCAACACTTAAAGAAAACATATGGGGTAGAAAGTTTCCATTATATAGAGCTTTTAACAGTTTAGCTTTCTAATATCTTATTGTAAAATATCATTTTGGTTTAGAATATCATCCAATCCGTAAAATATTTTTGGTTTAAGCTCTTGCTTAAGGGGATGGTGTTCTCTTTTAAAGGTCCATCATCTATTTTTTGTATATGGGAGCTTTATAAATTATTCAAGTTTGAAAATCGACAAAAACCACGGGCTCGATCAAGCAAAAGTTGGTAGTGTAGGAAAATGTTTTCAGCACTCAAGTTTTTACAAAGCGAAGATGCGAGCGATCGCCCTCTCTTTTTTTTGCGGTGTAGATGGAAGGAGTTGAGGATCCGGGGTCAGGGATGATACCCCGTTAGTGACGGTCCATAAAATTAGAGTATGCGATTGCGAGACATGCAATTGGACTGATTAAACAAGGAACTGATTTTTGCTGCGTCTACAAAGAACAGAATGACATGCTCTATAATGAGGTTTTAATTACAAACCCACAAGCGCTGCGATGTGCAATAAAAAAAAGATTATATGATACTCAAAGTGTTTATTCATTTTAAGGTGTCGTATTCACCACTAAGTAACCTTTATAAGACTGGATTGTATCTGCTGAGGTTCAAAATGTCTGCTAGATACATTTACAAAAATACGAGGGAAATGCACCGGCTCTTGAAGACAATTTCTTGAGACTTGAGACAGTCAAAAAAGAGACTTATTATTTGTGCAACATCAAAGGGACTACACTTACGTATGCTGGAAGCCCTTTGACATCCTCAAGAGCATTTTTGCAACAAAGAGGTCTTTTCCTGCCTTAGAATACCTCCATAAATGGATACGTGGCATCAGCTGGGTTGACAAGATCAGCAAGGAAGCAAGCAGTACCGGCGATGCCTTCATAGAGGCTGTAAGGTGCGTCAGGGACACGGGAATTCCCTTTGAATTCCTCTGTCTGCATAAAGGCAGCAAACTGCCTGGCTCTATGTAAATACTTCTCGTCACTTGTCAGGCGGTGAAGCAGAAGGAAAACGTAGCCGTTACCTGTGGAAGATGTTTTGTGTTTATTAATGAATTATACATCCCGAAAAACCTGACCGTTTGGTCTGTAACTTAATGTCAAACCCTGCATGAAAGATTAAAAAAAAGCGAAATCTGAGTCGTTGTTTGATAATTTTCAAAAAAGAGACGAGGAATGGGAATTGGAGGGGTTGGGGGTTGGAAACAACCCTTTGCATTTCCAGTGCTTAATATGATATGGTTAACGTTTCAAATGTTGAAATGGCAATATTTCTAAAGATTGTAGCTATGCTTTAACATTTAAGCCACAAGAGAACAGTTTGAGAAATTTAATTGAACAATATTAAAGGAATCTTTGATATATTCCCTTCCTCTTTCGCCAACATAAAATCAATGTATACGTTTTATTTACCAGCGATTCCATGGCAAAGACCTGGCCCTTTCTTCAACAATCCACGGCTCCAAACAAGCTCACCACATCGCAAAGCAGCAGCCAAATATCGTTCATCTTTCCATACAATAAATGCCTTTGCTAACAAATAAACAACACCTGATGCACCATGACACCAATGAACAAGCTCGTTCCAGTCATCCCTACATTCATCTGGGACTGGTGGGTAGTTGCCATTACGTTGTTCGTGCGACAGAACGTAATCAATCGAAGCTTTGATATCAGCTTCAACTACTGGGTTGTTCATATAACATTCTGGGAAATTTAGCAAAGCCAGAAGGATTGCTGCAATGCCATGCCCAGCACCTGTCAATTGACAAGATCATACTGAATTTATCTTCCGATAAGAATGTTGATTGTTACATGCAAAAAGCTCTATTTAGCTCCAATCTCTATAAACCCCCCCCCCCTGAAAACCTTATTCCAATAAGCTCTACAGAAAGATGAAATTGGAGATAAGCGCTTCCTCCCTAGTAAGCCTCCGCCTATTTCATACAAGGAGGAAGGTGATACAAATCATATGCATTATGAGGTTCTTCATATAACTCAACAATACTGCATTATGTGAACACAATAAAATTGATGGAAACAAATTTTTGGCGAAACATAATAAACCTGGAACTGCACAAATCCAGTTTATACTAACCAATGTATTCACAGTTGTAGTAGGCATACATTAGTGGGCTGGGGTGATTGACCTTCTTTGAGTACTGGCGGCCTGATTCTATAATGAGATTGCAAAGCTGCAAGGTCACTTCGTTTGGGATCGCTATTTTTTGGAAACGTCTATTCAGCATCAAACAAGCAGCCAGGTAGCCTGCTCTACCTATAAAGAACTCATCACAACCATGAGCAAAAAAGTTGACTGGTAAGTTACTGTGGATGCTCAAAAAATTCTGGAGGTACTCTGATTTTTCAGCTTGGTAGCCTGAAAAACAAAAACAATTTGATGAGCTGGATGCTGTCAGAAATAGAATTACACAATATAGTATCAAACAGTGGCGGCGCTAGCCATTATAGAGTGAGAGGGTAATGGGCGCGGCCAGTGGGACCACGCCCCTTTTGCCTCGTTTTAACGATTTGTACCTAGATAACTTTCCTTAGGAAATTTGATCTACCCCTACCCAGCGTTTTTTAATCCATTTTTAGAAGAAATATGTAGACCATATTTTCAGAAAATGGGGGGGGGGGGGGGTAATTACCCCCCCATACCACCCCGTGGTGCTGCCACTGGTATCAAATGGACAATAATTCCATCAGACAGTTTGTGTGAGACATTGGTCATTATTTGAAATAACAATATTTTGATTAGCTGCATGTTGTCGGAAAAAAAATAACACAACATGGTAAGAAATAAGCATTAATTCTACCAGACCATTTGTAATGTCATGCTTGAATTAGTACAGAAAATTTTTTTAGCAATAATACTGTCTTTGGAATCAAAATTGAACTCCCGACTTATTTTTGGTTATGCATGTTAATTTAGTGGTTTCATAGCAAATCAAGATATTTCGCAGAATCTGTCCTGCCAAGAAAGGAAGAGGAAGATGTGATGCAGTGTAGAAACAACATCAAAGATTAGATTAAACCCCTTTTGTTGAATGAAGCATCTCGAGCAATGCAAGACATGTATTCTTGAAGAAGAAATGTTTCTTGGTGTGCAAATATGCTTAGGTAGAAAGATAAAACAATAAGAAGCTAAAGAGGTCAGAATCATTGAAATGACTGATGTGATGTTTCCTACATATTCCTGATACTCCTAACCCCTACAATCCAAAATAACATCTTCCAATAAATTCAATGGGAGTTTCAAAGTAAATAACAAATATAGAACATACCTTGGGCTTCATAAATAAGAGCAGCAGTGACATATATTCCAGCATGGCCAAGTAGCAGTGATGTACCAATGCCACCTCTTAATGGATCTACTTTGTTAATTTCTTTGATGGCTACCTGAGAAATATCCCCAATTTAAAAAAACAGGATTTATAATTTTTAAAATAAAATATGACTTGCCTTTGATATATGCTAGAAAAGTGGTAGTTCCCAGGTTGTGCCATGGAACATATTTCAGGTCCTTTAACAGTCCTGATAATTCATTATAGTGCACAAGAAATGCATACAAATAATCATTTTGGCAATAAAGGTAAAATTGCACAGCAAATCAAAAATTCTACAGCTAGGGTTTTTTTTGGATAACAGTAGATTTGCATAGGGCATACATATATCAAGTGACTGTACATGCCCTATATCTTGTAAAATGCATGGCTATGTGTAGAATTAATTCTAAGTTAGCTAAGTTAAACTAACTACATACCATGTTAGTTCTCTAATAAAGAGCTAGATCAGACAAGTGCAAACCTACCAAGTACAAATTTTGTGTGAGTTCCATGCACTTTAGAAGTGAGAAACATTAGAGAGTAAAAAAAACAATATAACTAATTAGGTAAAACAATGGATCTCGTGCATCTGGAAACATGACAGCTATGCAAGTGTGTCTGGATAGGATGATCACATTAAGCCAGTCACCTACATGTCAAGGAGTTTGTTGAAGGAATTGGTTTATCATTAGTCTAGACACAGTAGGCCCATGCATGGTAACTTGGTCAAAAATACAATTTTCCTATGAGATTATGGAAAGGAGAAACCCTAGCTTTTCCTAGCTAGGGTCAGGGAGCCTATTTGGTATACCTGCCCAGATCTGTTGGTGTTATTGAGTGTCCTGTACATAATTAGTGCAATTATAGCAATAAGGGCAATAAGACTATGCTAATCTGCAGAGCCAATCACGAAGAGCAACTTGAATTTATACTTCACATTTGTTATTTAGATTTTGTGTAACACAAAAATCTTGTTAGTATATTAAAAATGCAGCGAATGAATGTTAACAAAAATGGAAGATCAATGATCAAACCTTTCTAAAAATTTTAATAGCAAGAAAAATAACGATGTCTAATTGCCCCTCTCCCTGCCAACGGGTGATGAATGACAAAACAAAACTCTACACCATCAAGGCAGGCATTTAATATATGAATATCGCTTTATGGGTTTGGTTTCCAACTTATCTGACATACAAATTTAGAATAGATTTGTGTGGTGCTTGAACTGTGTCGAAGACTGGTCTGCATTCAAAAGTTTTCTCAGCTAAAACTTTCATATCAGTCTCAGAAGAAAAATGTGCAAAATCTAAACTTCCACGCTTCATCAATATAAAGTGCAAGATTAAAAGAAAGCTACATAAACAAGTAAACAATCTGAAATAACTTAAGTGGTCATGCCTTAATATATGCCTCTGCGATGTCTAGAAAATTACTTCTTTTCTCGGAAAAGGTAGGACTCTCAGCTACGTGATAAAACGCATAAGCAATGCCGGCAGCTCCAACATACATTCCTCCATCACAGTTTTCAGGAAGTGGCGGGCAGTTTTTGTGAATTATTTGCAGTAACTCTGGTACATAGTCTTTCTGGGCATCTGATATGTCTTGTGATGGTTTGGAATCATCTAAAGTATTCTCGAAATACCTTGGGTGCTGCATCTCTCTGTAAGGGTACACGATTGGCAAGCAATCTTGTCAGCAACCATTTACGAAGCGCCTCGATTTAACATTCTCTGTCCTGTTAATTCTGCCGCGTTTTCAAACATCTGCCATTTTGTTTTTCTCTCGTGGCTCATACAATTATTTTAATTTTTTCAAGGAATTTGAAGAAGGGTAAATAAAAATGAGCACGAACTTGGAAACTGATGTTTTTAAAACATTAGACGAAGCGCTTGACTTAGGCCAAATTACAAGTGATGTAAGTAGACCAACAAATATACCTTACTTTTTCTAGTTTTTGGGCCTCTAGCCTAGTCTCAGACCATACTGGAAAGTATGAACCTGGTACGCCACATATGTATGCCATAGATAATCCATTTTGCGCCAAGTAGCGCCGGTACTCCACTCCATCCACTCCGCCAATTGCTAACTTTACGCAAACAGGGCGACACTGACATTTTTAAGGCCCCGGGCCCGGGTCGTATATGCGAGGCATAAGCTTTGCCTCTTGGACGACTTTAAACAATTGAACAATGAGTCTAACAAATACATTTTTACCGTGTGTACGAAAAATTAGAATTTATTTTCTTAGTATAATATGCTGAATATATATATATATATATGTGTCCTTTATCATAAAAACGTCTCGATATACCTACTACCGGAGGTGGCACCATGGTTGCCGCAGAAGGGTAAGACAATTTTCGAATATGAATGATTCCAGTTCACTGGAAAAGCACTCTTGCTCTACTACAGTACAGGGCTGCACAGTGGGAGGAAATTTATGCCAAATTACATCAGTTTTTGCAACAAGAGTGCGCCAAGCAGGGTTGCCCAGGATTGGGATTTTTCTTGGGAATTTTTTTCAGGGAAAAAATCTCGGGAAAATTCTCGGGATTTTTAGAGAATAGATTAGAAAAGTTTTTCAGAATAGATTTGTTAGTAACAAAACATTGATACCAGAATAAGAGCGGCACATTTCATCCACACTTTGCTAGTGGCAAGCCCCACTACAGACGCATTAATCCGTGTGGACAGCAGTCTTCAATGGAGAGGTGAAGATTGCTATAATTCAAAGTCACCCATGCTATGAAAAGGAAATTCATCGCAGAAAGAATTTATAGAGTCAATGCAGACGATGACTTTGTTCTTGATTATGGACTTCTCGAATAGAAACTGCTAAAAAACCCTAAAAAGATCGAACTTTATTCAGTTACATCTTTTATCTTCAGTGTCATCGGTTTACTTAGGATTGACAGCTATTTTTCGTCTAAAATGGTCTCCTTTTGTTTCTTGTCTCGCAACTGAAATAAAAATGTCAAGAAAATTTTTAACTCCTTTGTCAATGCTTTGTTCCGTACAATTACAATGTTGCACAAGATAGAGAAGTTGAAAAGTCGTTGCACGGAGGTCAAAATTTTGTCCCTGTGGTAAATGATGTCATCAGAACATCACCAAAAAAATCTCGGGATTTTTTGAGAAAATCTATTGCATTCTGGGATTTTTTAGGTCTTGATGCAGGATTTTTATAGATTTCAATCTGGCAACCCTGGCGCCAAGCCAAAGTACGTCAGCGTTCCAAATTTGAAGATTGCTGTGCACCACCGGTATGTGACGCAGCCAGGGGCGCCTACACAGGGGGGCTGGAGGGGCAGCTGCCCCCTTCAAAGAGGGGCAGAGGGGGCAAGAAGTGCCCTGAAATATGTTGACCACTTTTACTACTCTCGTTATATTGATATCTATTAGAAAATACTAGAAAGATGATAACACCAGCACAAAAATGCAGAGAATGAAAAGTTTGTCTGTGACAAGGTCGGCCACAAGAGGGAGAGCGGCAAATATAATATATGATAAACAAAAGATGTATACTCCAGGTACTCCAGGAACCTAAGGAGGATAAATCGGTATAAAATTTAGGGGGCAATCAAAATTTTATAACCAGTCCATTTATAACAGCCATGATTTTTGTAAAACCAATTATTGTGAATAGCGATAAGGCCATTTAATAACCATTTTCATTTATTGATAATTTCGTCCAAATTTTCTTTATGTTCATGTATGGGTGGCATATTCTAAACTTAATATTTTATTATGTTACCCCACCCTCGCCCCCGTCCCATCTAGGAATGCTTGATAATGTTAATAGAAAACTTCAACGATTTGCCCTCGGCATCAACACTGCACCTCCTGTCCTAATCTTGCGCAGGCCCCCCTGGATGCAGCCTACGTGGATTCCAGTCTGGGTCTCAGACTAAGTCTGCAGAGTGTGGCGTGTGCAAAACGGTGGCCAAGCAGAGACATCTGGGGTCCTAATGTAAAACTGAGACTGAGCCCCATCCAAAGGTGCAGAGCATGTCAATCACAATTGCAAGATGTAAACATGATAATCTTTCTTGTTAACTAGGGGGAGCTGAGTTATAAAAGCTTCAGTTTGAGGAAGAGCTGCAAAGCTTGTACACACAAGACTTTGTCGAGAACTGCCATGCTCTTCAGACTGGGATGTAGGCCTGTGCATGTTTTTTATATGTTACAGCTTCAGATTGAAGCCTATTTTTCTTTTTATTAGCAGTCTTTGTAATATGAGGCGTGCGATCGCACGTGCACGCCTCCACACACGCGCAAATTGTCCAAGGCGTGCTAATCATCGCAATCAACAAAATTTTTTTAAATTGCTCAACTCAAAGTCGCCAAAGTCGGTTCTGTCGTTGTCCAAGGTGTTGTTAAAGTATTCCAAAAAGGGATCTAACAACAGTGTCAAAAAGATCGCTTAACAGTTAATACGACAAGATCGCTTAACAGTTGACCCAAGGGGGATTAATCTCTAATCAATACCTGGTGCTTACTGTCAAAACCCGGCAATTTAAATTTTCGATCCAAGAGATGTTTTCACTGTTCGATTGATTATTCTGTTCTTCGGTAATCATGGCGAAAAGAAAGAAAGTGGAGCTGGCAACATTCATTGGTTGAGGAAAGAACGAAATTTTCGGTTTCAAGTCGGAAAAGGATGATGCTACTTCGATGATGCTGATGGCGTGTTTAGTACGATGAAGTTGTTTGATCGAAAGCAATGGAACGACAATAAGGATTTCGGGGTCCCAGAGATCACTGCTTTTGCAGCTATTTTCAACCCCCCCCCCTCCCTCCTCAGCGAGACGAAGTTTAACGTTTCGAAAGCTCTCAAGGAATGGAAGTCATTCAAAAAATACGTACAATATAATGCTTGTGGGATTGAAGCAAGAAAGCTGTGGAAAAATACGCTTTCTTACAGGGCAGACGAGTACCCCAACCTGTGCATTCTGGCAAATATAATGGTTGCAATATCTGGCTCCAATTCATTGGTAGAGAGAGCATTTAGTATTCTCAGCCTATTATTGTCAGATAATGTCACACAGGGTTATGGAGATGAGACTTCGCATCGCAGTCAATGACATTATATGGACTGACGAAGAAAGGGAGAATATTTTGAAAAAGGCAACGGAGATCTATCTTTCGAAAAGCAGAAAGCGAAAGCTGGATAATTACAACAGTTTATCGAAGAAACCAAAGCTAGATAAAGAGGAGGAAGCTGAAGAAAGCTCTGATGAAGAAAAGTGATGGTGACTGTACTTATTTTCAAATAATTTTAAACTTGTCTTTGTGCCCAAAAAAAGTGTGTTCATTTCGACGTTTGTTCTTTTTCTACCTTCTCATTCGATTGTTAGCTCAATTCCAAAGGAATACCGATCTAACGGTATGATATTTTTTATGAATATCCGCTAAGATATTCACGGGTAATAGAATTTGAGTAGAGTCTTCGGGTAATAGAATTTTTTTTCAATCCAGATTTCTTTAAGTGACTAATTAAATTTAACATATTTAAAAAGTACAAGAACAGTTTCTCCGTCAATTACCTTGGTTTCCGTTCAGTTTATAACACAAAAGGTCTCCTTAAAAGCAGCACCCAGTTCTTGACAACAGGAATGAGAAACAACCGATAAAAAGCGGTTCGCATCGCACGCCATCGCACGCGCAGAGTAACCAAGGCGTGCGAAATGCCGCACGTGGCCTATTTTCATATTACAAAGACTGTATTAGCTATTTATGCCTCAGGACCTAGATGTTTCATTTATATACATCTATAATGTTACATACTCTTTGCTGCTCAACTTTAAACTTTTTTGCCACTTATAGTCAGACAATGATGGGGATGAAGATCAAACTTCCAAGAGTCACAAGCGCCTTCTACATGACATTTCAACAATTACTGGAGTTCCAAATAGAAAGTAAATTTTTCTGGTTCTAAATTTTTCTGGCACATCATTTTCTGGTTCTAAATTTTTTCACAGAGAGTTAATAAATGACACAGACTGTAAATGTAAAATTTGCTCTAAGCTGCCAGAAATATTGACTAACATTAGACAGGTTTTGAAAGTTATCCATTAAATCTGCTTCCTTTATCAAAATTTGATATATATAGAGTTTGACTCCATTGGTGAATAAAACCTACGCAACTGTGTTTATAATTTCTGCTTTTTATTCTTTCAAGAATGTTGATCTTGTTGCTCTTAGCAACAATGAAATTAAATCATTTAGACTATTAAAAACAAACAAATCATTTTCAAAACCCACCTGAGGTGTTTTCATCTTCAAGTAGAAGAAAATGGTGCCTTAGACAAACTATGATCAACTTTTTTATTATCTTAATATTTGAAATGAATTTTTGCTAGTATGCTATGTTTCTGCTTGTGTCATCTTCAAATTTTGCAGTACAAAAGTTTATTTGGTTGATAAATTTTGCAGAATACAATTTATATCATTTTGCATCCATTATCTACTTTTTTCAGAGAGGCATTGAGATCTGAGCCTGCACCTGTTGTTGATGAGCATCTTTGGTCACAAAAAGGTATAAGTAACTTCTTTATAAACCGCTTCTCAAAGAATTTATGGTAACAAAGTATTACTAAGTTTTTGTTTTGGCCATGCAAACAGAATAAAATCCTTGATATTTATCCGTTTTGTATCTTTATCATTTATGATGCATTTAGTATGATGAAGCTAATTGAATCTTAATATTTATAATGTCAAAATCACTTAAACATGGGATGAACCTGAGAGTTTGATTCCAGGCGTATTCATTTGATTCTTGATTCTTGCATGCTTACTTCTTATCTTTCAGATGGAAATAACAAGGTTGAATTGAATGACCTTTTGGACTCAGTACCAAAGACTACAAAGTTAGGATCATTCAAGACAAAAATTGTGAGTTTACTTTAAGCATTTTCATATTTGGGAGATAGATGATTAGATACAATTTTTAATTAAGTTTGGGGGAATAAGAAAGTTTTTCTTGTTATAAATATTCAGAAAGTCGTTAGGTTTTTTGAATTGCTTTTATTTATGAGTAATAACATATTTAGTTATTGATATTTTTTCAGTTTGAGTAAATTAACTACAAAAAATTTCATCGTCACAAAATTTTGGGCAAATACTTTGACATAATTCTTCAAAATGAGACAAAATTTTTTAACAACGATTGTTTTTACATTTAAGATTTTTGAAAATTGCATAGAAAAAGTATAACATGTGGTCAAGAATCAAATTAATGTATCCTTTTTATCTAATTTTGTCATTTTCCTGGTTCACATCATCTTCATAATTATATTTATCGTAGGCATCATCATCATCATCATCATTGTAGGTTCTTGAACCAATTTCATTTTCACCATGGTTCGATAAAAAGAGTTTTAACTCAGAGGCGTAGCAAGGGGGAGGCAAGAGGGGGCAGACACCACCCCTAATGGCAAAAAATCTCCTTGAAAAAGGGCGTTTGCAAAAGATGCAAATGAAAAAAAGTAACTAATAAATCACCAGTCAAGCCTCTTTTTGTTTGGTTTCACCCCCCTTCCACTTTCCTAGACCACCCTTTTTTCTCAGTGCTCCCTGGTGTCTGCACACTTATAATGTAATTATGCTCTGTTTATAAACTTTCATACCATATCAATATAGATTAGAGACTCTTTGGATGCTAAAAGCATCTCTTTTGCCCCCATCTTTGCATAAACTGAGGAGATTTACTACTTTAATTTGGTATTCCTGACATGCTGCCATTTGGCTCCTATTTTTTTAACAATTATTGTTTCCGTTCATAGGCAAAGTTAGAAAAGTCACAGTCTGTACTTGATGCACCATTATCAAAGCCAGAGAAAGAAAAGGTATAAAAAATGTCTATTTGTTTTACACAACGTTTTTCTCTGAAATTACAAAAAATGTTATATTTTACAAACTTATGTACTAAGAGTAATTGTTATTTGTCCAAAGGTTTTATTTCAATGTAATGGCCAGTATAGGTATTTTGCTTTATGAATACTGATTGCCCCTAACTATTGTTTAGTATTTAATAAATACATTTTTTATCTATCTTCTAGCATGACAACCACCATTCTTGCTTATTGTTCCCTAATTTATCTCTAATTCCCTATTTTTTAATAATTTAAAACAGCATGACTACTTCAAAGCTGCAAATCACTAAAATAGCACTTTTTGACTTTTCAATAACATAAGTAATTTATATTTAATTGAATGAAAGGACGTGATAGCAAGCTGCTTGATGGGCTCCAATGGAATTGTCAATACTTTTTTTTGGTGAAAAGTCAATATAAATAATAGAGGACAATAAGGAGCACCGCAACTCAGGGAGAACAAACAACAACAAATACATGCAAATTTAAGGTGGCTAATATTTCAACCCTGTATACATGGCTTCATCAGAGGAAAGCTTCATCATAACAAGGCTACATCAGAAGAAAAGTGATGAACTTTGCTTGTATGAAGTCCTATATGCAGGGGCAAAATATAAACCACCTTTATTTTACAGTGTTTGTTGTTATATTTGTTCTTGGCATGTTGGGATTTTCCTTATTTTCTACTAAATAGAATTTGCTCACTCTTATTCCATGAACCTCAAAACTGGTTGAATGTGACTCTTCTCTGAAGCTATCAGAATGCAAATAAGGCAATGGCACATCAGTACAGGTTTTCTCATAAAAGATCTCAAATGAAATGCAGTATTTTCAAGGTTTATGCTTGATCCCAGTTTTTGTGTAATTTTGCAATTTTCTTTTCAGATTCAAAGAACTATAGCATACGCAGGTAATAAACAGGAGATCGGTAAATGGGAGCCTACAGTGTTGAAAAATCGACAGGTAAATTTTCTTTTGAAAGCTTTAAAAATTTTAAAAGTAAATAGATATGTCTAGTCAGACAAAGGGGGGAAAAGGTGCAGAAAACCAGAAAGTAGACAGAAAAAATTAAATAGAGAAGTTGTATTGAACCTTTTTGCATGTTTATTTTTATTGATTTAAGAATTCGAAATTTATTTGAAGTATACCTGTGTATGTATAATATATGTATAGAACTTTGCATTTTATTGTGAAATTGAATTGGTTGCTATGTTCGATTGTGTTTATTTTAAATTAAGTTTTGCTGCCTCCTTGTTTTTCCCCAAAATATATTTAGCTAAGCAGCACTAATCTAAAATTTTAGTTTTCTTTTTTTAGGCAGATAATCTTAGTTTTCCCTTGAATGCTTACAAACTTCCAGAGGCTACTACAAAATCAGTGGCTGTCAATTTCAAGGTATGTATCTTGGTTTCATTTGACTGAACCTCTGGAAGGGAAGGTGAGAAGGATAGGGAAAAGAAAAAGAAGGGGGTCACATGAGGAACCAGGAAAAAATAGAAGAGGTCAGGGGGGATTGAAAAAGAATCAGGAGGGAAAGGTTCAGAGTCTATGAAATATTTTGTACACTGCATATAATTTCTGTTAAAATTTCTGGCTCCAAAGTAACAGTCTAGATGAATGTAAATACCTTTTCAAGCTTTCTTTCCATGTAGCAAAACAATGAAGCTGTGTAGCATGTTTCTCTTTTTGCAGCCAAGAAGCTCTCTAGAAAAGGAGATTGCAGCTGTTTTAAAAGGTAGTTCTGGTGTTCTTGAGAGAAAAAATAAACATTTGACAGAAAGTGAAGAAAAGGCTCTACAGGCAGTGGACTTAGAAGAGGTTTGTAAGCTGTATGTTTATATTCTGTACAATTGTGTATTGATTCCATTTTATACACAGAAAAGTAGCATGGTAAACTAGGTCAACCTTTTTTATAGTTATATCCTATACGTAGATAATATAAAAAGTGTAGAAACGACTGCATTGCCATGTTCTCTATCTTAGAAAAATACATATTCCTCCGTTTTTCTCTTTTCAAGGCCAAAGCACGAAGAAAGGAACTCCAGAAACTTAGAGTTTTACAGTCTTATTATGAAGCGAAATGCAAAAGACTAAAGAAAATCAAGAGTAAAAAGTTAGTTTCTTTTTAATCTTTTTATTATCACCGTAATGCCTCGAATAAGCGCCCGGGCGCTTATTTAATTTTTGAGGCTCCGGGGGGGGTGCTTTTTCGAAGGAGGCGCTTAATCGAGAGGGGGGGGGGGTTATTTAAAAAGTAGATTTGAGTGCAAATTATGTTGTTCATTAATCTTTCTTGTTGAATTGCTTTCCAATTATGTTTTCGTTGAAAATTCGAATAAGCGCCCGTTTCTGAAGGTTGAAGGATTGGCGCTTATTCGAGGGTTAGGCGCTTATTCGAGGGGGGCGCTTATTCAATAACTTCACCTTTAGGATGGGCGCTTATTCGAGGGGGGCTCTTATTTGGGAAGGGGGTGCTTGTTCGAGGCATTACGGTAAAGGCATATTTGAAAAAACTTCAAAATTTCTTCTTAAGTGCTGATTAAGCTGTAAAATAAACACAATCCTACTGACCCCATCGCAACATAATGAAATGCAGGGAATATATTCAAGCTTTTACACTGGCTAATTCATTTTATAGCGTCTTTTTTATTAGAAAAATATATGTATGTATGTGAACTCTTGTCCTGACGATAGTCCTTAACCACCACGCAGTAATATTAAACTGATTCACGTTAGAGAACAAAACTGGTTATTAGAACAAAACTGGTTCGTAAGTGTCGCTCTATTCTTGTGCAAGTATTCCTGCTCCTTGAGACCAGTTTCATTTTGTACGTTTAGTTAAATTTAGTGAATCAGTTTTAATCTTGCGCAACTCGCTTGCATGTTTGTGAGTCCTTGTGAATCAGTTGGTTTCAATGTGATTCATTTTTGAATTTACGCAACCAGTTTTTGTGTGGAAATCAGTTTGATATTAGTGCTTGCGAGTTATGCGTCACCGTATGTTCTTGACTTTGAGGAGGTAGTGCGAAGTACTGGTCATTTTTACGAATGAAAAGATGGCTCAGCTCCCCCGTAGAGCACCTAGCATTGCACCTAACATTGCACCTAGCATTGCACCTAGCATTGCACCTAGCATTGCACCTAGCATTGCACCTAGCATTGCACCTAGCATTGCACCTAGCATTGCACCTAGCATTGCCCCTAGCATTGCACCTAGCATTGCACCTCTGACAGTGGTCATCGCAACGACTCAACGAGATGACTTCCTCATTGAATTTGCTTCAGAAACTTCTTTGCTTTCCTTGAAAAATCGTCGGTTTCAAGTTCTTTTGCTAGAGACCAATGTAGACAGATTGGTGTTTAAGTTTCAACAAAGGTTTACAAATGTGCCAAGACAGGTTTATCGTGAAAACGTAGGAGCTATTTTTAATGGACAAGGGTTGTCCACATTTTCAGGTAAAGTACCCCAGAACCCCATTTTCTTCTCAGTCAATAAGTGAAAGTTGTTGAGACATTAGACAAAAAGAGCCCATGTAATGCATTGAAAATGGAGTCAAATTTGGAATACACTGGTATGTTGCTTTTTTATCAACAGTAGAAGCGTTATGTCAACAGGACGCAGTTAAGGAAAAGCGTTATAATTAATTTTTAAGATTCCGGAAGATTCAACGAAAATCTGAACAAAAGAAGAAGGAAAAGGAGCTGAAAGAAGTTACAGAAGAAGGAGATGAAGAAATATCTGAAGAAATAGAGAGGAATCGGGTTTTGGTTGGTGCTTCTTCTTTCTTTCTTTCTTTCTTTCTTTCTTTCTTTCTTTCTTTCTTTCTTTCTTTCTTTCTTTCTTTCTTTCTTTCTTTCTTTCTTTCTTTCTTTCTTTCTTTCTTTCTTTCTTTCTTTCTTTCTTTCTTTCTTTCTTTCTTTCTTTCTTTCTTTCTTCTTAACTCATGTTGCCTCGTTATTACACCTTTTTATACTTCATTTTTGTATTCAGTTTGTGTGAAAGTGAGATGAGTTCTCTGCTGTTGTTACCCACATGGGGATTTGGGGTTTGCAACTAGGTTACTGGCAGTTTGCAAGGCAGAGCCTAAACAAATTATCAAATATTTTACTTGATATACATTTTGTTTATGAAGCTCAAATGAACTACTGATGATCACGTTTCCTGATGATCCAATAAGTGTGAAACATGGAGTAGAAACTTAGAACCTGTCTGTTCTATACACCAAATAGCATGTGTAGTTCCGCCTATACGGTATCAAGCACTTTGTTACCGACCGGTAAAAGGTAGTTTTTATTAACAGTATCGTTGCAGGATTGTTTTGTAAGTTTGCAACATTTTATATACAAATTGTTTCATCTTTCAAAAAGAAGTCACTGTTCTATTATCCATAGACTCTTTATATGTATGTTCTCAATGTGATGCGTTTGGTATCTCCACATAGGAAAGAGCTCATTTACGACACAGAAACACTTCTAAATGGGCAAAAAAATTGATGATAAAAGGCAAAAACAAGTCGGTTGAGGTGAGATTTATGCACGTATAGAAAGTATTTTCAAAGCAAATTCAACAGTCCTTTAATACTCAAGTATTGTAAGAAACTTCTACGTCAGCGTCTACGTCAATTTTAGATCATTCATCCAACATTTTAAACAAATAGAATAACCTCCTATCTTTTTATTGTAGGAGAAACAGTTACTGCACGATCAACTTCAAGTTAGCAGGCAGTTGACCGAGCAGAAAACATATGAGCTGGAAAGTGATGAAGAAATCGAACCAAATGCAAATGAAGAACTGACGCTTTTGAAGAAGATGTCAGAGGACGACAAAAACCCATGGTTGCTTGGTCAGGAATCAGAAGGTTGGTATCCAATAATTTTGTACAATTTTTTCATTGCCTCCAGGATTGCCCAAAGGATTGTTAGACACTGCAATCCTTACCAAAAGTAGTTGGAACACAGCCAAGGGCTGAGATAGTTTTCAAAATGCGGGGAGGGGGAGCTTTGATTTTTGCCATTAAAAATTTCTTAGAATTTGTGGGTAGAGGAGGTTGAAGCTTCTAAGCCTCCTCTTCCCAGCTATCTCCGCCCTGGACCACAGCAATATTCCTGTTGACGGCTGACAGTACCACTCTTTGGCATTCTCTCTAAAAGCAGTGTGGCAGCGAAGTGAGAGTGGGCGTCCCTCCCGAAGACCAAGACTCAAATAAGTGGTAGAATGGTTGAGCGTGAAGTAAATCAGGATTGTTAAGGTTTGAAAAAAAACTTCCCAAAAAACCATGGATAAAGATATCTAGTTTTGCAATATCTTTTCAATTCTCAAATTTGCGACTATGATTGTCCAATTTCGCTCTGTTTTTTCACTATCATCATTATTCCCGCCTTCAAAATTTGCCACTGCATCACCAAGTAAGTTACTTGTGTTGTTTGTTACAATATGGTACGGGGTACTGTCTTATTGGAAAGAAACGATCTCTGTTCTTTACAATCAGGTAAATACGTTGTGGCAGAAAAGCAGAAATTAGTTGAAGAATCTTCAGATGAAAGTTCTTCAGAGGACGAAAAAGAAGTCAGAACTAAATCGGACGATGAATGGGACAAAGCTGGGGAAACCTCGCTGCAGTCGGGCAAGTGTCAATTTTTTGCTTATTTCTGTCGGTAGCTAACGAAATGGGGGCTCTCGACAACGTATGTATAGATTTACATTGGTTTCTCCTGTTGAAAGTTTCGTCAATCCCTCTATTCAGAGGGGGTTTACCGACTGATCCTTTCACTTAACATTCTAAGCATAGAAAACAAAATGATGATGATACAGAATGCAATAATTGTCTAATTGTCATAAGGATTAAAATCGGTAAATTGTGAAAAGACTGTTTATGACATTTATCTGGTGAATGGCATCTGAGGAGATTCCCCTTTTCGATGCAGATTACTTTAATGCGCGTCAGCGTCTCAAATAACTCTGCAGAAATGAACTGCGCTTTTCAAAAGTGGAATAATAAAGGCCATGTTTCTTTGCATTGTGAACACATTGCAAAGACTTTGTTGGGTCGAATTATATGGACTTCATTGGAAAAGAGCACAAACGCATTCGGGTAAATCCATAGAGATAGGGGTATATCCCAGCCAACAGAGTTCCAAAGGGATGACATCATGAAATTTTTTGGAATTTTCCAGTTTTGACCATTTAAAGGAGAACTGACACGCAAAAATAAGTTTGGCTAAAACGGTAGTTTGTGACAAGCAAATTCCAGGATCGAAAAAAATTTTTAAATCACAGTTACCGTTTTTGAAATACAGGCGTTTTAAGTTGAGAAACGACAATTGTTCCGACAACTTGAGACTCGAGGCGAAAATCGTCACGAGTGGACGATCATCTTTGACGTCACAAGTGACATGTTCTCAGCACGTATTGTGTTTCTCTATAGAAACCTTTAACAAAATGCTGCGGACAAATGTTTATTTTGTGCATGTGAAAGGAGCTAATTTTGCATTTTTGACACATAATTGACTTTTTCAATAGTTTGGGACTCTGAATCGGAGTTTTATTACACTGATTTCGAAACAAATGGAGAGTTTCAGCCGTCTGAGTTTTTGCTACCAACCAGCGCTGCCGCTTGGGCAGACAGTCGTCCCATGGCTCAACAGTGACGATATTGTAAACAAAGAACAGACTGGAAGTACAAACTGATATGGAATTTCTATTAAAATTATTGCTATTGCTACAATCTAAATGAGATCAGGTATCGTAAAACTAGAATTTTATTTCAGATTGAGGCGTCTTTGGCCAGACTGCTTTGTCTGTATGGCCTAAATTGGCTAAAATGCCCATGATGCCCTAAACGGAACTGCAAGTTATTAATTGTTAATGTAACATTCTATGATTGTTTTTCAATGTTTTAAACGCGTTAACTGTATAGTGATATTGAATAGTAAAGGCGGGTTAAAAGTCGACTTGTGCGGATTTTATGCCATTTTCACCCGGCGTGAAGGGTTTCGGGAACTGATAAGTTGCCTGGCAGTCGAAAGATCTGGATTTACGAAATAGGCTCTTAGCTCTTAGTCAAAAACTTGATTTCTTAGTCGAAGAAAATGCTGTTTAGCTGTCATAGGAATATCAACTGGCGCATTATATTCTTTTGCAAGCAATTTTGACTTGGGTGGGGGATGGGCTTTTTGCAAGACTAGGTTATTCCCTAGTATCTCAACCTCTGTTAAAATACAATAATCAAGTTCAGTTAAATTATTATTTAGTCACACTCGCAGCTCCCATCAACCAAGGTTTTGAATTCATATTTCTGCACCCAAAGCAGGTTGCAGGATCGCTTTTACCGCTGTCTCCACTAGATTTCGTTTGTCTTTTGACTACTGCTTCAACCCCCCACCCCCCATGTTGCGATTTTTTTGTAATTGTAAAAATAAAAACTTTGAAGAAACGGTATCAGTTTTCAAACAAAGTCGACTCCTTTTTTCACAAGCTTAGAGGTTCTTTCAATGTTTCAAAGCATGCTGGTTCGAAGATATCATGGCATGAAAATAAATTTTATGTGGATATAAGCGTCTTAGCAGACATGTAGCTAGGATTTTCTAGCTTCTATATACTTATAAATGAAATGCCTGACAATTTTTTGTCTTTTCACCGCGGACTATTTTCAATAAAACACGAAACTTCACTTGTATTTTCACCGTTGCGGTGAAAGCCTTTACAACGGCATTGTTAACATGTCACTTGTGACGTCAACCGAGAATTTTAACAACTCCTGGCGATAATCTTGTTTCCGCTTCGGGAAATTCCCGAGTCCTGGCTGTGACGTATTTGACGGATAAAAGTGCAAATATCAGAAAAATGGCGAATCTAAGAAGAAAACTTTTTCCAGATTTGAAATCAGCGACAAATTTTGCATCGAATAAGCCAAAGTTATTTTTGCGTGTCAGTTCTCCTTTAACCTGAAAGAGTATTATGAAGTACCTCTTTATGTGCAAAATCATTTCAATTTGTCAAAAGTTGGTTATGTCCACATGGGCATAGATTTCTTTCCACCAAATCGCTGTAATCTGGTCTTGGTTCATAACTTTATGAACCAAGCCAGAATAGCTGCAATCCGTTAGCAAACTTGTATTCTTTTATTGGTCATATTTCACTGAATTGATTTTGCACAGCTAGAGGTACTTTATGATGTTTTTTTCAAAAAATGTGCTTGTAGTTAGTAAATTTTAAACACATGTATTTTATGACGTCACACTTTGTTTTGTCTCATGGCTTACGTAATTCTCTATTTATAGTTTTGAAGCTCACCGTTTAAAGGCTCTTGCGCAACCGACATGCTTTGCGACAAAATGCAAAACATTCAATTTCTCAAGACAGCTGCCGATGCCGGTTGCACAAGAGCCTTTAAGGACCACGCTAAATCAGTGAATTAGTAAACTTGACCGCATCATTGTGTTTGGCAAAATGTGAATCGGTCTGGATTTAGGCTTTAGAAATCGTATATCCTACCCTGGCCACACATTTTATTTTTTTTCTATGAAATTCATCGAAGCTACTGTTTCACCAAAGACGATTCAAAATTATGGAGATTCACTGACTAGGGCAAAATTTTCCGCTTGTTTTGCCAAGTATATTTTGACAATTTATATTCATTAAACTTCTGAGACTCTGCGTCGTTTTTGAGAAATGATTAAAATTTCTTTTGAAGATTCAGAAAATGGAGTCAAAAAGAAAAGAGGCGGAAAGTTGGCAGAGCGCGATGAATTAGATGATAGTAGTGATTCAGGGAGCGATGAGGCTGAAAATGACGGGCGTGGTCATGTTGTAGGAAAAACAACCAATGGCAAGTTTGAAATGTCCTTTGATTCAACCAATCAGAGAAAGGGAAAGCACGGTCATACAAGTTCAAGTTTGACCACTGGTCGAGATAGCTTTCTGGCTGTTGAAGCCAAGGCTCTCGACGTGAATGTGTTTATAACTGACAATTCAGATCTTGATTTTGCAAAATCGGCAGAGCAAAGAGCCAAGGTGCGCGAAGCATTTGCTAGCGATGCTGTAATGGAAGAATTTGAAAATGAAAAGAAAAAAGAAGAAGAAAAGCGAACTCCGAAAGATGTTGATTTAACGCTGCCTGGATGGGGTGCCTGGGGAGGAGCAGCTATGGACAACGAGAAAATACTGCGTCGGAAAAGGAAAGCGTTTGTAAAGAAGGGGAAAAAACAACCACCCGCAAGAGACAAGGAATTGAAGCATGTCATTTTGAATGAAGACAAGAATAAAAGATTTGTAGCAAATCAGGTAGGGCCGTTTACAGCTCTTGACTGTGTCGCACTAGAGTTTCACTAGAGTTTCACTAGAGTTTCACTAGAGTTTCACTAGAGTTTCACTAGAGTTTCACTAGAGTTTCACTAGAGTTTCATTAGCCAATCAAAACTCGCTAGTATTATATAATAATTTACTTTATCCTTCTTCACTTTCTGTCTTCTCAGTCCACCTCTTCTGCCCGCCTCCGCAGCTACGATCTTTTGACACAGAAGGTTGAAACAAGGCTGCGTTCGAAACAAGGCTGCGTTTGACTGACCGGTTTCCCAGTGCTCATGGGAAGAGTCTTTGAAATATAAAATTAACTTGCAATGATTCAAACATCGAGGGGGTAAAAGAATTATTTCGAAGTATCAAAACGCTTGCTTATGGTAAGCATTGTTTGAAAATGGTCCGCTTCACCATCCCTGCTCAAAATTTTTAGAAATCGATCATAGTGACGCCGCTGGACAGAGCGTGCAGACAAAAATATGAGGGCAACTACTCATATGCCTCTACTTGTCGATGACACCAGTTTCCTATGCTGTGAAATAGTGTTGTTTTGCGATAAAGTACCCTCACTAGTGTGAGCAGACAAACTGAAACTAAGTTATAAGCAGACAAAAATAGCCTCGAGTGGCGTCCGAAGAGCATCAGGTTCTACTTAGGCCTGTTTATATAAGCAAATTTCCCCCACTTTTCAGCCTATACGCTGGCAGATGGGGTGAAATCATTGCATGTCTAAAGGCAAAGTCAGTCTCACCTTCCAGCTCGCGCCGTATTTGTTATCCCACCCCTTAGCTTTCCCTTTTGAACGCAACACGTCATCTTTTTGTTATGGAATGTGGACGCATGCGCATAGATAAGAATTCGATCCCACCTTCTGGCCAGTTTGTGTTTTTTTGGAAAATCTCATCCAAACAGGTGAGATCCGGCAAGCTGAGAGCAGGATCTCATTCGCCCGGGATAAATTGTTTGTCATATAAGCACAAGATGAAAATTATGAAACTTTGAATAGGAAAGTTTGATCTCAGCTCACAGACTGGAGCATTTTGCTCGTATAAACAGACCCAAGTTCTTGGGATGCCATTCGAGGCTATTTTTATCCTATTTTTAATTCAGAATCAGTTTTCGCAAATTTTGCAACCGCATAGTAATCCTATACAAGAGCAAAAGAACAGGATAGGGCAGGAAAGACTTGTGACTATGGACTATTGGACTTTTCCTGTGACGACTGAATGCGGAAGGAAACATCAATCATAGAAAGTTTCATTGTAAATAATTGATAACCAAACTTTGCTTTTCTGAGAACTCCACCTTGAAGACTGAGGTCTTCTTCTTTGATCGTAAGGGCAAGTGGGCGAAAAATGCCTTTGACGTTTGCCTTTGTAATAATCGAGAGAAATTATATTCTTTTGTGAAAGAAATGCTTGCTCAGTTTATTTCCCTACTGTTTTGGTGACGTCACGAAGCCATTGTTCAATGCTTATTTTACCACCCTCAAGCCCCTGTGACTTTCCACTGTTTAGAACAAAGGCCTGATCCCACGGCTGATTTCTCTTAGAAAAGGCCAAGGTGGTTCCCAAATTTTGTTCAATTTCTTTTTTTAATAGAGTACTGAATGGGAAGCAAATGAACGGACAGTCTGCGCAATATGAGTTTCGTCTAGCGGAAGAGAGTTGGGGATGCGATTTAAAATTTGCAAAAAGCTACAGGCATTATAAGCTGCTTGCCGGCTTCAATGTTTATTTTTTAATTTTGCACTTCTATTCATTTTGCCCGGAGCTACACAACGAATACCTTTCTTCGCACACATAATCTTCAAGATGCCATTGTTCTTCAAGTTACCGTGACGTCTCTAGAATTCCGTCTAGCGTGTGTTAGTCCAAGTCTCCACGACTTCACCCGCACCTGGGATGTTACTTCAATGAACTCTTCCCATTTTCCTTTCAAAATAGGGGTAAAAAGAACAAAAACTTTCATTTGCTACATTGATTTGTGTCTGACAAAGCCTTTTTTTTCGCAGGTATCTTCGTTGCCTTTTCCGTTCAAGGATCAATCTCATTTCGAGAGGAGCATACGACACCCATTGGGTAAGACATGGAACACCCCTTCTGTGAGTGCCAAGCTGACACAGCCAAGAGTATCAACTTTGATCGGCAATATCATAGACCCTATTAAACGTGGCAAAGAAATATCAAAATCAAATATTAAGAGCAGAGAAAACCAATCTGCTGATTTCATTCCAAAGAAAAGGAAGGTCCGCTGAAATATTATCGATCATTGTACAATCCAATCCTTACCTTCTTAACAATATAGTAAAATTGTTGACTTGCACTAAAAGTTGTCGTCCACGCCCTCATGGCATGAGTAAAGCGATTTCGTAAAAAACACAATTTCAAACAACTTTTTCCTATTGCAGCATTCTTGTCAGTAAGTAAGTACCCCAAAGTTTGATAATATTAGCAATTGTGTTAGTTTTGAACTTTTTGCTGCGCCTCTTCCATCCTTCCATTTCTGTTTTCTATTGTAAGATTTGCAATGTACGGTGATCATGTCACTCCATACTTTTCAAGAGAACTTGCTCAAAATCCACAGATTATATATGCACAAATTTAGAAATCAAATTATATATCCTCAAAACTGTGAAAGAAGAACTTGAATGTAAACAGCGATTCGGTTGAGGTCTTCATTAAAAGTAGCAAAGAAGAATTAGTGATGTTTATGTTTTCTTCAAGCTGCTTGTAAGGTCTAGCTCCACGGAAGGGTATAGCCTTTTGCCCATTTTGTTAAGTATAGCCTTTGTTAAGGTATAAGTTAAGGTTTACCCGCGGAAAGATATACCCTTTTGCCCTTTAAGGAGAAATACCTTATTTGAAATTGGCGATCTATAGATAACGCACCAATCGTTATCAGGTTGATTTTAGTTACTTGAACTTTCACAAGATTAGAAACTTGAATATGACTTAATACTTATCCAGATTAAATTTGTTTCGACGATCATGCCTCGGGTTTTTCGACAAGTCGTTCTCTGTTGCACAGATCTAGTAAACCTGTATGGACGATTTAGGTAAAGGGAATTTTGAAGTTTAGACGGCAAATGTAACATTTCGGGATTACGGTAATCCTCTTGCCGAACCCGGGTCAGGATCTCAAGGTGTTGGAGCCCGGTTATGTATTTCCTAGCGTAGAGTTTTCGATCTGTGTTCTGACGTTTTAAACTCTGAAGAGTGTCAGACGAAGAGCTTCAGTTTACACAAATGTTTGCCCTTTTCAAAGCCAAATTCAAGATGTAGTCATGTTAACTATAATGTAGTTTAAACGCGATAGGGGGTTGAACGTCTTTCACGCATGCATACGATGAATTCTTCCTCTGTTCATCTTTACACATAGAAATGCTCCTCTACCCGGGTTGAGCCTAAGTAGATTTTCGGAAGGGCTAGATAAACAGGGCTTTTTAGGTATCAGAAGACGAAAAGAAGAAAGCACCGAAAGAATTAACAAAACGTAACTGAAGCAGTAACAACCACTTCCCAATATTTTGGAAAATACTTTTACAAAGCCATTTACCCAAAGCGTATACAATACGTATTCAATATGTTCATTAAATTTACAAATTTATCAGATGCTCAGTATATACATACAGTTTCGACACTTTTCGAAAGGCCGTGGCGAAAGGAAGAATTTTAGAGAAAGGGTTGCCAAAAAGTGGGCCAAGGGGCAAATTCTCTAGTAAGGTATTTTGTATCCTGACCTATCTGGGTCACTAAACATGTTTTACAGTGATCTCACATTGTTATCTTATATTATCAAACAAAATTACCAGATATTTCGAAAATTTACAGTACTCTTGATAGCTTACTTGCGGGGGGGGGGCATACCTACACGAAGGCCCAGTTTGGAAGAAAAGGCTACTTGAATATGGATATGAGTACATACAGAATGGAGCAATAGCTGAATTTAAAACATTAATCATTAACGTTCCCTTACGAAATTGGGCAACAATTCATTGGATAAGCTAAATCCGACCCGAAGTTAAAATATCCAAGACTTGACCAAATTTGCTCCATGAAACTTGAGCTGTTGTTAGTCCTAAACAGTGTCACTTTCTGTGGTTTACTTTTATCCCAAAAGAAACTTTTTTGGGTTAAAATCTTGAAATCCTTCTTGATTACCCCCTATTTGAAATAAGCGAGAGTACCCTCTCCCCCCATGGACTCGATTTTGGCGCAAAGAAAGGAACCCATTTAATCATTTCTCCATGTTTCATAAGTGATACTTGGCTTCTAGTGAATAATGTGATTTCTGCATTGTTATGTTTGCTTCCCTTTCATTACCAGAAAGACGTGTCTGTAAAAACCTTGGACCTTGTCCTACTCTTGCTTTGTTGCTAACCATACAAATCCATTAGAAGTAAAAGCTATTATGCACATTATGACAAAGAACTCCGACGACTTTACTGGCAGGCGCTGCCTCCGCGCGTCAAAAATACTTGCTACTGAGTTGGCTCGCAATTCTCGCAATCTAAAATCTACTCTAGTCATGAGGATGTTGAAAGATGTAAGCTTTTGTCGCTAAGTCCCTTAAAGCGTTTTTTCGCATTCTTCTTCTTGTATGGGAGTGATAGTCTCACCAGCAAGTTCTTCTTGGCTATTATTAGAGCCGCCGCTTGAACTTCGTGACCGCCAGGAACTTTCAGTCGGGTATTTTCCGTCCAGATGTTCGGTCCCGTTGCCCAACCCTGAAAAGTGACGAGAATGGCATAGGTATAATCTTACAATTTCATTGTTTTCAAAGGAATATAAATGTTAATGTGCCTGCTTCACAGATCTAATGAACTATTTTTTAAATAATTAATAGTATGAAAGGGATATACCCCGAAAGGGATATGCCACGAACGCGAAATGCCCTGCAACTGTCGCTGGTGGAGGAGTTTCAAGTAACCCGTTTGCATTTTAACACAAATTTATCAGCTGCTTAGCCAGGCACCGCGGAGCGTTGAGAAAAGTGCGGGGGTCTAAAGAAAGCCAGCCTCCCACCTTACTCTGCGGGGCGAAAACAAAAAAATTTTTCGGAGGGGTACAGAAATGTTGTTGCCGATAAAAAGGGCGTGTTTCAATCTTTAAGGATGTGGTCATAAGATAAATAATCTTATATGCTGCTTTTATGCGTTTCTATTTAAAAATTCATTCTTTAATGTCATACTTTGAAAGTTAAATACTACAGAAGTGTTAATACGTTGCAATTATTGCAAAACGGTTGCAGGCAGAGAATAATGTCTTCTTTTGCCCGGCAAAAATCCTTTATGTGCCGACAGCCAAAATGTTGGGGGGGGAGGCACCCCTCGTACCCCCTCTCTCGGCGACGCCCCTGCTCGCTGCTTATATGAATCGAGGGGCTTTTTAATAATAATATAATAATAATAAATAATTTGTTTAAAGTTGGCGTACTAAATGAACGGCTGATAGCTATAAAGAAGCTAATTAAGGCCAACTATCTATAAAGAGTTAGTATGAAATAAAAATATATGATACAATATTAAAAAGGTTTAAGGTATAATGTTCTAAATAAAACCTAACCCAGCAATAAATTTTTTACACAATCTACAGTCGCATTCTATAGGGTGTGCTCTTAATTCTTTTTTAAATGTTGCCAATGATTGGGACTCTCTTATACTGTGAGGTAGTGTTTGCCACAGTTTTTGACCTAAATATCTCACAGTTTCTATACCATAAGAAGTTGTCCTGGCTTTTGGAATGCAAAGATCATTTTTAGTTCGCAAATCATAATGTACATTTCTTGTTTCAAAAATCTCACTCATGAAACTAGGGTTCAGGTTATGTTTGGTTTTGTATATTTCTATCATCAAGTACTGTAGATTGCGTTGGTGAATTGATACTGCATTATCCAAAGTCAGCAATGCTTCGTAGTCAGCATGACTGTCTTTATAAACAATGCTGAGTGCTCTTTCGTGGATTTTATTTACTTTAGCATTCAGACATCTGTCATGGAACATCCAAATTAGGGGGCAGTAACTTAACTGAGCTTTTATGAAGCTGTTCATTAGGAGACGCAGTTTATCAGAACCCATAAATGGCGAAACTCTAGCAAGAGCATGCAGTTTTTGGCTGGCTCTTTTGCATAAATTTGAGACGTGACTTTTGAAATTAAGATTTTTATCTATTATCACCCCTAGCAGTTTTTCTTCAGAGCTTTCTTCAACAATGGCCTCACCGATTTTGATCTTAAAGTCATCTTGATTTGTTCCAAAAGTAAGAAGATGACATTTCCCTGCATTCAATTTCATAAAATTTTCTGGTAACCATTTTGATAAAATAAGAGCATCAGTTTCTAGACGTTCTAAAACTTTATCTAATTGACAGTCAGCTGCAAAAATCGTAGTATCATCAGCAAAGTTACATACTGCAGTATCAGTTACCATTAAGAATAAATCATTAATATATAAATTAAATAGAAGAGGCCCAAGGACTGATCCTTGTGGTACACCTGCAAAGGTTTCTCGCCAAGTGCTGAATGAACCATTTAATTTTACCCTTTGTCTTCTACCGGACAGGTAATTATAAATCAATAATTGAGCATCTTTACAAAAACCATAGGCATTTAATTTCGCAATTAATAGCTCATGGTCTATTCAATCAAACGCTTTTGAGAGATCCATTATTATCTGATTTTTTATTATCTGAATTTGTACTGACTGATGGTTACTTATAAAAAGTAATATTTTTACTGCTTTACGTCGTTACCTTCTACTCTTTCACCGGCTCCGTCTATGACATCGACTCCATAAAGAGAGCTATTCCCAGAGTACATTGAAGCATATCCGCTCTCCCTTCGGTCAGCATTGCTAGAAAAGTCGAACATCTTGTTCTTAAAATGTATGTGCAGAGGTAAAAACTGGCATTTGCCAAGCGAACAAATTTCTAACATATATCAAGCATATTATCAAATGACAGAGCAGTATCAAATCTAATCCAAAGAGGTAATCCAAGATAAAAAAATAACACAATCAATAGCGCAGCCAAGGTGGTAGGGTTGGTGGCGAAGGTGAGTTAAGCGAAGGTAAAGTGGGGTCCACACACTTTTGAACGCCGGAAATGCCCCTATTCAAAGAGATTTTTACCACTAGGGGGAGGAGCATCCTCTTGCCTTGCCTCGCTACACTCCTGAACAAAGCAAAAAGCGTCTATTCAGGCACCGCGGAGCGTTGAGAAAGGGGTGGGTCTAAAAAAAGTGGGGGGGGGGGGCTAAAACCGTATAAAAGAGGCTTTTCTGGTAGTTTGATACTTAATATTTGGCATTTTTTTGCAAAAAGTGGGGAGGGGGCTAAAACCCCCAGCCCCCCCTTTCTCCGCTGTGCCTGCTATTTAGACAAATAAAGACTTCTTGTACCTTACGCAACAGCAAGTCACGTTCACGAAATGAAAAAAATTTAAGCTATTCACGGGCTCAAAAAGATTGGCTTATTCTTGGAAAATCTATAGTATAATACTTGGTTGCTAACACAGAAATCGTCCAACCAGAAATGTGTTCGCTTGTAAAGGGGGCCTGGGCCCTTCCGAAATTTTGTTGAGTCTTAACAAGAGGGGCTGGACCCCCAAGCATCCCTTCAAGGCACCCCTGTGCGACATAATAGATGAATGCCTTCAGGTATGTTCTCTGGATGTCTCTTCCAAGATATTAAATAATAAATTATTATAATAATAAAAGATAATTGTTGAAAATTCTAAATTTAAATGACCTTTCATTTGACATTGGCTTTTTTGTGCTGTGCCTCTCACTCTGCAATAGAATATATATTTTTAAACTAAACCAATTTTATTCTAATTTCACAAAAATAATCTTCTGCCGGCACTCATAGTGAAAAATGCACAGGAAAAGGCACTGTTAAGTGCCCTCTTCTCTAAAGGGCCTTTCTAATCTCCCTTCTAATTTGGATGGCTTTGTAGAAAGGAGCGAGTGACACTTAACGTAAATGTTGCTGTTGTTGTTGCTGTCATGTCATTTGACTTCAAAACAACAATAATAGAATGACTTCTAAATAAAAAACGTCTTCTAAATCTACAAACGTATAAAAGAAGCTAGCGAATTTTGAATATTTTTAAAATGATGATAGGACAATACAACAATCTTAAGCATTCTTCATCTTTCATTTATCATATAAGCATTCATTGGAATTACGAAGCATCCCAATGTTGTTATCATCCCAACCCAATGTTGTAATCATCTTGTGAAAAAGTGTATTTTTGAGCAGACTTCATTATATTTAAGGGACCATTCCATATTTAAGGACCCAGCCTTCTCAAGTTCCAAGTATCAAAATTAGATTAAATAAGCCTGTAGCTTCAATAGGTTGTTAAATATTCTAAAAGAAAATATTATTTTATGAAGATAGGGCTGAGTTGCTTGATTGCTTTGTAGACTTCGAGACAGGGAGCTACTATATAAGAAAACGTACAAGTAGTTCTTTCATACTTTTCAGTTACTCTTCCAATAGTGCTTTCGTTTTATTACGTGGACAAAGGTCTAAACGCGCTCTTGTATTTTGTCAATCTTCTGTGGTAATATATCGTTTGAACTTTATAGCAAAGTGTTTCAAAAACTTACCAGGATATCGTTAATAGTTTTATACCACAAATTCATCTCATCCTGGTCCTTTGCACTGAGATGGTATTTTCGGCCAGAGTTCTTGGTCGCGAGAACAATGATGTTGTGTCTCCCACAGTAGCTCTCTTGCTTTGTAATTCTATCACAGTCTCGAAGGTAAATCGTACCTTAAAAGCAAAGTTAGCAAATGAAATATCTTGCTCTAAACATTTTGTTAAATGGCTAAAACCTATGCTAAACCTTACTTTTGTTCTTTGTAAACCTGCATGTAACGGGAGATAACTCGTGGTTGCGCTGACGGGTAGGTAATGGTCCCAAAATTCAGAGTTTCTCCTTCTTATGGTTGGGAAACGCTGAATTTCCACTGTTCCAAAGCTCGTTTCCTACATAATGGCCTGTTATTCAAACAGGCTTGTATTTACCGAGGGGCAATTCACTCTTGAAAATAGCGTACGAGATTTTCCCTAAAACGAAAGGATTTCTGCGGATTTTCAGATAAAACAATAGGATTTTCACAAAAGGTGTACGAGATTTTCTTGGAGTGATTTGGCCCTCGGTATTAACTTCCTCCTTTCCTCAAGAAACACAAGCGGTAGACAAGGGCCGTGAACTCAACCAGGAAGGCGATAGCCTAGAGCTACAATCCCCCAATTGTACAAAGCTAAATGCCTCTTACAACAGATTTGTCATGAGTAACAAAATTTAAAAGATTTTCAACGCCTTTTCTTGATATTTCTCATGTTATTACATTCGCTTTTATAAGTATGAATTCGCATTTGCAATTGTAGTGTGCAACCACTAGAGCGTCCGGGATCGTGGCCTACAAGACCCCGCCATGTAATTTAAACTGTACCCCTAATTAAAAATACTACAAAACCGCTTAGTTTCACCTCTAACCCGGGAGAAAATTCAGATTACTTGTTGGCTGGAAATCAGAGACAACCGATGAGAGCAGCGCGCCGAATACGCGCGGCGAAACGAAGAACCGGCAAAACCACTTCAGTGCAAGATAACAAGCTCAGGAAATTTCGAAATCATTTTAAAAGGCATCTTAAATACCACGATTGCTAGCAATGGAATTAAAAATAGATCAAAACGCTTCTTTCGATGTAAACTACGTCCTTTTTCACTTCTTTACGTAACCTACCGAAAAGAACAAGGTGCTCTCTGCTACCTTTCGCTATTGGATGTTTTTGCAGTATAAAGTCGTTAATTTATAGCAGCAAGACTCAGATTGCGAGATAAGTTAATTCTATCAATATAATTGCATTCTTTGTTTACCTTTTTCCGTCTCCCCGTCATAATAATGCAGCTGCAGACCTTTTCCTCCATCGGACAAAGTAAATCTTCTCCAAGTCCATCTGCGTAATAATTTTTGAAAAATTCCCGGCCCTGCTTTGTGCAAATGCCCATCAATTATATTGTGATTTGACATTTTAAATTGAGTTTCGACTTACTTACAAATGCGACAACTTATCGTCATCCTCAACACACTTAATTTCTAGTTGCCCTGCCCTAGCTCCGTGAAACTGCAAATGCGCAATCAGCACACATGATGATCAAAATAATGATGTCACAAGAATGAACGTCCTCGGGGAATTACCACAGGAGTCACCCTAACCCGGAACAAATTTGCCGCGGACCGGTGATTGCTGTAGCGCGTTTCAGTACATTGGATTGTGTTGAAACCACAGAAGAATTCCCCATCTACTTCAAAGTTGGTTATTTCGGTGATTAGCCCTTCCTATAAAATGCCCCATTATATGCCTTACTTTACTGCAATACAGCATGGTACCAGCAGAATTGGGACCAGCTTTGGGTGTGATAGATAGAAATACTAAGCAGATGACTAGATCGGGACCGACTTTATTGCTATCAACCTTTAACTGGGACCGGGTAGTGAAATTATTGGGGGGTGTGACACCCCCACACCCCCCCCAAAACACCCCCCACTTTTTACCATCACTTTTTTCGATATTGGACCAACAGGCTGAAAAGTGATCGTGTAACATACTAAAATTGTCCATTTTCGCTGCAGAATTTAATGCGCTTATCTGCTGCTAATCCTCTATCATTGGAAATTTTACTCTGAACGAAAGCAGAGTAAAATCGAGTTCATCACTTTTTTCAAAGGCGCCGACAAAATTCTTACGTCACATAATGTTTTGATGAGAAGGGAACGGCCTAGAGTTTCGAAAAAAGAAGAAAAAGACGTGAATTGTGCTCAGAAACATAATTATTAGCAGAAAACGAATATGAATAATGATTTGGAGTAAATCGAAGAGCAGCCAATTACAGAAAAATAAATGCAGTTCTGCAATCACATTCTTTGGGAGTATACAGAAGCTCCAGTCAAAGATTGTTTAAAACCAGCAGCTTCAAATACCAACGATAGTTGCAAAAAAATTCGAAAAAAATTAATTCTTGCAAAAATGATTTTCCTTAGAAGTGTAGGTAAGTGATAAATTCGAAAAATATAGTAAAACTTTATATTTATATATTGAATAAAGTATTTTATGGAAAGTCTTTTTTCAATGCGAATCAGTTTTATTGTAAAATGTAGAAACATCAGCTATAAAGAAGATTGAGATGACAAAGTTACTTGAATGCACAACGCTCAAGTTGAACTTAAATGTTCTTTGTTGTAACTTTCACATCAGAACACAAGCAATTCATCAGAAAACTTTATTTTGTAGTCATGCATATTTTGGTCAACAGTAAATTGGTTGACTGTATTCTTCTACTGTGCCCTGGTCTTTTCTAATGACCAGAAAACACTTGACTTTGTATGGCTTGGTGAATCTGAAATTTTTCGAAAAGTTATCTAAAAAACAATGTCTTAAAACATACTGTCGAATTCTTTTCCAAATTTGGCGAACTTGTTAAAAATGTTTTCAGAATCTAGGCCTGAAAACAGTCAATGATATGATTAAACACGATAGCAGAACGATTGTATAGAAATCTTTAAACAATCTTGCTTCCTACATATAGCTATATGTTCATAAGAAATTCTCGAAGTGCAGTTTGGCAGCTACATAATACAGACACTGACTTAAAGCTTCCAAAGAAAAACACAAACAATATGCAAAAGTCATTTTCGTTTAGAAGCGCTAAACTTTGGAATAACCTACAGTTTCCGAAGCTAAGAAGGCAACATCTCGTAGAAAATATAAAACTTTGCTATAATTTTTTTTGTTTTGCTTGTTTTTGTTTTAATATCATACTTCAGGTTTTTATCTATTGTGTATATATGTATATATTGTAATTTGGATACCCCCTCATACTTCCCTCAAGTGACGCCCCTGACTGAAATAGACTGATAAGAAATAGCTCATTCACAGAAAATAAAAATGTATAGTTGCCATTTCGAACACAGAGTTCGTCCAACCAAGCAAGCATATGCTCGCTTGTTATAGGGAACTGAACTCCAAAAATTTTAATAAGGAGCCTTAGCAGTAGCGTAGAGCCAAAAAATGTAGAGTGGGCCATAAGGCTTTCTCTATGCACTCTTTTTGATAAAAACCAGTAAATTTAAGTTCAGGCTGACTGCTCTTAATTTTTCGAAAATCTGATGCTTCATTGTTATTTAATTTGTTCACAATTTATTATGGCGTAAGGAGTGTGTTTGCTAGCTTTTTCGCTTGGCCTCGTTTGCAGACAAAGTGAGTGAGACAGCCTGCATTTGCCGACAAGCTTGAATATTCACCGAAAAAGCACCCACACATATAGCTAAAAATCCTCGTTTTTGAGATGAAACATTGTTCAAAATTGCATTTTACAGTAACTCAGCCTCAGCTTGCTCTTAATTTGTTCTTAACTTTTGACCAGTTTCGAGGTCATGTTCTTATAAAATTGTTCTTGTAAAAGAAGAGTGTATTGTGTACAAGATGAACGTTTCAGTTCTTTTCCTTCCATTTTTTCTAGGGTTAAACCATTTTCCAATGTCTACCTATTACTGAAGTAGAAAGATCTTAGAAATGAAGAATTTAATGTAGTAATATTTGCAAGCATTTATTGAATTTCCAACTATCAAGAGGGCTATTGAGGTCACACATGAAAGTAATATCAGTTCAATTAAAGATTTGATCCTGGCAGATATTAGCCATGATATTTTAGAATTACTTAGAAAAAATAGGAGGGGAGCAGCTCCCTTCGAAAAATAGAGCGGAGCCCCCTCCTCTACAGGCCCGGGCCTGACCCCCCTCTTCTACAGCCCTTGGCCTGAGCCCCCCCCGAGTTTCACTCTAGGACAGCCCTTCTCAATGCTCCATTTGCGCGAATAAATTATGCATGAGCTTGATTTTTTTTGTGAACATTATGAAATGGCCTCTCAATGGATCATAATGGCGCGAAAAGCGTTCAGCCATTATTGTTATGTAAAATTGCTTCTTTGCTTTAGAAACTTTTATTCAAGGAAATGCTTAACTTCAATCGCTTTAAGTATCGGAGTAAAGCCCCTCTAGATTTCTTATCAAGAAGACAGAAAGAAACTTTTCCTGCTGATTCACAAAAAGAGGTTTGTAATAACAGCAAATTGTCAGAAGCAAGTGAAGTAAATAACGATGATAGCTTCAAGACCAGGCCTAGGCATATCACCGATTTGAAGTATGACGGTGAAGAATGCCAACATGAAATAGTTAGAGAGCACGAAGGAAAAGTTCCCGGAAAAGGTGAATGCGATAGAAATGTCAGCTCGTCATTGAAAGAGACAAGAGAATCCGACGAAAATACCATGAAAAAATTCAAAGTTTACACTAACCAGAGAGAACATTCAGATAGTATAATTCCTTCTGGAAGTGCGAATCATTCTGGGACTTTATTGGACGAGGGTCACATTTTAAAAGGAAAAGTTCTCACCGCAGAAGAAAAACTACGGAGAATGCTTTCGAATGGGCCAAAGAATTGTTCATCTTTGGCCAAAGATTGTTTAGCGGGTACTAAGAAGGACACCAAAGAAAACGATGATGAGTTTGGACGGAAAAGAAAAGAGCCCTATAAAGACACAAGTCAAAAAAGACAAAATCAAAGTTCTTTTTTTGACACTGTGAAGGTTGATTCCTATAAAGTTGAGAAAAAGAGTCCTTGTTCTTATGAGTCTTTTGTCCCTAAAGCTAAACGGAAAAGGGTTTTTTTGTTAGAAGATAGCGATGAGGATATTGAAACAAATAATAAACCAAGAAGTCCGAAAACTTCTAGTCTTAAAAACGTAAAAGGAAAGTTTATTGCTGAAGAATGTGAAGAAGATAGCCGTAATATTGAGAAGCTAAGAGAAATTTACTCACATTTATCCATATCTGAAGCCAAGGAAGCTCTAGATCTTGCAGGTGGTTTGACAGATGCTATACTTAATCTTGCAAAAACTCTGGATATCAAAGGTATTTAATTTTTTGATACAAGTTTAGCTCTTGAGATATTATTTCAATACGGTTTTAATCCTACTATCAAAGTCATGAATCAGTGCACCTTCATTAAGCATCTAACCATCTCCTTCCTTACTGTCTTCACCACACAAGTATCAGCTAGAGATCCATTCCCTGTTGTTTTTCATCAATTTGTGTCCCTTTGATTTTCTGTGCTTTTCTGTGCTGGTATAAGGGAACTGTTGCAGTGAAGTTAAGGGGACTGGCAAGTCACATATCTTAAATCGAACACAGTTTGCCAGGCTACCAACCTGTCTGTGGGATAATGCTAACACTTTCTGAGAAGACTGCATACTCAGATGGCAGAATTATGAAAAGGGGTGGATACACATACAAAGCTTCTATTATCTTGCTAGGCAACTTCAGCATAATACCTAAAAGCTCTAAATTATATCAGTTAGGCTGCACTTCTTGTTACCTAGCTCAAGGATGGAGACACTTCAAATAACTGGAATATGAATTTGTAACAAAATCCATATTTTTGTTTTACATAAAATTAATTGACTTTGTTAGAACAATTCTAAGCATCTGAATTTCAGAATTCCCAACTGCAAAGATAAGGAGATTAGGAGATTCATTTGTAGTAAATCCATTCTTAACATACCTGAAAAGTACATATATTTCCAAGTAAATTAGGAAGAGTTTCATACTTGATTGCATGCAATCCAGCCCCTTTCAAGCAAACTGTTCAACTTGCTGATGATTTTGAGTGTTCTGCGTGTGGGCCCGATTTTGTGTTTTTTTTCAAGACAGTGCTGTGAAAAAATCCATCCATTAAAAATTCCAGTAAAGATGGACTTTTTGCTTAAGTGTATAATGTTTCAGATTTTGATGCTATCAACTATTAGTTTATAAAAAGCTAGGATTTATTGGATATAAAAAATCTAAAATTGCTATTTGAGTAGAATTTGTTAGAAAGAAATAGTTACAATAATCTGTGTGTAAGACTATGTTGCCTCACAAACTTTTTTACATCTGTTTGCTATGCTTGCTTATATGTTTCTGTCTTTAAGAAGAGAGCAAAAGATCATTTGTGTATTAAATATATCAGATAAACATCAAAATGAATCGTTCTTTCGGTTAATGATTGGCTCAGTTACATTTTCTTGCTTCATCATGTCAACAGAACAAATTAATGTAGAATTATGTTTAAATTCACAGAAAAAGATTCATCTTCAAAGAAAGAAAAAGATTCATTATCAAGAAAAGGTGCAGACTCACTGCAAAAAACTGAAAACAACGTTTTACTGAAAAAAGAAAAGGCAGCAAAAGCTAATAGTCCAAAGGTGATTGAACTGGATGAAGAAGACAGATCAAGTTCCATCAAATCTGAAGAACTGAACATAGCATCTCGAGATATTGAGGATGAAGCATATGATACTACGGAAGAAACCGATGAATCCAGTTGTGAAATGACACAACAGGAGCTTTGTGTTCTTTCATTTTTCCAAGATGCATCATTGGCTGATATTGGGACAGTCCCTGGTTTATCAGAGAAGAAAGCTTCCATGATAATTGAACAAAGGCCATTTGAGGACTACAATGACTTGGTAAGTTTAATCAATATGGACATATTGGTCACTGCTAAAAATACTTCAAGCAAGAATGAAAACCATCTATAAACCTTTTAATGTCAACACAAGTAATGTATATTCCTTCATATTTACAATTAACGTGGATATTAAAAAGGTTTCAAAAACCATGTGCACGTTAGGCCAAACATCATTCTAGAACCAAAAACAACAACAACAACATTAAAGAGAGCTGATACTGCTCAATTAATTGTTCAGTTTTTCTTATTGAATTCTAACAGTCACCAAGTTAATAACAGTCACGTTGTTGGCTCCCATCAACTCCACAAGTATTTGGGTCATTCCATGTCAATGAGGAAAGGCATGTCACCCATCCTCCCATATATTTTTGTGTAAATATTGGTAACTACAAGGCTAGTAGAAGTTTCAAGGGAAATTGGGTCATTCCATGTCAATGAGGCTTGTTGTGTGGTTTTCACGAGAAATTAAGTACACAATATGCCCTGATATGGTCGATTGATCGATGTTGCAAGTGTCTATATAAAAGTGGTATAGTCGGAATGGTGCTTATGGACCTTTCCAAAGCTTTTGATTGTCTGCCGCATGATCTCCTTGTAACAAAACTAGAGGCCTATGGTTTTAGCTTTGGTAGCCTAAGAATTCTCCACAGCTACATTACTTCCCTAAACAGCTAGTTAGAATCGACTCTGGTTATAGTCTGTGGCTCAATATCACATTTGGTGTACTGCAAGGTTCTATACTTGGCCCTCTGTTATTCAATATTTACATAAATGACTTGATTTACTTCATTGAAGAGTCAGAAATAGGTAACTTTGCTGATGATAACAGCTTGTTCGCCTGTGACCAGAAAATTGAATGAGTGATTGCTAGATGATGGCTGCAAATCGGCTCAAGACTTGGCCCTTAGCTGCACTATGTTTGCTAATGGACAATATTTCCATTAGATAGTTGGTTCTAGTTAGCTAATTAGATATTTTATAAATAATACTTTTATAGACACCAGGCCATCTTGGGAAGGGCATGCCATCGTGCCTGCACACCTTGGCACACGCCCCATTTTTCTCTTCACACTGCTTTCGTTTTTGTAAATTTGTTGGAGCATTTTCCAAAGCCCCCTCTTGTGCATTCACAGTGCTCAAAGAAACGGAGTAAAAATTTCTTTTTTGTTTTGTTTTTACTGTTCATACTGCTTCCGTTTTTCTAAATTTGTTTAGAGGGTTTTGAAAAATCTCCTTTTTTGTGCGCACACATTGATCCAGTGCGTTTTGAAAAACCTCTATTTTTGTTGATGTCCACTTTTGATAGCATTGCGATATACCTCAATTTTATGTTGTCTTGTGTCGTTTTGTGTTGTTTTGTGTCGTTTTATGTCGTTATTATGTCGTTTTGTGTTGTTTTGTGTCTTTTTGTGTTGTTTTGTGTCGTTTTGTGTCGTTTTTATGTCATTTTGTTGTTGTTTTTGTTCTTTCTAATTAAATTTTTATGTTCCATTTGATAAATAGCTTTGATCAAAGAAAATCTATACCCTTGTACAAAATAAATGATTTTAAAATACATAGGTAAAATTTTCAAATTTTGTACTTTTGATAAATAGATAGACATAGCACCCCATTGCACTCCTTGATTTGCCGAGGTGTGCGATTCAATGCACGTCTGCAAATTCATTCCTGGTATGGCCTGAGATACATGATTTTATTAATCAATATTGCACCAATGAAAAATAAAGAATACAAAAATATGAATGCAATATTTTTTATTGCTACTTGGTGTTAATAGATTCTTTTACCACAGAGTTGAGTTGGGTGTGTTTTGTCTCAAAATGCTCTATTTTCTAGATTGCCAAACTGTCATCACACAAAGGAATTAGTGAAAAGGTAAAAATATTTGTTATGTTGTTTTTCCACAAATGGTAATACTAGAGATTCATTTATGACCATTACATGGTAAAATGCTGACCATTACATGAGAAAATCAAAAGAGTAAAATTCTTTGTTAGATTGATTCTAATAAGAATATTTCAAAAAGTTGCAATTTCCAGAGGAGTATTGTGTTCATCGCTACATTTCCAATTTTCATACACACAAATGCTGAGCCACCCTCCCCCTCCCATGCATTGCTTTTGCCCTAGAATCTCACTTATTTGTAGCTTGGAGTTTTTTATCCTCTAAACAACTTCAGAACTTGTCAAAAGTAAGATGTTGCTTTAGTACTAATATGAAATTAAAAGTGACATAGGCTCCAAATACAGATAAGATTGGAAATACAACCATTGCAGCAGCACCATGACGTCACTAAGATGGCATTGTGGGCTACACTAAGGGTGACTGACTGTTGTTAGGCAGTTTCACACATAAATTATTTGATATAGAATCTTCAGACCTTTTGCAGCTGTTATGTCTCTAGTTCTGTAAAGTTCGATTTTTTAGAGTTTTGTTTGATGTGAAATTTTTATGATCATTTGCACTCAGTTTACTTCCTTTTGTTCATCGACATCTTTTTCTAATTTAATTTCAATCTCAAGTTACTCTTCTGTTTTTCAACAGGTTGTTGAAAATGTCATAGATTTTATAAATCAGCAAGCTATGGTTGACGAGTTGATGCAAGAATGTCAAAAGATTGCAACTAGAATAACCAGAGCAATCAAGAATGTGGCAAATTTTAGAGAGGTATGCAAGTAATGCTTTCGTTTTCCTTGTCATATTCAAGGACGGCCCAACCAGGAGGATAGAGGGGGTTGTGGCGCCGCTTCGTTTTCTTAAATTTATCATTGTGTTCTTTGTTTGCCTTTTTTCTTAGCGCTTCACCCCCTTGCTTCCCTTGAGTGCAGACTCCCGTGGTCATATTTTCGTTATTAGGTCTGCATTTTAACGGCATCGAGGTCAACCTAGTGAAATATTATTATAAAAGACGCTAAAGTGTCGATTAAAGCCCCTGGGGGACTATATGCAAAGCGCTGATTTTTAGATCATGGGGCAAACAAAGTCGTCTTTTCAAGGCGTTTTGGAATCTTTCTGTATAAAAATAAAGGATCTCAACTTGAGTAGACAGAAAGAGTTCATTTCCTCTCTTTGACTCTTCAACTAAGTGAGCGATTAGCGTCTACGATTGGTCAAAACAAAGAACCAATGAAAGGCGCTCACGTTACTTTCGATTCACATTTTGATAAATATTCACTTTTTGTCTCTTGATCCGACAAATTATCCGACGTTTATACTGTGACGAGTGTCGGAAAAAAGTGCTTGAATGTGACATGTTTCCGCCTTTCCATGTTATTTTAAAGCTCTGATTGTTTAGCAAGGCCAGGGCTTTGACTATTTGATACATTCCCATTTAACTAACATTTGTAGGTTTGCAATCATTACAAAAAATATTCGTTTTCACTACACTGTGGAATCGTGACATTGTCGCTATTCTATCCGGAATAGTTTAGATTGTGCTTCGAGCTCATCTTTTCTACTCACGAAATGGAAATATGTAAACGCCTTTCCTAAACAATTTTGTTATGGATCTATAAAGAGATCGTAAGTATGTGTGTTGCAGGCAATTGAGACAGCAATTTTAGGGCAATTTACAGAGGAGAAGCGTTGTCAAACAAGACAATTCTATCGTCTTTCTTGAAAGTCTTTGAAATAACACAATGGAGCAAAGCAAACTCTCTCGTTTGTCCAAGTGATCTATTGCTCTTCTTCTCTATTTTTGTTTTATATAAAGTTGTAAGTGATGGTTATGCAAGCAAATTTCAAGTTTATGTTTACTAAATACAGTCTCTTTCTAACCATACGCTACAGTTCAGGTATAAACAAAAGAGCTTTATGGGAAACTTTAGAAACTTTACAGAGTAGGTACTTGTGAACCGTAATGATATGAAATCGAGGTATAGACAAAAATACTTGAATTTCTGATTATTCCAATAAATATTTTAATTACCATTGTGAAATGCTGGCCATGATTACTTAGAATACAAAGCGGCTTTTTTACATCTTTTCCATTTCTTTTCCCCAATGCTACTCCCTTTCCTCCCCGCTCTCCTTTCTCCTCCCCCTCCCCCTCCCCCTCCCCCAAGAACAATTTAATAGTTTAGCCAAAAACACTTTCCAGCGCAATGTTAAAAACCGTACTTCCAATCGCCTACTTTGTTTAAAGGTGGAGAGGGAGATGACCTACTTCGGATTGGGAGAGGGTTTCTAGAGGATTCCCTTCAATTGTGATTAAGATTTTCCTTTGAGCTTTGCGTAGAGAGGCCTGATTTGAAGGCAATCTGTCACGACGTTGATTGATTTTAAGAAGAAAAAGTTTTTTATTGTTTCCAGTCCCCCTTTTATTTATCGCATTGTAAAAAATATGGCGGAGCGCTGGAATCGTGTTTAGGCTATTGTTCCAGCTATTGTTCTCGTTAACCAATCCACAACGAGACAGATTGCCTTTAAAGCTTCTTGTTAATTTCCACTACCAAAATCAGAAAACAAGTTAGAGTTAAGCTGTTTTTAAAATATCCTTGAAACTATTTCATAACCACTCTTAACTGTTTGAAATGCGAACTTTGACAAAAAGGAGGTGGCATCTCTGACATATTTAATGAAACAAAGAATGAGGAAGATGGAAGTCAAAGAGGTAGAGTAGAGAATACCCGTCTTAAAACAGGCCCTTAATTTTTTATCCTGAATAAACTGAATAAACATAAAATAAACTGTTGTTTTGATGATCAATGTTTTATTATTTTGTTTTTAATTTTGATTTCCTTTCTCAACATAGGATGGTGACACAACAGACCTTGATTTCGAAGATCATGCCCTCTTTTCAAAACAGCCAGCAATCTTGAACTCGAGGTATTTTGATAAACAATGTCATTTCAAATTTATTGCAAAACTGTTATAAGTTGTACCAAACCCTAGCTGCAGGATAATGTGCGTGTCTTATCAACGATGGCCACATATACCGTTTTTTATTTCATTGGTACCTCTGACAAAATTGTGAATGATATAAAGTTGTTTTTGTTTTTGTTTGGCTTTAAGTAAGAGTATCTTGTTTTGCCGTATAATGTTTGTAACTTGTTTTACCATAGAAATTGAAGAGAACATTGTTTGAACGTTGTTAGGGTATGACATGACTGAATTCCACTCCCTGTCTGGTTCATTTGTTGGCGAAAGATGCATATCACACACGGAACCAGACTTCTCAACAGATTTCGTTATTCTATGTTGTTTTGGTTAGAAATAACGTTTTATTGATCAGTAGATTACCAACCACCGAATAACGATTTCTGTGACAGTCCCCGGCATAAATGATTTGTAAGGCTATTTCTGTTACACTTCTTTTCTTGTTTCTCAAAAAGGGTTTTATTAATAATTTTGCCCAAATTGTGGGCCTAAGTTTCTCCAAAACTCAAACATGAGGCCCTTTTCTAAAAAACGTCTTTTGAAATTTTTCCCCAGTTTCATAAAAAAGATGTCAAACCTCTTTGAACGTCCTGATACTTGAAACCGATGCTGGGCTCGTCTCCCCCCTCTAATTAATGTTTGTTTTAGAGATGAATATGCTTATTATCGATGACCTCTTAACATTACATAAAGAATGATGTTCGGGGTTGTGGGTGTGGGGGGGGGGGGGTGTTGTTTGGTGGTTGTGCGTCAGAAAATGTGCCTAAAGAATTCAATGTTGTGTACCAAGACTTCTGGTAGGAAAAGTAGATGTAAGGATGCATTTTCTGTATCTAAATTAATTTCGCTTTATCACATTTTTCAGTCATCAATTGAAGCACTACCAACTATCCGGATTAAACTGGCTCATTGCATTGCACAAGGAGGGGGTGAACGGAATTCTGGCTGATCAAATGGGTCTAGGCAAGACAATCCAAGCACTTGCTTTTATCGGGTACCTGATTGAGACGGGGAACTCTGGACCGCATGTTATTATCGTACCAAGCTCGACCTTCGGTATGTGTCAAAATTTATTAGCAACTTTTCCTTTTCGAGCAGCGTTTAATCATATCCTTCACAACGCGTACGTTGGTCGAGGTTTCTCTTTTTCTTGAAGTCTTCAGCTACTCAAAGGATTAGCGGCCGCCGGTTGCCCAAAATCAGGAACCAATCAGATGCGTTATTCTGAACATGATAGACAGTCACGTTTTTTGTTGGTCCGAACTTCGATCTGATTTCAACTCACCTTTTGGTCACATCTGACTTTTTATATTCGGCGTGTCGAAAGTGTTAAAGCAATGGCAAACAACTAAGTAAATATTTCACTTATCATTTCACTAAATATTTGACCAAACATTTTACTTCACTTAAAAAAAGATTAACCAAATATTTTCTTGAAATCCTTGTGTAATGAATAAGGAATTCTTTGTTTTCTATTTCAAGAATGACCTACACGAGTTCTTTGAAAGTCAAGCTAAAGAATCTGCCCCGCTTCTGTTGTAACACCGTTCAAAATGCACACTTTTCTTGTATTTAGCATGTCAATTTGAAAACTGACGTTTTTTAAATTTGAAGAATTTTTTGCTTGCCTTCAAAGTTCAATGTGTTAATCCACGATTAATTTTCGCGTATTCTGTCATTAAGCATAAATTCATGCTTTCTGTTTTAAAAATTTATTTTATTAATCATCTTATCATACTAGACTAGAATACACCCTTAGTTAAATCCTTTAATTCAAGACTCCGCTTTTAAGATCAGAAATAACTATGGAATTATGTACAAAAATTGGAACAATAGCTTTTATTCACTATAATTTTCCATCTTTCTAGACAACTGGGTACGTGAGATCGAAACATGGCTACCATCGGTCAGTTACTTACAATACAAGGGTACGTTTTTCATTTCAAAGTCATGGTATAGCAACCTATAATTCTAGTCAAATAATGATGATTCTTGAAAGGACTGTTCAAAGGCTTCTACAGGACAAAAAAGAGAAAGGTTTTTGTAAACGTTTCCCGAATCATTCAAGGTCGGACTTGCATGAGGAAAAATCTTTTGATATACAAAAAACTCAAGCTACAGAAGCTCCGCCTTTTCTAAAATGTGAATTGGATTGAAGTTAACTGTTGAAACGAAAAAGCTTTCCTAAGACACAAGTAGAACAGGTTTCAAAAACTTTTTTTCAAACCACGTCAGGCCGGACTAATATGCGAAAAAGGCTTGTAATATCTTTAAAAAAACTCAAGCTGCGGATTCCCCATCTATAGATTTTGTGTTAAATTAAAAGTATTTTATTCAAAGGGTCACAGGATGAGAGACGCTCATTGCGTGAGGAGATCTTGTACGGGGAAGAGGAGTATAACATTATAATTTCCACGTAAGTTCTTTGTTTTTGTTTTTTATTTTCAAGGCAAATTTAAAATGGTCTCTAACTGTAAGGCAAGGGAATATGTCTCTTGTACCAGTTAGAGGTTTGAAAAAAGGCAATTGAGTGAATGAAGATTATTCTAAGCAGGCTTTGGCTGTCCTACTTTTTACATACATGTTTTTTTTTCTAAAGAAAGACAGATTGTTTCCTTCTATTGTCAAGCAATAATGAATTATCACTTTCTACAGGCTTTTACCCCAGTTTTGAAAGTGCCGTTGATTGAATTAGCCTCATTATCTTAATCTTGTAGTGCAATTTTTCATTATGTTTTTCCTCAGACCGCGCAAAAAAATATATCTGCAAATATTTAAGTTTATATTCTGGCCTAACACTAAATTGTAAGATCTCACTTTTTAAAAACAAGATAATTTCAACGTTTTCCGTCAATAATTACGCATGCAAAATATAAATAGATTTTTCTACACAATCAAAAATCGCATAATTTTCCTCCCAGATGCCAATTCGTGGTGCCAGGCTTTGACTTTCCTTACTTTCCAGATACAACATAGCGATTAGCACACCAAAGGACAGGTCTTTATTTAGAAAGCTTGAGTCTCACTACGTCATACTGGATGAGGGCCACATGCTGAAGAACGTCAAGTCTAATAGATATAAATACCTCATGGATATACGGGTATGCTATCTTTTTTACGTCGTAATATTATAGCTCGATTCCGTTCCTGCTTTCAATGTTAAACCTAAATGCGAGATTCCGTTTCAAATGCGAGATAATGTCCAACTAAGACAGTGTCGAAAAGAGATTGCAATGGTTAAGCTCTGCCTTTAAAAATTTGGAACGATTTTCCCAAAGACATCAAACTGCCTTAAAATGTTACAACGTCCAAAAAAAATAAAACATGAAATTGGGCATAATGCTGTTGTGGCTGTTTCTCAACCAAATGGCCTACGTTCATCTTCCAGTTTGGTGAGGGAGATTAGGTATTGGGGAACTGGGTGCAAGAAAAGTCAAATTTACATAATTGCTCCGCATTTTTCACATGCTGTGAGAAGTTTATATTGCAAAATTCAAAAAGCTTTCCATTCTGGTGCTAAATTGAAGGTCAAAGTAATCTGGAAAAGCTGGAAACTATTTTCTGCAATACAACTATCGACCTTTGTTATCAGACATGTGCTTCCATTACTGCGATTGGTGTTTTTATCAGTGTTATAATTGGTTTCGCATTATGGGTCTTCATCAACTGTGCACACGTTAAGGGATTCATGAATTATATATTTATATATCTCCTAATATTCAATAGCTCCTATCTCTAAAGTTTTTTAAAATATTAAATAGATTCTCAATAAAAAAGCAACTTGTTTGACGTTTCGCTGTAAGCTTCTTCAGAATATACATATATATATATATGATTGATCTTCTCACTAACAATATATATAACAATATGATTGATCTTCTCACTAAACATGGGCTCCGACAAAGGTTGAAAAGTGGGGGGCCAAGGGTAAATTTAACATCCATAGCAAAAGATTTTGAAAAAAACGCTATTGTTTTGCAAAAATGTGGGAGGGCCAAGGCCCCCCCGACCCTCCCTTCGTCGGAGGCCCTGCTAAATCGTTTGCAGATACAGCCAAGCATATAGCAATCCCAAGCTTTCATCCATTCAACTTATGTTTTCTTCTCATTTCTAGCGACAATCCCATGTTTCTCTTTTCTTTGCACAGGCCTCAAGGCGACTGTTATTAACTGGGACCCCAGTGCAGAATAATCTTTTAGAGATGATGTCCCTGCTGAGTTTTCTTATGCCTGATTTGTTTGCTGATCGTTTGAATGGTATTTCCATGCTTTTTGGAGCAAAAGTAAGACTGGTTATCACTTAGCGCAATATTAGCACAGTGAGAGGAAAAATCTAATTTGTAGCGCGACATAAGCGCGGGTCTAGACGCGAGAGTGAAAGCTCATTTGTAGCGCGAGATAAGCGCGGGTCTAGACGCGAGAGGGAAAGATCATTTGTAGCGCGACATAAGCGCGGGTCTAGACGCGAGAGGGAAAGCTCATTTGTAGCGCGACATAAGCGCGGGTCTAGACGCGAGAGGGAAAGTTCATTTGAAGCGCAACGTAAGCACTGGTTTGTACAGGAGAGGAAAAGCTCAATTTGTGCTATTCAGTTCAATGTGTTGGTAAACAAATTGCTGTACATTTCGCTAAATGAAGAACAATCTTGAAGTGGGAAACAGTTATCTGAAATTGCAGGCACATTTTTTTCACGGAACAGTTCTTGAAGACGATGCACCTTACTGCTCTTAGGGAAGCATGTTGATTTTATGATACTGTAATTTGTAAAAAGTATATGTAAAAATGCAATTAAATGTGTACGTTGCGTGTGGTACATCATCCAAAATAACGATAGTATAGTTAGCAAATAAATTGAGTACCAGAATGAAAATAAAATAGTTTGATTGTTAACATACGACGTTTCGAGCATGTACTCGTTATTGAGTGGCTAAAAAAGAAACGAGCCGAGCAAAGAGAAGGCGAGATTCGATGATAAATAGAAAAGAATGCGAGATGCGACGCAACCGAAAAAATAGAATAGGGGAAAGGGAGGAAAGTAAGAAAGAGTAGAAAAAGATAGAAAAGTAAATTATTGAAGGAAATTGAAATGTTTATTAACACCATTAGGATAAAGAGTTTTCAGGCTAAAAATTTAACGTTTCTCCAAAGTCTTTCGTTTGGTGGCGTCTTGCGGTGCATGCAATAAGCCAAGGATGGACATGGCGGCAGTAGAATGATTGGAGGAGTTAAAATGTTTAGATATGTTGCTATCTGCATCGCTCTGTTGTTCTTCTGTTAGATGGATTTTGTTAGCAACATTTCTCAAGGGTTCTCGTTGGAGTACATGCTCGAAACGTCGTGTCTTTAGCAATCAAACTATATATTCCCATTCTGGTGCTCAATTTATTTGCTAACTATATTATCGTTATGCAAAAAATGAATGACCTTCCGAGGGCTCGTCTTTCGGGGGTTTGGTGTCTGTAGCTGTATGTGGAGGAAGCCACAGTCTGCAACGGGCGTTTGAGCCGGTTATGCAATGTTTGGCCTAACACTGCAAAGTTGGTTGATATCACATCTGAACCATGTTTCGATAGGCGTTTTAAAGAAAATAGGAATGATGCTATCTTTATTCACCTATGCTGTTCTTTTTCCTCCTTTTTGCTGCTTTGTTAGCGGCGGGCTACACATTTCAAGAAATTAAGCAGAACTGTCAATTTGTTAATTCGCCATGTCGCCATTTGCGCCTGTTTGTATTCGCGTGAATATCCACCGCATAAAATTGTTCCTGCGTCGCTTTCATCGAATAAGGAATTCCCATTGTTAGTTTTTGTGATCCAAATTTTATGTTTTTGAAAATGATCTTTTTTTCATTTGTAGGCAAAATATCATGGGAAAATTATCAACACAGCCAAGCAGATTTTAAAGCCGTTTATCCTAAAAAGAACAAAAGACACGGTAAATTTTTTATGTATCAGCTACTGTGAATTCTCACAAACGATTTCCTATTTCATTTTAAAATTTAGTTTTTTAGATTTTAAATTTTAGGAAAAAGAAAAACATTAAAAGATTTTTCTTTAACACCGAGAGTCAACATTTGAAAATAAGTCCATTTCTTTGTAACTTGAAATTAGGAAATTAATAATATCATCAGAACCTGTGGTTCTTTCGGAGAAGCATGTTCTTTTCGAGTTTATACTTTTTATGCTTGATATCAGGTTTTAAATGAGGTTTTTTAACCTTCTGCTTTGTTTAATGCGAACATCTTTGGATGTGGTCTCCTCACATCAAATTTTCTTGAAATAAATTTTAACTACCTGACTATTAACTAGGCCATTCATTACGTGAAAACCAAATATTTCGAAGGTTTGTCCCAAGTGTCGAATTGTTGATTTGAGCACTAAGAAGTAAAAGCGCCATAGAAAGTTTGCTTTACTCAATTCTTTGTTGCATAGATGTAGTTGTCCTTGTCGAAATATCAGCTTTTGATCCTGGAGCATTCACAAGAGTGCAAACAGGATAAAGGTTTACTACGAAACTTATACGTAAATACGACTTTATTTTACTTTTGTAAGTACGAAAATTATGCCTCTAACTAAGCGTTTCCTATATAGTTTACTTTACGCGTAGTTGTACGCATCCAGCATGCAGTTAACCTAAGGTCAGTTAAAGTGTTACGCAAACTATATGTGGCATATTGTGAGCTTTTCATGAACAAATTGCGTAGGTATTGAGAAGCGAGTTCGTTTAAGCTCTTAAAGACCATTGTTTTGGATTCAGTTTCGATTAGTTCTTTTATAGTCTTCAACCCAAGTTTTCTAATAAGTGGTTGGCTGGGTGCGTCGAAACAGCTGTTTGTAACAAGCCTAGCAGCCCTGTTTTGTAGCTTTTGCAAACGATCAAATAGATTTTAAAATCTACCTTTTAGGTACTGAAAGATCTTCCAAAGAAAATTGAAAAGCTGCTCTACTGTGAAATGACCGATCATCAGAAATCCATGTACAAGTCATTGATGGCAAAATGTAAAAAGTTAGCAGGTATACAGAGGGCTCCTCTTGCTTCTGCATTTTTTAATTAATGCTATCTATATTGTAGCAGCTGCTTGTCGTTAGTTGCATTATGAAATCCGGTAAACCGAATCTCGCATTTCAATATTGTTATTCCGAGATAAACGGGTAGTGTGTCCGAATGGCTTGTCTATACAGCATCTGGTTTAAGATTGGCAGAGTTGTCACTAATTTTTGAAGTTTAAGGCTCACATTTATAAGTTCACATACACAAGTTCACATTTATAAGTTTACTAAAGTTGGTGTAGTCTCCCTTGTCATGCCATACCAGACATATTTATCATGCAATGAATGAATATTATGTTCAGAAGATTTATTTCACATGTGAAATGCGGAAAGTTAAGAACAGATCTTGAATAATGATGGACGAAACTATGAATTTGATTTCAAGTTGATTTGGCTTGCTGAAAAAAAAATATGTATTAAAAAACAGGAGAGTTGTCTCGTGTGAAAGGAGCAGTTGTGTTATTCTTATCTAATGATCAGCTTTAAGTTTCAAGAAGTTATTTTCATAAATCAAAGATTTTGGCGACGTGTCATATGAATTTCTAAGTATTTTAGACTAAAGATCAGTTCTGATAACAACTTTGAGACACAGTTCCTATAGAAATCGTCCTGTGTACGTGGATCTTTAATAGTAGACATCAAGTTCATTGTGTTTTCTATTCGTGCAGCTGACGACTATTCCACGGCGGTTGCTGTCTTCATGCAACTAAGAAAGGTTGCGGACCATCCATTACTGGAACGAAGCCTTTATAATGACGAAAACCTTAGAAAGATGGCCTCGGATTACATCAAAGTAAATCATTTTGATCACTCCTTTAAACTATTTCATTAAACAAATTTATTGAAAATATCGGGACTCGTGTTCCTTATGACTTTGATGCCTTTAGAATTTCCTTTTTAGTACGGCCTAAAGGAATGCAAGTTTCTATGTTGTTTAGAATGAGCAGGAAGTATACAAAACAAATAAAAATCTGCTCTCTGTTCACGTGGCATCTGATGTCTGATGATATGAGAGATCCCGTATTGAGCCAATACGGTATCTTGCCAATGTTTAAGTTTTTTGTATTCACCTTAAGCTTTATTTTTCCACCAATTGGGCCTTCTACAAATCAATTTGATTAGTTATATAAATAGCTAAACGATAAATAGGTTGAAATTGGAAACCTGGCTCTTGAAAATGCTATTTTGATGGTGATTCTTCTAGTAACGGAAAGCTGTCTGGTATGTGGCGTGCCTGGTGTTTCGTGACCAGAGCTTCATGGAATAGGCCCGGACTCCGGTACTAAGGCCCGTTCCTTGTGGGATATTTCTAGAGTACACATTTACTGAAAATCAGTGAATAGACAAATGGGTTTTGTAATGGTTTTTGACAGGATGCATTTTTGTGGTTGGTAAAACGATTTAATCAGTTGTTGTATTGACCATTTTGACTCATTGTAGTTTTTCTCGATTATTTTTACATAATTTTGCTCATAACGACTCTGTTTGATCTATTAGCAATATGAAAATCGAGAATCGTGTTTCGAATATGTATTAGAGGACATGGAAGTTATGTCAGACTTTGAGCTGCACATTTTATGCCGTGAAAAATACTACCTCAACAAGCATTGTCTACCAACCGAGGCAATTCTGAACTCAGGGAAATTCAAGCAGCTAGATGAACTACTTCCGCAAATGAAATCAAAGGTTTGTGTTTGGGACTCACGTTTCTTTCAGATTTTACTTTTCTTTTCAATCTTTTTTTTGGTTTTTTGTCGGTTCTGTTTTAAACTTTCTGACTGAAAATGCACCGTATCTAAATAGGACAAATATACGATGTTACAGGAAATTGTTAAATGAATAATAAAGGATCGTTTCAGTCAACCTCAACAGTCATGTGCTCGCGTTGTTGATTGGCCTATTTCGATCCACAACTGATTGGCCACAACTTTGTATATGTATTTCCTAGCGTAGAGTTTTCAATCTATGTTCTGACGTTTTATACTCTGAAGAGTGTCAGACAAAAAGCTTTAGTATACACAAATGTTTGCTTTTTGCAATGCCATTTTTTAGTTTTGTACCACCAAAAGATTGAAAGCTAAAAGATTTGCTGATGATGTTAGCCAGAATAGCTATTTTGTGACAGCTGTTGCTCTTTTTTGTGTCATCGTAATATACTTCAATCGACACACAGATGTCTTTTATTTTGCTTGAAGGAAGAAAACGCAGGTTAGGCTGTCCGCCAGACTCTATGAAACTTGAAATGAGTAGTAATACGAAGCTTGCTTTTTGGCTTTTTTGTTTTCTATGTTCATTTATAAACAAAGATGGTTTATACTGCAATGTTGAATGTAATCTTGCAAGAAACTTAGTACCATCCTTACCGTTTTTCAATTATTGAGAACATCACAATATAAGAGTATATTATATTTTGAAACTGTGTAAATGTTTCCTCAGTTACTGTTCTGTTTGAGTGACTAGAATGCCAAGTGAGAGATTCTAGGCTCTGAAACCATCCGGCAAGATAACGTCATATGCATTCGTCAGTCGCTCATCAATCTTGACATTTAGCAAGCTGTCTAGGTGATATTAATTATATGTCATAGTGCATCATCTAGACCAAGAGCCCACCTCTCATGGCACCTTTCTCTTTATGTTTTATTTTATATAATTCAAGACTAACTTTAATTTGAGACTCCCTTAAGAGTCACGAATGTTCCTACCACAGAATACATTATTCAGTGTGAAACTGACGTCATCGATTTTAACTGCGCATGCGACAGTACCACAGATAAGACTGTGCTTTGCTACTCCTTCTTGTGCATGCAACTCTCTAAGATTACGTCATAGTTTACTGTTTATGTGCAGATGTTGCAAAATTTTGAAACCTTCAGACAAACACTGGCTAGTGCATTGGTAGATTCTAAATAGATTGAGAGGCATTTAGAGTTTTCTCAATAACTCCACCAATTAACCATTCAGATTAACTAATATGATACAAGCATGCGAATATGCAAAACCAATCCCACTAAGTTTAAAGACTACCAGTTTGATTGTTTCCCCATTGTCAGTCGACAATGAAATAAAAGATCAACTTTTAAATATCACAACTTTACTTGAATGTCGACTTGCAAGTTTTATTTTTAGCAGGTTATTGTGCTGTTCTTAACACATTACTGCATTATTTTCTTTGGTCTTCAAAAGCAGCTCGAAGAAAGGTTTGCTAGCCTTCTTCAAGAGATTTCCATTGCCTAAACTTGGCTACATCTGTTCGAAAACATAGCTAGATATGGACACCTCCAGTAACATCGCCAACCAAGAGTTATGATTAGTCCTACTAAACAGGCTGTTACTCAAATAGACTTTTGATTGCCTGCCGAACGCAAGACATTCGAAAACAGTATACCATTGGATTCAAAGTACTGTTGAGAAGTAGCAATAATCTGGTCCATAGAGCGACAACGGCTTCGTTCACTTTTTGCGTGCAAATGTCTAGGGGTTCCTTTCTTTTGTAAGCTGCGAACAAAGCGGGGGCGTTGCATGCCACAAACATTAACAGCAGAATCACGATTGTGTACATCTTGCTTTTGTTTTCTGTTGCAGTGGTCGCTGGGTTCTGGGCTTCTCCTTCAATCTCTCCCAAACTGAAGACCATTCGTTGCTGTTTACGGATCACAATGTAAATGCCTGTATAAAAAATTATCATTAGAATGAACCCGGCAAGACCGCCTATCTTGATAAATGAGTAGTATCCCTGGGGTTGTGTGAAAAATATGATCACCAACAGGCCATTCGATGCTGCCAACATGTACGCGTAAACTTTACAAGTCACAAGTTTTTGGTAAATAAACGGAAAGCAAATTGCTAAAAAACGATCAGCTGTTATCACGAACACGTGTAGAAGCGATGTGCCAACAGACAGAACCATCGAGTAAAGAAAGACTGTATTGATAGTTGTCAAATGTGCTAAATCGTTTACAATGCTCACTAACAACGTCAAGTATATAGGCTTCGAAACAAAGCCTACAAGAAGATCACTGATTCCCAAGGAGCCTAGGAGTAAATTCGCAGGCGAATGTAGAGGTCTGTGTTTGGCAAATGCGACTATCACTATTGTGTTGGCACTGATGGTTATTATCGTTGATACCGCGCAGATACCGATTATCACCAGTGTTGATAACCGAGCGTATTGGGTTGTTTGTATAGGACAAATTCCGATGGATTGGTTCATCTTGTTCTTTAAAGCTCAGCAATCTGTGACTAGTAGCTATTGTTATGTTTGACAACCAGTCTTCTCTTCTTACTATTCTTTGTCACAATCTGACCGCTTTATCGTCTTGCCGACTATTCTGGGACTATTATAATGCTTCAGGATAGCTTTCAAGTTAATATTGTTTGTCTTTTTGGGCCCTGCAGCTTGCTTTGCCAATGATAAACTCCTCTTACTAGTTCTCACAGGCTCTAAGTTATCAACACGGTTGATTAAGAATTCAAACTTGTGAAATTACGCAGGCCAATTCGCAGGTGTCTTTGACAAAAACAACAGATGACCCTCTGCTGTTACATGATTTTAAATTTTCGCACGAAGTAAGGTCGAAATTTTCCCCGATGGTTGGTTGACTTTTAATATCCGATAAACTTTTGATATTCACAACTTATAGTTCAAATGTCAAAAGATCGTTTTAATCTCTATGACCATTGACAAGATCTTTCTCATGAAATGATCAGAATATCTGTTTCTTTATTGCAGGATAGTCGTGTATTGATATTCAGCCAGTTTACCATGCTGCTTGACATTCTGGAGACGTATTTGAAACATCAGAATCACAGATACTTACGTCTTGATGGGCAAACACCGGTATCGTCAAGGTGGGCCCTTTTTCGTGTTTATTAAACTGCAACTCTTGTAAAGGCAATTTCAAGCAACCCTAAGTTCAGGGATAATTTGCAACATGTAGAGAACAAGGAACACTGCAACGCGCCGAGAGCAAATAGCAATGAACACAAGCTAATAAAAAGTAGCTAGTATTTCGTCCCGGCTTTCCAGGCTTCATCTTTTCGCCGCCAGCACTCCATTGGAGTCCGTCGAGCAGCCTGCTACCGTGGCCTTGCCTTTATTTACATAATAGACAAACTCTGGCTCCAGAATCCTGGCTCATATCACCATATCGTTTGTAGTAGTGCTGAATAAGTGGTGCAATTCAACCTTTTCAGAAGCACGTCATCTAGCTAGAATTTAACCTCCATTTTCTCCATTAGTATCTGTCAGTTGAAGGCATAAAACAGTTCTGTATAAGATGTGCAAGCTAATGCGCACTTTGGAAAAGGCTATAATTTGAAGGTTACGGCTGTTTCCTTCTAATTAAACCCCTATCAACATGAAATATTTCTTTGGTATAAATGATTTGTAAGATTATATGTGAATGGAGATGTTTACTTCTCAAAACTTCATGTTATGAGAAAAATTATCCACAAAGTTGTCTCAAAAATGTTCATATAGATCTTTCTTGATGGTAAATATTTTAAGTGCAAGATGAATTGTTATTTCATTGTTGCTTAATTGTTCCCACTCTCTGAAAACAGGCAGTCTTTAATCGATGAATACAACAGTAACAGAGAAATATTTGTTTTTCTCCTCTCAACTCGTGCTGGTAAGTTCTAAATTGTCAGCAATTTAATTTTAACACTATGTGCCACAATAAATATCTCATATTTATGGAATGCATTTTACAAGCAATTTTTGTTTTTACATGACAACTGTGCACGGGCGATGAAAGTAGTCACTACATCTTCTGTTAGTTATTAAAACTGGTAATGTTACGGGGATAGCATCAAAGCATTTCCACGCAATGTTCATGTAGTACTGGCCAGATTTTGTCTTTTGATAAATTTGGAATTCACAGTTTTGGACAAAAAGTCTGCTGAATCTTGACTATTCTTCAACTTCTCAAAGAATGCTGCCCCCATCTAACACAGTTTTATTAAGAACGACAGGCTTGTTTTTTCTCCATGTTACTTTTGAAATTCGGTTGTTTTTGTCTTTTATCCGATTGTCTATGTTAATTGCAAAAATTATTGTATCTATAGTGCGTGTGCTTATTTAAGTATGGAATTTTCAAGACAAAAACAGACCGGGAAAACTCAACAAAAATAAGTAACAGAGAAAATAATTATGCAACTTTAAAGATAAAGATATTGTATACGGAATTTACGTAGCATTTTTGCAAACTGTTTCTTCGCTTTTTTCTAGGTGGACTGGGTATAAATCTGACGTCAGCAGATACAGTCATAATGCATGACATCGACTTCAATCCGGCAATAGACAAACAAGCTGAAGACAGGTGTCATAGAGTTGGACAGACAAGGTAGGCCGGTTGTGATTAGGGTTTGACAGAGTTCTGAAACCTTTATGGTTCCATGGCTGTGAACCGTAGGAAGGTTGTTCAACGATGCTGTAGTTTTGAAGAAGGCAAATGTATAACTTGACAGAGTATATACAATAAGAGGAATTTACTTTAGTACTTAGGCTTTTTTTTGCCCGACAAAGTAAAAAGACTAAATCGTAAATGATTCGACTAAAAGGAAAATTTTGAGGAATGCGAATGGGGTAAAATTTTATCCGTAGGTCATTCTCTAAACTCTTAAGTGTAAGAATATTTGAAAAGTTCCTATTTGAAAGGATAGAATGGGTAAAAGGCACAAAAGTTAAATTGAAAGTATGAAGATATCAATTGTGGTATCTATTTTACTCTTATCTAGAAAGTCTATGATTGACAGGTTGTGAGATCATTCAAAGTCTATGATTGACAGGTTGTGAGATCATTCAAAGTCTATGATTGACAGGTTGTGAGATCATTCAAAGTCAATGATTGACAGGTTTTGAGGTTGTGAGATAAGTATCCAAAAAAGTTCAGTTCTTCTGAAATGTGGTTTTCTGGCTTTAGGGTCCACAAGATGCTTTATAATTTGGAGGGGGTTTTGTAAGTTCTAGTCTTCCAAAATTGTCCAGAAATATCGTCCTTTTATGCGTCCCAATTCAACCGGGTCCTGATGATGCTAACATCCTTTCTTCGCCATCTTCTACCACCTCTTTCATTTTTTGAACATCTACTCATATATCTTTTTTTTAGCTGTACCCGCTTCCCTTTTCTCTTTCTTTCCTCATTATCTTCTTTTGCCTCTTCTATCACCTCTTACTTTTCTCTCTAATCGTGAGTGCCTGCATCTTCTTCTCTGAATCTCCAGATAGTGCATGTTATTTTTTAATCTTTTTTACAGATTTTCTTGATAATGATAGAATAAGCAAAATAATCAAATGACTCTTAAGATATATGCTCATGTTTTGTAATACTTGAAAAACAAGATTTATCCGAATATAGATTTAATGATCAGCTTCTTGCATTGTAGTTTTCACCCTTTTATCATTTTTAATGCAGAGATGTCACCATATACAAGTTGATTTCAAAAGACACAATTGAAGAGGCAATGCTTGAATGTGCTAACAGAAAATTGAAACTGGGAAAGGTCGCTGAGAATCTGGAAGTTGGTAAGCCGTTCTTTCTGTGCTAACGTATATTTATTACAAATGTTTTTTGCTTTTGCTCTCATAACAAGTCTTTTTAGAGTTGGCTGTGAGGAGGAAAGTCACACAAGGCTAATTGAATTGCAACTGGTTAGATTTGATATGCATTGACATCCTTCAACTATCCATTGTTATCCTCCTACCGCTAGGCTTTTTGTACAAATCCTTACCTATTTAGGCCCAGATTTGCTATCCAAAAGTATCTTGCCAAAGATCAAGATTTTTTGATGAGAAGAACAGGCTACAGATTGGCCTTGTCCTATCATAACACAAAACTGTGCATTATTAAGTGTAAAGCAACCTCAACGGGTAATTTTTGCAAGAGTGGTGTAGACTGTATCACAAATTGTAAACAAGGCCAAGTCCTGTGATCGAGGCATCGAGGACAGTGATGGGAGTTCTTCAAGTCTGGATTACGATAAACAGATTTTATTTTCGCTGATTAATTCCATCCTCATTGTTAGTATGAACACAGAAACAGAGGATGGAATAAAAATATATATTTTGTGGGGAGACTTTTGACTAGAATAGAGCAAATTTTTCATAATTTACGCTAGCAAGGAAAGGAATTTTACTTTCGAATCAACTGTTTCAACAACAGTCGAGTGAGATGAGGCACCCCAACATGCCAACAATTATTGTCTCTACCGGGATATCCACATTGAAGCCGCAAAACTATAAGATGTATTTTTGTTATCTATATTTCAATTGCTTCAAACCCATACTTCCCATTCTTCAATATAAACAGACCCAATGTTTGTATGTTGAAGAATCATACAGCTGTAACTGCCAACACTATAAAATTTATACGATTTTGTCAATAGAATTATACGTATTTAAAAAGTAATGAACATAGATAAAATTACAGAGGTTTGATAGGAAAACTACATGTTCTTAAGTGACATGATCAATACATTCAGCTGATTTTGCACATTTAGAGATATTTCATAATGTTTTTCGGGTTATGAGATCCAAATTCATTTATTCTAGAAATAGATATTTTATGACGTCACCACTTAAGAACTTTATGGAATTCGCTCTTTGATAAGTCTGAAGCACAGACTGAATTCAATATTCAAGTTTATAACACGAACACTTCGTTTGTTTGAATGTTTCATTATGAAACTTCTCGGCATCCCATGCAGTTCTTATTTTTGAATTGGTCCCTGGGTCTTAAGTTTTTACTGTATTTGTGCACGAACTGTTTTACGTGGTATTACGAGCTCTCTGTCTTTCTCAATCTGGCCATCAAGCGATTTGATCAGTGTATTCCTTCAAGCATTTGGTGTGATGGTGAAATCGGATCTCAGCTTCTCACAATGTGGCATTACTAGCCCGATTTAGATTAAGGTGGTTCTTTTCTTGGGGCCAAGTAGATCCATTTAGTCTTTCGCTAATGGCAGAAAAAATGTGATATTTCTTTTGTTGTCTTTGATAGCGATCCTTATCCTTCCGTTTAAGAGATTTTAGTGTGGATTTTCTTAGCTTAGTTGGCTATCACTGTTTCCTGCAGTAGTTCAAAAGTTAGGCCCACTATGGATTTCTGCGTGTATCCCTGTGTGCGAGAAAATAGGTCACTGCTGGAGAAATTGCCAAAGCTGGAGTCCCCATCAATTTGAACCAATCAAATTGCGAGAAATATAAAATTTCTGTCTATACTCTCTGTCTTGATTTTGAATCTTCTCTTTCTGATGCTCCAAAGCAAAAATGCTAGCTAGTGTAGTATGGGAAATATTTGAGAGAAGTTCATTTAATAAGCCCTAAAACTTGATTCTACTGTGGTAGTGAACTTTATGAAAATCCTGTGAGAATTATTTCGCCGGTTATAAACGCTAATTGAAGTCGTTCCTTTGTTTAATGTGGTTTGTTTAGATAAAAGATTTGTGGTTTTTTAATATCACACATTATTAGCGTTGACTGTAGAAGTATATGATGTAAGACCATTTTTCCTCGAAGGCAACTGCTGAGCTTCTTTTATTTGCTGTGTGAAGAAACCTCTACCTGGTTCTTCGTAGAATTGATAGCGAGAAAGCAAAAATTGACAGAAGAATGCAGCCTTGTGAAGAAGGAAGCAAGATTTGATTTTATCGATTTATGCGTTTATGAAATCGCTAACTTCTGTCAAAAATCCCCACTTTCATCGTTTGCTAGATGCCAGCTGTTGCCGAGATAGGAAATACAGGTCCGCCTTCAAAAGTAAAAACTTATTAATGGTTATTTTGGGTTTGGGAATTTCATGGTCATTATAATCACTATCTTTGGGAAGCTTTTAACTAGCATAGTTATCATGAAAGTTTTAAGAGCTATGACATTTGAGTTGCTTTCGGTAAATCAAAACTGTTTTCCCTATATTTATTTAATTGCTTTGCTGGTTAAAAGTGTCCTTACCGATGTGAATAAACTGATATACAATGCTTTGTATTGCTTCAATGTAGTCCTGGTGATGCGAAGCAAGGTCTTGGGTTTTACTGGCACACGAATTTTCGATTAACACCCATTTTTATTCATATTGCTTTTAATTATACCATTTGTTTCGTCTTCAGAAGCATTCCAAAGTTGTAGGGATAAAGATGAGCACTTTGTCATTGAGAAAGAGCTTATTTGAAAAATCTCGCGAAGAATTAACTTCCGAGAAACAGAATTTTGCCAAAAGTGGAGGGGGCATGTGCCTCCAATGTTCCCTAGTTGAGATGCTTCTGCTTGCAATTTTTTTAATCTGCTACTTCATAATCTAATTGCAGCTCTTACAATGGCAAATGAGTTGCTCCATGCTTTTCTTCAACTAACATGTTACAATTTTTCATAGATGATTCAACCTCTGCAGATGTCATCAAGTACTTAATGGCAAATATTTCGTGCTGAAAACCTGAAGTTATAATCGATTACAATTGTACCGACTTGCAATTTTCAAGAGGTTTGTCGGCAATGCTATTTCAAATTTTGTTTCAAGCAAACAAGGAGTTTGCTTTTGACATGTCTCTCATTCCGAAGTTATTGCAGTGTACATGTGAAAGCCGTTTTCAAGAATTCATGATTTCTCTCACTACTTGAATACCCTATTAACTTTCATGAAAATATGCCTTCTAAGCAATTTCTTACAAAGTTTTGTTTATCGCAGAAGTTTTTGTTGACTTTTGTTGTTTTTAATTGTAGTTTTTAAAGTCGAACTTCAATCGCTGTGTAAATTTCTATGCGCTATCCCCCCCCCCCATCCCCCCCCCCTCATAAATGTATCTTCCTTAAAGATTTGCAAATTATAATACTGCTATTTTAAAGTGAATTTTCAGGTGTATTTAAAAAAGTTACCAAATGTAATGGCTAATGTTATTGCTATAAACCAAAAAAATTACGTAAGAGTTTTATTTAATGTTTCGTTAGATTTTAAAGACTCAAAAACAATTTTCTATGTATTCAAATGCTTATAGTATCTTAGAGGGTCAAAAAAATAAAGCCTAAAAGCCGAGTTATGCAACGAAACAATATTCAACAAGAATTATAATATGCCTTGATTAAGTCTTGTTAGTATTCCAATGAAGAATTTTCTCAAGAGTAATCCTTTCACGTCGTCATCTTTTTATTTGAATATTCATGTTCAAGTGAATTAATTCAAACTTGTTTGATTTTATTCCTGGCTTAGAGAATATTCAGGCAATAGAAATGTGGGTTCAAGGATTTGCAAAGTACGAGTGTGCTCTTTTCCTGGTGTGTAAACACGGGAATTAATATGAATACCAGCGAATATTCTTCAGATCTTTTAAGAATATTTTTACAGGAAAGAATTACAGAAAGAGTAGCCCTAAGTGGCCAAAGTAGCTTCAGTTCGTCCCAGTTGTTGTTTTAAGGTCTTTGTCACCTCGAAGAAGGATTAACTGTTGCACACATTGCTGTTGTTTTCTCTGTTTAACAACATGAATGTAGTTTCTTCAACATATTATTCTTTAATTATTTTTGCATGTTAAAACTGAAATGATATTCCAAAGACTATAAATACTACTTTATTGACTAGAATATTAAAAGAAGTGGAAACGATTGCTCTTTCAAAAATTCTTCATCGAACACAAGATTAAAGCAAAGAATATTATCATTTATGTTGAATATGCTTTCGTGTAACCTGGCTTTAAGGCCTGCTGCACCTTGAAGAGAATTTTCCGGGCATTAGTAATTCTCATTTGATCTATTGCCGAAAATTTACATAATTGCCATCGTTATGTAATTTTTCTCTTTGGTTGCCCACTAAACACTACGTTTATGATAAGGCTAACTCAACCTACAATGATTGGAAGAAAATAAGAAAAAAACTAACTGGAATCGTATTTTACCATTACGTTGCAGAAAGAGCTGAGAGACGCCATTTTCAATCAGCACAGCAATCTAATCGCATATATAAACTGTTCTCAGTATAGTTCTATTCACTACACCATTATCTCTTTGAAAACAAGTTTAAGCTATACCAAAAATTCGGTATAAAAATTTTGTTCAAAGGAAAGTCCAATTTAGTTGAAATCCGAGATTCAACTTTTCTTCACCCGCAAACGTAGACTCTAGCGATGCTACCTCGAGAAAGCCAGTGAAATATCTTTACAAGAAATTTTTAACGACCTCAAAACTCGATATTAACCCCACCAAACCCCCCCCCCCCCCCACGACCTGTTGGAGGCGAGCTCAAGACCTCAAATGCATTTGATGGTCCCGTGGCTTGACTTACGAGATATCAGCTTTATTGGTCCCATGGCTTGGCTTGACTTGCGTCTGTTTCAACAGCTTTCCTATTTCCTATAGGATATACTCTCTGAATGTCGGTCCTGTCTACGCTATTTCTTGATGTCCTTAGATAGCTTAATTAAACACTCAGTCATCGAATGTGGCAGTATTATTCTAGAACCACATAAGAGAGTATTGCTTGTCAAGTCTATCGACTTTTACCCTCGGATTGGCTGAAAAGGCTTCATGCCAGTGACATGCAAATAACTCATTGTTACTTTAAGTTTCATGCTAGTGCCAGTGCTCAGGTGAACTGAAAGTATTGTTCTCATGAAAAAGACACGAGACAGGTAGACTTGGAGGATTGTCTTTTTGCGTTGCATCGGTATTAGGGCAATTACAATCTAATATAATTGCTTCTAGCATTGCAGAGTTTACTTTAAGTTCACTATTCTGTCGTTAAACGATGTAGAATCCTCTTTCATTCCTTGTCTAATATTTCATCGTCACTTGATCTGTTCCCTAAAATGTTTTATACGACTATGTTTGACAATAAATATATCTCGTGGCCTTTTAATTGAATTATCTTGGTTACTCTCCCCAATGTAAGGCAAGCCTTACCCATCTAGTCAAGAGTTATTAGGATAAATTAGTGAGAGCGTTTTCCTGTTGTATGTTATAAACATTTTTTTAATTGAATGTTATATATTAGGAAAAAATTTGAACATTCGTCTGGAAAAAATATTAATCTTATTGGGTAAAACGGTAAAGCAATATTTACAATTATTTGAATTTGCATTAATAAACTACTTTAATGTTTTTATGCTTCTATTAAATATCAAAATTTTGTTTTCTGAGTCTAGTTCTTCATGTTTGTTATGCCAACGCGAAACCTTCTTTACTCAAAATTATAGAGGCAAACCATTATTACTTTTATTCATTCATTCATTCATTCATTCATTCATTCATTCATTCATTCATTCATTCATTCATTCATTCATTCATTCATTCATTCATCCAGTCATTCATTCATTCATTCATTCATTCATTCATTCATTCATTCATTCATTCATTCATTCATTCATTCATTTATTTATTTATTTATTTATTTGTTTATTGATTTTTTTATTATTTGAGTTCAAATACACTACCTCCGATTAGAGTAGTAATAAGGGAAAAAGCCCACAGTCACTAACAGAAAAAAATTGTTAACTCAGCAAGAATCTTAATGATATATAAGTGTAGCATGTCTTTCAGTTAACACTTCTTAACATTTTTATTTACAATGTAACCTTAAGCGAATTGAAATATATAAAATTTAGATTGATTAAAATCTCAAGAATAAAAAGCTGCAGTCCTTAAGAATTTTATCATTGCTTTCCTTGCAGAGAGTTGTTTTTTTAACGACCCAATGTCGGTAGCTCACGAATTTCAGCAAATATATCAATCCAAAACTTGTATCTGAGTAATGAAAGCCTTATTTGCAAATTCAATACTTTATCTAGGGATCTGGAGTTCTTTGAAGTGTCTCTTATTGTAAGTCGAGTGAGAATATCTCGGTTGGGGTTTGTCCTTTAGGCTTTTAGGGCATTTTTTTCATAATCTGATAGGTCATGACCTTCCTATCCTAACGGAAAATATTTTCTTCTTTTAACCAGGAATCGACCAGCTATTTCTTATTCTTGAATTTCATATTATCGAATACGCCCAATATCGAAGATTTTTGAGGGTATCACCCCGAGAGATTTTCCTTATCAACTCTTCATTTAGTTTCAGGTTTAAATTTTTGTTTTAAGCTGATGCCCTGTGATCATCAATTCAGTTTTTTTCGGATTGGGGATGAGTTTATTCATCCTCGTCCATACAGAGAGATTGGAAATTTCTTGATCTTCATCCTTAACTATTTTCACTACATCACCATGTTGGCAGGGATGAAAACAAGTTGCTAATCTTGGAGGGGCTTTGAAAATTGAAAATTGAAAAAGAAGGTTGAAAATTCCAACTTTAAGTGAGAAATTTTTGATGCAACCAGTAAATCTACTGTACCTACCAAATTGATATTTGTAAATAGCCCGAACACCACAGTCATATTTTCTTTATAATTACCAAAACTTTACTCAATAATTAGCCTAAAGCATAAAAGCCTAAATCTCTAAATTTTGATTAACATGAAACAAACATTTAAACTTTGCTGTAAGAAATAAAGCAACATTCAAGCAAAACCAGTCTTAGATATACGTAATGATTAGTAGTATTCTTTCAGATCACTCGATCAATTTTATCTAAATTGATCAATTGACCAATTGATGCAGATCAATTTTATCTAAAATACATTTTTTCACGATAAAGAAGCACCAAGAATTCGAGCCTTTTATTTTTGTTCTTGATCGAAGAAAACTACTAACAATTTTCAGAGGACCAAACGCCTTTTCGTTTTTTACAATTGAAATGATGATTTGAGAGCATATGCCTGATTCGAAAGATATAACACTCTTCTTTGATCAAATACTTCAACTGCAGCTTTTGCAATATGTTTTTGCTTCACAGCAGTTTTGTCATAGGAATTTATGATAAGGAGTCAAGGACGTTAACAAATAACAGGGGGATTTTAGCATAAACTCGTCTTTTATAAGAAACATTAAGAATTTTTAGTACTGAAAGATTCTTAATTTTTTATTGAATTAACTACTCGTAGTTTCTTAAAAAATTCCCACTCTAATATTTTCTGATCAATACGGATATTATTATTCCAAACTGTAAAGTTTCAAGTTTCTTATCTGGAAATTCACCTGGCCTGTTCATAATTTGATTCAACTACCGTCAGAAAGAAAGCAGACGGGGCAATTGTGCAATTTGGATCCAGTGAAGACGGGATTCACAATAGAAAACGATTAGTAGATGGATCAGCTTCAGCTTGTGAATTTTAATGTTTAGAATTTTTACATTTAAAATAAAAAAACTTCTTAAAATTCAATATTCAAGAGTTTGGTCTTAAGAAAAAATTCTAAGTCAACCGTTAAGTTTTCCAACTGTAACTGGATTTCCCAAACTTTGGGGGGGGGCGTTACGTCCCCCACGCCCCCCTTTTATTAACGTGCCTGCATGTTGGTACGGTCAGCATTAGACTTACTCCATGAGCCTCTGTTTCGCTACGTTCGCATCTGTCGTAGCGTCAGTTAAGTGAGGCAGTAGCGAAACAGAGGCTCATGGAGTGAGTCTAGGTCAACATAAGCGGGGAGACTTTAAGACCCTTGTCTAAGTCGTTCTAGTAAGTGATGAAAAGAAGAGGGCCTAGACAAGAACCTTGGGAACACCACAGGCTACATCTCTGGCTTTTGAATGCTTTCCGTTCAGTGAGCAGAACTGTTTTCTTTTAGATTCAGTTCCAAATAATATTTCTCAACATATAAAAATTCATGAAAATACCAGTTATCTTTGGAAAATTATATATTTCTCAGGTGAATGCCTGTTGAAAGCATCATATCACCATCAATTGCAGTAGGCTCAAGCCATGAGCCGCTGTGGCTTCTCTCATCGTGGCTGTTTAATTACAAGACGCCTAATCTTAGAAAGACAGTCTGTAAGATGTTATGTTTTCTGCTTTTGCTTTGCAGGGATTTACTGAATATTACATAAGAATCTGCTCTCTATTTCAGATAATTGCGCATTTATAGAAACTGTTTGCCGGTCTGTTGTATAGCGATCGGTGATGTTTAGACAAGATAGCTTTTTTGCGAAACCGAGTTTCACGCTTTAGGCGATCATCAGAAGGCACAGTCGTATGTCAATAACATTGCTGAATAGCTTGCAGCTGCAGATGTTGCTGGGCATAGATGCAATTCTTCGCACTGTTGCACTGACTTTTTCTGTTAATTTTCTTGCAAACACAAGTAGCGGAGATGGTTCTTCTTTGCATGGTTGTCACCGTAATTGTAGGAATTACGAAAATAGAGTCAGTTCTTAGATCATTCTCTATGATGAAGACTTTTTGAATGGCAACCATGTCGATTAAAATTATTTTTAAATTTGGGAATCTCTGGGATATTTAGTGTAGGGGTGCTCAGGGAACTTTTTGGGCTTAGAACTTGAGTGAGAATACTTCTTAAGGCAAGATAGTTCCGGAATGTTCTTTTCGGTCCCAAATACACGAGATTATGAAAAGATCGATTTTTGAATGTTTTCAAACTACGCAATTTTTTCAAACTACTCAAGAGTTATGAAATCAAACTACTAGTTTGTAATTACAATCTAGTATATACCTAAAGGACAACTTTGGATTCACGATCAACTCATATCAAACAAAGTATTGACGCCTAATGAATCTGCTTTTTATATCACAAATAAAAACAGCTCAAAATTAACTGCATATAATATGTATGCGTAGCCGGCAGCACTTACATTAATATTAAACTACATATACAGGTAATCTAAATGGCAAGAAAATAAACAACAACTTAACCGGGTGTCTTAGAAGGAACACATCCACATTATTGCTTTTTGAAAACTGTGTTCCATTACAACATCCCTGAAAAATGGTACTGACTATTGGTATGACAATATGGACAAAAAACAGCTAAACTTGGTCATATTTCTGGATTTGAAAAAGGCATTCAATACCATAAATCATACAATACTGATAAAAAGATTAAATGCATTCGGTATGAGGGGAATCTCTGGAGCATGGTCCACATCCTTCTTAAGTAATAGAAAACAATTCTGCTCAGTTAATGGACAATAGTCGGGGCTAGATTGGTAACATGTGGTATACCTCAAGGGTCATGCTTGGGACTACTCCTGTTTATCATCTACCTAAATAACTTTGAAAAGTGCTTAGAATTCTACATTAACATCTAGTAACATTGAAGTTCTACTTACAAATGCCCACAAAGAATTAAGAAACATTTCGGAATGGATGCGGATAAACAAACTAAGCGCAAACAAGAAAAACTGATTATTGGCCATCCACGGAGGAAAAATAAAGTTGAAATCTCAAAACCACTGCACCTTAATGATTCAGAAATGAAGCGAGTCGCGAAGACCAAATCATTAGGGGTTATGGTGGATGAAGGGCTAAACTGGGATGACCAATTCAGCAAAGTGATAGGAAAGATTAATGGCGGTCTAAAGTTGCTAAAAAACTTAAAAATCTTATTTCACAATCTTAGTTTGACCATGTGTACCGTGCACTTGTCGAAATCCATCTGAGATACGCTAATATTATTTGAGGGGGTTGGGGGGGGGGGGGTCTTCCTAAATAGAATTTGAATACACTCCAACGTCTGGAGGACAGAGTACGCTCGATTATTGATAAGGCCAGACTAAAAGACAACTGGTCTAATAACCGGCTGACCGTTGAGCAACTAGGAAAGTTCGATCGATCAGTTATGACATAAAAAATTGTCAGCAGAAAATATCCCGAAAGCCTTTGGGATAAATATCATCACAGGACCCAGCACTCCAACTACAGAACAAGGAATTGCAGGCACCTGCAAATCCCAAGAAATAACCTTGAATTTGTCAAGAAAGGCTTTCACTATTCGGCTCTGAAAGCCTGGAACGATATTCCCATCAATATCAGAGTGCTCCCTACACTTGGTAAATTAAAAAAGCAATTGAAAAGTTATTATACGAGCTGAACACAACATAAAACACGACTCCCTGGAAGAGCAGCTGCTTAAAGATAGATTACTATGCATAACTAAGCTTTAACTGTATATGGATTATATTAATATAGCTATGGAATTCATTTTCTTATTTAGTATTTAGTTGTAAGCTGAAGGGATTTTGTGTATAAAAAGTTGCAAATGAAATGAAAAAGAGTATAAAATGTCAAGACATGGATCGAAAACTCTACGCTAGGAAATATATATACCCATCAGTTGTGGATCGAAGTAGGAGTTCGTTTTCACCTTGGGATTTCATTGGTAACATTGTTAATAGGCAAGCGGCACTGATTGGGTAACCTCAACAGTCATGTGCTCGCGTTTTTTGATTAGCTTATTTCGATCTAAAATGACGATTAAATGAAATTTATTCAGAGTTAATTTCACGAGGGGCTTTTGAGCGTTAACTAAATCGCATGAGATTGTTGTTATTACTATTTCGTTATGTTTTCTTGTGCCACGCTTCCTCGCGTTTTGCTTGTATCTGTTCTACTAGTTTATGGGCAATGCAGGGAGTCTTTCGGCCTCCTGTGAATTTGATTTGTATAACTAGGGTAAGATGTGTGTTTCGTGGCGTTTTCATTCCCTTGGTTAATCTAGGGATATTTAAGGTTTTGGCATAGGGTGGGTCTCATCTTACTTGGTGAAGCCACAACACAACTAGGCTGTTTTATTGTATTTTCCCAGCTTTCCCTGCCTCATTTTGTTTCTTTATGCTAAATGCCTTTTCAGTATTACTTTGCGTGTTGAGTTTCTTTTATGGCATCGTTGAAACGTCTCATACCTTTAGGCATCTTTTATGCTTCTTAGAGTTTTCTGATGCTATTAGCTAGGACTGGTGCATCGGCTGTTAGTGGGGAAAAGAGGCTCTTCCTGCTCATTCTCTCCCAATTATCAATCATATTTGGGGGGTTATTGTGTAACTTCCCTTAGTAATCCCTATATGGTAGGTTGAGCGATTTGCGCCGATGCACCAACAGCCCAACTCGCTCTCGATGATGTGGGAACGTAGCCTCATGACTGACCTTTCTGATGTCTATGGCAGTTTTTCTGAGGGAGCTTTATGGCCTTTATGTTGCATTGGTATTTCATTCCCGAGTAAGTAATTAAACGGGGTATATATATATTTCCTGTGTGAGATATGCCGTCATCTTTTTTTCAGGTACCGAAGAAAAATTTTTGGATTTAATTTTTAACCTAACCCGAGCACTCTTATCTCTACTATACCAAAGCACTCCCCCATCCCCGGGATTAGTTCCTCGTTTTCTGAAACATTCTAAAAAACCGATCATAACAAACTTTCAGCATATTTAAACGTTCATTTTGTGTGGGTAATGGTAAAAACATCCAAATTGGCCTAAATCTAGCTGCGAGGCAAGTTTGTTGTCGTATTCTTGGATTCTGATTGGTTAATAGGGTATGCAAAATTTTGGTCGCTTAGCCAATCAAAGATTTAGAACCTATACTTGTGATGATACACTAACAGTTGCCGCAATTATTATTATTCTTTTTCTCGATCTATTTCAAACACAAGCATAATATTCAAAGGTGAATGGGCCTCAGTCGCCGTGGTACAGACGCTTTTCAATGATGCTTTGACTGATAAAAAAGTGACTCTTTCATTTAATTAAGAGAAAATCAAATCGATCTGATCGATTCATTGTTCACCAAAGAATTTTTGTCCCATTGTGGTTACGTCACATTCGGTCCTTTGTATACTGTTTTCTTCTCGAAATACTGTGTAAGCCATAATTGGTTTAACAAAATTTGATCCAACCATTATCATTAGTATGTAATGATTTTCCAATGATGTTTTTGCTTTTTGTGATGTTCAAATTACCTCTTATAAAAGTAGTGGTTATAACTTCCCGTATTTAATGGTTTGGAGAAAACATCATTTTTACGGATTTGCACTTTGTCATTGGTTAAGTCGCCTTTGTTGTTGGAACCAAATGCTTCCTTTTGCCCAAATTATTACACAACAAATGATCTAGTGTTTAAAAGTTTGCTGAATCAGTTGTCAAAATATGATGCTTTCAAAGGGTCTTTTTTGTGCTAAAAGTTTACGTTTTTGGACCAGACTGATGTAACGGATGTCACCATTTTCTCCATCATTATAGCGTGTTGAATGTTTGTTCTTTTTTAGTTGTTTTTACTCTCACTTTTGTTGCTGTTGTTGTTGCTTTATCACTGTTGTTTGTTGTTGTTGTTTGTTGTTGTTGCTGCTGTCATTGTACTTACTAAAGTTTTATACTTATCATTTCCTTAGTTTGAACTTCTATCTTAGATATACGAAATTTCTTAACATATGCCTAATGACATAGTAAATTACAAATGTAAATTGTTAATCAAAACCAAAGCCTCGGCTTTAGATTTAATTTCTCCGATACATCATAGAATTCGGGTTTGATTTATAAATATTTATTTATCATCTTTATACAACAAGAAGCAAACAAGTACTGTCTTGATATACGACCTTTTAGATGTCTTTAAGTATCAGTGGAACTACATGTGGAACTTTAAAAACTGCAAATCATTCTGAGATAAATGGGATACCTGGACATAAAATTGCCGTTAAGCATTATAGCTCTGTTCGAGCAGTGTTGTGACTTCAGCGGATCCTCCAACTTTGGTCTGTTTATAGCTCTGCAGGTCCTGTTAATTCAACATATTCGTTGTGAGCAAAAGTGCCTAAGCAAGAACCGCAGGGCATTTTACAAATTGAGGGGGCTAAAAAACTTTGGGGGGGGGAGGCTGAACATGCTAAGAACCAAGAACAGGGCGATTTTTGTAAGGTTTTTAAGCTCATGTTCAAAATTATTGGGGGGATGAAGACTCCTTAGCCCCCCTCCCTAACCACAGAGCCCGAGTCTGTATTTTTCTTCTAATTTACGTGCTGATATTAATTAATTCATTTACATTTTTCTACTCAAAACCTAGAAGACTTAACCATGTCAACCATTTTTACGAGTAGATTGAGCATTGAGAAATCTAATAAGTATTTTCTCCTGCTCCTTCAAGTTTGTCCACATCTCAGTTGTCACATTTCTAAATGTTAGCCAATGCAAAGATATGTTCCATATTACATCTCATTTGCTTATAACTTGCTTATAATCATTTTTCATATTTCTCCAGACCGTTTCTCTTTATTATCGTTCAAAGCCGTCAATACGCATTATCCAAATAAACTCCAAACTTATCAGCAGGCCCAGACTAATGAAAGCCTTGAACTGTCTTGAAGATATATTCTGTTTGCCAGGTCATGCAATGGTTTTTTGGCTTATCGTTCCTTCTATCTGCTGCTGACTTATCTCCTAATTCTATGTCTGGGTCATACTCTTGATATACTATAAGGTTTACAGGGAAACGTTTTCAATTAATTGTGAACTTTTGATCAACCGAAGTCTTATCGATTCCAGTTTTGCACATTTGCGAGGGATTTTACTAACCATTTGTTTTTTTGATAACACATTGATTTTTGCTAACCAAAGGCAATTGCTCACGGAAGACCATTGGCGAAACGAGATAAGTCCCAAGCAAGAAACTAATTTTGCTGTACGACTTGCCAATATAGGAAACTGGATATTTGATTTAAGGCTTTCGTTCCAGGTACCACCTAAATAAGTGACTTTGCTAACAATGGCGGCACACGGTAGGAACCGCTGGGTACGTGCCCTTCCCCCAGATTTCATTAGGAACTAGTATTATATTTCGTTTAAATTCCACGAGAAAAAGTTCGAGGAGGGATAATGTTTTGCCAAAGTATTTTTTGTGATGCGATTCTTGCATTTCGAAACTGCTTTTATGTAGCCAAAAGCTGATCACGGGTGTTCCTATGTTGGTAACATTAGCGTCCCCTGTTGGTAAAATGGCGTTTTCATATAGTAAAAATGCTTTTGCTTTGTCCCCCCTCTCCCACAGTCTAGTGGCTGGTGCCACCACTTCTTGGAAAACTTCTTTCAAAGTAAAATGGGTAGCCGGTCAGAAGGATCCACGTCCTCGGTTCCATGACCCTTCAAATAGCGAACTTCTCTAACAACACAATTTCACCCCGTTCTATGGGTTATTACGGCAACTTTATAAAAATATCTTTTAACACTATTACTGTTATCGTTATCTGAACACTAATTAGGTTTTAAAATGTCTTTAGTTAAGTTACAGTTTTTAAATCTAATTAAGTGATAGAATGAGGACCTTAATTTTTAAATAAATCTAAAATTCCCGAGATTATTTGATAGCGTTTATCCAGTGGACCTTTCCCTATAGGCCGATCGTTTCGAAATGGGTTCTGGATGAATTTTGAAGTTGTAGTATTTTGAAGAACGAGCTTATAAACTCTTCAAAACTGTTTATTGCTTTCAGTGCTTGGTTTGACTAGCACATACACGCTTTAAGATAAATTAGATTTGAATTAACCGCATTACTTTGAATAGGCCCCCTGTCAAATAAGCCTTTTCGCTCAAATCTCCTCCTTTGAACAGCAAGTTTGAATAAGTTCCCACTTTCGAACAAGCCTCAAATTTTGAAAAACAGCAAATTGATTAAATTTTCATCCAGCTTTTTTGTCAGAAATCTTGTTGTCTTGCAAATATTTTCTAGAAGTGCAAGTAGTTTTTTCGTTTGTGAGTCAGTTTGTATTTGCTCGTCCAGATTTGTTTGTTAGGAATAATTTTGATATCAGTCACGTACCAGATATGGGCCACCGTACATTCAAAGACGAAGAAATTTGGAGTAAAGCCCTGGTATTGCGATTATCAATGCAAAACCCCCAGGGCTTGGGTTTAACTCTTGTTTCGAATAAGTACAGTTGATAATGTTATTGATTTTGTCATTAAATGATTGATTGAGAAGTTGGTTTTGTCGAAGGCTAGTATTAGAGAATCGCCATTCCTATCTCTATGCTCGAACCACACCTGGATACAAATTTCAGCTTACTTTCGGTCATTATCGTTTGTACTCTGAAGAGTGTCGATAAATTGTACTTTAGTGTGCTATATTTCAGCTCTTTCGCATCATCTTCGAAATTATTTAATTAACGAAATATTTATCATCCACTAACTATTTTTAACGAAAAATTTATTTTACTAGCTGTTCTAAAAAGACCGACAACTTAAAAATCCATTTTTGGCTCACAAATTATTAGCGATCAAGTTTTGAATTCTCCATTTTAGCTTATAGATTTCTGCACAATGCCTCCTAAAATATGTTTGTTTAATGACAAAGTACATTTGAAAGTTGCTTTATGGGCCCTCATTTAATGTCGTTGATAGTATCGAGCAGCTGCCTAGGGTTAAATAAAATTTCACCAGCTTGCCTCTTAAAGCTGGATCGAAATAACAAGTCCTTTCCGTTTGCACCATAGAAATCATAATAGCATGTAATTTCAGCCATCTAAATTTTTTAAAATATCTAAAAAAGTTCACCCTAAGTTTCTTTCTCTCTTCAAAAACATCCAATCACGATTGAGTAGAAAAAAATCAATTACTGTGAAAGGTTTTAGTTGTCATTGAGAGTCGCCTATTTTAAATAAATCCTTATTGGAAGGTTTTGTTGCGTGTGAGAAGATAGGAAACGCATTTTCATTGAAAGAATATTTCCGTAATTTTAAAAAATGTGAATGAAAATGCTTGCTTGTGTCACAGATGTTTATTCTCTATTTCATTCTGATGCCGAATTATCTACTTTCAATATTATAAAACCTTCTTAAAGTTGAATTATTCTGTAAGATCAATAAAATATTACTATTTAGGACAGATCAAAGTGCTATGATGATTTTTTGCAGTACGTCAGCTCCTTTCAGATTTAGTGTTTTTCATCTATAAAGACGCTATATATGCAGCATATAACAGGAGAGAAGTTGGTGTAGATTTAGTGGCGTAACGCAGCGGTGTGGGGCCCTTAGTGAAAGTCGTGTCCAGTGGTCCCTATACTTAACTAAATTTGGGTCTTAGTACTCAATCTTTGGAGTTTTTCTGAAAAACCCAAAGAAATAACATACAACAAATCTTTTGTGTTCTCTAATGGTGGCACATGAAATCGTCCATGCTCACGGAACCGTTTCTTGTAAATTTTCTTCAGGCTGTTAGATATGGTTTCACAGATATAACAAACCTGTGAAATGAAATAGTTTCTCCTGTCCTTTTCTCGTGTTGCTCCCACGTTTCAGGTCTCAGTTTACAACAGCGCAGCCATTCGGCATTATTTTCCAAGTATTTTCCGCATTTGGCGACTAGGGGGGTAAAATTTCACCCGGAATAATTTTTGCGGTGAAATCCCTTACAAGTTTTCAAACTTCACTTCTCCGTAAAATTCAAAATACAAGCACAAAAAATATGAAGAATTGTATCCGGCCTAAAATTATGGTGATAAAACCACATCTGAGCTTAAAAAGTCGTCTTAAAAAGTTTGGAGAAATTTCCGAAACGAGGCCGTAAGTCAAATTGGTGTATCGGAAGACTAGGCACTAACGTTTAGAACATTTTTCCCGCCAATTACAAAATTATTTTGTTGTCAGCATGAATTGTAGTGAGCTCGAAAAAGGGAAGTGGCCAAATGGGTAGCAGAATTTTGGCATCAGGAGACAGAACCAGTAAGTTTTTATTTGAAAATTTGTTGAAATGACTTCGACGGTTGCATTTGATTAAGATAATTGAGCTCTTGATCCGGCCTAGGCCAAATTGATGTCCAACTAGCCAAGAGCTTAGGCTCACCTCAAAACTCAAAAAAAGTTTCAGCATATCAATCTAATTACATGTTACGTCGTTCTAATAGTTGTTTGGTCACAGTCAGTAATGTAAAGTGGAAGGAAATATGATGCAAAGAAGTTAAGATAAACAACATTAGTTTTACTGAATTAGATGAAAGACACAACACATGGAGAGAACTCAATACAGAGCTCTATCAAAGACATGTGCCCAGATGACGTGATTAAACGATATACGCACATCACAATATTTTTCAGTTTAATACTAACAGTTAGAATAGAATCAGCAAATATTTAATACGAGCTTTAAGAGATAAAGTATTTAAAGCAAAATGAAATAAGATTGGATAAAATAAAAGAAAATGAAAAAGGGTTGCTACCTAGCATTCAAAAATATTAATAAAACCCAAATAAACAGCGATTTTGCATAAAAGTTATTCAGAACTATTTAATCAGCAAATCTCTAAGCATTTTAAAAAATTATCATTTCTAAATCTTTGCATCAGTTCTAAATTTTCTGGAAAATTCCATATCTCTATTGGCTTTGTTAACACCATGGTTCTATCCCAATGGCACATTTTGCAACATTTTTGATTGGTCTGACTAGAAAGCAGTGGCTGACTGGCAAGGAATTTGACGGCAAGGGATACAACTTCATCCCTTTCACTTGCACTCAACCTTCATTCCATTCTTTGCTCTCCTTGTTCTCAGCTTTTTCATCAATGGAATGTATCCTGTGCAGCATGGAATCATGCAATGTTAGAAGTATCCTCTTCTCAGCTCCATATGGTTAGTGTAGCAACATGAAACTCATCCATCAACAATGCAAATACCAAACTTTTAAAATATTGCTATCCATTAATATTGATTTCATGAATTTTCGTTCTAAATTGCATTCTATTTTTAAAAGGCACATTTTGTAGCAGTGTTGCAAAAATGTTGAACTGCAAAAAAAATAAGGGAAAAAATTCTAATTTTCATGAATTTTTCAGAGATAGAAAGTCTAGTCCCTCAATACAAATCCTAAGACTCTTATCTGCATCCGTATTTCATTTTGTATAATTTTGTTTTAAAGGGTCCATACTTTCAAGCTATGGATATTGATATCAAGTATGTTTTTTAACCAGGCACTGGTTTTCATAGGTTTCCAGAAAACAATAGCCACCGGTTTCAATATTGGTGCATAGATATCATACTCCAAACTATCACTTTGAGTGGCAACTGATTTCCTCGATTTTGAGTTCCTCAGATACTTTGGGATAAAAGATGAATTAGGAAACTGTGAGCACTGTTGGAATATTGTGGGGGTTCAAGTCATTATGTAAACAGAAAAACTGTAGTCAGTCAGGGAGAAATGCAGCAATTGTTGCAATGGAGATTTTAGATAAAAAATTCAAGATTTACACAGAAACATAGCTCTTGAAATTTGACTGGTTTTTTGAAACCTGTGCAACTGGTCTAGATTGGATTTTATAGTGAAACCTCACCCACTATCATGCTTTGATATAATTTGTGGTTCTAAGTATTTTTGGTGATTTATTTGCAACAATCCAAAGATCAAGACCAACTATATAAAATATTTTTGTCAACCAAACTTCCTCATTTTTTGCCAAAACCTACCTTCAAAGCTTGTAGGGTTTTGCATCTCTGCTTTGTACCATAATATGTTGAACCTTCCAACGGAAAATGATCTGTAAGGGAAGAGGGCTGTTTATGTATCTTTAAAGCACGACTTTTTCTATTCACTTAATCTTTGCTTATGTATCTGAGTTCCACACTTATTGCCCCTTGATAAGCATTCAGGTATTTTAAATTCTGATTTTTAAAATTGTTGATGCAGAGGGAGAAGAACTTTTGAGGATTTGGCGTGACGTTAATGCATTAAGAAATATTGTCCTTCCAGATAACTTTTAAAGGAAGTGTATTCGAAGAATGATATCTTTAAGAACATTTTTTCGAATTTTCCGATGATTCAGTCTTCAAATATATTCAACATTGCTCAGACAATGACAGCCAGCGGCTATGGGCCAGGGGTCATTTAGGACATCATATCACCCGCTGATCAGTATTACATCAATTTCTGAACAGAGAGAGAAAACGATATAAAACCGGTGCTTAAAGCGGCCGTGAACAGAAGATAGCCTTTAGTTTTCCGTTGCTTTTGACGGAAAAATTAGCTAAACCGCAATTTCAATTCGTTGCGATCGTTTGAATTACCGCCAGTTTGAGATTTAACGAATAAACAGAAAATGTATTGAGTAAGGCGGACAAAAGCTTCCATGATTAGCGCTTGAATTAAGATAGCAGTTGCGATACACCGTTTGGTTTATTGGATAAAGACGCAAGAATATGACCACGAGCGGCTGTAGACAGGTGTCATTTTGAATGAACCTTTGCATGCGAATCTACTAATGACGAATGGAGAGATTAATCCGGCGCGCATTTTTAAAACCTAATAATTCATATTAAGACCAGTAGAGCTTGGTGCCGGATAAACCAGATATCATGGGATTCGGGGTGTCTAAGCAAATGTAATAACAAGCGCAGCAGCGCTAATGTGAAAAGCTAGCCGATATTGTCGTTATCTTCCTATTATGATCACTATACATAGACGATCTATTTGTCATTATGGCAAGGAAACGCTGCAAAGTAAGCGAAAATCACGTCATTGTGTTCCTCTTGTCAACAGTAATACTTTTAGCATCAACTTAGATTAAAATTAGCTTTAATATGCATTGATAGTCGTGAGCCGCTCGTTTGCACTAGTGATGCGAGGATCTCAAGCACAGCTAATAGACTTGCTCAACTGATGAGATGGGTTATAAGCTCTTCAGGTCAAACAGACAAGGTCAGTTTATTAGCCAATCAAATGCACGGCATTAGTTCTGACGCAAAAACAAGGAAATGTAAAGCTAATTGGACATAGCACCAATGTTTGATTTTTATCGACCTGTTTCCCGGTGGGTCATCTCACACAATCAAATGTAAGCACCCGTGTCTGAGGGTCTAGAAAACTTACCCTTATCCCTGGATATGGATTTATATCTGGATATATGATTCCAATTTGATTCCCCTTTTCTTTGAAACCAAAGAAAATTTATACCCTTTTTCCTGAAATCAAGTAGTTGGAATAAGGCCAAACAAAGGAAAATTAGAAGCTATATCAAGATTCCCTTATTATACACCCTTTTTCTATTTTCTATGTCCTTAGATATACGTCAAAATTGAACCTCTTTCTCAGAGATATTGAAGACATATTGCTGACATTTGACAACGAGAGTGGACCCGCGGGGACCTGTTTAAACTAAGTTTCCTCATCTGAACAGATTTTCCCGGCAAAGCGATGAATTGGGTTTTCCTTTCCACATACACAACCCACACTTATTATTCAGAATAGCTTTAAAGTTATCCCGGGAAAAAGACGTCTTTCCGTTTTGAGTTGCAATCCAAACTGAGAGACCGTTGACTTCTTGGTTTCCCTTTTGCCCGTCGAAAGTGCCCTAATCCCTTTCAACATTGGATTTATTCCCTCTGTTTATCTTGAGCACTGGAAATTGCAGCTCTTACTCATAAAAAGTAACTTTAGCATTTGGTATTCAAGCAACGTTTAAAAAACGTTTAGCACAAAAATGAAGAAAAAGAAGATTAAGCAATAAAAATAAGAATCAGAGTACTTATCCGGAGTGTTAGTTTGTTATAAACATAAAAAGGATTTGTGTATATGGGCAGCTACGCAAGTTTAGATTATCGGGACTCTAATTTCATTCTTTATCAAGTAATTTTCAAAGGTAGTACTCGAAATCTATTGAAAAACCAAAAATGGATGTGAAGTTTGCCGTGAGACATTCAATATCGCCTAGTGTATGTTACAGGTAAATTTATTGATACACCAAAAGAAATGATAATTTTTATTTCATACTTCTCAGTAATTATAAACTAAACAGTGAACTAAGATGTTTTAATTGGGAACAATGGTTTACTTATGGACACAGTGTGGACAAGTAAAAACAAAAGGATATCAGATTCGTCAAAGTGTTTTGGCATGGCAGATTTGACATTCTAAATGAAGTAATTACAACCAACAAAACAGGAGAAGTTAGGTAATCAGATAAAAGGCGTCACTGACAAAAATGATAGCCACAATGTCACGTTTACGACGAATGCCATCGTCTGTCATGAGGATCTGTTCAAATTGACTGTTTTTCTATTAAAGAAACCAACCTCACATCGCCAATTAGTATTCATCCTACTTTTTTATTGGCAAAATCTGACAGGAGCCTTCAACTCTATTTGACTACATAGAACTTATTTGTACTTTGTTTCTATAGATTAAAGATGTAACTATTGACAGTTGGAAAGAATTCTTGATTGGAAACGACTTGGGCCAAATTTCCAATACTGTAAACAGTAAATTAGCCTCGAGGAAATGTTCTGGGGACTTCATCAGACCTCTCTATCTCTCTGGAAAGGTAATTAATTGCGAATCCTTTTCTTTTCACATCAAGAGTATGCCTTTTATTCTGTTTTCCAAATGTATCAATGGCTTTAATCATTAATTTATACCAAAAACACGGCACATTGTGCGTTTCAGCCTAATTTGCACATTTGGGCAGTGGTGGATGGTGCTCCGGTGTTTCCATAAACTCGATAAATTGTATTTTCTGAGTGTATAAGATATCTATCATTTGTATAATTTAGCCTATAATTTAAGCATTTTGGTATAATCTAAGCCGTATACTCATAGATGACAGTGGCCAACTTTGCTAAGCAGGGCCCGCGTCACTGATCCAAAACTGGAGGGGCCAGCAATGTCAAGAAAGCTTCCTCTTCCCCCCTGTAGCCTCAAGTGTGGCACTCATTTTGCTGGCGTTGCTTTACTTGTGGGCTTTGATTCAATGTACTCGTTGTATTGTAATCTGAAAATGATGTAAGATAACGTAGATAATAAAATCTAAAGGTTTATCTAAATTATAGCTGCTTTTAGTCTTCTATTTAGCAAAAAAGTGGGGAGGCCATGGCTCCCTGCCCCCCCTGTGGCGCGGGCCTTACTAAGCATTTGTTTTATTTTAAAAGAACTGATAAATTTAGGTTCAGACTGGCTGTTCTTAGTTTTTCCAAAACTTTGATGCTTGATCTGGTTTTTTCGTTCTTAAATGTTTTAGGTTTCATTCGAATAAACTAAAGCACGGGAGAATATTTTTATTGCAGAAAAACATTTGGTGTGTACAACGCATGGATTGGTTCTTTAATCACTCTGGGAAATGAAATATTATTTTAATTATTTGATTTTACATTCCTCGGTTTCAGCTTATTCTCGATTTGTTCTTGACCAAGTTTGTGGTTGATAGTAAAATGTTCCCGTAAAAGGAAACGTGTGCATTCATTGATTTTTTGTAGATTAAACTTTGAGTGTTTGGATCCAGCCAGCCAGTTGATAGGCAGTCGCATGAATCACAGATCCAGAGGCTGTGACCGCCTTACAACAATGTTAAAAAATATATATTCTTTGATATATTCATTGTGTTAATTTGCCAGCTTGATCTTAAAAAAACTTTGTATATTGTCAATCTTTGAGCCTTTATAGCGGGAATTATTAAGCGCTAGTCCACAGATTACTGCGTCATACTACTGATACCCTCTTAATACAGAAGTTTAAGGTATCAGAGATTTTAATATTTGACGATAAAGAAATTTTCGATTATTATTGAAAGGGCTCGTTTGTGCATTATATTTGATAATCCCACTAAAGCCACCAGATATGAAACTCTAGTCATATTTGGACTTTTTGGATTTTCACGTTCTAATAAAGAATCCTTGATTAGTTTTATCCTCATTTCACAATTACTAGATAGGTCCTCAGATTTGATTTTCCTTCAATACTGTTTTGGGCTGTTTCATTAAACATTAGAAATGTTTATAGGAAGGCACCAATGGATGATCTTTCCCACGTTTTGACGCAATACAGCTTGATTTAATTAACGGTTGTGTAAATACTAATAATTTCCCATAACGAAATTTATAGCAGGGCTTCAGGAAGGCGATTAAATTCTCTCGCGTACTTGGACTGACTGACTGACTGACTGACTGTAAAATTTCTTTACAAAATGTCCCAAGCACAATGCGCTGGGGTTTTCACCTGATCTGACTACGTCATTATGTAGGCTAGCTCCCATTCCCCTCTCCAAATGCTGGGCTGCTTCATCAACATAGAACAGCCACTGATCCTTCCTATGACCTTCTCAAGTGAACAAAGTAATCAATTGGACCTCTTTCGTAGTGTGTCCCTTTATTTGGTTGAAAATAAGTTTCTTGAGAGTTTGACCTGTTATTTTCTTCATTATATTTGCCAAAGCAAGTTGGCTGCTTGCTCTATTATCAGCTTGCAAGATTGTTGAATCAACAGTGCTTCTCCTGAATATCCATTGCTCTGCGTTGTAACTCACGAGAAGGTCAAAGACTCGCATGTAGACACATTTTTTTACTCACATTTTTTGACCTAAGATTCGAATATTCACAACCCAAATCTGCCTTCATTGCAATCCAATCTCCCTGCAACATATTCGAGCAACACTTTCAAATACTTGAGTATTTTTCAAAGATTTGCGTTTCCGGCTAATTCGCAGGGGTACACTTGTACACTTAACGACATTTATCATAAAAAACTTTAGAACGAAAAGCAAATAACTGGTAGCAAATAACGTACCGATCTCCACCGAAACAAAGCTCTAAGGATTCTAGGGAAATAGGAGTTACACCAAGTGATTTGATTTGCCCCTCGGTTTAGAACATCAAGTGATCAACAAAAGATTTGAGCATCGAAAGACTTAATGTGTATGGGGGGATAGGACGGGTTTTGCACATCATCCTCTGTTGCTTATTTTGAAAAAATACGAATTTAGAAGAAGCAAAATAAGCACATTCTTCTCTCTGTTAGTCTCAAAACTGCTAGAATTTAGAAGTTAGAAGTTAAATGCTGAAAAAGAGCCAAGATCACATTTTCGGCAAAATTTTTCAGCAATTTTGAAGATCGGTCAATGTTAAAACTTAAAGGAAAACGGTCTTACGTTTACCCTTCCTTTTCCATTCCCTAATATATTTTACTCATAGTTTCGTTCAGTAATAATTTAAGAATATATTTAGGCTCAATTTGTCAACGAAATGAAGATCTAAATTCAACCAAAAATATTCTTGCAAAAATGTTTTTGCTTGTTTTTATTGTCTCATTTATTTGCTTCGCAGTCTTACAGAAATTTTACAGAAAGCTGTTTAAAGTTGCTATGTAGTTCTTATATTTCTCAGTTTCAGTTTAATTTCCTTTTAAAATTCCACTACATACAAAAATCATTTAACAACAATAATTAACAGATATGATATAGGTAACAAGTTTACAAAACATGAAAAACAGAAAATTACTTTAAATAATTGTAGAAAACTGGTACAGCAATCCAACGAAACTATCAGCAATCCAACAAGATGGTTTTTGCTAATAGGTTGATTTTTTATATTTGATAGGAATTACTAATATTTGATAGAGAAAAAAATGTAATTTTAGTTGACAGCCTCGAAGATTGTTGTAAACATTTATAAAAAACTGGTAGACATTTGTTTGGAGGGGGATTTCTTAGGGAGAGGCTCTCTCAGTAGAAAAACAAATCGAGAAGAGAGCACTCCCTATAATCAGGTCATAAGGTGTTATTCAGTCAGAGATTTTTGTTGGATCAATTATCAGAGGTTGAATAATCCAACGAGATGGTTTTACTGACAAGCTGATTTTTTATTTTTGGTAGGAATTACTAATATTTGATAGAGAAAAAAAGGAATTTTAGTTGACAACTTCGGAGATTAATTCTTATAGCATATTGGCTGCATAGCAATTCCAGGTCCACTGGATCCATGGTTATAAAATACCTGATTGTGTCAAAGAAAGTAAGAAGTAAGGTATTTTTTGCTTTCTTTGACTTTCCGAGACCCTGGTAAATTGGTACCTAAGGTAGTCCCAAATGCTGTGTGGTCCTTTGAACCTGCATTGGGAAACCACTTGTTCTCCATTTCGTCACCCAGTAACATGATTTAATAAGTTGTGTTTTAGAACATACATTCAGTTATCCGCGGATATATGAAATGTAACTATATTAGGATATTTTATATGTGCAAATAGATTAACAAGATTTAATATGTCTGGTTTACGTGTACCTGCTAATGCCCATGAAAGTATGAATAAAAACCACAAACAAAGAGAAACTGGCAATTCTTCTATGCTCTGTTCCATAGATTTAGTTTAGTTTTACTTGTTCTGACAAAATTTCCCAGGAAGCATTTGTGGTCTGTTTACTCGAGGAGCAAGTCAGAACAGCCCAAGGTAGTCCGTAATCTGACAAAATAGTATAATTGTCAATTGTTTGTTTGATATAAAAAGTTACAAACAGGTCACCTTTGACTGTACCTAACGAGAACTACTTTACTACATCACAAAGGCGGCCAGGAGGAGCAATATATCGTAACTACCCCCATGGCACTAAATTACAGTTTTGCTATTTCAGAACGGTTTTATCAATAAATAAACACGAAGGAAATAGAGAGCATATTTGAAAGTTTTTGTTACTGAATTATTCAAATCTTGCAAGTAATGTCGCTCTACATCCAAAGCTTTGTAGAATTTCAAAAAAAATTTTCTGCTACAATTGCCAATTCTTTTTTTCAAAAATCAGGGCGTCGAAAAAAGTATTATTTTTATAGCCTGCCTTTTATAATTTTTTATTAGGATCAATTGACTAGCTCTTTTTAGAAACATCTGTTACAACCGCTTTATAACTACTTCTCCAATAAAGGTTTTGCTTCCTACATAAAAGCTGTTTGACCTTAAAAGGATCCTTAAATAAGCATCTTTCTCAGAATAGAAGGCGAACTCACTGCAACACACAAGGCCTCGTAGAAGGGGGCAATTGTCTCCTAGCATCTTCCTGTTAGAATTTATTCATCTTGTCGGGTCAATTACATTGCATTCTTATTTGTCAAGACATTTGGTTTTTAATTGGTTAGCTTACATCGCTGCTGCAAATATTTTTTTTCATCACACAAAATTCCCAAAGATAAGCCAACCAACATTAACTTACTTCAAAAAAATTGCCTTTTCTAACATTTAAATAAACCACACCGGTAGTGGATACCCACTTATGAATGAGTTTAGTTACATTACTAAATTAGGATCAAGGCGTCCCTAGCATCACAGGGAGGTGCTTTCATTCTATTTTAATAGGAGATATGCTACCAATTGACATATGAATTGCAAATATCCTCATAAAACGGCTATACATCTGCCTGTAAGTTTGCACATGGCATCAATTGAATATTATGTGTGTTTGTGGAGTATATGTATCATTGGTATTAGCTGGTAAGATTATGTGGTTAAGCTCTTACCAGCTTTCTTTATTATCTTCAGCATATGAAAAATTTCCTCTCTTGGAATAACTTTGGTCATTGCATATCGCTTTGTTGGCTTTTAACTTAGAATGCGTCTGGGTGTACCTAGAAAGACGCCACTGCAAGAGACGCTTGATCCAGTAGGTTCCATGACGTCAGTACTGGTTGAACAAACTTTGCGCAATGTTCAGTGTGTACATGCTTCAGCTATGTGATCAGCAAGATTGTTGAATTACGTTTGAAGTGTTTTGAACAGACAAACGAATTGCCGGAATATTGACTTAAAAGTTTAGACCTTCAAATAAGGGTATTGCGAAATTTGAAGATAGCATGGAAAGGAAGGGACCACAATTAGGCTAGCTGCACGCTCACGTTTCCCTGTTGGATTTGCAAACCGTTAATTTTTTATTACAAATTAACTTAATAAAATGACGCAGAAATTTAGAAAGCGCTAACTCTCCAAAAAAAGTCCACCCCCTCGAAAAGCGCCCTCTCAAAGAAGTCAAAAATGTGAAAGTACCCAGGGCGCTTTTTAGAGGAGATACGCTACTCTTTAAGAAGTGTCGGACGAGAAGTGCGTTTGTATGTTATGTTTCCGCGTTTCTGTTACTACCCTTAACTCAATTCCAAATGGTACTCTGGAGCACGCGAAGAAACATTGGTCTCATAATGATCACATTTTGCTGATTTGCTTCTATATTCAGTATTTTTTAAACTTTCTACTTGATGATGGGGTGCTTTCTACTCGAAATTGTTGATGCACAAAACATTTTTCAGAAAAAAATCGCTTAGTCAATTTGTTGCCTGTCAAATCGTAAGCCCCATTATTTAGATACTTGAACCTGTAGATTTCGGCGAACTCAACTTGGATATGAGCACTCACTTAAAGCTTCATAATTCGTTATCAAAGTTTTTTGTTGGTTGGACATGAAATTTCCTTATTGTTTTGAAGTTGAGCATTTTCGATATAATATAAACGCTGATTGTCACGAGAAACCGATGCAGCTCAAAATCCAAAGTATGCTATCTTTTCCAAAGACAAATCAACGAAAAGAAAACTTTTCCACCTTTTCTTTAAAAATGGAAAGTTTACAGTTTCTTAATTTTTTCTGAGCCTAGTACAAAAGTTTCTTAAATTTTTGGGCACCCTATTACTAGCTGCTTAAAATGTATGTATGTATGTCTGTATGTATAAAATTCTTTAACGTGAATAATAGAGCTAAGTTAAAAACTTGTTTACAGCCTGGTTCACAAAGTAGAATACAGTAAACTAAAATCAAAACATAAAATCCTAATCACATTGTATAGAATAAAAAAATTTTAATGCATAAAAGTTCAATGTCATATTCTATTTTACTCCAGTCATATTTTAAATAGTCTCTTGTAAATAAACCAGTCTCTTGTAAATGAAGAACGTGTATTTTCAATTTTTACCTTGAAGTGAAATAATAGCTGGAAAGGTTTTTTATTCTAATTTCTTATTTACTTGCAACTTGCAGTTTCTAACTTTAGGACATCTTGACGTGGTAAGGCAGCGCGCATACACACTGGTTTCTATTCCATCCACTTTTTGTGTCCTCTACAGGTATGTGAATCAAAATCTGAGTCGAGCTTTAGGATTTTGAAAGTGATAACTAAGATAAAGTTGTAGTTTACTGCCGCAATGTTATAATCAGGGCAGTTGGGTAGACCCACCATCCCTAGCTACAAACAAAAAGTAAGAAAGAAATATGTAGAACCGAATGGATGTTTGTGGGCGAAAGAGAACAAATTTCCAGCAAATTTTGTTGGAAGTGTATGAAAAAGACGGTGGAAGCCTATCGTTTCAAAACCTTTGCTGACAAATCTGACTGATTCAAGGACCCATAGACCCTTCTCCTGGCCGCGACGGCCCTATTTAATGTTAGCCTGTGCTCTAAGACCCCTAATATGAGAGTACAGGAACTTGCAAGTAAGGAGCTTGGAGCAAGGCTTTGTAAAGAGTCCTTGGTTGCTTATACTGCCGGATTCACACAAGAAACAATTGGGCTGAGAAGAAGGTGACGCCATGAGTTTATTGTATTGAAATTTTACCCACCTTGTCACAAAGAAAAAGGAAAACTAATTGTTTGTAACATCCCAAGAGAAACATCACCTCTGTTGATTACTTTTCCGTGTTAAATCGCTATCTTGATAGCTTCAAGGTGTAAAATGAGAACTAAAGAAAACCAGTGCCATTTATCATCTGTCTTGATTCTCGCGAATTGGTTCCGCCACCCTCTTGGGTGATTTGGACACTGCCATTGTCCCACAGGGCCAATGAGGGTGTGCCGCTATCTACTGAGTAAGATCTCAAGGAAACGTTTCCTTGCAAACGTGTATTTTTTGCTAACTTAAAAACGTATTTTAGTTGCGAAATTTGAATTTTTAGCTTTATCGAAGAACATAGCAGATGAAAATTGCCTTTCCATTTTCTTTCAACCACTGCGAGCCTTTCTGTTTTGTACTTAATAGAAATATGCGAGAAATATTCGGGCAAGCTTTCTCCCCTGGTGCCTTGCATAAATGCATCGATGCTTTCAAAGCTGTCTTTATTTCCCTTAGGTTCTGCAGAATCAGCACACATGCCGTTGTACACATATACACTTTTTATAAGACTAAAGTTTCTTTGAATATATCAAAATCGCTGATATTTGATATATTCAATAATATATTATAAATAATTTAATTTAATTTAAGAATAGTACAAGGCTCAAGTTCCATCAAGAATTACATTTTTCGCTTAATTGACTTTTTTGGAAATGTTTTGAAATAGACGTATCTGGTCTGGTGAAATAGAAGGAGATGAGATTGTTCTATTAGATAAAGTTTTATATTTTTATTTTATATTTATTATTCATTTCTGCTCTGTTCAGTTCTTGTTTTATTTTTGTAATGTCGTAGTACATCAAAAGAATATTTTAACTGATAAGCAGCGCTGATTAGCAAGTCATAGAATTTTTGTTGTCGCTGTCAATGAATTTTTTGTCTTGAAAAAGAACCCTAGCATGTCCATACAGAATCCCAAATCTTCGCATATTGAGGATTGGAATACTCCCCTGAGACGATCTCTTAGCGGCCAACGGCTGGCGGTCATAAGCGTGGCCACTCATTAATTTCGTCTTTGGTTTGGTCCTAAGCCGAAACATTAGGCAGTTTACCTGGCAAAATCATCAAAAAGGGTAAATATTTTATCTTGTCCATACGCAGATTGACGGAAATGGACTTAGATTGTTATATCTGACGGTTGAAGAGAAAGATATCTGTAATTAAGATTTATTGTTGAAAATGAGAGACAATAACATTAAACCAAATACAGTTGAACGATGGCCAACCAATTCACGGTTTACCCTTTAATTTTACTTATCTTTAGGGCTGTATCTCACATTCTCAAGTCAAGTCTGATGAATGTTCGGGACACGTAACGTCTCTTAGCTCAAACACAGACATTCGGAAACTTCATTAAATACTGACGCGCATCCTGTTTCCTTCTTAACCATTCAAAAATCGTTATCAATGTTGAGTGATTTCAGTGTCAATGTGCCTTGTGTTTCTTGACAAACCATCATAGGCCTGTGAAATATTTCATCTTATATACGAGACAACAAATGTCTAAAACCTCTCCTTTGCTTTGAAGGAGTTTTCCAGCAATTGATATCACCAGAACTCTAAAACGTTCTCTAAGCAGTGCATAAACTCGCAATTAGCATAGAAGATTGTCGATGCACCAGCTTGATAGAACATTCTTTTATAACTTTACCTTTACATTACTCGAGTATTGTTCGGATTTTAAGTGACGCTCTACCAGCCGCATATCTGTGAGCAGTTCTAGAGCATGTTAATCTTAGAACTTATTACAGAGGCCACGCTTCAAAACGGACAGGGAGGCAGACATTAAAGAATGTGTGATTTTTCATTAGTGGAAATGTCCTTCACTGCCACCACCCCTCTTGACACGGCCCCCTTCTTAACCTCAACAAAATAGTCTCATTCTAACATGTTTTAATTTTCAAATACACAAACATCCGTATACCAATAAAATCATTTTAATGTGGTAAAAAATTTAGGTATCTTATCTTGTCAATCAGTTCTAGAAATTTGTTTCTGAATTCCTTCATACATTTCAGAACTTGTGTATTGGGGGGTTTAACATATCTCCCCGATGTCTCCCCTTTGAAACTTATTAAAAACCTACTGAAAAAAGAAAGAAATCGTGTACAAGAATTATAGATATGTAGGGAAGAGAACATTAGTTGATTGGAAGGGATTATCAACATAAGATCTTTTAATATCCTTCGCAGTTCGTTTCTTAATGCAAATAATTTTTCCTCGCTGACCTTCACTGACCCATTGAATAAATAAGATACTGTTTAAATCGCAGATTTTTAACGAATACATTTTTTTCTTAGTTCTAAAAGCGAGATCAGCGAAGGATTAGCCAAGGTTGTTGCCACAGGAAATTTCGGTCAATTAATCTCCATGCTAAAGATATGGAAATTTGTCGGTTATCAGGGGACAGCAGAAGTCTGAAAGACCAATCTGGTAAGTCTTCTTACCATTTCCTCCTTTGATTTCATGGCTAGATTAATGATCCTTAATGGACTTGCTTTCGTTTGAAGTGCTAAATATAATAGAAAGGAACTGCTAATTGGCGAAATTATACTGTAATTTGAGCATGAATATCGTCTTCATCAAGTCAACCGATTCTCGTGCTTTTAACATAACAACTTAAATTTAGTTAAAGCCATAAAGTAAAACTCTTCATTGGCAAAGAGTAAAACGCCTCCTCTCCGCATCGAGGCTTGCCGTGCATGAACAATGTGCACAGCTCGTTACGTTCTGACTGGAGGTGTATTTCTATTGGCTATTCAAACAGGCTCGAAACCCTCAAATCGGAGTTCGCCGACTGTCCTACAATTAGGATTTCTAAGTTTGCATAAAAGCAATAGAACAACGTGCATAGAACATCGCTGGACAGTTATTGGGGAAGTGCAGACCCTTAGCCTCCCCACTTCCAAGAACTCAGAAAGAGGATTACTATTGACACGAACACTTGCGCCATATTTAGTCTCAGTATTTCCCTCCATAGTCTCTTCTTCGTTAAAACCGTACTGCAAAATTACCACATACAGCGGAGGAGAAAGGCTAGAGATATGAACATCGCGAAGTAGGCAACTGCTGAAAAATGAGACCTTTATGCGAGCTCAGGCTGGGCAATGTTTTCTTAAAAAGTTCTAAATAAATTGCTGATTCCGAGCTTGAATATTCTTATAAACAATAAAAAGAGTGTATTTTTATTAATCGAAGAGTCAGGTACGATAATCGACACAACAATAAAGGCCATCCTATATAAACATTGCAAGCGACAGATGAGGATTGAACTACAGTCTTTGTATGATTACTGTACCACAGATATAAGTATAACCTTAACTAATTCCTTGCTCTGTCAATTAATTGCATGCTAATTAACTAAAGTTGTAAAATATTTAACCCAGTTTATTGATTCCACTTCAAGATAGAAGTGCCAAAGCATCTGTTTTCTTATTTGCGTTGGGAGACGTGGTTCAGCACTGGCGGTTACTCCCCTGTAGTGAAATGAAATGACGCAAATGAAATTTAGATTAAATTTTAGACAACAAATACCAGCGACAAACCACGGGCGAGTTCTTAAAAATTGACCAAACCTCACAAGATCAACGGTAAAATAAGAAAATGCTTGAATAAATTCTGCATGACATGGCATCTTTGTTTAGAATGAGATCAGTGCTGCTTTTGCGAGGTTTCTTCTCATCCTGCATTTCAACCGTGCTGGGGTATAGCAAGCAATAGACACGCAAATAACAATCTTGGGCATTTTAGGCATTCAGTTTATTTTAGGCATTGAGTATATTTTAGGCATTGAGTTTATTTTAGGCATTCAGTATATTTTAGGCATTCAGTATATTTTAGGCATTGAGTATATGATGCCAATTGGGATATAAACATTAAATTTGTTAGGACAAGTTGAGCAAGGGAGCTTTTTTCACAACATTGGTAAAATTGGTTTATATCCATGGCATATGAGTATTTACGATTGAGCACCTTCAAAATCGAGGGGCGACTCACTCTTGCAAATAGCGTACGAGATTTGCCTAAAACAAAAGGATTTTAGGGGATTTTCAGATAAAACAATAGGATTTTTACAAATGGTGTACGATATTTTTATAGAATGATTTGCCCCTCGTTCAAAATACGACTTCCACGAGCTTTAGCTAGACTTTCCCAAAGTCTATTTTATGTTAAATCCGTAAGGCATTCATACTACTGCGAGGGCATATCCAAACTGCGGAGGAGACGATAGAAGGCGTTAGATAGATGACGCTCGTTGATTTAGCTCGTGTAATAATGCAATGCAAGTCTCGATTTTGACTGTCCCCTGTGGATAAGTACGCACCGCAAATCAATCAGAAAATGTAGGGCACGTGGACGGTTGACCCTCACAAAATTTAGCTTTTTGCTTTATTATGCAGTTTGCTACCCTTTTCATTGGCGCTTTGCCCCCTGTTCTGCAACTCTTCCGGGGTCTTTGGAGCAGGTCTAGTTTCACAATGACGACTTTATCACCCCTGTCTGCATAATCATTTTGTTGCGTACTTTTAATAAACCCTTCTCTGTAATCTGATCATCTGAAAACTGACGAAAATGTCTTCGCCAAATACTTAACAACTTAGATGCTATTTGATTCAGTAAGAAGAAGCTTTATTCACGTGACCTGCGCGAAGGAGGTCCTGTAGCTGACAAGGATCCTGACTGGCTTTGCTATGCAGTAACAAAGTGGTTAAGTAGCATCTAAAACCTCATTTCCGCAATCTTTGGTAAAGGATCATAACTTGAAGTTATTATTATGTTCATAGCTAAAGAGACGGTATATAGAGTAATGGCATTCAGTCTCTACCAAAATTATCAGGTCATCTGCGTTCTACCTAAGGAGACCTGCGCCAGGGGAGGGGGCTGCATGGGGCAGTTACCCCCTTTGCCCTTGCAAAATTGAACATTTTTCTTCTTTTTACTTTTGTTTAGCCCTTTTTCTTAGCGCTTTCCCCCCGTTGCAAGTTTTTAGTGCAAACATCCGTGGTTCTACCTTAGATGTTTGCTTGAAAAAGTTTGCTTTTAAATCGATCAAAAAGATTTTCAGTGCTTTAAACAGTTTGGACCTATGCCCTTCTCCGTTTGGCTAAGTTTAAAATTGCTCTAGTAAGGCGATTTGTGTTTAAGATATTCTTCATTTGTCTTCTCTGTGCATTCGAAACATCCATCAATAGGATATCTAGTTTTTCGGAATACATACCTTAATTCAAACACCTCCATGGTTTTGCCAAGCTACATCCTAAACCAAAACTTTCTCTTTAGTCAAATTAAAAAAATGGATGACTGTGAAAACGCACCAGAAGACCACAGAAAAGGAGGACTTTCGGTCTGTTCCGTATCTCTTGCGAGCCTTAGTACCTCACCGTACTTATTAGATTTCGTTTTAGATCTCTAATTTAGTTGTAGCTTTTTGTCATTAAACCGTACTTGTCATTAAACCGTAAGATGTTAAAAGTACTAAATTTGTCTTCATGACTGCTTTATGTCCAGAATCTCCCTTTGGTCTCTAATGGCTGTACCAACCACGCCCTACTTGGTGTCGGAACGGTGCAAATTGAGAAGGGGCCGAATTGAGGGCTAGTGAAAACACCTTCCAGTCTTCTTTCGGTCAATGCAGAATTACTTGGAGGCTATCCAGCTCTTTACGACATCAACATAGAAATCGCAAGCGGCATGATTGTAAGAGGATTACAAATTGAGCTCATCATCGGTGCATAGCGTTCACATTTGCACCAACGTCCAACAAAGGTCTGCTAATACAGCCAGTTATTATATATAGCCATCAACAAACACGTGCTTTAGAACAAGTAAACACGGTATTTTTTGATAAACTCTTTACCTGTGTACCAATGCGACATGTAAAAGCGGAGGAATCGTACTGGATTATGATGAAGTATCCATTGTTAATACCGAAAAGCATATTGAAGATTCTATATCAGTCTCTTTATTAATAAGATCAATCAAAGACCTATCAAGATAAGACCAACCAGGCTTGGTAGCTTCTATCAAAGAAAAACATGCTTTTGCCTACCGTTCATTTGCAAGCCACCCTGGATCAAGAGCAAACTAGCCGTTTGCCAACCCGATAATTTTGTCTCTAAATTTTCTAATGGCGTTTTTCGTCGTCATCATTGGATGGTCATGACAATTTGAGTCAAGCTAATACTGACGGAAGGAAAATTGTTTATTGGGGTCTCTTATTATCCTTTTTAGGACTTTCGATCAAAAAAAATTTCGCTGCTAAGCAAAAACTTGAAAAGAAATATTGCTTAAACGTCTGCCTGCAACAGGTTTGGGTAGTTTGCCACCCCTACTCCATAGGCCTGACTACGGGCATGCCTACAAGGCAACTTACTTATAAGATGGGAAACTTTGTGATGCTCCTTAGAATTTGAGACGCCGTAACTGAGAGCAAGTTGTACCTAAAAGGCAAACCTAGCAGTCATCCTTTCAACTAGCTACTTTTTCTATGCTATGAAGGGCATACTCTTTACCCTTGCCCCCAGTCTTTTCCAATTTCTTACATTAAGGAGGAGACTTCTAATCTCCCTGTTGCATTTTGAGCAGAATGGACAGACGCAAATGCCCAATGTTGACCATGGAATAGAGTTTCATTATCAACAACAAACAAGAAATCGCAATCAGATTTCTAGTGGAGACAGTTGTATTTGTGAATTCTGTGTTATCTCCGAATATTTACAAATAAATCAAGCACTGCGTGTAATAAACAATTGAAATTAAGCACCATGTTGCAGTCACGAACAGTCAAATAATATACCATTAACAGAAATTGTTATCAAATCAGACCATTTTCAGTAAGAAACCTTGTTTTCTGTGTTCCATGTGAGATGTTATGATGCTGACCACAATTCATGTCTCCCCTAGTTCCGAAAATTAAGCATCTAAACATCTCAATTTGAAAATCAGATGTTTTATTTTAATCGATTTTCCGAATAATGTTGGTCTAATTGTTGGCTTAATTTTGTTATGCTCTGAAGACTTGATCTCATCCCGCAGTAATGTTTCCTTTTGATTTCTTCAATTTCTTTTCAACTCCCCATATGATTATATATAGAACATCAAGGGCCGCTATTTTTAGCCCAAACAATGAACTTGAAGGACTTGATATTTACAATGGGAAGAAAGCAAAAACGCAAGAGCTCATGTTAAATTCTTGCACTTTCATTATCCAACATCCTATTCTTAGTTCAATAAGCACTTAGTAAAATTTACTGCTAAAGAAAAATCCCTTAAAAGATGAAGCATATCATGTGTTTCATCGAACAATACCTTGCTTTTGGAAACCTGCAGAAGACGCAACGAAATATAGTATCAACTTCGTTAAAAGTCAATCAATGATCACAATTTATCTTATACTGTATCAAGTTTCCCCAGCAAATGTTGTGGTGGTAGATTAAAACATAATAAAAGTTGCAATGACAACTCAAAGACCTTTTTTCTTATAAATGTAAGCTTTTTTGATAAACGATCAGACCTGTTTGCGTGAACAATTTGTCTGATAAAGCACCTACGCGATCACAATTAACTTTGGTCAATAAAGCGTAAGTATTTAGCACCAAAAGTCGAGAAAACCATGAAGGCTTTGACAATTAGCCTCGTGTGGTCACTGAAATACAATTTGATCAGGACATATGGGAATGAGTTAAACAAAAAGATTTATGCTTTGAATTAACCGACGCGACCAACAAAAGAGCGGCCGAGGGAGCAGGGCCGCAATCCATTCATGAGCAGTGTACAAACAGGGAAAACAAAGGACAGGCTTTTCACATGTCCAGTGAAGTAGTCACTCAGACTTGGAAGGAAGATGGAAGGACGAGTGTTCTCGCGTTTGGCTCTTGAGTTTTTCGTCATTTTTATATCGGTTGTTTATGGACAGGGCTTGAATGGAGACGGAAAATGTGAGCGAAATAGGGTTCATGATTGTTATGGATGGAACTATACACTTGTTCCAAATGAATTTTTAGGGATCGAGACACAACATGATGCGAAAACTCGGATTGCGGAATTCAAGCCACTTTATAAGGTGAAATGTGCCCCTAACTTGAAGCTGTTTATTTGTGCCATGTCTGTGCCACTGTGTTTTTCAAAGGATGGAGTAGCCACACCTGTTTATCCTTGTCGATCCATGTGTGAGGTTGCTCGAAAAGGTTGCGAGCCAATCATGAAGCAATATAACTTTTACTGGCCACAAGTCTTGGATTGCAAGCGACTTCCAGTGCAAAAAGAGGGTACAGTTTGCATGGCATCTCCGGAGGATAAAGGGAAACCGAAGGAGCCGAAGCGAAACCAGTCTTTGCCGTACAAGCAGAAATGTGAACAACATAATGAATTTGTTTATGTTAGCGATGGGGAAAATCACGAGTGCGCACCGAAATGCAATGCAAGTATAGCTTATCAGAAAAAGGAAAAATCTTTCATCGGAGCTTGGGTAAGCACTTGGTCAGTGATTTGCTTTTTATCCACGCTTTTGACAGTTTCGACTTTTCTCATTGATCCATCGAGATTTCATTATCCTGAAAGGCCGATAATATTTCTATCAATGTGTTACAACCTGTATTCAGTCGGGTATTTAGTGAGAGTGTTTGCAGGCCGCGATGCAATAGTTTGCCAAGAATCTCGTAACGGAAAACACCTCATCTCCGACGGAATGTCAAACACATCTTGCACAATTGTGTTCTTTATAAATTATTTCTTTGGCATGGCCTCGTCCATTTGGTGGGTTATTCTGTCTTTGACTTGGTTTCTTTCCGCCGCACTCAAATGGGGTCACGAAGCAGTAGAGAAATACGCTTCCATTTTTCACGCTATTGCGTGGACAATACCCACTGTTCAAACGATTGTAGCCCTCGTCACACGCAAAGTCGATGCCGATGAACTATCCGGATTGTGCTTCGTGGGTTTTCATAGCAGCATAGCTCTCTTATGGTTCGTTGTTATCCCGTTATTTGTCTATCTCATTTTTGGATCTTGTTTTCTACTCAGTGGGTTTATTGCTTTAATTAGAATAAGAAGAGCCCTGAGATTAAAGGAAACAAACACACAGAAATTGGAACGACTTATGGTGCGAATAGGCATTTTTTCAATGCTTTATTCCATTCCTGCCAGTTTTGTAGTTGGGTGTTTTTGGTACGAATACGAAAATTTGCTAGCTGTTGAAAAATTCACAAATGACCCATTTACGTGTCACTTGAACCCGGAGTGCAAGGAAATCCGGGGTGTTCCGCCAGCAATTCTTTATATGAAGTACTTCATGTTGTTGGCTGTCGGGGTAACCTCTGGTGCGTGGATATGGTCATCAAAAACAGTGCAGTCATGGAAAAAGTTTTACTACAAGTGTTGCGGGCAGGGTTATGACGACGAGCTGAAAAAAGGCAGAAAAGAGCTTAATCACAACAGAGGAAATCAAGCCCATGACCACATGCAAAATGCAACGGCATATACGCAGAGGTCTGGAAACATGTACGAACTCGTTCAACCAATGACGATGAACTCAGTTGTCACTCCCACGCAGTATATAAACACGCAGAGGTCAATAGACCCAGTTTCGATGTACCTCGGGCATCGCCCGAATGCGACACAGTTCATGAACACACAATCTATGGGGCCTGTCATGACGACAATGGCACCGATGGGTCCCGTCATGACTCTACAACAGTCTGGACCCTATTATCCTGTCCCAGTCGTGGCACAGTCTGTCGTTTCAAATCCAACCTCAAGTGGTCCTTATAAAAGTGTTCCAAAAACTGTGACCCCGCGAGGCAGCACGAGCACGAGTCATTATACCTCGGGCAGGACCACAGACAGTGAAAAATGCGGCAGTGGGGGGAGCAGGATCATTTAAATCGGTGAAAGTAGGCCTAGCAGGTGGGCGGTATCAAGTAGGCGCAGAATGATGCAGCTACAGAATCGATGCCTCTAGATACACATGCCTCCAGGATTTTTAAAGTAGTGGGTTATAACAGTACCCTGAACGGTGCAGGTTCGAAGAAAATGTTCACAATCAAATTTCCGATAATGAAGAGAACGTCTACAAAGTCACTGAATAGATGATGTCTTGAGACAAGGCCTTTTAATTGGCAAAATACTGAGCGTTTATTGGCAAGTTACCGTGAGTTTATTTAACTAATTTCTAACGCATTAAAGTAAAATGAATGCAAATCCTTTTAAAGACGAATCTCACTTTGCATTCCCCTTTGTTGACTGTCCTATTAATCTTCTTTAATGTTTCTCGTTGTATCATATAATTCGATTTGAATTTTATTGGCTCAGGAAATTGAATCTTCGAGAAAACCAGGACACACGTAGAAGGGGATTTTTTAATAACAATTTAACAACAACGTGGATAATCTATTAATAGCATTTTACTGTCTACGAATATTCTTTCCAGTAATCTTTCGTTGATACAGTATTATTTATCTGGGGACATTGACTTAGCGTTTCTGCCAAGTGTACCGCGATTCTTAACCCTTTCCGATTTCTAACTCTCATGTCAATGTAGATCTTTTATGATCCGCTTCAAAATTCTTAAAAGTCTTAATGTGAATCCAGGTATTAATAAAGCCATTTGGGGCATCCATAAAAAACCTTTATCAGAAAGGTTTCGTAGTACCGCTTGTATAATAGCAACAGAGGGTGCTGAGGAGAGAAGACGGTCCTCTTTACCTCATTGCCCTCTAAATGAATTTTAGACAGTATGCTCACGCTAGACGATCTGACAAAAGCTGAAATATTATTTCGAATCACTAGGCTAGCAAACATTAAGCGTATCTCTAGGTGCAAATAAGTGTATGGAAATCTTATACATCTTTCGTTGGAATCCTATGGTTTTGTCCCTTAAAAATCCCTAAAGCACTTTTATTTCGATAGAAACTTCGTAATTCTGTTGCAAGAGGGAACTGCCCCTCGGTATTTTAATTCAGCTAAATAATAGAAAGTCTCTTTGGACCCCGTCCTTGTTCAACTCGTAAGCAAGAGATATTGCCTACATAAAAGGGTGGAGAGGAGAGGTCGAGTGCGTAATTGGACAGAAAATCTCAAGGTTTTGGTGCACTTTCTTTGTTGATGCTCCCGAATATACAAGGTGAAAAACCAAAACACAATTTTATACCGATGCGAGAACTGTAGAAATTTCAAAACCATTTTCTTATTTCTTCGCATATCGCATATCACCAATTTTTAATGCTATTACGAAGAAAATCGAGCGAATGCGAAGTGAAAGTCAGTGATTGTGTTTCCTTAGAATACTAGCAGTTTTACGTTCGTTTCAACGATTCCATCGAGCTATTCCGAGAAATAGAGCCATTCTAAGAACGAGTCCCCTTATGAGATGAGATATATAAGGGTAATCTTTGCAGAAATGTATCGTTCTCTAATTTTCCATGAATTCTTTTTGATGCCCCTACCGTAAATGATCGAATCGCCCCTCCCCCTCATTTTAATCTCCATTCTTTTTTTCCTTGTCAAAACTGCATCGTCAGTCCAGAGGGACTGATTTTCAGGGGGCTAGGTATAGAATTCTTTCAAAACATAATCATATCATAAACTTATCACAATTTAATTTTAAAAACGACAAAGTAAAACCCAACTTCAAGAACAAGAAAGCATTAACTAAAATTTTGAACCGCCTTTTGATGTTTTGACACAGGGTTGCATTTATTGTTACAGTGTTTTTTACAATTTTTCAAAATTGAAAAGGCGGTTTAAACGAGCTACTTGTATATTGATTTTAAGATAATTTTTATGAGCCCCTTCCGTTTCGGACCCGTTTTAGCTCCAAAATCCACATGGCCACGGGCTTGGTGGGTTAGGGGTTATTTCGAAATTTTGTGGAAATAATATTACAAAATCCCCAATTTCCCCATTTCTATATCCATTTTATAAATTGATCTGTTCTAATCGTTTATTGCGTACTCTTCAATATGCGTTGGGCTGCGCTGTTTTATGTATTTTTTGGGCAGTTAAGTTGATAGGTAAAATTTTCATAAACATCTTTTAACATCATCGTCGCAAAATAATTAGCTTGAAAGTTTCCTTACCTGAGCTTGTATAGTTGTGCTATGCTTGAAAACTTTAGAACTTTATCAATAGTTAATATTGTAAAATAGAGTTGCTTATGTTATTTCTAAATTTAATGTATAACATCATCTATGTTTTTGCCATTCTTTTCTACAGATCTTGGGTGCTTTGTAGCTGTGACAATGAGAAGTAGGGGGCTTGGTTAGATTGTTGTTGCATGGGAGGGGAGTCTCCTTTTTACTGGGGGCTAGAGCCTCCCCAATAATTGTCAAACTGTAGTATGTTTCCTTAATAACAGTGTACTGAACGAGAAGGAAAACAACGGGCAACCCCCCCCTCCCCAATATGAATTTCGTTCCGACGGCATTGATGTGCATGGGCGGAGGGAGTATTGGGCAAAGAGGATAAAGAACGGGTTCATCGGTTCAAGTGAACTTCGCAAGAGACTCTAGAGGGGGTGGGCAACAATGCCCAATCCCCATAAACCTTAATTTAACCCATATTAACTTGTCTACCTTCATTCTAGCGTAAATCGTAACTGCAGCACATTTACTCACAAGCACCCAAGCTGCTAGCAGGGATAGGATTATTATCACAGTTAGAGTGAACATTCAGATTTCTACGTAAAAGGCTTCAGCGCTTAGATTAACTGAAACTCAAAACCTAAACGAGTACAACACAGCAGCATGGTCTGAATGGAACTGGTCTATGGTTCGAAAAGTCTTGAACCATGAAGCAAGAGCGATTATTGAGTGAAAATAAAATCTGGCGTTGTCCGGAAAAAGTGAAAATTTGGTTTTGTTTTCAGAACTGAGAAACAAACGCAATGATGATTAGCTATAGAGCCTAGGGGCTAGAACTTACGTCATATTTTCTTGCATGAGATTTGGTCGGGTTAGATGGTCAATTGATAAAGGAAGGATTGGTTTTCTGCAGGCAATTTGCATGAAAAGGAAAAGCTGCGATGATTTTTATATTGATTTGCAATGCTTAAATTTTTATGTTGTAATCATCTTCAGTTTTACTTTGACTCGTCTCTGTATCATCTTGAAATTTTCCGTTGTTCTTGCGTACTCTCAATACTTGGATAAAGTGACAAAAAATTGTAGGAGTGATTCATTTTCGCATTTAATCCTCGTGACCAAATGAAGCTAAGGCTATCTAGCAGATTTTCGTGTTCGGGTTTCAAAAGAAACCTTAGGCCAACGTTATCTTACCTCTGAGCGTCATTTTCAAAGATCGGATTACTTCATACAGACTAAACATATCATTTTGTTCTACCTGATCTGACTTTTCATAAACATGACCTGCCTTGGACTTTCAGTTATCCGAATGTGCAACAAAAGGCGTACGACTACAAAGGGTGTTCGTCAAGGGGCATTAGAAGAATGTTGTGTCTAATATTGGGGTAGAATGCAACTCGTTTTGAGAATAGCACTTTCTTTAAAAGTAACATAGAGATAAAAAAGAAACTAGTTTTGTATCTATCAACTGTTGTTTTTACAGCAATCGTTATCAAAGCAAGATTGCGGAAAGTGGAAAAGATTTTTTTTGCAATCTGGAGGCCACAAAAGCCTGAAAAGTATAGGCAGGTTATTATTGGGGGAGGGGGGGGGGAGACTAAAGGCAATGTTTTCGAAATATCCTTACGAAATAGCAAAATATCAAAACATTTTCTTCCTTCGGCGTCTAAAACAGAGGTCTTCGTATCATTCAGAATTTCCCAATCGAGCTTAAAACATGGATTGGTGATGGTATCTTTTAATTCGTTAATTTTTTTTTGGCAAAAAACTGGGGCTCTAACCCCGACCCCCCTTTTCCCTTATCAGCATGAATGCATGCAGTTGATGGAGATTGCGAAGTGTATCTTTGGATGTTTGATGTTAAATCCATATTTGCGTCGAAACTGCTATGGATACCAACAAATTACCCTTTTTGAGAAAGTAGCCCCTTTTTGATTGTCTCTACTTCATTTTACTTGTAAATTCCATCACAGCTTTAATGTACTTGCAGAGCAATTGGAAATCTGATAGTCAGAATAAATTTTGTTCAAAAACTAATGACATGGCTTTATGCAAAGGATCAAACAAATTCGTATACCTTTTCATGGCCGTTTACACTGAATCAAAATACGCGATGTAAATATTTCTTAAATCTTGTTATAGTCTTAAGTAAAATGTTTGCTGTTAATCTTTGTTCTCTTGGATTAGCCTTAGGTGTATTTACAAGAAAAATGTGATTGATAAATTCAGTTGCGTTGACGTTTTAGAAGTTAACGGAAGACATTAAAGCTATTAATCAAACAGCTTTTACTGTCAATGTATAGAAATTGACGAATGACAGAAAACACAGGTTACAAAATAATTGATGAATGTCTGTTCCTTTGAAAAGAATCTAATAGTATTGGATCCGCCCGTTTGGTTTTTGGATTGTGAAGCATTAATATAGGAAATTGATACAGTTTTTTCTATTTGAATTCATATTTTATGCGAAGAATCTTAAAAAGGATTTGGAGTGAATAAAAATCGTATAAATCTTTACATTCAGAGCCAACTCTCTGTTATGATGAGTCTTCGTAGACAGGGCCAACGAGAGGGGCGATTGCCCCCAAGTCAAGAAATAATGAATTCGATTAAATCCATTTTAAGTATGGAATTAATCGAAGGTTACAAAGTATGCCTAAAAATAGTAAAACGTTTAAACGATTTGAAGAAATGATATAATAGATATTCAGATCTAAAGGCCGTGGTAACAAAAATTTCTACTCGTTTTGCTCACAGAGAGCCTCGCCTTTCATTTTTGCCCAAGGGGCCTCCGAAAGCTTTTGTCGACCCTGATGCTAAGTGCATGTGATAAAGGTCTTGATGAGGGGGCCTTTATACAAAGAATTCACAGAAATTATGCTATGCTACACGAATCTGCACCAAATTTATATTGTTAGAAATCCCAAGAAAAGACAAGAGCTTTGATTCTGTTCACAGGGCCCACGCCAATGGGAGCCTGGGTGGCCATGCCCCACCCCCACTTTTTTCGAAACAATTAGCTTTAAAGCTGCAATAAAAGGGGAAAGAAGCCTTGGCCCCTACTTTTTCTAGCCTTGGCCCCCCCTACTTTTGTTAACCTTCCCCCCACTTTTAAATTGGTGGCGTGGGCCTAGGCTCAAGTTCCCCTTCATATGGAACTCTATATCAATTGATGTTTAAGAAAGAACCTCACTGTATGTATCAAATGGTATGAAAATCATTATGTATCAAATGGTATGTATGAAAAACATTTGATCTCCTAAAATGAGCACACTGAAACGAAGGAAACTACCTTTGCATACAACTACTCTAGCAGTTTGTTAACTTTTTTGTTGTATCAAAACCAACATATTCGTAAGTTAGTATCCATTTTATAATTTGATATTTGCTAGAAGATTGTTTGTTTTGTATAATTGAATCATTTGAAACTTTGTTGACAGCATTCTATTTCCGTGCTTTTTCATAAAGGGAAAGACGAAGTTTGTTTTAACGTTTTAGAGTCTATTTGCTTCCAACATTCTTTAGGGCAAATCTTGAAAGAATGCTTGATTGTTACCAATTTATGTATTAAAAGTCTAAAACAATTGCAATGATAAGGCCAATTCTCGAGTTCCTTTACAAAATGAAATTTCAGGCCCATGAAAATTCATGATAAGAAATGTTTTCTTTTGCCATTCGACTCTTGTAATATCTATGTGTTCTGTGGTGTATGCAAAGAGAAAGAAGGAGAAGTTCGATGAATCGGTGTTGATATCTGAACCGTGCAAACATAAACATCATAATGCTTCCTGATCGCAACCTGTAATCCATCTTCACATAAACAATTCTTCTTTATTTCCTTAACCAATTGAAAAACTACAGAGCGAATTTTGAAAAAAACTCATTCATTCTTCTTCGATGTTTAGACGGATTCACAATAAAAACACCGGCCGCTGTCTTCGACCCTCAATCGCGAAATAGGCCATCGGCTCATGAGTTTGAAATGAAAGCATGGTTACTACACTATCAGCAGCCATCTTTCATCTGAGAGTGTTTTTTGAAAGGCCAAAGTGTTATGTGAAGTAAGGTCTTGTGACCTGTCCTTAGCTGTGCCAAAGTTTTCCTAACTGCCCATATTTCTGTTTCTTTACAAAATCTATATATAAAGATAGAAGGTAGTTAAATGTTGCAAATGAACACATATATCTGTGCTTGAAACATACTGGAAAAGCTTAAGTGGTAGCCAGGACTTGCTTACAAGTCTTTCTCTCTGTTTTTTGCTCGACTCTTCTTTTGTCTGAATAGTTCGAAAAATGCGAAGTCTTATAAATAGGAAAGAAAGAAAAGTAAAAAGAGCTCTCTCCAATATATTTCCTTTATTTGTTTTTCAGAATTCGCTTTTTCTGGACTTTTCGGTCTAACATAAAATATTTCATTTTTTTTAACGGTTTGAGTACTTGAAAGGTTTTTGTTTTTAGAATTCTACCTCCCGTACTTGTTCTGTCTCACTTCTTCTTATAATCGATTTTATCGCAGAGATTTGAAAACTGATGGCCTTTAATACGACAAAAAATGGGCAAATATTTGAATATTTAATTATTATTAGCCAAATATTATTTGAATCCTGTTGAATATTTTGTCCGCTAGAGCTTTTTCATCATTTTGTTCTTACTTCTCTTGCGACGTGACAAGGAGATTGATTGGTATTGTAAAGAAACTGAGGGTTATTATTTCTGCTGCAACAGAGAGATTCGCGTAATGCCAGTGATTTTTAAGCATGTGCCTAACAAAATCAAAATGAAATTGGCCTCTGTGAAGAGGGTGGCTATGCTTGAAAAGTTGGGTATGCATCTTCATGTAATAGGAAAAGAGAAATCTTTATTTACGCGATAAACTATTTGTACTCATTTAAGGCCAAATGAGTTTTATTTATACAACTGGACGATTGCTGCAACAAATTGAGGGGGTGCGCATCCTCAAGTAACATTTAAATAATAGGGATGCAAACCCATTATCGAGGGAAGCCTCAAAAAGAATTGGGGGCGTGTTTGTCCTATACACGTGTTTACTCAAATAACTATGCTAAATCAACATTCATCTTGGCCTGTTTTAAATATCAAACTGCATTCGGTTAGGTCTGTGCATAAATGCACTTAATCAAAATGTAAAATGTTACTTACTAAAAGCTTTTTCGTCTAACAATCCTCCAAGTATAAAGCATCAGAACAAGGGTCCGAAAGCACAATATATAAAATATATACCCATTTGCAGACCGAATAAAGCCAATCAGAAAATCGCGAGCACATGACCAGTATAGTTGACCAGTCAGTGCTGCGTACCTATAAGAAAATCACGACAGGGATCCAAGAGAAAAATCGAACACTTTCAGGTATTACGGAACAGGTATAAACGGTATAACAGGTATAAAAGGAACAGGTATTACGAATTGGATGAGATGTGTCCAGATGAGCACAAGCTCTGGCCCCATCAAACCTCTGGCCTAACTTTTTTTCAGTTCATAACTTTCTGAACTGAGCCAAAATAACAGTTAGTAATCCGTTAGCAAACTCAAAATCTTCTATTGGCCATAGTTTACCCTATTTTTGACAAATTTAACTGATTTTGCACAAATGGGAATTTTTTTGGTGTTCTTCTACGTTATGTGGTCGAATTCGAAAATTCTAAAAATATTTTTTGTGACGTCACACTTGAGAATTCTATAGCAGCTTATTTCGTTGGTATGTAGATCGGTTCCAAAACTGCTAGATAATATAAACCTATAACATTCCTGCCATCATCTTGTCGTGCAGTGCTCTCTCAAAACAAGCTACTTTGTATTCGCTATCTTCTCTCTGCCCGCTGTGTCTGTTTGCCTTTTTAACTTAAGAACTTTCCTCGTAATCTCGTTATATTTAATGCGATATTCGTATTTCAGTCTTCCCCATAGAAATGTTCTCGTGTGGTACCCTGTTCAAAATGTCAAGTCGCCTCATGTAAACTTTATGTTTTGTTTCCTTACTGTTTTTAACAAGTGCGAGAATAAGTCCTTTTTATTTTTATCTGCATGCAAATGACTAAAAACCACACGCTAACTATGCAGTCCAATTGTTAAAATAATTAAACTGTTCAATATCCTTTTAGGGCAACTTTCTATGCCACAAAGCATTTCTAAGATAAAATAAATACATTTCCTCTCGGAAAGTCTTAATAATAAAAAGCTTTCTTACAATTGTTTAATTTCCAGTGTCTAGTTTAGTGATGTTCATAAGAGGAAGGCTAGGCTTAATCAATGTTCTGATAGTCACTTCTGCCAAGATACAATTCTTTTTTATGTTTATGTAACGACGTGAGTTGTAATCATGTATGAGAGAAAGAATGATGGGTAATATAATCTTTATCCATAGGCCTACCAAACGAGACCGCCATTGCTGTGGAAGCAGACAGAAGAAGGTCTTTCTGCTCATCTTTGAAACTTTTCTCTGCCCCTTGACGAAAATATGATCTTTTAGGCCATTTAGTCGCCCATTCCGCTATGATATTCAGAACTATAATATGATCGATATCTTGATGGGCAACAATTTATATGCTTATCAACTGAAGTCAGAGTTTCATTTTCATTTTGCTTTGATTTACATTCGATAGGGTAAATTCATTCAGTTAATTGGAATAACTGTTTAACAATGTGCCTTGCTTAAAAACACAAGTAGCCTTTTATTACAAATTTACTTGAAAATCTAGTATATAAGAAGAGAAGAAAGTAAATGAAAATGAATGGACTTGGAAGTTAAACACATATGCTGAATAGAATAACGACCTCTTTATCCTTCAAAAACGCTTTCAGTCTAGTTTTGAAGGCGGCTAGCAAAGAAGCAGTTTTTATTTCATGGCCTATCTGGTTCCAAACAGTAACAGCGGGATGACCGAGAATTCATCGATACGAGAAGCTCCGCTGCCAACTTGAGGTTTTACTCTGTACGTAAGGTCCGACTGCAAGAATGACACAATTTGTGAAGCATTGACTGCATGTAGGAAGTTGTAGCCCATTCTAGACTTCAGATACTAGACACGCTGTCTCAAAGTTAATCTTCTTTTTTGACAGTTACCAATGACTGTTGTGATGTTTATGGCAACAATGTTTCATGGAAGGGACTGTTTGTAACGTTACGAGCTGCAAGATTTTTGCGCTTTGCAATTTTCTCAGAATTGTGTCACCAGCACATCCCCAAACAGAGCTAAAATGCGGATTACCTATACTGAAGTGCATTCTTTGGATGATTTGAAACGAAAGTTATCTCTTAGAGTACTTGCGCTTTTCCATTCCTCGTGAAATTTTACCGATAGCAAGATTTGTTCTTTCAAATTTAATGATGGATCAATTTGAATCCCAATATATTTGATATTACCCGTGGATTCAATCTTCTCGTCATTTATTTGAAGGATGGGAAAATTTGTTGAATCATTGCAGTCTATTTTCCTGAGGTTAGGAAGAGTACCAAGAATAATGCCTTATGTTTTTGCAACATGAAGTGAAAATTTATTTCCCTGTAGCCACGAACTAAGATTTTGAAGCTCTAAGTTCATAGCATTGCATAGGTCAGTGATTTATTTCGAGGAATAGGAGATACATTGTGACCTTAGTTCTATGCAAGACAAATGGCAAGTCATTAATATAGATCAAAAATAAGAGTGAACCAAGGCTGAAACCCTGAGGTACTCCACATTCGATGCCCTGCGTTTCTGATATGTTGACACTTGACTTACTTTATTTTTGTTATTCATGATATGAACCATTCAACTCCATAGAAAAGCAGCTTTCCACGTCTGGTATCTTCGAACTAAGCTTGTCACCTATGTTACAGAGAAAGTCATTGAAAGAATCTGCGAGTTCACTGCCTTTTGACTGCCATGTTTCACAAACCGCTAAGGAAGAGATATTGGTCGTTTTGAAACGTTTACTAATAAGTTGATTAATGGTGTTCAAATGTTCTGTCATGTTACCCTGACAATTGGCAATTTTTTGTGATAAATGCACCTATAGAAACATGCCTAAAGCAGGCATTGCGCAGCCATTGTGCTAGCAGGACTAAAGCCCCCCCCCCAACTTTTTTGCAATCATAGGTTAGAAAAATTTCCTATGTAATAGCAGTTCTTTTTGACTGGGAAACTTTATTTCTTCACTTTCTTAGTGTTTTTTTCTTAATGATATGTTGTGTTTTCCAACTTGGTTAATTCTTCTCCCAATTGGAAATTTATAAATGATATGTGGAAATAAGCAGGCATTTTCTAAAAGGGGCATTTTCCGGCGTTCTTAAGGGCATGGCCTGAAAAATTTTTGGTCTCAACCTCACCCCCCCCCCCCACTTGTATACTGATGCACAGAGTGATCAAGGAAACGACAGTTTTATGAACATTTTAACTCTAGGCACAAGGGTTACCGCCTCTCATCCTTCTTGCTCTCTCCATTGTGCGGGACCTAGATGTATAACAGTGAGAGAGGCATGTCTTCGAATAAGATTATAATATATGTATGTGATTCTGTATTCTCAAGTGCGAGAACCTCTCCCCCTGCCTCGTGCTCACAACTCTAATCAATGCTCTCGATTAGTGTTGAATGTGAAGAGATTGCGGAAATCCAAAATATGGTGAGAGCTTCTTGCCATGTGTCCGGGAGCCCTGGACCCAAATTGACGTTTTCTCTATCCTTCACAATACTTTGTAATGATTATGGTGTGGTTGCAGTTGTGTTCAGTTGAGCTTCGTCTCTAAACTCCCTACAAAATAAGGGCCAATTTGAGCATCTAACATTTTAATTTACCCAAAGAAAATAAAGGGTTATCTAGTGGGGGAGATGAACGAGTGAGAACCTTCAAATGCGGGAGGCAACCCTCTGTCCTGTCGTCAAAGTGCACGTGCAGTAATAATTTCGTCCATGCGCATGCTCTTTGACGCCAGGAAGGAGGATTGCCCCACTCACCAAAAGACTTACCCCTGTTCGTCTCTCAAACAAACTCACCGCAAATCTTCAGGACATTCCGTCTTAATGTTGTTTTCCTTCACACCATTCCTCTGCTTACATATGCAACTTGTTTAGCAGTAAAATTACTTTCCTTTACCAACTCTGCCCCTTTGCGATAGAGGTCATTTGAAAAAATTTCTTCGCCCTTTATTTCTTATCATGTTACCATGCTTTAATCGAATGCAAGATAATTCTTTTGAAAACAATTTTAGATTTGGTTAACTTATCTCTCTGCCACCGCTTTGGGTTCGTAAGCTTCTTTTCAAATAAAAAAATTGTCCATTCTTGGAGAAGAAGCTTGGTTTAGATAAGAATTAAATCAAGTGTGAATTATTAGGTCAGCAAATCTTTTCTTCCGGTTTGGGCTTCGGATGTCGGCACCCATCAGTTCTACTAAAGCATAACTAATTTTTCTTACTCAAAAGTAATATTTTATCAGATATTATCAACCTGTGTTATTATGGAGTCTAAAAAGCACATAAAGTTTGCCTTGGGACACGAATCAGTTTTTCTGAATATCTTCATCGTTTTTGCTTCTACTATTTTCGTAAAAGCAAATCCGCCCAATCAGTTCATTCAGCTGCTCCCTTGCTTATCTAGGTTTCCATTCATTCCTTCATCTCTGTCTAAGTTTTCCTCTCTGTTGATTCTTTCAGCGATGACCTAGTGATTATCAATCTCTCTCTAAGCGAATCTTAAATTGAAACTAAGGCACGATATTTCCTGGGATATGAGCAGTACTTTTTGGAGATAATTTAGATATAAGCCCATTGAAGGCAACCTAAGGCGATCGAAATGCTTGAAACCAACATCCATTTTGCCTGTTGTCTAGATCGAGGTGTGCCAAAGCCTTCAAATAATGCTGGTAATAAAGTGCTAAAAGACACTAAGAGGTTTGGTTTTGTCCTCCAAATTTAGTGGTTTGTCAGTGTCTTTGGTAGCATTTTGTCGCCGTTTACTAGAATCCTATTATTACCAACAGTGGGTTTTAAGAATAGTTTTCCAACAAGTTTATCTTGAGCCTAATGTCTACAGGCCATTATTGTCGTTGAGCTTGGATTTCAACTTTCAAAATAAACTTTTATGATAAACAAATTTGTTGAATGGTAACATAAATCAATAAGAAAAGCATGTTCACTTGCTCGGAAGGATTTGCTAGGCGGAGCTGCCGTTAGCTTCTTAGCCTTGACTTTGTCACCTGAAGAAACATTATACACACAAGACAGTGCTTGCCATTATTCGATTTAAAAGGGTTCTTTTTCACAGGTTTAAGTCACGTGCTAGCTGCGTCGAAAGAGATTGGTGTATTGTGTGTATGGTTTTTGTCTTCATTCACCACATTAAGTACGATATTTTTACCGTGCTAAGAGACAAAAAGTCAAGCCTGTTTGATATTGTTGCCGGTGATAAAAAACTTTCACTATGGCTAACTAGTGCGTTTTATCGTCAGTGATAAATCGGCCGTCATGCTTTGAAACCCATCTGGTCAATATGTCCTGGACGTTAACTTAGCGTGACATTAATATTTGCGTTAGTGCCTACAGAACATATAGAAACAGGCCATAATTTGAAGTTCTGGAAATATTCTTAGGACGGTGTTTTGGTAACCCGGAAAGTGTTGTGTTTCCCACTACATCAAATTTCTATCATGGTTTTCACCCGGTACACCCACATACCCCCTATTTGTTTGGTGTATGGCTTGATTCGATCTTGAGATGGGTGCTTGTCAAGTAAGGGTTGAAGTAGTCTTTAAAATAATTTCTTTTGGAATACTTTAACAAACCTGACTCATATCAAGCCAATGCTTACGTCATCGAAAGCTTAAAGAGACCCTCTGGGTATCTCTTATAATAACCTGTCTCTTCGCAACAGCGCATGCCCACACATCGAGTATAAGAGAACTAATGAAGGGGATTTTCCTAAAGGGATTCAACTATATCCTTTATTTGATTATTGCTAGTAGTCATTTGCAGCCGGTTCATAAGTCATTGTTCGTAGTAATAACATTCTTTCATTAGAACTCTAGATCCCCGTTGTGGTTATCTGCCCTGCCAGGCTGTGAGACTCACAATCCACTTTTTGGTGTTCACATGTGTTCGCATCTTAGGCCCTCTTAGCAGACCACAAACCAGAAACCTTTGGTTCGGCTTATTTAAAGAACAGTGTTATCGATTTTGATGCAGGTCTTATAATCAATCTAATGATTCAACGAGACACAACTTCAAGCTCAGCTTTATATTAAATTCCATTTTATGACATATGACTTTTACTCAGCGGGTATAGAAGCACTAGATTCTCATCGATTTTGAATGCTTCTCTAGAGAAAATATGATGTGGACAGAGTTCGAGGAACCGAAGTTTCTGACGTTAATGGAAAATTTGAAAGCGTTCATTCTCGTAGCATAAAAGTCAATGCTTTGTTTATATTTGAAACTGTTGATGTTGACCACCCAGCTTAGTTCATTACTATGGATAATAAAAATCATTAATGCTGACTGACGTCACTCAGACAACAGCTAACGTCTTTTGTCTTCCCGCCATGCAACTGACACTGATCCAATATGGATCGCTATTTCAAAGCCTCTAGACTTCAAAACATGGTATCTACGTTTCCAGCTGAATAAACCTTTATTCTACAAAGAACACATCGAATTTTAAAAAGTTTGCTTTAAAATAATGACAAACGCTTCACCCCCAACCCTACAATGTCATTTGTCTTTGACTTTTATATCTGTGTATTAAACTTAAGGCTACAAAAAGATCTATATTCCTCAAAGTTTCCTATTTCTCAATTTTATACTTCATGCTGTTTTCAATAAAGACAATTTCTGGTTTCAATCTGCTGCTTTGAGAGAAGAATTTCTTTTCTTTATTATAGTAATTCTAGATAGCAGAAAACTCAAGTTTATACCTTACATGATAAATGAGCTGCTTGCGCTCTACAATGTTAAGGCCGATTTCCATTTGACATTTTTTGTGCGCACGGTCGTAGCGCCCAAATCTGAGCATGCGTAGCTAAGTGCTGCTGTCAAGTGGCCGAGCGCACAAAAATGTTGAGACCCTATCAACTTTCTGGCGCTCACAGCGGACGGAAAATCGAGACCACTTGATGTTAATTACGCATTCTCAGACTTGGGCGCTACGCCCGCACGCATAAAAAATGTCGAATGGAAATCGGCCTTTGGGTTGCAACTTTTAGAATAATATTTGCGCGTCGCCTGGGAAGTTTTGCCAAATTTCCTTTTTGTACGGGTGAATAAGAGCTTTTCGACTTCCATGAAGCCTCCCCCTTTCTAAAAGTCAATTTTAAACAAAAGATGAAGACACTTAGCCTTTCTTCCATTTTTGCAGCTCTAGAAAGAGCTTATTACTGGGACTTGTTTTAAAAGTATGAATTAGTTTTCGTAGCTTGTTGCTTTCTTACCTGTTTTATGCTTACGAAGCTTCTGAAAAATGTTTTAAAAGAAATCAAGGTTAAGTTTTTTTAATCTTTTGCAGCTGCACACTGCCCCAAATATTTGCTAAATAGATTTCTATTATAGTTTCAACAGTGTACTGAGCAGGAGGCGACTGAATCGGCAGCCTCCATGTCCTCCTCCCATTAATAACAAAACTGAGTTTGAGTATGACGTAATCTTGAGTAGCTGTAGCCTGTGAATTGATTCTTAAGTTGGTTTAGTTTGATCTTTAAAGTACGTTCTGTTCTCAGACCTTCGCCAAACCTCTCTTGGCCGATTTTAGACTACGATGCCGGCTCAGGATTTGATTTGGCAACCTCAGAAATCTTAGCAGATATCCACTTAAGACAAGTCTAAGCCTTGGCAAATGAAAACGTTTTGTATCAGATTTTGACTAATGTAATAGCGCTTCATGTCACTTGGTACTTCGGCGGTAATAAGGCTGTCGCAATTTGCCACTAAGCAATGTTTCACCTCCCTTCTTGCATCAAGAAGGTGTTTTAGTGGAAGGTAACGACTGATATCAGGGCTCCAGCTGATATTGTTTTTTAGAGAGGGGGGCTGTGTACCCTCAAAACTTCTTGGATTCTATTGTTTCTGTTCACTATCTATATGCTGGCTGATTTTCTTTTCTTTTTAGAACAATGGCACTCCCCCCATAAAATAAGTTGCTTCCTCCCTAAGGCCCCTCTGACGGGTCGGGAGCTGAGGATCCGCTTCGATGGTGAATCCTTCTACATTCGATGGGGCATCCAGATCCAATAATAAACATCCAGAGACACAAAGTTGAAAGATAATCATATCTTTGAGAACTCCCACGTTCTGGATTCTATGGAACGTCAACCACGAAACAGACGCTTGAAGCTCGGTCATTCCGCAGACGATGCCTTTTATCCCCTTCTCAGTCTGCGGAGAATTCGTCTAAATGTAGGTGGCAGTGGGCAGTGGCACTTGTAGCATTTTCTCGCAATTTGAGCCAGTGAAGACTCTCTGTTACAAACGGGTAAACGTCACTCTTTTAGCAAAAGTTTTGAGGTGCTGCGAGGCGGCAGAGGGTTCTTCAACGATCTTTCTTTGCAACAAATCTTTATGAAGTTTGATCAAGTGGTGAACGCAATGTGCTATAGAATTTGTTCAACGTTGAAGCGATTTGTCTCCTTGAAGCGAAACCTAGAATTTCTACCGGGTACTGTAGAATTTGGAAAAAGGGAGTTTCATGGGACGAATGAACAAACGACAAAATATCAATTTGTCCTTTTGAGGAGTTCATATTTGTTTGTATGCTGAAGATGTAATCCCTGCTGACAAATTTTAATGTCAGTCATATTTTGACAAAAAGTGAGAAGCTACAAAAATTACATTTTTTCGCAAGATATTAAATGAAAATTATCAAACGTAACTTTTAACTTGTCAATATGCTGGGATTTTAGCCTTCAGTGGGCGAAACACAGGCGGCTGTTTGCCGCTCAGAATGGCAGTCTTTGCTTTACCCACACATTGTGGATCAGAAGGATCTACCAGGAATTTATCCATTTGATCAGGATCTCCTTAGATCGTAGATGTTGGTTGATTACTGAGTATTTTTTTGTTTCGGTCTAGCAATCAATTTCTTACTACGATAAAGTATTGCTAAATCCTAATGTCAACCGTCATTTTCTGCGGCAAAAGGATTGGATGTCTTCAATTAATTGTCGATGAAGCTCTTTCTCATTGAAAAATCGTCAGCATAATCATGCATAAGTTCGGTGTAATAGGAGATAGGCCTAAGTCTCTGATCAAAGGCATCGGAGAAAATCTAAAGACAAACATGAAAAGCACGAGATATGTATTAATTGGTGATTTTAGAGGGTTAAAAGATGAAGTACTAAGAACCTTCGCTCTGCGGAGGAGAAATTTCTATTTTTCTACCTAGCGTCTAACGTAAAAGGTAAGGCAAGTAAAACAAAATAATGTTAGCAGGCGTACTTAGGGCAAACATTTGAAAGTATTGGCTCCAAACTAGTCCAAATTAATCACGTGACCTGTATCAGTAGCTGGTTCTCAATGAGAATCAACTTCGCAATTTTTGTTTAGTGTAGCGATGTAAGGAACTCTTTTGACTGTTCATTTTAGAAATATCCACACAGACAAGCCAATGAGGCAGTGACGATTCAGTTAGCTTGGCTATTTTCACGTCCTTTTCGGTAAGTTGTCAAATTACAATTTGAAAGATGCATAAGAGAAAGCTCTAAGATATGAAAATATGCTCGTAGATACAAAATTTGGAGGTATGATTTTGAAGGAGTTATTTGTAACCATTTTCAATTAACTGAAATCAAACAATGTGAGGATAACCGTCTTTTATTCTATATGATATTTAGCATTTTTGATTCACAAGAGAAATGTTTATTCAAATAATAAGCTGGGAAGCATCGCTAACCTAAAGTATCAAGGGTGACAGGCTGGCGGTGAAAATGAAAATGAGGCTATCAGCATTGCGCGAGCTATCAATAGTTGCCACTCAGAATGGCATATCAATAATCAATAGTTGCCATGGGTTCTTTCAAACCGACCGGGATTTAACCAAGTTCCTAAAGTGTGAATACGTTGCTTGGCGGGGGGATGGAGCTAGCAGAAGAGCAGGTACAAGACAGACTCTAAAGGAGAAATTACATTCATGTTAGAGATCTCGTATGAGGTGGATGGCAAATAAAATGAAAAAGATATAGTAAGATAAGAAAAAGATCTATGGAGGGAAAGGATAAATTATAAGAAACACAAGAGACGGATGAAAGAGATAACTTGCAAATTATCACGTAAATTCATTATTCGTTATTCAGTTTATATTGAATAAATTGTGTAGAACTTATCTTTGTCTCTTTCTATAAAGGCCACGTTATAATCCTATTCAATGGCAAATTTGAAACTTGTTGAAAGGTGCAAGTGAGGCTAAACGGAGAGAGAATGTTGCATTCACTGTAATCCAATAGGAGGCTGCTAATTATTCAAGCCTTACGAATAAAAGAAAAAGCTTGTCTTTTGTTTTATTTTCAATTTTAATGGACGACGCCTTCAATGCTGTACAACTTCTGCAAATTGTGACGTTTTCTCACTGCTGCTGTCTAAAATCATTTCTTTCACAAGAGGTCATCTCTTCCTCATTTTTTGGTAGTTTACTTGCCACGTCGTCAGCTAGTCTTTTTAAAACTAAAGGTAGAAAAGGAACAAAATCTTCTTTGTTGTCGGTTATCACACCACTCCCCCCTATAGTTCAAGGTTCGCTATTGCTCTTATCCCATGGGCTACTGTGTCTCTTGAATCTTTGAATGAGAGCCTTTGAGCTAATAATGTCATTTCGTATTGATTTAATTGGCAATAACATCACATTGTGCTAAACCACTTCAACTGAATGTTTAAACTGAATAATGGTTTCCTCTTGTATAATAAACCAAATGAAAGTTCAAGGTTGTGTAAAACCAAATCTACCTGGAATGTTGATAAGGTTAGATGAACAATACATGAATTTTTTATTGAAAACTGATCCAAATCCAATACTTTTTCTCCAAAGCCACACTGATTTCCTTGAACTTTTCCTTTCAAAAATTCAAAGGAATTGAAATTCAGTAGCTATTTTCAGACTCAGGAACAACCTTCGACCGAACAACCTATTGATTACTCAGAAGGTTTCTTGAAAAGAAAGAAGATAATATGTGTTGCCCAAAGCACATCCATTTCTTGATTAGTAAAGTTCAGGTTCTTAAAAGACTAGCTGTTCCTGAGGCTGTTTTGTATTTTTTGGGAAACTCTAAGTCTGGGCGTTGCATTGTTTGAAATTTTACCTCATATTCGTGATTAAAGCTGAATTTCATTCGCTAGATGAAACATGAGTTTGATAAACAAAAGTTCACTTTCTTCTTATATTGTTTCTTTTTCTGTACCAATAATCGAAGTTTACATCGCAGGAAGCAATGCTGTTCTAACGCTAAGATATCAACCATGTGTTTGAAAAAATGCGCAGAAACAGCTCATCAAAGAAAAGGAGAGAGCGAAGTGATACACTCTTTAAGAGGCACTTTAAGTCTAACTTGCCTGCAAATCACCCCTTTTCTATTTCTTGTGCTTTATTCACAACCTTTATGTAATCTTAAGAAAATTCTAGTCACTTGATCCATTGAATTAATTATGCCACTCTTCATTGCACAGTAATAATTTATTATCAATTTGAATAAAGGATATAACATGAAGGATGAGGCTTTAAAGACCAAAAAGAGCATTTTGGTTTTTGAATAAGCAAAGAGGCTCTTCCTACTCGGCTTTCTTGATTATGGTGTTTAGCACATTAATTTGTCTATATGGAATTATGTACTTAGAAAAGATAGGTGAAGAGACATCACCATTAATGACATCTACTGTTTTTCATGTTCAATTGAACTATTAATATATGTTTGAAGATATTATTTCGATGGGCTACTCTTCATTTGAAACGTATTAAAGAATTTGAGGATCTCAATGCAAGTATCATTGAAATCTGATCAGCTTGTTTTCTAATCCATGCTGAAATCTCTGGAAAAATTCTTACTGATGGTTTTACGATCATGAAATAGATTAATCTACTAAGTAAATGTATTTAAATGATTTCTTATACTTCAATTGAAAAAAAATTGATCAAAGTATCGTTAGAGACTAAAATCCAATTATTTTTCTTGAAACTTAAGATATACTGCAAAACTAGTCCTACAAATATGCCTCGGGCATATTAAATTTCCTGTCTGACCTCAAACTCTGTCCGATGTCTCTCCGTGAGACATAAGAATGATAACAATAATTAGGATTGTTGTTGGCCTAAGCCAAGCATTCGTTAGCCAAAATTACTTGTGTTTGATCACAGAGGAGAAGGGTGGGGGGGGGGGGGTGGGGAGAGGGAAGCGAATGTTTTGGGTAGGGGTCTGCCCCGAGAAAATGCAATAGAGTAATGTTGGCTAGAGTAATTTTTACGGAAACGGTACCCTTAGCTAGAATAATTTCTACACAATTTGCTTCATATTCTAGTTTATTATCGACAATTTTATTATTATTGTTTGTCAGGACTAAATCCTACTCTCCAAGGCTAGGTTAAGAATCCAATATTATCAAAGCACCAATGTTGTCAAATATGATACCTTTTGCTAGACCTTGGCTCGACTAAAATTTCAAAGAAGTATATCCTGGCCAGACTAGATGTCCGAAATCGAATACTCTAGCTCGCGGCACATCCTCAAGTACCTTTACTATAGAAGAGAAACACCCCTTCGATGTTTGATGCGATGACAGAACATACAAGCATCTTTCAAAGGATTTTAGATTCCCGTTATACATTTGACCAAGTTTCAAGCTTAGTGCTTGTTTTAGATCCATGGCTGCATCTTTATAAACTCCTTGCTTTCATACGTAGCTTGAAACGATCGACGAAAACCTCAAGTTCATATGCATGAATGCCTAAGTTAGCCTTGAATACTCGCCCATATGAGTACTCGAGAGACGTTTTCCAGCCACATTCAGTTTTTAATGAGAAATCCGATTTTGACAAAATCTGATCTAATCAATGATTTTCTATTTTTGAAAACCGAATTAGTTTTGACGGGTTCCGAACGAGAAATGTGTCTCTGAAGAAAAGATATCTGTTCTGTGAATATTTACAGAAGCTCCTTTCCATATACATTTTCAACCTGTCAATACCCAGCATATACTGTCTGCTTTTGAATTTCAAAGCCTTTTGCTGCTTCGTAATAGCTCTTTTGCTACTTAAATCCATATTTACCTTTGAAGACTTCATCGATACGTACAATTGTAAGGTATTTCTATGGATTAGTGTAAAAGGAACATCGGAGCTTTCCGAGCAATGAAAGGCATGAGGCCATACAACTCACATGTTCGAATTATGCTCCATGAAGACGACCTTACCCTTTAACAGGTATAATCATTATTATGATGATGACTGTGATAGAGAACTGGCGGACAAGGAGCTGGCCAAACGAACTAGTGGGTGTCGTTTAGGTAGAGGCTATTAATGCGTTTAAATAGCACAAAGAAAAACTTCATCTCTCAATACGAGGGTTGATTTGCAGAGCTTATGAAACTGAATACCAGACAGGATTTATTAGCAAATCATTACTTGCGTGCTTACTGTTATGGAGTAAGCGAGATCTAGCTCAGCGTGCTTTGATTAATCAACAAAGAGTCTTATGCTGAAATGAGTACCGCCATATTTAGCCTTTTTGTTTATATGTCAATTGGCTATCAAAATCTTTTAAAACCTACGGTTAGTGTCTAGTAGCAGTTTAACTTAGGACTTTTGATCGATATAACAGTTAAGTAGATATGCACATGGTCAGTTGCCATACAGATGCTTTACTTGTTCTGCAACTGATGTGACGTCATCTGGAGATACCTTACTGTTTCAGTATGGCTTGCGGATCCTCATGCAAGTATCTGCACACAGACAATCAGTCTTCAGAATGTTGTTACTGTGAGATACTAAATACAAAACGTGTATTGTGCTATGTAAGTCATGAATCCATCTCTTGGAAAACGATCATGTCACCGTGTTTATGTTACTATAGATAACAGCATGACATTTTCGTATTTAGAAGCGATATGATCTTGCCTGTGTATCCCAACGGGAAATGTGCAATGGTTTACATGTGCAATGAACTTAATTAATATATTATCAATCGATATTTCATTGCATAGCTATAGAAGGAATGATCTATCAGCGAATCCAGTATTGTAAGAAAACCTTATCAAATATGAAGTAAGCTATCAGCAGCTAAAAACCATTACGCTATGTGTTTATTGTATTCTGATGTATTCACATCCATTACAATTTGATATTAGTCTCGATGGTTGTCAACTCAATAAACTTTAAAGCTGCTCCAGATTAAGTTGAAAACCATGGATCAGTGGCTATTAGTTTACAGGATGATGTCTGTCGAAGCTGTACAAATGTGTAATTGATATCCGCTATGTATTCGCAGAAGTGACCTACTGTAAGCCACTTTATCAACTTTAAAGGGTTTCTCTATCCGCCTGTTAAAGCCTCAGTCTTTTCTCTTCCTGCCACATATGTTACCTCGATTTTGCCGCAATGCGTTTATATGATAATCTTTGAGACTCTAATGCAAAAAATTATTACTGGTTAAGGATGGCTATCAAAAAATGACGATCTTTATTCTTTGTTTCTTTAGAGCGTCCAAGTTGAAATGCCTTTTACGTTCTGCGACCTTGAATGCGTAGGGCCTGGACCCTAGCAAAAAGGCGCGAAAATTTGTACACGCCATCAGAGGAAATCTGAAATCGAGAAAGGAAGCGCAGGAAACTTTCATTTGGAGGTATGAAAAGGTTTCTTAAAAGATACTACGGTGTAATCTTCATTTTCGTATCATCCAAACCAGTTTAATGATCATGAATCTACTAATATGTTTTCATCACAATGTTTTATCAAATTTGACAATGTTTCAGCTACATTTGTTTATTGACTTTTTTTATAAGTTCTAGTTGCTTAAAATTTTAGATTTATTTTGTAACATAACACATCATACTATCATTAGACTCCTCAGAAGGCCATCATTTACATTGCCTGATTACAGAAAACTTTGGATAAAGCTTTATACACACTGAATGAAGTGAATGGCGAACATAAAAGTAGAGCCGCATTCTCCGCTGTTGCCGTCTCAGGAAAACTTTCCTGGAAACTCATCTGGGTCCAACCAGTGTCCCTCGCCGGCCAGCTTAGAATTGCAAACTATCATGGTAGCATGGGTGAAAAAGAAGCTAATTTCAAAGATAAAACAGTTTTGTGATCGTTTTCAAGCTGGATTTACGGTAAGAGCAATAGTATGAATGATTTCATTACATTTAAAAAGTTCTTTTTTATCACTAGTATTATATGTATATGCCTAACGTCTTTTACTTTAAATAAGCCTACCGATCACAGAAAATTGTAGACTTTGCTGGAAAATCTGCAAAAGTCCTTAAAAAATTTTCAAGAAAAATCTTCAAAAGGAGCAAAGCTAACTGAAGAGATCTTTTTCAAAATCTCAAGAATTCTTTCAAATCTAAAACAATTTTAAAAATTTCATAGACAGTCATCTAGGAAACCTACATAAACATTTGGAAATTCTATAAGGTCTCGTATACTACTATTTGCTTAAGAATTCGCCCCTGACAAAAGACCAAAAAACCAGAAAATTTTTGAAATAATCAACATGCGCAGCTGTAATAACCTTAATTTCAAGTTACATTATCAAATTATATTGCACGACATGCAAGCTAGTATACTTAAAATTTGTTTCAGGCAGAGTTTCTTATTCTTATTCAATCTATTATATATTTGTATGCACTTATTATCAAATTATATTGCACGACATGCAAGCTAGTATACTTAAAATTTGTTTCAGGCAGAGTTTCTTATTCTTATTCAATCTATTATATATTTGTATGCACTTATTATCAAATTATATTGCACGACATGCAAGCTAGTATACTTAAAATTTGTTTCAGGCAGAGTTTCTTATTCTTATTCAATCTATTATATATTTGTATGCACTTTTTACAAGATAATGTTACCAAAAGGAGGAATAGACTTTTCTGGAACAAACATGGTTTATTATCATTGTCCAGAAAAATGGTTTACATGTGCACAAAACTGAAGAATGTGTAATATTAAACAACAGAATGGCAATATATAGCTAATATCTTCTGATGAAAAATTCTCTTACAGTTATAAAAGTAACTTTATCTTGTTCCAGGAAGGCATTTTCTACGACTTTGACATGGAAATTGACGTTGCCGAGCTACTTGAATCTAACGGTAATTCAGAAGTACGATTTTGAAGTGATCTTAGTTTTTGATGTGTAAGTCTTGTCTAATTTTGCCAGAAGTCAAATATGTTAACGATAATTTAAAGAATGGATACAAGAAGAACTAGGACATGCTTATATTAAAGTAGTTAGGTAAATGATAAAATTATTTCTCTATTTGTAACGCAGACATTTGTAACATAGTAATTGCCAATATCTCAAAGATACTATTTATCGTTGTCATCCTCAACAATCCATTTGTGCTGATTGGGTAAAGTATGTAGACGCTTGACATATTCAAGCTTACAAAAACCTCATATGTGGGCAGGGTACCCCAAAAGCGTTTCTAGCTGTTCATAAAGGTGTTCGTGCAAATTTGGCTGACAAAGTTCACTTTGACAGCTACAGTGGGACCCTCATAACTGGCATCTCCCCCCACAGCAGGCACCTTCCACTGACAAGAGAGTTTTATATATATATATATATGTATTAAAAAAATTCTAAAACATCTTCACAGTCGGTATAAATGTCAATGTTTGGTGAAAGAAGTATTCATAATAAGATAAATTCTATTGACCTCAACAAATGCAATCGAAAAAGACATTGTAATTAGTGATAGAGATCACCGAATTATGTTCTACGCTGAATTCACTTTGTCTTTTATTGTCTTTTATTCTTTTATTAGTTATTCAACAGTCATTTATTGTTATTTTTATTCAATATATTCCACTGACACTGTACGCCAAACATTATACACCCTTCAAAGAAGGCCATTATTGCTAAAACTGTTTCGCGTCACATAAGCAGCCAACAATTTTTTTAAAAAACTATAGCAAGTGGAAATGAAATGAATCTGATGAAACTTATTTTCTTTCATTTTGGCAGTGGAACTCGGAAATTTTCTGATCAAAGACACAAAAGATTTCATTTTCCAACTAAGATGGGTAAGTGCTACTGCAGATTTTCTTTTTAAATTAATTTTAATGACATAAGCTGTACAGAAGATTTTCATAAATTTTGATAAAGGTGCTAACAACTGTCTTAAGAACTATGCTTTAATGATTTATCATTTTCTTCAAAAAACAAAATTACAGGAAACATTAAAATGCAGTGATATTTGCCAATACTTACTTAGCTTAATAACGGGGTCCATTTGTGACTATTGGGCTGAGTGATTAGAAAATTACGTTTTACATATGCATCACTTTATACGCTGCTTTTTATATGCTGCTAGGTGATTTTCAAAATTATATCAGATAAAGGATGGCTGAATATCGAGGCTGCAAGTCAGATATTGATAAATCCAAAATTTATTAATCTGCCAACACTTTCAGAGTAAGTGGTGTTATGAATTTTTTTTAAATTGAACGTTTTTTGCAGAATATTGGCTGAGATCTTGTTATTTTGTTGTTGATATGCTTGCAGCTAGTATGTAAGGTGATATCAGTGTTTTAAGTACTTTTTTTACCTTTAAGCGTCTTTCTGAGACTAGAAGTAATCACTGGCTTAAAGCACAAAGAAGAGGAACAAAATTTAGGGTCTGATCGTCTTTATCGCGTGGCTTCTGTGGAGCTACTCATTTTAAAATCTAAGTTTATAGCCCTCTTGTCCTGCCGAGGCTAAACTTTGTATTCCACGAAGTTGCTATTGGGTGCATACATAGTGATCTTCACTGGGGGGCTAGAATATCTCAATCTACACCTTAGGTTGATAAATTGATTCCAAGTTAGTAAATTCGAATGTTTTTAGATTCATGCCAACAGGACGATTGCCCTGCGTCGAAGGTTTGATGAAGATAGCAGGGACTGTTGTTGGTTTCACGCCTATTCATGAATATACGTAAGAAAATCATAAATATGTCATAAAAGTATCAAATTTATAAGACGTAATGATTTTTCTTACATTATTTGTAACTACGGTTGCATCGTTTGCACAAAACTTTTATACGAAATTGTGCTAAGACAAAGGAAAGTATTACGTGGAAAGCATTTTTTGGAGCTTTCTCGCTCTTTTGCCAAGGATTTCGTGTTACATAATAACCTTAACACGAATGAAACCAATACTATCAATTTGCATGTTTATTGTTTTAAATTTTTACATAACCAAGCGTCAACATGTCTCCTTAAGATACCGTCAACCTTTTGCCTTCATGTTAACTCGATATGCTTTTGCACCTGCGTAAAGCGAATTTTTTCTATAGAATTTTCCTTACCAGGAAATTTATACAATGAAAATGAAAGATCTATATCAGGCAGTTTATACATTGCCAAACAATTTCTTTGTAAGCATTGAAACTTTTAATAGTCGTTCATCACTTTCATGTCGTTTTTAACTTTGCGTTTTTCTTACAGGAAAGGAACCAAATATAACTGCACTCAAGAAGAGCTATGTGTGTCAAGTGCCTGTGAAAATATATTTTCATGGCTTCCAGGGATGTTTGAATACGACATCGTAAGGTGGGTTGATATTTCATAAAGTCGTCTAATGCATAAATGATATAGTTTTGGCAGAAGTATGAAAATTAGAAAAATGTTTGCATTCCAGTTACATGGTGCCAAATGTTTTACTAGAAAATTTTGACAATCAACTCAGATTCTATTCAGATGAAATGATAAAATGGTTGAAATTTTTTTCAAAATAGATTTTAGTTTTCATTTAAATTTGCTGCCCGAAACTAAGTAAGAACCATTGTTGTTTTAGTAGATTTCATATGTTACAATAACCTGCAGATTTATGAAACATAAAAACTATATTAGCGTTGTGTGAATAAATCAAGAGCTAAATTTAATGAATATGGATTTTGCACTTACAAAATGTTAGCAAAACTATTACAGATTGTGAAATCAACTGTATTTTATCAAACTCTTTAAATGTGATTGTAGATCAACTTATTTAAATAGTGCTGGCAATATTGTTATTTCTAGACCTGGCAGGCGATGTAAGCAGTGTTATGCTTCTATGGAGGAGGATGTCAAGTTTCGGAAACTTGGAGGTACGTACATGTACCATTTTTTCTATTGAAGAGAAAAAATTAGCAATTTTTTAACCATATCACTAAAGATTGATAAATCATTTTTCAACAAAATATTGAGAATTTTGAATTATTTTTCGAATATTTTTCGCTGCAATTTTTGAATTTTTCAATCTGCTTTTATTTTGCATATTAAAACAGAACGGAGAATATTTACAATTGTATTGAATGATGGTATTAAATGCATGCAACCAGGCAGAAAAACAACTCAAAGCCGGCAGCAAGGAGTAGCAATTGTAGCCAGAGGTAAAAAAGATTTTCTGTTGGTAGTTTTTCTCTTTGCAAAAAGATTCCCTTGAGTTCAATTATATGTAAACAGGCAGCTTGTTGATTACACAATTATTGATCATGATTGAGCTGGCGCAAACCATTGAACAAAAGACTGAAAATTCAGATGCCTTTAGGCTCAAACTTTGATCTCCTCTGCATACAATGCTCTTGCTGATGATGAATCTATCACTACTCTCTATTCTAAAATACGTTTCATTACCCTAAACTTGTTTTTGCAGATGATCTGGTAAATAGAATGAAAATTGGGCACGATTATTGGATCACTGGGGTAGTTATAAGAGAGCCAATGCGTCGAACAGCGTCACAGCAGTTTTACGATACTGTTTTGGAGGTACGCAAAAAGACCTTTTTTAAAACAAAAGTTATTTTATGAAAAACGGTACAAAAGAATTGGAAGTGAAAGAAAGAAGACCAAGACTATCTTGGGCATTTTCAGCATATAATAAGAGAGAAAAATTTTCTAAGGCTTAAATTTTATTATACTTTTGTCCTAGTATTCACCTTTAAAATGTGTATCAGCCAAAATCCCATTTTGTTCCAATTCCCTTGAAATGTCTAAATACTTAGTAAAGCTCTATAGCATCTACCTGCTTTTTTAAGTTTTCAACACTTTTTGGACGTCTTATTTTAATTTCTTATTCAATCATAATGGATTCACATTTGCTGCAGATATTTTCATTGATATCAAATATTCCCAATCAGAATAAAATTATACTGTTGGTTACAGCATATTTTAAATGCAAGCCATATAAGCTGTTTCCTAGTAATGTCCCTGTAGCTGTAGACATCCGTTCTTAGTATATTTTGTCTTCTTTCAGGCCTGTGATATCGAGGAGGTATGATCTATAATGTTTTTTCAAAACTAAGTTATTCGTCCTCATTTTAGTAAACGTTTATGGTAAAAATGATTATTCTGTAATATGTTTTTTCTCTGACAATGGTATAAAATAATTATGTAATATTTACAGTGTTGTCTTAAAGAACATATTCTCAGGCACCGCACACCAGTCTAAAATTTTGGGGGGCTTAAAAGGGGGTGACTAAAATATCTCTTAAGGCCACACTCTCTAGTACGCCGGAAAACGTCTCTTTTAGGAAATATTTGCTGGTTTTTTTTATAAAAAAGCTATTTTAAAGAAGATATCAATAACTATAAAATAAGAAAAAATTAGCTTGAGGATAATAAAACACCCAGCTAACCAAGTTAGAAAATGCATCATGTAATTGAACAAAACAAAACAACTAGAAAATGAACAGAAAGGATTCCCAGCCAAGAAAAACGCTACTACTTAAAATCCCTTAGGGTAAACTTTCCAAAGTTGTGTCAGAGTAAATTTTCTTAAACTTTTCTAAGCTATTATTGTAAAAAAGTAGAAGGGGGGCTATAGCCTCTGCCAGCCCAATGGCTGCGCGGTGCCTGCATATTTCTGTTTTCTTTATGACGTCTTTACAGAAAACTAATCTGGAATTTTCCTTTTCTGAAAATTTTAAGTACGCAAAAATGGTTGCTGTTAAGAAGAATGATTGCACAGAGGACTTGCCGGATTCTATAAGATCTCTGTATGAAGGTATGCTCTTATTTGTTTCATACCTACTATAGTACAACATTACTATCATATTGATAAACCAACTAAATTTTGTCGTTTATTTAGTTCGTTGCCTAAATGTAAACGAGAGCTCCTCCTTTAAGTAATGAGAGAGATCCTCCTTTAAGTAATTCCCTGCATGCAATTTATTTTATTTCTTTGTTTTGTATTTGCATATTGTGCTAATTGTTCGTTTAATGCCTTATGTAGTTGTGGTTAAATTATTTCTTTGTGTAGTTAAATCATACTAAATTTATGTTGTGGAATTTAAGATATGATACTGAATGTTTACTTAATTCAGAAAATGGAATAGCCCTGTATTCATTTGTTGGCTTGTTTTAAAGGACAAATAAAGCATGGTGTTTTGTGCTCTGTGCAGTCGGTGTTCCGATAAAGGTCTAATATATTTGGGATACCTGTCTCATATAGCAACAGAGTTTACTTATAGAATTTATAATTATTTGATGTCGGTATGCTATTCTTGATAATTTGCATAAAAACTTTCTCGACACTAGATCGTATAATGTCTCCTTGGAGTTTTGCTACAAGTCTAGCGTACAGCTTTGGTGGTAAGAAAAATTTCGCTTTAAATTCAATTTCATTGACCACATATTTTTCTTTTTACTTTGACCTTAGATTAGCCGTTCTAAAATCTACTTAAACTGTTTGCTGAAACAAGAAGAACTGAACCTTGCAGTCTGCATGCTTAATTCTTGAGTTTGTGAATTATACTTGATATAATTGCAGCGCATAATGCATAAACATATAATTATTTTTAGTTTGGTTGTTTAGCTTGAATTTCAATAAACACATGAATAAAACCTTGCTTTATGTTACATATGTGGTTTGAAATGTTCACAGTATCCAAACGCAATAATTTTTTACTGCTACTAAGCCAAATTCCAATTGCTATGACTTTGAATTCTACAGAATCAATTTGCATTGGTGGATCATTTCACAAATTGAAGCTTGCACTGTTACTAAGCTCTGTTTTAAGTGGAAATGATCTTCTTGTCGAAGATATTAATGGAAAGCTGGTAATTGGAAACGAGCTGCAAAGGATAAATATCCTATGCATATCAGATGATGTAGGACAACTACAAAGACTGTTCACATATGCAAGCAGTGTTTGTGACAAGGCGGTGTTAAGTCAGCAAAATCTAGATTTATTTGGGTCTGTGACAAAGAAACACGAAGCAGACACCCATGTACACATTGATGGCAAGTGGAGCAGTTTATCATTTTTATCATATTTATTATATCTATCATATTTATTATATTGATCGTTTTTTTTACAATTTTAAACCAGTTGTCATTTCATTTTGCAAAAGCATAAAACACTTAAAAACCCTAATATTACAAGGTAGTTTGTAGGTGGCACACTAACATTGAAAAAACTGTTACAAAATGCAAAAGAAACTATACATAACATAAATACAAGTATGATGATGTAATTATGGTGACGATGTTGGTAATGCTGTTGACCATCTCCCAAAATTTATGTTTATTTCTTCCTTTTTCACCCTTTGGGTTTACCCAAATTTCAGACAGAAATTCTTTCAGTTTGTCGGGGAAGTCAGAGCAAGAGAAACGAAGGCAAATTGTCGTACGTTCACATACAAATGGTTTCCAGATGATGTTATGGAGTGGCTGGAACAGCAAAGCGAAGACTTAGAGTACCTAATAGCGTCGAAGGTTAACAACGAAGGACAAGCACAATTCCTAGGTGAATATCATCTTCAAATGCCAGAAAAGAGCAAATCGCGTAGAAGCAGTACTATATATAAAGTGAAGACTAGAGCGGCTGGAATTGGAACTTCGCTAATGGCTCATCGAAGAAGCACAAGGCCCAGTGCAAGTGTGGACAAGCATTCTTCGAAATTGGAGGAAACAAATTCAAGGAAAGAGAAAAAAGCCAACTGGAAATCATGAGAGAGCGACGAATGCAAGGTGCCACAGAGGATGCCATGCTGGAAGAATTTGTAGACACCTGGATTCACAGTCAATCTTCTGTTGACAAAAGTATTAAGCGGCAGCAAAATGCACTCTACAGTTTCAAATGCTACTCCACGACCATGGCAAGATTAGGTTCTGCGTCTGCTTTGCTGCCAGGGGCCAGGTAGAACAACTATTGTGGAAACTACCAGCAAGATCTTTCATGCATAATACATTCTGGCAACGAAAAATTCTCTGTATTTCACGAAAACATCGTTGAAAGACATTGCCTATGCCTGGAACGGAGAGCGATATTTCGTGTTTGATGTAAGCAGGGAAAAATCGCAAAAGATAAACTATTCCACATTATTGTTTTCAGTAGCAAGTATAAATCGTCAACTAAAATTTTTCATATTCTAGTTATCGTATGTATAATGAACACTAGACAATAAGCTAAAATGATGTCCAATGATAGGTATCACATTGTCGTCTTAGATAAGTCCCCTGACCCCCTTAAACACCACATTTCATTTTAAATTGAAGACTATAGGTATGCCCAGGAGCGTGTATCTCAATAAAAAACTTTCAAGAAAAATTGTGTTTTTTTTGTTGTTCTCTCCTCTAAAAGAATCATAAACGCTTACGGAATGTTTACACGCCAATAGCTTCAATTCTTAAAGCAAGTTCTACAATGCTGAGACTAGCATGGGGAAAATCTGTAACTAGATAATATATCCAACCTTTGTCTTGGCTTCAGTCTATAGGTTTTAGACAAATGCTCGTCTTCCAGCCTTGAAGTGAAACGGGCTTATAACCTCATTGTCTTTTCATTGATAGATACAAAAGCTTTCTTCAGGCATTCCATCCATAAGTTTACAAGGGTATCCCAGGCTTCTGACCTCATTTCCAAGTTACTTGGCTGATGATCTCGATGTCATTATAAAAGGCCACTGCCTTGTTAAACCTTATTGAGAGAAACCCAGCCCATCACTTTACAACGTGTAGTATGGCACACCCATCCATCTCACCCATCCGAGATTACAAGCCGACATAATCACGAGGAAGGAAGACCACTCACTGCCTTGTCAAGCTTTATAGGAAATAGCCAAGCCCCACACTTTACAAAGTATAGCATGGCACGCCCATGCGAGACTACGAACCAACATCATTACGAGGATGGAAGATCACTCACTGCCTTGTCAAACCTTTATAGGAAAAAGCCCAGCCAACACTTTATAACGTATAGTATGGCACACCCGTCCGAGATTACAAGCCACCATCATTATGAGGACGGAAGACCGCTCACTGCCTTGCTAACCTTTATAGGGAAAAGACTAGCCCAACACTTATACTGTGTAGTATGGCAAACCCATCCAAAAATCAGTTTTATACCATTGTTGGCGTCTGACACATGTGTATAGCATAGGCGCCGGGCTTGATAACGTGAGTACGACGTCTCAAATACTGCGGGATCGTCAGCCAGTGGCTGGGACCAAAAAAACACCAAGCATACAACATCTGTACCATAGGTCACAATCATCAACTGCCAAACATTCCGGTCTGGTCGTTCAAAGATCGCAACGAAGAACGTACAAACACTTTGTCAAGCAGGGAAACTGGACAATGTCCTCCGCGAAGTGGACAGGATGAAGATTCATTGCGTAGATCTGTGCGAGGTTCGGTGGCCTGGTGATGGCGTCTTCATCAAGGACACCAAACGAATCTTTTACTCAAGTGGAACAAAACATCATTACAGCATCGGTTTAATTCTTGATTCCTACTTCTCTAAGTCTGCACTTTCCTTCTGGCCAAAATCTGACTGAATGTTGCTAGTAAAATTGAGCGTTAGCCCCTTCAATGTCAACATCCCAACATTGGATAAAGATGACAGCGTTGTAGACCAATTTTATGACTCCCTTGATGAGCTCATGAAGTGCTGCAAGTCACAGGAAGTTACTGTTGTCATGTGAGACTGGAATGCAGGACCGTACGAATTGGGGGAGCGAAATTAAAGGAAGACAGATTGGGGAATTGGTGCATTGAAAACCGGTTAGTGACCAATAGCACGTGGTTCAAGGTTCTCACGCGGTGCCGTTATAGGCAGGGTAATGACTGTAAAAGTCTGATTTCTCACCTAAACGAGATGATCTCGATGGTTTTATATACTTTCGAGTATTGAGATTCAGAAGCCAAGATGGGACTAAAAAAGTTTGCTTCGTCATAAATCGGCTATTTATTCAAAAAGACGGCATAATCAGTCATAAATCCGCTATTCATTCTAAATAAATTGCACAATTCAGCAATTGTAGGTTTTATGTGAATGTGCATTTCAAGAGCTTTCAATTGATGTATCATATAATCGAAATTGCTGACGTTTGCTTATTTTGTGACATCATTAGTGGATTTTCCCAAGTTTTGCCACAACCTTGTGCTGATAACTAAGTGAGTTGCATTTCACTGCAAATACGCCAAAACTATGTTGATCTGAATATGTTTGATGCTTCTGGACATTATTTGACTCTGCTTGACACTAATAAGTCTGAATAATAATCATACTGACGTGTGTAGTGCGACAACAATGGAGATAAAGTTTTTTCCTTACAAAGCTTTTTCCTTTCCTTACATCCGTATTCGTCATATTTAACTTATTTAGCATATTTATCATATTTATCACATTTATCATATTTATCATACCTTGACCATAATTATCAACTTTATCTTATTTACCATTTTTATCAAAATAATCGTATTTATCATATATATCATTTTTAACATATAAAGTGACTGTGGTGATATCAAATTGAACAAAATTCTTGATTTTCAGGTGGAAGTTTGCTTCTAGCAGGCAAACATTTATGTGTTATTCCAAATTTGGCTAATTTAAAGAAAGATGAAGTCAGTAAACTTCAAAAAAGTACGTGCTTTCTTTGTCAGAATTAAGAAAACCCATAGCACATTTTTGCACTCCTGTGCTATCACAGTAATAGATTGCCTAGTACTGTTCTCCTTTAGAGAGTTATGTATCATTTATAAATTTCCTAAGCATTAAAAAGCCGTGAAGTTCAAACTATTTGCTGACAATGATGTATATAATATAAACAGGCTATTCCTGCAATCCTAGACTAACTTCAAATATGTGTTATTATGTTTTGCCACTTTCTTATTTTCCTTTAAGGGCAATAAACAAATATTTGATCCATCTCATAGCATCTTCTAGGTGTTTGGATAATTTTTACACCCTTCCTTTCTATTGAAGTCTCGTTAACAGCGATGCAGACAAGCTACGATATATGTAACTGTATAAAAAATAAGCTTAGCTTCTTTACTTATTCTGTTGGTGAGCTAGTGGCCTTCTTTAACTCTCTGTTTCCTTCAGCTCTAGAAGAAGGCTCTGTATCGATAGACATTCCAAGACGTAAGGCTAACGAATCAGAATACATCCAAATGAAATTCCCATTAGACTGCACGCTCTGGGCTTTAGCTGAGTCTACAAAGGAACAAAATGAGGTATTGTAAACGGTATGATGTGCCTGCTCATAATGTGTAGTATCAAGCTAGTTTTGTTCAGAATTAATGCAATTTTTTGTTTTATTTAATTGCGAAGGCCAGAGAAAGTTGCAGATTAACTTTTGAGAAAGGTAGCAGTTCAGCTACCGTGCCCAAACTTGGTTTACTTTTTTATACTTTTCTTAAGCATCGTTTTCAACGTTTGCAAAAAGACTTGAGAAGGAAAGAAAACCACGTGAATCGATTGATTTTTAACGAATGGTTGAGGCTCGTTCATGAAAGAAACCTAAATTAAAACACCTAAATTACTTAAATTAAAACAAAACCAAGGATTGATCGCAATTAAGCGAAAATTTTCAATTTTTCAGAATTGTGATTATCTTTCACAGGTTGCCAAAAACCCTTGGATGCAATTAGCTGAGTATGAATCTTTCAATTTTGTATACAGTTGAGAATCTGAGATACCATAACAAAACCAGCTCCTAAACACTGGGCTACTTTCTTACACACAAAGAACTTTCCTTTATTCAGACAGCATTCAGTTTGAGTGTTTGCTTCCTTTTGTTCTAATAATTCAACTTAGTTTCAGGATTACTGATGCTTCAGCTGATTTTGAGTTGCTATTTGTCGAAGGAATTTTATAACTTTGATATAAAATCAGATGAGAAAGATTGCAGATGAACGATTCCATTCTAAATTCATATATTAGTTTCACTCAAGTTTGGTTTAGTGTATTAGCAAGCCTTAAGATAACAGAGTGCTGGTAAGCAGCTTGGAGATCTGGATTGAAACTTGCTAAAGGGTCAAAATATATATTTTAGTTTATGAAAATGCGAAATTGTCATAGAGCTCTTTTTGGATGGAGAGTATTTTACATAGCTACACCTATTTAAACCCCTCTGCCTAATACTATGGCAACATTTGGTTTTACTTGTTGGCTGTAGAACCTTTATTCTTACTACATGCATTCTAACATTCGTTTGAGATTGCGGAGGCTCAATAATTTGCTGAAACTTTTCCCAATGACATAAAAAGCACAAAGAACAAATACAAAGTTATGAACAATCAATAATCGATCTAAGAAATAGAACTTTTTTTATTACTATGGCCAGAATAGACCTTGTTGATTCAATCATCAATGTTGATTCAATGTTTCAACGTATTTTTAAAGAGCTGAAGATTTTTTATAGATTCTATCATTTCAGAGATTTAAAGATGATACAACGACTGTATTGCTTTTAGCTTTATAATCTGAATTGCTTTGTAGCCATTTTGATTTGGTTTACGACTTATCCAAAGAATACAAGCTGCCAGATGACATAGAGAAGGTTCAGATCACAGAAATACTCAGAGAGGCAGTAGGATATGAAAATCACAGCGACATTAAACACAATGATCTCAGAACGGTACGAAAATCTGTTCGTGTTACAAAACTTCAAGACGTTTCAAAACATTAATCTCTGCAACGTTAGATTAACTTTCAAAGTTTTACTTTATCAATGATATCCTACCAACAATGTTATTGAAAACAAGGAGCATAAAACGAAGTTTGAAAAGCTATAAAAACCTAGGCATTGGCTTTCAAGTTTTTCAATATGCTGTTATATTTTATCATCATAAAGTTCCTCAACATTTATATTTCAAATTTTTAAAAGATGTTTTTTATGCCTTCATCGCTTAAGAACTCCATCAGATTCAGAACCAGCATGAAAAATTCAAGAAATATTTATAATCGTGTCTACTTACCTTATCTACCAATGAAGAATCTTAAGCAATTTTCCTTTTGCAGTTTGTCAAAATTGCAAGAACACAGCGTGTTACTTTCTCAGAGAACGCATCGAAGATGATTAGGTCTTTCTTTCTGGCAAGTAGAAGGGCGAGGAATACGTCACTAATTGGAAGTGAAATGGGGAAGAAGTCATTACAAACCATGTATGTCTCATCGGTATATCTACTGCATTGTACTGGAATCAGCAATATGCTTTTTCATTTGAGTATTTTTTCATTTATTTCTTTATTTATTTATTTCATTATATATTTGTTTAGAAATAAGCATGTGGTCCGTGCACCAATGGATTGTTATTTTGACGTCCAAAGTTTGCACCTCAATCGTACAGCTAGAGAGGCAGTCTACAGAAGAGGAATCTAGGCTATAACTTGCCATAACAAGAAAGCTATCTAGTCCAGGGTTGTCTTAATATTTTTCACGTTGTCATTATTTGCTGTTTTATTTAATTTCTTCAACTCCAATTTACTTTGTCTCTATAACCCAGCGTAAGGGTTATAATAAGATGCCTTCTCCTGTTGAAAAATTCCAAGTGACTACAAAAACAACCATCCTAAGTTTTGTATCAGATAAACTGAGCTTTTTCTAGGCTGAAATTCTGTTACTGTGAGGTAATCGCCACGCGTAATAAATTAAAACATTTTTGAAAGCCACATTATTCACCAGTCTCAAATGCATATTTATTTTCAGGCTTTCTCTTGCTGCTGCACATGCCAAGCTCTCACTTCGCAAAGAGGTAAATTAATGGCACTTGATTTGAAATATTTACTGAACATGTCATAATAATTGCTAAAAAGATATATTTATTCAACTGCCTGCTTAAGCGTAATCAACTTGTACATTACTAAATGAGATTATTTTTTACGCATGATTATATCAAGCAATAAATAAATCTATATCTGCATACTATTCTTATGCTATTCTTATTATATAATCACTTGATAAAGCCTTCTACAAGTTTTTCTTATTTGCAATTCAAGTATCTAGGCCGAGATGGCCCTTAACTGCTTACAGTACTACAGCGAATTACAATTTTTATCTGCATTCTATTCTAATGCAAAATCATTTGATAAAGCCTTCTATCAATAGGCTAGTCTTAATTTCTTAATTTTATCGATGCTGTAGTTATGATGTTATTGAATTAAAACTTGAAGTTTGTTGCATTTTTTCACTTCATTATTTATTTGTTTTATCCAGTAATAATATTAGACATCAAAATATACATCCTTTTATCATAAGAAACCACTTTATAAGGAACCTACATGTTGAAGGCAGGAAAAAGTAAAAAACCGTTAGCACTAAAGACAAAATCTCTGAGGAATTTTTCAATTTTGAATATTCTTATAATTGCAAAAAACCAGGAATTGTTACGAGGTTAGCTACCCAGTGTTCAATTATGTATTTTTGAGGGTTTCATTTTTCTTCTTGATTCAACTTTTTCATATGTCAAACGTGTCTTTTATATTTTTTTTCATCTTATTTTCTAGCTACAGCTAAAAAACTAGTGACACCAATGCAGAATACTTTGTGAAATGTTTATGGCACCAAATGTGCAGTTGATTTAAGGAACTGTTTTGTAATTTTTTGTATTACAATTCAATTAAAAGAGATAAAAAATAACAACCTTCAAGAACTAGGTTTGCCTATAAACAGCATGCATTACGTATTCTAATAGCCTGCTGTATTTCTAAGTGCTTGCTAACCAATTGTCTTTATTTCATAACTGCAAATAGGTGACGATTGACGATGCAATCATAGCAATTACTTTTTACGAAGAATGTATCACTATTAAAACGGGTAAGCATTCCACCCTTGCTTGAACACGATTTGTGATTTAACTTTTCTTTTTATTCTTTTCCCATCACTCCTTATTATCTGTGTATCTAAGTATTTCTAAGTTTTGATGCACATCAGAAGCTCTTACAAAAAGCTATGATACAGTATCCCCCCTTCCCAACCCCTTCAGAGAATCCTGCTCGAACCACTCACATGCAGTTTTTCTGCAGCTGAATCAAGATTCGGTTTTCTACTTTAATAATTCCCATATTCTTTTTCATCTAATAGTTTTCTACTTTAATAATTGCCATATTCTTTTTTAACTATTGCATCTACAATTTATCTAATTTAGATTCCATGATAGCTTTGCGACTTTATGAAATGTCTAAAAACAGAAAAATTTTAATAAAACAACTGAAAAATCTTTGGGAGTAAAATAAAACTCTTCACCAGTACCAGACTTCAAGTGATTCCTTGTACTATTACTAACCATATTTATTCCCACGCGTTGCTGTTATAATTACCAACTTTATAAACAAAATTTATTTAGTTTTGCTTTGCATTTCGTTCGAAAATTTTCTTTATGTTTTTGATTCCATGACATCTTTTTCAAAGGTCAATCGGTCATTGATCTACAACCAAAAATTCATTTTGCGAAAGAAAACTTTGCAGAAAACTTAGGACCAAAGGTTAGCAGAAAAAGTTGATTTTGAGTACTTGAAGTTAATTTATATGTGCTTCAGGGTTTAAAAAAATTTGAAAAGGAGTAAGGAGGTCCTCAGAACAGTTGAACATTTTCAATGCTCATTCAGAATTTGTTCTCAGTGTGTCAGTCGGGAAGGCGTCCACAGATATCCCAAACCATCTTTTTGGCCTTAAGATAGTATCAAAGACCTTCCTTCACGACTGATACACCTTTTTATGCACAAGTCGCAAGAAATTCGACCATAAATCATATGTGAAGAAGGAGAGAAAATATTTAAATATTCGGCATTGTCCGCTTTGGTTAGGTTGGACAAATACCTCAAAATACTTTTCTTTTAGCACTCTGTTGCGATGAATTTATGAAAAGCTTATTCACTTGTTTACTGCTACAATGAGCTCAAACCTAAATCATGCTGTTTGTGCCAAAAAATGCCGGGACTACCAAAAGTGATAAGACTTTACTCTATCGATAACACATCTTGTCACATATGAAACGTGATAAGACTTCACTTTATCAAGACTATGTTGTAGGATAAATAGCTTGCATTTAGATTTGGCATTAACATTATCTTTCTATGGCTATTGCTCTCTAATCGAACGTATTTGTTTCCTCTGAATTATTACAAATCTCTCGAATAAAAAATTTCCAATACTTGTGAAATTCTGGCATGAACTTGTGAAAATTTTGCTCTAGAGCTAGTACAAATACTTTTATTTTGCAGGCCACTTTTCTGTCTACATATTGATCAACAAGATTAAAAATTTCATACTTATCAGTTTCATAATCCAATGTCCCCAGGCTGTACAACAAATGAAATTTAATAACAATTAATAAGATGAAAAACAACCTGATATATCTGATGAAAAAATTGAATACGTTTTGTTTTCAACGTCATTGAAGAGAGTTCAAAATAGTCAAAAATGAATGCAACAAAATATATTTAATCTTTATTACCGCTGTTTGGTTTGCTGTCTTTAGCAAAATAGTTTTATCTTATCTGTTTCTCCAGAGATAAGAGAGATATCCAAAAGATTAAATTATTGCAGGAATAAAAAAATTGAAATTTAAAATGACGCGGTGTAGAATGTGTTATGTTTTGTAATTGGAGTAAGTTTAGTCAGTCGAAACCTGATTCTACAAATTTGTTAGTATTTTGGGCATAAAACCAAAAAAAGAGTGCAGTTTTGTATTAAGTGAAAAATATATTTTGAAATCAAGCCAAATCTAGGGATTTCTACGGAAATATAAGCAGCAAGGCCTTTGATGCCAATGAATGGAACCAGCTGTCTGAGTTGAAGAGGAAATGGGTGTTTCAAAGATTTGATTTGATTTGATTATATCCAATGTTGTATCTAGAAAAATGTGTCATAATCTGTCAAAAGAAAATCGATTCTTGTACTTGAGAAAAATTGCTCGAAATATTGTTTTGCTAATGAAATTTTTGTGCCACTACGTTTGATATTTAGTGCGAGCATGATTCTTTGCTGGAGTCTGTATGGCCTGTCATTCTGTAGCGGTGGAAGCATTCTCATAGGGCGGTGCTTCGGCCCCAAGACACCGTCAACACTTTGAAGTCGTCAAAATTGCTGGAAAGATTGTTTTATTAATAACGTTTTTATGCCACTAGGTTTAGTTATTAGTGCGAGCATGAAGTCCTCAATCAAAATACGAGTCTTTAAGATGAAGAAACAAAGCCTTCTTTATATTTTATAATGTCAAGTACGTTTTTTTCCAAGAATGATGAAATGATGGCTCTGATGCACAGAAAGATAATGACGTTCTGTCACACATTTTCTAGTGGACCTGGATCATTTTATCGTGCAGAAGAATAATGCAACAGAGGTAGGTCAAGTCCCAAAATGTCTATATTTTGGCATTTTGGGCATAATTTCTAGCATTCTATAGAATCGTTTGCAAAAATTCAAAATTAATCATACAATGTACCTAACGACACATTGCATCTTTTGGAAAGAAGTGGTCAGGTGACGGTTTTGTTTCGGTTTCTTCTTAAAGTAACACCCTAGCAAGTTTGACTACTTTTGAAAAATCGACAATTTTCATGCCTTCTGTTGGGAAGTTCAGTTTTGCTTTTTTTCCTAAATGCTAATAAAGGTGTGCTTTTTGGAATGTGCAACAATGGCCGATTCATTAGTTCACCCAATAATGATCTACTAGATTCTTTGGGACAAATTTTAACATCTAAAATTTGGTGTTTTATGCTATTCGCCATAGTAAAAATTATGAAGTTCTGACTGTTTCCAATTGACTTTTTTAGAGCATTTCTGCTTTACCTCGACACACCAGAAACAACCAATTCCTAAGGCCTATGCTCCTTGAAAACTACTTCTGAAGTAAATTTTTTGCTTACAAGCTTCTGAATGATATTTGTTGTTGTCACAAAGGGAATCTTCATGTTTAAACTTACAATACTCTTGTAGCGTTCTGGTAAAAGAGACAACATGGCCTAGAAAATGATCGATAAAGACTTCTCTAAAAACAGGAGAAAGGAACATCTCTCAAAAATAATCGACAACATCATTTATCCATAATATTTATTTAGAATGTTTCAAGATAATTTAGAATATTTGTCACCTAAGAAATTTAGAAAATTCACTCCTAGATATAACACCTAGACATAACTTTTGTTGATATCGTTTGATAACCAGTTGAAAATTCGCCGATATAATTTTTTGGCGATACAAAACTTGACAATTGCTTTAAAAAATGCAAAAAGTTAACAACACACTTCAATCTTCATTTCGTACATATTGGCTAACCATACCGGGCACGTGCTTGCATTTTTCTGACTGGTCTATTTCGCTCCACTACCAGGTCCGACAAAGAAACTTTTATTATGTTTTTAAATCTTTTTTTTTCAGAGCCAGGTAAAAAGAATTAAAATATAATAACAATGTTTTTAAAAAGTAGCATGGTCTAGAGCTTTGTAATTATTACGCTATTGATTATTGTAAAATTTAAGCCCCTCCTCTTGAATAAGCCTCCTCTCTAGGACTGAATAAAATAAATAAGCCCCTGGGGGCTTAATAGAGCTTTTACAGTATGCGATACCATGTACTATGTATTATGAGATAGTTCATGTAATATTTACGTTGTAAATTATAAAGATACAGAACTATGTAAGGAATGGATTGTAACGTTTGCACGCAGATGCTGGATCTATGTCACCATTCTGATTTCTATTTTGAAGGATTTAAGTAGGAGACATGTAAAAATTTGGCTTTTTTATTTCGGTCAAAAGGTAAAAGACAATAGGCTATCAAATAATTTTGATTTACCAGGAAACGTTTCACGCCTGAAATGACACCGAAAAGACTTATTTAGTAAATTTTTAAAAGTAACAAATCTTTGTAAATAATTCCTCGTTTTTTTTAAAATGTTTTGAAAATTTGTATGGTGGCCAAGAGCTGCCACTTAATTCTCACTTTAATTCTACAAGAAAGGAAAAAAGAAATTAAGATTATTTCAACGTTCGCTTTACTCCAGGTTAACTTTTTATGGCATTTTTTAATTGGACTTTGAATGAGGAATTTTAGAGAAAAAGTAAGGCTATAGGCTTAGGAAAAATGTCGATTTTTTATGCATAAATTTTGATATAAAAACTCTGTTAAACTGCTTAAACATTTATTTTGTTTGCATTAAATAGCATTTCAATGTTATTTGGATAGTTTTATGGCAATCTTTCATTGAAAATTAAATGAGGATTTTTGGTAAAAAAAGTAAGGCTAACGGCCTAGGAAAAATGTCAATTTTTGATGGATAAATTTTGATCTAAAATTGCTGTTAAAACTGCTTAAAAACTTTATTTGTTTGAATTAAAGGGCATTTTGATGTGATTTAGATAGTTTTATGGCATTATTTCATTGAAAACTGAATGAGGATTTTTGGTGAAAAAAGTAAGGCTATAGACTTGGAAAAAACGTCGATTTTTGATGGATAAATTTTGATCTAAAATTGCTGTTAAAACTGTTTAAAAACTTTATTTGTTTGAATTGAAAGGCATTTTGATGTGATTTGGATAGTTTTTTGGCAATTTTTCATTGAAAACTGAATGAGGATTTTTGGTGAAAAAAGTAAGGCTATAGGCTTGGGAAAAACGTCGATTTTTGATAGATAAATTTTGATCTAAAATTGCTGTTAAATCTGTTTAAAACTTCATATTTTTGAATTAAAGGGCATTTGGATGTGATTTGGATAGTTTTTTTGCATTTTTTCATTGAAAACTCAATGAGGATTTTTGGTGAAAAAAGTAAGGCTATAGGTTTGGGAAAAACGTCGATTTTTGATGGATAAATTTTGATCTAAAATTGCTGTTAAAACTGCTTAAAAACTTTATTTGTTTGAATTAAAGGGCAATTTGATGTGATTTAGATAGTTTTATGGCATTTTTTCATTGAAAACTGAATGAGGATTTTTGGTGAAAAAAGTAAGGCAATAGGCTTGGGAAAAACGTCGATTTTTGATGGATAAATTTTGATCTAAAATTGCTGTTAAAACTGCTTTAAAACTTTATTTGTTTGAATTAAAGGGCATTTTGATGTGATTTAGATAGTTTTATGGTATTTTTTCATTGAAAACTGAATGAGGATTTTTGGTGAAAAAAGTAAGGCTATAGGCTTGGGAAAAACGTCGATTTTTGATGTATCAATTTTGATCTAAAATTGCTTTTAAAACTGTTTAAATACCTCAGTTGTTTGAATTAAAAGGCATTTTGATGTGATTTGGATAGTTTTTTGGCATTTTTTCATTGAAAACTGAATGAGGATTTTTGGTGAAAAAAGTAAGGCTATAGGCTTGGGAAAAACGTCGATTTTTGATGGATAAATTTTGATCTAAAATTGCTGTTAAAACTGCTTAAAAACTTTATTTGTTTGAATTAAAGGGCATTTTGATGTGATTTAGATAGTTTTATGGCATTTTTTCAGTGAAAACTGAATGAGGATTTTTGGTGAAAAAAGTAAGGCTATAGGCTTGGGAAAAACGTCGATTTTTGATGGATAAATTTTGATCTAAAATTGCTGTTAAAACTGCTTAAAAACTTTATTTGTTTGAATTAAAGGGCATTTTGATGTGATTTAGATATTTTTATGGCATTTTTTCATTGAAAACTGAATGAGGATTTTTGGTGAAAAAAGTAAGGCTATAGGCTTGGGAAAAACGTCGATTTTTGATGGATAAATTTAGATCTAAAATTGCTGTTAAAACTGTTTAAAAACTTTACTTCTTTGAATTAAAGGGCATTTTGATGTGATTTAGATAGTTTTATGGCATTTTTTCATTGAAAACTGAATGAGGATTTTTGGTAAAAAAAGTAAGGCTATAGGCTTGGGAAAAACGTCGATTTTCGATGGATAAATTTTGATCTAAAATTGCTGTTAAAACTGCTTAAAAACTTTATTTGTTTGAATTAAAGGGCATTTTGATGTGATTTAGATAGTTTTATGGTATTTTTTCATTGAAAACTGAATGAGGATTTTTGGTGAAAAAAGTAAGGCTATAGGCTTGGGAAAAACGTCGATTTTTGATGTATCAATTTTGATCTAAAATTGCTTTTAAAACTGTTTAAATACCTCAGTTGTTTGAATTAAAAGGCATTTTGATGTGATTTGGATAGTTTTTTGGCATTTTTTCATTGAAAACTGAATGAGGATTTTTGGTGAAAAAAGTAAGGCTATAGGCTTGGGAAAAACGTCGATTTTTGATGGATAAATTTTGATCTAAAATTGCTGTTAAAACTGCTTAAAAACTTTATTTGTTTGACTTAAAGGGCATTTTGATGTGATTTAGATATTTTTATGGCATTTTTTCATTGAAAACTGAATGAGGATTTTTGGTGAAAAAAGTAAGGCTATAGGCTTGGGAAAAACGTCGATTTTTGATGGATAAATTTAGATCTAAAATTGCTGTTAAAACTGTTTAAAAACTTTACTTCTTTGAATTAAAGGGCATTTTGATGTGATTTAGATAGTTTTATGGCATTTTTTCATTGAAAACTGAATGAGGATTTTTGGTTAAAAACAGTAAGGCTATAGGCTTGGGAAAAACGTCGATTTTTGATGGATAAATTTTGATCTAAAATTGCTGTTAAAACTGTTTAAAAACTTTACTTCTTTGAATTAAAGGGCATTTTGATGTGATTTAGATAGTTTTATGGTATTTTTTCATTGAAAACTGAATGAGGATTTTTGGTGAAAAAAGTAAGGCTATAGGCTTGGGAAAAACGTCGATTTTTGATGGATAAATTTTGATCTAAAATTGCTGTTAAAACTGCTTAAAAACTTTATTTGTTTGAATTAAAGGGCATTTTGATGTGATTTAGATAGTTTTATAGTATTTTTTCATTGAAAACTGAATGAGGATTTTTGGTGAAAAAAGTAAGGCTATAGGCTTGGGAAAAACGTCGATTTTTGATGGATAAATTTTGATCTAAAATTGCTGTTAAAACTGCTTAAAAACTTTATTTGTTTGAATTAAAGGGCATTTTGATGTGATTTAGATAGTTTTATGGCATTTTTTCAGTGAAAACTGAATGAGGATTTTTGGTGAAAAAAGTAAGGCTATAGGCTTGGGAAAAACGTCGATTTTTGATGGATAAATTTTGATCTAAAATTGCTGTTAAAACTGCTTAAAAACTTTATTTGTTTGAATTAAAGGGCATTTTGATGTGATTTAGATAGTTTTATGGTATTTTTTCATTGAAAACTGAATGAAGATTTTTGGTGAAAAAAGTAAGGCTATAGGCTTGGGAAAAACGTCGATTTTTGATGGATAAATTTTGATCTAAAATTGCTGTTAAAACTGTTTAAAAACTTTATTTCTTTGAATTAAAGGGCATTTTGATGTGATTTAGATAGTTTTATAGTATTTTTTCATTGAAAACTGAATGAGGATTTTTGGTGAAAAAAGTAAGGCTATAGGCTTGGGAAAAACGTTGATTTTTGATGGATAAATTTTTATCTAAAATTGCTGTTAAAACTGCTTAAAAACTTTATTTGTTTGAATTAAAAGGCAATTTGATGTGATTTACATAGTTTTATGGCATTTTTTCATTGAAAACTGAATGAGGATTTTTGGTGAAAAAAGTAAGGCTATAGGCTTGGGAAAAACGTCGATTTTTGATGGATAAATTTTGATCTAAAATTGCTGTTAAAACTGCTTAAAAACTTTATTTGTTTGAATTAAAGGGCATTTTGATGTGATTTAGATCGTTTTATGGTATTTTTTCATTGAAAACTGAATGAGGATTTTTGGTGAAAAAAGTAAGGCTATAGGCTTGGGAAAAACGTCGATTTTTGATGTATCAATTTTGATCTAAAATTGCTTTTAAAACTGTTTAAATACCTCAGTTGTTTGAATTAAAAGGCATTTTGATGTGATTTAGATAGTTTTATGGCATTTTTTCAGTGAAAACTGAATGAGGATTTTTGGTGAAAAAAGTAAGGCTATAGGCTTGGGAAAAACGTCGATTTTTGATGGATAAATTTTGATCTAAAATTGCTGTTAAAACTGCTTAAAAACTTTATTTGTTTGAATTAAAGGGCATTTTGATGTGATTTAGATAGTTTTATGGTATTTTTTCATTGAAAACTGAATGAAGATTTTTGGTGAAAAAAGTAAGGCTATAGGCTTGGGAAAAACGTCGATTTTTGATGGATAAATTTTGATCTAAAATTGCTGTTAAAACTGTTTAAAAACTTTATTTCTTTGAATTAAAGGGCATTTTGATGTGATTTAGATAGTTTTATAGTATTTTTTCATTGAAAACTGAATGAGGATTTTTGGTGAAAAAAGTAAGGCTATAGGCTTGGGAAAAACGTTGATTTTTGATGGATAAATTTTTATCTAAAATTGCTGTTAAAACTGCTTAAAAACTTTATTTGTTTGAATTAAAGGGCAATTTGATGTGATTTACATAGTTTTATGGCATTTTTTCATTGAAAACTGAATGAGGATTTTTGGTGAAAAAAGTAAGGCTATAGGCTTGGGAAAAACGTCGATTTTTGATGGATAAATTTTGATCTAAAATTGCTGTTAAAACTGCTTAAAAACTTTATTTGTTTGAATTAAAGAGCATTTTGATGTGATTTAGATAGTTTTATGGTATTCTTTCATTGAAAACTGAATGAGGATTTTTGGTGAAAAAAAGTAAGGCTATAGGCTTGGGAAAAACGTCGATTTTTGATGTATCAATTTTGATCTAAAATTGCTGTTAAAACTGTTTAAAAACCTCACTTGTTTGAATAAAAAGGCATTTTGATGTGATTTGGATAGTTTTTTGGCATTTTTTCATTGAAAACTGAATGAGGATTTTTGGTGAAAAAAGTAAGGCTATAGGCTTGGGAAAAACGTCGATTTTTGATGGATAAATATTGATCTAAAATTGCTGTTAAAACTGCTTAAAAACTTTATTTGTTTGAATTAAAGGGCATTTTGATGTGATTTAGATAGTTTTATGGTATTTTTTCATTGAAAACTGAATGAGGATTTCTGGTGAAGAAAGTAAGGCTATAGGCTTGGGAAAAACGTCGATTTTTGATGGATAAATTTTGATCTAAAATTGCTGTTAAAACTGCTTAAAAACTTTATTTGTTTGAATTAAAGAGCATTTTGATGTGATTTAGATAGTTTTATGGTATTCTTTCATTGAAAACTGAATGAGGATTTTTGGTGAAAAAAAGTAAGGCTATAGGCTTGGGAAAAACGTCGATTTTTGATGTATCAATTTTGATCTAAAATTGCTGTTAAAACTGTTTAAAAACCTCACTTGTTTGAATAAAAAGGCATTTTGATGTGATTTGGATAGTTTTTTGGCATTTTTTCATTGAAAACTGAATGAGGATTTTTGGTGAAAAAAGTAAGGCTATAGGCTTGGAAAAAACGTCGATTTTTGATGGATAAATTTTGATCTAAAATTGCTGTTAAAACTGCTTAAAAACTTTATTTGTTTGAATTAAAGGGCATTTTGATGTGATTTAGATAGTTTTATGGCATTTTTTCATTGAAAACTGAATTAGGATTTTTGGTGAAAAAAGTAAGGCTATAGGCTTGGGAAAAACGTCGATTTTTGATGGATAAATTTTTATCTAAAATTGTTGTTAAAACTGTTTAAAAACTTTATTTCTTTGAATTAAAGGGCATTTTGATGTGATTTAGATCGTTTTATGGAATTTTTTTTTCAGTGAAAACTGAATGAGGATTTTTGTGAAAAAAGTAAGGCTATAGGCTTGGGAAAAACGTCGATTTTTGATGGATAAATTTTGATCTAAAATTGCTGTTAAAACTGCTTAAAAACTTTATTTGTTTGAATTAAAGGGCATTTTGATGTGATTTAGATAGTTTTATGGCATTTTTTCATTGAAAACTGAATTAGGATTTTTGGTGAAAAAAGTAAGGCTATAGGCTTGGGAAAAACGTCGATTTTTGATGGATAAATTTTTATCTAAAATTGTTGTTAAAACTGTTTAAAAACTTTATTTCTTTGAATTAAAGGGCATTTTGATGTGATTTAGATAGTTTTATAGTATTTTTTCATTGAAAACTGAATGAGGATTTTTGGTGAAATAAGTAAGGCTATAGGCTTGGGAAAAACGTTGATTTTTGATGGATCAATTTTGATCTAAAATTGCTGTTAAAACTGCTTAAAAACTTTATTTGTTTGAATTAAAGGGCATTTTGATGTGATTCAGATAGTTTCATGGCATTTTTCATTGAAAACTGAATGAGGATTTTTGGTGAAAAAAGTAAGGCTATAGGCTTGGGAAAAACGTCGATTTTTGATGGATAAATTTTGATCTAAAATTGCTGTTAAAACTGCTTAAAAACTTTATTTGTTTGAATTAAAGAGCATTTTGATAAGATTTAGATAGTTTTATGGTATTCTTTCATTGAAAACTGAATGAGGATTTTTGGTGAAAAAAGTAAGGCTATAGGCTTGGGAAAAACGTCGATTTTTGATGGATAAATTTTGATCTAAAATTGCTGTTAAAACTGCTTAAAAACTTTATTTGTTTGAATTAAAGGGCATTTTGATGTGATTTAGATAGTTTTATGGCATTTTTTCATTGAAAACTGAATGAGGATTTTTGGTGAAAAAAGTAAGGCTATAGGCTTGGGAAAAACGTCGATTTTTGATGGATAAATTTTGATCTAAAATTGCTGTTAAAACTGCTTAAAAACTTTATTTGTTTGAATTAAAGGGCATTTTGATGTGATTTGGATAGTTTTTTGGCATTTTTTCATTGAAAACTGAATGAGGATTTTTGGTGAAGAAAGTAAGGCTATAGGCTTGGGAAAAACGTCGATTTTTGATGGATAAATTTTGATCTAAAATTGCTGTTAAAACTGCTTAAAAATATTATTTGTTTGAATTAAAGGGCATTTTGATGTGATTTAGATAGTTTTATGGCATTTTTTCATTGACAACTGAATGAGGATTTTTGGTGAAAAAAGTAAGGCTATAGGCTTGGGAAAAACGTCGATTTTTGATGGATAAATTTTGATCTAAAATTGCTGTTAAAACTGCTTAAAAACATTATTTGTTTGAATTAAAGGCCATTTTGATGTGATTTAGATAGTTTTATGGTATTTTTTCATTGAAAATTTAATGAGGATTTTTGGTGAAAAAAGTAAGGCTATAGGCTTGGGAAAAACGTCGATTTTTGATGGATATATTTTGATCTAAAATTGCTGTTAAAACTGCTTAAAAACTTTATTTGTTTGAATTAAAGGCCATTTTGATGTGATTTAGATAGTTTTATGGTATTTTTTCATTGAAAACTGAATGAGGATTTTTGGTGAAAAAAGTAAGGCTATGGCTTGGGAAAAACGTCGATTTTTGATGGATAAATTTTGATCTAAAATTGCTGTTAAAACTGCTTAAAAATATTATTTGTTTGAATTAAAGGGCCTTTTGATGTGATTTAGATAGTTTTATGGCATTTTTTTATTGACAACTGAATGAGGATTTTTGGTGAAAAAAGTAAGGCTATAGGCTTGGGAAAAACGTCGATTTTTGATGGATATATTTTGATCTAAAATTGCTTTTAAAACTGCTTAAAAACTTTATTTGTTTGAATTAAAGGCCATTTTGATGTGATTTAGATAGTTTTATGGTATTTTTTCATTGAAAATTTAATGAGGATTTTTGGTGAAGAAAGTAAGGCTATAGGCTTAGGAAAAACGTCGATTTTTGATGGATAAATTTTGATCTAAAATTGCTGTTAAAACTGCTTAAAAACTTTATTTGTTTGAATTAAAGGGCATTTTGATGTGATTTAGATAGTTTTATGGTATTTTTTCATTGAAAACTGAATGAGGATTTTTGGTGAAAAAAGTATGGCTATGGCTTGGGAAAAACGTCGATTTTTGATGGATAAATTTTGATCTAAAATTGCTGTTAAAACTGCTTAAAAACTTTATTTGTTTGAATTAAAGGGCAATTTGATGTGATTTAGATAGTTTTATGGCATTTTTTCTTTGAAAACTGAATGAGGATTTTTGGTGAAAAAAGTAAGGCTATAGGCTTGGGAAAAACGTCGATATTTGATGGATAAATTTTGATCTAAAATTGCTGTTAAAACTGCTTAAAAACTTTATTTGTTTGAATTAAAGAGCATTTTGATGTGATTTAGATAGTTTTATGGTATTCTTTCATTGAAAACTGAATGAGGATTTTTGGTGAAAAAAGTAAGGCTATAGGCTTGGGAAAAGCGTCGATTTTTGATGGATAAATTTTGATCTAAAATTGCTGTTAAAACTGATTAAAAACCTCAGTTGTTTGAATTAAAAGGCATTTTGATGTGATTTTGATAGTTTTTTGGCATTTTTTCATTGAAAACTGAATGAGGATTTTTGGTGAAGAAAGTAAGGCTATAGGCTTAGGAAAAACGTCGATTTTTGTTGGATAAATTTTGATCTAAAATTGCTGTTAAAACTGCTTAAAAACTTTATTTGTTTGAATTAAAGGGCATTTTGATGTGATTTAGATAGTTTTATGGTATTTTTTCATTGAAAACTGAATGAGGATTTTTGGTGAAAAAAGTATGGCTATGGCTTGGGAAAAACGTCGATTTTTGATGGATAAATTTTGATCTAAAATTGCTGTTAAAACTGCTTAAAAACTTTATTTGTTTGAATTAAAGGGCATTTTGATGTGATTTAGATAGTTTTATGGCATTTTGTCATTGAAAACTGAATGAGGATTTTTGGTGAAAAAAGTAAGGCTATAGGCTTGGGAAAAACGTCGATTTTTGATGGATAAATTTTTGATCTAAAATTGCTGTTAAAACTGCTTAAAAACTTTATTTGTTTGAATTAAAAGGCATTTTGATGTGATTTAGATAGTTTTATGGCATTTTTTCATTGAAAACTGAATGAGGATTTTTGTTGAAAAAAGTAAGGCTATAGGCTTGGGAAAAACGTCGATTTTTGATGGATAAATTTTGATCTAAAATTGCTGTTAAAACTGGTTAAAAACCTCACTTGTTTGAATAAAAAGGCATTTTGATGTGATTTGGATAGTTTTTTGGCATTTTTTCATTGAAAACTGAATGAGGATTTTTGGTGAAAAAAGTAAGGCTATAGGCTTGGGAAAAACGTCGATTTTTGATGGATAAGTTTTGATCTAAAATTGCTGTTAAAACTGTTTAAAAACCTCAGTTGTTTGAATTAAAAGGCATTTTGATGTGATTTTGATAGTTTTTTGGCATTTTTTCATTGAAAACTCAATGAGGATTTTTGGTGAAGAAAGTAAGGCTATAGGCTTAGGAAAAACTTCGATTTTTGATGGATAAATTTTGATCTAGAATTGCTGTTAAAACTGCTTAAAAACTTTATTTGTTTGAATTAAAGGGCATTTTGATGTGATTTAGATAGTTTTATGGTATTTTTTCATTGAAAACTGAATGAGGATTTTTGGTGAAAAAGTAAGGCTATGGCTTGGGAAAAACGTCGATTTTTGATGGATAAATTTTGATCTAAAATTGCTGTTAAAACTGCTTAAAAACTTTATTTGTTTGAATTAAAGGGCATTTTGATGTGATTTAGATAGTTTTATGGCATTTTTTCATTGAAAACTGAATGAGGATTTTTGGTGAAAAAAGTAAGGCTATAGGCTTGGGAAAAACGTCGATTTTTGATGGATAAATTTTGATCTAAAATTGCTGTTAAAACTGCTTTAAAACTTTATTTGTTTGAATAAAAGGCCATTTTGATGTGATTTAGATAGTTTTATGGCATTTTTTCATTGAAAACTGAATGAGGATTTTTGGTGAAAAAAGTAAGGCTATAGGCTTCGGAAAAACGTCGATTTTTGATGGATAAATTTTGATCTAAAATTGCTGCTGAAACTGTTTAAAAACCTCAGTTGTTTGATTTAAAAGGCATTTTGATGTGATTTGGATAGTTTTTTGGCATTTTTTCATTGAAAACTGAATGAGGATTTTTGGTGAAAAAAGTAAGGCTATAGGCTTGGGAAAAACGTCGATTTTTGATGGATAAATTTTGATCTAAAATTGCTGTTAAAACTGTTTAAAAACCTCAGTTGTTTGAATTAAAAGGCATTTTGATGTGATTTGGATAGTTTTTTGGCATTTTTTCATTGAAAACTGAATGAGGATTTTTGGTGAAAAAAGTAAGGCTATAGGCTTGGGAAAAACGTCGATTTTTGATGGATAAGTTTTGATCTAAAATTGCTGTTAAAACTGTTTAAAAACCTCAGTTGTTTGAATTAAAAGGCATTTTGATGTGATTTTGATAGTTTTTTGGCATTTTTTCATTGAAAACTGAATGAGGATTTTTGGTGAAGAAAGTAAGGCTATAGGCTTGGGAAAAACGTCGATTTTTGATGGATAAATTTTGATCTAAAATTGCTGTTAAAACTGATTAAAAACCTCAGTTGTTTGAATTAAAAGGCATTTTGATGTGATTTGGATAGTTTTTTGGCATTTGTTCATTGAAAACTGAATGAGGATTTTTGGTGAAAAAAGTAAGGCTATAGGCTTGGGAAAAACGTCGATTTTTGATGGATAAATTTTGATCTAAAAATGCTGTTAAAACTGTTTAAAAACCTCAGTTGTTTGAATTAAAAGGCATTTTGATGTGATTTGGATAGTTTTTTGGCATTTTCACATTGAAAACTGAATGAGGATTTTTGGTGAAAAAAGTAAGGCTATAGGCTTGGGAAAAACGTCGATTTTTGATGGATAAATTTTGATCTAAAATTGCTGTTAAAACTGTTTAAAAACCTCAGTTGTTTGAATTAAAAGGCATTTTGATGTGATTTTGATAGTTTTTAGGCATTTTTTCATTGAAAACTGAATGAGGATTTCTGGTGAAGAAAGTAAGGCTATAGGCTTAGGAAAAACGTCGATTTTTGATGGATAAATTTTGATCTAAAATTGCTGTTAAAACTGCTTAAAAACTTTATTTGTTTGAATTAAAGGGCATTTTGATGTGATTTAGATAGTTTTATGGTATTTTTTCATTGAAAACTGAATGAGGATTTTTGGTGAAAAAAGTAAGGATATAGGCTTGGGAAAAACGTCGATTTTTGATGGATAAATTTTGATCTAAAATTGCTGTTAAAACTGCTTAAAAACTTTATTTGTTTGAATTAAAGGGCATTTTGATGTGATTTAGATAGTTTTATGGCATTTTGTCATTGAAAACTGAATGAGGATTTTTGGTGAAAAAAGTAAGGCTATAGGCTTGGGAAAAACGTCGATTTTTGATGGATAAATTTTGATCTAAAATTGCTGTTAAAACTGCTTAAAAACTTTATTTGTTTGAATTAAAGGGCATTTTGATGTGATTTAGATAGTTTTATGGCATTTTTTCATTGAAAACTGAATGAGGATTTTTGGTGAAAAAAGTAAGGCTATAGGCTTGGGAAAAACGTCGATTTTTGATGGATAAATTTTGATCTAAAATTGCTGTTAAAACTGCTTAAAAACCTCAGTTGTTTGAATTTAAAGATATTTTGATGTGATTTGGATAGTTTTTTGCATTTTTTCATTGAAAACTGAATGAGGATTTTTGGTGAAAAAAGTAAGGCTATAGGCTGGGGAAAAACGTCGATTTTTGATGGATAAATTTTGATCTAAAATTGCTGTTAAAACTGCTTAAAAACCTCAGTTGTTTGAATTTAAAGATATTTTGATGTGATTTGGATAGTTTTTTGCATTTTTTCATTGAAAACTGAATGAGGATTTTTGGTGAAAAAAGTAAGAATATAGGCTTGAGAAAAACGTCGATTTTTGATGAATAAATTTTGATCTAAAATTGCTGTTAAAACTGCTTAAAAACTTTATTTGTTTGAATTAAAGGGCATTTTGATGTGATTTAGATAGTTTTATGGTATTTTTTCATTGAAAACTGAATGAGGATTTCTGGTGAAAAAAGTAAGGCTATAGGCTTGGGAAAAACGTCGATTTTTGATGGATAAATTTTGATCTAAAATTGCTGTTAAAACTGAATAAAAATCTCAGTTGTTTGAATTAAAAGGCATTTTGATGTGATTTGGATAGTTTTTTGCATTTTTTCATTGAAAACTGAATGAGGATTTTTGGTGAAAAAAGTAAGGCTATGGCTTGGGAAAAACGTCGATTTTTGATGGATAAATTTTGATCTAAAATTGCTGTTAAAACTGCTTAAAAACTTTATTTGTTTGAATTAAAGGGCATTTTGATGTGATTTAGATAGTTTTATAGTATTTTTTCATTGAAAACTGAATGAGGATTTCTGGTGAAAAAAGTAAGGCTATAGGCTTGGGAAAAACGTCGATTTTTGATGGATAAATTTTGATCTAAAATTGCAGTTAAAACTGCTTAAAAACTTTATTTGTTTGAATTAAAAGGCATTTTGATGTGATTTAGATAGTTTTATGGCATTTTTTCATTGAAAACTGAATGAGGATTTTTGTTGAAAAAAGTAAGGCTATAGGCTTGGGAAAAACGTCGATTTTTGATGGATAAATTTTGATCTAAAATTGCTGTTAAAACTGGTTAAAAACCTCACTTGTTTGAATAAAAAGGCATTTTGATGTGATTTGGATAGTTTTTTGGCATTTTTTCATTGAAAACTGAATGAGGATTTTTGGTGAAAAAAGTAAGGCTATAGGCTTGGGAAAAACGTCGATTTTTGATGGATAAGTTTTGATCTAAAATTGCTGTTAAAACTGTTTAAAAACCTCAGTTGTTTGAATTAAAAGGCATTTTGATGTGATTTTGATAGTTTTTTGGCATTTTTTCATTGAAAACTGAATGAGGATTTTTGGTGAAGAAAGTAAGGCTATAGGCTTAGGAAAAACGTCGATTTTTGATGGATAAATTTTGATCTAGAATTGCTGTTAAAACTGCTTAAAAACTTTATTTGTTTGAATTAAAGGGCATTTTGATGTGATTTAGATAGTTTTATGGTATTTTTTCATTGAAAACTGAATGAGGATTTTTGGTGAAAAAGTAAGGCTATGGCTTGGGAAAAACGTCGATTTTTGATGGATAAATTTTGATCTAAAATTGCTGTTAAAACTGCTTAAAAACTTTATTTGTTTGAATTAAAGGGCATTTTGATGTGATTTAGATAGTTTTATGGCATTTTTTCATTGAAAACTGAATGAGGATTTTTGGTGAAAAAAGTAAGGCTATAGGCTTGGGAAAAACGTCGATTTTTGATGGATAAATTTTGATCTAAAATTGCTGTTAAAACTGCTTTAAAACTTTATTTGTTTGAATAAAAGGCCATTTTGATGTGATTTAGATAGTTTTATGGCATTTTTTCATTGAAAACTGAATGAGGATTTTTGGTGAAAAAAGTAAGGCTATAGGCTTCGGAAAAACGTCGATTTTTGATGGATAAATTTTGATCTAAAATTGCTGCTGAAACTGTTTAAAAACCTCAGTTGTTTGATTTAAAAGGCATTTTGATGTGATTTGGATAGTTTTTTGGCATTTTTTCATTGAAAACTGAATGAGGATTTTTGGTGAAAAAAGTAAGGCTATAGGCTTGGGAAAAACGTCGATTTTTGATGGATAAATTTTGATCTAAAATTGCTGTTAAAACTGTTTAAAAACCTCAGTTGTTTGAATTAAAAGGCATTTTGATGTGATTTGGATAGTTTTTTGGCATTTTTTCATTGAAAACTGAATGAGGATTTTTGGTGAAAAAAGTAAGGCTATAGGCTTGGGAAAAACGTCGATTTTTGATGGATAAGTTTTGATCTAAAATTGCTGTTAAAACTGTTTAAAAACCTCAGTTGTTTGAATTAAAAGGCATTTTGATGTGATTTTGATAGTTTTTTGGCATTTTTTCATTGAAAACTGAATGAGGATTTTTGGTGAAGAAAGTAAGGCTATAGGCTTAGGAAAAACGTCGATTTTTGATGGATAAATTTTGATCTAGAATTGCTGTTAAAACTGCTTAAAAACTTTATTTGTTTGAATTAAAGGGCATTTTGATGTGATTTAGATAGTTTTATGGTATTTTTTCATTGAAAACTGAATGAGGATTTTTGGTGAAAAAAGTAAGGCTATGGCTTGGGAAAAACGTCGATTTTTGATGGATAAATTTTGATCTAAAATTGCTGTTAAAACTGCTTAAAAACTTTATTTGTTTGAATTAAAGGGCATTTTGATGTGATTTAGATAGTTTTATAGTATTTTTTCATTGAAAACTGAATGAGGATTTTTGGTGAAAAAAGTAAGGCTATAGGCTTGGGAAAAACGTCGATTTTTGATGGATAAATTTTGATCTAAAATTGCTGTTAAAACTGCTTTAAAACTTTATTTGTTTGAATAAAAGGCCATTTTGATGTGATTTGGATAGTTTTATGGCATTTTTTCATTGAAAACTGAATGAGGATTTTTGGTGAAAAAAGTAAGGCTATAGGCTTGGGAAAAACGTCGATTTTTGATGGATAAATTTTGATCTAAAATTGCTGTTAAAACTGTTTAAAAACCTCAGTTGTTTGAATTAAAAGGCATTTTGATGTGATTTGGATAGTTTTTTGGCATTTTTTCATTGAAAACTGAATGAGGATTTTTGGTGAAAAAAGTAAGGCTATAGGCTTGGGAAAAACGTCGATTTTTGATGGATAAGTTTTGATCTAAAATTGCTGTTAAAACTGTTTAAAAACCTCAGTTGTTTGAATTAAAAGGCATTTTGATGTGATTTTGATAGTTTTTTGGCATTTTTTCATTGAAAACTGAATGAGGATTTTTGGTGAAGAAAGTAAGGCTATAGGCTTAGGAAAAACGTCGATTTTTGATGGATAAATTTTGATCTAGAATTGCTGTTAAAACTGCTTAAAAACTTTATTTGTTTGAATTAAAGGGCATTTTGATGTGATTTAGATAGTTTTATGGTATTTTTTCATTGAAAACTGAATGAGGATTTTTGGTGAAAAAAGTAAGGCTATGGCTTGGGAAAAACGTCGATTTTTGATGGATAAATTTTGATCTAAAATTGCTGTTAAAACTGCTTTAAAACTTTATTTGTTTGAATAAAAGGCCATTTTGATGTGATTTGGATAGTTTTATGGCATTTTTTCATTGAAAACTGAATGAGGATTTTTGGTGAAAAAAGTAAGGCTATAGGCTTGGGAAAAACGTCGATTTTTGATGGATAAATTTTGATCTAAAATTGCTGTTAAAACTGTTTAAAAACCTCAGTTGTTTGAATTAAAAGGCATTTTGATGTGATTTGGATAGTTTTTTGGCATTTTTTCATTGAAAACTGAATGAGGATTTTTGGTGAAAAAAGTAAGGCTATAGGCTTGGGAAAAACGTCGATTTTTGATGGATAAGTTTTGATCTAAAATTGCTGTTAAAACTGTTTAAAAACCTCAGTTGTTTGAATTAAAAGGCATTTTGATGTGATTTTGATAGTTTTTTGGCATTTTTTCATTGAAAACTGAATGAGGATTTTTGGTGAAGAAAGTAAGGCTATAGGCTTAGGAAAAACGTCGATTTTTGATGGATAAATTTTGATCTAGAATTGCTGTTAAAACTGCTTAAAAACTTTATTTGTTTGAATTAAAGGGCATTTTGATGTGATTTAGATAGTTTTATGGTATTTTTTCATTGAAAACTGAATGAGGATTTTTGGTGAAAAAAGTAAGGCTATGGCTTGGGAAAAACGTCGATTTTTGATGGATAAATTTTGATCTAAAATTGCTGTTAAAACTGCTTAAAAACTTTATTTGTTTGAATTAAAGGGCATTTTGATGTGATTTAGATAGTTTTATGGCATTTTTTCATTGAAAACTGAATGAGGATTTTTGGTGAAAAAAGTAAGGCTATAGGCTTGGGAAAAACGTCGATTTTTGATGGATAAATTTTGATCTAAAATTGCTGTTAAAACTGCTTTAAAACTTTATTTGTTTGAATAAAAGGCCATTTTGATGTGATTTAGATAGTTTTATGGCATTTTTTCATTGAAAACTGAATGAGGATTTTTGGTGAAAAAAGTAAGGCTATAGGCTTGGGAAAAACGTCGATTTTTGATGGATAAATTTTGATCTAAAATTGCTGCTGAAACTGTTTAAAAACCTCAGTGTTTTGATTTAAAAGGCATTTTGATGTGATTTGGATAGTTTTTTGGCATTTTTTCATTGAAAACTGAATGAGGATTTTTGGTGAAAAAAGTAAGGCTATAGGCTTGGGAAAAACGTCGATTTTTGATGGATGAATTTTGATCTAAAATTGCTGTTAAAACTGTTTAAAAACCTCAGTTGTTTGAATTAAAAGGCATTTTGATGTGATTTTGATAGTTTTTTGGCATTTTCACATTGAAAACTGAATGAGGATTTTTGGTGAAAAAAGTAAGGCTATAAGCTTGGGAAAAACGTCGATTTTTGATGGATAAATTTTGATCTAAAATTGCTGTTAAAACTGATTAAAAACCTCAGTTGTTTGAATTAAAAGGCATTTTGATGTGATTTGGATAGTTTTTTGGCATTTTTTCATTGAAAACTGAATGAGGATTTTTGGTGAAAAAAGTAAGGCTATAGGCTTGGGAAAAACGTCGATTTTTGATGGATAAATTTTGATCTAAAAATGCTGTTAAAACTGTTTAAAAACCTCAGTTGTTTGAATTAAAAGGCATTTTGATGTGATTTGGATAGTTTTTTGGCATTTTCACATTGAAAACTGAATGAGGATTTTTGGTGAAAAAAGTAAGGCTATAGGCTTGGGAAAAACGTCGATTTTTGATGGATAAATTTTGATCTAAAATTGCTGTTAAAACTGCTTAAAAACTTTATTTGTTTGAATTAAAGGGCATTTTGATGTGATTTAGATAGTTTTATGGTTATTTTTTCATTGAAAACTGAATGAGGATTTTTGGTGAAAAAAGTAAGGCTATAGGCTTGGGAAAAACGTCGATTTTTGATGGATAAATTTTGATCTAAAATTGCTGTTAAAACTGCTTAAAAACTTTATTTGTTTGAATTAAAGGGCATTTTGATGTGATTTAGATAGTTTTATGGCATTTTGTCATTGAAAACTGAATGAGGATTTTTGGTGAAAAAAGTAAGGCTATAGGCTTGGGAAAAACGTCGATTTTTGATGGATAAATTTTGATCTAAAATTGCTGTTAAAACTGCTTAAAAACTTTATTTGTTTGAATTAAAGGGCATTTTGATGTGATTTAGATAGTTTTAAGGCATTTTGTCATTGAAAACTGAATGAGGATTTTTGGTGAAAAAAGTAAGGCTATAGGCTTGGGAAAAACGTCGATTTTTGATGGATATATTTTGATCTAAAATTGCTGTTAAAACTGCTTAAAAACTTTATTTGTTTGAATTAAAGGGCATTTTGATGTGATTTAGATAGTTTTATGGTATTTTTTCATTGAAAACTGAATGAGGATTTTTGGTGAAAAAAGTAAGGCTATAGGCTTGGGAAAAACGTCGATTTTTGATGGATAAATTTTGATCTAAAATTGCTGTTAAAACTGCTTAAAAACTTTATTTGTTTGAATTAAAGGGCATTTTGATGTGATTTAGATAGTTTTATGGCATTTTGTCATTGAAAACTGAATGAGGATTTTTGGTGAAAAAAGTAAGGCTATAGGCTTGGGAAAAACGTCGATTTTTGATGGATAAATTTTGATCTAAAATTGCTGTTAAAACTGCTTAAAAACTTTATTTGTTTGAATTAAAGGGCATTTTGATGTGATTTAGATAGTTTTATGGCATTTTGTCATTGAAAACTGAATGAGGATTTTTGGTGAAAAAAGTAAGGCTATAGGCTTGGGAAAAACGTCGATTTTTGATGGATAAATTTTGATCTAAAATTGCTGTTAAAACTGCTTAAAAACCTCAGTTGTTTGAATTTAAAGATATTTTGATGTGATTTGGATAGTTTTTTGCATTTTTTCATTGAAAACTGAATGAGGATTTTTGGTGAAAAAAGTAAGGCTATAGGCTGGGGAAAAACGTCGATTTTTGATGGATAAATTTTGATCTAAAATTGCTGTTAAAACTGCTTAAAAACCTCAGTTGTTTGAATTTAAAGATATTTTGATGTGATTTGGATAGTTTTTTGCATTTTTTCATTGAAAACTGAATGAGGATTTTTGGTGAAAAAAGTAAGAATATAGGCTTGAGAAAAACGTCGATTTTTGATGGATAAATTTTGATCTAAAATTGCTGTTAAAACTGAATAAAAATCTCAGTTGTTTGAATTAAAAGGCATTTTGATGTGATTTGGATAGTTTTTTGCATTTTTTCATTGAAAACTGAATGAGGATTTTTGGTGAAAAAAGTAAGGCTATAGGCTTGGGAAAAACGTCGATTTTTGATGGATAAATTTTGATCTAAAATTGCTGATAAAACTGATTAAAAACCTCAGTTGTTTGAACTAAAAGGCATTTTGAAGTGATTTGGATAGTTTTTTGCATTTTTTCATTGAAAACTGAATGAGGATTTTTGGTGAAAAAAGTAAGGCTATAGGCTGGGGAAAAACGTCGATTTTTGATGGATAAATTTTGATCTAAAATTGCTGTTAAAACTGTTTAAAAACCTCAGTTGTTTGAATTAAAAGACATTTTGATGTGATTCAGATAGTTTTATGGCATTTTTTCATTGAAAACTGAATGAGGATTTTTGGTGAAAAAAGTAAGGCTATAGGCTTGGGAAAAACGTCGATTTTTGATGGATAAATTTTGATCTAAAATTGCTGTTAAAACTGCTTTAAAACTTTATTTGTTTGAATAAAAGGCCATTTTGATGTGATTTGGATAGTTTTATGGCATTTTTTCATTGAAAACTGAATGAGGATTTTTGGTGAAAAAAGTAAGGCTATAGGCTTGGAAAAAACGTCGATTTTTGATGGATAAATTTTGATCTAAAATTGCTGTTAAAACTGCTTAAAAACTTTATTTGTTTGAAATAAAGGGCATTTTGATGTGATTTAGATAGTTTTATGGCATTTTTCATTGAAAACTGAATGAGGATTTTTCGTGAAAAAAGTAAGGCTATAGGCTTGGGAAAAACGTCGATTTTTGATGGATAAATTTTGATCTAAAATTGCTGTTAAAACTGCTTAAAAACTTTATTTGTTTGAATTAAAGGGCATTTTGATGTGATTTAGATAGTTTTATGGCATTTTTTCATTGAAAACTGAATGAGGATTTTTGGTGAAAAGAGTAAGGCCATAGGCTTGGGGAAAAGGTCGATTTTTGATGGATAAATTTTGATCTAAAATTGCTGTTAAAACTGTTTAAAAACCTCAGTTGTTTGAATTAAAAGACCTTCTGATGTGATTTAGAAAGTTTTATGGCATTTTTTCATTGAAAACTGAATGAGGATTTTTCGTGAAAAAAGTAAGGCTATGGCTTGGGAAAAACGTCGATTTTTGATGGATAAATTTTGATCTAAAATTGCTGTTAAAACTGCTTAAAAACTTTATTTGTTTGAATTAAAGGGCATTTTGATGTGATTTAGATAGTTTTATGGCATTTTTTCATTGAAAACTGAATGAGGATTTTTGGTGAAAAAAGTAAGGCTATAGGCTTGGGAAAAACGTCGATTTTTGATGGATAAATTTTGATCTAAAATTGCTGTTAAAACTGATTAAAAACCTCAGTTGTTTGAATTAAAAGGCATTTTGATGTGATTTGGATAGTTTTTTGGCATTTTTTCATTGAAAACTGAATGAGGATTTTTGGTGAAAAAAGTAAGGCTATAGGCTTGGGAAAAACGTCGATTTTTGATGGATAAATTTTGATCTAAAATTGCTGTTAAAACTGATTAAAAACCTCAGTTGTTTGAATTAAAAGGCATTTTGATGTGATTTGGATAGTTTTTTGGCATTTTTTCATTGAAAACTGAATGAGGATTTTTGGTGAAAAAAGTAAGGCTATAGGCTTGGGAAAAACGTCGATTTTTGATGGATAAATTTTGATCTAAAATTGCATTTAAAACTGCTTAAAAACTTTATTTGTTTGAATTAAAGGGCATTTTGATATGATTTAGATAGTTTTATGGCATTTTTTCATTGAAAACTGAATGAGGATTTTTGGTGAAAAAAGTAAGGCTATAGGCTTGGGAAAAACGTCGATTTTTGATGGATAAATTTTGATCTAAAATTGCTGTTAAAACTGCTTAAAAACTTTTTTTGTTTGAATTAAAGGGCATTTTGATGTGATTCAGATAGTTTTATGGCATTTTTTCATTGAAAACTGAATGAGGATTTTTGGTGAAAAAAGTAAGGCTATAGGTTTGGGAAAAACGTCTATTTTTGATGGATAAATTTTGATCTAAAATTGCTGTTGAAACTGCTTAAAAACTTTATTTTTTTAATTAAAGGGCATTTTGATGTGATTTAGATAGTTTTATGGCATTTTTTCATTGACAACTGAATGAGGATTTTTGGTAAAAAAGTAAGGCTATAGGCTTGGAAAAAACGTCGATTTTTGATGGATAAATTTTGATCTAAAATTGCTGTTAAAACTTCTTAAAACTTTTTTTGTTTGAATTAAAGGGCTTTTTGATGTGATTTAGAAAGTTTTATGGCATTTTTTCATTGACAACTGAATGAGGATTTTTGGTAAAAAAGTAAGGCTATAGGCTTGGAAAAAACGTCGATTTTTGATGGATAAATTTTGATCTAAAATTGCTGTTAAAACTTCTTAAAACTTTATTTGTTTGAATTAAAGGGCTTTTTGATGTGATTTAGAAAGTTTTATGGCATTTTTTCATTGACAACTGAATGAGGATTTTTGGTAAAAAAGTAAGGCTATAGGCTTGGAAAAAACGTCGATTTTTGATGGATAAATTTTGATCTAAAATTGCTGTTAAAACTTCTTAAAACTTTATTTGTTTGAATTAAAGGGCTTTTTGATGTGATTTAGAAAGTTTTATGGCATTTTTTCATTGACAACTGAATGAGGATTTTTGGTAAAAAAGTAAGGCTATAGGCTTGGAAAAAACGTCGATTTTTGATGGATAAATTTTGATCTAAAATTGCTGTTAAAACTGCTTAAAAACTTTATTTGTTTGAATTAAAGGGCATCGGGAAGTGATTTGGATAATTTTATGGCATTTTTTCATTGAAAACTGAATGAGGATTTTTGGTGAAAAAAGTAAGGCTATAGGCTTGGGAAAAACGTCAATTTTTGATGGATAAATTTTGATCTAAAATTGCTGTTAAAACTGCTTAAACACTTGATTTGTTTGCTTCAAAAGACATTTGGAAGTGATTTGGATAATTTTATGGCATTTTTTCATTAGACACCGAATTAGTGTTTTCTTTGAAAATGTAAGGCTGTAGTTATAGGAAAAAGGCTGTCTTTCGATGAATATCTTCTTTTTCAGAAACCTGTCAAAATGATCAGATTTTTCAATTTTAATTGTCTTACATGATTTTAGACGCATTCTCTACCATTCTTCAATTGCTGTCAATTATGTTTTATTGGCATAAATCTTGGCAAAATGTTAGGCTATATGCTTTGGAAGAAATTTGATTTTTATTAAAATTTTATTCACAAAAACCAATTAGAATGACCAGATTTGTCAAATCAAACCAAATTTAAACTATAATATATGTATTTGATACCATTATTGATAGATCTAAGATCTGAAAAGTTTTTCATTTAAAACGGTATTTAAGTTGATAAAATACTTGAAAATGTCCATCGCTGTTCTAGTTTTTGTCCACTATGTTCAAGCAATCTTCCAAAAAGTGTTTTCTTTAATAACCCAGCGTTTATTATTTTGTAAAAAATTACATAGTTTTATACCCACCCACACGTATTCGTTTACTTCTACATGTAAACGGCATTTTACTCCTTCCATCCACGTGTAAATAACAATTAAGGTAACCATGAATGCAGACTTCTGAAAGCGCTCACCAATGGGGATACTTTCAGAATCGCCGTGTATGCGTTGTCGTTTGGACGGTGTTTAACGTAAACCTATGTAAACTGGGACATTAGAGCCTCTTACCTGTTTGTAATAGAAGCTTTAAATGACAGGAGACGTAAGCTGAATATTCCATTATACTTTGGCTCAACTACTGTTCTTCTTTCATGCTTACGAACCAAATCTGTCTTGTTGAGCTTTTTTCATAGGCTCTATGAGTGGAAGAAATAATCATGTTTGGCAAAGTTTATATTTCGATGCTAAAAAACCACAAAAGCGACTGCAAAAGAAGGCCTTTGATGGTAAACGAATGATATTGATGGCACACACATCGATCTATTCGTCAATTAAATTGATTACATTAACAAAAGGGTAACTGAACGTGTAGAAATTGGTAGAAAGCCAGTTATGTAATTTGCTTGGTTTGCACTTGTAATAGACACGTGCGTGTAAACAGGCAAATACGATTAAACTATCAACCTGTGTGGATGGCAATACTTTCCGTTAATTTACAAACTTTAACAATCATAGACTTATACATGTGGACGAGGCCTAAAATTATCTTTAGGCAATGATGTCACGTGTTGTTTTGTTGTCATTTAGATTGAAGCTAATATCCATTTGGGTCCAGTATTTCTTCAAACGATTTAAAAGTAGAGGACATCACAACAAAATATTGATGTTTCTAATAAATTATAGTAAACATAAGAAATTCTTTATAACTTACCCGTATTATAGTAGGTGCTGCTTGCAGAGATGCATTCTTGACTATCTTTTCAGCAATGTGTGCCTTACTTGTTGTTCAAAGCATTTAACATAACATAACATAACATAACATAACATAACATAACATAACATAACATAACATAACATAACATAACATAACATAACATAACATAACATAACATAACATAACATAACATAACATAACATAACATAACATAACATAACATAACATAACATAACATAACATAACATAACATAACATAACATAACATAACATAACATAACATAACATAACATAACATAACATAACATAACATAACATAACATAACATAACATAACATGAAAATTGCGAACAAGTAATTAGATTTTAGTTTGGAGTAGATGGATAAAATGGCATTTAGTTGAAGGAAGGAACTACAAGGAAAAGTTCTGGGCATAAAAGTGAACAAGAAATAACTGGAGATAATATTTCGAGTTCATTTCTCTGTGCTGAAATTGACTTTTCAGGAAAGTATTGAAGATAAGAATAAATGACATGATTACCAACCAAGAATTCGAAGATAAAGATAATGAAAGGTACTCCATGACCAACTCTTCCCTGCATCAGGAGGAAGAAATTTATCACCAGGTAATCGGCCGTCAAAGTCCATTTTACCGCGCAATAGAAGGCAGATGGAAAGGATTGCGAGCAATTCGACGGATTATCTGTTCTTTCTTTAACAAACATTGATATTTTCTGTAAGATATATCCCTATTTTGGCCAAGGAAGCTATTTCAAAGGAGAAGGATTTTACAGGTGGAAGTGCACCCATGTCTTTCATAGAAAGATAATTAGAGTGGCATGCTCTCTTTGAAAGCTTTTACCTAATAGAGCCATTTGTCTGTTGCAAAATTCATGTTTTCAAGGTTTCTTGAATTTCTGCTCTTTTCCCGTGAAAGTAACGCATGATAAACTAAACACAGTTGAAACCATTACATTTTGAATAAAAATCTTTTATAAGTCTCAGTCAAATTATGTACAGTTTGCTAACTACCCTTCAAAAGGAGACTGGTGCCTAACACTACAGCGATGACGTAATAATAACTTATATCTAGCATTTACAATATCGTATTCGTTTCTTCCATAATCGTTTCATTTACACAGTGTTATGAATCATCTAGTTACCAGATTCTAGAAAGGATATCAGTCTACATGGTTTTCTGAAGCAGATGGAATACTAATACTCTACTCAAACCACTCTTAAAACGTAAGCTATTCTCTAGGTTTATTTGTTAACTCGATAAAACTGCTACCGACTAAATTAGAAATAAGAGCTATTAATACAAGCATTTTTATGCTGTGTACCAAAACTGATGCAGTTATAACCGTTTCAGCAATCTGAATATACAAAGATTCGTACTCAAACACGTTTCGGAAACAGAATCTTATACGTAGATGATCCTCTCAAAGATGCGTGCAACTGCAGGCAAAGGAGCAAAGTTTCGATGATAACACCAAGACTTACAAGGGTTGTGCCATAGTAACTACGGGTACCTTTGTATTTAATGGAGCTGCACTGGGTTGGCTATCCATTACATGCTTTGAAATTTTATGAACCATAACTGTTTGGTCATATTATAATATCAACGCAAAAGAGTCAATCATGCTGTATATTGATATCCTATGACAATTATCTCTCTGAAAAAATCAAACCAATTTTTAGTTAGTTCGCTTTACCAGTTAGTTTAGTTAGATTCTATATATTCAAAATGACTTTTTGCTTTCGTGTTGCAGTTAAAGAACACAGACAAAATCTTCTGCATTTTTTCTTTAAAGGCCTGCTTGGAGCAAAGGAATGTACATAGCTCTGATTATGTTCTGTTAGCCCCCGCTAGTATATGTCGATTGCGTTTAAAAAAACCTATTAAGAAGGAAATTGTTGAGCAGCAAGCCAGTGCTGAACCATGCTCAAAACCATTCCCAGGCAGCCATTTATGTGAACCCTACTCTTGGATCTGCATACAAAACAATTACCTTATCACCACATCACTGCTTAATTAAACATTGTAAGAATAATCAGTCAAATGTGTTGTTAAGGTAGCTTAACGAATTCACCATGATAATTTAAGATCGAACGGGCAAAAACTGAAAGCTCAATAATGAGGTCTTTATCCTCTTCTCTCGTTGCCTTCGATTGCAAAACCAAACTCGAACGACCTCTTTGTCCAGCTTCAACGCTTCTGCGATGCCCAAGACTTCAAGTGAAGAGGGCTTTGGTTGCCTTTGAAAGTACCGCTCCAACATCTCCTTTGCATGCAGGCCTATTGTCGTCCTCCGCTTTCTTTTTCTCTCAGAAACTGGTTTGTCGTTATTAACAACACCCATAGCTTCTGCCTTTTCTAGCCAAGCTTCTAACAGCGGCTTCAACTTACAAGCATTCTTATAACTTAGCTGCAGATTTTCAAATCTACAAATGGTCGTTTGACTGAAGTCTGTTCCATCGCTAAGTTTCGCCAATGCAGCACCAACGTTTGTCTGCGTATACCCAAGTTTGATACGCCTCATTTTAAAGCCAGTTGCAAATCTCTCCAGCTCCTGCAACTCTTTGGAAACAACGAGGTGACTGGCATCTTTTTGGGGGCTTTCCAAATGACCATTCTGCAGTTGCTGGTTCAGTGACACACTGGTTGGTAGAGTAGCATGAGGGTTTCGCACGTCAGATGCCATCGTTTGATAGCCTGGATGATAGTATGACGTTGGCTGGCTGATGTATGATGGGTAATTCTGTATGTGATTGGCTGTGTCGTGGTGATTAAAGAATGAACGGTATGTATTGTATGGACTCGTGGACTGCAAACCATATTGCATTTTGCTCTTCAGATCCTTGAAGTGAAAAGAAAAAACCTTAAATTCAATTAATTTACGATTGCTGCTAAGCAGTAGGTCCAATGTTGTGTACAAACAGATATTCGCTATTTGGTGTTAGAACGGAACAATTGTAAGTTGCTAATCGGGTTTTCTGCTAATTGCAATCAACAGCAGTAGCGGCGACATGCCCCCCCCTCCCCAGTTCTCAGCTAAATCGATTTTGTATTTCGTCCAAATTCGATGAGAAAATGTCGGGGGAGGGGTAATGTTTTGATACCGTACATTTTTTATGTAATTCTATGATTTTCGAACTGCCAATTTTAAAAAAAAAGAAATACCCTTTGGATAAAATTGGCGTTCCCTGTTGGTAAAAGGGCGTTTTCTGGTGGTTAAAAGAGCGTGGCTTAAATTTTTTTGGTTTCAATCATACTTAAAATCATAAGTAAAATAAAAAATGTGTCAAACAATAAGTTAGGGTTAGGGTTAGGTTTAGGGTTAGGGTTAGGGTTAGGGTTAGGGTTAGGGCTAGGGTTAGGGTTAGGGTTAGGGTTAGGGTTAGGGTTAGGGTTAGGGCTAGGGTTAGGGTTAGGGTTAGGGTTAGGGCTAGGGTTAGGGTTAGGGTTAGGGTTAGGGTTAGGGTTAGGGTTAGGGCTAGGGTTAGGGCTAGGGTTAGGGTTAGGGTTAGGGTTAGGGTTAGGGCTAGGGTTAGGGTTAGGGTTAGGGTTAACTTTAACCCTAACCCAAAGCGTAGTGTAAAAAATATATCAAAGATGCATGACATGTAATCAAGAGATAATAATTGTAACTGTATTGGCAATTTCTTGCAATCTTTAAGCAAACTTAAATGAAAACTGGATCACAGAGAACAAATAGACAAACACAGGTTGACAGCAATGAGTGCAAAGAGACTCTAAAGAGCAAGAACTCGGTCCCACCAGTCATGTTTCTTCCGCGTAGTTAGTTCAGTTCTAAATATATGCTTTTTTGAAACAACGCACAAACATTTCAGGAAATATTTGAAAATGGAAACGAGCATCTTTCATAAAAAACTTCCCTTGATAGCAACTAAATATTTTCGACAGCAGTTAAATGTCATTCAGATTCATTTGGACGATCCTTCGTAATGCTACACATGTGATCTATCGTGATAGCTTGAACTTGAAAGCATTTTGAAAGCAATGCCCTCGCTGTTACTTTTTATGGCCGTAATGAAGCTGTTTGAACATAACAAACAGAACATTACCTAAATCGATATTCAAGAAACAAAGTTGCCAAAATTTTTTTTAATAGCTATAAACATTTGAAACCACAATTAAAATAAGAGAAAAAAGTGTCTGAAGAAAAAGAAAATAGGTGGCTCTAAAATAATTTTTTTCATGCCTCTTGTTTCAAATGTTATTCCTGATTTATTATATGCCATGAAGACGATAGCTGATGAACAAAAATTTTAGCTAGCAATTTTTTGACTGTCATTAAATTATCTTAGTTATAAACTTAGAAGATAAAAATAAGGAATGTTTTGAGTCAATTCGAGAATATTGTTGAGCGGCTATGGAAAATCATACTTTTCTAAACCATTTTTCATGATAAGATATCCAAAGGTTGGAACTTTCGTAAAAATATATCGTATCTTATTTTTTAGCTTTTTACACTTTCCGCACATTTTAGCTAGAATTGAAATTAAATGTTCAAGGCTACATGAGTACCCTTGATCGATATTATTGCCTTTCTTGGCATGATCTCTTTCGTTTAATTCCTTTGCATGATATCTTGTTCATCATATTCCAATCCTTTAATGTTTTTCTAGAAATATTTATTCACAAATGAGATTCTTGATTGCTCATCATATTTGCTATCTCATTTTTCTTCCTCTTTAAATGTCTTGAAAATTTGTTAATTATTATTTAAAGACCCTCGCGTAAAATTATCCCTTTTTGCTCTTTTTGCCTTCAACTTCCATCTGACCATATAATCTGAAAACATTTTATCGCTTTGTTCAATGATTTTATCCAATGGAAGTTTAATGTTTTAAATTTATCAAGTAAATTGAATGTAAAGTTCATAAGTAAGACAGACGAGCAGTGGATTCCCTCTCCCCCCTGACCCACCTTATTGATTTTGAGGCAAAAAACAGAAGTTGCATGAATTTTCTTTATATGCCATGATGTTTTATCGAAGCAAAAACCAAATAACTGAAATATTTTCATAAGTTTGGAGACAAGTGACACGTGACAACAATCTCAGCGTTATATTTCGTAACTAGATAAAATCGCAGAATTTCTATCGTTCAATTGTATTTGTGATTTTGCAAGGAAATCGTATGCGACATCGGTTGTATTTGAATTACATTATATTTAGCTTTTGTAATATAAATAAGTTGGTTTTGATTAGTTCCAGAATAGCTAAAGATTGTACCAACTTTAAATTAATAAAGAAAAAAAAAGGTCAAACGTATAAAGCGTTTAGTATCTTGCCTCTGTAAAATGGACATATGAGGTTGCTAAAATATTTTGCAAAATCGAATTTAAGGATAACCTAGAGTAACATTGGTTGGAAGAATAGCAAATATGAAAGTAGAAATCAAACATTATTCTAATAGAGAAAAGAGGAAAACTCAAATCTATGTAGCTAAATTGAAAAATTGAATAAGAAAGCTTTAAGAAAACTATCAAAATCTTTGATCTTCAATGTTTTTTTTTTCCTCACAACAATGCATTAGAATTTGAGTTAAATAGGCATCAGATGAAGGATGGTGCCTTGAGGCATCGGAAAATGATGCCTCATTTGCTACATAAAAGTGCACAGCAGCATATTATTCTATATCATACACAAATCAAAATTATGATAAAAAGAAAAATAGTTGACAGGATCTGCCCCTAAAAAGGTTCGACCAAAATTGCTTTCTTTTTTATATCGATATTGTCTTAACGACTGGCTCAAAAGCTGAAAAAGTCTTAAATTGAATTAATCATCATGTGCAGTGCATTTTTCAAAATCAACAGAGAACATTCCAACACTTTAGATCAACAATTCTTATCAAGTTTAGCAAAATATGAAGCTAATGCATGAAACTAGGTAACTCATAACCATGCAAAATGACAAGTGCTAAGATGAAAATGTATAAGTTTACGCAAAAACCATGCTTGTGGTTGACGAATCATAACTGACTGTTTACTAATCAGTTGAAGACAGATATATCAGCTGAAACTTATTCTTACTGCTTGATTTACTGCTTGGCGGGATTCAGGACAATGGAAGACCAAAAGTTATTTTCTCTTCATTTTGAGTAAGATAAACTTCAAGACAGTAGTGCTGCTAAAAACTACTGCTGTCAACATTCATTCTACACATTGTATTAAGAATAATTCGCATACGATTCCGGTAGCATCGTAATGCCAATAATGCTCTAAGTTTGAGCATGTCTTGTAGTTTGAGCTGTGTGGAGGTATGGTATGGCATTGTTTTGCCTAGTATTACAAAAAAAATTGTTTTTGCATACGTTAAAACTAAGCAAAAAGATACATATCATTAGAAACTTCAATTCAAATGAAATTCGTGAAACGCGTCCCTGTTATGGCAATTAATAGCTAATTTTTTACCAACAATTAGATAAAATGTCAGACGTGTTAAACGACACTGAGAAAATTAAAAGCGAACAAAGTTATGATACCAAATGGATCTTACGTTAAAACGTAGGGAAATATTTATGCAATTGTAAATCAGAAAATTTCATCTAATCGATAATATGTCAGAAATCAAGCAAATGCTATTACTAGTAGCATTTTGTTATCAGTGAAAAATGCTTGTGTTGATAATATTTACTTTTTACTCAGTTGATAATATTTTCAATATGCATAAAGCTTTCGATCATCATCAATATAAGGGTTATTCTAGCTTAAATATCATGTAAAAGTTATTTTATTTGTTAGCATGGTTTTGAATTGAAACAATGTATTGTGTGTTATATGTAGGTTATTTCAATATTATTGGGTAACCGAATGATAGCACCACGACCGAACAATTATCATCAAGTTTAAATTTCATAGTTTACTATATACACGTGAACTGTGGTAGGTGGATGATATTAGCATGTAGAAAGATTTAATGACCTTTAATTTAATAAAAATAGATTTATTTATGAGACCTTTGACAAGCTTATGCATTAGTATGAATAGGCATTCAAATGGCTATGAATATTACAGATTTACAGAGAATATTTAGCTAGTTATTCAATTCTTTATTAAACAAAAATAAGATGCAAATAAAAAGCCAAAAGATATTTCTTTTTGCAAGCAATGTCCGTTTTCAGTATTCATATGGGTTGCTACTTGAACCAGTTAATTTGACGAAGAACTTTTACACTATAAATGAGGAGATGTTTTGAGATATTTGTAGCACGTTATTCTAGCCCATGTTTCCTAGATTTAATCTTACTGCTTTTTGCAATCGATGTTTCCTAGGAGTCATTATGTGGACAAAGTGGCTTAAACATCGAGTTCATATCCACGATGCTAGTATTTTTTGTTAACACGTAGTAACTTTGATAAATAAACAGGCAGCTTCAAATCAAGCTTATTTAGGAAATCTTTTACGTCCGTTGTTTTTGCGTTGTTATCAATTGCCTATCATGACAGCTATTGATTTAACTTAAGCAAGTGTTTTAGCGAGACATATACCTTAAGGAACATAAAAATACCCATTAAAAATATGAAAAGCATACACATCTTTCATCTTTGTCGCTCAAAGCGACACATCCAGTCTCAAAGCAAAGTTTCGCAGTAGAGTGGACTTAATACAGTTTTTAATTCAATATTAAAGATTCTCAGTGATTATATTTTCTCGTCATAAATAAACAAGTAGAATGATATTAGGCAGTTTAATGAACACATGGTTATTAGAAAAAGATTTGTATTTAGTCGAATGTTTTGAAGAGTTACAAAATGGCATCGGGGAAATGTTGCGATTCAGTTTGTTAGAAACGAGCAATCAAGCAGGAAAAAACAAAGTGATTTTTTAAACTAAAACAAGCAAATCCAAGACAAGGCTGCTAATATAAGGCAGGTGGCTAGCTTAAAATACAACAAACGTTTCGGATATCACTTCGAAGCCGATGAATCAATTAGAAGTTTAAAATCAGGTTTTGTCAATTAGAATTAACTAAATGAATACCACTAGAATGATGGAAATCAGATTTTGGTTAGGAAAATATATGAGCAAGGTACATTCAATACTAATTGCTAAAAATGAAAATTTTTTCATGAAATACAGCATACCATTGTAAAAGCGCTCATATCGTTGACAGCAAGCAATGCCTTTTCTGTTTACTTGATGGAAGAGGATGGCAGGTCGAACTAGCTCCAATAAGGCACGAAGAGGTACAGCAGTTAGGCACAATGAATCTTGTAAGCCACTGGTGTTGGTAAAATGATGTTCTCGCTGACTGTAGACCTCTGCGGCACTCGCTCATCTACACGACAATAAAAATGGGGAAGTTGAAAAATTGAATAGATTACTGTAAGGCGGGAATTAGACGGAGACAATAGGGTAGTTGTTCTGTATGCGTTTTGCCGAATTCAATTAGACTCGAGAGGAGATGATTCTGGATGGATGAAGTCGCACAGTGTCCCGCTGAGCATGACCATTCGCGTCATTTTCAGCTCTCGCTGACCGGGTCGTGATGGGAAATGGGAGACCGTAACAAAGGATTCAAACTTCGGCGTGCTCGTTTGGGCCGTGCATCGCACCTGTACTTGATAGCCATTGCAGATAAAGATTTTCGTTTCTCTGTGTTGTTGTAAGTGCATGGCAATTGGCGCTGTTCACTGATTGCGCTTTTTATGGCGTTTATGAGTAAAGATAGACCATACTAGCGCAGCAAACTAACTAAAACGATATATACTTGTGGGTTTTACCTTCTTTATTGTGTGCTGTATCTATCAACTGATTTGATAAAGTAAATGTGAAACAAGCTTTCTTCAAACAAGAAAAATTTTTCAATCTATAGTCTTGCTAGATAAAAGAATCTAAAAAGAAGACTTTAAAGATTGACAGAAGATTGATTTATTCACCGACAACCAAGAAAGTGTTACGGGTAATAACAAATGATTAACACTACAAATTGAAAATAAACTACTCTAAAAAATTCAACATTCCAAGATGAAATAAAGTGAAAAATTAATTGATTAGCTATTTTAAGATTGCTAGATTAGAAGATTGCATGGAATTGCGAAAACATAGCATACTAGAGTACTTTGCAGCTAAGATATAAATTTTCAGCATACTTTTTGTCATCATCCGACGTTTATACTGTGAAGAGTGTCGGACAAAAAGTGCTCAAATATGCCTCCGTTATTTTGTGTCAGTTTCGAATCTTGCGGTACCAAAAACATAATTGTTTGATTAATAACCTTTGAAAAACTGCTAATGTTTTGAATTTATCACCGAATAACTGCATTAAGGGCTTTATTAGAAGAAAAATAATACTAACAAACGGAAAGTGAAATAGTTTCAAAAAGAAATTTTTGCCAAAATAAGAAAATCTCGTCAGATGACCAATGTATAATGTTACAAATTGTAACGAAACAAAATCGAACAGTGGAACGAAAATGATTCACTTTCCAATTGCTTGTTCACGAAAAAGGCCTATTGAAATTGAGCAGAATCACCTTCTACTAAGAAGAAAATTCCATCAGGCTGTTAGCTGGGAATGAATGAATTTGTAGGTCAAGCACAATCATTTTCAATAAGTATATGTACGACTAGTGTAATTTCTTTGCTGTCATTTCTGTGCAAAAGAGCGGTCAACGTTGTACCATATTGATATATAATTGTCTCCAAGACCAATATAAATGTTCTATAAAACCTTTAAGTGCTTTTCAGGTCTCATCTGCTTATTCAAGAAACTGTAAAAACTTTGGTCCAGGCTCCAGTCATTCTAAAAATCTTCAAGCATTTTGAATATTAATTTCTGCTAACCAGAATATTGTATTTATCTTCAAAGTGTACACAGATAGTATCTCATAAAGCAACAATTTTGTCGCCTTTCAAAATATTGGTCACGAAAAAGACGCGGAATAGTTTATATTCACATTTATGTAATTATGTTCACATAAGTGTTAGAAGATTTAGATGCAATCATCAATGATCTAACGAAAACGGTCGGTGATTTTGATAAGACAGTAAACCGAATGGTAGTTACATGGTCACCTGCAATGTCGCTGTCACTGAAGGTCTCCTGAATGGTATATTGAAATTATCAATACTTTTTTAAACACTAGAGTTGCAGTCACAGCATAAGAATAAGATTTTTATAAACAATGGTAAGAAATACAACTTTTTGTGGTACATAATTCCAAGATACCATTGCTAGAGTAAAGAAAAAAAATCAAGGAATGCTGAACGAAAAGCATTTCGGTGCAATGGATAATTTTTCGCCATTATCGTGGCACATTATTGTGCATGAAAAGTTCAATTTTTGAAGTACATAAATGTATAAATTCGATTTCAGTTTTATTTGATAATCAATGTACCCTAAATACAACTTTAAGCAGGTTAAAATAATGTGATACAATAATACAGCTTTTCTTGATAGCCAATATTATATAAAATATTGGGTAACATTTTATATACCGGATGATGTCTCTTATAAACTGCTGCATCCTTTATGCAACACTTTGCAAGAGACCAATAACAGTGCCTGTCACAATGTATTTACCCTTGCTTGCATCTGTCCAAAGGGCGTAGGCATTATTCACATGATAAGTTATGCGCTGTTCGCTTAATCCCATTTCAAATTGAGTGTAAAAATCTTAAAAACAAGAAAGCGAAACACAATACAGAAACATTCATAGAGGCGAGGAGGTGAAATGCAATAAAGAGAAAAACATGACCTAACTTTTCAAAAATTGAAAAACTGAAGAGTGGTATTTGATAGCCATATAAATTGCTGTTCGCTTTGCCTTCAGAAATGTTGGTTGTTCAATCTGAAATAAAAATCCTTCCCAAAGACTGTAATGAAGTAGATCTAAGTAGAAATTGGGACGGAGGTTCAGTTACAAAACTTAATTAGATACTGAGCTGGTTGGTGGTTTAAGAAAGAAACAGTGGCAAGTTACGTCATTCAAAGTCTTGCTTCAAAATGCACCAACTACAAGAAGATGCTTCGTTATCAAATGAAAGTTTTAAATATGTGGGCGTTTAAATCGCAGTTTAATAAAAATGATTATGCAGCTATATAGAATGGATGTACTAATCCGCATTTGCTGGGATTAAAATCACAAATTAGTTTCTCGCACTGATGCTTTTATAATTGCTTGCATTCGCTCTTACAGGTCCAATTTACCAACTCTGTTTGCAGGATGGTACGGAATATTGAGCTGGAGCAGAAATATTTTCTTTGCAGCAGTTGAAAAGAGGCCTAGCTTTTTGTTCTCATACAAATTTGATTTTATAGAAGATTATGAAACCGATTATTGTATTATTAGAGACAACTTGTCAGTCATTCTCACGTGCTACCACAGGGCCATTATACTTGTTTTAGAGCACAAAAGTAAGTGATGCTGGCTGACAAAACAAATATTTTGGTGCCATCAGGCATAATAGATACCACCAAGATACCACTGTAACGATTTATAGAAATTGCATCTTTTAAGGTATCAGCTAGGTATGATAATTCTGAAAACAGCAAGGAAAATATATTCAAACTTGATGGATGATGCCTAAAATGTGAAAATTGTTCGTGTCAGACATGTTAACATTCATTATCATCTTTTTATTGTTGGTCTTTATGCGAAATTTGAAATTTTTCCGACAAGATACATTGAAAGCAAACTGTATTACGCGGCGGAAACATACAATTTCATATAACATAAACAGCAAAATTTTAGGTACGCAGCCTTGACAAATCCTTAAATGATTTCAGAGTAATCTTACATCACTTAAGCCATTTAAAACTATCGGAGTCGATAATAAAGGATATCGATCGCAAGTCGTTTGTCATGATATAGCTAAAAGCATTTTATAACAGTGTGTTGTGGCTAGAAATTGAAATATTTATCGCTTTATTTCTCACAACTCTTACAAAAAGTTGTTGATGTTATTGATGAATGTTTTTTAGGGAAGGGGGGGGGAGTTTGAGGGTATTAAATTTCTAACTGACAATAAACTAATGGTAATTTTGTACTAAAATTGAACTAAACTTTTCATTACAGAACTTTGGCATTATGCGGTTCGGTCGTTTCCTTTCTGAATCGAGAAATTTCTTGGCATTAGCGTTACGTAATATCATGCTCTGATGTTAACAAGCATTGGAAAAACGACTCTAAGCTTCTTGTTGCTCTCAATTTTCCTGATTTATTAAAAGAATTTCAAAGATTGGGGGAGGGGGGGGGAGTGTCACATTTTTCTAGAAATATAACAACATTCGCTTACAAAACCTAAGAAAAGCAAGTCGTAGTTGATGTCTCGCGGTAAGAGGTCCAAAGAAAGCAGAGGACAAAATAAGAAGACAACATCAAGGATATGGTTGGTCTTAGTTTGGGAACGCAGGAGGAGTGCCAAAAATTGGAAGTTCCTCATCGGCCTTTCTCGGCGTCGACCGAACAAGTGAACGTAGAATTCTGGTCTTCACTATTATGCAAATCAAGATAATAGCTTCTGAATCAAATGTGTATATAAAGAGTGAACTTACAAGATGTGTTGAGCAATTCCAACTAAACGACGAGAAGAATGTCCCTCTAACTTATCTTTCCTGCAAACTCTTCTGTCGCGTCTCCAATAGCTGACTTCATCTACAATTGCAGCTAGGAAGTGTGGTGCGTTTAAGAAATGCAATCTGTTCGTCTAAACTAATTGCAATTAAAAGAGACTGTTATTGAAACGAACAGAACTGAATATGTAACGAATTCATATGGTGCAAGAATCAATTAATGTAGTGTAGCAGAAGGAAGACGCTGTGACCTTGCTTCCTAAAAATAAAGTTTCAACATATACGAAGTCAGACTTTGGCGCGTCACCTTAAAAGCATTTTAATCAGCCATGTACGGACCATTCTTTGTCAAGGCTGTGGCCCGAGCCAAAGCTTTTTATCTCAAAAGCAAAACTCTCCAAATCTCAGTAAAAAACAACAAAATGTTAATCGAGACGAATTGCTAATTCATTTCAAAAATAGCCTACACCTTCACCTTGAGAAGCTAACGTATAATACAATGAACTACAGATGATGGGCGAACAAGTAATCAGTTGAATGTAGGCACATCTGCTCGCACACTGTCTTCTCTGTTTTGCATGTCGATAGCAAGAAAACGCTTTTGTTTCCACACGAGCACTCAGCTCTTTACGCATATTATTCAAGATTCATGGGAGGAATACATGATCCATATCCATACGCGCATAATTTAAGCAAATTGTTATTGCATCAAACTTCAATTACTATCAAAAGTCTTGGAACACTTACGTAGAGTCGTGTCGCCATGAGTTGGTGCACTAGTCGCATCTTGATTTTTGACCCTTTCGTATTAAAATTTAAAAGAAGAGATGATGAAAGTCGAGGTTTGCCGAAAATAAGCGCGAAAATGATTTGCTGACGCCATTTCAGCATTGTCCAGTTTCTAGTGTTGTTTGGTTTACATGCGAAAATTTTTGCAAATATTTTGAAGTTTGGTTGCAGAAACTGAAAAATGAGTTCCGTTCATTTTCAGACTGTATTTTCCGGCAGGTCCTCTGTTTTTGATATAAATACAACTCCAATACTTCTGCAGCTCCCATAAACGTTGAACATTACGACTTTGAGGGAAAACCTTTAACTATTCAATATCTCTTGAAACAAGGGATTTTTTCAGAACGCTTTTTATTTTCCACACGTCGCCATAGTGGTGCATCTCCCGAAATCCACCCAGGGTTGCCTGTAAAGCCACAAGCGTTGATTTTCAAAAAAATCCAAAGCCTCCCCAGCCCAATGGCATATATCCCCTCTAAACATCCCCTTTTACAGGATTGAAAGAATTAGATGAACTTGATTATATATAGTTATATTACAAAATAGTTACCTGTTCTATGCTGTTAATTACATAGCTGCAAATTAAACAAATTCTTACATCCATAGTCTTTGTAGCGGCGCTGGCGCACTTGATTTTAGTGCGTGCAACAGAATGGCCTAAGTTCTTTCGCACAGCGTTCTCCTTGGTAATGTTGGTTGTACGGAAAGCATATTAAATAAATTTAAGAATAATTCAAAACATCGTTTTGGTGACACACCAAGGTGTCTTTTAATAGCGAGTAATTTTTTTCTAAACTTATTTTCAAACAAGATAACACGTATTTGCTAAATAAATAAAAAGGAAGGGGTTATGTAGTATGCCTTTTCTTGTGGCTTTTTTTTATACTTTCCTATTATTTCAACATTGTTTTGGGGGGAAAGGGGGACGGAGGTAGTAGTATTCGGGAAAACGAATGAAAAATAGAAAAGCACAGCGCAAAGTGTTGGGTGTTCCAAGCAGTTCTGGCAGTGATTTACTTCTCTCGTCTCTTGAGGGATCAGGAATGACAACTGGAAACGCAATAGTTGACAGCAATAATCTACGGAATAACTGACCATGATGCAATTGGTGTGAAGTTGGCAGTTGGTATCAAAAGCAGACATATAGAATTCAAAAACATCTTGTATAGTAGTTCTGCTTTTATATTTTTTGCCAAATTCCAGCAGGGCCTGCGAAACTCATCTTTACCATTCGTTTTGCATTCCCCTTTCATATTGCCATCTGTAGGCATGGTTGCTGAATGGCGCCTGTTTCAGATTTGCAGATACGAAATTGCACTTCTTTGTTTGCGTGAGAGTTGAAACAGAATTATATTGATTAAAAATCACACAAATTACTTATAAACAAAAACAGTTATTCTTGAAATATTTAGTTATACAGAGCATAATAGTTAAATAATGAAAAATGCATGTTGTGAGAAGTATATCAATAAATTCAGCATTTCGCTGGTTTGCATCGCAATCTAACTGCTTCTAGCGGTTGTGCTTTGTTTTCAAGCAGCGTTGATTGTCCTGAACCAAAGCTAACGTGACTTGTTTATGAATAACCAAAACCTCTATACGTTTTGACTGTATCTATGCATTTTCATATCCCAACAGCTGAAATAACTTTAAAACATGAATTTTCAAGCATTTAATTATGATATCTAAGTTTTATCATGTACATTCATAACAAAAGACTGACTTAGCAGGTCTATGAGAAGAAAATCATCGCGTTGGCAATGAGAATTTCAAATGTTATATTCCTGTGTTTTTGTGGGTCTAGAACCAAGGTTCATTTATTAAAAAGGGCATAGTTTACTAAATTGAGCATATGATGGGACGATAAAACAATATATAACCAAGTCATATAAAACAGTCGAATCCGAAGCAACATTTTTGCAAATTTAATGTAAATTATTTTATAAACTGTAAGATTGGACGTATTGACGGTAGTCACGAAATAATGAATGAGGACTCAAATTATCTTAAATTTTCTTTCACATGTTTGTACCCCTTGAAAAAGAAAACTCTCGTACAATTTTCGGAATATCTTGGATCCCTCCTTTTCTCCCTTTTTTTAAGGTACGGTTTGCATATAAATGTTCTCCCGATTGTCAACGACGATTTTACCCCAATGAATAAAGAAACGAAAATTAAACTGTTTTCTAGAAATCGGATCTTTTTAAGATTAACGCACACAGAGTGACCTCATCCTTACGTTCATGCGATCAAAATTACGATCCATCGCAAACGCGTTCAGATGATTTGCTGCCCCCGTTGCATCATGTGGCACCAAGTTCTATGGTGTTTGCTTTTAAAAACGAAAAACTCATTAGTTGCAATGGAATACCTTGATAAAAAGCCGCATTGCATGGTAAAAATTTTAAATAAACAGCGCCATCATAACTTGGTCATAATTTGGCAAGTCAAGGTTGATACTGGAAATTTAACAAGTCTAAATTGAATTTGATGACGAGTTAGTCATGAATGGAAACTTCCCAGGCAAGTGACATAGATTGCGGGGGGGGGGGGGGCTGTTGGGGGCGACAGTTTTCAGCTTTTGCTAAGCTTTCGGTTGGTAAATTTTGTCATTTCTCGGCAGACGTGCTTATTTTTGTGGGTTTTGCTGTCCTACCTGAAAAATGAATTTCCGGGCAAAATTATTTGGGAAAAGTTTAAAAAATCTTTCTTCAAGCAAAAAGGCTATTTTCTGATTGGCCTATTTCCCCTAGCTTTATATTTTCCAGCTTGTGCTTTATTCTGATGTTTTATACTCTGAAAAGTGTCAGACGAAAAAGGCTTCAAAGCCAATATTAAAACCGCTTTAGTCTCGAACTCCTCAGTATCATATAGTATTTAGTGGCAAAATTATTTAGAAGCTAAAAGAGGGGATGACCGAAGCAAAGTAGAAAGGTAGCATCAATGCTTTGCGCAGGTCATTTGCACCGGGGGACGATGCACGAGAATAAACATGTAATACAAAACAATTAATTACAAGGATGAATCTATCACCTTAATACCAGAATGTAGAGAAATGGCATTATCGGATTATCGAAACTGTAATGAAGATTTAAAGATGTTGGGGCTTTTCAGGTCGTTCATTGTCTACGAGATATTGTGGCTTATATTTGAACAAATGATTTTCTCTTGATCATAAAAAGATTTGATTTAAGAGTATTTATTGATTTGTTTCATTCGCTGCAGTGATTTTGCCAATGCTGTTGGAGCACTAGAGTCAGTGATAAATAAGGAAAATAACGAACAGAAACACATCTCTTTTAAAAGCATGCACGCAAATACAGATCAGCAGTGCACCTATTTATATTTGATGATTTTCTGATAATTAAAAGTTGTCTTCTTGTCCAGGTGACGTATTTATTATAAAAGGAGACCACTTAGGTTTCTCTATCAACAGTAGGATTAAAACTTAAATGGTCCTCTAGTTCTCCTTTTGATCAAAAATACAAAAAAGTTATCACTTGTGTGATATAGGGAAAATATAAAAATCTGGAATATTTTTCTCAAATGGTTACAATAACGGATCTAAACGGGTTCGGATTCCTTTGGATTTGGCCACTTGTGAACGCGGTCTTACCAGTAACGCCGTTAGGATTGATTTCAAATGGACCTGTTGGGAAAGTGATCCTAAAAGGGTATAGATAAAAGATCTAAACGAGTTCGGATTCTTTTAGATTTGGCCACTTGTAAACGGGGTCTCACCAAGCACGCCGTTAGGATTGATTCCAAATTGACCTGTTTGAGAAAATGATCCTAGAAGGGTATAGACAACGGATCTAAACGGGTTTGGAACCCATTTGGATTTGGCAACTTGTAAACGGGGTCTTACCAGTCACGCCGTTAGGATTGATTCCAAATGGACCTGTTTGGTAAAGTGATCCTAAAAGGGTATAGATAAAGGATCTAAACGGGTTCGCATCCCTTTGGATTTGGCCACTTGTAAACGGGGTCTTACCAGTCACGACGTTAGGAATGATTCCAAATGGACCTGTTTGGGAAAGTGATCCTAAAAGGGTATAGATAACGGATCTAAACGGGTTTGGATCCTTTTGGATTTGGCCACTTGTAAACGGGGTCTTACCAGTCACGCCGTTAGGAATGATTCCAAATGGACCTGTTTGGGAAAGTGATCCTAAAAGGGTATAGACAACGGATCTAAACGGGTTCGCATCCCTTTGGATTTGGCCACTTGTAAACGGGGTCTTACCAGTCACGCCGTTAGGAATGATTCCAAATGGACCTGTTTGGTAAAGTGATCCTAAAAGGGTATAGACAACGGATCTAAACGGGTTCGCATCCCTTTGGATTTGGCCACTTGTAAACGGGGTCTTACCAGTCACGACGTTAGGATTGATTCCAAATGGACCTGTTTAGGAAAATGATCCTAAAAGGGTATAGACAACGGATCTAAACGGGTTCGCATCCCTTTGGATTTGGCCACTTGTAAACGGGGTCTTACCAGTCACACCGTTAGGATTGATTCCAAATGGACCTGTTTGGGAAAGTGATCCTAAAAGGGTATAGATAACGGATCTAAACGGGTTTGGATCCTTTTGGATTTGGCCACTTGTAAACGGGGTCTTACCAGTCACACCGTTAGGATTGATTCCAAATGGACCTGTTTGGGAAAGTGATCCTAAAAGGGTATAGATAACGGATCTAAACGGGTTTGGATCCTTTTGGATTTGGCCACTTGTAAACGGGGTCTTACCAGTCACGCCGTTAGGATTGATTTCAAATGGACCTGTTTGGTAAAGTGATCCTAAAAGGGTATAGATAACGGATCTAAACGGGTTTGGATCCTTTTGGATTTGGCCACTTGTAAACGGGGTCTTACCAGTCACGCCGTTAGGATTGATTTCAAATGGACCTGTTTGGGAAAGTGATCCTAAAAGGGTATAGATAACGGATCTAAACGGGTTTGGATCCTTTTGGATTTGGCCACTTGTAAACGGGGTCTTACCAGTCACGCCGTTAGGAATGATTCCAAATGGACCTGTTTGGTAAAGTGATCCTAAAAGGGTATAGACAACGGATCTAAACGGGTTCGCATCCCTTTGGATTTGGCCACTTGTAAACGGGGTCTTACCAGTCACGACGTTAGGATTGATTCCAAATGGACCTGTTTGGGAAAGTGATCCTAAAAGGGTATAGATAAAGGATCTAAACGGGTTCGGATCCCTTTGGATTTGGCCACTTGTAAACGGGGTCTCACCAAGCACGCCGTTAGGATTGATTCCAAATTGACCTGTTTGGGAAAATGATCCTAAAAGGGTATAGACAACGGATCCCTTGGGCTGATCACATGTAAATGGGGTCGTACAGGAGACTTTGTTGGAATTGGATCCAAATGATTCCATTTAGAAAATTTATCTGAAAAGGAGACAGACAACAGATCCAAACTGCTTCGGATCCACTTGGTTTTCTATCATGTGTAAACTGGGTCTAGCTAGTGATCTCGTAGAAATTAGATTCAAATGAGTCCATTTAGGAAATTTTTGATCACGTGTAAACGGGGTTTTACCAGAGACTTCGTTGGATTTAAATCCAAAGAAGTCCGCTTGAAAATTGATCCTGAACAGGTACAATTAACAGATTCAAACGGGTTAGGATCCATTTTGATTGAATCACATGTAAATTGGGTCCTACTGGAGACCTGGTCAGGATTGAACCCAAACAGGTACGGGTAGCTGAACTCACATAAACAGAGCTTTTTTGAAGAAAAAAACATCTCTATCTACTATATCATTTCGAAGTGAAAGACCAAATAACTCAGTTTTAGAGGATGATATGGCTATGAATGGATCTTTCCGTTTAATTCAAACACACTGCAATTACAAGCTTCTCTATTACATAAATAGTTTGCAACTGGCTAACCTGGTCTACAAGATAAGACTTTGAACAATCGTAAATGCAAAAGGGAAAACTGGGAAGGTTTGGTAATCATTGGAATAACCACTCTGTTACAGTGCGTAGGAGATTTGGCACATCTAGGTATAGGGGAAACGAATTGTATACAATTAAGAAAGCAGAAAGCAGTTAAGAAAGCAGAAAATTCTAAAATTTGCCTATTTGAACGTGTATTTATGCAAGTTCTGGATGGTTTTTAGCAAGAGTAAAATAAATCCAAAATGTGGCCTATATTTAGAAGAAAATGAAAGAATTGAACAGGTTCAAGAGTTTGACTATTTCGGAAGCATTCTGACAAGTGATGGTAGGTGCGAGAAGATTAGGAAAAGAATTGCAATTGCGAAGAACAAGCTCATGGAGAAAAGAGCAGCCTTTGTTAACAACAATTGGTCAATTGAAACGCGAAAGCGATTTATGAAATGCGACATCTGGTCAATTTATTGTATGGAAGTGAGGCTTGGACCGTCAATAAGGAAATGAAGAATAGGCTGGAAGCAACGGAGATGTGGTTTATCGAACGATGTGCAAAATACCTTGGACAGATAATGTCTCGAATGAAAAGGTTTTGATTAAGGTGAAGGAAAATGAATGCGTTTAACAACAGTTTTCCAAAGACAGCTGAGGTTTGTGGGACATTTCGTCAGACAGAGAGGATGGTCTCGAAAAATTGGTACTCGAGGGTAAAATTGAAGGTGTTTAAACGAGAGGGCGGCAGAAAAAGATGTTTCCTGGTGATTTGGCGTTGATGGCGGGAAACCTTCAGAAAGGGGAGATTTTGTGAACGTAAAGAAAAAGAAGAATTTAATCAATTGGTTTTAAAGGTGAAACTTTGCGATCATGAATTATTCTTTCGATATTCAATGGTCTTCTGAAAGGATTCTTTAAGGATGTTGCTTCGAAGAAATTGCATGTTGAAGAACTTGATTTATCTGGAAAAACAGGAGGGCTAGATGTTACTACCAATGGCGGGAATCGCAGGGTGTGGGGGAGGGGGGAATTTGGTAGATTGTCGGTTAAAGCACAATTTTTAACACTTTTGTGAAATGAATTTCCGCCCCCGGTCCCTGCAATACAAGACTGTTAAAATTTAAGATCCATTCTGCTCGAACAGTCAGGATGTTCCAAAGCAAATTGAATTTACAAAGAAAGATATTATGTTAATGTTTAAGAAGATGATTATTTTATTTCATCAGAAAAAATACGAAAACAAGGCAGGGTTTGAGCCCTTTCATTTCTTTGCTTTTGCTGCCCTTCTTCGGGCTTTTCAGATCAGATGATGAAGATAATGAAGACATATTGTCAAACGATGTGAAGTGTTTCAAAAAGGAAGAAGCTATGATGCAGTCTGATGATTCAGAATTCTATATAGAAGATATGTTCACAAACATAGAGAAAACCAGAACTGGAATAGTGGTTACTAACTGATCAAATATAATCGTATGTGTAGTAGAGTAGGTCCCAGGCCCCCTGGGCAACGCGTAGACACCATGTAAACACGTGGGTGAATAGATAGATGAGTTTGCTTGCTGTATGAAATCTCATGTCTTGCCTTGGCATATCATAGTATGAAGAAAATATTATACTCAAAAACGAATGTACTACATATATCGAGCACAGACTGATTATGATTATTATGAAATGCTGTCTGTTTTGGAAACCAAAGTTAACACCATTTCAGTAGTTGATAAGTAGGTACAGACTTAAAGGTAATGTCCTATTCAACTCGCCCGCGCGACGTCAGCTACAACGAACAACAGGCTCAGCGAATATGCAAGCACGAGCATAGCATGTTTTTCAACTGAGTTGATTCGCAGTGGAAGGACAGTTAAATCTTGTGCATGCTCACAATAAAATTCGCCTATTCGCAAAAAATGATCAAATCCAGCAGAAATCTGACATTGAAAAGGTGCTTTGGACAATACTGTTGGATGAAAAACTGTTGGATGAAAAACTGTTGGATGAAAAACTGTTGGATGAAAAACTGTTGAAGGTACTTTAGTACTTTGTTGTACCGAATCGCATGTAATGCCCTGTTACTGTAAAAATTAGCGATTCTTGAAAACTTGTGGACATCTTGCTTGCAATTATCATCAAATGTAAGTCAAACAGTGAGTATTCTTCGATCTTGTTTTTCCTTCGAGAAAACGGCAATGCTTTCTTCGATGTCACTTGTCTTCTGAAGATTCTTCATCCTTGCTCTATCTTCTTTTTTATACTTGTAATTTTGAGAAACAGATGACCTTAATTTTCTTTTTAGAGAAGTTATGAAGAGATGTTTATGTCGCTGGTTGAAAAGCCTTCGCCATTAAAGTTTAGACTGAAATTTCTCGACGCCGAATAAATTGTTACCGGAATTAGCTTTTGTGGGGCATTGACAAAGGACAAGCATAATTACTTTAACACTTGGAATTACTGTAGCTTGGTGGCAGCAGATTGCATTTTATGATATTTTGGTACAGCTCTCATAGTCATTTCGTTGAGTATATTAATTAATTGCATTCAAAAGCTGTTTCGCAGATTTTCACTTAAAAACTAATGTGGCAAAGAAATGTTAACCCTTTTGATTCACTGGGTAGTTTGATCCAACGGACAGCTGGACTGCTCATCACAGAGACCTGGAAACAAGGCTGTTTTCCTAGCAACGAAAATTAATACAGAAAACAATATCAATTTTTGTATGATTAGCACTTACCAGGTTTTATAATCACCATTCTTCATATATGTACAGACGTCAATGTTTATTTAGTTTCACTTGCTTGTTAAACAAACCGACGTCAAAAATTATGGCACATGTACCCCCGTTGGTTTTCATACTCAACCAAGATATGAAACCGTATACACCAAAATCTGTAGTCAATACAAATAAAAGTAATTCACTTCATATGCACTGCAAGCCACCTGAAGATTCACATGATAAGCAGGCCTGTATACAAGCTAACATTAGATACAAAGAACTGATGCAAGGAATACAGCCAATGCATGTTGTGCATATCAAAAGCTGCCATTAGAAATGTAAATAAAAGAGACAAACTATACGAGAGAACAAGTTTCATTTACAGGGTAATCTTAACAAACTTCATCTTGACGAACTTCTCTTTGCACATTTATCAGGTTATTCACTGCGTGTTTTCAACATATACAGATATATTTCTATTGAATACTTACAACTTGGATGATTTTAAGTTCTGAATAAAATAAAACGACTTAGCTATTTTCTTAAATGACATTGATCCTGCTGAGCCACAATCGAGTCAGATTGGTCTGCCACAACAATTCTTTTGCTCGTTTGGAGAAACATACCATTCGACCATTCTTGCCATCATCCTCTTTCGTATTCATTTTAAAGGTCATTGAACTGGAAGCAGCTTTACCCGTTCGCTCTAGTTACTCCCAGCTGCGAAGGTTACATTATTTGGTTCACAAAAATTCTGACACAGCGAAAAAACGTTGAACTCCACAATCAGGTAAAGTTCTTCCTTTTATGCCGTCTAACTGGCATGCTGAATTACGAGTGCACTTCCATTAGCCAAGAATCCTGGATCGTCAAAAGACTAAAGATCAATCTGGTTCTGCCACAAGTGGCCTCAGATTCGTGTGGTTATCTTCGATTCTGCTCAACAGCCGAATTCCAACTTGCTCAAACTGCTCATTCCATATTTGCATCATGAGGTCGACAGCCTCGGAATCAATATGAGGATTATTGCTATAGTCAAAGGCTACCTCTGGATCTAGAAATCAACAAAAGTTGGCTTAATCACGACTTGCAATGCATTTTTGCAGTATTGTAGTAAGTTAATTCTATGATCATAAGCTCAAAGGCTGAAACACTACTGCAAAAGCATCGTTTAATTTGTAGTTTGATGCTAAAAACATAAATGGAGATTCAGATACGTGAGGGATTCCTTTAATAACCGAGGTTACTTATGTTTTTGTGTGCGAAATGCTTGGGAGTACGACACTGAAAATTTCAGCAAACTTTTGATGTATCAAAAAGAGAAGTGTATTGAAATCTCCATTGGCAAAAAAACCGAGTCTGTGCAGAGAACCTAGGAAAACGATATTTAAGCTCTTTGATTTTGGATTATAGCATATATTGGCTACTAAATATTTATGCAAGACCCATTTTCAAAATCTAAATAAGACGTTAACTCGAAGAGGCTACAGTTGCTGCTGCACTAGAAAATTCAATGGAAAAATTATTGCAACATTCACATGAACCTTTCAGCATATCGAAATTCATATTTTTTCCCATCGCAACTGATTTAGTCATGCATAAATTAAAGAAATATTCCGGTAAAAAGACGGTTTTTAAGGTAAAAGGAAGAAAACGTCTTGAAAGAAAGATAACTTAGACCGAAGTGTAATGCTTGCCAAACTTTGAAGCAGTCAAGCTCATCGACTTTGAAAGATGGGGGGGGAGGGGGGAGTTGAAAATACTGTAAAGAATAATAAAAATGAAAATAATTTAATGTGCAATATGGGGAATAAAAGTTGGAATAGAATATAATAATCGCTAAATGTGCTTGATATCAATATATTCGTTTTTCCCACAAACGAGCAAAAATATTTTGCAACGGCTTGAAGCTCTGTTCACCAACATCACATACATCCACTCCAGCTGGATTCAATTAACTTCATAACAGCCTGAGCCTAACATGATGAGTTCATTTAGCGTCAATGCAAATCCGCTACAGCAATATTATCATTCTTCAAAGAACAATACGGGTTAACAGTGTTTAGAAAAATAACAGCTAAATCTTAAGTTTACGATCGCAAATCCTATTAAATCGCGTGTACTGATGGCAAGAAACCTGCAAATGGCTAGTGACCAAAACAGAATCCCTCCAGCGCATATTTTTAGTTTCAGGGATGCAAATAAGACCGGGAAGATGATTAGGCCGGAAACAAAGAATGCGGCTTTTCTTTGAAACATGCAATTTTGAAACACTGGCGTCGTCAGAGCAGATGCCTGTGGAGCTTCGCAAATGATTAGATAAACAAGAACAGGCTATCACCTGTGCTGCTCTTGCAATGTCTGTTTCTGGCACATGCAGCAGAGGTGAAATGCTTTTTAAAACATGAGAATCTTGGGAATGATCGCTTTCAACAATATCGTATAATCATGTAGAAACATGCAGTCAATATAGGTTATCAATGGTTTGATTTTGCACAAAAGCTGCTCCGTCGACAGAGCGTGGGTGTACAGTATTATCAATACCAACTGTGTACTGTGGGTTAGTTGTTTGGTAAATTTGCAGTGTTTAGAATTGTAATATTGGCATTTTAATCTTTTACTCTACAGCTTTTTTAGATTTCCCATGTTTCTAAGCTATATTAGCAATGAAGAGATGCATTTCAGCCAAAATTTAATCCCAACTGCTTAATGCATATTTTGGTATATGTAAAAATTAGCAGCAAAGGGTAAGGGTATCAAAGATGAACATATAATATTATATTCAAATTTGCTATTTCAATCACTATCTTTCTATTGTACAATACAGGGCCTCCGACGAAGGGGGGGCCGGGGGGGGGGACTTTTTTGCAAAACAATAGAGTTTTTTTCAAAATCTTTTGTTTTGGGTGTTAAATTTTTCCTTGCCCCCCCCCCCCCTCCACTTTTCAATCTTTGTCGGAGCCCATGCAATATATAATACATATGATAAATGAAGAGATAATTAAAAAAACAGTGATTTTTACCTGTGTAATCCTGCAAAGTTTGTATGAGATCCTCAGTTTCTTCTTCACCAAAACACGAGACAGCACTTGTTATTTTCTCACTGTAGTTCCAAAGAGTTTGACATATCATGCAGGAAAGCTGCCAGTCTGTTTGTCCAAAGTCCTTCAGAGCATCTACAAGCCTGAAGAATCGCGCAACGTGTGGGTTATGAATTTCTCATTAGCTTTTTTTAACTTAAGGCTTGCAAGATGCCTTAAATTTATATGACGAAAATGCATCTCATTTGGTATTAGATCCTAAGAGAGTTTAACGCCTATTTTACTTAAGTAAAGCCTAGAACGTTGGTAATAATAACGTTTGAGATAAGTTCATTTCAGGGATAGTGGGAGTGAACATTGAGGATATTTGCTTGTCATGTGAAATTATTTATCAAATTGGCTTGTCAGGTTTGCAATAATTTCTTGGGCAGTGTGGGAGAGAAACTCGTACTCCATTCATTGAGGGCTCTCCTAATTAGTCCAAGCCCAGACTCCCCATGACACTAGAAAACGCAAACAAGAAGAATGGCCAATCACTGGCGCAAAATTTATTATTCTCGAACCACGCCAATTAACTGCGGTGGCTCACCACGAGGTAACGACAGAAGACTTCTGCTTTTTGATTCACAATTTCGAAACTGAGCACGTCAAATGGTTCATATCTATCTTCATTCGTTACTTTATATTTATAAGGAAATGCATGAGAAATATCGTAGAATCCTTTGTTTAGCTGGGGCCTTTATAAGAAAAAGGTCCCTTTCTCAGTTTCCGTTTATGAGAAAATCGGATGCTAGCCTGAAGCTCCCTATATTTATTAATTCATACATCAATTTCTGAAACTCTTGCATTTTACAAAAAATAATAGTGCTGCATGAAGATAAAGGAACGAAAATACGCAGTCTTTCGATGCTTGAGCTAAATAGCTTTTTGAGTAATTTGCAGCTTAAGTGCCAAAGTATAAAACTCAAATGAGCATCGCGGTTGACAGAGTTAGCATTTCATGCTTGCTTTTGATAAACTGTGATACATATGTCCAGGGGAAAAGATCCAAAGGTTTATATACTGTAAATCCTCGAATCAGCGCCAAGGGCCCGCGCCAAATTTCAATATAGCTAGGCTCTTATTTGTAGCGGGTTACTAATTAGTTTGAGATCATTTTTTTCAGATCGCAAATACCAAAAAGTAAAGAAGATTGTCGGGGAATCTTCTAAACGTATTAGAAAGCAATTAATTAGTTCTCTTTTTCGAGGTCATCATAAATTTCCATTTATTCGCCATCACTGTGACAATTCTCCTAGCCACCATTGTCAAATATCAGAAACTGATTAACCTTTGAGGGAGGGGGTGTCAATGAGAAGAAAGGCACTCGTTTGAAGAATTACGATATTTGATATAAAAAATTATTTGTATATGTCGTTTGTTTTCTTGCTAGCAGAAATTGTTTTTAACACAGAGGCAGTGCACCAAATAAGGGATAAAGATACACAGAATGAAAGCTGTAAAAATATCTATATAGAGAAACACAGCACCCAAGACTTACTTACCCAAGAATTATACAGAGAAACACAGAACATTCGATAGTCGTGTAATTGCATTGAGAGTCTGGTATACGAAAACTCACCAACGAAATTCGATTTAAAAAAATTCCTAAATAAAATAAATCTCACTTTCTGACTCCTTTGTTTTCTTGAAAAATTTGCCTACTTTCGTTGTCCACCATAAGGTTTATCAGTACTCCACAGGAGCAAAAAACAACTTCTCTGTCCGCTGACTCCAAAAGAGTAATCAACATTTGCACGACTTCAAAAAAAAAGAGTTTTACAAGGTTTGCGAGAGATAAACATGAAATTGCAATAAATTTACCTTTAATGCAACAAATCAAATGAAATTGCCAAAAATTAGAAAAAACTTTTCTTCTCGCAGGATTGTTGATTCCGTACAATAAAAAAACGAGGTTAGAAAACTCCAGAATGTTGTATTGAATATTAAATCTAAATTCAGTCTCTAAACTAAAATCTTGCCCACCACAGGCCAACTGGTGTCAAATGTGATGAATGGGTAAAAATAGAAGTTTGAAATACAGCATTTCATATCGAAAGATCACTTTGAAAGAGCTCTTTTATCAAATTCCTTTCAAAACAGCAGCTGAAAGTTATCAGTTTCAAGCAGCAGGTTTTGATACGCGAATTCACTGTTTAAAATCTTAGTTTAAACGAAATTTGGCTAAAGCTTGGATGGAAAATCCGATTGATCGACCGGGAAATCCCAATTGATTAAACAGCGCTGGTTTTTCACTTCCATTTTCAAGAAAGAAATAGGGAAACTAATTTCTATTATAAGAGGGGTGATAGCATACCAGAGCCAAATTAATCACGAATAAAAATGATATCCTGCAAAACAAAATTACCTTTTCTTTCTCTGAGTACGTTTCTTATATCTCTACATCTTGTCAAATTGCCAAACACCCTTGTCGCCTCTATGATACAGTCCATGTTGTCGATAAACAGCAAGCATATAAGAGCTGCAAAAGGAAGGGTTCTTAAAATTCGGGCTTCAGGCACCGCGGAGCGTTGAGAAAAGTGGGGGGTCTAAAAATATGGGGGGGGCTAAAACCGTATAAAAAGGGGCTTTACTGGTAGTTTATTACTTAATATATGGCATTTTTTGCAAAAAGTGGGGCTAAAGCCCCCAGCCCCCCCCCCTGCTCCGCGGTGCATGGTATAGACAAGACATAACCCATTTAAGAAAACTTGTGGAATATCCTTATAGGCTTACATATATTAAAGCCTGTGCTTACAATTATTATATACATGGATATATGGCCCTGAGGAAGACTTAGAAAGCCGAAAAGAAGAAACAACTGTCTTGGCTGTGGTGAAGACATCCAGGGGTGGCTTCCAAAGTTACTGATAATTTCACTAGGCCATTTAGCTCAATGTTTTTGACGCCGTAAGCCAGAGCTCGATTCCAGTCATATATACTTGAACTTATTTCGTTCAAGCCTCGAACTTTTTTTCCGAGCAAAGCATTTTTCTTCTTGCATCCCCGTGTTTGTTCATTATATAAACAAATATCGCACTAAAGGCGAACGCTTCAAGTTGATGAACATGCGTGCAAGAGATTTAGTCATTACATTTCTCAATATTTCGTTTATTATCTTCATAGAGAGTTGCTAACAGTTTGTCTTCCATTTTCTCTTATCAGATTGATTTTCTATCTCGATCTGTCTTTCCATAAAAACTTTTTCTTCCCACTTTCGAAGCTTCTAGCCTCCGGCCTATTTAGATTTTCGGTAATATTGACGTAGTTAGGCCAAGAAACAATTTTCGTGGGTCCTACAGCATCAAAACAACAACGCGATGCGAAATACATTGGGTCCTACAGCGACTACAGCAAAATACAACTCTGATTCTGCTATGACAGGATTGGAAATCAACAAACAACCTCAGCCTTCGATTAGTGGCTGCAGGACATGAAAAACATATTCACATAAATGTATTTTTATCACCGGGTGGGTACACTCTTTTTTTCATATAAGAACCAGTAGATTTAAGTTCAGGCTGACTGTTCTTAATTTTTTCGAAAATCTGAGGCTGGATTGTTCCTAATTTGTTCTTAAATTAAAGGGTGTAAGCAGTGCTATTGCTAGCTTTTTCGCTCTAAGGAGGTGACAAATTTGAATGTTCACCGAAAAAGCACTCACACATCGCTAAAAATCCTCGATTTTGAGAAAAAACGTTGTTCAAAATTGCATTTTGCAGAAGCTCAGCCTCAGCTTGTTCTTAATTTCTTCTTAACTTTTGACCAGTTTTGAGGCTCGTGTTCTTATAAAATTGTTCTTGTAAAAAAAGAGTGCATTTGATTGCAAGGTAAAGTTACAGCTGGAAACGATATGCTGCCAGCCTTCCAGCTGGGGAGGACTGTAATGACTTGGAAAAACGGCATTTGCAAAGACTGTTCCTGCTGAAGACAAAGAAATCAACGTATCTGATTAAGAAGTTAATGTTGTTTTCGATTGGACCTAGGTTTCCCAGCTGAAGAGAATGCTGAAGATAATTTCGATTTGGCTTGTGTAAAAGTCAGCGAGTTTGATATAAATCCTTAACTTTCTTTAACACTTTAAAGACACTTTCCAGTCTCAGTTGCGGAACAAGCATGATGTTTCGTCTGCACTTAAAGCCCATTCCATTTCTATATTTTAAATTAACAAAAATATTTCTATAATGAAACTTCCTGCGATAGTTCTGGTTAAAGCAAACGTAAGGAAACGCGGGTAGACGCGGAAAGACTAGCTTTGCAAGGGTCTACCCACAATTTCAAAGCATTGCCACGCGATCAATAAATAGGTCAACAAACATTCTATGCACTGTGAATTAATTCTAGCAAATACCTTCAGTGAGATTCTTGGTTCGCCTCGAAAAGGCGCTATCGTCAGGAGAATAGAACGAAAGGTTATTCAACATTCCTGCTGTGTTGATGAATAATTCTTCAATCACTGGCCCTTCTGATTTGATTTCTACAATAGAGAAAGTCAATAAAAGCACAAATCGAACGTTTGGCTAGTACAGTATCGAAATAGAATAGGAATTTCAGGCCTCAGTTGATAAAACAATAATTATATTTTAGGCCATGTTTTCAGAGGTCGATAGTGGAACATAATAATAACTAAATGGTTTTCTGGACACCAAATGACCCTTCAGCTATCGTAATACGATTATTAAATTAATGAAATATATGAATAATTAGTTGACTCTTACAAAGTGACCTCCTAATTTCTTTCGGGTCATATACGAACAAATATTACATATCTTCGAACATTTCAATTGATTAGCAGAGTTTGAGTTTTGTAGAAGTTCTGTCAAATAAAAATAATTAAAGTAAGCTTTTACCTACATCGTAAACAAAAAAATATATCTAAATGGTGGCTGACGATTATTTGCCTCCGTCTGCACAGAAACTATGCTAAACAGTTGAGTCAATGCTTCTAATGATGTTAATTTATGTTCCCAAATTGAATACATCTCGTTTTTTACAAACTAGAGAATAAAAAACTACAATTTTTTGCAAAAAATGGTTAGCATTTCCTTACAATAACAAATACAGTTGCTACTTTACTAAGAAACCTAAATCACAAAGAAACAGCTTTTGTTAACTGTTCACTTCATAGATATCCATGCTATACGTTGAATTCGGAGATCTTGAACTCAACAGCGGTTCTATTTGAGTTGAAATTCTTACAGACTATCGTGTTAGCTGATATCGAGTTATCCCTTCTTGCAATTGTCATGAACATACTTTTAAAGGCATCGAGTCATGATAAAATGGATTGGGTATACTTTAAGTGCCAAAATCCGCTGAGTCATGATTTTCATGACTGCGATGCTATTGGTTGACCTGGAACTGGTCACATGAACTCACCTCGTACTGATTGACAAAATTTCATCAATAGCAAGTTGTCAACAACGGATGCAAATATCACATGAAACAGCAACGATCACACCGAAATCAAATGCACCCCTATAGAGAAGGCCTATTTACCATGACTCAATGCCTTTAACCATGCAGCAAGAGACTGTGAAAATGTCCCCTTATATATCTACCAAAAGTCTTGGAACACCTACAACATACTTGTCATTCGCATTAGCTGTTCCCCTTCTCCCCTTAAATGTTGGAATATTCATCAAATGAATACACTATCCGAGCGTAGCATGTATTTTAGAAACAAAATGGCTGAGGCGTATTTTTAACATTGCTTGGGGAACGGGCAACACGACACAGGGCAACACAGCTACAAGAGTTGACTGAAGCGATCTGCGTGTTCCAAGTACTTTTGGCAAGCATTGTAGATCGTCACAATCAATAATCCCAAATTCATTTAAAAATGTTTTATAATAACAAATAATTATGACGTCTGTTAGCCTAAATACTAATGAATAAACAATCTAAAGAATAATAATTTAATTTTATACTAAAACCTATTATCAAATGAAATTAGCTAACAAAAGTATCGTCAGACATTTAAGTGATAGAATATTCATTGTATGATGAGGAATCCCTATCAGAAAACACGATAAAACACGGGGAAGTAACATTTAAAATTATCAGTTGAGAGCGTGACAAGCGTTTCGGGTGATTATCGAAAGTTCGCTAGTAGTACAGAGCGATAAGATTGATGACCTAGAGATGGAATATCGTAGGTGAACAGGAAGCAAGTCGCAGCTTGCTTCTTGTCAGGCGAAACAAAGGATAACTTAGGCATTCACAGAGCGACTTCACGTGTCCCATTGCACTTGAGCGTAATTTACCAACAATTGCAACAAAAGAACAACAGTCTTTCAAACGCAAAACCTTATTTTGATTGTGCAAGCAGATCATATCAACCCGGTGTCAGGTGTTTTGTAGCCGAAAATCCTTCGTTTTTGTTCACATCCTCATCACTTAATAGGCTAAATTCACAGCGGCCACGAAGATGCAGCGATGCTACTCAAAATACAACAACGATTTAACACCGTAACATCCACAAAATCATGCATATCACCGTCTTCATTAACTTTCCTGTACATTTGCTTAGCAATGTATGTGACAGCGCATTCAGTATTAGGTCGTATAAAATCAGAACGCGTTACATATTTTCATTTCAAACAGCAAAGCTTATGCACAAGAGAAATACTATAAGGTATTGCAACAGTTTTAACGATTATTTTGCAAATAGATCAAGAGTTGAGTGACGTTGCTTCCTGTAACAAGTTGCAATAAAGATGGATAAAATCAAAATAAAAGGACATGATCAGTAACTGGCTTCAGAAATGCTTATTTCTGCATCATAATATAAAGCCTGGCGCAATAAAGAATATTGTTATATGACGCGATATATCCTTTGTTTTATAATCAATATGTAGCATAATGAATAATGTAATACGATTAAAAATTAACGCTAGAAATAACACAATTAAAACGTTCATGAAATATTAACGATAATATGGAATGAAACAAAACAAAATATAATATAGAATAAAGACAGTTGCTTAATAAAATAATATAAAATAATATAATATAATATGATTTCATGTGAAGATTTGCTTTCAAAGCTTTAGCATGATTTGAGAGCAAAGAACGAAGATTACCGAATTTCATGCTTTATCACTAAATATGTATTTATTTTCGGTGCCTGAAAGGGAGGCATGTTATCATTTGGTGCCAGCTTCCATGGGAAAACTCCCTGCTGCTGCCTGCGGACGATGAGAAAACTGCGAGCTTTTAAACTTGTTTATTTGACTATGTTTATTTCCTTCATGAAGTAACATATCGATAAAAGACTTGGCACAGCAAAATTGTCTTTGTCCGATCAATTAGTAACACAATGACAATAGAAGTCACTATTCTCAAGTTCATTCCTATTGAAGCTTACTGAATTGAGTTTTATACAGCAAAGAAGAGAGGTGAAAAAAACGTGATTTGTGTATTGTAGTTGAAAGAATATCGTTCGAAACAGAAGAACAGACAATTTCTGTCCTGAAAGTCCCGCAGCCTCCATAGAACATACGTAAAAATGAAACGTTCGTACATGCCACTGACGGAGCGTTTTCAGACAAATATCTGTTGGTTACTTATGAAAATATTAGTTAAAACGTCATAGGTTCACAGATTATGCTTGGTGGTCCGTAGATACTTATAAAACACCAAGAAATAGTTACTGTCCATGAAAGACGTCCTTTTAGAGAAAATATTATGCGCGACAAAAGAGCAATAGGAACAAAGAAGGGCATTAGCGCCATCTTTAGTCTCAGCTTGCTAATGAGAAGTAGAGCAGTTGTGTTATGAAATATTGATGAAACATGAATATGCAAGTAACATGCATATGTAGTGTTTTTGATAATTCTTGACCGATTTGGTGCAGGATTTAGGAAGATGTAAACCATCCCGGATACAGCCGGATGAAAAATTCACTGAAATAAAGTTGATAAGATTCACAGCGCATGTAGAATTCTTTAAGGGTATAATATTTGATTTGTGAGATAAGCAAATGCTTCGTTGAAGTTTTAATGCAATTCCCAAAACATTTATTCACGAAGCAAACATGGTAGATTTTAAATATTTCAATTTTTGACAGTGGATAAATAAGCGTGCTCAAAAGAATAAAAAATGAATAAATGAAGCAAAATGGGAAGACGAACATAACGACGCATTCATACAAGATGTATTCACACAACATCACAGTAGCAAAATACAGCAAAATCTATAGTTCATTATTCATAAATCGCTGGCTTGCCAAGAAAAAGAAATATCATTGAGAAGTCCGTTTACAATGATTTGAACTTACAATTTTTTACAAAAGTTATAAGAACCTAAACTGGTGAGCAGGCTGTTCAAAAGAAGAGTTTCAAAGTTAAAGGACAGATCTTAGAGGAACCTTTTCAACAATGAGCTATTAAACGCACCAGAGCTCAAAGGTTAAAAGAATCTGACGCCCTTCACACACCCCTTTACCAAAAAGTTTGCCATTTTCCAATAACAGTTGCAAATGTTATTTTAGCGATATTATCTGAAATAACGTGAATGGGTGACGAGTTGACAACTGGTGATGTTCAAACTTTTTCTTACTTGATGTTGATCGTGAAAGAAATTCTTGTCAGTTTGATATGGAATGCGTGGTCCAACTTACTGCTCGATTAAAAGAATTTTGACTTAGCAGATGAGTGAAATTTTGTACTTGAGAAAGGTATTATGAAACAAATATGTTTCTTGTAAAAAAAGAAAAAAACCACATAAAAAAGCTATATTCCCACTTGATAAAACTAAATATAGTCGTTGCTAATTAAAAAGATTTCTTTCTCTTTGCTCTATGCTTTGCACAGACATATGCTCTTTGTTATAACTTATGCTTTCACAAGGCCGAGAAACAGCTTTTTGCATTCATATATTTCTTCTTAATTACTTCTTTAAGAATCGTTAAAAAAACCTCTGTACTGGATTTTTCTTCAGATTTATGAACTACAGGTCTCAAAGCTTCTTAAGTAATTTTGAAGCTATTTGTTTACCATATACGTTTTTGGTACCCCAAAATTGGAAGATGGCATGAAAAAGCGGATAAATAGCATACTGAACTTTTCGTCTGACACTCTTCAGAGTATAAACGTGATTATCTGACGCCAAACAAAAGTTGATTCCATATGCTATGCTTCTGCTTTTTCATGCTATTTTCAAATGTTTGTTTATTATAACAATTTGGGATTGAATTATTACAGGAAAGAAAATTAAGAGGCAAAATTTGCTTTTATCCCTGGAAACGTAAAAATTTCAAAAAATTATTAGCATCCAAGATCCAGTACTTAGAATTTGTTAACAGCGTACTCATCACAATAATTTTGTCTTTGGAAAATATTTGTTTAAAAAACCATCTTAATAATTTTTTAGCGGTACAACATTTGAAAACGGCTTTGAAGGAAGCTAAAATTTTACAGCATCCTGAGTGTTTGGTCTGACACTCCTCAGAGTTTAAATGGCAGAATCAGGTACCGAAAAACAAAATGGAAAATAAATACCCAATTGTTGATCGAAAACCATGAATTGCACCGTAACAGTTTCTCATGACGATGCAAACACAAGCAGTAAATTATAAATCACAAAAAGCCATCTCATTCATACAAACTTTAGTAGGGGAAACAAGTGATTAAAACCTGCGACGCAATGAGTTTTCTTTCTACCTGTTGCTATAGAGATTCAACAGTCAAACACTAGAACAAGATAATTAGTTGCTGTTTAGCTAGAAAACTAATCTATCAGACGAAAACTAACAAAGTTGCGATTTAACTCCAATCGAAAGAAAATTGGAAAGGCGACTGGCAAATCCACGTTTGTTGGCTTAATTGAGCCAGAGCTGACATTGAGTGATTTCAAAATAGCTTTGTGAATTATTGATAAGACCATTGATTGCTCAAAAAGGTTTCAGTTTCCACAATGATATCTTAAATGCATTTAGTCCATTAAACTAAAGACGGATCGATGAGCCATGGACTTATCTCCGTGAGACTCGTGCCATACACGGTACCGAAAGAGCCAGACAAACGATAATAGACTGGTGGTGTATGCACTAAAATCAGCTCTCACGATTAAGCTTGGTTTCCATCTTTTGTAATTCATCAACGATGGTCGTTGATAAAGTATTACTATTATATGTAACAGTTATAAGTATCTGCAGTTATTTTATTTGCATGTATGTATGAAATGAAGGAAAAACCAATTCCTTATTTGAAAACGGGGTATCTTTTCAACCGTTTTCAATTTACATGCCCAAAACATGATTTCTCTGGTCAGCGCATTGGATTATTTCATTTCCATATAAAAATCAGATCGTTGACATATTATCAAATTGCTAATTGTTGAAGTTGAAAAGTTTCGTACATAAATATTGATGAAATGAAAAGATCAATGATCGTGGGCCAGATCTATGCTGATTAAAGAAACTTAATATGTTAACTTTGCCAACGTCCCAGACGAATAATAGCAATGGAGCAATAGACAAAACCTTTCATTATCTAAAAACGAAAACGATATCAGAACTTTTTCGAAAACTAAATCATTTTTTCAGTAAATTGAAGTTGACTGTTTCTATGTAAGGCTAAAGAACTTTTGAAATGATAGCTGCACATTGGCCAAGTCAGTAACGGAACAAGGATTGATGTTCGGAGCTTAATTCAAAAACCAAAACGGTGCATTATATACATTCTTTTGGTAGAAGTAACCTAGGATTTTTGCTCAAGTTTATTTTCTTCTTGCTTCTTCAAGGTCCATAATGCCATTTGATGTTGTTAATACCATAAATCAAAACTGTCAAGAAGGCATAAGGGAACTTGCCCACTTCTCAATGTCGTTTAATTGACATCAAATCTTGGACTGATTACATAATATTTGTTGATTCTTCCATTCAGATTTACAAAAATTTTTCACCACGATGATCATCGATAACCTCAAATTCACCAATGTATCCATGTTTCATTATTACAGTGAGGAACTTGATGATGACCTTTGAAGAGGGCCTAATCAAGCCCTATCGTTTCCCACGTTTCTCGGCATTGCAAATTGATTTCAGGCAATCATTGAGTACGTTAACGCGCACCATGGTGCCAAACTTATATGGGGCCAAAAAAGAGACTTCTTTGTTTATACAAATGGTTGCTTAGAGGCTGCTTTCTAATGCAAAAACCATTAACACCTTATACGATATGACGTCATAGTTCCAGTCATGTGAAGTGAATTCTTTTTAGAAATGGAGGGAAATATTTCAATGGCAGTACTCACCTAGAATATTTTGAATGATATCAAGGAATGTCTCGTTTTCAATAACGTCAGCTGCAACTTCCGAGTCAATGGACATATTTGCAATTACTCTCACAGTCTGCAGTGAACGATAAGAAAGTTAAGAATTCAAAAATGAACTGAAAAGCAGCTAAGTTCTATAATTTTTCAATGATATCATATTTTAAGATTTAGAATCAACATCGAAAGTTGAAGCAACATTTGCTATGAAAAAATAGATATCAAATCGCAATAATGGAAAATGATTATCAAAACCAGGAGAAACTTGATACAAAAAACAGAAGTCAATACAACAATGTTAGATTAAGATTAGAGAGAAACTCCCGATAACTCATGCATTCACGTCCACAGGACCAATGAAATGGCTCGAGATAGCGAATGTTCGAGAAATCGAGGGGATTTTCAATAAAAGTATCAGGGATGGGGAATCTGCATCAGTTCGACTTAGCAAATGGTCCAGTTAAGAGGGGTTCGAGTTATCGGGAGTTTACTGTATAACAAATCCTAGCCAAGATCAGCAAAAAACACTAGGCATTGAATGATTATCATTGCCTTGCGAATTTACAAAAACCCGGAGCCAATCACAAGTATCATGTTTAGCAACAACAATTCCCTTTCAACCAAGATTGGGGTTTTACAATGTTTAATATCACTTAATCAAACAATTTTTAAGTGAACCTTAACATGTTCTATCATGTCTGCATTTTCGGGGTAAAAGGGAACTTGTGGAGCCGTAGACAGAAACGGAAGCAAAATTCAAAATGAAACATGAAAAATTGGCGTTCCAATGACATTCGACGGGCGTTAGAGGTAAAAAACAAAGACATTAATTGATGGAAGAAATGCGTCCATGGAAGTAATGAAACGAATTTATTCTGCGATGAAAGACAAAATGAAAACCAAATTCAATTAAAATTTTTCCACACAAATTTTAATAAAATTCAAACAAAAACCAGATTTTACCTTCACAAGAATCTCGATTGACTTTTCAGTATCCGTGTCAGCATCATTGTCACTTTTTGAGCCCCCATCTTTCCTATCGCAGTCCTAAAAGGTAAGGAAAACAATTTTGGTGTGAAAAATATGTTTAATTTGAGTGAGGAAGATATCATGGTGTGACGACATCTAATAAAAAAATATCTTACAAGCACGTTTAGGCACCTCTTAATTTCTTTTTTATCAATCAAATCTCCGATACACACGCCCTTCTTCGACAATTCTATTATTTTCTCATCGCTCCGCATTTGAGTCTTCAAATTTAAGATTTACCTTCTGTGCTCTTAAATTCTGCTTAATTTTCAAATAAGTTATGATATTTTACTCTCTATCAAACAAGAACTAAGTTCTTAGTTTAAAGATTAATCTTGCCAAAAATACATATAACATTGACGCGCGACATCGTTAACCTGTGATGCTGCTTTTGTTTCAAAATTTTAAAAAAGTTTGGAAGATCGAAAGGTAATATTCAATGTATGTTTTTGTAGTTAATTTTCTTTGTACAGCAAACATTTTGGATGACTTGCATGAAAAGTGCATCACATAAAACCTGCGTTATACTCTATAAAGCATAAAATCACAATAGCTTTTTGGTTGTTTGATGTCTAAAGACTGATGTTTTAGTGTTTGGGAAGCACATGTAGAATGTACCTTATATTGCCGTTTATTCAATTTATTATTTGAAGGATATTCGGTAAACACCAATTTAGTTGTTAACTTTAAAACTTTCTTTTTTTACCAAACAAATTTTGTGAGTTTATAACCGTTTCCACTGCCAGTTAAAGCCAAAAATGCACTAACAGAGCTACTTTTCTTTGAACCAAGACATTGAAATGTTGCAAAGTTTCCTCGCTTTTGTCTGTTATCATTTTTTGTTACAATAAGAAAACTTTGCGCTACAAGCCTTACGCAAATCAACTGATATCAAAAGAGCGGAGAACAACAGCAAAGTCACGTGACTTTCACACAGTTCAAATGAGCCAATAAAACATAGTAATTTTTTACAAACTCGTTCTTTACACACATATTTTTTTCAATAAAGATAAATACTATGTGTTTACTCTTAGTTGGGAGAAATATTTGCATGGAGATGCCACCGATCGATTATAAAATATGCACGACATATGGTAATATTTGAGAAAATCTTAAACTTTCTTGCAAAGCAGACATATCATTGAGTGCAGGGCCATTAAGCCACACTATTTATTTACCGCTGCAAGTCTTGCTGAAATCGATCCCTATGAGGGTACCTAAAATTTTATCATTTTTTTTCGTTATTTACCGATAACTATTGAAAGTTCAACCGTTTGTGAACATTAAATACAATTTTGGGTAATGACGCAAAAACGTTTTCATGCAAAACGGTTAGGGCGGTATGTTCGGCCGTTGATACCGCAAGAGCCCATGTTGTTTTTGACCATGACAAATTTTTTGTGCTTCTTGCTTTTCAATTTTCAAATCATTAGGCTTAAATCATTCCGAAACAGAGGTTGCATCAAGAAAATAGATGAATAGCACGCCCTCCCCTCCCAAAAAATTAGTTTCAAAGGCCAAACATAGTGCTTAAAGAGGAAAACAGATACTAAGTAGAATAAACAATCATAAAAAGAAGACAGGCCAACCTGACGAAGCGCAGTAACGTATTTACTCAACAGCTGCACCAAAACGTCCAAGCAATTGTACTTGAAATGTAGATCTGTACGGGCGTCGGTATCCTTCGCAGCGACATTGCCCAACACGAAAGCCAGTCGAACGACCACATCCTTTAAAATAAGACATTAGTACTTTGGGGCACGGCTTATACAAAAACCTGACAAGCATTATTAAAATTTATAACTTTAGGGACCACTAGATGTACTTCACCGGAGAAGGTTACAATATTTTAAGTATGCCAAGAGATACAGGCAAAATAATTCAGTGAACGGTGAAAAATATGCTTTGGGAATTGTTCGAAGGCTGAGCAAAGAAGCCACTTTTGTGTTTCCTAGATAAATTGTCGAACATAAAGGATTTGAAAAATCTATTTTATTCATAGAACGGAAGAAAACAAGCAAGAAGCAAAGTTGTCCAGAGTTCTTCCCTTTATAACCCTATTGAACTGCGTCAAGCAAATTTTCATACAGATACCCACCAAACTTTTGCATTTCAATATACATTAACATGTTTAACATAAATTACTATAGGTTAGCTAGGGCCATCCTTTTCTATTAATCTAATTACGCGCTATTGTAAACCAGCCAAAAACAGTGAAAATAAGTTCGTGCTTTTCATATGATTATTTGATAAACAAACTGAACAAAACCGACAAGATGAAAAAATTTTGGTGCTGAAATCTTTTCTGCCTGTCTCATCCTGTTCTAGAAATTGGCTTTGCACCAAAAATTGCAAAAAAATAATGAGACGTTTTTTGCCAACTTCCTCACTCCCCCCCCCAAAACGTTATAAAAGAGCGACTTCATCTACAAAAAAAAATGATGGAAAACTTTCAGGACCCATTTCTTGCCAGTAAGGAGTACATAAACAATATCTTGCCTGTTCATTGATGAAATGTGATATTGCCTTCAAAAATAGCTGGAGACTGTCTGGACTCTCGCATACTAGATGGCAACAGTCACTGTACTGAGTGAGTTTACTGAAATTAAAACATAACATTGATAAGTAAACAGTCACGGGTAAGGTGGAACTTGTGAGATTTGAAAAATTGCGGTTTGAAATTTAACCAGTTCACACTAGAAGTTTTAGTGAAGTCTTAAAAAGATACTTAAAAAGTACAGAATAACATCCTTGCAATTCAGCATTTTCGTTTAATAATAAGGGTCGTTATTCTGGTTGAAGAAGAGCTAAGTATGAAAAGCAAGGATGTCAAAAAAAAATTTAAAAACAAATTGCCAGTTTGAGATTTCATGGCAATAAGCACATCAGACTTTTGGCCATGGGGCAAATAAATATGCTAATAAGGTATAATTTTGAGGATTTTAAAATGGCTTCATTTTGTAGCTGGTATCAGCATAAAAATCTAGGACTGGGTTTGCTTAGGGTTGCAGACAATTTTCAACTTTTCAATAATTTTCAAATCTAAGGAACTAGAAAAGGTTGGATAGCAATGCAATTAAAAGAAGCAAATTTACATTAAAAATTAGGATTCAGAACGATTATAAACATATGCTGGACTTTAAATTACCGGTGGTTAATCAAAATAGGAAAACAGTATGCAATCAAACAACACGGCATAATATTCCGGATCTACCTTAGTATCCTTGAAACATTTAGCATGTAGTCTGGGTCTTTCCAGTATGTTTGTAGAAGGTCCAACAACACTCGAATGAGACCGCTGTTGAGAAACGAGGCGCGAATGTTTGGTATATCTGCAATATTTCGGATAGCAGCGCTGGCCTAAAAACAAAAGAGAAACCATTGGCATACAATTGAGAAAGGATATTTGTATCAAAGCAGGGAAAAACTTTTGAAGTTAACCTGACTTTGTGGAAGACAAGAGACATTTCAAAAGATTAGGGGAGAAAACGTTAGAAAACATTTGCAAGCGATCATATGTTCTTTCTGACTTCCATTTTGTTTGAATTTATGACAACAAAAGTACTTCCGTTCATTTTGAAAAGACATTGGTATATTTTGTGCCATCCAATTCAATGAAATAAAATCAAGACACATGATTGCGTAAAAGCAAGGGATTTTCAACACTAAGAAACCACCGGTCATGTCTAAAACTCATTTACAAAAACAAATCCAGTAGTTAGATTACTTCGAACATCATCTGGATAAAACATATCCCCTCCCCCCAACCCCCCCCCCCCACTCCCCCCACCCCCCTCGTACAAACTTTTTACCAAAAAATTTCTGCTTCGCCTTCTCCTATTCTCATCTCTAATTTAGTCGTACAAACAAAAACAAAAACATTTTGAGATAAATTTTACGTTGCTGGTGTAGATAGAAAGTGTTCGTTTTCACCTTACGACTCCATTGGATAACTTTTAAAAGGCGAGCGACAAAGATTTGGCAAACTTAACAGTCACGTGCTCGCGCTTCTGATTGGTCTATGCCGATTGACAACAAGTATATTAATTTTTTAGGTTAGAATCTTCGATCATTTTGCCGACGTTTTATACTCTTAAATATGTAAGATGAGGCGCTTAAGTATATCTTCAAATGTCTGCTTTATTCAAAGAGATTTCCATCCCTGCCCTTGATGTTTTGCATATTCATTTGGCTTGCAACAGCAGCTTAATCAATATTGAAAATACAGACACCTAGATAGCAAACTATGAAATATGAGAAACACAATTGAATTCTGCAAAAAGCAGCCTAGAAGCTTTAAAGGAGTATCGTAAATTATTTTGTCAATCTCAGCCACAAACACTAAAAGTACTAGTAGAAAGAAACGCTAAAAATGCCGTGTGCCGGATTGCAATTACACATAATTTCAAGAATTCGTGAAAACAGCGCAAACTGACGAGGAATGATAACAATTCAATTCAATTTTTGTTTACAGAAATACATCGCTATAAAAGGTTTCTGCAAAAAAGTTTTCTAGTCTTTCCAAGCCCAGGAGAAGCAAAGCTAATTGAACATTGGCCGTTAAAGCGAGAACTGTAAACATGAAACTTGCACTTTTGATAACTTAAAAATATAGTTGCCATCCAACTCAACAAATAAAGGATAAAAATTCAAAACTTATATTTGATACACAAATTGAGCTTGTATCGAAAAAGTCTGCCTGTAACCGTTAACTAAGTTAGTTTTATATTTATGTTTTATCGATTTCTTTTTTTAATTAAAATTGTTCAAAATTGAGAAGTGAGAAAAACGTTGTTCAAAATTGCATTTTGCAGAAGCTCAGCCTCAGCTTGTTCTTAATTTGTTCTTAACTTTTGACCAGTTTTGAGGCTCATGTTCTTATAAAATTGTTCTTATAAAAAAAAGAGTGTATAGCAAGTAGTCATATTATATTTCATTTGAATGTATTCGCTTTGTAAGACATTCTTTGTTTACTCTTTCTTATTGTATTGATCCTGGTTGACTTGCATTTCTTCTGCTTGCAAAAGTTAAGCAGCCCAAATATACTATGTATATTAATAAAGACGAATATTGATTTGATTGAAAACTTAATATTCAATGTAAAATATTCAAAGGTCATCTTTTCAAAATGGCATGTGACATACCAACAAAGGGTAGGCCAAGTAGTTATAGACTTTACAGTTTTACGCTCAAATTCCTTGAAATCTTTCGCAAAAGCATGACGAATAAAGAAAATGAGCGGATCTTCATAGTCTGATGAAGGCCAATCTGGACGGGAAGACAGTGACCGGAAAACTAGTCAAAGAACAAGCTTCGCCCACGTGGTTCAATAGGAAGCGGCATGAAAAATTCAATTAGAATGGGGTTTAACTATTCAAGTGTAAGATGGAACTACTGTGCAGTATTTGAATGGAAAGCAACAAACAAACCTGAACGAGAATATGTGACAAGTGAAGGGCTTGGGACTCAGTCGAAGTCTAGACGAAAGAAAGAGTGCGTATTCATAAATCAAATATGTTATTCAAAAATCAAGGATATTATTTTTTATCAGCTTTGAAGCTATAGCTGAAAATTTTACGATCGAAGCTCGCCTTTAACAAAAGGGATGCTTTAGAAGCAAGTTAGAACTGACACGAAAATCATGTTAATTTTTCTGAACAAAGAAATGCTTCAGAAGCACCTTTGCTTTAATATTGTGTATTTGTTGCATTGCAAAGACCTTCTATTAAACAAAAGATTAGCAAATGAAGTGCGAAGGGAACCCTGGACAAACTATCCAGACAGCATTTTACGGTTTGCCTACCTTGCATAAAATAAGACATTGCATTGGTGATAATAGCACTAAGTGCTACTTTTGAAACGCTTAAAGGTCTTGCAACGAGCGTACACAAAAATGATCACTGTTTCATAACAAAGGCTGACTTTGTTGCCAAAGTTGATTTTCAATGGAAGACCGGCCACAGTAAAGAGAATTAAACCTAATAAATAAGGCTACAAAAAATGATTGGCCACTATGAATAATGATTGCGAACCAAAAAATACATTTTCAGATAGGTCATGTAGGTAGAGAGCTAAATGCTTCTCGTTTATATGAAGAACAACAACCTGATTCACGAACAACATTTACGCACAATCAACTTAGACAGCTTTTGAAACTGCTCGGATTCCATTTCATAGTTACTATTCCATAGAAAACAATATTTATTCTGAAAATTTCTCCTTAATGATATTTATAAGGAATTCCCTTTTGAAGAATCTCCAAGATTTTTAACATCTTATAATCAAAAGTTCTATAAACATATTTCTAAGCATTTGCTGCCTAGAATCAGGGTGATATCTTGCCACTTTCATAAACTCTTTACGCTCTGGCATCCAAGCCAAAAAATATAACCAATTAGTATAATTAAAAATTTCAACTAACGCAATTATGCAATTATGTAACTAATGGATCTTTATAATGACATTATGTTGTATTAATACAAAATTGTAACTGGGCCTCTTAACGCCTACAGAACAAAATGGCGTACATAGTTCACATTAGTCTAGTTAAATATTCTTTTTGTTTACAAATTGCGACTTCCGCGCATAAGTTTCGCTCAAGATAAGACGTCACAAGCCTCCAACAGACATGTATTAAAGACAGCGACACACAGGGCGAAAAAACTGTGGTGACATCAATATAACTAAATGAACACATAGCGAATATTAAACGAACACGCAGGGAGTATTGAAAGAACAGATAGGGAAGATTTGGACAACTCACACTGTTTTGAAAAGTTAACAAGTGCAAAAATAAAAATCGAGGAACAGAGAAATCGAAATACTAAATAAATACCCAGTTGAGATTGAAAGATATAGGGGCAAAACACTATATGAAAATATCGTACACCTTGGTTTGAAACCCTACAGTTAATTCCAAAAATTCGTAGAAATCCTTTCACTTTGGTGGTAATCTCGTACGCTGTTAGCAAAAGTGAATTGCCCCCCGAAAAGATGATAAAAAATAAACAACCTTATATAGGCCATTAGCAGATAGTAACAGCTTTTAAATTGGGCACTCTTGGGATACCTTGCTACATAAGATGCATCCATTAAAAAACTTTCGAAATTTTCTATAAAGGTTTAGTACTTTATATTCAGTCTCTTGATGAAGAAGTGTTGAAGCAATGTGTGGCAAAAGGCAATAGAACCACAAGAAATAAACTTTCAGCGCATTAGAAATTTAAAAATTTTGGCTCAGTTTGTGAATTGTAGATGTTGTTAAAGTAACAGATCTTTCATTACGTGATTCATTTTTCTTCACAAGTAAGATATTCTCATAATTGCATTTAACACTCACCAACTGTTTGATTTTGTTTAACAAATCAACAAAGCACTGAACACAATCTGCTTCCAATAGCTCTTCGTGCAAAATACTATTTGCTGCAAGAAACTTCAATGACCCACTGGCATATATAATTCCATCACAGAGCAGATTAATGTCAGCATTTCGTATAATCTCAGTCATGTGCCCTTAAATAAGAACAGAAATGTCAAATGTGTGAAAAGCTGATTTCAACTGTCAGAAGACAAGACCTAACTGCCGTTGAAATGAGACCATAGAATTCATAACAGATTTAAATAGTATAGTAAATCCCTGCAAAATGAGCCAGTGAAGTTGAAGACCTACTCTGGCTGCAGTGTCGGCCATTGGGGGGGGGGGGGGCGAGGGGGCGACCGCCCTAATACTTTAGAGGACAATGGTCTTTTGTTCTAAAACAATGGGAAATGTGACGTCATCTTATTAAAACAATAGGCTTGCTCCCCCAATATTTGACTAATAAGTGTCCGCCCCTGTCTGGCTGCTCTTTTTATCAACAATTTAGGTTTACGAAACTATTTTAGCCGAACAAGTGCCTTTTATTTTCTCAAGATATTGATTCAAAACTTTCCTTGATCCCAGAAAAGTCACCCCTTTTACCAGGAATAGCGCGCTTGCCCATGATCAAAATACACCTCTAAGGATCATCTAATGTAAAAATCTTTGATCCTGCCATTCCCATATGTACCTTTAAAACAAGGCCCATAAGCAGCCTGACTCTTAAAAAACAGATCCTTCTTTTTGCCATGTTTACTTTACAAATATAAATTTAAAGAGCTTAAAATGCTTTAGAAGTGCAAAAAATAGCGGACAGTTAAGCAGGCTAATTGCACCAAAATTTCAATCAATTCTATGACTCATATCGAAAAATAATCAAACTACAATCAGACTCACGGAGAAGGTCATGCTCTTTAAAAAGAGTGTCTTTTGTTTTGTCTTTACTTATCTTGAAAATCAACTTGCATATGTTTGTTAAGTTATTGCCAGTCACCTTCATCTAAAAACAGAAAAAAATTTCAAGTGAATCTGGTGTGTCTTTAACTCGGATCGTCAGCACGTCATAGCACTGCTCCGACCAACAAATTAACTAGATTATTTTAAAAGCCGGTTCAACAATAGCTATTATACGTCTGTTTACAAGAGCAAATTCATCCATTCCCCTACCCCGTTTGAACAAAGTTGGTTTACTACAAAAGACGTAGAAGATATGAAGTGAGTTTTCTCCTGTGACTTTATGATATTTGTTTAAATGGGGAGGGAAGGGTACGTAAGTAGAAGTATTCGGGACATAAATTGAAAAAATAAAAACGGAAAGCAAATTGTTAAGTTTTCCAAGTACTTTTGGCAGGCATTGTAGAATGTTCGACACCAAAACGGAAATTTGTGTAACAGAATGTTCTACCAACTGACGCTATACAGTATGCGAACTCTCTTAAGGACTTTGTCCTGCTAAATTTCTTAGGTCCAAGCATTTTTTCCTTCAAGCATGACCGTTTGATCAAAAATACTTTTCGGCATATTCGAAATAAAACATTGAAAAATTGAATTTTCCAAGTAGAGCATGCTATGCAAAGAGCATGAAAATCATTTTTTTCTAAAAATAACAAATTTTAGGATAAAAGATAAAGAAAAGAAATTTAGTTAGTCTACAGAATGACGGCTATTTCGTCTCCCATCATCTTATACAAACAAACAACTCAAATAAAAAGGACAATTTTCCTGGAAGTTTTGCTCATTAACAACGCACAAATTGTCAAAGCTATGACAATATTCAAGGTCTCCTGAATCTGCAATTAACAATATGTTATTTTCGACATAAACATTCATTCATGCTTTGGTGTGCACAGAACAGGACAGTTACCTCGAAAATCGCATGGAAAGTAGCCTGCGTGCAGACTCTACGGAGAAGAAGAAATCGAGAGATTGAGGAAAGTAGTCTACTTTCCTCATCCTCTGGATTTCTTCTCCTCCGTAGAGTCTGCATGCAGGCTAATGAAAAGTGACACACTGACTTTTATTCTGAATTGTCTGTTTTACGCATCAAAGCGTGAATAGATCTGCATATTGGACATGGAAAGCTTTAAAACAGATGGATTGGCAGAACACTTCATTAAATATTCATTCAATCAGGTGAATGCAAAAGCAACTTCCGCAATTTGCCTGCATTGCCTTGCCCAGGATTCAGACATTTTTGGCCTAAAAACAGGTATTACTAAAACGAAGCTACTCTTGTTCAACCTAAATCTACCTTGTTTGCATCTTATGAGATACAACTTTCGCCAATATTACCTTTTGACATCTTCTCAAACTCAAAACTGAGTATAACCGAGACACATTTTCAGATTTCACTAGCACCGATACACTTGATATACCCTGATTTACTCGGGAATCCCCGCTCAGGGATCCCGTCATACACTTGGCAGTCTAAGATAATTGAACATTCGCTAAAATTCTTTCGAGTTAAAAAGGCTGAACACCTTACATATATCCAGGACTCAATCATGTGTCTGTACAAATGAAAGTTCACTGATTCCTGCTATTATGAAAACGATGGTGTACGGCCTACGTTAAGCAAGTCCGCTACCAGTGAAACTGCTACTTTCGTGAGATATGTCGATCATTACGATTGGGACCAGCAAATTCCTGTGGCAAAGCAGAGCCAACGTAATGATAAACAATTGCAAAGCAAGACTTAATAAAGAGTATCATTCTTGCAGCAGAGCATGGCTGCAAGATTAGCATGGAGAGCTGTTATCACCTGGTCAAAAAAGATTTTTTAGCATCAAAGTAAAGCGCAGTCTGAAATGGCTTTCAATCTTAATTTTTTAAAAGTAGCTTTGTAGCCGTAATGAACGTTGCAAGCTGCAGTCAGGGACAGAGAAATTCCCAGCCTCCTTTTGAAGTAGCTGGCCGTCAAAACATCCAAGCAGCATTGGACACTATTTACAATACGTTAGTCGAGGAAGATTTGCAACTCATGTAATTGTGCACCTGAATCACAGCACAGGTAGATGTTTCTTGGTAAAGATAAGGGCATTTTTCTTAATAAGTCATTTCAGCTTAATGGGTGATAAAGTCAAACTTACCATTAACGCCAATTTGCACAACTTCAGAATGACCTCAGCACTGTCAGCCTCGACAAATTTAAATATGGTCCGCAAAACAGCTGTCCGCCGCCTAGCTGCACCACTGCCAGACACTTTACTCAACATGCCACACAACTGAAGACTTTTCCATAATACATCAAAATTAATGCTCAGGGCTTCCATATCTGTATGCAGATAGTTTAGCTCCATTTGCTTCAGAAGTGGTTCCACATTCTCCTTGAAAAATACTGCTTGGTTATCAGTATCTGCTTCTGACGATGACGACAAAGGACGAGCACTATTATTGTCCTTGGTGTTTCGTTCTTCTTTATCATTATATATAGAGTTTTGAACATTTAACCCCGAGTCTATGGATGCGCGTTTAATGGATTGGTTTCCAGGGGTGATGTCATTTGACGACAAAGATCGAGTTCCAGAAACTTCACTGTGTAGGCGATCAGATTGGCCAGTTGCATCAGAAACAACACCCGAATCAGCTGATTTGACATCTCTTGCAAAAGAATCAAAAGAATTTGACTTTCTAAGTTCTTGTGATGTTTCTAGGCTGCGTTGGTTTGAATGCTCTTTCGGTCCACTTTGCACACGTCTGCCAACAAATCGTTGTCTTGACGATGGACGGCCTGTTTTCGTCACAGATGGCTCCATACTTTTTGGAGGAGGAGGAAATTGTTGATTTTCCCCAACTACAGCTGTGTCATGGTTTTCGAAACCAGTTCTGTCAAAGCATTCAGTCCCATTTGAAGACCGACGTTTTGAATATTTTGGTTTCTCTTGGTGATCTGAAGAAATCTCCGACGATTGGCCTGCCGTCACAGATCCTTCTAGCTGCAAGCATGATGAGAAAATAATCAATAAATATTAACAATGAATGTGGAATTAAAAGCATAAACTCCTTCTTCTTGCAAAACATCTCGATGAGAGTTAAGACAAGTTATGGTTTAATCTTCAACTTTGAGGAGCTGTGAAAACAAAGCAATGAAAAACATATCTATGAAGCACTAATAAAAATTTTACAGAAAACACATTTAGTTCAAGAAACTGGATTCTCAATTACACAAAAAAAATCCTCCATATAACATAGAGGATAGTCGTGACATTTGCCAAAACCTCTTACTATAGACTTTAAAAGCAAAATTTCCCATCAGCATATTGTTCATGTCAACGAAAAGTTATACATTTAATTCAGAATTAAGTATAATTGAGATTTAGAAAAGTACATCGGGACAAAGTGCAACTAAAAAGCCAAATAATCATTGAGGTATCCTCCTTTCATAAATATTTTCACATAAATCTAGAATTGAAATAAGTTATACTGACGTAATTTTGAGAAGAATCTGGATAGGCAGCAACATCTGGAATTTTTTTCAAAGGAGAAAGCTTTCCTGTTGGAGGTCGTGATCCACTTCTTGATCCTGTTTCTGAAAACGCTTTTGCACCAATGCTGAAAAAGAAATTGAAACAATTTTTAATTTTTCGAAAGACATGATTCAGTGAACTGAGTACCACTGAAAACTCAATTTATTCTCAAACTTAATGCCTGATTTCTGATGACTGCATTAAGCCTGAATCAGGGAGCAGAAAATTAGAACTATCCTCTTATGTGCACCAAAACCTTACAACTCTGTCCATGCAGCATCAAGCACTTTGTGTTAGAACATTAAACAAAAACTTTCATCAATTGGATAAAGAAACATTTTAACAGTAGAAATACTTTATTTTCAAGTTGGATTTGAAATCATCATATGTGGACTGAGCACCTTAAAAATGATAAGGTAATTTTCAAGAGAATTTATTGTAGTGTTCAAGAGATGAATATTCTAAACAGTAATTTAATCCAAGAAAGCCATCACTAGTACACTAGTAGCCAAACTTTGGAAAGTTTTGCCAATTTTAAAATAACCAATGCTTTGGGATGGTTATGAAGTTATGGTTTGAAAATGCTAATTGTATTTTGAAACTACCAAAATGTTCTTCATCTGAATTAGTTTTCTTTGGCTCTCTTTAAGCTAAAACATTTGTGGATTAAGTTCCTAGGATAAGATTTCTTGGAATAGGAGGGCTCTTTCCTACTTTCACATATTGCAAGACAGGGCCTACGCCATGAATTTGAAAGTAGTGGGCCAAGGCTTTTCCCCTTTTACTGCAGCTTTAAAACTACTCGCTTTGCAAAAAATTTGGGGGCCATGGCCCCTCTGCCCCCCCTGGTGGCATGAGCCCTGCAAGAGCTCCTTGTTTATGTGATATTCTCACACTTTCTTTTTTGTTCCTGTATTGTTATTTATATATGTAGTATGGGTTCTATGCTTCATTGTAAAAACTCCTCTTTATCATGATATTCTTGTAGATTAGATATCTATTAAATGTATGATTGACTAGATTTTATCTGGAATGATGTGGAATTTAAACTGTAAACATGAATTGAACTGAAAAATAACATAATGAGTTGTTTTACTGCGAGTCGAGATAGTCTTGTCTTACTGGAAGCAAGAAAGCCAGCTAATGAGAACATGGCAAAACCAGTTTATGGTTGTGATACCTGAATGCAGAAGGAGGCCTTCCTTCAGCTGACCTTGACTGGTTTCCAAACAATCTTCTACTTGTATCTAGTGGTGTAAATGGTCTGCTTGTTTCCAGTGGTTTCATGGAATTTCTAGCCTCTGACACAATCTCTGCACTGGTTTTCTTCCCAGCATCATAAAATGGCCTCCTGTACTGAGGTTTTCTGGATTTTGGAGGTGTCGGCTGCATGTCTGTTTAAAACAATCATCAGATAAAAATCCTTGATGTATTTCTAACAAGATGCTCTGGCACTTCTGCAAAGTAGCAGATAAAAGCATGATAGATAGACTACAAGAGAAAACCCTAAGAGATGATTCAAGCATAGCCGATTGTCAAGTGAATTCAAGCATCAAGAATATTTATGGAACTGTTCTGGTTGAAGAATGTTTAAAGTCGAGGTTTATGAAGAGTCTTTTGGAAAATAGCCAGGGAAAAATTCAAAATATACATAGAAAGGCTGACAAGCTAAAAGGCAGAACTGAGTATTGTCCCAAAAATGTACTTTATAGCAAATGGGATTGCCTATACTTCTAATACCAAAACTTAGTGTCTTCATAGCAGTTTAGCTTTTCAAAAATTAGTCTTATACCCTGCAGGCTTCAAAATTTCTTGGAAAAAATCTGCTGAGTTTGTAAGAAAATAGATAGCGTTAATAATTTAAATGACATGAATTTAAATGGTAGAGCTTGCAGCAGAAACAAGTCCTATAGGCATTTCAATTGTGGCTTTCTTAGCAGCTTAACAACTTTAATGCAACCAAATCATCAAAACTACAATCACAATATCTACTTCTTACTCTTATACTGACTGCTTATATCAATTAGACCTACTGGTAAATTTCTTTTTGAACCAGTAATTGAACCAATCACAATTAAGTGGTTACTTGACATTCATTAATGTAGGGGAGAAAAGGAACAAATGATTCCAGTGTACTTCACTTACAAATGGAGAAAACAATGTTTTTTTCTCAGAATACCCAAAATTACACTGAAAATTCCTCAAAGTACACTGGCCAGACCATGATTCACGAGCTACAAATATCTTGAATCAGTTTTGGTCTCAATGATTCATCAATTAATCTCAAATAAAATTACCCGTGATTACAAGGCAGGTATAAATTAATTACATTTCAAGAACTTGATAGTCAATAGCTAAACAGACAACCAATGAAAAAGAGAACATCACAAGATTGTATTTAAGAATGTCATGAAGACACACAAACATTCACGTTCCATTTCACAATTGCACTTGTGCACAAACAAAGATAAATACAGCATTTTGACAAATATTAAAATAAAGATAAATATTAAAGATAAATAAAACATTTTGCACAGTTTTTTAAGCATTTTGAAATGTATTGCGAGCTATCAAATTTTGTTTTCAGCAAGCTAATTGCGTTGGCGTTGTCGAGTTTTAAACAAGCATCAAATGAGCACAGAAAACAGTTGCTTTAAGTTAGTTGTGCTAATAATCATGACGCCATTTCAAGATAGTTATCGTTACTGATGAGGCAAATCTTTTCAATTCAAGTAAAGCTTAACTTTTATCGATAAGGAAATGAATTTAAAACGTACTTCTTCTCTAAGTTTGGTTTCGATGCTGCCTATCAGCTGTCGGCCATATTGTTGTCAATGCTAAAATTTCATGACTGCTTACATGAACTTCAATTGTTATTCAATTCAATCATGCATATTTTAACATGGAAGCCGATAAATTATGCATAACCGATTTCAATAAAATTATTCACAAGCAACATCTAATGTAATCTGATGGAATTTTTTTCAAAGAAACTATAAGACTGCCGAATTTCTTATCGATTTTTTAAATACGTTTCCTGTTTCTGTGACATTAGCAAGGTCTCAATCAGATTAACTGGAATGAATCTTATGTTTGAAACTAAAATTTGAAAAATATCACACATTTTAACAAAGCTAATTAAGCCTATGATCCTGTAAAATTTGTTTTTTGGAGTTCAAACGCTATACGACAGTACAGTAGGTTGACTTATCGAGATTTGCAGCAAACCACTGATGATATGATACATAAATAATCAGAAACTCGCCAACCCAATTGATTAATTAAACCCATTCTACTTTTACTATCCTTATTAACAAATTGAACTCTTCATTTAGTGGACAACTTTCTCTGCATAGAAATTTTGAGACAAAGATATCCGTAACTTCTAGATAAGAGTTATTGGGAGGCGCCCATTAATGTAGGTGCCAATTTGTCCGAAAGCAACCTAGGACTTTCTAAACCACTAAATATGAATGGCTACCTTTGTGAAAAAACCTTTGTAGAGGTATATAACTGAGTTCAAAATCAACACAATTTCGCCAAGGCTGTATCGCCGAATTTATCTGGCTAGATCGATTCCAAGAGTTTTGTAGCTTCAGTTCCATAGAGGCAGCAGTAGACCTTACTGCAGTTCCGACCAAAAGGGTGAAACCTACATTGGGGTGGCTAAAGTTACAGTTATAGAAATACAGTACATATCTAAGAGAGGTCTAATAGTTGACAAAATTGTGTGTCCCAAAAAGCTGATTTGAAATTCGCTCACGACCTCTTCCACAAAAACCCAAAAGAATAACAGAAATTTACTCAGTGGCTCATCCAAAAAATGTGGAAATTTCTGACAGGATGAGGCTAGGGGGCACTTATTCTCTTCTCACACAACACCCTTGATCGATTCAATTCATATATCCTTCCTTTGTACTTGTTTATCTACGGTGCAGGAGCAGAGGGGTAATCATCAGTAGCACAGGTCAGGGGTGTCACTTCATACTTTTTGTATTGATGGCTGCATATTTGCCCTGCAGAAAAATTTTGCCCTGGCAAAAGTTGAAAATGTGGGGAACTGGCCCTCGATTCCGGTAACACAAAAAAATTTGTAATTTGTACCCACTAGGCCCTTGCTTATTGTGTCAACTTGTTCACTGATGTCTTTGCCTAACTTTGGGGAGACGAGCAAGAGAAAGCTTTTTAATGAATGAGGCAACCTTTCATCCGGGAATCAAAGAGCATTTTTCTTAGTTTTCTGGCAAGGGTTGCTTGTCTTTTCTTTAGGGTTTTTAAAAAAAGACGCAAACATTTGCCTTGCAAAAATCAGTTTTGCCCTTAGAAATGGTTTTATTTTCGTGGTTGGGGGGAGGGGGGTGAACCATCTCCCATACCCCCTCAAGTGACGCCCCTGCCAGTTAGACATGGATAGAAACACAACGAAGAGAATCGAGCATGAGAATCCTGAATTTTTGTCTTTTTAGAGTGCACATCAATTTGCTTAGGTCTATTCTGAAGAATCTTTGAAGGCGGGGAAGAAATCCAAAGATTCTGCGAGCATTTACATCTGATTTCTTATTAGGAGTTGGTTTCCAGTAAAATATATCAAGAATCCATAATAATAAAAAATATATCAGGCACCGCGGAGCAGGACGGGCTGGGGGGCTAGAGCCCCCCCACTTTTTGCAGAAAATGCCAAATATTAAGTATCAAACTACCAGAAAAGCCTCTTTTTATACGGTTTAAGCCCCCCCCCCTACTTTCTTTAGACACCTCACTTTTCTCAACGCTTCGCGGGGCCTGTATATCATTTTTGACATTACTCCTGAATTGATGGGCAATTTATGGATAATTTGTAGACCTTTAACGTTAATTTGTGGATATAGAAGTGTCCAAACTTTAGAAAGGAAAACTGTCTTCTTATAAAATGTTTGCTGAAAATAATTTGTTTATGCAATGGAAACTTTCGGGAGTTTATGAGTTTGCGATCTTTATATAAGTGCTCAATTCAAAGATATTGGAGGTACTACCATGTTATTACAAAAAAAGAGGTTCGGAAGTTGTCTGCCTTAATCTCCAAAGTGCAAGGAAAGAGGGAAACGCTTTGGAGTTTCGCAAGACCAGCTCTAGTTTTGGAATGTCAAGGACGGAAGCAAGTAAATAGCGTGCCTTGCTTAATAAGTGGAAAACTTTACGAGGAAACATATTTACAGTTTCAAAAGGCTGAGTGCTTCTGAAAGATATAAGTTCTTCTAAACTAACGAACTACAAGCTTTCACATTATAACATAGAGTATAAAAATGGCTTTGAAACAAGCAAAAAATTTGTCCTCAAAAGTGCCTGGTTTACCTAAAAATATCATAGATCGGTAAAATTTCCTTGCGATTTGAAAGTCAGATCAAGCAGGCCATTACAAAAGGTTTTTTTGCTGTAAATCCGTGTATTCAAAATGATTGCGTTCCTACCCGTTATCTATGGGTTTGCGTGCCGGTTTGATTCTGGCTACGTAGGACGCACAACCCAAAGACTGGGGGATAGAATAAAACAGCACGTACTTTCTAGCATTAGAAACAAAACTCTACCCCAAAGAAGACAACCATCTCGGTTTTGCAGATCTAAAACTACAACTAAAAGATGCGAATCTGCTACCGGGCATTTACTGGAAAACCCAGATTGTGCGAAAAACTATAATGGCGACATGATTCGGATAACTGGTAAAGCCCGATCGTTGTTCCATCTAGCAGTTTTGGAAACTATCTACAAAGCATGAAAACACCGCTATTGTGTAGACAGGAGGAGTTCGTTTTCATCCTAGGACTCAATTGCTAACATTCTCAATAGGCAAGCGGCACTGATTGGGCAACCTCAACAGTCATATCTCGCGTTTCTGATTGGCCTATTTCGATTCCCAACTGGGTATATTTATTTCCTAGTTTAGTGTTTTGATCTATGTTTTGACATTTTATATTCTGGAGAGTGTCAGACTAAAAGCTCAAGTATGGCTCAAAATGTTTTTATTTTTCAAAACCAATTATAACTTTTGTACCACGGAAAGTTTATTTGAATAGAGTATGAACGCGTTTTGGGGCCATTACCTGACAATAATGACGAAGTGATATTCAAAGGCAATCTGTCACGACGTTGATTGGTTATGAGAACAAAGGGATTTTTATTGTTTCCAGTCCCCCTTTAATTTATCGCATTGTAAAAAATATGGCGGAGCGCTGGAATCCTGTTTAGGCTATTGTTCCAGCTAGTGTTTTTGTCTTTAAATTAATTTGTTATGTAATCGACAATGTCTCAATGCAAAGATTCTATACTTAGGTTTAAAAAAGCATTCTACATTGAATTGAATGTATTCCAATTATTGTACTAGTTGTAACGTGCACTAGACCAAGCACTAGACAATTGTCAAGACGAGAAATAGGTTATTTTTTTGTGGTAGGTCCAAATCTGAAGAATGTGAAATTGGACTTCGGTTTTACCAATGCCTTTTGGTTAGAATACACAAATTTTCGTGTATCTATTTATTTATATCACCAAATATACCATAAATTTTAATGTATCCCATTCTCCAAAAAGCATCTTATAAATAAACTGCAAATTTGAGGCCTAAATGGATATATTAATGGTTTACAAACCGGCAGTTTTTAAAAACTAAGCAACAAGATGGCTTCATGAAATGGGTTCCCGGCAAGCAAACAGAGCTGAGCAAGGCATGAACTGACAGGGCCTAAGAGTAAAACAAGCTCTTTGCGCAAACATACAAAAGATTTACACATAATTTAATCAAATATGTATTGATTACACCATTAAAACTTTAAAGATGGAGAATGGCATGTCAGAGAAATCCAAATAATTTTTTGCAAACGGGGTCACTTAACTACAGTAAAAAATTTTATCTTAAATAATAATTATCAATTAAATCGCTTTTGCTAAAAAGCCTACAGCCTGCATATATCATGCACATATTCCATTAAAACCAGTCGTTTTCACCAAAAAATAAACACCACAATTTCACCACTTTACATGATATTCCCAAACAGGATGGAAAAAATTCTGGATTCCCTCAGCAGCACTAGAAAATACAGAAATAAAAGTTTCCAAATTTCAATTGTTAAAATCGGTTATCTGATGTATTGTCGCGTAATTTAACATAAGTTTACTTGATTGATACAAATTATTAAAAAACTAAAACATCCAACTATGAATCACAATAAAAGCACATGACAACTTAACAGAACTGTCTACTTATACAGGATGACTTGAATTCATCCTTTTCCTGGACAATAAAACAATCCTAGGTCTTTCCATACACTACACAACAATCAACTAAATGATGATGTTTAGGTTACAGAATTTTTAAAACTGAATTCATCAGTTACAACGCAAAATTGGTGTTTAAACAACTTCAGCGAATCCCAAAGCACAAATACCTGCAAAATAAGGCATACTTACTCTAAATACATGAATAAAGCAAAAAAGGCGAAATAATCTTCTGGAATGCCAAAAGCAAATCGAACAACCTACCATCACGAAATGATGCCCTTCCAGCATCTCAGCTGTCCATCTATCTTTTGGATCACGCTTGAAACAGTTCATGAGAAAGTCTTTTCCTTCGTCACTAAGGCTCTCTGGAATTCCTGGTACAGCACCTGCACCTACTCGGTAAATAATCGCGAACCAATCGAAACCTTCCCATGGGGTCTGCGAATAAATGACCGAGAGTAAGGACCGCGAATCAGAAAAAATGAATTTAAAATCTCCATAAACTCGATACCGATATAAACAAAGTAATTTAAGAAAATGCAGAGTGAATTCAAAAGATTAGAGGTTAGAAATCTTCTTATCTTGACATGTTTTCTCCACAAACAAATACAAACAGAACCCAAAATTCCCTATAACTTGCAGGAGGTAGGAATTGCTGTGACAGGAACCTGCCCTCTCTTAACGTTAGTATCTGTATATCTTAAGACGGTTATTTCAAAAACTCATAGTTCTGGCTGTCTATAAAATCGCACCTTGCCAGTAACCATTTCAATAACGACACATCCAAGGCTCCAAATGTCTGCTGCTCTGCCATAGCCCACTTCTTTAGTATTAATAACTTCTGGGGCCATGAAAGCTGTTGAAAAAAAAACGAAGAGCTTAGAAGCCTGAAGGTCCAAGAAGTAACTAAAAATGGCAATAGTCTGTTGAATACACAGAACTGGGATAAATCCGACCAGGGCTTTGGTAGCTGTGACAGATATCAACACCAAAGACAGTGATATATGAAAGACAGATATATATATCAGCACAAAATTCTTCTCAAAGCCGAAAATTTTCTTAGGCCAGCTGTCCTGTGGTCTGATCTTGTTCTCGTCCTTTCGAAGTGAATATCTACAGCATACTTTTGATGCGAAGAAAATAACTAATTTCCCCGCAAGAAAGGCAATAACCTACCTGGCGTTCCTCTTGTTTTACACACTTCTCCTTGCAACGTATGAAAAGGATCTCTTAGCCGAACGGCTGAGCCAAAATCACCTAACTTGATCAGCCCACTTGAAGACACAAAGATATTTGCACCTTGAAACAAACATAAGAGTATTGAAAAATCTTTGGAAGCAAGTAAAAAGAATAAAACAACAAACAGAGCCTCTAAGCATCATATCGAGCTATGCAATGAAAGTGAATAGAAAAAATAAATAAAAAATAGTTATAGCTGATCTAATCAATCTGTTGTCTCCGTGTCTATGTTCCTTTGTAATGTGAAATTCATCGAACGATTCGTGTAAGTTAAGCCTTATTTACAATAACGCGCGAAAAATACCTTTTATATCTCTGTGGACTATTCCGTGCTCGTGGACAAACCGTACTGCTTTTACGATTTGCTGCGTGTATACACGAATGATTTCTTCGGGCAATCCAATTTTCGAGACTTCCGCAATAGTTCCATCTTCACAGTACTCCATGAAAATCAACATTTCGTTCTGTAGGTAAGCAAAATACACTGAAAACTTTACCACTGCTAGGCCACGACATACTCTGCATTATCAATTATTATCTTTAATATTTCAGTTAAAATTTTGCGCTAAGACCAAGACAGATTGATTTTGAATGACACAAAAATCTGATTAAAATTAATTTAGGGTTTGAACCGAGCTTCGTTAGCGGAAAAGACCCTTAAAGGTTCTACAAAGAAAATTTCCATGACTATAAAGCGTAAGTTAGCAAACTAACAAATAGAGTTGCACCCAAGAGTAACGTAAACAAGACCGATTTGCGCTCGCTAACTATTCAATTCATCGCAACCCTGACATCTGGTGTCAAAAAAACAGAATCTAGTATTACATCCATAACTGATTAATCGTTCGTGGTGTGACTGTTTACGGTTTAACGTTTGGTCTCTTTATGTATTGGCCATGCGGTAGTTATTGTCTTACAATCCCATGATATCGTACCTGCAGTGCCTGTATAGTAATCGAAATGTAAGTTGTATGTAAGATATGTTGTAAAATTTTATTTTTGAGTGAAACAGTTATAAAAAATTTCTCTTTACTCGACATTACGCCACAAACAATGAAATTTGTTCATAGGACTGCGCCTTTGTACATATGATTGATCTTAGTGAAAACACCAGACATCGAGTTCAACTATACTGTGATATTCTGTACCCATTTGTTAATCAGAGCTCAGTGCAATAAAAACAGATCAAAGGATAATAATAATGAGAACTGATAAACACTAATTGTCTGAACAGACAGCAACTCAGGGCTTCATAACGACCATTAAACAATCAAGAGTATCAATAGAATTGAAATACCTTGTGAACTTCTACTCCATAATACTCAACCAGACTTTCGTGTTGCAGTGATTGGATATTTGTAATTTCATCCGCTATATCTTGTATTGAGCTGTAGTCGTGTGGATTGAATTGAATCTGCAATCAATGCAAACAAACTGCTTTACAACCGTTCTATGAAAGAGCTTAATAAAATTTATTATAACTAAACAAAGAACGAGGAATTTTTAGGAATTGGAAAAAATAATACGATTTCTGAAAAAAGGAGTTCTGAGTCTGAGAAAATGCAAATAAAGGTTTTTTGAGTCAGCATATACATAATTTGGACAATGCACTTAGAAAAGAAGGGAAAAGAGGCTAACAAAATGTGTTTCTATTGAAATGAAGAGGAAAAACTGCGCTGCTCACTTGATTAGAAAATTGAACGCACCTGTTTCATTGCGATCAGTTTTCCTGTATCTTGATTCACGCAGGAATATACAGTGCCGAATTGGCCTTCACCTAAAATGCAGAAGATTTTTGGTTTCCACTACAAAAAATGAATAAAGCCTGCGGTGAAACTTTTGATTTCGCTTGCATTGATATTAAACACTATTAATTTGTTATTATATACCACTTAAAAGGTGGAATATTAAAGCTAATATCGGTATCAAATATTGTAGTATGTTATAAAGAATGCGAACAAGAATAAAAACGGCTCTATAGAGATATGAAAGATAAAGAATAGCCTGGATGAAGAGAACGATACAAGACGCCCTCCTCGTGTGCATAGACGATCTATTTCCAATAAAGCTTGCAATGTTTTGGACCATTTTATAGCCTTGCAGCTGGAACATTTACTCTATTGTCAATTCCTGGAGGCATGCAAATAAAATAAAGTTACCTTCGAGTGATCAGAGCAACAATCTGTACAATTTAAATAAATTGATCAAAAATTGATTTAAATGCAATACCTATCTTATTCCCCATATGCCACTTGAAATTGACTCGCCTTGAGCTTATGTTAACCAAATCACTAGCAAGATCAGGCTTCCTGTCACTGACTCTTCCAATTATTTTTTCACGGAACAGCATATCGTTTCTCTTCTTCTCCAATTTTCGTATTTCACGACCCATTTGATCCAAGTGTGATATTGTCGATGATGCGAATTGAGAAGATTTGCGTTGCTCTGACTTCTTATGGTGTTTTTCAGCATTTGACGAGAGGTCAAACTCTGAAAGCATAAAACCTCTTTTAATATTTACTGTAAATCATAAACATCAACAGAACAACTGAGAATTTCAAACGTCCAACGAGGTTGTGAAACAAAAGTACATCAATGCAACACCGACGTTATTGACCTGGAATATGGCTTCAAATCTAAAAGAAACTTCAACATTTTCATCGCGGACCTTAGCCTGATAACCAGACCTCGATTTCAAGGGAAATACTAAACACTAAACGAGGACCTACATATGTAATCTCAACACTTTCCTCGAGGGCCTATATTTGCAACTGCTTCCTTGCGAATCTTGTACAAAAGCATCAGCTTTATCGAGCAAAAACTTAAATAAGGCTTAACATTTTTGTCAAAGGAAAACATCTTTTATTTAGGAATCTTGTCAGTTCAGTTTTTTGGCCAACTTAAGCAAAAAAGTAGGAGTTTCTTTAAAAAATTCTTTAAACCACATGAAGAAGATCAAAAGCATACGAAGAGATGTCAAAAGCATTATTCTACTTCTATAGTGGGCGTCAATACAAAAGAGGAATTAATTATTCAAATTATCTGTTAATTGCTTTTCCAAGATGAAATTAAAAATCTTTAAATTAATTTGAACACTTCATTGCCTTACTCTGTAACACAGCACGTTGTTTTTTACAAAGAGACATTTACGTTGATTTTGCATACGAAGTGATGTCTTTAGAAGAAAAAGTAAACAGAAGAAGAAGTTTATCACAGTGATGATATTATTGGCCTTTTTGTGTGAAAAGGACTAAATTTTGAAGGACATCTTCGAGGATCTCGCTGTTTAAAACAAGATGCTGAAAGTTTTTGCATCGAAAAGCACTTATAATGATTTACCTGAATCTGAGCCAATATGAATAGGACAGAAAGTAGCTTGACCAGGCCCAAATGAATCTGACATGCTTTTATGTGACTCGAATTTAGCACGATTCTCCGCTCCACTTGATTTCCTCTTTGATTTCGAAGGCTTCTGTGGGGAATGGCTTCCAGGATGGCTTTTCATACGATGCATCTGACCCGGACTTGCAGCACCTGACATTACCAAGCAACAAAGATAAATAATGCTGAACATGAAATAAATTAGGCGAAACATAAGCATAAATCTACACGCATATTTATAGATGACCATCTAGAACGCCATTTATAGGTTATATCATAGCAGCAAATCTCGTCAGTACTGACAATTTAAACATAAATCCGCAATTAAAAACTGGCGTTTACTGTATCGTAAGTGCTTGAGGCATTTATCAAAAACGGCAGGAAGTTAACAATGAGGATTTTTTTGCAACAAATGTCCATAATGCAAAAACTTTTTAATTGTTTAACTGACTTGTTTAAGCATAAATTTAGAGTAAAAAAGTCATGACGTAATACCCCCAACTCAAATTCAAACTATTTCTAAGCAAATTCGAGCAAATTATAAATAAGCTATTTAAGACATAGTAGACATAAAAAAGCATAATTGATTATATTTCTGTTTTGGGGATGGACAGTAACATAATACTCGAAGCCATGTAGACAAACAAATTGTACGATGATTTCATTATGTGTCATACTCTGAGTGGCAACTTAAAAACGTCCTGTTAACACACAAAAAGCACAGTAGGCACGATATATAGCTTTGAGTAATTGATGCATCTCTTATAGCCAACTGGGTAACTGCTACTTGAGCCAGGAATATCTCCAATCCACACCAACAACTTAAAAAAGAACCACCAAACTATCATACTTAATATTTGCAGCTTGGGATGATGGTTATGGGTACATCAACTAATAACAATACCTGTTTGGGAGAGAGCAGGTTCCGGGTGGCCATAAATGTGAGTAATGCAGTTTTGTATCGCTTTCTTCATCTCCTGGAAAGTGATGAATATTACAGAAAACATCAACCAAGACAACAAAATTCGACAGAAGACAAAAACACAGAATATAGATTTATGTTGACGTAATAAAGAACTAAGATTCTATGATCCAAAATTCAAAAACTTTAAAAATATATTTAATGACGCGATTACTTTCCCATTTTTACAACGCCTCAATTTTAGAAATTAGATATTTCCAGGGGAAAAACAAAGACTATTCCTTACGAAATCAATAATTTATTCACATACATGTCGTCATCTAACATTGTAAACAATGACACAATTTTCAACAAAGATAATAAGTAACGCCAACAGTTAGGCTAGTCTACAAAACTCGTGTCGTGTCGATGGGAGATGTTCGCTTCCTCGGTAGATTTCTTCCCATGGGCCTTAATTTGCTTCAGGATTATTCAAAATAGTCCATAATTGAGTTTTCAGCTAACAATTTTAGAGAAAAGCTCTATGGGAGGGTAGATAATAGGCAATCTAAGAAGAGTTTTAAAAGTAGAGAAATCGAGAGAAGTTTTCGCACCTGGAAATCATTTTCTTCCATATCTCTAAGATGCCTGGGGTGACAAGCATCAACAATGAATTCAAGCCCAGTGGTTGACCATCTGTAAAAGAATCAACATCTTTCATGAAAAATTTTAAAAGTGGAACTGCTTCATTGAATTTTCATCGGACAGGCTTTTAAGCTGAAATACAGCCACTTGGTGCAACAGTTATTTATTTACAACTTTAGATCCGCAATTTCATTTCTAACTAGTAATCGAAAGATAATCCCAGATACAGTAAAAACCTGCGTGTAAGAACCTACTAGTTTCACAGTGTGGCAAAACAGGTTCTTGTATTATGGGGTACTTATTGACAGTTTATTAAAATCTTAGTTAGGTTATTAAATTCTACAGAGTAGATATTGTTTTTGATTATCAGAAAATCTGATCTGTTCTTCATTCTAAATATTTATTAGTGTACCAATGTTGCAAAAAGCTCAACAACAATTGACCAATGATACGATATTGCATCTAAAATAGTAGCAATAATTGTTTCATAATAACAGTTCAAATTTAACATACATTGCGCATTTTGAGTTTTATTTTAACAATTTAATTTTCTGGCACCTTTTTGGCTTTTGGTAAAGAAGTATATAAACTGAATGGTTAAACCCCAAATATAAGAAACTGTTGGAAATTGTTTGGCTGAACTGGTTCTTATATTTTCGAGTATTAAAAAAGCAAATTTCTGCCAGAAGGTTCTTAAGTCCTTAGGTTCTTACACGCGGCTTTTTACTGTAGTATAGATATTCCCAGAGAAAGCAGATCACCCTGGACGATGTAGAGTATCCCATGCGATGCAGATACAGACCTCGGACGCGCGAACGGCGCTCGCAGGCACAAGATTTATCCTCAGGAATTTCTGCAGGCACATTTCTGAATCGATTTTTATTTACCTTTATTGTATTTCAGTCACGTTTTTTTTAAACATCTTTTTGCCATTGAAATTGAACGGTCAAATAGAATATAAAAGGTAGTAGTTGCAAGTCTTCATTACCAAAATGAAAGAAGGTCCTTACTCTAAAGGTGCCATTTGATTCTCAAAATCAAGTTCGCTGTTTGTTTCTTTTCCTCTATCATCTCTTGGTGGAAGATATCATTAACAGCTATTGTATCGCTTTTTTCTCAGAGTTATGACTTGTAAAACTCACTCGTGCATAGTAGGCTGAAGAAAGAACACTCCCTTAAGTTAAAGTCTTCAAGATTTCGAACCTGGTAGCCATCGATTTTTGACGTATTTGATCAAAATTTCATGGTACACTTCCAAATAATCCATTAAAAACTAAATTTTTTGACAATTAGTGACAACATAAGCAAGCCTCTATTTCTTTAATTTTGGAGTGACAGAATTTTCATTTTAAAAGTATCGAATCTTACAAGCATGATAAACTCAAAGCTAAGAAACAGAATCCTAATAAGATGCTTTTTATAATAAGACATTTCAATGAAAGTAATTGGGAATGGAACCTTTGATGGCTATTTTTCATATCTTTGAAATGAGAAAAGCCCAGTGTAATATGGGAATTCTTGCAACCTTTGCCAAGGAAGCGAATGCAAAATCCTAAAATTTAGAAACCTTGAAAAGAAGATGTTGTAAACAAAACTGCTCCATTAAAAGTAAAGCTTTTAAGATAACGAAAAGCGTTTTTACTGAAGATTTCTTCATTTGATGAAATCGATAACAACGATAGGGCTACTTGACAACCCAAAACAATTCGTAGATAAAAACTGGTAGCATTTATTATGTCATCTGTTCAGTTTTACATGTAGTTCATGATGATATTGATAAGGTACATGCTTTTGAAAAACGTAAGTTGGTGTAGCAGCACTGAGCGTAACAGGGAGGTTCTTAATTTAAAGGGTGCAATTCATGACTATAAATTGCTCCCTATTTTACTTGCAGACACATTTTTTTTTCAGCTTTGCGCTCGCAGGCACAAAATATTATTAATGAGCCCTGTGCAGATAGTCCTTGACGATGCAGATAATCCCAGACGATGCAGATAGTCCCAGACGATGCAGATAATCTCGGACGATTCTTATCTTTGCACCCTAATCTTTTGCAAAAGGTAAGAAGGAAAAACGCAAGAGGACAAAGAATGGTACAAATGAGAAATAAAATGTGGTCAGCGCAAGTATTGAAGCATTGGAAAATAAATAAAACTGATTATTATGGCCTAGCTTTATCAGAATATGGAATACTGTCGTTGAAAAAGGCATTTCATATTTTGGGAAGTGTCTAACCAAACAAGGCTGGTTAATTTGCTCTAATCTTCTTCAGCTACTTTTTTTAGTCCTAAATTTGTACTGTTTATTTGTCTAAAAATGACTGTAACCAGAGCAGAGGTGGAATAATAATATTATGTCTGGAGCCTAAGGTTAGATGTTAAAACTTTCTTCGCAGATATAAACTTACAAAATTTCTCTGTTGTATTTTGCAAGGACGTTCTTACGTGGTTAACAGCATTGGCATATGGGATAAACCCATACAAAAAATTCTGCAAACAGGAACATATTAACACTAACATTATCTCAATACAAATGCGTTAGGTTTGAAACTTCCAAATCATCAATTTTCTTTTTATACTCTATTGGCATAAAAATCCTACTCAGCAAACCCAAGAGTTTATTGATTTGTGTAAAACTAGTCTTTATCCTCAAAAAATATTTTGCTACAGACAGCATTTAGCTCAGTTTGCAGGAGTGTTTTCCTAAATAAGCACGGAAGAACAGTTTAAATCAAAGTTTTACGTGTTCTGCAGAAACTCTTTAGGAAGTCTGTTAAGGGTCCTGCTTAAATAGCCTACTTAAATTATCATAAAATCTGAAAATTTGAAGTGTAAAAAAAAGCTGCATTTTAAATAAAAGCTGCAGATTTCAAGTTGTGTTAGTCAATGATGTTATTACGACACGTGATTCATACCTAGGCTTCTTTCCGCGGCCTTTGTCGACGTTATTACAAACGAAGCCCATCCATTCCTTGGCGAATTCCATCATGGATGGACACAGATTTTTGGTCTGGCCACCAAGCAGTCTGTCTAATTCACGCAAATACTACAAGAATAATAAAAAATTGCTTCAGAAAGCTTGCAGCAAAATAAAGTGATCTTTGAACACACAGCATTGAGGAAGAAACATACAGAAAACAGTGAATAGGGATGATAAACATCTGCGACATTCTAAAGATCTCACAGGCAAAGTTGTTGAATGGTTGACATTCTTCCAAATCTGCAATTAATGTTCTCAATCTTCCTTATTTCAACACAATGTAAAATCGCTAAAAATCAGATGGGCAGTGTTATGTACTAAATAAAGACGCAAATCTTGTTTTAGCACAGCATTAGGGGTCTTACCAAGTTTTTAAAGAATACATTTAACTGATACATATTGATAACGCCGCATAGATTTTCGTTCTTTCACTATTATGATTTTTCAAGTCTTTGATTGACTTTGTAATATAACCTCGCCCCAATTGTGCAGATTTTTAATAACATGGTACTATTGAGGATTAACTATCATTACTTGAAAGAACATGAAAAAGATCAAAAAATTGCTTTTGTCAACAAAACTTTCTCATTTTGGACAATCCTTCCACCAAACAAGGGCGGTAGGTCTGTAAGGTTTTCGTGTCTCACTGGCATGATTATTATCAGAAATGTGGTGGGGGCACAGAATGGTGGTTCATTCAATATTTGCTATTCTCTAATTTCATTGTACTCTCCAATACCTCAAAGTGGGAGTTGAAATCTACATGTTAGGAGATCATCGCATATCTCAGGTTCAAATTAATAAAAGCGCTGCAAGACAAAAGCACAGAAGCAATGCACCAAAAAGTCCAATTTCACATGAACTCTTACATCGTTTTTAGTTATGCCTTCAATTTACTTCACCGCTTCCTACGACTGTTAGAGAAATTGCCTAAATTTAGGATCCACCCGGAGTATAATCGAATTCGACATAGTATTTACAAGGTTAAAGAAAGTTAGTCACACCATTCGTTAATTATCAACAAACTGGTTAAAATCAAACCAAAGTTGACAACTTCATGCCACAGTCGTTTTAGTTCTAAAGCTAAATTATGTTCTTGCCGACTTGGCTAATTCAATTTAACATGGCATAGCTATGGACATGTGCCGAGTAAAAGACTTCAAGTTTTCAAGCAGAAAATTTTAATGATATTACAGGACGTACCATTTGTAGAGTGTGGCCGTAAAAGGCGACCTATACCTTTTAACTAAGCCTTTATCAGATTTTAAGGCAAATTAGATTTACATCTGTTGATGCGGCCCAAACGATTGTTGATATCTTGCCAGTTATATAATTGCATGCCTGTTTTAATAAACAAATAATCCTAATATAGTCACATACGACAGGAAATCCTATGAGAACTGCCAATAGGGTAACTATTCCGAGTCAAGGCCCAGATTCAATCAACAAGTTAGGGCTGATTTATACGTCGTGCTTAACTCGCATCAATCTAATATAATTTGAACCGACAAAAGCGCGAGTTTTGCTCAACAAAGGTAGCCTGCGTGTAAACTTTACTTTTCGTTGCGAAGAAGAGCCAGGAGTCTGCGACTTGTGAAGTCTGCGAATTAGCGCCCGTTATTGTGTTCTGAGAGAGAAAAGCTCTCCTGCGAAGAGGAGCTCAATCTTGCGGAATAAGTTGACGCCGCAAACACGAAGCATCACGGACATTATCGAACTATTTTGAAGTGCGATGGAAATTTAGTGTAAGGATTTGGCGTTTTCAATCCAAAAGCAGAAATTTTGCGCCTTGATTTTTAATTTTTGGTTCGATTTTTGAAACATTTTTGTATAAACTGCGTCGATGTCTTGAAGCAAAGGAAAAAAATTGAAAAAAGGCCTAGTGAAAGTGAATGAAAAAGCTCTATCAAAGTAGGAAGTTACAGGTGCAATTGGCCTTGGGTTGGAAGACCTTCCTGGCTCAGGGCGACCATAAAAGATTTGAAGGGCATTGCTGTTTGAGGAACAAGATAAGTATCTCCGTCATTCGAGGCGGATCGTTCGAATTTAAAGCCTGCAGAGGTGATAGGCCTATGCTCACCGATAATTTGTTCCCCTTCAAGGCATGCTCATCAGCACGCGATCATTGTGCTTGAATTTGATTGGGTCCTTAGAATCTCAAACCAGATACTGATTGGCTAAAATACAATACTTAGACAAAGACGAGATCTATTGCGCAAGGTCTCAGAACTCCTTCGCAACGGAAAGTAAAGTCTGCACGCAGGCTACAACAAAGGCGTTCGATTTTGATTTAGACGATGGACTTTACTGGTTCCCTGTGGCTCGTGCCAAATACACTTATGTGGGTTACTTCATTTTTGCCATTGAACTAATTTATATGATTTTCGCACAGCCACACGGAAATAGTAAACTGAAAACGCTCGAAACAAAAACAAATCAAATATGGCGCCCTTTCACGCAGCTAAAGTAAGTTTTTCTTCTGAAGTCGCTTATTTAAGCCAGGAGAAGACGACAGAATATGCAAGCAATGATGATTTATTTGATGAACAGATTCTTCTTTTGCTACAGTTCATTCTAACTGCTCTACAACAAACAGTTACAGTGCCTAAGACTAGGATAAGATGATGCCGTGGGTCAATACGAAACACTAGTTGGTGGAACCTCTTTGGACAGAATATTTCAAGAACAGGTTTTAAAAAACATTAAGAACGGCAAGGCAAACATTTTTCTAAATTCATGACATAATGAAGGATGATTTAATGAAGGAGAACGTCACAGAAGGAGCAATTCCATCCCAGACGAAACTTGCGATTTACTTGTATCGACTCAGTAGGGGAGACTTCTACAATAACATTTCAGAACCAGCTGGTGTCGGTGAAATAACTGTGTGCAACATAATGAGAGGTAGCTAAGGCAATCATTGAAAATTTATGGAAAGACTTTGTTCAGACCAAATATCCGCACAGCAGGGAGACACTGAAATGGAGCATGAGAAAATGAAAGAAATGGAGCAAGAGTGGCAGTTTCCTTTTGCATATTCAGCAATCGACGGTTGTCACATACCAATTAAGTGCCCACCTGGTGGCCAAGAGTCGTGTAAAGAATTTCACAACTTTAAGAACTAAAAATACCGATTTATATGGGGAAGTGCTGGTTGGACTGGTAACTCACATCAAGCAACAAACCTTTATACCCAACTAGCTGAAGGTACAGCTTTTCCACCTATTGCCTGTCATGAATATGGTGTCAGTATTTCGCCTTTGATCCTAGAAGATTCTGCCTTCTCCTTCAAGCCTTGGTTGATGAAGCCTTACTCAAACGCTACACTGACGCCAGAACAGAGATATTTCAATTATAGGTTGAGTCGTAAACGATTGGTGACAGAGTATGCATATGGGCAACTGAAAGGCCGCTGGACAGTCTTATTAAGGAAATTTGAGAATGATAAGGAAACACTAGCTTGTGTAGTACTACATAACATATGCATAGAGCAAGGAGATTTGGCTCAAAGACAATGGGACCTCTCCAAAGATTCAGCAACAAATCAAAGACGAACTCGAGAAGAAGTCCAAGATATTCTTATGATAATGCAGACTTCTAAGAGGTACAAATTGTTCTGCAGCACAAGCTCGCAATTATTTTAAAGACAAATTATTTTTGGAAAAGCAGCAAGCTTAGGGGATGCAAAACTCTCATAATTTGAGTGAGCAGAAAAACTGACAAAGTTTCAATTACTTATTTTACTGTCTAAAACTATTCAAAAAAAGAGTATGCCCGATATATGAAGATAGCTAGTAGATTCAGTGACTTATGCAGTTTAATAACATCGGATAGAAGATCAGTAATGGATATAAAATGCAGAATTGGTCAGCCGAAGAAGGCCTTTTTAAATATGGTTTTTGCCGAGATGGGAAAGGAAAGAGAACTGTTGAGCATTATCAGGAGGAGGCAACGGGGTTTCATTTGGCAAGAGTTGAGAAAAGAAGGGGGGAAAAAATGGAAGATCATAGAGACAGGGAGGCTGGGAAATGAGCAAGAGAGAGATGAAGGCTGAAGATGGTACACTAGTTGATGAAGAATTTGGATGTTAGAGATGGTAGGCAACAAGGCAAGATTGCTAGAACTAAGTGGAGATTAAAGGAGCGGGCACCACCGTGTTCTGCCTATGTCATTCAACGCCATGACTTAAGATGAATCACATGTGTCATAAGAGGAGATGAAGACAACGACTTACCTCAAAGCCAGTGTTAAAACAAAGATGCATCGTTTCAACGTAGTTTTTGTGAACAAGGGCTTTCTCACTCTGTTCCATACGATAAATGCTCTCCAAATTCAGGGGTTTTAGAGTCTTTTGGACTGAATCAAGAATTCCTTGTGCAAGATGCTCAGCTGAGTTCTGAAAAGACAATTAGTTCAGATGTAATTTGATGATAAATCACATATATCAGATTCACAAAACGACACTAAAACAGCAAATCAATGTAACAGGTTTAAATGACTAGGCAATCTGAGCAATAGCATGATAATGCCTTCCAGCAGATATTGACAAAGATGACAATACGTTTGACGAGATATGTTCCTAAGGATTACTAAATGACAAATCATATGATGACGAGAACGATACTAGAACTAAGCTACTTTGAATCACAGATAAACTGATGACAAAGAAACAGAATCGAAAAATTCAATTTCCAGCTCTTGCGAACCGCTGCTGGTCCTTTATTATGATTTATGTTGTATTTCTACTTAGATTCGTCCCAAGCTAGATATCCTGAATCAGGTTTCAACGTGAATTTACAAAAAAAACATTCCTTACCGATGATAAATATTAAGTAATATCAACATTGTTATACTAAGTAATATTAAGTAATATTATCATACATTATAAATATCAGTATTAAGCAAGACAGAATAAAGTAATATCACATAACATCTTCTGATTAGAGGAATTTCTAGCTATTCTTGGTAGTGCCTGTTTGGTATCTAAAAACCATCTTGTTGGGTTTATTTGTTCTACCCAAGCAGCATTACTTTCATATTTACTTTCATTGTTTGTCACTTACGGTTTGAATGCTAGATTTTGTTTTCTTTGCGCAATCTTGCAAGTTTTTAACAAAATAAACGTGGGTGGCTGTTGTACAAAACTCTCCAAGTCCTTAACGATCTTTCGATCACAAAATATTGGCCCAACAAAATAGAGAAAAGATAAACTTTAGAAAGTAGATACATGATGGTTCTTACACGAAACTCTAGCAGTGCCTCTGCAATCGTCTGATGGCTGGATGTCTGTTCGTTTACAAGGGTAATTGCGTCGCCTAGCAACCTCCGCAAAACAATCCTCTGCGTGAATAACTGGTACGAGTTGCAAGCTATTACCATAAGACCCTCAACCTGGTTAAGAAAATCCGGAATAGAAATCGGTAAATTTCGGTTAAATCGCACAATTTCAAAGGAGCAGAATCTGGTTTCATTTCCTCTCATTTCTGTCACAATTATATATAACTTCTATCAAATGATACTTTTAGTAAAAACTGCGATATAAAAACTAGGACTAGCAAACAATTAAATAAACTCCAACACTTAGCATTAAAGGCACTATGTCCCGGCGCATTTTGTTAAATTCCCATTGGTTAGACTATACAATAGGCCTATTTTTATGGAGCCAATCGGCTTATCTTCAATGTTTTCTCGACTTTAAACACGCTGCAAAATCTATTGTTAACTCTGAACACGTGATTGATGGGACCGTTCTAAACCTCTACAACAGGAAACCTGTAGAACATCTGCAATGGAATGTTACACAGTGACAAAAAATTCTGACTAAACGGTATATGGTACATAAATATGACAAGACGCTTCCGATGTATACAACAGTACGTTTCTAAGTTACTACTCTGAGTTTCACGCTTAGTGCGATCATCAGGCAACTGTTCCATCACGCAGGTTTAGCGCGCACGGCTCTACCTATACGGCAACACTTTATGACAGACCGTTTAAGAATAATCGTTAATAAATGTGACGTGTTTATACTGATCACATTCAGTCTCGTGTCTATACTGGGTGATCTCTTGTGCTGTTATCAACGAGGGCCCTTTATACAGACATATCTAATCACATTATGCAGACCGACCTGTAGATTGGCAAGTGCAATCGTTGCATCAACTGTTGGACTGACAGTAACAACGTCTCCATCCCACTCCACTTTCTCCTCCACAGTTTCATCTTCGTTCTCCGTAAGATTAAGAAGAATGATGTAACCATCGCTGTGTGAATTACCAGCCTCTGCGGGGTCTTCAAAGCCGCAAGTCACATTGAGAAGTCTCAGAATTTGCCTGTAAAACAAATGAAGAATCTTGAAATCTGCGAAAGAAAGATTTTCCATGTTTCAATATGGTTTGCTAACCTCTGGTATCAATACGTCTGAATCCCGACCTATTTAATCCAGAGGAGGCAAGGTCGTCACAAGATCTAGCTGAAATCGGAGAATTACAAAAGTGAGTTTATAGGTCGGCACAATCAGCTGGCTTTCTTGTGAAACATAACATGGCGAAAATTTTTAGGAAATTCATTTTCACAAAGGGACAATAAATTTATGAAGAATGGAAGGGGTGGACCGAAACCAAGTACTATTAGACGTTTTAGTCAGGAGAATGTGGCAATTAAAAAGCAAAAGACATGTTGAAAACCAAAAAACAATAATCAAGAATTGTGAAGTATCGAACATGTGAAATATCGAATAGCTGGCTATCTGATTGACATCAGCCCCCCTCCCACCCCCCCTATCGCATTTAAGGCTCCATTTGGACAACTCTATCTCAGTGAAACAATAATATTCGGGCAAAATCTCAACAAGGACTAGGAGGTCCGCTACCCCAATGCTGATTGATCAAAAAGAAGAGGATTCGAATAGCCTGCTTTGTCGATCTTTTGGCCTGCTGAACATAAAGGATTGCTAGTACGGTATTAAAAATCGACCTTGAGCGTATCTGACTCGGCATTTAGGTTGGCGTGCGTTGATCGGCAATACTGATCTAGATTGGCACAGATTGGCACAACACAAATAATTTTTCTAGACAATGTTGCCTACATACATTTAAACTAGGTCGTTGCTATTACCAAAAATCCGTATCAGGGCACAAAATTAAATAAATGAAATATATCAATGGCATTGTAAACTTTACCTTTTATCTGCAGCAAGTTGTTTTTGGGTGTAGACTTCGTACTGTATATCCGACGATATACAATCCACCTGTAATTATAGCTGACATGAAAGCAAATCTCTTCTTTGAAGAAGGAAAACATTAAGCTAAGTAATTTTCAGTACAATATACATCGACCATCGTTATGCAAAACAGTTTCTAAATCTAAATACACCCGTTCTTCGTTCACAATATCATAAGACTAAGCTTACACGTCAAGATTACACAGCGAGACCTTTTCCAAGCAACTCGAAACAAATAGGGACATCACATATACAGATAAAAGAAACTCATGACCGATTTTTGCTAATTTGCTGATTAGCTAATTTGCTAATTTTACTGCTTTCTGTCATCTTCATACCAAATAGCAAATGGATAGAAGGTAAATATTGGTTGGCTACAGGATTAAATGTTGTAATACTGTGAAAAAGGCATAAAACATCTCATACAAAGATATAACACAGTAGAGAAGGACTTTATGCAAAAGGAAAACACGTAAAATGAAGCGTTTGTATCCATGACTAATGCTATCAAGAAGGAATAGCGAAATGATGGCATTCATTCTGTCGTAAAAAAGGCAAGATTCAATAAAAGTATATGTTATTATGAAGATTCATCGTATGGTTGGCGATACTTTTTGCCAGGTTAACCACGATGAGGCAGAGGATTTAATGAAGTGAATGCCTCTAGACCCGCAACCATGGCTGGCCTACGTATGTCGGCACATAGAGGCATCTCTTTGTGTCTCAAGAATTCGTCCCTGCGCTAATGTGGACCTCCGGAAGATATTGTCACAGAGCAATTGCCAAGGTCCACAAATATTATGATAGTCTTACTAACGTTGAACCACCAACTATAAACGCAATAGTCTTGCAACACTTACCTTAACGTGTCCTGAATTTTTCAACAACGAAAAGATTTTCTGTACGCTCACTTCAACTTTGTATTCTGCTGCTATCCCGAGATCTTTCTGCAGCATTTTTGCAAACCCGAGCGCCTTCGCAGCTCTCTCGCGGATTTCGTTAAACAGCTTCTTGTGATTTCTGCAGACTTCTAAGGAAATGTCCTTTGCCCTCTCAGAGCTTTTGTCCATTTTGTCAAAAAGATCTGATAAGCAATCGTCTAAACTTGATTCGAGGAAGTGTGCAGTTGAATCTAACAGACCAGTAGCCAGAACGCTAAAAGACAAATAGTTATTCTCTATAGAGAGCACCATGCTGGCATAGTATTCCCCGATCGAAACACATATCTAGCAAAAGTAAACTTTAATACTACTATGTTATAACTGTTGGATGTAAAGATATCGTTCGACATTCTTCAGAGTTTAAACGCCGGATAGTAACTAAAGGTAAGCATCCAGGCATTCACTGAAAGCTTAGGGAGTGTAAGAATAGTGCGTTTGATTATCGTTACAAAATATGATGCTTTATGTATAGAAGCTCCTAGTCAAAGATAGAGTGGGGTAAATACCTTACAACGCATTGTAGGCTCGTCTGGAAACCTAACCTACACTATAACTCACATGATAGGCAGTAGACATAAAGTAAGACTTGCCAAATCCTCCCTGCTTTCAAGAGTGGATCGTATGCATTCTAATCCTCGACATATAAAAAAACTTTAAGAGGGAGTGAGAAACTTCCTTGCAGTCGCCTAGGATTGCTTTTGTACAATGGGTGTGTGTTTCTGCCTTCATAGAGCAGTATTCTCGGCATCAGCTCTATCAAAAGAATTCTACATGCTGTTATACAAGCTTCCACCTCCATACAGGCCTAATATAGGTAATATAGGCCTACTACAATGATGGCAATAATCATGTAAGCTAAAGCGCCGGTCAGTGTGTATTCTTTCACAGCCACTATTTTGAAAGTTTACCACGCTGCTTAGGAGATGTACCGTGTGTCTCAAATAAATAATAACAACAATGAAAGGGAGCGACGATACGCTGCAATATATGTAGAACTTAGCAGTAATATGGAAAATTAACCTGACAAAACACAGTTTCAAATGCCTCATATGAAGAAAAACATAAAAAAACGAATTGAAAACTAACCAAAATCTTCTACCAGCTTGCGCCTCTAACCCTTTGGTATGTGGACAAATTTCCTTTGAAAATTGCCACTCGTCTTCCATCGTGTTTTTAAGGCTTCGACTGGCTTCCGGAAGACGTTGTAGAATTTGGAAGAGGTGTTGCAAATAGTCAAAGTACACCTGCGAAAGATAATATAAAAACAAAGAATGCAAAAATACTGCATTATTGCATAATATGGAAAGTTTATATCTAAAGGTATTATATCTAAAACAATGAATTATAACTCTTTTGCCAATAAGATTAACTGAATGATCAACATTATCAAACAAGGGAGTTTCAAATTTTGGCATATTTCAATTCAGTGAAAGACTAAGTCACTGAAAATTAGCTTGAGTTGACGTCGCAAATTTGACTCACTAACATTGCAATGGATCGAATTTATGTACAATAGTTTAAAATTTGTCTACGCGTTTTGGATCTGACTGAGATATTCCGTGTAAAAATGGAGCTAGGTAATATATAGGAAAAATGGTAATATATAGGAAAAATGGTAATATATAGGAAAAATGGATCCTCTATATTAAAATATAGCATCTGAATAATCAAAACTCATACATCAATCAAAATACTAGATGGCGATATAGTGTATTTCACAGGATTCCAAGTAAGTGAGAGTGATTTGACGACACCAAGGGTTTTGTGTCAGGTTTTAAACTAATACCATAAAGTTGAGACTTACAATACACACAGCTTGCTAAAACCTGGTTTTCATTAGAGTCATAAAGATCGTATGGATCATAAGGAACAGAATTTTTAAGTCTGTGTCGCTTATGTTTCTTAAAATCCAAATGAAAAAGCCATCATAAAAATGTCTTAAGAATAAAAAGGCCTTTGTTTTCGTAAGGTCACAAGTGTCATAAGTATCGTAAGAGTAGTGAACGACTTGAATAGGGCCCCCCTTTTCCCCACCATTTCTCTGCAAGGGTCCTACATGGCTGCTACGAAGCTAAGTTTGTTCCTGGCAATGTATATTCTAATCAAAAAACTAAGGCGTCGCAGAAATGCGAGTTGATAAATGCGATTTAATAAAATACTAAGAAAGAAAGGGTTTTGGATTCTGAGCAAGGAGATCTGAGCAAGGTGATTTTGCCAACTGGTAGACTTCGAAGACTTGTCAAACAAGCAGATGGACTGCGATATATGACCTTACCGCGCAATATAGATCCAAACATTTCGCAATAAGGGCAACGATAGAAGGAGCAATGCTTGCTCTCTTCGATTGGAAATCAGGAATTTTGTAACCTAATTCGCAAAACAAAGGAACATTCGGTCGTATGGATCGTAAAGATGAAAAAGTTTTTTGATCTTTACGATTCTTATGTCGCGCATTTTAAGAGATAAAATCAAGTGCTAATCATTTTACGATTATGATTCGTGTTGTTTTCACTTGATCATAAGCGTCACAAAATCTTAAAATTGCGTTTCTTACGATCCTTGCGATCCTTATGACTCTAGTGAAAACCAGGCTTAACTAAGCAACTTAGCACTGTCCTTTTCTAAACACCAAAGCATATTGAAACTTGATATGTAAATTCTTACTGAAAGCATAGACTGAACATCTTCTTCAAACTCATTGATGTCGTTGTCAATAGAATCAATCCGTACTTTATCATCAGCAGTTAAAGCTGACAATGTCATATCTTGATAGTAGTATTTGCAAATTATTGCACCGCTGATGACCTCTTTGCACTCGTTAATAAGCTTCGGATTGAAAACATAACATGTGATTTATAAAGAAAAAAAGAGAAATCATTGTCAATAAATGTGTCCTTGTGGTAAAATGAGCTCCCCTGCTTTTGAAAAGCAATAATTTTTCTCTTCAGAAAAGAAATGTTTTTTCTCATTTGTGTTGGTCATCTATCATGATTAGAATTACAACTTACAAAAAAGCTACGCTACACCCATAATTGAAATAGAATGATTGTGTTTATAAAATTCAGTGACAGTTTATTGATTTATTCTAAACACAAATAGTATTGAATGGTTATGACTGAACGTATAAGACTACAGACTTCATCAGGTTCGTGGCAAGATCCAGAAAAGGCAGTAGCTCAAGTGGCAAATAGGCCAGTGTAAATAATATCTATTAAGTACATTCATCTAATCTAGATTTTTTCCATTCTTTGCCCCTCTCCCCTACTTCACATCAAAGTCAAAGTTAAAAAGAAAATTTAGTTACTGGAAATCTGATGGAAACTTTAGAAGCCAGATTGCGATTTAGGATAAGCAATTTGTCTTACATCGTTTACATAAAAAGGTATTCTTCCATTTTGATACTGGCTTCATGGTGATGTGATTCGATGTGAAATGGTCAAAAAAGATTCAACTGATCTAGATAATGTAAGGTTGAACTCCCAAAACAACTTTGCAGTGAAGAAAAATTTATGTATCTAATTAAATCCACATCAAATCAACATTCCAAGCAGAAAAGGTTTTAAATTTGTGGAAAGTCTTGATTTTGGAAGCAAAACCCAAATCTTGGCACAAGAATTATGCACAAGAGCCTCTAAAGGAGTCGAAAGTGTGTGCTTGTTGTGAAATAATCAATAACAAATTAAGACTAAAAAATTTGGGATTTGCTGCTTTACCTGTTTGATGCTCATTGATGATGGATCTCCTTTCGGTCTGTGATCCAGATGATACCGCATGCTCTCATGTAATATATCAAAGGCAATTTTCGTTAGAAACAGATATAGTTCAAGAAATGATGGAAGACCCATGTCTGAAAATTCTTGGCTCCATACTCCTCTATCATGGGTTTGCGTGTCTTTAGTTTTGAAATCTTCAGGGTGCAAAACCATTGAGTCTAAAACAGTCTTTTGGCTTGGATCATCAATAGAGGTCTTTTCAAGGAAATTCACCAAATCAATTACTTTGCCATAGTTATGCTGCCTTTCCATCAAATCATGTGCTTCAGCAGGTACCTTGAATAAGAGGAAATCAAGATTTAAATATCTTTGAACAAGACACATTGATCAGGCATCTTCTCAACAAAAGCTACTTTGCCTGCACAACATTGAGATTTATTTGGCACATTTTCTATGCTGCATTCTCTCCTGGGTTATTGCCAATTGGGCTGGATAAAATCATGCAGACTCTAATATTTGCATGACTGTGTAAACCCCTCTAACAACCTTTTGTATTTGCAATATCTATTTCATCAGCAATTATATGTTGTGTTCAAACATAAACTTTTGCAATTGACTTGCATACATTGAAATGTATATCATGTCAATGAGATGTTGAGATGTAATTAAGCTAGGCATTATGTTCAATCAACTAAAACAGAAAGGAGCAAATAATCAATCAAATTGCTTCTTCGCTATTAAAATATCAACAAATATTTGACATCTAGTGGACAGGCTTTTCTAATTATTGTATGAAGGTGAAACCTTATATACAACAGTGACTGGGAAAATTATACTAAGTAGATACAAAAAGCAAAAATTCTATTTTATTGACATTTATTATAACGGACCAAATTGCTTAAGAGACATAAGGTAAAGGTTCCAAGAAACATGGATTAAACCCACCTCAAGAGCTTGCCTTGCTTTCCATAAAGTCTTATGCAAAGCAGCCTTGATTCTCCTTGACAAGCCATTCAAGCCAATTTGTCGAATGTTCTTTTCCACAAATGATCTATACCGCGATGTAGTTGTCTCTTTTAGAACAGATCTTCTTTTGTGAACAGGAGGAGGTGAAGTAGGGCTATTGGGTGCTGTCCCACCAGAAGGGACATCATGACTGCTTGGCAGTTCTTGGTATGAGTCATCTCTAAATGACTGCTTTCTTTGTTTATAGGTTTTATGCGTTTTGATACATGTTAAACCTGAAAAAAAATTTTACAAGTTGATAAGTTACCTGCAGGCTTATTTTTACTTTTTTTGAGACAAATCGAAAGGCAGAATGTTCAACAAAATCAGAGTACATCATTTTATCAGCAACCAGTCTGTTTATTCAGAAGAGAGAATTAACAAGAGACTATTAACTGCAGTCACCTAGTTGAAATGTTATGGCTAGTCTACTTCAAATCTTTTTGCAAAAGCAATCTTCGTCAAATGTCATTACAAAAACTGTGACTTTGAATTGCTGGATATTGAGTTTGTCAAATCCAGCATTGTGTCCCATTTGAAACAAGAAGAATTTATTAAAGGCATTTTCCTTGCACCATTACTAGTCAAAATCAAATTGCTGAGCTTCAGCTATTGTTTCTCTGTCCACACCTCTTTCCCTGGTGTGCAATTAGCATTTGGTTTGAATGAAACTGAGTATGCATATGAAGCGATATTGCAGTCTAACTTTGCATACTGTTTTGGGTTTAGTCCTGAACCAGTGATTATCTTTTCTTTCACTGCAGGGTATTAAACCCTGTCAATAGAAAATATTCAAGGTTGAACAAGCAATTAACAAAAGGATATGCTATTTGATTGAAGTTTATAGGCTAGTCTTACAAGATTTCTTTAATAATGGCTTTTGTCCCCTTCAATTCCATTATCTCACCTATCAGGGCAGGTAGGGTTTCTAGTTTTCTAGCTGAGACTCCTCCCATCTTAAAATTGTTAGTGGTCAACTTAATTTCTTTTATTTAATTTAGCGAAATGCTAAAGCTAATAATATAAGTGCTAAAATTCCTGCTTCAAGCCAAATTGCAAAAATTACAGAAGCTTTCTTAAAGGCAGCTTTATGGAATAAAGTTAAATGAGAACAGGCTCCACTTACCAAGACCATGATCAAACCAATCCTCCCAGGTCTGGTTGTCATCTACATCTACATCAATCAAACTAGCTATAATTTGAAGTTTGTGGTAAAGTTCCTTGCAAATGTTTAGCCATAAATTAAGAGTTTCAAAATTTCTAATAAATTTAGGATCTGAATATTTTGGATGCATGTCTGACAATGCCTTTCTTGTTGGATACAAAGCAGTGCCGTCTTCTACCTTCTTTAGCAGCATTATAATTATATGCATGGCCTTGCGTTGAATTGACCCTGTGAAGTGATCTTCAGTGGTAGAACAGCCATGGCTGACATCATGTGGTAAGAATGGTAGACTCACTGAGGGGGCTGTTGAAGCACTAGAGGGTTCCAATGGAGATGAATTAGAAGTGCTGGTTGTTGGCTTCTTTATGCTTTCTAAAACCATTGCTTCAAATTTTTCCAAGGCAGTTGGGAAATGAAAATTAATTACTTCATCTAGAATATCATCAAAGTTCTTTCTCTCTTCAAGCAAGTAATTGTCTTGTTCTTCAAGTTTTCTTCCATAGTGCCATGCTTGAAGTTCAAGCCACAACACCTGATCAAACCGAATCTGTAAGTTTTGATTTTGCTCATTTTCATCATTTGGTAAACTAATACTTGATTTTCGTCTTTCCCCTTTTCCATGCTTGTCACCTAACTTCACAAGAAGCTGAAAAGTTTTGAAAAAATGAAGGCGTTGAGGAGGGCAGTCTTGGCCATGAGAAATTTTGCCAAAGTTTCTTGATTGAGAAATAGAGCTTGAAGCTTCTGAAGACAGGGCTACCTCAGCATGTTTGTCAAGCAGGGCTGGAACTGATTTGATACTGCGATACCTATTTGATGATGCAATACTAATACTTTGCACTCTTCTTGGTAAAAAAGGGTTCTGTTCATAATAACCATCCTGATCAGCAAAACCATGCGAGACTACAGCTCTTTTCTGCTCTTTTTTATAATGGTACACTATTTTGTGTCTATCTTTTGGAATGTTTACATGAAAACTGCTTTGTACTTTTGTATCTTTCTTGCATGATTTCGATTTCCCTTTCAAACGTCTGATGTGCCGAGGGGGAGTTGTTCCACAATCAATACCTTCTGCTTGATCCAACAAATCAGATTCTTTTTCTGAGCCGCTGCTCTCGCTCCCACTGCCAACAACAAACTTGTCCTTTGATGGCTGGCGAACATGACTTCCCTTGGTCCATCTTGGCAGGGAGATCTTTCTGCCGCTACCATTGTCGTGATCATATGGTGATCTACCATGCGTTGCATTACCATCTGAATTCGATCTTATAATCTTGCCATCATCGTCCGATCTCGGCATTTTTCTTAAGCTACTGGCATAGAACAATCACCCTGCAGAATCGAAATAAGGACAAAGCAGAGGCGCCAGGTAAATGCCCCCTACATCATGTTTTCAAACCCCGCCGTTCAATCACATGCCTGGTTTTGCGACACTGGGCAGGCGTTTGCTCAAATCTAGCTCTGTGTTGGATGATGTATCTTAACAGAGCAAAAAATACTACTGCTTGTCTTGCATTATTGCTTGTTTTCACGAGCAACCTTTCAAATCACTATGCGATCTTGTACCACCTCCTTGTCCATGTTTTTATTTGCAATGAAGCCTCTTTTCGAAGAACGACTCAATTCACTTCATTTGCAGGAATATGAAACTTCTCACAACTCTGCTCAAGAATGGAAGTTTGTTTTGGAATGAAACATGTAAAAAAAGTAGATGCTTGTGCACATTTAATGGCAAGCAGTTGGAAGTTGTTGTAAGCACTTTAAGAGTGGATCGTGTTGCCTCGTCAGGACTTGGTATAAGCCGCAGGTAAGCTAAATCGCTGTCCCTCTCACAGGACGACAGTCACACCTCCTGTGGCCTGGGAGAAGAGAGTTTGTTTCGAAAAATATTAGAGCTGGTCAGGCGCAGATCTAGACTGGTTGCACAGGTTTAAAAAAACCGGTGAAATTCTAAGAGCTATGTTTCTCTGTGAATCTTGCTTTTCTATCTAAAATGTCAACTGAAACAACTGTTGCTACAACATACTAAGTTGAACCACAGAGTAAGAATAAGGGTCATTCTTTTTATGTAGCAGTTACTTTCCGACTACTACCACTCTTATGGATGCTCAGCCTGTTTTGGGAGTTTCCTTTGACAAATACAAAATTATGATAGAGAAATATTTTCCAATGCACATTAAAGGACAAGTGACACACTTTTCACCCTATCTTTTCTTTTCATTAACTTGTAGATCATCATTTAAAAGTAAGTTTTTCCTGGTTTAGAACAAAAAATTCTAATCAGGGGGCGCAGGGGACGCGATTTTGCTTTTTATCACGTGACCCTATGACGTACATTGTGATAACTCGGAATTTTCCTGTAATTAATAGAGAGTTTACGAAACACGACGCGACAGGTCCAGACGAACTGAATTCGTTTAGAAGCGTGCAGTAAACGTTAATATTGCACTGTATACCAGTAGCAGCAATAACAAATTATCACAATCTACGTCACGGTGTCACGTGATTCATTTCCCGCCATAATTTGAAAAGGGTTTTTAAGTAGGAAAATGAAATCCGAATAGAAAAATATTTCAACAACACTCTCATACAGCATTTTACTTTTAGTTAAAAGAAGAAAAAAATTTGGCGCCAAAAGCGTGTCACTTGTCCTTTAAACTTTCACAAAGCTTGTTTACATGCTGGTTCTCGTTTTCATGCCAAGTATTTGCATGTAAATTAAAACATGCGCTACTAATCTTAGGCTTCACTCAAAAACGCTGAGTGACCCTTCTAGTTATTCTTTTCAGATGTAATCAAACCCCTACACAAGTTCTAAATTTTGTAAGGTGGCTGAAAAGCATCAGCAATGTGCAAATGAGAACCTGAGGTCTAGTATTTAGGGAGTGGCAAGAAGAAGAGGATCAAGGCTTGCATACCAAAGCACAGAAAAATTTCACATCTGTACACATCCGTGTTTCCAATGTCTGAATATTCTTCAAGTGAGGATTAAAATCAAACTAGTTTGGATTAATTTACCTCAACAAAAATTTTGAGACTATAGGCTTATGATGCAAATTGATTATTCTTTCAAAAATTCTCCATTGGAATACAAGGAAAAATATTCAAAGAATAAAATCTTGTGCTTAAAATAGTATCATACTTGTATAATATTCTTTTGTGTAACCAGGCCTTTAGAAGAACTTTGTTGGCTTCTTATTCATGGTATTTGACTTTTTCTAGGCATGCAGATTTGGCTTTCTTAGCAAAGCTTCTGTACCTGAATGGTGATGTAGTTACAAAGAAAAGTACTCAGGTTCCAAAACTATTTCACATCCTGTTTGTAGCAACATATTTCATTGAAGCTTGTCTACTTTGTCTTACTCTTCTTTTAAAGTTTGTAATCATAACCATAGAGCTCTAAATAGCAAACTTCATTCTAAAAACTAAAGCCAAATTGGGAAAGCACGGATAACAATGTTATCTGCTTTAAAGCTGATCAATTTACATTTTATAGATTTTCCACATGTAATTCTTGTATTATAACATGAAGAGAGAGTACCAAATAAAGTGGATCCTTGTACCATTTTAGCAATAGGGGACATTGCCCCCTTCCCCTGGAGAAGATAGATATAAAGATTGAGCTTTTTAAACTGCATAATGTAATTTTCCCAAACATAATGTAATGTCAAGGTTTTTTTTTCAAGGTGACAGCTGGAGATGTGATAGATCTTATCAGAAAGGATGAGTGTACCGATGAACTTGTAAAGTTTGACAGTGTTAAAGTGTTAGAGATGGTTGATAAGACTTTGAAAGGTAAAGAGCGCATACTGCTATCAAGAAAGAGAGGTGTCTGTTTGGAATGGAACCAGTTCAAAGATCGGTTTGACAAAAAATCTTGAAGATTGCTGTATAAATTTATAAAAATACTGTTTTCATATAAATAGTGTGTGAATAGTTATGAAAATACTGTTTTGTGTATTGGCTGTGTCAGGGATGCTACAAAGTTCCCTCTCTTCCTGTACTTCCTTTTTACCAAAGATGTTGAGTTTCCATAACCTGACTTGTATCTGGCTACCTTCTTGGTGTGTGTATGTTATCTGTAACTTTAAGCCTGAAAAACATATTACTGCCAATCCTGGTTTACTCATTTCCAGAAACCTACAACAGGGCTCTGCCAATTATCCAAAATATGAGCCCCGCCATTGTCCCTTCTAGCAAATTGGAAGTTTTGAAGGGTAGACGAAAGAAGTTCTTTTTCAATTTAAAAGTTGATTAAATTTTTAATGCAGTTGAATCCAGGAAAACATTTTTTAAATAAACTGATTTTGTATTCCCATTGGATTTACTAGATTATTAGAGTAAAATGCCTTTCTGACTAATATATTTATTTCGATCCACAGCTGATATATATGTTTGCTAGCGTATAATTTTTTGTCAATGTTCTGGAGTTTTATACTGTTAAAAATGTCAGGCAAAAAGGAAGATTAAATATGTCTTGAAATGTTTGCTTTTTTCTAAGCCATGTTTAAAATTGGTGCTGCCAAAAATTTTTTTAAAATTTAAATTATCTTTATGTAAATAAATTGGCATAAAAAACCTCAATTCACGAAGAACTGGAGTAGTGTGTTATAGAACCAGGCATGAGTAAGCCAAGTTTTGCAGTTTTCCCTCAACAATGTACAATCTAACTGTGTACAAAGGACTTTTGGTGAAACATTTAGATGGCAATCCAGCAGATTGTAAACCATATGCATTCTCCACACTTTGAAAAACTATTCTTCAAAACAATCAAAATGAAGTGCAGTCTGGGTTATGCTGAAAAATAATGTTGTTTTCAACTCTGGCAGTAGGATTCCATTCCATCTTAGTTGGCATAATGCCATGATAAGGAGCAAGCTGAGCAAAAAACAACAATTTCAGCCAATATTAACCAAATTTAATGTCATGCTAAAAGAGAAATATACAGTTGAATGCATTTACTTTAAGTCAAGCAAAGTATTCTTTATCTACTGCAAATTGTTAAAAACTTCTTCGAGGAAGCTCTTAAAGACGGGAGCGACCGCATTATCCGAGCCGTAACCTCGGTCTATGGTATTTTTACATAACAGCAAAAGGTTTAGTTAATAAACCGTGTAGTCAAGTTTATCAAGAAAATTGGAGATGACTTGGATACTTCTAGGCCTTACGTTGGGATAATTCAGGCTTATTGAGAAAGATTTAGTAGGGAAGACTTGGGAAAGCTTTTCTTACGGACAAAAAAACTAAAATATGGTAAAGTGGGGCATTGATGGGGTAGAGTTTAAATTAAAACTTTTGTCAGGCAAAAACTGGAGGCTGAAAGGTCAAACTTCAAAGTGTGGTTCCGACCAGACTAGCTGGTAGGAAACAAACTAGCGAAATTTATCAGCAGTTCAGTTTACAAACTCTTTTCATACCCGAAAAACACTGTTCTTATAAGATTGAGGTTGAGATTAATTTCATGAAAACATCCAGAAGAGCGTAATACAAGAATTCTGTTGAAATCAGCAAACCAACACCATTGACCCCATTATTCTATTTACTGTGATAGCGTGAAAATGCTGCTGGTTTTTATTGGTTCGTTTTGTTGTAGCTTGACCTGAAAGTATAACTGCAAACATTGGAGTGGGTTTAATATTTCTCTATGCAATATTTTGATCTCAATCTTTAGCAATGGGAAGGTTTCCAGAAATGAAAATATCACTTTCTGACTAAAATATGAAGTTTCCAATAACAATGGGTCACAAAAAATATCAACTAAAAGGACAATAAAGGTAAGGTGAGGGAAGTTGAATTTATAAAAAATTCTAAAAGAAAAATTTGAAAATTCCTGGCCTGAAAAGAAAATGCCTTGCGTTACGGCAAAAATCTCAAAGATCCTGTCGATTTTTTACGAAAAGTGACAAAGGAAAGCGAAACAACAAAAAAGCAGCATCTCTAGTTTTAATTACAACAGTTTTTCATGAAACGAGTCACCTTATAGGATACCATTCTTAGTGACTGGTGCGTATGCGGAAGTAGTTGGCAAGTATGAAGAGGTCTTCACCAATCCAGAATCAGTATGATTATGATTATGACTAAGAAACCCTCCTAGTGATGTCTCATTGAAATTCTGTGGCATTACTGCCATTGCCTCCGCGAATTTCCCTTTAAATACTTCCAATTCTTTGTCCTTATTTGCCAGTTGGTTTTGCGCGATTTCAAGTTGTCGTCTTGTGTCTCCCAGGGCTGAAAACAGATCAAGTTTGAGGCGTGTCTCGGAGCTCAGGCTGTGCTCCAAATGGGTGTTTTTCCCTTGCATTGCTGTTAACGCAGAATAAAGAAGCTCTGTCTCCTTTTTCAATTTCATTCCATCATTATCCATCGATTTCTTTTTCAATTTCTCGTTCTCACCATCTAATTCTGAAACCCTATCTTCCAAATCAGAAATTTTTCCCCGCATTGAGACAAGTTCCTGCTCAAGTTCTTGTCGCTTGGTAACGCAAGAGTCATGACTATCGCGCTGGTTCGACATGTCCTGAGACTTTTTCTTAATTTCCTTTAATTGCTGCTCGAGATTCTGTCTGGAATCCCGTTCGCTCTTGTACTTTTTCTCTAGACTTGTGATATTTGACTTGTCCTGCTTGGTGGTATTACTGAGAGATGTGATTCTAGAACGGCAAGAATTGTGGATTTCAAACACTGATACTCTCAGTTAAAACGATGAATTGCTTACAAGAAAATCTTAGATCTTTACAGAAAAATGGGAAACTCTTCATTGAGAGTGCAAGATAAACTAGAATCTAAAAAACTGCCTCCGGTTTTGTAATTCAACATCCTTCAAGGCTTATTTTCGTATACTGTTAAACAAATAATTTCATCCTCAGAAACTATCCTGAAATTCGGAAAATATTCGTATTTTCGTGCGGAGACTTTGGTACGAAAAAATTAGTAACCTTTGCAACGATCTTTTAGCTTAATGATTTCGCCAATAGTTAAAATCCCTTCTATGCGTTTTACATGCGAACTTTTATCGAAAATGAGTCTATTGAAAGAAATAACAATCTCAACCATATTCAATGCAAATCGGCTGGGGAGAGTACCTTAAAATCGACCAGCAGATCACCAGAAATCGCTAATTTGGGGAGTATATCACAAGGGAGAAGAACTGCTACCGAGAAACGCATCGGGTTTATATTAACAAGCATATTATCTAGTTTTATATCAGACGGGACTCGTATTTTACCATCACAAAAAACAGCCTTGCAGATTACTCACTTCTGTGTAAATCCATCGTTCTCCAATCTAAGTCTGGATAATTCAGATTTCAGGAATCGCTCACTGGCATGTATGGAATTCAACTGTCCGCGCAGCTCAGTTTCCTGTTGCCTACTTGAATGTAAGTCGAATCGAACTCGCTTTAAGTCAGATTCCATTTGACCTAACTGAGATTCGATTCTTCGTCTGCAAGGAAACAAAGTAAAATTACGTCATCGAGCTATCAAACTTAATAAGACTAAAAGGTACTTGTATTATTCTGAAAAAAACTGGTTGACGATCACCTTTAAATACCTAACATTATCCCTTTGTTTAATAGATAATTCACAGAATACATGTCTTTGGGTCTATTATAGTGCAGATTCGTGTACTTTCTAGTAGCTTTAAAAGCATCATTGTCTAAAAAAGGGGAAATTTTAACTCTTGAATCAAAATACTTAAACTAGACATCCAGTACAGATAGAATATTAAAAAAGCAGGAAATCGTTAGACCAAGAAAATACTGTAAGTATTTAAATATATTCAAAGATTAAAAAAGAATGTAGCTAGAATTTTGAATCGAAGCAATATGAAAATTATTCCAACCTTATTTGAACTTCATCTTTGATTCTAGCTTGCAATGACGCTTCTAAAGATTTGTCACGTGCCTGCAAGAAAATGGGTGCTTTGCTAAACAAACTTGTGAGTACCTAAAAAACGTTGAAACTGACAGCGACATCAAAAGTCAGCGCACATTCAAATAAAATAACCTTATTTTCAATTAACTTTTGTCTTTAATCAACTTACTTATCTTTTAAACAAAATTTTCAAGACAAAAAAATCCTGAAAAGCTACCGAAATACAGATTCCCTATAAATCGCTGGTCGTAGTTGACCCAAGTGCGAAAGAAACAAATATGGCTCAGGTTCACAGTAAGGGCAACATTTACAAGAGATGACATTTAATTAGAGAATAAATGGACAAAAAACGCTTTTTTGGCAAAGATAAGAAACACTATACCAATAATCTTTTCGCGGTAGAAAATCTAAAAATGGCTTAGGGCAACCTCAACTGTATTTTGCTCATGTTTCTGCTTGGCCTATTTCGATCCACAGCTGGGTATATATATTTATTAGCATTGTGTTTTGTCTATCTTCTGACTTTTTATACTCTGAAAGAGTGTCAGACGAAAAGCTTAAGTATGACTCAAAAATTTTTGCTTTTTTCAAAGCCATCTTTAAACTCTATCATGTAAATCCTGGAATTTTCCCCCTCGTATAAGCTCGCCACGTAGAAAAAGCCCCTTTCCTGGAAGGAAAATTTTCAATAAACCCCCACTGTTGAACAGGCCCCCGCCCATTGAATAAATACCCACGATAACTTGTCTATACTTTGGAAATTGCAATCGTGAAAAGTTCCAAAACGACCAACATGCATGGCAACTTGCAAATGATTTATGAGCCCCTCCCACCGTCGAATTAGCCCCAATCTAAAATCAATAAGCCTACAGGGGACTAATCCAAGAGTCTAGGGTATTGAGCCTTTTTTGATCTGGTGATAAAAAAATAATTTTATTCAAAATTCCAAAACATAGTACCAGTGATTTAAATATTTGAGCAAGCTGTTTGCATAAATGTTGAAAGTTTAAAACTTCCAAACTTACAATTTCAAATTCTGTGCTTCAAAAATAGTTTTGTTAAAACAAAACTCTTGTATGACAAGATAGTTTTAAGCTTTATGGTAAAAATGTACTAAATTTTTACATTGCTAATCCTTGAAAGATACAACAACACTTGCAGGTCAGGACACACAACTTTTTATCCCATGTTTTCATGTCGTTTCTGTCTTAATTTGCTTTGCATTTTGTGCAAAAGCTTTTGTTCGGGGAAAACTGACTAAGAAGATAAATCAAGATTGGTCAAAAACCCGCTGTCTCCAACTCAAAAATCGGTCCTAGCAAGGTAAATATCACAAGTAAGGTAAAACACTGTTATAGCGCTGCTAACAGGGAAAAGCAATATCTGCCATATCTCCCCGGACGGCAAAAAAGCAAAAGAAGTGAGATAAAAAAGAGAGGAGAAGATCAAAGAGAATTTTACTTGAAGAAGTGTTAGGATTTCTTTTAGGAAAGAGATTAAATCTGCTTTCTTTAAAATGGCAAATGCGAAACGAAGCGCTTGAATATTATCAGGAACTATTTTAGAGCGTTATCCATCAATTACAAAAACTGACAAATCGTGATAAAATCTCTATGAACATACCGACTTTGGTGAGCTACTTGTACTGCTGCGCATTACACCGCTACTTGACGTGGAATCCGCGCTGTCCGAGTTCTCCTCATCCTCGATATCGTTCCGCCCTTTAAAGCTAATTTTCTTTGAATCTCCGTAATTTCTAGAATTACCCTGTGCCTTTCCGACAGAAAATTTTACATTGCCGTTCTCTATATCTCCATTGCTTATTCCCTTACGTTGCGAGCCCGCAATAGATATAGTCTTTGCTGGTATACTAGATATAAGTTCGAGGTCATTCAATGATAAGGATTTCTCCTCGATATCTGCTTTCAGATCGGAGAGTTTTAGGCCCCGTCTGTTAGCTTCTCTCGCTAGCAAAGCTTCAACGTCCATTTTGGTATTAATACCATTTGTAAGTACTGGCAAGGGTCCTTTCCGACTCAAAAGCGACAATCCATCATCGGGACTCCGACCAATGAAAGCTAAAACAAACGAAGACACAGTTATGACATTACTGTAAATGGGCTTTTTCAGAGATCGGTTTAGCCAGTATGTTTTACTATTAACAAAACTAAGAAATGATTATAAAGTTTCCATATAATACCAATAAAAAAGGAGAGGTGACATGAACTGAAAAATTGTCGACATACCTTGAAATTACTTGGCACATTTAAAAGCTTGGCACGTAGTTTGCATTTACTCTATCCAATTTCTTTAAACATTATTCTCGCGATGGGAAATTTTATGTATAAAAACAACAATGACAGGAATTCCAGGGGGTGTACATTGGGGTCGGGGGTAGAATATGGTTTAGTTTATCAAGGTTTATTTGTAAAGTCGTTATTACTGGATATCGAAAACGTCCGATCCATTTACTCCCTCCACCTAAACATCAATTGGACGTTTTGCCTGAAAGTAACAATTTGTGTGCGGTCTCTAAAGATTTAGCAGGGAATTCTGTGTTTGCTTTTTATTGGACGCTCCTGGGATGCTGGTGGCATTTTTCGTGAACAAGGGCATATTCTGAGGAACGGAATCGCTGGGTAGCATCAAAATCACTGAAACATTCAAAGAAGTTGATCCAACAAACTTCAAACTGTCCAAAAGGAACTTTCTTGTTTTAAATACGAGTCTTCGTGGTTTGAGGATTTCTACTACCTGTGGGATGTGATATTGGTATAACACAAAAATCTTCCTGTAATATTATAAACAGGATTTAAAGTTTTTAAATCAAACCTTTATCGGATGTTTGTTTTTGCATGAGATCAGACGGTAGTGCATAAGCTATCAGCTGATGATAAAAATCATTTTCTTTAGAAACATCTTCTTGTTTATACTGCAAAAAATAGAAAGAAACTCGTTGTGGTTCATTGGCCAAACTAAACAGGACCATTTCAAATGTATATTAAGTATAATTAAGGTTGATATGTAGAGAGTTACTATAATAATAATAATAATAATAATGATATTTAGTTTGTTTACAGTTGGCGTACTAAATCTAGGTCTAAGTCTAATAGCTATAAAGAAACTAATTTAGGCCAACTATCTATGAAGAATTAGCAAAGTTAATGGCAAGGAATTAATGGAGCACGGATTGTCACAAACAGATACGGAATGTGGGATCATAGCAACTTGTGAATTTATTTAACATTCGTAAGCATTTGAAAACAGTTGAAAGTTTCATGCTAGGGGGAACATTGCTAGCCTGGTAAAAGGGAACTGTTGGACACAAACCCCATCGATTGATTTTAGTAATGTAACAACAAAATTATCTCCTAAAGAGAACAGCCTCCTCAGTCTTGCAGATCAAAAACGAAAACATGGGATTCCGCTTTCGAGCAGCATTTACTGGAAAACCCAGATTGTGCGAAAAATTAAAATGGCGACATGCTTCAGATTATTGGTAAGCCCGATCTTCGTTCCATCTAGCAGTTTTGGAATCTATCTATCAACATAAACACTAAAAAACCGCTTTTGGGTAGACAGAAGGAGTTCGTTTTCACCTTAGGACTCTTTTGGTAACATTTTCAAAAGGCAAGCGGCACTGATTGGGCAACCTCAACAGTCACGTATTCACTTTTCTTACTGGCCTATATAGTTTTAAAACTGGCTTTATATATTTCCAAGCTTAGAGTTCTCGATCTATGTTCAGGCCTTTATAAACACTGAAGAGTATCAGACGAAGAGCTTTAGTATGTATCATAGTCTTTTTCAAAGCCATCTTAATTTTTGTACCACAAAAATATAATTTGATAAATATTCATTTAAATTCAAAACTCAAGATTGACAAGCTTTCCGCGCAGTATTCAGAACTAATATAATGAAATTTTTTAATTTCAAAATATTGCCCAGTAAAAAACGGCAATATCTAATAAGTAAGGCAATCGTTTTGCAAACATGAAAAGACGACCAACAAACAGGCAGCCATTTTTGAGTTTTTCAGCCTCGCTTGGAGTTCAACACCCACCAATCATATCGAACTATTGGTAAATTGAAACGAACTGTACATGTGCTGATTTTTACACTTGTTTAGCAGCACTGAGAAAGGCTTGTATGCCGTGACAAAATATAAGCAAACAAATAACTGTTTTTCAGATTTTTTGCTGCATGTTGTGCTGCAATCAATTTTGTAGAAACAACCTATTATAATATAGCATGCTAATGCTCCAATGACATTTCGTCAAGGGGAGGTGTATTTAAAAGCAATATAAAATAAGAACAGGTGTTTCACAACACCTTGAGCATTTACCATAACAATTGACTGCTATCTTTGTACTGGGATCCTCGTGGAACTATTTAATTAAACAATAAGATAACCTGCCTGTATGCTTTGCGGGAGGGAAAAGGGCAATCGTTATTTTCAGCGTGTTATCAACAAATTTCGCAAGTGCGTGCTGATTTGAATCTTTCGTCTCCCACAATTCCTATCCAACCGAACTGGTGACCTCTCAGGAAAACCAGAAATGTAAATAGTTTTAGCAGAAACAGCTTCACTTAGGAAAAATAGGGTTATCAACTCAAGAGGGAGTAGGCTCGAAAAAGTAGCATGCGTATTTCTACGGGAGATTGAAATCCTCCTCGAGAAATATGACACCCTGATTGCGATTGTAAACATTAAACATTCATGAAAAGAAAAGGCCACGAACATTAGGCTATCAGGGTAAATGTTAGGTTTTTGCTGGTGGTGCCATAGTAAACAGAGACTTAATCAACTATCTTTTTTTACTACAATATAACATTCCGTGCACTACATAGCGTTAAAGTAGACTCATGATAAGAAATAAACAATGGGACAGACAAAGGAAGTAATCTATTTTGCAATGTAAAAGTGTAAGTTGATAAAACCATAATCGAAATGGAGTTAAAATGATAAAACACTGTGAAATTTTCTTACCTGTTTAATTCTACAACCTACATAGCTTTTAAAGCCGTAGCCAAGGCTAACCATTGGGTAGCCAATGCTGAAAATCAATTGGATGAGGTTATTTGCAGCGAAAAACATAACTGCGGTTTATGAAATTATATAGTAATGCAAAAATTCAATATGTATCTTTAGCAAGGCTTCACGAACTTATACATGAATGTCAAGTCTAAAAAATTAATTTTGATATCTCACAGGGTAACATGTGTGTCTTGGACATTTAATCAAGATCCCCTGCAAAAAAGGGGCAAGAGGTGTTGATTATATATTTTGATTTCTGTTATTAAGCTATTGATATTTATTTATTTAAACACTATTACTACTCATTCACAAATAATTAGGATTCTCGGTTTCTTACCCACAAATAATCTCAGTGCAAAAAAATATGAATACTTAATAATTTGAAAGTACAATTGATTTTGCTGTGAAGTTTGAAAAAATTGTATCAAATGAAGGTTTAGTTAAATTTGAACAAATCCATATCTTGTTTCAATTTTTTCACTGCAAACAGCATATTCAATTTTTGTTGTATTTTCGTAAAAAGGTGTCATCCACTGGTCTGAACAGTTTTTGCCAAAGGGAATAGGTTATTTTGGGAGTGATACAAAGCACATGTACACACTATGAAGGAAATTCTGATTCTGAGAGAATTCATGACTAATATCACAGCAATTCACAAAGCATCTTCAGTTGTAGAAACCAAAGTAAATATCAGACAGATTAAAATGCTAATTAAGTAAATTTGTGTTATAGAAAAATAACTGGCTGGCAAACATAAAGATTGGAAAGAGCATTTTGTCACTGTAGCAAAGAATGTCTCTCACCAATGAGCTGCAAACGGTCTACATAAGTCCAAATGAAATGGTATTGTTTTAATTCCTCGTAACCTCACTGAGGCTTCAACATAAACAAATAACAACCAAAGTGAAAGAGTTGGAAGGCATGGACCACGATCTGCAACAAATATAAACAAGGTTGTCAAGAGAAATTAAAAAAACCCACTTTTCTATATATATACCTCTTTGATTTAGATTCCTAAGTTTCTGCTTACTGCTAAATTATACTTGGCATATGTCTGCCTCAAACACTGACATCAGAGGGAAGATTTTCAGGAGGTCAGATGCTTTTTAAACTATGGCCTGCCAAATACTTGTATTTAAGTACAAATCCAATATCACAAATCCAAGCAAAAAGACAATTGTTTATCTGCACAAGCAAAAGTGGCATGACATAGCTAGCTTTGGAAATGGAACTTATACAAACTCTAAGATTATTTACCTTTCATTCAAGGACAAAACTAATAGAAAATATGAGATTAATTAAAATTATAATCAAAAATATATTAAACTTTAGTATAATTATTTCTCATGCTTGATAATGGAAATTGTGTTTTAATTGTGATGGTGAAAAGTTACTTTACATACATGCCCCATATTTAGGTTGTTTTTCTGTTATCAGTTAATACATAACTAAACATAACTTCAACGTAACGTCATATCAACATTCTAACAGATAAAATAGCATAAAGCACCAATATTTACAGATGTACATAACATGACAACCTGCATGGACTAATTTCTCCTTCTTTGTCAATGTTTTTGTCAATATTTTAATAGTCTAAAATCTGATTATATATAAAGCATAGCATAAGTTGTGAAGAAAGAATTGTATCTTTTTCCTGACAAATATTTAATGATGTTTGCACAAAACCAAGCTTTAAGCCAAAATCTGCATGTACAAATACAAACATGTAGTTGTTATCATAGATTAAGTAAATTTTTGTTTATTATTGCTCATTTGGATCAAAACCCCATTACCTAAATTTTAATTATTTGCGTTACATCATTGGTGATAGTATTTTGTAATTCATTACCTGTATTCCACACAAAGTGAACCCATACATATGTACTTGCAGCAAAAAACAACCAATGCACTGGCAAGACAACTAGACACAGTAGATCTGCACACAATGTCACCACCAAAAATAGAATTGTTAAGCCCTAAGGAACAAGAAATGTTATGGTTTACATAAATATAGTGCAAAAATTAATGAAAGCAGAAAATAAATATATTTATACACTCCAAACAACCTACAAATGTTGGCAGTTAATTTGGTGAAATTACAAGATGTCTTTAACAAAAGGTTTCAGAGCAACTTCACAAATCAATTAATATCCCATGGCTTTATGAATAAAAAAGAATGGTGTTTCTAGCACTTGATGCTTTAAATTATACTCAAAATTCTACCAACTCCCAGGTTCGGTGAAAAAATTTTAAACAAATATCAAAAGGCAGTCATACTCTAAAAGATCCTGCAGCTGTTGATACTTTGATAAAAAGAAATCCAGTCAATTTCTAGACTACCTAGCTGATGATCTTGGAGGGTGTTTGTACTTCGCATAAATGTATACACAGCTGTTGCAGAACTTAATAATTCATCACACAGGATGGAGCAAGGAAAATTATGCTTAATTTACTTTAGCAGAACAAGGATAGGTAACCACAAAGGATGAAGTTTTTATGAATTAGGTGTCCAAACCAAATGAAGTTGAAAATCTGTACAATATATAATTAAATAATTTAATATAATTTAATTCAAATAAAGTTACTTGAAAACACTGGATACAAATATAAATTTTCAATACTCAAAATATTAGAACTATGCAATGCATTTAATTGGTATTTACTGGGTCATACTTTCTTTATTGCTTGTCTCCTAAGTTCAATAAACAGAGATGCTATAATGGTTTAACATATTTGACTTGCGATATAGCCCAACTAATATGACACAGTTATTGTCTGTTAAAACTTTTCTTTCATCAAAAGCGTTTTTAATAAGGAGCTTTTTAAGTATTCTTACTTATGTACTATAAACCTTTTGAAAAGTATATACATTTTTTAATTTCAGAAAATCACAACAGGCATATAAAATGGCTACCTAAATAAGGAAACCTACAAAATAGTATAAATGTCTTTGAAAAAAGCAAACATTTAGTAAACTAAAGCTTCTGACACTCTTCAGAGTTTAAAACATCAGAACATAGATCGAAAACTCTATGCTAAGAAATATATATACCCAGTTGTGGATCGAAATAGGCCAATCAGAAACACGAGCATGTGACTGTACAGGTTGATCAATCAGTGCTGCTTGCCTATTAGAATGTTACCAGTGGAGTATAAACGAAGTGTATTTACAAAATAGTATAAACGAAGTGTATTTTTTTGCAAGTATTTGCTTTGAAAGTTTTGGCCTGAATTCAATTTCAAGGACTAGCATCCCATTTTCACCCTTTATTTGGATATAAAACATTTTGCTGAATCCAAAATACCACTGGCAGGAAAGTCTCTGGAATTCCATAGAGAGGAATAAGAAAAAGTGAAGGACTTACCAGCCCTTGGTATCTGAAGGAATCATAAATGCTTCGAATCAGCAACCAAAAAGGCCACAGAAACTCAAATCTGAACTCCAGGAGGAAATCCATTGTGATAACAAGAAGCCAAACAATGAAAAACCTTAGGTACAAAAACCAACTGAAAAAAAGACAAAAAAATAAAATACTAGATAATTTAGAAAAAATTCAAGTTTCAAAAAGGATATAATTTAAATACATATCAAATAATTGGTACTAATATATTGTTTCAGGTTATCTGGGGGATCTTGAATAGCATAATAACATCATAAGCCATGGGTTGTGCCAATACATCATGATCCAACTTCATTATTCACAAAATGCATGCTTTGGGGTGTACAAGAAGGGTAAAAAAGTGAAATTATTTCTTGCAAGTAACTAAAAAATAGAAAATTTCATGTATATACATATATAATCTTTTTTAATTTATAAAAATATTTGGGTGACCCAAACAAAGTGGCAAAAATTGGATTTCAAAAACTCATTGGTTGTCTCTCAAACAAAAATATTTTCTTGGAAACCTATTACAAGAATAAATGATGTGTAATGTCATATCACTCTAAATGACTCAATATCAATAATTTCAGAAGACGAAATAGTTTCACAATAGTTTCGAAATAGTTGCTACTTATTAATGAGGACAGAATCCTCATTAATATGTGTAAAAAAACTCTTGATGTTTTGTGGCAAGTAAGCCATAATCAAAATATTAGATTTAATAAGATTAGCATACTTGAATATTTAATAGGCAAATATTATTGTAATTATAAAGGAAATTTTTTTATAATAAAAAATAGGAAATTTTTAAGATTAATTCCAGAAGCTGAATAATTATGCAAGAAAACTTAAATTCAAGTTAAACTATAATTTGCAAGGAAGGTTCTTCTCGATTCATAAGAACTGTTATACACAAAATAATAAGTGTGATAAGAAAGGCTAGAAAATTGGGCTTTGTCTATAAAATAATGATGTTGTTAGGCTAACATGATTATTACGGAGATCGAAACTGAAAGTTTTCCCAAAGCAGCTTAAGTGCTGGTTTTTATTTTGAGACCTTTTGTTTCGAGGAAACCTGAGTTGTTTTTGAAAAACTTTGGTACGAAGACACATCATTGCATGTCACCTACGACAAAGGAATACCACCGCGGAAACTAAAGCTACCTAAAAATTTGTGTTGATACCAGACAAACTAGCCAAGTCTAAATGTAGCATAAGTTTGGGACAATCTTTAGGGCCTAAATACTTTTAAAAGACTTCGGCGGGCTTGTTAATGAGACAGCCAGACAGAGAAACATGCTAGGGTTTTCAAATTAATGTTGTTTGAGAAAAGGTAATTTAGGACAGCGGACATTATGATGAAATGGTAGACATTCAGGCCTCTTGTTTGAGAAGTACACGCACCTGCCATGGACCGAATCAGTTATCCTTGATCTCCTAATCGGCCTTCGCAGCTTGGAGGCATCGAGAGTTCTCCTTTTCATACTTCACACTTCCTTTAACATACAAAAACATCTATTTCTTTCAATGAACGATATCCACTTGAAAAACTCCTTTCCGTACCGCAAATAATCAGAATTCTCAGTACCAGACAGCTGAATAGTCACTCCCGTCATACGCATGCGCGCAGACGCAGCCTCTTTGTCCGTCGATATCCAAACAGCAACACAGATGATCAGATAGGTAACGAAAGAAGTATGAAAAGCAAATGAACTTTATGTCTTACAATCGCTTAACACCGATAGAAAAAGACGGGCTGGGAAAATTTTATTAATTTTAGCTGAATTAGCCATGTTCCTAGCAAGATTTCAAAGCGCTGCCTGGCTAATGAAGATTCTATTTGTTAAAATGCTTATTAGCTGTTAATTGCTTATTAATTGCTTATAAATTTTAATTTTTATTTTATGTAAAACAGTTAACTTTCAAAATTATGGGTAAAAAACAATTAGAAATTCTCTCACACTATATTTCTTCTATTCACTCAAATAGTCAATAAATCATTATCATCTGGAAAAGATGCGGAGATTGATTGAAAGGATGCGTTTGCAGAATTCATACCCATATTCAAAAAGGTTTTCCATTGAGAGTCTCAAATTATAGATCAATGCCTCTCTTGTCTGTTTTCATATAGATTTCTGAAACGTTAAGGTAAACGCGTTTATAAAAGTTCTTAGAGCCTTGTATAACCTTTACCTTGATGTTCGGACTTTTTATTCAACAATTTACGATCTCAAAATCTTTTAATTCAACAAAATCTATCAAAAACGTTCTGCATAAAAGAAAGTTTGGATGTGCAATTATTCTGGGTCTTCAAAAGGTTTTTCATTCAGTGAATCAGCAGATCTGAGGGCAGCCTGAGCATTATTTCATTTGACGTACTACTCCAGCATGATTAGAGTCTCACCTTAGCAGCAGAAGTCAGTTTGTATCTGTTAAGGAGCACAATTCAAGTTGTTTCAGTTATAATCGTGGTGTACCACAGGGCTCTGTCCTTGGTCCACTTCTTTTTCTTCAATTCATAAATGAACTACCAAACTCTTCAAGGAAGTTGTCTTTCACTTATTCGATGACAAAACTTATATCTTCTTTGAATCTAACAGTTTAAACAAGGATGTTGTTTACATGCATTACACGAAGCATTTCAAAAATAGGCCAAAGGCAAATAAACTTTGACAAACTGATTTGACTACATTTCAACACCTGCAAGATTACAAAGCCAACATAACAAATGGCAAAGAACATTAAAGTAAGCTAAATATGTCAAGTTTCTTGGTCTTTTGTTGGATGAAAACCTCAATTGGATGTATCACTTGGGTGAAAAATCAAAGAAGTTGGCACGAACATGCGGAATAAGGCAGTTATTGCCTACTAGCGTCCTAGTTACTTTATAAAGCTACACATTTTCTTCTTCAATATGAAATTATTTTCTGGGATCTTCATTTTCATATAAAACTATCATATCTAATGGAAAAAATTGGTAACGATTGTTGGAGCTATAGTTTTCAAGTTTTTTATCATCCACACAAATTTTTCTGACTTGAAAACTCTTAAGCTGTAAGATTCACTCAATTTACGCTGCTTACATTTGTTTTATAAGGATATCTCCTTCCTGCTTTTGCAAATTTTTGAAATTTTATGAGATTCTTTTCAATAGGTTTCCAGGCAGGCTCAAGAGGTGATATACTAATAACATGCTGATACATCGCAATACGAAATGAGATATTTTGGAGCGCGGATGCTAAATTCTGGAACAACATTTCCATGAAGAACATCAAGGAAGCTCCTTCAGCCATTACTTTCCATCGTCAATTAAAAGTTCATACCTTCTTTAGTTAATACAAACCCTAGTTCTTTTGATATGACAATTTGTCGCACATTGATCAACTTCCAATTATTTTAAACAATAGATTCACCATAAGATTCTAAAGACTGAACTGAAATAAAATGAACTGAACGAGCATAAATACTTTGAATAGAATAAAGGAAGCCCGAAGTTATGAGGAGGTCTGAGATCAAGGCTTTGCTGAATTAGTAACTTAACCAACGGAATAAAAAGGTCATCGGATTAGACGCCTTATTGAGGTCGAGATCTTTGGACAAGTTTAGATACAGGATATATCAGTATTGACACTTCTCCTCGGTATATGAAACGCGTGGATCCTAGTTATCAGGTTCACTTTAAGCAAACGCGCCAAAAAGGAAACTAAATCATATAATGATGATGATTGCATCATATTTTTATTCAAATACAAGTCTTAAAAAATACTTTTGTAATACAGACTATTTATGTTGACATTGTTCCGCTTATTTACGATAACTAGTGACATCGAGGTACCGCATAAACTTCACTCAATGAAACTCAGAAGACTGGTCATCAGGATAATCGGAAGTCCTCCCAAAGAACAGTGCTGTAGATTCACAACATCTACTCGGGAAGCTCCTCTTGGCAGAATTGCAAAGGACATTTCCATCACTAGCATTTGTGATTTAACTGCCTATAAGTGCCAACGCAGTTCGCGACACAGTTCTACAAATAAGCAACCAAATAGGGACACTTATAACACCTAGAAACAGAAAAAAAAGAGCGAATTAAACAAAATCAATTTAGTCGTAACATATTATAAAATAGTAAAAAATACCCTCGTCCTCGAATAAGCCCCATTTTCGAATAAGCTCCCCCCCCCCATAGAAATAGCCCTCACTTTAAAATAGTTTTCGTGAAATAAGCCCCCACCCTTCAAATTAGCCCCTGGTACTGCCTCGTTATCTTTATTTTTAAGAATACTGACCAGCCTCAAATTGATTAAAAACAAACCCTAGTAAATTTTTAGCTGGAGTGAAATAAGCCCTCGACTTCGAATATGACCTCCCCCCTTCAATAAGCCCCACCTTAAAACATTTTTTAGCCCCACTTCAAACGGCTTATTCGAGGACTTACAGTAAGCTAGGTGTATTTCTGAACACACAAATAATAGTTCCAGTTCGTGTACAGGCAAGGTAACGATTACTATTATATCTTATACCGTTAATATCTAACAATGTCGATTGCATATTTGAAGCTATATCGGGAAACATATCGAAATATTCGAAAGCCCTCGAATATACCTTATGACTAATACTGCTTCTTAGGGCTAAAAAGGGTCCCGGGAAACGAAGGGAACACAAAATAAGGAAAAATGGACTCTTCGTGTCTCTCTTTTTGAGGTCTAGGACAACGCAAGGGTAATACAGTATAACCTCGTTAAGTGGGACACTCAAGGGGCAAAGCAAAAGTGTACTACTTAGCGGGTGCCCTACTTAACCGAATGCTTGAAAAGGGTAAGCAAGTTCAAGGGACCGGGAAAATCTGTACTACATAGCGGGTGTCCTACTCATCCGGAGTCCCACTTAACGAATACTGTAGTTGATATAAGGATACTGCAATACAATAACTAGATCACTACAACTGTCAAGTGTTACAACGAGCAACCCTCCCCTCCCTCTCTCGCACACAAAATAACACAATTTTCGTCTAACAGTTGGTGAAATAATTACTTGGCCAGTGAATGAAAAAGTCAAAGCAATGTATGTTTCCAGTTTTGTATATTAAACACTGCCGCCTCTTTCTCGAGCCATATTCAAGAAAAGCCCTCCTCAAGCATGATTCTGGGGACGTTGACAATTTTCCGGTATTGTGCTTTAGATATCAAATCATGGTGAAAAACATTTTTAAAACAAAGTATTGAATGAATAAAAAATGTCTTTTGCCTCTTCTTATAAACCTCATACAATTCCTACATACATTTGACATTTCACCGACACCTCCCCTTAGCTCATTCAGAGAGATCAAATAGCACACGTGTCACCTTTTTACATTTTTAATGTAGTTGCTAGTATTCACAGCCAGCTTGTCATTATAGCAAAAGAGGAATGGTGATGAGTACCTGGTAACATCAATGGAAAAGATAACAATGAACCAAATGGAAAGACCCATTGATCTGGTATCTGAATACATGGAACTTTTCTGTATAGCCAGAGTGTAATGAGGCTGCACAGTGCCTGCGATTAACAACAATAACAACAATAAATATATGAGAAATCAATAACAGGAATGAATTTATATAAATATTCAGAGAAGCAACTAGACACGGGGAAAGGTTAAAGCATTCTTTGGAGCTCTGGGGAAATTCAACTGCAACATGGAGTGGGGGCATTTGAAATAGCTGCGTAGACAAAATATACAAGCTACACCCGCAAATATTAAGCCTGATATTGATGGAAACTTAAAAAATGTTTTCATCAGAGATCAGGATACGCCTCAACTTTCCTTCAGATAAAGTTTTACCCTAATTGCTTTTCATGAAAATTATCCTTGTATCTTTTAAATAAAGGTTTCTTAAAAATGGAATTTAGGTAAAATCATCTTTGTGTTTAATCATTTGGCTTATTTCGATCCAAAACTGGGTATATACATTTCCTAGCGCAGAGTTTTCGATCTATGTTCTGATGTTTTATACTCGGAAGAGTGTCAGATAAAAAGCTTTAGTATACTCAAATGTTTGCTTTTTTCAAGTCCATTTTCAATTTTTTGCACCACAGATTGTTTGAAAAAAAATGTTCGAGTAGAATGGGAAATATCTCTCACTTTGTATACTCTGGTCAAGGTATGTAGTGGCCTCCCTCAAAATTACTGCACCATTGGACAACCTTCCCCCGGCTCACAGCTGTTGAAACCGTAATGTTTTCTGAACTCTGAATTCTGAACTCGGGTTTGGAGACGGTGTTTGGAGGGGGGTTTGGGGGTTTTGAGGCACGGTATGGAGGGGGAAGGAGTAGTTTTTCACTATCTAGGGATGCCTCCTTGGCAAATTTTCAGACTTGTCAGAAAATAAAGTAAAGTTCGCCAACTTTGTCAGCAAATGGAATCAGAGCACCCCCTTCAGCACAATAGCTAGAGACAGCCCTGACCACAATTTTTGACAAAAGGTTACAGGTTGACAAAATCATTTATGAACCAACGGACAAAGTGCTGTTCCCTCCCCCCTTTCCTGACGCCTCTGCAATAATCTTTTTAAAACAAGGTAGTTGTGACTCTCAGGCTTGTGTTGATGGGGAAATGGGAAATTGTTCTTAACAATGACTGTGTGCTATACAATTTTTTTATCAACAATGTATATGGAGGGCAAGTTTTTACATAAAAGGGTAAAAAAATTATTGAATACCAATGTCAGGGCGCTTATTAAAATTGATACAATGTATAGAGAAACAGAAAAACAGAGATGAAACTTGATCTAAAAGAAAACTAACTATTAGGATTTAAAGGGTAAACTTAATCTAGCAGAATCACAGAATACACTTGACCAAACAAAGACAATCATTTCTTACAGAGTTGCTTAATTCAGTAAACCTATGACTTTAGCTTTTAATTATCTTGCATAAGAACAGTCTTGATAGAAAAACAAAAATATTTGGTTGATATTCTCAAAAAGTAAGAAGATAAGCAAAATGTAAACTTTATCAACATTAAGTGAAAATAAGATGAGCAGATAAAAATTTAAGTGCAGTATATAAAAATATGATAATGATGAAAAAAAATTCACATAAGTAATTTTAAAAGCCATCCTTGATAGAAATTAATGTTGACCTATGGCAAAAATTATTGTTTGCATCGCAGCATCTTTTGAAAGTTAAGAGTAACAAAAAGTGATTTCAGTAAATGATTCAAATCAAAGAAACAGAAAGTGAATCTGAATCTAAAGCAGCATCTGAATGATTTAATAAATGAAAATACTAGAAAATATCATGATAAGATAAAACTTAAATAAAGTTAAAAATGTAAATACTTACATAAGCCAAGTTAACAACAATTTTCACAGGATATATGAATTTAGCATTCTCTATATAAATATCTTTCTCTAAAAGGTGAAAAAGAGTCAGATAGAATCAAAATAATATTTGTCAGACCAGCGAAAAAGGAGAAGGTACTCAACAGAGGCAGACACTTGATCAGGCTAGGTTCTGTTATTTCAGCTTCCCATCTATTTCAGCCCCCCCCCCCTCATTGTCTCTGAAAAAACATTATACAAAATTTTGATTTATAAATATGCTATTATTCAAAATTTCAAGAAATTCAAGATTAAGTAAAAATATGGGGCAGGAAAAAAACCTAAAATTACCTAGACTCAAAATGTCAGTCTTTGACTTTTTCAATTTTCTTTGGACTCTAGCAAACTTGGCAAATTCATTCTGAAAATTGAGAACATACTAAAATAATATAATAATTCAAAAAAAGATATAAGTTATCAAGGATAGTAACAAAGTTGTCCACTTTTGCAGTTTATTTGTTATTGCAGTACCAAAAGAGCTGTGAAAAGGACAGGTGGCTAGAATAAGATCATTTGATAGGTATATACCCAGGCCTGGCCATAAGACTTTTAGCAAGGGTGTAGCAAACAGCTCTTCTAGCGACCTCTGGGTGAGCTGCTTCTAGCTAAATAAGAATAGAAACAAAGGAAAAATTTATTTCAAGGAAAGCAGTGCTTTTTAGAGCAACCTTGGAGAGCAATCTGTAGCTCCCGTCCAGCATTTGCGGAGAGCCTAGAGGGGAGCAAGAGCTATGGCTCTTCTCACATGGCTAGCCTTCAAGTCAAACAATTTACCCATAAGGCAGATCAACATGGCTCTCAAGCATATGAATTTAAAAATAAAATGACTAAAATGAAACATGCAAATTACCATTGGACTTAGAGTTTGAATTTCTTTAAGTAGATTCTTTGATGCTTTTCTGAGTTCCACAAGTCTCAATTTCTTGCCATCTTTATCAGGGACAAACTGGGAAGTAAGTTTTAATCAAATTTCAGCTTAAAGACACATCAAGTATCACATTAGTACAAAATGTTAGACCAACATCTTAGACACAGAAAATTGTAGAAATTCTTGTCGTATTTTTGTTACATATTTTATTTTCATGTTTGCAAAATAAAATTCCTGTTTTAAAGTAGAATGCTTTTCATTTTGCGGAAATTTTAATGGATAAACATTAGCAACCAAAGTACTCTTGTAGGTTTCGTCAGCAAAATCATCATCATCAATTCATATTTTCTGAGTAGCGAGAGCATGCAGATTATACCTTGTCAGTTTTGTAAAATATTTCTCCTTTTTATTCACTCAATTTTAAATCTATAAAACAATATTCTGTGATAAAAAATAGCGAAAGGATTTCATTTCTATGTGGAATGTTACCAAATTTTACAAAACCAATTTGCTAATACAGAAATTTTCACAGAAACTAATTTTAGTCAAACATTGCTATATCTCAGCAAACCAGCTTCCTGCCAAATTGTATCTTTAGAGCAAAAGCAACATTTTGTGCATTTTACAGTATTTTTGGGTATTGCAAATCCAAAAACTCTTAGTTACCCACAGAGCTTGAGGTATGATTGAGTTTTTTCTCAAAATTCAACTAAGAAATCATAATATTTTTTGTTTGAAAAGGGTAATTAGTAGCACTAATAATGTGTAATCTTAATCAGACCCGAAACCAGGGGCGGCTGGGAGTAGAAAAGTATTGGTATTAGCCTCTGAAATTAAGACATAAGAAGGCCCCTACTCAAGGTCCTGAAACTACTTAACAGGGGTGGAGCTTACATGTTGTATTAGTTTTCAGAGGTTAATACCATGGCCAGGGATGCTGATTACGGCATGGATTAAACAATCACACTTTTCAATAATTTCAATGAGGATAAGGAAAGCTTTCATTCAACAAACAGAAAAGCAAACATAGCTTGACAGATATGAATAGAGCTGGTGGCATTGAAATAATTGTTGTGAAAAAGTGGCAGCGTACAAAAAGCAAAATGAATTTCCTGCGATCTCAGAGAACTGAAGTCCCCTTCCTTTGAAAATAGAAAGGTATTAGACTAATACCTTAAATACCACCCCACGCCGCCCCTTGACCTAAACATTCCTTTTCAAAAAGCTGTCTTCAAACTCAAACACAAAAGCTCATAGGCAATATTAGGTTTGTGATCACACGTGCCCGCCTCGACACATGCCTAAAACTTCCTAGGCTAGGCATGCTTTTAATTGAACACACAGCAATACAATTTAATTAACTATTTCTTTCTTTTGTTCCTTTTAATTTCTTGTCAGTTTCTTTTGTGTGAGTTATTTTGATAGCATTTCCAGTTTTCGGATCATTTCATTTCTGCATTGTCTTGAACCAATCTCATTACTTCTAGCCAGTCCATTTTGGTCAAAACGAAAAGTGTTTCCATTACTACAATTTAATTCGTTCTCATAACATTTAGTTGAGCTCTTTTTAAAACTGAGAATGCATGACTCTATTTTCAAATGCCCCGGTTTCGCTGTTTCTAATAAAACAACACATTTTCAGATAACTCTGTTTCGAATGACTCCACTTTGAACAACGTATCCAGTGACTCTGGTTTAAGATCAAATACCTCTGTTTTGATGGTATTAATGGGATTGCAAAATCTAAAAAGGATACATTCGAATCTGTTCTCATTGAAAAATGGAGTAATGTCAACAGGGCCTAAGAATTTGCATGCATTTTGTTTTCAAGAAGTTCACTTCTTCAGAAATTCCATAAAAATTATTTGGTTAATAAAAAACTCAACACCTTTTTCTAAACTTTGATATACATCTTCTAATAGATATACTACATTCCAAAGGCTATCACGATGTCCTCATAAAAATCGTAAGCTCTCATAGATCACATGCCATCGCACGCCTTAACTTTCCAAGATTTTACCCCGATGAAGCCATGTATGCCGGGGCGAAATATTAGCATTCGTTTTATTTTATTTATTTTTAATTACATTGGACTCTTGTCGACGTTTTGCTTTGTTCATGAATTTTACTATGACTTTTAGAGCCGTGCTATTACCAGCACAATTTCATATTACCAAAACTACATAGGCCGGACAGTTGGTACCTGTTTTTGACCCATAAACTGTTCCTCTAGTATAAAGGTCTTCATTGGTGACAAATTGAATTGTCTGTTAATCTCTTATCAGGTGTGCTGCCATCAGGAACATTTTATTTTAGAAAAACAAATTTTGTTGAAAAAATTTACAGATTTTATTGGCACAAAAACATCTATAAAAGCCGATAAAACATTTTTGAACAAAAATACTTACAAGACGTGCTATAGAATCTGAGAATGCAACTATGAGCTCAAAAGAAATCGTAAGGCATGTTATAAATAGAGCCGCCATATTTCCCTTCTTTTCTCAGCTTCTGTAAGAAACCTCGTTCAGGTGGTGGACACGCGATTGACGAAGTGGTTAACTGATGAACTTTTTTTTTCTCATCAATGATTCAACATTTGGCGCTGTTTATATACCGAAAGGCCGCCGGCTCACACATGTTTAGAACAAAACTTGAAAAACTTCCCAACAATTTTAACTAATCAATCCGGGATATTGTTTCTACAATTTCTATGTTGGCTGTGTCCACTTGAACTTTTGTTTGCCTATTTCTGGAACCACGTATGCACAGTATGGGACTTCGAAGTAGTGCAAATGACAGTTTGGTACGAATCCAATTAGTCACCAGTGAAATTGACAGATCACGTTTCTCTGATATCTTGGTAGATAAAACCGATATAAACTTTGCAGTTTCTCTACTTGAACCACCACTGTGAGCGAAAATCAATGGCGTAAAAGAACCATGCTCAACTTGTAAAACCCTTTGACTGTACGCGCGTTTCTTCTCTCTTTCATTCCCTGCAAAACTGTTGTTTAGTTTCTGGTTTCTGTATGACGATGCGAATGGGTTGAATACCCTTACATCAAAAAATGCACTTTGTTCCTTCTGCCAGAAGCCACGTATGCTGATGTCAAGCCTTGCCTCTTCTGATATGTTGGAATTTTTTGGGAGATTTTCACCACTGAGATGTTGTAGAGGTGGCTCAATTCTAACATCGAAATTTCTGTTGCTAACTTGCCGAGTAGATCAAGTACTTCATTATGTCGATGATGAATGTATCAACCTTTTTGACAAGACATCGCATGGTCAACGGAAAAGTGTTTTCCGCATACACAAATAGTTGGCATGAACTTTAGATGCCATCTATATCTTAATCGGATTGCGTCGTGGAATTCACGCTTGTTGAGAACAAAATTTTCAGCCTTCAAAGGAAGAGAAGTGAGCAATGAAGACGCACCTTTCATACAAGACAGCTCGTTTGCTTTGCGTTGATCGAGTGTCATAGATTCTCTTAGCAGTGCAAGTTTCTCCTCATGCGATTTTGTTCTTTCATGGGCAATTTCAATCTTCGTTTTTTTCCTTTCATTGTTGTTAAGCGTTAATTCAGTTGCTTGTTGCTTGATATTCATTGATAACTGACTGGTCACTCTCTTTGAAAAAGCATATTCTTGATGAACTGATTAACTGATTTACTGATTACTGGAAATCTGTCTTGGAAGCATTTCGCAGAAAGCTGATGCAAGCAAGCCTTTTGCAAACAAAAAGAGCTGCAAAATATATTCTTAGAATATGCATCCGAGATAAGGGGAACTGAAAAAATAATATCAGGATTTTTCATGGCTCAGTAGTTATTTGTTTTCAAGAAAGCAATTTGTAGCAAAAAATGGACAACACTTTTAAACAAAGCTGATACTCTTTGGGATACCACAAGGATGTATCATCGGTCCATTACTGTTTTCTTTGCTGGTAGATGACATTGACAAAAAACTATATACCGTATTATTCTCCGCACTGTTGGCATAATTTTATCTCTGCAGAAAAGACGAATACAAAAATGGAGAAAATTTTGAGTAGTAGATAACAACATACATTCTGCCGGCTCAAACCGAATAAATTTGATCAATGCTAGAAACGTATTTAAGGTCAACTAAGTAGACTTGACAGGTCCTTGGTTGATCGCAGCAATGCAAATCTACTGATTAGGTTTACCCTTTATAAATATGTGTTAATATTGTTTCGTTGTCAAAGGCAAGGTTGCAGGATTTAAAGGGTTTTTCTTCAAAACAAGTGCTTAGCACGTAGGCCATCGCGACCGAATTTTGCTAGAAAGGGGTGTTCGGTGACAAAGTGGTGATATCGCAGGCATGACTCGTGTCCTGCATGTGTCGCCTAAGAACGAAAGAGGAGAAGATGTGCTGGACATTTCGACGACCGCCTTCAATTTGCCAACCGATCCTTCTTCCAAGGACCCATTCAATTTCAATGTTCCTGGATCAAATTGTGCCTGTTTTCCAAAAGACGGTATCCATACCTGATTTAACAATAAATATCTTATGCATTATGAAATTAATCCAATTACTCGCATAAAAATGTTTGTAACGTGAAAAACTACTTCAGATTGTTAAGCAGGACCGGTTTCCTTGCATAGATAAAAATCGCATCTGAAGTCATGAGTCACAAACGTTCAAGGTACTTTATGCTTTTAGGATACCTGTTTCTGTGTGTGGCGTGAGCTTTTAGACAAGACCACAGTGATAAATTTTTTATTAATTTGGGAAAGCGTATCAAAATAATAATTAAAAACAAGTGGTGGTTGCATGAAAACTGGTGTTTATGATTATGACAAAGCTACCTATTTGCTGTATTTACAAGACCAGCCATGAAGAACATATGGAGACGGGGGGAAAGTTTCACTGTTTGAAAGTTTTTAAAAGAAGAGAACTCGATCTTTCTAAAGATAAGGTTATAATGATGAGCTTTGTTTGTTCTTCGGACCTTTCAGTAACTTTTCTGTATCCGGATCAGCAATCGAAGTTATTGGTTTTTCCAAGAGGCCAACAGAAATATTTCTGACAGAGAAGGCTTTGCAATAGAAAAGTGAAGGAGAAGGCGTTGATAAACTAAAAAGTTTGATAATATAGTATAGATTGCAAGCCAAAATAGAAAAAAGAAGAATTTTCACTAAATCACCAACTACAATTATTGATTCCAGAGATAGGACAAATGTAAAGGCAAAGAATATGTCCTTTAGGTTGCATAACTTGTTATGTTACCTGTGTCGTGAAACAGCAATTATCAAAATCTGTATTGACACGTCAAAAACTTACAGTTTATGTCGTGGCCTGACAAAAACCTGTTCTATACATTGTCAAATTAACTTTCCTAACCGTGGCAAATTGTCAATGTGATAACCATGACTGTCAAACCTGACGTATATAGTTGCCCACCCCCTGCTGGCTTATAAATAGGACAAATAACAGGGATATCATAGTTAATAAAACATAGTCGAAGCATGACAACACTTGAACTGTTTGTGTTTCCTGGACACAACATGTAAGTGAGACAACGAATTCAGCTGGCTTTCGTTATAAAGGTAACGTTGTTTTAATTAGACTTGTTTCAAAACATAATTTCAGTTTAACATATATTACTTTTTCTATTATGACATCGTAATCTTTCTGATAGCTCAAGAAAATATGACAAACAATTTATTCGCTACTGATGTGATGTCACGGTGTTGTTGCAGGGAATAACAGGCAATCTTGATGAAGCTGGCTAAATTAGGAAAACACTGAGGTGTCACGTGAAACGCACACAACAAACATTTTCACTCATATAGAAAAGTAAGTGATAAAAATACTTCAATAAAAGCTAATTGATCACAAGAAGGTCTCAAATCTGGCATACTATGGCTACAAGCTGCATTAATCAATTTCTAACACAGCAAAAATATCCAATTGTTGCTTTAAAAACAATCAATCAGTAGAGTCAAGGCAACATCTGATTGTGTCTTATTCCAAAAGAAAAGAAAGCGAGGCAACGGAATAGTTTTTCCAGATAATTTCAACATGGGACAGAGATCTTTGCCAAATGTCTTAGTAGACTACTACTCTTTCTTTGCTGAATTTTCAAGGCACCCTTCAAAAAATCTACGATAGTTGAATCTACAACCAACAATGTTTTAGAAAAGATGGTATGCAGGGTGTCAGCTTTTTTTTACAGTAAGTTGATAATCTTTAAAAAATAACGCATAAGCATTAGGGCCCTTTATCGACTCTTTGCAGGGCCCTGGCTCCTTAATACCAAATTGTTGCAAAAATCTTCCAAACTTACAAAATCTCGAGAAGAAACAGAAACATTAATAGCAATACTGTCTCCAAGTTTCTACTACGTATAAGTAGGATCATTGTTAAACAGGCCTCACTCTCCAGTAAAAGTGAGGTATAAAAATAAAAGAAGTGAAGGAAGGAAATACTATACATGAAATATACTATCGCTCGCATCTAGTTACTTTCGATCCACACCTAGATATACATTTTCAGCTTACTTTTGGTCATTATCTAACGCTATACTCTGAAGAGTGTTGGACGGGAATTACTTCAGTATGCTATGTTGTTGCTTTTTCGTGCCATATACATAATATATATAACCAAAGAAAGGAATTGGTTCAGTCATATATATTTCTTCTGTGCCTAGAATCCCTATTCATAGTCTAGAGTTGTATAAACTTTGTTGGAAAGTTTTATTAGCATAGATTTGCGTAATCAACAATACATCGATCGACCAATGCCTCCTTTGTTTCCAAATGCCGTTCGCCATCACTTACTAGGTTATCACGTATTTTGATTATTATCTTTATCAAAATAAGTTTCTTGTGATTTCATGACTGCTATGTATCTTCTTTACAGGTATCGCAAAATTTAAATTGAAATACTGGAAAAAACTGAAGGAAAATAAAAAATGCCTAAAAAATTCCGGGCAATAGCTAAATTGGCTGCGGCTAATGAGCGGTTTAGATCATCAGAAAAGAAAGACAAATTCAAAGCACTTCAAGAAAAAGTCATCGAAAGAAAGAAGTCAGTTTTGTCAGGCCCCGATAAAAAACCCGACTTAAACAGCAAATATGAAGAAGAGGCAAAGATGGAAAAGGATATGCAACTTCTTTACAATGCAAGGTAAATATATATTACAAAGACCAAAGAATTGCGATTCCCGATAATAATAATGTCTGGAACGTCTCAAGCTTTGCAAAATTTTAGATCTTGCCATGAATTACGCCCATGTAAATAATAAATCTGTGAACTGGGAGAATATTACATAGCTTCGAAATTCACATTATTTCAACAGTTTGGCACTGTATGGCCTAAGTTCTCATTAACTGATGAAACTTATTTCGTTTCACCAAAATTTAAGGAAGAAGCAAGGAATAGCTTTCACAAGCTCTTGGGCGTCTGTCAATACATCTTCCATTACGTAATCATCAAGCAATCATAACCCCTGTTTATTCAATGTATATAGGAATATTTTAGTAATATTCAGAAGTGTAGAGCCAAAAAATGTAGACGGGGTGCCATAGCGCTTTCTCTATAATGTATATAAAATGAGTGTTTCAGTTTTTTCTTCATTTCTCCTCAACAGGGCCATGGCTAGGCAGACCTTGTTTAGGGGGGGGGGGGGGGTGGGATGGACTACAAATTTTGCAAGTATAGATATAAAATAGATTGAATAGTTTTTCTAATGATATCAAGAGCAAACGGCCTTGTATCTTTTATTGGTATCTTTTATATCTTCAATTATACCAGTTTCTCAAATTATCAAAACAATACACTAAACACTTGTGATAAACCAGAAAATGTTCGTACGTTGATAAAATTAAAACTTCTAAAAACATATACATCATCGACATTATTAGATACGAAATGAGTGATGAAGACTTGGATGAAGCTAGCAGCGGCTTAGAAGATATCTTGGATCAAAATGGATCTAGTACAGAAGAGCCTGTCTCTGAAAGTGAAGATGAGCAGGTCAAGCCAAAAGAAGAGCCTAAGAACGTCGGAAACGAGTCGGATGAGACTTGTTCGTTGCCTTCTGATGTGGAAGCAATGCTTGCAGAACAACGTCAAAATCAGGGACAAAGTGACAATGAAGAAGACGACGACGATGAAGAAGATGATGGTGACGATGAAGTGTCAGAGAAAAGTGATTTCGAGCTTGATAATATTATCCCGTCGGACGATGGCGGTGACAGTGAAGATTCTGAGGAGAAAGATCAGATTGACAACAAGGAATCTGATGATGGGGTAAATTACTCGGCTTTAGAGGAGGAGGATGACGAAGAAGACAGTGATGCCTTCACTTTCACAGGTAAGTGACGATAGATATACGCCTGCCTAGCGCGGCGCTTCTCTTAAACCTACAATCCTTTCCAAAAGCCCTGAGATACCAACATAAGCTTTCAAGGGAAAATTCAGCCATCTTCCCCTTCCTCTTGGAACAATGTTGGTTTTCTACGAAACGATGAAAAAGATCAGGAAGCAAGTCATTTCATGTGACTGATATAATATTTGCCCGATTATAACGGAAAATATAAAGCCACAACGCAAAATGCTCAAAGTTCCAAGTGATTTTGGCAGGCACTTTGAGCCAAAGCTTTGCAGTAAGAAAAATGAATTAATTGCAATTGCATTTTATTAACACGATAAATTGGTTTTATACTTGATTAAGATTTCTTTGGCAGAACAAGATGAAATGAAAACTAAACAAATTTTCACTGATCTTGGTTTTACGTGGTTAAGTCAATCGTGACTTAGATTGGTTCGTTTCAAATTATATAACCGCTACGTTAGGTATTTGATCAGAAAAACAAGCTACAGACTTTTTCAACTGGATATTCTCTATTAAACAAAAGGGTGGGGCAGGGTGTGGCTCGATGGGGCTTGATGAAAATAGGGGGATAACAAAACATTTTTAGTTATTACAATTATACGTCGTATTAATATTTTTCCTGAGAAATCTCAGGGTATTCACTGAATACCTTGAATACCTAGACACTACGCCACTGGCTGCATTTAGATTTAAGTTTACGCAGGACCTTGAATAGCAACCACATTTCAATTTTGCGAGAGAGGTGATTCAAAGTTCAGCTCAATATCTAGATAGAGCTTATCTATCTAGATTGATTCAGCGAAAACCACCCAACCGGATAGTGACCACTTACTGCTATTTTTGCAACTTAGATGCATTAGTTATTTATAGCGTAATTTCATTTGAAACTGCTGATAATTGAAAACGTCTCAGTTGAAAACAAAAGCTGACGTTACCACTTTCATGAGTACCCGTTTTCTCGAACATTCGCAATCTCCAACGATATCCCTTTCTTCTTAGTGCAGGTTCATGCATGAATTATTTTTCGACGTCCCAGTTATCCACCATCTTTAAAAAACCTCCTTTTTGCGTCATAATACTAGACAGCGGATATCAACTGAATTGTTTTTTAATAGCTATCTAGTGCTGGTTAAAAAAGTCTAACTAACAGACCGACCACCCCCTGCCTAATGCCTTCCTATGTAAGGTTCCTGGAGACAAGTTCCTTCTCTGTGCAAAGAAATGGGAAAAAAGATATTTACAACCACAATGATATCTGGTAAAGAAATTGGGATAGGACCAGGTGAATTCAATGGTGATTTGAACGCATATCAAAAAAAACAAAATCGCAATAAGAATAAAGAATCCGCTTGAAAATTCTTAGATTACGCCGTTTTTTTATGAATGTGAAATACTTTATAAATGTTTAACTTCACGTCTTGTGAGCTAGTTCCTTTATGATCAGTGATGTGTTTTTTAACGTTTCTCTCAGGGCATACAGAAACACCAACGAACGGTCGTGACTCACGATCTTCCTTCAAAAGTACTATTACAAAGATTACTGAGAATGAAGAATCGAAAGAAGAAAAGAAAACGGAGAGCGTAGTGCTTGAAGAGGATGAAACGGGTAAAGATGAAGAAGCAAAGGCCGAAAGTATCACTGTTGCCGAACAGCCAGCTCTTGAGTCGGAAGTTGAAAGTTTTCCAGATATAACCTATTCCAGGTCAGTCTCAGACATCGAGGAGTACGAAAGTGACGTCTTCAACTTGGACAAAGACTTAGATAAGCTAAGAAGATATGCTAACAGCTATGGAGGCAACAGCAATGATTCTGATGGAGATTTCTCTATTCCACGCGCGAAAGAGTCGAGATTCGAAAGTCAGAATGACAATGAAGATGCAACAAATATGTCGGATTCAAAGTCTGTCAAAGAGGAGGCGTTGAACGAAGAGGAAGAAGTCCATAACAATTCAACTGGGGAAGTGAACAATGAAAATGAAGAAAACCTTAGTGAACATTCAGATAAGAAGCAGGAGTGTCATATTTTACATGAGAATAAAAACGATGAAGATAGCAATGAGCCGAACATAGAAAAAGAAGAAGGACAGAAAGATGATGAAAATAAACACATACCCACTAACGATGAAGATGATACAATAATTGAAGATAAGGAGACCATACCTAATGAAGATGACAACAAGAAGTATGAAGGGAGCTCTTTAAGTGATGAAGATACAAATCCAGTCGAACGCATTACTATACATGATGTTACTACTTATCAAAAAGCGCGCAAAAAAGAGAAGAAAATGTTTAAACGAAAAGAGAGAATGGAACTTTTCAAACGGGCTCATAAAAAATCGTTTGGGAAGAAGAAAAGGAACCAACAGACGCTGCCACCAGATTCAAGCATCCCTTCTTACAAAGCAAAATTGGCAGAAATTGAATCACAGAAAAGAGATGACAATGTCTCTTTGTTGATTGGAGAATTGTTAGAAGGTGTTCATAAGGAGGCTGTACGAAGGAATAAAAAACGAAAAGCAATGGCTGCAGCCAAGTCAATTTTGGATGACGTAATGGACATGTGGGAAGGACAGGTGGATACAATTGATATGATTCGTGAAGAAAAAGTGTTGGAGAATCTTTCAACGTGTATGGTGATGGCAACAATGATAGTAGCAGCTCGTGACGTGGCTGGTGAAGAACCATACATCAAAATGTTACATAAAGAACCAAAATTAAAGAAGACCAAACAAGAGGAGAACAGTAGACGAAAGAAAAAGACTAGGCTACTCAGTAAGAAAGAGAGGGAAGAGTTGCGAGAAAAAAGGAGAAAGACAAGTGGGGCAAAGATGGCAGTTACCGAGGAAGATAGTGAAATACCTGATAGCAAAAAAAATAAGCAGAATTCTGTAGACCACGAAGAAAACAAGCAACTGACAGAGACACAAATTGACGAAAGTAGTAGGCTTGAAAAACTGTTTAATGACAATGAGAAAGAAAAGAAGAATGAAGATTTCTGTGATAAGCAAAACTTTTCCAGTGTGTCTAAAGAAGAACATGCGAAGAATTATCATGTAGTAAACGAAGAGGAGCTCGACTACATTCATGGTGATGATAGCATTAGTATAGGAAAAAGTACAGTTGCGACTGTTAAAAGAGGAGAGGGAGAGAGGCAGATAAAGTATGAAGAAGAAGTCGATGAAGAGTTGGCGGATGTGCTTAGTCTTGGGTCCCGATCCATTCCTTGCAAAGATAAAGGTGGCTTGATTACAAAAGAATTTCCAAGAATAAAATTGCAGCAAATGGAGAACAATGAAGCAAACGATTCAGAGTCTATTCTGACAACACTCCCGAAAGCTGACAAAAATGATTTCTGTTTTCAGTGGGTTATGAATAGTACCAAAGTGCCGAGTCCACCACTGCACAGTCAGAAAAATCATAACAGGGTTGACGATGGTAGAAAAAAGAGGTTCTCTAGGCGTTTAAATCGGACGGATGAGAGACCCGTGAGTAGCACAAGCATCGAAGAATACCATAAAACTATTGACATGGATGCTGTATTTAACCGTGCGCTGAAATCGCCTGGAACGGAAAGTGGTGCATCATTTGTACAATCGGGTAGAGACAGCAAGCTTTCTGTGTACAGTGAGCTATCGATAACTACGTTGAAAGAGGAGCCAGTCAAAGTCAAAGAGGAATCATTGGATAAGAGTGTTGAGGACAATATAATCGAATATTTCAATGGGATAACGAGAGAGAAAATTGAAGGCAGAAATGAAGGAATGCAAAAGGAACAGAATAAGGAGAGGACCGAACAGCAAAAAATTGATAACAAACAAGATAATGAGTCGATTGAAACAAAATCTGATGAGTCTGAGAAGGATGTAAACGAAGAGCAAGCGAGTGAGAATGGATCTGTCAAAAGTGAGGAAAGTCTGCTGGCAAGTGACTCGACATTTGTGGAGGAAGATCCGAACGAACGCTTCCCTACGCCTGAAAGTGAGCCAGAACCAGAGCCAGAGCCAGAGCTAGAGCCAGAGCCAGACCCAGTGGAAGAGATAAAGGAAACGCCTAGGAAGAAACCGCCTCCGAGCTGGACATTTTCAACGACAACTTTGATCAGGTGGAGATGTTTCAAACCAGGTAATATTTTGCTGTATCAATATTACTAAATTACTTCGGGACGTATGTTGATATCATCATTATCAGTGGGATATTAATATCATCATTTCCAGTGGTATATTAATATCATAATTACCAGTGGTAAATCGATATCATCATTACCAGTGTTATGTCGATATCAAAATTACCAGTGGTATATCGATATCATCATTACTAGTATTATATTGATATCATCATTACAAGTGCTAAATTGATATCATCATTATAAGTGGTATATCGATATCATCATTACAAGTGTTATATCGATATCATAATTACCAGTGGCATATCCATATCATCATTACTAGTATTATATTGATATCATCATTATAAGTGGTATATCGATATCATCATTACAAGTGCTAAATTGATATCTTCATTATCAGTGGTATATTGACATCATCACTACAAGTGCTAAATTGCTATCATCATTATCAGTGGTATATTAATACCACCATTACAAATGGTAGCACTAAGATCATCTAGAAACATCTCCGTCAAACTCTTGGTACCAACAAAAGCATGTTCTCTGTTTACTCATCCAAAGCATATTTTCTAGAGACGAGAATGGTGAAATATCTGGGTAATTATTCAAGCAAGATACAAACTGTAGAGTATATAAATGAGAGATGTTATGTAATGAGTTAGTATTAATTGGTAGGATATATTTAAAATCTTTTAATTGTCTAAACTATTGAAGAAAAGAATGATAATTTTCTTATTTAAAAATCAGAGTTTAAAATCGACATCTGTTCTATTTAAGTGATTAAAGAAGGAGCTCGACTATCTGATTACAACTCAACTATGATAAAGTTACGGAGGAGCAGATTCAAGGACCTGTCATTGTCAAAACCAAGATCGTTATCAGACCTGCACAAGCCGGTGAAAATCGAGAACATTCAGGTGGCAAGAGAGGAAAAGTCGCCTTCAAGAAGACGGTCAACCACAAAAAGCAATTCACCGAGGCTTGTACTGCCACCAATAAGTCTGCAGAATGCATTGGTAAAATCTTATCAGACCAGAATCAAAGCAAGCAGCTTCTCTAGTGAAGAAAACATCTGCCTTCCTGACATTAAGGCCCACGCTCCGCGGCTACGAATGGCACAAGGCAAAGTAAGGGGAGCATGGTATTAGATGCCATTGATTCTCGAACACGGGAGTTACAGGGTTTCGAGGAAGCTAACTTTCAGGACTGTAAATATCAGGACACAAATTACAAGGAACGGAAAGTTTTGTTTAAAAGCAAAAGGTAATTCGCTGCATCAGAGTACTCTGGATTTTATGGATGGCAATTTCAAGAACATCAAATTTCATTTTTTGTTGTATATAAAGAAAACAGAGTAATTAACTGAAAAAAGAGAACAATTGTATTGTCATAAAATCAAATGTATATAGTTTTGTACAAAGTGTAAATAATATGGGTAGAGAACCAAAGGTTCATTTTGAGCTATCTTAATAAAATACGGTTATTAAGTTTAGATAGAGATTGTAACAAATCGGGAGTTTTAGGAATTGAAATAAAATGATTTCAGAGAATTTGAAAACCTGTAATTTTTGAAAAAACTCTGGATATGGTACCGCGAAAGGCCATTATTTCCATTAGCACGGAAATATCAATCGGCGGCAGTTCAATAACCAACATGTTATTTTGTTGTATTCAAGTTATTCAATATGGAATAGTTTACCAGCTAATATAGTTGAAAAACAAGCTCATACACATTCTTCAGCTTATGCAAAATATTTTTCTCTGCGAATGGATGTTGTTGGAATTTGTATCGATATTTGAGTCCCTAAATAAAGTTCTCCTTGATGATGATGATGATGATGGAGCATTAAAATATAACTTTGCATAAGTTTTTCGCAGTACTATGAACAACCTGTCACACTGGAGGAAATTTATCCATTAAGATAATTTTTTCCGTTAAAAAAGTACCAGCTTCGTTTTCAAAATCAAACTTAATTGATTGGCGATTCCCCTCGTGTTGTTATTTCAACATAGCAGGTAGAAATGCTAGTGTAGTACATAATACTTTAGATACGAGATTCAATGTATCTAGACAGTATTAATAGAGAAAAGCTTTTCATCGCTGTAGTACCTTATTACCGACAGCTTCTTCAAAAAGTTGGTGTTACCATGCCTCACTCTGCACATTCAATACCCCTCGTTCCGCAAGATAATCGGTTTCGCAAGATTATAAAATAAGACAAACTTTAACTCAATTTTCTCGATATCCAGATTAAAACCTTCTCACAACTAGCCTAAAATATAACATGCCATATATAGGCTGAAATCCCACATTTATCATAGATAAAAGGGGGCATAAAATGCTGAATGTTTTGTGAAAATGACAACAAATTTGCCTCTATCATTTCATAAAACCTTTCAAGTTTTTATTTCAGGACAAGCATCACACCACTTTGGCAACTAATTTAACAAACTTTAATTTGAAAACGTTTTGAAAGGATACTAGCACAGCCATCTAAATAATGTGATTCATATGATGAGAAAAGGTGTTTAATTGAACGGAGCATTCTTGTATCTTGCTCATGAATGCCCCCACCTGTCAATCATGTGGGTCCAAGCAAACAGATCTCACAGGCTGTAATAAACTATTCATAACTAATTGAAATCTGTAATACTTCCAGCAAGGCTATGTACGTTGCCTTAGTAATTAGCAAATAAGCTTGTTGCGTTCAATAAGCATGTAAACCCGTAGTCTTGATAAACAAGTGACGAAAAGGCATTTCAGTTGTGTGGGATCAAACAGGAACAGGATCTCAAATTGGAATCTAAGACGTGTTTATGGGTCTCCTCCAAGATCATTCAACGTTTCAACTCCAAGATTTCAACCTAAAGGAAAACATTCAAGAATGAAAGAAAATGATTGTAAGTATCCACTTAGAAAGCTCCTTGCTTCGAATTAGACACTGCTGTTTATTTACAATCATTTAAACAAATATAAAAAGGCTATTGAAAAATTGTAGATATGTTTAAAAAACAAGCTGATTAAATATTGAGCAGTGGTCACGATAATTATACAAAATATTTTCAGATTGTAGCAAATTTAACTGATCAGAAAATTCTCTTACATCTGTAGGCCGAAATGTTTCGCAATAATTTGAGGACATGCAGAAACAAAATTATTTGTTGATTCACTGCAAAGCTTCAAACAGAGACATTGTCACTTACAAAAATATATATACAACCACATCCAAGCAGTGAATGTAAGAAACGCTCAAAATGACTCGAAAGGAAGATAAAATTCACAAATTAGCAACAATATATGGTAGCAAATCACCACATGTCAAAAAAAGGAAGAAAAAGGTCGAAAACAAAACACCAAAGCCATCCCCAATTACTCCACCAATGGTAGAATCAAAGCCATCTCCAATTAATATTCCACCGATAACAGAACTTGAATACAAAGCACCAAAGTCATCCCCGATTAATACTCCGCCAATAATACAAGGTGAAGAATCCGAAAAGCTTGAGCCTGATAGTCACCCTGTTGAGGAGGTAAGCGGGAAAAGAAAATTAACTGGTATGAAAATGATCTCATTACCTCCCATTTCCGAAGACCGGCCGTTAAGCCAGTCTGAGACAAGGGTACCCTTAAAGGAAAATCATCGAAGATTGTCCTTACCGATAATCAACTCAAAAAATTGTGTTGTGTCACAAGTTTTGAAACTTGACGAAGAAGGTAGTGAAGAGAAGATAGATGTCTACCAAAAGCCAGATGAAAATAAGGCATGGGAACCAGTGACGTCACCTGGGAATATAAGCAACAACAATTCACGACTGAGACGAAGAAAAAGCAGTGTATTTCATGCACAAGTATACACACCGGCAAGTAGAGGAGCCAGACGAGGGACAATCCATCCTAAGGATGTAGCAGAACTTATAGAGGCATACGAAAAGAAGGATACAATTGAAGACCTTACTACAGAAGACACCATGAAAGATGGAAACAGATTTCGTCGCGTTGCAAACTTGGTTGGGAAAGCAGCAGTGTTAAGCAAACTTTTAGTGGATGACTTGAATTTGCGGTACATTAAAGCAGAGCTTTTTGAACCTGATTATAACGACAAATACAAAAGATTAGCCACTCCAGACATCGATACTGACGAAGAAAATGAAGAGGCTATTTTGACAGAAATGTATAGTCAGATGAAATATGAATCTGGATCTCAAAGTGAGGCAAAAGCAACAGCTGGGAGTTCTGACGACGAAGAAGAAACAGACAGTGGCAGTGATGATTTGGACAGCGATCGCTCCTCCACACCAAAAAGTGACAGACCAAACAAGACGGAAACTGCGAATCTGGAAAGCAATGAGGAAGAAAAGGAGAGTGATGAAAGTGGCTCTGTGACGTCAGATCTGGTAGGTAGTGAGGTCTTCTGTATTTTCTTTGCTATGCAGCATAGGTTGAAAATATACAGGACTTTCAGAAAAATATTTACACTAAGCTCGGGACCCAAATATTGTTTTGATAAATGAATACGAACTTCATTACGAGTTGCGACTAAAAGCTCCAAAAATTTAAGTTCATAAGTTTTTGTTTTATATTTACAGTTAAATACAATGATAACTTTTTATCACTGAGCTTTCACCGAGCTACTTATCTATACTCTGAAGTATTTTTTAAGATATTAACTTTGAAAATTCGGTTGAAAACTCAGATTTTTTTATTTAAGTGTAAAATAATTGAGAGAAATCGAGAGCGAGTGCACGATCAGAAGTAAAAAACATTAGCTAAGAAATAATTTAACTTCCTCAATTTGATATAAACCGTGACAAAATACAGTATTGAAGTTTAAGACAAAATTTTGGAATGCAGCAACTTTTAAATTCATGTCTTTAATCAGGCTATTTGTATAGTTTATACCGGGATGCAAATACTAAGTAAGATTCCTGTTTATTACCAGGATAGTTTATATCGGGATAGCTTATACCGGGATAGTTTTTACCGGGATGCAAATACAAGTAAGATGCCTGTTTTATACCGGGATTGTTTATACCGGGATAGTTTATACCGAGCTGCCTGTTTAAAGTTACTTGATTAGAATTCTGCAATAGTATTCCCTTTTCCACCTTTAGAAACATTTACTTAGAACAATCGTTGGGGCTCCAATATAAACGTTAAAGCAATCCAAACGACAATGAATAGGTTTAATGGGAGATATATCTCTATTTGCTTTAAGTTTGTGCATAATAGGCTAGTCAGAGTACGCACCAAGTAAATTCTAAGAAAGGTGAATAGCTTATAAGATAGCAAAGATGATATGGTTCCACTTAATCAAATGTGGTTTACTTCTTAGATACATGTTTTTTAAACTCTGTTCTGTCGAATTCCATTTCAGATACCAGATGACGTCAAAGAATTGATAAAGACTGAGGCCATGAGACATGATAACGAGCATCTGTTTGAGTTGGGGATTTGGAAACCTGATGCCTTTGTAGACAATGCCCAGGAGGCGGACGATGAAGAAAGCGAAGATGACTGGAGCTTGAAAAGCGATGCGGAGGAGGACGATGACAAAAGCATTTCAAATGCACCTCAGACACCTGAGCCCGAAGCACCAGAACCAGAGGTAATTGCTAAAGTGACACCCGAGCCAGAGGCATCTACACCAGAAGTAATAGATGAAGAAATGCCTGTGCTGCCAAAAGATGTCGCGTTACCGACTGGAGACACACCAGACATATTATCATTTTCAAGTGAAACCGAATCGAGCTGCGTACCTACAATTTATGCCTCGTACTTTGATGAATATGAAAGTGACGTGTTTTCAAAAAGACTTCTGGAGAATATTTTCTTCTTGCCTTCTTCTGTTCATAGTGATGGAGATTCGGATATGTTTTATTGCGTTCCAGTATCAAACGCTTCTAACACACAAACGCCTGATTATTTTTGCAATCGAAAACAGAAAGTACATAATGATAATCATGGCGTAAGACGGTCGAAGAAAAGAAGGCGAAAGGACCTAGATGATCAGTATGTGAGATCTTCAATTAAAAAATACGCAGTGCACGATGCTACTATCGTCCAGTACGGAGGAGCAACGAAAGCTTTTAGGCTACGAATGGCTAAACTAGGGAAAGATCCGAAGGAGACTGATGATAAGATTAATACTAAGCTGGAAAGAAAAATTCTTAGAAGATTAAAGAGACGTAAGAAAGCAAAAAAACTGACCGCTGAAAATTTGAAAAAGCTGCCTAATATTGGCAAAACAGCAAAGGTATTAAGGTGGGTGACAATTCATAAACGTAACATGAAGATGAATGTGGTATACCAGAATAGCTGGACTGGGAACGAGAATCTAAGCTCGTCGATGCGACTAAGGGGGGCTGGTGGGGGAGCAGCAATCAAGGAAGAAAGGACGGTCAAGCGAAAGGTATCTCTTGGTGTGAGAAGTGTCGGCGAAGGAGAAAATTTTGAAGGGGTAGAACAACGGGAGGGAGAAGAAGCAAACGAACAAGGATCCTCCATTGAAGAAAGGGAACGCGCTTCAGGTGTCAAAGAACAAAATACAACTGTAGGGGTGAAAGAGGGAGAAAGAAGGAAAAAGAAATTTCGGAAAAGGAGAAAGAAGAGAAGATGTGATGATCAGGAAAAAGACGAAGGCATTGCATCTGAAGATTCTTTAGTCATCATCAAGAATTGGCAAGTTCATCAGAAGAGAAAAGGAGAAGTTGACAGCTCGGACGAGCAAGACAAAAACAATGGCAACGAGAGCCCAAGAAGTGAGCATTCAAGTAACCAAAAGTATAAGATACGCAGCAGTGATGCCGAATCTGGCTTGTCGGTTTATCCTCCCGAATCTCCTGGGCTGGAAACAGCTTCAAATAGAGTGCAAACACCGGAAACAGAGCATGAACCAGAAATAGAAGAAGACTGCAAAGACAACAAGGAAAGAAAGAGAAGCACAGCAACTTCGCATTGGAAATTGTTGCAGCCAAGTATGTGTTGCTATTTATTGTGGTCATTCCTTAGATTAGTGGGCTTGATGAGTAGGGTATTCATACTCAAGAAATTTTTGAAACTAGCTCCATAGAAAGGGAATAATTATTTGCGGGGTGGGGGTGGGGGGGGGACCTTTTTTAAAACAAAAGGAACAAAGGAGATTGTTCATTGGAAACAAAGGATTCGTATAGCTTGAAGGTTTTTACAATGTGATCCTTGAATTTATCATTCTTATCTCGACCACTTCGAAGTTGTTGCAGCCAAGTATGTGTTGCTATTTATTGTGGTCATTCCTTAGATTAATGGGCTTGATGAGTAGTAGCTATGGTACTGGGGAACAAAAAGGTAAAAGGAGAAAAACCAAAAACGTTAGAGGAACCAGAATTCTTTATCTAGCCATAAAAACAACTCTGGGTTACTACAAAATGACGTTATCCTTTATGATAAAAAGGGAAAATAGTCGAATTGATTATTTCAAGTTTGGCATTCGATGGACACTGCTTTAACAAAAATAACTTTTTTTAAATTCTGTAAAATGATTGTTCGTAGGAGATTTAATCATAGAAAAATTGGTGTTAAATTTCATCAAATTCAAAAATTAAATTTGGTTGGACGCTGTGGGAGTGGTTGGGAGAGGGGAAAGGACAACGTCCATTTGACGCAAAGCGTAAAATATCGGTTTATGTGTCTTTCCTTACAAAAAGTAATCATCATGTTAGAATGGAAGGGAAGTGGTGTATACAAAAGACAAGTACAAACAAACAGAGCGTAGTTTTAAGGAATTTTTGTCGATATTATCTCACGCTTTCTTGAGAAACTAATCAATTATTCACATACTTCTATGAAAATAGATTGACATACAGGCACCAGTCTGATTTTTGGTCTCTTTATTCAGTAGTATAAAATCCTTTTTTCAATACTGATGATTGGTGTCTGAATCATGGTGAAAATTTTTGTATGGTGAAAGGCGTTTGGTAAAGTAGACCACAAAATTCAGCTGAAAGAGCTCAGCCATAAACGAATGAAACAGAAAGTGCAGAAGAGATTCCGTCTTATTCAAATTACAAACGAGAATGCCACATCCCACAAGGTTCATATATAGGGCCCATTTTTCTTTCTGTCATACTGATAGCCAACAGTCGCTGCAGTGCTCTAAAGCATGCTGACTACTTTGAAATATATTGCTAGAAACATCAGGATATAACTGCGAATATAACTGCGTAAAAGAGTCTTTGAGGTGATTGAATGATAAAGGGACCGAGACTGAGCTTGCAAAAGCTATAGCTATACTGATAGACAAATTGATAAATAACTGCTAGAGTTATAGCAAGAGTGGGAATCGTTTAATTGAACACCCCCAAAGACTGCAGGGCTATATTCTTATGGCTCCGGGCTTTCTGCAACAGATCAATTAACAGTGTTCTTCAATATTAATTTTCTATTCCAATTGCAGAGTTACAAAAGGCCCAACGCAGACGCGCAATCAATACGCAATTTGTGGAGATGACAAGGCAGCTTTTTGCCCAACTGTCACTTCGAACGAAAGAATACACCAAGCTGCCTCCAATCAAACACAGAAACAGAGCTTTTTCAATGGCAACCAGTCGATTCAGCAACTTTTCTCAGAAAAAATCGCCACGATCGACCAGTGAAAGGAGTAAGAACACAAACACCCCCGTATCTAGTAACCAATAAAATCGATGAAAGGTTGCTGCCCAAAGAAGGTCGTTGTGTGTTTGAATAATGAAATTTTAGTGCGTAGCTGGCAGCATCATTCGGGATCATTGAGGCGATATTGAAGCGACGTACAACGTGCCTTGATTCTATTATATTGAAAATATCATTATTGCTGTTCCGTTTTGATAAAACAGCGTTTTCTTCAGTGAAAAGATTTCGTTCCCGCCCTACATCTTTCCGATTGGCGCTGCCATTTAAAACTGGGGATTTTCTGAAGATTACTGTTATTGTAATATATTTTTTTCAGTGACAATTTATGACGAAATGTAAATAATTATATAAACACTGAAGCATTGTTTTTAATGCATACAAAGCATATTGTTCAGCATAGACGCAGGTAGTTATTTCAAAAGTGGGGGGGGGGGGGGGTGAGAGTCAAAAAGGGGAACTCTTGTTAGCTGCAAATAGGTCATTTACATGTTTCTGAAAAAAGTGGGGGGGGGGCACGTGCCCCGTGTACCCCCTTAGTCCCGATGGCTATGTCGACAGGTACCCTGGGTACCAGACTCACTATATATGAAATAAAATAGAGTGTCTGGTATTTTATATAGTGAGTCTGGTACCCAGAGTATGTCGAAAGGTAGGTTTTACTGAGATTGTCAAGTGTAAAGTATCCATGGGAAAGGGAGGTCTTGGTCTAAAGCAGTTCTGTTGGCTAGACTAAAATTGAATCATTGGCTAGATCAAGTTCTCCGAAAATTGTTTCATTTACTAGGTTATTATCAACAGAAATGGGTTGTCAAGATGAACTCCCGACTTTCGACTTTCGTCTTTACCTCGGCCCAACCAAAACTGCAAAAATATATAACAAAAAAATGTAAGACCAGACGTCCAAAAAAAGTATACCCTTGCTTGTGCTATTAGCCATTATTCATCCTAGGGCTTGGTGTGAAATCCCCCCGAAGAAATTTTCTCGGTTTGAAGGAAAGATCGAAATTTATAGAGAGATTGAAATCTATAATTTGATTTGGCCCTCAATCAATTTCTCACTTTGATAGATAGCAAATTCACACTACTATTTCTCGCCGACAGCCTTACTGATTGTGTTCTGTTTTGTTAAAACATAATTGGCATCAAGTCTAACTTAAGGTTTAGATAAAATTGTAAAATTTTTCAGAATCAAGCGAGGATCATCATCACTAAAGATAAACATCAAGGGCTTGCTTCTCTTCTTAGGGCTTTTCCTGACGATAAATATCAAAAGAATTCAAAAACTCTCTATTAAAATATTCTTACATTAAAGCAAAATTCAAGTTTTAGATAATTTGAATTATTTTCTTCTCTAATTATTTCTAACAAACTTTGGCAGTTTTAGATAAAAGTAAATAGCCACTACTTTACACTTCTTTTCTCTTTTCCTAATGCAAAAACCAAATAGCATCAGCTTGAAAACTGACAAAAATAAATACGAAACTTGAAATAAGTAGCCTGCGCTCCAGGCCCCTTACTAGAAACTAGCTGTGGAGAAGCATACCCTCTGACAACGAAACCAACTTGCACATGCTATAATAACCCTTCATATTTACACTGGCTAATTTGTTCGGTAAATAAAATAACTGGTATCAATCAAAGACCTGTACTTTACATCATAAAATTTAAAAATTATAAGAATCAAAGTTAAAAAATAGCAAGAATTAAAGTTAAAAAATCTACCAGAATAGAAGTTAAAAATTTAAAAGAAAAAATATAAAATACACAAGAATTAAATGATATTTGATACATTGTTAAAAATCTAGGTTTACCTAATTTTTTCCTTACTGGATTCTTGAATTTCAAAAGTGACGTTCGAGTCTACTAGTCTTATATATTTCAATATGCACCGGGGTCATATGGTTTATTATGAAAGGGTGAAGTCTCCCTTTTTGAAAATTGAAAACCTCTTTTATGACTGCCTGAAGAAATTTATTGATTAGCCCCTCAACTTATTGTGACGTTATAAGCCTCGTATTTATGTTATGTTGGGCATGCGCCCGGTTTGTTATGTATTGTTATGCGTGAGAATACAAAATGGAGTACTGAAGTTCGAGTTGGGGTGTTCTTTCGTTGTTATATAATCTTACACTTATAGAGACATTTTGCCCTCTCCATCAATTCTTCTGTCCCTTCTGTGCATTGCCGCCTACCTTTGAAAACATCCATCAGAATCCTCTGAGAGACGAGGCCCTCCCCTTTCCTCTTCGCCCGTTCTTCATCCTTTGACTCTCTGAGGCTCTGGCACCCAGGGCACCAAGCCTTTTTCATTCTTTTGGAGTTAAAAATCACATCAATTGTGAGTTATTAGACTAGCTATCGAGTGTTGCATTGCGTAATTTCGAGTGTTTCATTTTCCTTCTTGATTTAATTTCCACTATATCTCAAGTCTTTCTAGTCCTCTTTTTCCCTCTTACCTTGTTTTTAAGCTAAAGTTCAAAATCTAGCGACACAAATACACAATTTTAATGGATTATGTGCAATTTTCATGGCTCCAAATGTGAAATTAAGAACTATTAAGGAATTTTTAGTACTACAATTTGATCAAAAGTGGTAGAAAAATAAGGAACTTCTAGAAATAGGCCTCGAGCTAAGTTCCTAATAAATAAAAAGCATGTACATGGATGAGTATGCTTTAGCCTGGGAAAGCCCCTATTCTCGACCTTAAAACTTAAAATAGCCTTCAAATTAGCGCCCATCGCAGGCAAACTTTCTCAAGTAACGATATAATTAAAATTCGACGAAAGTTTGTACCTGCAAACGAACGTCTTTTTGATAGTAATTGAAAGTTTTTCGTATTTTGGATGATTCTAGACCAAAAGAACCCCAATAAATCCCAGGTTTGAAAATTTGAGTGTTGTCTAAATCTAGGGAAGTTTTTTACCTGAAGGATAGTTGGCATGCTGAGTCGGAAAATTGACATCATTTTGTTCAAATATGATTAAAAATTATAAACACGTTTCTTAGTACAAAACCTGGTAATACATCTACCAATATACTTATTCACTGCTCTGTAGGGCAGTTCTAGTTTTAACCCAAATATTTGGGACATATCAGAGATAATTTGTAGGGCACAAGGCAGCACAAAAAGTCTAGGTAGACCTTACATTGAGTCTAAATTCATCAACCCCAGACTGGACAGTTGTACCAGCAAAAACGTTGATCCAGCAAAAAGAGGTACCTTTTAAGAAATGAGGGGGGCTAAAACTATCGGGCATGGGTCTATACTTCCTAATAATGCCCATTCATCATCGGCACCATTCGTATTGAAAAGTGCTGAAAACTGTGCCCATTTTATTTTTCCTCACAAGCATCGTAGTTTTAACTTGCAAATAACCAAAGGGCAGACAAACACAACATTTTTTGCAATATTGAAAAAAGCTACTTCAGAATAAAGATAAGAGACTACAATTGTTGCCAGGCTACTTTGTCTCGCTCTTATCACACTTTAAGAAGGGTATTGTCAACAAAAACCACAGGAAATAGATCTGGTGTGTGGGCGGCTGAGAAGACGAACTCTGTTCTCGGAAAGACGCATGGACTGAGTAATCACTGAGACTAGATTGAGAGCGACCTGGCAATTCGAACTGCTGTTCTTTCACAAAATGGTAAGTCATACAGAGCGAATTTTGATATAGAATCATAATTACAATACGAGTTTGTCTCATGATAATTTCTGAGATCGATAGAACAAATGCAAGAGGCCGGTTGAATGTAAAGAATTTGCTATCCTTCTTGTGACCAATCAAGCAAAGCCTTCAAAACCTGCGCAATCAAAATCTAAACAGGGCTATGTTTGGGTGCGGTAGCCTGTACCCCTGTCCACAAATGCTGCCACGTCAATGGCAGCATTGTATACTGGAGCGCAGGATAGGATGCGGTAGCTTACATTTTTATCACCATTTCTCGGGTAAGCTCAGCCCCTTACTAAAATTAAAAAAGAGATTTTGGGGACCCCTTCAACAAACCATTTTATGTTTATGGTTGGCAAATTCCTTATTTGGCAATGTGAACCAGGGCCACTGAGAGGTTTCGGAGGCCAGAGGGAAAAACTGAAAGACGAGGCAGCGAGCAGAACATTTTTGTGACCACTTTTTGTGCTTATTTGTTTCTACTCAAGACATTCTGGTGAGAAGGACCTCATATTGTGAATATAGGCCACATAGTTATATTTTTCAACATTTTTAGTTGGTGGTGTTCCTCTTGTTTTTTAAATTTAAAAAAAATGTGCCGTGGATAAAAAAAGATAAACGAACGGTGACATATGAAAACCATATTTTTTGTTTACGTTGCAAATGGTGCTAACTCATTGGTACCAGCCATCATACGCGTAGAGTTAAAGGGGGCCATGAAACGATGACCTGCCCAGGGGTGCCTGCCCAGGGGTGCCTGCCCAGGGGTGCCTGCCCAGGGATGCCTGCCCAGGGGTGCCTGCCCAGGGTAACCTGCCCATTTGAACCGTGTTTCAGCTTCTACAGTTGGTTGTTGATGTTGAACTTTTGATAACCATAACATTAGATAATACTATGGTTTGACAGAATCATATTTTCGCTTTAAATCTTAAATTTATAACGACAATCAAATTTCCTTTCTAAAAGAGGGCGTGGTCAAAATAATTTTCTTTACAGTTGTTAAGTTTTCTTTTCTTCCCCTTGCCAAGACAGTACACCCATGTCAGCATATCCTAAAAGAGTCTTCTCCATTCCACGTTCCATAAAAAGACTTTATTAAAATCTAGGCGTACGAAAGTTTTTAATGCAGAGCAATCGTAATATTGAAAGTGCTGGGTAGAAAAAAATGATTCTTTTCAAAGGACGTTTATTCCGGGCTCGAGAGAATATGGCTGTATGTTGAAACGAAATTTTTTTGTTGGGGTAGGATAATTTTTGCACAAAACAATGAAAAACAATAAAAATTGGAATGCTACAACAACAAAAAAGATTTTGAAATTGTTTAGGCCCTCCTGCTGTACGACCAATAAATCGACATGTCGGAGAGAGAATTCATCTTATCTAGTTGATAAGATCATCAAAGATACAACATCCTGAAACTATCTCTACTTATTCACAATCTTCTCTTTATTCATATCTTTTAATTTTTCCTTCATCCTTTAAACAACCATTTTTTAGTTGCTTTCTTCTCCAGATTGATTTTTGACAATCACTTGTTATGGAGAAGGCTCACTAGATTTATCAAGAGAATGATATGGCCAGTTTTCAAACCAATTTCATCCGTAGATTTTTGAATTTGCATTGGTTTCAATATGTAGCAAGCGTCTGCATCAAGGTGGGCAATAGGGAAACGCCTAGGCGCATGACGTAAAACTTCTAATCAGTGAGAACCCTCAAAACCTAAATAACAAAACCCGAAGACGAAAAACGAAAGGCTTTCCATCCAGTCATCCCATTTGTATTATCCAAATAAGCTATCACGCCCCTCGCCCACCAATTAACAATTATTCCCTTTGAATTATCCAAATTACCCAGTCATCACCCAGCCCGTCGCTAGCTATTGTGCTCAAAGGGGGTTTCCAAGCCATTGAGCCATACTTATTTGCCGACAAGTTTGGAAATATGCAGACTTAGCCCCCCTCGATGGCAAAAAACTCAAAGGAGTTTTCGCAATGAAATTATTTTACAAGGGGGTGTCACGCCCTATGCCCCCTCCCTATAGCGACGGGCCTGCATTTAATGATGAATTTCACAGAGCCTTTGACAGACCATTCAACGAAGTAAGTGCACTAAGAGGTCAGGGAACTAGCCATTGTTTAAAGCCACTGGTAACACTTTGCTTGTAATTGTGGCGGAATTGATCACCTGCCCCGCACTTGCTTTCCCATTCAATTTTCGTGAGTAAATTCGGATGTGTGAAACACAAAGCCTGATCATGTGTACCTACGCGATATAGAATGTCCGGACAAACATTTAAATATGAAACAATGACGACTAGGTTTTAGCGGTTCTAAAATTACAGTGTATTTCCAACCGAAGGTCTGATGTGCAGAGCTTGCTGTGTGGAAAATGGCAAAGTTGTTCATCGACAAAAATGACATCGCTTCAAGGGCTGCATGGTTTTATGTGCTAATGGTGAGTAAAGAATCAGATTAATCCTATTTCGAGGGATTGCTACAACAATAATTGCACTGTCAATCTGCAAAGTTGATCTTTCCTTCTTCTATATATTCCAAACTCAATGTGTTCATTTCAACCTGGAGGATTAATAGGCTTTCTAGCAGGTACAGTAAACCGTTATAATATATGTTGCAAAACTACGTTCTCCTGCCCAAAATCACTGACGACATGCAGCTGACAATTTCAATTATCGAAAAGAAAACACAGCTAATTTAAAGGGAAACAACTTCATTTTGCGGAAAGAAATTGCAAAACGATGGATTAAAAATTAATGATCATAAGCGCTTTATTACATTTTTCTATGGAAGGTGGTACATGCATCAATTTTAGCTTCTCAAGTTCAGCTACAGAAATGCAGCCGTTGGCTCCATTGACAAAACAAACCGTTAAAGGTTTAACTGGGATAGTGCTGCTGTTAGAGGGGTAGTAGTGGAAATCCAGGCTTTCATTTACGGGCTTCAGGGCCGGGAAGTTCCGGCATGAAATCTATGATGGACTTTCAGCGTGTTCAACGTTCATCACATATCCGCCCAAATTACCTGACAAGAACCTGTCTGAAAATGTCCCCAATAACCTCCGTTGGTGGGTTGTGGTGGGGTAGTGTCCTTAAATATGTTGATAGAAGAAACAGCTTGTGATCACAGAGAGAACCACTGAATTTCAAAGCTTTCGTGGAAGTCTGAACTAAAATTGGTTCCGCGAAGTCCGTCTTCCGATTTGGCTGCTCGTCAGAAATTTGACTTCTATTCTCAGCTTTCGGGTATTAATTCTAAGTTTTCATGAACTGTTTTACAGTCATATTTTGTAATCCCTTTTTAAAGCCCTTGTAACACTGCTTTGCAGATAAAGTACTAATTGGGATATACAAGGACAAAGAAAAACAAATTTGTAGAGCTTATTTTAATTCGCCGATCCACTTCGGATTTCTAACATATTTCTGACGTTGATAGGTTAGGACATGCTCAAATGTGCCAGATCTATTCGGCCGACATGTTCTAGAGAAATTCGCGCATAATCTATAAACCAAACTTTGTTTCTTTTCACAAAATTTAAAAAAGAACGAATATTACTAAGATGTCATAAATGAAAGGCAGGAAGACGGCGATGTAAAATGATTTCACAGAAAGTTTCACTTAAGGGAGCATGTTTGGTGCGATTTATGTCACGAAAAAAAGCGAGTTTATGTTTGTCAGCAATACAAAATACACTTTTTCTGATCATGTCGAGATAAATTATGTTGCTTACTCTCTATAGAATAAGAATCTTTATCATGTTTCGACTTTTATTGTCGACGATGATGTAGATAACGCAATTTAAGATCTCGTTGACCTCCTTGATAGTGGGCTTTAGGGTTCAATTTGACCAGTTTGACCTACAGGCAGAGTTTTAACTTCCGGTTTTCAATTGCAGTTACAATACAGTTAGTAATCTCTTCAAATTAGTGCGAAGTGAGTACAATATAAGGGGCATTACAGAGAATATCGAACCAGATTACAGATCCTATGACGATGCAGTTAGAAACAGATGTTATGACAGGAGCAGCTTGTGAAAACGGAGGTTTTAAAGCCTTCTTTTCCCTACAGTTTTGAGTGCGAGGATTGCTCAGTTGTTAGAGGCGTTGACTACAAGGGCTCGTAGTTCAAGTCTCTGACGTTACCAAACTTTCATCCAGAGTGAGGAGAGTCGCCAGCTCTCTCCACTCCTGGCGTAGAAATCACGAGGTGTGGTCACATCGAGAGTTAGGACCAGGACACTGCACGATAAGCATAAGCTTCTCAGTGTCCTAAAAACTACCTTCGGATGGTAGGTAGAAACAAATACAAATACACCTCTACGGACCCTTTCGAATATGCAACAACACGTGATTTTCTTACAACCAAAATTTCTTGCTTCTTGTGATAGACCAAGAAGGTATCGATCTTTGGAACTGAGGGACATCATCACTGGCACTTGCCCAAATTTTAAAGTATAGCCATTTTGGCTTAAATGGTTTGAGCCATTATAACCTCTTCCTTTTGTCCTTCCCCGCCTTTCAACGCTTACAACAGTCCTGATCACATGGACAAAGAAATCTTGCCAATAAGAAACCGTCTGAAGAGGGTATCTGAGGGAGCCACGATCCTCCTCCAATCCACATTGGTTTCCTTTGAAAAATGCAAAAACCGTGAATACTTCTTCTCAATGGCAACTCGTCATAAACTTCTTGGTAAAAGCTGTATGAACTAGAAGTTATCATGGCTTTTGAATGGCAGAAATTTCATGAGATAGCATGAAAGTAGCGAATGAGCAAAACTGAAGAAAGATTTAGATGAATTGTACTTGCATGCGTTAATTTGGTTCAGACTATGACAGGATTCACAAAAAATCAAATATCCTAAATTCAGGTTTATAGCTAATTGGCTCGATAGGTTATCCGCTTTCAAGTTAGAATAAATGTCAAAATATGGCATAAGGATTGCTTCTAAGTCAGTTTAGAAAAAAGAGATTGGCGTTGGTTTACAAGCATTTAGTCGTCCTAATATTCTCTTTCATTATTTTTTATAATAAAAAATCCAGTTTTAGAAGCAGTTTAATTCCTTTGATGAAAAGACTGTTCGGCTGCTACGCTGCAAATTATTGAATGGGCCTTGCTGGGTTTGTGGTTTATAACCTGAGAGTACTAAGTTATGAGATTAAACGACTTTGACGAGGGTTATGATAATGACAATAATCATGATAACGATAGCTATTATAATGATGGCGACAATGAAGATAATGAGGACGATAATGATAATTATGACGATTATCATTACGATTATACTGACGATTATCATGACAATAAAAACGACAACGATGATACGGAGAATTATGATAATTATGATGATTATAATGATGAGTAAATGAAAATGACAACAACCATGATTGTGATAATGATGACAACTAATAATTTATGAGAAAAAATAACAACTCTTTGGAGGGAAATTTATCCACGATTTCCTCTCAAGATATTTTACATTTTTATTGTTGACTTATAAATAAGTCATACCCATTGAATGACAAAAAATTAGACTTATTGTAACTGTGCAGTGTTCATGCTAGTTGGATGAATGCTAATTCAATCATTCCTACAAAAACACAGCAACGACCCCCCATTTAGTCACAGAGGGAATTATAAAGAGTGGATGGTAGGCAATTCTGTTCTTGTCTAGTTTAATGACACATCCATAGTCATAAGAGACTTTGGGGTTGGGAGAGCTGGAGCCCCCTAATCAGGCAAAATTCATCACATTTAAGGCCCCATCTAATCCCTACTAAGCCCTCTAAATTATAGGCATCTGTCACACCAATGGACACATAAACTGAAAGCTGCCAACAAGAAACATTTAAAAGATAACTTAACTTTATGGGAAAGAGTTTGAATGAATGTTGTTTCCCATTTCAGCATGAAGCACCCATTGAAATATATGAATTCAATCCAAACAATGAGGAACTAGAAGAGGAAAACCCCTTGAAAATGGTGCCTTTCTTGATTGATGGTCATGTGAAGGTATGGGGAAGGTATGTATGTAAAGAAGAAATTGAACTAATGCACATTGCTTTCTGTTTGAGGGCTCTTGTTACTCCTACTCAAACTAGTTACATTTTATGTTACATATAGTTACATAATATACCTGATCCATTCTTCTTGCACAGTTGGTGATCAAACGCAATGCCTTCTGCTAGAAGGTTTTTCTTTGAATATTCTATTCTGAACCAATTGACATTTCAACTGAAAGGAAAAACCGTAAACACTTTTGCATTTTATTCCACTGTAATTTGCATGTATAACTGAAAACTACAGCAAAATATGAGTGTCACTGTGCCATGATGTTCCACATTTAGAGGCTGCCTTTAGAAGGTCTTGACCAGATAAAAAATTTGGGGACAGGGATGTTTTGTAATAGAAAATTAAGTAGAAACATAAATTTGATGTGATTTATTACTTATTGCAGAATGTGTTTTCCTTTTTATGACATAATTTGATATTTAAAAACTTGTTTGCTTTTGATTAAAGGACCCTTGTTGATTAAGGGTTGTTAAAATTGGCCCAGTATGATTTCAGAACTCCAATAGAGATAATGTAGAGAATCATGTTCAATAAAAGCTACCAAAGCCACTGATGCTATAAAAAGCAAAGTCAATTCAATACCATGTATCAAACAAGGACCATCTTGAATTGAAGAAATGGCAACAGCTGTTGTTATTTAGAAATATACAACAAATCATTATAAATCTCAAGAAACCTTGCCCAAAGTACAAGGATTAAATTTCAATTGCTGTCATTTTTTTATTACAACACACTAAAGTATTTTTCCAACACTCCTTCAAATGTAAATTCTATATAATGACCAAAAGATAAATGGTTTGCAGAACCAAGGGGATAAAGAAAAAAACAGTCAACTGGCATTTCGCTGCCATTATGCTACCCTCTAGAAGTTGCATATTCTTTGTGTATTCTTCAAAACTGACCATTAGTTAACAATCCTGGTGGTTAAGCAATTCTAATTGCTTGTTGGAGGAAATATAAAAACATCTGAACCTTTTCTTTATTCTAGCCAAGCAACAATCTTTTACATTGCTGAGAAATATAGTGCTTTTGAGGGCCTTGGAAAGACATGTGAAGAAAGAGCTAAGACAGAATCCATTTTAGCATGGGCTAACACAACTCTTTATAGGTAATACATTTTTGTCTGAACCTATTATAATAAAAACTTTTTTTGATGTAATTACAATTCAAATTAAAAACTCACCTTTAATAAAGAAATAAAATCAATTATGCTTTTGAAAGAATAATCTCTTAGATATAATTTTAATAAAATTATGTTTTTTCCATGGCTTTACAAAACTTTCAAAGTTTTTAAAAGCACATAAGATGTTTATTATGCTAAGAAACTAGATAGAAATAACAAAATACAGCTTTAAAATTTTCCCTATTTTGTTCCCCTACTCTCTTGTAGCTATAATTAAATTACACTGCCTTTTTGTGCTATGATCAGCTTAAAAATTATTATTTGCAGGACTGTCATTACAGACTTTGTTGCACCACAAATATATAAAGATGAAGCACTACCAGGTGAAAGCAGCAAAATTCAGGTGGAATTTGCAAGAAAGTCTTTAACTGAGCAGCTGGATGTTCTAGAAGGGTCATATCTAAAGATAAAGAACTACATGATTCAGGATAGTGTCCATTTTGTTGACTATTATGTTGGTATGATTTTGTCACTTTTAGATAAAGTGAACTTTGATCTAGCAAAGTGGCCAAAAACGAAGAAATGGTGCAATGAAATAAAGAAGAAAATGTCTAAAAATATAGAATTGTTTCATGAACAATAATAGATTTGCATTAGCAATAAGAGGAGAAAATTATATTTATTACAAAGGAAAAAATAATACTTTATAGAACCTTTGGTAGTATTATGGTTCATATCAAAAACTATAATATGTCTTTTATTGATAATCAAACTAAAGCCTCTTCATCAGAATCAGCACTCCAAATGCTGAGCAAAATGTGATGAAATCAGCCCTGTCCACAAGAAAAGATTTTATGTCACCTTTGGGATAAACTGAAAATATTCTAACTGGCACTATTGTTCATGAATAAATACATTTTTCATGATTGGTTTATAATTTTGCTAACTAGAGTTTGCAATACACCTATTAAGCAACAAAACAGATCTGTGCAAAAAAAAAAGAAAATGCAAGGAGGAAGACACTTTGGAAGAGCTTTCAAAAAAAATCCTTAGCAAGTTGTTTGAATCTAATAACACAATCTTAAAAGAACTGTTTTACCTATCTTTTACAAAAAGCAGTTTAATTATATCAATTTTCTCTTGTATCAAAACTTTGATTTGGGATTCATTCCTTTAGTTCTTAAAAAGTCACTTCAGCTGCAGACATGAAAATCACTCACATACCAACGTTCTCAAGGCTATGAATATCTACAATTGTTGACCCAGGTGGTGATGTAACTCATCTTTAAGCTAGAAGGTACAGGGTCTGGAAATGTATCATCTTAGCTAAGACACTTGGCTTGAAATGTCAGTTTGTGGAAAATATGATTTATTAAAGCAGCAATAGCTAATTATCTAATTTATAGCAAGCATTTTGTTGCCCTGCTTAAAAATATATGTGGGTGATTTTTAACTTCGTAAAAAATGAAATGAAACCCTAGACCAAGACAAGCTATACCGAGGGTCAAATCACTCCAAGAAAATCTCATACACCTTAGTGAAAATCCTATTGTTTTATCTGAAAATTCCCAGAAATCCTTTTGTTTTAGGTAAAATCTCATACGCTATTTGCAACAGTAAATTGCCCCTCAAGCTATACAATGTCCTATTAAAAACTTCAAAAAGTGAAGAATTTACAAAGTAAAGCATACAATTAGGTTTTTCAACTGTGTTGTAGCAAATGGTATTATCCTCAAAACATTGGCTGAGTGTCATATTTCCTAAAACACCTTAATAACCTTCACCCAGCCCTACAGTTTTATTTTGAAAAGAAATATGGATTCCTTGCCATTTCTTGATGTTTTTTTTAAAGTCTTGCACTTGATTTCTTAACAGTGATTATTGTAAACTTTAAATGTTACACATACACTTGATATAATTATATTTGCTCAAAACAAAAGAAAATCAGCCTTATTAAAACATTGACTCAAAGGTTGCTAGTGATTAAATCCAAGTCAAAACTTGGCTCAAAATTAGACAAACAAAAACAGATAAGGGTTGTCCGCTAGGGCCCCAGTGCAGAGTTTATCTAAAACTACCATGGACGGGTAAAATTTCTTTGTGATTGAAGAGGCAATTTCAAAATGAATATTTGCTGTTAATACTCGAATTGTTTACAGTACAAAAGGGTCCTTCTATCCATTCAAAGAGATTGTGCTCTTACCATCCAAAAAATAATTCATGAGTTTTTATGCCATGTGATTCTTGCTACGTAGGAAGAACAATTCAGAGTTTCAGTTCAGTTTCATTTAATTTCAATGAAGATTGGATGATCAATTAAAACTGCGCTACTTACCTCTTCTATGAATGCTAAAGGCACTCCTGCTGCAACTGACACAAACAGCTGGGTGATTCCATATAAAATTTCATACAAATTGGCATTTGTGCAACCCATGATCTCAGATTTTACTGATTACACTGAAGGATTCATGGCTCACGTTTAGTCAACAGTCAACCAGCAGAAGGTTCAAGACACTGAATGTCCTTAGCAGAATTTGAGCCTGCAATAGACTTTGAGCTTTTTGAGAAACCCTGCTCACTGTTCTGGGGCACGAGGCCTCAATCTTTTCTTTTTAGTAAAAACATCTACGGTATTCATTCCAGCTTGCAAAGTGGAACAGTCAATCTATATGCAGAATAATCTTAAGGCTTTCTGTACCATAGTCTGTAAGATGTCCGCTGTCTCTAGGTTCACTCTAAGTACCTTCAGTACCTGCACTGACTAAAACATTTGTGGCCTTTGCCTTATTATTTTTGAAGATGTGATGCCATTCCTGCAATGCATAAACAACTCTTTGCGCCATCTTTCAACTTTGTGACAAGAACTTGTTACACCTTTACTTTTCAACTGAGCTTCAAATCTGTTTGACCCATGGCCTTTGTCCTTATTTGCATCCTCTTCCAAAGATTGTCCTCTTCGGAACGAAACATTAACGAGGCTTTTATAATTGCAAACGAGGTAAGCCGGTGTCATGCAATCATGTAGAGTAGATAGAAGGTAGAAGTACTCTTCGTGATAAAAGTGTCTGAGGCTGCGCGCAGGCTATGCAATCACTGATCTTTAAAAAATCAGTGCATGCAATGAGGTAAAATACCTTATTGGTGTCATGCGTTTCGGTACACAAACGCATGACAATTTGGTAATGCAAAAACTTACCCAAGCACTTAAACAATACGATACCAAAACGAATGGTGGAATTTAGCATGCAAAACCTGACAGAGAAAAGCATTAGGACATTTAAAAAGCTTTGTTGCCCTTTTTGTATTATGATTATCTTAACAATTATTTTCTGCGGAATCTGCAGGAATGTTGTTACAAACTCTGCTGCACCACAACTACATGAAATTGAAGACCTGGCCATTGGCAGACCTGCTTGATTCTTTGATGAAAATGATGATAATGATGATGATGATGATAATGATGATTGAAAATATGAAAAATTGCTATTGTTAACAAATGACATGCTTCTTCAAGAAAATGGTTTTTAAAATGATATTCAAATCTTTTAAGCAGGCTTAATACATGCTAATTATAGGATGCTAATGCTATTTAATTATGCTTATTTTAAAAAGTCTAGGTGATTAGAATCGAATCATTTTTAACAAATCAAAAAATTTACGAGAACATGAATAATGATTATGTAAACCTTATCCTAATTAAGACTGATTAGCAAAAGAATAATCAGAAAGCTGTTGGTTTATCTGAAGTAATTAACATCACTTATAATCCTTATCCTGCAAAGATAAATGTCTTCTTTCAGCTTTTTGGGATGCAGCCAATAGTTGGAGACCTTGTTTTGTCAAAATATGCAGAAGATGGAAACTTGGGGCATGTTTGTATGAGCCAGTAGATTGGGCTAGCTTGATAAACGTTCTGAATTTACTCTCGTCTTTATATGGAGAAATTCAAGCCTGCTTGCCGAGATGATTTTCATTGTATCCTCAACGGCTCATCACTGCAGAGCTGCAATCCACTTGGCGCACATTTAGAGCATATCTGTGCCTTTTGAAACAACGAGTGCGAAAAAAATTTGGAAGTTAAGATGACACTACAAAAATGACTAAATTGCAAAGATTGCGATAACTTGCAAGGAGCACAACAACTGTGTCGTTAATGACGCTACAGCTTAACGGACTTATACAGACAACTCCAGTGGTAGTAAAAGAGGAGCAGGAGGACCATGTCTCCCGATACCCAAGAGGGTCTCCAAACAAAAACGTTTGCAGAACAAATATTCATAGGGTATAATTTGCAATGTGCAGATGCATTGAGTTTGAGAAGTAGCACATGTTGCTTCTTAACCCTCTCTGCCATGACTGTGTTGGTTTATACATGATTGTAAGTTACCGTTGTACGTTTAACATTTAGATATAGTCATTTTTATGTGTTTATAAAAAAATTGCTTCCTCCCTCCCCCAATGTCAAAATTCTAACCACTCCCATTGATAACCAGAACCTAAAATAAGCGTGGATCTGACTCACTTTGTTGAGTTGTAAATTAAAATTGTGGAACTGTCATTGTAGAAAGCGCGGATTTGTAAACAATGCATGTTTTTAAAAGTGCAGCATAAAATACCAATCATAACGCCTAAGAAAGAAATGGGAACATTTTTTCAATTCGAAGTGAATGCCCAATCCCAGTCTTATGTATTTCACTAATTTTTTATAAGAAAATCGCAAAAAGAAATAAGCAATGGATAATAAAGAAGAATTAAGAAACTTCAGGGCTCGAAGCTTCAGTACATGCGGAGAAAAATCAATTGCGCTTTAGGATATTGTTGTGTGCTATTTTGAAGCAAGATGGACTCTGTATACAGCTTTAACTTCAAGACATCATCTCAATTTAGTTTGCATTTATGACTTGCTTCAAAAAAGACACTGAGCTTAAAGACCAAGACCAAAATTACGATTTTCTGCCCGTAATGTATATTGATGTCAGAAAAAGTTATAAAGCAATTCATCTAAGGTGATTTAAATTGGAAAAGCATTGGAAAGATTCTTCTCAAGGCTACAGCAGCTGAACGATGATAAGCCTCTCGGTGGTAGCTGGGAGGAACATTCAATTGGGAAAGTTGCAAGACAGGGACTATAGTCCTCCCCAACTTTTTGCAATAATAGGTTAGAAAATGTTTTGAAAGTTTACGCTAACGAGCGCATTAGTAGCAGTTCTGCTGGGAACACGTTTTTGTTCTTTTCGATGGTGCTTTATCTTGTGTGGTCTGTTCTTGTGTGATGGTGCTTTATTTGTAATTTATCTAACTCGGTTTTGTATTTTTATGTTAATTGAAATCTTCTCTAAATCATTTTGTTCATGAATAAGGACAGAAAGAAGCAAACATTTTCTGAAAGGAGTGTTTTCCGGTATTTGAAAGGGCGTGGCCGTAAAAAATTTAGGGGCAAGCCTTCTAGTCCCGTTCCAACCACTCCCTTGTGGGCTGGTGCTAGTGTGACGTGATCTAGCGTAATATTAGAATAATATTTGCCAAAAAACGTCATTTAGCATGAAATCTAGCATAATTTGGAATCTAGCATAACTCTGGCATAATTCTGATATTATTTAAAAGAAACATTGTTTCCATTGATCCATTGTCTATCGTTACCAAATGCAAACACTTCACACCAGCATCTGTGGTTTCATTTTGGGAGTAAATTGTGACTTCCCACCTTCAGAATTTTACTAGTTGTTTTGAATGGTTGGCAGCCACATTTTTTGTGGTTGGCAGCCAAATGCAGCCAGCTAAACACAGTCTACAAAAAGCTAAATTTTTGCTTGTTATTGGGAGTGATACCGTTATCAAAATTTGCTTTGTTGGTTACAAAAGTTGTCACTTGCTTTGATCTAAAATTGTCTGTTATCTTTTGCTTTGTTTCATCATTCATCATTTGCAATTTTGAAATTATCTTAAAAAGTTTTGAATATTATCTGTGCAAAAAACCTTCGCATTTGTTTCCTTTGCATTTTCGTTGTTTTTTGCAACATGCTGCCAGAATTCAGCCAAGTTTTGCTTCTTCGGCTCAATCAATTTATGACGACCAAGGGGTTTTGAGTAACTGTCAAAATGGAGAAATTTGCCCACCAAACCATGGATCTAAATTGCCTTTTTGTTTATGAAGAATAAGTACACTAGGTTGTCAAAAATGCCAAATTGCAACTCTGGCCATATCTGATATTCTGAGCATGCATTAGCCTCTTTCTCGAGTAGGGTTGCCTTGCTTTGAAATCTAGCATAATTTTTGCACAATCTAATGACAAATTTGGCGTAATTCCAAAATTGAGATCTGTTGGGTGGTTTCTGCATTACAAATAAGATAGGGGTAAAGATCATGCTTTCAAACTGGGTGAAAAGAGAATAAAAAGAAACAAGCACAATCAGTGAGAGAAGAGTTTATTTGCCATCTGTAACGAGGTTTTCATTTATAGTATCAAAACTTCATGAAGAACAGATTTGATGGCAAAGAATTTGATGGGCTGAATGCAGTCAAGAACTTTCCATATGTAAAAGAGACTTAAGAAAGCTTCACCCAGCTTTTGTCCGGGACAAAATATTTCATTCAATATATCATGCACCAGATTTTGAGAAATAAACGACTAAGATCGCAGAGGTCTGAGACTTGTTCTCAGAGTAATTCTACCAGACAGGACAATGGCTCGGATTCTCGCGAATCCTTAATTCTGTCAATGTAGAGAGGCTGATTTCCACCTACAACAAGATAGAAGCAGGTGGGGAAAGCAGCATAGCTCTAGAAAAACTAAACAAATAGATAAATATTTCAATGAATATGCTTGACCTCGCAAGTTTTGAGTTCCGAGAAAAGCTGCAAAGATATGGCTCCAAAAGACCAAAAAACACCAAAGTCCGAGAAGCAAGGCTAATTTAAGGAAGTTTTTGAAGGTGAAAGGAAATGAAAAACAACTATGATAGAGATCCGAACAAACCATGTAAAAGTGTTTCCTTTCGATAACTTTGTGCTCACAAATTAAGACATTGCTATATGTAGCTAATTTTCTTATTAACCCAATCCATATATTGTGAAGAATCAGCTTTTGCTACTTATACTTTATTCATTAAAGGATTTGCCCAATTAAGACATGCTATTTGCACTTTGATGGCAGTTTCTATATTTGCCACCCCCATGATGCCAATCCCAGGAAAGTGCCACGCCCAATTTTTATAAAAAATATGGATCTGTAAAAATTTCTTATTTTAGGCTCTGTTGATAACTCAAAAACTGACAACTGTTGGGTGTTAAAAAGTGACCGGAAGACAAAACTACTATCCCAGGAAGCGGAAACGTCTGAAACAAAAGTCACTTCGAAAAATAAGCGCGAAAATGGTTTTATTCAGGTCGCCATGACTTGTGGTGGCAAAAAATTAACTTGGAATTTTTTCCTGAGGATGCTAGCAGGAAGAAGTTTCGCAGGTCCCGGAATTATTTCTTTACTCTACTAAATGGGGCAAAGTTATACCAAGTTAAATGGGGCAAAGTCTCCGATCAAACATCACCAAATTACAGGATTTAACCTGCATGTAAAAAGCAGATACATATTAAAAGCAATCTCATTTTTCTTTTGTATAGACACGACGTCTTCACGCATTCTTAAAATTCATCTCTTTGCTAAAGATACTAGCATCTTCTTCACCCATAGCAACCCAATCGAACGTTAAAAAAGCTGTAAATTTATTTTAACAGTTTCAACATGGCTTTCTGCAAAGAGGCTATCCCCAAATGTCGCAAAATCAAACTTCATGATTACATCTTATGGTAAAAATTCAGAATCTAAAATTCGCATCAAAATAAATGATACTCCAGTCACAGAAAAACTATATAAAATATTTAGATGTATTGATTGGCAATAAGGCAGCAACATATTTGGGAAACTAATGTAAAAGTCTCAAAAAGTATTGGCATTCTGACAAAATGAGACATTTTGATTTATTAGATACTCCAAAAAATCTCTACTATGCTTTCATTTCTCAGCATTTTACCTCAGACACTTGGCTTACTCAATGAAAGGAGTGTTAAAACGGTTTTACAAAGAGGCAAAGCCAAGGAGAAACCACGCAAAAGCATTTTAAGATGCCACCAAAGTAAACCCTTGGATGCAGCCCTATAAAATGTTCTTTTTTATACAAAATGTTTCTGCAGTGTACACAGATAGAATATTTGGTTATGCTACTTGATATGCTTAGTAAAGTCAACTTGTTATTGCTGAATGTTTTCCTTAGAAGCTGATTTCATAGACGTCTGTCTGAGAATTTCCATACAAACCCAAACTCGATTGAGCAGCAGATTTTAAAACTGGTTCAGACTATGACAGGATTCAGAAAAAATCAAATATCCTAAAATCATGTTTATAACTAATTGGCTCGATGGGTTATCCGCTTTTAGTTAAAATAAATGTCAAAATATTAAGCTAAGCCTTCAATTACAACCTCAATTAAATTGACTTTGACTTTTTAATATTAACTCGCAAATAACAGCAGTTAAAAAATGGCACAAGGATTGCTTCCAAGTCGGTTTGAAAAAGAAATTAGTGTTGGTAGAAGTAAGTCGTCTTAATATTCTCTTTCAATATTTTTTATAATAAAAAATCCAGTTTTAGAAGCAGTTTAATTCCTTTGATGAAAAGACTGTTCGGCTACTATGCTGCAAATGATTGAATTGGCCTCTCTGGCTCCGTGGTTTTTAACTTCAAAATACCAAGTAAAGAAATTAGATCATGAAGATGATTATGACGCTGATGTTGATGATGACAACGATGATTATAATGTTGATGACGATGTTGATGACAGGACCAGGTCGAAAATGACAACTGTGATGGTAATACTAGCGAATGATAACTGATGACGAATTAGAAGACTTTAGAGAGAGATTTATTGATGATTTCCTTTCAAGATATATTTTTATTCTAATTGTTTACTCATAAATAAGTCGTACCCATTGAATGACAAAAACCTAGATTAATTGAAACTCATACATTCTTTACGCTAGTTTAATGAATGCTGATAAAATCATTCCTACAAAAATACAACAACAATTTCCTGTTAGTCTGGGAAGAAATTCTAAACAGGTAATGGTAAGCAACTCCGTTTTGATCTAGCTTAATAACACATCAACTAAAATCTGACATAAAATAATGTTCAAAACATAACTCAACTATATTCAAACAAGTTTGAATGACTGCTGTTTCCCATTTCAGTTTTAAGTATTCATGAAATATATGAATTCGATTTTTGAAGAGAAAAGCCCTATGAAAACCCTCTGTCTTTCCTGAACGACGGTCAAGTGAAGGTATGAAGAGCATATGTACGCAAACGAAAACCAAAATGAAGCATATTTACCCAAGACAATAAAATATTATGCTGATTTAGAACTGCAGGTGAATGCTTGAGAATAATTCGAGACTTAGTCTCTACTAAATTTCAGTACCTTATCCAAGCTGTTGGCACAGTTAGTGATCAAACGTCATGCTATCTGCTACAAGGCCTTTCTCTGAATATTTTATTTCGCAACCAATTGATATTTTAACTGAAAAGAAAAGGCATAAACAAATTGATGCCTACAACTACATTGGAAGTTGCATATATAAATGAGACCTATGGAATTTTGAGACAAAATAAGTCACTGTACCAAGGTGTAAATTTTGAGACACATGTTTCAAAATGGCACAATAAGTAGAAACATAAAATTAAAATACTATATTTGATACGAAAGTAATCTAGCATAGTGGATTGTGTTGACTATTTTACGAAATTTTAAATGGGTATAGTATTTTGAGTTGTCCATTGTTGCCAGGTGTCACTTATTTAGATTTACTACTGCTTTTGAACAAAGGACGATTGTTGATGGAGGGTAAGTTGTGAAAGTTGGCGAGGAGTCAGATTCAATAAAAGCTACTCAAACCACAGATGCTATAAAAAAGCGAATTTATACCAGGTATCAAATAAGGACCATCTCAAATTGATGTAGTGGTAACAGTTATTGTCATTTAGAAATTGCAAACAAATTATAAATCAATCTCGTGTCAAGTAGAGGCTGAACAAGGATTGAACTAATTTCGTGTCAAGTACAAAACTAAAAATCCTCAACGTGTTTCTAATTCGTTCGTCTTTAGGAATCACCCTGCTCCCCATTGGTGTTCTAACATTATCTACAAATTTACGTGAAGAGGCTGCGCCATTTACAATTGAGAAACATCTGGCAATCTTTTGATTCGCTGTAGAGAGCACTTTGGAATTAAACAACACGGGCAAAATTACCTAGCTCCTCTTCCATTCAAGAACACATTGGTAAAACTAGACATATAGCCACTTCCAAAAATTCCTCTATTCTTTCGAAAACAGACAACTCTTTAGACTTACTCATTCACAAAAGCCTTCGTGTACACAGGGATAGACCTTCGCTAAATTCCCAGCAGTCATTTATTCCCACGAAATTGTTCTGACTCTCTTTCCCTTCTTTCCTTCCTTTGTTCTCCCTTTGCTCCTTGCTTATTTTCTCTACGTTGTTTACTACTACTCTTCTCAGTCTTCTTCAACGTCCTGATTGCTTCTTTCACATGCTGTTACATGACCTACGATTCTTATTGTTGAATTCTTTCCTATTCATAGTTAAATTGTTGCTCTTTTTAAATACTTTACTGAAGATGACTCTAGCTAGAGATGAAACGTTAAAATGATTTTTTACAACTGATTTTATCTAAATGACTTGCGTCCATTGACTATGCCTTACGGATTATGGTCTAACCTGGATTGTAACTGATCATGGGATGTTTCACCAATTTCGCCAGCTTTTAACAATGGATTAGTCGTTAAATTAGATTAAAAGAGTCGAAATAGAAATTCAAAAATATGTCTCGCTGTGCTTGTTATCTACTTTTCTTTAATTTAGCCAAGCAACAATCTTTTACATGGCTAAGAAGCAAGGCTTACTCAACTCTCTATAGGTAAAGAATTTCTTGTTTGACCCTACTATAATGAAAAGCATATTTGATACAAATATTTGCAATTATTATCTAAACGTTTTTTTCGATCCACATCTGGATATAATTTTTCTGCTTATTTTTTGTCACTATTCGATAATTATACTCTGAAGGGTGTTTGATAAAAATGGGCTTGAATATGTCATGTTTTCGCTATTTTGTGCTATCTTAAAATTGTGCTGACTAGAATTTATAATACAAATATCAATTAAACAATGAGACAACTCAACTCTAGTGTCTGACAACCAGTGAAAATGCAACAAGCAAAACATTTTCGAAAAATATGAAACCATAAAGCTGGATTCCTGATGACTATCTACTGATATGTCCATAGCAATAAGAGTGTAAGGCTACCTTTCCAGCCCCCTCAATCAATTCTGATGTGCCACATGGTTCTGTGTTAACTCCTTTTTTATTCATTATTGACCTTCTATCTTCCACCGCTACAAGTATTCATTTTTTGGTGCTTACTCTTATCTGAGCTCTTCTTTCTCCTTCAATTCACAGCATAATTCTGCTATCAACAACCCCAGTCAAATAAACATATAAGCTGAATTTTTTACTGATGACCTGACAATAAATGAGAATCTTGTTTGGTTTAATCACATCAGAAACATACAGGTTGTCTTTCCTTCTGTTTCAAAGAATGGTATTGATTTGGATATTTCTACTTCTTTATCACAACTAGGCCTTTCTGTTTCATTCAACTTTGATTTGAAATCTCACATTTCTTCTCTTGCTAGACATTTATTTCAAAAAAGTCTTACCAATTTATAAGCCCAAATCCATCTTTCCTTAGAATACAGCTCTATATATGAGGTGTTGCAGCTCAATCTTCCCTGTGTCTACTTGACAAACCCAATCCAAAGCCATTTGCTTCGTCATCAAATGCAACCTTACAAAGTCCCTTCAGCCTCTTTACAGATTCTCCAATAGACATTGCTTACATGAGATCAGAAATATGATCCCTGGTCCCCTGAGACATGCACATTAAACCCATTGCAACATCTTAAAATGACTCTAGTACATACCTTCATTAAAAAGAAATGCAGTTTTATCCACATTCTGTTGTACTACTTTGATTTTGGATTCATTTCTTTGTTTCTTAAAAAAGCAGCTTCAACTGCAGACATAAAACTTCCTCTCATGCCATCCCTCTCAAGGCTATGAATACCTACAATTGTTGACCCAGCTGGTGATGTAACTTCATCTTTGAGCTGTTGGCAAATAAAAAGCAAAATAATTACTATGAATAACTTATGAATCAGCTGATATATGACATAAAAGCTGATGGGTTAAGGATAAAGAAAATGGCACTTGGCATTTGATTAAGATGCTTAGGTGTTCGAATCACTACGAATCTCACAAAACTGAAAAAAATTTCTACACCTCTTACAATTATATTAAAAATTTGTTAACTTGTATGCATTTATTTATCACAAGAAAGAGGAATCTAGTACTGTGAAAACTTTCCATTGTTTGGCTATAGAAAGTTTTAGGACATGCTGACTCATAAATGACAATAGAACAGCCCTTTACAGTACTGGATGAATGACATTTAGCACCGTGGTGTACACAGAAGGCTTATTCAATGCCAGTAATTCAAGGAGAATTAAGATGAGGAGGGTCTGCTGCTCTTTTTTCTATTTGTTCACAACATTCTAGTTTTTTTGCATTTTTGAAAAAAGCGAAATCATACCAATGAAAAACATTTCAAACTTTCAAAAATTGAACTAGACTGGTACCACCAGTACTGCTGCCAGTCATCACTGTTTGTAATTATTATTTGATTGAACTTATACTTAACAAACTAAATTTGCCAATGATTTTGAGCCTCACCTCCCCTGGGTGCTTTCCTGTTTTCAAAACCATATTTCCAGCACCAACCATAGCTCTCGCAGCCAACTCAGTAGCAAGTTTTCTTGGTAAACCAACCTTCACAGCCCCATCTGATGCTCCCTCAATCATCATATAGAACCACGCAACACTACTTCCACACAGAGACGAGATTATATCTATCTGCGGCTCCGGCACATTTTCAGCTGAGGCTGGATGAAAAGAAAAGAAATATAAATAATTTTTATTTTAAGAATTATAATTTTATTCTGTATGCAAATATTCAAATAAGTGTATCTGCAAAATTTCAAAAAACATTCTGTCATGGTTTTAAGCTTAAACTTGCAATAACTCAAATTCACTTGCAACTTTCTAGAAAACATGAGAACAACTTGCATATCTGATTAAATATTCAAGAAAGGTAATAGGTAATAAAAAGAAATTAAATTGAATCTGAAAATTGGTCTTATTTGTCTAAATTCATATTTGAAAAAATTTATAAAACTAGCAGTGCTATTGAAGGATTAATGTCTCATGTAAAGATCATTTCCTTACCAACAGAACTGAGAAGGTGATGCACAACTTTAACATCTGTGGAAGTACAACAGCCACCTGGAGTGTAAGCAATCACACCAGACTGGACAAGACATGGTGTGTTAGGAATGGTCCTGACAATTCTTGAACCTTTGGGTAAAGCCTAAAGATAAGATAAGAATTAATAGATGATAAATTTAAATCTTGTTAGCCTCTAAAAATATTTAAAAATCTGTTTGAGAGATATGATGGGCTGGAAATAATCAACCTAGCTGAGACACTTAGCTTGAGAAATCATTTTTATGGAAAATTTTATGAAAATAATTATAATGTAATAATTTTATCACCATCAAATTACAGCAACAAAAAGCTACAGCTTTAGTGTAGCAAGAATTTCATTTGCCTTCTTGAAAGTGGCATGTTGATCATTTTTAACTGCTAAAACCCTGAAAAGACGTCCTTGACTGACAGCTTGTTGCAAATGAATCAATCTGTTTAGTATTGATCAATAATGTCGGTTTCAACTGTAGTCTGTGTTTAAAGGATACATTTCCATAAAAATTGAGGAATCATTAACTTTTTTCTGAGAATATGTTTTGAACAAGTACACATTGTAATTTTCCTTAAATTTGATATTTTTGGCTTTGCTTTTAACCAAATATTCCAAGAAAAACCCTGCTTTGATATCTTCAAATGTTCCAGTGTTCAAATAGGGGGGGGGGGTGGCTCTCTCCTTGATTAGTTAACATATTGAGAGAGCTCCTTCTTTAAGTAATTCCCTGCATACAATTTTTCCCCACTTTTGTCTTCTTATATTGTATCATTGTATTAATCTCCTTTGAACATTGTCTTATTTCCTTGTAGTCTTGTTGGTAATTATTAAATTGTATGTAGTGGAATTATTAATATATGAACTGAACTGAACTGAACTGAACTGAAAGTGTAACAGTTGACACTGCTACATTTGACTACCCATTTTAAGCAGCAATGCCTGATCACTAAGGAAAAGGAAAGCTAGAGGGAGGAATTTTCCAAACAAATGAAAATAAATCAACCAAACAGACAACTCCTGGAACCAAAGTTACTAAGAATTGAAATACAAAAAACTGCCACTTTTCCTCTTCAATTTTACATATTATACTTGCTGCATTTGTAAAATAACATATAACTTGCTGCATTTGAAATTAACCTAAATTACCAGGCAAAATATAACATGGTCATACTGCATTTGGGCAAAATGAAAACAGTTCATATGTTGCAACATGTTTAATCAAATAGCTTTGAACTTGCAATGCTAAGATAGAGCTACTGACCTCTTCCATGAATTCTAAAGGCACCCCTGCTGCAACAGACACAAACAGCTGCTTCTCAGTTACAACATGCTTTATTTCTTCAAGTAATTTCCCCAAAAGATACGGTTTTACACAGAGAAACACTATGTCACATTCTTGTACAACCCTGCAGTTGTCTCTTGTTCCATGAGAACCAATATCCTAGAAGCAAAATTTTGCATATATGGGCCTTGCTCTAAGCAAAATGAGATGCTCTACAAAAAGGGCCCCTTAAAAACTCTAGGGGCTTTATTTCGCACCTCTAAATAAAATGTCCTTGATAACCTCTATCGAGAGCTTAGGAAAATCAAGAGCTTTTTTAACTAGAACTTCAGAAGAGTGTTAAATAAGAAATTCAATGATGATGCAAAAAAGCACCATGATATGAAATAACAAAACATGCAACAAACACTATGTTAATATAAATATAGAAGCTGCCTAGTTCAAGGGTTTAATTCAGCCCTGTGCAGGCTCCATCCCCTAAATTAATAATGGCCACACTGCATCCCATAACTTGCAGTTTAATGTTTAATGCCACAGTTTAATGTTTATACCAAATACCAAAAAACTAAAATGAATTTAAATGTGCTTTTAATGCACACAACTTTCATTCCTTTCTGTAAATGTTAGTTTTTGACGAGATCTCAGGAGTGCACAAAATATTTGCCTAGAGTGCAAGAGTGCATTTTCGATAAATGTGCACACTCAAATGTTCACCAAATTTCCCAGTGATTCTTGAGTGTGTGCATATTTTCCCTGCACTTATCCTGTTTACATCAATTTCACATCTCAGAGAAACTCAATGATTAAAAGTTGTGAACTTATGATTACCTACCACTACCATTAGTGGCTGTTATTCAAATTCCTAAAGGTTCCACAAATAAAGGAATGATTTTAGAGATAATGTTTATCCTAAAAGATTATCTCAAGCAGTGAGGCCAAGAAGGGTCCAAGGGCCTCGCGGTCTAGGGCCACTTATGACTAAAATTCTATCATTAATGGAATTAATCAAACGTTACATAAGTATGCCTAAAAATATTAAAACATTTTAAACAAGTTGCAAGAAAATGGCTGCAAAAAAATTTCTGAAGTGTATTTAAGCTAATGTTAAGAACCTGATGAAAAAAATTTTCTGCTCGCTTCACTTGCAGGGAACAGTGTTCTTTGCCAGTCTGCAGAGTATGGCATGTGCACATCGGAGATATTTTTGTGCAAAACCTCTTGCACACCAGGTATTTTTGGGTGTGGCAACTAAGATGGGTGTGGCTTGGTGTGGTCCCATAGAAAATTTCAGCTGATATAAACAAGCACAGTTGTGTATGAACAATTTGAGATATCATGAATCTTACTTGACAAATATACAAATAAAAACTTGCGCTGTCTTCAACAGTATACTTCACACACATTTTTACGGTGAAATGCAAATTCACAAATTTTAACCACAACAGGGGAAAATAGTCGGTGCACACCAGCACACCAGACATTTTTTGTGGTGCACACCGGCACACCAGGCTTTTTGCTCGTGCACACCGGAGATCTCGTCGAAAAGTGCCATACTCTGCAGACCGGGTTCTTTGCAGTTTTCCAGGGCCACTAAAACTTATCGACAGCCCTGATTTAAAGATCATTTAAATTAGAATTACACAATCACTTTTTTTCCAATCTCAGTAACGAAAAAATTTAAAAAGTCATTTGTCATATTTAAAAAAAATTTTAGATTTGAACCACACCCAAGGCCACACCAATATTTCGGATGTACAAGATAAGAGTGCATTGATAATTTTATAAGAACTTATGAGGAGTGCAGCTGCCATATGGAATCCATATATACTGCACTGGTTCCTTGACTTATATTTTTTGCTACTTCCCAGCTTATCAAACATTTGGTCAGAACTAAATAGTTGCTACCAGCTGGAGACAGAAAATACTAATTACCGTCCATTTAGACAAGGTTTCTTCAGTTCTTGCACTGGCTAAAACATTCGAGGCCTTTAATATCTTTGAAGATATGAAGCCTTTCGCCATGGCTTGGGCCATTTTACCGCCACCTATGAATCCAACTTTGCATTCCAGCAATGCGTCCGCAACTTCTTGAGCCATTTTTCAGGTCTGTGGAAGAAACTGTTCACCTTCGCTCACAAACTTGTTAGGCCCTTAGAAAAAAACGTGAACGAGGCTTCAATTATTGCCCACGAGGTACGCCGGTTTCAAAATGGACGACGATGTCACGAATCAGCCTGTCTGCAAAAGAGCTAAAATTGACAGTAATGACGAGTCTCTGGAAGAAAAGAATAGTAGTAAAGATGCAAATATAAACCTTGAAAAAGAATCAACAATAAAAAGCGAATTTGTAAAGGACATAGGTCCGCGTCTTTCCGAGAGCGATGTAGGAATTGACCAATATGTATGTGACTCTCCTGGTATAGGAGGCATTATCAAGCAAAGATATGCAGATTTCATTGTTAGGGAGATAGATAAAAGCGGGAAAATTGTGCGTTTGTCGAGTATTGAATTCCTGGAAGCTGAGAGAAAATGCCAAGAGGATGCAGAAAGCTGCCATGTAGATACTGTTGACGACAAAGATGAAACGAACGCTGAAGGTCCACTTACTCTCGAGGATCTTGGTAGATTAAATGATTTTCTCGCGGGTTCGAAGCAAACTGATATAAAAGATCGTTTCTTAGTTCTAAGTGCAGACAATGACAAAGAACACAGAAAGCTGGTGCATATGTTTATAAAGAAAAACTATCAAGACCTTGGTTTGTTTACTCAGATTTTGTGCCCATCGTTTATATAATTAGATTATGAAATTTTCAAGAGGATAAAAGGGATTCTTCTAAAAATTGGATTAGAAAAATAAGTTTCATTTAGTCTATATTGCAGTCACATGCCACACTGATCCTAGACTATGTGTGACAGTTGTACCATTTTGAATGCCATTTAAAGTTAGAGTCCAAAGTAGTTCCAAAAAACGTAGCATACCTTTTTTCTAACAGTTGCATTAAAGACATTTTTACTTCAAAATTGGAAAGAAGCTAGATTCACATCATAAAATAATCATTAATTGATTATGCAGGGCTTTCATACCATCTGTTAGTCTGGTTAAGTTTGAGATGATCAACTCTAAAAAAGACAACAGATCAATTTCTTTAACCAATCTAGATTTTTTTAAGTTATAGAATATGTTATTGACTTATTTATTTAATTTATTGCTTATTTCAGATACAGAAACATTTGAGAATGAAAGTGGAGAGAAGATGGTCAAAGTTTTCTTAAAGGAGAAAAATCAAAATAGACAAAGGCAGAGGAAACAGAGAGATAACAAGCAAACACAATATTGTCATTTTGTTTTATATAAAGAAAATAGAGACACAATGAGTGCTGTAAACTTAATTGCAGATTTACTTCGTGTAAAGCCATCTGTGTTTTCATATTCAGGAACAAAAGACAAAAGAGCAATAACAACCCAGCAACTTTGTGCTTGTAGAGTTGATGTCAAAAGATTGGCATCAATAAACAAGCTAGTTAGAAATATTGCAGTTGGTTCATTTGAATATAAAAGCTTTCCTTTGAAATTAGGAGATCTTAGTGGAAATCAGTTTTCAATAGTGTTAAGAAATATATCCCTAACTGCAAGTGAAGAATTGTTGTCTAAGATTATAGAAAGCTTGAGAGGCAGTGGTTTCATTAACTATTTTGGGATGCAAAGATTTGGCAGTGGATCTGTTGCAACGTTTGAAGTTGGTAAGGATCTTAAATCTAATTTAACAGATTTATTGAAAGGGGCTACTAAACCAGAATTCAGCTGATCTTCTGTTACTAAAAAGATATCAAATTATGATTGACATCACTGAGAATGTTTATGTTATGTTTGGGTCATTCCATGTCAATTAAGCAGGTAAAATATTGGAATGACACCATACCTCTTAGATTTTGCTCAAAATCTAACAAAACACTATTCCGTATAAAGAACAAATGCCTCAATTTCAAACTTGCAGTCTGAGTTCTAGTTAAAACTTTAAAGCATTAGGTTTAACAAAGAAACTAGATTTATGTACTTTGTCTCTTAACCTTTTTTGATTATTTACCACAAGTAGATTTTATGTTTTGCTATCTATTTTATGGTAATTCAGCATTGGTAATTATCACACAACATCAAACAACAATATAGCCTTGTTTTTAACCAAAAGTTAATTTATTATTTGAATGTTAAATTGAGTATGATTTCTTATTCAGGAAAAGCAGTTCTGAGATCTGACTGGGAATCAGTGATCAAGCTCATATTGAGCCCTAGGCCTGAAGAGGACAAGCTGGTGTTCAATGCTAAAATGCATTGGCTAGAAACAGGTGACAGCAAAAGTGCTTTAGAAATGATGAAGAAAAGGAGATGCATTGAAGGGAAAGTTCTTGACATCCTGGCCAAGCAAGGAGAAAAATCGTTTTATAATTCATTTCAAGGAATTCCAAGGAATACACGATTGATGTACATACACAGCTATCAAAGTTATATTTGGAATAAAATTGTGTCAAAAAGGATTAAGGTATTTGGCAGGTTTATAAGTTTGAGCAAAACTTAATGCCAAGTCCACAAGAAGGGGATAGGGGGAACTTGCTTTGGGGCCTGATGGATGCATCAAAATGCCTGTATAATTGTTTAATCAATTGCCTTTTTTTGTTTTGAGTTGGAGGGAAATTTTGATATACATTAAGATATGAAGATACTTATCTCAGCCTAACAAATTCCAGTAAATGAGTTGGTTACTCTTTGTGGGCCTGCTTGATGCTTTGATGATGATGATTATAATCTTATTGGTCCTTCCAAAGCAAACAGACCTGTTGCAATTATAGAAAAACATTGCTAATGGCTAGTTATGTTTTTTGAAAAAATTCGATTGGTTGCGCTCTCAGAAAATGGTATCACAGATGATGGTCAATTATATTATGCAAATATTATTAGTAATTATGTACACCTTATTCTAATTAAAACTGGTTAGATTAGAATGACACTGCTATTCTTTATCATACTTTTTTCAATAGGTCTGGGTGATTAAAATTGAATCACTTTTAAGAAAACAAAAGTTTTATTTGAACATTAATTATACAAATCTCATCCTAATTAAAACTGATTAGAATAAGAATAATCAGAAAGCTGTTGGTTTATTTGAAATCTTTAATAGATGTATCACATAAAAATCACTTTTAATATTTTCCTATAAAGATGAATATCTTCTTTCAGATTTTTGGGATGCAGCCAATAGCTGGAGACCTTGTTCTGTCAAAACATGCAGAAGATGGAAACGTAGGTAAGAACTTTTGCAGTTAGTGTTTAGGTAAGACTTATTGTGAAAATTTACACATAATGAAGTATTAAGATCTCCAACACATTAACCCTTAATTTTCATTTTCAAAGTTTTGATTGTTATTTTACACAATGTTCTTGTATTTTGTAGGATTACAAACAGAAAGTATGACTAGATGTCAAGTGAAGATGCTGACAGAGGCAGATTTGGCAAGCATGGCATACAAAATTACAGATATAGTGATACCACTACCCGGGTATGATGTTACGTATCCAGGCTTCGGTGCCAAAGAATGGTATTCTGAGTTGCTTGCATTGGATGGCCTGAGTTTGGAAGATATGCGGCACCAAATCAAGGAATACTCTTTGTCAGGGGCCTACAGGTGAGATGCTCTTATGTAAACATATGAAAAAATTTATAGAGAAATGTAACAACCCAAAATGTGACAGAAAAATGTAATAACCCATGGATTGTTTGCAGAAGCATCTGCAGGCTCCTTACCAAAACAAACCCATGGATGCAGTGCTTATACAATGTTCCCAAATGTTTGTGCATTGTGCAGCATAGATTTTGTTGATTTGCTGCTTGGTCCAATCAATTTAGTAAAATCAATTTGTTATTGTGGAATCTTGTAGCTGATTGCATAAATTCCTGGATGTTTTTTCATGCAAAATGATTTTTGGTTGAACAGCAGATCTCGTTACAAGATTCTTGACAGTAGAGTATTCCTTTGGCAGAGGAATCAGTATATGTCTGTGCAGACTAGAATTTTCTTGTGCTGGGAACATATCTTTCCTCACCTCAAAGTTTTAGTTATAGCTTCAGTTCCAACCCTGAACTTTCTTTATTAATTGCTTCTTCTGACTGTATTTTCAAGATTCATGATCGCCCGACCAAGCAACATCAGTTGGTCAATTGCTGCATATGATGACTACAGAGTGCCTCTCTGGCAAACTGACTTGGATGTTATTCATGGACAAGAGATTCCAAGTGGGAATGAGTCTGGGAATCTCAAAGCATTGAAGTTGGAGTTTAGTTTACCAACATCCTCTTATGCGACAATGGTAATACGAGAAATCACAAAAATGGACACATCCACACACAGTAACATAGAACTCAATGTGTAAAAAGGGAGTTTTACATTTTGATATCTCTTCGTGCTAATCCAAGATTTGTGTCCTTTACAATGTTGCCTCCTTCGGATCTAAACAAATGCTCGTTCAGTATACCTTTGAATAGAAGGGGTTTAATTTGTGAATAACAACTTTCAGTAAATCGCTTAAAGTCGTTCAAAAATACCAATGTGTGTTATTAATATCCTTGTGAATGGCTTCACAAAGGTGCATTACAGCTAACTGAGTCCTATTCTTTTAAATCGCCATTGCAAAAGAAGCATCTTTATGCAATACATGAATTTCTTTCCTATACTTTCTTTTACACAACACGAGAACTAAATTTTTAAGCAGGATGTTTTAAGGCAGTTGAATTTGAAGGAGAATGCTTGAGAAGATGGTGAATTGAAATTATGATATTAGAGACGATGAATGAAAGCTATGATAATTGGTGAATGTCTGTCTACTTAAACGGTGTATTTGTTGGTGTTTTATGGCGTTAAGTGCAAGTCATACTACAGGCAGAGTTCATAAGAGTGTTCGTCCTTCGCTGGAGAATACCCTTAAATTAACAATGAAAACCGTTTCTGGTTCCGCTTCCTTACCTAAAAGACCAGTTACGGGTATCTATGTAATTTCGGTTCCTTAGATTAACAATGAAAACCGTTTCTGGTTCCGCTTCCTTACCTAAAAGACCAGTTACGGGTATCTATGTAATTTCGATTCCTTAGATTAACAATGAAAACCGTTTCTGGTTCCGGTTCCTTACCTAAAAGACCAGTTACGGGTATCTATGTAATTTCGGTTCCTTAGATTAACAATGAAAACCGTTTCTGGTTCCGCTTCCTTACCTAAAAGACCAGTTACGGGTATCTATGTAATTTCGGTTCCTTAGATTAACAATGAAAACCGTTTCTGGTTCCGGTTCCTTACCTAAAAGACCAGTTACGGGTATCTATGTAATTTCGGTTCCTTAGATTAACAATGAAAACCGTTTCTGGTTCCGCTTCCTTAACTAAAAGACCAGTTACGGGTTCCGGTTTCTTGTTACCGGTATCTATATAATACCAGTTCCTTAGATTAGCTATGAAAATAAGGTGGGGTCTGGGTGGAGTTTCTTAGTTTTGTTTTTATTAGCTTCCTTGCTGTCTTTGATCCTGGAATATGATGACAGGTTAAGCAACCTTTTGGCACATGGGCGCAAAGATATTCTCTGAGTTCCGAAACGTTTCCAAATGCTTCAGAAGGGTCCATGACACTAAATAAAAATCAATTTTGAATCATATGCATTGATGTTTTCCTCACTCGCTATACGATTCAAGTTAGCAACTTGCTTTACAATAATTCATTAATATACACTACTGAAATTTCAATGTTGCGTAGGTCTGTTATTTCAGAAGAGACCTAAACGAAGAAAAATGTTTTTCAAAACTCGGACAAGGCCTGAGTTAGAAATACAGCAAAGCTGAACAGTTTTCCCGTAGACATTACATCTGAAAAAGCATTTTTAGTGAGAGCCATTTTCAGTGGTTTCTCTGTCTTTACAAATTATTCCATTACGCTGAATTTCACACCAAAGAAAACGTCAGTTAACTTCAACCAAAACGCTTTTTGTATCTGCATAAAGGTGCTGTCTCTATGAAAACGAAAGATAGCGTGCTGGGCGTCTTCGTACGTAGCAATAATGAACATTGGACCCAATGCCAATGCGGGTAAGATCCACTTCAGTAATAATCAGCCCGTTGCATCAAGACCTGATCGTTTCATGGATGCATTTGACATTCAATGTTAAATTTTACATGGAGCAAACCACACATCTCAACGTTTTTGTGCCACTGTTCGTAGCACATTTATTAGCAAAGCAGTTAGGCCATTTGGCGTTGACGTACACGAGTGTCCCAATATGCAGATCTGTAGAAAGACTACTGCCTCCACCCTCCGCACTTTCATCTACGCAGATAAAATCAGTCCTCTTTTCAGAATCTGCCATTAAAAAGCCTCGATACTCGAACGTCCAGTCTTTGGGACAAGTACTGTTGCCTGGGATCATTAAGGAGGTTGTCTTTCGAAAGCGTTGACACACTGAGCACAGCGCAAGCCTATCTAGGGTATGCACTAACTTTGTTTTAAAGAGATGCTTATTGCCATACTTTACACCGTCAATAGATGACGTCACCAAGCTTGAAAGCGGATCCAGATTGAAATTCGAGTACGTTATGTTTGTGGATGGCAAACAAACATAGTTTGTACCACCACCAGTGCGACGAGGCCTGGTTTTTGAAGACGCCATATAACCTAAAAGTAGAATAATCTTGATGAACATGGGATTGGTGTCACAGTTCTTGAGAACGACAGCATGAGGGAGGCAAAATGCGACACAAGAACACAATTGCATTACCCAATTTTAATCCTTTGAATTTTCGATCATTGGAACCAAATTTCTTCCCCATGAAATTCAAGTTGTCGAGCAATTACTCTAATAGAGCGAACAGATATTGGTTTAAAGAACTTTTCTTAAGCCCCCCTGGTATTTCCTTACAAAAAATCGAACTGTCAAAATCTTCAAAATAGATCAAATGGATTAGATAGGTTACCTTTTGCTACGAGTGAATTTTGATAACGAAAAAAACACAAATTATTCTACCTCCAAACACTGTGACGGCACTCTTTGGGCACGCTTTTCGACCCCATCTGAAATAGGTTGTTGATATTTTGATTTCATCCAGTGTTCTCAATTTGCATGTTCCATTTACACCTTGTATGCAAAATTATTTTGATTACAAATTCTACATTAGGACATGAATGGTGGTATGATAAGGGCTGAGTTTTGGATTCAATTGTGGAATAAATCAAGCGAAATAGCAGAAGATTATTGCACAAAAGACGCTGCCGTATAGGGTAGATTCTCGTGAACACAATGCTGTTCTCTTACTTCTAAGTTTTGCTGTAGCTAAAGATAGTTCCAGTGGGGGAAACAACAAGCATTTCGCTACTTCTGCTTATTTAACACTTTGTCATTTAAAGCAATAGATATTAAGAAAGTCTAGGAGCAAATGTTGTTATGCTGCTTTTCTTCCTTCTTAAGTCTAGAGAAATTGCAGTCGTCTCGGGCTTACTTAATAATGTTATAACATTTTCATAAAGAATGTTGTTATGCTCCTTTCTAACACCAACCAAATAAAAATACTGGATTCAAATACGAGAAAATCTAGGCTGAGAGACTAATATGTTAAGAGTATAATATGTTCATGAAGCTTGAGGTAAAGAGGATACAGTTGACTAATTCCTAATGCCAAGTATTTGAAGTGCTCAATAATACTCTCTCCAACTAGGATGTACTAACATTCAATACGAAATTTTCGAGGTGCTCAGTTTGAAACCAATTTCTCTCGTTACCAAGTATGACGCAAATTAAACACTCAGTAAATACATTAAATGAGGTACAGGTAAAACAAGAAGAATTATTTTTGGAAGGTCAATTTCGGAAGGAGTTTCATACCTGGCTTTCCAGATGGTCCACGAGGCCCTTTTGTGCCAGTGTCTCCCTGTGGTCCTCGATCACCTGGTGGTCCACGTGGACCCCTCTTCTTCAATAAATGAGAATCAAGAATAAAACAGTGGCACAATTAAAATTCTTCAGAGATTAATAACTGGTGTATTTACATGATGAATCCTTGTATGAAACTCCATTAAATTTGAATGATGGAGGATTACGTCTGATTTGGGTGATTTGGGCAAGATATAAATAAAGTAAAAAGAGAGCAAAGGTTTAATTTAGAGTTAAAAAGCAGATTGTCTACACAATGAAAATATACTTAAGGGTAAGCCACGATAGCTGGTAATTTTTCAGAGCTACGATGGAGTTTGGCACCTACTAATGACTCCTTGCATAGCATTAAAACTACAGATTTCTGAGTAAGCAAATGTTTTTTCAGCCAACTTTGTATCTATTTCAAGACCTGAAATTTCATATTAAAACCAGGAATTGTTACCAATTCTTAGAATGAGACTACAATCAAGGCGAGCAGTACCTTTGAATCGCCATGGGCCTCCTCGACAGCTGCTTCACACGTGCAAACTAAAAGAGAATGAGTAACATAATTGTATGAAGTTATAATGCATGGAAAAAGAGAAGTTTATACTAGATTCAAGGGACTATACAAAAAAGGAATAATAGGAAAAAATCACAAGCCAGTCGAAAAAATGTGAGTTTAGTAGTGATTTGAAACTTTGTAGGGTGTGTTGTAGAATACGTCTAGAAGCCACACCCAAGCCCATAACCATAGTCCAGCCCTACATACTTGCATCTGTGCAAACGATTGACTGTTGTGCATATGAAATCATTAAAATGATTCACTGAGTCTAAAAGGCTAACAGAAATTGCTCATTGATTGAAAATCATTAGCATAATAATGGGTTAATGCACATTGGCAAGTGAGAAACTTGCCAAAACAAACATATACCGGCTTGCTAAGAAGGAGCGTAGCCCCCCTCCACAGTATGATTGATATCCATGAACGTAGGACAAATTCACATCTTAGGGAAGGACATGAATTTTGGAAGGGAACTCATCGTGACCTTCAGTCACCAAGATGTTCCGGCAAATAGGACACTATTATGACAGTAAAAATTCAACCTTAGAGGAAGATTTTCTTGTCCTAAATGGGCACTTGCAAAAATTTAGAAGCCGTTTCTTCTCTTGTCCCTGGTACCGATGTCTATGTCAGGGACGCCGGAGCATGGAGATGGTTGCCCAAGTAGTCCCAAGTGGTTGTTTGGTCGCTAAAAGCTTGATTTATTCGTTACGATAACCCAGAAAGCCTTCTTGGAAGTATGCTATCGGAAGCTTATCGTAAGTTTCGCCTCCAAGTTTAGAAAGGTCTTTAGATTTGGAGGATTTCTACGCCTTCCAGCATAAATCTTTTGATAAAGTCGGAGGAAAAGCATAAGAAGGCATCGAGGCTGCAAAGATTTGACAGTAATGCGGATAGATTACTTTATGCGGATAGATTATTGGCAATGAACAATGAACTTAATGCGGATAGATTATTGGCAATGAACTTACCAGGAGCTGCTAATAGTTGCTTGCATAAACACACGGTACTATTTGTTCCAGCTTTTATTAGTCTTTGTATTCTACGAAGGAAAATGATTTTGATTCAAGTAATCAGTGAAGTGCAGATAAATATAATTTTAAAAAAAACATGACATTGAAATGTAAAAATTACCTTGAAGTAGGCCGGAAGGGGGGATTAAAGCTCAGCAAAGAGGCTTCGAATCATAGGCACACCTAACCCGTGTCAATAATTCAAAATAAAAAAACAAAATAACAACTTTTTCCGAAAATTTGACTAACAACTGAACTGTTAAAATGTTCGCTTAATTCATTGAAAGTCTTGCATAACAAGCATTCATATGCCTAAAGTTATGTCAGTCTGAGAAAAGTAGACCAGTAATCCGGTAGTCCTCATGATATCGTTACCCCATTCCATCACCTTTTCCTTCTGAACAGTAGCAAAAACGGCAACCCTACATTCAACCCCCATAAATTCTGTCATTGAGGCTGGATGATTTTTATATCAGAGTATCCGTCCAGTTCTATAGACTCTCCACTCAAAATCAATTTAGCCATTCCATGAACTTGTGACTAAGCATCACGTGACTGCGTGATCTAAAGTGCAGCGAGATCAAAACGAAGGATGAATGAAGCAGTGAATAGCACTGAAGCCGTGGTGAATTAACGTTGACTCACCATAGGAAGATTTTGCCTTGGGGATTTCAACCTTTAGATTTCCAACAATAAAAAACATCTGCGACAGAGTCCGTTTTTTAAATGATTCTCAGCTTGAAATCAATAAATATATCAAAGTTTATTCAAAACATGTCTTAAAACTGAGGGAATTATTTACGAACCTAGCAGCTGGAAATTATGTTTACAAAGTGATCGTGGAGAAATTGGCTTGTTGGGCCACTTTTAAGAACGATTCTTAGATCCTTTGATCTTAAGACGATTCCGGGTTAATCGCAGGCTTGCCTTTATCAAATCAAATTATATTTTCAAAAAAAATTCTGCGTCAAATACCATCACAATATGAATGTTGTGTCTCCGCTTTTTAGTATAAATAGCTTGTGTCTTGAAGCGTTGGAAGAACGGGTCGATAAAAGGATGAGAAAGCTTTTGAATTCTCTTTTATCGAGATGCAAACGGTGGGAGAGTTGTCAGATAACACAATTGTGGAAAAAAGGTCAATGCAAGAGTGCAAAACTTAGTCTAAAATGTTTGTGAAAGAAATTGTTTCAGAGATATGCAACTGAGAATGATTAAAAATCTCAAAATTCAATCTTTCTGTTTATTGTGGCATAAATTTAATTCGAATATTCGTTTAAGCCTGAAAAATCAAACTCAAATTCCTGAAAAACCATACTCTGTGTTTGTCTAAAGAAACCTAAAATATCACGACAAATCTTTCAATGCACTTCACATCTACAGGCTAAAGGCTTTTCCTGCAAACATTATTGCAGTGATACCGCGTCTTCGAGGCACTTCGTTTTCGTACAAACATTATTGTAATCAAACAGGATCCTTGAGGTACCACTTACGTTCATTTCTAGCAGACGACCTTCTTGATTAATGCAAAAATCTGTGGCTTTCACTTGCTTGAGCATCATGTCGTTCATCAAACTAAGCCTATGACACGCAGGTGATAAGCACAAATGGCGTTATTTCAGTAACCACAAAGATGCCATTCGTAGATAAGTCTAACATGTGTCTACGGCAACAAAGCTTTTAGAAGTTGAAACTAAGAACCTGACTTTTGAAGCCAAGCAACTGAAGGAAATTTTTCTAATCCCCATCAATAATCGCTCGTTTTTATCATTGAAGGATTAAATGTTTCACGAGGATTTGCTGTATCGTTGATTGCGAATCTAATTTTTCACGAGTTCGTTCAATTTGAGGTTCTACGCTAAATTTGTTTGTATGAGGTGGTTTTGACATAAGATACCGGATTTAGCAAATCACCACATGCGAATTTAGGATGCTGTTGCACAAAACATTTACAAAAACATTTTTGAACTGGAAAGATTAAATTGAAGTTACTGTGATTAGTAAACGATAACACTGTTTCTGTTAGCGGTTATCTGAATTTATGTAAAATTACTTTTATCATCAGCGAAGTCTTCTTTTGATAAATTAACGAAACCAGTTGAGCTACACCGATAGGAATCATTATACGGCATATACAAAGCAAAATAAAAAGCCTACTAAATTTTAGACATCGATATTCCATTGTGATTATTGTTACATAGTTCATCAATGCAGTCGATCAATTCGTCCATCTAGACAGATAAATTATGCTATCTTCCTGCTTTGGCGATACATGTACAACGTCCTTTTTACTGGCCAATCTAACATTATTTAAAAAACCCATCCTTTCGATGTTGTGATACAATGTTTAAACTGTACAAGTCATTGCAAATCGAGTGCAACTTTTAAACTCTAATTGAGTGAAATCTAAAGAGTTTTGACCCAACGATTAGTTAAAAAATATATGACTTAAGAATCTTCTGTTTCCAATGAATTACCCCCTTTGTACTTTTTGTTCTCCAACAATAGTATACCTCAAATTCTATCCTTCCTATGCTACTGCAAGAAAACTGTTTCGCTTCTTTAGGCACAAAGTGATCACATTGGGGAACGTTCTCGTTAAATCGAAGCTTGACTTTCTGACGTAGTTTTTTTTCTAGATGCAACCAGATTAAGTGATTAATGGATCGCCTATTTGAAATAAACAACATTTAAATTGCGTGGGCCCAAGAATCTGACTGCGGCCTTTCGTAGACATAAAGTGTTGTCGAAAGAATTAACCTTTTCTCTCAGTTAGACAGAAACCACAGACCCTTATACATTTTTCGCTGTCTATAACAGGCCTTTCCTTGGAAAACAGCCAATTGTCCTCGGACAAGGATATTTATTCTGACACACAAACAATAGGCATGAAAAGTAAAATCTGCTAGCAAGGCAATATCTTTCTGTATTTGTAACACATCTTAAAACAATGTTTTCAACGTTCATCAATCTTCTGACAAATTTCCTTATCATCCAGATCAACAATCAATGCTACCAGCAAGAATTTCTGAAGAACGGGTTGGGTGTGCCACACCCTTCTTTCTTTCTTAATTTATCTATTATCCTGCGTGCCAATCTAAAGCTGGTCGGCAAAATCGTTGGTTGGTGGGACTGTCGCAAAAAAGCTTCTGTAAAAATGCAGGTCGATTCGATAGTTAGGTTTCTATCACGTAACGGTCTATTGGATAAGGATAGCAAACACTGTTGGATAAGGATAGCAAACACTGTTATATGGGAAAGGAATTTTGGAAACCAAAATTGATAGACAGGCATGAAGGTTACATGTCTTCGACGTACAAACAATGGCCAAGCCGAAACAACAGTACGAAAGCAGCTCATGACAGTTGGCTTCTCTATGTTAGCTACAAAATTGTCGTATATAGATAATAGCTGACCCTCGAGGGACCTTCTCTCGCCTGTATACGGCTCCGTTTCATTTTCTCTCAATGTCATTTTGACAAGGACACAATAGGTACATAACGGAATCGAACACAGATGACTTAACACGTCACTTTAAGAATCTTATTCATACTTAAACCTAAATATAATCGAGAACAATGAATTGGGACTAAAAGGCAAATGATAAAGAAAACGAGTTAAGATCAATCTTGAATCGATTTCGAAAACGAATTGGTCCTTTACAGGTGAAGAACACAACTCTAATGCTGGTTTTTAAGCAAAAATGTTTGCATGTTTCTTCAACTTGTTTTGCCATACATACATGTCGAGGAAATAGGAAATCCTCAAGTGGTTCGCCGAGATTCCTAAGTCAATTCTTCGATACAAATGCATAATGCAGGTGATGAGATGTGAAGCGTAAGAAGGAAATAAGCGACCTTTTCTCGTGCCTTAACCCAAATCAGAGCTAATGCCATTTTAAAATTAATCCTTCATCATTTCGCAAAGGTCGAAAACACGAGAAATTTGCTTGGTTTGAATAGAAAATACCAGAACAATTGCGTCTATATTTGTGAGACCATGTAGGAATTCGACTTAAGATAAGACTGCTGGTTTGTTGTTCATCTCGGTATCCAAACGGTTTGCAAAGCGAATAAGATTTCTTTAACGAAATTCGCTTTCTTAAACACACAACAAAATCGGCTTACGGTTCAAGAGATCAACTTTGGCTCCGTGTTTTCTTAACTTCACTGCCTGACTACTGACGCAGGCTTTGGGATGAAAACAATTCAAAAGCGTTCTAAACAACTGGCTTTGGATTTGCCGCTGCACAAAGCGACATGTATAAAATCCGAAGTTGAAAATAACGGGTTCGAGTATAGGCAAGTGCCAACTTAATCGACCATCAAACTATAGGTGGTGGTTGAGATAGCAATCAATACTTAAATGGCAAATAACTGGTTTATGTAACCCGTACTTAGAAGCTAGCAAAGAAACAGCAAAATCGCCCATCTGCTGGTTTGCTGCCTGCCACAATCTAGTTTAGATCTTGCAATTTGGAATTTTAATTGGTCATACATCGCTTAATATTAAAGAATGAATTAGTATTTATTTACTGTTTTGAATTAGTAATCAGAGAATGAATTCCGCTATCTTTGACCTCAGTATGTTGTCTGAAGCCTGCAAGGTTTATTAAATAAAGAAGGTATTCACGGGTTTGACTCAAGGCTAAAAAACGTTTAAAAATCTTTTATGACATCTGTAAGAATGAACAGTTTGTTTAACGCTTCACAAATTAGCTAGAATGTTGACTAGACAACAAACCTTTTTTGATGAGCTTTCAACTTAAGCTCTGTAAAATGAAATTTTCTTTTGAATTCTTGGATAGTGGCAGAACAGTTTCTATGGACATTAAAAGCTTCTCTCATTGCTTTCGCTGCGTTTCGCTTGGGTCTATTCTTTTCCTGTGTCGACTCTTGGTCAATGTGCAACTTCCATCGTTCTTGTAAACTGTCCAACCGCTGTATGCTTTCTGAATAGTCTCGAAATAAAATCATAACTAATACCGGCAAAACAACAACGTAAGCAAGCAAAATAAGCGTCCAGACGACTTTTAAAACGCGTTTCAATTTGGGTGCACAATAAATAAGTCCTATTGGTTGCGACCGCACTTGTGCATCAGTTTTATCCGAGATACGAGCTTCCTGCTTCACAGATGAATATTCCACTCTCAGATCACGGTTCGGTTTGGGATTTTTTATCGAGTTATTGCTTAAAGATTGATTTCGCGGTAAAATATCTCTGTCTAGAGCCATTGTGTCAGCGAATCCACGGCCTAGCCGTATCTGCTGCTCCTAATGTGGGCTATGTCGTCAATGGTGCTAGCCTTCGAATGGAATTCAAGGATAATCTTGCGCGATACAAGCTTTGTTTCTGTGTTAATTGAACAGCACGGATGTTCAAATACGTCTTGCCAGAAGCAGAACAAAGACCAACAAAGATTAGAAGATTGACTTAGCCTCTTTCAAAAGACTCGGAAGCATGACATCTGGTTTCAACCGACTCCTTGATGAGCTGCATTAAGGGTGTCCTTAAAATACTCTCTCTTGCATTATCAGCTTAAACCTGTTTCTGTAGATATCTGCAAACGCGCACTACAAAAATGCATACGTTTTTACGTGGATGAGTGCAGCACGACACCATCTGTACTGAACTGCAATCCCAGCTGAATAATAACACTGGCTTGTTGTCTTTTGTTGTCTTTTGGGTACTATGTTCTGATCAGTGATAGACTTTATTAATTCGCAAACAATTGGATCACAAAGGAGTCTTTGTCCTTTGCAACCTCAATTTGATAGCGGGTTTTTTCGATATTCACTAAAATTCTTCAGTTATGGGATCACCTAAAAATAAAAATTAACCGGAAACATATAATAATTCGAGATTTAGTTTTAACTTGACGTAACAAAATACAAAACAAACAATTTGAAGATTACTATTAGAACGCAATGGTAAAATTACAGTACAGATTATTGAATGTAACACTCCTCAAATTAAAAAAAAAAAAGAATTACTCTATAAGAGAAGAGAATACTTATTTGTGCGCATTCCAATCATTACATTACATCTTCTTGCAAAATTTCTCAAACAATCTTGGTATCTTTAGCCACAAAGCAAGAAGAACAAAACGTTATCATAAAGATAAAATTAAATGGATTATCGGGGTATCTGTTTCAACTATATAAAAATAACTCGTGCATAGTTCTTCCTTATCTACACAATGCGATGAAAAATTTAATGGTAAACAATGCTTTGTTGTGAGAATTGTTTATAAGTTATAGTATAAAATTAAGTCATGGAATATTGTTAGGGGCTCGAAATGCTAGTACTCTGATTTTGAAAATCGCACCTTAATGATAATTAGTACAGCGACAAATGGAGACATCTTGTTAAAAGTATTTTAAAATTTCTTCTATTCTTTATTTCAGTTGACGACTAAACGAGATTTCAATTGACGACTAAACAATAAAAATTTTGACTCCAGCTAAAGTCGTCTTCAGTAAAGTACAATAAAACGCAAAGTTCCTGCTCTCTAATGATTTCTACTCTCTAATGATTGTATACTTAATATATGACAAGTATGGGCTTAAATGAAAGTAAATTTTTCAAATTTCAAAATCAGTTGTTGCTTATTTAGAGCACGTTTATTATAAGAAGTGACTGTAAACAAACTGATCATGTCTCTACTAGCTATTGTATTAGAAAACACGACATAAGGTACAATAAAGGAGGGTAGTCGCCAATTGGTAGGAAGTTCTGCATGAAAGACAGAATTTCTGGTAAGTGCAATGTAATACTTGTTTCAAATAGCTTTTCTGCAGGCTCTCAGAATCTTGTATGAAAAGTTATTTTATTTATCAAAGTTTGCAAACAGCTATTGTTATATTTTTGAAATCTTTGTTCATATTCAAAAAATAAAGGTACATGATAAACAGCTTTATCGAGAAATTGTTGACATAGTGGGGAAAATCTTAAAGTGTCCTTCATTATGGGTAGGCCTTCGGAGGAAAGGTGCAAAATTATCGAAATTTTCTGTAAGTGGCATTATGCACCCAACATTTAGATGTTTGCTAGAGGTTGAAAAAATTTGAAATTCAATATAAATCCTGAATCCAAATGATTCCGTTACTTGCTTCTTCAAACAAGGCTCAGTGCCAAAATGGTGTGAGAGCTTGGCTGCGGTAATGAAGGCTGCTAGTTGACCTCTAGGTTCCACCCATGACAAATAAATAAATGAATAAATATAGAAATAAATAATCAAATAAACGACTAAACAAATAAATGAATAAATAAAGAAAAAAATAACAACAAGTAATAAGAAAATGTTAGGTTAGTAACCCTGCTCTGAAATGGAAATGGGTGGAGGGACTAGGGATCTACTTTGAATATTCTCTAAATTTGATAAGAAAATGTAAGGGGAGGGCTCATTTTTGGCAACCTTATCTTCGTAATGTGAATCTATGATTTTAAAACTGCCGTTACATAAGCGAAAGTTAGTCATAGGCGTTTCCTGCTGTGTAAAATGGGCGTTCCCTTTTGCTAAAAGGGCGTCTTCTGACAGTGAGAGGGGCGTGGCTTAGACGTTTTTGTTCTGTCCCCAACAGACTAGTGGCTGGCGCTGCCACCGACTCACCCCATACCCCCCAGCAGCAAAGGGAAGCGTGCAAAAGATACTGGCAACGTTACCTCATCATGCTAGGTCCTCTCTAGCAGGCATGTCCCCTATGTATGGGCATACGGGGGTCACCTTCCAATTTTAAAGTGTTTCCCATTTGCAGTTGGTGGTCAATTACACAAAAATTGCTTTATCTGGATTTGCAAGTTAAATTTAGCAGGCTTAACAAGATATACGCCCACATTATAAAATCAATTTGAATTGCTTTATCACTGTTTGTGTTCGGATTTGCATCATTAAATACTCTAACCCAACTAAAAGCGGAAAATCGTTCCAGAACCTCTTTTTCGTGTGCATCATCCGTGTGGTCCAAATAGTTCAACAGGAAATAACTCCCAAACCAACCTAGACTTGGTTTTCTTAATTCTCATTAATTGCCTGATTGTAAATGAGTATCAACACGGTTCATTCTACTATTTTTGTTAAATCTTTTTATTACCCAAGGCGCCCTTGACAAAGCCTCTACTTTTGGTAACTAATAGAAGAAACGATGACTGTGTGATACAATCCAAAATAAATTTCAGATATTAAGTAGCAAGAGAAAAAACTGACTGCAAGATGTTGTGTTTGCAATTCGGTTATTTTCTAGTAAGGTTATTTTTTATTTTAACGTTTTGAACTGAGAATTACTTCAAGAGCAAATCTTGCTTGAGGCGCAGAACTGTTATCAAGGCGAAATTTGAGGGACACTTATGGGTGGACATGACGTCAATTTACCGCCTCCACGGGCTATTTCAGCTCCGTCAGGCCTTAAAGCTGCAAAAAGGGTTGCAGTGAAACAGAGGTTTTCAGTTCATCTGTTTCGACAAACTTGCGTAGCTCGTTATTTTCTTCAGGCAAAACATGATAAGGTTAACAGGCTTGGAGCGATCAAGTCCTCTGCGTAGGTCTGGGAAACTTGACTTGGTATGGTCGTGTTGCAGGGGCCATCAGGGAAGGAGGTCTAATTAAGATGAAGTCTATCTCAATAGTGATAAAGGAGGACAGATACAAATGACCGATACAACAATTACGAAACAGCCATGTTTTCTTTCGAATATTCAGCCGAACTTCACAATCACGCGTAACCTTTGGTGAGATGTGTGTGTGAGGCGGACGTGAGTGCGAGGCGCATTGCTGATGATACGAATCTTTAAATGACAGACAAATGATTGAAGATGGCGTCTGTCAAAATATGAAGATTGAATTAGCAAACATTCTCAAATGTCTTCCTTTAAAGAAAGAGTTGATAAGATAGTTTGCAGGGAAATGAAATAGTTGAGAAGATGAGATACGAAACAGGATAAAAGTAACAAGTTAAATTGAATAATAGAAGCACCTGTTTTGCGTCGAAAGAAGTTGAAAAGACTTTGTTCGAGATTTAGTTGCCAAAACAAAAGAATTACACTGGCAGGCTTGACTTCTAGATAAGATTGGACTGTTTAAATCGCAGGAAATAAAAGTTCTCTGACAAAAAACCTGACCAATGATCATGAAAAAAGATATCTTAGATCTAGGAAGGGGAAAAATTTTCAACTAAAAAATGATTGTTAAATGCTTGAGATAAACAACGAAACAGTTGATTCTATGATATTTGAACATTTGCCAATCTGGGTTAATCAAAGCAATTTATTCATAAATATAAAAAACATAGGCTATTCAGGTTTCGCATAATGGTTTAAATCAAAGTAACAAACTTAGCAACGAGGTGTTATTACATGCCTTTCTGGGCGACTTATGATTTGATGTGCTACAATAATGAGTTTTGTTCCCGTTTCTTTTGAACAAGAACCAAGTTGACATTAATAAGGTCATTTTCTCTTGCTGCTAAGAACCAAGATCCCTAGGTTTAATCCTCTTCTTCGGCATCAGTGCCTTTCCATGAATGCACTACAGGCAAGGTCGAAAAACAACGATTTCATTTTGTCACATGATGTCAAATACTAAGCAGATTACAGGATATTATTGCGTAATCCAAATTAAATTTTATTGAATTATTTTCTTTCTAACAAAATGAATCCATAGGAGAACCAAGTTTAAAGAATTCTTTCCATGGACCGATTACATGAAAGAAAACAGGGAGAAAGGACAGAAGCAGCTAGAAATCGTGCTTTCGTTGTAGGTGTGTGAAAAAGAAAGGAATAAAAATGAAGGCAAAACACACAATTCCTTCAGAGCAGCATGAAAACAATGGGACAGTATTTCTTAAAGGCGAAACGTTAGCATACGTTAACGTTTCAAAACAAATCAAATAAATAATGGACTAGGATTCATAATATGGCAGCTCGAACTGAGCTGAAATAATTCATCACAAGAACATCACATCTTATAGTCTCGATTTTTCTTCATCGTTTCTACAGTATTTTAAAAATATATTTAAGCCCCAGACAATGAACATTTACAAATTGCTTCTTAAACAATCTGTTAAGATAATATGATAATGTAGCTTTGCTCACACTCAAAATCTAGCTAAGTTTCTAAATTACAGATAATAAAACATTGATGATTTTAAAATTATATATTCCATTCTTTGGAATTACTTATATAAGAGGAACGAAATATCAGCGTAATTCCATGACCGACTATGTTTATAAAAGGTGCAGAAATTAATGTTCGTGAACCACGGTGCTTGGAGGGCTAGGATAAAACCCTAACTTTGTTTTCGAGAAGCTCTGGAACTTATAGTCAAGCGGAAGATCTAAAAATCAAAAGTAAAAAGGCATTAAATTTTAATTTTTTCAATAGGTGATTTTCAACTTGAGTTCTTTCCAGAATTATAAGCATTATTCCTAACATATGAAAATGGTTTTTTATAGAATAAGACTAGTAAACTTGAGTTAGAAAAGAAATTATTGGAAAAAGCGGACAAATCTGAATATTGGCCTGCAACATATACTTGTATCTTGAAAAAACTAGCGTAAAAAGGGTTGGAAAAAAAGCAGAAAAAAGTTTCGAAGACAACAACAAAATTAACAAATATTAACAACAACAAACTAAAACAGTTAATGGAGCAGTGATATGGAATACAACAAGAACCCTTTGAAACACCAGGTTTCAAACACTTGAAAAGTACAGAAAAAAGGCACAATCGTCGCTAGCCAAACACTTAAAGAAGGCAAACAAAGACCAAAAGAACATCAAAGACGTTCCCGTCCACAAACTCTGCCTGGAATGCATGATCAAGGATCAAGACGGGGATTCCAGACAGGGCGCTGTCAATCACAAAGCAAAGAGATCTTCCAACAAACATAACATTGATACTAAAGACTTAAAAGAGGACAAGCCGTTAATGGAACGGGGCTCCAAAAAGGAAAACTTAACTGTAGGTTGGCAAACCAATAGAAAATAGTTTGGAAAAATCAGTTGGAAGGACTGGTTTATAATACCTTCTTAGCTTTAAAGATGTACTACAATTTGAAGATTGACAAGCACATTTCGCGTCTAATTATTGTTTGCAATCAACTGTTGTACACAAAGCGATTCCTACACGTAAAACCTTACAAAAATATTCAAGCATTCTAGTGTGGGACATGTGATATGCCGTAAGATAAATCACAGATTTGCGGGTCAAATTATATCTACAAAATCAGAGCTGACGCCTACTCATGAATTAACAAGGAAATAGCCCACGCAGAGGCCCACGTCTTCGAGTTTACTATCAAGGGATTGCTTGTAAAATTTTGATCTCAACTCTGCTTTCCCAGACATGTTGTCAATCAGAGCCTGTAAGCATTATCGTTGTAGGCAAAGGTAAACATAATCATCAATAAAAAACCAAGTAAACAAACCTGTTATGTAGTCTAAGAGAGGTATCGCTAACTTGCAATGGCTTCGGATGACATCTGCCCAGAAGGTATTTACAATAGCCTCGTGACAATTTGAAGCATCGTTTTCATCTTGTTTGTCGTCTCGAAAGAAAGATCCCCATTGTTTAGAAGCTACGATAATCTTTTCTTCCTTTGCTAAATGCTAGAACACAAAGTGATGCTTGCTTAGCAGGATGATGCTGAAAATTAAGTAAACAAGAGGCAAGCGCGAATCTGTCTGCAATTACACGAAAAAGTTTTTGCTGTTTGGACAATTCTGCCAAGTAATATTTGAAACGTGAATTTCTCTTAATAACGAAGATAATGCCGCAACGCAGGAGCTTAGCCGTGAACAAATGATTTTTTTGTTCAAAGAAGCAAACGCAGACACATTGCGGAGTAAACAGCCGTAGAAAGCTTATTAATTGCTAAGCCCTCTAAATATTAGCAACAAAATAAAAGCTACCACCACTGAGTCTTTAAGCCTTCCTGTGATTGATGGAGGCAACTTTGAGCTGCCATCACATAAGTGGTTAGATTTTGAGTATGGCTCTTAGATCTGACAATATGCAATAACGGTATTGCCACAATTTGTTCTAGAGTTCTTGTGCAGTAGCCAGCTGTTTAATTTCGACGAGTATAAGGCCCGAGTTACACGACGTCGGATTGGGTTCACTTCGGATAGCTTTTCACTTAAGATAGGGGTTTCAGCTACACGACGCTGAGGCAATCCGAAGTACTTCGGTAGGCGTAACCGGAGTGAAAATCACTCTGCTTTGGAGGTGAAGTGAAAATCAATCCGAAGTACTTCGCTTCGCATTCCTTCTCGTGTAAACACTGAATCTGAATTGATTTTCACTCCGAAACCTCGTTCCAGATCACGTTGCCTCTGTGTAAAATGTGCGCGCTTTTTGAAGAAAAAAATACCCAGCATAAACATGGCTGACATCAAATTGTTAATCAAAATTTTTCTTGCGGGTTTCACCACTTTATTTCAGCAGAACAGCATGTTATTTGAGTTCATTGCTCACAACTATCTGGCAGGAAGAAAATTGTTAAAGAAACAAATAGCTGCTTGTATAGCTATAGCATCAGTAAAAGAGAAAAATCAAGGCCCAGCGTCGCTTCTGGCCTAAGCCCGATCGCTGCAGCGGCTGGTGGTCAAACCTAAAGAACCGGCAATCTGAAGCGTAAACCAATCCGACGTCGTGTAACACGAGCCTAAGTTAACTGGACGCATGGCTGACGATCATGAAGAAAGTCGGTAAAAACAGAAGAATATCGGCTTTCCCATCCAGACTAGATTTCGCTGTATGGTGTCTCCAGTATATATGTTGTCTGCCGCTGAAAATTTGGGTAAGAAGGAAATCTCAAAACAAAGGACAGATAAATCTAAAACGCTACGAAAAAGCCATGTCAAAACATCGTTCTAAATTTCTTATCATCAATACATTGTAACCTCTAGACAGCAACACCTCCCTATAACTGATACCTCCTTTCAACGGAAACCTTCTTACAATGAACATTCCCAAACAGCAAGCACCTCCCTTTAAAGGACACCTCCCAACAACAACAACTCCCTTCGACGAACACCTCTATACACCACCCTACAACGGACACTTCTCCACAATTGACACCTCGCTACAACGGACACCTTACACCTGATACCTCCCTTCAACGGACACCTTCCTTTAACGGACACCTCCCCACGACGGACACTTCTCCACAATCGACACCTCGCTACAACGGAAACCTTACACCCGATACCTCCCTTCAACGGACACCTCCCTTTAACGGACCCTTCAACGGACTCCACACGACGGACACCTCTTTACACCGGACACCTCTTTTCAACGGACACCTCCCTACAAAGGACACCTCCGCACGATGGACAGCAACTTTTGCCCAAAAGGTTTTCGCTTACTCCACAATGGTTGCTATTTTTTTTACATAACGCTATTAAACACATACACAGTCAACTGGATCTGAGCCCTTTAAATCAGTCATAAAAAGAAATTTCTCTAAGTCGACCCAATCTTGTTTTCCTTGTAGGTTGCTACAGGTGTGTTGCTACTAAAAATATTCTCACTTTGAGACAATTAATGTATTATTCTGATGGGCAAAAGAGTGCTCGCTTGATCTTGATTTGAACAAAATGAAAACCAACATAGTTACTTGGCTACTGGTAGTACGAAAATAAAGTCTGACTATAATCTTCTTATTAGCGTAGGAAACCGTAAAAAGTGGAGCTTAGTAGCACCAATGGTCACTGTTCTTAGCAAACAACTGCGGGTCTAAACTAATTCTGATTCAAACACTTTCAAAACATACCATGGTGACTTTTTGTCTCTTTGCAGGAATTTCGGCTTGATAACAACTCTAAATTTAGAAAGAAACATTAAAATCATTCGTTGTTAAATGAACAAATTGGATAAATCAGCTTTATTTTATTTCATCAAATGAACTTATAGAGCTTAGCATGCAAAAATACATCAAAGTAACATAAGCTACTGGGTGAGTTCTACCCAAGTTCTAAGCCTTGATCAAACTTATTGAACTGTTGTTGACTGAGCAGTTCTCAAATTGATCTCAACTTTGTTGAGTAGCGTTTCCAGTTGCTCAGTGGCAAGTGGCTAAAAGTATTCAATATTTCACTGATCAACTCTCAACACACACAGAAATATCGAACATTTTTTATCGCCTCTATCAAGTAATATTGGAAAATTGAGCAACGTGAGCAACGAGGGGGGGGAGGGGGCGACCGGCTTACCAATACTTTAGAGGACAATGGTCCTTTGTTCCAAAACAATGGGAAATGTGACATCATCTTATTAAAACAATAGGCTTGCTCACCCCCCCTCCCCCCAATATTTGACCAAGTGTCCGCCCCTGGATCCAACACTAAACTGACTGCGCAAGCAAGCTGTATGCTACTCAATCTAAAGTTGAATTCGTTATCAACTAAAAATTTGTTAACTTATTTCGTTAGGTTATCTCATAGTGTGCAGAATTTGTAAACTTCGGTTTAAGAATGAAGTTAGAGGATAAGTCGATATTTCAAGCAAATAAAGACGCTTCGTTTGGATAAAGAAAAGGGCACTCACTGAATGCTTCTGAAAATGCACTTCTTCGGCCTCCATCTCCTCAAGAATACCAACAGTATCCCAACCCCGGTACTTGAATGGCGGATACATGTCGGATTTTGGGCTATCGCCAAAAAATACAATCTGTGGAATATATAAATCTTAAATGAAAAAGGTTGGCAAAACCCCTATTGCTATCAAAATGATTTCATCAGATTCCCTTAACTTAAATGAGCAACGTACACGAAAATCAAACTAAAGTCTAATAGAAAATAAAAATGGCGTTAAAAATCAATTCATCGCCTCTTGAAAAAGTATCAATAAATTATCCCCATTTAAGACACGTTTATCTATAAAGACCCGTATCCTGAAAAACACTTGGATTCGGCAAATTAGATTTAAAAGTTAAAAGGCAAACATAAAAGAGCTTGCTAGTTTTGTCTGAAAATGATAACAAATATGGTTGACTTACGATACGTAGCAAAGTAAAGAACTTGTTATCCTGGCCCCTGGGTACTAGAGACACAAAATTTCGAGCGCGTAGACAGAATGCCAAGCAGAGAGGCGGAGGAGCGGCTAGCTGAGAAGGAGAAGTGGATAGACGCTCCTCCGCTCTCGAATTTCTCTCGACTTCTATCTTCTGTTTCCGCACTCGAATTTATGTGGCTCTGGTACCCAGGGTAAGAACTTGTCTAAACTATTACAGGTTCCAACGGCATGTCTCAAAATGTTATATTGTAACATGCACTTTATCAGACAACTGTTTCAAAAAGTAGTGAAAAGGAGAGTAACACATACTTTCAAATTGTCTTTGTTTAATAATCTCTTAACAGTGTTTTCAAGCGATATTGCTGTCCCCTGGCTGTAGCAGTGATGTCTCTCTAGGCTTTTGCAAATAGTGCCTTCGTTTTCACCATCTAGATTTATGAGAAGAACATTGAAATATAACAGTGCTGGTGCTAATGCAGTTTCGCACCTCTTGGACACTGGTCTTTACCTTAACCCTATCCTTCTGTATAGAACAACACGCTGAGAGGTCCGAGACTGCAATAGCCCCGCAAATTCAGCTACCCCCCCCACCCCTCCTTTGAACAATGTTGGTTTACTACAAAAAAATTTTTAGGGGATTAGGAAGGTGTTTCTTCTGCGACTTGCATGATACATAATTCTCTAAATTAACAACATTGTTTTGGGGGGAGGGGTGTGGAAGTATTTGGGAAAAGAATTGAAAAATATAAAAACAACGCACACTGCTGGGTGTCAAAGTACTTTTGGCAATGATTGAACTTTAATTGATTTTATCAAAAAATCTACTGTATACAATGATAAATATAAAGGTTACATCTTTCTAGATTTCATTTCTTTGTTATTTCAAATGGATAAATGTCGAGGTGGAAAATAAATGTATGCAAAGAACTGTTTCTTTTAGATGGTTATCATTTGCAGGGTTTATCAGTTATAAATGGCATAAAAAAGTGGTCTCGCCCGGGCTCGAACCGGGGACCTTTCGCGTGTAAAGCGAACGTGATAACCACTACACTACGAGACCGTGAAAAACAATATGGTGGGCAAGAATAGCTTCCTTCATTCTAACTCTGATTCACGTTCACGTGAATAGAGGAGCGAGTTCAGACCCAAAATGCCCCGAAATTTCGAGAATAAGGAAGCTCACTCTTCATTCGATTTAGCGGATGAATTTGATTTGCAATAGCTTCTTGCAATCTTCCGCTTTCGGATGCACGTTTAGAAAGCTTCAAACCATTCTTGGTAGAGTAACACTGTTTTAGGAAAATTTGGGATTATTATGAAAGTCAAGTAACGAAAACAAGGCAATTAAAAATGTAAGTTTTTCAAACCCCACACCGTATGGGCCATCTTATTGAGAATATCAGAGCCTTATATTAGATTAACAATCGCCATTTTCGGTATTACGACGTTCTGATATATTCGATTTTACAAAACTTGTAATACACCTTCAAAATGAAAAATGTACGATATGTTCTTGTGAAGAATGAAGATTTGAGAAAGCATGATAACTACATTTTCATGTCCGAGATTTATCGAAAAATAACAATCAAAGACCTTCCAACAAAGCCATTAGAATGAAAAAGTATGTATTAACAGACAAAAAAAAAATTATCTTCACACACTCTCTTATGAGTCTTTTTGCACGACAATAAAAAATTAAACTAAAATTAACAAAGTGGGCACTATTAAAAATACAAATGAACAGGGTAACATTGAGCAAGTAAAAAGACCAAGTATGACAAACCTGCAATCTTGAACGGTCTTTCTTCTGGCTTTGCGAAGAAGAAATCTGAAAGCAGAGAAAGAAAAGTAAAAAAATCTTATTGATCCAAGAAAGTTTACTTAAGACATCGTAGAGCGCCAGAGCTCTGTTCGTTGATTGCAGCAACATTAGGTCCTGCTTCATTTTGTATTTGAAGCCCTTGCTCTCGACTAGTGCATATGAATACCAGGAAATGGTACCCGAGTAACATGGGCTGCGGTATTGTTATTGCTTTGAAATAACTACATATGTCAAAAATGAGGTTAAGGCCTACCTCACAACCCTAAATAAATGCAACTGTGCAAAATGCATGAATTAACAGGGACCGCATCTTGCACTTGTGGAGGGGCCATAAGCAAAATTGTTACCTTTATTAAACTATTAATTGTCGTGCGATCTTGATGAATAAAATGTCTCTAACATGAAAAGGTAAGCTCGTAATGTATCTGAAAGAATGTCGGGTCTCCGTAGAAAAATTATTATATACTTGAACAATTTTTTGCGGTACAGAATTTGAAAATGGCTTTGAAAAAAGCAAACATTTTACAACATACTTAAAGCTTTTTCGTCTGACACTCCTCAGAGCATAAAACGTCAGAATAGGTTCCGAAAAAACACGTTTGAAAAATATATACCCAGTTGTGGATCGAAATAGGCCAATCAGAAAAACGCAAGCACAAGACCGGTATAGTTGACCAATCTGTGCCGCGAGCCTAAAGAAAAATTACCAATGGAGTCCAAGAGAGAAAACGAACTCCTTTTGTCTACACAATGGCGGCTTTTTCGTTTTTATGTAGATTGACTCAAAAACTGCTAGATGGAAGAACGACCGGGCTCTGCCAATTATCCGAAACATGTCGTCATTATAGAGTTTAATAAATATTATATACATATTTATCAAACTTTAAGTTTCTCTATTCTGCGAACTTTCTATACAGCACATCAACCTAGACTTGGATTGATGTAAAAAGTTCACTTCTGGTATAAATACAACCATTCTATTCCCACTTTCGAGGGTATAAACGCACATTTACCCAATTTTTCAATACTTTTATAACGAAACAGAGGTAAAGAAAAGTAATTAAAAATTATGTTTTCATTCAATGCAATGCAGTTATCAAAAAATGAGCGCGTCACAACAATATATATGTAGCATGCGTCCTTGTTAAAGTAGTATAATTCAAAACTTATGGTTGCTTCAATAATTTAAGGTAAAAATTAATTGAAGAAAATAATTTTCCTCTTAATCAAACTACGAGTCTACAGGATTAATGAACCTTGCAACATGGAGGGTTGGCAAAATTTCAAATACAGATTGGCGTTGCAAAACTCTTTGTTTTGGGATAAACTGTTTAAATCTAAGGTAAATATTATTTGAATTTCTGCAATAAGATATAAAATTCTTTGCATGACATCTTCTCAGTTATTGAGAGTTTTGAGCAGCCGTGTTTCGTCTTTTCCATAAAGAGATTCCTCCATTTCTCCTGCTCGTTTACATTGCAAGACAAAGAACATAATAGAAAACCAGATGCTCTTGCATACATATCTTAGTCAAGTTTGGCCTAACTCCTGTCAAAACAATTATTTTATTAAACGCACTGATTTCGGCCTTTGGAAAAGCAAACATGATAGATACTAACATTTGATCACATGACTCAAAATGGCAATTAAGCGATCTGGCTCACTTATCTGATTAAGATTGATCAAAATTCTGCAAGACAACTGCATTTAATGAATAAAGATTATCTTCTGTAGCGTCCAATTTACAAACTTATAATTAATCCCTAACTCAACAAGAGAGCGTCCTTTTCAACCATTTTGTTTTTCACTCAATATACCCAGATTGCTTTCGCTTCGGACTCTTTGGCGGGTTCAGGCACTGTTAACGCCCAAAAGAATCGTTGTTTAAAGTATTTGTGCCTTGGATGTTACAACTGCTTTCTTGATCCTTATGAAAAATTCCCCGCGTAAAAAGCTCAGATGATTGCGGACAGCATTCATTAGGAACCGGATATCTATTCGCAGAAAAATTTTGAATGGTTTTCTTTTAAAGCTAATCGTTACAAAAATGTAGTGGGAGTGGGGTGTTCAAAGTAATGATAGAAATCAGTGGACCTTTTCTTAATTTCTGTCAAGTACCATTACCTTTCATTAATTTCTGTACAGTGGTAGACTATATTTTTCTTTCATACAGTGTGCAGTAAACTTGGAAGTCTCAAGACTCCACACAGGCCCATAGCGTAACCTCTAAGGTAAATTGAGTTTTTGCCTCCAAATAGGAAAGCAGTGGACCCAGGGAAAGCGATGTTGAAGTCACAGACTTTCACATCCTCTCTATTTTCATTAGCTTCATTAGAAAATTATTGGCAAAGTTTCGAGGAGATATAATTTAAAGATCGTTCATGACATATTTTTCAAGGGACGTGAGTGTGTAATCGCTAATAATTTGTGGTTTCCGTCCAGCCTGGCTTATTTCAAGAGTATTATTTTCTGCTTGTTTATTCAAATTCTTCTTAATAACTAGGAAGGTCTAAACTGGCAACAGATTTGACTTCGATTTCGTTTGTACCTATTTTAACAGCGAGAAACTCGTTCAAAGAAATAGTCGGGCAAGTACGCAAAGGGCAGTTATTTCCACAGCATTTGAATTTCCAAACAACAAGAAGAGATAAAAGATCGTATAATCTTCTTAAACAAACAGCAAAGGAAAAGAAAGACATGAAAAGGCAGAGAATTAAACCACAAATATTTAGCAAAAAAATCCTTCAGTGCGTCGAAAATTCGGCTCTTATATGTAAACAATTTTGATAAAGTCCGCTTGAAAATGACGACAGAGTTTTTAAGATAATAAACACTTTCACAGCTTTGTTCAAGCAATTCACACGAATGGATTATGTTTGAAAAAAATTTCCACAGAAATGTAGAATTTAGAATAAAAAAGAAATGTTTAAATGTATCTATTCATTCGTATTTATGAAGGAACCATTCATATGATAGCTATTATCAGCCTTATAGGAATTTGGAATAGACTGTCGGAAAATGACCTTTCAAAACAAAGTACAAATAATGGAAATTGCCACGTTTAAGAAACGCTGAAACTTCTTCTCCGAAAATCAACTAGACAACTTTTTTAACGGCATTGAGTCATGGTAAATATGCCTTCTCTTTAGGGGGTCATTTGGTTTCGGCGTGATCGCTGCTGTTTCAGATGGTATTTGCTATTGATGAAAGTTGTTTTGTCAATCAGTACGAGGTGAGTTCATGTGACCAGTTTAAGGTCATGAAAATCATGACTAAGCGGATTTTGGCACTTAAGGTATATCCAATCCATTTTATCATGACTCAATGCCTTTAACATGATTCGGTTCGTTCGATCGGCACAGAAAACTTCCATTATAATTCCAAACCGGCTGTTTACGATGGTGCCTTACTCTCCATATTCAGACCATACTATCAATATAAAATTTTTGATTAACAAATCTACTAAACAAGCAGAGTTCAAACTTTGCAAGATAATAGTGAATTGTTGAAGACTTGTGTGTGAATGGTAGATGAAACGTTTTCTGTCAAATTCTTGAACACTGATTGGTGAAAATGGTATGGAGAATTTGAATGTAATCAGAACTCTCAGCCAATCAAAGTTTTGAAACCTATGTTGATGAGAATATTTTGAAAATTCATGAGTTTATCTAAACAAAGGAAAACAGACGGTGGCCTTATTATCATTGCGTTGCTCCAACTTCTGCAATTGTGTTTATTACACACAACAGAAGGCGAGTAAAAAGTTTGTAGGTAGAAGAAGATGGGTGCATACAGCAGCCTTATGCAGGAGTTGTAAATTTTATAGCAAGATATTCGAATTTCTTGTTTCAAAGAGTCCAGCAGTGTCGAGTTGCGTTGGCTCTAAAACTGTATTTGCAATTATGATTTAGGTTTATGATTCATGCTGCCATGCTAAATTTTACATATCATAGCCTGCGTATCGTGTCCATGGAGATTTAAGCTTTGACCATGCCAATCAGACATATATTTTTGCAATAATGGCTTTGAAAAAGCAAACATCAGAGTGTACTGCAGCTTTTTGTCTGATATTCTTCAGGGTATAAAACGTCAGAACATAGACCGAAAACTCTACGCTAGGAAATATATATACCCAGTTGTGGATCGAAATAGGCCAATCAGAAACACGAGCACATGACTGTTGAGGTTGACCAATCAGTACCGCTTGCCTATTGAAAATGTTACAAATGGAGTCCTAGGGTAAAAACGAACTCCTTCTGTCCACACAATAGCGGACTTTTCATGCTTATAAAGATAGATTCCAAAACTGCTAGCTTGAACGACGATCCGGCTCTACTAATAATCCGAAAAATGTCGCAATTATAGTCGGCGGCAAAATTCTTAAAACCACTATTTGTAGTAAACTGCATTGAGGAGATTTCATGAAAAGCTCTTTGCAATTAGCCATACATAACTCAATTTGAAATACCTGGTTTCTTGGCATCTGTCACCACTAAATCAAATAAATCCAGCCAGTCTTTGCTGAGAGAGGAAAAAGATTCACAAGTTATCAAAATAAACACAGTTTAGCCTAATAAACTGCGTAAATAAAATTGTACTTTTGAACAATAAAACGACCACAGAATGTGTTCAGGGCTAAGCAGTGATACGGATAATTCTACTTAGCTGGCAAAAAGTTAAATAAAAATTCGATAAAAATATGCAATGTTGTTAGTGGGAATTTGAAAAAGATCAGGAGATCAAAAAGTGATGCTGTGAATTTCCAAATCACTTGCTTCTCTTCTGTCCATGTGTTTTCAGTTAGGCATTAAACCTTTAACAACAAAGCATCACAAAAGAAACTTTATCGTTGTCTATTGTCAAACTAGCTATCAATCGTCAAGGAATCAATCAACTTTACAGGGTACTGTTGACTATGTTAACAACATCGTTCAATCAGAAACATAAATTCAGGCCAGCCTATATTACCAAACTATCAGGCCCCAAAAGGATGCCTGTACTTTCTTTTATGTTTGTCTACATTGCGAACAGGTAATGTTGTTTTTGATGTTGTTCTTATCAGTCAATTAAGTTTTTGGGGGGTTTATGAATGGGCTGAGAGCTTTTCTGTCGGGAGCATCCAATAACGTTTAGAAAAACTGACCGAAGTAGGCATGATTCATTTATTTACTTATTCTTTTCATTTACTTACTCGTCATTCTTTGCTCATATCTTCATTCATTCATTCATTCATTCATTCATTCATTCATTCATTCATTCATTCATTCATTCATTCATTCATTCATTCATTCATGCATTCATTCATTCATTCATTCATTCATTCATTCATTCATTCATTCATTCATTCATTCATTCATTCATTCATTCATTCATTCATTCATTCATTCTAAATCTAAGGGCCATCATTCTAAATCTAAAGGCCAGAAATATAAAATCACTGTATATTCTTCTATCTTTATATTTCATTTTCTTCCACTCCTAATTCTTTTCATATTTCCTTTTCTTATCTGCCCCTCTCTCTTTTCGTTTCACTGTTGGTTGAAAAAGTTGAACACAAAAAAAGCTACCTAATTGAGAGCTTTAGTATAACGGTTCCTCCATATATACGAATTCATATGCAGTAGGATCTTTACAAATACGGCAACCGTGTACATTCAATCTTGTTTAACTAAGTAGTTCAATACATACCCTAGTGCCCATTCCATGAGAAATCGTGTATATTCTATGTAAGACTGTGTCACTAGAAATAAAACTTTTCCTGCTTTTCTAAGGTCTTTGAACCATCTGATGACGTCATCCGGACATTTTTTGATATACTTTTTTGCATTTTCTTTAATTGCCGAGAAAAAGTACCCTCGATGCTCTGCAATTGAAAGAAATAATGAATACGTGTTTGAGGCTACAAGTATTTAAATGAAGACGAACAAAGAGACGCAGTCTACAGCAGTGAGATACACTCTTGAGACACTGTTCTGAGGAAGGGACGAACAGAGGGTAGGGTGGTTGGAGATGGGGTGAAAACGAGCTTGGAGCAGAAATTTTCTTAGAAGAATGTATTGCTTAAAAGTGACTGCAAGGACACTTAAAATTTCAAAATTTTTATCAAACGGGGTATCGCATAAGGAGCGACATGTTTTCAAAAAATCTGAAAAGTTAACAAAAGGTCTTGTTTATTCGACCCCTTGACATTTCGAAATTTCCTTAAATAGGAGATAGGGGGACGAGGGACATGAATGCTTTGCGTTTGTCAGATATTAAGTCATTTTCACATTTTAAGAAAGAATGCTTAACTTACAAAGTTGAAGCATAACACAGAAAGTGCAAAAGGCAATGTTGTTGTATTCTTTGCACTAAGTGATCAAAAATAGCTAATTAGCTAATAAAAACCATCTACTATATGCATACTTCATAGAAGCAACTCATAGCTGTGGTAAATATTTTCAAACAGCTTAGTGAAGAATTTTGAGCTAGAAGATAATACGATATTGGCTGATACAGTTTTAAGACAGAGACAAAATCAACTTAAAGGTTCTCTTTTTCTCAAAGTAAACGCAAAGAATGTGTCAGCATGCAAGCACATAGACAGATAAACTTACCAGAAAAGCACTTAGGCCCAAAGCTGTTCATAAGAGCGTCAAATATGTCAGGCCAGAAAGTGTATGTTTGAGGTCGTCCTTGCTAGAAGGAACAACAAACATCTCTCAACAAAGGCCTTAAGTACAGGGAGGTCGATGGCAAAACTTGATTCAGAACATAGTTTAAAATATAAAGATACCTTAATAATAAAAAAATTCTCAATAGATATAGCATTGCGAAAAACCGCAGAAAAAATTGATTGATAAGATAGTACCAAAACCAAATTAGGCTTAAAACATAGATAAAACATTAGTACTGATATCACAATTTACAGCAACCAAAAATCTTTTTCAACAAAAACACCACTTTAAATCTTACTGCCAAGTATATTTGCTAGGTTTACAAAACGTTTTGTTGTATAACATTGCTGCCTAGAGGAAAACCTGTTTTTCTAGCCCATACTCCTCAGTGATAATTGAAAAGACTTATTGACAATAATTAAAGAATTATGGATTCCTCTTGTAAGTGCAATCTACTACTGCTGTATACTTACTGTTTCATCAATAATATCTACAATTCTTGCACACAATACTCCAATTGGCATATCAAAAAAATTCTCAAAGCACTTATAGTACACTGAAAGAAAGGGATAGAGATATTAAGCAGTCTGGTGAAAAATATAATTAGAGATTACAGTTTATACTTTGATTACAGATCAAAACATTTGACTATATTGTGGTATTGCAATAAAGGGTAAATCTAAAGTTGATGCTGTAGCAGGCATTTACTAGGAAGGCTAAAGGAACCATAATATAAAAGTCACTTTTAAAGCTTTCTTTGTAAGATCGATGCCATTTAGTTATGCAAGCATATTTATCATAGATTTCCTTAGGCTTGTTTTAAACTTGGTTCTGAATTTGAACTAATTGATTTGATTACATTAAATTTCTATTGTCTAAGTTTGGATGCAATATGATCACAAATTTTTACCAATATTTGTGCATTAAAAAATAATTATGTGTAGTGAACCTTAACTACATTTGTCCAGGCTTTGTGTGATTTGAGACCTACCTCCATGGTGCACTTTTGACTTTAGATCTTTAAAATATTTCCAGATTCTCTCTTTACCATAACATGCTTCAATTTCAGAATCACTCATGACAGTCATGCCATGACATGCCCTAAAATGATCAAGCCAACTACATTTATGTGTACAGAAAGAAGTAAGAGATGGCCAGATAGAAACAGTAAGACCAAAACAGTGAGATAAATAACAATGATATCAAATAAATAAATAAACTTTAACTTCAGCCAGAATAATTGCTAAAGTATCAACGCATGAGATATATGAAAAAAAGTTATCCAAATTAAACTGCTAAATGGAACAACAGCAGAACTCTGCCAATAATCCAAAACAAGTTGCTGTTATAATGTTTGACAGCACTAAGGTGAAGAAACATTTTGTAATGGCCTGTTTGATCTGGCTTTGAAATGGCAGGGAAATTTGGCACTACTGCAGCTTCGCACCTGTCAGCGTGAGGTCAATAATTCCAAACTATACGCAGTGGCATAAATAAAGGGAGGATCAAACAGGGCACAAAACCCTTTCTAAAGCTGAACTGCCATGTTGTTGGAAAACTTTTGATTTTGTTGAAAAAACATGGCTGTTTATTTTTCATGTAGATGTTACATTTTAAGTGGAAAGATAAAAAGATCTTCCATTGTTCTATTTGAATTAGGTCTGGTGCTTGAAATGCCTTCGTAGAGACATGCAGTAAAATCATCAATTAGCGTGATTTATGAAACACGATTTTGATTAAACGTTAAAGTTTATCTTCTGTTTTATAGCAGTTTTAATGTGTTGTGTTGTATTCAAATTTATGAAAAGATAAAATGTTTTCTAGATTTTTGCCAAAAAATCTAAATTTTTTAAAAGAAGGCATTTTCCTATCCTCACACCTGACCATACATATGATTAGGAGTGTGTTTAGATCATAACCTAAGAGTAAAACTGCATTAGTGTTCCCAGAATTTTACAAATTAATGGAAGTTATGGATAAACTGGGCATCTCTTCCCTTAAACCATTTCTAGCATTACAGGCTGGATAAACAATAAAAATAAATCAATTGTTTGATTCATTTTACTTCCATTCTACCATGGAGCATATCCAGCTAAAATTGTTAACAGAAATAAAGTATGGCATGTATGTATACTTGATTCTTTTGCTGTCATTAATTTTTGACTGATTTGATATACAGCTGGTTACAACCTTGGTAGCCCTGTTGTCACCTCAGGCCTTTTTGTAAGAAATAACCCATGCGAGTGGGTGTAAATGCCTGCTTTTCAAAACCCTTGGTCGTCAATTAATGATTTGGCCAAAAAAGCAAAACTTGGCCCAATTTTGGCACTACTGCATATAGGCACTATCCTTTATTTACATCGCTGTTTAGGGTTTTGAATTATTGACCACATGCTGACATGTGCGAAACTTCTATGGTGCCAAATTTCCTTGCCAAAATTGTTGAAAGCAACAAAAATACAAATGAAAAAACAATTTTTGCACAACCAATATTCAACATTTTATTCAAGCAATCTTAAAATTGCAAACAATGCACTAAACATAGTAAAGAAAACTGACAATTGAAAAACAAGACAAGTGGGAGTTTTTGGAACAAAGCCAATTTTGATGTCACTATTACTCCACAGAATTAGCCAAAATGTAGCTTTTTGCATATTCTATCTAGCTGGCCAGATTTGGCTGTCAACTGTCAAATATTTGGCTGCCAACCAATCCAAACATCTGGCAACCCAGGCAAGTGATTTCTCTCGCAATCTGATTTCCAGGTAAAGGAAACCAACAATCGAAACATCCATCCAAAAATGAATAAATACCCCATCTAAACGTGTTTTTCCAAAAAATAATTTCATACAATCCAAACTTTGGAAAGTCTTAAGCCTAGCACATACTGCAGATTTTCACAAAAATACAAAAATTTGTCATTATAATGCACCTTATAATGTAACCATCTTGACGCAGCTTGACAAAATTACCAGTCTTTATCTCAAATGTAAGTCCTCTGAGACTGAAAGAGAATGAAAAAAATATAGATAAGGAGAAGAAGTTTCTCAAGAGTTTAATACCATATTGAGAGGGACCCAAGTTAATTCTAAAAAGATTACACACATACTTAGCATGTAACCATCCAAGTATACAACCAAAATACATAGCCAACCTTTGACCATAAAATTTAACATAGACAGGAAAAATATAGCAGGCATGCTAACCACCCCGCGAATGAAAACAACCAGGCGTGTGGGGGCATGTGACATTTTTCGCAAAAATTTATTGCAATGATAACAGCAATAACTTTGATGAAATTAACTTCACTGAATTCTAAGCATAGCTACTTAATAGTAAATTTTTATACAAATATAAACAGAACTTATTTAATATATCAGCAAAAAACGACACTACAAGTACAGAAAAATGTCTGCCATGTCATGAGCAGTTCTCATCAGCTTCAATAATGAATCATTAGTAGAGTCATTGATGCTTTGGCACTCATCTGGTTGTAATGGCAGTTTTTGTGTGTGAGCCCGTGCCCCTTGAGGGCCCTCGGTTATCAATCATGGCAGCTATTTTAAGCACCTACTGGCCAGATGTCAATAATCCATTAAGATAATGCATAAAAGATAATGATGGGCCATTTTTCATGAAATGAAATGTTGCCAGAATCTATATAAATCTAAAGAAAGGGGTATAGGGAGGGGGGTAGCAAAATTCACAAATCTGCTACTTTTTATCGCATAATTGGCAAATCCGCTACTTTTACTATATTAGTGATAGACAATGAAAATCTTGTTCACAACATAAAATGTTCCTCTTAATATTCGGCGATAAAAATGTCTGTTATAATCTTATGTGTTTGCAATTGTTCACTGAAATGCTATTGCACAAATTTCTTCTCCATCTTTTAAACCCAGCTCAAAAACCAACAAAACCTATCATTAATAAATGATTTCTCTCTCAAAATGTATAATAGCCTTTAATGTGAATTACAAACTAAGTTTGAAAACTGGTTTTCAGTTTGGTTCACAAATTAGAAGTACAAATAATCTAAATTAAACCACTAAAAGAAAAAATAATAGTAAAAGCCTAGTACAATATTCAAATAATGAATTATAAACATATAATGTTAGTTAAAAATGCTATATCAAAATCCATCACTACTCATTAAAAGAGTCTGACTTTAGTTTCTCCATTAAATAATTTTTACATTTATTTTTAAAAGGAGGAATATTGTCACATTGCCTTAATGAATTAGGCAAATAGTTCCAAGTCCTTGCTCCATATTGTTTAAGAGACTTCTTAGAGCCCCTTGGAATATACAAGCATCCCTGACTGGCATTTCTTGTTCCATGTCAATGGGTATCTGCAACTTTCATGAACATTTCACAATTAGTCATTGGGTATTCAACCAATGTCTAAACAATGATTATTGCCTATGGTCGCGGTTATTATTTTTTAATACTGCTGACTGCTTTAGTTGTCAGTAGTTTTGTTACTCTTACTGCACTCCGAGCTGGCACCAGACTGAAAACTTTGTCACACGCCCGTGATATACTGCCCGTGCACTCAAATTTTCCATCCATGCACTTTTGCATTTTGACCGCACAAAGTCTCTATTTTAATACATTTCACATTAATAACAAGACAAATTTCTTAAAAGTGCCTGATTTCAGGCGTGCAGTCATGCAGTCAGGCGCCTGAACTTGCCCGCGCAAGAAACAAAGTTCCAGTCTGGGGGCTGGCACCACGTCAAAACTTCAACAAAACTTTTGATGACATTATTGTGGTTATATTGTTGTTTTGTTGTAAGAAAAGGGGAAATGTATCTTTGATTCTAGACATATATTGGTATGAATAATATCAAATGTTTGTCTGTTTACCTGAAGTCTTCAAGTCTTGAGTACTTCTCATCCAGCAGATGCTTATCATAACCTTTCTTCTCAATGAGGTATTGTGCAAAACTTCCATATATTAGCTAAGATTATGGATCAAAATTCTTAATTCAAGAATATTATTAACGTGAAAAAAATGTGCATGAACTGAATCCTATTCATATCCACTTTTACTAAAGTTGTTTTCATATAAACTACACAGGAAGCTTGCAAAATGTATTGAAACTTTAAATCTGAAAAGAGAATGATCAATGGGCCATGCCCATTGAAACATTGGCTTTACCTGCAATGGGAACCAAATGAGGCCGAAACAATTGCCAGAACGAAACGTTTCTTTCATTAGCAATTCTAAAAATTTACAGAAATCAGTAAAATTGTTAATATTTGATACCTTGAAAACTGCCTCTAAATGATATTGCACAACTGTGTGATCCATATCAAATCCAAAGCAATCATAATCTTCTAGACAAAAAGAATTTTCACTCCCACTTCCATTCTCTTGTGGTTCCACTTTCGCCGCCATTTTTGATCAGAAGCGATAATGTTGCTGTTGTTTTCCATCAGCCTCTTTTTCAAATAAATTTTGCCGCGAAAAGTAGCAAATGCACACACGAAGGCCTAAAAAGGTTGTGTGAATTATTTAATAATTTCTGTATTGAGAAGGTAATTTGTACACAAGCTATCGCAATGCCTAAAAGAAAGGTAAATTGTTCTGATCGCTGATATTTTTCGATTTTACACCTCTAGTGTTGGAAATGAAAGGTATCTGGATGGTTGATGTCCACGAATCATCACAGTGCAAGAACAGACTCGTGTTCACTTTCGATATCTTAGCAAGGGGTTCTTCACTAATTTTAAGTTAGATGGATAAGTTGATCAGCGTATATAAAAGTCCACTTTTTCTCAAGTTTCATAAATATTTATTGTTTGGTGCTCCACGAAAAGCGCCAAAAGGTTACATTTATGGGGAGAGTAACAGCATTGCTTTTGTCTTTTTCGTCCGCAATAAACTGTTCCCAGAAAGGTTTTCCTGTAATTCGAGGCTCTTCTATCGTTGTTACCAGCAAACAAGTCAAGAAGGGAATGAAGTATCTCCGAAGAAGAAAAGTCAAGAAGGGGTAATGTAATGTTTCTTAAATATATTCACAACTAAGGAACTGCTTTTGACCTTGTTTTGTTTTTTGGCATTATGAATGAAGAAAAAATAATTTTATTCGCAGATGTCGTCGATTATGCATCTTGCTGTCTGCAGAACTTTGTCAAAAATGGACCTCAGATTTGAAATTTGTAATGAGAACTTCATATCATTAGGACTGTTTAGTCACAAGTTACTACATTTTAAAGATTTGACTGGAATTTACTGCTGCAGTGAAAGTTTGGAATAGCTTCTATTTTAATATGAAATTGTTTGTTCCAGAAACCAGAGGAAAAGCAGACTGCCAACAAGACTTCTGATGTAAAACTTGATGAACTGAACACCAAGACAAATGATGGAAGGTTATAAACAATTCAATTCTTTTATTATCAAACAACAGGACGCCAAAAAAATATGACTAGAAATGATCGATTTCTTTTAATTTATCAACTAAACATCCTTTTTGAAAAAATTATGTTAAGAACATACATAATTTTTATTTACATGCCACAACATTTCAATCTAATATACTTACAAATTTTTATAAATCTTTTAGGTCATACAATGTGAAAATTGTTTCTTGGAATTGTGCAGGGTTGAGAGCTATGGTCAAGGTAACTGTTCAGTGTGATCAGAATTTAAAACTGTCCTAATTTTAAATTGTTTAATAAAATAAATCTGAAATTGTTAATCAGGACAAACCTAGCCATGTTATACACAGGTTTTATGCTTGTACAGTGTGACTAAATTCAATGTTTCTTAAACTCTGGAAATTTCACATATATTCCTTTTAACGAAAATATTAACAAAAATTACTGTTAACTGGTCTGCCATAAAGTGCTTGATGCTGTATAGGCAGAGTAGTACATGCAATTAGTGTACAGAAATGGACATATTATGTACTTATTGTTAACATTATTGTGAACATTAGGCAACCTTTCACACTGGAAAAGTTACCTAATGATCTGATGATGTGTTGAGTACAAAACTTGGAGTAGCAGTTTAGGACTGTCCAGTTCTATACACCAAAATTGTATCTCTTTTACCATATAATAGTTATTTAAATAAGTAAAGTTATATCATACAATGAGCTATTCTAACAATGGTTGGTTTTCATTACCTACAGAAAAATGGATTAGATTATTTGAAAAAGGAAGATGCAGACATAGTTTGTCTTCAGGAGACAAAATGCACTGAAAATGAATGTCCACCAGAGGTATTTCTTAAAAATTTCACAATTTTTTTAAATATATGTCAAACTATCATACTTTAATTTATCTCAAAAGAAATAATTTATATTTAGGTAACACAATGCTTTGCCTTTCCATACAGTTTAGCTGGGCATTTATAGAAAGCCATATTTTTTGCCTGAATATACAAATAAAGACATTATTATTTTGTCTTCTCAACTTTCTCTTTTTATTTCCATGTTAACTTTCACTTTTTAATCAATAGGTTAATGCTTTAAAAGGTGGTGGTCTTTCATTTGCAAAAAAGTCAAACCTACAATACAATATGTACCTTTTACCTGCAGAGAAAAAGGGTTATAGTGGTACTGCGTGAGTATCACCAAGAAGGAATTTTTTTATTACTCCACATAACTCTACCATTAAACCTTATTTCAATTTATGTGTTTTCAAATAAGATAAACCATATGCTTTAATATAAATAAAGGAAACACCACAGTAGCTGTTGACTTTTTAAAGATAATGGAAATCAATGGGTATTCTGAATTATAAGTATCAGTAATCCCAAATCTTGATTTATCAGTTCAATTGAAACAATGACACACTGTATAGTAGTAAAGTGGCAATAGTGAGGTTAGAGTAGTGAGATGAGGCTACTCAAATCTTTGTGAAAGGTTCTATATTAATGCAAGTATTGTGCCACTCCCCTGATATGTTTTTCAGCAATTTCACTAATATAAAGAATTTTTTTGTCTTAAGGCTTACATAAGGGCTCAGCCTAGGTGCTTTGTCCAATACCATGCTTCAAAGTCGGTCCATGTCATATTTAAAATCTTTTTGTGATCCTCTCAAAGATTAAATTATCCTCACTACCGTCATTATTGTGTTATTTGCTTACGAATGACTTATGCGTTCATAATTTAGAAGATTTATCAGCTGTTTAAAGCAATTCATTTGAATATCAAAATGTTTTTAAAGATTGTGGACAAAGAAAAAACCTTTGAAAGTCACCTATGGATTAGGTAATATATCAAATTCTTGTTATTCTTTTGCTGTTTTTAAATGTTAAATTTAGACAACAATGAGGTGAATATAATATGCGGAAGGGTTAACTTGAGACAGTTTTTACCACAAGAAATGAAGCAAACCAAAATTTCATTTTCATGTAAAAATAAAGACATGGCATACAAAAATTGGGATGAAACAATTGTTATTAAACAAATAATGTAGGGAAACGTTTAGATTAATGATATCAAAATGGAAAAGCTGATACACCTACAGGAAACAGGAATTGGATTAAAAGCAAAACAGAATTGTTAAAGTGCCACTGAACTGAAAAAATCAAAATTTTTTTTATTGATGTTCTAAGTCAAGTCGGTGCTCCTGAATCCGATGCTGAAGTTCGCTTTTCGGAATTGTGAAGTGTTTTGAAGCTACAACGCTTCAAAGTTGCGATTTTCAAGACTTTTTGTGCAAAAATTTGTGCGCGGTCTGTGAGGAATTTCAGGAATGTGTGACGCATTAACGTTTATAAGTCCCGGAAGTGATGCGGGCTTCAGTACTGAAGTCTGTATTTCGAGTGCGATAAAAAACCAAAAAAAAACGTGAAGTGGATAAAAATAGGGCGATACTTGTGCTCTAAATATCACTAGCTATCTAACTACAAGACATGTGCAAGGTATTTTCTTGTGAAAAATTCGAGCCCATACGAAAAAAGCAAACTTTTTGCGTGCAGTTTTTACCAAGACTTTATGCCGATCAATTACCTTTTGTGAATTATTGAGCGTGTTGAGTGAATAAAAGTGAGCAAACTGATCAAGGGAAAAAGTTGATCTATTATAGAACCACACAAATTGCACATTTTTCGGCGCTTTTCCCACTTTCCAACTTGCGTTGCCACTGTCAAAGCATCAGTATTGCCAGGGCCGTCAAGATGGGATAAGTTGCCCCAGAACCTCGTGGTCAGGGGACCTCAAAAAGTAATGAAGTTCATTTTAAATGGAATTGATTAAAAGTCCATAAGTAGCACAGTGGGATATTTTTAAACTTCTATTCATACCCCATCTTTTTGGCGTATCAAACTGCCTTTTACTACCAAATTCCATGCTGGTATCGCGATCTAATGGCTAAATTATGTCAATTACTGCTTAGAGGTTTGGAACCTAGTACCCCACTCTATAAATAGCACAAGGGGGATTTTTCAGGGTCAATTCATATCCTATCTTTTTCAGCGTATCAAACTGCCTATTACTACCACGTTCCATGCTGGTTTTGCGATCTAATGGCCAAATTATGTCAATTACTGCTTAGAGGTCTAGGACCTGGTACCCCACTCTATAAATAGCACAAAGGGATATTAGTCAGCGTCTATTCACACCCCATCTTTTTCAGCGTATCAAACTGCCTATCTCTATCAGGTTTCATGCTTGTGTCATGTTTTACACAATTTGTAACTTTTTATCTTCTTACAGCCCTCACTATGGCTGAATTGACTATATAAATCTGAATGCGTCACTCGCCCCAGCCTCTTTTTGCACGACCTACTCGCAAAAGAACCCCAGAAACCCCTATTTGTGGGCTCCAAATTAAAAAACTAAACTTTTTTTCGAAATCAGCGATGATTAGTCTACCAGAATCAACAATAAAAAAAATTTCATTTTTTTCAATTCAGTGGCACTTTAAGTATAATCATGGTCATTAGCAGTGATGACAAAGATTGTTGTTTTGGAGGAGCAAGAACCTTGCATTCACAGTTCCTAGACCTTTTTAAACAGAAAATATTTATTTATCTGATCTGCGCTTTTATTGAATCCATTTTTAGGTATTGACAAACATGACAAAGAGGGACGCTTAATCACAGCTGAATACGAGAAGTTTTATCTTGTTACCTCCTGTGAGTACATATCTATGCTTTGGATACTGAAGTGTTTGTTAATTGAAGTGTTATCTGTAAATTTATCTAGCAATGGCGGCAATTGGTGTACAACTCTGCCTATCTGGCATCAAGCACTTCATGACAGACTGGTCAGTGACATCAATTTTAATCACTGAGGAATGCAACATCCAAGCTTACAACTAACATTAATACTATACAGTTTTTAAAACCCTTTGCAAAGTCCAAGTGTAAAATGTCAAATCCATGTTTGTTCTGAATTTTACGAAGTTTTGTTTGTTGTGCGCTAGTATTAACTTCATCGTTAAAAGTAGTAGGGTCAGAATCATAGATCACAAAGAATTGTCACATCCAAAATCTTCTCAATAAGGATAATCCTCAGTGTTCTAAGTTTTACCATTGTCAGTGAATAATGGTGATTTCAAATTACAAAAGCCTTTGTGTAATGAATATACTTGCTGAATCTAAAAAACATTTGTCAATAAAAATAAAACTTTTTTCTTCTTCAGATGTTCCAAACTCAGGAAGAGGTCTTGTAAAGTAAGCAATTTATACTGTATTATAGCTTAAATATTTAAATCCATAAGTGTTAACTTAATTCAGCCCCCTGTAGTATCATTAGAAATATTAATTGTAGTCCTTTTATTAAAGATTCTGTTTGAAATGAAACTTTTCATGGGGCGATTATCTATCTAATATCACAGGAAAATTAATGTCAGAATTAATGTTTTCATGTTTTTAGTACCATTGAATAAAACCTGCTTTCATTGCTCATGCTTTTCTTAGTCACAATTGTTAACCAACAATTCTAGTTTGGAATATCGAATGGGATGGGAAAAAGACATGAAGACCTATCTGAAGAAACTTGAAGAGACAAAACCTGTTATATTTTGTGGTGATCTGAATGTTGCACATAATGAAATTGGTGAGGATAGTTATAAAAGTTATTTTAAGTTATCTATTGAATGATTTTTGCTAACATGTAAAGAGTTGGCATTCCCAAGGTTATAACAACAGAATTTAACATGTAGCACATTTTCAAAGAACTAGGAACTGCTGCTTCCTAAAAATATTTAAAAATACCACCTTTTGTTTTCTGTGCTGTGTGAAAGGGGACATTTCAGCCAAAGAATTATAACATCAACAATCATACATTTATTGAAAGCATCACTTCACATGTGATAGTTAAGTTAGGTTATTATTCTCTGTAAAAGGTCTGCATAGTGTTAACAATTATATGGATGAAATGTCCCCTTCAGAATTCTTTCTGGCTTCAGTTGAGATATAGATGGTGAAGACAATTGTCATTTTATGAGGTTTCTTGCCAGTATTAAAATGAATTTACGTTTTATAATTTTAACAAGCAAACAATAAGTTAGAACCGCATTTGCAATTCCAAAATAGCCATTTTGTGATATTATCACAAAGAACGTATTTGGCAATAACTTCACAATACCTAGGTTGATTTATTGTTTGTTTTCAACAATTAGTTTTGGAAAATGCTTGTGATTTCTCTTCAACATAGATATTGCAAACCCAAAAAGCAATGTCAAAAATCCTGGTTTTACAAAAGAAGAGAGGGAGAAGTTTACTGATTTGTTAGAGGCTGGGTTTGTTGACTCATACCGACATCTTAACCCAGACAAGACTGGGACATATACATTTTGGTCTTATATGGGGAATGCAAGAGACAAGAACATTGGATGGTGAGTAAACAAGTCAATTTGTTGAAGAATAGCATAGCTGATTCTCTACATTCTGTGTGAACAAAAACAGTAATATTGCTAGGTTTTTACTTAAATTCTACAACTTGACCAATCTTGCCTGCATTTAATATTGAAAGAAAGGAAATACATCTGTTCTTAAAAAGTTGGATCCTTTTCCTTTTTGTACTTCTTTTTCTCTTTTCTCTCATGAATAAACTAAGATCAATGGTATGTATTAAGTGGAATAACTGAAAATTTACCTGTTGGTACTGTAAAAGATTTTCAATTTCAATTTATTTTGCAATGTAGAAATAAATCTCTCTGTCTTCTTTCCAGGCGACTTGATTACTTTGTTTTGTCTAAGTCACTGCTTGGTGACCTTTGTGACTCCTCTACCAGATCCTCTGTTACTGGAAGTGACCATTGCCCAATTGTACTTCTCATGGCATTGTAACCAGTCAAAGTACACAGTACAGAAATGACAGCATAGATGCAAACCCAAAAAGATTTTTAAATATATCATCAAATGTTCTTTTCATAACCTTTTAGGCACTGTTAGAATTCTACATGATTTGAGCAAAAAAGCCTCATAAATACATGTCCACCATACGATATTATTCCTGAAAACACCCTTTTCAGAAGCCATCAAATTTGCTCAATATAATTAATTTTTGATAATCAGGGAAAATTGCAGACCTTAAATCAGCTTTGTACAAAATTAATTTCTTGTCTTATATCCAGGTCTTATTCCACAAAGGTGGTGAAAACAAAAAGTTGAGCCATGAGAGAACAAATTCAATTTCTAGAATACTGATTTTTCAACAGACTGTGCAATATGGTAGTTAAAGTCCTATGTCACATAAATTTTAGCCCACCCTATTTCCCTTTTGTAGTCTCTACATTTTGGCAACAGGCCAAAACTGAAGTTTCTGAAAATACTCTAAACTTTAGCTTCTATGAAAAAAGCAATAAAAAATCTACAAGAAAGAAGTAGGTATAAAGACTTCATTGTAATTTAGTTTTTTGATGTTTTGTTAGGTCAAGAATTTAAAAGATTTCATAATCGTCTTTTTAATTAGGAAAACGAAAAAAAGGTACTACAATGTTGTTGGTATTTTGATTCTAATACCTCTAATCAACTTACTTTTACAATTGTTTTCTGAAGTTTCTTTTCATCTGCATCTGTTAGTGCATTGATACATTGTTCTAGTTTCACAACTTCATAATCTGGAGGCCTAGAGCAGATATTAGAAGATATAATAGAAATATATTTAAGATTTGAACTTTAAATTAAAGTAAAAAGGGCCAAAGTCTTCAGTGTAAAAAGTGTTATATTCATATGATAAAAACAGGCAAGGTTTACTGAAGTTAGGTTATCAAACTCTCTGGCTCATCTGTTGCTTGAATAAACACATGATATGGGTCATTTGACAAACAAGCCCCATGAAGAGCCATGACAGAAACATACAACAAATTTTCATAAAGGGGAAAAGGAACCAATATGACAGACCTATTTGGTACAGGGCTGTCACCATCTATTGAGGTCAAGGGGGGGGGGTGCTCTGATCCCATTTGGAGACAAAGTTGGTGAACCATCCTTTATTTGCAGACAAATCTGAAAATTTGCCAATAATGCATCTCTAGATCGTAAAAAAATCCTTGCTTTCACAACAGGTTTTTTTTCCAGGGAGGTTGTCAACCCCCCTGGAAATATGTACTCTAACCATTACCCTCCAGTTCAGTCAATTACTTACTCATATCACAAGTCGTTGTCTTCATTAGTGTGAGTTACTCCAAAGTAGTGGACTTTCCTCTCCGTTACACACCCCACCCCCCTATATAGCAAAAGCTCTGATTTGTGATGATAAATTCAAATACATAAAAAGGATAATTGGTCGGCTACCTCAGAATCCCTTTCCGTAAATTTTCCATTATGTCTTCAAGAATATCTGACTAAAGTCAAGGTGTGAAATTGGATTCAAAATTGTCTCAGTGGTGCAAGTTTTCAAATAGTTCTTAAAATATGCAAAAGCTTTAAAAAGTAAAGAAAGAGTGCACATGTTATCTGATAGATTTACTGAATATTAAATTCTGACTCTTTTCAGTGAGGTAAAGACAAGTGAAGCTTTCAATATGATAAAACAAGGTAAAATAATAAACAATTGAGATCCAAAAATTAATAAACAAAACTAGATAAAGTAAGGGGATAGAAATTTGCAAACACATCATTCAGGGTGGTAGGATCCAGTGTGTGGAATGACCTAAAACAGTAAACTTTCATTGAAACATCCCAGTAAATGTCAAATGCATTGATATTCTACAATTTTGTGTAGACATTAGATAGATTTCCAGGAATGCTTATGAAATGTAACAGCATTTGAAGATAAGTATAGAAAACTTTACTATACCCTAATGAAGGCACTACACAATAGGTACTGTTATAAGCCATTTTGCTTCTATTTGGACTGTGTTATTCATGGTCTGGTAATAACAGCTCAGCAACCATATGTAATGAAAAATCGATCTGAATCAATAAATTATGATCAAGAATTCCTTTGGTGGTAAAAACTTGTGTTGAACAGGGTTATCATATTTGACAGCTCTTTACATCTTCTGATATTTATAATGAGCATGAAATGTAAGAGTGGTGAAGAAAGAGGATTTGTATAATAAATATTAAGATGTTGCCGCATTCATGTATCACAGCCTGAAACATAGAACTGTTGAAAAGGATACGTAAATATTTTCCTTGGGCACCTAATAAATAAACAATATGTTAGAGAGAGTTAATAGAATTGTATACTCATTTAATGTGGCACAATTGTTACATTAGGTCTTAGCTCAAGACAAGAAATTCAATTCCTTTATGGGTCCAAGACTTAAACCCAAGATTAATGACAATTTTTTATATCACAGTGAGTACAAGTATTAAGTTATAAAACACACAAAAATGGCTAATAACAATACAGATATGATAAATTGTGGTTTATGACATCCAGTTTTTACTACTGACATTGAATGTTTTCCTCAGTAATACATATTCCTAAAAGAATATCTGTGAATATCAAATACAGACGTTTAAGACATACCTAATCAAATTACTCCTCCCAAGTTTGTTAAAGGGAAATTTCGATAAACTGGAATGAATTACCATCATTTTTTGTTACAAAAATGTCATACAAATGTTCTCAACTTCGAAAGTTCTTTAAATTTCTTTGATTTCTTTAAACTTACTTTTTGACAGTGTCCAGGAATCTTCAAACAGAAAGTGCAATGAAGCGCACTTTAGAAAGAGAAGGTTTGAGTCAGGTGGATCAAGCTGAAAAATATTGATTCTGTGATTTAAATGGCAAACTGAATAGAAAGTGTTAGGAAGTTAGAAAAAAACTGTCAACTTTTAATAGACAGAAACAAAAGTGGCTCAAGCCATCTTTCAATCAAAACTGGCAAATCAAAAAATGTCTGAGTGGCATCGAGGCACATCTGTACCTTTCGATTGCCTATAATAGTAGTAAAGGATTGAGCTAAAGTCTACCTGAAGATCACATTGCATGGTCACCCAACGACCTCCAACAGCTAGTGATGATATTATGTCATGTTTATGTGGCTTCAGTGGAAGGTTATCTTCGAAGCTGATGAGGTCATCGTGTGTTTCTTCTAGGCTGTTTCCGTACATTTCGACTATGAATAAAAATTATCACTTTAGGGAAGAACTTCTTTCGAGGAATAAAGACAGAGCTTAAGAAAACAGATATTTCTTAAATGAACTATTGTAACATTTTTGGTACCATAATGTAAAAGGATAGGAACTACTTCAGCCTGTTAACCACGAAACGGTAAAGGCAAATGATATATGGATTCTTTGCGAACTTTTTGCTGTGAAAAGTGTGATTCCCGCGATGATCCTAAAACACGCAGCCGCAGTTGAAACCAATGGTAAAAACTTATCAAACTTCAAACATACAAGGATTCGTGCACAATTTAAGGAACCTCTCCAAAAATGAAATTTAGGCCTACTGTAAGTACAATTATTAAATTAAATCGTAGAGTGCGTATATTTCAAAAATTGAAATAAAACGTAGGAAACCTTAAATATCTCAGCAGCTTAGGTGAAACAGTTGTACTTCGACCTTCAAAACTTATCGTTAGTTTACTGGACTCTTGAATAATAGCATACGTGCAAGCTGCTCAAGCCAGTCCTTTGCTGGCCGACTCCCTTCAATATCACATAATACACTTTTTTAAGAAACAGTAAATTCATGATCAGGCTGACAGTTCTTAATTTTTTCGAAAATCTTAGGCTGGACTGTTCTTATTTTGTTCTTAAATTGATAGAGTGAAAGCAGTGCGATTGCTTGCTTTTTGGCTCCAGGGGACAACCTTTATTTGCCTACAAGTTTGAATATTCACAAAAATAGCACCCACACAGGGCTAAAACTCCTTATTTTTTAGATAAAACGTTGTTAAAAATTGCATTTTACAGTAGCTCATCCTCAGCTTGTTTTCAATTTGTTCTTAACTTTTGACCAATTTTGAGGCTCGTGTTCTTATAAAACTGTTCTTATAAAAAAGGGTGTATCTTTATGTCATGTTTCGATTACTTGGCAACAATGGGGAGGTTAACGGCAGTAGGAACAAAACTGTTGGCCCAGGACCTTTGTCTTCCTTCAAAAGTTGATCCCTCAAACTCGGATATTCATAAATTTTCGTCTACAGCTGTGGTTCGTTCTATAAACCTTGTAGAATTTACATCTGCAAAATTCTAAATACTGGAAACTAAATGATTTTAAGAAAGCGGACCAAAGATACTGATAGGGGAGGTAGGTTCTTGTTTATTCAGAAAACGAGTACTCAGGTTGTGTTACAAAATTTAAAATTAAAAAGCATATTTTCGGGATATAAATGAACCGAAAGAACTATTTTTAGTGACGTAAAAAGTCCACTAAGCTGCTCGATTTCACGAATTTTGCTGTTTTAATTCTTTTAAATCAGCTTTGCTTTTTTGCCATCTAGGCCTAGAAATCACGAACCCATTTGAGACCCAGTAAACATTCCAGCAAGCACAAACCCAAGTATTTGAATAAGTGACTTAACAACCATTTTCACCCCGATTCTTAACCCAAAAAGTAACCCAAGCATCCTCATTTCTAAATGCCATAGTACACCCCAGGGGGAAAGATGTTATATTCTGCTACCTCCATCATCAATGACGCAATCAATTCCCAGGCCTCCAGTTTCTTCCATGCAAATGTCCACAAACGTCAGTTTCTTTGATCTCATATCAACGATGACAGTACCAGATTCTAATATAAAGGGTTAAAAGGGGGGAATCAAAAGAAAAGGTTAATATACACAACCATTTTTATAGATAAAATGCAACTTTAATTTTTGGCTACTTTCTAGGACAATGGAATGAATAACATATGGAATAAACATCGAGTCCAGTGCCCTATTTTTATCATTAAGCAGAAAAATTCTAACATGAAAAGTAATATTGCTGTGACTTGAAAAGAAAAGCACTGAAGAAATGCAATGAAGAAATGCAAATAAGAAATGCAAATAAGAAATGCAATAAAGAAACGCAATGAAGAAATGAAGTGAGATATAAGTGATCAAGAGACTTCATAAGATGTAATATCATTTTAATTCAAAAGGTAATATGAATATCTTCCTCGACGGACTTAATAGGCGTTCAATTGTACAAATCGATACTGCAAGCAGGAAGGTGAATCAGTTTAAGCAAGGTGTATCAGAAAAGTAAACTTAAATTAATGCTACCATATATTCGTACAAAGCTGTGTGTAGAAAGAATCAACTCGCAGTAAAAATATTTTCAAGATATTTTTAATGTGAAAAAACTGTGATTTACTGAAAAAGGGGTTTTATTAATCGGAAAGGACTCCTTTTCTCTCTTGGGCCGAAATTTTATAAGAGGACCTAGCCATCGTTGATTGGTCAAAACAAAAACTAATCAAAGTTTTGTTTTCCTCTCGCATTACTTCCTTTTTACACCTGGATATAAAGTTCCGTTGACCTTTTGGGTAACATTTGAAGTTTGATACTGTTAGGAGTGTTCGACTTTAAAATGCAATGTTGAAACTTTGCATGACAATCGCAAATATTATTGTTAAATGGCTATACAGTAATTTGAAGTTTATGCATGTTATCGCTTTTATAATAAAATTGTATCGAAAATTCAGTGATAATAAAGCCATTCCTTTCTCAGATAAACTACAGCCATATTTGAATTTTAATGAGAGAAACGTTTTGTATCCGTTTTGTAAACGTTTTAACAAAACCTTGCTTGCGTGTCACCTTGATTCTTAGGTTACCGTGATTGAAATATAGATATAAAACTAGTATCTTTTGGTCATTAAAATGGCTAGAAAAAGAAACTCTTTTCAGATTTCTTTGATTTTCACGAGACGATTTCTGATGTATTTAAACGTTCACTAAACGTACTTGCGTAACTGAAATTATGTCAAGTAATACAATAAGTCCAACGATTCACAACTCACCATTTCCTTTCAGGTGCCTTCTCAAGAAGTTCAAGCCCTCGTCGTTCTTTTCTGTTACTATCACCTTTAATGAATAACACCATAGAGTGACATAGTGATGACGTCACAAAAATCTACTTTAGAACTTTTGGATTTTGAAAACGTAGCCTTAAAAGAAATAAACGCCTCTAAATGTGAAAAATCAGTTAGGGTTGTTACAAATTGCCAGAGATATAGACACAAAAGTATAGATTTTTTAACTATCAAACAAATGTAGTTTAGCCTATGTTTTAACACGTATCAGGGAAGTCAAAAACGGGAATCCATTAGCAAATTTCAAAATTCATTGGCAACATCTCAGGAAATAAGATTCAGCTGATTTTACATAGGTATTTCACCGTGATCGTTTTACTCTCCTGGTCAAACTTTATAAATTCTTGAAGATAAATTTCTGTGACGTCATCACTCTATTAGAGCTATTCGATGTACAACAACAACAACAACAGCAAAGTTTACAAAATGGCATAAAAAATTGGTCTGTTTTTTATGGAGAAAACGTCTACGCTTTCATATTTTCCTTATAACAAATAGCTTAAGATTTGATCTTATCAAAAGCAATCTTCCAGATTATTGGAAAATGGATAAACTACGGAAGGTGTAGCAAATGCTTTTAAATGTTAGTTTAGCCATATGGTTAAAATTCTTAGTTTTCTTATTCATTATTCCGAGGTCAAGCAATATCAGCCCCAAAACATGTTTCTGCATCTTTGTATGTTATGGCAATAAATCGGTGACATATTTCGAAAACAGAAAACCACCAACAACATTAACAAAGAAGATTGCATTCACAAAAGGTATTAGAAAACGGCTATTATTTTGCTGATTTCTAAAGAAAGCTAACATTTGAAAAAATTGGACACAGTTTTTAAAATCGTACTTAATAAATCAAAACATTTCGCCTTCCAATATGTTCCTTTTAATAATATTTTAGACAATAAGACTCGAAAATGTCAAAATACGTTTTCATCAAACGCAGTATCAACTGCAAATCAGCCAATTTTCATATTCAGTGGCTTTTCTTATAATGGCAATGCTCTCATTTGTTAACCTAAAGTTCTCATAGATGTTCCAAACAACTAAACATTAACTCTATCTCACCTTTGCACCAAAATTTCGTGCAAGATGAACAACAGACAAGCCAAAACCCTAAAATAAAGGAAAATGGGGTGAGAGAATGCAGCATCGTGACAGAGAGCTTTGGGCCCCTTCGCAAGTGATGAGATTTCGCCAGCCCCCACCTGTTCTTGAGTAACATAGCCACATATGAGCGTTACGTAGCAAGCGTTGTATGCTTTTTTCGGTGATTATTCAATGATGTGTAGATCATACCATTGTTATGCCACAAATAGAGGATTAATTTGTTGGTGGTAGCAAAATGTGCGGCCACAACAGTGTTAAATGAAAGAAATCATTATTAACTTTTAGTCCTTCATCGTATAAAATAAATTTTCAGGCAACATAAGTAATTTTACAGAGTTTCTTATCCTTCACATTGTTTCTTTCAATTCAGGGGGTATCGCAAGTTCTAAAGACTAATCCTCTAAAACACTGACGGTTGAGAAGTTAGTCAAATGAAATCGGATCTTTTTTATCATGGATCTACTTACTGAGAGCCTTCACTATAGATAAAAAATACATTTAAGTGTCACATTAAATGTGTCACATTTAAGCTAGTACGAAACTATTTACGGCATTGAGTATGTAGCAAAAAATTAAAAACGAGAAACCTTGGAAATAATTGGTTAGAATGAATGCAACAAAGCTATCAGTAATGTAGCCTAACATTGAAGAAGCTAACTAATTCCGTGATTCTCTTTTCTCTTGCATTTTTAATGGCGGTTCAGTAGTTTGAGCATATATCGCAAATGGCTGAGCGCATATTATAACAAATAGCAGATAAGTTCAATGACGACAAGATACAGTGTCTGTAAACTATCGCGTTGAGTGATCAGATTGCTTTAGCATGGTCTTTCTTGTGAACAGATTTATATGTAGGCATGTTGTGTTGGAAATGACCAGCTTTGTGCTGTCTTGCAGGGCCTAGGTACCGAAGCATTTGATGTCTACCTATAGAGTCTACTTATAGAATTAAAAAAGATGGATTATAAACACCACTATGTGAAGCAGATGAAATATTTTCTTATGAAAAAAATTGACATCTGTAGGCTTGATTACTTTATGGCTATTTTATAATTGCACTTAGCTGTTATTATTATATTACATATAGTCTTATTTTTATTTCGTTCTACTTTATTTTATTCTTATTATATCTTACTGTTACCATTCAAACTTAAAATTGTCATTATAAAACATGTCAATTTGGATACATGGCTCGATAGCTTGCCCAAAGTTCTTTCCATGTGTCCATCAGCCTAAAATTGTTTAATTCTCATTGCTAAATTATAAAATATTGCGGTTGACCATTCATTGTTATTTAGCCAAATTAACTTGGATATTGTATATTTAGTATAAGTATGTTAACCAGTATATTGTAATTAATCAATTTTATTTTGAGTTTGAGTTTTTGAGTTTGTTGACCGGTGCGAGTCACTACTTTCTGTTCTACGAATATAATCTTTTCTTGACACAATTTATTTACTCAAATATGATCGTTCTCGTTTTGCAAATTTCGTTTAAGAGAATATTAAATGCTTTGGCAATGGAGCTAGTAGCTAAGGTAAGTGAAATTGAGCCTATTTGTTGTTGATCTTTTACAGATGTCCTGCAATAATTCATTCAATTTATGCTATCGTTATCAACACGTTCTTCCTTCCAAACATACAAGGCTTCCCCTATCAATTTCACTTGTACCTTGTAACGATATGATACATTTTCAAAGCTATTCTGCTATGAATATTTAATTATCTACTTGCTTATTAAAAGAAGTCAGCTTCAACTTACGTCACATACCAAAACGGAGGAGGAGCTACAGCCTGTGTGACGCAGGCTACAATGTCAGATTCTTTCAAAAGCATAACTGCCTACATAATATTTTACCTTTGAGGAGCTTCTAAAAGATAAGGTATATAGCTAGGTATGCTTAGGCAACATATAGATCCCAATAGGTACTTACTGATGCACCATTACAAAGCAGTATCGTGTCGCCAAATGAAATTTTTGCCAAGTAGTGCAATGCTGTGTAAGCTTTAACTGCATCCTTCAGAACAGATACCACATCTTCGTCAGTAACGCTTACTGGCTTTGACACTGAAACGTAAAAGGAAAACAGCTTGAACACAACTCTGTAGCACAGTAGCGGAGGCAGGCACGTATAAACCACGCGAAAAGTTAAGGTAGGAACACTTTCTTCAATCTTCAATCGTTTACTCCTAAAGGCTTTACAACCAATCTGGAGCATTTACTCAAGGAGCATTAAAAAAAGGAAAATTAACTCAGAAGATTAATACCATTTCCACCCAGCGCTCCAGTTGGTTCATTTATGGAGACGTCAACTGGAGGACACCTTGACTTTATCAATTTTCAAATGAATGCTTCACAAAACACAGTCATCTTTTACTTAATGGTCTTCAAATACAGTCAAAGTGAGACGCCATAAAAAATCTACTTTTATGTTCATCAAATGAAATTTTATCAGTTTCGATTCCAGATGTTGTAGATTTTGATTTCACTAGGGGTTCCCTTGTAGCTAAATTCCATCATTTACATTTTGGTGTTAAAGTCAATGTTTCAATTCTTGTTTTAATGTGCTGCTTTTGATGCCTTTGGAAAGGATAGGGAAGTAGGAGTTCTGAAGTTTGGGTTCTTGCACGAAAGCCCTGGATTAAGACGAGTGTATTGAAATGCACAGAGTAGTGCATATTTTCTCTTTTTGGAATTCTCTTGCCACGAAGTTTCTTCGACCCCTCCCTTCCCTTTTGCATAAAGTAAAGTATATTTCTTCGAATCCGTGATGTTGCTATTAGCCTCTTAGTGGTGGGGTTCAATAACATAGCAGGAGACTTTCTGCAGCTTTTCTTCCTTGACTTGGCTGCTTCTCTTCCCCTTACATACTTTATATATCTAAGGTGGGACTGGTGCATCGGCTCTCTGGTGGAAGAAGAAAACCTTTCTTGTCCAATTCCTGCCCAGAATTTTAAGTTCCTTCATAACTTGAATCCCTCAAGTTATATTTTAAGTTTAAGGGTTTTCTGTGGATTGGGTGGAGGGACTTGTGCAGATGCACCAACGGCCAATCGTCGTCTCCTATGAGTAGGAAATAGCCTCAAATCCTGCTTTGATGAGGAATGTGGCAAAGTTTTCTAAGGGAGCTATTTTACATAAATTCAAAGACTTCTTTCGTTGATATTTCTTCGCAGAGTAATAATCTAAAGAATTCTTAACTTATGACCACTTAACCTGAACAAGCATATAACTGGTTTGCATATTAAGAGGGAACATATATGATGGTCTTTTAGGTTCTGTGAATCAAATCAGAAAATTTCAAAAATAGGTTTTTCGATGGGCTCACTTTGGAAAATCTATTGACAACACCTACAATATTAACCTGCTAAATGTCAATCAAACAGCAAAGACAATGATGTAGTGCTGCTCATAAAAGGGCACTAGCTTTGCTGCATAAATATCATGAAGTCCTTATCATTCAAACTCTATCATATGGCTCATTGTTAGCAATGAGACTTTAAGAGACTGAAAAACCAAATTTAGACATATTAATCACATGCAAAATTGAAAGAAATCATAGCAGGGCTGGCACACATAGAACTTTTTTAAGGGAAACAAACTTCATGTCTAAATGGTAACTGAGCACAAATAATTACAAAACTACAAACAAATGGAAAGACAATTTCATATACAAGCAAGAACATCTTACCAACATCAAACTGGGAAAGCACACAGACTTTGGCACATCCAGATGAATTAACATCAGGGGGAACAATTCCTTAAGAACAAATTGCTATTTAAAGATAAATTGCAGATGAATACTTAGTTTTCAAAAGAAGAATAATATAGTTCATATGTTAAGAAAAGCTTTTAAATATAGTTGAATTATTTTCAATTTTTTAGACTGAATGCTCTCTTACCAAAATCAAAATTTAAGCACCAATGCTACTTTTAACTGAAGAGTAGAAAACATTTAAACTTTCTGGCATGATGGATATCAAAAAAAAACTTTATCAAATGGATCAGCTGAGTTTTTCAAATCCCCTTCAAAACTTTTGGAAGATGGCTTGGGGAGTCAGTTTTGAAAAATCAGTTTAGATTTTGCCAGTATTACAAAAAGAGAAAATACCAGCACAAATTCAACTCCTCAAGAGAATTGCACCTCCCCAAAAGATCAGTCATCCAAATTTCTTCCAGTGCTGCAATTTTTCAATGCTTTTTACTTGAAAACTATGATTTTAATACATCATAATTCAAAATTTACCAAAAAGTAGGAACTCAAATTGCTCATGGTACCAACTGACATTTAAATTTATTACTAAGACTGGATTTGTTGCCTTCTCATATTACTGGAAACCTGAACTGCACAAAAATAATAAAGGAAATAGAAACATGTGTATGACGGACATGAACCTAAAATTTTGAACACACTGTAAGTTGAAGACAACAAAAGTTAAAAGTAAAATAATCTTAGGAAAGCTACAACATTTTTTGTGACAAACCTACAACTTCATCACCAACTTTAAACCTTGAGACTGATTTGCCAACTAAAATGTAAAGAAGGATTTCTGAGGTTGTGAAACTTGACATTGAAAAACAAAATTCAATATGCAATAGTTTTCAACACCAAGCCAGACAGAATAGAAAATAGAACGCAACACACAAAATCTAACACAAAGCCTTTTTCAAAAAATACTATCTAATCAACAAAAGAATATTGATTTACTAAAAGAGCACTGAAAAATTTACTAGCACTGAATGAGCACTGAGCACTCAAGAGCACTGAATGATAAAAAAATGGAATGTCATTTGGTTATATAGTTGAAAAATTGATATTTTAGCATGCTGTGCAGCCATTCATGATGAAACTTTATTAAAACATTGAAATATTGTATCAATACTTGAAAAATAGACTTGAAAATAAAAGCAGGGAAAGAAAATTATGCTTATTTAATATAGAAGAAATTTTAATAGAAAACTTGGCAAATACCCTCAATAATTTTGCCAGATATGTCACTTCCAACAGGAAACATTCCAGCGCTTGGATCTTTTTGTTGATTCAATAACTATTCATAAATCAGAAGGCACATTATTATAAGCTAAAACCTGCAGCTGCTAGATATTTTGCATTCAAATAGATTCCAGCACACTTGTGTGTTACCTGATTTAAGATTTGGTAAAAACAACACCTCTCAGTGATTATTGATTCATTTCAATACTAAGTACATTATGGCACAAAAAGGTGATAGCAATTCTTGTTATATTTCATTCAAAATGAAAGCAACTATAAACCATTTCAAGATTTCTAAGATCTATGTATCATTAATGGAAATCAAACAGATGCTAAAGTGCATTCAACCTTTTGGAGCTAATATTTGCCATAGCCAATTGAAATAAATTCCCTAGCATTTTAAAATCAAGACTGATGTTCAGGTTGAAATATCTTACTTGGTTATCATTTCTGCAAAGACAACAAGCATGGACTTGAATGGCTATATTGTCTTCTTCTAGAGCAGGGCATTGGAACTGCAAAATATATAGAATGTATCATTCATAAACCTGGTAATAAAGAAAAAACAAATACTCATCCAGTAAAGCAATCGGTGAAACATATGCAGCAATCACACAGGCATAAAGCTTTTGGTTAAAAACAATCTCAAATCACTGAACTGAGATTTCATCATAATTAGATTTGAACCTAGGGCATATTCTGTGTTAAACTTACAATGGAAGTCTAAATCTTTCAGTCTAGAATAACAAACACCTTTTTTCCTAGCACAAGACCATGGTACGCTTTCTACAGCCCTGATTTGACAATGGATGAAATTATTATTTTATTGGGTTAATTGATATGGAAACCAAATCCACTCACATCATTCACAAGTTCATATTTTTCAGACACTTTGCCTTCATTGCTTGATTTCTTCAACACCAAGGCTGTTGTAGTTATTGATGTCATATCAGTTCATCTGGAAAGTAACAACTCTGTAAAAATGTTGATTACCTTCTACATGTGCTGTTACTAACAACTAGTAAACCCAGTACCCTACAGTGCAAATTTCTGAGATGCCAAGTATATGGCTGCAGAGCTACACCATAGAAAACACCAATGCTAACACATAAACAGAAATAGATCCATAAATGGCATGCATCGTTTTTTGCTGAGGTCTCAGGTGATTTATGAAGTTCTTCTTTTGTTTAAGTCAGAATTTGTTGCTTTGATGCACTTGTTGCTAACAACCTATACAGCTAGATTTCAAAAGATATTTATAGCTTTGCATCAATGCACTGGAATTTGTTTTATTCGCTTAAAGGCAGTCAGTCCCCTCAATGATTGGCAAATATGATTGATAGCTTATCCCACCTTAACAGATTAAGCTGCTCGTTTTGCCTGGCCTAGCTGCAGGAGTGAACAACATTTGAAACTGCGAGAAAAAAGTTTTTCAGAAGTGGCAAAAAGACTGTAATTACTGGAATTGAATTATGATAATGGAAGCATTTCTTTTCCTTGTGGAATCAAAGTTGTCTCTGATTGCTTTAAATAGTTAATTATCGATCAAGCTCAATGGGGCGTCAATTTCACTGTGTGAAAATAAGGTTGAGCACAATAGACGACTGAGACTGCATTTAATAAAGCCTGATTTACACGAGACGAATTTTTTCGTGCGAAGCGAATTTTTCGCCGCGAATGCGCGAAAAATATGCGCAGAAGTGGAGATTAGAAAATTCGCAGCGAATTCGCAGCGAATAATTCGCTGCGAAAAAGTAGAAACCATTCCTACTTTTTCGCTGCGAATTTTTTCGCCATGTAAAATAAACCAATCAGAACAGCAATTGAAGACATCTGACACGAACCCAAAGGAAGGGCTAGGCCGAATGGTGCTACGCAATGTAAACATATCTAAATCAAAAGTATGCAAAACGACAGAAAACTACGCAATGGTTCAAACAACAACATGGGTGAAGAATGAGTAACCTATGACTAGGCCTAAACAATGCTGGGAAAATCCTGCACCTATAACATAAACAATGGAATGGGACGTTTCGAGCAACAGGCGTCTTTGGTGCAATAAACGATAAAAGCTCCTCATATGTAGGTGGCGACATTCGAAAGTAATTATTCCTGACAATGTAAGCATAAGTCACTTACCAAAAGATGAAACTCCCCCTTCTGCAGACGTTCTGAATAAACTTTCCGAACCAAGTACCCATTTATTTGCTTTTTTGCTCGCTTTTTTTCAATAACAACAATCTTTGAACAGACGCCATTTTCTTTGGCATTATTCGCGGCGAATTCGCAAAAGAAATTCTGCCAGTGGAAATTAAACTTCGAATTCGCAGCGAATTCGCAGGAGAAAAATTCGTGGCGAAAAATTCGCTTCGCGCGAAAAATTCGTCTCGTGTAAATCAGGCTTAACAGAAGCAAAAGCAACTCATCTACACGGAAGCTGCACATATATTTTGGTACTATTTATCACATTCGCGCACAATTTGTATCAGAATTTGTGTTTGCCATGCAAAACACAGATAAAACACAGTCTGGAGGATTCAGGATGGTGCAGTTGGTATTGGATTGGCAAAAGTCAGTTGATGTTCTAGTACTAGCGGTTTTGTTAATCTATTCACCACAAGCTGTTCAATCATTTATCATTCAGAACTACATAGATCACATCCACAAGATAAAAAAATGTTCTTCTCTTTTCTGTGTTTTGACCACAAGATAGAAACATTAAAACAGCTGCTCGTATCTTGTATCAAAACTTCAAGGATAACTCGTAGATGATTAAGATGTAAGTTGGAGAAATTAAGACACAACACAATATTTTACTGAAAAACAACATTGGGACAATTAAAGAAACCTCTGATCTAAATAATAATGCTTTGAAATGTACAAACAATAATGATGGCAAAGACTGGTTCTTGCAAAAACATTTCAAAAACTGTAGCAAGAAGTGAAAACTATCAGATCTATGGTAGTAAAACGGGGCTGATGGTAGTAAAATTGGGTAACAGAGGAACCCAATAGACGTTTTTTTACCTCAAAGACTCTACAGCATCAACCATTGAAGCTTCCTGTTTTTGCTAGGACTGTTTGCCTCGTTTCAGCTTGTGCCTCTTTTTGAATTCTCATTCCTGCAGAGCAAGCAAATCAAGAATTTGATTTGTGCTGGGGATGTTTTGTCGTTTTCCTGCTACCTTCGCGGCACAAGAGCGTGTTTAATTTTGCTAGAAATCTAGGTAGAAACGATGGACAGGATAAAGAAAACACTCGGGGTCCAGCCAGATGCAGAGGAGCAGGGCATTGTCGCTGAGGTACTTATTTCCTTGTTCAGTGAATGAGCATTAGATTTAAAATAGAGTCACAAGAAAAGATTTCATGCTAATCCCGACCCGATACTTATTGTCAAATTAAAGGGCCTACTTTTTTATTATAAATGTTTATTATGTCTTATATAGGCCCTTAGCTATATATAAATGCAGTCAGAGTCGGGTACCACACGATAAACCTGACAATCGGCTCTTTGCTCTTTTTGTCCATCTGCAGCATGAATAGAAATGAGTGGCTGCCTGTCTGGCAGTATATAAAGTCAAGTGTACCCGTCATGGAACAGGGGGATTTTAAAGGTGAAATTGACTTGATTTGGAAAAGCCAAGCACTTGTGTTACGACTTTTCTACACAAATTTTACAGCAACAAAGGTGTTATTCACAGGATGAAAAGAACGCACAAGTCACAAGTAAAAGAAAATGAACTTTAAAGATAGGGTTTAATTCAAAGGATGGGCTACCACGGGCAATTCTGCTCATTTGATTTTTGTGTTTTAGGATTTTATACTTTCTGGTACAATTGGTTGTAGACTATCCATACTGTAAGCAGTGCCAGCTGCCTCTTCCCAGGGACCACACACCAGTCTAAATGTGGGAGGGCTGAATAGTGTGTGACCAAAAGATTTCTAGGCCATGCCCTCTAGAGCCCCAGAAAACGCCCCTTTCAGAAAATACTTGCTTCTTTCTACTGAAATTTTATCTACAGTCTGGTTTAAGAAAAGATTTCAATAGCTATGAAAATAGATAAAATTAGTTTGGGGATAATAAAACATCAAGAAAATCACCTAGAAAATGAGTAAAAAGGGTTCCCAGTCAAAAATAGCTGCTACTACTTAGGAGTATACTATCAAATGTTCCTTAAAGCACAGTTAGAGTAAACTTTTAAAAAAAAATTTTCTAACCTATTATTGCAAGCAAGTGGAGGGGCAATAACCCCTGCTAGCCCAATGGTAGCACAGTCTCTTCCCCTGTGCAGTCTTTTACCCTTACTGCTGACTACTAACCCCTTTTATGAGTGAACCAATGGGGCAGGTGCTGATCACAAGAAGTAAAGCTGGAAAAAATCTCATTGGCACTGCAAAAATGAAGTAATCGCATACAAGCACTAGGCACTAGTGTGAAACATGGGATATTAAGCAAATAAATAAGGGAAAAATTCTGACTAGAGTAATTTAATAGCAAGATGCTACAGAGTGTCATACAAGAGGCTACTATACTCTATTCTGTGCTGAGATTTAGCTTTGTCATGCAAAGTTGAAATTGGTATGCTTCACTGTCTCCCTATAGAGTTATCCCTCTAGTGTCTATTCACCTCATTGGAGAGTTAAAAACCATCTCAAACAAGTGGGCAAAGAAATTGACTGCTAGTCTCTTAGCTTAAGGCTGAAAAAGATTTTGCCTGATTTTATTCCTTTATATAATAAAAGAGATTCTATCAAATTTTATTTTGAGAATTTGCATTAATTTGGCCTTAAAACATTCCTAGCTATGAACATTTTTGTTGAACGCAGCCCCCCCCCCCCTTCTTAGCAAGTATACTTAACTCTTTAGCATGGCAGATTTCTAAACATAAGTACTTCTAAATAAGACTTTCCAAAACACAAAAATACCTTTTTTAGGACACTCCTCTGTTTCAGATCAATGAAGCAACAACAATGAGTTGGACAACCAGACTGAAGTGCTTTGTGGCTTGTTTCTGCCTTGGTGTTTTCTTTTCTGTTATAGTGAGTATTTTTGGAGAAGCCAATCTTTGAATATTTATGTCCTGGAAGAATAGGCTACTTGAGACCACTTACTGTAATGTATTTCTCAAAATTTTAAAGGCATCTAGAATTTTCTCTCTTTTTCCATTGATTTCCAAATGCAGAACTATGGCACCAAAGCAGAAAGAAAGGAGCTAAAATATGCTAGAAAGAAGAGAAGCTGGATAGAATATGCTATTTACCTATGAGTTATATATACTATATAATATGCATTTTAGAGAAATTTTATTTATAGATTACAATAGAGGCTAACATTTAAAGGAATTTTTGCTACCAAGCTCGTCTATATTGAAAATTTCAAAACAAAATCATCAATTGTCAGCAAAATAAGAATGATGAAAAATATCGCAATCAAATTATAAAGTTTTTCATGATATAAATTAGCTCTTCACTATATCTCAAACTCAATGTAATTTAGCAAATTGCTTACCTATATAATATTTCTTGATTTTATGAAGATGAAAACAGGATCAGTATATTTTGAAAATTGATGCACAAGTTCAATTATTTATTCAGCAAAAGATAAATTTTTGAGCAAATTATTAAAAATTCTGAAGCATTCAATTAAATCATTCATTTCAATTTTGTTACAGGGTACAATATTGCTGTGGAGGAATCTGAAAATGTTTGCTGTATTTTACACTCTTGGAAATGTTACATCTCTTGCAAGGTATCAGTAATATTTTTGAAGCTTTAGGACTACTGCAAAAGAAGATCTGTACAATGAACTTTTATAGATTTTATGTAAAGAAAAGTTGTCAAACTCCTACTTTAAATATATATACATATATTCTATTCAAGCAAATTATAAGGATTAATATGTCAGAAGGAAGATGCACAGGATTAGGGTCTCTACAAGATTCTATGAAGTTGCAATGAGTAATGCAAAAGTAATGAGCTGGAACAAAGGAAATTGATCACATATTTCAAATTCATATACTCATTGGTTACATTTACACTGATGAACCCCTTTATGCCAGAGCGAAGTAATAGTTTAAAGTCTCATTTATTGGATTCCTGTGATCATTTAGTTTTGTTTCTGTTCATTATATTTTAGAATAACAAGTTGCTTAAATATTTCTGCACTAAAACAGCCACCAATTTAAAAGTTTTTCCATTCCAAAGGATATTTGTTTAACCTCTTGTATTGATATGGTATAATTTTCCTTTTTCAGTACATGCTTTTTGCTTGGACCTGTCAAACAGTTAAAGAATATGTTTAAAGAGAAAAGATTAATTGCAACAATAATTATGCTGGTTCGTAAATATATTATTTTACATTAGAATTATATTAAATATATCATTTAAATATTTTTTATCATTGAATAACTCTTTATTAAAAAACAGATAAAAATCTTTTAATATACAGGCACAAAAAGTTGCATATTTTTTTTGGTATTTTGATGAAAGCAAATGCATTTACTCAAAAATAATGAAAATGAGATGACCTTTTTCTTGTTTTCTAGGTTTCTTTGGCTCTCACACTTTGTGCAGCACTATGGGTTTGTTCCCAGCAGATATTTATTTTTCATTTTGTTTTTCTATTGTTATTGCTCATTTTAGATTCATTGAGATTTCTAACACATAAATACAAAACACGAGCAAGCAACTTGATAACATGTCACCTTCATGAAATATAGCGTTTTTTAATCTTGATTTCAAACTGAATCTTAATTTCAGAATTATTTAATCTGAATATTACCTTGCAGTGGAAGAAAAACGGACTAGCATTGTTATTCTGTATTATACAGTACTTGGCAATGACTTGGTGAGTAGCTTTTTAACAAGTGTAGTTTTCAGGATATGAATTAAGAAATACTTATGAATTGTTTATAAATCTGTGTTTATAGATAAATCAACTTTAAATGGTAATTTCATTAAAACAAGATGCATATACTGTACTAAAGTTCTTATCAAAATTGAATTTCTCTATAACTATGTGAGAATGAATCTCAATTTGTCAGTAATATTAAATCAATAACCTTGTTGTTCTTATCCTTATTTTATATTTCTGCAGGTATTGCCTGTCTTACATTCCATTTGCCAGGTATGATACAGCCTAATTTATTGTAAACCCAACTGTCTTGAAATTTGAGATCCATATTATTTACCCATCCTAAGCTTTGTATGTATTGTTTTATTTATTGCAGTGCAATTACCACCTTTCTATTAATAATGTATAGGGCAGGATGGTTCCAAGTTGCTGATTTAGCCTGATGATTGCATTAATTGTGAAACTTGGAGTAGCAACTTAGAACCCTCCTGCTCTTACCAATAGCCAGTGGTGGACACCTGGCGGTCACCCCCCACCCCTCCCAATATTTTGGATGACAATGCTCTTTTGTTCTAAAACAAGGGTAAAATGTGACATCATCTTGTCAAAACAATTGGCTTGCCCCCAATATTTGACCAAGTGCCTGCCTCTGCAAATAGCACATACAGATCTACCTAAACAGCATCAAACACTTAAGACAGTAAACAGACATTTTCATTACTTTTACATATACATACATACTCTGAAGCAAAGTTATGAAGCAATAAGCTTTTTGTGATAGTACACATGAGCATTTTATTTGAAATTACTTGAGATGCCTTTTAGTGATAATTTTTCTTTGATGTAAATAAGACATATTGCTTAAAAATATTTTATTAAGTCAGCCTAATTTTTGTCTTATTTTCAGAAATGCTGTCAAGCGGATATTTTCATCATGTTTGTCATAAAGTAGACAAATGAACAGACTCTTATAGCTAGAAACGAGATTACCCATGCTCTCTACTTTAAGGGTAAAAATATTTCAACTTTTCCATTGTGCAATCTGGTAAAGATGTTACAATTTGCTACAATATATTTAAACTTGACAATTAATTGCTGCGTAATTTAAATCCACTTTTGTTGGTTTTTCTCTTTGTTAGCATTTTTGGCTATTTTTAAGGCTCTTCTGTAAAATGCTTCAGGAAAGGCAGAGTCAAGAAAAGTGTCATTCTTCCAGTTCTTCACAATGTGACCACCAATTTTTTCTTGACTCTGCATTAATGAAACTCAATCTCTTGTTATTTATGGCCATGGTATTTTTTTATTAAGAAGCTTTAAGTCAAATGTAGCAATTTGGGCAAACCTATCATTATAAATGCCTTTAAACTACATACTTTTGAATTTTTAAGTTCAGAAGCAGTGTTCTGTTTTAATAAAAAATCATAAGCTGATAGAATAAAATGATTCTCTAAAACTTTTGTCATGATTTCTTGATTAACCTGGCTGAGGATTTTAGGAAGCCTTTCTTGAAGATTAATTAGCTTGTCGCAAAAGTAATAACGCTCGTTGCAAGCGGTGTAAATAGTTGCTTTTCTTGATAAGACGTAACTTAATTGCTTACTAAACAAGGAAATAGTTGACAGTTGCCTTTCTGCTTTTGAGAACGTAGAGTAAAGATATTAAAAAAGAGGGTCGTAAGTACTATTGTGTTTTAAAGGGCTTGTGTCCGTCCAAAAGTTTCCAATGGACAACCCCTTTTTCCAATTTCGCAAACAATATGCCCCCCAATAATTCTGTTCTTCCTACGGTACTAGAATAAGTGCGTATAATTTGGCTTGTATCTAATGGAAAGGAATGCCTATCGCGACTTTTCCTCCAGTAAAAGTTTCTTCATCCTTTCTTCGAAGAAAGCCCCCCTTGTTGAAAAATCCAACAACAATTTACTGTCTGTAGGAAATGAAAACACGAAGCACAAATTCGCGCTTTATAGGTTCTGTTAATACCTTAGTTAAGGAGCCTGGCTAAAAACCCAACAAATAAGACATTCGATTTTTTGTAGTCATTTATTGACATCGTGTAGAAACTTCAAAATATCTTTGCTTTTTTCATATTTCCATATAAGTGGCTATCCCGAACCTCAATTAATGCTGCAATTGGAAGAAATAGTTGTAACATATTCTATCACATGTTTTACTTGATTTGAATAATCGCTATAAATAGATCACATAGAAGTTTCAGAATTGTATTTCTTTTCCTTTTCACGACTCCTGTTCATTCTTTGTTTAAATCTCAATAGTTCTAGATTTCATATCAATTCTTTCGCGTTATCTTCTCAAATTTATTTCACGCGTTTACAGCCTTGCAACTGTCTTAGAGACGTTTTTCAATTTAAAAATACTATCTAGAAAAGTTTAGATCTCAAAAGGAATTAAGTAAGAAAACCTTTTTACTTGCATAAATATTTTGTAGCTCTTATATTTGCATATTGGGTAGTGAAATACGAATAACGGCAAAAGACGCCAAATTCAAGAGACAAATTGAAACGAAAGGGTTGTGTTTTTATGTCATTCAAACGCGGTTTTCTGGTGTTTAATGCGGCTCTGTGAAAAACTATGAAACATGGATGCACAATTTCGCAAAGTACAAAAATCGCGCATTAATCATAGAAAGATAAAATAAAGAACTAAGATAGTCTAACTTAACCCCTCGATTTACCGCTCGACTTTTCGCATCCCGATTCTCGGCGGAATGGGCTCTGTTGTCCGAAAAAGACCACCTTTGACAAGAGCAAGTCTTGATGTGGCGAATTAGCCGTCGCTTTTACATTTTTACCATGTTTTAGTACAGTTTCTAGCCACTTTTCAGATACAGCGCAGCCATTTTAGCGTTTGAAATTGATGTCCATCCAGCATGAAAAGGGGTTATTCGTTTTAAGTTTTCGCAAAAACTTACTTTGATATATAAGTTCATTCGATATATTTGAGATATATAAAGTCTTCCGCAAACCCCCTACTCCTGCAGTGAAATTATGTTTTGCCTTTTTTGCTTCTATTAAGGAAAGAGATTGCTTCTATTAATGCTCCAGATTGGTTGTATAGCCTTTAGGAGTTAACGATTGAAGATACTAAAATTTCTTGGCCGAGGGCTTTGCTGTAAGATAATAACATAATATAGCAATTATTATACAACAGTGGCCTTTAAAACGTATCCTATTATCTCTGTATTTGTCGAATAATTGTGAATTTGGGCCCTTTTCCCTAAAAAAACTGAATTTCTGCCAGTTGATGTTCAAATTTGCTTGATAATCAACGCGCTTTTGAATAAAGTGCAACCCATTCAAAAGGATAAGCTTTTATGTATTGATTCATTCACTATTTAACAACTTCGCTTAATCACGGTCAATAGGAGATGATTAAAAAATTCAAATGCTGATGTATTCAATTCTCAATTTACTACATACAGACGGGTAGGTTGGGTATAAGTCACATGATAAACATGTTTGCTGCCTACGAGAATGCCCTCGTGTTGGTGAAAGGAATATTGTGTAGCTGTCTATATCTGTGTAGGTTAGATTTTAATACAGAAAATGTTTTCTTCGGACTGATGACAGCTGAAGTATTAGTAATTCTCTGCCTTTTTATGGCACATAGAAGTTTGTTTAGCCTAAGGCTAAATCTTTTATGACGATTTGCCATTAAAGATTGATGAATCCGTTAATAACAAGCCGTTTGTAGTTATTAATTCGTAATTAGCAGGAAGGTTCCTATTGCGGGTTTTCCAATTGTTTCATTTTCCAGTTCTTCTGTGAAGTTGACCAAAGCTGATGAAAACCATCTGGATTCTCAAGGAGGAAGCAAGACGTAAAGAAAGTTAAGAAGTCAGACAAAACAAGTATCGATTCGCTCACAAAAGTATCGCCACCCGTCTTCAGCACTAACGCCCTCTGATAAATTCAACAATACTAATTGCGCACATGATTCATTTAGAACGTGATGTCATGTTCAAGGAATTGGGCTTTGGTATAACAGGAGATTGTTTGAATAGCTGTTTCATAACTCTGAGAGCTTAGCAAGACGATACAACAGCCAGAAAGAAATTATCCACGTGGTATCGAGAAAACACAGAACGACGAAATGAAGAAGGGAATTCAAGGATTTCATTTAAAAGTATTTGCGGAAGAATCTGACAGATTGTTTATTGATCCTAAAAGGCCTGTTAAAGGTGCTGTGAGGCTGAAATTGATAAGAGATCTGACCATACATTCGTTAATGATTGGATGGAGTACCACTTACCATTGCCAAGAGCTCGTCCAGTCCAAAACAAGGATCGGCAAACAGTTTTACATCGAAACCATACACAGCCTTATTGGTGAGATTGAGTCATCGAAACTTGATTCACTCAAAGCTGGTGACCATATTTTCGAGTTCAAGATTCCGAGCCAGGCCCACCAGTTTGAAAAGAACGAGAATGTTTCCAACTCTACAACATTGCTGTCTTGGCATAATCTGAAAGCAGCGCTAGTGGACAAGCAAGGGGTCATATGGTATGCTGATGTGGTCATCTGTGACCATAACAAAGATCCTTCAAACGAATTGACAGCAAATATTGCTAGCGAAAATATCAATTTAATCGACAGAAGTGTTTCACCAGACGGGAATGAAAAGAGCTGCCCGGTACACCACGGTGGCTCGTCAGAAAGTTGGGAGCCCCCCATTAGCCAAAAAGACATGATGAATCGTAACTTAGATCTCCAATGCAGACTGTTTTGCCCTTATTACAAGCAGGGGGAGGCTGTAACCTTCACTGTGCAATGTAGGAATAGTTCAAACAAAGGATATAGACACCTTTGTGCAGTGCTTGTAGAAAGAAGTTCTGCCGATGAGAAAAACCAGCACGGTAAATCCAAAGTCATTTCGTCAATTACTGGTCCTTCTGTGGCACCAAAAGAAATCGTTATCTGGAACAGTCAACTACCGTCACCAGCCCCTTCTGAGGAAAGTGCCGGGCGGTGGTACACGTTAAAAGTGGAGCTTAAAAGCAGGTTTTCAAAAAAAAAGACTTACAGGGTTCCAGTTGTTATCATGGATCACCCATTGACACCGATGTAAGACGCGGACGCCTCAAAATATAATACATAAGTGGGAAATCGAACGATAACAAAGTTGGCCAATAATACCTTTGCAGCGTAGAGTTTCGTTAGGATTAGTAAAACTCTTATCTAGATATTTGGCAGTTGGTTGGGCTGTGTTTGAAAGCCACTCCCACCACCCAGCAAAAAAATCGTGGCCTGCTTCTATGCAAAGCAAATACTCCTTTTGCAGTTTGCACGGTGGTAAGCAGATCAAGTATCGGGAAACCTCCCGTATACAAATTTGCACAAAGAGAAAATGTTTGGACGTTACGAGTGTTTGAAAAAGTAGAGGGGGACGGAAATATGAGAGCTCCTTGACTTTAGGGCCCCTTTATTGCACCTTTTATCAAATTAGGGGTATCCTGACCATGGTACTTCATTCTATAAGAGACCCAATATTTACATTTGACGGCTGGTAAGATATTATAATGTTAGATACAATAATCAGCAGTTTTACTTAAGTAAAATAGCATAAAATATTTGATGAGTCAATTTTTAGGGAATGATCTGGCTCAAATGGCACCTTATCGAAGTTTTTAAAAGGTTTGACAGCACATTGTAACGGTGCCCCACCTAAACCTAGATTTTCACTACGTTTTCAGTACAGAACTTATATCGATGCAAACAAAAACTTGTAAGGCTGTACAGAAGAGCTGATAATTTCGACCTACCAACAGAGTTCCTGATAGGCAATACAATAAAAATGTAGAAAAATAGAACAAAAACTCGCACTCAGCTTTTTCGGAAACATATCAATTCTATTGCATCACTGTTTTGCTCCAAACAGCTGATAACAGAGAGAATGATTTTCCTTGAAAACCATTTGTGAAAGCAAGACTCTCACAGCAATATATTCTGTTGTAGTTCGTTCAAGAATGTAGATAAAAGTTTTTAGACATAAACATGTAAGCTTGCTAACTGTAAGGAGCCTGATCGATCATTTGCGGTAAAAAGTGCACTGCAGTGATAATCCCTCAGGCATACGTAAAGCTTCCAATAACATACAGCACTAACATATTTTAGCAGCGAAGGTGAAGAATCCGGTTTAGATAATCCGATTAACCTCATGTCATACACGTGGAGGAGTTTTTGACTGCATCAGCGAATCGTTAGTCGCCTAGGGTCAGGGAACGCTCTCCGAGAAATATGACAGCAAGCAAAACATGATGCCTCTCCGGATGTTCATGTCCGCCTATTTTTGCTATGAAAGAGCCATATGGAAATTGATAAATACAGTTGATATGAACGTGTTTTGTTTCGTTCGGCCTTTTCTCTGCGTGGTTTAGTCTGCTTTGGAGACTCATTCCCTACAATGCGACATTGCGCTGCGTAAGCATCCCATAATGCATTTTAGCCAGTCTTAAATTAATTTTGGTTGATCCGTAAAAAATTATCGCCATCGTTTGGATCGTCGCCTGGACGATTTGTTACGCGCGCAAAGGCTCATTGTTACGTTGGCATAGGCGTGCGGGACGGGGGGCTGGGAAGCTTCAGCCTCCCCCCCCCTCCCTCTACCCTAGATTCGGGCAGCTGATTTTTCGGGCAAAATTCGGGCAGGAGCCTTCTCCAGAAACAAAAAGTATAAAACACTACATTTTTACATGTTTAAAAGATGAAAAAATCTCAGAGATGAAGAAATCAACTGGTCGTAATCGTGGGCGCTTTGGGAAGTAATTGTAAAAATCTGTTGGATGAAAAAACACAAAAGCAACAAGAGCAGCAACAGCGCAAATAGCGCTTGAAAACATTGTCGAAGAAGTAAAAGAAAGCGGCTGTAATGCTGTCATAATTGATGAAACATCTGACACGTCAGCACGAACAAATGGCAGTTTGTGTCATTTTTGCAATGAAAGGTGTCTGAAAGGAAAATTTTGCTAAATTTTACAAAACTCAGTCTTCAGCAATTGTAGAAATTGGGCTTAAAAGCGTATGTAGAAACCTGTTGGCAAATGCTTCGACAGTCTAAAATTAATGGCAAAGCCAAGAGCTTGGCAAAGGGAATGGAGGACTGTTCTTCGCTGAGAATCTATGTCCACTGCCTTGGCCATTAGTTGAATCTTGCAGAAAGTGAGTCAATGAGAAAAGGAATTGATGTTGTTCAAGGTCTCTACAATTTAACTGAGGCGAACACCAAAAGACATGCAATTTCAAGAAAAAAGTTGAACATGAACTGTCATATAGGTAATAGGGACAAAGCGCAACGCACTAGGTTTGCCAGAGGGGGAAGGCAGTGGACAGGGCACTTCCTTTCTTTCCAAGGATAAAGCCCCCGAAACCCATCTAGAAGCCCCCCCCCCCCCTTCCTAGAATACAAACCTCTGTTCAATTGTTTCTACAATGTCATGGATGAAGTTTTGGGAGAAATCTTTGCGCGATTTAGCGATAGTGACTATCGCATTTTATGTTCTTTGGCGTAACGGAGGCATTTGGGGCCCAAAGCAAAAACTGTTATGGGACTTTTATTCACGGAGAGCAAGAAGGTAACATTCAATGGTGTAGAGCTTGTCAAACACAATAGAAAAATATAAAAATGAGAATTATTTTCTTAAAGAACTTTCAAAGTTTTCAAAAGTTATTTGATCTTGAGCGAAGCATTTAAGATCTGAACGTAAAAGCACCTTGTGTCCCTTTTGTTCGGGGGCCCTTGAATGTTTTCAAGCACTGTTTCACGACACACTAGCGTGCCTTGAGGTATTGCCTAGTGTGCCTTGGAAAATTCTTTCACTTAATTGATCTATAAAATTGAAAAAAATTAATAACCATCCGCATGTGCCGTAGAGAGAAAGGGTTGAAAATCGTTGAATCAAGGTACCCTAAACTGCGTTACGCTACTGGCCCGTGTTTAGGGAATGCAAGCGTGAACCCTTCGACAGAAGTCATAATTAAAATTTAGAGTAAACTCCGTAAAAATTTGGGCGTTATCATTTTTCGGGCAAAAAATGTCAGCCCCCCCCCCCTACTTGAATTCACCCCGTACGCCTGTGATCTTTGGACATACCTGCTGTTTTTAACTGACATGCTTTCGAAGGAATTTGATAAATTCATACGTTGTATTTCAATGATAGACAGGACATATAGCTTGACAAACTGACATTCAAGCTAATGTTTACTTTCTCAACGGATTCTGGTAGTAGGGAGTCCAGGCTTTCATAATCTGCCAAGTGACTTTTTGGAAAATGTCTTGATGTCACGTGACTGATGACGTCATTTAACGGTAAAAAATTAGACAAAATCATCGTTAGCTCCTCACTGAAGAGTTTTTTTTAACGCAACTTACATATTTTGACTCGTCACATTGCAAGCTTTCAAATGATATATATTTAAGCAAGATTTGCCGACATCAGTATTTTCATTATGATGTCATAACAAACTTTGCATGACGTCATCAAAAATCTTATTGTCATAAAATGATACGTTAGCATATTTTTGTTTTATTATGACGCTGGATGTCAGCAAAAGCTTTTCTTCCATAATTAGTGTTTAGCTCAATCCAAATAATTAGTGTTTAGTTCATTTAAATTGAATTTGTGCCCACCGCAATAGCCAAAGTTGAATAAGGTAGTCGTTATTATCTGACGAGTGAGTCACTTCTTCCTCCGAAGTCGCAAAGTCTTGCTCCCACTTTGAACCGGAAATTGATTCCGGACAATGATTACACTAAATCGGAAGAGTTTAATGGCAATATAGGCTATCCAAGATGTCCTACCGATGGGCTGAAGGTGAATGACTTTTTTCAATAAGGCTATCTTCTGCTGCAAAATAAGGCCATCTCATAAATAAAATACTCCATCTGGCATTCTTCTGATGGTGGATTTATATATGGATTTGGCTCCTTACATATGAAATTAAGAAGAACAGCTTTATCTCCTTGTCACAGTACACCTTCAGGAGTTGCAAGACTAGAGTTATGGTTTTGATGGGATATGAAAATGCCTTTTCGATAGAGGCAGCCTTGCCAATCACGAAAGCTAGGTGGTCTTCGTTCATTATTGAGACTGCTTTCGCTGTTTTCTTGGATCTTTGTGCCCCAGAATGCAGCTTAAGTATCTGACTATACTTTCGTTGCCAGCAACAACCTACAATTCGAGCAAAATATCTCATTTCTTCGAGATATTTCGTCCATGTTAGCGCTAAGAATGCAGCTTAAGTATCTGACTATACTTTCGTTGCCAGCAACAACCTACAATTCGAGCAAAATATCTCATTTCTTCGAGATATTTCGTCCATGTTAATGCTAAGAATGCAGCTTAAGTATCTGACTATACTTTCTTTGCCAGCAACAACCTACAATTCGAGCAAAATATCTCATTTTTTCGAGATATTTCGTCCATGTTAGCGCTAGTGTCATCAGTCCGTGAGAATATTTTGTAAAAACGCCACCAGAAAACGCCAGATGGAGATTTGATGATACGGCCTTATTTCGTAGCATCAAACCCAAGGAAACATTCAGTGTTTGGTTCAAAAAAATGCATGGATGTGGTAATCCTCCTTATGAGGCTAAAGCAATGAAAGTGGAAACAAAGTCATACATACATACAAATTTATTTTATAAGGAGGTTAAAATGCTGGCAGCTTTGCAAGCTGATGTGGATCTCCTATTTAAAGAAATACAAAAAAAATTATAAAACCAAAGTAAAGACATTTAACCCATTTCCGTTGTTTCTATTAAAGTTAAAAATATATAAAATCAGAATCTTTCTTTAAAAATTGCCCCGTTCCTTAAGTAAATGAAATGGCATTTATCTTCTTTCGTTCATATTAAGGATGTTTTTTAAACGTTTCAATGGTCGAATTCTTCTTTTCCTCGCTTAATGGATTCCACAACTTAGGACCTCTAAAGGAAATTGAGTTTCTGTCAATTTCTGTTCGGTATCTAGGAATCCTGAGTGTGTGATTCTAACTGCTGCTGTGTCTTTCCATTTTTGATTCAAAAAGCGAATCGAAGGAAGCTGGCAGGCTCTTTGGTTTGTACTTTTGCATAAATATAAGGATTCTGTTTTTTATATTGGTAGCTTAATGAGTCCCATTTTGATGCATTCAACACCTCACTGTCTTTCACATTTGGTGGAATCCTCTAAATTACTCTTGCTGCCTGTACATGGATGTTCTCTAATTCTTCAAATAGGCTTTCGCTGCATGTACCCATGAAGCTATTGCATATGTTATGGTTGGTATTACTGTTGTGAAGTAAATTTTTTTCATGGAAATTTTGGGACAAGTATTTCAGATTTTTTAACTTATTTAGATAACAAGCTAACAAGTGGAAACAAGCTAAATATTTAGAAGCAGCACACGAGCAAGCACACGAGCAAGCACACGGCAAAAGAGAGTCATCAAGGCAAGTGCATATAAAGAGTGGAGAGCAAAAGACACTCCAAAGTAAGAAGAGTATTTTTACATTGATAAAAACAAAGAGAATCTTATGAGACTTGCTCCCGAATTCTTTCGAAGCGCTGAGGGTCACAGGCCCCTGTCAATTCAATTCATCGTAGCTTAAGGAGGAGAAGCATCGGAGACTTCAAAAAGCAAGTAGAAGTCCCTCCAAGATGTAACCACAAAAAGGCGGAAACCAGAATATTTTGCATGGTAACTCGAAAGATGCAAAAGTAGTTGCTGTTGCAAAGGATACTGATTTATGTACTGCTTGTTCATGCAACACAGATGTGCAAACCCACAAATTAGTGATTTATGTGCATAAATAACAAACAAATCGTCAAGATTTGAGGTATCGCTGAAACTTTTGGTTCCAAAATTTGCTGTGTTTTATCACAGATTAATGGAATTGTGGGCTGAGACAACTGCATATAAGCACAACATTGATAAGGTTACCGTGAAAAAAGCTAACGAGGAACCAGAAACAAGTCATCATTAAAAGTCTCTCCGAAGGAGTTATCGCAAAAGCAAAGACATTCGCGAAACAGCAGAATATAGTGGAACAACATATAAAAGCTATTTAGGGACAAAGATATTTATCAAATCTGAAAAAAATCATCTGCAGCAGTTCCAGCAGATCCATAATCACTCAATCAGAGAAGAATCAAATTGTATCAACTTAACAAGGTTATTTTGGCTACACTGTTTAGGTGCAACTACTACAAAACATGTCCCAAAAGCACACAGGTTCACACGAAAGCAGCTTCCTCATCTCTGAGAGCTTCCTTTACATCACAAGAATATGAAGGTGACGCAGGAGATGAATTTACCCATGAAAAAAATCATACACTTTCATACCCAGCGCTAAAGACCTATAGTGCGAAGACATCTTGGACAGTCTATAATAGTGCGAAGATATTTTCCGACTTAGCAACAGTCAAATGCAAATGCAGAGAAATAATTGTCCGGTTCAGAGTGGGAGCAAGACTTTGCGACTTCGAAGGAAGAAGTGACTCACTCGTCAGATAGTGACGACTACCTTTTTTGAACTTTGGCTATTGCGGTGGGCACAAATTCAATTTAAATGAACTAAATACTAATATTGTGATTGAAAAGCATATGGAAGACTTTTGAGTTTGATCTTGAATATCTTATTTGCTTAATAAAGTTTGAGTTTTAGAAAGACTTTTCAATGGCAGCGGCAGGATTTGCCGTAATTGATTTTCAATAAATTTGACTTTCTAAATTCCATATGAGAACTTTATTTTACACAATACCATGCACTAGCTTTTGCTGATTCTAAATGACATACATTTCAATATTCCCTCTCCCTCTTCATTTCTCCCCCTTCATTTCTCCCTCTTCATTTCTCCCCCTTCATTTCTCCCTCTTCATTTCTCCTCCTTCATTTCTCCCTCTTCATTTCTCCCTCTTCATTTCTACCCCTTCATTTCTCCCTCTTCATTTCTCCCCCTTCATTTCTCCCTCTCCAGTTCTCCCTCTCCAGTGTTGATCAACATGGTTGTAAGACCTTCTATGTTCGGCAGTTTAGTTTTATTTGATGCTTTTGATAGAAATCAAGGATGCACAGAAAGAGTTCTCAGGGGGTTGAGCCCTAGAAAGTAAAGTTTTTGGCTGACCCAATCGTTCTTTTCACAAAAACTATACCCCTTGCAGCAACCAAAGTTTTTCCAGGTGAAGCGGTTATAGTGCCTTAGAAGCTGTCAAGCTCAGAAATATTTCTGTATAGTGTTTTCGGCATCATAAAACAAGTGTTTCCTACACCCTTTTGGCAAGGAAGAAAGTTATAGCCCATATAACGACTTGCTCTCAAGTCAAGTTTAAATAAATACGCTTTCGAATGAAAATGCAATTATTAGTCCAGTTTTTAACTCTAATACACAAGGCAACGTCGAAATCGTTATAGGAAACGCAAACGTTTGAAGATGCTTTCCGGAGTGGAATCCTTGAAGAAATCCAATGATTTTTAAGCGCATCGTTTCCTTGTAGATGCAAAACTTCTTATTCGTTTTCATTGCAACATTTGAATAAGAATCCCCGGGAGGTGCCACACCCACTGGAACGGGGTGTGCCATTTTTTGAATACCTTTTTCAAGTAGAAAACAAATTTTTGGCTATTGACTTTGGTAACATCAAACATGGTAATAAATTTTGGGATTGATTTTTAGCATGTCCTAACATTTCAGGGGTATGCATAAAAGAAAGGTACAATGTTCTCATTTCCTCGATTGAGTTGTTGGATTTTTGCAAATTTGAATTAAATGGAAGGGTATGCATTTCATACTGTATCCAAAATTTGGGTTGTTTGGAAAATTTTCAAATTTTAGGATATCCTTTCAATGCAACTGATGGTTCATTCCTACAACACACAGGGTCTTTATCCATTGGAAGTGCCTCTCTTCTAATCAATGCATTTTCACATGATAGCATCCCTATCTTATGTATTTTGAATAGAACATTATGATGAAATCAAAACATAATCAAATGCCTTCATCGGAAGAAAATTTCAACTACACGGATAAAATTGAAAAACTTAGTGCTAAAAAAAACGATGTTTGTATAGGAAAATGTTAAATTCATTGGGTAATGGCCAGCTTCAAACCCTTTTCTGCAGTTATGAGCCCCTCCAATGGGTTATGCGGAACAAGGAAACCTACTTTGGGAACATCTTGTAAATTCAAGGGAAGGGGGGTTATGGGAACATGAACCCGAAAGATCTTTAGGGGTGTCAAGAACTCAAGAGATTTGTTGAGAACATTTTGGAAAAGGAACAAGAAACCTTGTTATGGTTCATGGAAACACAGACTCTCTGGGGAGCATCAGTTACAAAAAATTGAACACCACAGTACCCGATGCGGGGTGACCCGGTACCGAATGCTTGCATTTTGCTATCAGTGTGAATGGGCTTTCAATTACTTCTAGCTTAAACCCCAAATCACTCATTTCATTTGTTGAAAAAAGATTCATGTGCATCAAAACATTATTTGCAAAGTGGGAAACTGAGAGTGTCTGTCTTTGCGTCACTAATTTAACATTTATTGTTCAAACCATTGCCTGTTTGTAACTTTGGAAACTCTGCACATTTACTTTCGGCATTCATGAGATGCCTATTCTGAAAGCAGGGCCTCCGACGAAGGGGGTCGAGTGGCCATGCCCCCCCCCTACTTTTTTTGCATAAAATGGAGCTTTTTCAAAATGTTTTGCTATGATTGTTAAATTCCCTCCCCCCCCCCCCTCCACTTCGAAACCTGCGTCGGAGCCCATGGAAATCTCTAACAATCCTTCGGGGATACTTACTTTTTGCACAAAACTACCGAAGACAAAATTATTCCAGACCCCTTCCCCCATTTATTCATTTTTATCTATTTCCCATCCAAATACGAATAGCAGCGCAGCAACAAAAGAAGACGCAAAATATTATCAGGTATGTTCTGCATCGCCTCAAGAATTTATTAGTCCTTATTTAACGCGCCTCAAACAGGCTTTATTGAGCAGGGGCGGATCCAGGATTTTTGGTGACTATAGCTCAAATCTTTTGGGATCGGAACCACGCCCTCCTTGCTTGCGGGACACGCCCACTATATGGGCAAATGATATACCATGTGTGTTTATAGTTGCTTCGTATTCATAAATATTCCTTCAAACATCCTTTTTCTATTTCCAGGGACGCCAGAGAAGGGGGTGTGGGGGTACAACCGCCCCTGTTGCCCTTTGGCAGAAGGGGCAAGGGTTGTTTTTAATAAATTTCCCTTGAAACTGGCCAATTGTAATAATCAGAGAGATTTGTATGAAATTCTGAACTTCTCAAAACATGTAAAATAATTCCTTGTGCCGAAAGTTAGCCAATGTTGAAGATACCTACAGATAATAAATTGCAGTTACGTTTGAATTTGTAGAAGCTGAGAATTATCTTTCAAAAGCCTTTTTACTCAAGCCTGCCCATGCCCCCCCCCCCCCCCCTGCTTGCCGCTTGGTCGTTCCGCCGTCCCTGTCTGTTCCCTACTAGGTCCTTGCCTTTGAAGCTACATTACAGGGGACCCAGGATGTGAAAACGAGCAATAGTCTACTGTTGCTTTACAGGGGACAGAGAGCGGAGAAATACTGTGGATACTCATATTCTATTGGTTAAAAGGCCATTTTCAAACCTGACTATAGCTTGACTATAGCTCGCGCCAACAATTATAGTACGGGTTTCATTGTCTTCGATGCCTTTTCCAGAGCAAATCCCCAGACCGACTATAGCTCGGAATATCCACTGTAGCTCAATTCTGGTTGGTTACTGTCAACAAAGAACGAAACTTCTGATTCGTCTAAGTTTTAATATTAGACCATTCTGCGCTCAGTGTTTTATATCTTATCTGGAGAGGCATTGTGATGACACATTGCCAGCAGTGCATGTTTGTTAATCGCATTTGATAACCTATACCGCTGCTTTCAAATGTGAATTCCGAAAATCAAACACTGAGATTTTGACTATAGCTCGAGCTACAGTTGCTATAGTCTGGATCCGCTCCTGTTGAGTGTTGTACACTATCAGGTAGCCATATATCTTTTATGTTAAAAAAAATTGTACTGGGAAAGAAATAATAATTATTACAAATTTATAACTCACTCTTTCTTTTTACATACAATATTTTCAAATTCAGAATAATATAGCATCCACACTGCACGAAGGTGTCAAAGAGGGGATTAAGGAAAAAAGGAAGCTAACTTAAATTTAAAAGAACGTTTCTATCTCTATAAACAAACTAGCATAATTAGTTAATATTCACTGACTTCCCTCAAACAAACATGTTTCCAACTATCTTGCAACTAATCATAACCCCCTGCTTATCCCTACCCCCGGTTTTTCGTAAAATGAATTTTTCCTCGTCTTCAACAATTCCAGGCAATTCTGAATCTTCTATAGTCTTCTTATTTATTGTTTTATCATATTTCTTAACTTCCCAAGGTCTTTTATCCAAAGGGCAAAATATCACGGTTTTACGGCAGCGGAGGTCAAATAATATAATAGAGTAGAGCAGGAACATTTTCCTTGTCACTCTCCCTCGCATTAATTTATCGCCTTCGCATTAACGCATCTTCCTCGCTTGAAAATTATCTCTGCCTCGCATTAAATCATTTGATTCTGATTCTCCAGTAGCACGGATTCTCCACAATGGAGTCTCCATTGTAGTACGGCTTTTTTGCAGTGCAGATTAAAAAATGGGCTTAGCCAAGACATTCTAAAATTATATTGCTTTCATTTGTGCTATCAGCTGGGCATATAGGCCACAACAGTGTGTCAACAGCGGTGTAAATAGCCACTTCGTGATATTGAACAGCGCATTTGAAATTAGTAGTGAGATCAATTCGCATTGGTTTTGACGAGTTTGTAGCTCTTGTAAAAAGAAAATTGATATTGGAAACATTTTTGCAACCGGCCTGCAAGTAATCTGACGAGCATCAACATTTTTGAGACGAGTTTCAATCCAAAATGTCGTGGCTGCTCGAAACTCCACATTCAAAGCAGATTATGTGGCATACTGTGATTCCTCGATTAATTGATGGCCTCAGGAATATCATTTATTTCAGCACTTTTTAGGGGCACCTATTCGAGCGGAGCGCCTATTCGAGGGGACGGTTGATTGCAAACTTGAAGAAATCAAGAGAGAACAAACTTTTCTAAAAATTAAAATTTTGTAATGCCAAAATTGCAATCTCAAAGATATAGTCTCAAAAATGTACCAAGAGTTTCAAAAGTTCTCTCTTTGTCAATCAAGCCATCATTTTCACAGATCCGTTACTGGGATTGGTTGTGCCTTGCTTTTATCGAGCAATAACACGGAGAGTGAAAGTCGCCATGGTTTTGCACAGGGGACTGAGAGCCACAAAGGAAATGTGCCAACACCAATGAGGCACCTCATTGGCCAACACATGGACATTACATTAGAGGAATTTGACAACAAGAAAAATGGTTACTTTCATTGGATTTCAAGAGAGCAAGTGTAGTAATCATGGTGGTGTCAGCCGCTTTTGCAAAAAAATCTTTATACATCAACCAAAAATAATCAAAAATAATCAATAAAAAATTATTGTTTTTGGGGTTCTTATGGCACTTACTTGAAATGTTGGCTTCTTTAGGGGGCGCTTATCCGAGGGGGGCGCTTATCCGAGGGGTGCTTAATCAAAAAAGGCGCTTTTTCGAGGGGGTATTTAATCGAGAAAATTCGGTAAAATTCTTTAATGCATCCTACATGGAAACCAACTACTTGGCAATAATCAATTTTAAAAAATTCATACTGAGGATTAGTATTAATAAATAAAATTATCGTCAATCCCTTATCATGATTGGGTCTCTTGGGTCCCTGAGGTCTTATGGGTCCCTGAGATCTCTTTGGTCCCTGAGATCTCTTTGGTCCCTGAGATCTCTTTGGTCCCTGAGATCTCTTGGATCTCATGAATTCCAGTTATTGTTGCGGCTGACGAAGTCACTGTTTCGCTTCTTGTTCTTGCTCCGATCCGGGGAGTCGAGCTTGCACTCCCTGCTGCTACTTTACGACAAAAAATAATGTGTAAGATTGATTTTCGAAAGGCACCTAGCCTTATTCCACAAACAAATGGATTCATGGCACTGTTGGCAGCAACCAAAACAAACTGAAGATCCCTCAGAACGTGTCTTAGGGTGCAATTACAGCTGTTGCAGAACTGCAGTATATAAATCATGATGATCGCAGGCAAGTAGCTGGATATAAACAACGCCAAAATATACAGAAAAGCTCTTGTAACTTTCTTTTGTACTGAAATCTCACGGCGATCATGACGTTCGATACCCTCCCCACCTGATCCAACCACCCCATTTTCCGGTGGACCTCTGAATCTTCGTGATTGTACCCTTAAAACCATGTACACTTCGCGGTATGTGAAAACAAGAATACAAAAGGTAACAATTATGGCTATGTGTGCAAAGACCATCAAGTAATCGATATATCCGACTTTGAGATAGACCATTGTAATAGCCGACGAAAATATCCAAATGCTAACAGATATCAACAGGCACCTTGACAAGCAGAGACTTCTCCTGTATTTTATAGGCCATTTGATAGCGACAAAACGATCCAAACACAAGGCACTTAGACTTAAGACACTTGCTGTTGTCGATATAAAGTAGGTTAAATGAATGAGAAGTACTTGATATGACTTGACGTAGCCTTTGGCTTCGTTAAAATGCGCACCGACGGAAGTTGGCATTGCCAGCAAACCCACGATCAGGTCACTGACCGCCAGGTTGACGAGGAAGTAACTGAACGGGGTTCGCAATTTTCGTAATGGATCCAACACAACTGCAAGGATGATGAGCGAATTGCCAGTTACAATAAGAATGCACAACACCAGCGAAGCTATGGCCGTAAAGTATGACAATGCAGCGGGGGCCCAAACACTAGGAAAACAGGACATCGTCGTCTCACGGAACTCTTTCACAACACGCCCTGCTCAAACTCTGACTACTGGGTGACAAGCTTAAACCAAACCACAGGCAGGAAAGGCAGACGATTGCGCAAGTTATCAGATAATGAGCAATCTACAAATATTTACCCAGACTGTGAAGGTTTTGGTGTGAAAATAAAAACAATTTGTTCTCTTTGCTTTGATATTAAACTCTCCAGGAGAGTTATCAGAATCAGAATATGTTTGGTGGTTAATGGTAGATAAATACAGCCATAATTTTGGGGGAAAATTGGTAAAGGGTGCCAAATTGGCACATGTTATTATCATAATCGTAACAATTTAGCACGTTAATGTAAGATCAAGGAAATAAATTTTATGTTCGTTTACATGGGAATTTGTTAAAAGCAGTGGCGGCCACATGGGGGGCAAGGGGGCAGTCGCCCCCAACATTTTGGAAAGAGGGGTTTTTTATTCTTAAACGATGAGAAAAAAGTGACGTCATCCCATCAAAACAGACCCCCCCCCCCCCAACTATTCGAGCAAGTGTCCGCCACAGTTTAAAAGGTGTTTATGTTGCACTAAAACTCCATCCTCACACATGGAGCTTTTGAAACTCATTGAAACTCACACATGGAGCTCTTGAAAAATGGAACTTTAATTTTCAGATACAGGGAAAGCATTGTATTTCTTGAATCTCAGTCGATAAAAGCATGGTAGTTTTTATACTATTTTTCTTACAAATCTCTACAAATGTTGGTATTTCTATAAACGGTTCTCAACCCATCACGTTAAAAGACCTGTTGATTCTTATAACGTTGGAGATGGTCGCACATCAAACCACCTTTATGTACAAATGTGATTACGAACAGGTGAAATTGTTAAGCAATAAATACCAATATCAATGATATGAAATAAATGATGGGAAATTATCATTGAAAGATTATATACTATCAATTTCACAGTAAAATACTATTTACAAAACTATTCAACTCGAACTCAAATATCTTATGACGGGAGGGGGAGCTTTCATCTGGATGAAATTAGGGTAATGGGGTGTTACCCATATGCTCCTTTCTAACTAAAAATATCAGATCTACCTTTTATTACGGATTGGTAGAGGTATGTTTCTATTGAACAAATATTCTTCATTTGTTGGTCTACCTTCAAATAAATTCAAAAAAAATTCACATTTCTTGAAAGGCTCACCAAAGTCAGGCTAGCATTCACTTTCTCGTTGAAGAACGCAGCTGCTTTTTAATATACACTGTGACGTCATTTTCATTTGATGGGGTGAGTGTAACCTGCTGGAAATGAAGAAAATCAGACGGAATTAGAATTATCTCTACAAGATCATTGTAAATAAAGTACAATATTTCAAAGATCTTTAAAAAAATGTACATCAAAATGTTTCACTTTGTTAAAAACCTTCAAAATTTTTACAATTTTTCAAAAATGTTTAAAATATTTTTTAAACCAACCTTTAGCGAATCTTTACGTATATCACCAATTTTAGCGACCAACTTTCTCTTTTTTTCTGGCTGAGCGCCATGAGTGTCAGCTGTGGAAAAACACCACACAAGATTTTAATTTTCGAACGACCAGCATCTAATTACCTTGAGCCAAATGTAATTCAAAGTTTTGAGGTTCAGGTAATTCACAGGTCAAACAAGTTTTTTCTTAAAATTTTATTGATGACTTTATTTATCAAAGATTGGTATGCATAATGAACATTATGCTTAGTTTAGTTTACTTCCCGAGACTTCCTGTAGGTAGCTGTTATTGAAAATGAAATATAGAATATGAATAGCCCAAATAGCAGGCTTCGATTAGAAAGATTTCCAACTTATCTTTGTTGATGGTCTTATTAGCCGCTCCTTTACAGGACTTAATATGTATTCATGCCCCAGTATTAATGATTTAGCAGCTTCTAGGAAGCGTGAAGTCTCAGAGAGTACTCAGCCAGCTTTTTCTATTTGGCTTTTCGTCAACATTAATGCATATGAAAAGTTCAACCCAATCGCTGCGATATATTGCTTGCTTGCGTTAGACCTTAGACCTTATGTTACCATCCCAAGACCTACGCTCAAAGGTGCTTTAAGCCTTACTAAAATGTATGGGAACATTCCAGACCTTGGAAGGTCCAAAATGAGTTGAACATTTGGATAGTTTCTCATTAAAGCGCAGTTACTGTACAGCTTGCAGTATTTTTACCCAGTAAGCTTCTTGTTTTTCCCCTTGTTAATCTGGTAAATTCAATGTATGATTTCGCTAATTTCAGTGGACAGACAACCAGGGCATAGCGAATCCGGAAAAAGAACACGATTGACTGGATGTCATATTCGCAATACAACATTCCCTGACCCTAGGCGGCCGATGATTCGCTATTTCACCGTACCCGCTACTTGGAATGTATGACAAACAATCGAATAACAACTTTACTCGCCTTGTATCGTGTTAGTCCATACTAGAGTGATATTAGTCCATTATCAAAATGAGGATTCAACCACAACACTCCTTTACCTTCGGTCACAATAAATAAGAGGTTAAAATCTCACCAACCTTGAAGAGATCGCAGTTGTTCATTGAGCTTGGCAATGATGTTATCCTTCTCTTTTAACTTTTCATCCCTTCCATCGAGCTTGAGCCTTGCCTCGTTCAAGGCTTTGCTCGTATCTTGCAGCAGTGCCTTCAACTCTACCAATTCCTTAAAAAACGAAAAAATAACTTTACAAAGTTGCTAACTTCGTGGCATTTTAACGGGAGAGAGAATGCCTGACGACAGCAAAGATTCTTATGGCAGGATGTAGTTTTCGAACCAAAAGCAAAAACATCTTGATTTAACAAAACTGAAAATGCAGCTTGGAAAACTAAGTTTAATCCAGTAAAAGAAAAAGTAAATAAAATCTAGATAATTAAATTAAAATAAAATGATTTAACATAAACACAAGTTCTGCAAATCCTAGTTTTAATTTTGGGCTATAACTGAGAGGATTCTAAACCGTGTAACATTATGTGTGTAAGTTATAGGTTAGGGCTGAGAAATAACGCACATGCATGGAGGGAAACAATCGGTGAACACATTAGAGTTTGAGAATTAATGGCACCAGCTAAAGGTACAAAAAAATGATGCGATAAGCCACGCAAAACCACTGATAATTTGGAATGTATGCCCCAATGTGTACCAATGGGACTCAGTCATGTATCAGTGTAGACTTAACTGCTAAGATTCCGTAAATAAACTAGCTTGTGTGCTGTACCATATAATCGAATATAACTAAGAATGTAAGTTAAATTGTACTAGGAAAAAATTGCGAATTTTATTATCGACGTTTCGAGCCTAGCCGTTATCAAGACTTAACAACGTGCTATGCTCGAAACGTCGTTGATAAATTCGCTATTTTCCCCTAGTACAATTTTATTTAAATTCCTAGTTAAAACTGCGTGGGCCTTGAAATTAGCAAATGCATGTATATTCATTAAAGTTTGGCATAGCTGCAATGTCTATGAATCGAAGACTCAGAAAACACAACAGAACCAACCCCAGACTGACAAGGAAAAAGAACTATAAAGGAACTTAATCAAAGTATTGGTTACGTTTTAAAATCCCGTCAACAGGTATGAACATATTAGAGACCACTCACGTTTTTGCCCTCCGCTAACTCAAAAACTTCCTTCAACTTCTCGACCTCAAGTTCTTTTTCCTCGATGACCTCTTGAGCACGATTCAAAGTCGTTTGAAGGTCCTCAATATGGCTCTCGTTCACCTTGACCGTTTCTTTTGCCTCATCAAGTTCACTCTGCAGACGCTTGATGACTTTCGGATGCTGCTCTGGGGTGTGTGCTTGTTTATATATCTCGTGGGCGATTTCTTTCTCGGCAAGTTTGGCACGAAGGGTTCGTATGATTTCATCGCGCTCCTAGTTTCAGAAAAACGAGAATTATAGCAAAATTTTAAGACATACTAAAGGTTTTCGTCTGAGACTCTGCAGAGTACAAGCCGTCAGAATAATGACGAAAATCAACCCAGTTGAGGATGGAAATAGGCCAATCAGAAACTGTTTTCGGTAGAATGATATTGATGACAAAACGACTGTTTTGCCAGAGGGTCGTGTTTCAAGTGTTTTTAGCGTTTTTATTTACCCTATTGTGGAATGTGTAACACTAACTGTTCCAAAAACTGGACCGCAGCGAAACACCACTAAAGCAGAAGTACTTTTCAGCTTGAGTCAATTTCTTTTGGATTATAAGATTTATGTTAGGTTCATAAGTAAAACTCCTTGGAAAGAAGCCCTCTCGACCGATGGACCAACTGTGTATACATTACGAAAAATGTAATGAAGAGAAGGTAAGTAGTTTGGAAAGGGTCGGGAGAAGATTGGGGACATACAATCTATTAATGTGCGACAAACATTCATTTAAACAACGAACACACACAAGAAATTATAAGGTATGAGATACGCTTTAACAGGTTTTCTTGTTATAGTCACTTACAATACAGGTTGAAATGAGCGATAAAAATTAGATTGGATTGGAATGTGATAAGATTAGATATGGATTTAGAACGGATTGAAGTTGGAATCCAAACTGGAATTTACATTATGATGGATCGAAGTTACACAGTCCTCTATTGGGATTAGAATCGGAGCCTAGCAATAAATGGTTGTCCTTATCATCCTGTATCTATAACTGGATTTCAGGCACCAGCATATAATTTCGTATAACACAAGAATTGTTATCTCACCAGGTAAAGACGTGCATCTAAAGACATCAAGACAAGAGGAAAGCCCAGCCTTCTTAAATATGGTCAATCAAGTTACCGCACGTTCGTTTGGTACATTTTTACTAACGGAAAAGCAACAAAACTCATTAGAGTTCGCTGGGTAATCAGAAAACAGTTTAGACATTATACATCATCATTATTTTTCACACCTGCAGCATCGGTAAAACAGAAAGTACTTTCACCTTAACTCTAGCCTTCTCTGCTTGGAGCAACACATCGGACATGTCGTCTTCTGACTCAAGTCTTCTTTTCTTCCTCGCCTTCTTCATTGATTTCGTAAGCATCTCGATTCTTCTCTCACACATTTCTTCCATCGTTTCCTGCTCTTCCTGAAGTCGCTCGCTATCAAGAGGTGTTTGTTAACTTAATAGCATGCAATAAAACATAAAAGTCTAAATTAGAGATACCCGTTATTGGATGAAAGTAGAAGTTATATCATTTCCATCTGCAGACAACACAATCCTAGCCAAGATATTGTCACTGTGATGTTGTATTGCAACTCCTTGCACTAAAACAGGGGGTCTTCCCTCGGAGCAACTATCATAAAAGACATAAATGCAACTCATCCTAGAAGATCTATTTGAAACCTTGCTGTTCAAAACTTACTTGTAGTTCCTTTCAATTTCGACAATTTGATCTGACATCTCGGAACAAACTTCTTCTCTTATCTTCAGCTCCATCACTGCATTTTTGCGCCTTTCATCGACCAACTGTTTACGAAGGTCCTCGTAACTCTTTACGAGCGCCTGCACGCGTTCATCATCATTTTCATCACACATAGATTCAAACATAATATCCTTTTGGATAGGCCTGGGCGTGGTGAAACCCATACTTATTAAACTGTGCTTTCCAAACTTGTTCACTGGCGTCGCACTTGCAAGCGAGTACTTTGGTGGTTGTTTCGGTCTTGGCATCTCGTTGTTTCGAACACCTTTTGTAGTGACCTTGCAAATAAACACATAACACAAATAATAGACGGATGTCTTAAAAAAATGCACAAACTGTCCAGAACAAACTTAATATCTGAAATAAGTAAGAAAACTGTGTTGGTTTAGCAAATTATGTCATCAATATTGAGGACTTTTTTTAATGTTTCCCCTTTGATAGATTCAAGAACCGAGAAGTCTGAAGTAGAAGAGTCACATTTAAAAGTAGGTGTCTATAAGTTTACTAAAGTTTGTGTAGTCTTACTAAAGTGAGGGTGAAAGTAGGCGGCAAAGGTTTGGTAAGTAAGCGGCGGACTTTCGCCGGTTGCTGGCTTCTAATGAGATCCATGCACTATAGGAGAAAGCATATCCAATTTTTTTAAGTTTTGGAGGGGAGATTTGTTTAACTAGAATAGAAGGATGCATGAATCATAACTCGCATCTGTTAGCAGTGCTCCTTCACGTTTGTTGCAGATTGGAGATCTTATAGAATGTATTTTTTTCAAATTTACTCCTCGGTACTATTTATGAGGCATCCATCCCCAGTTGCTCCCCTCGATCTCAGCCTAAGGGCTAATGTAGAATAGTGAGCCTGTCTAAATGCAGGTTTTCAGCTCAAATTATCAGTCAAATTTGTATGTTATCTAACCTGTTTTGCAACGGAAGAGAACTTGAGTACATTGTAGGTTTCATCAAAAACAGACGCACATTGACTGATGTTCACGACCATGCAGGCTTTTCCTTTCCCAACAAAGAACCCTTGAAACAGTCGAGTCAACTTGGTCTCTCTATATGGGATAATGACTGGATGATTTCTAGGAGAAGAGATGGAAATTCTTATTAGTTAAGTAATGCACGTGAAATAAACATGTCCTTTATATAGAGAAGAAAAGTAAATAGTTGAATAGATGATTGAATTTCGATATATCAGTAACAATTTTCGAAATCTTTGCACGGAAGGTTTCCCGCACGAAAATAGCGGCTTCGGGGAAATGCATGAAAATGGAATGCAATTAAAAGTGGATTTCAGATAAAACTTTGTATGCAGAGAGAGAGATCCTAGACTTGTACAATCTCAGAGAGAGTTTATAAGTCTACTCTCTGTATGATGGATTTTTTGATGGGCCAAAGGTACTCCTTAATTAAAAAGTGTCTCTGAATGTTAGTTCCATTGTTGGCAGTCAAAGGACACTATTCACCACAGCATTACACAATAATCATGGAAACATTTGAACACTAAATAATTCGGGAGTGATTATTGAAACCGAGCTTACATTTATGAATCATTTTTATAAACTACAACGATATTGAATAGACTCTCCTTGTTGAAGCCACTTCAATAAAATTGAGGCAATGATTGCACAGCATTTCTAATTTAAAATCTTGCCCTGCCAATGTGAAGAATCATTGAGACTTACTTGTGCTGCTGGTTGTATCGTAGATATTCGATGCATTTTCCAAGGGTCATGATTGACGTGTTTATATTCGAAGCCTCTTTCAAACGATCCCCTGTGCTCTGTGTTTTGCAGTACCTTTCAGATCCAGCCAGGTCCACAAAAGACAACCTGATTGATGGAGCATCAGTAAATTATAAAGGAGGAAAAATAAAACATAAAGCAAGAAAAAGTGCATATTACTTATTTACATGCATCGTACAATCTTACATTTTCTGTCAAAAATAAAGCTGCAAAAAGTATGGCTTACAAGACAGGGCATGAGTTCCTGTATCAGTCCTTAGCTTTTCGTTGATTTAATTTGGTTATATATAATTCATTTTCTAATGTTTCTGTACTGTTTAGCTTGCACAAAATAGCGAGATTCGTGCGAAATGCGTGAGACTCGATAGGTCTGTTCTTACACTGTCCCAGTGTTCATTTCTCTATCTTTTCGTCCTCTTTCATTTCATTCGTACATCTTAACCCCCCTAAAGCTTATCCCGTGGCAGGATAGGTTCCAGGCCTCCTTTTCCATTTCTAAAAAAACTTTCTTCTTTTTAATTTTACACAAAAACTACATAAAGGTGTTTGTCAACAAACCTGCTTATACGTGCCACGTGGGGCTCATCGACATCAAGAACCCTGAGGATTTTGATAGTGAAGACTGAATGGCTGCAAATGAAAAGAAAAACATAAAGATTAAAAAAATCATAAGGATTAAAGCGAATTTTAATACATAGCTGCTTGCTGTACAAAACAACATACCGTAAATGACAGGTTAAGCACCTTGGGTGTTAATCCAATTTCCAAGCTGTAAGGGTGGGTGATTATTCAGAGGTGGGTGCTTATCATAAACTTAACGACTAAGGGTGTGCACTTATTCAGACAGGGCGCTTATTTGAGTCCCCAGCGCTTAATCAGTCATTGTCGTTTATTCAAACCATGCAGTATTTTATTGACGTATCAGAGGGGTACTGTTAATTTCAAACATTAGCTGTCTTATAAACATCTCTGACGATTCACAATGCTCTCTCTTCACAACTCACATATAGACACATCTCACATATCACATATCTCTTCACAACTCACTTGATAACGGCCTATGTTCGAAACATCGTTATTTATTTTAAAAAATTTTCCTGGTACCATTTACTTACATTGATCGTTATTATTCACATATAGACAGTCTACAATCCAAAGTGAACAAACCTTCTGCTTGAATTTTGATTCAGTTTTGTAGCTGCAATATTCTGATTTTTTTGACCCACCCTCAGAACCTTAAAAGACAAACAATAAAAAACAACGAAATGGTATAAACTTGGTATGCGCGAAACTGAATACAATCCAAGAATAGAAAACCTTGCTTAAATTATAGTTTATTCCCCGTAGGCCTACAATGACACTCCCTGCCACAGGATATAGAAGAAATTTGGAACATCTTTCTTTCCTTTTTTTTCTAGAAGTTTGATTGAATTTTTTTGCGTTGATGACTGAAGAGGATCAAAAAATACCCAAGCGGTAAAAATTTCGTTCGCACACTAAGTGGTAAGAATTTTTAAAGAAGAATTTAAAGAAATTAATGCCATAAAATGCAGGAGAAGGATTTTGCCGTCGAAACCTTTATGTAGACAAAACATTTTTGCTGAAGATATATTTTCGTTGATAAAATTTTTATGCTGATGTTCATTTATGATCATACTCACTTTACCCAAAGAACATATCTAAGCATTAAAAATCGTTGAAACCTTGCATTTCGATTTTTCAACTACAAGTAACTATGTTTGACGAGAGTAATGCCTACGGTCAAAAACAGTGTATGGGGAAACATATTTAACGGGACAAATTCTATGATGAAGACGGTGTTGTAAAAAATTGCCCTTTTTTACCTCTTTACTCCAAGTCATACGAAATTGCTTTAGAGATTCCAAATATTCATGCATGATACTTATCCTCACATACGCATTTTTGGGTCTGGTACAAGATTGCAAAATTTAGCCTTGTTTCATGGCAACAAATTATAATATCATTTTCTGTAGTATACACACCTTGAATGCCTCATCAGCAGAGTTGACTTGAATTTCCCTTAATCCTGAAATAAAATGTAAATTGTATCAATATTTAATAGAATATAAACACACAAAACATTCAAATTGTGTAGCATGATGTAACATTTTGACACCTTGTAAAATTGCATTGAGAGAAATTATAAAAAAGTTCATTAAGTATGTAAATGGCACAATGTGAGATGAATCAATCTGCAAGGGGGTTAAAATTAAATGTAGCCAGAAACTGAGGTTGGTAACATGTCACCAAGCCAATGATAGTTGCAGAAGGCAATACAGGAAAATTATTACAAGAACAGGAGAAACAATGGTTATATATTTGGTTTGTCAGAAAATTTCAAGCATGGCCAATTGCATTAAAAAAGACAGAAAGAAAGATTTTGAAAGAGGGAATCATCATACCTTTGATGTATGGATTCCCCTTTTTGTCATCGCCAAGCTTTAGTGTTGGTCTCTTTTTTCCTTTTCCAAGAGGAGTGGGGTCCAGAAGATCGTAAACATATTCATTGTAAATTTCAGCAAAGGACACCCAAACACTGAATTTCACTGGTCCTTGCGACTTGATGTCAATGACTGTCCCATCACAAACTCTCTCTTTTAGTTCATCAGATATTGAGCTGTAATCTGTCAATAAGATTATGGGAAATTATAGTATTTCTGGCTTTGAAAATATTAGAAATAAAATATATTTAGACATTCAATTCTAAATTCTATGAAAGCACTGTAGTTTCATGCTATATTTTGGTATTTTCAAGTGCACCCACCCTTGCCACACTCTAAACAAAGATTCTTTTACCATTAGAGGGAAACAAGCACTCCTTGGTAGACAATACAGGAAATCATGGAGATAAAAAAGTTAGTATTAATTAGCTTAAATTGTATTTGTTTGCAATTAAGCTAAAACATATAACAAACTTAAAATAAAGAAGAAAAAATGACATGAACAAAGCTAAACATAAAAATATCAAACACTGATTAAAACATATCCTGTTTTTTCTTGTTCAACAATAACTTGGCACATTATAACCAAAATAAAACATTCACCAGGTGCAGATAAATTCCAATGTTTTTGATTATATACTTAGAAAATTAAAATAATTTACATTAAAATGTTAAAAACAAGTTGCAGGAAAAAGATATCCCAATAAGACCAAAAACCAAATGTTCCAAAAAGGTGAATACAGAACACCTCTAGTCTACTGCAAATTCTTGAAATTGTCTCATTGATTTCCTTAGCAGTCTGTAACATTTCTAGCTGATTTCATGCATTCTAGAGAATTTTCAATATCTTCATAAAGCAAGCTAGATTGACTTCCAGCTATGGTTTCGTAGGCACCTTTAGGTAACTTTTTTTGTAGCAGTCATAAAATGACCAAGCAATAATCTAGCATTTATATATATATATATATACATATATAAATTTGTCTTTTGATACTTCCGTAGCACAGTGCTCAATACATTAGTAGAGCGTGATAACATCTCCTGAAGAGTGAGTTACTCACGAAACAGGCTTGTAGAGATAAATCATGTAGTCTTATTTTCTTCAACTCTATGATATATATACATATATATATATACATCATAGTAAAATTATAAACATTAAATTTCCAACAGTAGCCAGTGGTATAGCCAAAATGGGGTGAAGAGAAGAGGATAGATCCACCAAAGATCAGCCAAGAGAGCAAGAAAAGCTTCTGTAATATCCAGACCTGCTATATCATTAAAAAAAGATACAGTGCTCAATTGGTAATGACAACAGAGCATGTTCAACCTATTTTTCCTTATATCTTACCTTCATCATTCGCCGAGATATAGCTAGTGGATGATGTGCTAGTAGTGGTAGCTGATATCATTGATGTGTCACTCTGAATGGTATTGTTCATTTTCCACAAAATTGATAAATCAATGTCATGCTTTTGCCCTGCGTTTAAAACAGCTTTCTTGAGCACTTCTTCGTAGTTTTGTTGCTCTTGAGTCAAACTGGAAACATCTTGATACATTGTTGGTTTTATATTCATATGTTCGTATTGCTTTCCTTTGATACTGTTAAACAGAACATCCAGAGCACGTGGAAGGATTCCACCATTTTTGGGGTTTCCTTGGATTGTAAATGTCTGCAAAATATATAACACACTTTTATGATGGAATGACATTTAGCTGCTATAAAAGCAAAAATTAATTTAAAAATAATGCCTTCGTTCCCTATTTTTATTTTTATTTAGAAAAAGGCACACGTTTCAAACAATATTCTTGCTGGAAGGCAGGATTTTGAAAGTGGCACTAGACTCAAGTTCTTATTTTACGCTCTTCTAGCAAAATTGTTTATGAATTCTGATATATCAACAGCTGCAGGCAGATATCATAGCAAACTAGGGCAAGGTCATAATCTTTTTTCCAAATACATCTAGAAGAACATCACATTTAATTTCCAACCGTTTACTGTGAAAATTTCCTAGTTTGAGGACATCATATTATTTTTGCCCTTATTCTAAATTATATTACACATGGTAGATAGGATGAAAGTCCCGCGCCAAAAACAGAAACATCATACCTTTCCTGAATTTGTCACTCCGTATGTGAAAACAAGACAGTTTATCCCATCTAAGAAATCTTTGACATATCCCAGCATTGCATCGTCAAATATATCCTTTTGTGAAATTTTTTCATCGTATACTTTTGAGAAAGAAAACTGATGATTTTGTTCTGCAATCCCTCGATTGCTGCTTTTGAAAGTAAACGAATCCCGAGGAGCGCTTAGTAGAACTGTCTTGTCGTCCATAATTGTAAGGCATCCTTGATCTTCTGATGCCTTCAGCTCATCTTGAGAAAACGGCCTAACCCTCAAGTATATTCTAATTGGTTCACGATTTTCTGCTTTTTTATTTGATATAGTTTTAACTTCATCCTGGAACTCCGACATGAGGTTTCGCGCGAGAAGGCCGGCATTGTTTTCTTTCTCGTTCTCCGCAATGTCTCCAGGACTGTAGTAACAACTTTCATTAGACATGATAAATTTGTTTCTCGAAGGCAAAATTTTTGTCTAGCTCTGATTTAATATTACCAAATAAAATAGTTGTTATCTTTGAGAAAGAAAACAGGAGCTGTTACAACTTCACATTCCAACTTGTGCTTCCAACTTCATAAATTGAAAATTGCACTCTAACGAGCGATTGGATGAATGAAACAAAAGAGCTAACAATTTCAACCAATAGAAGTAGAGAGGTAAGGCCCGGCTGTTGAGAAATATAATGGTTTCATAAGTTGTAACTCTGAAAGAAAGAAAATCATCAAATCATATCGGACATCCTGAAAAAAAAATTAAAAATAGGGGGCAGAAAGGAAATTGATCATATTTTTATCTCTAGGTCAGAGGGGTATAACCCTCTTTTGTAATGTTAGTTTAATTTCATGTCTAACAGGGCGATCTGTATAATAGATTTCTATTGAATTGAAGTGGAGGTCATCAGGGTTTGCCCCAAATTCAACCACAAGGTTTGCCCCAAAAACTTGGCTCTCTGCATCTGCAACATACCCGCTTCTTTTCAGCGGGAAGAATCCTAAAATGGTTCCCTGTTTACTGCAAATCTACATTCGTCAAGATTGGTCTTGAAGCTATGTCTCTTTACCTAGATTAAAAACAGTTTGTCATATTAACTGCAAAATGCTGTCCCGCAAGGCTCGATCCGCGGGCCGTGTTCTCTCTCAGCTATTTAATTTTCACATATTCGAATTCTGTGGTTTATCACAATCATCTAGTGTATCTAACAGACTGCTTTTCAACCACTAACAGACTGCTTCTGCAAACACCGTTGACGAATTTTGGAGATAGATTAAGATAAGTACTACATCAATAGAAGAAACAACCCTCTGAAAGGCCTCACTCGTAAATTCAAAGCAGCAAATCCCTTCAGCCAAACTCAAAAGCAATTGTTTTGATAAAAACATTGAAAGGAAATTCCAGTTAGTTGGTAACTTTTAACTATATTCCATTACTAAGTCAGCTTGACATTTCATGATTTCATGGCTTAAACAACATCAAACAATCTATCTAAAGCCAAGTTGTGCATAATAATACTGTGAATGCTTTCATATTCTTGAAAATAATTGCATAAAGAAGTCGCGTTGAAAAAATGCTTATAGTTGTAGTGATGCCTGGCGAGTCAAATAAGGTAAAGTTTGACTGTGAGTTCCTTGTAAAAATACTGTTTTTACACAAACAGACAAACAAACAAATAAACGAACAAAGAAAACAAAAGAACTAACAAACATGTTTAATTTGAGGGCATAAGTCAACTTATTTATCTTTTGACTATTTTCCAAAAATGACATTGAAGAGTCCTTATAGCTAGAATATTTTTTTACCCTTTAGGCCCGTAGTCAAGGGGTGGCATGGGGGTGGCAATGCCAACCCTTGAGCAAGAGAGCACTAGCTGATTGCCACCTCGAGAATTTTGTCTCTTCATTTTTTAATTGGATTTTTCTTCGTTTGTTATTGGATTTCGGTGAAAATTTTAACCAAGCTAATACTGGTTGAAGGAACATTGCTTATGGGGGGTCTCTTATTGCCCATGTAGGACTTAAGATTGTGTCTGGCGCTCAAAAAATCTTTCGCTGCCAAGCCAAAACTTAGACGCTTCTCAGAAAAATTACTGAAACAACTGCCTGCAACAACGCGCCTGCATCAGGGCATTTCAAAATCACAAAATATGTGAACAACAACTTTTTGGACAATACTTTATGGTACAGTGTATAGGCGCAACTGTTTAAGAAGTAGGTGCAAAACAGAAGTAGGTGCAAATCAAGATCATTAATACAAAATAAAGCAGCGAAGACCTTGGATTGGCTAAAGGATTGCTATATCAGCTAAGAGAGAACGAGAGAGGACGAGAACAATTGGATGTTCACTAGTGTAAATTGCACGCTGTTGGACATTCTAAAGCCAATAAAAATAGTCATGAAGCAGCTTCGATTTTCCAGTAGAAATCTTTAACAGCGCTCTTTGTAGTGAAAGCAGTGAGAGAGGACCAATGTGCAAACTCAACTAAGGCTCCATGCGCGAAAATGGTTCCTGATCTTATAAAGAAACTTGTATTTGAAAAGAAACTTTCTTTCCTGCAACTGATTTTTACTTTTTAGGAATCAAAGCTTGACAAAGGATTTCTCATGTGAATGACCAGGGACTATAGCCACTAATTTTAAATAATCAATTTAAGGTTCCAAATTGTCACTTATATCTGACCCATTATGAACCAGACAAATATTAGAGACCCAACACTTTAAAGCAAAATTTCAACACATGCATGGTATCTGAAATTCATCTTTGGATCTATTGTAGCTCGTAACTCCTTTCTCCAAGCTTCAGTTCGTTATGTCCTTCCATTCGTCTTATGGATATAACCACTCCATTATTGGCTCCACTGGAAACCAGAAATGGAATAAACTGGGACAGGTTTTCCCCGCATCAACGTGGTCGAATAGTTGTATGTTAAATTTGATAATTCTGATAGAACAAAGTAATAAAGTGTGAATATGTAGGAAAGAAGACACGTTATAGAAACTGTCCGCCGAATTCTGTGAATCTTGCAGTTGGTTTAGATAAAAGGCAATAGACATGAACAATAACTCATCTGTTACATTTAATTTGATGAAATCGTGTATGCCGGAGCAAATCTTAGTTGTAAATTATTATTAAACTTATTGGATTCTCGTGTCACTTTGCTTTGTTCTTGTCTATAACCGAAAAAAGTCCCTACAAAGTGTGCCCTGATAGATTGATCTCCAATCGAAACCAAATAAAATCTAACGCGAATGCTTTTTTTCCGAAGTGCATCATAAACCCGGTCCGAATTTATTTGTGATCTGATACGACATTAGCTTTTTTCATGCTTTCAATCACATTGATACTTCCAACTCTTCATTCAGTATCATTGCTGCAAAAAACGAAGAATAAACACACGAACAACTTTCTGACAAATAATTGATAATGGACTGTATGAAAAATGTTTTAAAATAAGTTTAATACCAACTTATATAATAATTAATATCTATAAAATAAATTAAATAACGAGAATAAAATTTTTCTACGGCGATGCTCAAAAACGCTATTTACAGTTAGAATCGAAGAGCCAGTCACCAGGATTGGATGAGAGGCAAAAGCTTTCGAGCCTCCATTTCAGAAGCCAGTTAGTCTAACCCGGTACTATGGCGGAGAGCTAACGCCCCTGTACATGTATTGTGAAGCACATAACCACTACTTCCGTCATCAGGGATGGAATAGCCTACGTGCAGACTCTGTTTACAAAATTGAAAATAGGAGAAAAAGCAGATTCTGCGAAGACGAGCCGATTTCCTTGTTCACAGGTTCCTCGAAATCAAGGAACCGAATTTGATTGGTTTGAGGAACTTCCATTGTTTTTTTTTCAGTTTTCGAAGTGGCACCTTTGAGCAGAAGCAAAAATGTATGGTATCAGGATAATAGAATAGGTCTGTTTGTTCTTTTGAACAGCTAAAATTACAGAAAAACATTGCACGCTAATGGAGTTGTTGTTCTAGTGTTTAGAAAAAAATGTCAGCGAACAAGAAAAGCGGCTCTGTTGAGCAGTCTCTACTTTCACTCCTCTTTCAAATTTCCGAGTCTGCACGCAGGCTAGGATGGAATGGTATGAAGAGAAAGGTGTCTGGGGCTTTTGCAAAAACTGTCTCAAAAAACAATGGCAAAAAGAAGAAATTTGATCACAATTCGGTATAAGGAAGGGGAAATGGCCCAACAATGGTATTTATCTTCTAAATCAACAATGAAACCCGATCATTCTGCATCAACTGTTGCTAGAAATTCTGCACTACCAATCAAAGGATTCTGCTATTCTACATTCGTTCATTTAGCCTCAAATGTGCCCAAAGACTTCCAGATTCACCCGAAGGTCCTCCACTGTTGGTGTGACACTTTCATTTGCGGGATGACGATCGCAACTGTCTCTTGACAATCACCGTAACTTCATCGTCTTTTGTTGGAGAAGGAGGGATGATCTAAAAAGAAGAGAAAAAATATTCTAGCAATAGAGTATTAGTAGACGTTTTGTGATGTGATTTGATCATTTCTGGCGGCATATTTAGGTATCTACTGCTGCTTAACCTAGCCAGCTTGGAAGCCGTAAAAATGCAAAAAAAAACATGTAAGAAGAGATTAACAAAACCATCCTAACATATCTACCAAGGGTGCAGACATAAGATGTTTTTATGGACGGGAATACATGTCCTAGGTGCAGCGTGCCTGTCACAATTGAGCGATGGAAACTAGAGTATGTAGTTCAAAAAGTTTGACTAATATAGCTCGCAACATTTTCTTTTTAAAACGTGTCTGCAAGAAATTTCTGCATTTGGACAGCATACACGCGTGTCTTTGTAAGGATATCTGTTGCAGTTTCAGGTCAATGCATTTGTAATAAAATGGAAGAAAGACGACTTTATAAGCCTTGTTATAAAGAGGTTTTATAAGCCCTTTACCGTCGTCTTTAAAATACTTGGTTTTATAAAATTCTTAAACCAGTCTTGAAGTACAAGAACATGCATTTAGTTGACTGGAAAACTTATCAATCTATTCAAAACAGTGGGATCGCTGCATCAGAAGATCCGATGACAAAAGGCTGACCCCAATACAGATGATGTAGCAAGAAGAAAAGCTAAAATTTCAGGCGGCGACAGTGGTTTTAACAACGGTGAAAAATGAAGAAAGATATATATATACATATGGTAGAAAAATGAACAACAGTTGCTATGCTGAAAGAAAATGATTGATAGATAATTGTGGTAGATAGAGAAGCTGTGGTCAGCCTCGCTCTCCAAACAGATCTTCTAAGGGCCTAGTCATATCAAGCCCAGTCTCTTCAAGTCCACAAAGTCCTAAAACCTGAATTTTTCAAGAACTTAAAAAGAGATATGTTTTTCATATAAAGATTAAATGCAAACCTGTGGTGATTCTGCACAGATGCCAACAGTTTTGGCAAGCAGCTTTCTTCTCCGCTTTTTCTCTGGTTGTGCGCTTTCTGGTGTATCAGCTGTTGAAAGATAATATACACACAGTAAGCAGTGTTCACAAATCGAAAACAGGCTAAAAAACTTGTACTCCTTGCAAAAATAGAAAAGAATGGAACCCAATGAGAAATATTCACCTAATTTACTAGATCCCACCATGAGAAAACTTAACTCAATAAGGAAATGTTTACTCAATATTCTAAAAAAATTTCATTGGATCAAGGACTACTAAAAATGACGCTAGTTTTTCAGCATTTTTCAGAAAAGATAAAATAAGATTCATTAACAAATTCAGGACAGCAGAGAGGATCCAAGCCGAGTCAACGAAACTCTTTATCCTCCGCCTAATCAAAACCTTTAAAGGTCAACAAAAACAGTAAGATATTTCTTACTAGGAATCAGCGAATAGGAAACAGCTTACCCTGAAGAACCTTAGTTGGCTCTTCGTTCAGATCAAAAAGGACTTTCCTTTCACTTCCCTTCTTCTTTAAACTGCTTCCAACGTATTCAGGAGCCTGGTAGAAGAAATGATAGGAAACGGATTCTTTAAAATCGTGAAACAAAGTAAATTAACTTGAATCAGTTTTGTTATTTTATTGCATTATATAACAAAATATGGAGTAATTAGTATAAATTTCTATCAAGAGGGCAAGTTACCAAAATTATGGGTCAAATTCTGCGAGTCCTTATACAACGTACAGTAAACCAAGAAAAAGAGCTTTTTCAGTGATTACCATATCGTGGAATAATGGTCTCAAATTACACATGAAAATGTGATTTGAACTTCGATTGTTTTCTCATGATGGCACACACATATATCATTGCACCAAAAATGCCCCCGAAAATCAAAAAGCTATATTTTGAGATAGAATAGGTAAAAATAACAACTGAGACGAAGGCGAGATAAATAGTAATGGATTTAAGAAACATCAGCAAAAATAGTTAGGCATACGTTTGATTGAGACAGTTGACTGCTTTAAGTGAAGAAAGGTTACCTTAAAATAAGGAATTCTCAATATGGCCTAAAAAAGAGCTGCTTGGAAAAAACTTCTGCCGTAATTTCCTTAATCTACTTTGACCCCAAGGGCAGTTGACTGTTTTGATTCAAGAAAGGTTACCTTAAAATCAGAAATATTTCAAGATTTAATTTTCAAAACCTATCTTGAAACAGAATACGTAAAATGATTTCTATTAAATGCACTAACCGGGTCATTTTCTTCGCCTATTGTTTTCTTCATTGACGATATTCTGGCTCTCGTGGATCTTCGTAAGCTACATAAAAAAAAAGATTACGGGCGTGAAATTTATCGCAAAAAGAAAATGCTTAGTTTTATTGGTACAGAACAGTCTTATTTCAATGAAGCAGCATAATAGTGCTTCTAGAATTTTAAGAGTTTACAAGCGTAAGAGGGTTTTAGCTTTCTTTCTAAAGATGTTTGATGTCTAAAGTAAGATTAATTCAAAATAACATACCTTGTTGGCGATTTTTTAGTTGAAGAGGTGCAATCTCTCAGCTACAAAGGTGAAGGAAAAGATAAAATGAGTAAATCAAACATTGAAAAGAAATTCATATGAGATCAACACGACAGAAATCTTGATCTTGTGAGATTTTTGCCAATTGATTCAGTGGAAATAGTCGAGGTATGTGCTTTTCAAAAATTTTTAATCTTATGGCCTAAATTGATTCAAAATTGCTTCCATCAGGGATAATTTTTCTTTAACCACAAGGCTGGTTGAGGTCTAATTTGAAAGACATTATGGAATTCTTTTGAAAAACGAAAACAACTTGAATCATATGTCTCTTCTTGTAAATGGACTCCGAAAAAAACAACTATAACACGAAGACTAAAGAGAAAAATACAAGAAACAACATTCCAATTCATATGTAAATATAAACGAATTCATAATGAAAATTACTGTTTACGGGTCTGTCATGAAGTTCTCGATGTCGTATAGACATGGCTGTGCACGTTTTTGGTGCATGGAATAGGACATTTGTAATTCGCCTGTATAGCAACATAGAACTCTTCTGTTCCAAACACCAAATGCGTAAATAATTTATATTCCAAGAATAATGCTTATAATTAGCCTCACCTCAGAGAGGGGAATATCTTCGCTATTCTTTCTTTTTAATTCTGAAAGAGGTGTTGCCTGTAAGAGGAACAGGATAAATAAGTATTGTCTTCATATATTTTATTAGATTGCCAGCGTTACAAAAGTTAGCATTGAGGCATCGATCTCAATTGGGATCAACAACATTAAAATTTGAAAAAATAATGCTATATATATACATGTTTTTGCGAACTCAACTCGTTGGCCAATTCACATGACCTGTTTAGAAGAATAAGGTTAGTCTGCCTAAGTATTGGAGCCTGAATTTGTATAATATTTCAGAATGACTTGTTGAAACTGGGATTCAATCCGAAACAGGATATGACTAGTAACAATTTAGATATGAGAGGTAAATTATGTAAAAAATGTGTGTAAATTTTTCTAGAGGTACCTTACTTTTCCTGATTTGGTTTTGTTTTACTTACTTTTTTGTGTTTATATTTAGATGTAATTGAAATTTGTAAATGTCACTCATAATGGAGACTAGATGACCTTGCGTCCTTCATTATTATGAGTGACATGTATTTTAGTAGCTTTGGTTGTAGTTTAAAATTTTAAATGATTAAGAAATTATGCTTCAAATTTGTGGGTTAGACAAGATTCCGAAATATCCCTCTCTCGGGTCACAGAACGTTCGATAAAATCAACTTTCAAATTAACATTGAAAAAACCACACCACTAAAAATTGTTAAAGCATTAAACTTATAATGGACAGTAGAAGATATTCGGTACCCAGTATCATGCTGGCGTATTACTTAAAGTTCAAAACAGATTCACGGCTCACCTTCGGAGTTTGAAATTTGTCTGATAAATCCTTTTCAGCATTCAGCTTAATTTCCGTTTTGAGTTCCTCGATTTCCTTTCTTGAAGCAGCCAATTGATGTTCACGCTCTGTAAAGAAAAGGCAACGGTCTTCAAATTGGTCGTAATGTAGTGAGCACATGACTAATCACGTGTCCTGACATTTTTAACCGATCTGGAAGCGTGATCAAGCACAGAAGAGAAAATGATTTGCTCCAGACCTGAATTGGATCAAGAGCTTGACAAAGTCAAGGAAATTCTTTGGAAGAATGGCTACCATGAAGATATCATTTCGATTTGAACTAGGGAAAAACTGGATTGGCAACGTTTCAATAAAATTCGAAAGTAAAATCAAAAAAGCCATAATCGATTGTTTTTCCACTGTGTGTCCATTCCAAAGGATTGCGTTCCTTCCGATCAAAAAAGTTTAGGTGTTTATGAATTTTCGTGCCGATATGAAGCTCGGTATAAATCAAATCGCCCAAATAAAATATGATTAGGCGATTGGTCAAAATTTACACACAAATCCAGAATGTTCCAAAACGTAAAGTGACGAAAATTTCAAAATCATTGGGTAGGCAAGGTCGTCTTTACATTAAGGAGCTTTTGAATCTGTTTACATCAAAACAAAGGACCCCGACTTGAACAGATAGAAAGAGTTTGTTTCCTTTCTTGGACTCGTCAATTAGGTGAGAGGGAGCGGTTGCTGATTGGTCGAAATAAGTAACCAATCAAACGCGTCTTTTTTCCTATCGCGCTACTTTCGATCCACAACTGGATATAAATTTTCAGCTTACTTTCGGTCACTATCCTAAGCTTATACTCTGAAGAGCGTCGGACGAAAAGTGCTTTATGCCATGTTTCCGGTATTTTGTGTAATATTCAGGAATACTGGTCATGATTCACGAAGCCATAACTGTTTAATAGTTGTCTAATATCGCGAAAGGATCTGTATTGTCACTTAGATTTTTCAGAAGAAGTGGGGAGGGGTGGGTAGTTAAAACGATTTGAAGCACCGGAAGGGATTGTGGAGGCAAAATGACATAAACTAGATGATCAAGAAACATGGAGCACCTGTAACTAATTATCGAAAGAAAAAACACCTACCGCCCACAAAAGAGCTGTAAACAAAGGCACAACGTCCTTTTTTCTTCAATTCAAAACAGGCAGCTTAACAAAGTTCAAAGTATTTTCTAGAGCAGTCGGATACAATTTGCATACCTTTGATAGATCGCTTCTGGGTTTCAACCTGCATCGTTAACGTTTCCTTCTGGAATTTCATTTCATCAAATTCTTTTAGTTTATTTTCCAGATCAGCCATTTTTGTCTCTAATGAATTAAGTTCTTTGATTTTCTCGTCCTTTTTTATGATGGTCCATCGAAGTTCTTGAATAGTTTGTTGCTTTTTTATCAAATCTATAATAAAAATAAAAATAAATAAAAATCCAGCATACACCTCATGTGTCTATTAGGAAGTGATAACAGTACCTCGATTTTAAATTCTGCACCATCAAAAAATGTTTGCAAAGCTCCTTTTCCTCCATTATATGTATAGGGGCAATCACTCTTTGAATGCATGCTTCAATACTTCGAATTCATGTTTCAATTTGTTTATTTTCCTTCAGCTCACAAACTTTTATTTATTCACTTTTGAGCTTGTAGTTTCCATACCTTTTTCTAGACACTTTGCGTCTTCTAACTTTGACAAAAGATCATCAATCTCCGTCTGTTTATCTTCTATTTGCTCTTTCTGTCGTTCCATAATCTGGTCCCTCTCAGATATCATTTCAGACATGTCTTTTATCCTTTCTTCTTCCTTTCTAGAAGCTAAAATTAAAAATCAATTAAAAATGAAATATGGAAATATTATATTTATAGTGTATTAGTTTGACAGATAGATGAGTTTTCGGACCACATATCTCAGTAGCTAGAATGCCTGTAAAAAGTCTTGGTACACTAACGTAGGTTTTCCAGGGCAAATCAGCCATTCCCCTTCCCCTTTGAACAATGTTGGTTTACCACAAAACGACGTAGGGGATTAGGAAAAACGCTTTTTTCTGCGACTTCTATGATATTCTTTTATATTATCAATAACGTTTAGCGGGGAAAAGGGTGCGGGAAAAGAATTGAAAAACATGAAAACAAAATCAAATTGCTGGGTGTTCCAAGTACTTTTGGCAATGATTGTACAACAGCACGTCAAAATGCTTTGCAAACCCCGATGCGTGGCATGAAGGCTACAAAACCCCCGTTGCCTTAGACGATTGATGAGGCATTTACTAATCGTATCGTTCGTTAATCACTTTTAAAGTTTTAGATTCTGTTTACAAATCTGTGATACTTGTGACAATTTTGGCGACATTGCGGGGAATTTCATCTTGATACTTTCCTCTGCAATTGATTAAGATTGTGTGGGAACGATAGGATGGGAAAGGGGTTTTTAAGCTGATGAAAGCAGCTGTCACCAGGTCCCACCATATTCGACTTAATCATCTGGAAGATAATGTTTTAGGAGCTGATCATAGAGAAATGTCCATGATTATATAACTACTAGAATACCGACTGTATAGGAACTTCTATACATAAGAAATGAATAACAAAACACGTCTGTACGAGATTAAATGGGCGGATTACATACGGGATTTAAGGTACATACGGGATACTAATTATGTGAACATTACAGAAGGGAGCATTTTAGAAAGTTTTAACAAGTAGAGTTAAGGTAATCTTAAGTACCTTTTGCGAGAGCAGTCACGACTTGTTGCTTCGTATGCATGGAGTCAAGTTCCTTTTCTGTGGTTCGTAGCTACGAAAAAGGATATGTCCATTATTGTACAAACTGGTCACAAAAATAAAGAAAGAACGACAAAAATGAATAGTGAAAAAGATTCTAGAGGAGAAAGAAAGTGACAAAAAATAAACAAGAAACTTACTTTCATTCGTAATTCCAGCAATGAATTATTCTCTTCAGCTTTACATAAACTGCTCTTCAGTTCAACATTCTCCTCCATGATCTTGTTTAGTTCCATAATTCTCGTTCTTAGATCGCTATTTTTGGTTGCAACTTCATCCATCAATGAACCTTTCTCTCTTTTTAGCTCCGTGATCTCAGATTTCAAATTAGCAACAACTTCTTCATGTCGGATTTTTAACTCATTAAATTCTTTTACCTTCTCTTTCATTCCATTCTCAAGCACTTCTTTTGCTGACAACAAATCACCAAAGTTTTTCTCAGCCTCACGAAGTTCCAAAAGCTTTCCTCCAAGTGACACGATTTCATCCGTCTTTGCAGCAAGCTGTTCCTTCAGAACTGAAATTTCTTTCAAGGCAACTTCTTGTGCAGACATGAACTTTTTCAGCTGATCCTCATTTTCCTCACTCTTCGACTTTTCTTCGTTGAATAAAGTCTCAAGTTCTTCGATCTTCTCACGAGATTTCTCGACAGTTGTTTCAAGAAGGCCTTTTTTCTCTTTTAGTATTTGCGCTTCTTTTTTCAATGCTGACAAAGCTAACAAGTCATTTTTGTTACGGACTTCTTCTTCCTTTAAGTGGGCTATTTCATCATTTGCCCTTTGTATATCCACATTCAACTCTTCAATTTTCAACTCAAGATTCTTTGACTTGCTCGTTTCATCGACCAATGTTGCTTTCATGCTCAATTTTTCTTCAGTTAGTATTTCTATTTCATCTTCCAACTCTTTGATTCTACTCTGTAAATCTGCTACCATCCTATTTTTCATCACGACCTGTTCATTTTTCTTATCCAATGCCTCTGATGTTTCTTTCAAAGTCCTTTCCATCTCTTTAAAAGCTACATTACTCGATTTATACGGGGACCTTGGGCTAGCAGCCGATGCCCGAATTAAAGATCCAGCCTTAGCCTTTGGTTTCACACCTTTCATTCCACTAGCAAAAGACTTCACTGAAACTACACCTTTCGCAGCAAAAGCATCCTTCTTGGGTCCTTGAATACTATTACTTCCAGATCCAGCTTTGATTTCCACTACCTTGCCTTCACTACCAACTGGACTGTTCTCAGATTTCTTTTGTCTAGGATTTACTTCCTCTTTTTGTTCTCCAGCCACAGCTTTCAGTTCTCTTACCTCTTTCTCAAACACATCAATTTTTAATTTTAACTCATCCTCTCGAATAGTAAACTTCTCTTCATGGCATTTTATTTCATCTGCGTGCTTAATTTTCAACATGTCAACTTCTTTCTCCTTATCTTCTAACTTTCTAAACGCCCCATCTATTCTGCCACTCAGAACCTCAAGTTCTGTATCATAATTGGTCTGTTGAGTAGCAAGCTCCTCTTCTTTTATTGCAAGCTCCTTTTCAAGATTTCCAATTTTCTCCAAGCAATGCCTGACTTCTTTTTTTAAATCAAGCTTTTCACTTTCAACTTGAGCCAGATTTTCTCTTTCACTAATAGATTTTGCTTTCGTTTCTGTTCCTTGTAACTTAAAAACAATCTCATCCTCGTCTTCAGATACTTCCTGATCTTTTTGCAACTGATTATCATCCACAATTGCTCGTTTGGCTGTCAGTTGCTCAATTTTCTCATTCAGTTGCTCGATTATCACCTCACTCTCTATTAATGCTGTTTCTTGATTACTAACTATATCCATGAATCGTTTAATCTTTTTTTTCTGTTCCTCGTCTTTAAACCCCAACTGCTCCCTTCTATCCTCACTCTCAGCTAACTGCCTCTTCAGCTCCTCAACCTTATTGCTGAGCAGTTTCCTTTGAAAATCAATGTCATCTTTCTCGAGACGCAGCTGTTTCAATTCGCTGCACTGAAACTCGTTTCTTTCATGCAGTAATTTTCCCTGCTCCTCAAGCTTAGCAAGCTCGCGTCCAAACTCTTCAACCTCTGTTTTGTCCAGCTGTTTTTCTAAAGGAATAATTTGAAATAATCTTGTATGTGAATTTAGATTTTTTTCAACAGTGATTGGCAACTTGGGATAGGACTTTTGAATCTTTTATCAGAAAATAGACTGAGCACATCAATAGTAAAATGCAATATATCATAGTAAAATGCATCCATTAAAAACATCTAGTTAGCGGTAGCAAAAATAAACACGACCTATAGATTGTCTTAAATTAACTAAGACAAAGGCCACTCGTAGGTCTACATGTTTTTGCTGATCGACTATAAGGTATGAGTCAAAAAGAAAACCTCACCAACCTTGAAGAGATCGCAGTTGTTCACTGAACTGGGCGATGATGTCATCCTTCTCCTTTATTTTTTCATCCCTCCCATCGAGCTTGAGCCTAGCCTCGTTCAAAGCTTTGCTCGTCTCTTCAAGCAGCACCTTCAACTCAACCAGTTCCTTGAAAATGAGAAGACAACTTCAAAATATTGCTATACTTCTGCCCTGTTGACAGGTGAGCGGCTTGTTGACAGTATATAAATGAAACAATATCAAAATTTAATCGGAAACTTTTGGTCTCACTCAATTAAAAAAAGCTTCAGACTTTACAAAAAAAACAAATTGCACGGATGACTCTATGTAAATTAGAGCAAGCATGGAGAAGATAGATGAAAACCAAGAAAGCTGTTATCTAGGCAAACAAAGATCATTTCATCTAAAAATTTCTCATTTAACGAGCTTACATTTTGGCTTTCAGTTAACTCCACAACCTCTTTTAGCTTCTCGACCTCAAGTTCTTTTTCTTCAAGGGCATCCTGTGCACAATTCAATGTTGTTTGAAGGTCCTCTATATGGCTCTCGTTCACCTTGACGGTCTCTTTTGCCTCATCAAGTTCACTTTGCAGGCGCTGGATTACTTTTGGGTGCTGCTCAGGGGTGTGTGCTTGTTTATAAAACTCATGGGCGATTTCTTTCTCGGCAAGTTTGGCACGAAGGGTTCGTATAATTTCATCGCGCTCCTGGTTTCACAAGAAAGGAATCTTTCAAAACGCAATAGATAAAAAACGCTTGTTATTAAGAAACTGCTGCTTAAAAATAGACTTAAAAATAGGTTAAACAAATTAACTTAGCGACAATGGCTGGAAACACCAAGTCTCTACGTGTACAAAAGCATTAGAAACCTGGAAACATTGGTTTGATCTTGTGAGACAAGGAAGCAAGGTCACTCTCGATTAAAAGACCAGCAAAAGGCTGGACTACAGCACGTGAAACCTCATATATCAAGTGACGTCTGAAAAATCTGGCACCAAATAAAAATGAAATGAGATTAAGCTGTCAATAACGATAAGATTAGGAGAAAGAAAAACAAGAAAACAGCTTCAAACAATACCATCTCATCGAGATGTTATATGTTTGAGATTAGAAGAGCAGCAGAGGTTTCAAATAAAATGTTCCTGGTTTTTAAAATGTTCTTCTTAAAGGTAATCGACAGATATCAAATTGAATAGGCTTAAGTCATCTTTCAATCAAAAATTGACCAACCGGTAAATGTGTCATTTGCCTGGAACATCTCTTTGTATTTAACTTTTAAGTTTTATTTAACTTTTAAACTATTTATATCTGATAATTGCCTTTATATCAAAGGCAATTTATCAAGGTGTAAAGAGGGCCAAGTAAAATGAATATGAAAGCCGTTTATCTCAAACTCTCAGAACATTACGAAAAATCAATACTGGAAGAGTTGTTGAGAAAAGGAAAACAGACATTAAGATTACCTTGAGATACCCTGACGCTTACCTTAACTCTATTCTTTTCTGCTTGATACAGCACATTGGAGACATCATCTTCTGATTCGAGTCTGTCAAGCTTCCTCTTCTTCCTCGCCTTCTTCATTGATTTTGTAAGCATCTCAATTCTCCGTTCACACATTTCTTCCATCGTTTCCTGCTCTTCCTGCAATCGCTCGCTAAAAGAAAGAAGTAGCAAAATTACCTTTAATTTTGAAGCAAAAGTTTTGGTTAAAAATTCTAGAATGAGTTGTGGCCCTTTTGCTCGACACAGTGAAGACACTTTGCGAAAAAACAGCGTTTAGTGGAACATAACAAAGTAACGAATTACTTTTTGGGTTCTAATGAACAAACAGTTTGGCCATAAAAATCGCTATCGCAAATTACATCAACATACATCGTATAACGATACTGCAAGATTCTCTTTCAGCCTATGAGATTTCGAAGCTGGCAAAGAGTAGCTTACAGAAAAATCACACAGGCCAAATATGTAAATTTGACTCACTTGTAATTTCTTTCAATTTCGACAATTTGATCTGACATCTCAGCACAAACCTCCTCTCTTATTTTCAGCTCCATCATAGCATTTTTGCGTCGTTCATCAACCAACTGTTTACGAAGGGCTTCGTAATTTTTAATGAGCACCTGCACGGGCTCATCATCATTTTCATCACACATAGATTCAAACATAATGTCCTTTTGGATAGGCCTTGGCGTGGTGAAACCCATACTTATTAAACTGTGCTTTCCAAACTTGTTCACAGGAGTTGCAGTTGCCAGCAATGGTTTCGGTGGCTGTTTTGGTTTGAAAAATTCGGTGTTTCGAGCACTTTTAGTCGTAACCTGCATAAGAAAATGCTCGTAAATTTCATAGTTTGAAACAAATATAGAAATGTGGCGAAAAGATGTGTGCATTTTTCAAGACAAATGATAAGTGAATATTTGAATTTATCTGCTTGGTTTATAACAAACGAAGGAGGACCGCTATTTAAGTGCAAACGAAATTGATTAAAATATCCCTTTGTTAGACGATGATTAATTGCCATGTGTTAGATCGATAGTCCTTACGCAAAAATCTATCTTTGAAGGAATTAAAAGGAACAGATTTTTTTAATCAGAAACAGCACTGACGTGTTCGTGACTAATTGGTAATCAAAAATCAACGTCATAATGAAATTATCTGTAACTCGTTTTCTAACCTGTTTTGCAACGGATGCAAACTTGAGTACATTGTAGGTTTCATCAAAAACAGACGCACATTGACTGATGTTCACGACCATGCAGGCTTTGCCTTTCCCAACAAAGAACCCTTGAAACAGTCGAGTCAGTTTGTTTTCTCTAAATGGGATAATGACTGGGTGATTCCTAGAAAAAAGAAAGCAAAAACCATTATAAACTTAAGAATAAGCTATTTCTGATCAACATAGATATACACTCAAACAAACGACAAGTCCAGACATGGCCTGGTCAGATCATTAAAACTTACTTGTGCTGCTGGTTGTATCGTAGATATTCGATGCATTTTCCAAGGGTCATGATTGACGTGTTTATATTTGAAGCCTCTTTCAAACGATCCCCTGTGCTCTGTGTTTTGCAGTACCTTTCAGATCCAGCCAGGTCCACAAAAGACAACCTGATTAATTGAACAGAAGTATTGACGAATTTTTAATGCGAAATATTTTTTGGGATGTCTGTAGTTATCGGGAAAATGGATATATTTGAAGCAGAATACCTGTAGTTTGCACTTGGTTATTGTAGTTTGCACAAATACTCAATATAATTTTCATTCTACTTGATCAACCAAACCTACTGAGTTAGAATTTTAAGAAAAGATTGAGTATTTCACGACTTTTAGGCATTGTGAAAAATAATGTAGCATTTTGATCTATGAAAAATATTATCTGATATCCAGTTTCCTTTTTCCCGAAAGAAAATGAAAAAAATTTTGTTAGAGAAATGCTGACTTCTGGAGTCAACATCTAAAGGTAGATTAGTTAAGAAACGCTTACTTAGTAGCTGTTTATACTTCTAGTCTTTCTTATAAACCTACTTCTGTAGAAAAGGACGTATATGCTTTAGTGTAAAACAGGATGGTTATAAGTTGCAATGCTGAATTTAACACTTAATAGGATCATCAATAGATAGCAAAGTTGGATAGGATTTGATCTGAAGTATCAGAAAGGATTCAAAATTTAGTTTTAGTCATATGCTGGCTTCAATCACACAAACATGAAACATTATGATCAAACCTGCTGATACGAGCAACATGTGGTTCATCAACATCAACAACTCTGAGTGTTTTTATTGTAAAAATTGAATGACTAAAATTGAAAAAAAAGAAAATGTTATTCAGGTTTTACAACATATACAGTAACACAGGCTTGTTCAAGGTATACAGTAATCAAGGTAACTCTGTCTTTTATTTGAAATCCCTTTTTTCTGGCCTATGCTGTATAAGCTCATCCCTGAAAGACCCTTTACAGGTGAAGACCAAATATGTTAACTGGACCCAGTGGACAGGTGAAGACCATATAACTCCCTAGACATATTTCTGGCCATATGACTTTGTAGCAAGGGAGTGGCAGTAAACAGCTCTTCTAGTAATTTCCAGGCGAGTTATTCATAGATTGATGTAAAATAGAAATAAAGGAAACAAGAGCAATTGGTTTCAAGTAGGACAATTTTCTTTTTTGAACAATTTAGGAGGGCAATCTGCAAGGTAGCAAGAGCTATCACTCTCCTCAATGACCAGGTCTGTAAACACCACTATTGCAAAGCAATGTGCAACAATTCCAAGAAGACAAACCTTCTGCTTGAATTTTGATTCAATTTTGTTGCAGCAATCTTCTGATTCTTTTGGCCAACCCTCAGAACCTTAAAAAGGAAGTGAGCAATACCATTCAGAACATTTTTAAAAAAATGAAAAATATAACACCCTTTTCAACATACTCATGCATTAGATATTACAAAGACAAGAGAAAAGGTTTTTTTCTATAAATATGAAGATATTGTTTGCTGGTTTCAGATAATGATTCCCAGTGTGGGTACATGCTTTAAAAACCAGATTTGAACAGTTTCTCTTTTATCCTGCTTGAAGATCAAAATAACTAAATTTCTTCATATCTGACTTACCTTGAATGCCTCATCAGCAGAGTTTACTTGGATTTCCTTCAACCCTAGCAACAACAAAAATTTCCTTAAACTCACTGCTGTGTTGTCATATATATACATAAATGAAAAGATTACACAGATTTTAAAAAGAAAAGAACATATCATGAAACAACTTATATCACAAATTTCAAAAATAAGTTTGGGGTTTTTCTAGGAGGCTAGCATATAAATGCTAACTGTATAAGATAATGAAAAAAATACAGAATGATTTTGTTCTACCTTTGATGTATGGATTCCCCTTTTTGTCATCGCCAAGCTTTAGTGTTGGCCTCTTTTTTCCTTTTCCAAGAGGAGTGGGGTCCAGAAGATCATAAACATATTCATTGTAAATTTCAGCAAAGGACACCCAAACACTGAATTTCACTGGTCCTTGAGAATTAATGTCAATAACTGTCCCATCACAAACTCTCTCTTTTAGCTCCTCGGAAATTGAGCTGTAATCTGCCAATATAATAAAAATGAAGAAAGTCAGAATTTTAAAACAAGCAAATAACAAATTACATGATAAATATTGATCTTTCATTTAATCAGTATTTTAAGCTTTAGGCTTTGTATTTCATGTAAGATTGTTTATCATAATTGCACATGCTCTGAAGCTTTCATTGCAAAATGAAAGAACAGATAAAAAGTTATGGCTTGAATCATTATACCGTCATCATTAGCTGTGATATAGCTGCTTGAAGCAGTACTGGCAGCTGAAATCGTAGATAGATCACTCTGGGAAGTGGTGTCCATTTTCCACAAAATTGACAAATCAATGTCATGCTTTTGCCCTGCGTTTAAAACAGCTTTCTTGAGCACTTCTTCGTAGTGTTGCTGTTCTTGAGTCAAACTGGAAACATCTTGATACATTGTTGGTTTTATATTCATATGTTCATATTGCTTTCCTTTGATACTGTTAAACAGAACATCCAGAGCACGTGGAAGGATTCCACCATTTTTGGGATTTCCTTGAATTGTAAATGTCTGCAAAATAAAAAATTTACATTCAAATTCATTTCCTTTAACAAAAAAATATATCAAAAGTTTTCAAAGTATACAAATGTTAACCAAGAATGGTTTAGTTTATTATTAAATTGCAAATTGCACTAAATGTTGCCAAGGACACCAAGACAAACCCAGGAGGTTTTCAAGCCCAGTGCCCTTTTCATTGAATAATTAATATAATGAATACCAAAGGAACACTGAAGCTATATGCAAAATGTGATATATGTTTGTAAATGAAAATATCAAGGCTATGGATTAAATTTGAGTTTAAATTTTTTTAAAAAAAATGTTACCAAGAATATGAAGAAATGAAAATTTCATTGAATTTTGTATCATGTTTATGTGAAAATAACCCAAATGTACTTTTTTCCGAACAAACCAAATTAATTATGAATTAAGAACTTGGTATCATAAGAAAAATAAGGAAAAAACCCCAACACCATATCATAGATCATACCTTCCCTGAATTTGTCACTCCGTACGTGAAAACAAGACAGTTTATCCCATCTAAGAAATCTTTTACATATCCCAACATTGCATCATCGAATATATCCTTTTGTGAAATTTTTTCATCGTATACTTTTGAGAAAGAAAACTGATGATTTTGTTCTGCAATCCCGCGAATGCTGCTTTTGAAGGTAAACGAATCCCGCGGAGCGCTTAGTAGAACTGTCTTGTCATCCATAATTGTGAGGCATCCTTGATCTTCTGATGCCTTCAGTTCATCTTGTGAAAAAGGCCTTATTCTTAAGTAAACTTTTATTGGTTCACGACTTTCCGTATTTTTATTTGATATGGTTTTAATTTCATCCTGGAACTCCGGCATGAGGTTTCGTGCAAGAAGACCGACATTGTTTTCTTTCTCGCTCTCTGCAACTTCGCCAGGACTGTAGTAACTACTTTCATCAGACATGATCAATTTGATTTTTCAAAACCAAAATTATGTCTAGCTTAGGTTTAACATCACCAAATAAAGTGCAATATAGTTTCAAATTAGAATTGTTTCTGTTAGTTGTCCAACATCACATGAACACGGAGCGAAATGGCAATATGTTGAAGTAAACGAATTTCAAATTACAACCACGGATTTGATTGGATAAAGGAAACAATCGATCAATGTCAGCGACCAATAGAACTTTGAGGCTCGAGTACAACTAGCCTCTTTCGCATGGTGAGAATTCCTTCGCAGTTCGCAGAAGTATAATTTCTTCCAACTGATTTCCGAACAAAGCCGTCAAATTTAAAGCATTTTTAAAGCCAGAAAAATCATAAGACAGATTCCGAAGATTCGAAGACTAAATTTAACAATTCATAATTTTATCACAAGGTTTACATGATAAGTGCCGTGATATTGAGTTTAAACAGTTGACAACCAAATAAACTATGACCACTCCAAACACGGTTTGCTACAAAAAAGCGTCGTTATTGATTTAAAAAAATTTGGTCCTGGTACAATTTACTTACATTGATCATTATTATAGCATTATATTTTACCGCACGCAATCTAGTATATTTATGGTTTGCCACAATCAAGATAAAGCACAGAACTTTATGAAGAAATTATTTATTCTATCTTGCTTCCAGAGATTGTAAATCATTTAATAATCGCGCACTACCTATCCTATTGTTTTCACATACATCTGAGAAATCTCTCGAGAATCTTGACTCGAGTGATCCTGATTCAGGGCTATCGAAAGGGGGACTGGGGGTTTGAGCATCCCTAATAATTGTCAAACTGTATTTTATTTCCTTTATAACTATAACAGTTTGTTGAATGGGAGCAAAACAATTCTTCACAAATAGCATTGGGACAACTAAATTACTTTAATTGACGGACCTTTTTATTCAATATTTTATGATTACCATTTTGTGGATGACGGATATGCTAGCGTCTCTCAAATATATATATATAAACATATATTAGATTACTATTTATACGATACCTGCAGAAGAGCGGGCTTTAACATCTGTTTATCAGTCGTGCATCAACATTGATTATCACCCTTAATAAACCTGTGCGTAGTAACCATATACACATTTGGTTAATGTACATTAATAGTATAAGAATTTCATTTTCTATCAAAAGCCTAACGACAAATAATTTTTGCATACTTCAAGCAGCTAATGACAGAAGTTACAAACAGAACAAAACGAAGACAAGAATGTAATTTACTAAAATACGTGTAAATCAAAGAGTTGATGTTTTTGTAACCCGTTTCAACTTCGCGATTTGAATTATTTGGTTGTGTAAGTTCTGCTTTTTCATTTTGTTTCGAGTAGCTATTTTATAGGCACTGATTTACAAACTGATAAACATTTTGATCACAAATTTAGTTATTTTTTAGTAAGTAAATTGATTTTGTTCTTTCTTTGAAGTGATTGAAGTTTTTGTGATGCGATGATTTTTTTAGAAACGTTTTTCTCTTCCAGCGATATTTAGTTTGCATCTCATGAGACAATGTATTTCATCTTCCATCTCCCCACATGTTATACAGATCCGTTGATCTGGGCTCTTTTTTGCCCCAACCGTAAACTCGCAAAAATGGGAAAGTTTTCGAATTTTGATGCTTCCAGTTTGGTGGAAAACGACTCATTAAAGCAATTTTTACTACAACCTTATTCTTAGAATAAATAAGGGTCCGCGCCACAGGGGGGCGGGGCTGGCCATAGCCCCCCACTTTTTTGCAGATAAAGTAATTTTAGAGCTGCAGTAAAAGAGTAAAAGGGGTAAGAAGCCTTTGCCCCTACTTTTCATAGCCTCCCCCCCCCACTTTCAAATTCGTGGCGCGGGCCCTGTAACGCTATTTGACCGATTATGATCGATTTTCTGGTCATTCCCCTACCCAACCTTGAAACATTGTTATATGGAGATTCTCATCATTCCCCTACCCAACCTTGAACCATTGTTATGTGGAGTTTGGCTCCAGTCGAAGGGGATCAAGTCGAAATGAAAATGAAAGCAAACAAGTAAAACACCATTGACTATCATTGATTTTTTATTGATGCCATCACATTGATTGATTCAAGTTTACTGAGTAAGCACAAAATATGACGTATCTGCTAAGTAAGGAACAGAATTAATAAATCTTGGGAGTGACACACCCCAACCCCCGTAGCACCGTCCCTGGAATCACTCCACTCCATCCGGTTGAGTGAGATTGACGGGGTCCATGTTTACCTGTGAATTCAGCCCCTGCGAAGGCCATTGGTTTTACAAGTGGTTTGCAACGTGGGCCTACTTAAAATATAATTAATTTTGCCGGAGGGCTTGATTAGGTTCTGAACCTTCAAAGCGACCTATAATGACAGAAGCAACTAAAGCAACATCAGTGGCGATAGACATGAAGAAAAATTCTCAAGCAGCGGCAAATAAGTCACTCAAGTACTGGAGTCTCTTTGTCCTCACCATTCAAAATGCTTCATTGATATTATTGATAAGGTATTCGAGAATTTTACCTGGCGATAGATACATAACAAGTACAGCAGTGGTGTTAGCAGAGGTAAATTGAAGCTATTCTTGTCCTAACTGATTCAATGTTTGCATTCAGTCACGGTTTACCTGTTTTTTATGAAGATAGTCATACACAATCCGAAAAATGACAACGTGTCTAAAGATTTGCTTGGTTCCTGTTTTTGAAAGATTTCATTTGAGACGAGAAAAAATAGCACGACAAGTGTAGCCTATTTAAGTCTCCAAAAAGCATCTTGCTATTCGCAAGAAATATTGGGAAATTATGAGATGAAATGTCCTTACAAGCAATTTTATCATTTGCTTGATTGGTAGTTAAAATACCCAGTTAAAACGTTGGAAGTTACCTTATTCTTACAATTATGGAAACAGGACCTTTTTTGCAAGACTTAAGCATGTCGTGTCCATGTCTTCAAGTTGGTAGGTTGTTAACTGTGTAGCTCATGTAATGAATTATTATAGGATTTAATTGTATATAGATTTGATTCAATTGATGCTTTAATTGTATAAAGGGTTGTCTTTTTTCTTTAATGTTGTTATTGTAATTTTTGATTTAATAATTGAATTTTGAACAACTTACTTAAGCGACGTAACGTGTAATTAATTGATTTGCTGAAAAAAATGCCCACAAAAGCAAGCAAATTTGCTGACAAATGACATAATTTTACCAACAATTGACCAATACCTAGGGGGGCTATTGTCCCCCCCCACACCCCCACAATTTCTGCCACTGCTGTTTAACAAAATAATTCTTCATTGTGTGTCTGTTAGGCTGATGCTTCACAAATAATTGTTACTTACAAAAACTGATTTTTTATGTCTTTCTCTAAATTTCACATTCTTTTTTCTTTGTAGCTATTGAAGGTCCTTGCATGTCTTGGCATCACATTAATTCAAATAAAGAGCATACCTGAATGGGTACGATTTTTGCATGGCAATATTTTGTCACAGCCATTAGATACCTTAAAAGTTGCAGTTCCATCACTGATCTATGTTGTTCAGAACAACTTGCAGTATGTTGCAATATCAAATCTTGATGCAGCAACCTTTCAAGTTACATACCAGCTTAAAATATTAACCACAGCTATCTTCTCTGTGGTGATGCTTGGCAAGAAATTAAACCGAATGAAATGGGTCTCACTTATAATTTTGTTCTTTGGTGTTGCCATGGTGCAGCTACAGCCTACAAATATTTCAACAAAGAAAACACCAACATCAGCTGATAGCTCTCAAAATCCACTCATTGGATTGGGTGCTGTAATTGCCTCAAGTCTGTGCTCTGGATTTGCTGGTGTTTACTTTGAAAAGATTCTCAAGGGAACAACTGGATCAATTTGGCTAAGGAATATTCAGATGGGAATTTTTGGGGTTTTTCTTGGTATAATCGGAATGTTTGCTAATGACGGGGCTGCTGTGAAAGAAAAAGGCTTCCTGTTTGGTTACAATACACTTGTTTGGATTGTTATTTTCATGCAAGCATTTGGTGGACTTTTAGTGGCTGTGGTAGTCAAGTATGCAGATAACATTCTGAAGGGTTTTGCAACTTCCTTTTCTATTATAGTGTCCTGTATTGTTTCAGTTTATATATTTAGTTTCACTGTCAGTGTTCAGTTTTTAATTGGGGCATTTATGGTTATTTCGGCTATAGTGTTGTATTCTCGTCCTGAGTAGAGAATCTCAATGTTATGAAACAAGTTTCAATATACATCTTAGCAATTTGTTTTTGTACATATATGATGTATCACACTCATCAATTAGTATGTTTTCATAACATGTTTTTCTTAACACTTACTTTTCAAAATTAAAACCCAAAAGTCTCAAAGTTATAATATTTCTGGCAATTTATTATAATTAATATTTGTTTGTAGCTTTCCCCCTCAAATTAGCCCCTTCCTGCTCAGATCACCCTCTCCATCCCCCTCAAATAGCCAGCTCTCCCATCAAACAGCCCCTCTTCCTCTCAAACCAGCCCCTCAAGAAATCTATATTAAGAAAGATGGTAGCTGCACATCCAGTATTTTACACAAATCATGCTTTTTTTTCCGCCAAAATGTTCCTTATGAAAACATAATATATTTTCTATAGAGTTAGTAATTTATAACGTTTGGAATCCCTGGCAACACTATAACTAAATTTGTCCTAAAATATTAGTATTTTTGTGAAACAAAGTTGGTACTTAATATTCAGCAAGATTTTGCAATAGTATAGCTTGAGTGAGACTTTATCCTTATGTTGCAGAGCTTAGTAAATAGTTATGTACCTTAAAATATCTTTTTTTTGTCAAATTGACCTAATATAAAATATATATGATATTCTAGAATAATATGGAAGTTTTGTAAATGATTCTCTTGTAGCCAATTATGTAATTCCATTGAAACAGCAGCTTTAGATAGTTGCTTCAAAGAAAGGCAACTCAACAAAAAGTAACAATGCAAATAAAATACTACTGATCAGAACGCACAAAATCCTCTTGCTTAAATACTCCATACCTCAAAAGCTTCAATTGCTATGTATTTGAAATGATAATGTTTTATCATTTTTGAAGAGTTTGATACAAAAGTATATATAGAAAGAATATACTTCTTTCAATAAGCATTGTTAGGGTTCGTACTTTAAATGATGTTACATCAGGTTTTTCTAACTTTTTTATTTAGTTTTGTGCATTTAATGATTTTCAGTTTGATCATACCACCAACATCCATACCAGCTCTGAATAAGCCCTGATTATGCAGATCTGGAAAAAAAGCAAAAATGAAAGTAAACTGTAGGTTAGTGTAATTCTTCAAAATTTTCTACAAGCATAGCAACTCATCAAAAGTTGACTGGATAATTTTACAACCATTAAAAACATCTCTAGCCTGTTCCCTTGCCTGTTCACCCATAAAGCATGAAACTCAGAATAACAACTTAAAACATTCCTGTTCTATAAGTCAACAGAATGTACAGCTCTGCCTATATGACTCATCAATTTTATGACAGACCAGTAAACATAAATTTTTATTGTGTTTATAGATAGCCATGTAATATTTTAGCTCACCATATAAACAGCCATGGAATTCTCAATCTTGTCAAAACGTATTTTAACAGCAAATCAAAGCCAGAGTAATGTATTTTTCTAAGAGCATATGGCACTATCATTTGAAATTAAGAATTTCTGATAATCTATGAGATATGAGACTGGTAATCTATGGAAGTGCTCACAATGGCCTGAGCCCAAAAATTATTTGTGGATAAAAATGAAGTACAAACAATTTCTTTTTGTCAAATGGAGATTTGTCTATTTGAAGGATGGGTTGGTAAACAAACCATATTTGCTTAACCAATGAAGCTGTTCAGAATTATTTTCTTCAGTATTGACATTGACATATTCTTCAGTCTTCCATAATCTCAAATGCTTTTTTAAAATAGAGGCAGACCTATTTGTTTCATGGGGATGATCACTTTTGCCATTGCCTTCAACCAAATCACTTGCACATGCTTTTGACAGCTCTTGTTAAAAATGTCTCACCCCCAAGAGCAATTACAGAAAGCTTAGTTTAGCATTCCTGAGACAAAGGTAATTACATTATATATCACTTACATCAAAATATTTGTTTACAAATCTGCAGTAGCCACGCATTTACAAGATCAAAGGCTGAAAATCATGAGTATCTGAAACCCTAATAACCCCTCAGGCCCTGGAGGGCTTCCCTGGGAATCAACCTTGTTGAAGGCAGTTCTTCTCCTTTGTGGAATATTATTCAAGGAAAGGCTTGAATAGAGGGCACACATGTAGTAAGAAACCCCAGGAAAAAACTTATGGTCCAAACCAATACAAAGAGCCTTCTCATTGAGTACGCCGAGGAGTTTCTTGACAAAAATTTTTTGGCTGAGAGAACAATACAATAGGCTTGCTAATGTGGCAGTCTGTTATAATTTGTTTCAATGATTAATGAAAATGAGCTTTCTGGGATGTGTTTGAAAATACTGTCACAATATGAGACACCAGGGAATACTTCAAAGCTGACCTGTAAACAGGCACTTGAGGAGATTTTGCTGAGAAAAATTGGATTATATTGTGGTGAACTAAGTCAATAAGAAAGGTTTCAGCTTTTTCTGTTGACAGAGACAAAGATTCTGTTGATCTTGAATAGGTTTCAAGCTAGGTCTATTGTCTGACCAAAGTTTGGTTAGTTTTTTGAGATTACCAGATTTAATGCAATATACTTATAAATCTATTTGTCTAGTTAAAAGAATGAAAATCATATTCAATAAGAAACCGCATACCCTGCATTTATGGTAACTCCTTTGCGAATCTGACCCCATCCAATAAGCCTGGAAATGAATTGAAGTGTATCACTACAACAGTAAACATAAAAGTGGGATATAAAAATGGAAAAATGTCAGGTTGCTACTTGCAAGCACTTAAAGGGAATGAACAGATATAGAACTTGTTAACCTAGACACATCTATTAATAGGCAACAAATCATGATAACTTTCCCTTTTCTTTCCAGAAATTCCAAACAATTTTGTCCTTGGGAAACCGCTCAATGCCAATTCAAATAAAATATAATTTGAAATTATTTCTAAAACACTGGGATACATGTTCGTTGATTCTCTTTAATTCACCAAAAATGAATTGAAGCAGTGGCAGTTTACAGCGGTACTAGTGGTACCAGTCTAGTTCCATTTTATTTTAAAAGCTTGAAATAATTTTGGATTGTATGATTTTTATTTTTTCTACGATAATTGAATTAATGGCAAAAAAGAAAGAGCAGCGGAAATACACCCATTTCTTAATTCTGAACCTCCTTATCTTACTTCTCATTGAAAGATTGGCTTTGAATAAGCCCTTTATGTACATAGCCGTACTAGACTTTATTCATCCATTACTAAAGAAGTCTGTCCCATTGTCATTTGTGACTCAACCTGAGGTAAAACTGTTTGTTTTCCACAATGCAACAATGACAAAATCGTTTGTACTAGATTCCTCTTTCTATGATAAAATGCTGCGAATCCATTTAACCCCTGCAGCTGGCAATATCACATGACATCAAACAAACTGAGGTATTGTATGAAAACTTCTGACCTGTCATCAAAAGACAATTTGGCCATATTAGCTATAAAACAAAAATATTCCAGACAACGCCCCTGTGCAACCCTTTCTGGTTCGCTCTGCTTAAATTTTTTCTTGCTTTACTGGTATCATCTTATTTCCGTCCCAACCACCACTGAATTGAAATTATGATATCCTTCAACTAGAAAAAGCTTTGATTTCTTACTGTTTCACATTATCCAAGTTATGTGTCATAAAAACCACAGCCAAATACAAAACCAAGTCTTAAGGTAAAAGTTTAATGTGTACTAGATTTTTTATTTCACAGAATTGTAAGTATTTTGGAATCTAAATGAGCCTATAACAGCAGATAATATGAAGATGGTTGCATTTGTCTTACTCACCTCCAATGACTTTCAACTCTCCTACTAAGAGCTATCTTCTCTCCAATCTCTGTGCATACAGGCTGAGTCAATACAATCCTTGCCAAATCTTTCTTCACAGCAATAACTCTGCCTCCTGTTGATAATGAGCCTATATTCACCATGAGAACCTCATTCTTTGCAAGTTTTTGAATCTTTGCACCTTTCTTATCTCCTTCAGTTTTTACACCCAGCAGTCGTCTCAGTAAATGATAATTAATTTCAAACTCGGTATAGATTTCAGGCAAAGCACCAACAGCACCAAGGACCTGTATGTGGATATAACAATAATCATTATATATATGATATATGGCCAAAGACACTAATAATATTATATTATTAGTGTCTTTGGGCATGAAAATCTTCTAGACATATTTTGCACCACTATCGCCATCATTATCATCATCAAAAAAGGTATCAGAGTTAGTCTAACACACTATATTGCCTGGTAAACAATTCCAAATAGGGAAAATGTCAAAAAGAGAATTTAACAACTTCCCAAAACTCATTTTTAAAAAAGTTCCTTAAACTATATGCGAAGAACTGTTTAAATTCTTTCCATTCAGTATTATTGCACAACATTTACTTTGGGTAATACAGAAGAGTTAGTGGATTAAGAGCCTGCAGGCTGAAATTATGAGACTTGACTCCTATTTTATAAGAATGGAATCTGAATAGATTCTTATTTGTAAAGATCACAAAATTACATTACAGCTCTAGTTGCTTGGTCATTGAATCTTTATCTGATTTTGTAGGTAGAAGTGGCGCCACGAGGGGTAACATTTTGGCAATGTACATTAATTGATGTCATCCTTTGATTTTCAAACTGCCTTTTCATAGCCAACAGTTAGTTATGTGCGTTCCTCTCAAGTAAAATTGGTTTTCCTTGATTGTAAGAGGCCGTTTTCTAGTGCTAAAAGGGCATGGCCTAAATCTTGTTTCCCCCCCACCCCACCCAGAGCATAGTGGCTGGTGCCGCCATTGTTTGCAGGTGCTTTAGAACACTTTAAATAAACTCAGTATTCAGTTATCTGTTCAGTATTTCAAAATCTTTCAATTTATGCGCTAAAAGTGCTGTACTGTTCACATTTTGATTCAATTCAAGTCTTTGGTCGACTCCTTTTTACTCAACTTCCTCACTTGTAGCCCCAGTAAAAACATAAAAAATACTTGCAGTTAGAATTGCAACAAAAGAAATTTGTGAAAGCCCTACATGAAATAAGAACCTATTTATTTAAGAGCCTAAACAGCACCATTTTCCGTGAAATACCAAATATATATATACTTAGTCAGCCTGACTTGCAAAATTCCAGTTTTATTATATGCCAATGTTTACTGTACATAAATGACATACCTGACCAACCATACGGTCACCTCTACACAGAGTTGGGTCAATTTTTGTACCAACACCTGAAAAAAATTAACAAAATTTAAACAGCAAATATGCTAGAAAACTACTTTGTTGCTAAAATTTTTCTTTATATTGGAGCATAAATGTTAGAAGATAACCTACAGGCAAATGAAAAAGAAATATTTAATATCATAAAACAAAATGTTGAGAACAAAAACTGTCATGCTTTTGCAAGAAATTTAACTTGGAAAAAGTTTTACTATTTTACAACTATAGTCCTATAACATGCACAGCTCAAATACTTGACTGTTTTTAGGGAAACAGGGTATTGATTTGAAGGGGATTCGCATTAGCTTTAAATCATTTTTACCGATCATATCCGAAAAAAACAAAACTAGATTGCGAGAAAAAAATTCAGTTTAACTTTTATTACCTAGTCAGTTGTTAGTTCACTATTCAAGCACCTAAAGTCAATATAAAGACAAATTTATTTGTCACCATCATATCCTTGTTCCTCGCCATTCGCTTCATAGACAGGGATTCACATTTGCAGACCTATCAAGTTCCACACATTTTGTGCATGGCACATGCATTTTGTCTTTTGTAACAATCGCATGAATCAAAGCAGAATTCTCAAACATTTTGCAATAAAGTTCTCGTTTTCTTCAAATTATTCAATTTTTCCTTTCTTCAGTCATAATCCTACAAAACCCTCTTTCCTAACAAGGAAAAGTAAATGACAAGATAACAGGGAACCCGCACATATCAAGTGATTGATATCATATTTATATGGGAGATAGCTCAATATAACCACTTCTTTTCTTGCCTAAATGAGCATCCCTCTTAAGTTAGAGTCAGACTATACTGGATTCCTATTGGAGTGGAGTAACTTGTTTTCTGGAGCTATTTGCAGTAATACATTTGTTCTGAATAAAAACTGCATAAAATGGCAAAAAACAAGACTGAAAATAAAGAGAAAAAGAAAAGTGTTAAAGCATATTTGTCTGAGACAGAAAGGAATTAAATATAAATCCGAAAATGTTTGGATGATATTTATTAGGTGTTATCCAATAGCCAGCCCTTGTCTGCTAATGATAAAAAAGTGTGTCAAAGTTTATTTTGAGGGATACACATTTGAGGATTCCTGCGATTCAAACCAAACTTGTAAAGAAGAAAATTTCCTAACCAATTAATCCTCCAGGGGCAGCAAATTGCAGATCATTGTGTTCTGCAAATAGTGACACAATTTTTGAAAATATAGGCTGACATTTCAGCTTTCCATCACCATCCTTGGAAACTATTCCTGGTCGAATTTCAATTTCTTGTCCTACCTGAAATTTCAAGTTAACAAGATAAGTATCAATTCTGCATATGTACAATGAATTGATATTCTCAACTGTTGTATCTTTGAGGAAGGTTATAAACAGGGTGTTTCCAAAATAAATAATCAGCTAGAATCCGTTTATTGGTCTGCAAAATGAGCAAGAAGTCCACTTTGCCTTTAGAAGTGAAGATCAAAGTAAAACAGCTGGTAATTTCTGAAAGCAGAGAACACAATTTTATAGGAGCACCCAACGTAAAACTGAAGAACGCGAAGACTAACAAAAAGAGTTCTTAACACATGAAAAGCACGTAACAATAGTAAAGAAAAGGTTCTTTTGTTATAGCTGATTATTGAACACAGTGCAATGTTTCGCATCGCAGGCCATAAGTCTTTCAGTGTCCCAAAAAATTTGGCTGTAATATTCTAAAGTCAAAAAGCAATGCCGCAGCACAGCTACACACCACTAAACAATTTATCCCAATTGCAACAGTGCTGGAAACAGAAAAAAACCTAATATTAATTAAAGAATTTAACATAATAATTTTCTTGATAGAAATTATAAAAGGTTGATAATGAAATAAAGGAAAAATGACCTTTAATACTCCTCTTAGAATACTCCCCCCAGCAACACCACCTTTTAGGTCATCTACTTCACAACCAGGCTTATTCACATCAAAGGACCTGATAACTGGTGGAAAAAAATTGATATGTATATATATTACATCAAACACAATTACAACAATGGGTCTACAAAGATTATTGTTAACTGAATTGATACTTTGTGCTCAAAGCATTAAACTTTCTGATCCAGAATAAATAGGGACAGTGACAAATACTTGGTCAAATATGGGGGGGGGGGGAAGTTTATTGTTTTGATAAGATGATGTCATATATGTCCATTAACTTAAAACAAAAGACCATTTTCTTTCTAAAAAATGTTCAAAATTTTCTCCAAGAATTCAATTTTTTTTGCTCTGTAAACAATGTCTAATTCATCTGGTTATCTTTTCTTCTTTTCTTCTATATCATTGATTTCTCTGATTACTTATCACTGTAGTGCTACAGACATCTGACAAAATTTGATAAATAATTACATACATATAATTACATATATATTATATATCATATAATGTCAATAAAAAATCAAAATAAAGTTTACCTATAAGTCTTGGCTCTGATGTAAAGTCTCTGATTGGAATAGGAACTTTCTTGCAGATGTATTCGCAAATGACCTCAATGTTGTATTTCAGCTGAGCAGATATTGGAATAACTGGAGCTTTCTCTGCTATCGTTCCTTAAAAATCATATTTTGTGGCATTAAACATATACTGTAATTGGCAGATTTTCATAACATGTTCAAACTAGAGACGACAAATGTATCAGCAAACACACAACATAAATGGTGGAAGATAAGCTTCACTGCAATTTAAACTGAGGTAAAGCAGGGTCATCACATAGTTCTTCTTCTTTCAACGTTGCTATGCAACAAATGTTATCAATTTAAAATGTTATCATCAAATTACACATCAATGTGTGCATTTACTGCTAGTTGGTAGTGTATGAAAGACAACTGTGAGAGGACCGAAAAAATGTTTTTATAGTAGCCTGTGCCATGTGCTGAAAAGAGTCAAGAAACTCTAGGGTAAGACTTAATGCTTCACATTCATATGGAAAACATGTTCAATATTTCCTTGGATCTAATGATTGGACTAGCAATTAGATTTATGTATGAGCTGCTCCACAGAATATAACTCAACCCTAGCAGAGTGTATGCTCTGACATTGTCCTTTTGGTAACCATCCATCTATCACAAAAAGTGGCTTTGATACATTAAAACAAAGAAGCCTTGCATTTTAGTAGGAATTTGTTTAAGAACATTCAATTAATTACTACCAAAAGTATGAATTTGTTGTGGTTATTCAATAAAACGCCATAGGCAACCTCAGATGGCAGAAAATCATCAAATGGAGGGGTTCAATTCGAGAATTTATGGTAGCAGTGGAGGCTTATTCGAAGGGGGTGCTTATTCGAGGGGGGAGGGCTTGTTGACAATTTATAGTTCTAGGGTGGGGGCTTATTTGAGGGAGGGCTTTTTTAAGGAGGGGGGCAATTTGAGGATTTGCGGTAAGTAGATATTCACATTAAATATTCTGAACCAAGATATATATATATCAGTCCTTACACGTTTTGGACATTATAGGCTGCTTATACTCTTAGGAGCTTTAGAAGAAAAATGTTTTTATATGTTATGTTGCCATGTTTGATGCTATTTTCAGATAAAATACAGATGACAAAAAACAATACCTTCAACAAATCTTGCTATTTGCTCAGATTGCTCTCTAGCTTGACTTTCTTTCACTAAATCGACTTTATTTTGCAATATTAGAATGTGCTCCAGTTTCATTATTTCAATAGCAGCTAAGTGCTCTGATGTCTGCGGCTGTGGACAAGATTCATTTCCAGCAACAAGTAACAAAGCTGCATCCATAACAGCTGCTCCGTTCAACATGGTAGCCATAAGAATATCATGCCCAGGACAGTCAACAAATGAGATATGCCTACAAGAAAATTCTAGCAATGCAAACAATTTATTTGAAAAAATTCAGCTCTTTGCAAAAAAAATCATGCTTACTTTACATTTTGATAGTTATTTCTTGAGCCATGGCCAAACAAAATGAGCCCCAATTGTGTAGCACTCAACATATGAAATGCACATGTTTAATGATGCTTGACATTGTTATTCGATTGAAAATGTTTAACTTGTAGATTGCCCTTTATGAGCCAAGTAAACAAAATGTTCCTAAAGAAATCAATGCTGCAATATGGATAAATTAGAAATTTCAATATATTATTTACCTCATTAGTCTGAACTTTCCATTACAACCAATTCTGTCACATGGAAAAACATCCTCCTTGCTGCTTCCACAAGAGCGATAACAAACAGGCTTTGGACAGGATTGCGAATCACATTTGTAAATCTATAAAAAGGTTAAACCATCAAATAGAAAGCTTTACTTACATTTTCTTTGATTCTTACCATAACGTTTCTAACAAAGAAAGTCAAATGCTATTTGAAAAACAAAAACAGATTTGAATGATTTAGAGTGAACAGAATTTCAACATACCTTGGCATTTGCATAACCCAATTTGATTGTAATGTTTCTTACTAATTCATTCTTAAACCTGACAGTCTAGAAAAGAAAAGAAAGGCACTTGATTTATTAAAAATACATTTCAGCATCTCAAGTAAGAAAAACAGTTTTGTATCTCAGAACATTAGGTAAAATGTCAAACCTACCTGTATTAAACCATTTGCTGCAATTTTTCAAACATTTTAATGCACTTACTAGTACCCATTAAAGAAAAAGGCAGACCAGAGGACCATGGTGCTTTGCAAGAACATTTGTTTCTAACTTAAAACCTTTACTGAAAAGTGCCCAACTCTGAAGTTCAAAATACAACTTCTGATCTGGTTTCTTGAAACTAATCAGACTTTAACTGGTAAAAAGAGCTGCAAGAGTTGCAAAAACTTCTCTTAATTGCAAAAAATAATTTAGAATCATACACATTAGCAGCAGCTAATAAATCGACTTAAAGCTTGAAAATTTGAAAAACTCTGAATGGATTCCATACAAATGACTAATAAATAATAATATAGCTTATGTAGGGACCTAATGCCCCATAGTATCATTATAACTTACACCTAGCATCGACCTTGAACCCATAGTAACACAAGCAATGACACATTTAAGGGTGCACACATCAAGAAAGAAAAGTCACAAAACAACATATCTTACTAGCTCAACGTTTTCTTTATGTTAAAACAGTTCCAACTCTTAACAAAAGCAAAATATACATCATTTAAGAGTTTCTGTTATCAATCATATTGGAAAAAATTAAATTTTCTTGGGTGCTCGAACCAAAAAATTGATTTATCTGACTGAAAATATGCTACCACTATCCTGTTCATAACCAATTTCTAAATCTTGGCAGTAAACATTGTTGACAGTAAACCTTGATGGCAGTAACTCAAGGACGAAAATTTTGGTTCTGATATATTGAACAGATAAAATGAAGATTTTTGAATATTTCATTAAAAGCTTTATTCACCTGTACTCCTGAGATTGCTTTAACAACTGTTGACTTTCCATGAGCCACATGTCCAATTGTACCTATAATTTACAAATGTCCAATAATTTACCATCAAATAGATAGATCGGATATTTAGAAAATTAGAGAAAAAAGAATAGTAACGAATGCTATGGAAAACAATAAAAGATACCATATAATAATCATTGATGTAAATGTCATAAGTTAAAAAATTCTAATTAAAAGTTTTCTACATATGATTATAACCGATATCAAAGCAGACAATCATATAAGCTTTGTTGTTATATGCTTAGGCATTTCAATCGAATATGACAACCATTATTTATCTAGAAACAATGGCATACACTTGGTCATATATTGGGGGGGGGGGAGGGGGCAAGCCTTTTGTTTTAATAAGATGGTATCTTACATTTCCCATTGTTTTAGAGCAAAAGACTATTGTCCTCTAAAGTATGGGGGCAGTTGCCTCCCTTGCCCCACCCCCAGATGTCTGCCACTGACTAGATAGAAACCACACTGTAATCATTTGAAGAAAGCTGAACGATAGCATTTGTATGTGTTGTCCAACTTTACTCTGAGAAAATACACCTGAAGATACACAAGAATTTATACCCAGGTTTCTACTAATGGCCCTTTTCACTGGTTCTCTACTAATGACCCTAATATTTCTAATCAAATTCGACATATTCTCCTAAGGGTAAAGTTAATTGGTGAATTTAAAAAAAGATCAGTCCTTTGGCTATTTCGGAAATTAATATTCTCTGTAATTCTGACAAGGCATTAGGCCTTTTTTAAGTGGCATTTAGAAAAAAAGATAAACATTTTAACACATCACAAAATTCACAATACAAATCAGTAAAAATTTTGCTCTCAAAATAAATGAAGGTTAGTGATATTTTGCACACCTTGAAAGCAGCAGGCGTATGCTAGGCCGAAGCCCAAGAAAGCTTGCCAAATGACTATTGATTTAAAAACGACCTCAATTTAATTATATGCTTACCAATATTTATAGTGGCTTGTCTGCTAATGACCTCAGGAGACAATGGGTGAAGTCTTGAGACATCCTAAAACATGCAGGAAATTAACAATTAGTTTAGAGAAACAAAGAAGATATATGAAACTAAATATCTTGAAGGCTCTTGTGCAGCCTGTATGCTTAGCAGTAGCTGTTTCTTACACTAGGAAGAATTGATGGTGTTCTGTATTTTCATGCAGAAGGATATAAGGTTAGTTTTGGAAGTATAATGGCAAAGCATGTGAATTTTGCAAGAACCTTTATAGTCTAAGAAGGAAATCCACAAAATTGGAGTAAAATGTAACAAAATTTTACAATTCACAAAAAACAGGGAATAAATGATTGAAAACTCTCTGGATTTTTGAAGGAGAGAGGAAGAAAAAGCTCATAGATAAAGAGTTCAAAATTCTGCCTAGATGATAAATTGGGATAGGCAAGATGATTAAAGATATCTGGATGTATGACCTCACTATCAGACCTCCCTAAAAATATTTTGCGCCTGTGAGCACAAACTGTTTTGAAAAAGGTGCCTGCAAAATTTTTTCATGTGTAACGCGTAGGGTATAGATTAATTTAAAATAAGAGACATAAAGTAATTTTTAATGACAAATTTTACACAAATGTAAAAAATAGTTCTTGTAGGCAAATTGATCTCCTTCTAGAATTCTTTTTGGGAAAGTCAGTAGTTTGTTTGCTCTGAGAACAATGACAGCAATGTGACATTAGGTTTAATTTCTTTTTCATGAGTCATTTTTATTGTTCGAAGACCAGAAAATTTTAAAAGAACTACTTTAATAGAAAATTATTTTAGAATAACGATGATTTTATCAACAAAAATAGCAATATAGAGTTTAAATAAACTCAAGCTTACGACAACAAGGAAAATTTGGCCATTATTATTGTATTCATTCAAAAACATTTGAAGCGATATGGTCCTTAATTTTGTTCGATCAACGAACGAAATGGCAGTCGGTTATATTGCTTGATATTGTTTGACACTATAATTAATTATAGTTTCAGTATTTTTAATATGTGGACAATTTATTATTCGCTCGCGCAGTTTAGCGAGGCCTGCTCACTATACTACGACCTTATGCTACATTATGCTATAAAGCACTGGGATAAAAATATAATTATGGGATCAACTTACTCTTTTTGTATTCGAGCACAAATATTTGCCTGTTTTTCATTACTGTACTTATTTGTGAGATGGAAAACCAATAAAGAGGGTCTCTCACTACTGGGAAAAATTCAAAATCAAATAAAGAAACAGAAATTAAATAAAAAAATTGCCCGAAACTTAAGCATAAAAGCTTTTGAAAACATCACAAGATTGACAGAAGCAATTAAGTCATTTGAAGTAACAATACAATAAATAAATATTGGACTTATATACAGAATCCTGACTTCACCAAGGTATGGTAGCAGACCTATCGATGGAAGGCCTAAAATAAATCGGTAATGGGAATTTAATACTCACAAGAGTAGACAAATCCTGTTTGGCGAGGTGCGGTTGCATGTTCTTCTGGATACTTTCTGCTTCGTCTGCCATCTTGAACAATTAATCAAACTTAATATAAATAGATAATAGGCCAAATCCCGTGTTCTTTACAGCTTCCTATAATTCGAGTGCATCCGCCATTACGCCTTTGAAGAGGCCACATGAATTCAAGAGCCTGATTCTGATGCAATCGAAATGTAAACGAGGCTTCCTGAAATTTAATCGCTGGTCTCAGACTTTTAGGCACAGTCAATAGAAAAACCACGATAGAAAATATTTTCAGGCCCCCGAAATTTTAATTTCAAACTGGGAGTTGGGTAGCCTGCGTCACAGACCAAAAACTTCACGGAGTTGGGCTAATCAGATCGATTTCGATTTTCCACCGCTACGAAAAATGCTGCTTGAGAAAGTTGCTTGTCCAAATATTTCGAAATAGATGAAAAATACTGAAAAAGATTTACCACGAGTCTAAAGGGCGTGGCCGAAAAAAATCCTTTTTGCCCACCCGTTTTTCGACCTGGCGACGCCACTGATCACACATCACGCTAGCAATTAATTTTTTATTGTCTTCACAACTTTTCACGTCGATAGCAAATAAAATTTTTTAATGTTCCTTAATGTCTATAGATTACTTTACTTCAAAATTTCTAACTGTATCCGTATGAAAAATAGCTACTTTTCAGAATTTGACAATACATTTGCGTTTTTGAAAAGCTGCTATATAAACTTTACCAAAATACCGAGATGTACGGAAACTCTTAAAATTTTGCATCCAGGCAATGAAAAATTCCCGCATTTTACTTTCTAAAATTTAACAGGTCTGTTTTTCTCCAATTTTTAAAATCTACGTATCAACGACAGTTTCTACGAAGACCAAACCTTTCCTCATTAAAAATAGCAATGCAATTTTCACGAATAAATCTCAATCTAAATTCTCCCTGGATAACGTGAAGTCCGCAAATTCATGTGTCATTTATTATCATAATTAACATGAAGTCCTATTTGAAGTTGTGAAAGTATACACTTGTAAAGAGCAAATATATACAAATATTCCTGAACCCAAGAATGCCATAATTCACTGATTTAGGAGCAGCAAAGTCAGATGAACAACTTTGGTATGCAACAGAAACACACTATAACTGTTGTGAAAATTTGAAGTATAGGATTTTACTAGCTGTCATAAATCCTCTTAAAATCGATCTACTAAGTATCGAAGCAGAATTTAAAAACGGAAAGATCTGCAATACAGCAGTTTGCCTCTCCTAGTTGACAAAAACATTTGGTTGGAATGTTGGATACAACAGACTTTGTGTTTTGTAGAATACTCACAAGAACTGTTACCTTATCACCAGGCATTTATCGCCATTCAGTACCGAAATAAAAAAACATTGGCAAAGGATTAAAACTTCTTGACAAATACCTATTGACTATTTAGACATCAATAATCATAAATAATCAAACGATGAGCAAGTCTATGAACTGTAGAACTCTTTTCTTTGTGAATAATCATAGTTTTACAAATCGATCACTGAAAATTATACGTTACACACAGATTATACGTGACTGGAAGTATTGCAAAGTTGCGTAAACAACCCACAATATTGCCCAACAATTCAACAAACATTTCAGTTTTCGATTGCTTTGTCAAGATGATTGTTTAAGATCACTTCAATTGCAATATCATCGCAAGAATGTTAGACGAATGTTGGGTTTAATGCAGAATCGTTTAAATCAGGCAAAAAAACGATATGTCACTACAAGAAACATTTACAGAAAGCTGGTTCCCAGAACAGCAAATCATGATGACGCATTTATTGATTGCATCGCTGCATGGTGCAGAAATGCAACAAGATGACCAATCCAGCCTTTGAATCGAACTTCGTCGCGTGAAATCTTCAGTGCCAGTTATCAAGGACCCAATGCATGATGATTTGTCTGAAGATCTGACAACTCCTTCTTGGTGATCACTTGCATTTTGTCTATCTTTGGAGTTTGAACAGTTACAATGTTCCTCTGTTGAGAGAAATAAATCTAAACTGTCATCTTCGATGCAGTATTCCAGTGGAATCTCCTTTCAATACTCAATAGAAATCTAAGTGAAAAGGAAACAACGTGTTAGAAAAAGCAGCTTGTGGACAATTCTTGAGTCAGTTTCAGTGACATGGATCAGAAAATTTTCCCAGATATGGGAATTTTTTGTACAGGGATCTGACGAGAAGTTCTTGTCCCACCACTAAATATGTTTAATTTTTTTTATATCCGTATATAGATGATATAAACAAGTCAATAGGAAGAATGACTTCTTTGCCCAATCAAGTTCGTCTGATTTGATCAGTAATTGTGAAACAACAAAGCACACCCGCAAACAGGTTTTCAAATATTCCTTAACGGCGCCTGGGCTCTGGATATTTGCTTCCTCACCAACTCTAAATATTACGGATATTACCCTCACAGGGCCGGCGAAATCGTGGGGGGGGGGGGGGCGGTGGGGCCATGGTCCCCCACTTTTCTGCAGAGCTAAAGAAAAATTTTAGGCAAAAGTGAAAATAAATGTAGTATCTGATTCTGTAAGTATCTTTGCCTGGTATTCTCTTAAATGTGTCCATAGCTTCACCTTGGTTGCTATGTCTTTACCATAAAAGACATTGAATAGGGGAATTAGATCGAAGAATCGATCTGTCTAAGTTTTACAACGAGTGACAGCTTGGCTTAGCAAATAGATCGGGAAGCCTAGTACAGAATAACTTGAAGCCAGCACAAATTGACGGAGTTTCGTTTTCTCCATGGCATAAACTTGGCACACAAGGTCTATTTGTTAACGAAAACTTTCTCAGAAACATTACAAAAAGAGAAAAATCAGCTGTTGAAGGAAAAGAAACAGCTGGAAAGAACTTTTTTGAGGATATGAGAAATAAAGTATGATCAAATTTGTTCTGAAAAAGTATCATCAAGAAAACTTCAGAGTTTGATCGTTTGATCGTGGATACTCCATTCCTACTAAGAAAGAGAAAATATCGACGCAATTATAAATTCTATTTAAACTAATTTTGACAAGCCTAGTTTGAAGATTTTTTAAATTTTTGTTAAAGCACTTAATTTCCGAAAAAATTAAGATCAGATGTTACAAAGTTATATCTTAACTGTAGAAAATTGCTTAACTTTTTATTTTTGATTGATAGTTCATCTGTTGATATTTCAACGTTAATGTTTTTATTAATCCGTGTTGTATTTATTTTTCTCCCCCATCTTATTTCGGGTATTTTTAAAATCTAAAAAAAGTTTCATTACGAGCTATATGATAGTGGTTATTCTAACTAAAACTTTGCAAAACTTTTCTATTTCAAGTCAACATCACAATAGACGCGACTATGCGACACCTTCAGTCAAAATTCATTTCAGATACAGTTTCTGGCCATCCCTATACACCATAATTCTAAAAATTTTTCTACCTGAGCCCTTTGAAGACTTTGATATTGTGGCCCCTCCACTTTCAAATACGTTTCGCCGGCCCTGCCTCAGGTAGAAAAATTTAAACAAACACAAAGGAGAGTTACCATTACTTGTGAAAGAATAAAATTTGTCTGTAATGATGTAACTGCCAAGTCTCAAGAGGAAGACTGAATTTTAGTCAGACATATTTGGTTTTTTTGTAAAAAAGTAACTTTAGTAAACCATATTCTAATCTTTACAGTTTTTGAGGAATAACCAAGTGACCACGGGACCCAAATGACCGCGATTATTGTTAAAAAATTCATGAGACTGTTGAAAAGATCTTAAGAGAGATGACTATAAAATTGATGAAGTTTTTGGTTTTGGCAATGGATAGATTCTTGCTTATTCCTTTCTAAATCAGTTAATATTTTAGAAAAGTGTGTGGTTTGAGCAGAGAAAGTTTTGAGCGAATCGTTACAACATTCGAAAAGTGCCAACTACTATTACAGATTTAAAACAGCATGATTGCAAACAATTTTGTGTTTGTCTCGAACTCTAGAACATTTCCACCAACCCTGAATGTTCGCATAACCCACTCAATAACATGGATGAAGCTAGACTATTCTGAAAATCTTACCAGCGGCCGTACGCAGAAATCTTCATTGGGAACTTACTCGTAGACGACTGTTCTGCATTGCTCAGCAACGACTTAGATCTAAAACAAATCAACCATCGTCAATAGTGCTTTGAAATAGATCATCTCACTCAATGCAGAAGAAGGCAAGACCTAAATGAAAATGGTCACTCCCCGGCCTGGGGGAGTCGGGCACTGTTGAGACATGAGGAGGCCAATCCAACAAAAATCTAGGGGCAACCGAAAGATATCACATCAACCCCACAACTTGAAGATTGCATGGACGAGTGAAACAAACACTCTGAAGTACTTTTTTTACACTTTCGTGAAGTATGACATGTTTCTGTTCGCAGCACTATCATTGAATTTTGCTGGCACAAAAGGCATATTTGACCCTAAAAGCCCTACAGCAACCCCACTGTACATACCTGTTGTATTCAAATCTAGTTATCAAGAAATTGCAGTGCCTTAAATTTCAAAATTACAGTGTCTTAATTCAGCACCTAATAATGTCATATCTTCTATTATAATATACCCAGAAATACCAAACCCGATAGAATGCAGACCATAAAATATCTGGCTTACCCCTACGTATGTTAAAACATTAAGAACTGCCGTTGGATGCCAGAGGCAGTTAACTGGGGGGGGGGGGGGAGAGAGGGGGAAACATTGGGAAAATGCCTTTACACATCCTGCAAAGAAAATAAATTCTGTCTTTAGCACTCTAAAAGATACTTTTCCTAACCTGGGTTTTTTCTAGCTGATGCTGTACAATTATTTGGTATAGCGACGTACCTCTAAATAACTATTTGGTGATGTAACTTGACAGCGAAAAGGGCTTCGTAGGTGCTGCCAACAGTAAACCAGAAATCACGAAACTTTAATCAAGCCAACACGACAGTTGCAATCCCATGAACAACAGAAATGGTTTTCTTTAATTTTATAATTTTCTACAGACACAACATACCGACAAAAAAGCCCAACTGGCAAAACTAGGGCACTTTCGGTGAAAATAAGCTCTGTGGGGCATCTTTAGGCACCATTCGCTAACACCGAAATTTGATAATGGGCGCATATTAAATTGTATAACAGAAAAATCTATTTCAAATCTTTTAAAAAAAAATAGTTGGTAGTTCACCCCTCCTTCAAGGCAAAATAAATTTTTCATTGCTGAAATTGGTAGAGACCGTTCAGCTTTTCGATTTAAAGCAAGTCTATGTTTCCGTGCTTTCAGAAGTTAACACTAGCGTGAAATTGCCCTTGGTACTAACTGGGAGACAATTGTCCTTCAGCAACAGTGACCCTCCTTGGTGTATGGCAACAAGCCATTGTTCTCCTCCTTTTTCATAAGCAACAAAGACTCGACCCTCCATCCAGCCTGACCCATTTTGGCGTATTATATATTGCGATTGAACGCAATCTGATATTGAAAAGTACTGATACCTTTCACAGTTTTAAAATATTCAGTTCAAAATTATCTCGGGAAGAATTCAAGGCGCTGTGAAAATCTTTTCTTTGGTGCAGCATAAAATTTAAAATAGATGACATATTTAATGACTCTTGGCTGTCATTAACATCTGCAAAAAAAACTTAAATAAGGAGAAAAGTAAAAAAAAAACTGTTATCCCGTGGTGTAAAAGGTGTGTAGTCCAAGGCGCCTTATTTTTGAGGAAGCACAGTTCGTAAAGCCGCTTTGTGGCCATTGGAACAGTACACTTTGGTTCAATGATCTTGGCAAGCGGGGGAAATCGGTAGTCGAGGGCGAATCCGACAGGGGTTGTGGAACCCACCCCCAGCTACCAATTGGTCGGTAATATCACTTGGAAGTAATGAAAGTGGACAATATTTCAACTCTCTTTCAGCTGTAAATTTTACTTCTCATACCTCCACTCTAGTTAGATGTTATCGCACGGCACAAATTGCAGTTCTTCCTTCTTGTCAAGGACCACGGGGTGCGGGTCTAAAGAACAGGTTCAACGTTGGGAAAATTCTACTGTGACACAATTATGGGAAAATTCTACTTGGTTACTTCTAACATAATGCCAGTAGAACTCATATCGCAAAAGGCGTTAAATTTCTGCGTGGAAAAATCAGGCTACCTCTGCAAATTGTAACCTCTCTTTATTATACTTTTAGAATTTTTCACGCGCTATGGTGGTCGTGAATATTTTTCCTAAATGTGCTGAGACGAATCAATAAATTCGGTTAGTGTAATAGCTCTAATACGCCGCCACCCCTGGGGGACTTACTCGATTTTAGATCTTCTTGAGGGGGCTTAAAAGAGGGGGCTAAAAGAGAGGGGGCTCAAAGAGAGAGGCCTAACTTAAGATCGATATCAGTATCAATGATGAATAACACATTAATAATTAATTAAGGTCTCTATTAATAAACTGTACGGTGGTTTTAGCAATGTTGCACTTATAATGGTCTATAAATATTTCTATTATGGAAACAAGAATATCTCAATGACTGAAAATAGCAAAATTAGTCTTGAAGTATATCGTCACCTTGATACCAGTTTTGTAGACTTTGAGATTTGAGCCAGAACTTTTACAGTAACTGTCACTCGTGATTCGAAAAACGGTTATACCGGAATTTGAATTTGCTAAAAAATGAGTTTCATCCAATGTTGATCATTAAGTTTCATCTCATTCAGGGCACTCTTTCAAATTACTTTCTGGTTTTTAAATCTTTTGGTCTCTTACAGATTTTTATCTTATCCTGGTCGGCCAACACGACAAAATCTTCTAACACGGCGAGGGGCAATTCACCCTTGTAAACAGCGTGGGAGATTTTCACGAAAACAAAGCAATTTATCTAGATTTTCAGATAAGACGATAGGATTTCCAGCAAAATGTACGATACTTTTAAGGAGTCATTTGCCCCCCTCGAAAACAGGTGGGGGGGTTCTATAAACTGGAATTCTACTAAAACATAAAATCAGAATACTTTTGAAAGTTCAATTTACTCATGAAACTCTAGACTAGCTTGCACTTTTGAAATGTGTGATTCCCTCCATAAGTTTGCCTCCATTCATGACAAAGTTATGGGGACTAAATACCAGCATATATCTTTGGGTAGCCATATTTGGAAAGAGTTGTGTCAATAAAAATTATTGCAGTTTTCTTCACAATGATATTTCCCGAAACTGGACATATCCTTAGACACCGTTGCGTCGATTCAACATGATTGGTTTTGACTATTACAGTGATACCACGATGGCCATTTTCCAAGACGTGTAGCCCCTTACGTGCAACCGTCCAAGTAAATTTCTTTGGCATGGGTGAACAGTCAACTCGCGTCAGAACCGGAGCTACTACTGTCTTTGGGAGACTCCAAAAAAATGCCCACCAAAAAAGTACCAAATCCGGTGTTTCCTATGAACAATAACTTTCACTGTCATTGTTCTTAAAAATGACGCCCTCGAATAATTCTACTCTTTCTATCCGGGAAGATAAAGAGAAATCTAACCTATAGAGGGTAAAAAGCAAACTTGGACACAGAGGCATCGTTTAAGGGGAAACAAGAGGGCTAACCCACAGACAGGAACCGGAACCAAACCAGCATCACTCTGTTCTTTCAATATAAAGTTGAGACATTTTCTTTGAAATGTAGTCTGGGTTTCAAATGGTTTTCATCCAACATCACGAAAAAAGACATTTCGGACGCTTGTGTCTTCCATTTGATCATGAGGTGGAACATACCCGCAAAAAATTGATAAAACATTGCATTCCAAAGAATTACCTTTGTCAGATGCTTATTTCCAAAGATGTCACCCTTCTTTTCTTATTTGAAGCGAAGTGGGAAAATAATCTTCATTTGTTGAAAATCTTAATCTTAATCTTCGGGCTTTCGGTTATCAGAATCTCAAGTATAATAAGGTCCATTACATCAACAGCAAATCTCAGTCGCAAGAAAGACGGTTTTTATTGTCTTCTTACAAGCAAATGATTTACAAAGACCTTATGACAGTCCCCACTCCATGCACCTAACACACCATCAAAGATCAAGTATGTATAGGACCACCCAACATTAAAGGTTGTTGATTTCCGACATGAAGAACAGGCAACTGATGCCTTGCAGGCAAGAAACAAATCAAACAGCGTTACAAAGATGGTTAACAATCATACTCTGCATTTAAACTTCTTCTATCGGAAAAATTAAACAGAGAATTCATGGATACATAAAAAATCATAGCAGCTCGACATACATAATTTTGAATTGCCAATAGTCTTGGAGTCTTTAAAACCTGCTAGAATCTCTAGTAAGGAATACGGCTTGAAGAAACTTCTCATATACACCCACATTCTTCTCGTTTTTCTGTTTGTCTTACTGGTTACAGGCGTGATAAAGTGCTAGGAATTTCTGAAGGATGGCAACCAATTGGCATTTCCCTTTCTATAAGTTTCAGCTCAATATGAAAACAGAATATTTCAGCAACTCAAAACTGTAATTAACCCAAGTATAATGGCTTTCAGAAAATCAACTGTCAGTAAACACCTTGAAAGAAAAGGGTAAGGGGACCAACTCCTGAATAAAATGGTTTCTCACCACACGAAATATTTGCAGCTTTTTGTAGAATATCTGTAGTTAGGATTTTGGTATATTTGCAAATTAAAACAAAGACTCAATTTAAAATCCGAAAGACGACTAGTATGGGAGCTTTGGATAACATAATGATACCTTGGGAGTGGTATCTTAAATACGATGATACACTGAATGCAAAATGTATTTCAGAAACTCTAAAAGTACCACGGAATGAAAGTATAATAATAGCTCTTGAGGTCTTTTGTCAGTAATATCTGGTCTGTAATGGCACAATCTTGCGCAATAGTACAATGAACCAACTTTGTGCCTTTAAGGAGCAAGCAGAAGCAACAAAATTAAGCCTTTAAACACTACTCAAATGTTTAGATCATCAATCAAACATAGCATCAGTGGCTTTCATTTCTTAAAGCCAGAGTTTGAATTATATACAGAAGAATTTATTGTATTGGTTGTCATGGTAGCACATAACAGAATGTTTCCAGCCTGTGCTAATGGCTTTCAAAAAAATCGCACTTTGAGTTTGGGACTGAGGAACGCTGCAGCAAGATTTTGTTCTTGAGATTTTGCCATTTCCATGCAGTAAATGCAGTTCAAGAATTATTTTCAAATATTGGAAAGAAATTACAACAGAAAAACCAGCAGAAAAGAAGCATTGGCTTGATGGGAATACAAAGGGAAAATTCGGAACCCTGCTATTGCACTCACAAATATTGATGTCAGTAATACACCCCATTTAAATGTTTCTCCTAAACTTGAAATATCCCTTAAAAATACTTACAGCTATGGAGTGAGCTCATGCTACTCAATATCTGTCTTTATAGCCACCTGAACTGTAACCACCGGCACCGGAACTATAGTCACTGCTGCCATATGAGGAGCCACCTCCAGAGTAACCACCTCTACCTCTGGAGTAACCCCCGCTGCCTCCACTATAACCTCTTCTTCCATCATCATAGCCTCCATAGCTACTGCTGTCTCCCTGGTATCCACCCTCACCACCACCACCACCACCACCACGGTAACCTCCAGACCTATATCCACCACCTCTTTGGCCCCCTCTTCTGCTGCTGTCATTTCTACCAGTGGCAATGCTCGCTTTAATTGTTCTTCCATCCCATTCCTGTAGGAAAGGTTTGAAACTATAAAGTGCATGGTCCTTTGATGGAGAGAAGCTCCATGATCAAAACAAGACTGAAAGAGTCCACAAAAGTGTTCAGTCTTTTCAAAATATTCCTCCAAAAACAAAGTAAACATGGTGGTTTTTAAGAGGCATGGCTTAGATATATATATATAATTACTTTTTATTAATTGGCTTTCCTATCGAATTGCAATCATATTTTTTGACCCAAGAGCATTTGGCCTCTGATTTTTTCCTGTCCTCTCAGCAGTTAATGAATACCTTAGGCCAGGGAAGCAGGCAGTGAGGAACAAAATTGATCTCCACTCCTATTAAGCCTGTGTGTTGTTGACCATAAATAACTTGATGTAAGGCTTTCTGGAGTCACAAAAGGAGCTTTGCTTTTAATTTAGTCAGCACTAGTGTTATTTATGTGTCTGAATAAACAAGAGTTAGGATAAGTCATAATTTCCTTTATGGACATGATCAAAACTGGTTCTAAACCACATTTTTTGTTTAGACAAGATACCTTCAGGATACTTGAATGTGTTTTACATCACTTTTCATGAATCTAATGACCATGTCCTCCCAATCTAACAATAGGTTTAGAATTGGTTTGTAAAGAAAGTATGTCATGAACACTTTGGTGCTTCCCTTGGAAAAATTTAATTAACCAGGCTTTACAATATGTTATTCATCTTAAAGATCAAAGAAACAGACCAAACCTGTTCTTTTAGGTGATATGGCAACTTAATGACAAACTTAATCTTTAAAGAAACAGAACAGTTATGCAAACAATTACCATTATTTGACCCAAAAATATAACTTCACTTACAGTTCCATGAATTGCCACAACACAGGCTTTTGCCTCATCTTCATGCTCAAAAGTAACAAAACCAAAGCCTCTAGATCTACCAGTGTCTCGATCAAGGAGGATTTTCACTAAAAGTGAAGCAATGACAATTAGGTCATTATAAAATGAAGAGTAAGTAGGCAGGCTAAGACCTTCTTCAAAGAATCAAATTTATTGGAAAATCAAACCATTGTTGCTTTTTTGTCAGAAGTTATTAGAAATTTCATCTGAGCCCCTCCATCGAAAAAATTATATATACAAAGTTTGTCCTGTGTAGCAGCATTACTAGGTTTTTAATAAGAAGCATAAAATTATTGTTTTTTGATTTAATAAAAACTTCCAGCATTAGGAAAAAAATGTGGATCTTGGTCAGTATTATTCATGGAGGATACAAACATAAATACATACATATATATATACATGGTTAATATACTGAACAGATATATGCCACAAAACCATTGACAGAATAAAACACTCTTTTGTCATCAAATATTTGAAACTTGGCGAGGAATTGAAGAATATTTCTAGATTAAACAACTCCTTAACTGTGCTCAACAAAAAATTTCTTAAAGAATAACCAGATTTTGGCTCTTTTATCAGGCCTTCCACTAACAAAATGAAGGTGCTTAAAAAACAAGCTCCTAAGAAACTCAAGGCACACTATTTCACACTGATATGTAAATTTGCCATTCATGCCCTGCTTCTGGGTATTGAACTTTTTTTCAAGTTAGCAATTTTTATCAATTTTATGCCAGAGCTTTCTCAATTGTTCAATTTTTCAGTTCGTATCTGATCCTTGATTTTGTGAACAAAGCTGAAAGCAAGTTTTGATAACTCTGTTTGTAACTTGCATTCAAGAATATTCTACGTGCATACATATACATATACTACATAGTAAAGTTAATAATTTTCTCTGACTTAGTGGTACTGCCATCAAAGAGAAAGCATAAACAGTAAATACATCTCACGAATGACGTGACGTCATCAAAAATTGCCTGCGATTTCGAACAGTGACGTACATAATTTTTTTTATAAACTCTCGTTTTTTGACATAGAGAATTCAAATACTTGATCTGAAAAAACGACTTAAGCTTTTTTATCATAAAAAGCCATTTAAAGAAAAAATTCTGTCGATCAGGAGAGAAAATTTAAGCTGTCAAAGATTTGAACTCTGCCGGGCGGGAGACATTTCTCCCATACGGGAGACAAAATACTTATATCCCTAGCTGAATTATATTTCAGTTGAAAATGTTTTGATGTGAATCACAAACATAGATAATTCCATGCCAAACCTAAAATCTTAAACTGGTTTGCGATATTTATACGATATCTGTACCACAATACGCAAACAGCTGCCACGGCCTGGCCTAGCATCACTTACTTGAGCTGTCGGTGTAACTGCTTTGACTCAACGCTTTTTTCTGGCGGCATTGTTAGAGAAATTACAAGAAACTTTCACTAACTACAAAAACTTACTAAGGTTAACTTACGAAAAGTAATAAAAGAACTAAGAAGAAACCTGACAGTCTGAAACTGGAGTGTAAAGCGTAGACTACTTCTCAAGACAGAGTTACATTTTGATTCGAAATTTTAGGCCGATTTCAACCAAAGCGCAACTTTACGTACCATCTTCTACTGATCCGTGCTTTTCACATAGATCTCTGAGAGACCCTTCATCTGTTTTAAAGGAAAGGCTTCCGACGTAGATTCTTCGCTGGTCATCACCCATTTTAGTTTATGTTTTTTCTTCGGAAATCTTTCAGTGTGTCGTAAAAGCACGCTCTTCTGTTGAAGACGAAGAAAGAGAAGGGAGACGCACGCTGGGACGCAATGCTTTCTGGGTAACAGAAATTTCAGTATAGCCTAGTACCCAGGGAAGAACCACAGTCCCGAGAAGAACCATGTCTATCTTCAGACAATTCAATGACCTTGGTTTGTCATACATCCAGAAATATCAGAATTTTTCCTAAAAAGCAAATCAAATTCCTAGGCTTTACTCTTGAGTCTACATCTATGACAATTAGTTTACCTGCTGAGCGTAAAACAAAGATGAGAGAATGCTTGCAAAATTCGTGATACTGCAAAAGCTTTTGGGGGAATACATTTTCGATCACTTGAAAGTGATAAAATACAGGCGTTAAAAACCTCTCAGGGCGATTTTGATGCTATTATGGAGCTCAGTAAACTGGCCCTGTCCCCAGGGGGGAGGGAGGGGGTACTCACTACTTTTCTATACCATGTCAGCAACTTTTTGTTGACCCCCAAATATTGCGTTACCGTTTTGAAAAACCCTAAATACTGAGTTTCAAATTTTTGAGACCTTAGGTATTGTTACATGTTTTGAAGTACCACTTTGTTTTAAAAAAAACATATTTTAAAACTGAAAATTAATAAGCGCCACCCCCCGTTTATTCAGAGCCTAAAAGTAATGGCTGACTTACAATTGAGTAGTTTTAATGTAATTAGATAACCATCGCAGTAATGAAGAGTTGTTTGAAACATTTAGGTGTAGGCAATCTCTAAATATGATTTTGCGACAAGGTTCGACGCTTGAAACCGTGCCGTGCTGGAGCCGTGCAGCTCGGCAAGCTCTGCCGATCCAAACTAGTCTGCCGCTCCTAACTAAATCTGCCGTACCAAATTGATTCAAACGTTGCGCCCCTCATGTACTTAATTCTCGAGTTAGGTTCGGCACACGAGAAGCGCGACGTTTGAACCAGGCCTTACTGAGTTAATTAGAAAATGTGAATGTAGAAAAACAAACAAAATGCGCTTCAAAATACATTTCCCGCATAACTTTGTTGGTAGCAACCATCAAACCAAAATGCTGAGCAACAGAAGTAAGGCGGTCAATGCGAAGCATGACGTGTGTTGCGAGGCAAAGCACAAAGCAGCATTACACTTAGATGTTACTTATGTTGGGTATACGCAGTCCATTTATATAGACCAATTACCTTTGATGTATAAGAGCTGCTAGCAGCCTTTTTACCCTCAGAAGCTTTAAAACACAGCTTTTAAACAAACATGTCAATTTAATGCTTGATAATACAACTGCTGTTGAGGTAATTAATCACATGGATACCAATCATAGCCATACACTCCTTTTTTATAAGAACAATTATATAACAACACAAGCCTCAAAATTGGTCAAAAGTTAAGAACAAATTAAGAACATGCAGAAGCTGAGTTACTGTAAAATGCAATTTTTAACAATATGATTTATTCAAAAAACGACGAATTTTAGTCATGTGTGGGTGCTTTTTCGGTGAATATTCAAAAGCTAGCAATCGCACTGCTTACAGCCTAACAACAAATTTCGAACAAATTAGCACAATCCAGCCTCAGATTTCCGGAAAAATTAAGAACAGTCAGCCTGAACTTAAAATTACTGGTTCTTATTAAAAAAGATTGTAATTCCAATACCAAGGCAATAGAGATTTGAAATTTTGTTATGTTGACCAAATTTGGATTACTGCTTGTCAGGGACGAAAACAAGTTGCAAATTTTCTTGGGGGTGGGGGAGGGGGGGGGGTGGGAAGGACGCAAATTCCAACTTTAACTGAAAATTTCGTTCGACCTATAAATCTACGGTACCTACCGAATTGATATTTGGAAATAGCCCCAACTGCATATTTCTAGTTTATTCATAATTACAAAAATTTTAATTATAATAATTATCCTAAAGCATAAAGGCCTAAATCTCTAAATTTTGATTAACATGACATAAACATTCAAACTTATTGTAAGAAGTGAAGTCAATTGACAGCTATGTCTCTTTTTTTCTGCTTTGCCCATTTTAAAGCTATTTGCTGAAAATCAATGTTGTTGAAAATATCTCTTTCACAATATGGAAGCATCAAGGAATTGAGCCTTTTATCATTGTTCTTGATCAAAGAAAACTATTTTCATAGGTTCAAATGCCTTTTCGTTTTTTACAATTGAAATGATGACTTGAGAGCAAGTGCATATGCCCGATCTATAAGATGACACATTCTTCTTTGATCAAATACTTCTGCTGCAGCTTCTGCAATGTTTTCTGGCTTCTCAGCAGCTTAATCGTAGCAGTTAATGATCAGCAGACGTTTACAAATGACAGGGGGAGCTTAGCATAAACTCGTTCGTTATAAGAAGCGGTGAGGATTTTTGGCACTGAAAGATTCTTAATTTTTTATTGAATAACTGCTCGTGGTTTGATAAAAAATTGAAAGCGATTAGTGGAAAGGTCCACTCCATCCTGTGTATTTTAATAAGGTGTAAACATTTTTACATTTAGAATCCCAAAATTCTTAAAATATAAAATTCACAAGTTTCACAAAATTAAAATTCACACTTTTTTTCCAACTGTAACTGGATTTTCCAAACTTTGGGGGGCATTACGCGCACCGCGCCCCCTGTTATTAACGTGCCTGCTGCCTGTCATATTCCTGGTGAAGTGAATATAATGTTATCGCAGACAACGAAATCTTGCTGTTTCTATAAGCAAGATGCAGTGTGGATGCTATCAAAACAATGCTTAATGCTTGATCTGGTTCGAATTAAACCAGAAATCGACCTTTTCGCTTCAAGGTTAAACCAACAACTTGATAAATATTGTTCTCCCTGGCCAGATCCCAATGCTTTTGCAACTGACGCATTCACACTCCCCTGGACTACTTAAATTTTTACTGTTTTCCTCTCTTTAGCTGCATTCTCCGTGTTCTTCAAAAAGTTCAACAAAATGCTTCATACTTGTTGTCCCGAAGTAGCCTATACAAGCTAAAATGTTATGCACTGCACCAGTCCACCTCGCAAAACACTACTGTGTCTACCAGCTCGACCTCAAGCCGAACAAATTTAAGCTAATGCTATGTCTAGTGTCAGGCAATTGTACTCGAACCAAAGTCTGTCTCCTTCCTTCATACATTAACTCACGAAAATATCTCCTTAAGAAATTGCCCAAAAATTAGATTGCGCGAAATTGGAAAAAAGAAAAAAGCAGGAGTTTAAGTTTGATAATTCTTTTTTTGCCAAAGACAACAAGTAATCATAATTATTCATCTATGATCACAATATCTTTCATGGTCTATACTCTGCCTGATTAGAAGCAACTTCCTCAGCAATAAAGAATTCATCGTCACTAAATTCATTAATTAAACTTTGAAAATTTAGCATATTGGCTGACTGATTAGGAGGTGGCTTTTTATCAAATCAATACAGTCGAATGGTATTAAGGTAAAGGAGACTGCATGTGGAGGGCTTTGCAAGTTAAACTTTTCTATTTATATAAAACATTTTACTTAAGCTTGAAAAATGTCTATTTTGCAATTATTTTGGACTTTTTGTCTGGATATCTTCTCAAATTACCTGTCAATTGCCACTTTGGACATATATATCCTTATGGTCCCGAAAGGGTTAAAGATAAACAAGCCAAATTATTGAAAAGGACTTAATTCTATTTTCTTCTAAGGCTTTATATCAATATGAAACAGGCAATAGTTATTGACAAAATAGAACAAAACTAAGATTTTAACATCTATTAACAGATATTATCATATATTAAAGTATAAAATAAATATATTGATAAACAATCATGTTTAAAACCATAAAAGACAAATTGGTACACCAAAGTTTATGATCAGACTTAATTCTTCTTTGCTTTCTTCATCGGGCCTTCAAGAAAAAAAGTATTGCCTATCAGGTAGGTCTAGAGAAAAGCTTGTTTAGTTTAAATGAGAGATACAAAAACATACAATTTTCAAGACAAAAGCAAAAAACGTCATTAACCACAAGTAGTTAATATTGAATATGCTTTTAAAAGCAACTCAAGGCCAGAGAAAAATAAAGTCTCTGAAGATTGAGAAAGAATAAATATAGGTGCAGGGCTGAGTTTGCAGTCCTAGGACTGAGAGAAATAAACAAACATGAATAGGTTTAGAACTGATAGTGAATCAATACCTTAAGATGGCTTCCAGCATAAATAGACCTAGTTCATGAGGATTCTGCTGCTTGGAACTTTACAGCCATATTATTTCTGTGGATAAGAAGTTATTTGATTAAAAAGACGGTCGCCAATATTCTTTTTTCTGCAACAAATAAATAAAGGTGTGTGCTGAATGCAAGAATGTGTAAGGAGCATAATGCAGTGGCAATAAAAAATAAAATAATTCATTCCAGAGAAACAACTGAACAAATCCATTATGGTTCAATAAACTGAACCTTTAATAAGCAATTCACCTTCTCACTACCAGTATCAGTTATGTTCTCACAACTGTTTTTCACTGTCAATAGGTGGTGCAAGTTTGCAGTTTTGAATTTGTTTTGAAAAAGTGGATGAAGGTACACAAACACTCTGTGTTACAGAACATCAAACTTAAATGGCAGTTGCAAAAGAATTAGTAAAAGCTGGGAATAGAATTCTAAAGTGGTGACGTCACAAAAATTTATTCTTAGAATTTTTGAATTTGGATCCCATAGCCTGTAAGAGCATCATGAAATACCTTTAAATATGCAAAATCAGTCAAATGTGTTACGAATTGGCTAAGATATGGCCACATGTGTATTGGCTCTTTCCCATCAAGCCTCTGTATTTTGGTCTCTGTTCATAACTTTATGAACAGATTGAAAATAACAGTGATTCGTTAGCAAACTTCAAACCTTTCAGTGGCAATACCATCACTGATTTTGGAAATATTTGACTAATTTTGCATATTTGGAAGTATTTCATGGTGATCTTCTATGTCATGTGGTTAAAATTCAAAAAATTCTAATAGAAGGTTTTTGGTGACGTCAAATTTGGTTGTCCCTGCTTGTAAGAATACTAATCAAAATAAAACCTGACATGCAACAGGTCAAAAACTGCCCAACCAAAATTAATAGTAAAGGATCTACCTTTTTCCTCATCAACCATTCATGAACTGCATTCTTTGAAACGATAAATTCATATCCATTTCAATCTGTAATTCAGAGCAAAAGCAAATTTTCAATGTCACAACAAAGACAGTACCAAATTTGTGAATGCCAATAGATCGAGAAAATATAGAACAATAAAAACTGGTCCTGATAAAGAGTAACTTAACATTGTCTGACGGAATCATTCTTAAATGTATCTTGTCTGATGGCAACATTATTCGGATACACATTAGAGTTTATGCCAAAGACCATTCTATGGACCATTCTTAACTCAATAGCACAAACATCAATTGGAATCATTTCAATTTGCATACCTTCAATTGCCCATGTCAATTTCTTTGAGACAAATTAGGATATTAACCCTAAAACCGAAGGAAATTCAATATTGACCCTACCTCCTGAAAAGAACTTCCGTATAGTGTCACATCACTCTCAAAGACGGCACCAATGACGAACTCCCATTTCTAATGTATGTTGCAAGTTGCAGATTCGAAATGCGGTTCCCAGAAATTACTTCAGAGAAGCTCTTGTACAAGAGATGAAATGGCCTTTCCTTTCAACGGTTAAACGAGTGGCTTCTTAAGATTTATATTAACAAAACCCCTTTTTTAAATTTGAAATTTTTTTCTGAAACATCCGATCCGACTAATAAACATCCCTACAAATGTGCCACAAAATACCTTGATTTATTTTTCATTGTCACACATTCAATTCCATAGCATTTTTAATAGAAGTTACTTCTTTGTGACATGTAGTTTAAGGTTTGGAATATCCTCATGGAGTCTTTAAAGTCTTTAAAAGCTTTGTCCTTCAATGTATTTTCTTGACATTGAAGGTTGCAAGTAACAAAAGAAACCAGAAGAATTAGGTTTTTATCATCATAATTCAAGAGGCACAATAAAGACGGAGCACTTGTTTTCGTTTCACGATTATACATGTAAAAAAGACTGACATAAAACTTAAGACTGACATAATGCGATATCACATAGCTAGTGCCAGCAATTTGCAATGAAATGTTTTGTATAAAACAATTCATGCCACCTAACAAATTTTTATACTGGCATTTATGTACAGTTTGTTTTCTTGATAAACTAAGAAATCTTGTTGAATATCTTGAAAGTCTTTATGCCGCACAATCTTGATGTGGAACAAGCGGATACATCAACTTCTCAGTTGCCGAACCATGTATGCCTTGAGAATAAGCGGAAGCAAAATAATAAATGAGTGTACGGACAACAAGAAAGCTTTTATTTTTTGCAATCAGTCAACAGCCTCAACATTCAATGGCTCTTTGTGACACTATGAAACACTTGTGTTTAGAAACTTGCTTAATGTTAGGTAAATCAAAATGTTCACTATGATTGAACAGCTAATGAACAGTCACTCAAAACGAAAATTCATTCTAGCTAAAAATATCAAACTCACAAACTACAACAAAGCTGATACCATTTCAGTCAAGAAATTTACTTTTGAAGAGAGCATAAAGCTTCGTTGAGATGCTTTTCAATATTTGATGATGCTTTTCACCCCTTTTTAATTTAAGAGATGCTTTAGATTGCAAAATTGAAACTTAGCAAAGTTCAGGATTGATTGTGAAGAGCAGATGCACACATATGGCCTTCCTTTTGACCATTCCTACATACTTATTTCAGTTGCTTGAAATCAAGTGGATAAAATTATCATGCTTGAAAAATTCCAGAACAATTTCCAGTATACCTGGAAAACTTTCCTATCAGTCAATAAAAAGCAGGATAGAAAAACTATTATCTAACAAAAAGCATTAAATCAAGAGCATCTTCTCATTCATATAAAAAAGGCTGCAAAAATGGATGTTAGCAGCAAATTCAACTGTTCAATGTAGCTTTTCATAAAAGGTGACAAATAGCATATGTAGCTTATAAGAAATATTCGATATTTGTCCAAAATCCACCTGAGTTATCTCTTTTTATGTGAATACATAGATCACTTGCCAATTATTTCATTAAGCTCAAATTGACAAGAACATGTCAATTAATCACATAAACTCTTACCTTCTCCCTGGATGTCTGTGTTTAATATCCTCCACCATATGAACTGCCATAATTGCCACTAGTTGTATCATATCCTCCACCACCTCCATATTGGCCATTTCCATAACTTCCATTATCCCCACCCGAGTACCCTCCACTGTTTCCACTTCTATATCCTCTACTGGTGTCACCACTGCTACCATTATAGCCACCACCATATCTCTCAGTGCTTCCATAATCTCTACTTCCATAGTTATCATCATTGCCGCTACCAGCATTGTAACTACTTTCTCTGTATCCGCCACTTCCAGCACCATATCCATCATCACCACCATAGCTGCTTCTGCTTCCCCTACTACCTCCTCCACCACCTCTTCTGCCATAATCCCTTTCACCTCCATATCCTCCATCTCCACCACCATATCCTCCACTATCATCGCCATAGCCTCTGCCACCTCCACTGCTATACCCTCCTTCACTTCCATAGCCACCACTACCACCATATCCTCCTCTACCACCCCTTGGCCCACCTCCCCTTGGGCCACCACCACCTCTAGGTGGACCACCACCTCTCATTGGGCCACCATTGCCCCTTGGAGGACCACCAGCACCCCTTGGGGGACCACCCATACCTCTGGGGGGTCCACCTCCACCTCTGGGACCACCACCACCTCTTGGGCCTCCCATACCTCTAAAGCTACCACCTCCTCTTGGGCCACCACCACCTCTTGGGCTTCCAAAACCTCTCCCTCTACCCCCAAATCCTCTTCCACCACCTCTTCCCCCTCTTCTTCCATCACCATCTTTCTTTGGTCCTGCTATTTGAACAGATAAATTTCTTCCATCCATTTCCTAGAATTAAACAAATGGTCAAGACTATGACACTGATTGTTCTTGGTCTCCCAATTTTTCACTGGGTTAGGCAAACAGCTGGTTTATAAAATCTTCTATCAAAAGGAGAAAGATAATTTCAACTTTTCTTCATGTAAATCTTAGTCAGTAAATTATAATATTGACAACCTTCCAGCCAAGGCCACTGATTAGGAACCCATTTGTTTGTGGGTCAACAGGTAACAAAGAGAGACACTTCATAAATATTCAATCAATATAATCTTACTCTTTTGTCCAGTGCCTGTTGGCATTCATTAGCTTCTTCTGGTGAGGAAAAGATTGCAAATCCAAATCCCTTTGATCTTCTCCTTCCATTTTCCAACCGTTCAGTAACTATAAAAACTAGAAAAAATAAATAAACTTAATTTATTGCAGGTAACAAACAAGGGCACAAACAACCCTTTGCTGCTGATAAATAGATGGGTTAATGAATGCAAAATTGTCCAGGTCAAAACAACCACCATCTCAAGGACTGAGTTGCAGAATTGGTGGAGATGCAGAATAAACACAATAGAAAAAAACAATATCAAGTTCAAATGGGTGAAAGGTATATCCTGGAGCAGTGGTGTAGCCATAATGTTCTAGGAAGCATACACTAGAAGTTAAAAAAAACATGACTTTGGTCTTTAGAATAATGAAACTATACCGTACAAATGTTGAAAAATATAAATGCATTATTTCTGCTTTTGATTACATGAAACCATCAATTATAGGACTTCTGAACTATGCATGCCCAAGCATGTCAAAATTTTAATAGCGATATCATCATAAGATTTTCATCACTTTCATCATTCTCAATTGAACCTTGGGTGAGACAAGTATTGACAGTCTAATCAATTTAGTTGCAAGAATACATTAGCAACAAAAAATTTTGTCAGATAGGTTTTTGGCAGAAAAACTTTATCGAAAATAATTTCTTGGGGGCTTGAGCACCAGTATAGAAACTGTCTCAACCCCCCAAGCAGCTTTTTCACACAGAACAGCATGTCAGAGAACCAAAATAAAGCAGTGTATTTATTCAGTTTATGCAAAGGTGGGGTCAAAAGAAATGCTTTCAGCATTCAAAAAGTCTCTACTCTATAACTATATGGCATGAAAGTTTATAGACATAGTATTATAGGAACGCTATTATTTAGCAAGAATTGAAATGGTTCCTATCATTTTCTGTGACTTTCCATCGTTGGTGTTACTTCGACGAATCTTATTTAACGTGCAGAGAACACGGAGCCAGTGAGAGAGACATTGTGTTGATATATAACTCTGATCTGAACTTGACTGAACTTGACTGACTGAATTACATACAAATTAACATACTTATATACAAAATAAATGTGCTGAGTAATGATGTTTTGTGATGATGTAATGATGATGCAATGGAGAAGGAAAGATCTAAACTTGGGAAGAAATCAGCATGACATAGATGTGTGAACGTGTGATCAATGGTGAAGGGAATGTCATGTGCTAGGTGATGCTGTGAATGACATAGTTGGATGTCATGGTGATGACATGAAGTAGGAATATGGCCTAATTTACAATATTAAAATCACTACAGTATATTTGAAAGTATAATTGTGAACATAAGTATAAGATTCAGAAAGCACAAAACTACTCCAACAGAAAAAGTTGGTCTTGAATTCTGATTCCTTTTGTAGCCAGGCTGATAAGATTGGAAGGGGGGTGGTCAAAGACGAGTTGAGCAAGGAAAAATTGGGGTCTACACCTTCTTGAACACCAGCAATTTTTTTGCAGTTAATGTAGCTTTGTATCTAGAATTATGTTACAATTCAAGAAGCTTAAAATTTCTATTCCTTTGAGTAGGTATCACAACTTCAGTTCAGGATTCTAACCAAATAGTAGCTAAGTCATTTTCATCTGCAGCAAAATGTAATATAGAAGTATCATTAATCATAGCTGCGCAAAATGTATACCAGAATTTAGGTTATCCGGGCAAAACACGGAGAATGCAGTCAGGAACGTATGCTTCAACCCTCAACAACTTTAATCCTCTCATCGACAACTATTGGTTGGTGTATGATAATATAGCTATTATGATTCATGAATTTCATCAAGCAATTTGAAGTGGAAGTAGTTTCAGCTAATCGAATACTTCGTCCTTTACATAGAGGCACAAGGATACACATGTATGGTCCGCACATGTTGTGTACAAATCCCGACATTCGACGATCAGAAAATTTCGTATTATATAGACTAATATAAAAAAGCTAGGAAAACAGTTCCTTTAAAAACAAATAAGAAAGACTTGCAGCACAAAAACGTTTGACTCAATTTTTTTTTAAAACAGAGCCAAATGATGCCAGAGATAAGAATACAATAGGAAGGTGTAGGCCAATTATTTGAAAAACACCGGTTCTAACTTCCAATAACTTACCATCTTCTATTTGACCATACTTTTCACAAAGAGCTCTTAGATCATCGTCAGTGTAACTCCAAGACAGCCCACCAATATATAACTTCCTTCCTTCGTCAGACATTTTCACAGTGCGTTTCCTTTGCTGTTTCTGCTTGCAGTTTAGGCCTCAATGGCGGGAGTGAGCAGCGAAGAAAGCACGGGAGCCAGAATATTTCGCAAAGGTCCCTGGGTAATTTACCAGACCCCTGACGTCACTGGCACTATCATATTGTTATTTTTAAATAGACTTCAAGTGCAGTTTCTGTAGAAAATTTCATATTAAACAAAATTCGTAATTCGCCGTTAAAACTCTAAATTCTCAAATATGCAATGGAAAATTTTATGTTGAAGATAAAAAAGAGTAGACATTAATAAAAAAACACTATCTTTTCCTTCTACTCGTTCGATAGATTTATTCTGATGAAGCACTGTATGCCGGGGCAAAATATAAGTATATATCAAATTTAATTTTTTGTAAGAATAGATCTGACAGCATTGGATTCTCGTCGTCATTTTGCTTTGCTCCTGTCAATTAGTAGTATACAAGATGTTTGTTATCAGCAATTTTTTTCGAGTGCGTTGCTTGTGATAATCAAAAGTTGTTAAATTTACGACAAAGATCTCTTTTAAGTTGAAATTGATTCCCTGTGACTTCCTGTGACCAATGTCGGAATAAACAGACAATAGACATAAACAAACGGTGCTTGAATGCTTCTCAGAGTTGGACTGAGTATTTCTCTATCAAGACCAACTGTTAGCCATCCATCACCATACAACAAATCTTGAAGCAGCATTTCATTACAATGTAATTCAAGAGCTTCATCGAATTCATTTTTCATCCATTTTTAGGGTAAGCCAATTTGTTGCTTTCTTAATATATTTTGTATATAAGAACAACTTCTGAAAAAGCCCCCTTCTCAAATAATCCTCTCTTGAATAAGCCATCTCCTTTTTAGCACCGAGATTTTAGAATTATTACGGTATATCTAAAATTGTGGAGATTACGTTTGCTGGGTAATAGACACTTAACTGGGTAAGAGTTGCTAGGCCTTTTGAGTTGGAAATACTGAAACTGGGTTAGGAAGAGGGCGCATAAGTGCTAAAAGCTTATTTTCGAAGGCCCTATGCAAAAATCTAATTTGGGGACGAGTTTGCTCTACCCAGATAAAAAGTGTGGATAAAATTTTACTTTGTAACTTGCTTTTCGTGCACATATTTGCGTAACTACATTCAATTTTTGAGGAAGAGTAAGATAGTTCTGAGATTTGTGGAACTGGTAGAAAAAGAACAAGACGCCTCCTCCATAAACGTATAGTAAGTGATCCCTACCCTTACGCCATCGTATATTTTCTCATGTGATGCTCCTTCCATGCCCCCGGTAACCCCTAATGCAACAGAATAATGAACCGATTCCAGTTTTTATGTTATTATTCAAAGTGATGTTTGACTTAAGCCGCTGGTTTTATGTTGAATGTGATTTATGACATCATCATTGTCAAGGTGTGGTCGAACGTAAAGTTATCGCAAGTAGCAAACATATCGCTTTTCTGGTTTTCGAAATAGCTGTCTGGATATAGCTAGAAAAATCAAATGTTTTCTGTGCTCACTAGCGTTCATAACTGGGGTATCGTACCATAAAATGATTGGATGGTTATTTGGGGTGTGTTACCACAAGAAGGGGACTTTAATTGCTTGCTTCACTGGATCAGTATCGAAGGACATTCGCCAATTTTGTGCCCATTGCCTGATAGCATTTCAGTTGTGATTCATGTCTAGATCCGCTTCATTTAGGTCTCGAACAACTATGCAAAGCGAACAGTTTAACATGTAAACAAGAAACAAAAAAGAGCATGTACACAAGAATTCATGGTATTTTATCAGATTGTATCTAGATTGTGTTACTTTAGATCCACATCTGAATACGAAATCTTACTTACCTTTCGTCGTTATCCGACACTTATACTTGCTTGACGGACACCTCTCAATATTCCCTGCTGCTTTTAGTTTACATTCGCATTATTCAAAAAAATCTTGAAAATATATCACACGATCATTTAGCCATTCTTTTCTCAATTATCAACACAGAAATCGCGATGACTCTTGATTAGGTAATTCACAGAACTTGAAAAACTAAGAAATAACAAGTACCCAGTGGGAGTTATCCTATCTTAAAAGGTTTAACACATAGTGCATAGTTTGACTCACAAAAGTAGTCTAGGAAATCCAAATAGTCTAATGCAAAGGGAGTTTATAGTAAGACTTTGTTGAATTTCGTTGAAAGGCCAATTAACATGGAAATCATGCATGATAGTATAGCATGTTGTCCTTCCAAAATCTCAAGTTTATGTAGGCAAGAGACTATATTCTGGAGTCACTTTTTTGGAAAAATTTTCTATAGTTTGAAATTGTTTCTTATTCTGTTTAAAAACAAAAAGATGAACAAAAAGATGAGGGCCTTGAGCTGGATTGGTGGATCGTTTAAATTATGCTAAAAAAGTATTACTGGAGAAATTTTTGCAGTTGTGTGTAGAAGACTTGTATACTTTTTCTAAATCTAAACACCATCGCGCCATTCTTGAGAAAAAGGCCCCGATATATCTTAACTGGAAAATTTTGATTCTTTATAATCCTGAATCCCAACATGGTCCCCAACGACTGGGTACTATGTGGATCTTCACGATGTACCAGGCATTCGGTTGCTAACACGGTTGTCCAACCCCTGAATTCAACCTCCTCTTACGCACCTTTCATCTGTTTTCGGTTAAGTTTGGTAAAAATACTCAATAAAGATCCAGAGGCTTGCAAATCCCATTTTAAAGATATACAGATAACATTCGTTCACCAAATCACACAACAGAGAACAATTACAAAATTTGCCATGGCTTGGCTGTAGTCCTGATGAAATAGTAGTCAAAGACGAAATGAAGTCCGTGTTTCAGGTTTAATACATTTTAAAACCGTCCTGCTCACTTTAGGACCGAAGAGAAGACAGATTAAACAAACTTCAAGGAAAACAATATAGTATTCAGAAACGGACTCAAATTCATCAACAGACGTGGCAATTGAAAAAGACAAATTTCCCGTTATAAAACAACAAAATAAATAACAGCGCAAAGAAATAAAAATGTTACAGGCCAGTAAAATTTCCTGTAGCTTAGTGCTAGTACTCAAGGGGCAAATCTCTCCAAAAATCTCGTACATCTTTTGTGAAAATCCTATTGTTTTATCTGAAAAATCCCTGGAAATTCTTATGTTTGAGGGAAAATCTTGTACGCTATTTACAAGAGTGAATTGCCCCTCGCTAGTACCCTACTTGATCTATTAAACGCACAAAGTTGAAAATTAAACCAAAGTTGAAAAAAACCAAAATTGATAAACTCCCCCTGCCTAATAAACGCCCATCATTAATTCCGGGCGTTTAATAGATCAAATATGGCATTCAACGACAAGCATTCGATATTATGAACGTCTTTCTTGAAATAACCAGTTTTACACATTTTCGAAGGATCCTCTGAGAATTCAGTAATAAATAAATGAATATAAATACAAAAATGTGGCTATCGTCAAAATTATAAAAAGAATCATGAATGTATATTTTGAAGATGGGAGTATAAATGAAGGAAATATCAAGATTAATTCTTACAAGATAAAAATTATAAAAGATTCTACACCAACTGAGACTACTAAAAGGGAATATTTTCGAATTCTTTTTCCTAACTCTAATCATAAAATTCTTTTATCTATGTTTTTAAAGATGATATGTTTTTATACCTCTGGGTTGTATCATTGTGGGGACTGTAGGAACGGACAATACCAAGGATTATAAGGTCGAGTACTAAGAAAAAGCATCACTTGGGACAAATACCAACAGAAACTGCTAACGTATAGCTGCAAAAGATACTAGTACGTGAGATACGCTACGTGGCCAATACGGGCAGCTCTGGCAGGCCTAAGTTAGATAAAAACACATTTGCTTGCCAAGCAGCATGTTCAATATTTAACGCAGAAAGGAAGAAAAAACTATTAGAGGGCTGATCAGACAACTATAAAAACTTAATGTTTGCACCGAGTAGATCAGCGGAAACTCTGATTTGTAACGTAGAATCGGCCTGTTCTCCGCTTTTAAGCCTACCAGAGATTACCGATCTTAGTAGAAATACATAACATGTACGTGCAGAAAAACACTCAAATTTTTACAATTCTGGAACAATATTATACAGTTTGTTGTTGCTTACACGGTCCCGTTGAATTAATTGTGAAAACTCGAAGAACTTTCAATAATTACTCATTTTTTCTTTTTCAGCTCGAAAGCAGGCCTTCAGCATCTAATAAAAGCGTTTGGTAGGAGCAAGATCACTTACGCAGGCTCACCATGTTTTTCAATTTGTCCCTGCTCATTCTCTCCTCCGTAGCTGAAAGCATAGTCACCGCCAGTCAGCTGCACAGTCTCGTTTTCATTGGTGTTGTACGCCATCGAGTACTTGGCATTGTCCTGGGAACGCTTCTGTTTCCATCTCCAAATCACACATGCGATTACTGTGACAATCACGACGAAGGCAACGACGATTATGATTATGATGATAACGAAACTCAGCCCACCTTATAAAAAAGCAAACCACAAACATTAAACAGAAAAAAACCCTTTAAAAAAGCGGGGTGGGACTTTTGGAAGTCACATGAGTGCCAGAAAATCTCAAAAAGAAGTGGGGGTGATTTGCCAGAATTTGGAAGACTCGCTTGTTGCTTTTTCAGTGGGTAGCGAAATTTGTTTGCTCCGAGGCCAGTTCATCCAGTTCGAGGCCACCTAGTTTTAACTAATTTAACTAGAAAGGCAGATATTTTATGCTGCTAGCCAGTTCTTAACAAATCCTTTGCATGGTCTCAGTTCAAAACTCATGTTTCAGAAATTTTTTGCTGTTTCGGGTGCCTTTTACCCTGCCCATGCACATATTCAGTGAGACAAATTGCTGGAATTTACTGTCTTAATTTGTCACGCCGAAAGGTTTTGCACTGGACGTAAAATAAAATGCTTAGCTAAGTCTGAAAAGTGACTACAAATACAGGGGTTAATTGATGCTACTAATGAAACCGCTAAGACAGAGAGAGCTAGCAACTAGTTTCTAGCCAAGAATAATCAAGAGAAAAGGTTTTTTTTGTAAAAAAGGGGGGGGGGTGGTGCAAGGGACTTACCGGAAATCGGAGAAAACTCCGAACGCTATGGGAATTTTTGAGAATTTGAGGTACAACTTACCGGTTTTCTTACACTCGCTGCCTTTACGCTCATATCCTTTACTGCAGGTGCATGTATACCCCCCATTTCTTGTCGGTAAACAGTCCTCGTTTTCCTCACAGTCAGCGCTACCTGATTGACATACATCGGTTTCTGTTAAAAAAAATAGAAAAACCTACTCAAATACCGTTAACGCATAATGGGGTAACTTAATAGACACTATGTACATAATGTTCTTCGCAAGTTAAGACTTCTGCTCGTGAAATCTCACCTTCATTGGGATTACGTTCTCAAGTATGTAAGCCTAGGAAGAGACTAAATAGAATGAAATACTAAATATTAAATAGAAAGAAAAATAACAAAGAAACGAAGATCATGAGCTTTTCTTTCCAGGAGGATCTTAAATAACTTAATAGGTTAATGTTGTACCAAGATGGCGAGTGCGATCGATCCCGAGTGCTGCAAAAATGTAAATTTGTAGCCACGTATTGATGTAACTATTTTGCCAGTACAGAACGCTTGGTCGACGTGGATTTGCAAAGCGTGGCATAGTTTGACTATTGTTGGTCAAAATGAAAACTTAATGTAATCCTAAAAAAGAGAAAGTCAGCAGAGATGTACCTAGAGTCGGCATTTAACCAGAGGTTGCATTGAAAATAAAAAGGGGATACAAAGCGATACGGGACTGAGAGAATGTTGCATGCATTTATGAATAATCTTAAACCGGTCACCGATTGATGAGGCACAAATCACAGACCGGGACCTGGCAAATCTTTAAAAATGACTTGAAAAAAAGAGTACTTACGACTGGCTTGCGCTTGAGTCGTTTTGTCAGCACCGAGAACATCGAGTTGTTCACTTTTAATAGCATCATTTGTAGCAGCTTGAACTTCTTTGGTTGTGACATTTGTAGATGAGAAAACCAAGAGAAAATCGACCACGAGGCTGCCCTTTTCTATCGAGGTGACAATGACAGCTGTACAACGGACTTTCTTACATACAGAATTGAGCAAAACATCTTCAATCTCGGCTGCCTTTGCTTTAAAGGCCTTTGAGTTTTTATCCTTGTATTCCTTCTTGTACACCTGATTCAGTTTGAGCTTCGATACCTGACAAGGCAACAGGATAAATGATATAAATTTTAACAAAGTAAATTGCGATGTTATAATATGTTTTTATCTTTACCAAAACGAGCGAGTTCAGAAAGACAGAAATGAATTCAAATATAAAATGTTTAATGTTGATACAGGCTTAGAAATTGTTGTTTTGGTTGATAGCTAATGCCGGTGAAAACATTCATTACCTCGACAACGATCAAAAGGTTAATAACGAAGACAATAGAGTGATGAGGTGATGGATTCTTAGGCTTTGACAACATAAGTTGAAAAAACACAACGAAATAACTTTAAATGTGGGAAATCAGCTAGTTCTGTCTCATACTGCCCGAGAAAAAAAGGCCCATTAATTCAAAATGAGGCGAAATTTTGTCACGTCGAAATTTTTTGCATTTAAGATTTTTGAGAATTCGCATAGTAAACTATTACATGAGGCGCCACCCCTAATGGCAAAAAATCTCTTCAGTTTCGGTTGAAAAAGGCATTATCTTGGATCCAAAAGGGTGAAGACCCCAATGTTCTCTGCTCAACTCGCCTTTGCCCAACCCCCTCCCTCTTCCCCTCCCAATCTTACCACCCAGGCTACCCTTTCTCAACTGTACTATTTCTTTCATTTGTTCAAGGTATTTGCACTTTTCACCCCAAATTTTGAACTCTACGGAAGGCACAATTTCCTGTTGGAGTACTCTTGTGCTTTCCGAAGGTTATACTTATATTCACACTTATACTCTTAATTACACTCTTTGAATGCTAAAGCATCATTATTTTTACTCCACATTCGCATAAACTAAGGAAATATACCACTTTATTTTGGTATTCCTGACATGGGGTTGCGTGTGAAAAAGCTGCCTGGGGGGTTGAGCGAAATTCCGAACGGGTGCTCAAGCCCCCCAAGACTCCACGAAGCCGGTACCTATGATAGATTTTTATGACGTCATCACTCTTAAACTACGATAATAGCGCTTACAATGGTAACAATGATAATGATAATGGCGATTACAACTGAGAGTGATTATGATGATGATTACGACAGTGATTTGACAGTGATGGTGACTATAGCAACGAAAACGAATTTGAAAGGACGAAACGAACCTTAATTGCATGGCCTTTTACTGGCTTGCATTTGCCATTCACCATCTTTTCCCATCGTTTATTGCATTTGCACATCGCCCCAGCTCCAGGCATTGTAACACAGGTAGTTCCAGCCGGACACTTTGCACTCTGACATCCATCTATAACCAAAATTCTTTACTTATCTTTAAAATGACTAAATTCAAGTTCAACTGTTAAAAACAAAACAGATTAAATTCAAGGAATATCTGAACTCGATCACCATATTGAAACAATGGGATACCAGGGGAAAATTAAAGATATATGTCAAGGGTATATAAAAATTATACATTTTGTGCAAAAACAGTAATGAATATTAGCTAAACATGGATAGTCGGAGGATCTTGCAGTGTTTCTCGACTTCTTAATCCAAGAAGATAGTATGAAAACAACATGTTGGGAACAGATGAGTATAAATGTATAGCAAAAGATGACCTATCTTGCAAGTCTTTATATCCATCTTTATTGTGCAACAGCAGGTGTTTTTTAGTTTTGGTAAGCATTCGATTCAATTTTTTTTAATTCAATTATATTCGTATACTACAGAAAATGAGTACTATATTAAAACTGTAATATACACGACCCAAGAAAAGTATGGACTTATCTAGCTTTTGCTGTTAGCAAAAAGTATAATTGGAAATTAAAAGCATAACAGTAGTTAAAATAATTGAAACAAGGTTGGCTATATACTTAATAAACTGGAACAAGATAATATAGCATGTGGATTACATTTTATTTTTCTCTCATTTCATAACTCTAATACTATGACAGCATTTGAATGACAGCATGTGAACGACAGCATGAGAATGACAGCACTTGAATGACAGCTTTTGAATGACAGCATTTGAATGTCAGCATGAGAATGACAGCATGAGAAAGACAGCATTTGAATGACAGCACTTGAATGAGAGCATTTGAATGACAGCATTTGAATGACAGCTTTTGAATGACAGCATTTGAATGACAGCATTTGAATGACAGCATGAGAATGACAGCATTTGAATGACAGCATGTGTATGACAGCATGTGAATGACAGCACTTGAATGACAGCATTTGAATGACAGCTTTTGAATGACAGCATTTGAATGACAGCATTTGAATGACAGCATGAGAATGACAGCATGAGAAAGACAGCATTTGAATGACAGCATTTGAATGACAGCATTTGAATGACAGCTTTTGATTGACAGCATTTGAATGACAGCATTTGAATGACAGCATGAGAATGACAGCATTTGAATGACAGCATAAGAATGACAGCATTTGAATGACGGCATTTGAATGACAGCATTTGAATGACAGCATTTGAATGACAGCATTTGAATGACAGCATTAGAATGACAGCATTTGAATGACAGCATTTGAATGACAGCATGAGAATGACAGCATTTGAATGACAGCATGAAAATAACAACATAAGCAGCCGCTTCAATGTTTGTTACACTGAATACAGGGATACACAAATCAGTACAGGGACAAAAGAGATGGAAGTGATAATTCTGAAAGACAGGACTGACCCTCGCATTTTCTGAATCCGTCTCCGTCAAAGCCAGAATCACAGCGGCAGCTGAATGAGTTTTTCGTGATAATGCATCGAGCTCTTTTGTTGCACAGACTCGAGATCTTGTTTAGTTTTGCGCATCGTTGCGGATCTGTTGTCAAAAATTAGAAAGGTGGTGTAAACCGAGGAAATAATTTGCAATTACAATGTTATAAAAAATAAATACGTTCAAAGGTTTTTAGACAATTTACTACTATAATATGAATACGGGCTTTTCTCCTGAAGGGAAAAAAAGTAAGATATTAAAGGCAACCAATACGCGCTAAAGCGGCTGGATCTCTAAAATGATCAAAACTTAAAGTCTCTAAAGGAATCGTTCTGTTAAACATTGGGCATGAAAAAGGTGCAGGCTTAACTGTCAAGCTCCACTGTGGGTTCATTCTAGCAGCTCTGCCGGCCTCCATATTGGTTATATATTTCGTAAGACTACCCACTTTAGCTAAACCTGAGGATAGTCTGTTCCAAATGGCAAAATTCCTTGTGGCTTCTTTGGGAAGATGTTTTCTTTAGCCTTAAACACCTGAAACTGTTATCTGGATCAACGCTGATTGGACTAGATCGCTACAGGAGATCACGGAGAAGCCAGGGTTATACCATCACCAAAAGGAAGTCAATGTAAAATTACATAGCATTTAACATGTGGTACATATCATTGATAGGCAAATAATGCCAAGAGGAGTGCAAAAGGAACTTAATAGTATCAAAACATAGTCTGATAAAATCAGTAAAAACCAGCGTATAAGAGCCTTATAAAGTTCACAGACAAAAATAATGGAGTTAGGTCCTACACTAATAGAACTGATTCAGCCCGAAAATTGAAAGTTTTTATTTCGCAGATCAATATAAATTGAAAAACCTTCATGGATTTAATTCTACCAGTCACATTTTATATTTTTACATGGTAAAAACGATTTGAAACTTCAGCTTTATGGCGTGTGCATTAGGATTTTTGAATTGAGTGCTAGATTTTCATACTAAAAATATTTGATCGGGCAAAGAGATAAATTTGGATGAAACTTTAAGCTACTTAGGGAACCAAACAAGCCTGCTATTAAGAAACCTATCAAGATTCTAGTCAAATTTGTCTGTTCTTATACGCGTGTGTTTACAGTAGCAACAGATGAAAAAAGCTTACCGTTTTGAAGCAAATTGACAGTTTTCCTCATGAGAGCATACGTATTTGTCTGCGAGAAGTCTTTGTCCTTAGCTTCAGTTGCTACACCTAAATCTTCTAAAGAACGGTTCTTCAGAAATTCTAAATTATTTCCATGCACCAGCTTCCTCTTTAGGTATTCCATGCTGTTGAAGTTGGAAAACTTCGGGTTCATAAACACATCTGAAAGTGTCATTTGTTTTCCTTTTGCCTGGGATATTCCAGAATTGGTGAAGAAATCTTTGAGTGGCGTAAAAAGTATACCATAATTGTCTTCAGTTTTAGCACTCATAAAGTCACGTAGATTCTTGCTCAACGAGTCGAACCCAAGGCCAGTTATGTCTTGGACTTCTGCTAATGAAATATTCAGGAACGGTTTGAGCAGCTTGGTAGTGTTGAATGCAGTTTTGATAATCTCGTCTGATGACTGATTAAAGCACATTTGAAATACATTTCTTATCGTCATGCTTTCAGCCCATGGGTTTTTTATGCTGCATGCTCTAATAACATCTTTCAAAGGCTTCTTCGTGAAACTCCTTTGCATTCTGGCAACAACATCATGCATGTGAAAAAGAATGTTTATGCTTTTGTGCGGATTGAAAAGAACCATATTCCTTGCACTTTGAGCCAATAGCTTTCCTACATCAGGTTCTGCCTCTGACTTTAATAGCTCAAACAATTTCCTAGATATATTGTGAGTATTCATGAAGTACTCACTGACATATTTGTCCTTTTTCATCTGTTCGACAGCCTTAAGAAGAAACGGAAGCCCGGTCTCCAAAAACGGCATATCTTTAATCCGGGAAACGTTGATACCGAGAGGAACTTTCTCCCTGACACCAAGGTGTAATTTTAAGAAGCCAAGCAGTATCTGGGCACTGTGGGCTGTATGTGACTTACTGTCGAAGCCAACAAAGACGTCAAGTAGCCTTTTGATTGTGAAATTGTAAGAGTCAAAACCTTCAACTGGGCCACGGAGCAGTGCCTTGATGTCATCATTGGGATACTTCAAGTACTTCTTAATGCCAGGATTACCCTTGATTGACTTAATATATAATGGGATCTGCCACGCCGATTTAGAGAGGCGCTTTATCATATCAAGGAAGGTGGCATTCTTTAGAGATGATAAGGGTATGCCTCTATTTGCGCTCAAACTGCTAATTGGAACACTAAAGTCAGGACCTGAAAGAATGAAGATTTGTGGTTTATGTAAGGATTGCGTAATTATAAAAGTAACTACAAAAAGGAAAAAATTGGAGACCATGATTTTGAGTATATAGGAACTGCGGCACTTCGCAATACAGGAATTGAGTTTTAAAGCTTGAAGTCATAAGATTTTCTGACAGCATAATTTGAAAAGCATAATGAAATACCTTAAAGTGCAAATAAGTTAAATCGGTTGCGAATTGACAGACATAGAGCAAGTGAAAGAGCTGAATTTGCTTATGGATTACGTTGACTTGGACGTTTTTCGTAGAACCAAGAACAAATTATAATGATTTGATGGGAAAAGAGCCTGTGCTTATGAGGACATACCTCAGCCAACATCGGTAGCTCATTTAGCCTTTGTACAGTCAGATGTATTTCGCATCGCGCTTTTTGGGCATGTACTCAAAATCAAAATAATTCTTTATGACGTCAGGACTCTGTTATGTGAGGCTTCCTATATGTTATCTACCATAAATAAATTACAAGAAAAAACTATAGAGTGAATATCCTGTTATTTTAGAGGGGTTGCACAGCAGTCGGAAAACATTAAGAAACTCCAGTAATCGTGGAGTGAATGCTATTAAGGGTACAAATGTGGTTCTGTTGCGTTTTTACACAAATGGGAACTGATAAATAACCTGTATAGACTTCTTAAGAAATTCTACAAAAAACTCACTTGGGAACTCTTCCTTGCTCAGCTTCGCCAGATCCTGAAGAACTCCGAGTACTGTTCGATTTAAAAAATCATCGTTGGACAGACCTCGTGCAAATTTGATTTCATTCAAAGTAAGGGTATTAAGAATAGTGTTGTTGACATGGAATTTTTTTGCGACCATGTCAATTAGTTGTTTCACTGGAGCTATCGAGACAGCTAGTCCTGGCAATGTTGTGTCCATGTTCTTTCCCATAATGAGATGTTTAATTTGCATTGTCAACATTTCATAAAGTTCAACTTTGCTCATCGCCACTATGCCAGGGCGATTCAACACCAGGTTCATGCCATAGAATGTCCTATGAAGCACCTCCGCAGTTTTCAAATCCATCTTTTGCAGCAACGCAATATTTCGCGCAGAAAGCTTTAGCGCCTGTGCGACGTCTTGCTCCCTTTTGTCGGCTATCAAACTGATAAATTCTATTAGAGGAGTGCGCTCAATTTCTGCCTTTGTTTTACCAAGGATCTTAGCGATTTCTTCGTTTGCCAAATCATTGACGTGAACTTCGACGTTTTCACTCGCATTTACCCGCGCGGCTGCACTTGCTTGTTTGTTAACAAGAGTCATAATTGAATTCATTGACAGAAAATAGAAGTACTTTGTGGGGTATAGGATAGAGCTTAATTTGTCAACAATGATCGGGAGTTGGTTTAATGTGGTACTGTTGAGCCCATTGATAACATCCTGCGAAATGTTGAAAATGTTCACCATTGTGGAGACGTTCATTTGTAAAATCTGAAATGATATATCCAAAAGTGAATTGTTATTCATATTTGTTACGCTAAGTCCTTGCTTCTTGGCAACAAAGAAAATTGGTTCATGAAGAGGTGTCTGCTTTTTATTAACAAGATACCTTGCCAAGATTGCATTTTGAGTCAACTTTATCAGACTTTCGAATGGCATATTGAGCTGCGTTGCAAAATCACCCACTTTTATAGACAAAATTTCTGCAGGGAAATTTTGCAATGGAACTAATTTGAGTAGCGGAAAATCCTCAGGTAAACCAAGACACTTGAGTGAAATTTGAATTAAAGTCATTTTTCTCAGTTCTTGTTGAGATATATTGCATTTTTCTGCAGAGCTTGCAACACTCATGCTCTCCATTCCCATTGCTATGGACGCGAATCTACTCATATCCTGGGCCATCTTCTGATTGGCTAACTGAAAACTCTGACTAGCTGCCTGGGTTTTGCTGGCTGACCCACGTACCATAGCAAAGGCCATATTCCTTCTTGATGTTAAGATTTCATCAATAATCGTTTGATCCTTTAAAAGCATTTTGAAATATTTCTCGGGCATTTTGGAAATGGAAATGAAAAAACGCTCTCGGGTTTCATTTAGGATTTTTGGCAGCTTCTTGAGAAGAACTGGATATAAATCGGTCAAATACCGCCGACTAACCAGCTCAGAATCACTGGTTTCGAGTGCAGATGAAATTGATGTGTTACCAGAAAGCATCATTAGAGATGTTATGACTTGCATTGTCACTGCCGGCGAGTCAAAAGAAGATGCCATTTGAATAACTTGTAGGAGAGAAACTTGATAACCAGTGATTCCTGGTATCATTTGAAACCCATCATAGTATGCAATAACATCTGCAATTGATTTCGATTGCAGAAATTTTTCTAATGGTGACGACAATGGCAGCCAACTCTTAAGGCTTTGTAGGCTCAGGCTTGGCGATATGACTTTTAAAATGTCTTCTGCGGTCTTTTTTGAAAAGGCGTCAATATTGGAGCCACTACCAGAAGCCAATGTTGCTATGGGCGTGTTGAGCTTTTCTGCAAAAGATAACACGGATTCAAAGAAATAACGCGTCAATGTATCAGTGATATAGATCAGAAAGAGGCATAAAAATGTACCTACGCTCAGAGAGGGAAAGAATGTGGAAAGTGCATGGACAAAAGATAGGAAGTTGCACTAACCGCTGGCGCGCATTGTTTTCTATAGGCCGAACAGGCTGTTTAGTTTTCAGAAAACATGTAGTGCAGGCAAGATGAAGGGGGCTGGTCAGCTGCAAGGCCTTATGAGCCTGTTCAAGGGAGAAGACAGGCCCGCCTCTAGCTATTGTTGTCAAGGGGGGTGTCCAAGACCCAGTTGCCTACAATTTGGATACAACATTATATTTGGCGACAAGTTTGGAAATTTGCCTACTAAGCACCCCTAGATGGCGAAAATTCCTCGTTTTTGCAATGGAATTGTTTCAAGGGGGTGTCACACCCCACATGCCCCGCCATAGCGACGGACATAAAAGAAAATGAAAGAATCAAGACTTCTGAGCGCACACACTATAGGCCATCGACAGACATATAAGTGGCTTAAGCCATCAGCTTGTGGGATTACGCTTCTTGATTGGTTTATTGACAGACGTATTAAGCCACTTCAGTTTCAGTCGATTGCCTTAAATGCAGTCTGGAGAAGAAAAGGAAGACAGTCAAATAGTTTGAATTGGAAGTAGCAGCAGAACAGTTTTTGCTGTTTATAACACAAACATGTAATCAATAACAAGTCTGTAATGTCATCTTCTTAGCAATAAAAGGTGTTCGATTTATGATTTTTGAAAACAGGAATTATTTTTCGAAACAGTTTGCAGCATCCAGGGAAGAAAAGTGTTGGAACTAGGGGACAGAGTCTTCAATCTTGCTATATTGTTATTGTGGCAGTTATTTACAAATTAATAATAATTTTGAAAATGGCTCTGAAAAAAGCAAACATTTTACAAAGCCATATTCAAGTTCTGTACTGCAAAAAATAGTTTAAATGCTAAATTCAACATTTCTCAAGTATTAAGCTATAAAACCTTTTCTTGGATATGGCAAAGCTTTCATTGAGTCTCTGCCAGGTTAGGAAAGTGAAAAATCACAGTCTGTGAGCATTACATAATTGTTCAATTCACAGGCATTTCACTATGGCTTAAGACACTCATCATAGATGTTTGTGGGTTGTTTTTTTTAAACATTTACTTGCCTTGCCGTCAATAAATTAGAAACATTAGAAAGTTTTGAAGTTTCCATGAGGAAGTACAGTTTTATTTTAATTCCAAGATGCAGGGCATAATTTATTTTTCACCCTGCCACCGGAGGAAAATCATGCATAAACTTTCTCCAAGAATAGAAAGATAAACAAAAAAAGGGTAAGGTTCCAACAACCGCAATGATGTGTCGCCAGTTTTTTAAAAAAATAAAAGGGGAAGCTACATTAAAAAGGTTTAAGCAATTTTCCTACCACTACAAAATCAATTTCTGTTTTAGTGACTGAAAATTATTCTTTATCCATGAATATCTACATTGAACTGGAATAGGGGCTTAGCTATGATATTAATTTCCTAACTGGTGAGAATATTCTTAAGCCAGATAAAAGACTGAATTTTCAAAAACATTTTCAAGGGTTCTCAGGTAGGAAAATCAATTTAACCTGTACAAGGGACCTACATAAGATATATTACTTTTGTCTTAATGTTTTTCCTTTTATAAATTTTCTGCGACCACCCAGTTGCATGGTCGAGTGGGTTTTCATGCCCTGCCAAGATGCTTTGGAGTTTAGAACAGGATACAGTCATGGGCGGAGACTTGATCAAATATTGGGGGGCAAGCCTATTGTTTTAATAAGATGATGTCACATTTCCTATTGTTTTAGAACAAAAGACCATTGTCCTCTAAAGTATTGGCCCCCTCTAAAGCCCCACCTCGCCCCCCTCCCAGTGTCTGCCACTGGATACAGTATCCTGATGATCACAATAAGCATACTGTGCAACTCAGAGTTGCAACCTAAAACTGCCCTGTTCTATACACTGAGCACTCTATTACAGACAAGTAAATAGTAACTTCCATTATTATCTGAAATATACTTACGTATATCACTGCTAGATTGCCCATTTGCAAAGCAGATGAAAGTGAAAACAAACAATACACATAAAAGCTTCATCTTTCAAGGAGATACTGTTTACAAGTCCTGAAAATAAAACACAACAGTATGAATTGTCACAAAGTGTAGATAGCTTAGCTATATATGGGTTTCTGCCTATTATCAACTGAAGAATCTGTGCATGGGTTAGACAAAGGAGAACTAGATTTAAAAATTTTGATTGATAAAGGGATCTATTTTAAAATAGAGATCATTCAGCCTTTTTGCTGCAAACCACAAGAGGGATATGGCTCACCAATTAGTTGACCAAAGCATGACATCATGAAAAATCTTGTTCAGAATTTCTTAATATGACAACATTATCTGAAATCATAGCATAAAATAACTCTTAATAAGCAAAATCAGTTAAATATTTTCAAAATTTGGTAATATATGGCCAATGAAAGATTTAAAGCTTGCAAACAGATTACTGTTATTCAGGCCTGGTTCACAAAGTTATGAACCAAGACAAGATTACATTAAGTTGATAGGAAAAGAGCCTGTGCAAATTGGCTATATCCAAGCAAGTTTATGGAGCTGATCTTGCACATTTAGAGGTATATATTTAATAGCGCTTTTTCAGGGTCAAAACTGAAAAACTCTAAATATATATATTTTTGTGGCATCATAACTTTGAAATGTAATGTGTGAGAAGGAAGAACCGCAGGATAGGCTGTCCGCCGGATTCTGTGAATCTTGCAATGAGTGTTGTTATACAGGTATGCAGGAGAAAGATATACAGGAACAAAGCAATACGACGATGACTTTGAAACTCTAAAGCCACATATAATTCTGATAAAATTCTATACTTATCAAAGCACATAAAGGGTCATCTGTGCCTTCTTCTCTGAGAGTGGAAACCCATTTAATCCAATGCACACACCATGAGCAAAAGCATTATAAGAGATCAGGGAGATGTTACAGGCAGAAATGTTTAGCGGTAGGAAAATTCTAACAAAAATGTCTCTCTTGATTTATATTGAATTATTCTCGTACTGGTTTTAAGACATTTCCATGCATTTCCTTGAATGAAAAAATAAGAGAGCCTTTTTTATAAGAAACAAACTCCTTATATTATGAAAAATTAGGGAACCATGGTACTGATCACCCTCAGCCTTGAGCTCCTTGAAAAACCAGGGAAGTTGAGCTGTTTATAGATTTGGGGTGGGAAGGGGAAGGTTGGTTTCAAAGCTTTTGATTCCTCAACAATAAAAAAGACAAGATAAATATGACTCATTTAATGTTTTAAAATACAGTTTAGGAGAGGGGATAAGCCCTCCAATTTTTTAGAAATATAACAGAAAAATCTAAAGGAGCAATTAAGTGTCTTTTGAACTTGAAAGTTTTTGCAACCATTGAAATATGTTGCAAACTGGCTGAGTGGCCAGTGGAAGACCTGATATTTACTGCAAGGATATTTGAAGTGTTGCCAAGGTTAAAAAAGTTAGAACTGCATATCCTACTAAATTACTTTAATTTGACAGAAAAGGAGCCTGTGCCTAAGTGGTTTTCTCTCATCCAGGTTTGGATATACTCGACTTTCTTCTCTTGCATTAGATAGATGCTTTTGCTATTTTCAAGGCGTTCTTTTGAATTACATAGTCATTATGAAAATATCAAAATGAGATTTCCAGGATGTCATAATTAGCCACCACTTCTTGACTTTGCCATAAAGCCAGCTACACCATAACAAGGGCATGCTATATTCTTACTTAGTAGGCTGCAGCTAAACCATACCAGGGGCATGTTCTAGTGAGGACTTGAGGAAGGATCAATTCAGTTGAGTCATTAAGTCGGTCAATTGCCTCAGAAGACCTTGTTTCTATAACCTGCCTCTAAATCTTGACCTGTTGAAATCGAACTTAGTTGGATATCTGAAGAAAATATTCGCAAACTAGGTAATATTTGCAACGTCTTGATCTACAGAAATAACTTAACAAACTACAAATTCTTGTTTAGCGTCAAACCACAATGCGATGTTTACACATTCAAATGTTGAAGGCTTTTGGATCTTCATCTCACAACAAACTTATCTTTAGAAAAAGAAATTGATAGGCAAACAAAAATACATGGATCATTATTTATCGCAGCATAAACAAGATCTTTCAAATACGACTGGTGTGCATAAATTATTAACCCTTCGGCACGGTACGAGTTGGGCATTGATAGATACAGATCACCAACGACCACCATTTTCAATGCTGAAATTTAAAACTAACAATGGTGCTTTACCATTAATAAACAACAACGATTGCGTATTTCTTTACTATCATCCCTTGGAATTTTTGTTCCTTAAATTCACAATCTATTAAATTAGGTAAATGACTTTATTTGCTGGAAATATTAACAGTTCTGTGCTCACAAAGCACCTTGGACTTGTAGGTGCTTCCTAATCGGCCTAATCCAATGCAGAAACATGCAACATGAAACTTCCCGACTACAACATTGTGTGATATTTGAAAAGCAACTAAAAGAATAGGGTGATGTATTTCCGAGTAATTAAAGACTTACCCTACTCTTGAATATCATTCGCTTGAACTGTGACACTTGAAAGTTGTAGCTAGCAAAGACACGACGATGTCCCCTCAGACTCCCCGATCTGAACTCGTTTACGGGTGGGGCCGCGAATCTACCGCGAAACAGCGACCGCAACAGCGTACTTTCTGGGTGACTATTTTCTTTTGAAATTTGACAGCTGTGACTAAACTGTTGGTTTCTTCTTCTGACCTATACGGTCTACGCTAAAGTTGTGTTGAAAATCCCCAACGACAGATAAAATCCAAATTTCCACCAGGGAAGCCGGAGAGGGGGGCGCGGGGGGTCAACCGCCCCTGTTGCCTTTCGATAGGAGGGGCAGGGGGTGATGTTAAAGTGCCCATTTCATAGAAAGGCCCTTGATGCCGGCCATTTGTAGGAAATCCATGAGAATCATATGAAATCCTGACTGTATTGCCTCATTTATGACGACGTTTCTCGAAACTTATGAAGACATTTCTTATGCCGTTTAACTGAAACTATAAAATCCTCTTTGGATAAAAACAGATTTGGCTGTGGAATTTTCATTGATCTTCAAAAGGCTTTTGATACAGTTAACCATGATATACTTCTAAAAAAGTTGGAACATTTATGGTATCAGGGGCACTGCTCTAAGTTGGTTTGAATCATACCTTAGTAACCGCATTTCAATTAATGGCCATTCTTCTTCTCTCGCAAACATATCTTGTGGTGTTCCCCAAGGATCAGTTATTGGGCCTCTGCTATTTTTAATCAATGACCTACCAAATTGATCACAGTTTCTATCTTTTTTCCTTTTTGCTGAAGATGCCAACATTTACTGTGACTCTGATAACCTTCAACTTCTAACCAAAAAAATCGACAGAGAACTAAAGAAAGTTAAGCTTTGGCTTGATTCAAATAAGCTTGCACTAAACATTGAAAAGACAAATTTTGTACTCTTCCACTCCCCCAGGAAGAAATTGTCAGAATTCACCAAGGTCAAAATTGGTAAACAGTTTATTGAAAGGACTAAGCATGTAAAATTTTTAGGAGTTCTCATGGACGAACATCTGACTTGGAAGTACCACAAAACTGAGCTTTGTAAAAACCTTTCTAGAACTGCTGGTATTTTCTTCAAAGTGCGGCATTATGCCCCCTTGCCTACTCTTCAGGGGATCTTTTAACATACAAACTAGTGGGGAAAATCCCCACCAGGCCCATAAATTTCCCCATTAGTTGGCCCATGATTCCCCACTAGCAAGTGCCCTTTTGTTGAAAATTGTTTTAAACACCAATTTGACTTATCTCCAATTACTGTTCGTTGTGTCGTTATCGTGTTATATGTGTCAAATTATTCGTTATTTCTTTGGTCTTATTGCTGTCAACCAATCTCTGTTTGACGTTCTTGCACTACACCAAGGCGAGGCAATGAAATCCGCGGGAAAAGTTGCTTGCGTCATTGATCTCCAAACATGCTAAGATCTGAACGCTCGTTAAAAAGAAAGCAGAAAGAAGCTCAAGAAATTGCTTCAGAATGCAGAAAATTAACAAATTTTTATGGATCAAAATTAAAAACGGACAACAAAGGTACAGAAGAGAAAGAAATAGGAGCCTCCAGCCATCCAGATTCACCTCAAGCGGAAGAAATTGAAAGCCAAGATATTAACAACCCGCAGCAATCAACACACACTGTTCAAACACAAAAAACAGCCAGTGTATTTTATTACCACGGGATTAAGCTGGATCTTAAGTTCATTATTGAAAGTTTTCCAGAACCGCAAAGCTATTGTAATAGGGTTATTTTAGTCAAAACGAATACATCCACCCTATCGTTACCGTCGATATAAACTAGTCCTTCAATGAGAATTGAGACAAAGAGACAAATAAATAATGTTTCAAACGTCCATCTTCCGATCATGTGATCTTTCCGCGAAAGGTTATAAACTTCACAATGTTTCTCTAACAGGCACAGTCTTTCACAAGCACTGTCCGTTCAAACTATACTATAGTGATGCACAATCAATAAATCATCACGCGCGATTCCATAAATCAAAATACGTATTCTATAAATCCATACTTCATGTCGACAAGATCTTTCACAAGCATCTTGCCACATTTATAAAGCGTCGAGAACCTAAATATACAAAATATCAAACTTAATCTAATCGCTCTTAACCGAATTCCATTTCCAACTTCAACTCCAACGAACTCAAAAACTAACTCTATATGAACACGCCCAAAATATAACTAAACAAGAACTTATTGTAATGCTACATAGCTACGTAAATTTACATAATAATAGTGAATACAAAATATATTAGTCCCAAGATTAATTACATAAACTGAACAATGATACTAAAAATCCCAAAAGAAATAGTTAATGAATCTAAAGGTGCAATTAGAAAACAAAAGGAATTATAAACAATCGAATGTGCGAACGGTGATAAAATTACTAAGGTTACAGGATGCAAAACAAACGAAATCCAAACTAGCACTATTACACTATACAGCAAAGAAGAATGGGAAAAAACGTCTTCATGTTGTTTGCAATTTATGCAAAGAATATTTGGACGTGGCAAAGAAATACTCGCGAAATGGAAAAATTGGTATTGCAAATGAAGTCAGAGCAGATGATGAAGAACGACTCAAACTAATAATTGATCATGTATTTTCAGAAATGCACAAAGCAACGAGAAATCAGAAGCAATTGGAGCTGATGTGGGAAGAGAAAAGTGCTAATCATCCATGGTTGAACAGTTTAAAAAAAGCCAACACCAATGTAGTTAAATTTTTGGTAAACATGGCATTTGATTTATACAATGACTGTCTTTGTGAAACTATTTCTGCTCACTCATGGCCAGCAAGGTCTTTAACAACGCTTGCAGCCACTCGACTCATATCTCTTATGGAAGATGAAGGTCCAGATGCAGTTCTACCAGAGTTCAAACCAACAAATGCTGAGTTACATTACAGGGATCCAATGTGCTACAGAGATATGTTGTCTTCAGTTCAAGCCATTGAATTGCAGAAAGTAAAAAAAAATGTTTCTGGAATGCATAGTCTACAGCATTCAAATAGATGGCAGCGTCAGTAAGCACATGAGAGATCACAAGTTTGTCAGTAGTACAATGTCAATGACAAATGGCGACAGGCGTACAGTTTTTATGTTGATGCACTCTCCAGAAGAAAAAGGGGCCCATGGCTTGCTCGAGACTGTGAATCAAGCTTTAAAGGTATGTGAGGCAAATGAAGATAAATTAGTCCGAATAACAACGGATGGTGAAGCTGCAAATACTGGGCGAAATGCCGGGCTTTGGAAGCTTCTCGGTGACCAGTTGGAAAGGAACATTTTTACATTCTGGTGCTGTGCCCATCGTTCAGATCTTGCAACCGAGGCAATTATCAATTCTGTTCCAGAGCTAAAGATTTGAAAGTCATCACTGATTGGTGTTGCTACATATTTTCGTACATCAACTTCAAAAAAGAAAATGCTGGAGAAAGCAGCTATTGAGATGAAGCAATTTCCACGGCATCATGACGTACGGTTTGCTCAACATTTCCTCTCACTAATAGATGCTGTTCTTACGAACATCGAAGGATGTAAACAAGTTTGGGGAGAAATTACAAGAAATGGAGACCGCAAAGATAAGAGGGAGGCTTCAGGATATCTGAATACGTGAAACGAAAGACAGATTTGGCTCACAGCACTAATGGGTGATATATTCGAGGTTTTCACAAGCTTAGAGAAGCAAATGCAACGGGATGATCTTCTGCTTCCAGATATATTCACTTGTTCTAGCATGGCACAAAGGAAACTTGATTTGTTGAGCGGCACACCCTACCCAGGAAAGCGTGAATCAAAAACTACACTACCATGGGAAAACATCCAAACACAGAGAGCAAGACAAACGCACAACACTTTGGTGCCAACTAACAGACGAAATGAATCTGCAATTCGCATTGAAATAACATCTTCAGCAAAAAATTTTCTAAGTGAGCGTCTGCACCCAGAGCAAGAAGAAATTTTGTTGAGTATGAGCGAATTGTTGAGTGCAAGTACCCTGGGGAAATTTGTGGAAAAAGGAATAGGGATGACCCAGAGGCTTTTTCCAGGGGAAGAGGGTCGCTTTGCAGATGAATGTTGTGAACAGTGGGACAAAATCGAAAAAGTGCCGCATCTTCCAGAAGGAAGCGACATTGGTTGTAAACTATCAGTACGTCTGAGAAAGCTCTTGCCTATTACAGATGGCACCGTTCAAAAAAAGCTAGCTGCTATTGGAAGTATGTCACCACATTCCATGCAAACTGAGAGGATTGTGTCTCATCATAACATCATTGTTGAAGATTCAAGAACAAACATGACTAAAGACACAATCAACGCCAGACTGCTTATTGCCCTAAACGGTGCTGGGACAGCTCATTATGATCCACGGCCAGCTGTTGCCCATTTTCTTTCAGCACGTGAGCGACGAAACCGTCAACCAGACTTTGATACATACAGCAGACGGAAATTCGTGAGAAAGTTTTTCAGACAGACCGGACATTTTTAAGACTTTTGTAGCAAAATATTTGTACCAAAAAGTTTATTCTTATAACTCTAAATGCAGAAAGCATCATGATCTTGAGTACTATATTCAAATTGTTTTATCTAGTGTTTTTCTATACGCTGCATGGGTGTAAGGAGTTATGTGCAAGACAGTGAAAACCTTACCAACTATGCATACTCGTCCCTTTACTTTTGTTTTTGCCGTCAGTTGCGTTACATTAAGGAAAGTGCCCTTTTGCGTAAATTCCCCACCAGTAAAAATTTCTTAAAAGATCCCCTGCTACTCTTGTCTCTCTCTACAACTCACTTTTCTTCTCCTTCCTCAACTATGGTATATCAGACTGGGGATTGACTTATGAATCCTACCTTAACCCACTCTTTAATCTTCAAAAGAAAATTCTTCGCTGCATTAAGTTTGAGCCCTTCCTTCCTCCTAGCATTCCACTTTTTCAGTCATTAAAGACTTTAAAAATTGTGGACATTCTGCACCTGAACATCTTAACCTTTGTTTATAAATCTTTTAACAAGCTATCTCCTTCATGCTTTCATGATTACTTTCAGACAAATTCATCTGTTCATAGAATTGGGACTCGCCAGGCTACAAGAGGCGATCTTCTTAAGTCAATTAAAAATACTAAAATGTATGGTCTTCAAACAATTCAGTACTTTGGTTCAAAACTTTGGAACACTCTTCCACTATTTATGTGTCGCTTGCTCTACTGTGGTTTTTCGCTCAAAATTGAAAAGATACCTTCTTGATTCATATTCACAAAACTAAACTTTAATTAAACACATATGATCTATCCCATTGAGGTTCATCTGGATCTTGGTTAATATGTACTGCTTTTGGTTTTTAGGGGGCTCTTTCTCGATTACCTTTCTAGTTTACCTACTTAGAGAGCTCCATCTTAATCGGTCAATCTTAAATTCAATCATGTAGAATAATTTTTTAATTTGTTTTTAGTGTTGTTAGTTTTTAGTTCTTAGTGTTGTAATGTATCTTAGTTGTAGAGTTTTGTGTATGAATTGTATTTAGGATTGATTGATGAATAAAAAACGAAAAAAAATGAAATGAATATTATGCCAAAATTTAGCCGATTTTTAAGATACCGACAGAAAATCGAAAGAAAATGACAGTTACGAAAGAATTGTTGGTAGCTGGGAATTAATTGCCCTTTCAAATGCCCTTTCACTCAAGCCCGCCACATTTTGCCCCTTGATCATTCCGGCGTCCCTAATTTGCTGATTTCCACCAACTTTCACTGCCAAAGACGAAAGGGCGTCTCTAAATGTTCCATTCATCCGGCAACATGCAAGGACCGAGGAGCATATTACGAATTTTCAAGTATCCCCCAACACTTTGTTTGTCGGAACATTAAAGATTTTTGCCGGGTAAAAGATTGAATTTTTGTCTTGGTTTTTGAACTATGCTACAGTTTGAGGCTTTTAAGTCCAACCTCCCCCCAGATAGTTATCCTTGGGCCTGTGAATCCACCATATATTGCACATAGAGCCAATCTTTCCAGCATTCACTCATCACCATGCCCTTAAATGTTATCGTTGGTTCCCCCTTTACCTTCTACCATCCGCCTTTCAAACATTTATTTCATGAAAATAAGCACCACACTGAATAGATGTTATGAATGTAGAATCTAACACGAAATCATAGGCCTGTCTATCTTACCTCTAACTTAGCTAGTAAGTATGAGATCTGAATTTCATTTCGAGCCGTTTTTTGTTGAGAACCCAGTGGCCCCCGATGAAAATCTTCATGCATTTCTAGACCGGCACTCAAAATACTTAAGAACCCTGCTATACAATGAGTCAGAAAGTAAAAGCGGTGTTAGAGATCACATTATGGCTCTATTTCGATATTGCTCTGAAAGTGCCCTTGAAAAAAAAGGAGCTGATTTTTACAAACTATTACTTTCACTTAAGGATACTTTTATTTCAGGGGTGTTGTTGAGGGGGGAGGGTTCTCTTAGAATTAGCCATTTACTTACAGTGCCCGCACGCACAAAAAATGTCAAATGGAAATCGGCCTTAAGATTTGTCTTGCGTCTTTCGGTTAAAGAATTTGATAAATTGTTATAAAATCACAATCACAGATCACAGATCAAACAGTCAATGATAACAAGATGGGCTTATCAAGAAAGATCGTTATACTTAGCACGTAGATATGACTGGTGAATGACATGTTTTACAAATCTGCTTGACAAGCCAAAAAGGTTACATACTGTCCCAAAATATTTGCCTGCTCGTCATCAGAGTACAACAGGCTCAAGTTTATAATAAAATATGTTGTAAATTGAAATTAGAATTTTTAAATCAAAATGACATTGCAGACCTTTTTAAGGCAAGTCCTTTTCTTCTTTCTCTAGAGATATATATTTATCATTAGGTAACTTTTTAAGTTGGAAATTTAAATCGGTGGTTAATATCTAAATTTTATGTGTAAATTATACAACAACCTTGACTGTAGTCAAGGCTAATTGAATCTTCCTCTAAAGTCGGCGACATGCCTACGCCATGGCATCTACATTCCTAATACATTAGTTCACGAAATATTTGAATTTACCCAGTCAATGAAGTTATACACTTTGACATAAACGCCAAATGCATCTTTCTTGCCACAGCCTTCTCCCCAGCTCACAACGCCAATAAGAACGTGCTTCTTTGTTTTGGCATTCCATACTGTCAAAGGTCCTCCAGAGTCTCCTTTGCAAGCATCTCCTTTGTCACCATCACCTACAAATGAAACGGCAATTCATATTTCGGCTCGTTATTGTAAATAACTAAACTCAGTTTATTAAAATACCGAAACATGATTTACCAAAAAAGGGTAGTAAAAGAAAATATCAAGCCTTAGATAAAAATAAGAAGAAAAAATAGGCTGTTGAAAACTTTCACTCATTTTAGCAAAACAGAGCAGATCTTATCAGCTAATCAACGAGGCTACTAAAAATGTTTCGTGAAACTGTAATTTAGTAGTTTTAGAATCTTCAGATCGTTCCAACCAGACCATTTAAATCTTCAGAAATATGACGGAAATTTTTTCTACAATTAATCCACCGAAACTTTTGGCACCGGATTTTTTGGTACTTATTATATATTATGCGGTGTGAAAACAACAACATAAAAACAACAAGTTTTGAAAAGCTAACAGCCTTTCAGACAGATGCTGGCTCGTCTCCCCAACAAAAATTGCATTGGTGCATGTTATTTGTTGTCCAATTGAAAATGAAATGATATTTGCGGGATATAGTTACACAGAAGCCATTTCATAACACCTTTGAGTGTCAAGATGGGATGCCTAAGACTTTGAACAATTGATCGTGGGGGGATGGGAGAAAGGGCAGTTTCAAGTAGGAAGCAAGAGCTTTCATCTTACCTGCACAAAACATGTTGGCGGTCAACGGATGTGACATGGCGCTATTACAACGCCCATGATCAACCAAAGGTATCTTCACCTCTCGCAATCGTTTTGTTGTCTTGAGTTTATCTTCGCGCTTTTTATCCTTACTTCCCCAGCCAGCAATCATTGCTTCTTCTCCTGGTTTTAGTAGCTTGAAGTCACTGTCATCATAAGGTAAGCAAATCGGTATGACGTAATCAGTTATTATAACTGGTTTATCAAGCTCGACCAGAGCGAGGTCTGAATCAAACGTTGGATGATCAAAACGAGGGTGAGTGTAAAGCATTCTGATGGATCGAATCTGCTCATGTGCTTCATTCCTGACTCTTGTTTTGCCAAATTTTACATCAAGATCTTTTCTTTTAAGCAGGCCTTTAAAAAAGAGATACAATATGAATAACCTTAGGCTTTTTTAAAAGAATACTTTTTGTACATGAAATTTCCTACTTTTACTGGTTACATCTAGGGGCATCATGTCACACTGTAAATCAGTTATTATTTTTTCATTACTGAATGTATTGTATAAATAATTAAAAATAAAAAATCAAATCAAACAAGTTTTAACATTTGAGCTTCTTCAAGCAAATTTTTACATTTGAGCATATTTTTTCATGCTAGGCAATTTTCCAACAGAAACTTGTTGGGGACTGTTTTCTAATGCTGTATTTAGAAGTATGAGAGAGAAGTATGTTTTTATTCTCTGTGTCTAACGTTTTATGACAACCAGCAAATGATGTTGATTGATTTATTTTGCTGGCTTCAATTGTTTTTTCATATTTCGTGTACTAGAGTTTCTTAATTTTTTCAGATTGTCAATTACTTGCTTGTTATAGCTAGTTTTTTAAAAAAAGCAAGTTTACTGTCATTTAATTTCGAGTACATGTCAAAATTTGGGCCACAAAACCATTTTAAGCGATTTTGCTAAGTGGAGGTGTGAAATACTGTACAGGTTTGAAATAGCACTTTGCACAATCAAAGCCGATTGAATTGAAGCTCAGGAAAAATCATAAGGAAGAATCTATGATATAGAACGAGGGATATACATATCCTATGATTTGATGTATTCAGGCAATATTTGGAAAAACGTGAATGTACTTTTTACATGAATGAATGAATGATTTGGAGCCCACGTTCCTATGCGTTACTTAAAATGACCTTAAGTAATAATAATAACAATAATAATTATATATAATACTAATAACGGATGTTAACAGATCAACATAGCATGGCTATTCTCTGTTAAATAATAAATAAGATATTGTCTTTAATTTAAGAAATATTGTCTTGAATACATCAATGTTGTCTATAAATCGTTGAAAAAACTTTTAAACTAACTTAATACATTGTACCTTGTTAAAAACATATGTAACCATAGCCAATAGAAAAATGGTGGGACCTCGTTGTCACGAAATGGCTATGTAAATTTCAACCTTGCCACTTGTATATAGATAAAAAATCGATTGTAGAATCTGTCTAAAACAAGCTCCATATCATATGTAATGGCTCCGTATGACACAAGGTATGATCCCGTAGCGTTGCGACACCATTTAAAATATTGAGGGGAAATAACAACATCTGAACGTGATATTAGCAGCCTTATCATAACTGTTTGTTAAAAAAACTCACCGACAAAACAATGTGCAGCAGTAAGAACCCATTTTCTTGCGATAAGTGACCCGCCACAGATTACTTTCTTACTCGTCTTGCTCCAGAACATCGCTATCCATGGGTGAGTACCAGCTCCAGCGATTCGTCCTCCAGCAATGCGCTGCCTCGTTGTGAACTTGGGGATACCACACTCTGTACGAAAAAAATCTAAACTTAAATCTGCTTCATCATTAAGTTTTCTTTCAGGGCGAATCTGCCGTGTTCTATGCACTGGAGATTACTTCTGAATATTTTTGTGGAAGAAAACTTTGTGTGGTTATTTTCTTAGGTGGAATTATAAAACATGATGAAAATTTGTAAGTAAAAAAGCTCTAAAAGCAATTTGAATTTTCTTCTTGTGTAAACAACATTTTAGATAGTAAATTAAAAATATAGTTCAGCCTTGTAAGTCTTTGATTGATACTAAAAATGAATAGAACGCACAACAAATTTATGAGGTTGTCCTCTCTAAACATTATATTCCCCGCAGAGACCTGGGAAGCGCATGAGCACTTTGATTCAGTGATCCTTTCCCTTCTCAACAACCGGAGCATTTCCTTCTACCTAGTGCAAAATGAGCTTCAAACGATTTTTAAATTACTTTTTTCGTCAAAACATCTTCTTATAGAACCCAATTTCATGTCATTTTAAAAAATTGCTTTGACGAATAGATGTTGTGATGACATCAAGCAAAATAAAACAGGGACCAAAAATTTCCTCTTGCATGAGTGAGTATCGGCTCAAGTGACGTCATAAGGTAGATTATTATCTGTAAACAAGTTAACAAATTCTTAGAAAGAATAGTTAAGAGCATTACCTGGTATTTTTTCACCCAACACTCTTAACTTTGCACTTGACGTAATTTGTCCGGCTGCATTCGACACCACGCACGTAAATATACCGGAATCTGAAAAGCGGGCATTCTTAATGAAGATGGCTTTTCCCAACGCCAAGATTCTAGATTCTTTATCTTTGACTAGGAATGGCTCCCCGTCTTTTAACCACTTGGTCTCCAAATCACCACCTCCACTTGCACTGCATTGTAAAACGGCAGCTTTTCCAACCGGTATTGTTTGGTTTTGAGGCTCTTCTATGAAAACTGGTTTGCCTATTGAATAAAAGAGATTCGATGAAAAATCTGACGTGCGTCAATTTTCCGTAAATTGTACAGTGCACAAAAATATGGCGGTCACACTTTCAACGACCAAGCCAGTGAATGGATAGGGTCATAAGGACCTGGTCACCGTGGTAACAATAAAATTGGAGTGTAGTTTATAATAGCCCTGGTCAATTTGGTTCATCAGCATACATTATTTACACTAGAACGTAGAACCTGCATGTAAAGAATACTTGTGCCAACAGAAATACTCTCCGTTGGGAGCACTGCTTTGAGATTATTCCTACACAGCTTTGCTCATAAGGAAGGAATCTTTAAACGAATGCTTTTATCCGTTGTCTAGATGACAAGAAATCCTTTAATGGAAGTTTTACAGCACTCTGATTAGTACAAAAACATGAAAGATCTAAAACTCGTTACCAAAGCTTCTCGAAATAAGAATAATTATCTTTGAAAAGAGAAAATACATTTGCCAACACAGAAAGTATAAAGCTATAAATTTGAATAAAGAAAGTGGCTTTGAAAAAAGCAAACATTTAGTAAACTAAAGTGTTTGCTTTTTTCAAAGTGTTTGCTTTTTTCAAAGCCATTTTCAAGTTTTGTACCACCAAAAGATTGTTTGAAAATAGAAAGTCAATAATAGATAATTCATGAAAGAAACACAAAGTCACTGTTACCATGGCCTCAAAAGTCTTTGGACTACGTATGCCTATAAATAAGAAAGTTTTAATATTGACAAATTTGCTTTGAGCATTAAAGTTTAGCATGATTTTCCTAGTGTAGAGAATAATCGGCTCACGGACAAAATCTGGTAATGGAGACCTGAAACAAAGGACCAATATCTTTCCAAAAGCCAATTTGTACCTGTTGTAAACATTTTGTACCAACAATCTGGTACAGTTTAAACAACGAATATTATAGATTTATACATACTCATGCATTCGGGTTGTCTTCCACTCCATTTTCCTCCTGACTGGCACCTTCTGACTTGATTACCCACTAACTTATAGCCAGGGTTACAAGTGTAAACAACAGCATCTCCCACTAGTGATCCAGTCACAACGCGATTTCCACCAACTGGTTTTGGAGGATCTGAACATCTCGATTCTATAAAAGACAGAAATGACGTCAAAGCGTTTAGTTGACACGAAAAACGTTCGATTGCCTAGACTTAAGTAGCTACATATTTAGAGTTTAAAGTATTTATACTTTGTAACTGGCTTTTAGTATCTAAAATTCACAAGTAGCACTTCTCCCTTCTGTTATTATAATATTTGTTATAGATTTATAAAAGCTTCCAAGTATCAGAAGGCTCCAACAATAAATGCCCCTCCCTCTCTAAGTTTCTGAAGCAGAATATTTTCCCCTTTGCCTTACCAATGCAAAAGGGTGTCCTGTCTGTCCATTGGCCATCGCTTTTGCATCTGATTTGTGACTCTCCGACAAGGTTGTAGTTCTCTTTGCATTTGAAATTCAAGATAGCGTTCTCAGTGAAGTCATCCCCTGTCCTTATTGCATTTGCAGGCACACCAGGGTCCTTGCAGGACTTCGTACTCTTGACTAAAAAACAATAAGGAAAATTGTAGCAAGCAAGAGCAATTTAGGATCTGTTATAAAACTATATCTATTTCTAGAAAGATAACTAATTTTAATTCCATCTCGATTTTTAATTAACAATCTTTTGGTGGTACAAAATTTGAAAACATTTGAGTAAACTAAAGCTTTTCGTCTGAAACTTTTCAAAGGAGATATTTACTCAAATTTTTGCTTTTTTCAAAGCCATTTTCATATTTTGATTAACTGTCTACTATGAAGTGTACATAATCTAAATAAATAGAACGATAATTTTCATACAATTAGTCAGTTTCATACAAAAACCTTGAAAGGGGCTAAATTAAAGGGCTAAATGAAGGAAAAGGACAGAAAGGACCACGAATACACTGAAGCAAAGTTGTCATTATAAATACAGAGAGGAGAGAGGAGCTCTCGGCTTCAAGCATCTGGCAGCCTGTTCGATGATGGAAATGCCTTTCTGTGCAATCCCAATCAAAATCTACAATCCAAAGCAAGATCTACAATCCAAAGCAAGATCTACAATCCAAAGCAAGATCTACAATCCAAAGCAAGATCTACAATCCAAATCCAGATCTACAATCCAAATCAAGATCTACAATCCAAAGCAAGATCTACAATCCAAAGCAAGATCTACAATCCAAAGCAAGATCTACAATCCAAAGCAAGATCTACAATCCAAAGCAAGATCTACAATCCAAAGCAAGATCTACAATCCAAAGCAAGATCTACAATCCAAAGCAAGATCTACAATCCAAAGCAAGATCTACAATCCAAAGCAAGATCTACAATCCAAAGCAAGATCTACAATCCAAAGCAAGATCTACAATCCAAAGCAAGATCTACAATCCAAAGCAAGATCTACAATCCAAAGCAAGATCTACAATCCAAACCAAGTTCTACAATCCAAAGCAAGATCTACAATCCAAATCAAGATCTACAATCCAAAGCAAGATCTACAATCCAAATCAAGATCTACAATCCCAATCAAGATCTAAATTACAGCCTCCGGCACTGGAATACAGTACCCACTACCGTAAAAAGCTATAATATACCTTTTCCTTTCATGATGAAAATACCAGTCGGTCGCTCTATTGTCGAAAGAATATCTTCTTTACCCAAGCCAGTTGTTTTGTCCACACTATAGATAGATCCATCCCAGTCTGACCAATAGAGGCTTAAATAAGAAAAATTTTAATGTATTCTTTCATGACCACATTATGATCTATGGCATAAAAATCCAGTGGTTTTCAAAAATTCACGAACAGAATGGAAGCATTTTAAATTTTGATAACATTTTGAATAATTCTTTTGCATATCTAGAACCAAAGTCAAAACAAAAGCAGTTGCTGAGGCAAAGCAAACTGTTAATAAAATGAAGCGTTTTTCACAAAAGTTTTAGCAACTACTTTTATTGCTGAATGTTTTTCATTTTCAAATGGAGAACTGAAAGAGAACATTCATAACTTTTGCAATATACAAGACATTACATGACCTTGCTTGAAAATTGATTCAATAATAATAATTTTTTTTTAAACATCTCATTTTCATTGAATACATTTTAAATTTACAATTATACGACTCGCTTTTACAGGCATCATATAATTGGCTTATCTGCATTACAATATTTAAAAGTCGATTAGTTCGGGGCTTAGCCATGGTTTGTTTCGACGACAGAAGATATAGTAGGTGCAGCGGATAGAAATGTTCATGAGTTTCATCAAGATGGATTTAGTTTGATTTGAGTCAAAATTAAGTTGGTGTAGCATGTCAGAGAGAGGAGTAGATGAGGTTCCCAGAATGCCAAGGGCACTCATAGAAAGGTTAACAAAGGTAACACGTTTATAGGCAGGGCTCAGTTCCTTGATAAGATCGCTATATTTCCTAGCTTTTCGAGTACTGTTTTCGTCGATGTTGCTTTCGAACCCAACAGTAAGCTCTAGCATGTAAAGGATTCGATCTTCAGTTACGAAGACAAGATCTGGTCGATAGGAGTCGCCTGTGATTAAAGAAGGTGATAGAAATGAAGGCAGGTCGGCGTAAAGTGAGCTGTTTCTAGGTGTTGAAAGGGTTTTAGCCAAATATAGAAGTACAGAATCATGTCTCCAGGTATTCCTACCATGTGCAAGATAATTCTTGCAGCTAGAGACTATGTGCTGTAATGATTCTGATTGGAGACAGAAAGAGCAGGCAGATGACTGAGTAATTGACCATTTGCAGAGGTTTTTCTTAGTGGCAAGAGTGTTGTTTAGGTATTTGATGGTAAAGTTGTAAATGTTTTTTGGTAACTTTTGCTGGACACTAGACCAAAGTTGATTAGTTCCCTTAGAAGCAAATTTTAAGATGCACGAGATAATAAATCCTTGAGATGTAAGAACGTTTTCAATGCGGTTTTCGTGATCACTTTGGATGGATTTGAGAACTTGTTTGGTGTTGTGATAAACGTCATATTGTATGTTTGTACCAGTGCTAGAGTCTTTCCATAAAGAGCGAATCTCTTGGTTTGGGGACAGTCTTAAAGAGTTGCGGATAACTGTTTGGCATTGTAAGAACTTGGTAGATGGAAGAATGAGATTGATGCCAAACTTCGATTTTGGAATGACGAGGCTACTTAGTGAAGCACTTATTGGCAGCTCGAGCCATTGTCTAACAAAGCTTGAAACAACATTGTCTAGATTCTCTGTCACCCATGTCTTGCTTAAATCAGCGATGGTCAGGTTCTAGGAAATTTTGGATAGCACATATCGGTGGTATAACAGAATTTTGTTCTTTGGATGAATAATAATAATAATAATAATAAAAATAGAATTTCGCATTGTTAACTTTCTTTTAGCATTAGTGATTTCTCTTAGGTTAATGTCATGTGATTTCTCTTACTTGTTCTCAAATACTGCGACAGAGAAAGGGTGTTGCACTAACGCGCCAGCCAACGTTTGCCTGTTGTTTCCCTATTTGAAAAACAAATTCTCTATTAAAACGGAATTCTGTACTCAGGGTAAAATAAACTTGCTATAAGAAACGAGCACTAGTATGAAAAAAAAAATGAGACTACGTGACTTGCAATCGATGAATTTCCATGGGCTGGTTTACACAAAAAATACATTTGCTTAATGATAAAATTAGTGGCATTAGAACTAAGAAACTCTTAAGAAACAACAAATGCTGATTTTTCCACAGCATAAGGTAAGTGGAGTGCTCGATGTTGAGACCCTTCTTACATATACAAGAATAGGTGTATGTTGATAAGTTATCAAAATGTTTGCACTGTTTCATTAAGACTGAAATTTGGTTATATCCTATTTGAAATCATCACATCGCCATTAACCAAGAGGGGTAGACGAATGAGGTTACGGGAGGGGTTATCGCACTCTCTAACTTTGAGCTTATGGGCAAATGTAGAAAATTTAAGATGCTAAGTTTATCAATGATTGTTCCAATGTTTTAAACTTCATCCATGCATTTGCTCCATTCCTGTTGAAAAATGTCTGTTTATTTTGAAACGGTTGAAGATTTCACTGGAAATGCATGGCCACGTTGGATTATTGTCAACCGTCATGGGTAGGAACGCCATTTGGGGATCTGCACCCCCCCACATTTCCCTTTAGCTTCGCCCCTCCAATTTACTAAACATTTTTCTAGAGATATAATTTCAGTTGATCCGTTATCAGATAAGAAAATAATAATTTTCATTCAAAGTTGTTTACATACGCTTATGAAATTTGACTTTCAATAGATGATTTGTTACAGGGCTTTACTGATTCAATTGTAGTCCCAAGGAATCCTAGAAGCCTAGGAGAAAATCCAAGCAAGGGTGCCAATAACTTGCAGGCTTTATTCCTACCAGCCTTATCCCTGCTAAAACGGTAAGACCTTCCTACCGAGCATTAATTTCCAAAAGTCGTCTCATTCCCTTGGAGGCTTTGTGCTGCTTTAAGTCAAACCTAAAGAAAGTCTTCTTGGCACTCCGGAATATCAAAGTGACAGAGAAAAACACCGAATGGCTGCTAAAAATCAGTCGCCGTATATTCATGGGGATCACTCTTTCCCAGCCCGAGTAGAATTAACTTTTATTGCAGACAGTTCTTACCGATAAATCCGACGTCTCTATCTTGTCGTATTGTGCATCTGCCCAGTAAAGCATATTTTTGTTGCAATCAGCAGTCAATCCATTTGGCCAAGCTAGGCCATACGACACAATCACACGCCTGTTTATAACTTTCTTTAATGTGCTATCCAACTGGATTCTTTCAATCTTAGCCTGGGATCCCCATTCAGTCCAGTAGATATGAGTGGCCCTGCAAGACAATACGGATATACTGATAGACTTTTAACAGAACACGCATTTAGAACCAAATGTGTTTTTAATGTGGTCAGATATGTTTTTATAGCGTTTTTTAAAAATAGCATATAGACAGAAATGGCTTTCTCTATACATGACGTAAGCATAAGCAATTGGATACATTTTTCTAGTAGCAGATATATATAGGTCGAAATGGCCCTTAATATAATACAACAAAACATTACATTTTAAACTAAAACAAGAAGAACTGGTTACAAAAGGTTACAGTGTAACCAGATTCATCAGCCGAAAATTCTAAAAGGAATCAAACGTGTACCATGTCTACAACCAAATGAAAGATGTTGAGGCTGTTTAACTTGCTAGTTCCAAATTTTGACTATTCAAACCGAGGCAAGTGAATACTTTACAACGTCAAATCCCGAAGGATAACCTAAGGCAACTTACTAGTCACGTGAACTAATATGGGTCAGGGGGTTATAGATCCCAAGGACGTAGATCCGAAAAAAGCATTGATTGGAGAAGCCTGAACGCCTCGAATTTAACAGGAGTGTGATAAGACACTTGAGTTGATACGGGTAGAATGAAAGCATGTTGGCGTGCATTGCCTATACGTGGATCGAATTCTTCAAAATCCCTGAAAAATCTAGACCAAATTTGAATGCACAATCTGGCATACTTAATCTAGATAATCTTGAATAGAATTTCAACATAGTCTATTAGTCTATACACCAATTCAACTTACAGCCTCGTTGTGAATTATTACTCCAAACTACATTTAACAACTCGTTTTAGCCTAGATCGGGATTTACCATTGTTACCGAGAGCCCTAGCGTCATAAAAGTTCCACGAAGACTAAAATTCTAGTCCTTAAGCGAAATCTAAAGTCAAAAATCAAACAAAATGCTGAAATTTCTTTAAAACGAATTTGCGAATCGAATTAATGTCGATGAATGTTTAACTTAGTTTTAAATAGTTAACTTCATTTTGTAGTATTGAGTTAGTTTGGTCTAATTTACACGAGCTAGTAGATTCTCCTGAAAAGCTGATTGGCAAATGTCTACTCTTATCTCTAAAACGCTAACGAAGGTGCACAACGAGCGCAAATTTAAGACAAAAGTTTGTGAAGATAACTATGATATTCTTAGAAGGGACTCCCAGCAGAAAGATTGACTGAAGTCTTTGCAGTGGCTCGTTGGCATTTCTTCAACACAGCCCTCCATATTTTTTGCTTTAAACAAAAAATGAAACAATCACTCACCCATTCAGTTTGCACATAGCGATTGCTCTTGGCTGCTCAACCCCACTTGACACAAGAACCATTCTGTTCTGCTTATTCGTATCAGCTACCTCAATTCTTTTATTTAAAAAGTCCGTCCAAAATACTTTGCCGTTGTCTTCATCGACGACAATTCCGTCTGCCCTTACATTACTACAGGAAAGTAATCAACCGTATTTGAGATACCATAAGACGTAAGCGTAGGCCAGTGGAGTGGTTAGGAGAAACTCACGTGGATATGTCAAATAAAAATATACCGGTATGTCGATAAAAGGGCTTATGTAAATAGTGCAAATATAAGTATAAAAACGTTAACATGGTGTCTTCATCGTCTCTGCCCTGAGAATCATGAAAGAGAGAAAACCTTTAAAACAGGTGCCTTAAGCTACTCAAGTATCAGGTCGACTGCTTTTAAAGCACGATTTACTGAAGACGTCATCAAAATAAAATCCTTACAAGAAAAAACGTCTGGAAATTTATTTTCTCTGATACTGACCTACCTTGGACAGGTTGCTTCAGGCTTTAGATAGGCGCCTCCTCCTCGCCCCTTCCATCTCTACACTAACTCAGCTCATTCTGAACAATCATTGGTTAAAGGACAAGTGACACGCTTTTGGCGCCAAATTTTTTTTTAATTTTAACTTATAGTAAAATGCTGTATGAGAGTGTTGTTAAAATATTTTTCCTTTCTGATTTCATTTTCCTACTTAAAAACCCTTTTCAAATTATGTCGGGAAAAGAATCACGTGACACCGTGACGTAGATTGTGATAATTTGTTATTGCTGCTACTGGTATACAGTGTAATATTAACGTTTACAACACGCTTGTAAACGAATTCAGTTCGTCTGGACCTGTCGCGTCGTGTTTTGTAAACTCTCTATCAATTACAGGAAAATTCCGAGTTATCACAATGTACGTCATAGGGTCACGTGATAAAAAGCAAAATCGCGCCCCCTGCGCCCCATGATTAGAATCTTTTGTTCTAAACCAGGTAAAACTTACTTCTAAATGATGATCTATAAGTTAATGAAAAGAAAAGATAGGGTGAAAAGTGTGTCACACATTCCATGTTATGAAATTGTCTTCAATGCTAAAGGAGATTTCCCACATTGATATATATAACTTAAACCATCTTACCCCATAAAGATCTCCTTTCCCGTTCCATCCATCTTGGCTCTCGAAATAACCGAATTGTCAACATCACTCCAATAGAGGGTATCCTGTTTCTTGTCCAGATGGAGAGCAACTATATTTAAACCACTGAATGGTAAACGGTCAATTTTCAATCTTCCATCATTCATTACGCTTGCTTTCCAAATTGTCTGTTTTGATGACGCCAGGATTGTAAACGCTACTGACTGACTCCCTAGATTGAGAACAATAAGAGGTCGCTGATTGGTAAAAGACAAAGAACCAATCAAACGCGCCCTTTTCCTTTCACGTTTTTTTCGATCAATATCTGGATATAAATTTTCAGCTTACTATCGGTCATTATCGGTCAAGTATGCTATGTTTCCGCTATTTCGTGCCACTGACTGACCCCTTAGATTGAGAACAATAAGAGGTCGCTGATTGGTAAAAGACAAAGAACCAATCAAACGCGTCCTTTTCCTTTCACGTTTCTTTCGATCAATATCTGGATATAAATTTTCAGCTTACTATTTGTCATTATCGGTCAAGTATGCTATGTTTCCGCTATTTCGTGCCACTGACTGACCCCCTATATTGAGAACAATAAGAGGTCGCTGATTGGTAAAAGACAAAGAACCAATCAAACGCGTCCTTTTCCTTTCACGTTTCTTTCGATCAATATCTGGATATAAATTTCCAGCTTACTATCGGTCATTATCGGTCAAGTATGCTATGTTTCCGCTATTTCGTGCCACTGACTGACCCCCTAGATTGAGAACAATAAGAGGTCGCTGATTGGTAAAAGACAAAGAACCAATCAAACGCGTCCTTTTCCTTTCACGTTTCTTTCGATCAATATCTGGATATAAATTTCCAGCTTACTATCGGTCATTATCGGTCAAGTATGCTATGTTTCCGCTATTTCGTGCCACTGACTGACCCCCTAGATTGAGAACAATAAGAGGTCGCTGATTGGTAAAAGACAAAGAACCAATCAAACGCGTCCTTTTCCTCTCACGTTACTTTCGATCAATATCTGGATATAAAAATTTCGCTATTTCGTGTCATCTTCAAATTTTGCAGTACCAACAAGTTATTTAGAATAATTTTACAAAGTTGCAGGAAAGAGGAAACGCGAGAAAGCCTGCATTTGGTCTTTGGTAGCAAAAACTCCTGGCTCGGGTTCGAGAATAGGATTACCCGCTCTTAAAAGGTGACACACCAAAGGCATGATGGTAAAATTGGAGTAGTTTTGGCTCTATAAGAACTTTGCAAATCCTAAATGCAAAACAGACCATGGCAATGTAGTATTCTATCGTAATTTTTAGTGGTAGGGTCATCAACCTTCAAGAATCAATACTTAACAGATCATCCCAATTTGTTGCGAAAAAATGAGGAGAAAAGTTACTTTGATACTAGAGCACTTAATAATCAACATAATTACAGAAATAGCATGGTACCGGAAGGAGGGTTACATAGTTTTGGATTCTCGTCGTCGTATTGCTTTGTTCCTGTATATCTTACATAGTTTGTTTCAGGAAGGCAAGGAATTTCGAAAGCATTAGCTTGTGTTTCAGAGCCCTTACGTTAATGTGGAGACCTCTACGTCAAGTTGGGGGTCAGGATCACATGCTTTTGATTAATGGTGTTTATCTCTGCTTTTGACTTTGAAGGCAGAAAAGCAATACAAAACATTTTACCTTTAACGCATGCTTGCTTGTCACTAGCTAATTGGAATCCATCGCGGCAAGAGCATCTTGCTCCTTCGTAGGATTTCAAGCAAACCTGGGAACATCCACCATTATTCTTGGAGCACGGATTTTTTGCTGTAAAAAGGCAAAGGTATACAAAATATCTATGCAGGTGTGTTGAAATATAAAGAAAATTAGTTCGACAATTTTCAGAGCATAGCTAGCGTTGATTAGGCGCCGCATAATTTTAAAAGAAGAATGTCCATAAGCCTAATTTACAAAAGGCTGTACTGCTGCCTTTACTTTAAAGTTCAAAATAATGAACATCCAGCTGAATTGAGTTTTCGAAGGATTTTGGCTTGGGGGCTCGAGCTACTTCTGGAAACTTTTTTGGAGCGCTCAATTCAATATTTTCTTCTTTCACGCCATGGCATATGGTATTTGATGATATTTGACATACAAACAAGCTTGATGAATTCGTCTTTAGTTGAATTAAGTTGAAACGAGTATTCCATATACAGAAAATGATATTACATCAAGTGATAAGAATATTCCATTCGTTATTCAGAACCTCATTGTTAAAATGAAAATTAAAATGAAAATTAGCTCTATATATGCGTCGTTTGATAATTTACAAACCTTTATGCGGAAGAACGCAGACATTTTCTCGCTTGCACACATTTGGAGCAGAGCAAAATGCACACCGATGTGAGACAGGTTTTAGTATTCTCCCAAATATATTCACTTGTCCCGCTTTTATTACCTCTTTCCAGGTGACCAATACTTGATTGCCTTGCGAGTTGGTGACAGCTATAGGCCCCTTTTGCATTCTGCCTTGAAACTGGAAGGCTTCCTCTTTGGCCAGATTGCTGCCAAGCTTAGTCCTGTAAGTACAAACGGTTTTGCTTTGACATTGCAAATACAAACGGTCTTGCTTTAATATTGTTAGACTAAAGTTTTCGTTCCAGCATTCAGGGGAGTAGATACAGGCACTGCAGGGCGTTGAGAAAAGTGGGAGGTCTTATAAAAAGGGGGCAAAAACCGAATAAAAAGAGTCTTTACTCATGGTTCTTCTCGTAATATTGTGCATTTTAGCAAGAAGTATGGCTAAAGCCCCAACCCCCAGCCTCCACTGCTCCGCCATGCCTGAGATAGCATTTAAAACCTAGGGCAATGGTCTCTAGAAGGGGATTCATTATGGTATTCAGTCACCTAGAAGCTCTGAAAAAGAGAAGGACTGTAAAGATTTGACCTTAAAAGTAGCGTTTCATTTCCCTGAAAGAGCACTTGAAAAACTTGGAGGGCATGTTGTCCCTTGTTTCCCCCATTATTATGACACTGCCAGTATGAGTTATAGTTTCAGTAATTCAAGGTTGAGAGGAGGACATTTTTTCCACAAGGGTGCTACCTAATAGTGAATCCTGCACTTGGTTGATATCAAACGCCAGTTTGCAGCATCAGGAGCAACGACCATTTTATTGAGCCAAATGGCTCAGTGAAGAGATTGGTTACTATCTTCATTGTACCCAAGGCATCATTTCTTCTGGTTTGGCTTTGTAAGCCTCTTCAGACAAATAAAACCATATAGATCTATTCGGAAGCCATAAATTTTTATAAAACACAAATTGAGAATAGCTTTACTTTAGCTTCTAGTTTTCCTGATCGAGTCTTTCAAAGATTTAACTATTAAATGAATGTCAAAAAAGATGGGTCTATACAGATACAGCAGAGGTAGGGCTACCGTAAAAGAAATGCTTGAATAAACGACACCAAGTTGACAGATGTAAGAAAAACTCACAAGAATGCTCACCTTCCCGATTGGTACTGTTCCCAGACGAGAATTTGCCCTGAAGATGTTGGCAGGGGTGCAGCAAAGGGATTTTGTACACTCACAGGTACAGGGCACACGTGCTCCTCATGATTATCCAAAAACTCTACAGCCCTCACCTGGCCACTAAGAAAAACTCTTGATGTCTTGATTATCCGTTTGCCTTTCACGATATCACTCCAAAACAACATTAACCTGCGAGAGAAAAGTTGTCCTTATTTACTTGTCCGTTCATATGATACACACCGTGAGGCAAGGGATGAGCAGCAACCGAAAAGCTCTACAAAGGATAATGGAAGGCAGCAAGCTGTGTATGAAAGACTCCTTGATCCTCGTTTTTGCAGCAGTTGATTGTTGCATGTTGATGAATTTTGAAGATAAGCAGGCTACTATTTTAAAGTAAGGAACATTTTTTTAATAGATTTCAAGAGATAAATATTTCCTAGGTTAACTATAAGTATGATCTTACATATTTCTGGCTTACTTTGGGAATAGTGCTAGCAGTGGTGGCGCCAGTGGAGGGTTAGGGGGTACAGCCCCTTCGTCGCAAGCATCTAGCCCCCCCCCCATCGGAGGAAATTTTAGAATATTGTCGGAGCAAATTTGACAAAATAACGTACGATAACTGCTTATTTTAGAAATTTTAGCCCCCCTGTTGGAAGCTCCAACCCCGCTGTCGGAAGATTTCTGGCGCCACCTCTGAGTGCCATTACCTCACTCAAGAAAGCCAGTTTTTAATTTGGCAGGATTAAAAAGTCGAAAATGAAGATGACATGATTAACAATCAAAGATTACCTATCTCTTTCTGGATCATAAAAGCCTGTGATAGATGGTGTCAAAAGATTCGTTTCACCAGCTAAAGCAAATGCAGGGGCTGCTCCCAACAGACCGCCGGTTGCATTTCGTTTAGTTACCAATAACGCATACGGGAGCTTGGGCCTTACTTCGCTGTTCTGGTTAATAGCTTTGTTTGGTACAAGGGCGACAATGTAAAGCTCTTTTCTTTGAGAGTCGTAAAAGACACGACCGGATACAGCATATGTTTCATAGATCTTTGACGAATGTATTCCTTTGGCTTGTGAGTCGCTGATCAGCATCCCAATTGAATGTCTGGCATCTAAACCAATCACTTCTGCTAACAAGACATATCCGTCTAAAATGTAAAGGTTTGATATAACTGAAACTTTAAAAACTCTTAAAAAATTAAGAACAACATTCTTTCTGAGATTCGAGATCATAAGGGTATTTTTTAACGAATAGGCACACAGTGGGCCCAAAACATGAAACTTTGGAATTAGAGGTGGACATAGTCTTACCATTGTAAATGAGCCTCAAAATGATTTTGTTACTGCTAAATGGCACACCACTACTTTGAATATGGTGTAATGTAGTAATCCCAGTCAAATCATCCGCCAGAGTTCAAAATCTCGGCTCTGCAGCATTCTAACAATAAGGGTTTCGTTTCCATTAATAGAGTATTGTTGAACCTTTTTCACATCTGTGCCCTTACAACAGCAACCCTTCCGAATTGAGAGATGGGTGAGCTCATTTTGGGAAATGGAAGGCTAGGGGAATCACATGCTAGAAGTAAAAGCATCCTTCAGTGGTAGCAGGACACCTGACCACTTTAAACCAGACAACATAACATTTCGTTTCATAGATTATAGATCACATAAACATTTGGTGATTTCAAAGCAAAATGATCAAAATTTGTTTCCATGGTTTTTTTTAAAAAAGGGCTAATTGTCACAATGTGAAATTTAATTACTCTGTTAGTGCTTCACCTATACTTTACATAAAGGGTATAGTTTGGTATGTGAATCTTAGCCGTTTTTAAGATTTTCCTTGATTTAGTATGAAAATTTGGAAAAATCTTTGCAAAACTTCTGCAAATTTCCTCAAATTTTGGTCATATTTATGGAAAACTTTACCAGCATATATATGAATATAAAAGAAATGATAAATTTAGTAATATTTCGTTATATAATATTTCGTAATTTAGTAAAATCGTGTAAAAATATGATACGATTTTGATACGGATCAGAGAGGAGGCTACTGTTTCTCTTGTAAAATTGTTCTCCTTGTCGATATCATTTCCCTACCTTGAATAAGGTAGGAAAAGCCAATGGGAATTGAAATTCAGTCCGACTTTATGAAAGTCCGGGTACAACCTAACCGGATTCAACTAAAACAAGTATCTGCTACCAAAAATTGCAGGGCGCTATGGAGGCAGGTACGCTTTCAAGAAGTGGGATAGCTGGTAGCTGGTAGCTGGAAAAAGCAGTGGCTAGCAACTGAATGGCAAATCTGTTCATCTTTTGGTCAGCCTTCAAATATTTCTAATCGGAAAAGTAAGAAGTCTCTTTACGCTATTATGGTTCTGCTTCTGTTTTGGTTCCCCCTCTATTATGGTTCTACCTCGATTACGGATCAGTCTCGTAGTAAAAATTTGAAATTTTGTAAATCAACATGATGCTATCTTTAGACCAACTTGTCAACCCTATATTAAACTATGTAAGTGCCTGGATTGATCAAAGGTCTCTGCAATATATAAAACTGAAGAGAGCTTCTAAGAATGAGGAGCGGGAAAGATGCAATTGAAATAGAATCCGAAGAAAATTCGAAATAGTTTTGATATTTGTACTTACTGTTCACTGGATTAAAAAGTAACTGAGGATTTATAACAGATGTCTGGATGAGACTTCCCAATCTGTTTTCATTTGCATTCAGCAGAAGACTTGGGTTTGTGGCTCTTACCAAAGAAGTTGCTCTTATTCTCTGCGCCACAATAACTGGCTTTCCACTGAAGAATCCAGGTTTTTTGACTTGGAATGCTACCAGATACTCGTTCGTGATCGGGTTATATGCAACGGTAGGCCATCCTTGAACAGCTGATAACAAGCGAGATAAAAGAAAATATTATAAAACATAGCCATATTAAATCAAGAGATTATACAGGCAGAAGAGATAGACCATTTTGGCAAATTTTATGATGTCATTATTATACCACTCTTTTTTTTAAAAGAATATGATTCTCTTCGTTAGAGTCACTTATAATATACACACGCTTGATAACAAGGCCAGTAAAACGACAAAAACATGCAGAGAAGAAAAGATTCATAGCCCTACGATACGCATTACCCCTCCATCTCCCTCCATACCCATATATATTTTACCGAAAAACTAACATTTTGTTTAACTTTGTAAACATTATTACAATATTCCTACAATATCAGCCATTAAAACCTCATGCATTTGAGCCTCCGGCAAAGATGGAACATTTTTTGATAGTTAATTTGTAACGCTGAGAGGTTATGCTTTCCTCTTTTAGAACCCTGTTGCCCATTTGAACCTTGGCATAGAAATAAGGGCATCTGTTAAGCCCCCTTCCTGGCACTGTGTGCCTGAGAAAGGCTATTTTTCTAAGCTCAAGCTAGTACAGCTCTTTGTATCTTTGGATAATGCCAGTGCAAACTAGCTCAAACCTTAATAGTTAAATGGGTGACTCTTCCTACTTAAAAAGATAGAAGCCAAAAATAGCACCTCCATAACTTCAGTACTTTCCTAACCCCCCCTTTGCCAAATAAAACTGGATGCCTTTGTAATTAAGCACCACAAATAGCAGAGCTGATACCTGAAGGCAAATTAACTGTGACATCGAGGATGTTTCTTCCCACTATTAAACCAGAAGGACTCAGTCTTGCAGTGTATATACGATCAGGCTTCTGATCGCGGTTGGTGTCCACATCCCATGCAATGAAATATTCATTTCTTGTGGGGTTGAACAGAGAAGCATGATTCTTTGTGATGCCTTTCAAAACACCAGGAGTTATTGGTATTCTGAATGTTGATCCACCAAAAGCTCCGATGTACATTGTCTATGAAAAATAAAAAAGACTTTGAATACAAGGAAATGATCGAATACACCCCCTGAAAGCCTATCAGATTCACAATGTATAATATAGATAAGGGTAAGAAAGAAGAGAGAAGAATTTTCTACTCATGCCAAACAAACTAACAGGAATCCAGGTTATGAGCCTAGGATTTGACGTTTGAAAATCGTGGTCAGGGGCCTTGGAGTCTCCGGATTAGGCTCATGGACAGGCACGTAAATAATAGGGGGGCGTGGGGGGCGTAACGCCCCCCCAAAGTTTGGAAAATCCAGTTACAGTTGGAAAACGTAACGGTTGACTTGGAATTTTTTTCTTAAGACCAAACTTGTGAATTTTATATTTTAAGAAGTTTTTTTATTTTAAATATAAAAATTCTAAACATTAAAATTCACAGGCTGAAGCTGACCCATCCAATCGTTTTCTATTGTGAATCCCGTCTCCACTGGATCCAAATTGCACACTTGCCCCGTTTTCTTTTTCTTTCTTTCTGACGGGAGTTGAATCAAATTACGAACAGGCAAGGTGAACTTACGGCGAAGAAACTTGAAACTTACAGTTTGGAATAATAATACCCGCATTGATCAGAAAATATTAGAGTGGGAATTTTTTTAGAAACTACGAGTAGTTAATTCAATAAAAGATTAAGAATCTTTCAGTACTAAAAATTCTCAACGCTTCTTATAAAAAACGAGTTTATGCTAAACTCCCCCTGTTATTTGTTAATGTCCTTGAGTCCTTATCATAAATTCCTATGACAAAACTGCTGTGAAGCAAGAACACATTGCAAAAACTGCAGTAGAAGTATTTGATCAAAGAAGAGTATTTCATCTTTCGAATCAGGCATATGCACAAGTTTGTTCTCAAATCATCATTTCAATTGTAAAGAATGAAAAGGCATTTGGCCCTCTGAAAAGTTTAAAGGTAGTTTTCTTCGATCAAGAACGAAAATAAAAGGCCCAAATTCTTGGTGCTTCTATATCGTGAAAAAATGTATTTTAGATAAAATTGATCAATTGATCTGAAAGAATACTACTAATCATTAAGTATATCTAATACTGGTTTTGCTTAAATGTTGCTTTACTTCTTACAGTATGTTTAATGTTTGTTTCATGTTAATCAAAATTTAGAGATTTAGGCTTTTATGCTTTAGGCTAATTATTGAGTAAAGATTTGGTAATTATAAAGAAAATAGAACTATGGTGTTCGAGCTATTTACAAATATCAATTTGGTAGGTACAACAGATCTACTGGTCGAATGGAAAATTTATCACTTAAAGTTGGAATTTTCATACTTCCACGCCCCCCCAAAATTAGCAACTTGTTTTCGTCCCTGCTCATGGACTATGTTGGCTAAATAAAATAACTTTTCAGAGCATTCTAACATTTCAGAGCAGGGCAAAATAGAACAGGATTTGAGGAGGTTATTAGGAGAAAGCGCTCCCAACAAGCTGATATATCGAGTCATACAAGCCTAGCTGTCGAAAATTATTCAGTACTGCATAATCGAGCTGTTAGCTCCTTCACCGTTTTAATTACTGCTCCTTCCTTCTTGGTTTATATAACAAATCGACCTTGCATACACAAAGGGAACAAGTGCATTAGTATTGAAACCCGTATACAAGTCTAGATGTTTTTGCTTATTATTCTATTTTTGCATACGATACACAAAACCAAGACAATTTGATCGTATGGTCAATAAAAAATATTAACAAGTACAGAGTTTAACAGAGTTTGAATCGGACAAGATTCTGACCTAATCTTCAAAACTTTTCACCCAACATAGGAAACGCAATAGTTAGATGTAATTACCAACCTATAGGTATATGTAATTTAACAGATATTTTGCTTTTCGCAGAGCCTCGTTAATTTACTTTTCGCATGTTTTTACCTATCGGGACACAAATGCAAATTCAAAACAGATATCGGAAGATTTATTCAATTTCAGGCAAACCTTTGCTGGAGTTATTTCCTTGTTTTCTTTACCATCCCTCGTGACTATGGTAACAGCATACCAAACATGGTCATTTGTGATTGGGTCTTTATCCATCCACTGAACTTTTAAGAAGTCGCGAAGCTCTAAGTGCTCCTTCCCAGAAGCATATGGAGTCATTTCGTTTACGTTCGTGAAATAACGCGAGCTACGGTATACATTATAATGTCGAAACTCCGAATTCGTGTAGTCGTTACGTGCGCTAGAAACATAAGGAAAGTAAGAACAGTCATGAAAATGATGTTTATGTTCATTCTCAATTCGGTGAAGTGTTTCTAATGAAAGTGTTTGAGAACAAAATAACCCATGTTCTAAAACACTCTTCTTGCAGAAACAATAAAATGTATTGTAAGGCATGTATATCAATATACTTCAGCTTCAATTTTTTGCCTGCTTTAGCCTTTGAGGTTCTTCTGAGAAGAACTTAATAGTTGGACTGAAAAAAGTTTCATACCACCAAGAGGAGAAATTTCATACAACCAGAAATTTGAAGTAGGAATCTGCCAAAAAACATAGGCCAGCAGAAAGCATTACTTGTCCGGGGATAAGCTCAGCTTTTCAAAGGTGTTAAAAAAATTAAAAAAACAGACAATGACAATTTAAATGTGAGTTGATGAGGAATATTCACATTCTCCGTCTGGTTACAGGTTCGACCGTCTGAGGTTATCTCATTCTTGATTGGCCTAGCCCAGTCCCAGCTGGTCTGCTACCGGGGTTCATGTACAGCGAGACTTACAGGGATTACAGGAGAGTATTTGTGCCGCCAGATTCTAAAATTTCTAACCCTTCCTTTTGTAAAATTGAGCTTCAAAGAATCTTCAATCACAGTAAGGAGATAAAAGCACACAATATCACAAATATCCACGACACGAGAGACATCCTGCATTGCCATGCTTGTATAATAGATGTTTTTTTCCCCTGTTGAACATCCTCTCTATTCAGAAAATGCTGATCAAATGAAAGTTTATCAGAGATAATCTCTCGAGAGATGTTTGATTTCACTAGGGGTTTTTATTTTCAACTTATTTGTATTATTCTCATTTGGTTGTCAATTATCATGCTTTCATTTCGTATTTAAGTCCTTATGATGCCATTAGGTTCTTTGATGCCATTGGGAATAATAGAGAAGGATTTCTGTAGTTTGGGCTTCTGCAGAGAAGTGTGGGTCCTTTGACTCAGAAACGTGTATTTAATTGTTTTTGGTCGGGCTTATTGTGCTTCTTTGGTATGATGTTTCCACGTTGTTCTCTTCCCCCGCCCCTCCCTCCCCTTTGATATCAAGAGTAGTGTATTTCTTCAACTCCTTGTTAATTCTATTGTTCTATAAGGAGTTAGGGCCTATTTACATCACATGGTTCATTCAAATTTCCTGTTGTTTTTTTGTTTAGGAAAGACTTGGCTCTTAATTAAGTCATGTTTTCTCTTCTCCTCTCATTTTTTTCTTTACTTTCTTTCAAGTTGATAAACGTACACTACTAGCTATATTAAAGCCAACTAAAACCAATTTAATATATCATGTCTTTGGTATCTAAGGTAGGACTGGTGCATCGGCTCACTGGTAAAAAAAGTGAACCTTTCTTGTCCATTTTCTGCCCAGAACTTTAAGCTGCTTGTACTTGAGTCTATTAAGCTATATCAAAAGTTAGGTTTTTGTATGGGATAGGTGAAGCAACTTGTGCCGATGCTCAACGTTGCTTCCTGTGATGAGGGAATGAAGTCTCAAGACCTGATTCGATGGGAGCTGTCTAGTTTCCATACTGCTCGACCTGATGACGTAATTAGTTTACCCTAAACCTAACCCTAACCCTAACCCTAACCCTTAACCTAACCCTAACCCTTTACTTGAAGTAATTAATCATGCTAATTTATGACTATTAAACATGCTTATTTATGACTATCAGGTCGAGCAGTGTGGCAATGTCTGCTGAGGGAGCTATACTATTCAAACTGATGGAATTCTTTTGTTGATGTTTTACCCCGAATAAGAAATTAACGCCAAATCAAAGTACATTGATCCAGTAGCCTGTTAGAAAATAAAAATTTTACAGCTTACCTGACAGGTAGAGGAGGCCTTTTCCATCGCAGGTAAATCCCTTGACAATGCTGCGATGCAGACAAATCAGTAACAACAGGGTTATCATGGTGAATGCTTCCAATTGTTTGCCGACGCTCTCGTCTTCTGACATTTTGCGTTTGCAGTGAGAGAGAAATGGCCGGCGAACCAGCTAAAACGGCGATGTTCTTGCGTGAATATTCTTAATCATATAGAAAATAATCTTAATCAAAGGACATAAATTTTCTGTTTACTTTTGGACATAATCCAACGTTTACACTCCGAAAGTGCCGGAAGAAAAGTACTTTGATATGATTTGTTTCCGTTCTTTTATGCCATTTTCAAGTAACGACCTTTCCGTCCTTTTTTCTTTGAAGTTGTGTAATCTCTCTCAAAAAGTTGAGTTAAGAATTTAACTTTTACTAACTTTATTGCTAAGAATTGTAGGTAGGATTGATTGATAGTGAAAAATATGAAATAAAAATAAATGAAATTGAAATTAAATGAGCTCTGTACCCTATTCGCGGCTTTCTGAACAAAGAAACTCGACTCCTTTCTTCCATTTTGCGAGTCATGATATACTGGTTACATACTTTGAAGTAGCTTTATGATCAGTCTGCTTCTATCAAGATCATTTTATTTTGCTTCTACGGATAACTTTGCCCAAAGATTAATACACTCATTTTTTTTATAAGAAACAGGTTATAAGTAACGGTAGGCTCAATTTTTCGAAAGTTGGGAAACAACCCTCCCCAAATTGAAAAAGCTGAGAAACTTTTATAATTTGGAGTTTTGGCGGACGCGGCCTAATTGTTCACGTAGATTAGACATTCGATGTAAACAACATCCTGATTTGAACTGACCTCCCACACTAGAGCCAGGCCAAGGCACTTTTATCGAACAAAACAACAGAAAACGTACCTTCAATTCATTTATTCAAACTTTTAAGGCGGAAAGCTTCGAGTTTTGATCTTCCCGTTTAACTACATCTACAAATAAGGTCTGAGGAAACCCTAAATGAAAAATAAACGAAAATACGTCCTTAAAAAATATGCGTAAAACTTCTCAGAAATTGATGAAACTTGTTCAAGTTGCTAAAATTTCTGTGTTTGCGAGTTCTCGTCGTTGTTCCCTGGCTTTGGGTGGTGTCAAGGATGGCCCGGGATTTTGTAGGGATAACTCGTTAGAATACGCATGCGTCCCTGCCCCACGACATTGATTGGCTCGAACAAATCATTAAGCCTTTTGTCTCAAACAATAGGAGTGAGATCTCATCTCCCCAACAAAGCTAACATATCAATTGATTTTCGTTTTAAGAACAGATTCTGAACTGTCAATCACAATATATAAGAGTTTTTTGCTTGGCATGTTGCACTGAGGTCTTAAAGCTAATGCAAACGTCAAGAACAGTTTCCATTGCATAGAAAAGAAGGATTCTCTATACTTGAGCCATTGATTTTGAATTTCTGTGTCCAGCACATGGATAGTTCAGCTGTTTCTTGAAGTTGAAAAATAACTGGCTTTATATCGTTACTATCGCCTTCTCGCTCTTTGTATTGTAATTTTTTCGTGGTATTGCGGTTACATTTGCTTCCGGAAGTGGAAGTAAACTGAATTAGTTCCTAGATACCAAGAAGAAGGAACCACGGGCCATATTGCGAACTTGAGGGCAGGGGGCTATAACCAAACTACGAGGCTAACTGCAAATATATTTCAGTGTATATATAACAAAACCTATCAAAGCTGCGCTCCCCATTTCTATCCTGATTAAACTCCACTTTACACTAACCCACAATGCCTGCCAAAGGTATTTGGAACACCCAGCAATTTACGCTGCATTTGATATCTTTCATTCCTTTCATGAAAAAAATTGCTACTACCGCCCCCTTACCCCTAAAACAATGTTGATAATTTCGAAAAATATCATAAAAGAAGCGCAAAAGAAAGTGCTTCCTAAAATCCTAACCCGTTTGATAGTAAACCAACATTGTTCTGTAGGGGAGAGGGGGATGATTGATTTTGACCTTGGGAATTGATGTCAGTGTTCCAAGACTTTTGGCAGGCATTGTACATACAAAAGCTAGGTTCTATTCACAGCAACAATTGAAACATTATTGAAACTTACAAGTTCTTTCAAGTACCAGGTTGTTGTATTTTTGACGATCAACGAATGTAAGCAGTGTTTTGTCATCTAAGAAACCTAGAAATATGCGCAAGGCTGGAAGTTAAAAAAAGCGAAATGACACATTTGTTATATTCATACTAAAGCAGTCTCAAATTTTGTGTAAATTTAACTAACCGACTCGGTAAACGATGTTTGATTTTAAAATGAAGACATAATTCAAACTTTCAAACCTTGCGCACTGTCCTTTGTTATTGCCAGCAAGAGAGTAATAGCCAATAGAAGTTTCCTGTCCATCTTGAATTCAGCTAGATACGTCCAACCTTCAATAAACCCGGCTAGTTCCTTTTATCCACTTGAAGGTCATTTGCGCCAAATTTACAATCAAAAGCTTCCTTGCAATCAAAAGTCCAGCTTCCGGAACCTTTTCACTTCCGGTAATAATAATAATGTTAGAACAATATAACTATTACCGTAAGTCCGCGAATACGCCCCTGGGGGGATTATTTTGCAAAAAAATACTTTGGGATGGGAGCTTGTTCGTACGGGGGGATTTATCCGGAGATGTGGGGCTGTGGGCATGTTTAGCAGCAGCCAAAAATATTACCAGGCTAAGGGCTCGTTCAAACAAGCCTGCACAAGACTAATGCAGGAGTGGCAGTGTTGGCGCAGAGCAGTGGTGGCGCCAGAAATCTTCCGACAGAGGGGCTGGAGCTTCCGACAGGGGGGCTAAAATGAGCAGTTTTCGTACGTTCTTTTGTCAAATTTGCTCCGACAATAACCTAAAATTTCCTCCGATGGGGGGGCTAGATGCTTCCGACGGAGGGGCTGTAGCCCCCCTACCCCTCCCCTGGCGCCACCATTGGTGCAGAGGGCAAATATTACGGTATTCATTATGTACTCAGTATTTTCTGCATCGAGTATTATCAAAATCTTCTTTGCAATTGTTTTTAGGCTGCGCATGGCAGGGCCTCCGACGAAAGGGGGCGGATGAGCGAACTTTTTTGCAATACGATAGATCTTTTTCAAAATATTTTGTAACGATTTTTAAATTTTCTCTGCTCCCCCCCCCCCACTTTCCAAACTGCGTCGGAGCCCATGCATGGTTTGGTTTTAGTTAAAGGAGTTCTATGGCTGCTCAGATTTGTTCCATTGTCTTTTTACTTGTTTATCCCAATAAAATGGATTGCATGCTTATTCGCGATAGTTCCATTCGTTCCTCAATATTTTCCTTATTACTTGTTCTGAAAGAGATATCTTTAATCATGTTAGATCCTGCTTAACTTTGTCATACCAACGATGTCTCAAAATACTTCTACACGTTTACATGTACAATGAAACATACTGATGTAACATTGCTCTCAGTAGACCAAAGATTTGATCCCAAGTTCCTTGAGACATTCACAAAGTACCAGACACTCTTCCAGTGCTCACCAATCGCAGTTTCTCTGTCGAACCATAGTTACTGGAAAAGAGACTGGTTTGGAAACACTTGAGATTGCGCAATATCTTATTGTTCTGCAAAATGTTGGTCACATGACCAAAGCGCTACCAAGCGAAATCGGCCTAGATGCTATTTATGTCTAATTCGGTGGTTTTCTTGGGCGTCATGGAGAATTACTTCCACTTCGTAAACACAGAATGGTTAACTGTACGTTCAATGAATGTTTTACAAATCGCGCAAATAAGTCTGGTAATATAGTCCTTTTGTAAACGTGTTTGAAATTAGCTATGTGGCAATGGTTGGTCAACCTAACAAGATAACAATCATCTGTACTCTGTACCTTTTTGTGGCTAACCCTTTAGAAGCAAATCTTCGATCTCATAGAACTAAACCCAATCTCATAGAAGCAAATCTTCAAATTCCTTTACATCCATCTCAGTATATAGTTTTTTTTAAAATGAATCGCTCTCTCTACAGATATTAGCATAAGGTTTTGCATTCTCTATTGACCCGATCAAAAGGACCCGTTTAAAGCTTTTAATGATCTTTTTTTGAAACTGAAACGAATGGTTAAAGGTTTGTGAATAGCACCAGCTTCTTTCTATTCTGTGCAATAATCGAGAAATAAAGTTCAAATTGTTGCCAATATGTTGTTTATCGTGAAAATATATTTGGAAATGAAACAATACATGCTTTATGTGTTTAAACCTTAAACTTTTGCTTGAATTTTTTGCTCAAAAGACTCAGATAAATAAAAGTCAAACTTTTCATAATTATTATTAAGATTTTTCTTGGATTTAACAGCAAAGCAAGCAGAGTTTTTTTACTACCACGCTCTCTAAATTATCTTAAAATTCATATGACAGAATTCCTCGCAGATATGTTCTTGAATTCTTCTAAAACGTTTTAACTTTATCTGAAATAATGTGCACCTTTCGCAGATAACAATGTTCTGAGAATTAAGGTGCAACAGCCCCTCGCCCCCTTGCCTTTGCTATGCTACTGGGTGTAGTACGTTTTTGTGTGACTCCCGAGGTCAGGGGCGGATCCAGAACTAATCCTGACTGCCGCACGAAGAAGGGGGCCAGGGGGCGGTGTCCCTGAAAAACTTTCCCTTGGCACGCCCTCTAGCCCTTCAGAAACGCTCACTTTTAGAAAGCATCCAGGGGAACCGCCCATAATTACATTGATAAATATGGTAATCATTTACACAAGGTTGCCACCATTTCAACCGAAAAACGTGTGCATTTCAAAACGAGTTTACTCAAACGATCCCTTATTGCCGCCTAATTCCCTTAAGATTGATTTTTTATAAAATAGACTCGCTATTATAAAAAGAGAACTGGACAATCGGAAAAAATAAGAAACTTCAGTACCCGATGTAAAAAATTAAGAAAAGTAAAATCTCGAAAAATCCCAGAATACCGAAATTTTATTGAAAATCCATGAACATTACTAGCTCTGGTTAGCATTAAACACAAGTCAGAGAGAAAAATATACTTCCCTCTTCAATTCAAAGTAAAACATTAGAACGGAAGCAAATCTCCTGACAGAAATGTCTTGAGCATCGCGGGCATTTGAAAACCTAGAAACGTTGACCAGTGTTACTGTTTGCAGTATTTTGCTTCAAATGAGTCAACATAGACAAGAAGAAGTGATATAAAATACTTCCTTGTCTGAGTGGGCCTTGCAAAGTTTCACAAATAAACAACCAAGGGCTTGATTAAATAATCTGAGTAAAGGAGATAGCCAACTGAATTCTCTTCACCAGGCCACGCAAATTTTATCATACAATTCCCTCTCCCTCCTCATACAAACCAGATTCACACTGGCACTTTCATTCGATGATTCTTTTCCGTAATAGTTCGCATTCCCGCCAAACAAGTTCATTAGGCCACTGGGTTTCAAAGCTTCCAAAGTAAGTTTCTGAATGCTGTACGGTGTGCGGCGGTCCTCCTAGATTATGCGGCACTCTGAAGCTTTTGTTATTTGCCTGAACAACATTGCTAAAAAGCACGCCTATTTCAACCAAATTATGCATTAAATGTCTGGGCTCGTTGAAAAGTTGGTAAGTCCCTTTACTATACATGTGTTAAAGGAGTGTACAAATCTTCTCACTAACCAGATTATTTGCTATGCAAAAATAGAGGGTTAATTTAAGGATACGGTAAAGTTTTTGACTTGATCAGGGTCCGCCACCAGTCTAGAAGTGGAGGGGCTGAAAAGTATGTGACCAAAAATTTTGAAGCCACGCCCTCCAGAACGCCGGAAAACGCCCATTTTAAAAATACCTTTTCATTTCTAATTAATTCTTATTAAAAGTCTGGTTCAAAGAAGTTATCAATAATTATAAAAAAAGATAAAATTAGCTTGAGAGTAACAAAATACCGAGCTAACCAAGCTAGAAAATACATCATATCATTAAAGAAGATAAAACACATAGAAAATGAACAAAAGGTTCCCAGTCAAGAAGAACTGCTCCTACATAGGAGTAAACTATCCAAAGTTGCGTTAGAGTAAACCTTCGAAAAAAATTGTAGGCTATTATTGCAAAAAAGTAGGGGGGGAGGCTTTAGCCCCTGCTAGCCCAATGGCTGCGCGGTGCCTGGACACGATATTTGGCTTTATCTCTTAGAGCCAAACTATCAACGGAATTTGATTAAAATATACATCATGCGATGCACAAGAATATGTTGATTCCAACCATATCAAAATAATTGGCAAATATTGTAAAATGGTGCTTTCCAGTCAGATTTGTTGCTCAAATAAGTGTACAATTGTCTAAAGCTATTTTGTACCCTTGCGTTTGAGGTAACAATTTCTGACTTATATCAGCAGAAAGCGCAGATCCTAAGCTACCAAAGTTTGTTTCAGATTTTTCCATTTTCTCCTTTTCTTGAAACTATACCTTGTCAAAAGTTTCTAATAAATTTTCCTACAATCCTGCAGTTAAATTTGGCTATAATAGACGGAACTAAGCAAAGGCAAAAAAATATAGACACACTTCGCTTACCCGACATCTGTCCTGGCCGTGTGGAAAATATTTGAGTCAATCGATTGGTTCCTTTGGTACAAGATAGTTTTTTGCCCCTGTAATAGATTTTACTGGTCGCACTTGCAAGGTACACTCGTAAATCACTGTGTAATCCGGGTCAAGTCATTTGAAGCTTACAGATCAATAAACCTATTTGAATAAACAAAGCCGTACATGGGATACCTGGATGTGCAATGCGATGTTGTAACTGAGACGTGGCCACAGCCGCAAATCAACAAAAATCGATGGCTTAACAGGTCAAACGATTTCCAGACCTTAACTAAAAGTTTTGATAAAGAAGTTATGGAAACCTCCGTTTACATGGAATTTTTTATATTTTCAAAACTCCTGCTAGTTTCAGTTTGTTGGCCTTAAAAGTTCGGCTACTAGAATGTGAAGAAATCGAGAAATGGATGTTTTCATCCAGAGAACGCTTAGCGTGACCTTCAGTGTTTTACGCCCGTTTGAAAAGTCGACCGTTTATTGTGCCGAACCCAATGCATAATTCATTTTCCATCCCACAATTCCCTTCTTTGGCGGAGAGCGCATGCCTATCATTGAATTTTGGTGCGAATCAGCCTGGAAACAACAAAGCCAACACGGAGTCTTCATATGCAAAGGTTTGTTGTGTTTGCTCTCTTACCTCCAAGTCAGAGGCGTGGTGGCCCACCGGGACTTGGGAAATTTCCCGGTAGGCCCCTTAAAAGCTTTTATGTGTGCCCCTTGGTTTGTGAGAAAACAATCAGCATCAAAATGATGTGCACCTAAAACTTGATTTCCCCGGCCCATGAGAATTCGCCTCTGCAGTCCAAGTATCGTGTTCCAGACATGATCGAATAAACTCTATTGTTATAACATTGTGCTTGAAAACACATTTTGTAGCAACAAAGAGTTTTTTCGGCGAGGAGTATGAGATGTTGGCGCTGGATTTGTCAAAGGCGTTCGACACGATGGCACGCTCGAAATTGCTGAACGTCATGGCCGGACTGGTGGACGCCGACGAGCTGAGACTGATTCGCAAACACCTGAGGAATACGAGGCTAAAGGTGAAGATCGGGAAAGACTCCACATGGTTCAGCACGAACACAGGAACTCCCCAAGGAGATGCCCTATCACCGACGCTTTTCACCGTATACCTTGAGGCGGCCCTCGCAGAGCTGCGCAGCGCGGTTCCCAAGTTCGAAGAGGTTGTCGAGATGTGTTACAGTGACGACACAAACTTCATCTCGAAAGACCCGCGAATCATTGACGACATCGAAACGAAGGCGGCCCAGGTTCTCGGACGTTTTGACTTGGTGGTCAACGCGCAGAAGACGGAGAGACACAAGGTAGACAAGGAAAGAAATGATCAAATCAAGATCCTCGGCTCCTTCACTGATATCAAGAAAGAGATGAAGAACAGAAAACAAATGGCACAAGCCGCTTTCTCGCATCACCACCACGTGCTGACAAATGAAAAGCTCGGTGCAAGCACAAGAATCCGAGCCTTCAACGTGTACGTGAAGCCGGTCCTACTGTACAATTGCCAAACATGGGACCTCGGTGAGGCAGATCGCGACGCGCTGGACGCCTGCCACAGAAGGCTCCTGCGGAGAGTGCTACGTGTTTTCTACCCAGCAAAGCTGCCTAACGACGAAGTGTATCGTCGCGCGGGTGTGGAGAAAGTGTCGACAGAGGTGGACCGGCGAAGATGGGCTTTCGTCGGGCATACCCTGCGACACGGGGGCCCCGCCCGCGCGGCGATGGAGATGTACGAGGAAACTGCCAAGGGCAAGAAAAGACGAAGGGGGCGGCCCGCGCACAACATCGCGCAGACCGTCTCAAAAGACATGGCGCAGAAAAACTGCACAGCGAAGGACGCCCAGGACCGGGCACTCTGGAGGCAGGCCAAAAAAGAAGAGCCACGAAGATCCAGCCGTAGCAGAAAGGGCCAAAGGCAGAAAGATCCCGACTTCATGTACTAACTCTCTTTTCTTCTCTCTTCTTTTTCGGAAGTTTTATTTTTATTTTTGTAAAAATCACAACTTGTCACCGAACCCAATGAATGAATGAAGAGTTTTTTCTCATAGGACCCAATGTTTTTTCACAGGGGCGTATCTTTTCATCTTGAAATCAAGGATTGTCTCTTTAAAGCTCTTGCCCAACTGGCATGCTTAGCGTTACCTATTTTGTAATTTTATGGAGTACGGTATTAGGCCGGTTTGGAATTATAACCGAAAAGCATGCTGGTTGCGCAAGAGCCTTTAAGTCTAATTTTACTTTTGCTTGCCAGGATGATGAGGTGCCGGGTAGCAGGCTTAACTTGGGGCTAGACGATGACAAGCTCACACCTTGGCATCTACTTAAATTTTAAACATCTTGTTTAAAATTCAAAAGGCAAAGCTCAAACAGTTAATGATAATCTAAAAGAGGTAATCAAGAAATGGCCACATATAGCATCAATATATTATGGCTAGATAAACGCTTAAGATGGAATAAAGTGGAAATTGAAATTTAGATAAAAAAATGAAATCGATAGGTCTATGCCCTTTGTGATTTGGTTCTGCCTTCCTTAAAGATGTATATTTTCTATTAGGTAGCATTTAAAGTTTTAGCTTAAATCTATGGGTAGATGTACGATAAACCTTTTTGCCTAATCTCACACTAAAGAAAGCTTGGTACTGGTAACTAGATTCAGAATACATTTGTTCACAAGATATATGAGTTCACCCAGGCAATGAAGTTAGATACTTTGACGTAAACGCCAAATGAATCTTCCTTGCCACAACCTTCTCCCCAGCTCACAATGCCCATAAGAACGTGCTTCTTTGTTTTGGCATTCCATACTGTCAAAGGTCCTCCAGAGTCTCCTTTGCAAGCACCTCCTTTGCCACCTTCAGCTGAAGATAAAATAACAACTTATATGTGTAAGAAGAAGAACCGCAGGATAGGCTGTCCGCCGGTTTATGTGAATCTTGCAATGAGCATAAATACGAAGTTAAAATTCAGGAACAAAGCAAAACGGCGACGAGAATCCAATGTAATTTAATGTAATTCAAAATAAATTAAATAAAACGAATACTTATTTCTTATTACGGTTCGTTATTGCAAACAACTATACTCTTTATTTCAGGCTGGCTATGCTCAACTTCTTCAAAATTCAGGGGGGTCAGTTGAAGTCCCTAGGGGATAAGTCTTTGCCTCTCGTGACATCCCATAACGTTATCTGTACAAATAGGTTGCCATGGCGATTTCAAGTAGGAAGCAAGGGTCTCTTACAACTTACAATCTTTTTTATAAGAACCAGCAAATGAGAGTTCATGCTGACTGTTATTAAATTTTTCGAAAATCTGAGGCTGGGCTGTTCATAATTTGCTCTTAGATTAATAAAGTGTAAGCAGTATGATTTCTAGCTTTTTTGCTCGGGCACATTTGCACACAAAGTGAATGAGACAACCTTCATTTGCCGATAAGTTTAAACATTCACCGAAAAGCACCTACACATGAATATAAGTCCTCTTTCTTTAGGTAAAACGTTGTTAAAAATTGCATTTTACAGCGCAGCTCATCCTCAGCTTGTTCTTAAGTTGTTCTTAGCTTTAGACAAATTTGAGGATCGTGTTCTTTTAAAATTGTTCTTATATAAAAAGAGTATACCTGCACAAAACATGTTTGCTGTCAACGGATATGCCATCCTTCTGGCACAGAGCTCATAGTCAACCAATGATAACATCACTTCTCGCAGTCTTTTTGATGTCTTGCCTTCTTGTGCTTGGATTTCATCTTCACTTCCCCAGCCCGCAATCATTGCTTCTACTCCTGGTTTCAGTAGCTTAAAGTCACTGTCATCATGAGGCAAGCATATCGGTATGACGTAATCAGTTATTATAACTGGCTTATCGAGTTCGACCAGAACGATGTCTGAATCCAATGTTATATTATCAAATTGGGGATGAGTGTAGAATCTTTTAATGGATCTAATCTGCTCAGTTCCTTCATTCTCGACTCTTGTTTTGCCAAATTTCACATGAGGATCTATCATTGGGGGATCTTGACAAAAAGAGCAACATGTCAAATAGAGTTGTATTACTTGATATTTTGATTACTGAAGGCAGATAATTGTAGAAAATATTGCAAATTTTTTCGCTTACAGAACTGAAAACATGAGCATGCGCTTTATTGTGTGTACGCTGTAGGCATGGAAATATAAATCTTTCTCCTTAAAACTAGATGAAACCATACAGTAGAAGGTGAATCAAACCTTCTCCATATCCTTTTTTATGGCTCCGTTCACAAACAAGTTATTGCAGATCGTTTCAACAAATTCAAATTTAGAACAGAGAAAACAGCACTTGAGCGCAAAGCGCAAAGCTCAAAGCGCAAAGTTGCAGCCATATCAAATCAAAAGTTGTTGATTAGAAGCTCACCAAGAAAACAAATAGCAGCAGTAAGAACCCATTTTCTTGCGATAAGCGACCCGGTACAGAGAACTTTCTTATCTGACCTCCTCCGAAACATTGCTATCCATGGGTGGGTGCCAGGCCTAGAAATGCGTCCTCCAGCAATGCGATGCCTCGTTGTGATCTTGGGAACACCACATTCTGTATGAAATTTCGAAAACAATTGTAAGGTCAAATCAGCCTCAGCTATAAATTTTCTTCAAAGGTTAACATGACATGTTCTTTGCACTAAAGATTTCTTCGAAAATTTATGGCCAATAGAGAAAATTATGTGGTGGTTAACTTAGCTAAATCAAGGAAAACGGTGAAAGGTTTTGATTGAAAACCTATTTCTAACAGTATTTTCAATTTACCTCCAGAATTTGATGTTGTACATAGTAGAGTGATACATAAAAAAATGGAAAGTAAACACGTATTTAAAGCCATTACTCCATTTATAAAGACGATTTTATATTTGATTAATTGTCAAGTATTTTAATTACCCAGTATCTTACGAATCTTTAAGATTTTATCTGTTTACTTTTCTAGAAATGATAATAATTCTATTATGACCCCCTCCCCTCGTCGGAGGCCCTGCTTGTGAAAAAGACCTCCTCAACCTTCAGGACATTACCATTTCTTCATTCTCTAGAAAGGTCTTTTTTGCCTAGTGCAAATCGAACTTTTTAACGTTCCCTAATTATTTCTTCCTTTAAATTTATAAACATTATCCTATAAAACCCAACCTCATGCCAACTTATAACATTCTATTGATGGCGAAAGTTTATAAGTTTTGATAATAATTTTGGAACCTACACTTTTCTTCTACATAATAAGCATTAACCAACTCATGTACGTCATGAGAAAGGATGTCTGTGAACAAAGCATAGGCAGTGTAGCAGAACCATCGTTAAACACCTTCAATTACTGGGTTTAATGATAATCAGCATTCAAGAAGCTGCAAATTTTCACCCAGCACGTAGACGTTGTTGTTACACAATGAAAGTTTTTATGAAGATTTTAATCATCAACCATAAGAATGACCATCTGTCTCATCTTCTCTCTCTACCTGCTTGCAAATAGCTATGACCCAACTACCAGTTCGTCAAAAAATTGGCACCTTCGATAGAGAAATGCTACAGCTGACTCTACAGAACGGCTAAAACCAATTCTAGAGAATTTTGTTTTTGCAATATTCTGTATCTGCAATATTTGTGTTTTTGCAATATCCTGTTTTTGCAATAATCTTGTGAATTCCCTCATCCTACAGATCGTTTTGAGTCGTACTTTCACAGCTATCAACCTGGGTTTTGAGCTCAGTAAACATTTGCTCATCATAGTCATGACAACAGAAAAGCTCCAACGCAGCAACCTCAGAACAAATTAAAAGAGATTTCTGGAATTTGAGGATAAGGATTTCAAAAGACCGTGTAAGGGACATCCGAATTGAAATGCCCCTCGCCGACAGTTGTCTGCTACGTTCTAAACACAGACTGCCGACAGGGAGTCAGTTGAAATCTTTAGGGGATAAGTCTTTGCCACTCGTGACATCCCATAATGTTATCTGTACCTAATTTTAATTGCCGAGGGCCGTTGGGTGATGCCTTTGCGGCCCTATCCTTTTCTCAACCCAACTTTTTGGTACGTTATTGCCCTTGAAAACTTTACTATCAGCTCGAAGAGAACACCCAAATGCAATCATTCCAATATTCCGGTAGTACTCCACTTATCAAAAATTTGCCGACAAGAATTTTGTAGAGGGTGGCAGATTTTCTGCACCCTTGCACCCCCGGTTACGACGGTAACGATGTTTGCATAGGAGTTATAAGAAAGAATATTCAAAAGCAGTACCTGGTGTCTTTTTCTCAAACACTAGTAGCTTGGCACTTGATGTAATTGGCCCAGCTACGTTCGACACCACGCACGTAAACATACCGGAATCTGAAATGCGGGCACTTTGAATAAAGATGCTTTTTCCCAACGCCAAGATTCTAGATTCTTTATCTTTGACTAGGAATGGCTCTCCGTCTTTTAACCATTTGGTCTTCAAATCACCACCTCCACTTGCAACACACTGTAAAAAGACAGATTTTCCAACCGGTACTACTCGGCTCAGCGGCTTTTCTATGAAAACTGGTTTGCCTATTGATCAAGAAAGATTCGATAGAAAATCTAGGAAAGTTGCAAACATATTTTCCAGCAAATTTTTCCACAGCTTGGACTATAGACAAAAAACATGGCGGTTAGGCCCTGGCCAAACGAATAAAACAGCAGCATAAAACCTCATTTAGCACTTTGTGATAAAACATATTCTAATCGTGTTGCTGCCATATTCCATAATGTTTTATAATGTTTTACGAAATTCGATTTTCAACAAACATTTCATAAACATCTCCTTTGTTCTCATGTTTCAACATAGGCGCCGACTTTTATTTTTCCAAGGGGCGGCTCAAAATTTAAATTTAAAAAAAATTAAAAAAAGTTGAAAGGTAGAGAAATTTCCTGTCGCTTTAATAACGCTTAGACTAAATTTTTTACAAGGGATTTATTTGATTCAAATTCTTCTTTAACAATAGATAAATTTCACATTTTTGAGACTTAGAATATACATATAATTTCCTTCAGCTGTTCTGCGCTGAGTTTTCAGCCCAGTGGCGGATTTCAAACGAAGTTCCTAGGGGGTTGAGCCTCCCCAAAGCAATTCCCGGGGGGGGGGGGCTCGAGCCCCTGAGCCCCCACGTAGTCGGCGCCTATGTGTTTCATCAACAGTATGGCGTTCGCTCAAAATTTGGTAAATTCAACGCAGTAACTGTAGAAGCGGTAGCGCTGGACTATCACAGATGCTTTGTCATTTGTTTGATTCATTTTGCCAGGTCACAAAACATTGTCCAACAATGTTGTTTTCGATGAATGTTTTTTACGTTTGGCCACACCTTAACACGTGTCACGAAAAAAATTAAAGTGTAACACCCAAACCGCACTTAATTTTCCACTGCTTTTCAGAGAACGGTTTCCTGATGTTTGGCTTGATGAAAGACAAAGAAAAATACTTCACTGCCAACATTACTTGAAAAACCCTACACTTTGCGTTGCTCTTTTCTATTTTTTATACTGGTTCTGCCCCTCCCCCCAAAACTATGTTGAAAATATAGAAAAATATCAAACAGGCCACAAGAAAAAGCGTGCTCCATAACCTCTTTCTTTCTTCTATAGCAAATCAGCATTGCTCTTAGGGGGAGAGATGGGGATGGCTGAATTTGCCTTTGAAAACTAACGTCAGTGTTCCAAGATTATTGGCAGTGATTGTAGCATTCGTTGATAAATAGACGGCAACATTCATACCGGTGTTTATCTTAAAATAGCCCTGATATCTAGAAATCACGGACGATATCTAGAAATGGAGATCTAAAACAAGGGAAAACTTCTTTCAAACTTTTTGCTTAAGTCAAATTGTGGTACTAAAGGCCAGCGTCAACCTAGACAATCAATTTCATTGATTTATCAAAATATAAGTAAAAATAAATTCCTACTCAAAATGCAGGTTGGTTGTCTTCCACTCCATTTTCCTCCAGACTGGCACCTTCTGACTTGATTACCCACTAACTTATAGCCAGGGTTACAAGTGTAAACAACAGCATCTCCCACTAGTGATCCAGTCACAACGCGATTTCCACCAACGGGTTTTGGAGGATCTGGACATCTCGATCCTACAAAAGACAAAAATGACGTCAATGCGTTCAGATGACATGATAAACGTTCGATTCCAAAGAATTATCCTTTGCCGAGCTTTCGGGCTTTCTAAAACTCTTCGATTCCCTAGACTTAAGTAGCTAGATATAAGTTCGTGTATTTATACTTTGTTACTAAATTTTGTCAGCAGTCATCAGGATCATTTTGCAAGTTTTGAGAAATTTCGTCATGAGTAATGAAACTCTTTGACAAGTAAAAAAATGTCAAAGGCACTTAAATGAAAAGGGCTTTTGGCCCTCTTGCCCCTCCTATCAGAGGGAAAGAAGGGTGGTTCTTCTTCCCACACCCCACACTCATGCGCACCTGGTCACATCACATTATACAAAGTTTTGGTTTGTCGTGATTGGGCCTTAGAAAGCTGATGCAAAAGTTGATATGCTTGCAACCGTTTCTGAGTTTTTATGCTCAGTACTTGGATGTTTAGCTGTGTGTTGAAAAACCTTTTCACAGGGGCGTCTTTAGCAGGGTTCGGTTGAAAAATATACTAAAATTTGTTCTTAATGGAAGTAAAACTACAATAGGAATAATCACTGTTTGCAGGTCCTCTCAAATTTCGCGTAAATTTGAATAACTGCCTCGGTGAACGATGTTTGAATTTAAAATGCAGACATCAAAATAATTCAAACTTTCAGACCTTGCGCACTGTCCTTTGTTATTGCAAGCAAGAGAGTAATAGCCAACAAAAGTTTCCTAACCATCTTAAATTTAGGTGGATTCCCCTAACCATCCACCATGATCAAATGACTAGATATTTGCGAATTACAATCAAACATATCACATTACAATCAAAAGCTTCCTGATATCAAAGCAACTTCCGGAACCCTTTTTCTTCCTGAAGGGGTAGTACATTTGTGTAAGGCTCCCAACAGGGGCAAAGCCAAAAGCTCAGTGAGGTCCCTGGCTCCTTAGAGTCTATACAAACGCATGACCATTAGGGCAGAAGGAATTCCTCATGGCTATGGCTGTAGGTAGAGGGAGTTTCTGATGTACAGTGTCCAGAAAAATTGTCAATCTTCCTCCGACCAAGCGTATCTTACTATAAAACCTTCTTTCTTTTTAACATGTTTAAATGGGCGTGGTCTTGAGGTTGGGGGTGCTTAACTAGTTTTAGCCCTTTTTCTTGCAACTCTGTTTCCAAAAGAATTTTTAAAAATTGTAGCTTGTTTTCAATCATAGATATTTTGGGGACAGATAGAAAGTTATATCCTTTTGTTAATTAATAGTAAATGTGTCATAATTCAAATATATATATTATAAAAAGGTTGCGCCTAAAATTTACAGTGCAAAGCAGTTCTGTAGCACATTTAATATAAAAGCACAGGAAGTTTATAAATTTTGATAAATTTTTTTAAAATTTGTCCGACTACATTTTGAAAGCCAAAAGACAATAGGATTTTTCATTTTCCAATATGATTCTTCCTCCGGCCAGTGGACGTGGGACTGTGATGTTTTCCTGACTCTGTGGATGTAATTACAACCCCTTGTTATTATACAAATAAAAGTTTCTACCCGCAGAATAAAGGTTGCGACCCTGAAGATTTTGGTGTACACAAGCTACTGGGTGAGAGAAAATCAATACAGTATACTCAGGTAAAGTGGGAATCCCACGGAACCGGATAAATTGGTCCGTCCCCGTGAAAAAGTGTCCCAATTTGAGGCAGAGAGTAAGCAAGTTGTTAAGAAAAAGGCAAAACAGAAGCGGGAAAAGAAAATCAGTAGATGATGGTAGATAATAAGAAGGGTAAGAAGAGGGAGGAAGAATAAGAGGAAGAATAAGAGGAAGTAGAAGAGGAAGTGGAAGAAGAAGAAGAAGAGGAACTAGAAGAGGAACTAGAAGAGGAAGTAGAAGAGGAAGAAGAAGAGGAAGTAGAAGAGGAAGTAGAAGAGGAAGAAGAAGAGGAAGAATAAGTGGAAGAAGAAGAGGAAGAAGAAGATGAAGAATAAGTGGAAGAATAAGAGGAAGGATTAGAAAAAGAATACGACAGACAGTGATGGAGCCAAACAACAGGAAGGGTTTTTGGATAAAATTAAAAAAAAAGTAAAGCTGATACAAAACGATAGTAAAATCACCGTTTGTAAACATTACATCTTGTGTTTCATAAAAGATCCCTCACCGTTTTTGAATTTCTCTACTGGTTCCAGAATCATGGATAGTTGTTAAGCAAATGCAGATAATGGTTAAACGTAAAAATCTAATCTACGTGCAAATGCTAGCTTTTTGCAAAAAATTCAAACTCCTGATAAAATAAATTGTACAAGCAAAAAATCTGCCACAAGCGCGATTTAGCGCCTTTAGTTACCCCGCAAAAACCTTTTAGTTCCGCAGAAACAGAGCTTCATAACATATAGATTGCTTTTAGGCATTTCGGAAATAGCAAGGGGAGATTCGAAAGAGATTTATTCTTGTCTGCCAAAGAGTTTCCTTGCTAGGAAAAAATAAAGTTAAGACTGACAAGAATGAAAACTAGAACAAAATTTGTTGTTCTCTTCTATTATTTTCGGCTATCTGCCTTTCCGTGCGCTTTCATCTCAGACACTCGTTTTGGCTAGTTTTGATTAAGCACAATGAGTTAGCATTCGTTTCTTGAAGTGGAGGTGGTGGGCAAGGACTGCGGACCATATTACAGATTGCGGGGGCTAAACATGGTAAAAACCAAGAACAGGGCGATTTTTTGCATGATTTTAAGTAGATCTTGGAAAATATTTTGGGTGGGGCTGAAGTCCCTGTTGTCCCCCTTACTTTCGCTGTCCCTGGTGGTGGGTGCTTATTGGGGGGGGGGAGGGCGTTATTTCATGTAGCTGAATCCATATACAAAGCAATGGTGTTACCTAAATTACTGAATTGCTCTACACTTATGTTAAAGATCTCTGACACAATTGGCAAGAAATTCAAAAACCTTCAAAAAGAGCCCTGAAAATAGAGATGTTCTTGCTGGAGGCAAGCAAACTCTCTTCCTAATTGCTTAGAGATGTGACGTGGTCAGAAGACCAGCTCAGAAAGATAGATTTAACAAATTTTCATTAATTTTTATAAGTTGCAGTTACTGCTGGCTTCACATCAACACAACACATAAAGATTTTGAAGAGTACAATTTTCTCCATTAACAAGGGTATATTTGCCTCATTCACATTCTTTGCGGAGAGAAGTGGAGTGCAATCTTGCATGCCTAGAGTTTGAAAATAAGACCTTGAAGGGAGAAATAGCACTGAAAGTTGTCTAGCTGAATAGAAACTAAGAGGGAGAAAGTTGCTTAATTGCTGGAGACATTTTACAAATTTTCTGCTTCTTTGTTTCAACAAACTATCCCCCTATTCCAAGCAAAAGACCTCAATTTAAACTTCGCCTGCATTTGACATTGTTGGAGCTCGCCATCCCAATTCCACAGGCCTTGCTACGGGCTTGCCGAAGAGTTACTCAACCTAATGCCAAAGGAAAGCATATTGATATTTCCTAGGATTTTCCTTTGATCAAATTCGATGTTCTCACAATGCAAGATATATTTTTTCGTGTTGCTAAAATTTTATACTTTCATTTTTTTGCCGCAAACCATGGATAAATTATAAAAAAAGTTCCAGCCAAGAATAATATTTATCAACATTTTTATCTCCAATTTTTTATCTTATTTAATTTTTTCTGCTTAGGAAATAACATGCATCATATTAATTTTGTATATTCAACAGGAGGCAATTTTATGACATCGAATGGGTACTGTAACTTTGCTGATTTGAAAACAATTTACTTAAAAGTATGAAACTATTATAAGAAAATTTCTAAGATATCATGCATACGATTTAGGTATTAAAGTTACAAAGAGCCGTATTTATGTTCTCTATTACTCTAAGATACACCTTTGTACAAAGGAATTTTGGCCAGAACATAGAAATGACGGTTATTTTACTGACGGGAAAATTAGTGCAGGAGTGTGGTGCTATCAAAATATTATGCCATTTCCTGGTCACACCCTGTTTTCTAAACTGATTATTATTTTCTATAATTTTTTATCTAAGAGCGGTCAGAAGACAAGTTAAAAATATGTTCGTGGGGCTGAAAATCATTTCTATGGTGAAAATCATGAAATAACAGCCTCCCAAAGATTACAAACTACTACCACTACGAGGCTACTTAAAAATTTTCTACGTTACCGAGAATCTGGAGCTGTTGAAACATACCATGGAAATCAATGTAAAAATGATACAATTCTGATTATTGAGCTGGCTCGAAAAAGTGCCAGAAGAATGGCTGATAAAAATATTGATGATGAAGCTGAGACGAACGCAACTGGAAATATTGAAAATGGACAGTGCAGCCAGGAAATTGAACAAGACTTGGCATCACTTACAGTAGATGCAAGTGTTCACAGGATTGAGAAAGACAATACTGGTTCGAATTCAGATAAAACTTCTAGTGAAAATAAAGTACCGGTTAAAGTTCACCCTTTGACTGAGAGACAGCACAGCTTGTTCAAAGAGCTCTCTAAGACAAAGGGTTGGAAAGAAAGTTTTGAAAAACTTGAACCATTGCCATTGAATTCGCCAAAGAAAGACGGCCATATCCGCTTTGTATGCATCTCAGACACACATAACGGGCACGGAAAGCTCAATTTACCCGATGGAGATATACTTCTGCATGCTGGGGATTTTACACGGCGTGGAAAGCTCAAGGAGGTTGAGAGTTTCTGTGAGTTTTTAAAGGAAATCAAAAGTAGATATAAACATATAGTTGTGATTGCTGGTAACCACGAACTGACATTTGATGACAAGAAAGACTTGTTTTTTGGCTTATTCAAAACAAATGCAGATTGCAATAGAGGAGCAGATTTGAAAGAAATGCTTCAAAATCATTGCATTTACCTGGAGGATGAAGGCATTGAGCTGATGGGCTTTAGGATATATGGCAGTCCTTGGTAGAATTTCTTTGTACTGCTCATTAAAATTGAAATTCTGAATGTTCTATCACGAGCTAGTAAGTTGCTGAATATCAAGCAGAGAATCACAGCATCTTTCTAGGCCACAACATGAACAATTACATCTCACTGACAAATGTGAGGGCCATAACCCATTTTCTTCTCTTTATAGCTGCCCCTTGCATAGTAGGTTTCCAATAGCAGTAGCATTAGGGGCCTGGGGGACATGCCCCCTACTTTTCAGAAGGAAACATTTTGTGTTGCATCTAAATTTGATGAGAAAATGTTGGAGTGGGAAATATTTTGGAGACTCAAGTATTTCTGGTGGCATGGCTCTATGATTTCAAAACTGCCTTATTTTAACCAACTGTTTGACATGGGTGATAGCAATTGGTAAAATTAGTGTTCTTTGTTTATAAAAGGGTGTTTTCTAACAGTACAAAGGGCATAGCCTAGGTTTCTGAATTTTGTTTCCACCAAAGCCTAGTGGCTCGTGCTACTAGTGAAAGTTTCATTAAAATCAAAGGGTGCACACAAGATATGCAAGTGTGTAGAAATCACTATTATTGCAGTCAATTTGTCTTATTGGGCATTTAAACTACCAGATATGCAATAAAAGCTGCCTTACTGCCTCTGGTTGCACTTTAAACTTTCCAAAATTCAATCTTGGCAATGCCAGTGTCATATGCTGCTCTCAGTCTTAGATTGATAACAGCCATTTCTCTGAGATGGGATTAAAGGGAGGATTGAAATAAACAGGGAGGTCATTGCCAAGTCAAAAATTTAATGAACAAGTGGTTTTATGAACAGGGGTGTACCTTTTATAAAGCAAAATGTTAAGGTCTTGCTTGTATGGACATTTCCAGCTTCAAGCATTTTATATTTGTGCAAAAGCTTCAAACTATTGTTGCTGTCTCATGCTGGGCAATGTGTTAAAGCGATCAATTAACATAGTTGAAAACTTCTTTTAATATAATTTGTAAATTCACAAATGATCGAGCAAATGATTAAATGCAAATTCACAAAATCAAGGCATACTACAAATTGCACTTCTAGAGCAGTTCAGGTTTGTTTCAAGTCATGTGAGGGCAGTTGTAACCCTATTTAAGTAAATCCCCGAGTGAAGTTTTAGTTCAGAAGAAGTTTAAGTGAAAAAATTCAACCATGAGGACAACTTCCAGAATTGATCTATTGTCATATTCATCCCATTGCACAACCAATATTCCATTTTTAATGACACCAGCTTCAAAAATCTTTTTATAGGCAACCATATCATAGAGGGTGGGCATTCAACCTGCCCAGAGGTGAGGCTCTGTTGGAAAAGTGGAACAAAATTCCAGAAGGAACAGACATTCTCATGACACATGGGCCACCACTAGGTAGGGTTGAAAGTCCATCACTTCTTAATGTTTTAAATCCTGCTCCTCAATTATTTTATAATATCTGTTAGGATAGTTTTTAGCTTAAGATTAGATTAGGATAGTATCAGATTAAGAAGAAATTATTCTGTTTTTTGATTAACCCTTTTTGAAGTGATAAAATTTCATTTACACTTGCATGTGTTGCTTTTTACTTAGGCCATGGTGATTTGACATTCTTTGATCAGCATGTTGGGTGTGTTGAATTGTTATCAACTGTCCAAGAGAGGGTGAAACCAAAATTTCATGTATTTGGACACATTCATGAAGGTAAAAAAATTGAGCTACATTTTTCTTTAAATCCTTGAATTGCCTCCTCTCATATTAACTTTGAAGTTGGCCTTGTTTATGTAAATTCCTTCCCCAGAGCTAGCCCCAAACTTGACATGGAAAGTTTACATTTTGATAAGACCCCATGATGGCTAAATTGAGTTACTGTGCACTATCAACCCAAACTGAAAAATAGAATAAAGAAGGGTAGTAAACTGGAAAATGAACTGAACTTTAAAATAAGCTTTAAGCATTTTGGCAAATTTTTTTGGCCCTCCTTGTTTTAAGGTCCTTAGAATTTGTTCTATTCAATAAACTTGCATGCGCTTATTCATGTATTTACTGTATGTTGCTAATAATACACCATTTTTTGTACTCCATTATCATAATTATCATCAGCATCATCTTCATTATCATCATCAGCTACATCTTTGAGTTATTAAATTTGCTTCTTGAATTTTTTCCTTTAATCTCCAGGAAATGGAATGACAACTGACGGATCAACTACCTACATAAATGCAGCCATTTGCAACTTCAGGTACCAGCCTGTTCAGAAACCAATTATCTTTGACTTGCCAGTTCAAGTTTGCAGTCCACAAGAATGCTCCAGCACTGTAAGCTAAGCTTTTTTAAATTGTGTCTAGCCAACTGTGGATATTCAAAATTTTGCCCGCGTAGCGGGCTTTATAGGAGGTCTAGTTGTGTCTACCAATTCAAATTTTTTGTGAGAAAATGTATGCTAAAAAGGTATATTTTGAAGATTTCTATTACGTTACTTAAAAAGTGATCTAGTGTGAGGACGTGTGCTTCAATTAGCTAGTTTGTCAATAATAACTTACTTTTTTCTAGTATCTTATGTGTAATGCATTTTTCACACGACTGTATTTTGATAAAAGAATGCTCACTAATTTGCCTTCGTGCCATTTGATAGATCGCTTTCTTAAAGAAGAATGCAATTTTCAAGAATTTCAATTCATTACAGTAATCAACATTGAAAATGATTATTTATTCAAATCAGTTTTGTAGTACAGTTAAGCCCCGATAAGTCGTACACCGGATATATCGGACTTTTGCTAAGCCGCAAAGACTGAGATACAACTTTTTGATTGAAGGGGGGGGGGGCAGCCCTGATGAATAAGTGAACAACAGCCATATTTTGCAAAATAAAAGTATTTTACTAGAAATACTTATGTTTTTTGGGGAGGTCAAGGCCCCCCAGTATCTCGGTCCTTGCTAAGCTGGACTTTCACTAAGCCAGACTTTCACTAAGCCGGACCTGTTCAAAAGTCGTACTCTGAATAAGTCGGACATCAGCTAATTCAGACCATTTCTCTAATGAAGGTCTGACTTATTTATCAGTGATGTGGCAGATATTTGCAGATACCCTCAACTTGTATGATATCAGGAACCTCGCAGCACTTTTCTCTAGTTTTCCAACAAAGCAGTTCACGTAAACGTTACCATGTACCTAATTGTATCCAGCGCTTAATTAAGGGGGATCCAGATATCAAAGAGTGAGCCTAGGCCCCTAGAGCTGGGTGTCAGTTTCTTTCATATGTAGTTGATCATAAATCACAAATTTGTTCTCCACTTCAAATTCTTTTTGGCTTTGGGACGGACGGAGATTTTGCTGGCGGAGTTCGGGCGGCAAAATCGGTAAAAAGGCTTCGAATCGATCGGGATGATGTTAATTGACCTGGGTAAAGTAAAATGGAGATTTAAAGCTTACTAAAGCTCATAAATGGAATACATAGTCATGTTACATCACCGGCATGAATAAACCAATATGCTTTTTCAACAACTACCGCTTTGGCTGGCAAGCCAATGAATAATTTTAGGTAATATTTCCATAAAATGTGTCGTGATTATCTAATTGTAGTTAGAAAAATATTTTCAAATATTTGATTATTTATTTTTAGGAGGTAGAATTTGTATAATTGTTATTAACAAGAGGAATAAGAAATTTCTTTGTTTCTTTTTACTACAACCTACCCTGCTGAGAAGGATTTTGTCAATGAACTGGAAAAACAGAGATTTGAAGCAAGTTCTTCATATTGTTACCAAATGTGTTAGCTAATTTAAAGAAAACTGGAGGGCACCTACGGTCCAAAATTACGGCCTAAATTAAACGGTCAGTTATCGCAAAAATTCCTTATCTTACGTTACCTGACGGAACGTTTCTCTATCATCACTTTCCTGAAACATGGCAGAGAGCAAAATGTTTAAAGAAAAATATTAATCGAACTGAAGATGTGGTCATGTCCGCGCAACTACTGCACGGGTTATCTTGGTAGCTAATATGTATAGGAAAATGCGACGGCTAGGTAAAAAAACTAACCTCGGAGTGTTGATATTTTAAGACTAAAAGCTCGATTTGAGAAATGACAATTAGTTGACCCTCTTTCAGACCCCGCTTACTTGGAGTTTATAGTTGCCACAGGTTTTCATAAGCTTTTCATTTAGTACATTTTCAGATGAGTGGAAACTAACACGAGCGACCTTGTTTGCAGTTCGCCTGTAGAACCACGCGAAACTAATCCTTTCCGTACAAGCATTTTTTCCAGTTGATTCAAACTAACTTAAATCACTTACATAAGCTGCATCAACTTTAATGTTTCCCCGCGCGTCTCTTTCCCCAGCACGCTAGATTTAATAACTTTTCGTAATTTTCGCGGTCTTCTACAACGTCACAGTTACCACGTGACATTCTGTGCTTTTTTAAACTCGCTTACTTGTTTCATCAATCCAGATTTTACTTGCTTCGTACAAGATTGGTGAGTCAATTTTCAATGATTTTTTTAATTTGTAGTTTTTCCTTCTTGCATAAATTCAGTTAGCTTCCTTTTCCCGTTTTTTATATTGTTTTCATTTTATTCAATTCATGTTGCAGAATTTTTCTTTAATTTTATCCACATCTAGGTATCTTTTTATTCTCAATCTTTTTATTTCAGATTGTCGTAAATGCGAAGATTGTATGTCACAGTTGCATGTCTAATGTATGCCTTGCCTGAGTTTAGCAGCTATCTGTTTCTCTTATAATAGCACTTTATCAATTTTGTTTTTTGCAATGTACAATTTTGCTTTACGTTAATGTCTGATATGGTTCATTAGCGAAAATACAATACAATATCTTATAGATATATACTGTAAACCTGTAATTTCAGTTCTGACACATTTCACTGTTCACATATTCTCTTCGACTAACATCAGCCAAAGATAACAATAAAGTATTTTTCCCCATTGAATCAGAAAATGAATTCTACAAGAAGTCAAATTACGCGACTGATATCTTTTATTCGGGGGATGTTGGATAGGATAAGAAGAAGGCAATAAGAAGAGTGGATGTCACTGCCAATCGCGTGGCATTTGCGAGGTTACGAACGGCAAGGTTTCGCATCATTGTCTTGCAAAGAATTATCGATCGATATTTCGACGAAATCTACTTAACAGTAACGGAGAATGAAGAGATGTAAAGACTGTTTAAATTTGCTATTTTCTCCTGACTTTTATTTTCTCTTAATTCATTCAACTTGTTTTTTTCAAGTTCTTTCTTTTAACATTCAACAATAACAATGTGTGACAGATACAAATATTATCCTTATATATTTAAACAAACCCCACGAGTTTATGACCACTAAAAAATTACTGTGGGAAATTTCGAATCGTTTGCTTCAGTATAAATAGAAGGGCTATGAAAGTATCTCGAAAACTTTTTGAACAATTTACCTCGTGTCAACGACAGCTTTTGTAAGTATATTGTTCGATTATTTAAACATGTGATACAGAACAAACGACAGGGGGGTTCGAGGTAAATCCGTAAACAGGTCTAAAGGGCAGGCGTGTCAGATGCCCCAAAATAATTTCCAAAAGTCTTAAACCAGCTTCACGGGCACCCTATTACCCCTGATAAAGATTTCGCCCCCATAAAAATCATTTGAAAAAGAAGCTTGCTCTAATAAAAACTTTTGTAGACATTTCAATATTAAAAAAAGATAGCGAAAATTTTACTATTTAGTTGAACAGAAGACTAGCCTCAGTTACGCCCGATAGGCGGGCGCGCAATAGCCCCTGTATGTGGACAAAATCTTGCTTCTATCGAAACAGGAGCAATTGCGTGTACATGAATGTTTTTGCTATTTTTTATTATTATTGCACTAATCAATTAAGTTTTTAATCACTGAATATTAATGTAGTGATGACTTCCCACTTTTTGTTTTAGAGAAGAAATAAATGTTCCTTTAGCGGAAAGAGAAGAAACAAACGGGTATGCAATAGCCCCTATATTTACACGGGGTCGTCTGAGAAGAAAAATCAAAGCACAAAATAAAATATTTTAGTCGAGGATGAAAATATTATCTCAAGTAGGAAAGTTATAGCAAAGACTATGAACAACTACTTTATTAATATAACCAAAACATTACACATTCCAGAAATTAAAAGCAAACAGTCAGATATATCTATTAGAAATATGACAGATGATACTAACTTACTAGATGAAAGTTTCTAACATCACCCAAGTATAATTTAAATTGAGAAAAAATTCAGAGGATATAGCGACATTTAACTTCAGGAATGTTTCAGTAAATGAAATAAGGCCTCAAATTAAATCCTTAGATGTCAGTAAATCTACTGGACCAGATCAAATGCAAGCAAAAATACTCAAACTAGCAATATCAGAAATTGAGCAGCAACTTACAGAAATCCTAAAAGTCTGAACTAAAAGAAGCAGATCCCATGCCTATATTTAAAAAAGATTCACCTACCAGCAAGAAAACTATAGACCAATCAGTATCTTGCCTGCTACTTCCAAAACATTTGAGAGAATTATTTTCAATCAACTATACACTTTTATTTGTCATCTGCTATCCTCGTTTCTTTGTGGCTTTCCTCAAGGTCATGGAACACAACACCCTCTTATAAGATATATTGAAGATCTAAAATAATGCCTGGGTTGTAAGAAAATCGTGGGTACTGTCCACATGGTTCTCTCCAAAATATTTGATTTTTTCTCACATGAACACTTATTAGCAAAATTGGAAGCTCATAGACTTAGTAGAGATGCATTATTGTTAATCCAAGAAATAAAAACGGGTGTTCCCCAAGGTTCTGTCCTTGGTCCCCTTTTTTCAATATTTTCATTAATAACATATTCATAGAACTAGTTCAAAGCAAACTATGCAGCTTTGCTGATAATAATACCATATGGATTAAAGGTACTGATAAAGAGGACATATCAGCTAAACTAGAACATGAAAACAATGTTATAAACCAATGGTTTATAGACAATGCTATGCAGCTGAATGGAGACAAATGCAAACCTATAATGATTTAAGCAAAACCAAACAATCTTGAAAGATGTAGCATTTATTTAAACAGGCAAATAGTTAAAAAGAAAGACAAAGAGAAATTGCAAGGCGTAACAATAGACAACCAATTAAAATTTGATGACCCTATCAAAAGAATGTGTAAAAAAGCAGGAAACGAAGATACAAGAAAACTTTTGATGAAAATATTGGTTTTCACATTCCAGTGCAGTCGGAACGAAATTTATATTGGGTGGGGAGGGGGGGGGGGCTGCCCATTGTATTTCTTCTCATTTAGTACACTGTTATAAAGGAAATATACTACAGTCTGAAAATTATTGGGGGGCTCCCCCCCAGCCCTCCCGGTTCCGACGGGCCTGTCATCAATTACTGTTCCTTGGTATGGATGTATTGTTCTAGGAAAAACAATAAACTTATTAACATTCATGAAAGAGCATGAAATATCGACTTAACTTCTTGAACACTTTGGGAAACGCTTTTCCGACCTAAGGCTCATTCTCTTTGGCTTCCTTACTATTTGTTGACATGCAGGGTTAGAGTAAGGGTTAGGGTTAGGGTTAGGGTTAGGGTTGGGGTTAGGGTTAGGGTTGGGGTTAGGGTTAGGGTTAGGGTTGGGGTTAGGGTTCTGGTCAACATCCAAAGGCATTCTGCTGGAAGACCGAACTTAATAACATACAGGGGAATTTCATGAAGATAGTTTAATATAAATAAAGGATTAGATACTAGATAAAGGATGTTTTCCCACTATTTCGGTCTTAAAACATCTTTAGAACAGAGAGGTTTATACAGAGTCAGTCAGCATGTTTTGCCAGTCAGAATAGTTAATTTGAGTTTCATGCCATGAGCGAAATTCGCAGCATTTGTAAAGATGCCCAAACACCAACAATGCATAAATGCATATCATACGAAAACCCTAACTCTTCTTTTTTACTCCAGGGCCCATTCCACGAATTTTAAGGTGGAAGAGCTAAGCTGTACAAATCGAACTTGAATTTAGTGCCTCAAAACAAGGCCTCTTTGGAAATATAATTTTGCTAACCAAAAGAAGAAGGGGGGGGGGGGAGGGGGGAAGCTTGACCCCTTGGTTGTTTTTTGCCATTTGTTCATAATTTTTGACTAATCTGAGTTTAAATATTCTTAACAGATTTGTTCTTATAGAAACGTGTATCCGACCGTCAGCACCAGCAGTAGAATTAAAACAATGGCAGAAAATATAGCCTTTTTAATGCTATCCCTGCCATTTTTAACCTGGGGTCTTTTTTGACTACGTTTTAGGCTTTATCTGTAAATCTTATGTATCTATGATTCGATCTTTCTTCTTTTCTTAATTGTAAATTGCAATTATTTGATGGCAAAATTATACATACACACATTCAATTATACACGCCTACATACAACCTTTTCGGGGTTCGGGCTCCGGGGAAGGAGCATTCACCTCAATGCAACATCAATTCACATTCACAAGGAGAAAAGATGGCGGACGTCAGGCGTGAGAGAATAAGGTCTGATAGAAGTCGTCAGTCTCATTCAAGGTCTCGCTCAAGATCTCCGCGAGTCAGAAGAATGCGGTCTAGATCCCCAGAAAGAAAAGGAGCTGTTCGTCCGCCACTAGGAAGGCCACGTGATAGAGATGCGCCTGATAACAAGGCAGATGACGGGAAACCATCAAATCAAACGACGCCAGTGAAGATTGATAGGGAAAAGGTTTCTTAATTTTATTATTGTGCCCTTTTATTAACCCATTTTATTTAACTGCCTTGTAAGATATATCTAAACCTCTCCAATACGAACTGATTTATTTATTAAAAGCAGTGGCGTAGCGTCTATGTATGCTACGCTTGCGGCGCAAGCGTACAAATTTATAGACAAATTCTAAAATTCTTGCAACGCTTTCAATGCATACCAATTTCCGCAATAAACGGCTTCTCTTTCTTGTCATGAGCAGCATGCGGTGAACTCTAGCGCCAACAGGCCAATTGGCCCCAATTGGCTATTTTTCCAAGTAAACAGATCGCTAAAAATTATGAAATTCAAAAAATCTGAAAAACTGAAGCCCCTCCACATCACTCTTTTTGCCTGTCCAAAATAAGAGAAACATGTGATGCTCCAGTGCAGCTTCAGTGCAACTCGAGAGAAGCTTCTGAGAGAAGTGAGAATTTTCCGGACTGGAGCTTGCGGTCGGCCTGAGCGCAAGCCTTCCCAAATATTTGATAATCCACAACATTTTTCTACCTATAAGGGGCTTTTTGCGAATATTCTTTGCGTGATACATCATTTCAAATCCAATTATTTCCCTTTCTTTACTTTGTGACTGTTGAAAAGAGAAAAAGTTTCGTCAAAGTGGGTCAGAGTCTATTTGTCATGATCCGCATTTCGTAATTCAAGTCAAAAGGCTTGCCAGTATAGTCAGAATTTATGGACCACGGCATGCAGTAGACCTGAGCGCAAGCCTTGCCAAATACATGATGATTTGCCGGGACTAACTTTCTGAAACTTTACACATGGAAGCATCTTCAATTCTAACAACTCTCACAGCTCACTATTTTCATCTTCGTTAACTATGAGAGTAAAAAATGAGCAGAAACTGTTGCTCCTGTTCGCTTAGGCTCTGCAGTGTGTTAACAATTTCGCAATGTGGAGAGCTCCTTCTTGCGGGAATCCCCAGCTTCATTATAGCATAAAAAATTCTTACATTAGGTGGGCATAAGGTGATGCCTTTTCTTGAGGAATATGAATAAAATCTTTTGCGAAGCAGTTTAAGCACTAGGAGTTATTCTGAAAATTCTTGCTAAACAATTGAGCTTTTTTCAAAAACTTTCGCATGGGTGATAATTTTTCCCTTGGCCCCCCTTCACTTTCCAACCTCTGTCGGAGCCTCTGATGCAAAGAATAGACACCTTGATTGATTAGAATTAGAGTACAAATGATTTGTTACTTTGAAAATCAAAATTAATCATGATTATCATTAATTACCGCTTGTATTTTTTAGAAACTGAAATTACCATTATATTTATTCAACATAGCCGTATATTTTATGTTACCGCATGCCTAAGTTCTGGGCTCACGCTTCGCCACTGATTAAAAGAGAGGAAAAACTCCACTCTGACTGATAACCAGACTTGCAGAGTGTGCGCACTATATAAAATGCACACTTATACCAAAGTAAGTGCACACTTGAAATTTTACTCGCGCACTCCCAAAATCTCGTTAGAAACTGCCGTACTCTGCACTCGGACTGAAAACAGTGCTGAAGAGTCAAGCCTGTCGCCAAGTCAGTTGATTAGGGGTGGCGAACTCGCCGCATCCGTTTCTGGCAAAGTTTGAAGTGAAGTCTTGGCATTTCAAAGTAAGATCTTGATAGAAGGATAGGGAGAAAGTTGTTTAATTGCCCAAGAAATCTTACAACTTTTTTGCTTCTTTATCTCCACTTACTCCTCTGCCTCTCCAATTTTGCTCATGCACACCCAAATTCTTGTTGGAAACTGCCATACTCTGCAGTCCGGACTGAAAACAGTGCTGGATGAGTCAAGCCTGTCGGAGAAAGTTGTTTAATTGCCCAAGAAATCCTACAACTTTCTTGCTTCTTTATCCCCACTTACTACTCTGCAGAGCTTACTCCTCACAAATAATTTTTTCCTCAAATCCTGTCAACACATTTTTTCAAGTTCAAATCAATCTGCACTGTTTCAGCATTAATTTTTGTGTGAATCCAGTGCACAGCCTCACCAAGTCTTGCAAACGCTATTTAAAAAGAAAATCCCACAAAATTTTAACCTGCTATTTTCCAAAATTATTTGTTCCTCTGCAAGCTTTAGCGCCATAATTTGCCACACACACATAAAAAAGACACAGGGCGAAATCAAAATCATGGAGATTCCACGGGGGTTAAATGGAGTGCTTCAAACAGTTTGGAAAATTTGTGTAGTCTCTCAACTGTAAAGAATTTAATATCATAATCCATATACCAAATTTTTGTTGAAGTATGCTGAATCTGCACAAATTTTGATTTATGGGAATTACATCCATTAAAAGCCTGACAGTTTTTCCCTATAAAAATACCACACTCTGTCTAACAAACTTTTATATGTTTGATTGAGGGAGCATCTGCCATATTTACTGATTTGCCTTCATGTCGTCCACACGACTTGCAGCACTGCAGGTCCTTTTACCTGATTTTGCCAGAGAGGTTCTCTCTTACTCACAACAAGTTTTTAAAATCCTTTTTAACTGCACCTCTTCCAATGTCCAATCCAAAAAAATCAAAAACATTCCCTTGTACAAAATTTCATATAGATAGGCTCAGTTCACACAAAGGGTTTCAGGCTGTTATGTTTTGAAGATTTCTCTATGCACAAGACATATTTTGCATATGCAATTCAATAAGACAACATAATGTTGAAATTGCAAGACGTTTCTACATATCACAGAATTTACAGATCCGTATTGTTTTATCCTTTCATGCTTAAAGTTTACTGCTGCTCTTTTTATTACTTTACTGCAGATGACTCTAGCTAGAGTTGAAATGTATTGATTCATTTCTGTCTACTGATTACTTCTAGAAATGATTTTGTAACACCTGGAATGTCTCACTCCTGATTATGACTAGCTGATTTTGTTTCCCTGAAAATTGCATTGATTATGTTGAAATAGAAAATCAAGACAAGAAAATCAAGACAAAAAAGAACTACTCTTTGTAGTTGTCCTTGTTATCTTCTTTAATTTCACAGAAAATATTGAGAAAAACTGATCTTTTGTAAATGCTATAGATGCCATCCTATCAAGATGTCCATTCCATTCCAGCAAGTTATAATCAGCAAATTAACAATTGATTGATATTTAGAATGACTTTTTGTTTTTACTTGCTCTACTGATGAAAATTGTTTGTGATAGATTGAAATGACAGCCAAAAAGGCACAACAGAAATTTCGCTGGATTTCAACTTTCAAGGAATTTTTTAAACCAACATTTTGTATCAACTCAAGTAATTTTGGAGTATGGTTAACCTGTTTTGCCATTTTTAAAGCTTTACATTTTTCGTTCTAGACATGTCCACTATTACTAAGGGTGTTTTACAATGATGGCAGACATAATAGGTAAGATTTAATTTTTGTATGACAATTTTCTCTGTATGTTGTTTATGTGTATGGTATTATCAAGATAAAAGGTATTGATGTTAATAGATTGTACAATGGATATGGCTGTAAGGTTTTCATTATATGTATCAGAATTAGCTTCAGTAACCATTTAGACTTCAGTGTTTAAAAAGACTTTCAGTAGCTGAAAGTCACAAAAGTTTCCACACTTAATATATAAAAAAATGCCTCTTTCCCTTTTTTCTTAAACAGAGTTGTCACCTCAGTTATCTTTATAATTCATTCTTTGTGTGATGAATTTGTTGAATATTTTTAAATATTTTGTTTTTCTTCTTCATAGACTTGACGAGTATTCAAGAAATGGTGTACCAAGAAATGAGTTGCAGATATACACTTGGTAAGATAAATGCATGTGGATATGAATGCCGCTATAGATGTGCACATACTTAAATGTAGATCAAGTTAACAATGTCCGTTTTTCTGTGTGAATTTTCCCAAATAATACTGACGATTTTCAGTTCCCAGGGCAGCGATATGTCTTATTTGTTTATTTTTTTAATGAGACAAATTTCAATGGAGCTATTGAAGGAAAAGGTATATTGCTTAGACTCACCCAAATGTGATCTAAAAAGGCACTTTGCTCTCTTACCTTTTGTGGGTTGTCGCTGTAAGTATCTGTCACATGAATAAAGATTTTTATATAGCAGACAGAGAAATATGCAGTGAATGAACTGCTGATTCAAGGTGCAATGGGAAAAGCTGCAAGTTCCATGCATAGAAGATAGCAATTTATAAATGATAAAAACTTGCACTTTTTGCTAAAAAGTAGATACCATATGCTCATTTGATTCCCGCTTTCTTGCAGGTTTCTTGAAGGAAAATTATTTTTAGCAATGTTTTAATTTGCTGCATATGAAACCGAAAACAAACTAAGAAGAATTAACGTGGCTGAAAACGCCATCTACTCTAGTATTGTTTATGGCAGTGTTAGTTAATGTCTCTATATTTTATAGAAAGCCGCTTTTGATGTAACATCAAGGGAACGCCCTTCTAAACATGCTTTGATCGAACGCCCTTCTAAACATGCTTTGATCTGATAATTTAACATCCAGACGATATGATCTACCCTTATCCAATAGATTTTAGCGATGTATAGAAGAATCAAGTGGGCAGATGTGGAGATGGGTCTAGTTTCCCCATATTGCGCCAATTCTGGCCTTCGGATTTTTTTTGAAGTATCGTTATTCTTTTAAATAGGAAAGATGCAACATTGAAAGAATTGATGAATCTTGTCAAAGAAGTTAACCCAAAGGCACGCAAGAAAGGTACATTTTTCGATTTTGCAACTGTTTTTCCCGATGCTCGGCGAAACAATTTCATTATGAAGGAGATAGGAACGACTTGCGCAGGCATCAAATCAGCTGATGACACTGTCACTTTAGCCAACAAGAAGTTCCAGATTGGTGACTTTTTAGATATTGCTATTTCAACCCGGAGAGAGCGACGAGACGTTTTTTGATTTATGTTTCTTGCCTTGATATAAGGATCTTTTTGGTTTTAGTATATATTTACTCACGTATATCAAGTAGCATTGACATTATTCTTATGTAAAATACTTTTAAAGTCGAGGGAGCTTCTTATTCAGTCTTTTCATCTTTTCACTGAATTTCATTTATTTCTTTGAAAAGATAATCCGCTATTGGTTTTTTGATACGTCACTGTTTAGATTCGCAGCAGTCACGCTAGCTTGCGGGGATTATTTGCGCGTGGTCTTGCTCTGTTTCCGCTAATTCTTGCAGAAAATGATTTTTTTCAGAAACTGACAACATAACAACCAGCTGATTTTTATAGTAGCAAATATTCTAAGTCCCTTGATTTTCTCGAGCTCTTTGTCTAAATTTTTGCAACTTTCGATGTTTTTGATTTCTTTACTACAATTACAGTTACGATCACTTGAAATATCGCTCACTAGGGTAAAATTGGCACAGATCTGTTTTGTTTTGGCACAGATCTGCTAATTTACCATTTTCACCTTGGCTGGCTTAAAAGCACTCATTTCAAAATATAGCTTGATGCCGGATATTTTATTTCCCTTCATTTGATGTAATCTACACGGGCTATCGATTTATCTTGACGTACTTTCAGTTTTCTGGTTCCTACGAAGATTCAATAACTATCAGCTGCTCTTTCACGTAAGTCAAGGATGGCTTTGTTTAGTGTGAAAAGGACCATTATGAATATACCGTAATGTTCTTGTGTATAAATGGCTTGACTCAAAGGAAGAACCTAGAGCACGAGATAAAATTTTTTTTATTCATGATAAAATTTAAAGGCAGAAGTACTATAACACAGTACAATGAAATAGTTATTTCTAGACAGTAACGCGAAATATTATTGCAATAATACCTTGATATTCCTTGCGTTTTGTAGAGGTCTGTTATCAGTTGAAGATGGTCCTTTCTTTAACACCCATATATGATATTTTTCGTTACGCTTTTTAAAGGTACTCCAGGTTAGTCTCCTTTTACGCCTGCTACGGTAACTGGCTCTAAATTCATCTGCTTATTTTGTGGATGCTTGGAAATCGGTTTTGTTTACAAAAAGAAAACGACTAATTCATATTAGTATCGTATCTTGTCGTTCATTGATTTCAGTAATAATCGAACATTTAACTACAAAGAATTTTTTAAGTTTTGTCATTTCTTGTTTGGCCTCAAATAATCATGTGTGAAAATATTTTCTTTATTGTTTAGTTAACAACGAAATTTTTCTAAAACGGTATCCGAAAAGCCAGGTTCAGTCGAGTCTCTCGATTTCTTTCTGCATGTAGACACAACTGCTAATTTTTAATGCAATTTTGATAAATTGCTACTGGATCCTATTCTCCCATAAGCAATGGCATAATTTGTCAGCCAAATTGTCAACAATCTTCCCAATTAACTTCAAAATAACGGTCGTTATCTATATTTCCTTGTTTGTATTTTATTTCACGTTATCAATTATTCATGCCACCCACTTGCTTTTAGCGCTGGTTTTTTTCTGGCTTTAAATGTTTTAAACAACCAATCTGCATGTCACCTGTCGCGGAATAGATTTCATCTGTGTTTTTTAAAGCCGTTTTGTAAATTCGATTTTGCGTACAAATTTTCTGCCATTTTTTTTACAAAATGATGGTAATTTTTAGTGTTAATAAATCAACATCTCAATTGAACGTCGAAAACTGTATATTATTATTATTTTTTTAAACATATTCTCTCCTGTCACATGAGGAAACACCATGTTCAAAAACCTGAAAATTTTGATTTTGAAACCACGAAGCCTTAAAAATAAAGTACAGAAAAATAAAAAGTAAATCACATTTGAAAATGCTAGAATGCACAAAAATGAATCCGATTGTTCTGAATGCTCAGATTCTAAATGCTTTCTGCATAACCTGCCGGTGGTATATCATGTAGGTGCTACAAATATACAGGATTTTATATTCTACCCTCCCTGTCCAGTCCTGATGTTTGAATCAATGTCAGCACACCATAAGCCAATACTTTAGATTTATTATAGAATTCTCCACATTTGGAATGCAAAAGAGCATCAACACAAACCTTTCTCCTCTGAAGTACCTTGAGTTGAATTTTTTTAACTTAAGGCGAACCAGAACAGGAAGTGGGTGGGAAATTTTCTAAATAGGTTGGTAGTTTCTTACCTTTGGATATATACTTCACAAGAATGCTGATGTGCTGTTAAGGTTTCCAGTTGAGAACAGGGATTTTATCGCAAGACAGAGATTGTTCATGCCATTTAGACAGACTAAGTTGATTTATGGAGTGCGTAACACAATCATCAAATCGTACTGAAGGCTAAAAGCGTAGCTTTTTTCCGCGAAGGATGGCTTTTCAAAGAGCAGTTGATATACGAGGCATTCATTTAAAGAAATTTGATGTCCTCGGACAAGTTTTTCTCTGCGAACGTGCTCTTCAAACTACACAGATATATTCACAATCTGCTTTTCAAAGCAATCAAGGCTATGCCAGAGACGACAAATAACGCTTGAGAATATGACCTAGATTATGGAAGGAAAATATGAAATATTTTGGAAAGATAAGATTATCACCTATTAAAATAAGGTGAAGAAGTAGATAATAATCAATCAAATAGATTTTGCACTCTTTTTGAATAAGTTTAGTGATAGAGTGATAAACTGAAAATGAAAATGTTGAATACCAGTCATGAATGGCAGAATTTAACGAGCTTCCAATATATGCTTCGTGAAAGTTCGAATCTTAAGGTCTGAAACGAGCAAGAAAACATTAGATCTAACAAGATGTGTGAAGACAAGCGATAAAGAGAGCGGGGTCGTGAGTATCGACAGAGAATAGTTATTTTTACAAGTTTATGGCGTTGTACCCTGGGTTCCAGACCGTCAGTGTCGAGGAAATAGGGCGTCGACGCTCTGGAACCCAGAGTAATGGCGTTGGTGAAAAGTTCTGAAAGGCGAAAGGAAAAATTGAATTTTTGTGTTGTTATTGTTCCTTATTTTTGTAATACATCGAGCTTCGTTATAACGAGCTAGACTCAGACAATATTTCTAATACTTACAAAAAGATTTGTTTCAAGAACCCTTGGTATAACGAATTACTTTTCTGGTCCTCTTAGATTTCATTTTATTGGGGTTTTATTTGTTAATTTGGGGTTTCATTGCTGGCACCCTTGCAGTGATTGCCTAACTATTGTTTGGTGCTTCCAAAACAATATATTTCAAGGGGGAATGGGGGTTAAGGGACCCTTTTGTTTTGCTAGCGATCCTATGGCGATGAAAATGGATCCCACCGGGAAATTACTCCATGGCAGTCTCTGAAAACCTCTATTTTATATGAAAATTCCTGGAAATCCTTTTGTTTTCGTTGAAATCGCGTACGCTATTTACAAGAGTAAAATACCCCAAGAATGGACCGGCCCTTTGATTGCTAAATGAATGGGCTTGAACTTGCTTCATTCATCGGCGACCAGGTGCAGTGACGATAAGGAAAGAGGAATGAAAATAATTGGCACAGCAATCGCAATTATCTCAAGAGCTGAAGACATGAAATTTAACATACTATGACGGTCGAAGTTTGTTTATGCATAGTTTATGATAACAAGGTTTGGAAGTCACGTAAATTGCAGTTATCGTGGACAGAGAAATGCCTGAATCGCAATTAATTTTTAATGTGACTTTGAGAACAGGGTCACATGTCAATATATGGTGTATTGTTATTTACCTTACCATCTTAGGAAAAAGTATTTTGAAATGGCTTTTTATTTTCTGAACTATCTCAGGAAAGCGTATCTCGAAATTGATGCACCATTTTTCTTCAGGTAATATCGAACAGCCTTTGCAATTAATGTCATCTGTTCTGTGAAGTAACCATTACAGCAAGCAGAAGGCATTGCGGCCAAAAATAGAACTGGTTTTGAGCACACAGAGGTTGTCCTCTTGTTATTATATTAATCAACTGACGAGAAGCAAAAGGGGCCGATCGACTAAAAATCCTTCATCCACGATGGATCTCAGTAGCAACTGATGACCTTGAATACTAAGATGGCTTTTGGAATCTGTTAGAGTTATCGGGGTTTCTCGGAAAGTGCTTAATACATCACATCGAAAACTGAGAATTTTTGCTAGTACGTATGCCGATGCACCTGTCATATCCCAGAGGCTTGTCACAGGGTTTCTCAACGGAAACAATAAGATAGGTGTGGAAGAATAAAAGCGAAATTGCCACCGCTGAACTCATTGTTTGCAGACAACAGGTTTTCGTGAAGGAGGCCTTGATTTCGAATAGATTATAGATCTTAACTCCGTTATCGCGATTAAATGGCCACTCCAAGGTTAAGAGGAGAGTATACTGACAAAACGCTTGCGATGAACGCAATGATCGACCGACAGTTGAAGATTAAAATCTCGAGTTTGGACGCAGAAAGTAGCATTTACAGGAAGGAACTCGCTCGAGAAGAGAAAGCAATTCGGCAAGAACTGAACAGCAGTCGGAGAATGTCTCTAAATCAAACGTCAAAACCGAGAGCTAATTTCAATCGACGCGCAAGCAGTCCGCTCAGGTGCAGAGTTGAAGAAGCAAGAAATGATGATATGTCAAAGTCTAGCTTGAATATGCAGCGGCTCGAGCTGCCGGACCAGAAGCAACCGAGGCGTAGAAGCTTGCCTGATATGGAGAAGTTCTCTTTACCTTCTTTAGGTGGTAGCCAGTGTCTCATAGCAATGAGGCCTTGCGAGGGAGATCAGAGGGATACCACGACAAAACTGCGCTACCGCCAGGGGAGACGTCGCTCGGAAAATGTTGGGACAATTTCGCAACTGCAAACTCCATCGTTATCTCCACGACATTCAATCAGCTCTCTGGTCTCCAGTTTATCAAACTCGTCCAACCGATTGCAAAATATAAAGGATTCGGAAGAAACTTTTGATAAAGTCCGGCAGTTTTTACAGAAACTTGATGTAAATAAAGAGTTCAGTGAAAGCCAAAGAAGTGACGAAAGTTCAGGTGCTGCCAGCGACGAAGACTTTGAAAAAACCGATGGGATTTAGACCTTTAGTTGTTTATTTTCGTGTCGAAGCTATGAATGCCAATGTTGACGTGCTTCTTCTAGTCACATCGCACGATATCTTGTTTACCGGGAGATTTATGGAATCCTAACTTCGATGTTTTTTCAGTTCAATCTTTTCGGTTTTCGCAAAACTAATAATTCTGTGGGTGTAATTTGGTTGTTTTCTGTGTTACATTTGTGGATATGAACAGTTTTGAAGGCATCTTGCAAAAGTTGATTTGATAATATCTAAAGTGTTCTTCTTTCCCCCTTTGTACATTCCACATAGAATCTCATTCTTTTTGCAGTAGAATACCTTTCCGCGCAGCAACAGCAGGTACACAATGGGCTTCTACTGCCACTATCAAGACAATCTCTTTCTTTTTTTTACGGGTTTATAAAATCGTTTCTCGTATAGTATTTAAATGCTATGACAAGACTCTCTATACAGGATTTAAATAGCTAAAATCCAAAACAATTTTCGGAATTTAAACGTAGCTTTCATACAATTTTCAATTTTATAACGTATTTATGTCTACAGCAGGTTGATTTGTTGATAACAGGTTTAAGTGAGCAAGCCCGGCATAGGCCAAACAGCCGTAAAAATTGTAAGTTATTATTTTGAAAATATCTATTTGTTTATCTTCCTTATTTATTTTTGTTTGAATCGGTCACGTGTCAGCACAGCCTCTCATTTCAAAGTAATGTATAAGAAGTATAGCAAATGACAGGATGCAGGCTTTTTAATGGAAAAGAAAACATAAAACCTATAACTGATCTCTTTATTTTGATTGTTAATATAACTTCATCATTATCGTTTAATTTTAGTACCGTTGAGTTAAGTTTATATTTTTGATCTTTCTCCAAGGAAATATCCAATTAACAAGGTCGAAGTAACTCAAATATATCCAGAGTCTCGATATCTGTTAATTTTGTGCAAAATATTACCAGTACCGTCACTCCTTTAGTACCGCTAGTCGAAGATTTTCAAGACCCTGCACAAGCTTAGATTTATTGTGGCTTTTAAATCCAGTCTGCGGTAGCATGAAAGCAATTTTGAACAAAGAAAAACCAAGGGTCTTTTTTGGTAGGTTGTGTTTATTTAGAACTGATTTCGGTACGGATTTGCTGGTATCCGTGAATATCAGCAAACAAGCGTTATTTATCGTTGACAAACACATGATGATCTTAGTTTGGTTCGAAATTTTAATTTGAATGCTTTACGTGGGTTTAGAAGTGTCTGCCTAGGCTTCGTGTTGATTTTTCCATGGCAAGGAATTACGTCATCTTTATCATTCTACAAACCTCTGTAGGATTTCATTTGCAGTGTCACTATATTTTCAAATATAAAAACTATCAACAAAGGTTTTGTTCGGAAACCCGTTTGCAAGAATTTCCTCGTTGATTTACTCTACCTGCTTTAATTTAGGCTGTCGCAGCAATGCACATATTTGCCGCAAATTTATTTATAACAACCACATGTTAGTTTGCAACTTAAAAAGCATTCCCCTATATATAGCTGAAACAACAGATTTAAGCACCAGTGTTGGCATGATTTTTTATTATCAGCTGTCGTTTACACGCCTGCGAACTGGAAACATGTCATAATTACTTTACACTATTGATAATTAAAACTGTTACGTTTTTTGTAAACGTTTTACAGAGAAAAGCTTTATTGCAAAGCATTCTCGAAAACATTTACAGTTTCATAAGTTAAATATATGTCTCTACAATGAAACTCGCTTATACATTCCTAATTAATTTGCATATTTGCGCTCCTGGGTTTGATAATAATGCATTCTGATAGGAAGAACAGGTGTTTATGCAAACAGTCCTAAGAAGGCACATTTGTAACGACTGGACTTTGCATTCCATGATTCCAAATACGCGTTGTGCATGAGATTTCGGATTTCAAGGGATCAAATTATCCAAATTTTTATTGCTCTTTAAGTCTGAAACTTTTTTGTGTCTTGAGCTCACTTGGCCTAACTTCTTTATAATGGCAGATGGGGTGAATTATTTTTTAAAAGCAAAACGCTTTTTACTTGTATCTCCAAGATTCAACAGAACAAAGTACTTTTTTTAATATTGCAATCATCCTGCGAATTTGAATTTGAGGTTGTGTTCTGTAATGAGACTCCTAGATCTGGGTTTGGTAGTCTGTGTGACAAATGCCTGGGGCAACCCATCGTCCTGTATTCAAAGAGTGCGCGTATTAATGATTTTGTCTCATGCGCATACTCTTCGAATGCAGGACGGATGGTTGCCTCGCTCATTTAAATGACTTTCTCTTGTTCGTCTCCCCAACAAATTTCGCACCTTCTATTCGTCTTCAGGTTCTTCTAATCTAGAGTAAAGGCCCATCTGCTTCTGTTTCTTTTATCATCCACTCAAAAGTGGTTAAACCTACAATGTTACAAAACAAAACAAAACAAAAACCGCCGCTTCAAGGATTGAAAAGAAAGTACTTCTCTTGAGTCCCAACTCAATTAATGCTGGTGTTTCACAAGGTTCTGTCAGATCTCCTCTTCTTTTCATCCTTACTAAAACCATACAGGTTGTCATTTCACACAAACACAATCCCAAATTTCCTTCCGTCTCCATGAATGGTACTGATTTAGACAATTTTGCTTGTTGCTTACAAATTTTGTTGCAGGCCTTTCTGTATCTTCTAAACAAAATTGAAAATCTCAAATTTTTTCTATTGCTAAACACTCCTCTCAAAAGTTTGGGTTCCTCTCTAGGGCACCATCACAACTCTTAACAATTAATAAGTCCCAAATCCGCCACTCTCTGGAGTACTGCTCTCATATTTGGACTGGTGCTCCTAAGTCAAATCCAAACCCATTCGCCTCGTCAGTGACTGTCACGTCACCAAGTCCTTTACATGATGAGGATTGTGAAGGTGCTGGCATTTATTACATTGCTATATGCTTAAACAACAGCAAAGCTAATGCAATTTTTCTTTCTTTATGTTTTGGTTGTAGTGCAGGGGTACACCAAGCCTAAGTCATTAATACGCCAAATTGATCTGTGGTGGTAAACCATTGCTACTCCAAATGTACACCATTTCTATGCCAATAGGTAGGCCAACGCTTAGCCAATGGCGTAGGCCACGTTTTGTCACATCCCTTATTTTTCTTCATGTATGTCTTCGTCGGTTAATTTGACTATTGATAACCCTCCACGCCCCAACTCTGGAAGGGCAAGCTAAGTCACTGGTTGCCGTAGAGATAGACGTCATTTAGAATAAACTATCCTGCCTTATTCTTAACGTCAAAGAATGTAGAAAATTGAGTTGTGTCGTGTCGATAATTGCAACATAACTGCAATCAACATTACAAAGCCATATCTAGCGCGCATTTCAAACAGATTCATTATTCTTCCAAGGCATTTGATCATATACTGCGATAAATTTCTTGGTTAAATTATTATTTTATTTTCATTGTGGTGCAAACATTCTACGAACATTGTTAATGCGGCTGCTAATACCAACGGCCCCACGAAATGATAGGATAAAACTATTCCATGAAAATATCTTGGTCAAGTCGGTGATTTTTGCGTCTCTGTTGTTAGTGGACTAGGGCGAGTGACGTAGTGTGTCGTTCATTCATTCTAAACGTTGTAACAACTGTTACAGATCCCAATTTTCGTTTTTATCACAGATATTGTGAAAGATTTTTAATAAACGAAATTTTCGAGTTGCTTTTCAAATTTGGGTAGCTCTTTTATCTTTTGGCAAATATTTTCGAAGAAAGATTATTTTATCTCTTTGGAAAGCATCGGATATCAGCCTGTTGTCAAACATTTATACTTCAGTTCGAAGGCGCCACTTTGAAAACTGAAAAAAGCAATTGAAATTCCCCCAACCAATCAAATTCGGTTCCTTGGTTTTGAGGAACCTGTAAACAAGAAAATCGGCTCGGCTTCGCAGACTCTACCTTTTCTCCTATTTTCAATTTTTTCAACAGAGTCTGCACGCAGGCTATATTGCAATGGATTTACTTGATTTTAATGGTATTTCATGGTGTTTTTCCAGGGTTTAAGGTTGAACATTAAATATTCTTTAAATTATTCGATTAAATTTCTAAGGAAGAAATTTTCATTACTCATTTACTCTATTGAAATGTCTCTTTGACTAGGGATAAATACTGCTCAAAGTATAAATTTCTCGACGGCTCCTTGGGTCGACTTTAAGCTAAAAATAAGTTTCTTTTGCCATAATTTGCCTGCGTATTGTTGTAAAGGTGTTGGGGTCAATATGTAGGCGTGAGGGCCTATCGAAATGTAATATTTGGGAGATTTTGTTAACCATAGGCGAGATATTAATGTCGTGTCACACGATAAATGTATAAATGCCATCTGTTCCGGCTGGGAACTCCGGGCCGGAATGCAAAAATAGGAAGACGCGACGTAGTTTTGATTTGGTGAAATTCATTTTGTTTGCCTTCGCCTACTCTTGGTGATTCTCGCTGTTTTTGAACCCCTTCCTCTGCCACTAATGGTCATGTTGCTATCAAAACATTTTTGTTTGCTTGCAAACCTATTGTGCAGTTGCCGTATTTAATACCATCTCAATATGATTAGCACAGTTAAACCCGCGCATACACCAATTCGACGTACGGCCTCGTTTTGGAAATTTTTTGAAACTTCATTATACGACTTTTTTAAGCTCAGATTTGGTTTTATCGCCATAATTATCGGCCGGATACAATTTTCCATATTGTTTGTGCTTGAATTTTAGATTTTACAGAGAAATGAAGTTTGAAAACTTGTAAGGGATTTGACCGCAAAAATCATTCAGGATGAAACTTTACCCCACTGGTCGCCAATCACGGTCAAAATCCCTTATAAATTGTTTATCTTCATGTCGTCATAGAATCAATATCGGGAGCCATACCATTATGAAAACTTCTAAGTACACTAAAGTCATTGCTCTCAATCCGAATCTGAGGTCAAAATTGTGTACAAAAGAATTTCAAGAATTTTTCAAAATGAGGCCGTAAGTCGGATTGGTGTATTATAGGTTCTTATATACAGAAGGTCAAATAGTTTCTTATATTTATGTAGCAAAATCATAATTTTCATAACATGCTGTAATATTATACAGTAAAAACAAAACAGACTTAACAAAATAAATATATACTCAAACGAACTCATAGAAAAATTTCTAGAATGTGATTTACAAGACATGATTTATTTTTGGAAATCTTGGAATAAATGAAAATTAAAATATATTTACTTTGCAAATGTTGAATGTTAAGAGAATTTATTAGAATGATGGAAACAATAAACACAGAATTGTACTTTGGATTCAATGAAAATTGTTTTGCCAAGTCAATTTTAGATACAAGCAGATGATAATACTTCATTCAACAGTTTCCTACCCAGAATCCTTTACAGCAGCTCCACTGGTAAGAACTGAAATGGTTCTTATGTGGAGGAGGCCTAAATTAAAATTTTTTAGCCTAACAGGTTCTTAAAATCCAGTTTCTTATACGCAGGTTTTTACTTCATGGCACTGATCTACAAACAAGCTGTAATAATCCAAACACATAAAATTAAGGAAGACCTTTCATCGAATATTTTTATAAGCAGTTTTTGCAATGCAATTCAAATGCAATTTTTAGAAAATACTTCCCATGGCTCATATTTTGTTCCTTGGCAATCAGTATTTTAAAAAGGCAAGACATCTCAGTGGTTATTTTGACAAAAGAGATTATCAAATTTGACGCGTTATAAACATGTATCTGAATCATGCAAATGGAATTTGACTGTCTCTGTATAAGTCATAATCCTGCAGTTTCAATAAAAAAGAATACTGACGTTTCAGCATCAACTGTTGAACTTTAACGCCTTCACAATACGAATATAGCGATATTTTCATTTCTTTTTTTTAGTTGAGATGGATCTATTCACACAAACTGAGGCTAATCCTACCTCAAAAACTGACTCTAACGAACATTGGACCAGCCTAAACCGATCGTTTTCTATTGTCAGAAACTATTGATTCAGAAAGTACGTCAGTGAAGACCACAGGCACTGTGATAAGAAGCAACATATTGAGCAGACATTTTTTGAAATTTTTCATATTTAATGCCTCTTTGTCGCCGTCCACAAATGGTCTCTCTGTAGTTTCGTCATATCTCATTTTTGCGAACGATTGCAAAACACCACGAAAAAATGTTTTGATTCTATGGATAACAAGCATAGAAAAACCTGCCGTATTTTATAAGATACAACGATTCTTTACCAATATTTTATAAGGCATTGGGAATGCTTTGACCAGTGTCGGAGCCAAGGGTGGATGGAAGGTAATTACCACCCCCCCCCCCACTTTTGTCAAAACATGGTCCACTTGTTTCTTCTTGAAATTGATTAAAAAGCGCTAGGTAGCAAAGCACTGAAACGATGCAAAAGAGGTATGGTCTCAGTGACCATGCCCAATACCCTCCCACTCTGCAGTAGCTGCAGCCGCCATTGCTTTTGATAGGAATTTTATTTCACCGTTGATAAGATAGCACTGAATATATTTGAGGCAGTTATTTCTATTTTTGGTATAATTCATTGGCAATTTTACGTTTGACAGGTAGATAAATTTAATTGCTTAAGTCTTTCGTGGGTGACTTTTTAACCGTAAGTTCTGTTGCAAAATTTTCAACTTTTCATCGTTATAAGAACAGCATCAAAAACCCAGCGATTTTGAAAAGTTGAATTGTGGATAAATGAGCAGTCGGGAACAACTGCATTCAAAATGTATGCCACCCTGGGCCATATATAAAAGCAGAGGCATGAGGCATGCCATTTGATTTTCAGATGACATGTAAAATTGTCAAAGCATCTCTTCAATGAGTATACATTTTCTTTCTTCTATGTATCTTCCTCTTTTATAATTCAACAAAACCAGTCTGAAAGTTATACTTGATGATCATTTAGTGTTTTCGATTTTCACACTACTTTGTTTTTTGTATTCACAGAATCAATAGACCATAAGCAAAGAGATTGTTCCAAAGGCTCCTCAGCACAGTCATCATTTGATGTGAATCGGATTTTTATTAGGGTTATTAAGATTAAGGGGAAAAAATTGTGCTCCGTTTATGTATTGAGAACAGGAATCAGGTTAATGGTTTCAGTTTCACGTTTCATGCGAACTACCAGGAAACCAGAATGGTCATCAAAAAGGCGATAATCAAAATCAGTGGCGGTTTTAAGGGGGGTCTAGGGGGGCCATGGCCCAAGGCTCCGCGCTTATGGTAGCCAGAAGGGGCCCTACATCTAATAAAAAAGATAGAAATTATAAAGAACAAGGACCCCGCAGGTGTTTTTGGCCCCGGGCCCCGCAGTCCCTAAAACCGCTGCTGATCAAAATGGAAGCTATATTGTCAACAAACTTTTCACTTAGCATTTTGTTGAAACCGATTTTTTGAGCTCATTTTTCGGCTCTAAATATCCCCAAACCTTTTAGATAAGCGGTAAAAGATCTTGCTACTTGCGGTGACGTATGCAGTTACGACGAGAAGACAAGATGAGGATGCAGTAAAGAGAGATTTGAATACCTTAAAAGGGAATAAATACCTAAAAGGAATACAATGTAAGTGACACATCAGCTTTTACTTGATGTTTAAACCAAGACATTCTTTAATATCTTTTATATTTTCTGTCGCTATAGATCTCGCTCTTTTCCATCCATCATCAAGGACGCTGCGAACATATCCACGATCGTTTCCTAGTCTTTGGAATTCTTTTCGAAAACTCTCTAAATCTTCCGTTAAGTAGTCGGCTAGATCAGATTTTAAGTATTTTGTAAAAGGTTGTTTATCTGAATATTTCTGAACAATTTTGTCTGGGGAATCTCCTGTTATTGACGAGAATATACTTATCAAATTCGCAATGCCAGCTCTTTCTTTTGGCTCATATGTCAAATGAAGAATAGAATCAGTGACTGCTTTTTTAATTTTATTATTTATTTCTTCTTGCGTGTCTGTCAGGTCAATTCGGCCTCGATTGTTCGTTTCTGACTTGCTCATCTTCTTGCTCGGGTCTTGCAGGTTCATAACTCGACATGTATTTGCTACAAAGAAAGAGAGGCATTAGTTTAATCAAAACAGTATTTCTGCTACATGCAATCATGTGCAAATGTTTGCCAAATTTCTTCAAAAAGATTCAATCAAAATCTTTTGATATATCTTCCATAGATTCTGGACTTAAAGCATCTAACCATAGCCTGTCTTCTTTAGCTGAAATTGCAAGTGGTAAGATCTTTTTCTATACAAAGATTATAACAGCAAAACATTTTCTTAAACGCTTATGCTGAAAAACATTTGATGTTCTCCCAAACCTTTTTCGCACATTTCTTTTTCGAAAGTTGCCTTACTGTTCTTTCTTATCATCTTTGCTTGCAAATTAGGAAATATTTAAGGCATTTTTCTGCTTGGTAATGTTTTATCTACAGTTAGATGTCAACGTGCTTTGATGTAATCAAGTGATTTTGCTTCCTTGTTTCTTCAATTAGAGGTTTTGTGTTAGTAAAAAACTTCAGATTTTCCTACCTTCCTTCATTCATTCATTCATTCATTCGTTCGTTCGTTCATTCTTTCGTTCGTTCGTCCATTCATTTATTTATTTATTCAGCCATTTATTTATTTATTTATCTATTTATTTATTTATTCATGTGTTCATTCATTAGTTTATCCTTTCATTTATTCATTCGCAGAATTGTTCATACTATGTTCAAAAACCAAATCCATTTAAATATAATGGGATTTGGCATGAATCAACATCTGTTGTGTTTCTTTTTCAATTGCAACACCCAAGAGTGTCTCCATAACAACAAGGCATATCTTGACCACAAAATTGCATCTTTCGTTATGAATGGCACTTTGTGCATTCACACAAGAATTTTTCTTGCCTAAGTCTGAAAATTAAAGAACCCAAACCATAGAACTGGGAATTTAATTCCGAAGAGACAACAAATACTTTAAATGAATTTAGTCAAAAAAGATCTTCTGCACTAACCTAGAGCGAACAGTGGCCATTGGCAAAAAATGTATCATGATCCTGTTATGCCATAAATTATGGATGATATTTTGTGCTAAAACACAGTTCTTATAAGCAGCATGACCTTCTTTTCTAAACAGTTTCAAAGGACAGGTGAGTTCCCTTTGGAAATGTATGGCATTAAATTGCTGCTTGAATTATGGAACAGAATGATTCAAATTTTTCTCATTACCACTGAACTTATTTTATATTGTTTTTTGTAGTTTAGTTCTGTTTAAAATGTAGATTTGTTTTTTGTAACAGAAATACCATATGCAGTCGAGGTCTGACGAATTTATGCCTTTTCCCACTGCATATGGTAGAGATAAAATAAGCTGTTTTTTGGATTTGATTTTATGTGATTTTATATAAAAAACTCTTCACTTCAAGTAGCTCTTTGAAAAGTAAAGTAAAGCAACTCTGTGAAAGTAAAGTAGAGGAAGCAAATTTGTGAAGATTATCTCATACTGATTTGAAAACATGTTCAAACAAAATGAATGACTACCAAGATAATTTGAAACTAAAAAGTGATCATGCACAAGCAAATGGTGCTTAATTAAAAACAACTTTTTAAATTGATATTCAGCTAAATTATTTGCAGCAGCATCCTTAGAAACATGAAAAGTCTTGATTAAAATCTGCACAAATTAGTATAAAAAAGAAAAAGTATCAAAAAAGAATACAATTTTAATTCTAAAGCCATAGTTTACAATCTTCTATCAAGAGTTGTTCAAAGGAAATCTTTTTGTTCAAATGGAAATCTTGTTCTGCATAAATTTCCTTCAAGCTACACTTATGAATTCATACATATTCATACAAGACTGTAATTGGAAATCTGTTTTTGGCATGTTTTTTACAGACCTAGAAACCTGATTTATACACCGAGCAATATGGAATGCATTAAAAATTTGCACAAAGCAGCTAATAGCTGATGTGGACCTGTGGCTTGTGCCCCCTCCCCAGAAAAATATTCTAGAACAATTATCCTGGGTACTCTATAGAAACATATATTACCAAAAGCTATAATGTGTATCTTGATCGAGAGAAATTAAATTTATCTGTATTTTTGGAATTTCAAATTCTTTATCACAACTCGCAGAAATTTTTTTCTCAGTTTTATACCTACCTAGAATAGGAACTGGTTCTGGAAAAATATGCCCATATCTATTATTGAACAATCTAGCAAGATCCCTGGCCAACTCTAGATGCTGTATCTGGTCTTCACCAACAGGAACATGGGTTGTTCTATGTAAGGAAAGAATCAATGTTCATCAGATAAGTGCCATCAGTGAAAGAATGAATACTTGTAGATGGATCTAGAAGGTTTGAATTAGGTGCATGATTTGATTCAAAGAGGCATTCCTTGGCAGATGCAATGCTAGAAGGAGATCCATTTTGATTTTTCAAGGTATTTTCATGTATATTTGCTTGGTCTGAAGGAGGAAGGAATGGAAATATCCATGCCAATTGCCAATAAGAATTGAAGATAAAAGAGACAGTACAGATTAGGGGCATTTGAAACACTCTGAAGACACTCTAAGGGTACAAGGAATAGAGGAGTGAAGCGAGCCATCATTAGCTTTGCCTGCATCACAGTCCTTAACTGAGGAGGAGCTATGATTATGGTTATGGAGTTATGGTTTGTGACACAGGCTCCAGCCAGTTTTGCTAAAATAGAAAACTTTATGTAGACAGGAAAAAGCACCCCGTGCAGAAGAAGATATTAATTCCTTGTTGCTAAAATGAAGAACTAGTAGAATGACCACATAACTATTGGAACAACCACTGAATGGCCACATAAAAAGTGAAACAACCCACAGATCAAATGGATTGATCATTCAATCAGTGGAAATATCCAAGAATGAACATGTGGGCAATCACAGTGGCAGCCGACTAAGTAGACAGATTGAAGTCTATTTCATCCTTGATTTTTGGAAACCAAGTAAAAATTGTATCTTTTGAACTAGAATGTTTCTTCTGAACAGCTTCAGACTACACCAATGAATCAAAATAAACACATAGCTAAGTTGCCCTTCAGCTTAGTGTTTATCCCAAAACCCTGAACCCAAGTAGAAACAAGTAAAAAAACTTTTAGAAAGGCCTTCTTAGAATGAAATATTGTCTAGCGTAAAACATAACAAAGCATTTACAAGGTTCTAGGCATATTATTGTATAGGATTACAGGTAGGGCAATAACATTTTACTTGTAGCAATCAATATACTGACAAATTTTTGCTCCATAGTGTAATGGTCATTCTAGCAAAAATTTGGCCCTCAGGACCATCAATCTTCTATGTTTCTTTGAAGTTAGCACCACTAGCTAAGGTTGATTTGCTAGCTTCGTGCTCACTCAGTGGCTGCTCTGCTAGCTCCATGGTTGTTCCATTGCTGCTCCACTTGTCCCCTGGTTGTTCTGCTATTTCCTCATTTTAGCAATGTTGGATATTTATTTTTTAAAGAAAAGCAGATTGGTTTCCTTGATCAATGACAAAAATTGGAATAAATGAAGGGAAAATATACATACTTGTATAATAAAACATCTGCAGCCATTAGTACTGGATATGAAAGGAGGCCCAGAGAAGATTTTTCCTTTTGGGCTGCAGCTTTTGTCTACAAGAAAATTGAAATCATTTGATCATTGTTTGCTTAACAAAAATAAATTCCTATGTTAATCAATTACAAAGAATAAAGATTTGTAAGCAATAAATTTAACAAAGACATAAAACCAAAGGTTGCATTAAGCTTGTTGTCAGTGCAATGCAAGCCATCTGATGAGCAGAGACAATTTTTAGGGCAGCTTCATGCAACAAAGAATTACCTTCTGACAAATTATAACACAAGTACACAAACTTTCTTCATGATAAACAATTCACCTCCAGATAAAAGATTACTATCTCATGATCATTGTGCCTGGAATTAACCATCAGCCGATCACCAATTAAAAACTTATCCATTATATCAACCATTCTTAATCTTTTCCATAGAAGGAAATGTCATAGCATTTTCCCAAATAGTGGATTATTTTGAATTGGATTACATAGGTTAAATATTTGATTGGCTGCAATAAAAGTGCATTATACAAATGTATACCTTCCATTGGTGCATTCTGTTTAGTTGACCAGTTGAAGTTAGACAACTCAAGATCCAAGAAAGTTCCAAATGTTCTGGGACCTATGAGAACAATAAGGCATTTTTGTATAAGTTTGCAAATTTCTTAGTGCAAAGGACCATTCATTCACCTTTTTCCTTGTTCTTATACAAACATATTAGGTAAAATAATTTGTATAGGCCTTTCTAGCCTGGGTGTGCAGCAGCTTCATGATAAAATTTATCCATTGTATGCGTACCATAGTTAGGGATACAGACTGATCCAAGAATGGAAAGTAGTTTTTCTGCCCAGGGAATGCCAAAACAATATAAGTCAAATTTTCAGACAATAATTGTTTCAAGAGAAATCGCATGGAAACCCTGTTACTTGTGTGGACAAGTTCCTTTTGAAAATATGAAACTTAGTACTTAGAATTAAGAATGTAGCTGTGCTTATGAGGAATAAAGAAATAGGACCGATAAAAAACTACCATAATCTTAGCCCATGTAATTCGATCTTACCAAAAATTAAATAGAATGAGCATTGACTAATTGTTACTGATATTTTCCAATGTTATTTTCCTAATGTTTATGGGCAGTGGTTTTGAAGGATAACTAAACGTGGATGTGTGTTGTCAAATCTGAGGGATTTTGCATGGCCAAAATGCAGAAGTGAGCAGATAGGAAATTTGTGTGCATTCAGAAGATTCAGGAGTTTGAATTGTGGAATATGCTTAAGGAAAATGACCAGATAAACAAATATTATGCACAAACTCTGTGACAGATTCTTGATAATGTGCAGGCAGAATGAAGGATGAATATTATTGCTTCCCCTTTGTGCTTCTCTTTGAAGAACAAACTCAACAGTCTGGGTCTGACCTTAAGGTGTAACTGTAAGGATGGCTCAGTGGTTTAAGGTCCTGGCTGTTGTTCGAGTCCTTGACATGACCAATCTTTCCCCACCCAAGAGTGAGCTGAGTCGCCTGCAGCTCTATGCAATTCTAGGCATAAAGAATCGCCAGGTTTGGTCACATCATATGGAATAGCCGGGGCATGATAGGCTTTTCAGTGTCCTACAAGTTACCTGTGGATGCTAGAGGTGGAAACAAAGACAAAAGACAGGCCTGATGAACAAAGTTAACATTTACGATCATCACCTGCGATTGCTGGAAGAGAATGCATTTAACTGGATCAATTCCTGCGGCTAGCAGGCTGATAGCTGTTTGTTCTATAGTGATTCTTAAACCTTCAGGATCCTTGGGAATCGTCAATGCGTGCATGTCAACTATGCTAAATATGACTTGGTCCGATTTACTTTGCAGTTTGACCCAGTTCTTTATCGCGCCATAATAATTGCCAATGTGGGGCACACCAGTCGGCTGAATCCCCGAGAAAATTCGTCTACAAGTATTCATGTTCAATTATTGTACGTGTTAAGTTTTTGTTGTTGCTAGAACATTTCTGTTTAATAATCCAAATTCCTGTATTTTCTTATCGGGTGTCCATTTTGGATGTTGTTAGGCCATATTCTGATAGAGGCTGTCTATCTCGATTCCAAGCCATGTCCTATTTCCCGCCTTTGTGCTTCCCGCCAAAATTGAACAAAATAGCAACAAGTCATTAGCTGAAGGTGTCAATCATTGGTTGTAAGCTGTAAAACGGTTTTACTAAAATCCTGATAAACATCAGGACCAAATCCTTCCACTAAGCGAGAAATGATTGACACTTCCATGCTCGTATATTCAGTGGGGGTATAAAGAGCTCTTCAGTAATGACGTTGCAAAAAAATAAAGTCTAGAATTTGGACCACATACAGTGGAGCCCCCAATAGCGGCAACTTTCGGGAAACAAACTTAGTGGCCGTTGCTTTAGATGTGACCACCGCTATGCGGCTATGGGGAGGCTTTTTTAAATGTTCTTTTTATTAAAAAAAGCCAGTTGGAAGAGGGTGGGTGGGTGATTAAACAATTTTTACTTTTGTTTTACTTACATATATTACAAAGTCATGATCTGCTGTATTGTAGTGTTTGATATCTAGCTTCTAAAGGTAGTTTTAGGACACTGAAAGGCTATGCTTATTGAGCAGTGTCCTGGACCCTCCTCTCGATGTGACCACACCTCGTGATTCCTATGCCTGGAACTACAAAGAGCTGGTGACTACAGAGACCTTACGACATCATGCACTGTCACTGAATAGAAAAAATCGTAGGAATGGCTTAGGACTTAAAATATCAAGCAAGGGGACGTAAAAAGGCTGGAAAAAGCTAATGATTTGAAAAAACATACATACTTTCTAAAATTTCCAAATTTCTTTCATTTCTTTGCGAAGTGTTACCTACTTAGCCGTTAATAAATGTACAATTGGGGCGGCAGTTTGGTCGTTAAAGGCGCTGGCCGCTGTGCGAAAGTTTTTTATTGACCTTTGACCATAAATTCGGCAGTTACTTTCTCCACTGGCCACAGATCTGGGGGTGGCCGTTGTACAGAGGTGACCATTATCAGAGGTTTCATTGTACCCTGAAATGGTACGATGAAATACATCTAAATAAATGAAATCACGTTAAATGTGTTGCAAATTGGCTGATATATGGTTACTAGTTGGTAGTTGATGCTGCTAAGCTGATACGACACGTAAAGTAAGTAATGATGAAGCCGTTGTCATCTCTACCCTTGATGCCAGTCTCCATGATTTAGCATTAGAAATAGAGTATAGATCTAGTTTCAGAAATGTGGATCTAAGTTTTTCGCCATTACATCGGTCTACAATACTACAACGCCGGTTTCTTGAGGTTCTGGTAAGTTATGTCATTTCCTACTCTTGCATTTCATTGGTAAAACAGTTTGACTTATTGACATTAGTCGACTAAGCAATCTGCATTTTTGAATAATACACTCATTTTTTATAAGAATCTTAGGCCCATTGTTGAGTACTCCAGTTTCTCAATGTTCTGGAAATATTAATACTCATTGTTTTTAAGAGCTTCTTTATTATGATGCCATGAAATGTTCGTGTCCTTTTTATCACGTCAAGAGATTCGCTTCCGTTCTGATGCTGTATTTAGATGTGGGAAGTATATTTTTATCCCTTGTGTCTTAACTTCTAGGCCAACAGGCCAATTATGTTCTTGGATTTTACTAAATTTCGTTGTTCTCAGTTTTAACACGATTAAATAGTTGCTTGATTTTTTTGCTTCGAGTACTGGAGTTTCTTAATTTTTTCTGACTATCCAGTACTCGTTTCTTCTAGCCAGTTTCTTATAAAAAACGAGTGTAGACGGAACAGGGAACAAAGCAATAACTACATAGACCAGATTCAGTGCAAATTTCAGATGCCCAGTAAACTCCCACAAACGACAAATCAAATCTGAAGAATGTCAATCCAGTTATGTTATTCAAACTAAGAAGATAATAAGTCAATGGCAACACAAACCGATAACAGAGGCGGATCCAGACTACAGCAACCCTATGCAGAAGCATAAGTCAGATTTTTACAGCAACAAAACAAAAAATTATGAAAATCTTTAATCAATAGTTCCTTTTTCGAATTCTTTAGTAACTTCCGTCCTAGATCTGCCCCCAATGATACCAACTGTAAGCGAAGGACAGAGCATATATTTTGCTGACTATCTTTCAGCCTCTACACTGAACAGTCAGGTGGCGATTCTAGGGATTTATCGGATCCGTATTTTCTGAATCCAGTAGCTTGCTTTCCCCCCAGAGCCAATCACCACCTGCCTGACCTATGCAAACTTCTTGTAAGCCAATCAAAGTGTACTTCACCTCTGCAATCTTTGGCGCGAGCATAGGTCAGATTTGATTTGTCGAATGAGAAGTCGTGTTTGCCTCTGCAGCAGTCCAGGCAACCAATAGAGAACCGAGTTGACCTATGCAATTGTTTATGCTAGACCTATGCAATTATTTGTTGTAACCAACGAAAAAGGAGTTGACAATTGCTGCGTCAACCCTGTCTAATAAGGAAGTGTCAACCAGGTAGTGCTGTAAAAGTGGGGGCTTATGGTTTGAGCCCTATCACGGTGGGTTAAAACTCGCATGTTTTTTCCTCATTCTTTCCCTGCAGGTAAATTCACCCTTCCATACCTTTGTGGGTCGGTTCCATCGACCTCCTTTTATGAACCCACTTTTTAAATATCAGTGATAACGATTTTATTTCAGAAAATTTTGGGCGCTTTCCACCACAAAAAGGGCGTGGCTTCTCTTTCGGAACACTTTTGCATAGGTCAGAATTCAGGCTGGATCCGCGCCTGGATGACTTTTATCAAATTGCTTTCTGTCTGCGTATATTTATTTTAATAGTAAGGTAGCATTGATGAAAATTGCTTGAAGAATGTAAAGAAAAAAACGATAATACAGCAATGCTTTGTTCATGAGGAAATTTCTAAAAACTTGTAAAAAATTCTTATGACAGCAGTCAGACCATTTTCAAGACTCCTACATCGTAGTAAAATGGAAGTTATAAAAGAATTAGTAGAAGCTGAGATATTTTTCAAAAGCCCTTCTACTGAAACCTGCCCCCTCGCCCTTTGATCGTCCCGGAGTCCCTGATAACATCCCATACATATTAAATATTCACGGGACCCGCCGTTAGCTTGCATACGTAGGCTATCCATGGGTAAAGACTTTTCATTCTCTCGAACCAAATTGAACCAATTAAAGCTAGACATTTTAGTAGATGCATGGTCTCAATTTGCTCTTCTCGACTGATTTTACCCGGAAAATCTTATAAAGAAATTATTATCTTGGTTGAAATTTAATGTGCTTTCTCGCTACTATCAGTCAAAAGTTCTGTACTTCACTCGAAAGCACAGCAAACTGAGCTGAAATCTATTATTTTTCATCTCACACAAATGATTCACGGGTCAAATAGAGTGTTGTTATGGTCACATGGCCCTAAATAATACTGAATATTGGTTCCATATGGTTTTCAACATCGATAAAGCTATATAATCGCGAAGCTCCATTGTAATTTGCACTTTTTCCAAAGAGTTTCAGATTCAAATCCATCCTATTTTTGAACATTATGTAAAGTATTTTTTTTACGTGACTCCCAAGAGGCTATCGTTTCTGGCCCTGTATTTTTTGAGAAAGCTTCGTTCACTGAATATCGATATGAGTTACTTATTCTTCTCTTTCCTAGCAAATCCTACATTTAGTGTCATCATGACGTTTATCAATCTTTGTTAAAATCTGCAGAGCAGAAGACCTTCGGTTTCTTCCCTTGGACTACCTCTAGCAAGCCATATCCAGGAGTCGTTACTAGCTTTGTTCTCCGTATGTCTTAACTTGTGTCCTTGTATTGCTTTTTCTATCCAAACAGATGTTCTCTCCATTTGGGTTCTCTGTTTGGACTCTTCTTCACTTTCACTAACTTTTCTTCAACTACATATCCCACGGTAGCAATTTTAATACAACATTTTCCTTAGATTTCCTCTCCAATCAACCCTCATCTTCCTTATTTCTTTGATGTGTACAAAACATGCATGGAAAATTGTGATGGAAACATGCACATGTTCAAAATACAAAGTTTACATCAATTAATTTGGGCCTCAAATGGGCCCCCTGGAACAGATAAGGCATCCTACAACCCTCCCCCTTGTCCCAAGCTTTCAACAGTCCTGTCCATTTCCTTCAATTTTATCCAAACCAACCCCTTTTCAGATCAGGTACCCCATTTCTTCCTTTTTTCAATCCATTTGGCCCTCCTTTTCCATAGCCACACTCAACCCCACCAACTCTGACTTTATGCAGCTATATATAGGTTATACGTTGTTATACACTTAACCCTTCCCGCTTCTCCCAGCCCTTTGTTCCTAGAGCCACGCCGTACCATGTTTATCCTCGCCCACTCAATTAGAGGGCCTCCATACACTCACCAGTACTTTAATAAGCATTCTGTGTCGATTGCTACTTTTTGTTGATCGTTATAATATATTTATTTTTCATTTGTATTCTCTAATGTTTGCAACCGTGACCCTGGACGCAGGATTGCGAGGGGCGCCTACGAGAAATGGACATACCCAATGAAAGCTCCGGAATGTCCCTCGTGGGTTTCTGGCTGATGAGTTTTTTTTGTCATTCATTGCCCATTTACAAGCTTACTGCTCAAAACATACAACGGGCAGACACAACCACCCCCCCCCCCATCTGAGTTTGAGGCTCTAACCGCTCCTTATCTTCTATTTTCTCATTTTTCCATATACGATTTTACAATTTTATTCACACATTGGTTTTTTAGTTTTCACGCTCTATGCCTAAAAGAACAATATTGTCACTATTGTTCTATCCTTAACGACAATATAGTTAGCAAATAAATTGAGTACCAGAATGAAAATATAATAGTTTGATTGTTAAAAACAAGAAGTTTTGAGCATGTACTCGCTATCAAGTGGCTAGAGAAGAAAACGAGCCGAGCAAATAGAAGTATATCTATCTATAACCCTTGGGATATTCCTATCCAGTGAGTGAAAGTAGCTAAATTCCTCATTGAAGAGAATACCCATGCGGGTTTTAGTCTATTTTCTGCTTTTTATACCGACTGTAAACATTTCTTTACCTGACTTTTTAATAAATCAATAAATAATCATTTATTTTTATCTTGATAATTATAAACTTATATGCAAGCACCTGTCTGGTTTTTTGCCGCTTTATTCCGTGGCAGGAGCCTTGCTTTTAGGCATTCAACAAGTGGTATATTGACCTCTGTATAAAAATATATACTGGCGGCATGTCGTTCGTAGAATAAAAAAAGCTTTGATGCTTTGGACCACAAAATAATTTTGCAGACCCTATTACATCATGGTGTTTAAAACACTGAGTTTCAGTGTTTAAATCATCATATGCAAGTTACAGATAGCAATACTGCTGGGAGCTTTTTAATCGCTTAAGAACATAGAACTTGGGGTACTTTAAGATTCCTCTTTAGGCCCATTATTTTGTAAACTATAAAGCTTATGTAAACGATAAAACGTTGTTTATGAGTAATGTAAGAGTACACAGAAAAAGCTTTTGCCCTATGAAGAAAAACAGCTTCTATCACTATAGGCTCTAACTTTTGTTTAAAGGTAAGAGCGGTCAACGTTGCTTTTAAGATAAGCTGATTTATCACCAAGATTTTTGCTTGATTATGAAGATCTTCGCTAAAATGGAGAGACCATGTCAATGTAGTGTCTAAAATGAAGTACCTTACGTTGGGTATTTTAACAGATGTTTATCAAAGTCTCTTTGAGCCCCGACTCTGATACTGCTGCATCTTTTGGTTAGCTGCGGGACAATCTCACCGGAAAAAACTGCAGAATAGAGCAACACCAATCTTGACTGATAACTTTCAAATACTCCTGCGACACCACCCTTTAGCAAATGAATTTACCCAGTGTTTACTGTTAGAAGGATATTGGATAGAAGATATAAGTATTGGATGGGCTCATTTCTTTCAGAACAACAGGAACAAAAGAGACTGTTCATTGGAAACAATGGAAAAAGACCGTTCACCAGAAAAGGGGCACAATGACAAAGGCGGCTATGGCCCTGAATCAAGGTTAAAAATCTACTTGGCAGTATCAGATGCTTTTCTAAAGTCAATTTACAAAACTAGGCTTCTGCACTCATTACGTAATTTAAATTCATTCTGATAGTGTTTGTGAAAGTTTATAGTTTCAGAAGTATTCTGTAGCGGTCAAGGTACCTTTTGTCTTCTAACGTGTAAATTGGTGTAAGAACCGATGTTTGTTTAGAAAGGATAGGGGCAAAGATGACGTCTTTTATGAGTTTTGCTGGAAAATGCAGCTTGATTTCGTAGATTCTCATTGTTTCAATGCATGCAGCCAGGGGCAGATCCAGAGCAAATGTCTCATTGTCGGAGGGGCAGTTGGTAGTGGGGGCGCTGAAAACTTTTCAAAGATTGGTGACGAGAGTACGCTGTATACAACAATTTCAGATATCTTTTCAGAATAAACAACATAACTTTGAGGTTATCCTTGATACAAATAAACCTATCAGTCTCAGAAACTTTTTCACCTGATTCTCATTCTTCAAAAGGGGCGCACAATTTCCAAAAAAGGGTGAGCTAGACTTGCTTCAACTTGTCGAGGGAGGGGCGACTGCCCCTAGTTGCCCCCCTTATATCCGCCACTGCATGCAGCACATGACATTGTTTGCAGTTAAGATTACCTCCATCGGAAATTCTGAGGTGCAAAGAACTCGTGTAATTCGCGCCCCTAATAAATCGAGCAAATTCTCAGGTCCCTTGAAACTAAACCACTATAATTCGAATCTCTGTGATACGAGCATTTTGCTATCTAAAAATGTTAAAAATCCCTAAAGCATTCGAAATTTACAGATCTAACTGTATCTTTAAAATTTTTGGGGGAAATCATTTCAATTTTTACGGGTTAATCTTTTTAACTTATCTGAAAATTTTTTTTGTATGGTTCACATCGGTACAGGTTTTCTTTGAATAAACGATAACTCAGAAATGAAACGATAACTCAGACTATGACCAGTCATGTTCGGACTATGGCCAATTGAAAGTTATCAGGTAGTGGTCACATGCTAACACTTTGTGATTTATTTCTTTCGGAAACCACAAATAATTTCTATTACAAATCCTATCAAACTAAATATAAAAGAAAGCCAGTTTAAAATATTTCAATTTGGATTGGAATGAACAATGGTAGTTTCGGCGTCACATCAACTCACTTTTGTAGAATATATTTACTCATTAAATAACCAATATATTTTATACTGTAGATAGATAGATAGCTGCCTCTAATAAAACTTTTGGCGAGAAACGAAATTTTTTTGGTTTAAGTCTCATAGCTTTGCAGAGTTTCCTTCAAATTGCATTTTGACGTATCTTTATTTCCCTTGCTCTCATTTTCATCATGAAATTTAGAATAAAGCTCAATGATATAAACCGTTATCCCTAAAAATTAGGTCAATGTCATGACGACTCAAAATACAATTTTACAAGCTGATTTATTGCCACTAATTTGTTGTGGTATAGCTTGACCTGTCAGAGAAGGCATGGAAGTTTGAGACTAAATGTTACCGACAAAGGCATCTCTCCCTCTAATAGTGTTCTACCAGATGACAGGTCCTCTTCAGACCACAAAGGCACACATGACAAAAATTTCGGCAAGCACTAAACGACTTGGTCAAAAAATTGAGATTTTCCAAACAACTCATGGAAAAAGGTGGTGGTGGGGATTTCTCGTGCTTTTTAATTTGCTCTCTTGTCAAAGAGATTCTTTGAAATATAAAAAACGTGAAAATTTTGATGAAACTCTTGAAAATGATATCAAACACTATTGAATTTCAATTGTTACATTTGAATTGAAAAGTGAAACTGAAACTGTTGTCAAATTTAGCACGAGACCAAAGTTAAAAAGACATCATTTCATTGTCTGCAGCAAGAAGGCATAAGAACAACTTATTTAGTTGTTTGGAATCAGTGGTAGCAAGTAGCAGCATTTGTGGACTGGGGCGCAGGCAATGTCTACAGCACTTGACGAAGCGGATGAGGTTGCCGTGAAGGAGCATTGTCAGTAGTAAACAGTTCGAAGTCGGTGGAACACGAGCGCACGTGCTTCAACGCAAACGAAAAGTTCACAGGCCAACTGTATCAAAAAAGAAGCAATAAAATGCCTTCAACAGTAGAAGTACCGAAAAATGAAAACAGGGAACGCGAAGAAAAGCCAAATATTGTGAACGAGCATCTAGTGGTAAATGGCTCGCCAAAAATTGGTATCTCGACACCCGTTCTCCTAGTACAAAATGGTGCCTGTGGTGCTGAAGATGATGAGAAAATAAGTGCATGCGAAGCAGCAAATAAACAGTTGAAGGATATTTTGCAAGAATTCGAACACAGGCTTAAATTGCTGAGAGTCAACGATCAAGTAAGAGAGCTACAAACAACTCTTCGGGACAGGTAATACATTTGCCAAAACGCGCGTTTCAAAGGTTGATGAAATGTTGGTTCATTCTCGGCATTCTCGCGTTCTGTACTTTTAACTAAAATTTGCAATCCATGGCATGAATGCGTTTTAGTGTGTTGCGCATCAGTTTGTTTTATCCTTGATGTACTGTTTAGCGGGGAGGTAACATGTAAAAACTACCTATTTCTCTTGACTTGCGGTGCTAATCTAATGGGGGCGACAATGAGACATTTTTGGCTCCTAGGACGAGTTGGCATCTCCGATAATTCAACCATTTAAATTGACATGAAATTGGAGTAAGCATCAAGCTTCTGCTGGCAAAAGTATTAACAGGAGTATTTAAAATAATTTCAAATAACGGATTACTTCGAGTCGTCCTAAGGAGTACACGTGGAAATTCTCGGTTGATGACGATTACCTACGTCAATATTTGTTCAAGAATTGACCCCATATACCACCTTTCTTTGACTCGATAAATTTGAAACAGTATCTCGTTGTTTTTCCAATGAATGTGATTTAGTGAAAATTGAGTTCATCATTGGCTCAAATCTAGCATTTATGGAGCTGGGGAAAAATGAAATGAAGTGAGGCAAAGTAAAGAATGGTTAAAGTGAGACGTACGTTGTCGTAAATTTGAGCAAAATCGAAATTACATAGCCATGCAAAACTTTTGGTTTCGGATCTATTGTTGTTTAACATGATACACCTATGAAATGAATTTTTAATAAACTAAACTAGTAGACGATTCTAAGAACCTAATAAGATTGGGTTCTTCAAATTGGTTTATGGAAGCTTGGGCCACAAGATCCCTCGGGCCGCAGGTGTCGTCCAGAATTGGACTTCTAAAACTGCGAACCACGTTCCATTCCCTCATATTTAAAATAAACTTACTTTCAATTTTTCTGGGTTTCCTAAGTTTCTGGACAATATAGTAGTAATTGAGAGAAGTATGATATGATATGATATATGATATGATATGATAATAACACACTATCCATTTATATACATGGTTTTTCAAGTATTAGCAATTATTTTATTATTCTTTGTGGTTTATGAAGATTAGGTTATTTTTTCAGTCATGAGAATGGCTCAAAATGTAGTTGCTGAAAAGCCAAAAAACATTCAGCCCAGCTAAACATTTTTGGCTATGTCAATCAAATTAGAAATTATATGCATACATGCAAATACTGAAGCTCTTTTTTGAGCCTGAATTAAATCTCAGATCTCTTACAATAATATCTTTTAATTTTCTAGAAGTACCAACAATTTTTCTCGAAAGTGGTTTCTTAAAGGAACTGAGGGCTAAAAAGCAGAGCATTTGCAAAGAAATTTCACACAACAACCATGTTTATTTTGTAACTTATCAACCACACATATATCAAATATTGACATCAATAGTCCAAGAGAGTTCCCATGTGATAACATCGCAAGAATCTATTTTTAGAATTTAGATCCCATAACCTGAAAAAGCACCATGAAATACCTCTAAATATGCAAAATCAGTTGAAGGTTTTACGAATTGGCTGAGATATGGCCACATAAGAACAGGCTTTCACCCTAAAAAACCTGTTTACAACTTTATGAACAGAGCCAAAATAACAGTAATCTGTTAAGCCCAGCACACACAGCATATTTTTGTCTTTGAAAGATGAAGATTTTTGTCTTTTGCATTTCAAAGACAGAAATCTGCTGTGTGCGCTTGTCAAAGACAAAGATGTTTGTCTTTCAAAAAACGGTCTTCAAAATTAAACATGTTTCATTTTCGAAGATGGTCTTTTAAAGACAAAGACTAAAGTCTGGCATGTGCGGGTCCCAAGGACAAAAATCTTTGGAAGACAGGTTGAGTGGTCAATGAGTGACTGTGTTTAGATCACATGATGATGCTCTCTTGAAAATTCCTGCCAAGCAGTTTCCTGTCAGTGCTTTGCATAGGAAAATCATTTTTGGGTTCTGCAAAGACAAAAATTTTGGTCTTTCAAATAGAAAAGTTTACGATGTGCGGATTACTCGAAGACAAAAATGTTAGTCTTTCAAAGACAAAAGTCTGCTGTGTACAGTGGGCTTTAGCAAACTTAAAATCTTTAATTGGCCATATCGCACCTGACTTTTGACCAATATACCTGATTTTCCATATTTAGATGTATTCCATGGTGTTTCAATTCAATCTACTTCATATTATCTTGGAACATGATTATTATATAATGTACAAGCAAAGTTACTAATCGATTCTCAAATAGACATGTTTCTAACATATTTATTTTGTAAATACCTAAATATTAAATATTTTGATGAATAACTAAAATCTTGGAAAAGGATAGCTGAGAAATATTTTGCAAAATGTTATATCTAGTGACCAGCCCTGGAGGTTCATGTTAGGTGAGGTGATTGAAGGATATGTTTCAAGACAATTATTAGGTAGGGTGGGAGGGGCGATGATACCTAGTTGGTTTTTTGTGAGTGTCTTTCAGCCAAGATTTTAGGTAAACAAGTTGACCTTGGATTTTATGTCCCAGGTACTTACATACAGTGTCTATAAACATACTCTCACTTTGGTTTGCTTTCGTTAAAAGCTAGACTACCATTTGAACTTTATTCTTCCTAAACCAAAGGGCTATATCTGAAAAATTTCAAAAATTTGGAATTTTTTTCTATATCTGATAAGAATGGAAAGAAGCTTTACTTGTAGCCTGCAAAGACTGTTGTTTTGCATACATATGGTGCGGGCTCATATGAGCAAGTAATTTCTTTAATCCCTATGGGAATCAGTATGATTGTGGCCAGCCCCTGCATAAATATCTTATGAATATTATCAGGCCTTGCCTGGAGACGTTGGCTATAGCCTGCACCTGTGCAAACCCTGCGCAAAATAAATTTGCGAGGGCTTTTCTCTGCCCGCACGGTTTTTCAAACCAATGTTCTCATTTCATCTATGCAGCTATGCTTTTCTATGTTTGTACCATATATTGCTAAATATCAGGGTGTTAGTAAATAAAGAGAAAGAGGTCTTACATGTCTACATATTTATCAAATGCCGTTATAAATAGGATATTTTTGTTCCTTATATAGCACATGTTAACAAACTATTGTATTATCTGCTAAAACTTGCAATGGAATAGGAAATGTCTCGCAAGAAAGAAATGATATAAAGCGTGATTAATGCTACAAATAAACAGAGTGAAAAACATTACAGTATGCTGTCAAATACGAAACAATTAATTTTCAAGTCACCACATATACACTAGGCATTCCAAAAACAACCACATTTGACTGGCAAAACCTAACAAAACTTTGCTGTATGCCCAAAAAGTTATGTTCCTCTTTTGTCTTGTTTTAAGGTGTGGTAATAAAAAAATTAATGGTAGTAATGCACACAAAATGCCTTCTTAAGGTGAATAGTGTTGATATAATAGGCAATATAATAAATTTTTGCCTTTTATAAATACTCAAATATGAGAAAAATTAGCAACAGTTCTTTAAAGGCTAAATAGCCCACGCAGCCAAACTGACAAGGCCTTTTTATAGCCCGTGTTGTTTCTTCCCGGAGTCGCCAAATAATTTTTGATACATATTTTAAAGTTCCAAGTCAATAGTTTAATCATTTCATTTTTTCAGGGAAACAACTCGAAGTGAGTTTATTTTCTATGCTGATCGACTGGTATGTTCTTAATATTTTTCTCAAATTCACCATCTGCTTTTTGTGATAATGAGGGCTTGAATATGACTCCTTGGGTCATTTGAAATTTGGATGCCCTTTACCAACGATTGACTTACCCAAAGAGAGATTGCTTGAACCTGTAACCACTCAGTTTTGATTCAACCGGGGGCAGCAGGGCAGTCGCCTCCCTTGACCTTGGGAAATTGAGCATTTTTTGTTTTACTATATTGTTTTGCCCTTTTTGTTTGTGCTTTGCCCCTGTTGCTCTGGTTGGCCTGGAGTTAAGTGCTCTGCCTATGGAGCTATGATTATTAATGATGACAAAGAATTTTGCACTGCTGATTTAAAGGCCAAACACTTTTCCTTCGAGGCTTGCTTTTTAATGTGAACTTGATTATCTTGTAAGGTTGGCCAGCGAAGAAAGCATTCTATTGTTTGAGAAAAAAAATTCTTCCTAGCAAATCAACAACAACACTTGACTGCATTTATTCAGCCAATTTTTTCAAATCGCTAGTATGATTCACACTGCTGAAACTTGTATGTACAATGTATGACCATACCAGCCCTGCTGTCATACCTTCCATTTGCAGGCTGCCAAAAGGGGGGCAAGGGGGGTCAACTGTCCAAGAGCCTTGAGATCTAGGGGACCTCATAATCAGTTATGATGCCCTGGGGGGACACATCCCCCAGTTCTTGGCAAGATAAATTTTTTATTTCGCCTAAATTTGATGAGAAAATTTTCGGGGAAGTGTATTTTTTTGGCAACATACTTTTTGTGATATAATACTGTGATTTTTCAAACTGCCTTTACATAACCAAAAGTTAGTCTTCGGCCTTCCACTCAGGTAAAATTGGCATTCCATGTTGGTAAAAGGGTGTTTTCTGGTGTAAAAAAGGGTGTGGGTCCCCCCAGGGCCTAGAGGCTGGTGCCCCCATTGCTCATCATGTAATGAGTATGGATTCCCTTTTCAGACTTCATTCAACAGAACATAGTAAAAGTATGCTTGAAAATAGTATAATGTTCTAAACAATTGCTAGAGATGACAGTGCAAGAAGTTTTCTGAAATGCATTTTTAGCAGGGTTGGACACTCTTGGTCATATATTGGGGAAGAAAGCCTATTGTTTTGATAAGATGACGTCACACGTTCCCATTGTTTAGAACAAAAAATCATTGTTTTAGAAAATATTGGGGGGCCAAAGTCCCCTTATTTTAAGCTAACCTAAAGGCCATAGAAAGAAAGTTTTTTATAGTTTTGCTCACATTTGGATCGTTTACAGTCTTTCTGAGGATGGCCATAAAATTACTTTATTTTTCTTTGCAGATCCGGCTCGTTGTTGAAGAGGGTTTAAATCAATTACCATTTGATGAGTGCTGTGTAAAAACACCAACAGGTAAGTTTGAAAATGCTTGATGGATACTTGAAAAGATTCAGGAATAACCAGGGGTGACATGGCCCAGAAGCGCAGCTTGAACCTTTAAAGAAGCCACCTTTGTATTGTGGCCACACAATAGTCGCCAGCTTTTTAATAAGTGATAATTTCTTGAGAAGAATGTAAAATGTCTTGGTTGAACAGCAAGAGAAATGTATTTAAAATGAAGTTTGTCTGTGCTGAGGGAACAATGACATAAAGTAAAATTTTCTTCAAATTGCAACTCTCATTTTTTTCAGGTGCAAGTTATGTAGGGTTAAAGTTTAGAAGAGGGATATGTGGCGTGAGCATTGTTAGAAGTGGTAAGATATTTAATTTTTTTCTGCCTTGTAAGTGTGCTTTATTTCTTCTCAAAAACGGTTAAACATAAATTTTTGAGTTGAAAATACTTTGGTTTTCATAGAACATTACTAATTGAACTGGATATGTAAAGGTTAAAAAGAAAGCTTGTTTTTTGTCTACTAATCAGTTGTATTCTTTGTTGTGGAATAATTTTGATTCAGGTTTTTATACTAGGATAAAAGGTCAAAAATATTGTGTTCAAATGAGTTCTGTTTAGAGTGATAAAGAAAAATAAAAGTGCTCACATATTAACAATAAAGCTATGTAAGATAAAGTAAGTGATTTTAATACATACTAAAAAAAGGCTACAGATATGTCATAATTACAGAGCAAAATATGTCATAAATTTCCATATTAACTGTACACTTGTAGTTATTTTGCTTCAGAATTTGGTTGCATCTTATTAAAATTACTGTAAGCTTTTTTTTACTTAAATTTTTGTTACAGTAAAAGTAGCTTCTTGAGTGAATATCTCTGGTGTATTTAGGATAGGGGTGCTCAGGTTGGGTTATGAAATTTGCAGACTGTTTTCGACTTACCTTAGAATCTCCATTAAGTGCTGGGGGGAAAGGGGCTTATTTATTTTTTCAGTCCTAGAAGGGTGGCTTGAAATAGAGCAGGGCTTATTAGAGGGGTGAGGGCTTATTTAATATTTGAAGTAAAAATGTTTTTAAGAAATCTTTCTTTGTTGTGTTCTCAGAAAACTTTGCCAGCAGTTTCTAAAGTTTAATTAATCACCAGGATCAATTGATAACCCTGGGACATCTTTCAAGCAAATTTTGATGGACTTCTTAGGCGCATAATAGTGCACATAAACTTATCATCATCACACCCTTCAAGAGACCCACTAAAGGCGCATGTTTTCTTTGTTTGACATCAGCGGCTAAAGAGGGGGAGCTTAATAGAGACGGGAGGCTTATTTTACCTTTTTTCTTGATAAGGGGGGCTTAATAGAGAGGGGGCTTAATAGAGAGGGGGGCTCGATTGAGAGGGGGCTTGATAGAGAGGGGGGCTTGATAGAGAGGGGGGCTCGATAGAGAGGGGGCTTGATAGAGAGGGGGGCTTAATAGAACTTATAAGGTAGTCTATAAAGCAAATTCAATTTTTGATATACACTAGTATTTGAGAGTCAGAAAAATATTTCTTGCATTTCATAAATCTAAATGAACAGATGGTTAACCGCAAAGACATCTTTTTTCCATGGTGTCCTGAGCATCCCTATTGTTGATATACCAGAGTCACCCCCTGGATAAATATAGATAAACATACTTACAGGGGTGTCACTTCATGTTTTCTACGCTTTCCTCGTCATGTTTGCTACGCTGCAATAGAAACAATTCGAATTACCCCCCTTTTCATCGTCTATTTTTTAATTGGCAAGCTCTCTTGTTCAAAACAAGAAGGCTATTTTACTTCGCAGGCTTTTACGAGGTGAATGTGCTGTTAATTTTCTATTTCTATCGCGGTTAAGTATGGTATCTACAAGCTGGAAACCAAGAAGAAACAGCCAGAGACCATACTAAAACAGCACAGAAATTCAAGAGCCATTGCTTATTCGCCTCGTAATGGTCTTCGATAATCAATGATGGTTTGGGGAGAAAAATAAGAAAGGGAAGAAAAATATAGGTGTTTCAGGAAAACTATCTTAGTTCCTTATTTTACCTTGAAGCAGTCTGTTAATTCGTCATCTCCAGCCTAAATATTCTACAGTAAATGAAACAAGCAGGCAAAGCAGTAAAAAGTATCAGAACATGGGAAATAGGTTCCCAAAAATTTTTTTTAGCTTGGCAAATAAAAACAGCTATTTTTGCAATAACAAAATTTCTTCTTGACTGTTTCACATCAGATCGAAAGTTTATACAAATGTGAACTTAATGTCCTCAGGTTGTAGAATGCATCAAATGAAGAAGTTTCACATTTTCGAAACCTTTACAAAAACTTTTACTCATTTGTTGAATATCACAAAAAATTGTATAACTTGGAAGCAACCTTCAGTTACCATATCCTGGACCTTGTTAACAGATAAAGCTGCATTGCTGAAGTAGGCAATTTATATGTTTTGAAATGCTGTTTAAATTGCCTGAGATTGGGCTATGCTTTTGGATTCGTAAAGATCAAAAGCTATTAAAATTGCATGCAATGCACCCTAAGTTTTCTTCCTGCAAGTCTTGAATCGGGTCTTGACAAAGTTTTGATTGAGATCTTGACAGATTTGGCAAAGATTTTTATCGGTATTGAAATTCTTCCTCATGTTCTTTCACATCATATTTGTCCTTTGGAGATTGAGATGTCACCATTTATTAATGTAAAATATCAAATTCGCATGTGTACTAATCATATGAAAGGAAAGGTCAAAAAGGGGGCTGTAAGGGTAAAAAAGGTAACCAGGTTCATCTTTCCTAAAGCTAACATTATTATCTTCCCCAAACACCCGTCAATTGTGGAGAGCACCATCTATGTTGAAGTTTTTCTTCCAGTCAGTAAACATTTCGCCATTCGATTCACAAATCACTTTTACTCTTTTCGCATAGTCAATCTTTGCCAAAGATAAAAAGATGCAGTGAATAATCAAATTACGATATTTTATTCGAAATATTCTCTAGACCCAATAGATTAGAAGCCCTTGCGGAAAAATGTGTGTACTATTGGTCGAGTTATTGTGCACAATACTTTTACCTGGCAGAAAAAAATTTGTTCTGTTTACCATGTTTCCAGAAAAGAAAATATTTTTGGCAGCTCTGCAAACAGGCTGTTATTCATGACGGTTTCACAATACCATTCAGTAATCACCATGGTAACCTTTTCGCTGAATAACTTGTAGCTGAAGAGCGTTTGTAGCTAGATATTAAGATTTCAATCTCATTTTCAATTTTCTCTACTTTCCAGGAGAGGCAATGGAAAAAGGGTTAAGAGAATGCTGCAGATCAATAAGAATCGGTAAAGTTTTAATCAAGAGTGAGGAAGAATCAGGAAAACAAGAGGTATATATTTGTTTACCGATTTCAAACGTTTACAGTTTTGATGCATTTATGAGTGGCTTTTAGTCTTATTATCGGCACTTTCACCATAGATTTGCACATTGCTTTAGAGAGATAGATTGTGAAAGCTGATAAACAGGAATTTTCTGGAATAAGCTGGATGTTAGTTTGCCAGGTCATTTTGATATATGTTTTTCTACCGCACGGTCCTTTTTTTCGCGTCCATTTTGAGTTGCTGTGTTGAATCTGCTTAGGACTGTATCAGAGAAGTCGGAACTGCAGTATGAGCTGCCGTGTTTACAAGTTGAGACGTTGATTCAGAATCAATGAGAATAGTATTTTGTATTTGTTGCTACCTAGCATGCGAAGGTAGCTTTTAGGGCACCGAAAAGCTATGCTTATCGAGCAGTGTCCTGGTCCTTCCTCTCGATATGGCCCTTCCTCGTGATTCCTACGCCTAGAATAACAGAGAGCTGGCAACTCTCCTCACTCTTGGTGAAAGTTTGGTCATAGTGAATTAGGGAACATTGTTTAGCAAATTCGACCCAGATCCTTTGAAACAGCACGATGAATGAAAGGTGTGTATTGTTTCCATTCGCAAGAGCTTGTTGGAGTCTTGAATTCTCCTGTGGTAGGTCGTTCTTTGGTGACTAGACGAAGCTGATCTTGATACATTCGAATCAATTACTTGTCGTGTTGTGTCTATAAATGAATGTAGTGTCGTTGAATATCTCTATTAGTTCATGTTTTCTCTATCTCTAGTAGTGAAAGTTCGAGTTTTCAGATAAATAAAACGGAGCCATTCTATTGAATGTCACATCTGGTTAGATTCCAACCAATTAAGTTGTCTGATAATATCAGAGGTCCGATGGCGTTTAGAAAATGTGGCTATTACCTTCTCTGCAAATCCTAATATGTTGAACTTTCTGTTAGTCTGTACTGGCAGCATTCGCATGAAGGCTGTCGCCATTGTTTCTAATCTAACTGTAGCGTTGACAACATTTTGTTTCTTTGCTCGTGTATCCTCTTACTTTCAACAGTTGAAGCACACATTCCCTTTAATTTTGGTACTTGATCCTTCAATGTCAATTATTCAGCAAGTTTCATAAGGGAAATATTTGAAATTCCAAGCATTCAACAGGGAAGAAAACTATTTTAAGGATTTATTCAGTTTAAAATTGTGTCATTTTGACTTTATTTTATCCGCAAAGAAAAAAAAATTTATAGTTAAAGTTATGTTGTTGTTGTTGTGAGTGTTGAAAGTAGTGAAGACTAGCGAAGCACGTGCGTTGCGTATATGTACAGAGATTCAAGTTTAACAGTGGAAGCATTCAATATTTGAAAAGGAATTCTATCATTTTTAAATCTGTCCATGATCAGGTCTATAGGTCTAGGTCAATAATTATCACTAATTGATAACAAAGTATTTGTTGTTGTCAACCTTTCAATTTAGCTGCTTCTTTTAGGTATGTTACGCCAGATTCCCACCAGACATCGATCAAAGAAGGGTCTTCCTGATGTATCCACTGCTAAGTAAGTTGGTTTTGTTCTTACCATAAAGCTGTTTGTGTACTAGTATGTTTTAGTTATCTAACAATAATCATTTAGTGCCAGTAGGATGGCTATTTAATTTAAATTATTGAAAAAATAAGATGTAATTTATTATTGTAATTCACTGGTCTAAAAACGTTATTGAATCGCTTCCAGATACCATTGGATTTTTTTATACTACTTCCTTATTGGGAAGTTTTGTCCTTATTAAGGCCATACAATTCAAGAGCAAGCTCTCCAAAGAAACAGCTAAAATACAGTGCTGGGTAGCATGGATGTATAGTATGCCCTTCCACCCAAAGCTGGTCCATCAATATGAAAGCAAAGTCGGTGTGCGAAATCTGACACCGTCTACCCACGCAAGTCATCAATAAGGCTGCAATATTAGTTTCTTGTTTTCAGTATTTGAACATCCGAACGTATCCTGTTATGACCTTTATAGGCTTCAACAATGTTTTTCTTCTTGTGATTATCATCATATACTCTATAAACGTCGTTCACGAATGAGCAAGATCGGAAACTTTCGTTGAAGTAACTTTTGAGCGGTACCCACGTGCTTGGTACCTTCTAAAGAAAAAATATATACTAATTGTCAAATTGAGTGATATTGTTAATTTTTTTAGACAGCGGAAATACGGTGTCGGCTGCAGTTGATGTACTCGTGGATTCTGGTGTCGATGAAGAAAAGATTATTATTCTTACATTGTTTGCAACTTACCACGGTATGTCGTCAAATGTATTTTTAAGCAAGGGGTAATGGTTTATTACGAAGTTTGTTCCATCAGCGCAAGCATGGCCCTACAATCACTGCCAAAAGTCTTGGAACACTAACGTTAGTTTTCAAAGGCAATTTTAGCCACCCCCTCTCCCCCAAAGAACAATGTTGATTTACTATAGAAAAAAGGAAGGGGTTATTAAGTACGCTTTTTCGTGTGCCTTGTATGATATTTTATTATACTTAAAACATTGTTTTTTTTGGGGGGGGGGAGGGGGACGGAAGTAGTTGTATTCGGGAAAACAAATGAAAAATAGAAAAGCACAGCGCAAAGTGTTGGGTGTTCCAAGTAATTTTGGCAGTGATTGTACATTTTTTTCATAAGAAGCAGGTAATTTTTGCAGAAGCTCGATGTTCTTATTTTGGATAATTTGAGGCTTGAGTGTACTTGATATTGCTCTTATTTCAAAATTGGTTTTTCTTCATTTACAGAGTTTAAAATCATTTCAAGACAATTAAGTAACAGTTTTAAAATATTTTTTTAAATAACATTTAGTGGCACGGTCAATTTGCCAATGAGATCTGCTCTGTTTTGTTAGCATTAAGGGAAGTTTGGAAAACACCTTATATTTTTCTTCTAATTTTACATCTGAGGATTGTCATGCAGTGCCTGCCTAACATAACGATGTTCTTGTTTTATGACAAATTGTACCTGCAGTGCCTGCCAAAAGTACTTGGAACACCCAGCAATTTGCGTTGCATTTTATAACTTTCATTCCTTTTCCGAAAAAAAATACTACCTCCGCCTCTTCCCCTAGAACAATATTGTTAATTCAGAGAAATGTCATAAAAGAAGCTCAAAAAAATTGCTTCCCCATCCTAATCCGTTTTATAGTAAACAAACATTGTTCCGTAAGGGGGGAGGGGGATGATTGATTTTGACGTTGGAAAGTGACGTCAGGGTTCCAAGACTCTTGGTAGGGATTGTGGGTGTTTTATAGAAGAAGATTGGATTTAATAAATACTTCCCCCTTTTTGGATTGCTTTTGTTTCTAACTTTCATTTTACGGTTGGTTATCTCTTAATTGTACTTTGATATCAAAATTCAATTACTGTTATTACTACATTTTGGTGCCTTGGTTCTTCTCAGTAAACTCTCGTCCAAACGAATCCCTTCCTGGACAGAATGCTTGTTTCTTGCAAATTATTATTTGTTGGAGGAAACGAACAACTGAAAATGTTTGAATTATTGGAGCCAACCGCTTCTTGGACTCAAGAGCATGCGTAATAATGTTAGAGTTTACCTATAGAAATGGCTACCTCACTCATTAGATCATTTTCTCTTGTTGGTCTCTCCAGCATAAAAGTAACACCTATTATTAAACAGCCCAGTATTGTTGTACAAAAACTCTACGGAATTTTCAAAAAAGTGCCAGGGGCTAATGACCGCATACATTTCTCTTCAGCAAGTATTATGCTTTTAACTAAGGTTTTGTTTGAGAATGCAAATGGAAGTGGAAATTTATCAAAGTATGTTCAGAACAAATAGCGAAGACAGAGCTGTAGAAAATCTGTCTGACCATTACGACAGGATACTCTTCGTAGAGATTTCGTTTACGACTGATTAAAGATTCGTGTTTCTTTCTTTAGGAGTCACCAATGTCTTAGGTAAATACAAAAAGCTGATTCTTTTGACGACAGAAGTATATAATGAAGTGCCAACTCAGTTTGGAAGAAAATACTTTGGAACTGATTAGCAAATGAACATATGCCTGTGCCAGGGAACATATGAAGCTTGGATTCATCCAGTATTTATTTATTTGCAATATTGTTATTGTTTATCATTAAAATCAGATTTTTACAATATTATTTGTTTTGCTAATGCAGAGTTTCTAAGCAAGGCTTGAAGGTGGACAGGCGAAATATAGTTAATGCTTACGTTTATAAGTAGCTTTTAGTAATAATCAAAATTGATAGTTAGAATCTTTAAACATGGGTCTGCGTCTTGGTATGACGTAAGTAAAAGTGACGATCAAGAAACGTGAAGCTTTTTTAGAAATGAGATGTGGTCGAATAGATTTTATAAGGTCTTAATGCAAATAAGGGAACTTGATTCAGATACATATAAATACAAATAAATATGGTTTATTGTACAAATAGTAGATCCATGGATTCTGGATCCGCGTGGCCCTGTTCAAACGCAGTGTCGTGGCATTGGAAATTAACACGGTGTTACACAGTGTAACCCGTGGTTAGTTGTTGTTATTGTAGAACGTGTTATTTTATCTGTTTACCAGGTATAATTGTTCTTGCTTCAAGGTTTACGCTGAACGTAGATGCAACATGCAACTTTTGTGTGCGATGCAACATTGGAAGTTAAAAAACGGTGTTACACAGTGTAACCCGTGGTTAGTTGTTGTTATTGTAGAACGTGTTATTGTATCTGTTTACCAGGTATAATTGTTCTTGCTTCAAGGTTTGCGCTGAACGTAGATGCAACATGCAACTTTTGTGTGCGATCTTGATCACTTGCATTTCGATTTGTAGTTGCTTGTATTGATATCCATTACAGGAGATTACGTATAGCGGGCATTTAGAACACGCATGTCGTTAACCAATGTACACGCATGTACTTGGTTTTAGAAAATTATAACTAATTCAATATGGTATCAAATAGTAATCTTGTTTAGCGCTTTAACCTATCAATTCGCTTTATTCGCGTAAACGCTTGTGACGTCATTGGATATTTGCTCACCATGCTTCATGCTGCCATATTTGGGTTGTCTCTCTTTCATTCTTGTGCCAAGATCTTATTTTATCAATTTGTAGTTCTGATTTCTACCAAAAACAGAGTGTACACATTTAAGGTAAAAGTACCGGAGTGTGACGTCATCAAAGGTATATTTTAGAATTTTTTGACAACATAACCTGAAAGAGATAAAATAAACTTTTAATAGATTTGACTTATACCTGTATGTATATGTTGAAATGAAATGAATTAATCGGAAACACCAAGAAGTACCTCCAAATGTGAAAAATCCGAGATTCAGCAAGTCAAGAAAGTGCTAATGTATTACTGTTCTTTTAGATTACATTTATCATATTTACACTTTTAATTGTATCCCATCATGGTCTTTCAGGCTATTCGGTCCAATTAAAAGATTTCCAAAATCTATTTTTATGACGTCATCATTTTTTATATTTAAAACAAATGCAGTCATTTCTTCCAAGCTAGAAATAATTATTGACGAACAGAAACTTTCAAGGTTCACTTGATAGAAAGTTTTAGCATAAAGAATAAGCTAAACCATGTTGAGTAAGCACACCAGTTTATGACTGTTTTAAAGATCCCAGATTCTTCCAAACTTTAGTCGCCGCTTCGAAAGCAGCTATATCAGTGGTTTTGCATTAAACTTTTGCAGATTGAGGGCTTTTCTCATACGCCATTATTTGGAGATGGGGTTGGCTTTAAACATTAAAGCTGACAATTAAAACGGTGCCTACAGTAGAGTAGGTGCTGTTCGCTTGCCATGTTATATTTCTCGACTTTTTAGCCGTCAATGCCTCTTTTTTCTGCTTTGTAATAAGAATTTAGCTGAGATGAAATATCCTCCGTTGTCCGTGAACTATGTTTTATGAAGCCAAAAATTGAATTTTGTACTACAGAAAAGCCTACTGCAATTCTGCAACTTTTACGTTTACAGCAAATCAATAACTTACTTTCATTTCAAAGATTCATAACTTGCGGCCAAAAGTGCAAAAGTGACAGCCGTGTGCTGGATTTGCAGCTGGATAAAATCGCTTAATTTTAATGCTAATCAACAAATGGGTTTTTGAAAGAATATGTAGATATTTAGCCTGCAGCCATAGGATTTGTGATGCAGGGTAAGATACAAGCACAGAATATTTAATAATTTCGCAACGTAGTTTCTTTTAAGTGATTTTTTTACACAAACACCACAGCGGTTGTTGCCTATAGCTTTTAAACGTCGTTACTGTGTTATATTTTCCAGTAGGCTTTGCTATAGAAGTTCTATTAATGGACTAAGGCTCCTTGGTTGCTACAGAGGCCAAGTGTCTTAATACGACATAAATCCGAAATTTAGAGTGATATACTTGTTGGTATTCATTTTTAACCTTGATGCTTATTTTGCACCTTTCAGAAGAATCTTAGAGGAGCACCTAGAGAACAAAGATACTGCAATTCTTCTCAACCACTAACCTTTTGGTGTATTTCCATACAAATACCCCTATCTTCTAAGAAGCCTTTATTTCAATTTTTGTGCTTTTTAGCTTCACTTGAATTTGTTGTTCTTGCCAGTCCAATTGTAATTACTCGCTGTATAGTTTTCCGTTTGATATCATCTCTGTCTTTTGAACACAGCTTCACACGTTGCACTCAAGCTGACAAAATACGAAACTGGTTAGCATGGGGTATACAAAAAGGGTGTGCATGCTTTTATGTTGTATTCAGAAGAGTTACTCAGACCGAAAACCAACTTTTGAGAGAATCAAGACATAGAAAATGTCTGAGGCGACACAAACAGAAAAAATCACGCTGTACTTTTCTACTGTTCCCAGTAATCATGAGGTATGAAACTTTTGTGCTTTTTTTACTTTTGTTTTGAATCGTGTGTTTAAGTTTGAAGTAAGCAAAAGTAAGCCAACTTCCGTACTAGTATTCCGAGAATTTTCTCCTCCTCGTGCAAGACCCTCTTTAAATAATCCCAAAACTGGTGGTAACAAATCACAATAAGCCTTCACCCTGAAATACGCTTAACCCTAGCATGCCAATTTTTTACAACCTATGTTTCTAGTCCATAATTAAAACATATTTAATTGATAATGAAATATCCCATATATATGTTTCAGCATCTTGTTTTTTTTCTCAAGAGAAATTGAAGTAAAAATCTTTGAAAACGAGCCATTTATCTTAAGTTCCCCTTGTGTAGCTGCCACTCGCCAATAAGCACCCATTCAAAGTTATTAGGTTCACAAAGCGCATCGGTATTGTTTCTTGGTGCAAAATTTGGATGTATTAATTTGATTTGGGGCAAAGTTTGGACTGCTCAAATTTAAGGAGCATTACTGAAGAAAGAAACGCATGGCGATGACCGTTCTTAGTTGATTAACAATGAGTTAGGATTATTTTTTTTAATTTATGCATGGAATCTTAATAAATATGTTCATTTATGAAAAAAAAAACAATTTTGATTAAAGATCAACAGATAGGCCATGCTCAACACAGTTTCCAAGACGTTTTCCCTTCCCGTTGCTATTGTCTTTTGATGCCAATAGTATTTTGCGCTTTTAGAGAAAGCACAGACTTGGGACCCCCTTACAGTGCACTTACAAGGTTGCTTAAGTTTGAGCTGCCAATTGCAAAATTGCAGGAAAGTTTGATTTTACCGTGGATCAACTTGATTTCTTTTGAAAATTGTTAGCTGCGTCAACTACATCCTCCAAACTTCCTTCCAATGAACCTATTGATTGCGAAATTACATGCCTATGGTGTCAGTGTAAACTCTCATATCTCATAGACCAAAAACTAAGGATAAAACTTAGAAGGCTACTTCAGAACACTGGGCTCCCTGAATCAGAGACTTCCTTAGTAGTGATTCTTCTAATAATTTTAATAATAAGACAATTAATAAATTAAAATTCCAGTCATTAATAGTGAGGAAAAAATGCATTATAAAAGATGATATAGCCCAACTTGGGATCCACGTAGATGATCGATTAGAAATGAAACCCACATTGAGCAGATGTGTTATCGATAAGCGAGTTTCGTGGGTTGTGAAGAGAGACCAGCAGTTGAAACTACCTCCAGCTGTTGTTTTCCACTGTTGGTTGTTTTGTAGCAATGAAAGTCAAAGGAATATGGAAAACCTCAATGAATTAATCTAGATCAAGCCCTATCAGACTTTTTATCATAGGTAACTTAAATCCAGTTTTTATGAAAGAGGAATTTTGTCCCTTAGTATACTAGTAATAACTTTCGCACATGAACCATTCAATTTTCCTAAAGTTAAAACTACCATTTAGGGATCATAACCAGAATATCTTTAATTTCTTTCTTGGCTAAATCAAATTATCCACAAATGTACACCCGTTTAAAATGTTTGGCAGGTTTCGGGGCATTAGATATCATTGCTCAGCTATCCTGGGTACCAGAGCCTCAACGATAGAGATTTGACTGGCTCTATCAAACAACCCACTCTTTCACTGAGGTTCTGACACCCAGGGGATTGCTCAGCCTTCAGCCAGTTGTTTTCTCAATCTTATTGCTTTTCCTAGTATGCTATTTTAAATGGTTACCATTGTTATTGATAGTATTATTATCTTTATAAATGAAAAGCAGTGACTGTATTAAATATAGGGCGTTAAAAGACATTGGGATGTGGAACGATCGAGACGTGAAAATGACTAACTGACCATTTAGATTTGCTTAATAGTTTGATATTAATACTGCAAATTTCAGTTATTAGATCCGTTCATTAGAACTTAATAGCTCCAAACAACTTTTACCTGTAAGCCACATTGGCGGTCTAGCTTCAGCAGTTTTGGAAAAGGAAATTATAAACATCGTTGGTGGCAAATTTTGCCGTAAATGCTCCCAATTTTCTATTTACGTTTAGTAGCCTAATTTACTCTATATTTAAACGCCCCTATTACTGATGGCGTGTTTCTTTAGCAACGCATCGAAATAGCCAAGATTTATTTTTGCATATTAAAGACGAGATATTTTAAATATTTCTTTTAATTGCTGTTAGATGAGGAAGGCTCAACAGGAAATCGAGGCAGCTATGCAGTCATATAAAATCGATTACGAAATAAAAGACGTCGCTGCTTCAGGGAGAGACAAGATCAGAATGAGGTCGTACGCTGAGGACGAGAAGGCGCTTCCCCCGCAGATTGTAAACAAGCATTACTATTGTGGGGTATGTGATATTACAATATCCTAGCCTTCTCTATGTATGTTGTTACATAACTATGAGCATCATCATCATCATCATCATCATCATCATCATCATCATCATCATTTCAGCCCGCCATGCCACTGCTTGCAGGTGGCCTCCACAAATGACTCCACTTCTTGGCCATCCGCCTCTTTCCTTCTCTCTCGTTGATGTCGTCCCTCCATCTGCGTTTTGGCCTTGCTCTGGTTCTTTTTCCATCCCTCGGCGTCCATTCAGTTGTTTTTCTTGCCCATTTGTTGGTGTTGGCTGTTATTGCTTCAAATTGTTTGATTAAACGGGGATAAATTCATAGTAAGACCTATATGCATCTAGGCCCGCTTTGAAAATATTCATTTCTACACTGAGGAATCTTTAGAGATCCTGTTTACTGCTATATGAAAAAACCAGCTTACGTAATATTAAACTGGTTGTCAAACAAAGCAGTAGCTTTTTTGCATATTCTTATATTAAGATACTTTTACTATATCTTGTGAAAATTCGAGACAGGTTGAAGTGGTTTTCCCTTTTATCCCTGTGTTGGCAGTTATACTAACATGTAGCAAGAGTAAACCCCCTCTGCAAGTCCTTACAAAGACAAACCTTCGCCTAAGCGTTTTGCTATCATTAAGTGAAAAGAGCAAAGACCTTGGCTTATTTCGACCATACACAGCTAGGGACACCTTCACATCATGGGCAGTGGGGCCTGTCATCCTTGCTTTTGCCTACAGAGGGCAGAGTACAAGTGTGTGCTACACAAAGATTAGCGGTAGTGAATAAGAGAGAGACAATATGTTATCTAAAATGTTCACCCCTTATTTGAAATTATCATTTTACTAACGAAAAGCATGCTTTTATCTTTCTAAGCCTGGCCTCCCCGATCCTTACTAGGTCGTGATATTGAGAAGGGGCCACTTGACTTAGCAGGGTGACTTTCCCCTGTAAACTCTCTTAATTACATCCAGTGTCATTTTTCAATATGCATGGATGTTTTCCTCAAAGGAAGCCAGTCTTGATTGAGATTGCAAATTTAGTGCTAGATTTATTGTAGAGCACTCGAAAAAGAAAAACTAATGTGATCTGAATTTTCAAAATATTTTATTGAGTTTTTATTGTCCCTCGTTGGTATTAAGAAGGTCGCCCCTCCTATACCTTTTATGACATCTTCCCAGCACAAAATAAAATTTCCCACCCCAATCTATGCCACACTTATAAGAAAAATGTTTCCCCTCGTGGCCCCGCTAGACATGAAGGACTGTTCTTAGCCCAAATGATTTTGGAATTCATATAAATCTGATAGGAAAATGTAAAGGGGTGATATTTTGGCGAAGTACTTGTTACGTGATTCTATGACTTTCAAGCTGCCATCGAGGAAGAAAGAATTAGTCATGGACATTCCTTCTTGGTAGGTTAGGCGTCACCTATTGATAAAAGGGCGTTTTACCCAGTAAAGAGGGTTTGGTCTAACAATTGGCCACAGCTTCCTGTTCAAGAATTCATGTTTAGCTTTTCCCTATTTTATGTTCCCAATGTCATTTGATGTTTCAATGCTCCTTCGCAGGACTACAAAGGTTTTCAAGCCGCAATGGAAACGAAAACACTCGGCGAGTTCTTAAAGCTTAAAAGGAAGCTGGATTTGTCCATTTGAAATAAAACTCTTAGTAAGTTCTGTGGTATTTCAAAACATTGATTAATTACTTAGTTTTCGAATGCGTCAATGAATTATCTAGTGGAAGGAATTTCCTGTTGCAAGCCAGAATTATTTCATATTGATCCTGTTCCCGACGTAGTTGTTTTTCTCTAGGCCAGCATTTAAAATCACATTCAGCTGAATGATATATGTACGAAGTTGCTGAAAATTTATAGGCATTTGTCACGTGTCCTTGTAAGTGGTCGTTTATTACTGCAAAAAAAAATTGCAGGAGCCAATGCCGAATTGCTACTTCTTTCGATTCAATGCAACTAATCCAATTTAATTTGGCACATTTGCCTTTCAGAATCGAAAGGAGGTTTGAATTATTGAGTCTTTTTGGACCAAAGACTTTGCTAGTATTTTATAGCCTCTCGTGTAAGCACGCGCTTTGGCACAAAGGGAATAAGCTGGGACAGCTTGACCCCCTACCCCCCAACTTTCAGGTATGCTCCTAGACAGCATTGTAAACTTGTCTTCTTGCTCAGTCTCCTCATGCATATCTCATGCATAAAGGCATTGCCCAACTATTGTTGTAATGGAAGGGACCAGCTGTCCCAAATGTCGTTGTAATGTATTGCACAAGTTATTTTGATGCTATCATCATACCAACTTTCCTCATATGAGACTACCGTGATTTTCGCTGAGCCTCAATATTCTTAAAAATTTGTGATACTGAGCCTAATTTGGTAAGAAATAAGAAAGCAACACAAACATTCACTTTTTTTCGTTATGGTGAAGCACAATACAAGTTTGTTGATGCATCCCAATCATTTTGCGTGAAAGTCGCGCTTCTTTGCTCAAAATACGCAGATGAACATTAAAGTCAAGCTGTCGATAAAATTTGAACCAGGCAATTATTCTCGAATATACAAAAATTAAACAATGCACGCTAAAATATTAGAGTATTGGATATGTTTAGCAGGGAGGAGAGTCTTGCACATTAGAGAACTAGCACATCCTTTTACGAAGAACGGTAGCTCTTCGTGGCATTATTCGTTATTCAACTCTTCGTGGGATTTCACATCAGGTCTATGACATGTTGAAAACAACATCATGTTTTGCTTTCCACGCAAGCCAAATGCTTAAAAATAAAATTCCATTTTTTAGAATTGCTCTGCCAAATCGCAGTTTGATGCTGATTTTGGCACAATAAAATTGAATATGTGCCGTTTAGCCTGTAAATTTTCCAAGCTCTATGTTTTCATCTAAAAAAACAATTTTACGTCTAGGTGTGGACTGTGGAAAAGCTCTGAATAGGCGTAGCTAAGCATTCCTCTATGATAAACAACGTAACGCGAATAGTCGTTTGAGGACTGACAATAACATCATCCATGCCTCTTGGCCATTCAAAAAGCCTCGTTTTGGGTTTAACGATAGAAAAAACGAACTGGGTTTTCTCGCCCCTTTGTGTTGACCAAGTTAACATTTAAAGGAGCTATTAAGTTTAAATAACAGCTAAGAAGGGATGGTTTGAAATGAAGTGAAGAAAACAACGGCATCTCGAGGTAAATTTGCGGGAATATTTTGAGTAGTACCTCATAACTGTCGGCCGCCTGCCAAAGACCCGTTTTTTAGCTTTGCCACCAGGGGGCTTTTAGTAAGAAAAATACGCGATTGCAAGTTTTTTTTGTTCGACCTTCCTTCTTTGATGTATCGCGTGATAAAATGAAAGGAATGAAAACCACTCTGTGTGCGATATTCGTATTCTAAAGCACCTTACATTCCTTCTGGACATGTTCACAGAAAACAATGAGGGACGGACGCTCATTATGGCGTCAAGTGTTTAGGCATTCTACCGCGCTGTAGTTAGATCGAAGTTCCCTGCGGAATGTCTATGTTGTTTTACAGGGTCACGCATCCGCACCACTTCTTGTGGTTACGTCACGAGGCCGAATTACCCTGTACCGTCGTTAGCCAAAAATAGAATTTTGTTTAGGCCTCTCTAATCCCTAAAAGCAGATCTAATTTGATAAAAATTTTCTGGATCTCCCGAATAAGACCACACGCATTTAAAAGGCTTTAATTCCCAGGAACTTCAAATTTCTTCAAATTGATAACTGTAAGTACTACAAAACATAGAAGAAAAACGAAAACCGCATTTGAAACCGATATTGTTTAAAGCAACAGTTGCGCATTAAAGGCGGTAATTAAAAAAATTGTTAGGCATTTAGGATTTATGCCTTTTGTAATTCAATGGCCGCGCCTCGTTGGGGCGGCGAAGGATGTATTCGATTGCTGTTACGAATAAACTGTTGAATAGTTTAATCTTTCTTATCGAATATATTATAAAATTCTTCCGAAATCTGCTTGTATCAAAGAATTATATTCCGATTTTTGATACCCAAAAATTCTAATAGACAATCATTTCAGCAAATGATTATAAAAGGAACTGTCAAACAACCGGAATGGCAGATTCGACATATCGTTCTGTGCTTGATATCTAAGCCCAAAATGGTACCGGTATGGCTAAAGCGATCAGCCGGAATGGTTCGTTATGAGAACGCCCTTTCTTTAATGCCTCTAAGCCTTAACTGTATCAAGGCCGTGTTTGGATATTTGAATTATCTCAGGAAAAGATTTGCACAATTCTTCTTAAGACGAATGAAGGATAGAATGAATGAGAACCCATTCAAGTCTAAAAATACGCTCCGTTTAGTTTCTAAAAAAAGGTATATTCCTTTATTTTTAGAATCGAGTCGTTTGTTGTGGTAGAACTTTTTTGTCTCGGTGTTTAGAAGATACCAGTCGAGATGGTTAACTAACTGATCGTAGATTGAGAAGATTCTTCTTCACATAAATAAACTACACAATCTACTACGAAATGATGATTGCGATAAAAAATGAAAAAATATTATTGAAAACCAAATGAGATAGAGGAATGTTTTATTGAATTGTCTGATAATTATCGAACAGAACCTTTTGCAAGTCCTAGACATTAAATATAATAGACCCAAGTTTTTGCAAATAAGAAGCTATTAAGTAAAAGATTGTCTGTTTTTAAATTATAGACTCGCATCCTTGACTTATCTGAATTTCTCAATTTTTCTGCAATTTAGCATCTTAATTCATCTTCATTTGTTACTTGATTTCTGCTACAAAAATTCGGCCTAAAATTCCTCAGGTGTTTGAAAACTTTTTCATCTTAAAACAGAAGTAAGATCTTTTTGTATTACAAGATGAAAACAAATGTTTAAAGTATCCTAGAATACACAAATAGAACGTAGAACTTTTGGCATATCATTATTAATGCCTGAAGATGACCTAGGATCTACGTTTCTCGCCGCTTGCTCTGGAAATGTCCTGATTTTGATAGCATGGTACCTGATTTGTTTTTTGTCTATTTTTGGGAAACTTAAAGGTGCAATACAAAATCAATTCAATTCAAAGTTTCCTGTCAAACGGTCTCGACAATTATACACCTGCAGGGAGACGTATCGTGTGCTAACGAGGGTTTCTCGCTGGTCTAAGGAACACCACACTCGACTTTCTCCGGGGGATTACAGCAATTTCCGTTATTTTCGTTGGAATCTAACGATAGAGTGAATATTCACTATTTTGCCCCGTTAAGTTTCCCGTTCTGTTTGTTACCGAATTAACCTTATTTTGCATGCCAACGCGTCTTTCCAAGTAGTGCTCGATTTGCAAACACTTTTCTCTCAATATGGGGTTAGTGACGTAAGCATGAGTTCCTAGGTTGGCTGTTGTATATATAACCATCTTTGGTGATTCGTTTTTTTGCTAGACGACTTCCATGGCTGGGTATATTATATCAATGTTCTCCAATCGTGTTGATAAAATTTTAGAAAGAGATTCAGTGAATGGTAATGAATTTTGTTTAATATAACAGAGTTTAAAGATGAAGGTCCAGCATTTCCTTATGCACTTTTTCAACAGTCAACCTTATTTCCTTCTTGTGCATTCTTCTATCACTGAGCTACTACGTAACTTGACATTTTGACATATGTCATGGGATCAGTTGAGTGATCGTTAAAACTTTTCTTGCTAACTAAACAGATAAAGCATTATAGTTGTGTTATTGATTACGACACGCAGAACAGTTTCTTTAGCTGAAAAGACATGTCAACAGCTGATTAGGACAGCAGGGTTGATTACGATTCCATCATTAGGATTTGTCAAAACAACTTCCCTTAGGGCAAAGAAACTTTGTAACAGTGATTCTTTGGACATTTAACATCATTCTGCACCCAAAATAACAATCTGATGTTAGACAGATGTCTGTTAGCTCTACAGATGATGAGCTGTTGTAGTTTTTCAAGTATTTGTTTCTTTTAAATTAAAACTGTACCCCATATCCTACACGTTGGGCTATATTCAATATCCGAAGCATTCCATCTAATTTCCTCACTTTAACCACAGTCAGTTCCACAGGGGAGGAGGATCGGGGTAACAACGACTAGGTATGATGCTTTTTGCTTCAAATAAATTTCTTGCTTGCCTATGATAGTTTATATAAAAGGTCCAGAACAAATTAATAAGTAGGAAATAAATAAGTAAGCAGTTAGTAATCGTGAATGGACAGGTGCAGGTTGGGGTAGTGTTTGCAGTTTGCCATCGCGATATTGCCATTGCAGACTGCCAACGTGTATGAGCCGACATATTATTCCGTTTGCCAGAATGACTGAAAGGATTTAACCAGACATTAATTTTATTAATATACCAAGAAATACCAATGTTACATTCAATTTGTTGACAAGATGCTGGCTAGTAAAGTCAATCCCTTATGAGTAGTTCAATGGACAGAATGTAGGATAGATATAATTTGGTTAGAGAAATGTGACTTGGTTGAAGTTTCTCTGTCTCAATTCTACAGGGTAAGGTAAAATCATGACATCCTGGTCTTTCACCGCAACAGAAACCCACCTCCGTGACAAGACGATGGTATGAAATAGAGCGACTGCTTTCCTTATACCTCAATTTCTACTTTAAGGGAAGAAATTTTCGCGTTTTTTGCGTTTTTGATTTGCAATCCTGAAAATTTGATCCGCCAAACGTCCTGAAAAACGAAATTTGCGAAAGTTTTATTCTCGCGAAAAATCCGAAAATTTTGCTATTGACCTTTTTGAAAAATTTGTTGACGAATTTTAATATTTTTTCTTGCTTTGTTGGTTTTTAGTGGAATCAAAATAGAAAGAAACCTTAGTTGAATAGAAATGTTTTTCGCACCAAAGTTGATTTTTACTAAAACGCAAAAGTTTATTCTCGCGAAATATCCTATGTCACGTCACGTCTTTCCCGAAAGTTAACTCTAACACATTTATATACCATAATTAAAAAACACACATACACGATCAAAAAATTTTTTTCTTAGAATTTCCGCTGCCCTTCGGCAGCCTCCTCAGTAAGAATAGTTTTTGCCTCTGAATTCTTACTGAGGAGGCTGCCGAAGGGCAGAGAAAATTCTAAGAAAACATTTTTTGTACCGAGTTACCTAAGTATAATTTGTCATACAACACACGGGATCTCTTAAACTCCTTGGCCCAAAAAGCCAGTGACCGAAAACATAATGCTAACCAATTTCGCGCTTTTCTAAACTCGCGAAACTTTCTTTCCGTGAGAGTTTCTTCCCTTAGTACGCAAACGGTAATCTAGGGTCAGAATAGGTAACAATGGCACAATTCCTCCTGAAGTAGACAAAATAGAATATTAGTTACTTTTTATTTTTCTTGTTCCTATATTTATCGTTTTCGTTTTTGTCCTTCTTTTCATACTTCTTCTATTTTCACAAAAGAGAATGGGAAAGAATTTCTATTTGGGTTAAACTTTTGCATGGCACGTAAATAGAGCGTTTATATCTCATTCTAGTGGGTGATAAAAGAAAGTATTCCTTTTCCCCAGAAACGGTTTAGATTGGCAGTTTCTGAAGTTAAATGGGGGTACTTATCCCTTGGCATGAATCGATTTCTGCCTTGTGAAAGTTATATAATTATAGGCCTGAAAAGCTTCAGTCACAGAATTTATTTTGTTGCTTAACCGAGGGTATCCGTGGACCTGGAAGCTGAGAATCCGCCACCGCAGGGCACATAAGGGTTTTGATCAGGAAAAATCGATGAAATAAGACGACAAACAGGGCCTGAAATCACAGGTAACTTTTTCATTAAAATTCATCGAGACTTATTCTTAGATGTTTATGTTATGCAGAGAAAAAACTGTCCTCCTGGTATAGCATTCATAAGACTGATTTAATAAACGTGGCTTTAAACAAAATTAGTTAAAGGAAAGGATGGGTTCTCGGAAGTTAAGGTGAATGGTAAAAGTGAGCTATTCAAGTTGGTTGTAACTATTTGAAAATAATAAGAAAGGTATTTTGTTGGGTTCAGTCATGTCCCGGAAACTGAAAATTAAATCAATTTTATAAAGTGGAAAAAATATCCCTTACCATTTTTTGTTTACTTTAATACAATCATATTTATTACATGGGTAGCTTGAAAAGGTCCTGTTGGATAGAAAGAAATATAGTGTTTCACATCCGGCGAAAATGATCACGAGTTCCTACATTAATGTGGTGATGTTGGTGATATTTGTATTGTTTATTACGTAATGACTTTTGCCTGACTTTTGAATTTGATTTAATGTTGCTTTCAAGGTTTGTAGTTTTCTAGAGATTTATCAAAACTTTTCAAATCCCAAGATTTTGCTACATGATATTTTCCAGTGCGTCAATTTATTATCCGCCAATAATGCGCCATGAGAATTTTGGTTCAAATGTCGAAACATTTCGATATGAAGAATTGTATCAATTTCAGCCTGCCTGTGTCAGATAGAAACCTTTTTTCGGATGAATTCCTCCAAAATTCTTGACAATTTTTCACAAAAACCTATCAGCTTTCCATAGTTGTCCAAACAGTCCTCGCCAGTAACGCTAGAAATGTGTAATAACCTGAATAAGTTGAGTACGAACTCTTCCAGAGGCGTAGCTAAGAGATGTAGAGGATGCAATACTCTAAGTGTCATAGTTTGGTTGTTAAATCTTCAATTGGTCCGCAAAATCCTTCATTTGTCGATAAAATCGTCTATCGCCTAACGAAATAGCGCTCAATTTCTATTAACCTATACCTAGGCTTCGTCGGTAAATGATGCTATTCATGACCCCCCTATAACCCTCCCCCCAAAGTATGTGTGAGAGGTGCTTTTTAAATACCAAATTTAGATGGTAGAGTAGAGCAAAGAAAACACACTCTTTCCATTTTCATATCTTGATTTATAACTGAATGAGGTTACAAAGATAACTGACTAACGATTTACGAATTGCAGATTACATTGTGTCTGTCACGTGATAACAATACGTCATGTGATCTTGGGAGCGTCCTACCACATATGGAAGGTCAAGCTACGCCAATGGTTATTTTTATCTAAAAATGAGTGTGCCCTACCATGACGGGCTTTGTTTCATGGTAGCTTGTTTAATTTCCATATTTGATCCTACTGTTTATTCTTAACTGGTCTTGTTTACACCAAGGTTTCCTAGAAGCTTCTATTAATACCAAACACGCATTACCCCCACAAGACCCCAAATCTTCAACGGCCCCCGCATTTCCGCTCAAACACATAGAATTGCCAAACAGCATTTTAAAATGTCACGTAATTTTAGAGTTCTTAGGTGTAAAGTCATAAATAATCTTTTTCTGTTTTGAATTTTGAGAACATGACTTAGTTCACGAAATACCTCATTTCTCGGTTCTCGATTCTAAAAACAAAGACACTGTGACAATAATTTGATGGAGGGGAGGGGAAGAGCCTTTGCACTTGTAGCTATGTGCGAAATACCTTTAACTTATTTCTCTCGTTAGAGGTATTTCTTGACACATTTATGTGATGCAAATTCAAAAATACGATAGATCAGTTTTTTGACGTCATTAGTTAGGAATTTCATAATAATATCAAAAATATATCAACTAGGATCAACTAGGCTTCAAAAGATTTGTCTCGCTTTCGGATTTCGAAGCAACACTCTGATTGGCCAGTGATAACTTGAAGCAGAACTCTGATTGGCTATCTTGCAATCAGCAATTACTGTAGATTATTACATACCCAGGTGTCAGAAAAACCATTTTCTTTTTCTCTTGCACCAACTCTAAGCTCATACAATCCACCACCCGATGGTATAGACTAAAAATTTTCACTTATAAAGATTTTCGACGATTCTTTAAACTGATAACTCTAGAGATAGACCAACGAACAGATAATTGTGAAAGAAGTACTTGGGTTTCTGATGTTTCTAGAAAGGTTCTTTGTAATCATAAAAGCCACAAGGACATTAGTACACTATCTTTTATTGATTTTTGCGTAGCTGAAGTTATAGGTCAATTACCAAGGAGTGTTTAAGAAGCAAAACAGAAAATGAAGACTTGATTCTTGCTCAGGGCTTTTACGAATTGCTGTTTCATCGTTGCCTATGTCATAGTCTAGAATTTTTCACTTCTTTTAAATGTCCAACGCAAAATCTAATCGATGATGAAGTTAGCGATGTTAAAATTGGAAGATTAGAATTTTGGGGAAGGACTTTTTTATGAATTCTTTTTTCAAAAATATTTTTAAATACTTTGCTTAGCATCGAGGATTTTTTCCCTTATCATTAAGACTTGTCTGTGAAATATAATCAACTCTTAACTGTAATTCTTCTTAATAAAGATCTTAAAAATTATGATAAATTGTGCTAGAGTTGAGCAGTCGAGGGCATTTGTTCAAATTTTCTTGGGAACGCCCCCCCTCTCAGCCAGTGCGAAGCGTGTGTAGATGCCAACACCGCATTTTGTCCAATCAGAGCTGTCGATTACACGTGCATGTTCTCTTGGGAGAAAAGTTGGGATTGGTAAAACTTTGCGTCCCAAGAGGACAGAGATCTTTCTCTGTTCTACCACAAAGATAAGATGTCATGGCTGCTCCCCTTACAAGCTGAACACAAAATTACACAAAAATTATGGCTCACGAAGCACTAGTGACAAAAAGACTTCACAATCCAAGCCGAAGCCTACCCTCTCAAAGGTACTCCTCTTAAATTCTATCATTTTCTTTGTTATATAAGGTTGCTTCGAACTGTGGAAAACTACTGCTTTCTCACAAGATGGCGCGCGTGGTTTGTAATAGGCCTAACATTATGTTATAAAAAAAACAAGAAAAAAGTGTCTGTCATGAGTTGTTGGCTTGAACATCCCAAGTATTTATTGGCTTGTAAGGTAAAAATCTGGTATATAAATAATGAAGTTGTCGAATTGTAAAGAACTTTGGTATGCGGGGATCCAGTATTCAGGCAGAGGGGCTCGTGTTGTGGTCCTTGCTAGCTTGCTCTATGTACATTCGAGTTAATAAAGGTTTCGGCTATGTGGATAGTTGTTCTTGCTATTTTAAATCTTATGAATAAAGAATTAAGGTAGGAGATTGATAAAGTCATTGAAAATGATTTATTGAAATTGAAAACATAAAAAACTTACATCCTTACATTATAGAAAAGTCAAGCATTAAGAAATCCCCAAAACATCTGCTCAATAACTTTGAAGAATAAAGATACATTTTCAAAAATTGACTGTAATTGAAAAGTTGAATGGAGCGATTTTAGAGCTTTTCAAAAGTGTTCATTGTGATATGTACCTATGTGAAAAAGGAAATGATTTTTTTTTCTTAGATCTTAAGAAGCAAATCTTCTGAATCCCTTTTCCGCTCGTCAGGGGTCTCTTTTTATGAAATAAGGGGAATTTAGGGATTTACATTTTCTCCGATTGTAATCATGTCTGGAATCTTGAATTCATAATATTGCTTTGGACTAAAGTGATTCCACAATTTTTACAAACTACTTACTGTTGAAATTTCATAGTGTAGTTGTAATTGGAAGGTAAAAATGCTTTCAGATATGTAGGAAGCATGATCATGCCATGTGCAAACAAAATTTTTATTAAAATTTCCTATTTTTCAATTAATTTTGAACAGATTTAGCTTTCAAAGCGTATGTAAGATGCATTGTTTAACAAAAAAATAATATTTGATACAGAAATTTTCGACTCAGCCCCTTCATTTATTTTAGATCGTCAGCAAATTGTGGCCCTCTTTTTTTATTGAACAGTGATATTTCTATTTAGAGTAATGCAAAAATAAATTCATAAATGGAGGAACGCTGTGCAGTAAGTGCTACGAATCCTCAACGCTCGTGTTTAAAGGGCATGTGTCGTGAACTTGATTGGCTAATGCAATACAATTATCTCTTTTGTTTAGTACAAAGCAGGGAATCGAGGGTGAATTTTTACAGCAGTAAAAATTTATCAAGAAGAAATGAAAAGTCACGAAACAATGGAATTCCACACCAAAAGCTTTTGTTTTATTAGCACTAATGCGACATATGCCCTTTAATATCCTAATTGCTATCAAAAACTTAAAGAATTGGAGTGAATTGTGAATTGAACTTGTAGAAGTTTATCTACAAGGTTTGGACAATCCACAGATTTCGTTTTTAGAAAATAACGTATGTTGTAGATGTCATATCGACAACAATGCTGATAAATGCAAACTCTTTAGTTTGGTGATACAAAATGGCGGGAAAATGAAACGATTGAACCATAACGAGGCTGGTTTCAAGAATGCACTTTTCATATTAGAACAAGTTGATTGTTGCCAAAAAGCTTTTGAATTGTTTGAGAGGTGTGCGTATTAAAGACTGTTCTTATTTAGAGATTGATTTTTCTCGCAACCACATCCTATACGCTGTTTCGAATACCACTTATTCACACTCTCGGTTGCTACTTCTAGTAGAACTGACTGACAAATCTACTCTGTTTTACTGTAAAACAAATATATTTCAAATAAACAGATATCGAGATAAATTTTCAAATAAAACAGCTTTTTACTTCGAATATTTCATTTGAGGCTGGTCATAACTTGATCTTATTATCAAGTGTGATCTTCAATAAAAACAACTTGCGTCTTTTCTTGAATGAAAAACCTCAAAGTTTTTATTGGGTTTTTCAAGTATGTTCTTTCATTAAAAAAGCCTCATTACGATGTGAACAGGCAATACTAGCTGACAGTGGAAAGTCGAGAGACACAATGACATGATGTATACAGTATCTGTCTTCATATTTTATTCAATCATGACGAGAATCACATAGAATGCGCTCTTCTACAATGTACGGATTTTTAACTGAATATTTACATCCATTATTTCAGTTGATAGATAAATAACAGAGAAAGGGCATCAACGTGCCCTATAATAACAATTTTTGAAATAAATATAGCTTCTGAAATAGACTTATGTTGATAATTTATCGTACATTGTTCTGCAAATTCACAGTTAAAAAGGAAAAACAAACAGAACATTCACGAAATTTTAGCACCAAAATCATGGATGGCCCATGTACTTTGAAGCAAGGCGACTAGCAACAGGACCAATTCAAAAGAGGCACATGGGAATGGGTTTGGGGTTATATCAATTCGAAACAAAAAATCAAAACGAAAATGAAATCTTATATTTGGAATGATGGGAATGTTTGCATCGGCTTAAAATAGGCTTGCTTTGATGAAATACACTCAAGAAAGCCACAAGTGTTTTGATATGGTTTGGTAGCTGCAGTAACTGCACTGGGTTCAGTGTAAAGTACTCCAGGCAAGCCTAACTTTGCTTTGAGATCTGGGCCTTTGTAAACACAAAGGGTTTTTGATGTATTTTTAAATATAAAAATGTGTTTCTCACTTATTACAATTAAAGCAGGTAGTGGCTGGATCGATTTACAATTGGAGGAATTGCTCTCGAAAAATAGGGGTGCATATACGAAAAGTGATATGAATGGGGCTCCTGTGCATGTCAGATTTTAAGCCTGTGTTGACTTGTGGCCTAACACAACTTGATCTTTATTAGGAGGTCAATAATGTAATTCTAGTCAATAATACAATTCTACTCAAAAAGCAAGTATTAAACTTTATTTATGTACAAAGTTTTGATTATGTCTCTTCTTCAAGTAACTGAAGTTTAAGGCAAGTGTCTCAGCCTTTCGTGATCTTGGACATGTCGTTTGTTTAGGTTTTGATAAAAATAACGGTTTCGATTCGATCTCACATTTCTCGCTTGTTTTATCTCAGGCGAAAAATACTAACGTTCAAAGAAACGGATTGATGAACCCGCGGGGACGGTAAAGGGCTCACTCACAGTTGAGCTGAGACAACTTGGGGGCGGGGCACTAAATTAATCTAAACTATGGCTAATAAAATATATCAATACTTCTGAATAAATTAGAACATATGATAAGAAACAGTCCAGTATATAATTAATTTAACAAAGGCATAAAACATATCAATCTCTTATAAACAATGCAAGTCAATCTAAAACAAATTGGCTGCTTCAGCACAGCAAAAAAGCTTAAAATTCAAATATACTCCACTCTTTAGTTATAATGTTTCGTGTTATTTTTCAAGTGGAGATTGAAAGTGAGACTTTAAATTTCGAGTGAAGAGCATTTGCCTCTTAAGTAATTTGTTATGAATGAAAGATGGGGGTATATTTAATTATCTAAGAATTGTGAGCAGTCAGTTGTGTGAGCTCTATACATGTACCGCTTGCTCACCAAACATCGTTAGAAAAAACCCTTCTCAGTGGTGCTGAACTGGAAGTTCTGCCATTCATTTCTGTTTACGAATTCCGAATTAGCAAGTAATTGAATCAAGTGGTTGTCCCGCTGGCCGGATGATCATAGTCCCATTGAAGTCTCATTAGCTCGAGGAAGACAATGTCAGTATAATCTGGGTGAATAGTGGGGGTAATACCAAAGCATCCTGGTGATTAATGAAGAACCTGAGTATGCTGTTTTTTACCTATCGAGAGCCCTTGAAATTAGGGTTCTATGTTAATCCATAAACCATAGACTAACTGATGCCTCCATTCATCGAACAGAGGCATTTCCTTGCACCCCACTATCCCCAATGAATAGCGCGATTTATAATACTCATAAACATAGTTGTAAGTTAAGCAACCCTATTCTTGGCACAATCTATTTAATGGTAATGATATCAGCAGATCGCTAACTGAACAGAGCCTTCCTTCATCACCCATAATAAGATCTCAAACACCACAGTGAATTGTCGACTTCATGGCTTTAAAAACAGTCTAAGAAGGATGTGATTGCAACGAAAACGGTAGTTTAACTGGATTAGGGTGTCTTTGATTAGCAAAACTCGTTGGAAAGTGGGTGAGATTCCTCATCATCCAGCCAGCATAGCGAGAAAAGACAAAAAGGGTTAAGCCGATCTAACATTTGTATTGTCACTGGTAAAACCAAAGTTTTTAGGAATATGGCTGGTCTATACAAGATATGAAAGTGAACATGTAATTGTATGAAAGGCCTGTCAATGAACTGAAATTTGTGGGAAGTGCTTCCAAGTAATCCTTAAAATGTCTCATCTTGATGTTCTAAGTCATTACATGAGCTTTTTAGAACCTGGTACATCGACTGTCCTAACTAGCTTTTTCATAGTTAGCGGGTTTCAACTCACATCTAACACGGTTCACGAATAAAACAATGATTTGACAGTGGTGCTGCGCTTTTCAGTCTTTCATCAGTTATCGAAACAGTGCTGGCATTCTTGAAGGAGATTCGTGAGAGTCCCAGGGCTTGGATTTATGGCAGAGTGTCATCAATATATCTGTTGCAATGTCCACCTTCACGCTGCCTCTGGTTGAGTCAGCTATCCATCACTGGGGATATCTCAGCTTGTAACCACTGGGGGTATCTCAGCTTATTCAGTGTGTTTGATGAAACATCATCCTCTACCTATTCGTCCAGGGAGAGCTACGAGAAATGCAGGTAGCTGCCGGTTTTCTCAAGAGCTAGGCCGTCTGCAAGAGGTAGGCCAGTAGCTTGGCACGGTTTACTTGCAGGTGTTATCCACCTTAACTTTTGCAAATTTGTATATCACAGTATTCCCACCGTTTATTGGTTTTAGTGGTGAAGCACCAAGGCCTTTTCCGCCTACCGCCGGGGTTTCGGCAAAAATTGTGGTTACCAAGTCCGCGCTTCGTGGTCTGAAAGTTCTTTGAATGTCTATGTGGGTAATTGTCACTCCAGTACTGACAAGTAATACCCGTTTCTGTATAATCAAGCTCTCCTCTGTAATCTCGACCATCTCCGTAAGCACTCTTGAAGCAACCTATAGAAAGAAAATATTCTAATCAGTTTTATTTTTCCAAATAAAATCTTTAATCCCATAAATTATAAGCGACTTGAAATCGTCTCTAGTAATTCATATATTTCAAGATAAGTTATATTGCAATCGAATTAGATGAAAAAAGCCTAAATTCTACTCATTTAACTTTAGAACATTTCTTCGTCCTCCAAACAATTAAAAAGGCAATTTTATTGCTTCAATTTGTTTATGCATTTGTTTCAAGATGCATTTGTTTATCAGATGTTTTTGTCAGAAAAGCACGCAAGAATTTTACCTTTTTGCGATTCTTTAGATGGAATGGGATTGCATTGGTACATTTCTCTGATCTGTGCAATGTCCAGTTTCGAGAGAACTCGGCTTCCAATGGTACTTCTGCTAACACCAGCTTTCCTCCCAATACTCGTGATTTTTATTGTGTCTCTTCTGTTGGCACTGAAAGCTCTGGGACCGTAATGCATGATGGACCAGTAATCATACGCATAGCCCAATGAGTCGACGAGGCGGTTGCTCATTCTCCCTATAAAGAAGGTAAATCTTTGTAAAACGGTGTAAAATAGATGTAAAACGGAAAAGGGCAGAGAATTATGTTCCTTCCGTTAGGGTGTCATCAAGAAGGCTGAGAAGGAACAACTCGCTGTTTCTTTGGTTTTGTTGTTGATGATATCTGTAAAAATATTCATGTTCAAAGGCTGACATTTCAACCATTAATTTGGTTTTGAAAGATCTTGAAATCCATTTATTAAAACCCATTCTATTATAAAGAACAGTTATCTTATAAACAACAACCAAACTAAAATAATTCTGCGAAAAAGGTTAATTGGGCTTGCTCTCTTAATACGATGAAAGATATAAAAAGATGGCTAATCAAAACTTACTGAATTGCCCAAGGTCCGACCTCTTGATGTTCCGTTTGATAATTTCGATGTACAAATCTCTGTCTCGTCGTGCTTGCTCATGGAAAAATCCAACAGCATGGCCAATTTCATGCACGACAACGCCTTTCGTTGCACAATGCTTGGCGATTGAGATGTTTTGCTGGTTGCCTGCTCTTCCAACGGTAGACCAGCACCTGGGAAGAAGATATACATCAGTTTCGAGGATTTGCTTAGAAGTAAAGAGAAAATATAAAATAAAGACGTTTATGGGCTCATCAATGGCTAGCCAGAAATAAAGTAAGATGGAGTGTTTTAAGAAACAGTTGAAAACACGCAGTTTAATTTCAAACGCATGTTCCAGTATAAAAAGATCCTAGAACCAGGGTGAGGACTAAGTTGAAAATTTCTTTGCTACATCTTCTCGAAACCGGTTTATGAAACCAGCCTCGAAACAACAGTGGATATGCTGTTGGGATTGCAATGTTTTAAAGTATCATGAATATGTGTGATCAGTACGGCTCAATTAAGCACAGCCTTAGTATTAAGGATACAATGTAATATATTTTCATATCATAAAACATTGTGTCTTCACTTTATGTGTAAACTCAACAAAGTATGAAAAGTAACAGGCCATTAAATATATGTTGTTTTGAGAGAAACTTCATTGAGGTTATATGACAGTTTAAGACTCGCGTTTGTGCGTGCCTGTGCGTGCGAAACTAGTACGATTAAAAGGTTGGTCTGCGTCTACCGCGGGTTAGGAGAGCGTTTAGATGAAAATCAAATTTTATTACAGCGCATTAGCGGTAATCAGTGCGATGATTAGTAAGACACAAGATAACGTAAATATTTTTGATATCTAAAAACAGTGCTCTTCCTTTATAACATTAGCTCAAGGCTGATAACCATTTAAGTTATCTTGAATCCTTAAAAGGCCGGGATATCTCCTTTTCCGCCACGTTCAAATATTTCCAATGGATTTTCATAAAGACACAGAAAATCATTAGATTGGCTGTCCATATCGTTTAATCTTATTTGACCGTATGTTTTGAAGTTCAACTTCACGTTTACCAAACCCTAGCGTGTTTTTTTGCGACGAAATTGTTATCGTATTATGAGTTTCTACCCAGCATTCGCCAAGTTTCCTGTATGTGAGATTTCTATGGAAACAGTGATAGTGCGAGAAACCGCTCCTCTAAACCATTTAGTGGCTTGGTAACTTTCGTCACCAAAAATACTTCACACAGCATGGCTGCAATTTTCAAACAAATCTCGGCTGAATTTCAACCATAAGTCACAGAAGAAACTGCATAAATGCGAACAAAACAACGAAAACTCCTCCCTCGGCACGACCCCGGGAAAATTTCTAACGGGATGCACTGTCCGTTATCAGGACACACAAAACGGGAAGCAGAAAAGAGGTTTATTATGAAGAATACAATGGCTCGGTTGATGCCGGCAAGAAGTACCTCTTGAGCTTGATATAAGTTCATTTCTGGTACATTCTTTATCACACTGGGAAGGAGGCAGTTATGTTTATTTTGCGCAATTTGGAACAAAAAGTTCAATGCGTCATTGGAGAATGGACTCAGAAATAGGCAAAACTGGGAATAAAGCAAAGGAAGTTTTCTAGGGAAGTGACCAGCACAGAAGACTTTCCGTTCACCTTGTTTTAAACATTTTTTATCTTAAGCCGTTACCAGGCCTCCATCAAAAACGTGCCTCAATCAGTTTGGCTTCTCGTTAAAGAACTAGATGGTCGACTAGAGAGGTTTTTTCAAGATAGAGGATTGTCTATGCTACTTTAAAAAAATTACAAAATTAGAAATAGGTTGCATTTGAAGAATGAATGAGCGATGTACTGAGCTTTATTGAAATGATGCTACGAGATCACTTCTCTCTTTGGGCCTAATACCTCTCTTCTCCATTTATCAAGACTAGACTCATTCATCGTAGCTGGAATATGAGACTGCAGTAGATAAATTTGACAGACGTAAAGATTTCAGAAACATTTACAGGACGCCAAATAAATAGACAAAAAGAGCTGGGAATTGAAATTAAATGGTGACACTTTAAGAAATGTTCCTTTCACGATGCTCCAGCTAATTGGGTAATTATGGGTTGAACTCTCCTCCCCTTGGCTAAAAGAAGCAGCATTCTCACATCAATATAATATATCCACATTTAGAACGAGGGTAAGCTGCAGGCAAGCATAACTTGCCAGCAGCCTAGACCAGTGATTAAAATTCCCAAAAATCTTATATACCAGGAAATACTATTGTTTCTTGAGAATAACGGAAGGAGTGGCTGGCAGTCAGATTCCTCAAAGTGACGCCAAAAACAAAACTAAGGAAAGAGTGACTAGAAGGAATGAAGGCCAATTTGCGAGGCTATTGTGATAGAAGTGCTTCTTCAATTAAATAGGCTATTAAATAGGGTAAAAGTTGCAAAGAGTAGTCAATTAAAGTGAAAAAAATTTTAATTCCTAGCTGCATACGTCATTTGTGTAAAATTTGGAGCAACTTTGTATCGAATGTTTTTGACACCTTTTCCCAACATTCATTATATATCTTACCGCCAAATTTGCCCTGTTTTCTTGGTAGAGCAGTAAGAGCACAGAATTAACATGGCCTAGGCAACGCATACCAGAGCCTAGATAAGCATCCCGTTCTTAACTGCAAATCGACAAGAAAGTATTTCCATTCAGAGGCATAATATTTCCTTAATAAAGAGGCACGCGACCTATTAAAAAACCCGGATCTTATTCCAGGTAATTGTTACGGCATTTGGGGAAGTTATCAGTATCATTGGCGGGAAATTGTCACAAAAATGAATGAACCAAGTAAATATCGTGCTCTTCTTCATTAATGACAATAATTGCACCGCATTTGTAGACTGATAACAGGAAATCGATGAGCTGGACCCATTGGAAGATACCAAGAAGCCGGCATGAAAACCCTGCTTCTTTAGTGCACCGGCTGGGTTGGGAAGCTATTAAAGATCAACCCAGACAACAAAGTGCGTAGTGGGACAATAACCTTAGGGTAGGCGATTGACTTAAAAAAAGCTCTAGTATACCTGAATAGTTTAGGCTAACCTAGATTAGGCCTAAATAACCGAACTTTTCAAAATCATCCACAAAACTTTGCTATACCATAAAAAGAGCATAAAACAGGCTCAAATTACTAAATTTTCGATTTTCCCAAAACTTTTCTACCCTGACAGCCTAACCACTGTGGCTCTGCTGTGAACTAATTAATTCTTAAGATGGTATTTGTGTTCCCATGATTTATTGCAAGGGTTTTTAGAAAAAATGTTTATGATGAGAATCTTTGAAGCTGGATATTTCGCGAGGAAACAGAGAAAACAGGTTACAAAGGCAGTAGTTTTGCAAATGCAAATTTCTACATGTCAGTGCCTTTTAAACTAAAAGCTCAAAATTCTAAACGCTTAGAATAAAGTTCCCGTCAATGTATGTGAAAAGGATCTCGTGTTTTCTTTGTCCAGCGCAACTCTGTTTCTACAGATGAAACTGAGGAAGCTAGAAGAAAGGACCAAGTTTATTATCCTAGTGTCCGGAAACCAAATAGTGGAATGGGAAGGAATACAGGAATTAATAGCAAGCAGAGAGGTTCAATCAAAGTTGCTGAATCTTTTAATTCATGAAATTATGAATTTGTAGGGTCAGTGTTTTCATTGTCTGAGAACAGCGGGCCCATTCTGCGTCTCAAAGTAAAGCGGTCTTGTACGAGTGGCTTAGATTCTCCTACAAAAAGGATGCCATTGTGATTTTGACAAGCAATGCGTAGTCACGGAAATTCCAGAGGCGTGCAGGTTGTAGTTGAGCCCGGTTCCTGTTTGTTACAAAATTTGAACATTTTCTCTAGATCCCGCCCTCTTCATTGACAAAGTTCAAAACTAGTGGGTTTAACAGTGATTCATGGCAGCATAAGCAACGTCAGTACCTCCCTTTTATTCAAAAACTAAATTTTCTCAGTTTTGCAGTGAAATTAGGCTTTCCTAGGTTTGCCTTCTTTCTCTGTGATCACAAATTTAAAAAAAGATGTCATCTCGCTTTAGCCTCGATGCGAAGTTTCAGCCTCGGTACAATTTCGGGCTGAATAATCCTAGCAGTAATACGGAGAAAAGCTTGGTTAAGCTTAATTTTTGAAACCTAAATTATTTCTTATGTTTTCAAGCAAGCTAATGCATTGAAAAAGTTTATTAAAAATATCCTACCAGTAGGAGATGGTCGTTTAAAAGTAGATAGGAGCTTGATTGAGGTATCACAGCTTCTACAAAGAGCACGAGAATAGCATCTCGAGTCCAAAGGAAAATGCTGGAAAGGTATAGAAAAACGAGCATTGGGTTCCCATATCCATTGTTTAGATGAAACTCCACTTGTTAGGGTAGAAAGCGTGGGAGAATGTTCCCAGAACTCCCTTGGGGGCTATAGGTGTCAAAAATAAGGGAGAAGTGCGACTAAAGATAGTCCATTGAAGTGAAATCAAAAAGGCAATTAACACCTTGTGGTGTTCTTTTTAGGAAGCAAAGAAGAGTTAAACGCACCATTATAGCGTAACAACGGGACTAAAGTTGTTGAATATATCAATTTAAGTAGCGTGTTGTTTTATGAAAGGCATCTTGACGCTTTAAGGTCAGCTTGTTCCTGGTTGGTGCATAAGGGCAAAGGGAAACCTGGGGATGAAAATGGTTGGGGGAGCAGCACCCTTTTTTGAAAGCGTGAAAATATCGCTTAGAAGATCTGTTGTTTTCTGTTTTTCCAACTTTGCTTTTAAAGATGGAATATAGAGATACGAAAGGGCATGCACCTAAAAGGTATTGCCCAAAAGCTCATAGCCTCTTTTGATGTGGCTGTGAATAACTGGCAAGACATATTGTGAAGCATTTCACCAAGGATCAAACAACCTTTAGCCAAAAAGTTGATGTCCATTGATTCTGAAATCCTTTCACAAACTGTTAGTCAAGGGAGGTTGTCCTAAACCTTAAGTGTTTGGTGCCGCTGCATACAAGCAAACAAACCCAAGCGTTGTGAATGGTGAAGCAGATCAGGCAACCCAATAGCTAAATGTAAAATCGTGATCGAAAACATCTTATGAAAGAGTATTCGAGTTCTCTTTGAACAATAACTCATACAATCAAAGCCCCTTAAATAAGAATGTGTACAAATCTATGCTAGAGATTGTACACAGACGACCTGCCGTACAAACAAAGAGAAAGTGAGGTTATCCGTGTAAGCGCAAAGAGAGCTTTAAGAGATTAAGTGCATTCAAATATAGATTAATTCCTGTTGCAAGGGATAAATAAATAACGGTCGATACAATCGTAACAATTTCGACACGTTATTTGAGAGAAACATAACGTGGAAGCTCCTTCGATACTGGAAAAATGCCGTATCTGCTGCATTAAGTTGTCGCTTAAAAATTCAAGTGTTATTTATGAAAAAATATGCTAAATGAGAAAATTCATCCTTCACGGCAACATCATAAGAATTACGACAAAATCGCAAAAGTTTCGACAAGGCATGGACTTGATTATCGTTATGTTAGCGTAAATAGTTCTTTTTAATAGAGCCAGCTAAGTTATATGTGAATCGAAGCTCGTAAATGCATTGATACTTACGATTCGCCATCATCGAAGAAATGAATGAAGTCTTGGTCCGTAGGACGCTTTCGGCGAAACCGTATGCACTTGTTGCTTTTCCAGTGCTTTATAGCCTTTCTAATGGCATATTTAGTTGCTGCCGCTAGAATGAAGAGGAAAGAGGGATTAGGGTGAATAAGATCTATCTTCACATTGTGGTCGCTGGAAGGAAAGTGAAGGAATGAAAAAGATGAAGCTTTTTGATGCTCTGTCTGTTTGCTTGTAAACAGCATTAACAAACTTATGAATCGGTTTTAGACAAGAAGAATTTACCGGAACCAACAGTTACTGGAATTTGAAGTGTTGTCTTGTTTATTTGGCTTAGGCAGAAAGTGCTGTTTGCTGGCTTTCATTTGTAACTCTAGCAGAGAGCTTCTTTGTATTTTGTGACGGTTAGGCGTGACTTGGAAAAAAGTGACAAACGTGACAAATATTTTGAACCCCTTTAAGGGTATTGGGGTATTGGGGGTACGAGCCTAGCTGTAGGCTTTTGTAAGAGGGGCTTTAATTGATATTTGCTGGGATATCGTGCATTCTCCGAGGTTTAGGTGGGAATCGTGTGATTTTCATTTGAAATAGTATGGTCCATTTTGTGCGTCAGCAAGAGTACGCGCTATGTGCTCGATTTGGTCGGGTTTGATTGAAATTTTATTAGTATATTTAGAGCAGGAAATAGATGTAAAACACAACAAATACTTTTAAGTGTCAACAGGAGAGCCGATTATCAGATTATAATAATTCGCAGGAAAGTAAACCAACGTTTATTTATCAATCAAACTGTACAGCAGAAATGAATGAATCGGTGGTTGGCATTCTACTCGCTCAAAGGCCTCTCTCAAAGGGCTTTCTCACGAAGAGCAATATGTTCGTTGTAACGGATTATAATGATCATACCATTAAAAACTGCTGATTTTTCATTTGAAAGGGGGCTGCACAATTCAAGGCTCTAGGAATGAATTGTTTGCACGTTTCTATAGAAGAAATAATTCAAATTTAATCTTTCCAGTTCGGTTCATATAGGTTAACTGAAAGATGATGAGAACTAGGACTAGCGTTCAACTTTACATGAAGCACCATCACCGAATGTTCGTATGCTCTCTTTGTATTATTAGGCCATCTAAGTTGTTTTTGACTGCCTTGTCTTCGAAAATTAGTGCGTTTTAGCCTATTCTAGTAAAGCATTGATCTTACTCCAATCTGTTGGTGGCAAATCATAAACTTCGTCAAATATTAATGCTATATCGATAAACATACCCTGCTTTATTCACTAAACTGACTTGGACTGATAAATAAGCAAAAATATATTTACACGAAAAGCTAATTTCCTGGTTACATGCAATATTTACATTTGTTTTGCAATTTATCCAAATGGTGTGGTTTTATGGCCAGTGAGGCATTCAAGAGGAGAAGTTAGATGAATTTCAAGTCTTTTTGGAAAAGTAAGATGCATTTGAGTCGTGAGACGAGTTATATATAGCTTTAAAAATTAGAAACAAACAAACACTAATGACAAACAAACAAGGATGAATCTTTCTGATCGTTTCTTGATAATGGGTGCATCTTGCTGATAATAAATTAGGCCGGAAAATATATTATGAAATACTTAGGAGTCTTATCTAATGATCTATTTCTAGTTTAAACGACTGTGCATTGTGACATTTATTGGGCAGAAAATATGGCCTCCTAAGGGAAGATAAGATATATTAATTGTCAGCTGCAGTTTGGTTTCTAGCAGCACGCTACGAAATTTACTGCTTTTCTTATCTTGGGAATAGCGTGGGATTCTAGTTTACTCACTGGCACTGGAAATTTGTTTCCAAATACAAACGGGCGAATTTGTTAAGAATGGATATCTAGGTTTGCATGTATTGCCATAAAAAGATGGAAGAATGACGTAATCTTCACAGTGCGAAAGAAATCATAAAACAGTGGCAAGTCAATAGCTATCATAACGAATTTCATTGCAGAACCCAAAGCAAGGGGGTAAATTTTCAGCTTCGAGATTCACACCAAGTAGCATAGAGCTTTCGCATTAAGCAAAAATTTCAAGCTGAACATGCCAAATTTCTTTGCGTCAGTAAAAGATTGGTTAAAAAATAACAAGAAGTGATTGTGGTAAAATGTAGTGATCTGTCAATCCTGGTCAGTAGATGCATTGCAGTTTATTTCTATAGTTTGTGTATAACAAATAAGCTCACTTGATACAACAGCGCCTTGAAAGAGTACATGAAAGAGTACGTGAAAGAGTCTTTAACAAGTATCATGTTAAGGGAATTTGCAAATTTCTAATTTAATGCGATTGATTCAATCCGTATAGTGGATTATTCTTATTCTACCTGAGAGGAAAGTGGAAACATCCTCATGAAATAAAGTTTAAAAATACTGGTTTATAAGGTATTCAAAACGAAAGCAAATCGAGCTGTTTGCGTCCACACATCTTAATGCACCAACTGACATGTTTTGCTATTCTATAAACCGTGTTTAAAAACAGGATCAAGCTTAGTCAAAGGCAGAAGTAACTGCGGTCAGCGATTCTGCTCTGTTTTATCTTAGTGATTAGAACTGCATCAGTGTTAAAGAACGCCTTTTCAATCAAAACTGGACGCAATTTAGTCCGTAGTCCCATTTTCAATACGAAGCTTTATCTGCTCCGAAGTGCCCAAAGCAGTCTCGCTACTTCATGTAACGACATCTCGTAAATAAATGCCACAATCGTTTAAAACTTCTTCCAACCCAAACCACATAATACCTTCCTGTGACCAAACACGTAAAAAGTATATGTCTAGAATTTCTGCAAGCTAAAGTAGCCTTCATATGCCTTTGGACATTTGGGTAGAGCATTCCTCATAGCAAAGCATTAAAATAGGCTAACACCGTTTAACAAAACGTGCTTCAAAACAATAATAAATCAGAAATATTTCAGTAATTAGATATTTTAAGGCAAATGTCCTTCCAAAAACGGATAGCCATTATGTTTTATTTTTGGTAGCAAAACATCTAAGCCATTCGATAAGACAGGATTTTTGGGCTTGCTCTAATAAGATAAATTAAGCATCGGAATTCAGTACTTGCTAATACTGTTAGCTAGAATCTATAAAATATTTGCTTTGTTTCTTTTTCAATTTTACGAATTGATGCACATATTGCAACATTGTCTTGTTTGTTTGCAATCAATCCACTCAAATATACCATAGATAGTGAACCGCGAAATTTGGCGAACTTCTAGTGCGAGTGTCTGCACCATTTTCTTTGAGCAGACATACTGGGATTGATAGGCAAAAGGAGTATAATGACAAGAATGTCCCATTTGCAGAGCCAAACTATCTTCCTAACAACCTCAGAAGTGAAGAAGATGGGCTTTGCAAATATCTTTAGCTTGCATTACATGTTACCGATCGGTGAAAATCAGAAACATTTGTAGGCGGTGTCTTACATCAAGTAAATAAATTTGCTACAGCCCACTGTTTAACAGCGTGGAAAGATCTTCAAACAATCTGCAAAATTGTACAGATGGCTAAAATTCTTCTGCTGTTTCTAACTTGTTGCATTAATAAGATCAAAAAATTTCCGTATTTGAGTGGAGGCCTTGTTTACAAACTTTGTGTCATTGAAGACCGTTCCGCGATGAAGCCTCGCAATATTTGGCAAATAATCCTCGAAAAAGCGAGGAATGTTTCTACCATAAACGAATATTTACAAGCATTGAGTCAACTTTGAAACTCTCAAACAAAATGTTTATATATGTTAAGAAGAAACAATGCAATGCAGCACGTGACAACGGGCACTCTAATCCGGACATCGCTAATTATAATGCTTCTCTAGTGCAATGCTGCGTCGTTGCAATCGTAATGCTGTGTGCCAATAATTAAAGATTGGTGCACTGGAACATTTCAGGTTTACTTGTGAACCTACAGCGCGAAGAAGTTAGCACCCCAATTAACATCACAGATCTATTTCGTCAATGGCGGACATAAAAAAGAGCTTTTTCACATAGTTGGCATAGAATGTTTTGGAACAAAAGAATTTTGCATAGTGTGGAAGTCTTTCCCTCAATTTGCATGCAATTGCTACATCAGTAATTAGACACAAAAATAATTATAATTTCCAGCCTGTTGTTTAAATAGTCAGGTAAATAGACAGCTGCAGACGCCAGGTCTATTTTAAGGGCTTTAGAAGTTTAGCATTGCACTTTAAAGAGCAGCATGAAAAGAAATTATTTTGGTATCCCTTTATGGGAAAGTTGCTGCAACATATCTTATCGCAAACGTTGATCTGCATTTCAAAATTTTATTGTGCTGCAGAATACTTGTTCTTCAGTGCTGCCGAATAACTTTTCTTGAAATGAGAATTATGCATGTAGAATTTTCAGATAACAGGGCCGTACTGCGCAGAAGCCGTGATTAAAAAGGCCGCTCCGCAGGCTCTTACATGTTTTATATAAATCATTACACCTCGTGCAATAACCCTCTGTGTTAAAGCTTTTTTCATTCGTATAACTTTGATAAAGAGGAGATCTCAAGCAGTAGGAATGACTGATAGCAGCTTATCACTCGCATATATATCGATGACAGAATCAGCTGTAGCTGTGTGTTTGAAATGACTATCTCGGGCGGTCTTGTTTTACATACAACTATCTATTGTGCAAGCATGCGGAGATGCTAGTGATACAGCTCTTGATACGGGTTCCCTAACTGAACGGGAATGGAGGTTTTATCAATTCTGCGGTGAAATGACATAGCAGATCTGCCTAGAGCCAAAAATCGATCACAGGTAGCGTGTCCGTAAAAGTAAAATGCTTTCAATGGGGGTGCCGCTAGGTTTAGACCAATCGACGTAGAGTATCTCAGTCTTAACCAATAAAATCACAGAACAGCTGAATTCACATCAGCAGTTTGTCAGCAGTTGTTACGGACGTGTGTGCAACTGCAAGCTACATGGAAACACTGCTTTTAAACTAAAATGACCTAGAAACAGTCTTTTTTAATTGAAGACAACAACCTATTTCTTTTTCTGAATTTCGTAAAGTTACGCACAATACACCAAGAACACCACGAAAATGCTTTTGCTTTGGCAAGTTAAATTCGGGCCCGTCAGATTTTGCCCTGGTCGTGGCGCTCAATCAAATTTTCTCATGTCTTTATCGGAGTGGTAGAAATAGGCACAATTCGGCCTTACATATATTGTTGACAATTCTCTCATAACGATATGTTGGTAAAAACAAAAAAATTACGAGATAAGGAGAATATTTGCTATGCATTAAGATTCATTGCATATATATTATTCATTGTAATTATGGCCTAAATAACAGAAAGGTGGATTAAGAGGAGAGGCTTAAGGTTCTCCATAATGCTAGTAAAGCAATATGTATCAATATACAAATACATATTAAGAGGGTTTGATCTGACTAAAAGCATGAGTCCTTGTGGGATATCTATATTTGGTTTTACTTGAGATTATATTGGGCTCAACGGAATATCAAAGGGTCAAAAAATTGTTCTCTTCTTTAAAACAAAGGCATATTGAATCGGATTGGCCTTACTATTTTGCTAATTAAAGAGATTCTCCCTTGTTTAAAGGTGAATTTTTTCGATAACATGCGTGAAAAACAAGTTAACTTGACTTACGCAGGCTTCTGTCTATGGTGTAAGGAATTACCCTGTTTTTCCAACGCGAGACTTTGGTCCTAACAATCGCTCGTTTCCTCCTCGGAGGCAGGTTCCTGTCCACCTCCATGTAAAGTTTTGTCAAAGGGTCAAGTTTGATGTCCCCTTGAAAATATTTGTGATTGTTCAGCTCAACAGGCTGCTCTCCTGAAAGAATAAAGAGAGGAAATGAGAACTAAAAGATCTATCGAGGTAGTAGTAATCTTGACACAACCACAATTGCGTTGAAACTGGGACAAGCTTTTCTTTTATTCGAAGGAATTATTCTTTTGTTCCGAAAAAATGCGTCTCTTATATGAAGGTTTTATATTACCTTCCTGTTACAAAATTAAAAAAAAGACAAATTACAAAATTACAAAATAAACCTTTTCTAACTGGTAAATGAACTAAAATTTCATAAAAAACACTACGTTTTCATATTTTTACTTAATGCGATGTTACCTGCGCAAAACAAATTTATTCTTTGCCATTACTAAAGAGAGTTACATAAAATCTCCCATATTCTAACGATACTTGTTTTCATGAATGCTAGCCTAAAAAAGTCACACTCTTGTTTGAGCGAAACGATTTTATTACTCAATAAATTGTTACATTCTTGGCATCTCCAGATGATTTAGGGGAGGAGTTAAAATGACCCGCCCTGTTTTCCCACCGAAATTCATAAAACCTCAGAGTCCAAGGGAAAATGCGAACTGAGTATCGAAATGAGAGAATACGGGCATTGGGAATACAACCTGCGAATCTTCTACCTTCAATCCTCTTTACAGATCAGCAGTGTTAGCTAATGCTCAGCTATCCGTTTATGCAAAGAATCTTTCTGTACACGAGAACAACGCTTGCTAACCGACGACACAATTTATATTTATCTACCTCGCAATTAGGTATTTTCTGCACCGCTAGTTGCTGGCGTATTTTACAGTTTTCCCACGTTTTAAGGAGGTTTGCAGCCATGTACCCATTGCCTTCGTGTTGAAGGTAGCCGAAAAACATGGAAAGTGTTGAAGATTTTTACAGTTAAAAACACCGAAACTACAGCGTGTACAGCATGGGAATAGAGAGTAAAAGAACAGGATGGTCTGACTCTCTCCATTTCTTTGATACCTCTAACAGGGAAACAATACCGTACAGGGGATCTCCAAGTCATGACGACTTTTTTGTAAAAACAGCATCAGTGTTAGTGCTCGCGAACGCAACCTAATAGGCGTTTCACTGATAAATAATTAATTTTTCTTAAGCTTTTGGTTAGCCGAAGGGAGGATCATATTATTAACGCATACTGAAAAAACATTTACCTTAATTTGAATTCGTAGGAAATCAGGATTAGCGAGCCTTGATTGATCCTCGAATTTGAAGGTAGAGATATCAATTTTCTACAAACCGCTTAGCAATCAAATGCATTCGTGTTTTTATAACTTGTAAAAAACCTTATAGCATGCGTAAATCAAGCAAAAAGATCTAAAAGTTGTAGTAAAGAGCAGTGTGCAGGAATCGTTGCTATCAGTGATGAGAACGTATGATAAAAATTACCCAAACATTCTTAATCGGAAACTATGCACAATGAAGGATGTGGCTTTTTCAATTGGCCCCATAAACGCTAATTTGTCAAGTTCAAATGGCAAAAAAGACGGTGGCTGTGCTTTCGTAAAATTATTAGCTAAATGTTCTTACCTTTGACTAAGCTTTTAAATCTTCCTGCTGACAACGTATTAGTGCAAAGTACTTGCGAAAATAGTCTTAAAATGGTTGCAAACTCTCGACTTGGAAGAGAAAACCGTTTCGACTAACACTGAAGACACGGAATCTTGTTAAACGAATGTGTGTTTGGATAAAAAACCTTCCACGCGAAGCCCATTCATTGCCTAGATTTGTTTCATACAAAACCTTTTGATGACCTTTAAAGTCCTCGATCAAAACATGTCATATATTTTGAAAAAGGATACCGAAATAAATGATACATACCGAAGTTTGGATGAAGCCTCTCAAACTCCTCATCTAAAGAGCCATCTTCAGGCAAGTCCTCAATAGTTAGTATCTTCTTATTCGATTCGTTAGTATTTTTGTTTGATCCGTGTAATGTGGAGTTCTGACTCATTAAGTAAATTTTTGTAGAATTTCTCTCGTCTTTCATAATTGGTATGCATACAACGCGTTCAACGCATATTAACAATAACGAGCAAATGAGACAAGCTGCTTTTAGCGAAAATTCCATCTTTTCCATTTGGTAATATATACTTGACAATAAATATAAGCTGCAAGCTCAATCACGATCGATTCAACATCTGATAATATATCCACTTGGAAACAAACTTTTCCTCTGCTATACTCTACAATACGACCCCTTGGAGGAATACCATGTATGTCTCCTTCTCATGTTCGATTGAAATGCTCAAGATTTTGCGAATAGACTTGATGTGTAGTGTACTAGCAATTTGTGATATTACCCCCTGAGCGAGACAGAGCAATGTTAAGTGGACGCCTCGTTAACCGGAGATCACGGGGGTAGCCTTGACAAACTGCTTACAACAACTTTGGGTCTCGCGGGCTTCAGCCTCTCTGCTTTTGGCGGCCTTTACAGACGGCAGGCTGCCACAGAACAAGGTGAAATACCCCATTCAACAACCGGACACTGTCTGAAAGAAACAATTTATAACTCGACACCATTTTTGACAAATAACTACCGAAGTGTTATGCTTTGTTCCTCTCACGTTAAGAGAATCATTATTGTCCGCTTTGTTCTATTAAACGTTAACAAAAACACAGAAACAATAACGATCAATAGGGCAGTTTGGCAGCGGACATCATATCGCCTGAAAAGGCAAAGAAGTCTTCTGAAATTGTCGAGAGCCTTCTTTTGCCATGCCTATATAATGATTGATTCGTTTATTTTATCCAAGAGCAGACGATGACCGGTATTGGTTCTAATAGAAAGAATTTTACATCAACCAACTGTGCGCATTTGCCCTTGGCCGGTAGGGCACGCGAACTGTGAGGCGATGCTATTTTTCCTGGTCAGCTTTTAGTAAAACAAACAGAGGGGAATACTGATGGGAAGTTGCCTAGAAGACCCCTCTCAATACTTCGCGAGGAGTTATTGTACAATTAATTCCTTCAGCTTTCAAATTCTTTAGATAAGGCAGAGGCATTCTAAGAAGAATTTCAAGAACCGATAAAATCATTTTGGTATTCAAGATATATTGAACTAAACTACCTTTTATTTTAAATGAATGACTTTAAGAAAAAATCTACTTTGTCACGAGATGTTTTCCTTTATCAAGTTATTTTAAGGGAACCAGAAGATTTATGCTGAAGCCCGATGTTATTTTTTGGGATAATTTAAGGATATAGTTCTCTTTATGTTGTTCGTATTTCAGAATTGATTTTTCTACAGCTAGATATAACTAAATGTTTCTAGACAATGAAATAACGGTTTTGCGCGACTTTTTTAAGTGGTACGGTTGATTTGCTGATAGGTCTGTCCGGTCTTGTTGAGAGGAGAGTAAATGTACAAAGCCCATCGCCTTTTCCTTCTAATTTTTTCATCTGGGGCTGCTTCTGTTCTTACGGTGTTCTTATATGTTGACAAATCTAAAATCGATGTTATTCTTAACAATTTTCATTTTGATAAAAGTGCTTGGTAAAATTCATCAACTTGAATCCACTGTATAAAATCAAGAGCAATACAGAAATGACAGAAATATCTAGCTTTCTTAACTTTTTGGTAGGTAGAAAAATTTTGTAACCATATGTGGATTGACTGACCACGTATGGTGACAGTTACCGATGATTTCAATGAACAAAAAATACTTGTTTGTTTTGAGTGAGAGGTTGGAAAAGTGGTTTTTTACTTTTGCTTCTACTTCAAGTAAACGGTGAAGAAAACTCAAGTGGTTTTTATAAATAGGAACGGATCTGGTTTGATACCTCTTTTGTGCTTTTGTTGCAAGGAAATTCGCGCGGTTAAGTTACACGTGGCAAGGGGCATTCATTTACGAAAAAATTTCTTGACATGGATTAGTGCAAATTTTAGGTGTGGGGATTACTCAGTAATTGGGATAACAGATCCAAGGATTTTGGCTTTCCAGTCCCAGCCATTACATAGTTTTAAAAGCTCTCTCTAATTCTAGGCATAGGATCACCAGGAGGTGGTCACAAAGAAAGGGAGGACCAGGGAACTATTCAATAAACATAGCTTCTCAGTGTCCTAAAACTACCTTCGGGAGCTAGGTTATAACTAATAAACTTGACCAGTTTTGCAGTTTAGTCGAAATCCTCAATCTCCTGCTATTTTTACCTCTGCTTGAAAAATTTGAACAAATTTCGGTAGTACAAAACTTGAAAATGGCTTTGAGTAAAGCAAACATTTTATATCATACTGAAAGCTTTTTCGTCTGAAACTTCTCAGAGCATAAAACGCCAGAAAAAGGTTCCGAGAAAACAAGATTGAAAATATATGACCTGTTGTGGATCGAAATAGGCCAATTAGAGAAATGCGAGCACACGGCCGGTATGGTTGTCCAACCTGTACGGCGTGTCTATAGGAAAATTCATAACTTTTTACGAGGTTTTGCTACAAGCAGATAATAAAAAAACTGTAAGACTTTTGAGGGGAAGTGGTGATGTGATCAACATCAATTTATAAAAGCTCTCCAAAAGATAGAAAAAATTCTACAGAGGCGTTTGAACATGGAAAGGATCGAAATAGGGGCTCGGCTGCTTTTGGCGATTTCTCAGCAACGAGAATCGGATAATATTCGCATTTTTGTATTGATACATTACTTTTAAGAAAGCAAATTGCACATTGAATCAATTATTATTGTGCGTTTAAAGCAAAAAAATGCTAGCCGAGGATCCACAAAGCTCTTTCTGGGAGAAAAAGTATTGAAAACAGATATATCTATTTCATAAACTATAGATTGTAAATCATAACATGAATTAGATTTGAAAGTGTAAAATCTAAAAAATGGAGAATGTGGTTGCAACATTAACCTTAATTTACAAAACATTGCTCATATGCAGGTTTTTTAAATTGCATTGACGTTTTAATTAGAGGTGAAAGATAGGAATGTCGACAGTCTAAACATTTTCATAGATTTAGGAAAATCTGTATTCTGTCAAAGCCCTTGCACTAAGGCATCAAAAACTATTTGTCGTTATTTCAGTATATAGCATTATATGACGAAGGATGGCTGGGCAAGGTGAATAGGGAAAAAATACAAGAGAATCTTGAACACTTTTGTGGAAACCCCATCCTTTTATCGGAAAATCCCTGAAAATCCTTTTGTTTTCGCGGAATACTCGTAAGCTTTTTGCAAGAGCGAATTGCTGCCCTCGGCACAAGTAGAAGCAGTGGTACTTTTGTACAGTGTTGGTATATCTTTGGGGTTTGGGGGCTTAAAAATTTTTCCCTACAAATTCAGACAAAGTCGCAAAAATTTCAGAAGTCTTTCGACAATTGTTGTGTTTCAAAGGGGCTGTAGTGCCTCCCAAAGACATGGCCCCCTTTGATAGGGGTAATTGTGCAGAAAGGGTTGGTGAGAGCGTCAGTAAAGAGGGAAAACAAAGCAAACAAAATAAAATTGGGAAAATTGTGGAGGGACAGTCAGGGGGCAATAACGACCCCAGGTGTACAGGCATCCTTACTTATCGCAACCGACCCCCGCGAAGTTTCATTCATGTGCAAAGAAAAGTTTGGAGAATTTTGATGAAATCACAGATCCATGCCTGCCTCACGTGCTATTGAAAATAATCCAGTAGAACAGACGGCCTCAATGCCCTATTTACGCAACACAACATTCATTCCTGTACTCATGAAAGGCTTCAGGAAAACCAGTTATAAAGGAATTTTGAGTACAACTTCCGCACATTCTTCACCTATTTCCCTAAAAAGTTTTGTTTTCTTTATTTAAAACACGAGTAAAGTTATTCAATGTATAACCGCACAAAAACTAAAGACAATCATAACTTGAAAGAAATTAAGCTCACAGGAACAGGAATCTATATTTTCGATATACTCGGCTGCAAGGTCATTCTAATATTGGAGAGATTGGAGCTCCGTGTTGGAAGAAACTGGCTTGTTGGAGTGACGTCATTGTAACCTCGTTTTAGGGCTTCGAAAGTCATGCAGGGATTTTTCGGCTTCCACCGTATGACGCTGTTGCAGTGGGCTAAAAAATATTCCGTTGGCGTGTGTAAGCATAGAATAGAATTCTGTGGTGTAAGCCTTGAAATGAAGTGGTTTGATAATGGAAAAAAGCAAACGGTGACTAACCAGTCTTCTTGCTTTGTTGAACTTTGACTAACACTGGTACAATTTTGGGTGAATAATTCATATTGATTAGCCAGATAATGTAAGCAAATAAGGCTAAAGGCAATTTAGAGGCTAAACTTGACTCAGCAAGGCCAGCAAAAAACCGCATTTTTGACATCCACCTACAAAAGTGAGTAGAATGGCATAAAAACGTGGGTGCGAATGGAATGTGAGAAAAATCTGTCTTACACCCCTCATGGGATTTTCCCACAAAGAATATTAGCAAAAGGCTTGTGAGTCAGAGTTGCCTAAATTAATGAGGTTGTCAACTCTTTGGAACTCGTAACAATGAGAAAGTTTGCCTATACGCACCTATACAGACACAAATCGAGCAACGAAGATGATGTAACGGCATTCAAAAAACTGATAATGACTATAAAACGGGATAATCGGCATAATTACGGTCTTGGGATATCATAAACCTGCTAATCATTAATTAATTAAAACAAGAAATTAGACTTAAGAATTACATCCAGCTTTCGTGGCTGTAATTGGTACCGATACCAAATTCAAGCAGGAACGGTAGAAGGGGCAGGTGCCACACCAATATTCGGACATTCATAAACAGCTCTTAGAAAGTGTTACCCTTTTTGAGCGTTGTAACCCTTACACGAAGTGTCACTAAGTTTTATTGCTCCCAATGACACTGAACAGAAGAGTTCAGTAAGTCTTGATAAAACGGCAAAGTTTGGGAAAATGTTCGAGTGTTTTCATCTAAGAAATGAAAAAAATTAAAATGAATCTAGGATTACTCTGGAAATTCATTTTTTTCATAGAATACTTAACCCTGATTCATACACTAGAACCTTTTTGATATTTTTGGGAATGTTGTTTTTCATTACAGAGTTATGATTTTTCACTCGTGCTCAATCAATCATGCATTTTTACGCCTACGAATGACGTCATTTGGGCACTCCTAGTAAGCCACGCAAAAGTAAGCCAACCAAATAAGGGCTTTGCTTATATTTTTATAACACATTTTCGACGAAGGCCTTGTCAAGATTCTAAAAATGTAACAAAGCTTCATTAAATTTTCTTCTTGGCCCCTCAATTTCTTTATGTATTATCTTCATCATCACAGAGCTGCGTGCTTTTCCCCTTAGAAAATCAAAACCAAAAGCTTCTAAGAGCACGGCACACCTAATTTTTACGTCAAACGGTGGAACATAAACAGTACAGTGTTCTCTCAGCTAGATGCTCTTTTGCATCTAGCAAAACCAAAAGTGGTCTGAAAGGAAAATTCCCATGCCCCTCACGAAGAAAGAGTTTCTCCGTCTGCAAAAATCTAATACGATTCTTTGCCTTAATTTTCTGGTAACAGATTCCCTGAAATAGATTGGAAAGTCAAAGTCCTATTCAAATGTAAGTTCTATACACGATCCTCTCGTAAAAGAAGTGCCAATGGGGGACGCTTGTCATTAGCCAACAGGTTTATTAGAAAGGGTGCCCATTAAACAGGTTTAGGTGCTTTCCTCGCCATCTTTAGCCATCGCAGTGTTGTCACGGTGTCCCGTTGGCTCTGGATGTTAATCATTCAGTTAAAGGGTCGTCCCTGCAGTTAGTGAAGTAACTCTACTTGGAAATCATATCGACGAAAAACTAAAATTTGACCATATATTGATATAATCTGCAAAAAAGCTGTCATTTAGCTTAACGCAATCAAATACTAGTATTCATGGGTAGTAAGGAAAGAGTGGCAATAGTAAACTCATTCATGTCACTTCAATTACCAGTCCATTATCTAGATATTCTGCAAGCCAAAAAAGCTTAAGAAAGTAAACGAGGGGCGCTACGATTAGTAAACTCATTCATGTCACTTCAATTACCAGTCCATTATCTAGATATTCTGCAAGCCAAAAAAGCTTAAGAAAGTAAACGAGGGGCGCTACGATTAGCGCTCTCAGATTAAACTTCACCGTTTTCTAAACTGCTAGTCAAGGCTAAATCTACTACAATTCACATTCGCTCTTTTTGGCTGTTGGCACCAGAAGATTACAACCCTTTGCACAACTTGACTCCAGCTTTTATGAAATAATATTTTCTCCCAAAATCCACTAACTATAATCTTCGAAGAAGTGATTTTCCATTCTTAAGGTTTAAACCAAAAATAATGGTTTTTGGGTCCAAAGATTTTGAATTTTCTTAATAATGAAATAGAGTCATCCAAAATTCAAATCAATTCAAGAATGCAAATCATTTCATAAAATTTGTATTTCAAAATTCAATGCGCCTGGCGCTTGCAGTCATTAACTTCCATGATTGCTTTTTGTTTGACAATGTTGTGAACTAACATAAAACAATAATTATTACTGAACTGCAAGTTTCTAGATTGTATTCGAACACACAGACCAACTGGTCGCTTCACTGTTGCTTTTAAAAAATGTAAATTTTTGGTCTGAAAAGCAAATTTTTAGAAATTCAGTCACTGATTAATGTTTTTATGCTTTTTAAACAGGGTCAATATAAGCAGAAAAAGGGCAAAATCGGAGATAGAAAGGATTTAACAATAGACGGTACAGAAGGTATGTGTCTTTTATACATTATATTTTATAAGAAACACAAGTACAAAAATAGATATACTCCAGGTACTGCGAACTCACAACTGAAAACTTCGCAAGGTATTACAGATTGGCAGTCTGGCTAAAGTTGAAAGGGAGGTTAAAGTGGTCCAATTTTGAGATGCATCAGATGTCAGCCCTTGAAGCTCAAAAATGGCGATTATTAATATGTTGATATATAGTTGATATATACTGATGTGGTCAAAGTGTTGAAACCTATAGACATGACTTTGCTTCGAGTTCTGCAGGGCACCACCTAATTTTGCAGGGTAGAAACCCTTTTCACCCCCCCCCCACCCAAACTTGTTGGCCTAGGTACGCCCCTGTACTGATGTTGTCAAAGTGTTGAATCATACATTGCTGTAGAAAGAAATAACTCTTTCTATGAAATGTTGTTTTTTGGAACAGGCTTAATCTTCAGACTAAATATAGGTCTATGCTCCAGTATTCTAGATATAATCCCTCTTTAGAACCTCTCTTTTATGCCACTTAGAGACATAAAAAGATCCCATGTTGTACTCTGAGGAAGTTTTAAAACTGCTTAAAGCATACGAAAAACGTATTGACAAGCAAGACTTTGTCGTCATTGCAACGTATGTCAGGATCTTACTATCTATCAAATTATTTTGGTGTTACATGGCAGCCCATTTGCAGTAACGTGAATCACTGAGGCTTGATCAGATTTAAAATATGGAAGGTGCATAGTTGGAATGCATTCTGCAATTATTCACTAAAAATTCCAAAAAAACATTCATGAAAACATCTTGCATGTAAATTCCAGTAAACATATTGACAAGCATCACCAAACAGGAATCTTACTCATTTCTTATATTCAAATTTTTTTGAATTTTAACATGTCTAAAATTTAATTGCCTTCTTGGAATTTTCCTTCAATGTTTTTAACTGATCTAAGCATACTCAAAGGGTTATTGTTTGTATGATCGAAATAAGAATTATGCAGCCTCGTCTTGGTTTATTTCTTTAACAACGGAGAGTACCGGAGTGTGACGTCATCAAATATATTCTTTAGAGCTTCTTAAATTTGACCACATAATCTGAAAGAACGGCATAAAATACCTCTCAAAATGCAAAAACAGTTAGATATGTTCAGAATTGGACGAGATTGTTAAATGAAAGATTTCAAGTATGCTAACGGACTACTGTTATTTTTGATCTGTTCATAAAGTTACGAACCAAGACTAAATAGGTTTGATGGGGAAGGATTATGTGCTCTTCTGGTCATATCTCAGCCAATTTGTAACAAAATCTTATGATTTTGCATACTTAGAAGTCTTTCATGATGCTTTTTTGCGTTACGGGATCGAAATTCAAAAATTCTGAAAAAAATTTTTTTGTGACGTCACGGTTCTGAAACTCTCAGAGGGGCTCTACAATACTTTAATTTAAATGTTGTAACTGTTGTATAAAAATTCACCTGAAGCAAACTAATACAGTAATATGTCTCTATAACAGCTGCAGAGTGCCAACTCTCAATTGATGGGGGAAATGACATGTCAGCTATAAATACAGTCAAAAATTAAACTTCTCAAGAATCGATTAGATTTCAATATTCCCCTTCAGATACTAACACGAGCATGCAAACAGTAACTTAGTAACAGATGATTGATGATGGTAGCTTTATTAGAAACGTGACCATGGGCTAGAAAATGTCCCTTTAAAGCTCTCGTATACATAAACAGCTGAAGAGTGAGGTTTCTCTTAAGCTCTCTTGTTTGGTTTGGCATTTTGACGTCACACTATACTTCCTTAGAGAATAAGATAAAACAGATGTATTTCAACAAGCTGGCGTATGTATGTTGTGCGACATTTATTATAGTAAGGATTGCGAAATCGGAGCAGTTTCTCTTTCGACAGAGAAGAACCAGCTAGAATCAGCAGAGATGCTGTAGAAGCTCTTAAAAAGTTTTGTCAATGCTAACTAGTGCCCTAAAATAGGTTCATTTGCTTCTTTAAAGGCTTGAATCAAAACATATCTTTTTTGCAATTTCATTCAATCATCTCTTGGCGAATGCATTTTTCCAAATTATCTAAAATACATATTTTATTTAAACTTTTAAACAAGCAACGAGTTTCATGACAAAAGACAGGCAACTTAAAAACAATTTCTAAAAATGAAGAAATTGTCCGTAAGTATACCAATTTCTATAATCTTTTATCATCATTCTTCAGAACCAGTAGCGGCGCCATGGGGTGGTATGTTATCTCCCCACTTTTGTCGAAGCATGGTCTACATATTTCGTCTAAAAACGGATTAAAAAGCACTTAGTAGGGGTAGATCATATTTCCTAAGGAAATTTGACCTTATACAAATCACTGAAACGAGGCCAATAGGGCGTGGTCTCACGGGTAACACCCATTACCCTCCCACTCTGCAGCAGCTGGCGCCGCCAATGTTCAGAACAAGTGAAATGAAATCTAAAAGGTAGAAAAACCCATTGGAAACAGAAGCTTCGTATCTGTAGGAGAGCCTGGTATCCCGGTCTGATAACCTACGAAAGGCTGATTTTAATTGCTGAAAAAGTTCGGCAGTCCCAAAACCTTGACAACTTGAGCTTTCATTAGCTCAGTTATATTTGCGGTCGCCTTGAAGCTTCCCCAACACATGCAAACCCCCAGTAAGTCGAAAATTTGTTAACTCGAACCGCATTCATCGTTTCCTTGCAGGTTCGACTCGTCAGGATTATACTGTAGCGAAAAAAGATTTTTAATTACTATACAATTGCAACTAAACCTCAATAGCATGTTTATGGGATGCGAACAATGCTGCCATAAACATTGCTCCGCCTTCATTTATTGTGAAGATATCACAAATTTATTACGCAGCATTACGTGGGTGACTTGCAGCGGAGATAAATTCTGCTTTTTCCTGTTTTCTTTACATCACAAAAGCTTATTAGATTCTGTTCTTTAGAGAGAATTTTCAAACTTCAATCTTCAATCTGCTCAATCTGAAATTTTTTATCGAACTCTCACTCACTCCGATAGATCCTTCAATATTAATAGGAGTAGCATCTTAGATCGTGCTGTTCTATACTCCAAATTCGTGTACAGCTCTTCCTAAATGACACCGCGCATTTTCTGACAGGCCAGTAACAGTAAAATTCATTAGATAGCTGATATATGAATACACCCGTCAGTCTCATTTGTATTAAAGATCCCTTACACAGACACACCCTATCTAGTGGTAATCATTGACTACACAGTCAAAGAGCACTGCTCCTTACAGCCATGTGACATACGAAAATACATTGCTAATCATATTTAGCATCGACTAAGCCTCTCTCATCTATAACCCTCCTTTGAAATTACCGCAATAGTATTTGAAAAGTTCTCTTCAAAGTCATTCATATACGACGAAAAAGTGTCAACTGAGATGATAAACTGAACCAATACACACTTTCATTGAAACCTAATGCTTTTAAATAAGGTATTCACCTCTTTTCAAATCAATTGCATTTTCTTCGGCTTTCGTTAGCACCGACTAGGAGAATGAGAAGGTTCTGTCAAGGAGGGGAGACAAGACCTCTTTCCGTAATTTAGCCCTACTGCGGAATCCAACTAGAATTTAGACGATTCAGTTAGCGATTCTGGCAATGCATGGGGGGGGGGGGGGGGCTTTTCGTCGTAGTATTTTGTTTACTCTGCTCAATTCGTTCTCCAAAATGATAGGTGTAGCCTATGCGCCAAAGTTCTTGCAGAAAAGAGGTGGGAGGTGTGGGGAAAGACCAAAATGGTGAGGATGGATATCAGAAAGAATTTAAATGAAGATAAAGATGGAGGAAAATGGAAAGTGTTTCTCGGAATTTTTATAACTAGCAAGAAGACAGTTGAATTATTCTATGTTTCCTTTTAAGTCTATGTTTCATTTTAACCAAACTTTCTTTGTTAAAAAACTAAGCTTATATCTTTGTTGCTTTCCAATCTTAACCAAGCTGTATATAGGGGCATTGGACTTGTAATCTGGGAATCTAGATAACGGGTGCGGCATTGTGGGGATTGTGGGGAGGGCTGACGCGGCATTTTTTGGCAAAATTGACAAAAAAAATTTTAAAAATCGTTGAATTTTCAAGAAAATTTCTTTAGCAAAATTCAAATAAAAGGCAGGACTCGAACGGATTATGTTTCGGTTAAAATATGCTTTTTATAATTTTATATAATAATTAGCATTTGTCATCTTTCATCCATGTACCACAAATATTACATGCTGAATGATCGTATCGTTCCAGTAACCTAGAATTCTGACAGCTGACAACTGCTTGTAATTGTTGTATATTGCAGGCAGAAAAATTTTCAAGGAAACCTTGTAATTTCATACAGACAAATCTTAGACATTGTGTTGCCATGTACGTAAATATCTTGCTTGTAATTACGCAAATAAACTTTGTGTAATAGCATTTTTCGAAATGTAACATATTTCAATTGTAACATTACTTGTGTCAAACATGAGCAGTAAAAGCCAGTTTGTGTTGATAAATTATAGCTGAGGTCTATTAAACCTTGCTCTCCCCTGTATAGGCTGCAATAACTCGAATCCAATTTCACTTACTAAGATCATCCAGATATTTGTGGTGGTTACTAAGCAATCAGACTTACCTGTGGCAAGATTAAGTACATTTTTGCTATAGTTGTGTAACTGTGACAAAAATTTCACATATTGGTTCAGACTTCAGTAAAAACATCAAACTTTCCATTTCAATGGGTTTGTTGTTCCCAAAGTTTTCTTACAACAATCTCAGACTTTTTAATGGCATCCTTTAAAATCGTGCTTAATTCATTTTGTAAGTTGAAAAGTTGCCGCATTCATTGGCACATGGCCAGGGTCACTGAATGAGCAAGGATGCTCTCTCAAAATACATATAAAATAGCAGTAAGTAAAAATGGGCCATCTTTTGGCATTTTCAATGAGCTGAACCCCAAAGCTCAGAAGGACTCATGTCCTCGGCTTCTTCCTTTACATAACTTCCTTTACCCTGGGTACCAGACTCACTATATAAAATAATAGAGACTCTCTATTTTATCTTATATATAGTGAGTCTGGTACCCAGGGTAAACTTCCTTACGAAGCTTGGGGTGCAGCTTTTGTTGGATCCCAATTAACCTTAAAAAGAATTGGTCTTTTGCATTTTGCTAATGCAGCTGAGCAACAACTCTAGCATTTTACTGTTTAGAAGTTGTAGAAGTAAACAGTAGTGAGTCTGTTTTATAACAGGGGTGATAAAAATGATAAAATGATTTTTAGTAGCAGATATCTCGTGAGTCTTTGATAACAAAAAGTTCTATTCATAATTCCCGAGAGTTATATCATTAATAAATCATTCATAAAAACATGCTGTAGCTAGACCTTGTTTTTAACATTTACAGAATTACGTTAGAGTACCGAAAGCGTGGCCTCTTTTCCCCAAATAATGTTTGCTGAAAAGCTTACTATTATGACTATCTTTCAGAAGTATATAAGATGACATCCAAGCTCTGAAATCATACGTTAAACGATTTCCTTTAAAAAGGGGAGAGGGGTTACCTTTGCGGTACCTTTATTTACTAAAACATTAGGCAAGGGTTGTTATCAGTAAGAGGGCAACAAGCAGTGGCGGGCACTTTGTCAAATATTGGGGGGAGGGGTGGCAAGCCCATTGTTTTGATAAGATGGCGTCACATTTTTCTATCGCTTTAGAACAAAAATCCATTGTCTTCAAAAATGTTAAGGGGAGGGGGAGAACACCTTCCCCTTCGCCCCCAGGTGTCCACCATTGTCAACAAGCTAATATTGAAAATAAAAAATTGCAAGATTTCATTCAATGTCATCAGTGGTATGCTGGGAATGAGATCGCGAGAGGGGGGGAAGGTGAGATCACGTGAAAATTCATGTTGGTGTCCCTGATATTTCAGCGGCAGAGGGGCAATTGCCCCCTTGTCCCCCTTGCCAACACACGCCACAGAATGTGGTGGAATCATTGAACTAGATATCGTTTGGTTTTAACAAAAGTAATCAACTGTTCTTAAGGCCTCGCTGGTACAATTAGCCCTTACCCTGTCAACGAAAGATGTTGCTTCTGATGTAAAAAAAATAATCTTATTTCTTACGGTTTGCTAAACCATGGAATCGATATGTGAAAGATTTACTTCGGAAATGAATGTCTGCAGGGTTGTTCTTATTCTATTCTCACGATATACATCTATCATTATCTTTAATGAAATACTCTCACTTTTATAGACTTAATCTTTGTCTCCTTTCTGGCTTCTTTTATATTTAGAGCAGTTTTATATTTGTTCAATAGAATTATACATTGGTATCATGGCTTTTTGCTATTCTATGAAAAAGATTTTTCAACCCAGAATAGATAGATATTCGTTGGCTGTACGCATGGTTCTTCAGTCAGGGTTGTCAATTCTTAACATTTAGCAGGGGCACCTTTGCCCCCTCTTCATTTTATCTCCTTAGTTTTGGTTGTCAGATCAAGAAGTTTGTGCTAATTGTACTGCTCTTTATGTTAGTAACAAGCAAAAAACTATATCAAGTATCAGTAAATTAATTATATTTGGATTTGTCAAAATACTGTTGCATGGATCATAAAATTTACTTGCTCTTTCGGATTTTGACAAATCTCTTTACACTAGAACGACCTTCAACGCGACATTAAACCTAATCGAAGTTACGCCTCTCTCAAATTGGATATTCATTCTTCGAATTTTCTAAACACACAAAACATCTATTCGGTAGTAAACAAAAAGAATAACATGAAAATATGTCTAAACTTGGAATTAATCTAGTAAAAGACTTAATGAATTGCAATGCAATTAAATTTGTCTTCTAAAAACCTAGCATAAGAAACCAGGTTATAAAACCCTTCAAAATGAAATGCTTGGGTGATAAGCAGACAGGTAAGTTATATTCGAAAGGGGAGGATTGTGAATCCCCACAATGAACTCAGAAGGGAAGAAGGGTAGAAGAAGCTTTAGCTAAACAGGAAGGAGGGTAGAAGAAGTAGTTGCAAAAGGGAGAAATTGGAAAGTTAGGAGACCTTTATATTTACTTTTAGGAAACGCGGTTAATTCAAACTTATCAAAAGGAAGAAAAAATGGTCGCTTTGATGTTGCTCTTGCAAAACCAGTTACAAATTTCTTGACACGAATGTATCGTTTGTCTTGGAAAAATAAGACGTGTTTTAACCTACTTGGCCCACCCCTTGTTCCTTGGTATTTGTCAATTAGCTGTTAATAACTATTTGCGACCAGGTTCCTCCTTTTTCCACTCATGTGCAGCCATGTTTTTACTGTCTCCATCCAATGAACTATTATTTACCATGACGACAGTATCCATTAGACTTAGGGCCAGAAACATGTGAAAGTGCAAGATAAAATGAGCATTGAAAACTGTCAGAATATCAGAAAACACAATCACTGATATCCGAGCTTTGTATAAAAGCAGGGTCGTTTGTCAATGAAGAAGAAAGTTTTGCATGAAAATATATGCTTGGAGTTAAGTGAATTATGTGTATTAGACAGTGATCTGTCAAAGGGTTATAAATTAGCATGTAACAAAAGTCAGTGTAGTGAATGGTTGATTACTGCACATGCTGTCTCATTCATTGCAAAGAACCATCAGAATCATAAGAAAGATGAAAACATCAATGTACGGAAAAGTTTAATAGTTAGCACATTAGAAATAATTGTTTGCTATTTTCTTATTTACATGTGAAAATGAATCGTCCTTTGCTCATTCGAAGGAGAATTGAAAATGAATAAAAGGATGAGTGAACCAAAAAATGGATCAATTAATAAAGGAAGGAATCGCAGCAAGTTTAATTAAAAGTAGTATGATAAAATAATAAATGCATTTACCGAGAGGGTTATGGTAAATTTAATGAATAGAAGCTGATAAAAAAGAATAAAAAAGGGAAATGCAATGTCTAGGTGGGCATGGTTTTGTAATAGTCTTACCATTTGACATTATGGAATAAAGATCTAGTTGTACATCAAAACAACAAAGACAGTACTTTAGTAAACAGGAATAGATTTGATGGTACTTGAAAAAGATATAGTCTATCATTAGACTGGATGTTATTGCATAAGGATAAAAACCACCAGAGTAATTACGGTTTTTAGGGCACTTTGGAAAGAATGATATATTAAAAGAGGGATACTATTATTTGGTCACATTCCATCTGTGGGAGTAGTCTCACTAAGTCCTGATAGTGGGTCTATTCGGTTTGAGGGTTTTAACAAACGGCTACCAAAAAATCTAATACACTTATTTTTTATAAGAAACTGGCTATAAGAAACAGTCAGAAAAAATTAAGAAACTTCAGTATTCGAAGCAAAAATATTAAGAAACTATTAAATCGTGATAAAACTGAGAACAACGAAATTTGGTAAAATCCAAGAACATGATTGCCTTTTTGGCCTAGAACTAAAGACACAAGGGCGGAAAATATACTTCCCACATCTAAATACAGCATCAGAATGGAGGAGAATTTTTTGACGTGATAAAAAAGGGGACGAACATTTCATAACATCATTCATGACATCATGATTAAGAAACGCCTAAGAAGCAATGAGTATTTAAAACTTTCCAGAACATTAAGAAACTGTAGTACTCAACATCGACCTTTGTTTCTTATAACAAATGAGTTAATAAAGGAATAACCCTTCAATTCGTGGGTATTGTAAGTAGCTGCAATTTCTCACGGAATACCTCTATTTGACTGCTGAGCTGATATTGGGAAACTTTTTATGCATAACACAGAAAAGTATTTGATTAAGTGATTTAGTGAATAAACTAAAAATGAATTTTGTGATTTAATGACTTTTATGTGCTATGCAAAATTTTATGCAGATTAGGTATTTGCAACTGAATTGCTTTACAACAAAATTCCATGCGTTTAAAGGGAAATGTGAATTTCTTTTACATAAAGACATGTTTTTTGTATTGCAATTGGCGTGTTATCAATCTTTCACAGATAATTGTTAATAATGAATGCTACAAGATGGCATAATTTTAGTTCTTTTTATACCATATAGGGGATATTGTGAAAAGCCAATTAAGGGCAATATTTTAAAGTTTAGGTTTGGCCTTCTTCAACCCTGACGGAACCCCCTATCAGTCCTTCAACCCTGACGGAACCCCCTATCAGTCCTTCAACCCTGACGGAACCCCCTATCAGTCTTGAGCGTATTCCAACCCACAAGGTTCAGAAATTTCCATTGAATAATATGAAAGAAATTAAAATAGTAAAATTTAACACTACCAAGCAAAATCCAGTTCAACGACAAATTATTTCTAATGTGAGAATATATAACTAACATTAGTTAACTAATACTTTGTCCCAGCAGAGAGATCTTAATTATAATGGTTGTCAAAAAAGGGAGACATATTTAAAAGTTAAAGAGACATGAAGACATATTTATAATTTAATCAAATTCAAGAAGGAATAAAGGTTTTGAGTACGAAATCATTTTGAGTGATCAATGATGCACCCTAATCTGTGAGCCCCGAGGTGTGGCAAAGTGATGACGGCATCACAATATCTTTTTGGGAATTTTTCCCACCCGTTCTCTACAAAAATTCTCCCGGCACAAATGGCCTTTTTTCCGTGCCACCATCTTTCCATGGACATCAGTACTTAAATATAAATACTTGCAAGCAGTTTACTATACTTAAAGTAAGCGCCTAACAGATCATAAGCAATAATTGCCGCTACCGGTCTCTCCTTCACCCAACAAAGCTATTTTGCTCTCGTGAAATCATGACAAGTACAGTATCATGTAAATGAAAAGTTGAACAAAAGCTGTCAATCTTGCGATGAAATTATTCATGTTGTAATTGGCTTAGATGTGGAATTTACAAACTTACAATTTTCGTTTCGTAAATATCCTGCTCAAGTGGAAAGGATTGGAAAAGCAATTTCCCAGTGAATGATGATAGGATAAATTTCTGTCAGTTGACAATGAAAATCGTCTATTTACGAAATTATGTCGAAATCACGATTTTCACTTAATTGGAGGTGGCATAAGTAGTTTTCCTTATAAAATCTGTTGTGAATGACAGTGGAGACGTTAATTGATTAATTCTAGTACATCAGCACATCAGCGAAATGTTTACCGTCATTAAATGGGCAGAAATCTTGTTCGTTCTGTAATTTAGTTGACGCTGCCTAGCAAACCGGCTTTTTGTATGAAAAGATATGCAGAAGTCGAGCTTAGTCCCAAACATCTTGGATAAAACAGGAAATTCTACGATCCATTCGAAAAGCAAGAAAAGGTTATAGTGCACTGAGCACACGAGATAAACCCAGTTTTAACTCTAATATTACTGAGATTACAATTACCGTTTAGAACACAATGTTCTTATATGCTAAACAGCTTCCTACATAAAAGATTAACCATATTTAACTGTTTTTTGAAAAGATTTCGTCCGCTGATTCCATCCGTCAACTGTAAGAAGGTCGCGGAATGCTTTGTCACCGAGGACCGCTCGCGCACGTCGAGAGACGCTAGCAAGTCGTGGGACGCTTGCACATCGATTTACGCTCGCAAGTTCTAGGGCGCTCGCAACTCTAGGAGTACTCGCACTTGCATGTTGAGAGGCGCTTTCAAGTTGAGGTACGTCTCAGGTTTAGGGACGCTCACAAGTCGAGGGATAGTCGTAAATCGAGTGAGACTGGCAAGTAGTGGAACGCTGGCAAATGGTAGACGCTAGAAAGTTGAAAAGCGGTTGCAAGTTAAGGGACGCTAGCTCGTCAGTCGAGACCGTCGCATTCAAAGAGACCCACTCGCAAGTCGCGAGATCGTCGCATTCAACCAGCTACGTTTAGCTTCCTCAATTTTCTATTGGCATCTACAAAACCTCTATAATTATTAGCCTCTGCGTCATTTTGAAAAAGTTTTTATAAAAAGATTAACTTCCTTTCCTTTTTGTAATATCTCAACATTTCTCTTCTTTTTCCGGATAGAAATTCTCAGGTTAAATGTCGCAATAACCGTTTTGCTAACTTGTGTACTCCATCTTAAGTTTAGAGCGAAAATATAATATGTGCCAAATGTCCTCTCTCTCAAAGTCAGTCCCTGTGCGTGAACTTCTAGCGCCTCCTTGTTTTCATTCATTGTTTTGCATTCATTCAATGTAACTGAAAGGAGTTTAGTCAATATATTGCTATCAGATTCGATGACAAAGGATTTTTTCAGAAATTTATGCAAATTGCTTACAAAACAAGATGTTCAAATACTTGCACTTGAGCTGATAGTAATATTCATATCCATTTCTACTTGCAAAAAGTTTTATTCAATAAGATCAGTTTTATAACATCATTCCTGCGATGCGTTGTTAACTAATTCCTTTTTTGCAAAACTTTCGTTTTGCTGTTTTTAGGGATAAAGGGGTTTTTGCTATCCCACTTCAGGCTGAAAATTGAAAATGGCACTGCCAAGAGACCTAGAAGAGCGAGAGGACCGTATCACGTGGCCTGGGAAATGAAGAATAAAGTGTCAGCTGGTCATTCAGAATATGCTCCACCCCCCCCCCCCGTTCCCGGGCCTGCTTTAGTCCAGTCCTCAATGATGGAGAGTGAAATAGGAGGGTTGCGCTTTATTCCTTCAATAAATCCTTGCCTGTTAGCTAGGTTTTGTCGATAGCGTTATTTGGGTACCGGAATCAGACCAAAAGTTGAGCCACGGTGGTATCAAAACTTTATAGAAACAACTGTTATATGATCTTAAAAACAATTGTCACCAACTTTCTTGAAATTTGATTGTTTAATCGAAACAGAATATCGAGCGAAGTTCAAATATTACTGATATAAAGCAAAGTAAAATCCCCAGCACTAGTTTCTACGCTTCTTTCAGCTCTGGACCCACGCAATGTGCCGACTTCTGAGCACAGTTGTTGCCACATTCCTTTCCCCATAAGATCCCAATTATTTAGTGAAGAGGGTCTTTGAATGGATCGATATATGTCGAAATGGGTGATGCATGCACTGTTAGCAAGGAGATTTTACCTTTATTTTTAGGAGCATAATCTTGAATGTGTTTCAACGAACAGCCCCAGGAACTCTCGATTTGCTCCTCAGTCCCTGAATACATTAAGAGGACACTCTAAATCGGGGATTTACTAATTAGCAAAACAAACCAACGATTGTTATCTTTCCTACGCTAACACGGTAGCAAGGAAGTTTTTTCAGTCACGTTTACTTTTTTGAAAATTTGTTCATTGAAGAAAACCTTTACAAACCTCCCAGGACCTGTTGATATTAGCTAATCCAGCCATGTTTATTTTCTCTTTTTGTCTCTAATTTCGTCAAGTAAATCATAAATTTTGCTTTGTCGAATTATCTAAGAAAAGAATTTAATCTGGCGCAACATTTTCTCCCATGATCAGGATCAAAAGGCGGCTTAATAAGGTTGAATTGTTGGGATTTTTTAAACTTTGTTTGCATCTTCAATTCTTTTTGTAACAAATTTTAGTAACGAAACTCGCACCATTGTGGTAATGACCTGATTTATGTTTGACTGAATGAAACATTCGGTGCACGTTAGATATCAGTCAAGTCGTCCTTATGGTATTCCATTGTGGTAAGAATCCGTTTATCGTTCATTGAAAGAAAATAATAATTTCAGCATCCGCCACGGAGTGCCTTTCAAGAAATATCGTTCTTTGGAAACACAACTCACATAGCCACCACTGCCCCCACCGCTCGAAAAGTTTTTGTTTGGTTTAGCCTTGTTAATGAGTTGAATCATGTTATAATGTTCCCATCTTTTATTGGTCTCATTTTAATGTTGCCATAAATAATTGTGATAAGTTACTATCACGTTTAAGTATGTAGAAAGTTTTTCGAAATTAGAGAGATCAAAGGAAAGAGGAATCGTGACCATATTCCAGAGTCAAGAAAAGTGTGTATTCTTCCTCTGAACATAACCCTTTCAATGTAAAATCTTTCTTGGAAAAACAATGAGAACAAGGCGGGCCTCTGGTGTAGCATTAAAGCTGCTCTTTGTTCAAATGGCCTTCCTGGATTTGCTAAATTTCCTTTTTGCAACCTTAAAGATTTGATTGAAATTGAGCTTTGCTTTGCATTTTTAAACGTTAACCACCTTTTAAAAATCATTTCCTTCTTCAAAATTTTTCGTTTTTCAAGATAAATACTTGAAAATACTGCCTCCTGAGGCGATAAGAAGCTATTTTAAAACATTTTCAATGCCTACTGAGTTGGCTAGGATTATGTGAAAATGTAATCTTACAAGACCAATATTTAGCAATCCTGTTCTGCAGTAAACTCTGTTTGTATTCAGGTTGCCTAAAGGTCTCAAACCTTCTTATCAAAAAAGCCTAATGTTAACGAAGAGGTGTTTAATAGCTTCCACGGCGATCCACCTTCCAATGAAAAGAAATTCTAGGAAATGCTGATAATTAGATTTGCCACAATCTTTAAGATCATTTTTGGTTTTAATCTAGAGCCAACACCGTTTGTTGTTAACGACGCTTTTAGTTCGTTTTTGTCAGAAAGCTGTGTCAGTCACCCCTGAAAGATATAAAGATCATACAAAATTTGCAAGTCTTGGATTCACAATTTTAATTAATACATCTTTGTGGATGGTAGTTGCAGAGGTATATCAAAAGTAAAAGGAAATTTAAGACAAGTTGGCTGATATTGCAAGTGGGGAATAATGAATATGCAAATAGGGCTTGCACATTCATAATTTGTTGTGCAAAGGTGAATGCCATTATCTATAGAGGTTCAGTTACTTGATATAGAAGGGATCTACATATTGACTTGATTATTCAATACGGGATTAATCCGTAACATGACGTAAAAAAGACTGACACTATCAGATATAACACACTAAGCCAAATACATCTAGCGACGTGACATTGATTGATAAGTCCCGAAGCATAAAAATGTCCCAATTTTCATCTTTTATTGCTCAAAGCGAGGAACTTCCTTTCTCTAAATTTTGACGAAACATTAGTCTAATTGAAAAAGAAGAAAATAAATGGTCAGGATGTTCCTTGATCCTTAAGAAACTAAAAGATGTAACGAAGGAGGGGTCGGGGCTGTATTCACTAATGGATGTGGGAACACGTTGCATTCCATGTAAGCTTTACACTAAAAGTCTATGCCATAGTTGTCTTGAATGTACGTTAAACATCTTGTCCATGCCAAAGGATAAAATATTAAAGCAATTGTGCCTAAAATAGCCACTTGTTAGCCGCCACGTCCGCCAAGAAGCACACTTTCACGCCAAATGGGATTTATGTAAATGGAATTTATATTGCATGTAGAAAATAAGCCAACGATAATCTTGAATGCTCACAAAAGTGTTGGGATAATGAAGCTGACGTCACATTTAATCCCTTCTCCTCTTCATATGTTCCAAAACAGGAATAATATTACGAAATTGAACCTGGGGGTTGAGGTGAGAATCGTATTTATTCTCATAGGAGGACCAACCATGGCTGGGTCCGACTTGGAAGAAAATTTTTGAATCAAGCCTTCTGGGATGGCTAAAAATGAATCCTCCAGACTTGAATATTACAAAATACTATACCTCTCAGAACAGACGATTCGACGTTTTGTAGAAACATATTGATTAGAGACTTTTAGGATTAAGGGCGGAGTTATGCCAAAACTCTAGTGAAAGACACTGGGGAAAGAAAGAAAGGACAACCTTTGGTTCAGAGTGCACATCAATGTGAATAACAAGAAGCTGTTGTATTGATTTGATTTCCCTGAACAGAAATGTACATCTTCTATGTATCGAGCATTTTCAGCAGGCCATGTTTCGAATATACTAAAAGAAACAGTCAAAAATTTTCATCTTTGAAAAAGTGGGGAGGGGTCTGAAGCCCCCAGCCCCCCAGCCCCCCAGTGGCACCATTCTTGTTGCTTTTCATTTCCTCGATCGGATAATTTTGTGTCTCATGTAGATAATTCTTATTCTTTTGCGTTGACATGAATTTTTACTCATGCAAAAAAGGAGTATAGAAGGATGCGCCACTGTCACAGAATAAGAAAAAAGTTGTGCCATTGTTGCGTTCAAGTCCACTGAGAGGGGAGCAAGGGGGCAATTGGCCCTAGGCCCCTTGATTTTCTGGGAACATTCTAGCCTGCGTGCAGACTCGACTTTTGAGTCTGCACGCAGGCTAGGAACATTCCAGTTCTCTAGGAACCTCAGACTGGTTTTTCTGTCAATGTTCTTAGCGGATAGAAAGGTCTGAATCGAAGAAAAATAAAATCTGACTTATGCTTGGGAATCAGTCTTGATCCGCCACTGGGAGAGGTGATAGTCTAGACGGATTGCGCGCTAAAACAAAAGCTGAACAGTGAATTAATAAAAATTTCACAGATGGTGAAATTGCTTTTATCAAAGTAAACAAGCTCTCTTGACGATTCCGTAAAAAAAAAGTTGGGAAAGTTTTGCCGATTTTCTTTGTTTTTAAGCAATACGTAACCCACGTCATCTATGAGATTTCATCATTACATTCCATTCAAAAATCCTTTTTTGTAGAAAAATGATGGTGGGCAGTTTGTTTTCTTTCTTCATCTGATTGCGTAAGTGACACAACCTTCACACTGTTCCAAATATTTCACGTGCATCATCGGGTAACTTTTCTTGAAACAGGATAATTTAGTAAAGAGATACCGATGCGCGGTACACCAAGCTAAATCGAATGCATCAAAATCCCCGAGTCTTTATCTGTTTGACGTTACTTTAGTGTTATGGATTTCTTGAAGATCAGAAAAATTTCATATCACCTTTTATTTTGAGATTCAGAAAACTGGGGCGAAGTAATATGAATTTTTTTATAAATGTTAAGATTATACTGTGACGTAGAGTCTCATGAGGATCGGATCGAATACACTTGATTGGTACATGAATGGCAAATCATTTTCTTATTTAGAGACTTTCTTTAAACACACTTTTGATATGAGTCACTACCTCTTGAAGCAGAGGGCTGTAGATATTTCGTTGATCTATTTAAAATCTTCCTAACGCCATTTTCTAAAAAACTCTACTTTTTCAGGGCTAGTGACACCCTACCAGCTCGTCACTGTTCCGCAAACAGTTTCTTTCAAGGATATTGTTAGGCCCCATTTGCATCAGTCCGGGCTAGATTCCATTCCAGGTCAGGTTAGCACACTGCAGCAAAAATGTTTTACGTTTATATGAGCCCGGGACAGCTGGTTCCTTTAGAGGTTGACCTCACCAACGTTAGCCTAACTTGTTAGCTCAGGGGTGGCCCCAAAAAATCCAATGTGAGGGCGCTCGAATTGATGCTATTATTTGACTAAAATTCCAACTTTTGACAAACGTACTAAAATGCTTCATGATGTTTTTCTGCCTATGAATTTATGGGGGCACTCGTCATGCTAGCGGTACATTGGAAGGCCGGCGAGGGGTTGTCGGAAACCCTAGGTATACATGAAGACGAGGCTTCCTTGCGAGCGAAGCGAGCAGATAATTTCTGCGACCATGCATTCTAGACTAGCTTAAAAGACAATTCAGAATATTCCTTGCAGCTATTTTTTTGCAAACATTTTGCAATTTTTAAGGCATACTTTTATTAAGTTTGATTAATTCAAGTCTAAAAATTGAATTCTTACTTTATAAGGCACCATAGACCCAGGTTTATTCCTTGGAAATTAACAATACTGTAAAAAGTTTCATCGCACTATTATTTTCTTCTATCTCTATTTTCTTAGTTCTTTTTATTCTCTTAAAACACTTTTTCGTAGAAAAGTAGGGAGCTGAAGCCTCCCAGCCCTCCATCTGGCGCCGCGACCCCACGACCCCACGACTCCACGACCCCACGACCCCACGACTCCACGACCCCACGACCCCATGACCCCACGACTCCACGACTCCACGACCCCACGACCCCGGGTTTGGCTGTCCCGACGTCACATAAGGAAACCTTAGAGGAAGGCAACCCGTCTCAAAGGAGTTACCCGGCAAAACGGGTTGACCCGGGTTGGCTGCTGTTATCGTGTAAGCGTTTGAAGAGGATTGACCGTAGACGGGTTGAGCTTCTGAGTCGGGGAGCAGCAAACCAGAACTCGTGTAAACGCAGCTTCAGTTTAAGGGCCCTATTTATATATAGTGAGTCAGCCCGGCTAGACTGGCCATATAACCTTTTCGAGCTGTTCTTTTGCCCACCTTTATATCTATGAACAGGCCCAAATAACTATCTTGAATCATCTGACAATTTGATTGCCAGAGCTGAAAAGGTAGAAGAAAAAAAGTTGTGAAAATTGAAAAGATGAAGATTCAAGGTAGCGTTCTAAGAAATTTCTGTGACCACCCCTAAAAATTTTTGACAAACGCCTATATAATTATTACTTATACATAAAATCATACATAAAAATGTTTTTCTTAATTTTCAATTGATAAATCTTCATATAGTTACATCAATTTTGCCATAGCCAAGGTACAAAAAATTTTTTTTTCAAGTTGAGGACCTTGCAAAACTTTCTTTGTTAACTAAACGTAAAATATATTTAAATCTGGTAAGTTCATTTCTCTGCTCTGTTTTATGTGTAAACATATCTTTTCGTGCGAAATAAGCGTTTAGAAGCCTTTAGCAAGAAAAAATTGTATGAAGATAATGATACATCTTTTCAAGAGAGGTAATGATTTTCTCACCTCAATGCCATGAACACCCACAATTTTACTTCTCTTTGAGAAGGGTATGCTCGCGTGATACCAAACAAGCATTTAGATCTCTGTTTCCTGACAAACGTCAAATTATGAAAAGAAATCAGAAATGAAAGGAAAATATAGATGCAAAGGACGGCAATTAATCTTAAAAATGTGATCTCATATTAATACAGACGTGCTGATGACATTAATTTCCTTTATATTAGTAGCAATTAGTTATAAAAGTTGTAAAAACCAGTGTAAATGGGTTGGTATTTTCTCATATTTGCATCAGAACTAATTGAATAAGACAAGTGGCGTGATTAAACTGGCTATATAGCCATGGGAAAGACTGCTCAAGGCGCTTGTAGGTTCAGGGGTCAGGCCTTGTCCAGACAGAAGCATACCATGCACGATCCTCATAGCCTCTATGTTCACAAAATACACGTAAACAGCTCTGATGATGTCATCGATTCAACTAACTTCTTGGAAACATCTTGGTAGTACTGAGTAGGCAAAGAAGGAACTATAGTTTATCCGCAATGATCGGTTCAATGATCTCGTTAATTGTGATAAATAGAGATGAAAATGATAAGCAATCATAATAATGCATTCATAATAGCACAGAGAAATTGGCGCGAAGCCCTATACGTAACTGCAATAGTTTGATTAAAAATACTTTATGCATCTTGTTGGCATCACAATTTTTGTTGGTGTCTAATGGATGGGTCTAGGCACAACTTACAAAATCCAGCATACGAAACCAGCGAATCATTATTATTTGTATAAGGAATTCCTCTTCAAATACTTGCACTTTCCAGGAAAACGTAGACTCCAACCAGCAACATCTTTCAAAGCTTTTAGTACTGCAGCAAATTTGCTATACTAACAGACTAGGTTGCTATGAGTGTAACTTCTGGAAAACTAACTGAAAGAAAAATATCCATCGATTTCTTCTCACAATTTTTGTAGAAAATTCCTACTTACACCTACTTCATGATTTTTCTCCAGTTTTTTACATTCAAAACGTTTTGCGAAGAAAACTGAAGGAAGAACTTTTAAGGCATTGAGCATTGTGCATATGCTAAACATGGTGGACATGCTTGGAAAAGCGCCTAATTGGAAAAGTTTAGTTGCGGTCAAGTAACTCTGTCTTTAAGTGATATAAATAATCAAGTGATATACTCTTATTTACAAGTGATATAAATTTCCAAGGATTTTTCGTCACGCAAAATTCTTTCTTACTGGTACGGTATTTTTGGATTCGATTCATTAAAAAATCCTTCACAGATGTCCTCCAAAAATTCTGCACAATGTAGAACTCATCACGTGTACAGCTGACGATGCATTGGAATAAGTGATATGATGTAAAGAACATAACGACTGAGAATCTTAATAATCACCACAATAAAAACTAAAATATTTACTTTGTAAATAATTATATTCGACAATTTATTCACTTTTTAATTATTTTAAGCTATTTGAGAAGCAGCTTTCATTAGAATGTGGAAACCGTTCAGAAATTTTAAAAGCTATTAAGTATTGTTGACGACAATTATATTTTAATTGGTTTATAATCACATACATTTACTGAGCATAGGGGCAGTGTTTGCATTTTTAATGACAAATTCTTAAGCAGGTGTAAATTATGACTCTATATATATATTTATATACGGAAATGAAGCTACACAAAGCTTAACTTCATTTTACAAAGCTACAATCCTTGCCAAACACTTTGCAGACATCCCCACGCCCCCCTTCAAGTGTGCGGTATAAAGGGTTCGGTGGTCCGGGCAGCTAGAATAGCGCCCAATTTTACTAAAGAGGAGGCTGTGCCGGAAATGAATGCTAATTGTCCTCTTTACGACAGTTTTGAACATGTTTAGCTGATTCTGTATATTTAGAGATATTTTATACTGTTCTTCTAGACAATGTTGTCAAAAATAAGTAATTCTTAAAAAAAAAATGATGACATCACATTCCGGTAAATTACCAATGGAACAATTCCATGTAAAATTTTCACGATGGACGAGATTGATACCCATTTAATATTCTCAATTCCCTCTTTTAAAACAGTTAAAACTGGACTGCACCATGCTATAATTATGTATTTACTATTCTATAGAACTTACTGATCCAAAAATTTTTTTCTACACAGTCTATTCATTTGGTTTTGCTGAAATATTTCAATATTTTCTTAAAGAAATATTTTTGCAAATGATACGAATGCAGGGTTGGAAATGGCGGAGGTAGGGCGTGGCAAGAGCCCCAAGATTGAAAATTGTAGGAAAATTAAGAATTAGTCTGCAAACTTTTTGTTCGTATTTTGGGTACCTTTTTGTTCTAAAAAGTGTATAAAAATGTGAGAGAGTTTCCTTGTCTGCAGGCGCCGCTTTGTTTGCTACTACTGACCCAATTATAATTGTTCTGAATAGATTTTCATTATTTGCCTTTATATCATCATATTTCTTCATATTTTCTTTTTTCCCATTTAATTAGCATTTATTTACTTTATTAATGGGTGTTTAACTCTTTCTTAATTTCTGAGTTTTTTGCTACAAATAATTATTCTTATTTTCTTTGAAATAATCCAATTTTCTATCATTCTTTTCATAAATACTGCGTTTTGAAGACAAAGCTTTTACAATGGGAATCCCTGTTTCTAGTGAACTCATTAAATTAGACACTGACTCGCAAATTCAGTCATTCTTATTCAGAAGCCTTGATAACAGCGAAATAATTTGAGCAATTTTTTTCTGAAGTTTCCTAAATTTATTTATTTTTTATCGCATCTTTGTTTAATTGATACTTAATACTATTCTTACTTTAGAGTAGTTTAATTTTATATTCTTGCTTGTGCAAAGCAACTCGTTGACAGTGCAGCAAAACATTTCCCTCGTTGGTTTACGTTCACATCTTAATCTAATGTTTAAAGAACTATAATGGCTTTTTATCTTCTTAGTGCTTTTAAATGGCTCATCCAATTCTATCAAAATTGATACATTCGGTATTTTATATTTGTGACCTTTGTTTTTGCAATCACCATTCCAATATCATACTGTTTTGCATTTTATGTTATATCATTTATCGTGCTCTTTGAAAACTTTTCAACAAAAGCAAATATAATTTTTCTATATTGAAACTTCTAGCAAGCAAAAAGTGTAGAAAATTACATCATCATCATTACATTTACATTTAACAACCCTTTTGGGTCATACAAATGTCTGCCCAGTCAACTACAACATAAAAATTTACTGAAGTGATTTCGACATAGGTTGGAAAAGGTATCCGAATTTGCCTGCATCACAATACTTTCTGGCAGGCTTTTCCATACAGAAACGATTGAATAAAAAAATGAAAACCTAACAGTATCAACCCTTCCGAATTAAGGCATGATCTTCAATGAGTTAGAGTTCCTTGTCATTGAAAAAGTTGCAGGGGAAAGAAAACGTTAGGGTCCAAAGCAACCTGATTTGTAAACATTTTATGAACATATTTCAGTTGGAATAGTAATCTGAGGAACGTGATTCAAGTGAGTCCTATTTCAGTTGTTGCAATAGATCTGTCACGCTAGATCTCTGACGGTACTGTCCCATAACAAAAAGTATCTTTGCTGTTTTGCAAATTTTGTTTTGGCATTCAATGCTGCTACTGCTAATATGAGTCAATTTTGGCATTGTAACATCTAAACGGGTGAATTTACCGACCAAAATTCAACTCTTGCTAATTGTATACACACCAAAATACTATATAAAGTCAAGATACGCATCTACCGATAATCCATAACATTAACCGACCATTCGTAAAATTTACCGACCATACACCCCCCGGTAGGTACGTCCCTGCACTCTACCATTCTTCTATAAAATATATATTGAAAGTTTTAACCCGTTTTTACGGAATGCTAGTAGATATTTCAGTTATAGAATGATTGTCTAATTTTGGCTAAAAAGTATTAGCGCCAAGAATCTTTGCTGACCTCAAAGTTGCTTGTTTTAAATGACAAATTTATTGAATGATAAGATTTGACTGTCCTTCATTTTATTTCTATTTCAATTTCTCACATCAAATATTCACAATCAAACTGCTTCTTTTTTTTCTTTATAATTTTACAATTTTACTCTTATATTTTTCTTTATGTAGTTGATACAATTTTTATTACATCTAAGTATTGTTAATTCATGAAAAAATTAATATAGATTTCAAACATTATAACTATACTATACTAAGAGAAAAGCAAAAGTTTAAGCTTATTTTATTTATAAATATTTCTTTTTGCAGTTATGTACTATTTTACACAAACAAGAATGATCCATATCTTTTAGAATGTGAAAAAAATTTGTTTGAATGTTTTCTATGTTCCTTATCTTTTTCTACTCTTCAGTTAGTTTGTTTTGCCATAATTTGATGATGCTTGTTGCTTGAAAAAAATTATATTAGGAACATTAAAATAGCTTACATGAATGGAAGAAAAATGTCGTACTTGCTTTTAATTGTGTTGTGTGAAATACACACAGACCTAATGCATACAAGCAAGCAAACAAACCTACACAAGAATACAAACATGACAACAAAGATTTTTACTAACAGATAAACGACAACGTAGCAAGCACGAATTTTTTTTTCAAGAAGATAAAAGCTCTCCTTATCAGCACTACTAAAACGCTTTTAGTTTTAGTTTTCTTTATTATAACTACACGAGTCATTCTTTTGCATAATTATTACAATCAAACAATTCTAACAAAAGTGAACAATATAAATAACGGTTGACGTTAAAAAAACTCTAGTTGAAAAATTAGAGAGTTTTTAGTTCAAAGTTGATCTACACCATAAGTTTGATTTAGGGTGCTATTTGAATATACGATTTGCTTTATATTCAAATATATATTGCAATTTCTTTAATTAACTGCTTTTTAAAAAATCATCCAGCACAAGAGAAAATTTATGTCCAGATTTTTTCTTAACAGTTCATTTTTCTGTTTTTTTAGATGATTAAAAGCCAGCAATAAGGAAAAGAAAAATTGCAGAAACAGTGAGTCTGCCTTTTGCAGAATTAATTCTTTATTTCCAAAAATTATTTAAAATTTATGTAAATGCATTTAAAAATAAAAGCGGTGGAACAGTGATGCATTCGTTTCCAAGATAAAGGTAAGTAAGGAGGTTTAATGAAGTATAAAGACGACGAAGACAACTGTAAAATGTAAAAAGGTAAGTGAAAATGCTTTGATAAATTTCTCTCTCTAGTTAGTGTTATAACTATCAAATTTTTGTAGGCCAAACAGCATTATCTGGTTTAATATGATTTTCCGTGTGCAGAAGTAGAGCATCTGAAACCCAAAATTTCTCCTATTTTTTTATTTACATTCTCGCAATAGAAAGTTGATATATTTTCAAGTTGGAACAAATTCTTCTCCATTAATAGCTTTTCACCGGTGAATTTGTTGCATGGCATTTTACAATGTTCGGATGGCATGCTTTGCGTAGAATAATTGAGGGGAAGTTCTGAGTTGTAGAAAAGCTTAACTTGATCAATATTTATAACGTCTTGTATCAGGTATCAAAACAAGGGGTACTTTTCTTCATCTTCGCTTCATTTTCTCTCTACCGATAAAAATGTATCAAATTCTAATTATAGCCCTCAAAATCTGACAATCTGAATTTAGAATTCGAGTATAGTACAATTCTTTGTAGCTAATATATATGCTTTCAGCAACTGGGTAAAAAATATTCTTCTTTCTGCATCTCGTTTTTTAAACACTACACGAACTACAGGGCTGATTTGATGCTTGGAAGATCCCGTCCACACATTCAAAATAGCTTTTATGAAACGAATTATCACTAAGGACATTTTTTAAATGTATAAGAAAAATTTTTAAATCTTGTGCAGAATTTCATTTTTACTGCAACATAAGTCACGAAATTTAAAATATAACCCCGAATGCGCCAAAAACTGGTTGCATAGCTTAAAAATCTCATGGAATATTTAATACACATTAATTGTCTAAAGAGTGAATTGGTAGCTGTACAATCAAAGTCTACCAAAGTACTAGAAGAAGAATTGATCTTCTTATCCATAATGATATAATGTTTGTAAAAACGCTAATTTGAACTAGAATCTCTTATACCTATACAATACTGAAAGTGATGTAAAGTCCATGTTTTACAAAGGTCTTTTGCTCACTTTACTATAAATCGGTCTTTTGATGCGCCGTCATGAATTACCCATGTTTTGGACAATCAAATAAAAAATAATTTATGGTAATTTAGCAATGGTAATTTATGGACAACGGTTGTCGCTGTCAGCTTTATAGGTGTGTTTAACGTCCTAGGCACCTTAGATCTCAAGGTAAACGACTCTTATATTCAATTGAGGCATGGAATAAAAAGAAATATATGCGTGAATTGTACGTGAAAGAGGATTGGCTGTAGAATCGCCTTGCGTCGCGGTATCTTAACTAGTTACAAAAATTGCAGTCTGAATTCCCAGTGATTCCGGACTTATGTTCAAAGCCTCAATTTATAAAAACATTAATTTCAATGTATACATAAATGTTTCTATGGTGAAAGATGATTAAAAGGTCAAATTGGTGTACTATGTCATGATGTTGATGAAGATTGGAGAATCGATATCATCCATATTGGTATAAATTAGATTAATACTTGCATGAAAACAAACACATAGCTTATCATTTTAGTATACAATGGGAAGCCACAATATTTTGTCTACTGATGACTGCATGTTGTTGATGCTAAAGAAGTATCAAACAAGAAATGTTGGAAAGATGATTGCGTTAAGCATAGATATACCCATTGCTATTTTCACGTTAGTTGGCAACGGCATTATGTTAGTTGTATTTGTCAGTCGTCGACAGCTTCACACAGAGGCAAACATGCTTCTTGTCGTGTTATGTCTATCTGATTTCTTGGTTGGTTTGCTAATTCACCCTTTGTTCTTTACTGTTCTCCTGAAAGCTGAATTTTTTGAGCCATATCTGATCTACAAGACGTTCTTGTATAAATTATCATTATTCGATGGATGTTCCATCGCATGTCTTATCTGCATTGCCATTGCCTTGAAGCGGTACGTATCCATCTCCTGTCCCTTTTGGTATGAGCAAAGTGTGACCTGCAAGCTTAATAAATATTGCGAAGGAGACAGAATACCTCAATTTGGGTCCAGGGCTCCGGGACACATGGTGAGAAGGTCTTACCGTATTTGGCAATTTCCGGGATCTCTTCTCATTACGCCCTCCCGTCGTCAGTATTGATTACAGTTAGGAGCACGAGGCATGGAGAGAGGTTCTCTCTCTTGAGCATAAATAATCACATATAATCATATATGTATATCTTCTTGTTAGAAAACATGTTTCTCTCTGTGTTACACACCTATGTCCCGCCCAAGTTACAACAATATATTCGCGGTGGTCTTATTAGATATGGTTTTGCTCATGCTATCAATGATATTTTTCCTTGATATTTTTTTTTATATTCTCATAACAATTTGCAACAACAACAATTACAATACAAAAGCCTAGGGAGCATGGAAATGCATAACAGCCCTAAGACTTACACTTAACATAGAGACACAAATATTACAATAATAAGCTACAAAAGTGATTGGAGTGGTGTCGCCCATCGTTCCAATAGCGTTGCAGATATGACAAATACTCACAAAAAGTTATTTTTAAAAGAAGATATCAAGTCTACCTATGTTCCTTGCTAATCAAACAAATTTGCGCCCAGACATGATGAGCGACACCACTCCAATCGTAAAAGGAATAAAATCTACACAAAAGAGAAAATATTTTACACGAGAGAGGTTTTCACGAGAAAGTTGATAACTTACTGGAACCGTTCTGAGGCCTGAATTTTTTTTAATGTTGCATCAAGAATGTTTGTATTTGAATCAAAAGGTAACTTTTCATGGCCAAAAAGGTATATTTGCAATAGTTTGGAGGGTTAGATAGGCCATGAGGACGCAATATTGTATTAACGCTGTCGAGAAGATTACGTCTGTGAATGTCATAGGCACTACAGAGCAGCAAAAAGTGCTCCGTATCCTCAATACCATCATTTATCAGGCACAAGGGATTAAAAGTATCCCTAAAATTATGTTTAAATATGTGGTAATTTAACTTACTTAGTCCAACGCGTAGCTGCGTTAAAACAGATAAAAGTTTTGGATCATGAATTCCGTAGACCGATTTAGAGGGTGGACGAATAAGTCCTAGAAGTTGTTTCTTGAAAACATTCACTGAGCGGAATTCACGAATTTCAGGGTCAAGTTTTTCCCATTTCCTTGATATGAACACCTTTCTCTATATTTCTGTCATTATGGAGGACATTAGCTTTCTAATAGTACTTCGTACTTTAGTACTTAGTAATAGTACTTTCTAATATATCGTACAATATCAAAACAAAAGAGAATTATAATAGTAGTTGGTGCGATACATAACAGAATAAGTCACTGGGACATTAGCAGCAAACTTTCCAATATGGAGGGACTTCCTAGATCTGCTAATAATCATAATGTAGCCGTCCTTTTCAATCAACATCAGCGAGGAAGCAACAGAATATGGACAATTGCCTTTATTCTTGTTTTCATCTACATGAGCTTTCTGCCGTCCAACATTTACCTCAGCTTCTTTCTTGCAAATCGAGAATGCCTCAACACATTTGTGGAGAAATACGGCCATGTCTGGCTAGTCGTGGTTGCTCTTATTTACAAAGCGGTAAATCCAATTCTTTATTACTTCAAACGATCAGATATAAGAAACGCTGCTAGATATACTCTAAAACGAAACAGAAGTAACCTAGTTGGTTCGAGATCCGAGGCAAAATAAACATGTAGATGTATTTGGAGTGGACGAGCTGTAAACCTTTCTGAAACGACAATTATTGGTGTAAATAGCAGAAAAAGACACACGACACAACTGTAGATAATTCAATTCCTTAACTTTACACTTTGATCTTTCTTTAGTGATTTGCAACTGCAGATCTTCATCATCTTGGGATCATACATTGTCGAACCTTATTATGGCAGAATCTCTGTCAAAAATCATAACAACACCATGAACTTGTCGTTTCTTTGTATTTTATTTCATTTGCTTTTGAAAGCATCTTCTAATCGTTTTTACCCCATATAATGCAGATAGTTTTTGTGAATCTACTACGCTAGTAATACGATATTTGAGAAAGGGAATGGAAATAATGACATTTAACGTTGATATTTGAAAGGGTGTTTTTTGGATTGATTTCCATGTACTGACAGCTCCAAAAAGTAAGCTGTGGAAAGTTGAACGTATAATCTGTTATGTAGACTGTATAAGCTGTAGTGAAGAGTAACTTATGATACGACCATGAATGGGGTTTCTTGGCGCAGCAACGAGCGTTTGAACCAACTCTTTGACGATCCGTGATAGTTAGTACTACCGTTCTCAGTTCAATCCTAGGAGCTAGCATTTGGTTTTTTGGCTTTATTGTAATCCTGCGACATTCTATGACGTAGATTAAGCCCAAGTAACCATTCATAATTAATTAAACTCTAGCAAATTTATATTTCGGAGCAGTTACTATGAAAGAAACGCAGCATTGCAGGAGAATAAATAATGTGTTGCTGTAGGTCATACAGTATCATACGACTAAAAAGTTTGACGCCTTCGTTGTATTTTTATCAAAGTATAGGTCAAATTTTCAATTTACCAATAATTTTTCCTAGATTCTGTAACAGTTAGTTTCTGTGTGTATGAGTTAGTAGCAAGTTGCGTAATTATAAAGCTACAAAAGAACATGACATCATTTCTTGTGTAAAGGTGTCTGATTAAATAGGTGTCGAAGTTTCGACTGCTTTACTAAACAAGAACTGTATTTATAATGCCAGCAAACTTTTCTTGCTTCTTTTCACTGACTTTTCATCTCAATTAACCATTTTAATTTTTCTATATTCTTGCGTATTTCAGAGACTAACAATACATATTTGGTTGCGAAAGCTTTAGCGAAAAAGATAGAACAAGCTGCTAGTCAAGACAATCTAATATATTTTATCAATAATGTAGACATTCGTTTTAATGTGCTCCGAAAATCATTTGAAGCTGCTATGGATAGTTGATTACATATAAAATAGCTGATATATTTGTTTTTTTCTTTATTTATATGTTGCTTCATAAGAATAGTATCCAAAACCAATGATACAGTATACTTTGATATGTCGATGACAAATTGACAATCGCTTTTAATCTTCTTCTTTTCTCCATAAGTTTCTTGCCAGTCAAACTTATGCCTAGTCCTCTTCTTTGCAAGTTAATTTTCGCATGTTGCTCTTTAGAACTCATGTCAAAAAAAGATTTTCTAATGTATAGCTAAAACATGATGGAGAATTGACTCTAAAGTTTTCTGCTTCACAATCGAATTCTGAATATTTCCTTTGATTGAATCTACGTACGTGTCATGTGTAGAAAAGGAACTAAGGTTAGATCAATTTCTTGTTAACACTGCTCTGTTGATTTGATGTAAGGAAAATGCATCTTATTACTTTAACCCAGGTCAAATAACATGGGCTGAAATTGTTAAAAATTCAACCAGAGTTTCTGTTTGTTTGTAAAGGATAGGGCAGAAGTAATATAGAGTGTAATCTAGTTATTGGACAACATTGATTTGAGAGTCAAGCTTTTAAAAAAAATAATGGGAACGTTGAATTCACTAAACACAAAAATGGTTTTCTTTAAATGTTTGGGATCTGTTTCTTTAAAAATTCTGTAAGGGCTGACAGATTTGAGTTTTGGGGAAAGTATGGCGAGAGTGACATTACAATTGAATGTTTATCGCAATGTTTACTTCTTAAATAATCTGTCATTTACAATGTGTGCTTCCTTTTCTTCCATTCATCTGTAATAAAATATTGAAACAAAATTAATAAGCTGCATAGCTTCTAGAAGAAGCTAACACGCGCTTCCTTCAATTTCTAGGACCAGCATCTGGTGCTACCAATTTAGAAATTTACAAAATCATCATATTTAGCGACAAAGGATCCATGTTAGTTTCTTATAGAGGGATACCTGTGGCTATCAATCAAAAAGACCTGTTCTCTTTCAAGTTAATGCATTTTTTAAAAGGTAAAATTCATCCAATGATCGCTTCCTTGAAAGAAATTAGAGTAATTTAGAAGAGAGAACACAACTCTCCAGAGAATTACTCCCGGCTGCTAATCTCCTTCTAAGGCAACAAATCCCCCAATATAGATTGCTTTCAAATTTTCCAACTCCAGGAAGAAGGTTCTCGAAAATTATATTATGAACTTTTGAAAACAAAGTCCAACATCGTTCAAAAATCTGCTTAAATAGTCTACTTTAAGAAACAGCTTAAAAAATCTACTCTCCAAATGTTGTGCCAAAAAAAGCTTTGCATGCAATTTAACCACCCTATGGCAGCAAGACCTGATTGAAATTTGCTAGCGGTTCTTTTATGCATGTAATTACTCTTTCGGTTTACCAAACTTTAATAAACATTTGTTAAGTAAGTTTACTACAATTCACCATAACCTGTAAAATGGCTAATTTGTAAAAGCTTCCATCCTTGTGTTTCTTTTGAGATTGAAAATCGCTGAATCAATATCATTCTTTTTACATTTAAAATGCCAGGTTTGAATTTAAAAGTGATCGCCTTTAAGATTAAGTAAAAATATGCAAATAATTCATGTTCTGAATCATTTCCTTTGAGCTTTAATGCCGATCTTGTGAGATAAAATTATGAAAAAGCAATTATTTCTTCTTCAATTTTTCTTTCCTATCAAAACAAAAAATCTTTGCCTTTTTGTTTTTACTGCAGGTTTAAGAAAAAACACATTCAGATCAGATTAATTTTAAAGTGCCAAAAAAAATAATTCATAGAAAAGGTTTGGGTATTGAATTCAATAATGAGACGTGTCACGATCTAGGGTCCTAGTTACCGAAAAAATGCAAGAATAGCGACAAGTTCCTCCAAACAGCAAGATGTAATTGTTAGACACTTTTGCAAGTAAACATTCAGTCAGAAAACCTTTCAAAAGTGCAATTACGGTGACTGTAGCCTTTTTTGCACATTGGATGATAAGATACCTTACAGAAAGTATCAAGTCCTTGATTTGTGTCCACGGTTAGGATTACGTGGAACCCAATCCCTATTCATCGGTAAAATTAATTACTTTTATTAGTGTCTTGCCATCACGTGACAAGAAAGGCACCACCTCGTCAAATACAGTAGGAAATCTCGTAGAAAACTTTCAATCTGAATCAAAAGCAAATGCGGTTTGACGAGAAATTCTTTTTGCTTTTTTGAAGTTTACAAAAGAAGAAACAATCTCTGTCAAAGCTTTTAATGGCAAGAGCCCAGTCACTTGGTTTTTGCCATTAAAAGGTTTTTGCCGTGTTTTGTCTAATACATATAATACATATCTAAATAGTATTTTACCTCGTATTTTGCTTACGATTTGATAGAAAGCTTTCCACATAAAGATTTTTGAGACAATTTTGGTGTTTTGTAGATCCAGATAGAATATAGTATGTAATCAACTGGGTATATGCAAACATTAAAGCATTTATGAAAGGCAAAAACTTGATGATCTAAATGTTTCCGTTTTTACCATGAAATTAACAAGGAATAGAGGTAATACAATTTATCTTATTTCTATCACGTGACTTGTCATCAGTCCTGTTGTATGTACGCAGTGAACTGTTGAAGATAACTATAATTAGAGCGATGAAACAAAGAAACTTGAATAAAGTATCAGTGATATTAAGCAGACTCCTAGGTAACATTGTACCAGCGAGTAACATATCCTTTGTAGGGCAACGATACTATATTATATGAAAAGAGGAAGGTTGTGAAAGGAAACCCATCGCTTACGTCACACATCAGAATTCCACCCGATAATTTCTCCTTTGTAGCGGAAATGCGCTCCCAGTAACCAACAATGACATAAATCTTTTAAAAAAGGTATTCATGGATTTGTTTTCTATGGAGAAGATTTAATTTACAGACGTTTTGTTGTCCAGTTTTGTCAAAAGTTGAACGAAAAGAGACAAAAACTAGCCGAATTCGCAAATTGAAAGAAAAGGATTCTTGTTGAAAAAAACGGATTCTTGCGTTCTCTCTTGCATCGTGGCCAGGCCTACTTGTATAAAAAAGGAATGTTAAGTCTTGGTAAAAAGGTCAGATTAACTTTCTCCAGTATTTTTGAAAAAAACCGTTAGAAAAGTGCAATTGCTTAGTTTGCAAGTTCCACCAAGTTTGTGTACTATAAACCAACCAATCTGCAATTCCAAACATCATTGAAACTTCTTAAGATATCTCCAATGTATAAGTAAAAAATTCTGAACAGTTCGAATGCAGTTTTTCTAAAAGCACAAATTGATTTAGCCATCTGGTCTCTTAACTCAAACTTCGAATATAAACCAGAGTGCATAACATCTTTATGAACCTTCTTTTGATGGTTCCAGCATGCTTGATACCATGTATTTACGATGATGAACGAAAGGCCCGGTCATGAGGATCGTTTTACTTCACGCTCTTTTAGGAATCGAAGGTAGACTATGATATTGTGGGGGGGATGGGGAGGGAAGACATTGCTTTGAACATGCATAGAATGAAATAGTTGGAATGACAAATCTTGCGTAAATGTTAAAATATATGGATGAAGTGAGGTATAATCGCGACCTAATGTTCATATGAATCAAACAAACGTCAATTCTATTGATTGTATGTTCATTTCTCGTCTAATCTTCTTTGCTGCGTCACTGTTAGTTATTATCCACAAAATTAATTCTAGTGTGCCTTATTTATGCTTTTTTCGGCATAACTTGAGATAGATGCACCTTCACATTGGCAATGGTCAAATTACTAACGGTATAAAGTTCAAACAGTCGGTGTGTTCTGTGCAATCAAATTAAAGCGGTTTCAGTAATTTTTCATTAATAATGAATGCACAAGATGGTTATTAAGGTTTGCTGCCAGCTCATAAGATTTGTTGCTTGATAATAAATCTGCTGATCTCTGTTAAATGAATGAATCAGATCACACATTTTCTCACACAAATTAAATGCTGTCTCTTTTTCTGAAAATTCGGTCTGATAAAACAAAGATGTCGCAAGAAGACCAAAAAGGCTTGGGAAGTAAACATTGAAAGATAGGGAGAAGATAAAAGTCGACTGCGTAACACCGTTTTAAGTGTGGAGAATTTTGGACGTCAATTTTGGTTCATACCGTAGCTTTGGTCTTTGCTTACCCAGAAGGAAAACATAAAGGTTTCAAAATAGACATGCAGGACACCTTGCTGTGGCCTCGAAGCATAATCAGTGCAGCCAATATGATATTAAATCTATTTCTTGTCTATGCTTTGCGGAAGGTCAACAAGTTCCACCTCAATTCGCATCGCTTTCTTCTTTTTCTAAGCTTGTCAGATGTATACATTGGAGTCTGTGGCCTAGCAATCACTGTGATGCAGCTCTGCAGCGCAACAAAAACAGCTATTCAGATACAATCTGCAATTCAGAGTGTATTCATTATAAGTTCTGCGTGCTACATAGTCGTTATTGGACTTGACAGGTTTATTAGGATGAAATACCTGAACAGGTGAGTTTCTAACGTAAATTTACTGCCATTTATAGGCATGAATTGTTTATTACCATTTTAAACATGTAACTTATCATTGAGTTCCTTAAAAACACATTGCATCCACGTATTCTCCTTAAACTAGAAGGATCGCATCTTTTAGTCTGCTCAGAAAGAGCGGAAATGCAAATGATGGAAATATCTCCAAATGTATTAGTCAGAAGCATAGTCTTACCTTCTTATGATTATCATATTTCAGGTACCAACTTATAATGACGCGGAGGAGGGCTACCATTCTTATTGTGCTTTCCCCGATTGTTGGCTTACAGGAAGCTGTCGTAAAGGTGTTTTCATGGAGGTTCGCAACCGTCTACGCTATACTAATGCTCTTCCTACACTTTCTTTATGCAGTCATGATCACTATAATGTTTCTGCTCTACATTTGTGCCTACATTTCAGTTAGAGCAAGGGTCGAGAGTCTAAATCTAAACAGTGGGCGTGACCCTGCTTCAAGGAAAAGATCGGATTCCGAATTCGCCAAAGGAATGATGCTTGTTCTCGCCTCTGTCTTTATTTGTTACGTTCCCCACATGACCTTAAGCATCGTGTACTTTATCAGTTACATCGCAAGATCTACGAAAGGGCCTGTTATTCTTAACTTGATAAAGTATTCTGGCATGGCAGTTCTTTTTAATTCGACGTCTAATGCAATTATTCTTACTTTTTTCAATAAGGATATAAGGGCATGCATTGCACGTTTCTGTAAACTAAAAGGCTGGCAAAATGTTGCATAGGTTATTTATATATATAAATTTATATGTATAAAGATAAATATATAAAAATGTGGCACCGTAGTATTATCATGTTTCTTACTCTTATGAATCATGAATATATGCCTGTTAATTTTAAAAAGTAATTATTCTTTCTGATATAAAATAAATTATTGAAGATTTGTACTTTCTATCGCAGAATGCTTTTACAGATAAACTATCACGTTTAGGCCTTAACAGGGCCGTGAATCCCGGGGGAGGGGACGGGGGGGACTGGACCACCCCAAAAATCTGGAGCTAAACGATTTTTTTGAAAATTATCGTCATTTGCTTTTAAAGAAAGGAGTCCCTGGGAGCTGGATTAGAACCTAACAAAGTTTTGCTGAGTTATTGCAACATACCTCAGCCACTATGTCATGGTGTCAAGCGCAAGTTGACTATTGTAGATAGCTGTTATTTATGTTTGCAGAGTGGTGGCGAGTTGGCAACGATGCCCATGGAAAAGATTAGCCACAAATATCCTATCCACCGGTCTCCCCTTGAATAAATTTCAAAAAGCATGTAAGAAAAGAATCGTTTAAGTCACCATAAATTTCGACAAACCCATATTACACATATTTTCATACACGCCTTTTTATAAAAATTCTAACTCAAAACTTAGGTCCCAAAGTTCCTAATTTCTGAACCACTATATTAGTCAAATTGCGGTACCAAGACCCCCATAATAGCTCTTTATTTTAAACTGCACAGGAACAAGGAACAAGGCCAAAAGACAAAGAGGGCAAGGAGTAAAATTAATTTGCGTAATTTACGCTAATTCTAAATCTGTGTACCAGTATCACGTCAACAAAGAAGTACTTTTGCATTTAATATAGAGAGAAGCAATGACTAAACTCTTTAATATTAGAATGCAATATATATGAAATATGTGAAAAATATGAAATATATGAAATATATAAAATGTATGAAATATATGAAATATATGGAATATATGAAATATATGAAAATATGAAAATATGAAATATATGAAATATATGAAATATATGATATATATGAAATATATAAAATGTATGAAATATATGAAATATATGAAATGTATGAAATGTATGAAATGTATGAAATATATGAAATATATGAAAAATATGATATATATAAAATATATAAAATGTATGAAATATATGGAATATATGAAATATATGAAATATATGAATTATTTGAAATATATGAAATATATGAAATATATAAAAAATATGATATATATGAAATATATAAAATGTATGAAATATATGGAATATATGAAATATATGAAATATATGAATTATTTGAAATATATGAAATATATGAAATATAAAAAATAGCACAACCCGTGTTTCAAACGCATTGAATTACAAAGAACTAGCGACTCCCCACACTCTGGGTGAAAGCTTGATCATGTTAGAGACTTGAACCCAACACCCATTGATGTGTTGTCCGCGACTACTGAACCACATCTGTTGAAAATGCAAAACTTTTTAATAATGTGTTTTCAAAATCTGAAGCTATATTACCAAAATTTCCAAATTAAAACCTATTTAAAATATTTGAGAAAAAATCATCATATCTACGGATAAAAAGTAAATATTTATGCTATAAACTGGATTTTTGAAAGATTTCTACATAAACAACATCGAACCTGAAGAATCTTCAAATCATTATTGAATGGTGCAAGCAAAGTTGACAAAAACCATTAAAACTTGGTTCTAGATGAAGCATGATATAAACATTTTAATTAATAGTCATCTTGCGATTCAAAAACAGCGAGTAATGTTCGTAACTATTCCAAGAGTATTCAGGAGATAAATTACAAAAAACGACAGCACGACTTCAGAGCTGTATAGAGGTACTGCCTCTCTTAGCAATCCCTTAACTCAATTAATCAACTTTAACAAAATTCAACTGAGGAGAAAACGATCACTGCAGTCCTCGATCCCGAGATGCTGGTGTACATCGGACTTGCCATTTCTATTGACATATCCAATTTGGTACTCAACTTCTTCGTCGCATATTCATTGAAGAAACTCAACAAGCTCAAAGTGATCTCTTATTGGTTTATCTTCTGGCTGAGTATATCAGATCTTTTTCTGGGTATATCAGGGCTTTTTTTACCACGTTGCAGTCGTATCGGACATGAAGTTCAGAATTCAAAGCATGGCACGCAAAATTCTGTTTTTCTTTATAGGCAGCTCTGGGTTTCTAACAACAACCATTGCAGTGGATCGGTGCTTCCATATGAAGTTGCTGAACAAATATTCGATATTGATGACAAAGCGAACATGTTACTGTGTATTGTTTTTCAACATGGTCCTCTCGTTTTCTTCTAGAGCTTTAGATTCTGTCCTTCCTATTTCATGTTTTTCAATTTACTTAGGTGCAACCCTGCTCTCTCTGGTGCTTTACATATGGACTTATGTCACAGTGAAAAACAGAGTTTTCAAAGTTGATGCCCGATCAGAACTTAAACTGAGTGACCGTGATCCACGTTCCTGTTCTGCGCAATCAAATCGTACAAATACAGTTTTGAAAGAAAATGCAAGGATTAACGAAAATGAGGCAACTAAAGCTTTTGTTATACCTTGCAAGGAGAAATTGAATCTTGCACCTCCGCATAAAAACATCAATAAAGAGAAAGAGATTTTTTGCAGGGAAGCCAAAAAGGAAGACGATAACGAAGCATGCAATGTCATTCGCTCTTTAGCCGATAAAGTGGTCAATAAAAACACCAATAGGAGAAAGAAGAGTGACGGCGAAAAAGAAGACCAGAAAACGAACTTGGAAAAGCCATTTTTTGCATCGTGTTTTCTTTCATTGCTTTCTACATACCAACAAGTATTTTATACTTGTGGAACAGTTTGTTGCCTACTGAACTATCATCATCAACAATGCAGTATGTAAGATTGTTGTTACACTGTAACTCTCCATGTAATGCTATCATCCTGCTGAGCTTTACCAGGGATTTGAGGTCGCTACTTCCTCGACTGTAGTATCGCAATATTTGCCACCTTTTCTTTCATTTGCTTCCACATAAATGAAATGTTTGATAGTTTAACCTTAGTAAGATGACGCAGTTAGTAGAGAAATGTTTAACTATATCTATAGCTAGAGAGAAGTGTAAACATGTCTTGTAAGTGGCATAATGTTTTTCACTTAGTAACTGGTTTCTATGGCTGGATGTGGCAAGACTCCTTTTTAATTAAGTCATACGATATCTTTAAAACAATATTACATTGGTTGATGTGCAAATAAACAACATATATGATCATTTAAAGCAATGTATATAAAACATAATTGCATATAAAGATATTACATTGCAATTCACATTTCAACTTAGTCGACACCTGATCTGCTGTGATGTTGTAAAAAAGGTTTTAAAGAATATGACATAAAGCGACACTAGATTGAGGATGATCGAAGTGGTCAATATATGAAAGATTTTTGCAGTTTATGTTGGCACTTTTAGTTTACCAAAATCTAGGAATCTCCAAGAATTTGTTACTTGAGTCCAAGATCTAGAGTTTTATATAGGTTGGGTTGAGCGACTTGTATCGATGCACCAACGGCCAATTGTCGATTCCTTGTCGCTTCCTATCATGAGAAAATGCAGCATTAAGATCTGACTTGATGATGGGTGTCTTTTGAGAGAGCTATTTTAATGAATTAATGGTCTTCATTTGTTGATGCTTCTTCCCGAGTAGGAAATCAAGTTGAATAAAAAATAGGGCAGTCATGGCACTGCTGAAATAAGCTTCAAGGTCAAAAAACAAGCATGGCATTAAAAAGGGATAAAGCGTGCGAAAGAAGTTAGTTTCAATAATAATCTCGCCAAATGCCGTTACTAAGCCAAAAAGAGGAGAAATTTTTCAACGACTATAATTATGATATAATCGCAATTTCAACTGCGATTAACAGGCAGCTGTTGCGTTTACAGCGTGCACAGCTCTTGATTTATGGCATTAAGCACTATATCGATATTCTAAGCTATTAAACAAGATTTATCGAACCGTGACGAATAATGCTCCCATACCGTATAGAAATTGGATTTTTGCAACCATGGGTTCTATAGGGGATAGTTTCACTATTCCCTACTTGATGCTATTAAAACCATGATAGATTACTGTAAGTTAGATTATGTAGTCTGCTTGCAGCCTCAATTTGTCTCAATTTGTTCAAGCCAACTGCTTTTAACATTTTGCAAGTTCTCGAAAATAGGGAAACCAGTCAAGTCAGAACGCAAACTACTGTTTTGTGGACACACAGTGGCTTTCTGTTTGGAGGAGGTTCACTAGAGGTTCATCATATTTCTTGAAATGTTTTATTGAAATCAACTGAACAAGCAATTGGCCTGTATTCGCAAGAACATGTAAAAATCCAAAGAGCAGTTGGTTTTTGGTAATTAATAGAATATATGAAAAAGGTGCATTTGCTGTTTCTTCCGTACGTTTTTTATCGATAAGTGTCATCAGGACAATTGCGGGCTATGCAAACGCTTTGAACAGCGGTAGCAAAGCCAAACACAAAGCAAATATGCGTTGTTTTTCAATACTAAAGCTAAAGCTTAATGCAAATATCTATATATTCAATTTCTATTTGTAGGGGAAAAGTTCCATTAGAAACATCATACTTATAGAATTCGGTAGTTTTTTAATTAAACATTCAAAAATCATTGCATACCTGCTTTTGGAGGAAGGAAAATACCACATCTTTAATATAAAAACAAATAAGAAAATTCGCTTCTCTTGTAAAAGAGACTACTCTTTTCGGCTTTCAATTAAACACAAGTATGCTAACTTCTTCATCAAATTGATTATATCAAAAAAGCGTCTTGTTAAACTCATGTCAAGAAAAAGCGAATTGGGTGTAGGAAAAATTGGATACAAGCATTAGTATTTACCTCTGTAGAATTGCTCTGAAAGTTCTGGAACTACCAAACAAGATTATGTCTTGCAGTTAACCGGTGAGTGGCTTTTTAGATACAACCAAGCAAAACAGATCAATCTCCAAACCAAAGATGGCGCTGTACACCGGTCTCGCAATTATGATTGACATCTCAAATGTGGTTGTCAACTTCTGTCTTGCATTTGTACTGAAGAAGCTCGACAAACTCAGAATCGCCTCTTATTGGTTTATTTTCTGGCTGAGTTTGTCAGATTTTTCTGTGGGCATGACAGGGTTATACTACGACATTAGAATTCCTGTAAAGACTGTACATGAAAGAAATTACTCAGAATATAAAGCTATGTTTTTCTTCCTTCAAATGTCTGGTTTTCTTACAACAACCATAGCGGTAGATAGATGCTTTCATATGAAGATGCTGAACAAGTATTCGATTTTTATGACAAGAAGAAAATGTTACAGTATACTGCTTTTCAACATCCTACTTTCTGCTAGCTTCAGTGCGATGTTTCTTCTCTATCCGCCATTTTTCGTCTCAATCTATCTAGGTGCAGTTCTTCTTTCTTTGATACTTTACATATGGACATATACTATTGTGAAAAACAGAGTTTTTAAAGCTGATGCAAAATCAGAACATAATTGGGAAAATGGTCAGAATTATCGGTCTTCGCGTTGCTGTATAGAGAAGTTTAATCCTAACAATGTAACTGCGAAGGAAAATTTTATTGGTTCCAATCAAGCAGCCAAACTTCAAGATACTCAAAGCAATGACGATGAGTGTAAAGTTACACCTTTGCAAAGTGACAACCTTGAAAGAAAATCTACTGCTAGCACGGAGGCGAAAAAGTCAGAAGATAACGAAACAGACATTGTAAATCATTCTACAGCAAATAAAGTTATGAGTAAAATCACCTGCCCTGGAGAAAGAAATAGAGACGAACGAAGAAGACCAGAAAATGAGCTTGGAAAAGCCATTATTTGCCTTCTCTGTGGTTACAGTGTCTTTTATATACCAATGTGTATTATAAATTTGTATAATTATTGGTCGCCTGGTGCATTTTCATTGTCAACATTGGTACATTTGAGACTGCTACTAAATTGCAACTGTTCGTTTAATGCTATCATATTGCTAAGCTTTAGTACAGAGTTGAGAAACTATTTGAAAACACAGCTCACTCAATCGATTACCTATGTTGATAATTTGATATTTCCTTAAACCCTTAAACCCTACTTAAAGACACTATATCCCGGCTCTTTTTTTCCCATTGGTTAGACTATACAATCTACCTATTGTTATGGAACCAATCGGCTAACCCTCCATGTTTTCTCGATTGTAAGCACGCTTATTACCAACTCTGAATGGTTGTCGGACGGGATATAGTGCCTCTGGAATTATTAGCCTGCATTTTGTATTTGTCTTTAATTTAAAGATGTTCAAAATAGTATGTTATTGAGCATATTTGGTTATCTTTAACTGAAAGATCAAAGCAAACTTTGGCAACATGTGCTGGGTTGACTTTTAAAAGTATTGCATCATAACTACACACAAAGTCAATGTTATTGCTTGCACATCGATTAATACCATGTGGTAGAAAACACTTGTGCCACTGATTGGGACAAACCAATCTCTAATAAAAAGACGAATAAAACTTCGAGAAAATGGAGTCAAGAGAAGATTGAGAACGAAACTCCAGTTTATTTGATGCAAATATGGAATATGATAGTTTTGATTAAGTGCTTCAAGCAGGCACAAGACAAAGATTTTGCCTCTGCCCTAAGGCGCATGCCCATTTAATGCACTTTCTCATTGGTTCAAACAAATGGATAGAACAATAGTCGAGAACAATAGTAACTAAGACTCGTCTCCCGAACAAGTATCTGAAAGCTTTTAACTGAGAAAATACTTTAACATTATATTTTCAAAGGGAGTACTTGAAAATAATTCGATATCGATCTTGTGTTATATTATTGGGTCTTAAAAATAATTAGCAAGTTTTGTGATTCAAGTCTTGCGTGATCGTGTCCTCTTTTGATTCAATTCCTTTTTGATTATCAGACGTGAAAAATTGAAATTTGTTTAATGAACGCACATAAGACCGAAAAAGAAAATCCAATACTACTATTTTTTAGGAAATCTGCTCATGAAACAAAAAACTTCTACTATTTACAATCTTACTTCATTTTCGAATTTTTCAAAAAAATTTTTTCCTGTTATTTCTTTGACCAATGATAACATGATGAGCCAAAATAATTTTGCTGAACGTCACTTGTCTCATTCCACTAGCAGTGGCGGATCCAGCCAAAAGTCTGACTACCGCCGAAATGAGATAGAGGATCGACTACACCCTTTATACCACACCCATTTCCTGGTCACACCCTGTTTTCTAAAATGATTATTATTTACTGTAATTTCGTATGTAGACCATTTTCAAGACATGAGCCGTGCTTTAGTGAAGGTGCAAGTATCCTAACAACAACCTTCAGAAGCAACAAATAATCTTATTCAATATTCTGAGGATGGATATTCTAAAAATATTTAACGCATTTAGCCGAGGAACACCATAGAATAAGAAAAAAAGATACATTTGGCAGAGTTTTGAAATGTCGCCTAAAACTCGCATTAAAGGCATTTGACATGCATAAGTACAGCGAATCCAAAAATAACTCGATCAGAGCACGCGCGTTTGAAAGGAATTTGAAACTACTCACGTGAAACCACCCTAGCGTCTCGCCGATTGGCAGAAAGGCGGAAATTGTTCACATGTTTTTCTCTGAGCGTAATTCAATTGGTCAACACATGAGGGTCAAGTGGCTGTAAGCGCTGTGTCGAATGCCTTTAAGTCGCACAATTACTTATGAAAATCAGACCTGTTGGAAATTATAAGTTTAAAGACTCATTGATAACAATGGGCCTTTGCGAGCGTGGCGACGATCCAAACAATGGCAGTAAACTTCTACGGATTAACCAAAATTGATTTCAGACTGTCTAAAAATGCATTATGGGATGCTTGCGAAGCGCAATGGCTCATTGTTAGCAATGACTCTTTAAAAAGCCAGATAAAATTTGCAATTTTTGAGAGCAACTTTTGTTAAACAAAGAATAATATTCTTGGCGAGCTTTGTGGGCCTGACTTTTAGTCCTGGTGTCTTTTTAAATTTTAGAATATTTGAGTCTTAATATTCTTATAAAATATATTCCTACCAATATTTATGTATTGTACGAAGTAATGGTTATTTCTGTCTCTGTGTCAAGATTAAAAAGGATTAAAAGTATTTCTGTCTCTGTGGCAATTCCAGGCATGTTTCTAGGAAGGAATGCTTGGTTTGCAGCGATATCAAATATTTTCAATTTTTAACTTTGGTTTATTTAATGTAGTAGGATAAACATGAAAATGATCCTTGTTTTTATAATTTTTTTAATAATCTGACTACCTCTCGCGCGGTAATGGCGGTAGTCTGTTTTCGCCACTGACTAGGAAGTTATGCTAACTTGACAAAATCAAACTCTTAAAATGGTCCCGTTCTTTTTACAATTGGCAAAAACAAAGAAATACAAATATATGAAAATGTTTAGTTAGAGAGAGATTTGATTGTCAGAGATAGCCTTACTTGTTGTATCTGCTGTTCAAATAAATTGGTGGAAAGTAATACGAAGCAGTGATTAGTGCTGTGTATATGTAGCCTGTGCTCCAGACCACAGGCTATGTATATGTGGTATGATTGTCGTGAATATCCACTGATTGTCGCAATTGTTGTTAGTGTTATAGTTTTGAATTCATAATACTCTTCTTGATTACTTCTTGGTTGGAAAACGGAAGAGCAACCACCTAGATTTACCAAAAGGCATTCCTTGCTACTGAATGATCTCTGATTTAACCCAACTATTGTATTTATTAAGATATTTTAAATTCATATAGTTCTATTTTTGCAAATGGAGTCTTCTTCGGTTCAAATTGTGTAAAGGTGGTTATTTTACGCAATATGTGTAAAGGTGGTTATTTATGAACTTTTAATAAGGCCTTTTAATGCTTAAGCACATGAAAAAATATATTTATCTTGTCCCTTTAAGCAGGAATTTTAATTAACCATACCTTTTAAAGTGCAAACCTGCCTTTGGTTACTGTTGACCATCATTCTAGTTTGTAGATAATTGACGTAGTAAGGCATGTTGCACGTCGGTAAATAATGAGCAAAAACTTATACAATTTTATAACGACGTTGTACACGAAATAAAGATAAGTACGACGTTTCAAGCTTAAACGTTTAAGAGTTGTGCTCTAAACGTCGAACTTATTTTTCATTTGTGTACGAAGTCGTTATTAAATTGTATCTATTTTTGCTCATTATTCTAGTTTTTAATTTATTCAATGCAAACGTTGATATAATGTTAATACAACGCCTATCAAAAATTGATATTATCTTTCTTTAATAGCAAAAATTGATATTATCACTCGTCATTTGATATTATTTATCATACGCAGAACCGTACGAAAAATTGTGAGGCCTTGGGTCCAGAATATAATAGTACCCCCGTGTGGATACCCATAACACCATCGTTAACATTTTTTGTAGAAAAAGAATAAAAACGAGTGGACTGTATTAACATTATATATTGAGACTAAATAAGTAAACTGTTTTCAACACGAAATTTCAACAACTATATTATATATTAATGCCCAGTTGTATGCTTCTTTTATTTCTTTGAAGAAGCAAGGAACCCTTCTCTAAGAGAATGCTCTTGGCGTCAGATCAACATTTTTAGCCACTAGACAACCCGAATAGGGTTGTTCTTCAGAAGTAATGTTTGTACCTTGCCTTTCTTTCAATTTCGCTTTTTTATCGTAACAACTAACTGGCCCTGTAATACTACAGCGATGTGTGCAAGCTGAGAAGAAGCTTACTTTCTCTACCTTTGTTAGTGAATAGAAGATGCCAACAAATTGCAGGCAGCATTCATTTGCTGGGATAGCAATCAAATTCAGAAAATGAGTGGCACGTTAGGGGTTAGGGTGCACCCCTAATAAATTTCCTGGAAAAATTAGACAAATAGAAATATGGTTGTCCTGAAGTAATAAAGTAATGTAATAATGCTTTCAGATGGGCCAGAAGTAAAATTGACATGTTCAAGATTGAATTTTGATCCTTTATCTTATAAATCTATCGCAATTTTACCACTCCAAAAAAGTTTGGGGTCGATTTAAATGCCAAGTGTGCATTGTGGTTAATGCGTCACAGTAAGTATGCGATCCCAAGCAAAGTTTAAACACGTCGCTTCTCACGAAATTTGCAAAATAATAGAAAGTTCCTTTATTGTAAAAAGAGCCTGCAAATTTCATTAAAAAGTGTTTGATATAATATAATCTGTTTGGATAAAAAGAAAATGGCAAATATTTAAAGGGCCATCTTTAATTTTGAGGATATTTGCTCATAAGATTTTAAAAAGTGACCACAAGTAATTCATTCGAATAAATTTCAAGATAAAACAACGATTTCGCCTTCTACTATGAAAGTTTTGTTTGAACAATTTCTCAAACAAAAAAAACAGAAAAGCAGGCATTCTTGGGTGGAAAAATAAACAAATTTTCAATAGAGAAAATTCATTTTAATCAATCAAATTAGGTCGAAGCTATTGCAAGTATGCTATAAATTACCACGTTTTAATATAAGCTGCGGCATGCACTTTAGCTGTTATTTGCAAGGGGGAAAGAATCATTCAAGACGTCTTTGGAAGTACCTTACTCTTCCTTGAAAAGCTTGATGGCAAATTACAAGACGGAACAACGGCTATTCCTTGTCCTTGCAATTTCAATTGACGTTTCTAATATGCTGCTCAACACATTGCTGGCATATTCGTTAAAAAAGCTTGGGAAACTGAGAATAGTCTCTTACTGGTTAATCTTTTGGCTGAGTGTTTCAGATTTCATTGTTGGTATGACAGGCCTGGTTTGTCGCATTGCAACGTTAGTTATCACCGCCCCTGAGATTTTATCAGCCGTATGTTTAACCCAATATGTTTTTATGCAATTCTCTGTTTCTCTCACAATGTTTGTTGCCATAGACCGATGCATCCATATGAAGTTACTGAACAAGTATACGATTTTCATGACTAGGCGAAAGAGTAACGTTGCATTGGTTTGTACTGCCGTTTTGTCAGTTTGCTTTTTGGTACTTTATTACAATATTCCACTGGTGGCAAGCATATCCTTTTACATAGCTGGAGTTCCAGCTTTCTTTATCGCCTATATTTTAGCATATTTTTCAGTACGAAAAGGAGCTTTTATAGATAGAACAGTTTCAGTATCGAGAGAAAGACGAGCTGAAGTTGCGCCAAGGATCTCGACTTGCATTAAAGATAGTAGTGGCAATATCGAACATGAAGGTGATGGAAAGCAAGTTAATGAATCGAATGTTATTCTTGTCAACAATTTCAGAATAGAACAAGATTGCAAAGATACTCTCCAGCAGTTGGATATAGCTCCAGCAACAGACAGCTCAGGCCACGCTGTACGCATTATAAAAAGTCAGGATTTCCGAAAATTTGCTTCTTTCGAGCATAGCAAACCAATAAGAAGACAGAGACCAGAAAAAGAATTTGGCAAAGCAGTGTTTTGCATTCTTGCCTCCTTCTCTATTTGCTACATCCCAATTAATGTGGCAAAGTTTGTTGACGGTCTGTCGAAAGGAAGTTCCTTATCTCCATCCATCATGCAATATATTACCTTGCTGCCATTCTGTAACTCCTTCTTCAACGCCATAATTTTGATGAGCTTCAGTAGAGAGATTAGAAAATTTGTAAAAGCACTGGCAAGTAGATGCATCAATAATGCTGTTACAGGCATGTCCTGCACTGTTTGCAGTATAAGCAAAACATGAAAATGTATTCGGCAATTAATACGTAATTTGATGACTTTGCTTGACAAAGAATTTGCATCGAATCTCGTATGCATCTTGGCAAGGTACTTTACATGCTCGTTTACAACAATCCAAACCGTTGTTTGGCTATTTCGGCTTACAAGAAGATTGGAATTCGACAAGATTTTGAATGATTGATTGTCCGTTCCTATACGTTTGAAAAAACTACTTTTTAATCTGTACACTGAGTTGTTGATATAAATCAACTTCTCTACTTACTATTCATTGAGTTTTCTTTAAAATGTTGTTCATTTTTTATTATTTTTGTTGAACACTAGTGGGGGAGGGGAGGGGGGGGGGGGACTTTGTTGATGTGTTATAAAATAGTGATATTTTTTCACCTATTAAAATTCTCCATACAAGTGGGTATTAAAAGGCCTTGTCATTATTCGCAATGTTTGTTTTCATGAAAATCAATGTAATTAAAAGGTGCTGGCTGTAAAATGTGATTGCTCATTATATACGATAATCACTGCAGGAGGCAAATGATAATTACAGTAAGCAAAAGCAAATCAAACAATTGTCTCTTTCAGTTTGTTTTATACATAAAGGCACAAAATAAAAGTAACATAAAAGATACTCGTTCTTGCTATGGACAAAAAAGTCAGTTTTGTATGAGACGCCATTGGTTTTTTTAAAGTTTATCATCGAATTCCGAAAAATAACTGTTTCTTGACATTCTTTCTTGCAAACTCCCCTGCAATTTTTTCGATTTCAATTCCATCAATTTTCTCTTTGTGCATCCTTGGTTCACGACACTGGCTGAACGTATCCAAGATTTGAGTCTTCTCATTGCACTGAATTTTCTTTCTGCAGAGGCTGAGGACAGAGGGATGGTCATGTACAGGCGAATCAGATTGGCAAGTGCTGGCATGCATTCTTTTCTCGCCGGTTGTGCATTCATATTTTCGGCAACTGTTCTCACTTAAGTTACCATCTGATCTTATTAGGGAATTGTCCACGAAATTGCAAGTTTTAACAATCTTTGCGTAGTACAAAAACTAAAACTGGCTTTGAAAAAAGCAAACGTTTTAAGTCATACTCAAGCATTTCGGCTGATGTAAAATTTTATTCTCAAAAGGGCCCGGTTTATCTAAAACTACCATTGATCGGTAATATTTCCTTGCGATTTGTAAGTCAGATCAAACAGGCCATTGCAAAATCTTGCTTTGGTGTCAATCCGCGTATTGTTTACAATACTTAAAAGGCCCTTCTATCCATTCAAAAGGATCGCGGTCCTACCACCCAAAAGTCATCAGTTATCTATAAGTTTGCGTGCCAGTGTGATTCTGGCTACGTGTGATGCAAAACCCAAAGATTAGGGGATAGAATATAACAGCATGTCTAGAAATCTAATCTCGGAGTCTAGAACCTAGCAGACAACTGCCGGTATATCCAGGGCCACCAAATATCCAACTAAAGTTTTGTGTTTGGTGATCCTGGAGGTACTGAAAGCCCCTGTGAGCAGAGTGGCCGAGAGGGGAGACAAGGGGGGCAAAGTGCCTCAAGGCCCTGAGGTCTAGGGGGCCTCATAAAGTAATGAATTCCATTTTTTCAGATTGAAAGTTATAAAACGTTGCAAAAGTATGCCTATAAGTAGTAAAAGATTCTATTCGATTGCAAGAAATGACTGCAAGAAATATTCTGAAATGGATTTGAAGATAATCTAAAGGGTGTGGTTGCAAAAAATTCTGCTTGCTCCGCTCGCAGGGGGCCTCGTCTTTCGGTTTTGCCTAAAGGTCTCCGAAACCTTTCGGCGGCCCTGCCTGTAAGATCTGCTCTTACAAACTAATATTCTATATATATATATACGTGCTAATCTGTTTGAATAAGTGAGGGCATCTCATTGTTCGAAAATTGACTTCTAGAGTAAAATCAAAGAGAGTAACCTCAGTTACTCAGGTAAAGAAAATAACAACGCGAAAATCGAAGAGATGATTGACTGACGAGAACATACTCTTTGATAAATAAAAACAACTGCGTCAAAATTGGTCAAAATGCCAAACCCAAAAATTTATTTATTTTAGTCCACGCCCTATTTTGTCGGAAAATTGGTGACTGGCACTCCGGTAAGTGAAAGTGTTTAGCAACGGCTCTGCTAAAAATACAACTAAAACATTCGATTGTGCTATCGGGCAGCATTTGCTGGAAAACCCAGATTGTGCAAAAAAACAATAATGGCGAGATGTTTCGGATTACTGGGAGAGTCCAATCTTCCTTCCACCTAGCAGTTTTGGAATCTATTGACATAAGCACGAAAAAACCGCTATTGTGTAGACAGAAGGAGATCGTTTTAACCCTAGGTCTCCTGATTGGGTAACCTCAACAGTCACGTGCTTGCGTTTCGGATTGGCCTATTTCGATCCACAACTTGGTTGATGTTCTGACTTTTTTTACTCTGAAGAGTGTCCGAAGAAAAGCTTATGACTCAAAATTTTCGCTTTTTTAAAAGTCATTATTATACATTCTCGAAAGAAGATAGGCTTTATCCAAATTTTTGCAAGAAATAATGCATCTAAACTAGCAAAGCGAGTGGTTTTTGCATTAATAATGAAGATCTACTCTCGATTAGTTTGTGTTTGCAAAGTAAAAAAGTAAGTGGGTTTATATTTTCTATCGTGTTCTTCCGGATCCTTATTCTGACGTATTATAATCTGAGGAGTGTAAGACGAAAAAGCTCTTAGTATTTTGTGAAATGTTTGCTTTTTTCAAAGAAATTTTCAAGTTCTGCACCGCCAGTAAATTGTTCACTCATTTTTCTCTGTAGCCCAGAGGAATTGGCATATGGATATGCTTAAGTAATCAAGTAATGTAATAATGGCTTCAGATTGGTCAGAAGTAAAATGAATATGTCCAAGATTGAATTTGTATTATCTTTTTTACAAATCTTTTACGATCCAAATATTGAAATAAGATTGGGGCCCCACTAAATGCCAACTGTTCATTGTCGTTAATGCGGTACAGTAAGAACGCGATTCCAAGCAAAGTTTTAAAATGTCACTTTCGTGAAATTTGCAAAAAAAAGGAGAGTTAATTAATTGTAAAAAAACCTGCATATACTTTGTGTTAATAAAGGGAACTTCAAACAAATAGCTAAAATGCTTCGCTTTTACAAGTCGAAAGCAAATATTTTAATTGCTATCCTTAAGTTTGTGGAAATTTGCTCAAAAAAGTCTAAAAGGTGATCACCAGTAATTGATGTGAATATATTTCAAAGCAAATCATCAATTTCGCTTTCTTCTGTGAAAGATCTGTTTGAATGATTTTTCAAGCAAAATACAGAAAAGTGGGTATTCTTGGATTGAAAAATAATCACATTCTTCAATAGAGAGAAATCGTTCAGACCAGTTAAAACAGATGAAAGCCATCGCCTGTACGCTTTCACCTAATACGTTTTGACCTAAGCTGCGGCATGCACTTAAGCTGTTATTTGCAAAGAGAAAAGGATCTTTGAAGACGCATTTGGAAGCATTTCACTCTACTTTGAAAGGCTTGATGGCAACTTTCAAGCCGCAGCTACTATTCCATACACTTGCAATTACAACTCATATTTCTAATATGCTGCTCAACACATTGCTGGCATATTCGTTAAAAAAGCTTGGGAAACTGAGAATAGTCTCTTACTGGTTAATCTTTTGGCTGAGTGTTTCAGATTTTCTTCTTGGTATGACAGGCCTGGTTTGTCGCATTGCAACGTTAGTTATCACCGCCCCTGAGATTTTATCAGCCGTATGTTTAACCCAATATGTTTTTATGCAATTCTCTGTTTCTCTCACAATGTTTGTTGCCATAGACCGATGCATCCATATGAAGTTACTGAACAAGTATACGATTTTCATGACTAGGCGAAAGAGTAACGTTGCATTGGTTTGTACTGCCGTTTTGTCAGTTTGCTTTTTAGTACTTTATTACAATATTCCACTGGTGGCAAGCATATCCTTTTACATAGCTGGAGTTCCAGTTATCTTTATCGCCTATATTTTAGCATATTTTTCAGTACGAAAAGGAGCTTTTAAAGATAGAACAGTTTCAGTATCGAGAGAAAGACGAGCTGAAGTTGCGACAAGGATGTCGACTTGCATTAAAGATAGTAGTGGCAATATTGAAAATGAAGGTGATGAAAAGCAGGCTGGTGAATCAAATGTTATTCTTGTCAACAATACCAGAATAGGACAAGATTGCAAAGATACTCTCCAGCAGTTGGATATAGCTCCAGCAACAGACAGCTCAGGCCACGCTGTAAGCATTGTAAAAAGTCAGGATTTCCGAAAAATTGCCTCTTTCGAGCATAGCAAACCAATTACAAGACAGAGGCCAGAAAAAGAATTTGGCAAAGCAATGTTTTGTATTCTTGCCTCCTTCTCTATTTGCTACTTCCCAATTAATTTGGCAAAGTTTGTTGACGGTCTGTCGAAAGGAAGTTCATTATCTCCATCCATCATGCAATATATTACCTTGCTGCCATTCTGTAACTCCTTCTTCAACGCCATAATTTTGATGAGCTTCTGTAAAGAGATTAGAACATTTGTGAAAGCACTGGCAAGTAGATGCATCAATAACACAGGCATGTTCTGCACTGTTTGCTGTTTAAGCAAAGCATAAATATGTATTTGGCCACTAATGTGTAGTTGGGTTGCTTCGCTCGTCACAAATTTTGTATGGAATCTCGTCTACATATGGTATTGGTACTTTAAATGCTTTTTCATAAAAATTGGAATTATAACTTAATAAGGAGATTGGAATTCGACAAGATTTTGGAATGAACAGTAGTGAATTCGAAATAATTAGTTTTAAATCTCTACACTAAGTTATTGATATAAATCTATTTATTTTCTTGCTCTTTGTTGAGCTCATCTTAAACTGTTGCACCTTTCTTATTATTTGGTCCTTAAAAGGCACATTAGCAGATGGTTATTAAGGCGATGAAAAAGCGACCTCAACAGTTATGTGCACGCGTTTCTGATTGCCCTATTCCACTATTGGGTATATATATTTCCTAGCTTGGTGTTTTGACCTATGTTCTGACGTTTTATACTCTGAAGAGTGTCTGACGAAAAGTTTAGGCATGACTCAAAATGTTCGCTTTATTAAAAGTCATTATTATACATTCTTGGAAAAGGATTGGCTTCATCCAAATTTTTGCAAGAAATAATGCATCTAAAATAGCAACGCGAGTGGTTTTTGCATTGATAATGAAGATCTACTCTCAATCACAGATCTGCTGCCCATTAATTGAATCAAGGATAAATTGAGGGGGCGGGGTGATTTATAATTAGGTTGATATGGAAAAAGTTCATGTTCATGGATGATCAATAAAATGGATACTTAGCAGTAAAAGCTTGGGGTGATGCAGCCCCTGCAGCTCACCCACCCACCCCATATTGTCTTTGCATATTAATATGCTTTTTTTCTTATGCGACCTAGAATGTGTAGCTGGTCAGCTGGAGTGGGTCATTGTCCAGGGGGGGGGGGGGGGGGGTGCCAAGATCGGACGGTTCTTAAGGCACCCACAAGATTCAATCCACCCCTGCTCATACATCAAAATAACACCATCGTAAATACTTTTTTAAATAACACAGCAAGCGAGCAGTTTACGATAGCAAAGTAACAAAGTAAATGGGTTTATATTTTCTATCGTGTTCTTCCGGATCCTTATTCTGACGTTTCATTCTGACGAGAAGTGTCAGACGAAAAAGCTTTTAGTATTTTGTGAAATGTTTGCTTTTTCAATGAAATTTTGAAGTTCGGTACCGCCAAAAACTTCTGTTCTCTGCTGCCCAGTGTATTAGAGGAACTGACATATTAGATAAGACGTTGCAATGCATTTTTGCAGTCCAAGCTTCTTTACAACTTGCGAGGGGAGGGGGAGGTGATTTACAATTTGACTGCTTTTCAAAATTTCTTGGATTATAAATAAATTGGATACTTTGTAAAAAGTTTGGGATGCTGGAATAGGTAATAGTGTATAGGGGGCACCAAGATTGGTGGGTGCTCAGAGGAGGTGCGGGGAATCCATCTGCTTAAAATATAAAATTAACTGTAAAATATGCATTTATCACGACTGCAATCTCGGTGTTCCAACTACTTTGGCGGCCATTGTTGGAAATAGATTTTCCCAGTTGTGGATCGAAATAGGCCAGTCAGAAACGCAAGCACATGGCTGTTGAGGCATGACAATTTTTTGTGTGATTCATGAAAAATTCTGGTGTCGGTTTTGCACTAAAATATTTGATTCTGCTATAGGGCAGCATGCATTTACTGGGAAACCCAGATTGTGCACAAAAATGGCGACATGTGTCGGATTATTGTTGTTCCATTGCTGCACGAAAAGCTTAAGTATGACTCAAAATGTTGGCTTTTAAGAAGCTTACAGTTTCTCTACTAGTGATAGCAAATAAAAGAATGCAGCAACTTGGAAGCAGCATTCAGTTTCTATGCTTGCGATCAAATTGAGCCATAAGCGGCCCATTAGGTGTCGGGGGCACATTTGATAATTTCTCTAATTCCCTAATATATGAGAAGAATTGACATATAATTATCCTGATGTGATAAAGTAATCAATGGTTGTGTCAATGGGGAAATATAGAGGGTGGTAATCAGGGACGAAAACAAGTTGCTAATTTTGGGGGGGCGTGGAAGGATGAAAATTCCAATCTAAGTAAGAAATTTTTCATTTGACCAGTAAATCTACTGTACCTACTAAATTGATATTTGTAAATAGCCCGAACACCATAGTTCTATTTTCTTTATAATTACCAAAACTTTACTCAATAATTAGCCTAAAGCATAAAAGCCTAAATCTCTAAATTTTGATCAACATGAAACAGACATTTTAACTTACAGTAAGAAGTAAAGCAACATTTAAGCAAAACCAGTATTAGATATACTTAATGATTAGAAGTATTCTTTTAGATCAATTAATCAATTGGCGCAGATCAATCTCATCTAAAATGCATTTTTTCACGATATAGAAGCACCAAGAACTTGAGCCTTTAATTTTTGTTCTTGATCGAAGAAAACTACTAACAATTTTCAGAGGGCCAAATGCCTTTTCATTCATTACAATTGAAATGATGATTTGAGAACAAACTTGTACATATGCCTGATCCGAAAGATGAAACACTCTTCTTTGATCAAATACTTCTACTGCAATTTTGCAATGTGTTCTTGCTTCACAGCAGTTTTGTCATAGGAATTTATGATAAGGAGTTAAGGGCGTTAACAAATAACAGGGGGAGTTTAGCATAAACTCGTTCTTATAAGAAGCGTTGAGAATTTTTAGTACTGAAAGATTATTAATCTTTTATTGAATTAACTACTCGTAGTTTCTTAAAAAACTCCCACTCTAATACTTTCTGATCAATACGAGAATTATTATTCCAAACTGTAAAGTTTCAAGTTTCTTATCCGGAAATTCACCTTGCCTGTTCGTAATTTGATTCAACTCCCGTCAGAAAGAAAGCAAACAGGGCAATTGTGCAATTTGGATCCAGTGGAGACGGGTCAGCTTCAGCCTATGAATTTTAATGTTTAGAATTTTTACATTTAAAATAAAAAACTTCTTAAAATATAAAATTCACAAGTTTGGTCCTAAGAAAAAATTCCAAGTCAACCGTTATGTTTTCCAACTGTAACTGGATTTTCCAAACTTTGGGGGGGCGTCACGCCCCCCACGCCCCCCTATTATTTACGTGTCTGGTGGTAATTCCCTCTCCTCCAAACTTTTTCAAAGCGTAGTCTACATATTGCTTCAAGAAATGGATTAGAAACCGCTAGGTTTTAAAAGAACATATTTATAAAGGAAAATCAACCTGGAACAATGCACTGAAACGAGGAAAAATTGGTGTGGTATAATTGGCCACGCCCATTACCCTCTGAAAGTGATGTCAAAGTGACTTGAAAGGGCGTAGAAGTAAAGTATTTACATTGACTACAAATATTTTTGTCGTAAAAAAATTTTGGACAAATATTTTGACGAAATTTTCTTCGACTAAATTCAAGAGGAAACGAAATTTTGTCACGATGAAATTTTTTATAGTTAATGTAAATATTTTACTTCTTCCCCATCTGAAGATGAAATTTGTGAGAATTCGCATAGAAAAACTATTACTTGAGGTCAAGAATCAAACATCTGTAATTTTTTTGATCCATTAAATGTAAATTACCTCATTTTCCTGGTTCACATCATCTTCATAATTGTCTTTATCGTAGGCATCATCATGATCATCATCATTATCGGTTCTTGAACTAACTTTGTTTTCCAAGGCATATTTTAAGATGTTTTAAGTAGTGGGGCAAAACATGAAAAGGCCCACATTTTCCATAGCAGAATCAAAATTAGTAAAATATTGTCTGCCACTCTGGAATAAGCATCAAACTCTAAACAAAAAAGTGTTTGCAATGAGAACCCAAACATTTGCAGGTTGATGCTGTGATAGATTTTGAAATAAATGTTCCTTTCAATAAATTGATAATGTAATGAATGACTTGTGAAGTATGGCTAAGTTCCCATCGCTTATGTTACCACATAAAAGACCAAAGGGTTTTGAAGCATAAATACAGTTCTAGTTAACTAAAGTTAAACATATCATATTGCCTCTGTCTTTCAGTGATAAGATGTCCTAAGAAACTTTTTCATGTAGTCACAATTGTGAATAGTTCAACGTCTGCCTGCGAGTTTCTGCACTCTTTTCGTTTCAAAAATGTCACTACAGCTTTCCTTTAGTCAAAGGATGTGGTGCCTTTCCCATTCAAAGGGATCTGTAGGATGCTATTTATCGTGGCTTGGTTGCGATTGTAGTGAAAGACAACATGCTCAGTGGCCAGGCTGTGAGGAGTAGCTGCTAGGAACGAAGCTAGGAGTGTCTTTAAAAGGCTATCACTAGCTCGAACCCTTTTCCAAAGTCTACTAGAGCATCATCAACCTTGTTCAAATGGTGTTCTACGTCATATGCTACTCTGCGCTGCGATGTGTCGCTGATCATTTTCTCAAAAGAGAGACCACAGACAGTGCTCAAGTGAAGCAATGGTTTTTGCTTCGTGTATCAAGTGATTTTCTGGGTTCTTGATAAAAAGTCATAAAATCTTTCAAATTGGCCCAATGACTGGTGGGGAAATTTTTCCTCAGTGGTAGGGTAAGAAGAGGGCCTCAGTGGTAGGGTAAATGCCCCACCAGTACATATGTTAAAATATGCCCTGTCGTTGTCACCATCGTTTAATAAAGATAGTTTCAACGGCGTAGTGAGGAGGCGGACACCACCCCTAATGGCCAAAAATCTTTTTGGTTTGGATGAGAAAGGGCGATATCCTACGTCTATAAAAGCCCCAATTCTCCCTGCTCAACTCACCTTTGCCCAATCCACTCCGCCTCCCCCCGCCCCGAATCTTACCACCCTGGCTACGCTACTGTTCTAACTGTGTTCTCTCACCGCTTTCAAAGGATTCCACCTCTACCATTCATACTCAACTGTACTATTTCTTTTATTTGTTTAAGGTATTTGCACTTTTCAACCCGAATTTGAACTTTACAGGAAGCACCATTTCTAGCCAACTTTTCCTGTTGGAACGGCCATATGCTTTTCAAATCTTACATTATACATTTACACTTATACTCCTAATTACACTCTTTGAATGCTAAAAACATCTCTTTTGACCCCACCCTCGCATAAACTGAGGAAATATATCGCTTTAAGTTGGTGCTCCTGACATGCGGTTCTGTATGAAAAGCTGCCTAAAAAGCTGAACCAAATTCCGAACGGGTACCCAAGCCCCCAAGTCTTTCCAAAGCCGGTACCTATGAGATGGGATTGAATACAAAGCAACCTGTATGATTTTGCCTCTTAAAATTTTTCTAATATGTTGCTATCTCTGTGGCAAATATCCACGACAAAATTTTCCAACGACAAAAGTCTGAAAAGTTGTCCGACTTGTTTTTCCGACGAATGTTTTTCCGGCGAAGGTTCATCTGACGAAATTTCTTATTGTAAATGTATGTCCTAAATTGGATTCGTCCGAAATTGATTATCTTTTAATAACTCTATCACGATATAACCATTCAAGAAAGATTAGGACCCCTCTAAATGGAAAGTGTACATTGTCGTTAGTGCGGCACAGTTAATACGCGATTCCAAACAAAGTTTCAACATGTTGCTTCTGACGAAGTTTACAAAATAATGGAGAGTTCCTTAATTGTGAAAAGCGCTTGAAAATTTTATTAAAACGTGTTGAAAATAATTTACTCTGTTTTGATAAAGAGAGCTTCGAAAAATGGCTAAAATGCTTTAATTTTACGAGATTTATACAAATATTTATAGTGCTATCCACAATTTTGTGATGTAATTTTAAAAGTAATCAAAATGTAATTGATTCGAATATGATCTAAGACAAAACATCAGCGTCGCTTTCTACCGACAGAGATTTGTTTGACTGATTTCTTAACAAAACTACAGAAGAGTGGGCATTTTTAGTTTGAAAAATAAACACATTCTTCAATAGAAAGAAATCATTTTGATCAGTTAAAACAGGTTGAAGCTCCCTTAAGCTTTCGCATGTGTGCTTTCACTGAATTGGTTTGAGATTAGCTGTTGCATGCACTTTAGCTGTTATTTGCAAAGAGAAAAGGATCATTGAAGACGTCTTTGGAAGTACCTTACTCTTTCTTGAAAAGCTTGATGGAAAATTACAAGACGGAACAACGGCTATACCTTGTCCTTGCAATTGCAATTGACATTTCTAATATTCTACTCAACACGTTGCTGATATATTCGTTAAAAAAGCTTGGGAAACTGAGAATAGTCTCTTACTGGTTAATCTTTTGGCTGAGTGTTTCAGATTTTCTTGTTGGTTTGACAGGACTGGTTTGGCGAATTTCAACGTTATTAATCACAAACCCTGAGATTTTATCAAACATACATTTGCCCACATACATATTTGTGACATTTTCTGCTTTTCTAACAATTGTTGTTGCTATAGACCGATGCATCCATATGAAGTTAATGAACAGGTATACGATTTTCATGACTAGGCTAAAATGTAACATTGCATTGGTCTGTACTGCTGTTTTGTCAGCTTGCTTTACGGTGCTATATATTCTTTTTCCATTAGCAAGCCTATCATTTTACATAGCTGGATTTCCATTTGTCTTTATCGTCTATATTTTGGCATATTTTTCTGTACGAAAAGGGTCTTTTAAAGATAGAACAGATTCAGTGTCGAGAAAGAACCAAGCTGAAGCAAATATCTCAACTTCATTGGAAGATAGTAGAGGCAATATTGAAAATGAAGTTGATCAAAAGCAGGCTGCTGAATCGAATGTTATTCTTGTCAACAATACCAGAATAGGACAAGATTGCAAAGATACTCTCCAGCAGTTGGATATAGCTCCAGCAACAAACAGCTCAGGCCACGCTGTAAGCATTGTAACAAGTCAGGATTTCCGAAAAATTGCTTCTTTCGAGCATAGCAAACCAATAAGAAGACAGAGACCAGAAAAAGAATTTGGCAAAGCAGTGTTTTGCATTCTTGCCTCCTACTCTGTTTTCTACATCCCAGTTAATGTGGTAGATTTTGTGGCCGTTCTGTCGAAAGAAGGTTCATTATCTCCATACATCATGAAATATATTGGCATGCTGCCATTATGCAACTCCTTCTTCAACGCCATAATTTTGATAAGCTTCAGTAAAGAGATTAGAACATTTGTAAAAGCACTGGCAAGTAGATGCATCAATAACACAGGCATGTTCTGCACTGTTTGCAGTTTAAGCAAAGCATAAAGATGTACTTGGCCACTAATAGGTGGTTTGATTTCTTTGCTCGACAGGACATTTGCATTGAATCTCATACTCATCTAGTATCAGTAATTTGAATGCTCCTTCATGAAAATCTGAGCCTTTGTCGCGTTGATTCGGATAATAAGAAGATCGAAACTCGACAAGATTTGGAACGAACAATTGTATATTTGGCATGAGTATTGTTTAATCTGTACACTAAGTTGTTAATATAAATCTACTTCTTTACTTACTTATGTTGGTTCTCCTTTCTTGTTATTTTCTCCTTACAAACGGAAATTAGTTGATCTTCATTAAGGCTATGAAAAATACAACAAAGTATTATCTTCTCTTTGGCTTTGTTGCCTTTAAAATAAAACTTTAAATCCCTAAAACAATCTGTGTGTTGAAACACGAGATCAGATAAATACTAGAAAATCACGATCCACCTAGCTACTTTTTCTGCGCAGCATCACGTTCAAGTTTTGATGGCTTTCTTTATGTTGCAAATTTTCGAAAAACTGTGAATATACTGAGAGCCAGTTTTTAGTTCCGCAAAAATTTGAACACATAAAAAACTGGAAATATAGCTTACAATACCACTTTTTGTCTGACACTCTTCAGAGTATAAACTTCGGATAATAACCGAAAGTAAGCTGATTATATATATCTAATGATGCCACGTGAGAAAAAGAGAGACGCTTTGGTTTGGGCATCTAAACATGGAAAATCACATGAAGAAATCTAGTTGACAATAAAAAGCCCTTCAACTGATTAAGTTTTAATAAAACATCAGGAAGCATTCAGTGAAGAGCTCTCTCTTCTATCAAACTACGCAAAAATGAAATAAAGTATACATTTGAAAAAACCTTTTTATTGTTTGATTTGAGAATAGCCAGTGTTTTGGTTGGGTATAATCTAAAACGTTGGAAAATATATTCCTTATTTATAAAAGCAAATTTATTTTATCTAGAATTACAGATCATTAATTCAAAGTCTGTTCCTTAGTCAGGACCAAAAAGTAGAGGTGATCAGACCGCAGAAAATTTTACTGAAACGCTGAACATATTGCTTCATCGACATCTCTCCCAAGTTTCCTTTGATGGCATTAAACAAATTCAATTCGGGATTATAAAAGTTGCCTTGAGTGCGGACACTCATTGCGAAAGGGTCATTTAGTAATAACAGGTACATCTAACTGTGCTTTATTTTACTTTCATTTTGTTAAAAATTATGAATAAACTACTAATGTTCAAAAATTTATTATACGAACAAATGGTGGTTATGATAATCAAAGCAAAAATGAAAGCCAATATAGAGAAATACATTGCAATAATTTATACGAGATAGCCGTTTTAGTACATGGATTTTGCTATCAATAATTTACCTCTGTTTTATAAAACCGCTCTTGATAATTATAATTTTGTTTACTTTTATAAGAACTTTTCTATATGACGAGACAAATTCGCTCTAAAAAGACTCCCATGAAGTTACTTCCAGAAGTGCATTCGATTCCTAAATCGCTTAAATATCATTTTCGAAAATGCAGTTCATAGTTTCCTTTCACCCTTTCATTAAAGCACAGTGTATCACTTTAGAAACCAGCGTAATCACTCATCCACAAAAAGCCAGAGTTTAATTTCTTGTGAAATAATCATCGCTCATCATCCCTCATCATCAATGATAACTGCTCACCATTGATCATTATTAATAATCACCACTCCTCATCGCTCTGCATCGCTTATCATTGCTCATTATCGTACATCATCGTTCACCATTGATCAAAATCATTCATCATCCCTCATCATCAATGATAACTGCTCACCATTGATCATTATTAATCATCACCACTCCTCATCGCTCCGCATGGCTTATCATTGCTCATTATCGTACATCATCGTTCACAATTGATCAAAATCATTCATCATCCCTCATCATCACCCGTCATCACCCATTATCAATGATAAATGCTTATCATCACCCATCATCAATTATGATCGATCATCAGTTATCATAATTAATCACGATTAATCATCATTCTAATCCCTCATCATCGCCTATCATCGCTCATCATCGATTACCATCGATCATCATTGTTCATAATCAATCATCATCGAGATCATTCCCTTGTACCATACAGTCATTCAGTCCTAAAAGCACAACAGTTTGCGTGAAATCAAATTTCGAATTCTTCTGGAAATGTAAACTGTGTTAATGAAATTGCACCTTCAAAAGCAAGGCCTTTTTAAAAATAATGGGAGAAATTACAAAAATACTTAATTGTTCTAGAGTTAATGCCAATATTTATAACGGAGACCACTTTTTTGAAGAAATTTGATCAAAAGATAAATAGAAATCACAGTTCAAAAGAGTGAAACAGTCTCATCGCAAGCTACCGAAAGAAAGATCCATTCAACTGATTTATTTAAAAGCAATAATAATGAGACATGTTAAACAAATAAAAAGTTAATTAGCTAAAGCTTTTCTATTCAGTTAGAAAATCATGCAGTTCCTGAATGTAAGATTCTTTATGTTTCTTAATCTAAGAGTTTATTGATTACGTATTTTAAAACAATTTCTTCCTGTGATTAGATGATCTCTGATCACTGTGTAAACAAATTCACTAATTACTGACTTCGTGAAGCATGTGAGCTGTGATTGCAAAACAGACTTTCGAATTCTAAACGCTTGTGAACTGGCTTCATTGAGTTTCGCAATGGAAGAATTGAGAGCTTGCAGCACGCTGTGCATTGTGATAGCAATCATGCTTGATACTTCAAATATAGTACTTAATTTCTTCCTCGTGTATGCATTGAAGAAACTCAAGAAGCTTAAAGTCGTCTCATATTTGTTAATATTCTGGCTGAGTGTGTCGGATCTTCTTGTTGGTACAACAGGTTTATTATTTCACACAGCAATGATATTCAAAACAGCATATAGTACTCAAGAGGTAATCGATTATGTCATGGGACTCTTTCTAACATTTTCTGGCTGCCTTACGGTAACCATTGCTGTTGATCGATGCATTCATATGAAGTTGCTCAACAGGTATTCGCTGTTTATGACTAGACGGAAAGGCATTGCCGTATTAGTCGTTAATGCTGTCCTTGCGGTTTTCATTCTATGTTTGTATCGGTTCTATCCATTGATTAGTATCTCGATTTATATATCAGGGTTTCCTGTTATCTTTATTGCCTATATATGGACGTATATCACTGTAAGTAAAGGTGCAATGAAAGAAACTTCCGAATTAATATCAAAGAAGAAGGGTGTTGAATTGGGTCTAAACATTTCAGCTCGCTGCACCACTGCACACTTGGAAAGAAGTGATAGTAAAACAAAGAACGATTTTGATTCACGGCCTTTTGTTATTTCCGTTAAAATCCCAAGAACTGTACAAGATGACGTAACAGCTTTACAGCAGCAGGAAACTCAAAACAAAAGTTCAGCAAACGCTTCTGGCTCTGTGCAAAGTGAAGATAACTGCAAAATAATCTCTTCTCAAAACAGCAAACCTACGAAAAGAAAGAGACCAGAAAAGGGATTTGGGAAGGCAATCTTTTGCATTCTTGTCTCCTTCTCTTTTTTCTACATTCCATCTAACATTGCAACTTTAATTAACATTAAATCTCAAGGGAATTCATTTGACATATCATTACTGTACTATCTCGGGTTGTTCCCGTTATGTTACTCGTCATTAAACGTGATAATTTTCCTTAGCTTTAGCAGTGAGTTGAAAGCATATGTAAAAGCACTAGCATGTAGAGAAACACGTAACCTGGTGTCGATTTTGCCGTAGCTAAAGTTTCTGCCAATTGCAGTGACTTACCTAATCACAGGTTCAATTTTGTTTTAAGAGAATGTCTTGATAGATTATGTAAAGCACATTACATGTTGTCTCCGAGATCACATAGGTAGTAATATACAACAACTCAAGCCTCGTTCGATTGATACTGCTAACAAGATTAATCAAACAGGACATTTTTTATTGGGTCATCTCTGAAAATTCATTATATTTCATAACGATTCAATTATGGACTTGAACATCCAGTGTAAAGTGGGAATTAAATAACTTTTGAGTGTAGGAAGGCATCGTTAGACCAAATGCTACAAATTATTTGCCACCGAAAAGAAGGTGGGAAAAAAGGAATAATTGACCCCTTCAAATTTGATTGCCACGGCGCCCGTGTTCTTTTTGCCTCTTTTTGATTTTATCCCCAGCTTGATTTCATAACTTTATATGCAAATTATCTTATACCAAGATAAAATAATAGAACTATCAGAATTAATAGAATTAGAGTTCCATTATTTTATCGTGTTTTTACAAATAAAAGTTAAATTTAAAAGAGCGAAATTTTTAATGGCATAATTTATTGTTTATGCTTTACTGTAATTACAGATATATCTTGTCACAAAAATTCTAACTTAGTCTAATAGATGCTACACTTTGATATTTTATGATTTTCATGATTTTCAGCATACTTCTTTAATCGTCTGCATCTACGATAGATTTAAAGGAAAGTTAATGCGATTTATAGTAACCTGTTCTATACTACTACATTGTGAGCAAGAAAGATAAATTCTTGATTCTAACTTGTTTTCGTTTGCTGCATTTTGCTACCTTAGCTGGCCTATCCAAAGCATTTTGACCTTACAATTAGTTCGATTACTTCAAAATAAAGCATCTTTAATACAAATTGTGTATAGTAGAATATAACATGCACTTGCTTAAGCAATTAAGCTACGATGTTCAAAAGAGAAAGAGTATGAAATAAAAATTTCCTGGTCACGATTCAATGTGAGAAGGTCAAGAGGAGGTTTTTTGCCAAATTCATGTTAGCTGGTTACTTCAATGTCACATTTGAGCTGTTAGATTTCCCTATAGAGGAAAATTGATCAAGTTAAACCTATCACTATAACAATTGTAAATTACTCCTTTAAGGTATAAGGGATATTGTGGAAATGTCCGTTTAACGCTATTTATTTAGCCAAAGATTAAATTCATCAACTTTATTCTCTTGTAGAATAAGATTCTTTCGGGTTTTGCATTTTCATCAACAATTTTAAAAAAACTTATATTGTTGTCTTTGATCAACTGTCCGGCAACTGTTCGGCACTCACATTAAACAGATTTTCTTCACTTTCTTTTGGCTGGTATTCAAAACATATGATTACAGTAAAGAGCTGAATCTTGATGATGTGAATCTAAATCTAGAAAATTCCACAAAAGTCTATAACAAACATCATTGTTTGCTCTCAAAAAAATTTCATTTTTACAAGTGTAAAAATTCACCATTCACAGCACTTTTGAGAAAATTTTGGCTGATGCAATATTTTAGCAATTCCATGTTCTTTGAAGCATGAACGAACAATGTATGGGCCAACAGATTGGTTTGAATTCAGCAAAGGAGTGAGACAAGACTGTATTCTCCATACCTTTTTAATTTATATGGTGAAATTATTATGAGAAACGCAGGGCTATATGAAAACAACATCGGAAAAAAGTTTATGGTAGACTCATTAATAAGTTAAGGTATGCAGATGACACGACCCTGATTGCCGAAACCAAAGAAGATCTGGAAGAACTTATCAGAAATGTTAAGAAAGCTAGCAAGGAAAAAGGGCTACTACTAAATTGAAAAAAAACAAAAGTAATGACGACGGCAGAAATAACCAACTTTGAAGTAGATGGGGAATCCATCGAGGTAGTACAGGAATTCAATGTTCTTGGCTGTACATTAACCAGAACCTCTGATCACACAAACGAAATTAGAAGGAGGCTAATGCTGGGTAGGAAGGCTGTGACCAATTTGACAGCGATAATGAAAGACAAAAACATCACACAAAATACCAAGATAAGAATAATCGAAGCATTGGTATTTCCTGTTGTTACATATGGAAGTGAGACATGGGTAATGAGAAAAGCAGAAATGAAAAAGATTGAAGCCTTCGAACTTTGGGTATAGAGAAGACTCCTAAGGGTGCCGTGGACATCTAGAAGAACGAATGAATGGGTATAAGGCCAAATAAAAACAGAAAGATCATTATTCAACACCATCAGAAAGAGGCAATTAACCTATTATGGCCACATAAATAGAGCAGACAGCAGTTTAGAAAAACTGATAATGCAAGGAAAAATTAAAGGGAAAAGAGGTAGAGGAAGACCTGCAACAAAGTGGTTTGACAACATTAAGACGATGACAACAAGAAATTTTTATCAGCTCAACAAAGACACCAAAAATAGAGCTGAATGGAGACGTCAGGTTCATAACATCACCAGGGGTCGAACGACCTGCAGGACAACTATATACATACATACATCTTCTTTGAAATTTTGGCAATGCTCCTTAAAAAAATCATCTTAGCTGAAAAGTTTTGAAAACCTTGAAATGGTAGGGATGCTTTGTAGCTTCATTTCAAGGATTACAGTCACGACGAGGTCTTATCTCAACATTTAGGATCTTTGAATTGAAAATGTTTCAACTAAAATGGCACCACTAAGATGGAATTAAGATGTCGTCATAAAAAACTGAAAACGTGCTACCTTCACTAAAATAAAGGCCAATACTGATTATATTTTATTTGTAACATTGTAGCGTTTTTTTTAAATGATTCTTAAACAAATCGTTTCCTGTTTTACAAAACCTACCGCAACATTTTTGATTAAATGCTAGATAGGCTTCAGAGTATCGAGAAGTTTTATAAAAGGATTTGACCAGAATCTTTTAGTGTTGGCAATGTTTTCAAGTCTTGTCTATTTACGTTTTTAAGAAATTTTGACGCCCAATGGCTTCAGAGGGTGTTCAAGTCTTGTCTTTTTAGATTTTTAAAATAGTTTGATGTCTAATGGCTTCAGGGGGTGATCAAATTTCGATGACTGCGTTGTTTACAACACGCCGTCGCCATTAGTTCATTGAATAGATTGATTATTTTTCGAACCTTAAATAACTTGATAGCCAAATGATGAAATGACTTTGATTAACAATGATAACCGGAAATGACTTTTTGTCATTTAAGTAAGAGACACATCGCCGGGGTTAAAAACCTCTAGAAACGTTCGTGCTTACCATCTTTGCTTTAAGTTATTAAAATTGTATATAAAATCAAAAGAAAGAATAGAATATACGCCACATAAAATTATGAAATAGTAACTAGAAAACTTGATTGGACTCCAAAATGCCCAATTTGTTATTTTCTAATGGCAAATGCTGTCCTTGATTTGTATTTTGAACAATAATAAACTTGGTCTAACTCCTAATCTAATGGTTTTCTGTAATTATTTTCCGTGAAATTTATTATTTGTGTTGTAGCTTAATGAAATCGTAAAATGAAAGCATATAATTGATAAAAATCCCAAAGTTCCAGAAAGGTGGAAGCAATCTATTTCTAACAATTTGACGATTTTCAGATTTTTATTTGTAAAGTAACGTGCATTTATAGCTATAATGAATCTTATATTCGGTTTGGTAAGCAGGAGACTGCCCAGTCTTTAAAGACAAATTAAGAGAGAACATGGCTATGCAATCTAGAACCGCCATTTTAAAGACCAAGAAAGACACAGCTCTACATTAAATATTTCATAAAGCACAGTAAAACCGGAGGGGTACAACATTAAACTTTAATTGATGATGTTTAAAAATTCATAGAAAAGTCATGTTGGGATATAATCTGAAATTCAGTGCAAATATTTGCTGCATTCGCTATAAAAATTGACTGATATATGATCAAATATCGGAGAAATTTCTTTGCAAAGATTTAGAAATATTTATACTTTTAATTCCTATTCTGGATAAAAACACTGTTGAAAAACATATAATTAAATGTTTTTCCGCTTTGCTTGTAATCAGGCTGCTGGAAAAGCTGTTTTTTGTTGTAAAATGGCCTAATGAAATGCTTGTATAAAATCGCAAAATCCTTGCTCTATGTTACGATATAATTTATTGTTTTTTTAAGATTAAGCAATGTCAGAAGCATATAAATTTCCACAACTGTGAAAAATCTAAAAAGCTGAGCTTTTTGAGCAATTTTCCAATTATAAAAGCAAATGATTTTTGTTAAAGAAATTCAACGCATTTCAAAATCAATCTTTAAGAAAGGTTGTAATGATTTGGTTTCCTTCAAATCATATCAGCCAATTGCAAGCGAGGATAATTCAAAATGGTGTGGTAGTAGCCGATGAATATAAGAAACAAAGTCTTAGTAGTTTATCATTAACTAAAACTCACCCACTTGACTAGATATTCAATGATACTTCCTCTTTTTAGACCATTCTTTTTAGATTTCAAGGTGTTCATACAATACCATTGCAAAAGATTAACTCATTAAATTCACACTGTTTTTATAACAAGGTAAAAATTTGTGTTCTACGACAGGCATCTTTCTATTTGTTTTTGAAGCATTCTTTCAAAAAAAAATTTCTTCAACCGAATCAATTAATCAAGAAAATAAAAAAGATTGCAAAGTTAACAATAAATCTCAAACTTTTCTATGCTGTTTTTTTACTCTTTTTATCATAAGCAAATAAGCAAATGATACTTGGTTCTAAGTTGCAATCAGTCAAGTCGTCATTGGCGAAGAAACCATCGAAGGCTTAATATGCATTTCAAGACACGAAAACTTCTTTTACCAATTAAAGGCAAGAATTATCTCTGAACCTGCAGGAATAATATAATAAAGAAAACTTCGGTTTAAATAATTTGGGTAGATAAAAAAAGACAGCTGCAAAAATCAGGCAGCTATTGATGAATGCATTAAGTAAAAAACGTAGAGCCATTCACAGCGAAATAAGAATGCAGATTCTGTGGTAAAATATTCTGAGAACCATCTCACTCTTATTTGCTAACGGTTATTGTTTGGCAACCTGGAACAAGTATGAAATAAGTTCAAGTTCGAATTGAAGTTCAAGTTTGTTGAAGTTCTTAAAATGCTTTATCAAATGTCATATGACACTTGCCGAATTCCCATGGAGTGGCAGGAGCTGAAGTGGCATAAGTATTTAAAAATGGAGCAAAACTGCAGCCTATTATTATCTCTCCTGATCCTTTGCATGCATTAGAAGCAAAATCATTAAATATCTCTTGACATTATGGAACATGCATCTAAAAACAATATATTTTATGACAGAGTATATTACGTCAGAAGTAGGGACGAAAAGATCAAGAAAGAAAATAAACAGCCAGTTGCGGAAACATATTTCATCAAACTTTCATCAAAAACAAAAGTTTCGAATCATTTCTTGTATTTCGGCAGATTTTATTCGTTGCGATTTGAAAGGAGGATTTCCTAATTATCAACGTAGTGATATTATATTCTCGCTAGTCCTTGAGGATGCAGTCGAACAGAAGACACTGATAAGAAATATTTGAGTTTACAATAAGCTGTTTTTGTTAAGCTTTCGCAGAGCCTACATTGAACTACGTATTTGCGATATTTAATGGGAATCTTGAAGAATATTTTTATAAATAGCAAACAATTGAAAAATGTAATGATGTCACTATGACGTCACTATTGATTTGATTGTCATGAAAATTTCAAGTTATCATTGTAGTACAAGGAAATAACTATGTCTTAGTCTTAGGCCCCAACTATTGAGTGAACAGGCGATTTTATGGGGGCCAATTGGCTCCACAATATTGACTTCACGATGCTTAAAAGAGCTTTGCCCAGATAAGGCGAAAAATAATGTTAGCAAAAGGAAAATATTCTCGTTAGGTATCAAAGCCCTTGCTTTCCCTGAGCTGACAGATTGATGGCAAGATAGAAGATCCAATCGAAATACTACCTTTGATTGAAGATATAAATGAAAATAATGTTTGCAAAAGAAAAGTGGCAATAGTATTAAACAAAAGAAGCAGCTGATATAATTGTTTACACATCTTTACAATAAAATTTGAAGAAGTCTCAACTGCATTTACGTGAAAGCAATTATCAGAAAGCAATAGCAGCACGTTTTCCTGGAGAGAAAAGGTATCCGTTGGTAGCATTTGCAAGAAAAATTCAAAGTAAGTAAATAATGCTTGGAAAAGAAATTGGGTTGGACACGAACTTGTGAAATTTTGTCATTTTCGATTGCAGAACCATAGAAACACTTTTCTACACTTGTTCCTTTCGTTTTGTTAAGGTAAATTTACTCAAACCATTCCAATTTTCATGTTTCCTTTTAAGATTCAATTTTTCATTGATACATTTAGTCAATGGGATTTTGTTGCACCTAAAACTTGTTGCTTGCAATGCATTTCGCTCTAATATATTGCTTGCAATTCATGAATAACATTACAGACTGTATTCAATGCTATGTTTTCTCGGGCAACATTTGCTTCAATCTGGAAAATTTTGAACTATAATTTGTGTCATACAGTGGAAGCGCTAGCTATTATAGAATGGGAGGGTAATGGGCGCGCCCAGTGGGACCACGCCCCTTTTGCCTCCTTTCCGTAATTTATACCAAATTAACTTTCCTTAGAAAATTTGATCTACCCCTCCCTACCCAGCGATTTTAATTCATTTTTAGAAGAAATGTGTAGACCATATTTTCAGAAAAGTAAGGGGGGGGGGGTAATCACTCCCATACAACCCCTTGGCGCCGTCACTGGTGTAATATAACGACTTCTAATTTGAATCAGGTTATTCTAACCCGTTCAAACTTCGTTTATAGGAAAAGTGAAAGAATTCAAATGGCAGGCGAAAAGCAAGAAATACTTCAAGATGTTCTTGGCATTGCAATAGATATTTCAAACTTGGTGCTCAACTTTTCCCTTGCATATGCTTTGAAGAAGTTCAACAAACTAAGAATCGTATCTTATTTGTTCATTTTCTGGTTGAGTGTATCAGATTTCCTTGTTGGTGCGACTGGATTACTTTATCATATTGGATGCCTTTTACAGATTAACAGCAAGATTGTTTTTCTTCTTCATGTACCAGTGGTGCTCTTTTTGCATTGTTCTAGTTGTCTCACATTCACAATCGCAATAGACCGATGCATTCATATGAAGTTACTTAACAGATATGGCAGTTTCATGACAATTCGAAAGAGCCACGTGATTCTTGTTTTGAAAGCAATTAATGCAGCTGCCTCGCTTGTTTTCAAACACTTTTTTAAAGAAATATTTTTATCAATTTTCTTAATTTTTTTTCTCTTTTTATGCATCATATACATCTTGACGTATTTTTCTATAAAAGAAAATGTCAAAAATATCAGAGTTCGTTCTGGCCCTAAGAACACCAGTGGTGGCGCCAGAGGGGGGGCAGGGGGGGCTACAGCCCCCCCGTCGGAGGAGGCTAGCCCCTCCGTCGGAAGATAAATTATGCTTGAATTTTTTTTGTCGGAGCGAATTTTTTAAGTTTTGGCGGAAATAGAAATTTCTAAAAGGACTGTTATCAGAATTCAGGAAGCTCATCCCAAAACAACTCATCGACACATCAATTTCATGGTAAATAATAATCTGTTATAAGAAGTTTGAATTGGTTGTTTAGATGTTCAGTACCAGGTGTTTTCCGCATGCTGTTAAATTTGATCTTATGTTATGGATAGTGCAGTTCGTCCAAATCTTGCTTGCTATAACCAACCTACAACATCGGAATATTTTTGTGCGATAGCGATATGGCAACAAATGTTACCCGTTTCAGTGTTAGATGTAGTATATGTAATGACGTATTTAACAATGATTACGCTGCCCGCCAGAAGAAGCAGAAGCCTGCATTCTTTTCTGAGCAGCAGCACCGTTCATGTACGATGGGTAAAGGTCCAAGAGGATCACAAGGTTCATGTGATGGAAATTGGAAAAGTTTCTGACACGAGATGGTCTTGCCAGGCGAAGCAATTCAATGTTTTCTGGGAGCGGTTGGATATCTTGGTGGAAGTCCTGCAGGATGTGATTGACACAGATACGAACCCCGGTCGCAGAACAGAAGCTACTGGTTATCTTCTGCAGATTGACAGGAAATTTGTGAGATACCTGTTTGCCATCCGACACGTCTTGAACAAAGCCAAATTTGCGTCTGACATGTTGCAGAAACCCTCCAATGATTTGAGTCAAGCCATTGATCTCATTGCAACATTGAAAGATGAACTGGATGACTGTCAAAGCAGGGATAAGATTCAAGAGTTCTGGGATACTGCCGAAGAAGCAGCGGATCGCTTGGAATTGCCGGAAGAAAAAAGACCACCAAGAAAGAGGGCAACGCCTGCTTCTCTTCGAGAGTTTGTTGTGGAAGCATCTTCAGAGCCTCAAGTAGCAAGCGGGTTTGATGGCTACGTACAAAATGTCAAAGAAATACTAAACAGAACAACTGCAGAACTTTGCAAGCGGTTTGACGAAAAAAACATAAAGATCATGAAAGGCATAACTGCATTGGCCCCCAAGTCGAAAAGCTACTTGGACCCAACAACTCTTGTCAATTTTGCTGAGCTTTTTCAGTCTGAAATTGGTGCACTACGCAGTGAAATTGCCACATTTAAATATATGCTCTCAAGAAAAGAAGAAAAACACCGCCCAAGCACACTTCTGCAACTAGAGGCACACTTGGAAAAGCTAAATGAAGCTTTCTTTGAGCTGCACCGGCTTGTATCCATCGCATGCACTTTGCCAGTCTCTTCAGCCGAATGTGAACGCAGCTTCAGCTCTATGCGCCTCATCAAGAGTGATCTGCGCTCACTTATGAAGGACGAGCGTCTAGACAGTCTGATGATGCTAGGTATTCATCGTGCCCGTGGAAGTGCTCTTGACTTGGACTCAGTAGTAGACAGATTTAAGGCTAAGTTCCCGAAGAGTAGAATTGCTCTGTGAAACAATTTTGATTCTTGGACTTGAATTTTCGATATGTAGAAGTGCGTATTCCACCGCTTAGGTCTGTTCCTATAAAGTTACGTTGTGTTCCAGTTTTCCTTAAGTTCAGTTGGTTGCTTTTTATTTAAATTCATACTTTCCAAAGATAGGCCCTACTTGAATTGGCAACGTTTGATGAGTTGTAAAGATTTAGAGTAGTTTTAAGCTTATCTAGAGGCAGCTTTCAAAAAAAATTTCCAGGGACGCCGGAGAAGGGGGGCGCGGGGGGGCAAGCGCCCCTCCTGCCCTTTGCTAGGAGGGGCAAGGGAGGGGGCAAACGTGCCCTTAGTAATATGTCAAAAAACGTAGTAAAAAACACGATTACACCATTTTGATAGCATTTTTAGCCAATCTAATGGGTGTAGCCACCAAAATTTTCCCGGGGGAGTACCCCCGGACCCCCCGAATTTTCGGCTCGCAACGCTCGCCTTCGGTCTCCAGTACCCTTACAATTCCTTGTCGCCCCCTAGCCCTATCGTTCTCTAAAAAAATTAGCCCCTCCGTCGGAAGTGCTAGCCCCTTTGTCGGAGGAAACCTAGCGCCACCACTGAAGAACACCGTTACTGACTTCTCTTCACAAAATGAACATCGCTGTGCCGATCATGTAAATGATCAAAATAATCGAATCAACATTGGAAATATCACGTGCACCAACAACGTCAATCAGGTGAATACAACAGGCATCAGAGAAGCATGTTTTGGAGGGCAAGAAGAGAAGCAGCATAGAACTGTAGAAAGGAGAGAAATGTCACCAAACAACTGCCATAGGTTTGTAGCGAAAGAAAGTGGTGCAGATGAAGATTACCATTTAAGCAAAAATGGTGATGCTCAAAAAGTCGCTTCTACTAGAAAAAGAGGTAAAAGACCGGAAAATGAATTTGGAAAAGCAATGATCTTTATTCTAACTGGATTCGCTGTTTCCTTTGTGCCAGTTAACATAATTCTTTTGATTTATATCTTGTCTCCAAACCTGGTAGCCTTTTCATACCTAAAATACATTGGTTTGCTTCCAAACTGTAACTCATCTTTCAATGCTGTGATTTTCATATACTTTAGCAGCGAGTTAAAATGTTATTTTCAAACTCTTTTATTACAAAGACGATGAACCACTATTAGGCTCTCTACTGGCATTTTGGTCAAGAGATGACATATCATTCTACCTGTCCTTCCTGTCCACAATTGTCCTAACTTTCCGTTGCCTCTCATAAACTATCCTGAACATTATATTCATCACCTAAGTCACTCACCAAATTATTAAGCAAAGGAGAGGGAGATAAAGGTAACTGAACCAGATGGCCAACCAATGTACTTGAACTATTAGGCTCCAAAGCTTCTAAAAAGTTAACGAGAGGAAAGGAAAACATCAGATTATTTACATGTTAGATGAATGGGCTGGTGTTGATGAATATTTATTTTACCGTTGTATTTTTTATGTCTTGCTACACGGAATCAGTTAAGAAATTGCTACCATGTGAAGTAATGTATAATTCTATATATTATTGATTGTTTGATTGTTAAATGATTAAGACTATGATAATTAATGAAATTTAAGTAATAATTACCTGTTTTAGATCATATTACAAGGCATGTTTTAAAGATGCAAAAGATTGTAAACTGACTATATGGTCCTTTTACCACTAAAGTTGCGTTCACAATCGACGTTGAGAAATGTTGATAGGATTTTCGCAGATGGGAAAATTGGTATCATTAAAAGCCGTCATTCATTCCTGTGTAAAATTCTCAAAACTAATATTTATTTCTGCACTTTACTATATCAGAAAACAAAATTATTGAGGATAAATGATATTGATAATAAAATGAATTCAACTCAATGTACTCCGATGTATATCTTTTTTGTGATTAAAAAGGTACAGCTTTGGATCCGCTGAAATCTGATCATGGGCCCTTTCTTGTCTACGAAATAGACATTACCACTGCATTGCATTGTCTCGCTCGTTTCTTATATTACTACCATGGGCTTCAAGATAATTGTGGTCAAAGTTTTCTTTATGCAATTTTTTTAAACGGCTTACTTTTATGGAGTTTTGGTGTAACGATTCAAGAATATCTAAGCCCCCTTTCGGAATTTGACTAGAAGAATTAGCAGTGATAGAAATACTCCTTGATTTCTCACAGCACAAGAAATGTTTTCATACATGTGTTGTTTTGTTATGCTCATACAAAAATTTTTCCCAAAAAAGGCAAATAGGTATGGACCACCCATGCTTTGTCCTCTTTATTCCTTTTGCAAACAGTCTCTGTATAAAACCCAAGTCTATGGTTTTCAATTTGTATCTTATGTTTTTCAATTGAAGGGAACTGCTTTGCATAACATCTTGCTTGATATCACAATGACACTACAAGTAGGATCAGGTTTAGAAACATTGATCTCTGTAAAGGAAGCATGAAATTTTAAAAACATTTCTACTGGGCCTTGTCAAAAAAGCCTCACACTTAAAATTTTTGATTTTTTTTTAGTGCAGGAGAACTATACCTTAAAAAAGAAAATGAAAAATTACTGTTTACTATGAGGGTGGATGGGACCTATTCGAGGGGGAGAGACATCTATGATGACATCTGTTGTCAACGCTCAATTTGTCAACGTATACGGCAGGGCTTTACTTTGGTAATTGAAGTGTACAAATCTGTCTTGATATTTTAAGTTTTTTTCTGTTATATTTCGTAAGTTTACAAAAAGGATGGAACCAGCTAGCAACAAGTGTGACTTTAAAGAACCAGCAAGAGACCAGTGTCTAGAAAGTCGGCTTATGTCAAAATTTTGTTGTAGACATTCTTTGGATTGAAACATTTGAGACGATCAGGCAAGTAGAAAAAGTAGAAAAGATTGCGTCTATCACAGAAACTGTTCAATGTAAGGTTGACAAGTATTGGGATTTCTGTAAGGTCTGTTCAATATTCTGCTGCACTTGTGATGACAAGAGCATGGAAATAACATCACGTGCAAAGTTGTAGGCGGAGTTAGGCTGAGAATCGCTAAATCTTTAGAGATGGAGTTGACGCCTCACCTTGTTTTATAAATTTCTAAATAATTCTGCACCTTTTTTTACTAGTGAACCAATTCCATCAGTTCATCAGTTTCTAAATTCTCTTTTTAGGCAGGACGCAATTGTGCAAATGGGCGCAAGGACTACATGATTTCAGTCTACTTTCTATCCTCATTGCTTAACAGAATGGAATAAGCTTGATCCACAAAATCATACTAGAACCACCTGTTACTGTTTTTAAATTAAAACTGCTATTCATAATACATCCTCCTATTGCGATCTGTTTTTGGCATCTACGAACCATTAGGAATATCTTATATTACACAACTTAGGGTTGGCCTTAGCAAATTGAACCCTCAAAAATACAGACACAATTATAGGGATACAATTAACCCAATGTGCTCAACAAGTGATGGTATCGAGGATACTGAGCACTGTTTGTTGCACTGGCCCTCTTTTGACGAAGAACAAAGTGATCTTCTGACATCAATTGATCGTTTGTATGGATAGGAATGAGTTTTTCTGGTTGTCTGACAGGAAAGAAAGGCTTCCATATTACTGCCTAAATTGAAACCAGAAAACGAGACTACTTGGCGGATCCCTTGATAAAATATTATCAGAGTGGAAGATTTTTCTATCTCAGTTCAAAAATGTTTCCAACTATGAAGATAAGTTTAAAGCCAAAAAGTCAATTATGATGCGATGTTTTAAGCGCTTACACGACCATAGACAATGATCAAACTTCTTATTGACCAACATTATGATGGAAATATGATGCGAATATGATGCGAATATGATCGTGTATCCTGACCTTAAAAATATGACGAAATCTGAAATTTGATTGTTCAAGCACCTTTGAAATATCAATTAGGCTTTCTCTCAAAATACAGACTTAGAGTGACATGCATATAATTATCGAAAAACCTTTTGATATAAAATAGATTAATTTGTAACCTCATTTACTTTTAAAATTTAATTCGTGCTTTCGTACATAATCTTACTTTCGAAGGAATAATTTGAGAATCACAATTGTAGTCAATAAAGTATTGTCTCTTGCCAGCTGTCTGCTTTCAAGCAGCTGAAAACTAGTATTTTGACATGTTATTTGAAATTCATTAAATTTTATACTTACATTTTTCCACTGAAATCTTTCGTATCTGCCATCTTCCTATATTAGCATAGTAAAAAGCTCCTAACTGAAATGGGCTTTTTAGGAGTTTTTTACTTTACGTTCAAATCATAATTCCTAAACATAATTCTAATTCACCGAAACATCAACTTGATATTCCTGAACATAAAAGCAATTGCTGAAGACTCCTAAAAAGCTGGAAGGGAAAGTTCAAAGAGAAAATGAATGCGAAAATTTGTCTGATTATGTATGGAATGAGATTATTGTGCAAATTAAGGGAATCCAGAAAGAGGTAAGTTTTACTACAGTTGAACAGTAGAGATGTCGTCTACTTGACTTTAAAAGATTAAGCTTGGAGGAATCTTGTGTTCTGTGTTTTCGATTTGGTCCTCAAGGAATTTCGAAGAGAGTGAAAAATAAGACCAGATGGTCGTTGAAAGGCATTTAGGTTAGTCTCAATAACTCTTTTTGTAAATATTTATTTCAAATGCACGTTTCAAGCCAAGCTTAGGTATCGTATCTTGAGCACAGTAAACTGCTGAGGTTTTTTGCGATACAAATCACACACTTCTGTCAAGCCAACTAAATTTTGAAGCTGCATGATCTGTCATAACTAGATCATAATTTAGTGCATTGCATATTTTTTGCGTTCATTTTGATTATGGTTTCGTGTTGCTTGTTGTTATGGGCTCTTTTCGCGCGTCGACAGTCGCTGCTGATATCTACTGAAACTACGTGATGAAATAAAATAATCCACTTGTTGCCAGTTCCTGCAGCCGAGATGCCTAGCAATCACATCGAAATCATTTACTTCATATTTGGAATTACTATTGACATCTTGAATATGGTACTAAATGTTTTTCTTGCATATGCACTGAAGAAGCTCAACAAACTCAAAATCGTTTCCAATTGGTTTATTTTCTGCTTATGTGTCTCAGATTTTTGTGTCGGTCTAGCAGGGTTTTCCTACCATATACAACTTCTATTGAAAGTGGATATTGGCTTTGTGGCAGCAGTAATTGCCATGAACTTCTTATTACAATACTCTTGGTCTATTATAATAACTATTGCAGTCGATCGGTGCATTCACATGAAATTGCTCATGAGGTATTCAGAATTGATGACAATGAAAAGAAGTTATATTGTACTGATATCTGATTTTGTACTTGTCATGACTGTTCTATTTATCGGCTGATCCTTTCCATATATCCTTTTATTATTTTACCTTGCATTTTTCATATTTTTCTTGGCTATCTACCTCTGGACATATTTTTCGATAAGGAACAGAGTAACAGGTAGTAGCCTTCACTCTGAAGCCAAGGAAGCGGAATTTCCATCAGAGCAGGAGCCTTCTTTGGGTTGTGCGTCCTACGTAGCTACATCTTTTAGACAACCCAGATTGTGCAAAACTCTATAATGACGACATGTTTCGGATAATTGGCAGAGCCCGGTCGTCCTTCCATCTAGCAGTTTTGGAGTCAATCTACATAAAAACGAAAAAGCCGCCATTTTGTAGACAAAAGGAGTTCGTTTTCTCTCTTGGACTTTATTGGTAATTTTTCTTTAGGCTCGCGGCACTGATTGGTCAACTATACCGGTCTTGTGCTTGCGTTTTTCTGATTTGCCTATTTCGATCCACAACTGGGTATATATTTTCCATCGTGTTCTTTCGGAACCCTATTCTGACGTTTTATGCTCTGAGGAGTGTCAGACGAAAAAGCTTCTAGTATATCGTAAAATGTTTGCTTTATTCAAAGCCATTTTCAAATTCTGTACCTTTCAAATTCAAATTCTGTAAAAAATTGTTCATAATTTGGAACATTTATCTTTAATTTTCAATACTTTGGTTGATGGGAGGGTGACATTCATTGTTTCTGAATTGATAATAAATTCTAGATAGGTAACACACTTAGAAGGAACAAAATTAGATTTTTTAGGATGAATAACAAAACCTAAGAAATCCAATAATTTGATTGTTTCAACAGTAGCTTTAGTACAAGCATCATATGATTCATCAATTATTATGATATCATCAATATATGCTGAGACAATGAACCCTTGCTTTCTCAAGAACGCTAAAGCAGGTTCTAATAATTTTGTAAACTTCCTTGGACCAGAACATAATCCATTTGGTAACGCTAAGAACTTAAACAGTTTGTCTTGATACTTGAACTTCAGATACTTTTGATAGGATTCAGATATGGCTACTGAATAATAAGCATCCTTTATATCTACAGTACACATAAAACAATTTTGTCTAACTAATTTGATAAACTTGTCAAAGGTGTCCATTTTAAAGTGCATATATGGCATAGACTCTTTCAATTTCCGCAAATTAAGAATAAGTCTAAAAGAATCACCATCTTTTGGGACAAGGAAAATTGGGGAGAAAAAATCATCTCCTTCATGATCACATTCTGTTATAACATGTTTATCCTGTAATGTTTTAATCTCTGCTAGAATAAACTCATTTTCTTCAGCTGAAAATGGCACAGCATAATTTTTTCTCAAAATTGAGAGGCAATTAGAACTCAAGCTGTAAACCAGCTACAGTTTATAAAGTTTCAAAATCACTAGTGACAGTATACCAACGTTCCAGATAATTTTTAAGTGCACCTGCTCTAAATGTGTCAATCTTGTACAAAAGATATTTTGTCAGTTTAGGGAGAAATGAAATAAAATTATTTACATTTATCCCTTGTAGGGCTTCTGCTTCCGCCGATATGGATGAGACTTCTGGCCTTTCTCTAAAAAAGACTGCTGAGTAGGGCCATTATAAAAAGAGTGCTGTGTTCGCCTATTAAAAACTGGTATCTGCCTATCATGTTGTCTTTACCTAGTAGACTAAGGCACCGGTTGAGTAGCAGCAGAGGCAAGACGCTTAGACTCCCTTTCTTGCTTCAGTCGTTTTTCAATGTCGTCTCCAAACAAATGGTTTGAGACTTCACGAGTAGGGTCACATAGTCCCTGTACATCCTCGTTAAGAATAGGTCTTATATTAAGCCTTCGTGAATTTGAGATATTGACACTGGCATTAGAGAGAACAGATAGTGCATCAAAGGCTTTCAAAACAATAGCCTTTGTGTCAATAAGGCTATGATTCTTTTCTGCAAGAAGTAAATCATCAACCAAAATTGAAATGATGTGGGAGGATTTAGCAACAGAATGGTGAACATCATATAATTTCCTCTCCCTAGCCAAAACAGAATCCTTAAATGAAGGCATTTTCATTATCAACTTTGGCATAGCTGGAACAGAAATACTCTCAAGGTTAAGAGGGTGCTTGTGTCTCTTAAAAACCTGAGCAACTGCTTTTCTGCTGGGATTTTTCCATTGTTCCTCAATTTTTGAGGCCAGTTTATCAGAGGAAAGACCCTTGCCTTTCTTGTCTAAAACTGCTTCGGATAACTCATTATCAACAAAGTCCAAGACTTCTTCTTCCATATTAAGATCTGGGACAGATGCCTCAGAATTTACTGTGGAAGGCACATAAAACAACGAGTCAATATCCACTCGCTTTGAACGTTTGGATGATATAGCATCCTGATTTTCAACGGAAGAAAAACCTTCCGGATAACATTTGGTGTGAGACACAGAATCGTGCTCAAATGAATTATGGGTCTGACATACAGACATTTCATCATAAGACCTCTTGCGACGAGTTCGTGAATGCTGGTCAGGTCTTACAGCTGTGCCGGAAGAACTCCGCCCTTTATCCCTGCTTATATAATAATTAACGAACTCTTTAAAAAGTCCAGTCAATTCGTTCAAATCTCTTCGTACATTCAATAAATCTAACGACGAATGCGTATGAAGAAAACCTGGTTGTGTTTCGGAAGAAGACCCAGGATCGACTTCGACTCCTGAACCTTGCACGTGTGGGGTCAGAGGTCGAAGGTCACTAGTAAACTCAAACTCAAACTCAAAATATTTTTTCAACATTAAATTGATTAATTACAATATACCGGTTAACATAATTGTACTAAATATACAATATCCAAGTTAATTTGGCTAAATAACAATGAATGGTCAACCGCAATATTTTATAGAACAGCAATGAGAATTAAACACTAGTAGCATTTTGGTTATCCATAACTAAAAAACAAATTGTAACTAGTGTAAATATCAACGCTAGATTAGCTTGAAAATAAGAATAGGAATACGATAAATTCAAAAAGAGAAAAGTAAAATACCGACTTGTTCAAACACGTTGCTCCACTGGCTTCTTATCAGCTCGAAACACCAACAGGTTGAAGGTCGAACGCCGCGCGTAGCTCGTATAAATACCGAAAAGAGTTTGGGTTCTAGTTATGGAAAATAATTATGAAAGTTTTCATACAAACATGATGAGGATTGTTGTTTGTTATATCTCCCAATCCTCGTATATATTTTCAGCTTCCAATATTTGAAAATGTCGATCAATAATTTAAAGCAGTTAGAAGCAATTTTCGTGCTTATAATTATTAGTTATCCTTCATAAATAACTGAGTATAATCCAAAAGAGAGAGAAATATGCCGTGCTAAAAAAATAATATGTTGAATAAGCTTTGACGATGTTGAAAAGACTTGGCGATGACGCAGAACTGGGGACGTATAACTTAAGAAGTACTTTGGTGGCAGCAGTGAATAGGCATTCAAATTTAGCTGGGGATCAGAAAAAAGGGCTTATGAAATCTGTGTATGTCGGAAAAAAATCCAGATGTATTTGGGAAGAAACTGTTTGTGTTCTCACTTTGTAAAAGTAAAACATAATACTTTATTTCAAAGCGGTCATAAAAATTATCCATTTATGCATTATTGAGATGGTCTTTATGGCTCAAAGAACCTCAGTATTTTGCATTTGAGATCCTCATGAGTCACCTCCTTTTGTGGCGCTTTTTAACTTAAATCAAATTGAGTTTAGCTTGAAAAGTGTTTTCAAATAACGTCTTAACTCAGTGCTGAATCTGATAAAAATGACTGCATTGAAAAAGGAGTTGCAATAAGCTAGTAAACGAACATACTGCAACACTGTTCCATGATACATTTTTCCAGAAAACTGTCTATAGACCAATAAGCCGACCGCAGGTATATAGGAAACAGTGTATACGGTAAGGATAAAAACCATAGCTTTTCCAAATTCTGTCTCTGGCCTTCTCCTTCTGCCTCCCCTAGCATCCAAAGATTGGCCATTTTTCACTATGCAGCGAATTTTGTCGGAGCTCTTTTGACTGCTATCTCTTCGATCTTCCTTCCTGTCTCTATCTTTTTTCTTCGCCAATCTCGCTTTATCTACTTCGTCTTGAATTACTTCCGCCTTGCCAACAGTACTTTGACAGTTTTCTTTGCTGTTGACTTCCATACATGAGTTAACCATAATGTTACAATTATCATTGTTATCAGCTTGAGAAGGCTGTAGATCCTGCTCTGGTGGAAATCCCGCTTCTTTGACTTCAGAGTGAACTCCACTACCTGTTACTCTGTTCCTTATCGAAAAATATGTCCAGAGGTAGATAGCAAAGAAAAATACGAAAAATGCAAGGTAAAATAATAAAAGTATATATGGAAAGGACCAGCCGATAAATAAAACAATCGTGACAAGTACCAAATCAGATATCAGTACAATATAACTTCTTTTCATTGTCATCAATTCTGAATACCTCATGAGCAATTTCATGTGAATGCACCGATCGACTGCAATGGTTATTATAATAGACCAAGAGTATTGTAATAAGAAGTTCCTGGCAATTTCTGCTGCTACAAAGCCAATATCCACTTTCAATAGAAGTTGTATATGGTAGGAAAACCCTGCTAGACCGACAAAAAAATCTGAGACACATAAGCAGAAAATAAACCAATTGGAAACGATTTTGAGTTTGTTGAGCTTCTTCAGTGAATATGCAAGAAGAAAATTTAGTACCATATTCAAGATGTCAATAGTAATTCCAAATATGAAGTAAATGATTTCGATGTGATTGCTAGGCATCTCGGCTGCAGGAACTGGCAACAAGTGGATTATTTTATTTCATCACGTAGTTTCAGTAGATATCAGCAGCGACTGTCGACGCGCGAAAAGAGCCCATAACAACAAGCAACACGAAACCATAATCAAAATGAACGCAAAAAATATGCAATGCACTAAATTATGATCTAGTTATAACAGATCATGCAGCTTCAAAATTTAGTTGGCTTGACAGAAGTGTGTGATTTGTATCGCAAAAAACCTCAGCAGTTTACTGTACTCAAGATACGATACCTAAGCTTGGCTTGAAACGGCTCTCAATCGTACGGCAACGCCTTTTCTCTTTATTGAATTTCTCTATTTGTCTTGCAATTTGGAACTCCTAAATTTTCTTAATTTCTCAAATGCAGTTTTATTGTAAGTTTTTATTGATCGTTAATTGCCAATATTTTTCGAAGGATAAAATTAAAAAACGACCGTCAATTTTTCAATTTCCGTGCATTTGAAATAAATATTTACAAATTGAGTTATTGAGACTAACCTAAATACCTTTCAACGACCATCTGGCCTTATTTTTTACTCTCTTCGCAATTCCTTGAGGACCAAATCGAAAACACAGAACACAAGATTCCTCCAAGCTTAATCTTTTAAAGTCAAATAGAAGACGTCTCTACTGTTCAAATGTAGTAAAACTTTCCTCTTTCTGTTTAATATTCCTCTTTAATATTCAGAGGAATTTTAAAATATTCCTCTTTCTGGATTCCTTTTATTTGCACAATAATCTCATTCCATACATAATCAGTGAAATTTTCGCATTCATTTTCTCTTGAATTTTCCCTTCAAGCTTTTTAGGAGTCTTCAGCGATTGCTTTTATGTTCAGGAATATCAAGTTGATGTTTCGGTGAATTAGAATTATATTTAGGAATTATAATTTGAGCGTAAAGTAAAAAGCTCCTAAAAACCCATTTAATTTAGGAGCTTTTTACTATGCTAATATAGGAAGATGGCAGATACGAAAGATTTCAGTGGAAAAATTTGGAAAAATTTTTGAACTGAGATAGAAAATTTCCACTCTGGTCATAATTTATCAAGGGATCCGCCAAGTAGTCTTGTTTTTTCAGTTTTCAATTTAGGCAGTACTATGGAAGCCTTTCTTTCCTGTCAGACAACCAGAAAACCTCATTCCAATCTATACAAACGATCAATTGATGCCAGAAGATCACTTCGTTCCTCGTCAAAAGAGGGGCAGTGCAACAAACAGTGCTCAGTATCCTCAATGCCATCACTTGTTGAGCACATTGGGTTAATTGTATCCCTATAATTGTGTCTGTATTTGTGAGGGTTCAATTTGCTAATGCCAACCCTAAGTTATGTAATATAAGATATTCCTAATGGTTCGTAGATGCCAAAAACAGATCGCAATAGGAGGATGTATTATGAATAGCAGTTTTAATTTAAAAACAGTAACAGGTGGTTCTAGTATGATTTTGTGGATCAAGCTTATTCCATCCTGATAAGCAATTTTGATAGAAAGTAGACTGAAATCATGTAGTTCCTGCGCCCATTTGCACGATTGCGTCCTGCCTACAAAGAGAATATAGAAACTGGTAAACTGATGGGATTGGTTCACTAGTATCAAAAGGTGCGGAATTATTTAGAAAATTTATTTAGAAAGGTGAGGCGTCAACTCCATCTCTAAAGATTTAGCGATTCTCAGCCTAACTCCGCGTATAACTTTTCACGTGATGTTATTTCCATGCTCTTGTCATCACAAGTGCAGCAGAATATTGAACAGACCTTACAGAAATTCCAATACTTGTCAACCTTACATTAAACAGTTTCTATGATAGATGCAATCTTTTCTCCTTTTTTTTTACTTTCCTGATCGTCTCAACATGTTTCAATCCAAAGAATGTCTACAACAAAAAGCTTTGACATAAGCCGACTTTCTAGACACTGGTCTCTTGCCGGTTCTTTAAAGTCACACTTGTTGCTAGCTGGTTCCATGCTTTTTGTAAACTTACGAAATATAACAGAAAAAAACTTAAAATATCAAGACAGATTTGTACACTTCCATTACCAAAGTAAAGCCCTTCCGTATACGTTGAGAATTTGAGCGTTGACAATAGATCATCATTATTTTACATTTCATGAGTCTCCCCCTCGAATAGTTTCCACCCCCCCCCCTCATAGTAAACAGTAATTTTTCATTTTCTTTTTTAAGGTATAGTTTTCCTAAAGTCAAGAAAAACACAAAATCAAAAAATTTTAAGTATGAGGCTTTTTTGACAAGGCCCAGTGCCCAGTGTTTTTGAAATTTCATGCTTCCTCTACAGAATTCAATGTTTCTAAACCTGATCCTACTTGTAGTGTCATTGTGATATCAAGCAAGATGTAATGTAAAGCAGTTCCCTTCAAGTGAAAAACATAAGATATAAATTGAAAACCATAGACTTTGGCTTTATACAGAGACTGTTTGCAAAAGGAATAAAGAGGACAAAGCATGGGCGGTCCATACCTATATGCCTTTTTTGGGAAAAATTTTTGTATGAGCATAACAAAACAACACATGTATGAAAACATTTCTTGTGCTGTGAGAAATCAAGGAGTATTTCTGTCACTGCTAATTCTTCTAGTCAAATTCCGAAAGGGGGTTTAGATATTCTTGAATCGTTAAACCAAAACTTCATAAAAGTAAGCCGTTTAAAAAATCATTGCATAAAAAAAACTTTGACCACAATAATCTTGAAGCCCATGGAAGTAATATAAGAAACGAGCGGGTAATGCAATGCAATGGTAATGTCTATTTCGTATGTCATTTATCCTCAATAATTTTGTTTTCTGATATAGTAAAGTGCAGAAATAAATTTTAGCTTTTAAAATTTCACACAGGAATGAATGACTGTTTTTAATGATACCAATGTTCCCATCTCCGAAAATCCTATCAACTTTTCTCAACGTTGATTGTGAACGCAACTTTAGTGGTAAAAGGACCATATAGTCAGTTTACAATATTTTTCATCTTTAAAACATGGCTTGTAATATGATCTTAAACAAATAATTATTACTTAAATTTCATTACTTATCATAGTCTTAATCATCTAACAATCAATAATATTAAAATAGAATTATACATTACTTCACATGGTAGCAATTTCTTAACTGACTCCGTGAAGTGAGACATAAAGGACAGAACAGTAAAATAAATATTCATCAACTCCAGCCCATTCATCTTACACGTAAATAATCTGATGTTTTCCTTTTCTCTCGTTAACTTTAGAGAAACTTTGGAGACTAATAGTTCAAGTATACTGGTCATCTGGTTCATTTACCTTTATCTCCCTCTCCTTTGCTTAATAATTTGGTGAGTGACTTGGGTGATGAATGAAAATGTTCAGGATAGTTAATGAGAGGTAACGGAAGGTTAGGACAATTGTGGACAGGAAGGTTAGGTAGAATGATATGTCATCTCTTGACCAAAATGCCAGTAGAGAGCCTAATAGTGGTTCATCGTCTTTGTAATAAAAGAGTTTGAAAATAACGTTTTAACTCGCTGCTAAAGTATATGAAAATCACAGCATTAAAAGATGAGTTACAGTTTGGAAGCAAACCAATGTATTTTAGGTATGAAAAGGCTACCAGGTTCGGAGACAAGATATTAATCAAAAAAATTATGTTAACTGACACAATGGAAACAGCGAATCCAGTTAGAATAAAGATCATTGCTTTTCCAAATTCATTTTCCGGTCTTTTACCTCTTTTTCTAGTAGAAGCGACTTTTTGAGCATCACGATTTTTGCTTAAATGGTCATCTTCACCTGCACCACTTTCTTTCGCTACAAACCTATGGCAGTTGTTTGGTGACATTTCTCTCCTTTCTACAGTTCTATGCTGCTTCTCTTCTTGCCCTCCAAAACATGCTTCTCTGATGCCTGTTGTATTCACCTGATTGACGTTGTTGGTGCACGTGATATTTCCAATGTTGATTTGATTATTTTGATCATTTACAAGGTCGGCACAGCGATGTTCATTTTGTGAAGAGAAGTCAGCAACGGTGTTCTTAGGGCCAGAATGAACTCTGATATTTTTGACATTTTCTTTTATAGAAAAATACGTCAAGATGTATATGATGCATAAAAAGAGAAAAAAAATTAAGAAGATTGAAAAATATATTTTTTTGAAGAAGTATCTGAAAACAAGCGAGGCAGCTGCATTAATTGGATTCAAAACAAGAATCACTCGGCTCTTTCGAATTGTCATGAAACTGCCGTATCTGTTAAGTAACTTCATATGAATGCATCGGTCTATTGCGATTGTGATTGTGAGAAAACCAGAACAATGCAAAAAAAGCACCACTGGTACATTAAGGGGAAAAACAATCTTGCTGTTAATCTGTAAAAGGCATCCAATATGATAAAGTAATCCAGTTGCACCAACAAGGAAATCTGATACACTCAACCAGAAAATGAACAAATAAGATACGATTCCTAGTTTGTTGAGCTTCTTCAAAGCATATGCAAGGGAAAAGTTGAGCACCAAGTTTGAAATATCTATTGCAATGCCAAGAACATCTCGAAGTATTTCTTGCTTTTCGCTTGCCATTTGAATTCTTTTACTATTCCTATAAACGGAGTTTGAACGGGTTAGAATAACCTGATTCACGTTAGAACTCGTTATATTACACCAGTGACGGCGCCAAGGGTTGTATGGGGGTGATTACCCCCCCTTACTTTTCTGAAAATATGGTCTACACATTTCTTCTAAAAATTAATTAAAATTGCTGGGTAGGGAGGGGTAGATCAAATTTCCTAAGGAAAGTTAATTTGGTATAAATTACGGAAAGGAGGCCAAAGGGGCATGGTCCCACTGGGCGCGGTCATTACCCTCCCATTCTATAATAGCTAGCGCTTCAATTGTATGACACAAATTATAATTCAAAATTTTCCAGATTGAAGCAAACGATGCCCGAGAAAACATAGCATTAAATACAGTCGGTGATGTTACTGATGAAAAACCTGAATAATGTATATTAGAGAGAAAGGCATTGCAAGCAACAAGTCTTTCAAGCATCAATGAAAATCTTAGAAGGAAAAATGAAAATTGGAATGGTTTGAGTAAATTTACCTTAACAAAAGGAAAGGAACAAGTGTAGAAAAGTGTCTCTATGGTTCTGCAATCGAAAATGACAAAAGTTTACAAGTTTGTGTCCAACCCAATTTCTTTTCCTATCATAATATACTTACTTTGAATTTTTCCTTGCAAATGCTACCAACGGATACCTTTTCTCTCCAGGAAAACGTGCTGCTATTGCTTTATGATAATTGTTTTCACTTAAATGCAGTTGAAACCTCTTCAAATTTTATTGTAAAGATATGTAAACAATTATATCAGCTGCTTCTTTTGTTTAATACTATTGCCACTTTTCTTTAGCAAACATTGTTTTTATTTAAATTCTAAATCAAAGGTAGTATTTCGATTGGATCTTCTATCTTGCCATCAATCTGTCAGCTCAAAGAAAGCAAGGGCTTTGATACCTAGCGAGAATATTTTCCTTTTGCTAACATCTTTTTTCGCCTTATCTGGGCAAAGCTCTTTTAAGCATCGTAAAGTCAAGATTGTGGAGCTAATTAGCCCCCATAAAATCGCCTGTTCACTCAATAGTTGAGGCCTAAGACTAAGACATTGTTATTTCCTTGTACTACATTGATAACTTGAAATTTTCATGACAATCAAATCAATATTGACGTCATAGTGACATCATTACATTTTTCAATTGTTTGCTATTTATAAAAATTTTCTTCAAGATTACCATTAAATATCGCAAATACGTAGTTCAATGTAGGCTCTGCGAAAGCTTAACAAAAACAGCTCATTGTAAACTCAAATATTTCTTATCTGTGTCTTCTGTTCGACTGCATCCTCAAGGACTAGCGAGAATATAATATCACTACGTTGATAATTAGGAAACCCTCCTTTGAAATCGCAACGAGTAAAATCTGCCGAAATACAAGAAATGATTCGAAACTTTCGTTTTTGATGAAAGTTTGATGAAATATGTTTCCGCAACTGGTTGTTTATTTTCTTTCTTGATCTTTTCGTCCCTACTTCTGACGTAATATACTCTGTCATAAAATATATTGTTTTTAGATGCATGTTCCATAATGTCAAGAGATATTTAATGATTTTGCTTCTAATGCATGCAAAGGATCAGGAGAGATAATAATAGGCTGCAGGTTTGCTCCATTTTTCAATACTTATGCCACTTCGGCTCCTGCCACTTCATGAGAATTCGGCAAGTGTCATATGACATTTGATAAAGCATTTTAAGAATTGATGTATTTACTACTGCAACGTGTAGAAAGCAAAGGCTGCATAAACTGAGTTATAGACATGCAGACATTTGATAATCATTGGCAGTTAAAAACTCTTTCTGTTGATACTTTTTCAATGTCCTCAACTTATAACTTTCTTTTTAATCAATATATTGGACATACTTTGTTACTGGTAAATCATTCTATCAAATTTGGTTTTTTAGAATTAGATTTAACCTATCCTTAAACTATCAGATAATCAGAATCAGAATCATGCTGAATACTTGGTTAAAAATCTTATGTCACAGTCATTTTTAGCACGTAGTAGAAAGATAATGAAATTAGATCTAGCACCTAAATTTAATTGTAAATTACTTATCTGCTTTTTGCAATAAAGGTCTGGTTGGTAAACTATGGTAAAACTCTTAGAAAAATTGTAGGCTATAGGCTTAGTAAAAGTGTCGTTTTAGATTATTCTTTTTACAAACGTTCTTGAGCCAAAATAAATAAAATCGCATAATACCGACAAAAACAATTCAAAATGTCATTTGTTAATTAAAAATGTTTCTGAACAGTTCTCGTAAGGCATTTATAAAAAACTTGATTCTATAAAATGGACATTTGTCTAAACCTACAACCTTACTTTTACAAGAAGTTTCTCGTGTTCGAAAAAGAGGCAAATTTAGCATAAACAACAAATTCAAAAAATGTTTTACTAACAAAAATACAGCTTTTCACCTACTTTTGCAATGGCTTTAGCAAACACAATTTCATCTAAAAAGACGTTTCTCTTAGCCTATACCCCTATTTTTTCACCAGGTTTCTTAAGGGATAAAAACAAGGTTTAAAACTGATCGAATCATTTCAAAATAGCATTTTATTGATATAAATAAGGCTCCATAGCAGTTTTTACAATGTTACTTGCAGAAAATGCTTCATCCAAATCCAACAATGAACATTTTTCATAATCTTAGGGCCTCTTTACGGACAAATAAAAAACCCGAAGATAAAACGTTAAAAGGTTAGTTTGAGTTTGAAATTAATTAAACAAGGCTTGGCCAAGGTATGGCACAGATTTTATTTTTAGATACAGCATGGTAACATTGAGCATTTAATTATTTGTATATCTGACCCCACTTCTGTTTTCTTTGTGATTATAAACAAAATGTCATGTTATTGCATTCCCTTAAACTGAAAATGTCATCAGATGGCATTTGCTGCAAGAATATTAAAATATGCATGTTATAAAATAAGAATAGTGATTGTCAGCAAAATGCAAAGATAGTTTTTTGAAAAGACTTCGGTAAAAAATAAGTAAATAGATAATTAATAAATAAGTGAAAAAACAAATAATTGATAAAAACAAATAATATATAAATAAATAAATAAACAAATAAATAAAAAATATAAAAATTAATAAATAAATACATAAAAGAATAAATAAATAAACAAATTAATAAATAAATACATAAAAGAATAAATAAATAAACAAATAAATAAATGAGTAAAAAGTAACTTTGGTATTCAAACCTTAGCTTTTTGCTATTTTAGGACAGATTTAATGTATAAGCAAAATACAATTACAACTGTTTGGAATGCCGCTTTATTCAAGGCATTGCTTCAAATGCGCATGCGCAATTAATGTCAATGTCGTTATTTTTAAACCACATAATATACTCTGTGGGAGGAACATTCTTGGCACTAATGGAAATTAGCCAGTCTGAAATAAAAAGTCTAAGAAAATTTAGAGAAAAGGTTGCCATGAGAAAAGTGATAACTAAGTTGTGGTTTATAAATGCAACTGCTACATATAACAGTTTGGATTAAATGTTGTGGAGCGCCTTTGATTGTTAATTTTGCCTTCGCACTAATGCGCATGCTTACATAATGCATCTTTCATTGGTTCAGACGAATGGATAGAATGATTGCCATAACCAGTAGGAATTTAGACTTGCCCCCTCAACAAGATAATTTCTATCTAGTAGACAAGACAGAACGCGGGATTAGGCTCGAACAAAATTAAACGGTCATTTTTGAGCCATAAGTACAAACTGGTGTTCATAATCTTCCATTACGTCATTTTGTTGTCTGAAGTAGTGATTTGCAGAAATGAATGTAATTTTTGGAATTTTCAGCAGGACTTAATGTCAACGTTTCGATGATACACATTCTTCTTCTCTCCCCTCCCTCCCCCCTCTCCCTTCTCCGAAGAAAATGCTACCAACCCCATTGTGACAGCTACCTTCCAAATAAGTTTTTACGTCAGTTGTGAACGCCAGAAAAATGGTAAGCGAACCATGATGTCAGTTTAATAATTTTAAATCTAATAAATATTATTTCGCGTAATACTACTTTGAATTTCATGAATATTCTGTCTTCATATTGAAAAAGTAATAAACAATACTTCGTGAAGGCAATTTTTCATAGGACTCCATCACTCTATGACCGAACCCGTCACTAATAAGCCACCAATGAGTCAATAAGTAAATAGCCATTAATTCCAATCTTTTATTCCAAAAATCATCAATATCAATATCATCAATATCAAATGCAATATGAACAGATGCATTTGTTTCCTCACTTTGACTCTTAAAGAACTTTGGCGAGTAATAGTCTTTGTAAGTCAAAATAAGTGACAATTGTAGCACATTGCTTTTCTCATCAATTATCTAGGGACGCTATCCGTTCTTCATAACTTGAGAAGTGGCTTGGGAGTTAAATAAATCCACTCTTGCGTGAAATTCTCCAAATTAAGCAACTATGTGAGATGCTAGTGAATGTTAAGTATGGTAATAAAACATACAAAGCCATCAAACGTTTTATTGTTTTGAGTCTTATGGAGGTTAAGGAAATTAAGAAACGGGACGTGAGCTGAGATTTTAAAAGAGGTACATATGCCCGTATAACCCACAATAAAGATTTATTGCCTTTTAATTATACGAGACTGGAAAAAACGCTTCAAATCACTGCTGAAGCTTACAAATATCACAGCGTTTAAGGATGCGTAACAATTTGGCAGCAGATTAATGTATCTAATCGACGAAAAGTCTACCAAATTTGGATACAGCATTTGAAGCAAACGAATGACATTAACTGGCAAAAAGGCAACAGTGAAGCCTGCTAAAACAAAGATCATCGCTTTTCCAAATTCGTTTTCAGGCCTTTTCATTCTGTTCCTAGTAATAGTGACTTTTTGAGTGTCACGATTGCTGTTCAAATGCGATTTTTCAACTGCATCTCTTTTCTTAATTCCAGCCTTGTGGCAATTATTTTCTGCTTTTTCTCTACTTTCCTTGTTTGATACTGTACAAATTTCAAAATCTTGTTTTCTTGCAGAGCATTTCTTCTCTTTCTCTTCCTGCTTTGCAAGACGTGTTTCTTGGATAGGTAAAACATTCAATTGATTGACGTTATTTGTGCACGTGACATTTGCAATGTTGTCGTGATCGTTTACAAGATCAGCACAGCGATGTTCATTTTGTGGAGACAAGTCAGTGCTCTTCAGTCCAGAATGAAGCTCAATCTTTTTGACATTCTTTCTGATTGAGAGGTACGTCGAAATGTATACAATGCACAAAAAGAAAAACAAAACTAAGAAAATTGATAAAAATATTTCTTTAAAAAAGTGTTTGAAAACAAGCGAGGCAGCTGCATTAATTGCATTCAAAACAAGAATCACGTGGCTCTTTCGAATTGTCATGAAACTGCCGTATCTGTTAAGTAACTTCATATGAATGCATCGGTCTATTGCGATTGTGATTGTGAGAAAACCAGAACAATGCAAAAAAAGCACCACTGGTACATGAAGAAGAAAAACAATCTTGCTGTTAATCTGTAAAAGGCATCCAATATGATAAAGTAATCCAGTCGCACCAACAAGGAAATCTGAAACACTCAACCAGAAAATGAACAAATAAGATACGATTCTTAGTTTGTTGAGCTTCTTCAAAGCATATGCAAGGGAAAAGTTGAGCACCAAGTTTGAAATATCTATTCCAACTCCGAGAATATTGTACAGAATTTCTTGCTTTCCTCCTGCCATTTCCGTGCAAACTTCTTTGTGCAAACTGCTAGGAACGAACGGGTAGATAAAAGCTTGTTTCTCATTTTATTTCACTACACTGCCTACAATTGCAGTCAAAACCTTCCAAATTCAATCACTTTCCTCTCAGAAAACATATTATGGAATAAAAAGTGTAAAATTGTTTATGAATTACTGATTCTATAAGGAACAAAGAATAGCGTGCACCTCATGTATATGAATTTTGCCTGTCCTAATTTATTCTTTATGTATGTCCTAATTCTTGCAAACCTGACACTAAAAGGCTTCTTTGTGCTCATTAAGTAAAACACAATATATATAAATAAAAGTATAAAAGAGTCCTTTAACGTTTCCGAATAGAGGAATAATAAACATGTTCTGTTTTTAAGTTCTAATACTTATCAATGGTTTACTGTCTGATTTTAAATGCATAAAGCATTAGCTTTTGATGGTGTGTATTAGACTGCAAGTGAAACGTCTTAGGCACATCCCATCTAAAACAAACATATCGTTCAAACAGAAAATCTTGAAAGAAAAATTATATACTACGATAATTTGTACTTTCTACGTAACTTTACCTCAATAAATCGTAACAAACATGCGTAGATCAGTGTCTCTGTGATTCTGCATTCGGAAATGATAAAAGTTTACAAGTTAGGATCTTTGCCCATTTCTTTTCAAGCACTGTTTACTTTCTTGAATGTTTTTTGCAAATGCTGCCAACGGATACCTTTTCTGTCCAGGAAAACGTGCTGCTATTGCTTTCTGGTATTTGTTTTCACGGAAATGCAGTTGAAACCTCTTCAAACTTTATTGTAAAGATGTGTAAACATTCATACCAGCTGTCTTGTTATGTTGTTTTGCGTTTGCCACTTTTCGCTTGCAAACATTATTTTCATTGATATTTTTAATCAACGGTTCTGTTGTGATTGGATCTTTTACGTTTCCATCAATCTGACAGCTCAGAAAATCATTTATCTTGCACTGCATGTTTTCAAATCCTTTTTTATGTCTCTAAGCAAAAAATTGCCCTGATTTGAAAGAGCCTAAATAAAAGCATAGATTCTTTTTTAACTTCAATTGCTTGACCTAGTTATTCACTTTGAAGTTTTTTCTTTGCCTAGCATCCCTTTGTGATTCTTCATTACGGTTATAGTATATCCAATTGGCTGTAGCAAAGGAATGATACTTGCACACTTCCAAGCAAGTACCTATCGAAAAACCTTGATTAAGGGACTTGTGACCAACAATTTTCTAAAAAAATCGTTACTCGTGATAAAATTATCAAAAAAACGTGTATGAGAACTGAAAGCGACAATTCACTTAAATTTTTATTTTAGGATAATTAACACATTTTTCTTGAAATATGATTACTCAGTACTATAATACTAATATTAAGTGTAAATTGGATATGCTATTAACGTATTTTCAAATATTTTGCTTGCAAAAACGTCTTTGCAACTTCCGGTTTCACAAGAAGCTAAGCTATTTTCTTGATAATAAGAGACTTTTCAAGATTTTTTAAAGTTTTTGATCGTTAATAGAGAACTTTTTGAATCTGGATTGGCATTTTAACAAACATGGCCTAGACGTATAACGTTCTAATCATTGATGCTGTATCGTTGCAGAAACGAGTAAGGTCGACGTCTTGAAATGTAGCAATGTGACATGGCTCATGGGCTGGCTCATTCGAAAAAAAATACCCGCATGTTCATTTCTCTAATTATTTGATCTCACTGCTATCAGGGCATCAAACGTTATTATACATACTTAAATAGAGCTAACTCCTACTTGTACCTATCAAGTCAAATTAGCAGGTATCATATTCAAGCAACATTTATTTCTCGAGAAATCCAGCACACGATCTCATTTTAATGCCTGCACAGACATGGACCTGTACTTTAATTAAAACCAAAAGGAAGAAATCCACAAATAAGTAAATTCTACGCTTATATGTGCTCAAATCCAGTCATCACGTTGCTCTACATTGCTTTGTTTCTTCTGTTCACGGCTATATATTTCTGCATGTGATTAACTTTAAAGCATCTTGATATTTACGCAAAGACTCCCTTCCATCAGCTTATCTATCGAACATAGAAGAATCTCTAAAAACGAGTTTGACGCAATAATGAGGTCTAGAAATTATTGTAAATCGTATTTTATGTCAATATGAAGATGTAATTAAACTCCTAAAGAAAAATTTACTTTGACAGAATCTTAGCTTAGAAAAAAGATTGAGATTTCAAATTGATAACGTGATTATTTTGTAAATATTTGACGTTTCTTGTTCGGAGTTTTGCTTTTCGGAAAAAAATCTCTTTGCAGAAATTGAACAAATGCAAAACATCGCAGTTTATAAGCAATACTGTATTTGGAAATCAAAGCTACAGGTTAAAATTTAAATATACTGATAAATAATCGGGCCTTTCTTTAATTAAGAGGCAAACATAAAAACTTATAAATTCAAAATATGACAGAGCTTGCCCATTCAAGATTTGCATTTAAAGAGGTATTACTGGTCAGCTGTTAATATTGAAAACACATCGAGAAAGAAAAGACAGAGAGTCAAGAGGAATAGAAAGTCGTTCAAAAAAGATCCTCCTCTTGTTATTCGGTAAACGTAAGTCCTGTGAAATATATAAATCTTACAAACCGAATCACGGAGAGCAAAACTTGTATAGTGCGTGTCAAAGGAGTTAGATAATAAAATTTAAATATACTGATTCACGAATCGAGAAATCGTGACAACTCTGCAATAAACATAAATCACCTACAGCCTGCTTGCTATATATGAGTAAAATATACTTTGATATAAAAGAGATAGGTTGACAACATTTCCAACAAACTTTCCAATTCAAATAAAATTTAAGTTGCATTTGAGCCTGATCCTTTTGAAAACTGCCATGCAACTAAATCCACAAGCAGTGACATCTTGGATGTCTCAGACCTAAACACTTCAAAAAGATATTCACAAATTGTCTTCAAAAATTATGAAAGTTTTCATACAAATATGATGAGGATTGTTGTTTCTTATATCTCCCAATCCACGTATATATTTTCAGCTTCCAATATTTGAAAATGTCGATCAATAATTTAAAGCAGTTAGAAGCAATTTTCTTGCTTATAATTATTAGTTATCCTTCATAAATAACTGAGTATAATCCAAAAGAGAGAGAAATATGCTGTGCTAAAGAAATAATATGTTGAATAAGCTTTGACGATGTTACAAAGACTTGACGATGACGCAGAACTGGGGACGTATAACTTAAGAAGTACTTTGGTGGTAGCAGTGAATAGGAATTCAAATTTAGCTGGGGATCAGAAAAAAGGGCTTATGAAATCTGTGTATGTCGGAAAAAAATCCAGATGTATTTGGGAAGAAACTGTTTGTGTTCTCACTTTGTAAAAGTAAAACATAATACTTTATTTCAAAGCGGTCATAAACATTATCCATAAATGCATTATTGAGATGGTCTTTATGGCCCAAAGAACCTCAGTATTTTGCATTTCAGATCCTCATAAGAGTCACCTCCTTTTGTGGCGCTTTTTAACTTAAATCAAATTGAGTTTAGCTTGAAAAGTGTTTTTAAATAACGTCTTAACTCAGTGCTGAAGCTGATGAAAATGACTGCATTGAAAAAGGAGTTGCAATAAGCTAGTAAACGAACATACTGCAGCACTGTTTCATGATACATTTTTCCAGAAAACTGTCTATAGGCCAATAAGCCGACCGCAGGTATATAGGAAACAGTGTATGCGGTAAGGATAAAAACCATAGCTTTTCCAAATTCTGTCTCTGGCCTTCTCCTTCTGCCTCCCCTAGCATCCAAAGATTGGCCATTTTTCACTATGCAGCGAATTTTGTCGGAGCTCTTTTCACTGTTATCTCTTCGATCTTCCTTTTTGTCTCCATCTTTTTTCTTCGCCAATCTCGCTTTATCTACTTCGTCTTGAATTACTTCCGCGTTGCCAGCAGTGTTTTGACAGTTTTCTTTGCTGTTGACTTCCATACATGAATTAACCATAATGTTACAATTACCATTGTTATCAGCTTGAGAAGGCTTTGGCTCCTGCTCTGGTGGAAATTCCGCTTCCTTGACTTCAGAGTGAACTCCACTACCCGTTACTCTGTTCTTTATCGAAAAATATGTCCAGAGGTAGATAGCAAAGAAAAATACGAAAAATGCAAGGTAAAATAATAAAAGGATATATGGAAAGGACCAGCCGATAAATAAAACAATCGTGACAAGTACAAAATCAGATATCAGTACAATATAACTTCTTTTCATTGTCATCAATTCTGAATACCTCATGAGCAATTTCATGTGAATGCACCGATCGACTGCAATAGTTATTATAATAGACCAAGAGTATTGTAATAAGAAGTTCATGGCAATTTTTGCTGCTACAAAGCCAATATCCACTTTCAATAGAAGTTGTATATGGTAGGAAAACCCTGCTAGACCGACAAAAAAATCTGAGACACATAAGCAGAAAATAAACCAATAGGAAACGATTTTGAGTTTGTCGAGCTTCTTCAGTGAATATGCAAGAAGAAAATTTAGTACCATATTCAAGATGTCAATAGTAATTCCAAATATGAAGTAAATGATTTCGATGTGATTGCTAGGCATCTCGGCTGCAGGAACTGGCAACAAGTGGATTATTTTATGTCATCACGTAGTTTCAGTAGATATCAGCAGCGACTGTAGACCCGCTCATAACAACAATCAACGCGAACAAAACTCAAAATGAACGCAAAAAATATGCAATGTACTAAATCATGACCAAGTTCTGACAGATCATGCAGCTTCAACATTTAGTTGGCTTGACAGAAGTGTGTAATTTGTATCGCAAAAAACCTCAGCAGTTTACTGTACTCAAGATACGATACCTAAGCTTGGCTTGAAACGGCTCTCAAACGTACGTCATCGCCTTTTCTCTTTATTGAATTTCTGTATTTGTCTTGCAATCTGGAACTCCTAAATTTTCTTAATTTCTCGAATGCAGTTTTATTGTATGCTTTTATTGATCACAAATTACTCGCTAATTGCCAATATTTTTCAAAGGATTAAAGTAAAAAATGACCCTCGATTTTTCAATTTCCGTGCATTTGAAATAAATATTTACAAATGGAGGTATAGAGTTCTAATGTGATGACGTCACAAAAATCTATTTTTAGAATTTTTGAATTTTGACTCCATAACCTGAAAGATCATCATGAAATACCTCTAAATGTGGAAAATCAGGCAAGTGTATTACGAAATGGCAGAGATATGGCCACATGTTTACTGGTTCTCTCCCCATCAAACCTCTGTATTTTGGTCTCTGTTCATAACTTTATGAACAGAGCGAAAATAACAGTGATTCGTTAGCAAACTTCAAATCTTTCATTAGCCATATCTCAACCGATTTTAGACATATCTGGCCAATTTTGCATATTTGGAAGTATTTAATGGTGATCTTTTACGCTATGTGGTTAAAATTCAAAAATTCTAAAAATAGGTTTTTGATGACGTCACACTTTAGAACTCTATTGAGACTAACCTAAATACCTTTCAACGACCATCTGGCCTTATTTTTTACTCTCTTCACAATTCCTTGAGGACCAAATCGAAAACACAGAACACAAGATTCCTCCAAGCTTAATCTTTTAAAGTCAAATAGAAGACGTCTCTACTGTTCAAGTGTAGTAAAATATTCCTCTTTCTGGCTTTCCTTAATTTTCACAATAATCTCATTCCATACATAATCAGATAGATTTTCGCATTCATTTTCTCTTTGAATTTTCCCTTCGAGCTTTTTAGGAGTCTTCAGCGATTGCTTTTATGTTTAGGAATATCAAGTTGATGTTTCGGTGAATTAGAATTATATTTAGGAAATATGATTTGAACGTAAAGTAAAAAAACTCCTAAAAAGCCCATTTAATTTAGGAGCTTTTTACTATGCTGATATAGGAAGATGGCAGATACGAAAGATTTCAATGGAAAAATATAAGGTTAAAATTTCATTTATTTCAAAAAACATGTCAAAATACTAGTTTTCAGCTGCTTGAAAGCAGACAGCTGGCAAGAGACAATACTCTATTGACTACAATTGTGATTCTCAAATTATTCCTTCGAAAGTAAGATTATGTACGAAAGCACGAATTAAATTTTAAAAGTAAATGAGGTTACAAATTAATCTATTTTATATCAAAATGTTTTTCGATAATTATATGCATGTCACTCTAAATCTGTATTTTGAGAGAAAGCCTAATTGATATTTCAAAGGTGCTTGAACAATCAAATTTCAGATTTCGTCATATTTTTAAGGTCAGGATGCACGATCATATTCGCATCATATTTCCATCATATTTTTGGTCAATAAGAAGTTTTATCATTGTCTATGGTCGTGTAAGCGCTTAAAACTTCGCATCATAATTGACTTTCTGGCTTTAAACTTATCTTCATAGTTGGAAAAATTTTTGAACTGAGATAGAAAAATCTTCCACTCTGATAATATTTTATCAAGGGATCCGCCAAGTAGTCTCGTTTTCTGGTTTCAATTTAGGCAGTAATATGGAAGCCTTTCTTTCCTGTCAGACAACCAGAAAAACTCATTCCAATCTATACAAAGGATCAATTGATGTCAGAAGATCACTTCGTTCCTCGTCAAAAGAGGGGCAGTGCAACAAACAGTGCTCAGTATCCTCAATACCATCACTTGTTTAGCACATTGGGTTAATTGTATCCCTATAATTGTTTCTGTATTTTTGAGGGTTCAATTTGCTAATGCCAACCCTAAGTTGTGTAATATAAGATATTCCTAATGGTTCGTAGATGCCAAAAACAGATCTCGCTGGAGGATGTATTATGGAAGGCAGTTTTGATTTAAAAACAGTAACAGATGGTGCAAGTATGATTTCTGGATCAAGCTTATTCCATTCTGTTAAGCAATGAGGATAGAAAGTAGACTGAAATCATGTAGTCCTTGCGCCCATTTGCACAATTGCGTCCTGCCTAAAAAGAGAATTTAGAAACTGATGAACTGATGGAATTGGTTCACTAGTAAAAAAAGGTGCAGAATTATTTGCTAAGGCCAACCCTAAGTTGTGTAATATAAGATATTCCTAATGGTTCGTAGATGCCAAAAACAGATCGCAATAGGAGGATGTATTATGAATAGCAGTTTTAATTTAAAAACAGTAACAGGTGGTTCTAGTATGATTTTGTGGATCAAGCTTATTCCATCCTGAAAAGCAATTTTGATAGAAAGTAGACTGAAATCATGTAGTTCTTGTATCCATTTGCACAATTGCATCCTGCCTACGAAGAGAGTATAGAAACTGGTAAACTGATGGGATTGGTTCACTAGTTTAAAAAGTTGCAGAATTATTTAGAAATTTATAAAACAAGGTGAGGCGTCAACTCCATCTCTAAAGATTTAGCGATTCTCAGCCTAACTCCGCCTACAACTTTGCACGTGATGTTATTTCCATGCTCTTGTCATCACAAGTGCAGCAGAATATTGAACAGACCTTACAGAAATCCCAATACTAGTCAACCTTACATTAAACAGTTTCTGTTATAGACGCAATCTTTTCTACTTTTTCTACTTGCCTGATGGTCTCAAATGTTTCAATCCAAAGAGGGTCTACAACAAAAAGCTTTGACATAAGCCGACTTTCTAGACACTGGTCTCATGCTGGTTCTTTAAAGTCACACTTGTTGCTAGCTGGTTCCATGCTTTTTGTAAACTTACGAAATATAACAGAAAAAAACTTGAAATATTAAGACAGATTTGTACACTTCAATTACCAAAGTAAAGCCCTGCCGTATACGTTGACAAATTGAGCGTTGACAACAGATGTCATCATAGATGTCTCTCCCCCTCGAATAGGTCCCATCCACCCTCATAGTAAACAGTAATTTTTCATTTTCTTTTTTAAGGTATAGTTCTCCTGCATTCAAAAAAATCAAAAATTTTAAGTGTGAGGCTTTTTTGACAAGGCCCAGTAGAAATGTTTTTAAAATTTCATGCTTCCTCTACAGAGCTCAATGTTTCTAAACCTGATCCTACTTATAGTGTCATTGTGATATCAAGCAAGATGTTATGTAAAGCAGTTCCCTTCAAGTGAAAAACATAAGATACAAATTGAAAACCATAGACTTTGGCTTTATACAGAGACTGTTTGCCAAAGGAATAATGAGGACCAAGCATGGGTGGTCCATACCTATATGCCTTTTTTGGGAAGATTTGTTGTTGTATGAGCATAACAATACAATACATGTATGAAAAAATTTCTTGTGCTGTGAGAAATCAAGGAGTATTTCTGTCACTGCTAATTCTTCTAGTCAAATTCCGAAAGGGGGTTTAGATATTCTTGAATCGTTACACCAAAACTTCATAAAAGTAAGCCATTTAAAAAATTTGCATAAAGAAAACTTTGACCACAATTATCTTGAAGCCCATGGTAGTAATATAAGAAACTAGCGGGACAATGCAATGCAATGGTAATGTCTATTTCGTAGACAAGAAAGGGCCCATTATCAGATTTCAGCGGATCCAAAGCTGTCCGTTTTCAACCAGAAATAGATATACATCGGAGTACATTGAGTTGAATTCATTATTATCATCAATTTCATTTATCCTATCCTCCATAATTTTGTTTTTTGATATAGTAAAGTGCAGAAATAAATATTAGTTTTGAGAAATTTACACAGGAATGAATGCAGTGGCGGACTGGCTACCCTTTGACCCACAGGGAAAAGCAAGCAAAAGGGCGCCAATATGTGTTAAAGTTGCTTATCTTTGGGGCTTGTAAAACGGGCCCGGAAAAATGTTGTCATACTTCATCCTTAATATTCTTTGCAATTGAAAATACCCTATTTAGAATGTCGGAACAATTGGCATTGGCATGAAGAAGACTCTCTGTCAAATTGACTGTATTTGAAACGTGTACACGGCTGGTCAAATTTGTAGGTATCAAGTGACGTATTGTCTCTCAATTTCATGTATCAAATGAAGATATCAAATGATAGATTTTGAAAGTTGGACTAATACTCAAAGCCCGTTTTCAGTTAGCGAGACACTCCCTTACAAGATTTTATAAAGAAAGCAGCTTCTCTGGCCTAGGAGACGAGATTATTTTCAATTAAACTCGATCTCAAAATCTTTAAAAATTTGACGAGATATATGACTTTGTTCTCATCAAACGGTAACCTAAAAATTTTTGAAAGTTTTGGAGCATATCATTGAGAAATGTAAAGGGGTGCCACATCACATGCTAGCCTAATGACTATGTTGCTCCATGCTCCTGCCTCCACGCTACAGTTACATATCATTTACAAAAGATATGATTCCAGTTCATCAGCGTGCGGAATAATGATTAGGTATTGAACATGTGCTCAAAACCGTAGAATTGTCTGAAAGATTTCTGATAACATATCTTGGACAAACAGGCACCGCGGAGCGTTGAGAATAGTGGGGGGCTTCTAAAAAAGTGGGGAGGGGGATAAAACCGGATAAAAAGAGGCTTTTGTGGGACGGCTAAAGCCCCCTCAGCCCCCACCCCCCCCCTGCTCCGCGGTGCCTGACAAATGGAATTTTAGAGATCTTGCTGCCATTATTTTTGTGCCAATTGACGATTTTGCAGATTGATAGGCTCCCTCTCTATGAGAAACTGTGCCTAGAAATGGTAAAAGGAAAACAATTCTTTAGGAAAAGGCACAGTTCCTTTCCGGGACAAAAATTGAAAGAAAAAATGGAAAACCTTTAATAGCTAGTTGTAAATTTCAAAACAGCAGGTTTAACTTTCCATTAATTTTCCTAGAAGGTTCTTACATGAGGGTATCAATCCTCAACAAATTCTATACAAATCTTTTTGAAAAATGGTCAAGATTTTTGACTTCAGTTAGTGATAATTTCTTTTGATGCAAAACTCCTGGTTTTAACGTACAAAAAACAGGATGCCTCTGAGTTATTAGTTGAATTGCAAAACATAATAGCTTGTCACGGACAGGAAGGATTGTCCTCTTTCATTCATAGAGTAGTTTTCACAGTCAAGGAATAGTTGATGGCCCAAAGAAAAAAGGACTATTATTTAAGAGAGACAACACAATGAAAATGCACATATTACGGCAATATTTGAAAAATCCCCTTCTCCCTAAACAACTATTTCAACAAACTTTAACAAATAGCCATAATAAGCGTAATTGCCATAACGTTTGTGTAAATCCCCCCTCCCCATCTCTGATTACATGATATGTGAACGTTCCCATACCCAATAGCCAACACATCCAGTAACAGCCATTCTGATTAGAAAGAACACAGGGAAGTGCTCAGCTATTTTTTTTTCCAAAGTGCGAGCCCTCAGTTATTGAATATCAGGCACTAGGATTAATTTGCATCAGCCATAAGTATAGCCATAAGTCAAAAAACTAATATGGTTAGTCAGATATCATTGGTTTCAAAAAATTATTAGTCATCAGTCAATTGGCAAATAGTCTGCTAGTTAGCTAGTGAAAATCCCTACTACCCCCTCAACAGAAATCAAATTAATTCAAATATTGTGCCTTTGCTTGAAAAAATTGCTAGCTAACCAAAATTACAAGACGTTTTATACTCTGAGGAGTTTCAGACAAAAAAGCTTCTAGAATGTTTGAAATATTTTCTGTTTTCAAAGTCATTTCCAAAGCAAAATATGTTCTTTACAAGGTTTTCAGAAAACCTGGCAGAATTTGCAGATTGGGAAACTTTGCAATCAATCTTAATATTGCTCAACTTAAAGGTGAAGCTAAACTTTTTATGCAAACGTACTTTGGACAATTGATGATTGTAATCAATTTTAGTTCTCTGCGAAGATTAGTTGCCTTTCGAAAGTTTTCTTGTTTTTGCAAAAAATAACTTGGTGCAGAGGGCGCACCGGGAAACTTCCCGGTGTCCCGGTGGGCCAGTCCGCTTCTGAATGACTTACTGCTTTTAATGATACCAATTTTCCCATCTCCGAAAATCCTATCAACATTTCTCAACGTCGATTGTGAACGCAACTTTAGTGGTAAAAGGACCATATAGTCAGTTTACAATCTTTTGCATCTTTAAAACATGCCTTGTAATATGATCTTAAACAAATAATTATTACTTAAATTTCATTAATTATCATAGTCTTAATCATTTAACAATCAAACAATCAATAATATATAGAATTATACATTACTTCACATGGTAGCAATTTCTTAACTGACTCCGTGAAGTGAGACATAAAGGACAAAACAGTAAAATAAATATTCATCAACACCAGCCCATTCATCTAACATGTAAATAATCTGATGTTTTCCTTTCCTCTCATTAACTTTTTAGAAACTTTGGAGACTAATAGTTAAAGTACACTGGTCATCTGGTTCATTTACCTTTATCTCCCTCTCCTTTGCTTAATAATTTGGTGAGTGACTTAGGTGATGAATATAATGTTCAGGATAGTTTATGAGAGGCAACGGAAAGTTAGGACAATTGTGGACAGGAAGGACAGGTAGAATGATATGTCATCTCTTGACCAAAATGCCAGTAGAGAGCCTAATAGTGGTTCATCGTCTTTGTAATAAAAGAGTTTGAAAATAACATTTTAACTCGCTGCTAAAGTATATGAAAATCACAGCATTAAAAGATGAGTTACAGTTTGGAAGCAAACCAATATAACTTATGTATGAAAAGGCTACCAGGTTTGGAGACAAGATATAAATCAAAAGAATTATATTAACTGGCACAAAGGAAACAGCGAATCCAGTTAGAATAAAGATCATTGCTTTTCCAAATTCATTTTCCGGTCTTTTACCTCTTTTTCTAGAAGAAGCGACTTTTTGAGCATCACCATTTTTGCTTAAATGGTCATCTTCATCTGCACCACTTTTCTTCACTACAAACCTATGGCAGTTGGTTGGTGACATTTCTCTCCTTTCTACAGTTCTATGCTGCTTCTCTTCTTGCCCTCGAAAACAAGCTTCTCTGATGCCTGTTGTATTCACCTGATTGACGTTGTTGGTGCACGTGATATTTCCAGTGTTGATTTGATTATTTTGATCATTTACAAGGTCGGCACAGCGATGTTCATTTTGTGAAGAGAAGTCAGCAACGGTGTTCTTAGGGCCAGAATGAATTCTGATATTTTTGACATTTTCTTTTATAGAAAAATACGTCAAGATGTATATAATGCATAAAAAGAGAAAACAAATTAAGAAAATTGATAAATATATTTTTTGGAAAAAGTATCCGAAAAAAAGCGAGGCAGCTGCATTAATTGCATTCAAAACAAGAATCACATGGCTCTTTCGAATTGTCATGAAACTGCCGTATCTGTTAAGTAGCCTCATATGAATGCATCGGTCTATTGCGATTGTGATTGTGAGGTAACCAGAACAATGCAAAAAGAGCACCACTGGTACATGAAGATAATAAGCAATCTTGCTATTAATCGGTAAAAGGCATCCAATATGATAAAGTAATCCAGTTGCACCAACAAGGAAATCTGATACACTCAACCAGAAAATGAACAAATAAGATACGATTCTTAGTTTGTTGAGCTTCCTCAAAGCATATGCAAGGGAAAAGTTGAGCACCAAGTTTGAAATATCTATTGCAATGCCAAGAACATCTCGAAGTATTTCTTGCTTTTCGCTTGCCATTTGAATTCTTTTACTATTCCTATGAACGGAGTTTGAACGGGTTAGAATATCCTGATTCACATTAGAACTCGTTATATTACACCAGTGACGGCGCCAAGGGTTGTATGGGGGTGATTACCCCCCCTTACTTTTCTGAAAATATGGTCTACACATTTCTTCTAAAAATTAATTAAAATCACTGGGTAGGGAGGGGTAGATCAAATTTCCTTAGGAAAGTTAATTTGGTATAAATTACGGAAAGGAGGCCAAAGGGGCATGGTCCCACTGGGCGCGCCCATTACCCTCCCATTCTATAATAGCTAGCGCTTCCATTGTATGACACAAATTAAGATTCAAAATTTTCCAGATAGAAGCAAACGATGCCCGAGAAAACATATCATTAAATACAGTCGGTGATGTTACTCGTGAAAAACCTTAATAATGTATATTAGAGCGAAATGCACTGCAAGCAACAAGTCTTAGGCGCAACAAAATCCCATTGACTAAATGTATCAATGAAAAATTGAATCTTAAAAGGAAACATGAAAATTGGAATGGTTTGAGTAAATCTACCTTAACAAAACGAAAGGAACAAGTGTAGAAAAGTGTCTCTATGGTTCTGCAATCGAAAATGACAAAAGTTTACAAGGTTGTGTCCAACCCAACTTCTTTTCCTATCAAAATATACTTACTTTGAATTTTTCTTGCAAATGCTACCAACGGATACCTTTTCTCTCCAGGAAAACGTGCTGCTATTGCTTTTTGGTATTTGTTTTCACGGAAATGCAGTTGAAACCTCTTCAAACTTTATTGTAAAGATGTGTAAACATTAATACCAGCTGTCTTGTTATGTTGTTTTGCGTTTGCCAGTTTTCGCTTGCAAACATTATTTTCATTGATATTTTAATCAACGGTTCTGTTGTGATTGGATCTTTTACGTTTCCATCAATCTGACAGCTCAGAAATTAATTTATCTTGCACTGCATGTTTTCAAATCCTTTTTTATGTCTCTAAGCAAAAAACTGCCCTGATTTGAAAGAGCCTAAATAAAAGCATAGATTCTTTTTTAACTTCAATTGCTTGACCTAGTTATTCACTTTGAAGTTTTTTCTTTGCCTAGCATCCCTTTGTGATTCTTCATTACGGTTAAAGCATATTCAATTGGCTGTAGCAAAGGAATATTACTTGAAAACTTCCAAGCAAGCTCTGCAATAAACATAAATCTCCTACAGCCTGCTTGCTATATATGAGTAAAATTTACTTTGATATAATAGATTTTGGTTAAACAAATTGCCTACAAATTTTTCAATTCAAATGAATTTTCAGATGCATTTGAGCCTGATCCTTTTGAAAACTGCATGCAACTAGAATCACAAGCAGTGACGTCTTGGATGTCTCAGACCTAAACACTTCAAAAAATATCCAAAACGGGTTTTATGAAATTTTTTATAAAACCATGATAAGGATCGTTGTTTGTTATTCCACGTATTTATTTTCAGTTTCCAATATGTTGAAAATGTCAATCAATAATTTGAAGCAGTTAGAAGCAATTTTCGTATCTATAATTATCAGTTATCCTTCATGAATAACAAAGTATAGTTCCAAACAAAGAGAATTATGCCGTGCTAATGAAATATTACGTTTAATAACCTCCACCTATTACAAAAATTTGACGATGACACATAAATGGTGATGTATAACTTAAGAAGTATTTTTCTGACAGCAGTGAATGAAAATTCAATTTTTGCTGCGGATTTTAATCTTATGAAATCTGTGTATGTCGCAAAAGAAATCCCGATGTAATTAGAAAGAATCTGTTTGGGTTCTCACTATTGAATTTTTCAACCATTGGAGGTCTCGAGGTCTCCGATAAGTTAAAAACAATTAATCGATCAAAATATCTAAACCAATTTGTAAAATGTTGTTCAGCTGATGCTATATCAAAACATAATGATTTATTTTAAAGCGGTCATAAACACTAACCCTTTTATGCCTTATTGAGATAGTCCTTTAGGCCAAAAGAACCTCAACATCTGAGACCCTAAGAGTCACCTACTTTTGTGGGTTTTTTATTTAAATCAAATAGAACATAGCGTGAAAAGTATTTTGAAATAACGTTTTAACTCGGTGCTGAAGCTGATGAAAATGACTGCATTGAAGGAGGAGTTGCAATAGGCTAGTAGTTCAAGAAACGGCGACACTGCTAAAGGAGAAATTCTTCCAGAGAGCTGTTCATAGGCCAATAAGCCGACTACAGGTATATACGAAACAGTGTATGCGGCAAGGATAAAAACCATAGCTTTTCCAAATTCTGTCTCTGGCCTTCTCCTTCTGCCTCCCCTAGCATCCAAAGATTGGCCATTTTTCACTATGCAGCGAATTTTGTCGGAGCTCTTTTCACTGCTATCTCTTCGATATTCCTTCCTGTCTCCATCTTTTTTCTTCGCCAATCTCGCTTTATCTACTTCGTCTTGAATTACTTCCGCGTTGCCAGCAGTGTTTTGACAGTTTTCTTTGCTGTTGACTTCAATACATGTATTAACCATAATGTTACAATTATCAATATTATCAGCTTGAGAAGGCTTTGGCTCCTGCTCTGGTGGAAATTCCGCTCCCTTGACTTCAGAGTGAATTCCACTACCAGTTACTCTGTTCTTTATCGAAAAATATGTCCAAAGGTAGATAGCAATGAAAAATACGAAAAATGCAAAATAAAACAATAAAAGGATATATGGAAAGGACCAGCCGATAAATAAAACAGTCGTGACAAGTACAAAATCAGATATCAGTACAACATAACTTCTTTTCATTGTCATCAATTCTGAATACCTCATGAGCAATTTCATGTGAATGCACCGATCGACTGCAATAGTTATTATAATAGACCAAGAGAATTGTAATAAGAAGTTCCTGGCAATTTCTGCTGCTACAAAGCCAATATCAACTTTCAATAGAAGTTGTATATGGTAGGAAAACCCTGCTAGACCGACACAAAAATCTGAGACACATAAGCAGAAAATAAACCAATAGGAAACGATTTTGAGTTTGTTGAGCTTCTTCAGTGCATATGCAAGAAAAACATTTAGTACCATATTCAAGATGTCAATAGTAATTCCAAATATGAAGTAAATGATTTCGATGTGATTGCTAGGCATCTCGGCTGCAGGAACTGGCAACAAGTGGATTATTTTATGTCATCACGTAGTTTCAGTAGATATCAGCAGCGACTGTAGACCCGCTCATAACAACAAGCAACACGAAACCATAATCAAAATGAACGCAAAAAATATGCAATGCACTAAATTATGATCTAGTTATGACAGATCATGCAGCTTCAAAATTTAGTTGGCTTGACAGAAGTGTGTGATTTGTATCGCAAAAAACCTCAGCAGTTTACTGTACTCAAGATACGATACCTAAGCTTGGCTTGAAACGGCTCTCAAACGTACGGCATCGCCTTTTCTCTTTATTGAATTTCTCTATTTGTCTTGCAATCTGGAACTCCTAAATTTTCTTAATTTCTCGAATGCAATTTTATTGTATGCTTTTATTGATCACAAATTACTCGCTAATTGCCAATATTTTTCGAAGGATAAAATTAAAAAACGACCTTCAATTTCCGTGCATTTGAAATAAATATTTACAAATGGAGGTATTGAGACTAACCTAAATACCTTTCAACGACCATCTGGCCTTATTTTTTATTCTCTTTGCAATTCCTTGAGGACACAGAACACAAGATTCCTCCAAGCTTAATCTTTTAAAGTCAAATAGAAGACGTCTCTACTGTTCAAGTGTAGTAAAATATTCCTCTTTCTGGGATTCCTTAATTTTCACAATAATCTCATTCCATACATAATCAGATAGATTTTCGCATTCATTTTCTCTTTGAATTTTCCCTTCGAGCTTTTTAGGAGTCTTCAGCGATTGCTTTTATGTTTAGGAATATCAAGTTGATGTTTCGGTGAATTAGAATTATATTTAGGAATTATGATTTGAACGTAAAGTAAAAAACTCCTAAAAAGCCCATTTAATTTAGGAGCTTTTTACTATGCTAATATAGGAAGATGGCAGATACGAAAGATTTCAGTGGAAAAATATAAGGTTAAAATTTCATTACTTTCAAATAACATGTCAAAATACTAGTTTACAGCTGCTTGAAAGCAGACAGCTGGCAAGAGACAATACTTTATTGACTACAATTGTGATTCTCAAATTATTCCTTCGAAAGTAAGATTATGTACGAGAGCACGAATTAAATTTTAAAAGTAATTGAGGTTACAAATTAATCTATTTTATATCAAAATGTTTTTCGATAATTATATGCATGTCACTCTAAGTCTGTATTTTGAGAGAAAGTCTAATTGATATTTCAAAGGTGCTTGAACAATCAAATTTCAGATTTCGTCATATTTTTAAGGTCAGGATACACGATCATATTCGCATTATATTTCCATCATATTTTTGGTCAATAAGAAGTTTTATCATTGTCTATGGTCGTGTAAGCGCTTAAAACTTCGCATCATAATTGACTTTTTGGCTTTAAACTTATCTTCATAGTTGGAAAAATTTTTGAACTGAGATAGAAAAATCTTCCACTCTGATAATTATTTATCAAGGGATCCGCCAAGTAGTCTCGTTTTCTGTTTTCAATTTAGGCAGTACTATGGAAGCCTTTTATTCCTATCAGACAATGTTACACCCAGAAAACCTCATTCCAATCTATACAAACGATCGATTTATGTCAGAAGATCACTTCGTTCCTCGTCAAAAGAGGGGCAGTGCAGCAAACAGTGCTCAGTATCCTTAATACCATCACTTGTTTAGCACATTGGGTTAATTGTATCCCTATAATTGTGTCTGTATTTTTGAGGGTTCAATTTGCTAAGGCCAACCCTAAGTTGTGTAATATAAGATATTCCTAATCGTTCGCAGATGCCAAAAACAGATCTCGCAGGAGGATGTATTATGGAAGGCAGTTTTGATTTAAAAACAGTAACAGATGGTGCAAGTATGATTTTGTGGATCAAGCTTATCCCATTCTGTTAAGCAATGAGGATAGAAAGTAGACTGAAATCATGTAGTCCTTGCGCCCATTCGCACAATTGCGTCCTGCCTACAAAGAGAAGATAGAAACTGGTAAACTGATGGGATTGGTTCACTAATATAAAAAGGTGCAGAATTATTTAGAAAATTTATAAAACAAGGTGAGGGGTCAACTCTATCTCTAAAGATTTAGCGATTCTCAGCCTAACTCCGCGTATAACTTTTCACGTGATGTTATTTCCATGCTCTTGTCATCACAAGTGCAGCAGAATATTGAACAGACCTTACAGAAAATTCTAAAACTTGTCAACCTTACATTAAACAGTTTCTGTTATAGACGCAATCTTTTCTACTTTTTCTACTTGCCTGATCGTCTCAACATGTTTACAACAAAATTTGTTACATAAGCCGACTTTCTAGACACTGGTCTCATGCTGGTTCTTTAAAGTCACACTTGTTGCTAGCTGGTTCCATGCTTTTTGTAAACTTACGAAATTTAACCAAAAAAACTTAAAATATCAAGACAGATTTGTACACTTCAATTACCAAAGTAAAACCCTGCCGTATACGTTGACAAATTGAGCGTTGACAACAGATGTCATCATAGATGTCTCTCCCCCTCGAATAGGTCCCATCCACCCTCATAGTAAACAGTAATTTTTCATTTTCTTTTTTAAGGTATAATTCTCCTGCACTAAAAAAAAAATCAAAAATTTTAAGTGTGAGGCTTTTTTGACAAGGCCCAGTAGAAATGTTTTTAAAATTTCATGCTTCCTTTACAGAGATCAATGTTTCTAAACCTGATCCTACTTGTAGTGTCATTGTGATATCAAGCAAGATGTTATGCAAAGCAGTTCCCTTCAATTGAAAAACATAAGATATAAATTGAAAACCATAGACTAGGGTTTTATACAGAGACTGTTTGCAAATTGAATGAAGAGGACAAAGCATGGGTCGTCCATACCTATATGCCTTTTTTGGGAAAAAATTTGTATGAGCATAACAAAACAACACATGTATGAAAACATTTCTTGTGCTGTGAGAAATCAAGGAGTATTTCTGTCACTGCTAATTCTTTTAGTCAAATTCCGAAAGGGGGTTTAGATATTCTTGAATCGTTACACCAAAACTTCATAAAAGTAAGCCGTTTAAAAAAATTGCATAAAGAAAACTTTGACCACAATTATCTTGAAGCCCATGGTAGTAATTTAAGAAACGAGCGAGACAATGCAATGCAATGGTAATGTCTATTTCGTAGACAAGAAAGGGCCCATGATCAGATTTCAGCGGATCCAAAGCTGTAACTTTTTAATCACAAAAAAGATATACATCGGAGTACATTGAGTTGAATTCATTTTATTATCAATATCATTTATCCTCAATAATTTTGTTTTCTGATATAGTAAAGTGCAGAAATAAATATTAGTTTTGAGAATTTTACACAGGAATGAATGACGGCTTTTAATGATACCAATTTTCCCATCTGCGAAAATCCTATCAACATTTCTCAACGTCGATTGTGAACGCAACTTTAGTGGTAAAAGGACCATATAGTCAGTTTACAATCTTTTGCATCTTTAAAACATGGCTTGTAATATGATCTAAAACAGGTAATTATTACTTAAATTTCATTAATTATCATAGTCTTAATCATTTAACAATCAAACAATCAATAATATATAGAATTATACATTATTTCACATGGTAGCAATTTCTTAACTGAAGTGAGAGTGAAGTGAGACATAAAGGACAGAACAGTAAAATAAATATTCATCAACTCCAGCCCATTCATCTAACATGTAAAGAATCTGATGTTTTCCTTTCCTCTCGTTAACTTTTTAGAAACTTTGGAGCCTAATAGTTCAAGTACATTGGTTGGCCATCTGGTTCATTTACCTTTATCTCCCTCTCCTTTGCTTAATAATTTGGTGAGTGACTTAGGTGATGAATATAATGTTCAGGATAGTTTATGAGAGGCAACGGAAAGTTAGGACAATTGTGGACAGGAAGGACAGGTAGAATGATATGTCATCTCTTGACCAAAATGCCAGTAGAGAGCCTATTAGTGGTTCATCGTCTTTGTAATAAAAGAGTTTGAAAATAACATTTTAACTCGCTGCTAAAGTATATGAAAATCACAGCATTAAAAGATGAGTTACAGTTTGGAAGCAAACCAATATAACTTATGTATGAAAAGGCTACCAGGTTTGGAGACAAGATATAAATCAAAAGAATTATGTTAACTGGCACAAAGGAAACAGCGAATCCAGTTAGAATAAAGATCATTGCTTTTCCAAATTCATTTTCCGGTCTTTTACCTCTTTTTCTAGAAGAAGCGACCTTTTGAGCATCACCATTTTTGCTTAAATGGTCATCTTCATCTGCACCACTTTTCTTCACTACAAACCTATGGCAGTTGGTTGGTGACATTTCTCTCCTTTCCACAGATCTATGCTGCTTCTCTTCTTGCCCTCGAAAACAAGCTTCTCTGATGCCTGTTGTATTCACCTGATTGACGTTGTTGGTGCACGTGATATTTCCAGTGTTGATTTGATTATTTTGATCATTTACAAGGTCGGCACAGCGATGTTCATTTTGTGAAGAGAAGTCAGCAACGGTGTTCTTAGGGCCAGAATGAACTCTGATATTTTTGACATTTTCTTTTATAGAAAAATACGTCAAGATGTATATAATGCATAAAAAGAGAAAACAAATTAAGAAAATTGATAAATATATTTTTTGGAAAAAGTATCCGAAAAAAAGCGAGGCAGCTGCATTAATTGCATTCAAAACAAGAATCACGTGGCTCTTTCGAATTGTCATGAAACTGCCGTATCTGTTAAGTAACTTCATATGAATGCATCGGTCTATTGCGATTGTGATTGTGAGGTAACCAGAACAATGCAAAAAGAGCGCCACTGGTACATGAAGAAGATAAGCAATCTTGCTATTAATCGGTAAAATGCATCCAATATGATAAAGTAATCCAGTTGCACCAACAAGGAAATCTGATACACTTAACCAGAAAATGAACAAATAAGATACGATTCTTAGTTTGTTGAGCTTCTTCAAAGCATATACAAGGGAAAAGTTGAGCACCAAGTTTGAAATATCTATTCCAACTCCGAGAATATTGTACAGAATTTCTTGCTTTCCTCCTGCCATTTCCGTGCAAACTTTTTTGTGCAAACTGCTAGGAACGAACGGGTAGATAAAAGCTTGTTTCTCATTTTATCTCACTACACTGACTACATTTGCAGTCAAAACCTTCCAAATTCAATCACTTTACTCTCAGAAAACATATTGTGGAATAAAAAGTGTAAAGTTTATGAATTACCTTCAATATCTTATTCTAGAAGAAACAAAGAATTGTGTATGTACAAGAAAAAAATCAAACTAATTTACTAAAATGCCTAACGTGCACCTTATTGACATGAATTTTACCATGCCTGTCCTAATTTATTCTTCATAAATGTCCTAATTCTTGTAAACCTGACACTAAAAGGCTTCATTGTGTTTATCAAGTAAATACAAGTATAAAAGAGTGCTTACATACTTTCGAATAGAGGAATAATAAACATGTTCTGTTTTTAAGTTCTAATACTTATCAATGGTTTACTATCTGATTTTAAATGCATAAAGCATTAGCTTTCGATGGTGTATATCAGACTGCAAGTGAAACATTTCAGGCACATCCCATCTAAAACAAACATATCGTTTAAACAGAAAATTTTAAAAGAAAAATTTTATACTACGATAATTTGCACTGTTTAAGTTACTTTACCTCAACAAATCGCAACAAACATGTGTAGATCAGTGTCTCTGTGATTCTGCACTCGGAATGACAAAAGTTTACAAGTTAGGATCTTTGCCCATTTCTTTTCAAGCACTGTTTACTTTCTTGAATGTTTCTTGCAAACGCTGCCAACGGATACCTTTTCTCTCCAGGAAAACGTGCTGCTATTGCTTTCTGGTATTTGTTGTCACGGAAATGCAGTTGAAACCTCTTCAAACTTTATTATAAAGATGTGTAAACATTAATACCAGCTGTCTTGTTATGTTGTTTCGCGTTTGCCACTTTTCGCTTGCAAACATTATTTTCATTGATATTTTTAATCAACGGTTCTGTTGTGATTGGATCTTTTACGTTTCCATCAATCTGACAGCTCAGAAATTAATTTATCTTGCACTGCATGTTTTCAAATCCTTTTTTATGTCTCTAAGCAAAAAACTGCCCTGATTTGAAAGAGCCTAAATAAAAGCATAGATTCTTTTTTAACTTCAATTGCTTGACCTAGTTATTCACTTTGAAGTTTTTTCTTTGCCTAGCATCCCTTTGTGATTCTTCATTACGGTTATAGTATATTCAATTGGCTGTAGCAAAGGAAGGACACTTGCACACTTCCAAGCAATTACCTATAGAATAAAACTTGATTGAGGCACTTGTGACCAACAATTTTCTAAAAAAATCGATACTCGTGATAAAATTATCAAAAAAACGTTTATGTGAACTGAAAGCGACAATTCACTTAAATTTTTATTTTAGGATAATTAACACATTTTTCTTGAAATATGATTACTCAGTACCATAATACTAATATTAAGTGTAAATTGGATATGCTATTAACGTATTTCCGAATATTTTGTTTGCAAAAAAGTCTTTGCAACTTCCGGTTTCACAAGAAGCTAAGCTATTTTCTTGATAATAAGAGACTTTTCAAGATTTTTTAAAGTTTTTGATCGTTAATAGAGAACTTTTTGAATCTGGATTGGCATTTTAACAAACATGGCCTAGACGTATAACGTTCTAATCATTGATGCTGTATCGTTGCAGAAACGAGTATGGTCGACGTCTTGAAATGTAGCAATGTGACATGGCTCATGAGCTGGCTCATTCGAAAAAAAATACCCGCATGTTCATTTCTCTAATTATTTGATCTCACTGCTATCAGGGCATCAAACGTTATTATACATACTTAAATAGAGCTAACTCCTACTTGTACCTATCAAGTCAAATTAGCAGGTATCATATTCAAGCAACATTTATTTCTCGAGAAATCCAGCACACGATCTCGTTTTAATGCCTGCACAGACATGGACCTGTACTTTAATTAAAACCAAAAGAAACAAAATCCACAAATAAGTAAATTCTACGCTTATATGGGCTCAAATCCAGTCATCACGTTGCTCTACATTGCTTTGTTTCTTCTGTTCACGGCTATATAATTCTGCATGTGATTAACTTTAAAGCATCTTGATATTTACGCAAAGACTCCCTTCCATCAGCTTATCTATCGAACATAGAAGAATCTCTAAAAACGAGTTTGACGCAATAATGAGGTCTAGAAATTATTGTAAATCGTATTTTATGTCAATATGAAGATGTAATTAAACTCCTAAAGAAAAATTTACTTTGACAGAATCTTAGCTTAGAAAAAAGATTGAGATTTCAAATTGATAACGTGATTATTTTGTAAATATTTGACGTTTCTTGTTCGGAGTTTTGCTTTTCGGAAAAAAATCTCTTTGCAGAAATTGAACAAATGCAAAACATCGCAGTTTATAAGCAATACTGTATTTGGAAATCAAAGCTACAGGTTAAAATTTAAATATACTGATAAATAATCGGGCCTTTCTTTAATTAAGAGGCAAACATAAAAACGTATAAATTCAAAATATGACAGAGCTTGCCTCGAGCATCGCATCGAGAAAGAAAAGACAAAGAGTCAAGAGGAATAGAAAGTCGTTCAAAAAAGATCCTCCTCTTGTTATTCGGTAAACGTAAGTCCTGTGAAATATATAAATCTTACAAACCGAATCACGGAGAGCAAAACTTGTATAGTGCGTGTCAAAGGAGTTAGATAATAAAATTTAAATATACTGATTCACGAATCGAGAAATCGTGACAACTCTGCAATAAACATAAATCACCTACAGCCTGCTTGCTATATATGAGTAAAATATACTTTGATATAAAAGAGATAGGTTGACAACATTTCCAACAAACTTTCCAATTCAAATAAAATTTAAGTTGCATTTGAGCCTGATCCTTTTGAAAACTGCCATGCAACTAAATCCACAAGCAGTGACATCTTGGATGTCTCAGACCTAAACACTTCAAAAAGATATTCACAAATTGTTTTCAAAAATTATAAAAGTTTTCATACAAATATGATGAGGATTGTTGTTTCTTATATCTCCCAATCCACGTATATATTTTCAGCTTCCAATATTTGAAAATGTCGATCAATAATTTAAAGCAGTTAGAAGCAATTTTCTTGCTTATAATTATTAGTTATCCTTCATAAATAACTGAGTATAATCCAAAAGAGAGAGAAATATGCTGTGCTAAAGAAATAATATGTTGAATAAGCTTTGACGATGTTACAAAGACTTGACGATGACGCAGAACTGGGGACGTATAACTTAAGAAGTACTTTGGTGGTAGCAGTGAATAGGAATTCAAATTTAGCTGGGGATCAGAAAAAAGGGCTTATGAAATCTGTGTATGTCGGAAAAAAGTCCAGATGTATTTGGGAAGAAACTGTTTGTGTTGTCACTTTGTAAAAGTAAAACATAATACTTTATTTCAAAGCGGTCATAAACATTATCCATAAATGCATTATTGAGATGGTCTTTATGGCCCAAAGAACCTCAGTATTTTGCATTTCAGATCCTCATAAGAGTCACCTCCTTTTGTGGCGCTTTTTAACTTAAATCAAATTGAGTTTAGCTTGAAAAGTGTTTTTAAATAACGTCTTAACTCAGTGCTGAAGCTGATGAAAATGACTGCATTGAAAAAGGAGTTGCAATAAGCTAGTAAACGAACATACTGCAGCACTGTTTCATGATACATTTTTCCAGAAAACTGTCTATAGGCCAATAAGCCGACCGCAGGTATATAGGAAACAGTGTATGCGGTAAGGATAAAAACCATAGCTTTTCCAAATTCTGTCTCTGGCCTTCTCCTTCTGCCTCCCCTAGCATCCAAAGATTGGCCATTTTTCACTATGCAGCGAATTTTGTCGGAGCTCTTTTCACTGTTATCTCTTCGATCTTCCTTTTTGTCTCCATCTTTTTTCTTCGCCAATCTCGCTTTATCTACTTCGTCTTGAATTACTTCCGCGTTGCCAGCAGTGTTTTGACAGTTTTCTTTGCTGTTGACTTCCATACATGAATTAACCATAATGTTACAATTACCATTGTTATCAGCTTGAGAAGGCTTTGGCTCCTGCTCTGGTGGAAATTCCGCTTCCTTGACTTCAGAGTGAACTCCACTACCCGTTACTCTGTTCTTTATCGAAAAATATGTCCAGAGGTAGATAGCAAAGAAAAATACGAAAAATGCAAGGTAAAATAATAAAAGGATATATGGAAAGGACCAGCCGATAAATAAAACAATCGTGACAAGTACAAAATCAGATATCAGTACAATATAACTTCTTTTCATTGTCATCAATTCTGAATACCTCATGAGCAATTTCATGTGAATGCACCGATCGACTGCAATAGTTATTATAATAGACCAAGAGTATTGTAATAAGAAGTTCATGGCAATTTTTGCTGCTACAAAGCCAATATCCACTTTCAATAGAAGTTGTATATGGTAGGAAAACCCTGCTAGACCGACAAAAAAATCTGAGACACATAAGCAGAAAATAAACCAATAGGAAACGATTTTGAGTTTGTCGAGCTTCTTCAGTGAATATGCAAGAAGAAAATTTAGTACCATATTCAAGATGTCAATAGTAATTCCAAATATGAAGTAAATGATTTCGATGTGATTGCTAGGCATCTCGGCTGCAGGAACTGGCAACAAGTGGATTATTTTATTTCATCACGTAGTTTCAGTAGATATCAGCAGCGACTGTAGACCCGCTTATAACAACAATCAACGCGAACAAAACTCAAAATGAACGCAAAAAATATGCAATGTACTAAATCATGACCAAGTTCTGACAGATCATGCAGCTTCAACATTTAGTTGGTTTGACAGAAGTGTGTAATTTGTATCGCAAAAAACCTCAGCAGTTTACTGTACTCAAGATACGGTACCTAAGCTTGGCTTGAAACGGCTCTCAAACGTACGTCATCGCCTTTTCTCTTTATTGAATTTCTGTATTTGTCTTGCAATCTGGAACTCCTAAATTTTCTTAATTTCTCGAATGCAGTTTTATTGTATGCTTTTATTGATCACAAATTACTCGCTAATTGCCAATATTTTTCAAAGGATTAAAGTAAAAAATGACCCTCGATTTTTCAATTTCCGTGCATTTGAAATAAATATTTACAAATGGAGGTATAGAGTTCTAATGTGATGACGTCACAAAAATCTATTTTTAGAATTTTTGAATTTTGACTCCATAACCTGAAGGATCATCATGAAATACCTCTAAATGTGCAAAATCAGGCAATTGTATTACGAAATGGCAGAGATATGGCCACATGTTTACTGGTTCTCTCCCCATCAAACCTCTGTATTTTGGTCTCTGTTCATAACTTTATGAACAGAGCGAAAATAACAGTGATTCGTTAGCAAACTTCAAATCTTTCATTAGCCATATCTCAACCGATTTTAGACATATCTGGCAATTTTGCATATTTGGAAGTATTTAATGGTGATCTTTTACGCTATGTGGTTAAAATTCAAAAATTCTAAAAATAGGTTTTTGATGACGTCACACTTTAGAACTCTATTGAGACTAACCTAAATACCTTTCAACGACCATCTGGCCTTATTTTTTACTCTCTTCACAATTCCTTGAGGACCAAATCGAAAACACAGAACACAAGATTCCTCCAAGCTTAATCTTTTAAAGTCAAATAGAAGACGTCTCTACTGTTCAAGTGTAGTAAAATATTCCTCTTTCTGGGTTTCCTTAATTTTCACAATAATCTCATTCCATACATAATCAGATAGATTTTCGCATTCATTTTCTCTTTGAATTTTCCCTTCGAGCTTTTTAGGAGTCTTCAGCGATTGCTTTTATGTTTAGGAATATCAAGTTGATGTTTCGGTGAATTAGAATTATATTTAGGAAATATGATTTGAACGTAAAGTAAAAAAACTCCTAAAAAGCCCATTTAATTTAGGAGCTTTTTACTATGCTGATATAGGAAGATGGCAGATACGAAAGATTTCAATGGAAAAATATAAGGTTAAAATTTCATTTATTTCAAAAAACATGTCAAAATACTAGTTTTCAGCTGCTTGAAAGCAGACAGCTGGCAAGAGACAATACTCTATTGACTACAATTGTGATTCTCAAATTATTCCTTCGAAAGTAAGATTATGTACGAAAGCACGAATTAAATTTTAAAAGTAAATGAGGTTACAAATTAATCTATTTTATATCAAAATGTTTTTCGATAATTATATGCATGTCACTCTAAATCTGTATTTTGAGAGAAAGCCTAATTGATATTTCAAAGGTGCTTGAACAATCAAATTTCAGATTTCGTCATATTTTTAAGGTCAGGATGCACGATCATATTCGCATCATATTTCCATCATATTTTTGGTCAATAAGAAGTTTTATCATTGTCTATGGTCGTGTAAGCGCTTAAAACTTCGCATCATAATTGACTTTCTGGCTTTAAACTTATCTTCATAGTTGGAAAAATTTCTGAACTGAGATAGAAAAATCTTCCACTCTGATAATATTTTATCAAGGGATCCGCCAAGTAGTCTCGTTTTCTGGTTTCAATTTAGGCAGTAATATGGAAGCCTTTCTTTCCTGTCAGACAACCAGAAAAACTCATTCCAATCTATACAAAGGATCAATTGATGTCAGAAGATCACTTTGTTCCTCGTCAAAAGAGGGGCAGTGCAACAAACAGTGCTCAGTATCCTCAATACCATCACTTGTTTAGCACATTGGGTTAATTGTATCCCTATAATTGTTTCTGTATTTTTGAGGGTTCAATTTGCTAATGCCAACCCTAAGTTGTGTAATATAAGATATTCCTAATGGTTCGTAGATGCCAAAAACAGATCGCAATAGGAGGATGTATTATGAATAGCAGTTTTAATTTAAAAACAGTAACAGGTGGTTCTAGTATGATTTTGTGGATCAAGCTTATTCCATCCTGAAAAGCAATTTTGATAGAAAGTAGACTGAAATCATGTAGTCCTTGCGCCCATTTGCACAATTGCGTCCTGCCTAAAAAGAGAACTTAGAAACTGATGAACTGATGGAATTGGTTCACTAGTAAAAAAAGGTGCAGAATTATTTAGAAATTTATAAAACAAGGTGAGGCGTCAACTCCATCTCTAGAGATTTAGCGATTCTCAGCCTAACTCCGCCTACAACTTTGCACGTGATGTTATTTCCATGCTCTTGTCATCACAAGTGCAGCAGAATATTGAACAGACCTTACAGAAATCCCAATACTAGTCAACCTTACATTAACCATTTACTGTGATAGACGCAATCTTTTCTACTTTTTTTTTACTTTCCTGATCGTCTCAACATGTTTCAATCCAAAGAATGTCTACAACAAGAAGCTTTGACATAAGCCGACTTTCTAGACACTGGTCTCTTGCTGGTTCTTTAAAGTCACACTTGTTGCTAGCTGGTTCCATGCTTTTTGTAAACAAACGAAATTTAACCAAAAAAAACTTAAAATATCAAGACAGATTTGTACACTTCAATTACCAAAGTAAAGCCCTGCCGTATACGTTGACAAATTGAGCGTTGACAACAGATGTCATCATAGATGTCTCTCCCCCTCGAATAGGTCCCATCCACCCTCATAGTAAACAGTAATTTTTCATTTTCTTTTTTAAGGTAAAGTTCTCCTGCATTCAAAAAAAAATCAAAAATTTTAAGTGTGAGGCTTTTTTGACAAGGCCCAGTAGAAATGTTTTTAAAATTTCATGCTTCCTCTACAGAGCTCAATGTTTCTAAACCTGATCCTACTTGTAGTGTCATTGTGATATCAAGCAAGATGTAATGTAAAGCAGTTCCCTTCAAGTGAAAAACATAAGATACAAATTGAAAACCATAGACTTTGGCTTTATACAGAGACTGTTTGCCAAAGGAATAATGAGGACCAAGCATGGGTGGTCCATACCTATATGCCTTTTTTGGGAAGATTTGTTGTTGTATGAGCATAACAATACAATACATGTATGAAAAAATTTCTTGTGCTGTGAGAAATCAAGGAGTATTTCTGTCACTGCTAGTTCTTCTAATCAAATTCCGAAAGGGGGTTTAGATATTCTTGAATCGTTACACCAAAACTTCATAAAAGTAAGCCATTTAAAAAATTTGCATAAAGAAAACTTTGACCACAATTATCTTGAAGCCCATGGTAGTAATATAAGAAACTAGCGGGACAATGCAATGCAATGGTAATGTCTATTTCGTAGACAAGAAAGGGCCCATGATCAGATTTCAGCGGATCCAAAGCTGTCCGTTTTCAACCAGAAATAGATATGCATCGGAGTACATTGAGTTGAATTCATTATTATCATCAATTTCATTTATCCTATCCTCCATAATTTTGTTTTCTGATATAATAAAGTGCAGAAATAAATATTAGTTTTGAGAAATTTACACAGGAATGAATGCAGTGGCGGACTGGCTACCCTTTGACCCATCGGGAAAAGCAAGCAAAAGGGCGCCAATATGTGTTAAAGTTGCTTATCTTTGGGGCTTGTAAAACGGGCCCGGAAAAATGTTGTCATACTTCATCCTTAAAATTCTTTGCAATTGAAAACACCCTATTTAGAATGTCGGAACAATTGGCATTGGCATGAAGAAGACTCTCTGTCAAATTGACTGTATTTGAAACGTGTACACGGCTGGTCAAATTTGTAGGTATCAAGTGACGTATTGTCCCTCAATTTCATGTATCAAATGAAGATATCAAATGATAGATTTTGAAAGTTGGACTAATACTCAAAGCCCGTTTTCAGTTAGCGAGACACTCTCTTACAAGATTTTATAAAGAAAGCAGCTTCTCTGGCCTAGGAGACGAGATTATTTTCAATTAAACTCGATCTCAAAATCTTTAAAAATTTGACGAGATATATGACTTCGTTCTCATCAAACGGTAACCTAAAAATTTTTGAAAGTTTTGGAGGATATCATTGAGAAATGTAAAGGGGTGCCACATCACATGCTAGCCTAATGACTATGTTGCTCCATGCTCCTGCCTCCACGCTACAGTTACATATCATTTACAAAAGATATGATTCCAGTTCATCAGCGTGCGGAATAATGATTAGGTATTGAACATGTGCTCAAAACCGTAGAATTGTCTGAAAGATATCTGATAACATATCTTGGACAAACAGGCACCGCGGAGCGTTGAGAAAAGTGGGGGGTCTAAAAAAGTGGGGAGGGGGATAAAACCGGATAAAAAGAGGCTTTTGTGGGACGGCTAAAGCCCCCTCAGCCCCCACTCCCCCCCCTGCTCCGCGGTGCCTGACAAATGGAATTTTAGAGATCTTGCTGCCATTATTTTTGTGCAAATTGACGATTTTGCAGATTGATAGGCTCCCTCTCTATGAGAAATTGTGCCTAGAAATGGTAAAAGGAAAACAATTCTTTAGGAAAAGGCACAGTTCCTTTCCGGGACAAAAATTGAAAGAAAAAATGGAAAACCTTTAATAGCTAGTTGTAAATTTCAAAACAGCAGGTTTAACTTTCCATTAATTTTCCTAGAAGGTTCTTACATGAGGGTATCAATCCTCAACAAATTCTATACAAATCTTTTTGAAAAATGGTCAAGATTTTTGACTTCAGTTAGTGATAATTTCTTTTGATGCAAAACTCCTGATTTTAACGTACAAAAAACAGGATGCCTCTGAGTTATTAGTTGAATTGCAAAACATAATAGCTTGTCACGGACAGGAAGGATTGTCCTCTTTCATTCATAGAGTAGTTTTCACAGTCAAGGAATAGTTGATGGCCCAAAGAAAAAAGGACTATTATTTAAGAGAGACAACACAATGAAAATGCACATATTACGGCAATATTTGAAAAATCCCCTTCTCCCTAAACAACTATTTCAACAAACTTTAACAAATAGCCATAATAAGCGTAATTGCCATAACGTTTGTGTAAATCCCCCCTCCCCATCTCTGATTACATGATATGTGAACGTTCCCATACCCAATAGCCAACACATCCAGTAACAGCCATTCTGATTAGAAAGAACACAGGGAAGTGCTCAGCTATTTTTTTTTCCAAAGTGCGAGCCCTCAGTTATTGAATATCAGGCACTAGGATTAATTTGCATCAGCCATAAGTATAGCCATAAGTCAAAAAACTAATATGGCTAGTCAGAAGTCATTGGTTTCACAAAATTATTAGTCATCAGTCAATTGGCAAATAGTCTGCTAGTTAGCTAGTGAAAATCCCTACTACCCCCTCAACAGAAATCAAATTAATTCAAATATTGTGCCTTTGCTTGAAAAAATTGCTAGCTAACCAAAATTACAAGACGTTTTATACTCTGAGGAGTTTCAGACAAAAAAGCTTCTAGAATGTTTAAAATATTTTCTGTTTTCAAAGTCATTTCCAAAGCAAAATATGTTCTTTACAAGGTTTTCAGAAAACCTGGCAGAATTTGCAGATTGGGAAACTTTGCAATCAATCTTAATATTGCTCAACTTAAAGGTGAAGCTAAACTTTTTATGCAAACGTACTTTGGACAATTGATGATTGTAATCAATTTTAGTTCTCTGCGAAGATTAGTTGCCTTTCGAAAGTTTTCTTGTTTTTGCAAAAAATAACTTGGTGCAGAGGGCGCACCGGGAAACTTCCCGGTGTCCCGGTGGGCCAGTCCGCTTCTGAATGACTTACTGCTTTTAATGATACCAATTTTCCCATCTCCGAAAATCCTATCAACATTTCTCAACGTCGATTGTGAACGCAACTTTAGTGGTAAAAGGACCATATAGTCAGTTTACAATCTTTTGCATCTTTAAAACATGCCTTGTAATATGATCTTAAACAAATAATTATTACTTAAATTTCATTAATTATCATAGTCTTAATCATTTAACAATCAAACAATCAATAATATATAGAATTATACATTACTTCACATGGTAGCAATTTCTTAACTGACTCCGTGAAGTGAGACATAAAGGACAAAACAGTAAAATAAATATTCATCAACACCAGCCCATTCATCTAACATGTAAATAATCTGATGTTTTCCTTTCCTCTCATTAACTTTTTAGAAACTTTGGAGACTAATAGTTAAAGTACACTGGTCATCTGGTTCATTTACCTTTATCTCCCTCTCCTTTGCTTAATAATTTGGTGAGTGACTTAGGTGATGAATATAATGTTCAGGATAGTTTATGAGAGGCAACGGAAAGTTAGGACAATTGTGGACAGGAAGGACAGGTAGAATGATATGTCATCTCTTGACCAAAATGCCAGTAGAGAGCCTAATAGTGGTTCATCGTCTTTGTAATAAAAGAGTTTGAAAATAACATTTTAACTCGCTGCTAAAGTATATGAAAATCACAGCATTAAAAGATGAGTTACAGTTTGGAAGCAAACCAATATAACTTATGTATGAAAAGGCTACCAGGTTTGGAGACAAGATATAAATCAAAAGAATTATATTAACTGGCACAAAGGAAACAGCGAATCCAGTTAGAATAAAGATCATTGCTTTTCCAAATTCATTTTCCGGTCTTTTACCTCTTTTTCTAGAAGAAGCGACTTTTTGAGCATCACCATTTTTGCTTAAATGGTCATCTTCATCTGCACCACTTTTCTTCACTACAAACCTATGGCAGTTGGTTGGTGACATTTCTCTCCTTTCTACAGTTCTATGCTGCTTCTCTTCTTGCCCTCGAAAACAAGCTTCTCTGATGCCTGTTGTATTCACCTGATTGACGTTGTTGGTGCACGTGATATTTCCAGTGTTGATTTGATTATTTTGATCATTTACAAGGTCGGCACAGCGATGTTCATTTTGTGAAGAGAAGTCAGCAACGGTGTTCTTAGGGCCAGAATGAACTCTGATATTTTTGACATTTTCTTTTATAGAAAAATACGTCAAGATGTATATAATGCATAAAAAGAGAAAAAAAATTAAGAAAATTGATAAATATATTTTTTGGAAAAAGTATCCGAAAAAAAGCGAGGCAGCTGCACTAATTGCATTCAAAACAAGAATCACATGGCTCTTTCGAATTGTCATGAAACTGCCGTATCTGTTAAGTAGCCTCATATGAATGCATCGGTCTATTGCGATTGTGATTGTGAGGAAACCAGAACAATGCAAAAAGAGCGCCACTGGTACATGAAGAAGATAAGCAATCTTGCTATTAATCTGTAAAAGGCATCCAATATGAAAAAGTAATCCAGTTGCACCAACAAGGAAATCTGATACACTCAACCAGAAAATGAACAAATAAGATACGATTCTTAGTTTGTTGAGCTTCTTCAAAGCATATGCAAGGGAAAAGTTGAGCACCAAGTTTGAAATATCTATTCCAATGCCAAGAACATCTTGAAGTATTTCTTGCTTTTCCCTTGCCATTTGAATTCTTTTACTATTCCTATAAATGGAGTTTGAACGGGTTAGAATAACCTGATTCACGTTAGAACTCGTTATATTACACAAATTATGATTCAAAATTTTCCAGATTGAAGCAAACGTTGCCCGAGAAAACATAGCATTAAATACAGTCGGTGATGTTACTCGTGAAAAACCTTAATAATGTATATTAGAGCGAAATGCACTGCAAGCAACAAGTCTTAGGCGCAACAAAATCCCATTGACTAAATGTATCAATGAAAAATTGAATCTTAGAAGGAAACATGAAAATTGGAATGGTTTGAGTAAATCTACCTTAACAAAACGAAAGGAACAAGTGTAGAAAAGTGTCTCTATGGTTCTGCAATCGAAAATGACAAAAGTTTACAAGATTGTGTCCAACCCAATTTCTTTTCCTATCAAAATATACTTACTTTGAATTTTTCTTGCAAATGCTACCAACGGATACCTTTCCTCTTTAGGAAAACGTGCTGCTATTGCTTTCTGATAATAGCTTTCACGTCAATGCAGTTGAGACCTCTTCAAATTTTATTGTGAAAATATGCAAACATTTATATCAGCTGCTCCTTTTATTGATTGCTATTGCCACATTTCTTTTGCAAACATTGTTTTAATTTATATCTTCAATCAAAGGTAGTATTTCGATTGCATCTTCTATCTTGCCATCAATCTGTCAGCTCAAAGAAAGCAAGGGCTTTGATACCTAGCGAGAATATTTTCCTTTTGCTAACATCTTTTTTTGCCTTATCTGGGCAAAGCTCTTTTAAGCATCGTAAAGTCAAGATTGTGGAGCCAATTGGCCCCCATAAAATCGCATGTTCACTTAATAGTTGGGGCCTAAGACTTAGACATAGTTATTTTCTTGTACTACAATGATAACTTGAAATTTTCATGACAATCAAATCAATATTGACGTCATAGTGACATCATTACATTTTTCAATTGTTTGCTGTTTATAAAATTTTTCTTCAAGATTCCCATTAAATATCGCAAATACGTAGTTCAATGTAGGCTCTGCGAAAGCTTAACAAAAACATCTTATTGTAAACTACGAATATTTCTTATCTGTTTCTTCTGTTCGACTGCATCCTCAAGGACTAGCGAGAATATAATATCACTACGTTGATAATTAGGAAACCCTCCTTTCAAATCGCAACGAATAAAATCTGCCGAAATACAAGAAATGATTCGAAACTTTCGTTTTTGATGAAAGTTTGATGAAATATGTTTCCGCAACTGGGTGTTTATTTTCTTTCTTGATCTTTTCGTCCCTACTTCTGACGTAATATACTCTGTCATAAAATATATTGTTTTTAGATGCATGTTCCATAATGTCAAGAGATATTCAATGATTTTGCTTCTAATGCATGCAAAGGATCAGGAGCGATAATAATTGGCTGCAGTTTTGCTCCATTTTTCAATACTTATGCCATTTCGGCTCCTGCCACTTCATGAGAATTCGGCAAGTGTCATATGACATTTGATAAAGCATTTTAAGAAGTGGTGTATTTACTACTGCAACGTGTAGAAGGCAGAGGCTGCATAAACTGAGTTATAGACATGCAGACATTTGATAATCATTGGCAGTTAAAAACTCTTTCTGTTGATACTTTTTCAATGTCCTCAACTTATAACTTTCTTTTTAATCAATATATTGGACATACTTTGTTACTGGTAAATCATTCTATCAAATTTGGTTTTTTAGAATTAGATTTAACCTATCCTTAAACTATCAGATAATCAGAATCAGAATCATGCTGAATACTTGGTTAAAAATCTTATGTCACAGTCATTTTTAGCACGTAGTAGAAAGATAATGAAATTGGATGTAGCACCTAAATTTAATTGTAAATTTCTTATCTGCTTTTTGCAATAAAGGTCTGGTTGGTAAACAATGGTAAAACTCTTAGAAAAATTGTAAGCTATAGGCTTAGTAAAAGTGTCGTTTTAGATTATTCTTTTTACAAACGTTCTTGAGCCAAAATAAACAAAATCGCATAATACCGACAAAAACAATTCAAAGTGTCATTTGTTAATTAAAGATGTTTCTGAACAGTTCTCGTAAGGCATTTATAAAAAACTTGCTTCTATAAAATTGATATTTGTCTAAACCTAAAACCTTACTTTTACAAGAAGTTTCTCATGTTCGAAAAAGAGGCAAATTTAGCATAAAAAACAAATGCAAACAATGTTTTACTAACAAAAATACAGCTTTTCAGCTACTTTTGCAATGGCTTTAGCAAACACAATTTCATCTAAAAAGACGTTTTTCTTAGCCTATACCCCTATTTTTTCACCAGGTTTCTTAAGGGATAAAAACAAGGTTTAAAACTGATCGAATCATTTCAAAATAGCATTTTATTGATATAAATAAGGCTCCAAAGCAGTTTTTACAATGTTACTTGCAGAAAATGCTTCATCCAAATCCAACAATGAACATTTTTCATAATCTTAGGATAAAACGTTAAAAGGTTAGTTTGAGTTTGAAATTAATTAAACAAGGCTTGGCCAAGGTATGGCACAGATTTTGTTTTTAGATACAGCATGGTAACATTGAGCATTTAATTATTTGTATATCTGACCCCACTTCTGTTTTCTTTGTGATTATAAAGAAAATGTCATGTTATTGCATTCCCTTAAACTGAAAATGACATCAGATGACATTTGCTGCAAGAATATTTAAATATGCATGTTATAAAATAAAAATAGTGATTGTGAGCAAAGTGCAAAGATAATTTTTTGAAAAGACTTTGGTAAAAAATAGTTAAATAAATAATTAATAAATAAGTGAAAAAACAGATAATTGATAAAAAACAAATAATATATAAATAAATAAATGAAAAAATAAATAAAAAATAAAAAAATTTATAAATAAATACATAAAAGAATAAATAAATAAACAAATAAATAAATGAGTAAAAAGTAACTTTGGTATTCAAACCTTAGCTTTTTGCTATTTTAGGACAGATTTAATGTATAAGCAAAATACAATTACAACTGTTTGGAATGCCGCTTTATTCAAGGCATTGCTTCAAATGCGCATGCGCAATTAATGTCAATGTCGTTATTTTTAAACCACATAATATACTCTGTGGGAGGAACATTTCTGTGGGAGGAACATTCGTGGCACTAATGGAAGTTAGCCAGTCTGAAATAAAAAGTCTAAGAAAATTTAGAGAAAAGGTTGCCATGAGAAAAGTGATAACTAAGTTGTGGTTTATAAATGCAACTGCTACATATAACAGTTTGGATTAAATGTTGTGGAGCGCCTTTGATTGTTAATTTTGCCTTCGCACTAATGCGCATGCTTACATAATGCATCTTTCATTGGTTCAGACGAATGGATAGAATGATTGCCATAACCAGTAGGAATTTAGACTTGCCCCCTTCAACAAGATAATTTCTATCTAGTAGACAAGATAGAACGCGGGATTAGGCTCGAACAAAATTAAACGGTCATTTTTGGGCCATAAGTACAAACTGGTGTTCATAATCTTCCATTACGTCATTTTGTTGTCTGAAGTAGTGATTTGCAGAAATGAATGTAATTTTTGGAATTTTCAGCAGGACTTAATGTCAACGTTTCGATGATACACATTCTTCTTCGCTCCCCTCCCTCCCCCCTCTCCCTTCTCATAAGAAAATGCTACCAACCCCATTGTGACAGCTACCTTCCAAATAAGTTTTTACGTCAGTTGTGAACGCCAGAAAAATGGTAAGCGAACCATGATGTCAGTTTAATATTTTTAAATCTAATAAATATTATTTCGCGTAATACTACTTTGAATTTCATGAATATTCTGTCTTCATATTGAAAACGTAATAAACAATACTTCGTGAAGGCAATTTTTCATAGGACTCCATCACTCTATGACCGAACCCGTCACTAATAAGCCACCAATGAGTCAGCAAGTAAATAGCCATTAATTCCAATCTTTTATTCCAAAAATCATCAATATCAAATGCAATATGAACAGATGCATTTGTTTCCTCACTTTGACTCTTAAAGAACTTTGGCGACTAATAGTCTTTGTTAGTCACAATAAATGACGATTGTAGCACATTGCTTTTCTTAAAAATTTTCTAAGGACGCTATCCGTTCTTCATAATTTGAGAAGTGGCTTGGGAGTTAAATAAATCCACTCTTGCGTGAAATTCTCCAAATTAAGCAACTATTTGAGATGCTAGTGAATGTTAAGTTTGGTAATAAAACATACAAAGCCATCAAACGTTTTATTGTTTTGAGTCTTATGGAGGTTAAGGAAATTAAGAAACGGGACGTGAGCTGAGATTTTAAAAGAGGTACATATGCCCGTATAACCCACAATAAAGATTTATTGCCTTTTAATTATACGAGACTGGAAAAAACGCTTCAAATCACTGCTAAAGCTTACAAATATCACAGCGTTTAAGGATGCGTAACAATTTGGCAGCAGATTAATGTATCTAATCGACGAAAAGTCTACCAAATTTGGATACAGCATTTGAAGCAAACGAATGACATTAACTGGCAAAAAGGCAACAGTGAAGCCTGCTAAAACAAAGATCATCGCTTTTCCAAATTCGTTTTCAGGCCTTTTCATTCTGTTCCTAGTAATAGTGACTTTTTGAGTGTCACGATTGCTGTTCAAATGCGATTTTTCAACTGCATCTCTTTTCTTAATTCCAGCCTTGTGGCAATTATTTTCTGCTTTTTCTCTACTTTCCTTGTTTGATACTGTACAAATTTCAAAATCTTGTTTTCTTGCAGAGCATTTCTTCTCTTTCTCTTCCTGCTTTGCAAGACGTGTTTCTTGGATAGGTAAAACATTCAATTGATTGACGTTATTTGTGCACGTGACATTTGCAATGTTGTCGTGATCGTTTACAAGATCAGCACAGCGATGTTCATTTTGTGGAGACAAGTCAGTGCTCTTCAGTCCAGAATGAAGCTCAATCTTTTTGACATTCTTTCTGATTGAGAGGTACGTCGAAATGTATACAATGCACAAAAAGAAAAACAAAATTAAGAAAATTGATAAAAATATTTATTTAAAAAGTGTTTGAAAACAAGCGAGGCAGCTGCATTAATTGCATTCAAAACAAGAATCACGTGGCTCTTTCGAATTGTCATGAAACTGCCGTATCTGTTAAGTAACTTCATATGAATGCATCGGTCTATTGCGATTGTGATTGTGAGGTAACCAGAACAATGCAAAAAGAGCGCCACTGGTACATGAAGATGATAAGCAATCTTGCTATTAATCGGTAAAAGGCATCCAATATGATAAAGTAATCCAGTTGCACCAACAAGGGAATCTGATACACTCAACCAGAAAATGAACAAATAAGATACGATTCTTAGTTTGTTGAGCTTCTTTAAAGCATATGCAAGGGAAAGGTTGAGCACCAAGTTTGAAATATCTATTCCAACTCCGAGAATATTGTACAGAATTTCTTGCTTTCCTCCTGCCATTTCCGTGCAAACTTCTTTGTGCAAACTGCTAGGAACGAACGGGTAGATAAAAGCTTGTTTCTCATTTTATTTCACTACACTGCCTACATTTGCAGTCAAAACCTTCCAAATTCAATCACTTTCCTCTCAGAAAACATATTATGGAATAAAAAGTGTAAAATTGTTTATGAATTACTGATTCTATAAGGAACAAAGAATAGCGTGCACCTCATGTATATGAATTTTGCCTGTCCTATTTTATTCTTTATGTATGTCCTAATTCTTGCAAACCTGACACTAAAAGGCTTCTTTGTGCTCATTAAGTTAAACACAATATATATAAATAAAAGTATAAAAGAGTGCTTACACGTTTTCGAAAAGAGGAATTATAAACATGTTCTGTTTTTAAGTTCTGATACTTATCAATGGTTTACTTTCTGATTTTAAATGCATAAAGCATTAGCTTTCGATGGTGTATATCAGACTGCAAGTGAAACGTCTTAGGCACATCCCATCTTAAACAAACATATCGTTGAAACAGAAAATCTTGAAAGAAACATTATACACTACGATAATTTGCACTGTTTAAGTTACTTTACCTCAATAAATCGTAACAAACATGCGTAGATCAGTGTCTCTGTGATTCTGCATTCGGAATTGACAAAAGTTTACAAGTTAGGATCTTTGCCCATTTCTTTTCAAGCACTGTTTACTTTCTTGAATGTTTTTTGCAAATGCTGCCAACGGATACCTTTTCTCTCCAGGAAAACGTGCTGCTATTGCTTTTTGGTATTTGTTTTCACGGAAATGCAGTTGAAACCTCTTCAAACTTTATTGTAAAGATGTGTAAACATTAATACCAGCTGTCTTGTTATGTTGTTTTGCGTTTGCCAGTTTTCGCTTGCAAACATTATTTTCATTGATATTTTTAATCAACGGTTCTGTTGTGATTGGATCTTTTACGTTTCCATCAATCTGACAGCTCAGAAATTAATTTATCTTGCACTGCATGTTTTCAAATCCTTTTTTATGTCTCTAAGCAAAAAACTGCCCTGATTTGAAAGAGCCTAAATAAAAGCATAGATTCTTTTTTAACTTCAATTGCTTGACCTAGTTATTCACTTTGAAGTTTTTTCTTTGCCTAGCATCCCTTTGTGATTCTTCATTACGGTTATAGTATATTCAATTGGCTGTAGCAAAGGAAGGACACTTGCACACTTCCAAGCAATTACCTATAGAATAAAACTTGATTGAGGCACTTTTTTAGGATAATTAACAAATTTTTCTTGAAATATGATTACTCAGTACCATAATACTAGTATTAAGTGTAAATTGGATATGCTATTAACGTCTTTTCAAATATTTTGCTTGCAAAAACGTCTTTGCAACTTCCGGTTTCACAAGAAGCTAAGCTATTTTCTTGATAATAAGAGACTTTTCAAGATTTTATAAAGTTTTTGATCGTTAATAGTGACCTTTTAGAATCTGGATTGGCATTTTAAGAAACATGGCCTAGACGTATAACGTTCTAATCATTGATGCTGTATCGTTGCAGAAACGAGTAAGGTCGACGTCTTGAAATGTAGCAATGTGACATGGCTCATGGGCTGGCTCATTCGAAAAAAAATACCCGCATGTTCATTTCTCTAATCATTTGATCTCACTGCTATCAGGGCATCAAACGTTATTATACATACTTAAATAGAGCTAACTCCTACTTGTACCTATCAAGTCAAATTAGCAGGTATCATATTCAAGCAACATTTATTTCTCGAGAAATCCAGCACACGATCTCATTTTAATGCTTGCACAGACATGGACCTGTACTTTAATTAAAACCAAAAGGAAGAAATCCACAAATAAGTAAATTCTACGCGTTTGACGCAATAATGAGGTCTAGAAATTATTGTAAATCGTATTTTATGTCAATATGAAGATGTAATTAAACTCCTAAAGAAAAATTGACTTTGACAGAATCTTAGCTTAGAAAAAAGATTGAGATTTCAAATTGATAACGTGATTATTTTGTAAATATTTGACGTTTCTTGTTCGGAATTTTGCTTTTCGGAAAAAAATCTCTTTGCAGAAATTGAACAAATGCAAAACATCGCAGTTTATAAGCAATACTGTATTTGGAAATCAAAGCTACAGGTTAAAATTTAAATATACTGATAAATAATCGGGCCTATCTTTAATTAAGAGGCAAACATAAAAACGTATAAATTCAAAATATGACAGAGCTTGCCCATTCAAGATTTGCAATTAAAGAGGTATTACTGGTCAGCTGTTAATATTGAAAACGCATCGAGAAAGAAAAGACAGAGAGTCAAGAGGAATAGAAAGTCGTTCAAAAAAGATCCTCCTCTTGTTACTCGGTAAACGTAAGTCCTGTGAAATATATAAATCTTACAAACCGAATCACGGAGAGCAAAACTTGTATAGTGCGTGTCAAAGGAGTTAGATAATGTTTGTTAAATAGCATTGGTCACAATATCAATTGCACACATACATACATACATACACACATACACACATACATACATACATACATACATACATACATACATACATACATACATACATACATACATACATACATACATACATACATACATACATACATACATACATACATACATACATACATACATACATACATACATACATACATACATACATACATACATAGTTATTCTGTTGAATTGGAAGCCAGTGTACTGCTCGATATTCATAGATATTCAGTATCCTCAAACTACCTTTGGAAGATAGGTAGCAAACAATACAATAAAGTTAATGAAAATACTTGGTTATTTAAGCAAGTTAACAGACATAAAATTTTCCGTTTGCTTTCAGGAGTTTGCATTGATAGCAAAGCAGTTGCGATGGCAGGAGAAAAGCAGAATGAATTGTACGATGCTATTGGAATCGCAATAAGCATTTCAAACTTGGTGCTAAACTTTTCTTTAGCATATGCGTTGAAGAGACTAAAAAAACTGAAAATCGTCTCTTACCGGTTCATTTTCTGGTTGAGTTTATCAGACTTTTTCGTTGGTGCAACTGGAACACTTCATCATGCTGGACGACTTTTGCAGGTTGACAAAAAACTAATACTGGCTACTTTTTTTCTTTTGGCGTTCTTTTTTCATTTTTCTGTTTACCTCACAATAACAATCGCAATAGACCGATTCATTCATATGAAGTTACTTAAGGGATATGGCAGTTTTATGACAATCCGTAAATGCAACGTAATGCTCCTTGTCAGTACAATCCTTGCTGCTGCAACTTACCTTTTTAAGAAATTTATCCCAGAAATTTTCTTGATAGTATTCATCTTCGTGTTTTTTCTTCTGTGTATTGTTTATATTTCGACGTATTTGTCAATCAAGAACAGCGTCAAAAAGATCGAACTTCATTCTGGACTTAAGGAGACTGATTTGTCTCCACAAAATGAGCCACGCTGTGCCAATCTTGTCAATGATCACGATAATCAAAACAACATTGGAAATAATGTCAATCAAGTGAATTTTACACCCAACCCAGAAGCATGTCTAGCAAAGCAGGGAGAGGAACAACAAAGAATCTCTGCAGGAAACCACATTTTTGCAATACCAAATAGAGAAAGAAGGGAAAAGACAGCAAAAAAGTGCAACAAGCTTGGAGTTGAGAAAAGAGATGCAGCCGAAGATGTGCATTTAAGCAAGGATCTTAAATCTCAAATAGTCGCTACTTCTAAGGCCAGAAGCAAAAGACCTGAAACTGAATTTGGAAAGGCCATGATCTTTATCTTAGCTGGTTTCACCATAACTTTCCTGCCAGTTTACATAATACTTCTGTTTCAAACTATGTCACCAAGTATTGTTGAATCATTTCCAAATGGTTATTTCTTTTTGCTGCCAAGTTTGAACTCATCCTTCAATGCTTTGATTTTCATAGCCTTCAGCAGTGAGTTAAAACGTTATTTCAAAACTCGTATTATTCAAAAGTATTAACTACTTCATTAGCTATCCATAAGATCAAGTTTATCTTTCATAGCTGTACCTTGAAGATATCTATAAATAAAAAAGGAACTGATCTTTGTAAAGTGGTATCAATTTACCTTCATAATATAGGCCTCTATATTTTTATCTTGCAGCAGCATTACATTGTGGGATACATGTTTCTTAATACCTTTGTAAGTGCGGTCAGGTCATATAAACAAGGCTATAAAAGTTTATCAGATTGCAAATGGATACTGTTGGAATAGGTTTTTATATCAATCTTTCATTTGAGATTTTAAGAAAGAATAAAAACTTACTTTGGGACTCTTTGTCAACGGCGTTGAATATGATTTGAAGAGTCTTGCGAACTAAATTTTCTTAATTTTATTTGCCTTGTGCTCTGTGACTTTTGTTCAGATAAAACGAAAAATCTTTTGTGTATATAAGTTGTAACTACAAGTAGTATAAGCGTCCTGATGTTGTTAGGACATTAATTATTCTTCTTGTATTTTCTTTTCGTATATTTTCTCAGGGTAAAAATTATTTCTAAAGCTATCTTATTTCGCTGTGATTTTGGGCACGTAGCAGAAATATAATGAATTTGATGGTGCGGTACCTAAATAAAATTTGAATTTCTGTTGCTCTTCCTGTCGATATAAAAACTTGACGTCTGGCTGGCAAAAAATAACAAGATGGCAAAAAATTGCAATAAAAACAAGATGACAAAAAATTGCAATAAAAAGGGAAGGCTATAGGTTTTATCAAATGTCCATTTAGCCTTAATCTACTTGTATACCGAATTCTTACGGAAAAAGTAAAGGCACATTTGAATTCAAAATAGAAAAAATTACAAAGTACCATTAGATTGATAGGCACAAAATTTCTCAGCAGTTTCTTCAAGGCTTAAAATTTTCCATTAACACTTACATCTAAAGTTTCAAATCTTTTGATCACCTTTAGCTTTACTTTTTTAAGCAAATTTGGTAAGGGTAAACAATGAATATTTTACATTAAAGCAGACAAAAACAATTCAAAATGCCATTTTATTTTTATAGATAATGCTTTCAAACAGCTTCTGTAAGGACTTTAACAAAAAAATTATCAACAATTGGATGTTTTCTCTAAGCGTTAATGTAGTGTTGCTTTTGTACGAAATTATCCAGAGAGTATGTTTTATTGATAGAGATAAGGGTTTTAAGTAATTTTTTCAAGTTTTTTAGCAAAGCACGTTTTATCTAAAGATGGATAATTTTCCTGAGCCTATAGCTTACTTTTTTACAAAAAGTTGTCGAAAAATTAATAAGCAAATTTAACATTTAAAGCGAAAGAGACAAATCAAAAGACCGTTCAATTTTGACACAAGAACGCACGCGGCTTCTTGTGCCTTGAAAGCGTAAGAAAGTTTTCAAGGATAAAATTGTCGTTGGCTTGAGTCTTAAATCGCTTTTTTAAGATCACAATAAATATAAATGAAAATTATATCAAGAATGAACGTCGTTTTTGAAAAAGGGACTTTTTAGAGAGGTCCATGTTTGATAAAAACAATGCTATAGACTTAAAAAATTGTTGAATGTTCTAGAAAAATCATTTTCTCTAAAAACTCTTAAATTGCGAGTTGAAGGGTCAACTATTGATGAAAAATTAAGACTATAGGCTTTGAAAAACCGTCTAAATTTTTTCTAAAATTTTTTTTCTTGAATTGAATTTAGTTCTGGAATGAACGTTGTTTTTTTGAAAAAAATGACTTTATTTAATGGGAACCATTTTCATAAAAACCTAACGCTAAAGGCTGTGGAAAATTTTCGAATTTTTTCAAAAAACTTCTATAAAAACCCATAGACCGCTTCTTTATTTTTATAATTAACAATAATTTTTTTGATTCAGGAATTTAAGTTGTTTTTTCAAACAAATCGCGTATCAAGAGAGCAGAGGGGTCGCTTTTCATGAAAAAGTAAGGCATTGAAAAATCGAATTTTTGTCGAACTTGTTTTTTTCTATAAAAACCCTTGAAGGCTTCTTTATTATCAGAGCGAGCAAGAATTTAATTTTCTTCTGGAATGTAAGTTGTTTTTTCGTTAAGATAGCGACTTCGATTTTGATGAAAAATCGCAGATTTTTTGAATGATCTTTCTTTTTTCATTACAGCACTTTTAATGCTTAACTGACGATTTGCTTCAAAATTCACTGACTCTTATGCATAATAACCAACTATATTCTGTAGATATATTCACCACAGGGCCTAAGGATAAAAATTGCATCATAAATTAATATATAAGAAAGTCCAAGAACAGAACAATATGCCCTGAGTTTGTCAGAAGCTAATGTTAGGCGAAATTTGCTAGAGAAACGTCTGCATTCCACAGGCTAGGAGCAATTATTGTGCTGTGCTTTATATTCAGTATACAAGCAGAAATGCGGTACTTTGTGAGTGCAGATTTCAGCATTTGTTGTAATCAGTTCAGCAAAGAGGCCAAACACCAGAATATAACCAATTGCTTGTTTCCCATACTTAGTCATATGCAAGTGTAGTGGAAAACTGTATTCGTTAAGGGTTTTCGTTAAGTTTTGCAACACCTGGCGACTGAATGGTAAAATCAGAGACATTAATCACAAGATATGTTTCAACGCACAATGAAATTTGAAAAACTGAAATTGACCTGATTGCAATTTTTAGGAATGTTATATTAAACAGGAATTTAATTCGTCTTATGATTTTTAAAGAAGGTCAACATTAACGTAAATTTCATGGTATCTTTGGGGGTGTAGGAGATTTTTGCCCTTCCACATTTTGGGGGATGTAGGAGTATCGCCCTGCAAAAAAACTATTGTACAAAATAATTACAACAAAAATAATAATTCTTAAATTTAGTATTACTATTTCTTATTATTATTTACATTAGTAATTCTTTATGATGTTAGATCTAAAGAACAATTATAGTGGACAACAGGGGACTGAGGTTGAAGATGGATAAAACCAGAAATACACCTGTTAGGAAAAGATAAGGCAGGGAGCTTGATTAAAGAAGGGACCTGGGAGATTCCTCCCGATAAAATTATTAAAAACCAGAATTATTAAGAACCAGGCCCGTTCAAGCTTTTCTTTCGCACACTTGCTTAAAAACTGTTGTTATTCAGCAGTGAAATGAAAAGAAATGAAAAAAAGTGAAATGAAATATTTCTTCAGCAGTGAAATGAAAAAAAATGAAAAGTTGTCTTGCAAAAGTCGTTTTAACAAGTGAGAAATCATGAAAGCGACATCAATTGACAACACTAGTTTGAAGTTCTCCGAAACAAAATGGGGTTTGTCGACGAATGAGGCGGTTACAACAACATCTAAATTATTACCCGTCTGGTAAGCAAACCAGCAGTTTATGATGTAATTTTGGTGGTCAATTTTTGAGTACTCTTCTGTACTTTAGTCGCAAATAGTGTACTGTGAATGCTTCATTGTTAAACAAACAGTTTCTGTCGGAAGGGGCAATGTATAATCTTTATACAATACTTACACTACTTCTTTAACAGAATGGTATAAAACAAAGGCTACGAAATGTATTTGGTGAAGTCGCGTGAGTAAGAAGCAAACAAAATACGGGGATACCCTACATCAACTATGCCCGCTGGCCTACCAGGAAGATTCTTGAGATAGAGAAATATTTTCTACCGACGTACCTAACTGACTTTTCAAGTTTTCTATCTGAACAAAACGTATTCAGATATAGAATTAGGTAACCGTTTCCAAAATCTGTTGTGACACTAATCCCTCCTTGTTTTGTGTACAACAAAAACTGTTTACTTGCTGCTTTCGCTCACTTTATTATTTACACTCATTCTCTAGTTATCGAGCCTAGCTCTGCCATTACACACTATAATGTTTTTGTCTGCAAACCAAATAATGATTTTAATAAGAGAAGAGTGTGTTTGGTGAGATTTCAGTTTGTAATAGGAGCCCCATGCCAATGGCTGCCCAAATTAAAATGAATGGAACAAAAGCATTATTCATTGGCTGCGACAGAGCCATGGTCCTAAGTTGGGGACCCTTGAGAATCGAAAGAGAATGTTCAACAATGTAAAATTGAACAATGCAAAGTGCGTGCCAGAAATACAACATCGACGTATTGAAATACACAATATATGTTTGGAACTAACTTGATTCAGCCGAAACTACAAGAAATAGGCCTAAAAACAATATATCCCGAGACTGAACCACGTTGCGATAGCCATTTTGCACCAGCGATATTGGAAATGCGATTTAACTTCTGCCAAAAGCCACCCTACTTGACAAGTAGCAGGGAAAATGGAGATGAGTTGTGTCGAAGCTTTTCAATTGATAAAGAAGAAAGACCAACTGGTAGAAGACAGCAAAGGAGTCGGGAATGACGTTAGCAGAATTCACAGTAAGTACCTTTTTCTTTCAAATATATTTTGGTATTTAACAACAGGTTAAAGTTGAACGAAACAAATAAAACGAAAAGTCCGGTGCAAAAATGCATATAAAGCGAGAACCAAATTTTGGTGAGGCCCTCTGAATACTTGGTGAGGCTATTTTTTCCTCATCCATTAATGGTGAAATTGATTCAATTTGCTAGTATCGCGTATTTTCTAAATTGTCCAAAGATATTTATTTTATGACTAGTTGGACAGAAATTAGGCCCGTTTCACAGAAAAAGCGCGTGTTTCTTGCGCGCAAGACAAGCAGGTATCGTAATATACGCACAACACACTTAGCCTATCTGATCGAATGCCTGAAACTAAAGACAATTTTATCCTAAAAACGTTTTCTTACGCTTTCAAGGCACAGATAGGGAATCTCGATGTATTTTCAACGACTTTCGAGATGTGTCCTTAACATTTTTCCAGAGGATTCTTTCTGGTATCCAAAAAAAACAAGATTTAATTTTTATCTAGAATGAAAGTTGTAAATATAACGTCTTTATAGAGGAGTCAAATTTTTATAGAGGAGGCTTTGAAAAAGCGTCAAAATATTTTTTCTCTAAAAACCCATAAATCCTTCTTATCGTAATGAAAAATATTTCAATCTAGCTTTGGAATGAAAGTTGTTTTTCTCAAAAATAGGTTTTGGCTTTTAAAAGGCGTCCACGATTTTTAGGTACTTTTTCTTTAAAGACCCATAAATTTCACTTTCATTTAGTTCTGGAACAAAAGTTCTTTTTCTCAGAAAATGGCAATCTTATACAGGGGTCGATTTTTAATAAAAAGGTAAGTTAAAAAATCCAAAACTCGTCGAAATTATCGGAAGTACATTTTTTGTAATAAACCCATAAATTACTGCTTCATGGCTAGAAGAAACGACATGTGAATTTAGTTCTGGAAAAAAATACATTTTTCAAAAAAAAGCAATTTTATAGAGGGGCACTATTTTTGATGAAAAATTATAGCTAGAGTCTTGAAGAAATCGTCAAAATCGTCAAAAGTACATTTTATTTAAAAACCATTAATCACCTCTTTATGATCAGAATAAAAAGGAATTTTGTTTGGTATGTAAATTAAAGTTGTTTCCTTGAGAATTTAGCGCCTTTGTAAAAAGGTCGAATTTTGATGAAAAAGTAAGGATAAAGGCTTTAAAAAATTGTTCAAATTTTTGGGAATTTTTTTCCTTAAAACCAATAAATTAATCTTTTACTATAAGTGTCAACAACATTTTAATAGGATGGTGAAATGAAAGATGCTTTTTTGTTAAAGTAGCGAAATTACTTTGGGGTTGACATTTGATACAAATTAAGACTAGAGGGCTTCAAAAGTCATCAAAATTTTAAGAAATATTTGTTCATTATAAGCCTATAAATAACTTCCTCTTGATCAAAATGAGTAAGATTTAAATTGATTCTGGAATAAAAGCTCTTTTTTTCTCAGAAAAAAGCGTTTTCAAGAAAGGCTCGATTTTTAATGAAAAAATAAGGCTATGGGCTTAGAACAATCCTCAAAATTTTTTGAATTTTTTTTCATTTAAAAGCCCATAAGTTTTTTTATCTCCGCCAAAATAACTAAGAATTTAATTGAGTTCTTGAGTAGAAGCTGTTTTCTTCATATGTAAAACGTTCTTGAAGAGGGTCCTAATTTTTAGAAAAAAGTAAAGCTATATGTTTTGAAAAATCGTCGAATTTTCTTGAGTTTTGTTTTCCGAAATCCATAAATTTTCATTTCGTTCTGGAAAAAGGATACTTTTTTTCAGAAAAAAACGTTTATATAGGGGGGTCGATCTTTAATAAAAAAGTAAGACTAATGGCTTTGAAAAATCATCGAAACTTTTTGAATTTTTATTTCCTTTCAAAGCCCATAAATAATCTCTTTTTGATCAAGACTGACTAGATTTTAATTTGATTTTGGAATTATAGCTGTATTTTTCAGAAAAAAAAGTTTATATAGAGGGATCGATCTTTAATGAAAACGTAAGACTGTTGGCTTTGAAAAATTTTGGAAATTTTTTGAAATTTTTTTTCCTTTTCAAAGCCAATAAATAATCTCTTTTTGATCAAGACTGACTAGATTTCAATTTGATTTTGGAATTATAGCTGTATTTTTCAGAAAAGACAATTTTTATAGAGGGGTCGATCTTAAATGAAAAAGTAAGGCTATAGACTTTGAAAAATAATCGAAATTTTTTGAATTTTTATTTCCTTTCAAAGCCAATAAATAATCTCTTTTTGATCAAGACTGACTAGATTTCAATTTGATTTTGGAATTATAGCTGTATTTTTCAGAAAAGACGATTTTTATAGAGGGGTCGATCTTAAATGAAAAAGTAAGGCTATAGGATTTGAAAAATAATCGAAATTTTTTGAATTTTTATTTCCTTTCAAAGCCAATAAATAATCTCTTTTTGATCAAGACTGACTAGATTTCAATTTGATTTTGGAATTATAGCTCTATTTTTCAGAAAAGACGATTTTTATAGAGGGGTCGATCTTAAATGAAAAAGTAAGGCTATAGGATTTGAAAAATCATCGAAATATTTTGAATTTTTATTTCCTTTCAAAGCCAATAAATAATCTCTTTTTGATCAAGACTGACTAGATTTTATTTTGATTTTGGAATTATAGCTGTATTTTCCAGAAAAGACGATTTTTATCGAGGGGTCGATCTTAAATGAAAAAGTAAGGCTATAGGATTTGAAAAATCATCGAAATATTTTGAATTTTTATTTCCTTTCAAAGCCAATAAATAATCTCTTTTTGATCAAGACTGACTAGATTTTATTTTGATTTTGGAATTATAGCTGTATTTTCCAGAAAAGACGATTTTTATAGAGGGGTCGATCTTAAATGAAAAAGTAAGGCTATAGGATTTGAAAAATCATCGAAATATTTTGAATTTGTTTTTCTTTTCAAAGCCAATAAATAATCTCTTTTTGATCAAGACTGACTAGATTTTATTTTGATTTTGGAATTATAGCTGTATTTTTCAGAAAAGACGATTTTTATGGAGGGGTCGATCTTAAATGAAAAAGTAAGGCTATAGGATTTGAAAAATCATCGAAATATTTTGAATTTGTTTTTCTTTTCAAAGCCCATAAATAATCTCTTTTTGATCAAGATCGACTAGATTTCAATTTGATTTTGGAATTATAGCTGTATTTTTCAGAAAAGACAATTTTTATAGAGGGGTCGATCTTAAATGAAAAAGTAAGGCTATAGACTTTGAAAAATAATCGAAATTTTTTGAATTTTTATTTCCTTTCAAAGCCAATAAATAATCTCTTTTTGATCAAGACTGACTAGATTTCAATTTGATTTTGGAATTATAGCTGTATTTTTCAGAAAAGACGATTTTTATGGAGGGGTCGATCTTCAATGAAAAAGTAAGGCTATAGGATTTGAAAAATAATCGAAATTTTTTGAATTTTTATTTCCTTTCAAAGCCAATAAATAATCTCTTTTTGATCAAGACTGACTAGATTTTATTTTGATTTTGGAATTATAGCTGTATTTTTCAGAAAAGACGATTTTTATAGAGGGGTCGATCTTCAATGAAAAAGTAAGGCTATAGGATTTGAAAAATAATCGAAATTTTTTGAATTTTTATTTCCTTTCAAAGCCAATAAATAATCTCTTTTTGATCAAGACTGACTAGATTTCAATTTGATTTTGGAATTATAGCTGTATTTTTCAGAAAAGACGATTTTTATGGAGGGGTCGATCTTCAATGAAAAAGTAAGGCTATAGGATTTGAAAAATAATCGAAATTTTTTGAATTTTTATTTCCTTTAAAAGGTCATGAATAACCTTTTTTTGATCAAGATCGACTAGATTTTTATTTGATTTTCGAATTCTAGCTGTTCTTTTTCAGAAAAAAATGATTATATAGAGGGGTCGATCTTTAGTGAAAAAGTAAGGCTGAAGGCTTTGAAAAATCATCGAAATGTTTTGAAATTTTTTTTCCTTTAAAAGGTCATGAGTAATCTCTTTTTGATCAAGATCGACCTATTTTTATTTGAGTTTCGAGTTCTAGCTGTTCTTTTTCAGAAAAAAATGAGTATATAGAGGGGTCGATCTTTAGTGAAAAAGTAAGGCTGAAGGCTTTGAAAAATCATCGAAATGTTTTGAAATTTTTTTTCCTTTAAAAGGTCATGAATAACCTTTTTTTGATCAAGATCGACTAGATTTTTATTTGATTTTCGAATTCTAGCTGTTCTTTTTCAGAAAAAAATGATTATATAGAGGGGTCGATCTTTAGTGAAAAAGTAAGGCTGAAGGCTTTGAAAAATCATCGAAATGTTTTGAAATTTTTTTTCCTTTAAAAGGTCATGAATAACCTTTTTTTGATCAAGATCGACTAGATTTTTATTTGATTTTCGAATTCTAGCTGTTTTTTTTAGAAAAAAATGATTATATAGAGGGGTCGATCTTTAGTGAAAAAGTAAGGCTGAAGGCTTTGAAAAATCATCGAAATGTTTTGAAATTTTTTTCCTTTAAAAGGTCATGAATAATCTCTTTTTGATCAAGATCGACTAGATTTTTATTTGATTTTCGAATTCTAGCTGTTCTTTTTCAGAAAAAAATGAGTATATAGAGGGGTCGATCTTTAGTGAAAAAGTAAGGCTGAAGGCTTTGAAAAATCATCGAAATGTTTTGAAATTTTTTTCCTTTAAAAGGTCATGAATAATCTCTTTTTGATCAAGATCGACTAGATTTTTATTTGATTTTCGAATTCTAGCTGTTTTTTTTAGAAAAAAATGATTATATAGAGGGGTCGATCTTTAGTGAAAAAGTAAGGCTGAAGGCTTTGAAAAATCATCGAAATGTTTTGAAATTTTTTTTCCTTTAAAAGGTCATGAATAACCTTTTTTTGATCAAGATCGACTAGATTTTTTTATTTGATTTTCGAATTCTAGCTGTTCTTTTTCAGAAAAAAATGATTATATAGAGGGGTCGATCTTTAGTGAAAAAGTAAGGCTGAAGGCTTTGAAAAATCATCGAAATGTTTTGAAATTTTTTTTCCTTTAAAAGGTCATGAATAACCTTTTTTTGATCAAGATCGACTAGATTTTTATTTGATTTTCGAATTCTAGCTGTTCTTTTTCAGAAAAAAATGAGTATATAGAGGGGTTGATCTTTAGTGAAAAAGTAAGGCTGAAGGCTTTGAAAAATCATCGAAATGTTTTGAAATTTTTTTTCCTTTAAAAGGTCATGAATAACCTTTTTTTGATCAAGATCGACTAGATTTTTATTTGATTTTCGAATTCTAGCTGTTCTTTTTCAGAAAAAAATGATTATATAGAGGGGTCGATCTTTAGTGAAAAAGTAAGGCTGAAGGCTTTGAAAAATCATCGAAATGTTTTGAAATTTTTTTTCCTTTAAAAGGTCATGAATAACCTTTTTTTGATCAAGATCGACTAGATTTTTATTTGATTTTCGAATTCTAGCTGTTCTTTTTCAGAAAAAAATGAGTATATAGAGGGGTCGATCTTTAGTGAAAAAGTAAGGCTGAAGGCTTTGAAAAATCATTGAAATGTTTTGAAATTTTTTTTCCTTTAAAAGGTCATGAATAACCTTTTTTTGATCAAGATCGACTAGATTTTTATTTGATTTTCGAATTCTAGCTGTTTTTTTTAGAAAAAAATGATTATATAGAGGGGTCGATCTTTAGTGAAAAAGTAAGGCTGAAGGCTTTGAAAAATCATCGAAATGTTTTGAAATTTTTTTCCTTTAAAAGGTCATGAATAATCTCTTTTTGATCAAGATCGACTAGATTTTTATTTGATTTTCGAATTCTAGCTGTTTTTTTTAGAAAAAAATGATTATATAGAGGGGTCGATCTTTAGTGAAAAAGTAAGGCTGAAGGCTTTGAAAAATCATCGAAATGTTTTGAAATTTTTTTTCCTTTAAAAGGTCATGAATAACCTTTTTTTGATCAAGATCGACTAGATTTTTATTTGATTTTCGAATTCTAGCTGTTTTTTTCAGAAAAAAACGGTTATAAGGATGTGTCGATCTTTAGTGAAAAAGTAAGGCTGAAGGCCTTGAAAAATCATCGAAATGTTTTTAAATTTTTTTTCCTTTAAAAGGTCATGAATAACCTTTTTTTGATCAAGATCGACTAGATTTTTATTTGATTTTCGAATTCTAGCTGTTCTTTTTCAGAAAAAAATGATTATATAGAGGGGTCGATCTTTAGTGAAAAAGTAAGGCTGAAGGCTTTGAAAAATCATCGAAATGTTTTGAAATTTTTTTTCCTTTAAAAGGTCATGAATAACCTTTTTTTGATCAAGATCGACTAGATTTTTATTTGATTTTCGAATTCTAGCTGTTTTTTTCAGAAAAAAACGGTTATAAGGAGGTGTCGATCTTTAGTGAAAAAGTAAGGCTGAAGGCCTTGAAAAATCATCGAAATGTTTTTAAATTTTTTTTCCTTTAAAAGGTCATTAATAATCTTTTTTTGATCAAGATCGACTAGATTTTTATTTGATTTTCGAATTCTAGCTGTTCTTTTTCAGAAAAATATGATTATATAGAGGGTTCGATCTTTAGTGAAAAAGTAAGGCTGAAGGCTTTGAAAAATCATCGAAATGTTTTGAAATTTTTTTTCCTTTAAAAGGTCATGAATAACCTTTTTTTGATCAAGATCGACTAGATTTTTATTTGATTTTCGAATTCTAGCTGTTTTTTTCAGAAAAAAACGGTTATAAGGATGTGTCGATCTTTAGTGAAAAAGTAAGGCTGAAGGCCTTGAAAAATCATCGAAATGTTTTTAAATTTTTTTTCCTTTAAAAGGTCATGAATAACCTTTTTTTGATCAAGATCGACTAGATTTTTATTTGATTTTCGAATTCTAGCTGTTCTTTTTCAGAAAAAAATGATTATATAGAGGGGTCGATCTTTAGTGAAAAAGTAAGGCTGAAGGCTTTGAAAAATCATCGAAATGTTTTGAAATTTTTTTTCCTTTAAAAGGTCATGAATAACCTTTTTTTGATCAAGATCGACTAGATTTTTATTTGATTTTCGAATTCTAGCTGTTTTTTTCAGAAAAAAACGGTTATAAGGAGGTGTCGATCTTTAGTGAAAAAGTAAGGCTGAAGGCCTTGAAAAATCATCGAAATGTTTTTAAATTTTTTTTCCTTTAAAAGGTCATTAATAATCTTTTTTTGATCAAGATCGACTAGATTTTTATTTGATTTTCGAATTCTAGCTGTTCTTTTTCAGAAAAATATGATTATATAGAGGGTCGATCTTTAGTGAATAAGTAAGGCTGAAGGCCTTAAAAAATCATCGAAATGTTTTTAAATTTTTTTTCCTTTAAAAGGTCATGAATAATCTTTTTTTGATCAAGATCGACTAGATTTTTATTTGATTTTCGAATTCTAGCTGTTCTTTTTCAGAAAAAAATGATTATATAGAGGGTTCGATCTTTAGTGAAAAAGTAAGGCTGAAGGCTTTGAAAAATCATCGAAATGTTTTTAAATTTTTTTTCCTTTAAAAGGTCATGAATAATCTCTTTTTGATCAAGATCGACTAGATTTTTATTTGATTTTCGAAATCTAGCTGTTCTTTTTCAGAAAAAAATGATTATATAGAGGGTCGATCTTTAGTGAATAAGTAAGGCTGAAGGCCTTAAAAAATCATCGAAATGTTTTTAAATTTTTTTTCCTTTAAAAGGTCATGAATAATCTTTTTTTGATCAAGATCGACTAGATTTTTATTTGATTTTCGAATTCTAGCTGTTCTTTTTCAGAAAAAAATGATTATATAGAGGGGTCGATCTTTAGTGAAAAAGTAAGGCAGAAGGCTTTGAAAAATCATCGAAATGTTTTGAAATTTTTTTTCCTTTAAAAGGTCATGAATAACCTTTTTTTGATCAAGATCGACTAGATTTTTATTTGATTTTCGAATTCTAGCTGTTCTTTTTCAGAAAAAAATGGTTATATAGAGGGTCGATCTTTAGTGAAAAAGTAAGGCTGAAGGCCTTAAAAAATCATCGAAATGTTTTTAAATTTTTTTTCCTTTAAAAGGTCATGAATAATCTTTTTTTGATCAAGATCGACTAGATTTTTATTTGATTTTCGAATTCTAGCTGTTCTTTTTCAGAAAAAAATGAGTATATAGAGGGGTCGATCTTTAGTGAAAAAGTAAGGCTGAAGGCCTTAAAAAATCATCGAAATGTTTTTAAATTTTTTTTCCTTTAAAAGGTCATGAATAATCTCTTTTTGATCAAGATCGACTAGATTTTAATTTGATTTTCGAATTATAGCTGGTTTTTTTCAGAAAAAAACGGTTATAAGGAGGTGTCGATCTTTAGTGAAAAAGTAAGGCTGAAGGCCTTGAAATTTCATCGAAATGTTTTTAAATTTTTTTCCCTTTAAAAGGTCATGAATAATCTTTTTTTGATCAAGATCGACTAGATTTTTATTTGATTTTCGAATTCTAGCTGTTTTTTTTTAGAAAAAAATGATTATATAGAGGGGTCGATCTTTAGTGAAAAAGTAAGGCTGAAGGCTTTGAAAAATCATCGAAATGTTTTTAAATTTTTTTCCTTTAAAAGGTCATGAATAATCTCTTTTTGATCAAGATCGACTGGATTTTTATTTGATTTTCGAATTCTAGCTGTTTTTTTTAGAAAAAAATGATTATATAGAGGGGTCGATCTTTAGTGAAAAAGTAAGGCTGAAGGCCTTAAAAAATCATCGAAATGTTTTGAAATTTTTTTTCCTTTAAAAGGTCATGAATAATCTTTTTTTGATCAAGATCGACTAGATTTTTATTTGATTTTCGAATTCTAGCTGTTTTTTTCAGAAAAAAATGAGTATATAGAGGGGTCGATCTTTAGTGAAAAAGTAAGGCTGAAGGCCTTGAAAAATCATCGAAATGTTTTTAAATTTGTTTTCCTTTAAAAGGTCATGAATAATCTTTTTTTGATCAAGATCGACTAGATTTTTATTTGATTTTCGAATTCTAGCTGTTCTTTTTCAGAAAAAAATGAGTATATAGAGGGGTCGATCTTTAGTGAAAAAGTAAGGCTGAAGGCCTTGAAAAATCATCGAAATGTTTTTAAATTTGTTTTCCTTTAAAAGGTCATGAATAATCTTTTTTTGATCAAGATCGACTGGATTTTTATTTGATTTTCGAATTCTAGCTGTTTTTTTCAGAAAAAAATGAGTATATAGAGGGGTCGATCTTTAGTGAAAAAGTAAGGCTGAAGGCCTTGAAAAATCATCGAAATGTTTTTAAATTTGTTTTCCTTTAAAAGGTCATGAATAATCTTTTTTTGATCAAGATCGACTAGATTTTTATTTGATTTTCGAATTCTAGCTGTTCTTTTTCAGAAAAAAATGAGTATATAGAGGGGTCGATCTTTAGTGAAAAAGTAAGGCTGAAGGCCTTGAAAAATCATCGAAATGTTTTTAAATTTGTTTTCCTTTAAAAGGTCATGAATAATCTTTTTTTGATCAAGATCGACTGGATTTTTATTTGATTTTCGAATTCTAGCTGTTTTTTTCAGAAAAAAATGAGTATATAGAGGGGTCGATCTTTAGTGAAAAAGTAAGGCTGAAGGCCTTGAAAAATCATCGAAATGTTTTTAAATTTGTTTTCCTTTAAAAGGTCATGAATAATCTTTTTTTGATCAAGATCGACTAGATTTTTATTTGATTTTCGAATTCTAGCTGTTCTTTTTCAGAAAAAAATGAGTATATAGAGGGGTCGATCTTTAGTGAAAAAGTAAGGCTGAAGGCCTTGAAAAATCATCGAAATGTTTTGAAATTTTTTTCCTTTAAAAGGTCATGAATAATCTTTTTTTGATCAAGATCGACTAGATTTTTATTTGATTTTCGAATTCTAGCTGTTCTTTTTCAGAAAAAAACGATTATATAGAGGGGTCGATCTTTAGTGAAAAAGTAAGGCTGAAGGCTTTGAAAAATCATCGAAATGTTTTGAAATTTTTTTCCTTTAAAAGGTCATGAATAATCTTTTTTCGATCAAGATCGACTAGATTTTTATTTGATTTTCGAATTCTAGCTGTTCTTTTTCAGAAAAAAACGATTATATAGAGGGGTCGATCTTTAGTGAAAAAGTAAGGCTGAAGGCTTTGAAAAATCATCGAAATGTTTTGAAATTTTTTTCCTTTAAAAAGTCATGAATAATCTTTTTTCGATCAAGATCGACTAGATTTTTATTTGATTTTCGAATTCTAGCTGTTCTTTTTCAGAAAAAAACGATTATATAGAGGGGTCGATCTTTAGTGAAAAAGTAAGGCTGAAGGCTTTGAAAAATCATCGAAATGTTTTGAAATTTTTTTCCTTTAAAAGGTCATGAATAATCTTTTTTTGATCAAGATCGACTAGATTTTTATTTGATTTTCGAATTCTAGCTGTTCTTTTTCAGAAAAAAACGATTATATAGAGGGGTCGATCTTTAGTGAAAAAGTAAGGCTGAAGGCTTTGAAAAATCATCGAAATGTTTTGAAATTTTTTTCCTTTAAAAGGTCATGAATAATCTTTTTTTGATCAAGATCGACTAGATTTTTATTTGATTTTCGAATTCTAGCTGTTCTTTTTCAGAAAAAAACGATTATATAGAGGGGTCGATCTTTAGTGAAAAAGTAAGGCTGAAGGCTTTGAAAAATCATCGAAATGTTTTGAAATTTTTTTCCTTTAAAAGGTCATGAATAATCTTTTTTTGATCAAGATCGACTAGATTTTTATTTGATTTTCGAATTCTAGCTGTTCTTTTTCAGAAAAAAACGATTATATAGAGGGGTCGATCTTTAGTGAAAAAGTAAGGCTGAAGGCTTTGAAAAATCATCGAAATTTTTTGAAATTTTTTTCCTTTAAAAGGTCATGAATAATCTTTTTTTGATCAAGATCGACTAGATTTTTATTTGATTTTCGAATTCTAGCTGTTCTTTTTCAGAAAAAAACGATTATATAGAGGGGTCGATCTTTAGTGAAAAAGTAAGGCTGAAGGCTTTGAAAAATCATCGAAATGTTTTGAAATTTTTTTCCTTTAAAAGGTCATGAATAATCTCTTTTTGATCAAGATCGACTAGATTTTTATTTGATTTTCGAATTCTAGCTGTTTTTTTTAGAAAAAAATGATTATATAGAGGGGTCGATCTTTAGTGAAAAAGTAAGGCTGAAGGCTTTGAAAAATCATCGAAATGTTTTGAAATTTTTTTCCTTTAAAAGGTCATGAATAATCTCTTTTTGATCAAGATCGACTAGATTTTTATTTGATTTTCGAATTCTAGCTGTTCTTTTTCAGAAAAAAACGATTATATAGAGGGGTCGATCTTTAGTGAAAAAGTAAGGCTGAAGGCTTTGAAAAATCATCGAAATTTTTTGAAATTTTTTTCCTTTAAAAGGTCATGAATAATCTTTTTTTGATCAAGATCGACTAGATTTTTATTTGATTTTCGAATTCTAGCTGTTCTTTTTCAGAAAAAAACGATTATATAGAGGGGTCGATCTTTAGTGAAAAAGTAAGGCTGAAGGCTTTGAAAAATCATCGAAATGTTTTGAAATTTTTTTCCTTTAAAAGGTCATGAATAATCTCTTTTTGATCAAGATCGACTAGATTTTTATTTGATTTTCGAATTCTAGCTGTTTTTTTTAGAAAAAAATGATTATATAGAGGGGTCGATCTTTAGTGAAAAAGTAAGGCTGAAGGCTTTGAAAAATCATCGAAATGTTTTGAAATTTTTTTCCTTTAAAAGGTCATGAATAATCTCTTTTTGATCAAGATCGACTAGATTTTTATTTGATTTTCGAATTCTAGCTGTTTTTTTTAGAAAAAAATGATTATATAGAGGGGTCGATCTTTAGTGAAAAAGTAAGGCTGAAGGCTTTGAAAAATCATCGAAATGTTTTGAAATTTTTTTCCTTTAAAAGGTCATGAATAATCTCTTTTTGATCAAGATCGACTAGATTTTTATTTGATTTTCGAATTCTAGCTGTTTTTTTTAGAAAAAAATGATTATATAGAGGGGTCGATCTTTAGTGAAAAAGTAAGGCTGAAGGCTTTGAAAAATCATCGAAATGTTTTGAAATTTTTTTCCTTTAAAAGGTCATGAATAATCTCTTTTTGATCAAGATCGACTAGATTTTTATTTGATTTTCGAATTCTAGCTGTTTTTTTTAGAAAAAAATGATTATATAGAGGGGTCGATCTTTAGTGAAAAAGTAAGGCTGAAGGCTTTGAAAAATCATCGAAATGTTTTGAAATTTTTTTCCTTTAAAAGGTCATGAATAATCTCTTTTTGATCAAGATCGACTAGATTTTTATTTGATTTTCGAATTCTAGCTGTTTTTTTCAGAAAAAAACGATTATATAGAGGGGTCGATCTTTAGTGAAAAAGTAAGGCTGAAGGCTTTGAAAAATCATCGAAATGTTTTGAAATTTTTTTCATTTAAAAGGTCATGAATAATCTTTTTTTGATCAAGATCGACTAGATTTTTATTTGATTTTCGAATTCTAGCTGTTCTTTTTCAGAAAAAAACGATTATATAGAGGGGTCGATCTTTAGTGAAAAAGTAAGGCTGAAGGCTTTGAAAAATCATCAAAATGTTTTGAAATTTTTTTCCTTTAAAAGGTCATGAATAATCTCTTTTTGATCAAGATCGACTAGATTTTTATTTGATTTTCGAATTCTAGCTGTTTTTTTTAGAAAAAAATGATTATATAGAGGGGTTGATCTTTAGTGAAAAAGTAAGGCTGAAGGCTTTGAAAAATCATCGAAATGTTTTGAAATTTTTTTTCCTTTAAAAGGTCATGAATAATCTTTTTTTGATCAAGATTGACTAGATTTTTATTTGATTTTCGAATTCTAGCTGTTCTTTTTCAGAAAAAAACGATTATATAGAGGGGTCGATCTTTAGTGAAAAAGTAAGGCTGAAGGCTTTGAAAAATCATCGAAATGTTTTGAAATTTTTTTCCTTTAAAAGGTCATGAATAATCACTTTTTGATCAAGATCGACTAGATTTTTATTTGATTTTCGAATTCTAGCTGTTTTTTTTAGAAAAAAATGATTATATAGAGGGGTTGATCTTTAGTGAAAAAGTAAGGCTGAAGGCTTTGAAAAATCATCGAAATGTTTTTAAATTTTTTTTCCTTTAAAAGGTCATGAATAATCTTTTTTTGATCAAGATTGACTAGATTTTTATTTGATTTTCGAATTCTAGCTGTTCTTTTTCAGAAAAAAATGAGTATATAGAGGGGTCGATCTTTAGTGAAAAAGTAAGGCTGAAGGCTTTGAAAAATCATCGAAATGTTTTGAAATTTTTTTCCTTTAAAAGGTCATGAATAATCACTTTTTGATCAAGATCGACTAGATTTTTATTTGATTTTCGAATTCTAGCTGTTTTTTTTAGAAAAAAATGATTATATAGAGGGGTTGATCTTTAGTGAAAAAGTAAGGCTGAAGGCTTTGAAAAATCATCGAAATGTTTTTAAATTTTTTTCCTTTAAAAAGTCATGAATAATCTTTTTTTGATCAAGATCGACTAGATTTTTATTTGATTTTCGAATTCTAGCTGTTCTTTTTCAGAAAAAAATGAGTATATAGAGGGGTCGATCTTTAGTGAAAAAGTAAGGCTGAAGGCTTTGAAAAATCATCGAAATGTTTTTAAATTTTTTTTCCTTTAAAAGGTCATGAATAACCTTTTTTTGATCAAGATCGACTAGATTTTTATTTGATTTTCGAATTCTAGCTGTTTTTTTTAGAAAAAAACGATTATATAGAGGGGTCGATCTTTAGTGAAAAAGTAAGGCTGAAGGCCTTAAAAAATCATCGAAATGTTTTGAAATTTTTTTTCCTTTAAAAGGTCATGAATAATCTCTTTTTGATCAAGATCGACTAGATTTTTATTTGATTTTCGAATTCTAGCTGTTCTTTTTCAGAAAAAAACGATTATATAGAGGGGTCGATCTTTAGTGAAAAAGTAAGGCTATAGGCTTTGAAAAATCATCGAAATTTTTTGAAATTTCTTTTCCTTTAAAAGCCCATAAATAATCTCTTTTTGATCAAGACTGACTAGATTTTAATTTGATTTTCGAATTATAGCTGGTTTTTTTTCAGAAAAAAACGATTATATAGAGGGGTCGATCTTTAGTGAAAAAGTAAGGCTATAGGCTTTGAAAAATCATCGAAATTTTTTGAAATTTCTTTTCCTTTAAAAGCCCATAAATAATCTCTTTTTGATCAAGACTGACTAGATTTTAATTTGATTTTCGAATTATAGCTGGTTTTTTTTCAGAAAAAAACGATTATATAGAGGGGTCGATCTTTAGTGAAAAAGTAAGGCTATAGGCTTTGAAAAATCATCGAAATTTTTTGAAATTTCTTTTCCTTTAAAAGCCCATAAATAATCTCTTTTTGATCAAGATCGACTAGATTTTTAATTGATTTTCCAATTCTAGCTGTTTTTTTTTAGAAAAAAACAATTATATAAAGGGGTCGATCTTTAGTGAAAAAGTAAGGCTATAGGCTTTGAAAAATCATCGAAATTTTTTGAAATTTCTTTTCCTTTAAAAGCCAATAAATAATCTCTTTTTGATCAAAACCGACTAGATTTTAATTTGATTTTGGAATTATAGCTGGTTTTTTTTCAGAAAAAAACGATTATATAGAGGGGTCGATCTTTAGTGAAAAAGTAAGGCTATAGGCTTTGAAAAATCATCGAAATTTTTTGAAATTTCTTTTCCTTTAAAAGCCAATAAATAATCTCTTTTTGATCAAAACCGACTAGATTTTAATTTGATTTTCGAATTATAGCTGGTTTTTTTTCAGAAAAAAACGATTATATAGAGGGGTCGATCTTTAGTGAAAAAGTAAGGCTATAGGCTTTGAAAAATCATCGAAATTTTTTGAAATTTCTTTTCCTTTAAAAGCCAATAAATAATCTCTTTTTGATCAAAACAAACTAGATTTTAATTTGATTTTGGAATTATAGCTGGTTTTTTTCAGAAAAAAACGATTATATAGAGGGGTCGATCTTTAGTGAAAAAGTAAGGCTATAGGCTTTGAAAAGTCATCGAAATTTTTTGAAATTTCTTTTCCTTTAAAAGCCAATAAATAATCTCTTTTTGATCAAAACAAACTAGATTTTAATTTGATTTTGGAATTATAGCTGGTTTTTTTTCAGAAAAAAACGATTATATAGAGGGGTCGATCTTTAGTGAAAAAGTAAGGCTATAGGCTTTGAAAAATCATCGAAATTTTTTGAAATTTCTTTTCCTTTAAAAGCCCATAAATAATCTCTTTTTGATCAAAACCGACTAGATTTTAATTTGATTTTGGAATTATAGCTGGTTTTTTTTCAGAAAAAAACGATTATATAGAGGGGTCGATCTTTAGTGAAAAAGTAAGGCTAAAGGCTTTGAAAAATCATCGAAATTTTTTGAAATTTCTTTTCCTTTAAAAGCCAATAAATAATCTCTTTTTGATCAAAACAAACTAGATTTTAATTTGATTTTGGAATTATAGCTGGTTTTTTTCAGAAAAAAACGATTATATAGAGGGGTCGATCTTTAGTGAAAAAGTAAGGCTATAGGCTTTGAAAAATCATCGAAATTTTTTGAAATTTCTTTTCCTTTAAAAGCCCATAAATAATCTCTTTTTGATCAAAACCGACTAGATTTTAATTTGATTTTGGAATTATAGCTGGTTTTTTTTCAGAAAAAAACGATTATATAGAGGGGTCGATCTTTAGTGAAAAAGTAAGGCTAAAGGCTTTGAAAAATCATCGAAATTTTTTGAAATTTCTTTTCCTTTAAAAGCCAATAAATAATCTCTTTTTGATCAAAACAAACTAGATTTTAATTTGATTTTGGAATTATAGCTGGTTTTTTTTTCAGAAAAAAACGATTATATAGAGGGGTCGATCTTTAGTGAAAAAGTAAGGCTATAGGCTTTGAAAAATCATCGAAATTTTTTGAAATTTCTTTTCCTTTAAAAGCCCATAAATAATCTCTTTTTGATCAAAACAAACTAGATTTTAATTTGATTTTGGAATTATAGCTGGTTTTTTTTCAGAAAAAAACGATTATATAGAGGGGTCGATCTTTAGTGAAAAAGTAAGGCTAAAGGCTTTGAAAAATCATCGAAATTTTTTGAAATTTCTTTTCCTTTAAAAGCCAATAAATAATCTCTTTTTGATCAAAACAAACTAGATTTTAATTTGATTTTGGAATAATAGCTGGTTTTTTTTCAGAAAAAAACGATTATATAGAGGGGTCGATCTTTAGTGAAAAAGTAAGGCTATAGGCTTTGAAAAATCATCGAAATTTTTTGAAATTTCTTTTCCTTTAAAAGCCCATAAATAATCTCTTTTTGATCAAAACCGACTAGATTTTAATTTGATTTTGGAATTATAGCTGGTTTTTTTTAAGAAAAAAACGATTATATAGAGGGGTCGATCTTTAGTGAAAAAGTAAGGCTAAAGGCTTTGAAAAATCATCGAAATTTTTTGAAATTTCTTTTCCTTTGAAAGCCCATAAATAATCTCTTTTTGATCAAAACCGACTAGATTTTAATTTGATTTTGGAATTATAGCTGTATTTTTCAGAAGAAAACGATTATATAGAGGGGTCGATCTTTAGTGAAAAAGTAAGGCTATAGGCTTTGAAATATCATCGAAATTTTTTATTAAAAACCTATGAATCTTTTTTATGATCATGAATAAACATGAGTTTTGTTCTGTGTTAGAATGTTTGGTTTGGTTGTATTCTCGAGATTATAGCGTCTTTGTGGAGAGATCATATTTTTATTTATAGTTATGTTTTTGGTCTTGAAAAATTGTCGAAACTTTTATTGATTTTTATTGTTAAAATAGACGAGAATTTAATTTAGATCTGGAAGAAATTTTTTTTTTATTAATCTGGAATTATTTTTTTTTTAAATAATTACTACAGTATAGAGGTTACTTTTTGATGAAAAAATAAGGCTATAAGCTTTAAAAAATTGTCTGAACTTTTTCATAAATTTTTTCTGTAAAAACACTTGAATCTCTTCCTTTTTAGAATGAATCGTAATCAATTTGTGTTCTGGAACGAAAGTTGTTTTTTGTGGAACGACAGACTTCGCCAACCAACTTCGCAAAATATTCTTTCGAGTAAAGCAAGTTATGTTCAAACAGGATTTGCAAGGTTTAGCCTGAATTTGGCAACGGCATTTATAGTAAGATTGATTGATATTTCAAGCACATTAGAAGGATGTTTGCTATTCTTACCTAACATAATAAGTTAAGATCATTTCTATCATTTAAATACCTTATAGACACTATAAATGAAGTAATCAAGCAGTGTTTAAATTCTTTTTACAGTAAGACTTCGATCGCACATCAATTTTTGTAAAGTTATTCAACTTACACCCTTTTCTCCAGCTTTTTTTATGCAAGAAATCTTGTCAAACTATTTCGTTCTAGGAATGTAAGATCACAGAAAATAGCTAGAAATAAGACATAATTTGTTCAGTATATTTTACTCAATTTTCATCTTATGTACAATAGATTTCAAAATATTTATTTATTAATAATATAGGCAATAGACATCAAATCTATATATTGTACAATAATGAAGTCTCAGAGAAGATACAATTCTTCTCAGAACAAACTAGTTAAAGTCTCTAACAGATCAATCGAAACTTTTATATTTTACTTCTAGTTAAAGGACCTCATTCTTTAAGCGGGTTTTTCAATAAGACATGATTAGGCTTCCAGTTTATCATTTCTTTCTTCCATTTTATCCCGGAAAACGTACCTTGAGAGGACTTTTCTTTAGGAAACAATCTTGTATTTTCAATCTGAAAATGAGATACGCACTCGCAAAAACTGATTCGCGAATCTGAAAAGAACATTTACTTGCGGAACGATTGAAGGCAAAGAATCTATCACAAGTGCAACCATAAGTGCGCATTTATTGGTTTCTTCCTTTGAATCCAGAAACGTCCACTTTGTACAGAATTAGCTGGCGAATTCTAGAATGAGTTTTAAAGAACTTTACTTCAACTTGATCATTAAATAATTTCTAATTAAAAGAATTTATCACGTGTGTCGAATGATGTGAAATATCCTCCATCTGTTAGAAGTTTCCGTAGTGGCTTTTGGGATTTTGCTTGTGGGTAACCCTCTGGGGTGGGTTACTGAAGTTCTGTATCGCTTCGACGTCCGTTGTGTGTGGATAAATAACGCTCTGGGTGGGGGAGGAAGAGCATCAATCTTTCAAAATAGCACTTTTTGGAAAACTGTAAGTAATTGTCCTACTTCCCAATCTATCCAGTTGCGACATTCTACCGTAGGAACATATGACGGTCAATTTACAATTCGAATTTCTTGTTTCAAACAATGCCATAAATGGCACCACATCGTCGTACAACATTGCACACAAGTTGTCGCACTCTTGGGTCCCAAACAGTTGTTATGAGTGAGGTAACAGACGGAAAAACGGCGGGAAGAACCGACTTAAACTGCAACGTAGGCAAAGCAAGAAGCAGCTCTAGAATGTTTATAACAAGCTGCGCCCACGCATTCAAGTGCACAATTTCATCCTCTCGTCTGCGCAGCATTTGTTGTTGCTGTTGCTTATTCAAATGAATCGATTCTCTACTGTCCTGTTCAGAAAACCTGCCATCGTCATCTTTTCGCAATCGTGGAAACCTAAAAGGAGAATACTCTTTTCCTGAGATCTCCATTTGCTTGCCGATTCTCATTATGTCAAGACTTTCCTGAGACGACGTATCGTGCGGATGTACATGTCCTTTGAATGGACTCGATATAGGCGTAGAAAAGGAGGTTGAAAGTGAGTCGAATCCGGAATCTTGCTCAACTATATCCGATGCATGAAGTTTAATGTAAGTGCTGCTCAGTTGATTGCAAGCTTCATGAAGACGATGAACAATCCAGTCTATATTTCTGCCACCTTTTAACAAATCTTTGTGTTTATCTAAAGGCGGTAGCCCGGTGTCTTCTTTCCCGGTTTTACGAGTATCCGGTGCTGAATCCATAGCAGACTTTTCTCCGGTCAGTATTCGTTTTATGTGCGATATCGAGAAACTCTCACCATCGTGTCGTGAAATTTGAAACAATGTATTCAGATAATATGCATATGATGTAATTGACTGTCGCAACAAATTAGCTGGCGCCGGGAGCTTCCCTAGTTTCTGAAAAAGCGCTTTCAATCCGGGTCTTGTGTTAAAATCATGTGCAACCCGGTTTGTTTCAAGTAGGCAATCAAATAGGATTGAGAGATTCGCAGGTGAAAGGTAACACAGCAGGCCCGGCAGCGGACTTTCACTTGAATCATCCGGGTTTCTTTTCACCAAACCGGAATCAGTAATGGATGCCAGGACTGTGTTGGTAAACAAACTGCTGGAATCCGAATTCTCAAGTAAAATGGATCCTAATGTGTGAACCAGGATTTGATTTGCCAACAGACCAATCATAATCGATTTGAATGGGATCCTAAAAATGCATTTATGTGTAATAAGCGTGATAATCGTGTAATATTTACCTTTTGAATGCTTAAAAGACAGATGGATTTCATAACTGTATCTAGCAAGCTACAACCTCGGACACAATTGTTTAGATCAAATGCCCCCATAAATTCGAATCCCCCTTTTCCCCGAAGCAATGCTGGATTTGTAGTGTTATCATTTTGCTTCAAAATCATGCAATAAACATTCTATCGGGGGAGGGGGAAATTAGAGAGAAACAAAAAAAAGAGAAAACATCAACTTTTAGAGAATTGATTATTGGGACCGGGCAATTCAGAATTTGACATAAAGAAGGGTGAGACAACGCGATACTGTAATGGCTAGCTTTGAAGAAGAACTTGGCATAGACAGCATAATACTTGGCATAATACTCGGCATTCTAGATACATTCAAACATGTTTTTCTCAAGGACTCTTTCTTTCTAGAAACTTGCATAAATACCAGACTCAGAATATTACTCCCATGTGCTTCAATTTCTTTTGGGTGTCCGGATCAACACCGAGACCCCTTCAGCAATGCCAGCGCAAACATCCTTATTGGAGAGCTAAATAAGCTTAGATGGAAGAAAACAAACCTTGTTTTTGCTGTTTCCGGCTTGTCCTTTGCTTCATTTAGGCTGAGTACGAAAATAAAGGACCTGCAGTCGTCATCTTCAGTGCTGTTCTCTGAGAAATTCTTGGGTGTTGCCATTCCAATCTGTGACTCCAGCAAGAAAACCTGAAAGTAAAAGCAAAGGTTAGTCCCGTATTCGAATATCGAGCGTTGGGGAATGCACTATTAGGGGCACATCGTCCAAAGCCACGGCATTGTGTGGTAGGGTGCCAAGTTCCCTTCGCCTCATTTTACCTCCCTATTATGTTTCAACCAGGTACTTATGTTTCAGCTGGGTGAACTGAGGGCCTTCCGTGAAAGCAAATAAAACAAAAGAAATAGAGAGGCGAAAAGATTTTAAAAAGAATTCTACTGACTTCAAGATGACAATCATCGATGCCACTATTGCAAAGACTCATCGGGTTTCATTTTGCACTGATATTGTGCCTAAATTTCTGAAAGTTTTATACACTTTGTCAAACGCGAAGCTTTGTAACAGAGTGGCTCATATCTTAGGGCTATGGTTTTCGAGTTGTTATTGTTGAAAAATCCCTTTCACTGCATGCCCGTGTCATTGAACAAACAGCAAAGCATCGGACAGATTTCAGCTTTTCCATTAATTATTCAGTGTTTCTTATTACGGCGAAGGTAGATTGAATAACTTAAAGAACTTAAAAGTCCTTAGATAAAGTAGGAAAGGATTTAACTTTGCAAAACTTTAACGGTACATCTGCGTTTCCGAATGTTTTCAATAAAATGGTAAGGAGATGTTGACAATATGAAGGTAATTTGAGGCTTTCATGTCAACTACTTGTTTCCAAACATCAAGGCTAACAGTCATTAAAGTGGGCTGTCTACTTGAAAACCTTCAAAAACATATGAAAAACATCAAGAATCAGTGCTTAAAAGCTAGATATTCATGCAGCTTGACAAGAAGCATGTACAAAACATTCTTTGAACGCACCTGCTCAGCAATCTGTAAAAACCTGGCAGCTTCATGCGGAGGAGAATCTTTGCGCGCAACTACCTTCACATGCATTCCATTATCTCCATTTACACTTAGACTCCCGGGCTGAAAACAAACTATGAGCTCCTTCAGATTCGCCAGTGTTGCATTAAATATTTGCTCAATTCCTTTGCATACGTTATGCCAAAGCTCTTCGGAGAATTGCGGACCAGCAGATAACAGCAGATGCCTGTAGAAAGCAAGAACCAGTCTGATCTAGCAGTTATGTTAGTGAAGCTATTGCTGTCAGCAATGAGTGCTAAAATGTTGGCGCAATAGCAGGAAAATAAAATATATGCAACCATGAATAGAAAAAAAGGGTTGAATTCTCTACAGTCATAGTGTTTGCCATGGCTCAAAGTCTCAACTTTCTCTTTCCGTTTTAAATGTTTTAAAAACAGTTTCAGTCGCATCAGAGACATCCATTACCAGTCCCTATTCTATAATCAAATATATCCTTAATTGGTCTGACAAATGTGCAAAAAGCCACATCAAATTCAGTCACTTATAGCTTTGAGTGATAGCAAGTAGCAAACTCCAAGCTAAGGAAGAAAACTGTTCTCGGCAAAAAAATTTTAAAACGATAAGTTTTGCTACTCTACTTATAATGGAACATATTTTAGTTATCTGTTAGCTTGCCAGTAAGCTGGCAAAAAGATAAACATCTTACTATATTCTATCAGCAGCACTAAAAAGGCTTGCTGTTTCTACACTAATTCTCAACTACTGAAATGGGCCTTGTTAAACTTTATCATAAAACTGCAGCTTGTTTTTCGATTATCTTTCACAGATAACATACCTTAAACATGAGCACCCTAGTCTTGCAATGGCTTCAAAAGGCTGTCCTACACACTCGATGAACAGGTCAAGAAGGAGTTTTACCATGGTAGGAACACATTCGCTTGCACCTGTGTGAGGTGAATAAAGACGCAATATAGAAAGGATGTCAGCAGAGTTGCAAAGTGCAGATGTGTTTAATAATGCTTATGATAATTCATATCCTAACATTCTTTACATGTAAGAGTCCAGTTAATATCTGCAACAATTAAAGTCTCTCTCACATGGAAACTTGAACCAAGGTTTTCAACATTTGAATATATCCATAATTATTTATTCATATGAGCTATTATTTCATAACACTTTTTTGTACATTGATGATAAGAAATTAAACTAAATAGGACAAAAATTCATAATTTCTAGTTACTTTAGCAAATTTTGGTGAATGTTGATATAGCTAGTTCCGCTCAAGTCGGTACATTTAGCAGCATTCCCTGCGGGTTCTAGTTAAGAAATACCATGCTATTCCCGCATGTTATGCCGTTCAGTTTTAGAAAAAACTGTATTAAAGATCCAGATGATTGTAAAAAGCTACAATGCGATGGATTTAGACTCAAACAAAAACCAAACAAAAATGCCTTTTACGAGATCAATGCTGCTAGAAAAAATGGCATTCGTACTTTTTAAATAATTTTTTGCAGCACATGAAGAAAACAGCAACAGCACATAGTGACATTTTGTTGGACGTGCAATGGCTTTAGGATTTAATTAGCTAATAAAGCGTACCTTCCACGCTGAGGAAATGTCTCATTTCTTCAACAACCAATTGGGTAGCCTGGCCACATGCATGTTTGAAGTTGTTGAATGTGCTCTCAAAATGATGACGGTGTTTGGCGCTTTTTTGAACCCAAGACTGTAGCATTGGCAAAAGTAAGTGGGTAATTGCGAACATCGAAAAATGCGGACCAGGAACAGTGGAAATTGAACGTAGTATCTCGAATAGGAGATCAATCGTCTGGGCTTGAAATCGCCTTGGACATGTCCCAACAGCACTTGTCAAGCCTTCGAGAAGTAAGAACCAGACTCGCAGTATCCCTGTGTCATCAATAGCAGTGATTGATTTGGCGGTGGAGGAGAACCCTTTGAGTTCTGAGTCAGAGCCTACTGAAGAAGAACCGTTATAACAGTGACTATTTATGTTATTAATTAACATTATCATGCCTTCATAGCTAGTAGCCAACAACACTTAATGACGTTATAAGATAGTTTGACTATAGTTTTTCCATCTTACAGAAATACCTCAATAGCGACATGACAACATCAGACTGTGTACCTATACCTTATAAGAAGAGTCACCAACTCTTTCATTCCAAGCTTAGTAATCACAGAACCCGGGTTATTTAGAAACCAAGGTACTGCTCGATAGAAAATGTTTTTTGGTGTCTTAAATATTAAATAGAATAAAAGTAGTAAGATCTTTATACAGATGGCAAAAACCTTTTTTTTTCATCAACGATATAGTTTTTTGGTATACAGATGTCGGTGACCCTGTTCAGAGAATCATACACGGTATATTCTGTTTTTTTCATAGTTGGATTGTCATATAAGAAAGTATCTCAGCGATCAACGATTGCAAGATTTGCTAAACGCAACAAGGCCAATACAATTGAAAATAAACGAACACATGAAGCATGTTATCAATAAGATTTTGCTATAGAACATCTCGCTTACCAGAGCTGCCAGAGGCATTTGACCAGTTATCATCCCATACTTTGTCGTGTGCTTGGCTCAAATCAACCAACACAATAGAGTATGATCCATGGAAAATTGCACTGGATGGTTGTAAATAGACAGATGCCAATCGCTTAGAAATATTTGACAAGGCAGTCAGTGCTGGAATACAAAGGTCATAAGTTGGAATGTCACTAACAATGCTGTCGATGTCACTTTTGCTGTCATCAGTTGTCTCCAAATGGCTGCTGTCACTACCACGAAGGAATTTCAACAGGCACAGGATACAGTCGATGGCAGCTGCAGCAAACACTGCAGTGCTTTTTATGTTGATGAAGTTGTCAATGATATTGAAGAGAAGAGCCTGTCTTTGGTTCGTATCATCAAAACCATCGCTTAATCTCCTGCTGTGAATCTGTGTGTTCCGCAGAGCTCCAAAAAGTGAACACCAGCCTGACTTTATTGATCCACTAAAGCCTTCTACGAGCTCGTAAATTGTGTATAAAACCTGCGAAGAGTTAAAATCGGTAAACAAACAGGGAAAATAATTTCTTGACAACCAAGATCCTAAATACTCTCCTGTTTAACAAGCCAAATGAAAACTGTGCCTGAAGGAAAAATATTTTGGCCGGAGAGTCATATTTCGAAAAATTGAATGACTCGGCCGTTCTTCCATTTCCCAAGCTGAGATTTTTGGTCCCCTGCCAACCTTTTTTAGTCTCCAGACAATTTGTTTCTGTCCCATGCCATCTTATCTCTCCCGTTAAACAATTCTAGCGGGACTTGGTAAAAAAGGATGTTTAAATCGTGTAAAGAGCATTAAGTACTGATCCTTATTAACACCTGTAACAAGTTTTCATGCACGAAAGTGGTTTAAATTGTATTATAGCTCATGTGACACTTCATAATAAGTAATGACGCTCGTGGCCGGGATTACAAATCAATTCCAGCCTCTTTGCATTGCTCCACTTAAAATACTTGAATTGATAACAGGCCTAGTAATATTAGTCCATCAAAATCAGTACCTCTCAAGAATTTTTGACATAAACACAAATTGGATAACTCACTTGGTCCTGAATGTCTTCATCGTAAACTTCAAAGGAAAGGAGACTTTCAAACGGCTTGAACAGAAGATCATGAAACCAGAAATGCGTCGATTCGTTTCTTCGCTTAAGAACTTCACTGAGGATGTCATGTGTTGATGTCAAAGCTACCTTGGAAATATGACGTCCACGATGACAGGCGGCCTAGAAACGAAATTTATTGATGTTTTCAAAGCTGTATAGAAATATGCCAAGAATGTTTAAAGTTCTGCTAAAATGCAGCGCAAGGACAGTTTCAAGCGTGATTTAGCATGTATTCTGGAGTTTTCATCCATCGAAGTTGCAAAACAACGTTTAAGCAATCTGAAAATTCCAACTCTGCAAACAGTTCATATTGAAGAGCTTATTTCTTTCTGGTGTTAAAGTCAGTAAGAAAACACTTTAAGATACTTTCGGTATTGATTTATCTAAATATCGAGACATGATTTCCTAGAATTGAGCTTCCATATTGTAACTAACAGTTTACATAGAGCTATTTTATCCAGTAATTGATTAAGAGAACAAGAAGAGAAAGTCTTTAAATGAGTAAGACAGTTCCCTAACTTGGTGTCTGTGGCATGCGCATGTCATAATTACGCATGCTCACACTCAATTTCTCATGGTGCTTTGCTTTTTTTTCAGTTATAACTGTTGATAAAAATAATCGGGTTTCAATGTCACGCTGCTTTGAAATTCCAAAGCGCCTTGAAAACCTGAACTGAGCTTAAAGGCTCTTGCGCAACCAGCATGCTTAGCGGCAGCTGTGTTGAGAAATTGACTGTTTTTGTATTGTCATGCAGTACGATATTAGGCTGGTTCTTTGAATTCCTCGTTAAAACTTGAGGGTATACTTCTGAATATAGTTTTCGTTTAAAGCTTTTAGCAAAAATCCATCTTCCTTAGCAATTAAGAACGATTGGCCATCTGTAGATGAGCATGTAGATGATCTGTAGAAGGCGAGCAGGTGACAAATTATGTAGATGACCATCTGCAAAAAGATTCTAGGCGAACTTTCACGAGAAGGAAAAATTATCAGTTAGCTCGAAATCATTATGTTTTAAAACAGGAAACGAACCTTACACTTAATGATGCAATGGATAAATAAGACGGTTAAAAATGTCAATTTTCAGCATCGCGCAGGCGGGACAGCTCTTTTGAGCAAGAATCGCATGTAAGGTTTTTCGATGACCAAACACTAAGAATATTCAAGGGCAATCTTGAACGTAAAAGTAAGCGTCCACAGAAAAGTACTGCAGCTGAAGGTAATATCGGTAGTGGATTGGGGCAGTCTCATGAAAGTATAATAGCACCCTAGGGAGGAACTGGTCTTACCATCTACTTAAATCACCACTTTATTGGACATATGACAATAAACGGCAGCAGTATAAAGAAGGTCTACACATTTGAAAATCAATGAAATACGGTTGATAGCCAATCGCCAAGAATATTATATTTGTGAATTAATCTAGCAAATCACTAAACAGAATGGGATCAGATTGCTTTGGCAGAGGTAATTTTTCTGGAGTCTTTGACTGCACTCATCATACCCAGATCGATAACCTCCAAAGCACCCCGATCTATCTACCGTCCCCAGCCAACCTCAAAACTATTCAAATCTAATCTTAATATCCCAGTTTATCCCCCATAGTGGTGCTATATCAATCAATACTAATTGAGAATTACGTCAAAAATGACGCAGTAAATCCCATATGATATTATGTTGTAAGATGTAAACTTTTTTCGAATGTTTATGAAAAGGTACCGTGGAAAGGATTTAAAAGAAAGTGAAATTGACACAGCTTATGTTGCAATACAGTTAAAATACCAATGCTTAAAACAATGGCCCAAGGAACTTCCTGGCAGAGGCGTAGGAAATTCTTCTTAAAAACGTCATTTTGAAGATTACTTCTTGTCAGAAGCTACAGAAAAAGAATTTAAGCAAAATTGACAAAACCTTTCTTACCTCAACCAAGTGTGGAGAAACAAGGTTCCATGCTTTCATTATATGTAGTAAAGTCCTATTTGAGTTTCTTGCACATCTAAGCATGACGTCACAAATATGATAAAGATGGAGAGTGTTCATTGGAATATAACTTTGAAACACCTCGTAGCCATTCTGAGCTTCCTGCGGATTTCTCCGGTCTTTCGATTTATCAAAAAGCTGCTTCTGCGAGGCAGCTATTAAAGCCTTGAGAAACTCCAGCAAGGCGTTTATGCTCAGCGTATTCGACGCAGTTTCGAATAAGTTATCGACGGCCGAAGACAAAGCGTACACAGCCCTTGATGCGTCTTCTGGCGATAGAACACCATTATATGGAGTGGATCCTTTCGAAACCCCATTTGGGTCGACTCCATCAACTGAAACGTTGTCCTCAGATATGTTAGACGATTCTGATACGGGAGAGAAGTCGCTCACAGGGTTAAGAGGCAGTGAAAGTGAGGCGACCGATGACGTTTCACTTGAGTTGAAATGGGCATGTTCGAGATGAGAAATGTAGAGGCAACATCTAGAAGAGAAGATTTTGTTAATTTGATGGCAAACGAGAAAGCTATAAGAAAATAAGAAAGCAAAAATGAATGAGTGGCTTACGAAAGAAAGAAAGAAAGAATTCTGAAACTCTAAAATGAATCAAGCCTCAATGAACAAAAAAGAAATCAAATTTTTCGACACATAAAGCAAAAAAACATCCTGGAGAATCAGTTTAATTATAAATAACTTCTACTGAAAAGCTTGTTCACGCATATCATCTTTGTATGACACTAGAATTCAATAATTGCAAGTCACGAAGAGCCATTAATAAATAATTTAAACTCATGAATATTTCTTGATCATAGAAGTCATATGAAGAAAGATGTCATATTAATTTCCGATGAACTGTTTCCAAATGCGAAACTTCCATTTTAAAGAATTAATGAAATAATAGCCAAATGTCAATATAATATTAAAATGCAGGTTACGGCAGATGATTCGACTGATTGGTGAATCTCACTTTCAGTCATTCAAATTAGAAAATAGCTCAAAACTGTGATGATTCAAATTTTAGATGGGTCGAGCTTTCGATGTCTCGAACGAGCGATGATTTGAACTCATAAAGATTCGCATTTTCTATAATTTGAACTTTCGATGATTCAGTGTTTGGGAAAATAGCTCAATAGTCTTTCATTAAAATCTTAATTACAAATGATAAAATATGCGAGCAAAAAAATACAATCGTAGCTCTTTTTGTTAATATTAAGACCAATTTTGAATTCTCCATACTTTCGAAAATTTGAACAAATTTTGACATGCCTGGAAAATTTCAAAAAATAGACGTTATTTTGGGAGAGAAAATTAATCAAAATCTCTTACCTGAAAACATGTGACCAACACTTAGGGGCATGGGAACCAAGTTCCAGTCCAGCTGCAAGTAGAGCATCCATACTGAGTACGTGCGCAGCGTGCAAGCGCAGCGGCCCAGCTTGGCTCATTGACTTGAGTTTTCGCTCGTTTATTTGATCCCCGCACGATGCTTCAGCAAGCCTTCCCAGAACTGTCTCGCATCTTGCTTGAATACCTGGCAAACGCAATAAACACAGTCAGCTCAAATGTGTATCTTTAACAAAGACCGGTTCAACCTAAAGGTGATGAAACCAGATGCATGTAATTAAACGCCTGTCTAAGCATTTAGTGGTATTCCATAAGGAATTTACGCTTTTAATTTACTGTGGCACAACATAACCAGACATTGTATATATTCGTGTAAATACGGTAGTTGCTTAAATGATTTCGTGGTATGATTCTGCTAATTAGTTTCTTTAGGATCTCACTAGAGAGACGTTCTTCTACCTAACCCGATTTGCGTTTCGGATAGAAAAACTGCTGGATAGAAAAGTAGTTAAGACTCAAATTAGTTTTTTCCAAGAAGAAAAAAACCTGCAAATGAGTTGAACCAGTTAGAAGTAGCATGTGAGTGCGCCATCCGTTGTTAACTACTTATAAGAAGAATACAGAGCAAATGGATATCAAAATAAAGTTTTCACACACTCTTCTAAACACCTTGAGCTTTGCAGAAGATTCCGAATGCTAACTGCCTGTGAACCTCTTATTGAAATATTCAAGTTTTGAAGTAAATCAATGCTTAGAGGAATCTGCTATTTCCAAATTTAAGCCGTTCTGTGTCTTGTTTGTAGATCCATATAGTAGTTGCAGTGTCAATGGTTCATACATCGCTTACTTATCAAAATGGTAGTATTAAAAGTAGCAAATAAAGAAAGAAGTTACTGGTCACCATCGGAAAAAAACAGTTGAGTTTTAAGCTAGATAATGAGAGAGAATGGTTTAGAAAAACTAGTGATCGAAGGGAAAATCTTAGGGAAACAGCAAAGAGGAAGGCAGAGGCTGACTTTCCTTGAGGGCCTGGCGATGGCTGCTGGGTGCAAAGTGTTGGACATGTTGAGATGTGCTGGTTGAGATCGGGCTGGTCCACCAGACTTTCGAGCCAATTTGACTATGAGCCCAACCGAGAAAAAGCCTGCCAAACTATGAGCCCGCCCAACGATTATCAGCCCACTCATAAATGGTACTGTAAGAATTGCATTAAACCCCGTTTACACTACAGAAAAAGGAACAGAACTCTTTGGTTCCGTTCCTGAAAAAGCGACGATAGCCCCTGCGTTTACCCTAGGCATCTTGGTTCCGTGCTGGTTTGGGAACGGCACCGTTCTTCTTTGGTTTCGTTATAATGCACAACTCTTTGTTTCCATTCCCAAATCGTGCTTGTTTTCTCTAGTGTAAACGGTTAGGAACGAAACTTTTTGGTTACGATTGAAAACGGGGCATAATCCAGGGCTGGGACGAGGCTTTCTTAAAATGTCAGAGGTCATTGCCGCGAATTCTAACTCAATTCTAACGGAATCAAAGGATTATTGCGAACATTGGGTTGACTTTGTTCCTAAAATTTTGCCCCAGCATTCTTCTTCCCGTAATTTAGCCAGCTTCCACACAGGAAATGTGGAATAAAAGCTTATTTTTGTGCATGAATTCTTTAAGGTACTTCATCTCAAACTGGGAAAATTTCTATATTTTAATGTTAATTTTTCCATTTCATAAACATGCTTTTAAATTCCAGTTGAGAAATTAAGAGCTCTGCGTGAACAATCCCTAAACAGTACTTTGGTTGGTTTTACTCCATATAAATACCAATCTACGCAATAATATATGACAGCAAAGGCGGAAGAATGTTGCCCTCTTAAACATTAAATATCCCTGTTCATTTCTTGCACTTGCAAGAGATACTAATTTTATGACTGGTTTATTTTCTTGCCGTAATGGAAGACACTCACATATCCTTTAAATAACATTTGTCTGATTAATACAGGCAAATGTTGGTTAAAAAATTATGCAATATCTTGGAAATCGTTAGGGTAAAAACGTAGTGTTCGTTCCTAATCTTCTTTATTTTTTATTTCCGAAATCTTCTTAAAACTCATGAAATCTTCCTGAACGTTCTTAAACGAAAAGCTGTCAACCACTTCTTTTCACTTATTGATGTGGTTAAAGATAGTATGACTTCATTTATACCCCCTTAAAATTAGGGATATAGCTCCAGGGTGTTCGAAGTCAAATGGGCATGAAAACTGAATTATTGATAGACTTCTGCATAAATGAGAGCGCTCTTCAGATTGCTGGCAGAACAAAATTACAGACAGCAAGCCGACGGATACAGAGAAACATAATACAAAAGCAAGTTGGCCAAATATTTAGTAAATAAAGTACCTTTTAAAGGAGAATATTATCAACTAAATGATTGCTTGGTATATCAGAGATCACTGCATAGTAAATTGCAATTCAAAATTTTGTCAGACCGCAGGTGAGCAAGAAAGATATTAGATCGGTAGGAAGGTGCGAAAAATATGTGCTAGTGGCTGAAAATGTAAGGTTGTTAACATCACGAGGAGCAGAGTAATGAGATTCTATAGCCATTTCATTCTTCAAGTTGGCTGGTTTATTTCATACAATTATCTACTCCTGGTGATGTAGACCGGACGAGGCAGCTGGAAATATCAAACAAGTGAGAGCGTGATATCCATCTCAGAGGTTATGGGGTCGAATGACGCGAACGGAAACCTGTGTGCCTGGGACCACGTTCAAAGCACCGCACCAATCAAATTAAATTCAATAATTTTACTTTCTTTAGATTTCGGGCCTCTGCTTTTGACTATCATTGGAAACTTAGTGTTCATAATAACGTTAATACGAACAAGAAGCCTGCACGTTCCAGCAAATGTCTTCCTTGGAGCCTTGTGCATCAGCGATTTGTTGGTAGGGGTAATAGTTCAGCCTATATTTGTCTTTTACAACGGTCTATTGATTACAACGATGGATTCGGTTACTACGCGGCAACTGACAAGGTACACCATCGCCATTGGAACAGGGTTTTCTTTCGTCTTCGCCTCTTTCGTCACAGCGGATCGATATTTCGCAATCTGCCATCCATTCGCTTATCGCAAATGGGTCTCCTGCAAAAGTTACATCTACGCCGCAATTGTTGCTAGCATCAGTTACGCATTGGTCGTTGCGGTGTGCCTGTCAACCCAGCACTACTTCCTAGAAATGCTAGTAATGATCTACGGCTTTTGCACATTGGTTGCCACGGCTGCGGCCTATACAAGAATTTACTCCGTTATTATAAGCAAAAGACGCACCCAACCCAACATCGGCACGCTAAGCAATGAAGAGAGAACTAGGATACGAAACCAAGCAAAGGAGAAAGACAAAACACTAGTGATCGGTATCATTCTCCTCTTGCTTTATCTCTGTTACATACCTATGTTTACGACGGCCACAATGGCAATTATCAGGCGAAACGAATTCTGCGCACACCGCGAAAAAACAACGATAATTTCACTAGATGTGATTTTCTTGGTCCTTACAAACAGCTGTCTGAATCCACTTGTTTACTTTGTCAGATGCAGTGAAATGCGTAAATCTGCAATAAATATCTTACGGAAACGAAGAATAAATCCATTACCAGGGTAATAAGGGACGCATTGAGAAACACTGAAGCGGCGAGCAACCCGGCCTTCACACCAATGGAGTAAAAGTAATGCTGCTGATGTTGCGCGTTGAAGTCATCAGATCCTGGTTATTTCGGGGATGGGGATAACAGAGCATGGTAATTATCATAATAATAGTTATCTTTTACTGTATATCGAAATAACCATCATGAGATAGCATAGGTTTCTTCAATAGCTTATTTTCTTACAGAATAGAAATGTCACAAGACAAGATCCTTGAGTAACACTGCTTAGCAGTGTGACAGACATCAGATAAGCAACAGTGACTTACCAAGTGTACAGCATAATCGTGCTGCTCTGCGGAACCCGTCTAGGCTGAGGCAAATCATATCTCGCTCTTTGAAAATGTTTTCCTTGATGCCCTCATTTCCTAACATTAGCGCCATACCAATACTGCCGTTCCCTGCTACATCAGAAAGAATTTGCATCACAATAAATCTGACGTAAAAGGATGATGAAAAAAGAAAAAATTACTGAATTTTAAGTTAAAAATATTTATAAAGTGATATTTCAAAAGTCCATTTTAAAAAGTCATCATTTATACCAACGGGCGGTAAGCATCAACGGGCGGTAAGCATCAACGGGCGGTGAACATCAACGGGCGGTAAATATTTAACAAATGATAAAACGCGTGTTTGAAAGATCCAAATAAATTCAATATCTATGCTTTTTGGCTTATTTCCTGAGAAAAGAGCAGATTGCCAATTTTTTGACGGTTAAAAACATCGTTTTTAGTGAACTGATCATCCGCTTACATTCAAATCATTCCTTTTGCGGCAGATGTGCAATGCTCATTCATCACGTCGAATAACAATTGCCACAAAATTTATGAAGGGTCCGAGAAAAAGAGCGGGCATGACATAGATTAGAAGAAACCGTTTCACTTCTAGTCATACATAATAATAAAATATCTCACCGATGATTTTAGTTGAAGTATCCAGAGGTAGGCCAAGAATTTCTAGAACTGGGTCCCATGTAGCTAGCAGCAGTTTTCGTGCGAATTTGATTCCCTCTCTGACAGCCGGTGATTGACAATCGGAGCTGACTTGATTCGAAGATAATTTTGTCTCTTTTTCGGTATCACTAACTCTTCCAGGAGGGTTAGAAGAGCTGGAATAAAAGCTCTCTGACAAAATGCAAATCAGAGCTCTATTTGTCTCTGAAGACTCCTGGTTAAACCCAGCTTTGGACAGGATGTCATACGTTGTAACCAGGCGATAAACTTCGGATAACCAAACTTTTGATAGACGAACTTCGATGCTGTTGTTCAAAATGCTGGAGACAAATGCTTCCTAAAAAGAGATTTTGCTTAACTCAGACACCTTAAAAAATCAATGAATAGTCTATTAAGATTCATTAGTCCTTCACCTCAAAGGAAAATTTATATTAAAAGTTATAATGTATAAAAATAAATTCGTATTGACATAATTCAGCAAGTTCCTACTGATAAAAAATTGCAAAAAAGAATATACATTATTTTCTCTTATTCAGATTTCTTGATTACAAGGACATCGGAAAACGAGAGCATCTGTAAAATGAATATTATTGTCAGTTTTATGGCACAGCAAAGCTAAAAATCTAAAATTTATCATCATAGATCTAATTGGGAGGCCTTAAGTAAACAGCACGGGCGAGATGAATTTAGTTCTTCCTGGATAATAAACAAAAGTAGCATTCGCTGTCAATTTGCCGTACCCCTCTCAACTTAGAATCTTTCAGCATCCGCTCTTGGGACAAGTAGAGTAACAGATTGATGACGTCACAAACATTCAGTTGTAAAAATCAACAAATCTAAAAATGATTTTTATACTTAGCTACTCTATAGGCAAAACGTCAAAGCCTTTGTTGAAGGTTGGAAGAATCTGATTGGTTCAACAAAACCTACAAATTACTAAACAACCAATCAAACAGTGAGACCTAACCGCAAGATTTTGTGTTCGGAAAGATTTTTAGCGAAACAGTAGAAAATTATTCATATTTTTATCATTTTGGAAAAAATAGAAATTTTACAAAATCAATGTCTAGGGAAATAACTTCTAGGGAAATAATTTTATCAAAGCCGCCGTAATACCGTTCAGTCAATACAGAAAGTGGTGCTTGCTTCCATAAGCCCCAAACTTTATCAGTTCGTATCTGTTTACTATATGATTAAGGATCTGTTTGTCTGATTAGCTTCTCTTAAAAAGTTTCAGGTGCACGCGCAAGGTGATTATCGAGATAAAAAGACAAAATTACCTGGCTTATGACAGGGTCGACACTCTTTTTCTTGTAATAACCGATTTTATTCAGCCTGTAATTCAATGAGAGAGTCTCAAGCACAGTAAGGTAGACTCCATCAGCATTTAATAACGGGTCACCATATTCCCGTTCATCTTCCTCTTCAAAATGTCGCATCAATGTGCCAAAATTAGGGACATTCTTCCTCTTCAATGCCATACAGCAAACAGCTTCACAAACATCCGATGCAAACTGCTGAAGTGCCTCGTCCACTGCCTGTGGCTCAGTCAAAGACAAAACCGACGGCAAAATCCCCAACAAACAGCGTGCAAAATTCCGGGCTCCCTCCTTTTCATCTTCTTCAATCGTCTTCTTCTCGGCCTCTTCAACTTTGCCGTTTCCCAATTTGCCGCCTTTGCTAGTAGCTTTTGTGCCCTGTTTAGACAATTTACTGAGGGGTATGCCATTAATTGTGGTCTCTTTGCTCGGTGACTTTGGCGTTTCCAATTTTGCAGCCTTTTTCATATCAGTTTCTGATTGCTTTGCTTCAGGCTCCCCCTTTGAAACGTCGTCAGTGTTCAAATGTTGTGGTCTATCACTTTCGTTAAGGGATCTAGACCTCCTGAGAATAGGGCGTAGTGTTCTGAAGTTAGGATCTTTATCTGAGGCATCCTTCCTCTCTGGTCTGTTAATCGGAGATTGGAAGAATTTGCCACCACCACGGGTAACATCGATTGATAATCGTGGAAAACCTAGACTCGTTCTTGGCCGCTTCATCCCACTCCGTCCAGTTTTCATACGACTGCGAACAGCATCATCAAAAAACTCATAATCGACATCAATTTTAGGCCCTTTGTTTCTCGTGTAACGAGCAAATATATCGCCTAACGATTTGGTCCTTCTTAAAGGATAATTGGGGACTGACATAGGATGGCGAGTTTTTCTTGGCCGTATATCAATGGCTGAGGAGGACCGATGAAGCTTGCTCTCCGCAGCGCCATGAAAAAGATCCTTGACATGCGATTGTCGCCTTGACAGTGTGCGGTTTGAAATGCCTCCTTTTGGAGCCCTAAGTCCTGTGTCAGTACGAGGTTTGATGTCAGCATATGCACCAGAACGTGTAGAGCGTGGTATACCAGTTTTTCGAGAGCCTGAAAAATGGCCGGCAAATTTACAAAATAAACTTAAACATTTTTAAAAATGGTGCAGTAAAATAATTTTTTACCTTAAAAAGTAAAAAAATTAAAAAATTATAAACTCCTTCATACCAATAGGTCTTTTTTCCAACCCTTTCTTTTTGAAAAATGTCATATAATCACACTGAATTGCGATTTTAAATAAATGTTTAGTATGAAAAACTTAACAAATTAGCTTTGTAAATCCGCATAAGAGGCCAGGTTTAAATGAGAGTTGGTAAATATGGCCACGGAAACTTCTTGAAACTTCATCAGAAGCACTCACCATGACGCTGTCTGCTTTTGGACATCCTTGAGCGAAGTTCGTGAAGTTGTTCTCGATTCTCTATTATCCGTTCTTCGTTTTCAGGAGCCCATCTCACTGTTTTGGGTCCATTATACACATGTTCTTCTTCGCTATCTGAAAATAAACAAGATTATCAGATAATCATTATCTCAATCACTAAAAAGGCTGTTAAACAGAGAATTACTGCGATAAAACGTTGTTCTCTATATATTTTGAGATTCAACAAAAGTGATGATCCGACATTAATTATACTTATACTTCAACAAGACATACTCAACAATACTTCAACATGTCCTCCATACCTGGCTAAATTACTTTTGTGCTGGCATCTTTCTGAATTTTTCATTTATTTTTTCCTTTTTCCCCTTTTCCTTTAATTTGCAGTTCTTTATTTAACAAAAGTTGATAATTTACGACAACCTGTTTGGCTACTTCCCAAACTTAACACTGACTTCAGCTTTCAAAATCAAATTTACCCATCCCCTCTCCCCCATGTTTGTTTACTATAAAACAGATAAGGGAATTAGGAAGTACCTTTTCTTGTCCTTTTTTATGACATTTGTCTAAATTACCAACTTTGTTCTTGAGAAAGGGGGGAAGTAGTATTTTTTTCAGAAAAGGAATAAAAGATATAAAATGCAACGCAAAATGCTGGGTGCTCAAAGTACTTTTTGCAATGATGGTATGTATGTGTGATGCAGGCATCAGTCATCAGAAATTGAAAAATGTCCACATGTTGCTTTACATCAGAAGTGGAACTATTCTACTGACAATTTCACTTTCCTAGCCCAAATTCATTATCTAACGTAAACTAAACTAACGTAATTGATAATAAAGTTCGGATACATTCTTACCAGAAGTGTCTTTTTCGTCTTCCAGTTGCCATCTGATGTGTTTCGGCTTCATTTTCCGGTGTCCCTCCTCATCTTCTTCTTCTTCGTCAGTATCTTCCAGGTTTCCACTGATCAAAGCTGGTTGTCTCGCCGAAGCAGCATTATCATCTGTCATAAATCATCATAAATCATGATCAGACAAACTGGCTTGCCTTGCACAGATTCACAGATTGGATACCACATTTCTTGTCAAGACAAGTTTCAAAGCAATTTATCATATCTACGGAATCTAAACTCTAAATAAAAGTTTTATTTCATTTGGTTTTGTTTACATTTTATTCTCACAAAAGCACATATCATAAACTTTGGACTAGCGTTTATCATTAAGGCTTTCCTCTTGTTCATTCAATACCTTTCGAATTTTCATAGAGCCAATTTCTTTCAATTCAGATTTTAAACTAAGAGTCCACTTTTTGAAAAAACGACACTATATTTACAAAAGGCCAGAACAATAAGCAGTTTGCAAAAATATTTGGGTTTATGCAACAACTTCTTATAGAAAAGTGTCAGGTTAACACAGATCCATATACAACTGTATCATTATCACTGGTTTGGTTTAATACAAATTTGTAACCAGGATCAAAGAACAATCAAAACTTTACCTACAATGCAAGCTCAAGTCTGGGATAAACGGGTTGGTGGAAAAATTTCCCAAATTCTCAATAAACAGAGGGTCTGGAAAAATGGGCTGATGGAAAATTTCCAAAATAATAATAAATAGGGTGCATGGTTAAAAGTCTCTTTAAATCGTTAACAGAAGAAAAAGAAATGAGACTCTGGTTATTTAGAATAGAAAAAACCTTTACATTTCATAGTAGTATATAAAAAATTCAATTTTTTATCATGTTTCCCCCCCCCCCCTTTCCTTGCTGCTTGGCGCTATGACGAGCTTTGCTTTATACACATTACAGATACTTAATACACGAAGCTTTAAAATAATAAACGGATGTCTTGGGGGGTTTTTCTTCAGGGAGGGGGGATACGTTAATTCAAGCTCGAGAATGAGTGTAGCTTTTTGTAATGAGGATATGGTGCACACCTTGACTATTGTTGTACATCTCCATCCAATTATCAGGTTCGGTCATCCTCTCCATGGCTTCAATGTGATCAGCTGAAAGACCAGCTCCGCGACTCAGCTCTTCTAGCGTGCCAAGCAAAGCAACGGTGCACGCAACACTGGCACTACAAACTGAGCCTTCACTGCAGTGCGATGCCTCTTGGATGCCATCCATGATTCTACAGAAATAAACATATTTCAAAGCATGCTTAAATTTCGTTGGCTATTGTCAACAAAAAGCTATAAATATTTAAACATGAAATCCATTTCAATCATGGATGAGGTAGTTTGAATAAATCTGCTTATTATCAAAAAAGCTGAAAAAAATTTCAGAAGATAGAAAAGACTTATTATTCAAAATCAAAAAAACCACATATTCTACTTGCAGATCTCTATTTTTCTAAAACTCGATGAGCTGTAGAACATCATTTATTTGTTTCAAAAAGAGAAGCTTTAGAAATATAACATAATATAACATGAGAAAAATCTAAACGACATAAAACTTATGACGCATTTTACATCAACTGCAAGAAAAATTGATAGTCTAAAAAGCCATTACAGCGTGTCTTCAAAAATCTGCCCAGATTGGCAATGCTGAAAAAAATAACTTAGGAAAACGCAAAATTAAGGAGATTTGCAGCATCAAATATTGTAATACTCACAGTCTAAACAGATCAAGGTCTGATTTTTTCTGCTCAGTAGGAGACTCAGGACTGCCTGGTTCGCGGTCATTCTGCGTTGGTCCTGCGAGATCAAGTACTCTCTGCGGATTGCAAAGCAGCTGAAAAAACGGTAGTGAAATTGAAGATTCAAAGATCGATAGTGTATGTACACTGAATGACGTCACTCAAAGACAAAGAGCTATACTAGGCATAATAAACCAAACTCAGAAAGCAAATAATATGGTTGAATAAAAACAATCTTTTGGTGGTACAAAACTTGTAAATGACTTTGAAAAAAGCAAACATTTAGTAAACTAAAGCTTTCTAACTTTAAGCTGTCGCCATTATAGTTTTTTGCACAATCTGGGTTTTGTAGCAAATGCTGCCCGATAGCAGAATCGCAGGTTTTAGTAGAATCGCAGGTTGAATAAAAAGTGAAAGCCTTTCCTTGCCACCTATTTAATTCAGTTAGTCAAACGTATAAATGCCAGCAAGGCAACTTAAATACAGAACTAAGTAAAATATGACAGAATGTCTTTACAAGGGATATAAAAGAGATGAAGTAATAAGATCAGCTACTCGGCCTCAAGTTGTTACCTCTTTGATGACTCGTAGGGCGTCCATCCGATGTTGCGGTGGTGGATACAAGATAATTCGATGGAACAGTGCTTCTAGAGTAGATCTAAGCGATGCCAATGGACCGATAAGGCGTACAAGCTCACCAGCGATGTTATATACACTTTTAGCTATAGACATTTGGGTAAGATTCTTTCCTGGTCCACGCACCCCTCGACCATCGTCGGTAAATGCAGAGCCCAGTTGTTTACCTTTTTTGCCAACATCTGATAATGGAGAGCCAAGAAGCTGCACCAGAGCTGGGCTTAAGTCTTGCCTGTGTGACAAAGGTATAGTTTGAACAATTATGGGTATGAAAAAATCTTTGCTTCATGGCAAGGCACCAAAACCTTTTTGTATGTACAAGTTAAACACTTGGAAAAAATAATGAAAGGCATATATATTGCTGTATAGAAAATAAGACACTGGCTTTTCTCTGTCTACGAGGTTGGGTAATGGCAGAAGAGGAACAATACAGGTTGGCTAATTTTAGAGTGGAAACAAAATAAATTTTATTCATGTTCGTTATCGATCCTGTAGGGGGGGGGGTTGATTTTCTTAAAAAGTTATAATCTTTCAAACATCAAATGATTTGTGTCGTACCAAATTACGTTGATGAATTCTTTGTCTTGCTGCACAGCTGTCGAAAGCTTACATAACATAACTTGGACTGCCTCGAGATACAGCGGCAATGCGAGGCCAGGTTGCGACCCACTGCGGATAGAGACAAAAGTAGAAAGTTACATATAGGACCGTCAGAATTTGAATTAAAAGTACTGGAGACAACAAATAAAAAGTCTTTGGAATAAAACTTCTTTTCTCTAGAAATCCTATTTGCAGCTTACAGCTTATAAAGAAACATTATGCTGAGTATAGTTCAGAACTTCTAATAATGTTTTTCCATCTTTCTGGCAAAAAAAATACCATAGCAAGAATTTTACACAAATCTAGCTTTAGCACATGTTAAAAGAAACACTCTTATAAATTATTAATTAAAAAAATCTTATTTTTGCAAAAAATATTTTGTAGAAAAAATTGTACCTATTTGCATTTTGAATTCCAGTGCTGAAATGTTTGAGCAGCAGTACAGTATCTTGGCTAAGCACTTTGCTAGCATCGGTCAAAATTAGCTCCTTTTCTAAAAGGAAAGGATAATGACTATGAATTTCTGGAGTAGCTCTTCCAAGGCACTTCAGAAATAGTAAAAAGTTAAATCAGGATTACTCAAAGCGAAACAGTTTTCGTTCTATTTGGAGGTTAACACTCAAAATGATTGAAATTTTCAATATATTGAGAAATTCTGCAAACAGTAATAGCGACTTTTAATAATCAAACAACTTTATACAATACTTTACAATATAAATACAGTATTCTTGCAATATTAAGTGCTATTTTAAAAGGGGAATTCATTTTAAACTTCTGATTGTCAGATTAGACAATCAATTTTACCAGTGCAATATTTTTAATGTCTATTCGTGTATGACAAAAATAAAAAAATGTGTCTAAACTATAAGATATAAAAATATCAAGATGAGAATGAATACTTTTTAATCTTGATTCTGATTCCGGTCCCTTGGGCACCTGAAATACGGAAAAAATACTAATCAGTTTTCATAGTGATTAAGACTTCAAGGCGACAGTTCATTTTTAAAATACTAATTTGCCAATTTCAATTTACTCTAAAACACTATGTTGCCATTTTCTTAGCTGTAACAACTGAAAGCAACAATGTCTACCTTATGGTTCTCTTTGGTATTGGTTTCATTGAATACATGATTAAAATAATTTGAATAAGAATGAATAAAATTTCTTGCCTAGCAAGCAGAATACTTTCCAGAAAATAACATCATAAGTGAGAAATATTTTCAAGATCATATTACAGAACCATGAAAAATTGTTTGAAAGCCCTGTCTCCTAAATTTATATCGCGTGCAGAATCGTCTTTGATTATAATCAAACTCTCCCATGAAAGATTTTACACTCCCATAGGCTCCATCTTTCTTATTTTAATTAAGGACTGTGAAGACTATAGGTACTAGGGTTGTGCTGAGGCAGCGAACGATAACAGGAAATTCTCTGCTGTTTCTTATATATGAAATACAAACAGGCTCCTAATTGAAGCATTTCCCTAACTTACTCTAAGATTACATAACATATCACATGTTCTTTACATCGACACTGAGAAACTGTGTGTATCGACCAATGTCCTTGACCTTTCTCCCGATGTGACCACACCTTATGATTCCTACTCCTGAAAATACAGAGAGCTGACGACCCTCTTCACTCTCAGTAAAAGTTGGGTGATGTCAGGGAGTCGAACCCTTGACCCTTGGATTTATAGTCCAAGACCCTAACCACAGAGCCAGCCTCACATGCATTAACTCTAAATTAGGCCTATTTTTTGAAGCTTTATGAATATGAAAAAACGAATCTATCTAACAAACAAGAAGCTGTTTAGCTGAATTTAAAAAATGAAAGTAAATTTCTTCAAAAACATACCAAGCTGTCTTGTAGTCTTTGGCATACAGAGGTAAGCATTTGAGTAAGAGTAGCCCTGCATGCTGCCTTTGTTGCACTTTGATGCGAGCGGATAAATGTTTCTAGGCATATCTACAAAGGAAAATAAAACGACCCGGCTTCAGAAACAGATAAAAATATTCTGCAAATGTAAGACCTAATTTGCCATTAAGTAAATATGTAGTAAAAGATAATAAGTCACAAATATATATAGACTTCTCTGATTTATGTTTAACTCTTTTCTCCTTTTTACATAATTTTGTGTTTTTCCATTCTTCAAATCTTTTAACTCTCTAACCGGAATCATTCTTAAATATCTGACGCAATCCTAGCCTTTAACTTTTTCTAATTTAAGCATTCATAGATTTAAATAATAGGTTGAAAAAAAGTTTATGCAGACTTACCTCTGCAATGTCGATCAAATATTCACCATGAATTTCACATGATGCAGAACAGGTAATGATCAACAACAACTGCAAAGATTAAAGACATTTTTACAAATACGTCAAATTAGAATAAGGCTTTCAGTTTGATAAGAAATCTGTCCCTGTATCAGTTTGAGTTGACCCTGAGTCTGTTGACGACTTCACGATACTACTCAACGGAAATAAGATATTGTTTAAGAATCTCTTCATTTCACCTACTAAGAATAAACAATTTTTGAAGAGCATAATTCGAAAATAGCTTTGAAAATAGAAAATAATTAGAAAATAGTATAAAAGTGACCATTTTCAAACATACTTAGGTAAACACACTTACTTGTCTACAACGTCAGAACAATGACAGAAAATATTTATGCTAGGAAATATATATACCCTATAAATACCAAGTTTAGGATCGAAACAGGCCAATCAAAAATGCAAACTCATGACTTTTAAAGTTGCCCTGACAATGCCACTTGCCTATAGAAAATGTTACAAAGGGTGAAAACGAACTATTCTTTCATTTAAGAAAAGGTAAAGACACTCGTGCTGATCTTCATGGGGACAATTATATTATATTGGTTTAAGAGCAATCAAATACCATACAAAGATGTTCTGACATTGTATACTCTGAAGAGTGCCAGACGAAAAGCTTTCGTAATATGTTTCAAAACATCCCTTCCTGTTTGCTTTTCTCAAAGCCATTTTAAATTTCTGTACCACATAAAGAATTGGGTTACTTTCTAAGCTCCCGCATCAATAATCTTTACTAAATAAACATTGCTTCAAGAGGGAGTGTAGAGAATGGTTGACTTTACATATGAAAAGTTTGGCTAGAGCTTGGTTTATCTTTGGAACCCACTGTAAGTATGTGAGAAGGTTTTTTTACGTATAATAGTTTCTTGAATAAAATTTATGAAGCAGATTTTACCTTCATTATTTCCATTTGGATATCATCAGAAAACGTTGGTGTGGCTATAATCGTGTTTAGGAACTGAACAGGGAGTTGGTAGTCAATCCCTTCCTCGCCGGTGGAGCGAAACCTGTCATCTGACATTAGTTTCTGCAATAATAAAACGATAGGCGTGAAAAATCAAGACAAATAATTGAGCAATAGTTAAATGTCCAGTGACTTAGTACTATTCGAATGATATACAATTTTTGATATATCTTCCTGAGATGGCAAACGTTTATTGCCTGGCAGTTTTCTTTGGTTATTGACTGGCGTAAAGACTCAAGCTCTACATACAATAGTTTCATTTTAGAGCTTACAATAAGTTAGCAAATGCATTCTTGTGTTGAATTTCCTACAAGCCGTTAGCAACACTGATTAATACTTGACAACCGAAACAAGTCCTAACTCTTTATCTTCAGCCCCCCCCCCCCTTCTTTCTAAGAGTTAAATCTGTGAATTTTTAATCCCTTTTCTCTAAAAACTTCATGCCGCTTAAGAGAGACCAGTTTGAGTTTTCTTCACCGCAAACCGGAGGGTGTATAATTACTCCTCGTAGATTTTGACAATTAATCACCATAAAAATCAACATCTATATCTTCCCTCATCAATACATAATCAACATTCAATTAAACAAACATGAATAATTACACATCTGATCAAAAATCACATTTCACTTATCTTCCATATCAGATTATCAATACAGATATGCTGTTATTCCTTGTTTCCTGCTGTTAAACATTTCAAACCAAATCTTTCAATCATTAATACTTTTAAAGCGCTGTAAGTTATATGAATGCATGCAAACCTTCCGACAGCTATCTAGCTATGTGCAATTAATCTGCAAAATAAAAGCACTCCAACTGGTACCCTGGGTGCCACGGACTTAGTGAAAGACTTGGTCGATAAGGGTCGATAATTGGAAGCCACTGGTACCAAGGGTGTCTCTTTTACCGTGGCCCTGGTACCAAGGGTATCCAACTGGGTGCATGGCTCTGCAGCTCTCAAGTTTTCATGCATCCATCAGCTTACGTTTATTAACAAATATTTCTTGTTGTTATAAGTGTGCGGTAGCAGAAGAGTGCACTGGAGCGAAGAATTAACTTGGATAGGCAATTGACTTCAAGTTTGTTGAAAGTATGCCAGAGGACGATACAGAAATTGTCGAGGATGATGTTGATGTATTGTGATTGCCAATTAATTTAGTTAACAAGATATGGTACTGTATATCACTACACTTCTTACAAAAAGTTCCCTTCATATGCCAAGTGATTGTGAGCAGGAATTTCATTTTAAAATAATTAATGACGTTTCTATGAGTTTTCTATAGTGCAGACCATTTCGGACAGTAACAAGTTCAGGATAACAAAACATTCTGTATGTGTCCGAGAAAATAAACGTCCGAAATTTTTGGCGTTAATTGTATGGTAACGAGTCTGTTTTCCACTGCTTTGCTAGAAAGGATTTGGAGCATATAAGTTGACAAAACTGATCCAGTAAGGATTTTGACATTGGCAGTGCCTTAGAGAAACAGGAGTTATGGAAAGTGTAAATGATAATAAGGGTAGATCTAATATAGAAGATTTATAAAGACATACCTGTAAGCCTGTTAGTGCAAGTGTTGACAATTTTGCAGACCGCGATTCGAGGGCGAATTTGAATGGAAGCAAACATTGTTGCCTGGAAAAGCAATCGCAAAGTCATTATACAAAAGCTGGGGATGAATATTGTCATCATGATAAAAACTATGTGAGCCTCCATGAGGCATATGACATTATACTTAGATCCAGAGAATCGGACGTCAAAAAGAGTTTTGATCCAGAGAATCGGAGTAGAACACACTTATAGTAAAAGATATCGGTACTCAACCCAAATGCTAGGCTGATATATTTTTGCTCTGTCAGATTAGAGAAAAGAGAACAATTGTAATGATCAAAGCAAACATTTAGTAAACTAAAGCTTTTCGTCTGACACTCTCAGAGTTTGAAACGTCAGAACATAGATCGAAAGCCATTTTCAAGTTTTGATCGAAAGCCATGGTTTTAAAGCCATTTTCAAGTTTTGTACCACCAAAAGATTGTTTGCATACTTCATGTAATTATCAAGTGTACTTTATGTATGTTACTCACAGAATGACAAAGCATCGTCAAATTACCTTAGTTCATGCGGTTCCAACCTTGATTTCCCATTCTTCGATTCGTATAAGTAATCTAGTAGAAAATATCATATATATTTAAAGCATATTGAAAGGATATTTACTTTTGATCGCTAAATAAGACAGAGGAAATGCTTTACATCTATATTACTTATATATCAAACATTTTTTCTTCATAATTATCTTTTTTTCAATAACTTGCAGTATTTCAAACAAAAGGTTTTCTTTGTGAGAATTTTGAAAGATCAGCTAATGACTTTTGTACAAAAGAATGCTTCGCAATGCTACGAGCTCAGGGAGCTGTGGGGGAGCATTAATTACCCGTCGGTTATCAAGAACCAGCAGTTTATGGCACATTGAAATTCAAATCAACATTTAGTCACGTGGGCACAAGACAAGAATGCATGTTTAAGCATAGCCAGTTTCTTGCAAAAAATCAAGTCTTTTCAAACAAACAAAAAGTTGCCTAATATAATCCCGCTAGCGGAAACAAGCAGTTGATTAAGATACCTTATAACGCAAGCGGGTCATGGGAGAGCACAAAACACGCAACGATCAATTGATCATCATCAGGAACCTTCGAAAATTTAAACGATACCAGCTACTTGTATTGAATTTCAGCAAAAGACCCGACAATGGTTGTTGAATAGAAAATGGTCAGGCACTTGTGGCAAGAAAAACCTTTAAGACCACTCTTTCACAGCAGCTTCAAAAAACAACACGAATTGCGGTTTTTTTCCTAACAAACACTAACCAAGCTTTCTTCTATTCAATTTTTTGCATAAGCAAGATTACGGCCAATTTTGGTTTTACAAAATCAGCTGACTATACTCTCGTGTAGAACAAGCCTCCTTGTTAACTCCTATTTTTATCCTATCTTTCTTGGAACTCATGAAAATTTAACCTTCCTAAAATTCAACCTTCCTAAAATTCAACCTTCCTAAAATTCAACCTTCCTATGCTGTCCTATCATTTACCCAAACTTTTGTGTTACCCTTGGTTTCTTTGTTTCCCTAAGTTTCTTGGCATAAAGATTTCTTGGTACCGTCGATATCCAAGTCAGAATGGCATATGAAAAGACGACATCCTTAAAATGTGCTTAAGACAGCCCAATATACTAGAGTATTACATTAAATTTCATTTTGTGTATAAAATCATCAACTGCATTACGTCTACCGACTCCCCTTTACAACAAAAACAGCACAGGTTTACCACAGTAGATGAATAGGTTTGTTACTTTGATTTTCCCTCTTGTTAATTGGAGCAAATTCCAAACAAACAATGACCAGACTATAACGTTTATCTGGAAAAGAGCCGCAGCATATGTACACCGTAGAGGAAAAAACAAAGCTGAAAATTTCACGACTACGTTCACTTCCGCTAAAAACCTAATGAAGATTTGGGGTAGACTGAGGGCAATGGTTCATCATTTCTATCTAAACAGTAGTAGTTCGTGATTTTCTTACTATATTTGTACACACTAGCTGTCAAATAATTGACTACAATTGACTATCTTACAGAGAGCAGCACATGTACGAACTTTGTCGTGTGTAACAAATGAAAATGACACAGACACGTATTGAAACGATGATGATGACCATGTTATTATTTCTTACGAAAGATAAGAAAGCATTTGAAGTTAATAATTTCAGAGCTGCCTTCGATAAACTTTAGTTCAATGTTGAAGCCAATTGAAAAATCAGGGGCTTCGGATGAATTCACAAATTAGGCCATAAGTGAAATGAGCATCAGTGAAATGAACCACATTGTAAAAGTTGTAAATCATTATAGTACAGGTGATAAAGGCAAATAAAGCCTTATGTTATTGTAAAAAGTTAATGATAGTGTTAAAACAAACTTTTAGTTCTTCAATGAATCAATGAAATCATATTTTGATCAGTTTAGTTCCCAAGTCAGAAAGTAAACTTTAAGTTTCATACCGTTAGCAGTGACGCAAGCTTCTTTCAAGTGTTTCAGCCTTGCTGATGTCGAGTCTCTCGAAATTTCTTCTAAAATGTCCTCCATTTTGGATCCGACACACGCGCCACTATCCAGGGGAAAATTCCATTGCAGTAACCGAGATTATTGTTAAGCTCTGCAAAATATATCAAAATCTTGGAAGGAAACAAAAAGCTTTCATTTACCGCGACTTCAAAATGGAGGACTCAAAGCAACTGACAAATTTTCGTGCCCAGTCAACCACGAAAGCACCAGGTGATCTTTAGATACCGATTAAGGTAGCTAGATTGGAAATGCTAGCCTCTTAACAGGTTCCATTACAGTTACAGTTGAATAGCGGGACAACCTGCGTGATCTTTTCTAAAGAACCGGTTTAGCCTCCTTTTCAAATTTCATGTAGTATCCCTAAACTGAGGCTAGAACCAAGCAGAGGCTTCTCCAGCTGAAAACTTGAAAAAAACAGAAGGCGATCCGATAACGCAACATTGCAATCTCTGGTTGCATATAAACCTATGGTACTTAGTCGATGTTGGACAAGAATGAAAGGGGTAGCTTTGGGGACAAGGAAGTTTGTTTACCTTCAATGGCTTACAAAGTAGCTAAAGACAAACGAAGTAAGAACGAACTCACGACAATCTCAAGACGAGATTGTTGGAAACGATGACGTCCTCCGAGACAATCTTAGAGGAATGAAAGGCCCATCACTTTTTACTCTTGATGTTGGGTTGTAATAATACAAGCTTGTTTGTCGCATTATGTGTCAGACACAAAGTAGCAACTTACAAGCGAGGCTGCTCACGTGCAAGGCAGCCCCCTTCTTGGAGAAAAAGAGCATGCGTAATAATGATCAAGTTCCATGCGCATGATCCATGAGTCAAAGATGGGGGTCGCCTCGGTTATTCAAAGACCTTTTCCTGTTTGCCGATTGATTTGAATCTTTTCAGCGTAAGTTTATAACGGGTTCCAACCTTGAATCTTGTTAAGGTATGCTTATTGTGATGTGCATTGTATGCAAGGAGCTTCGTTGAGCACTGAGCTGTGGCCCGCGATTTGCATTCATGACAACAGAAAATGATCAACGAACAGAGCTTGGCTTTAGGAAAGGCACTGATAATATAGACAGAAGAACGTTCGTTACGGATAGCATAAGGGCCTAAGCTATAGAATGGGTTATTTAGAATGGCAAGTCATTATGAATGGTTAAGAATACTTAGAACGGGTCTTTAAAGAATGGTACTCTGTAAAGAGTGGAGAGAACGGTAAAGTCTATACATAACCTAGCGAAAGACATTCGTCAATCAGGCTACAATACCTCTTAATGTATCTTCTGTTGTGAGCAAGCTTGGAGTCTTTAGGGCAACGGATGAGGAAAAATTTTGATTTGAGGGGAAGCTGCATAAAATGGCATTCTCAGTTATGAGATAACAAAGCAAGCTTGAAAGGGAACCGACCAGTATTGTAGGAATGATGGAATTATTGGTAGGGAACCATTGTTTGAGAACAATATGAACAAAGGCGATTCTTTATTTAAGTGAAAGGATTTCTAACTTTTAGAGGGCCCCCGGAGAATGATTGCATATACGGCCCTAGAACTGATAAAAATAATGTCAAATTCTAGAAACAACATCGTAAATTCTTTATTTCAGCTAGTAAGATTTCGCGAATTTTATATTAATTGAATCAATAATAATTATGATAGTTATGGTAATAATAACATGTTGTTGATAAAGGGAGATAAGCTCAATGCAAGAAATAAACCGCTTCTTTATCGCAATATATTTAGCTCATTCTAGCAGTTCTTACATTATTTCAAATTCAAATGACCATCACCACAGACAAAAAGATTACAAAATTGAAATAAAATTAACTAGGTGCATTTGCAGATAATATACTATGCATAATACTTCTACGAAATTGTTAACGCAACACGCGACAAACACGCGACAAACACGCAATAAACACACGGTAAACAAATGTTAAGAACTAAAACTTGTGATCAAATTAATAAAATTCTTCAAATATAATTTTGCCAATAAATCAATGAATGGTTACCGTGCATGAAGTTTTTCTCAAGTTCAACCTTACGTTTCTTGTCGCGTTCTCCCGACGATCCCGTGTTTATTCTTGTGTTCATCTCGCATTCACTTTTTCGTTCATTCTTAGGGTAATTCTCGCGCTCACTCTTGCCTTCCTTCTCGTGTTCAATCTTACGTTCCTATTTGCGCTCAAACTTGTGTTAATTCTTGTGTTCCATCTCGTGTTCATTCTTACGGTCCTTCTTGCGCTCACACTTGCGTTAATTCTCACGTTCACTCTTGCGTTCCTTCTCGCATTTTAACGTGAGACCTATCGTTGACAACAATACAGCGAATTCTTAATATAAACTTACTAACAAATGATAAATTTTTGTACACAAAAATACACAACACTAGATTCACAGAAAAATTTCCTTTGAGCATTCTTCTACTGTTAATGCAACTGTGCCCTCATTTCTGCATTATAATGTAATTTTCAGCAGAAAATTTATCTATGAGAGTATGATAGTGACGTAAGCAAACGTTATACATTACACATAAGCTGCAGGCCTTGGGCTGTGTTAGAAAATAACCCGTCCTTTTCATAAAAAAGTATTTCGGGGGCTTGATAAGAATCACAATGCTATGTACAAACTTACCATGATAAGCAATTTTATGATAGACCTTAAGGACTTTGCGAGTCTAGAGGCATTTAGTGCTATATTGTATTCTTCCATTTCAAACGAATACAAAAACAGCTTTATTACGCTCAGCAAGTATTACCGCTCTATTATAAACACAAGGCATACAGCAAATCACATGACCTTGCCTGGATCAGGGTCGGTCCCGCTATGCCAGGGTCAGTTTGATCTGCTATTAATAGATACTGCCTTGATACAAAAAGCATCTAAAATCTGTGATACAAGCTTGCAATCTTGGCCAAAAGTATCTGTGTCATTCTGAAAATTTTGTAGTGTAAACGCAATCTTGCTGAGTTGACCCTAGTGTAAGATATTTCCTTATTTGTGTTTTAAACGTGATGTGGACGCTCCATATTACTATGTAAGTCTCAAAGTCTACCGAGAGCCAACAAAATTTGGCCACCTTTAAACTTTAGTTCGCTTTATTATAATCACTCTTTAAAGAGACCGTTTTTGGTAATAGACAGTTTCAACATTTTTACATAGCAGTTCTTGTATTGAAATTTTCTTAATTGGAAAAACAAACCTTGAGGTTTTTTCAGTTTTATGCGGATTTTTATTGCAGGATTTTACCGTAGCCATTTCATAAGCAAAACATTGAAAATAAGCAGTAGAAATGGTTTTCTTTAAAAAAGCCTATTCCATGAAGCATCGTTTGGTTGACAGATTCACAAGTAAACATCAAAATGTTTTCCAAAATACTTATTTCCATTTATTCCAGCCGCGTTTTATACTCATTCAGTTCAGCGTGTATCCGAGCCAGCGCACACACTTTTATATACTTGTTGTCCCTGACAACGGGGCTGATATCATGACTCGTCCTAAGTGGGGTTGATAAACGAGAACGACTCCGAGATACAATCGTTGTTGCACGTTTTGGTTATGCATAGATGCTGTCACTATCAGCGCGTACGACACTTGAACTTGAGTCACACAGCCCAAAGTATACTAGATATTGATGAGGTGTATAAATTTCATATTGCAAGCGCGGTCAGATTCAGTGGGTGCGGCATTGCACGGTAGACGCTTCAGATGAATCGTCATCGCTTTCGCCGTCCCGTTCTTCTATTCTAGCTCGATATCCCATATTCATTAACATAACTTCTAGCGGATCTGCGTTCATTCTCTTTTGATTTGCGCGTACAAGACTTTCTAGTTCCTTCTCGCGGCGAGGATCTTTTATTACGTTCTCTTTGTTCAAAGGAGCCCAAAGTCGGACGACCGGATCGATGCCGCTAGTAGCGAGCAGACAAACCGACGGATGCGGCTGAAGACAGTTTACTATTGATTCATCACCATGCCATGCTTCTACTAAATTCGTTGTCGCGCGGTCCCACAAAAACATACATCCGCAATCACTACCTGCGACAACGAACTGCCCATTCTGTCCGAAAAATATCGCTTCTTTAATATCCGTTGTTGTATTGCAAGCACCTACAAACCTTTGAGTATAGTCGTGCGCTTTCTCTTGGCGTAGTCGCTCTGCCTCGGATGGCGCGGGGTGCGGTCTTCGTCTTCTGCGTTTTGAAACGTTTGAACCGCTGCTGTTGCTGTTCTCTTCAACATCTAGGAAGAAAATATTACAGCTTAATTTCTCATCTGAGACCTGATTGCTTTCAATGCCTTAATGTCATATTAAGAATATGAGCAGTATCTAACTAAAACCAAGTTTTCGGAGTTGTGAAGGCAAACAAAACGCCCAAAGTAAGAGAAATTTGCACAACGTTTTAATAGATGAGAAATTAACAGACTTAGCCGGAAACTTCTTTTCTGCGGTGAAATTAATTTTCAATGCTGGCTCACTTGTCGAGGCAAATTGAAATCGTTAAATTTGTCTATATAAAACGTCTGCACTTGTTCAGAGACAAAAAAAAATAAATAGGGTTGCAAAACGGGGTTGCAAAAAGCTAAAGGTATATCCGAAACGCTTTATCTCCTCCATGCCCAGAGGATACCTATCAACGGATTCAACTAAAAAGAGCCATTCGCCCTTCAAAAGTGTAGATACAAGTAGATTGGGCATTGAATGATTTGTTTTCTTCGTGGATAGAAAGAGAGAAAAGAAAGAGAAAGAGAGATAAGAAAGAGAAAGAGAGATAAGAAAGAGAACAATTGCCGTGCTTGACAAGAATTGTTTGCTGTTTGCCTCGAAGCACCAAGACTATATTCTTCTTTGTTTGGTTTGTTTAGCTTAGCTCTTTTGCAGAAAAAGTTGTAAAAAACAAAGCAATCGTGAAGAGGTGAAGTGGATCTCGGTTTTATATTTTTGCAGGCAACTGAAAATGTGTTTCTTGGCCTTTAAACTATCAACAACAAAGGCGCAATACGGAATCAGTACATTAAAGTAGACGCCTACCTTCACTATCGTTGACCGCTGAAGTTCTGATATCCCTCTCCAATTTCTTGGTGGAAAACCCATCCGCTTGCTCTGGAAACTTGTTCTTGAAATCGTTTAAACAATTCATCGCTTCTTGATACCATTCCAACTCGTATAGACAACGAGCTTGACGGTAATGGGCCTTGCTGTGATCCGGATCGAGGCTGAGAGCCATGTGACAGTCTGATAAGGCAGCGTAGATGTCACCTTCCCTGCAGTGATGATGATTATGTTTAATAGATTATAATCAATTAACATAAATCAGGTTACTACTGTATAATATCAACAATTGTCTCTCCGTTTTACATGTTAATTAAATTCACTGATTGTTGCCAATTCTGTAGCCCTTTCCGCAGAATAACATTGATGGTATGACCGGAAAGAAGGACCATCACACATGGTTGAACGGCGTAATTGGCAGTGATGTTCAATTTAAATATCTCTGTTTATTGTTACATCAAAATTAATAATGCTAATAAATTTTTAAGCTAGGAAATTTTGCTATACTCTGCTTTTAAATTCAGACGTACGATCAAATTTTCGATCATTATGGCGAGCAGAATTGAGACAGCTAAAGTTTATCAATTTTACGGGATATAATTTGCTAAATTCTATTTGTGAATTCAACTGAACTATGTTTAACTTACAACAGAGAAAATAAAACTTTACAGCTGTACAATTTTTCTTAGCTTTTAAATTCAAATTCAAACACAACAAGGAAGAGCCCTTACCAGCCTCTTTTCAATAACGCGGCAGCCCGGTTCGCGTACAGCAACGCACTGTGAGGGGCCAAAGATAAAGCTTGGTTGTAGCAAATGACTGCCTGGAAGTAATTCTGCTTCGAGAAGCAATCATTTCCTGCGATTTTTAGCTCTAATGCTTTCTCAGACAATGTTTGAGAATCTTCAATTTGACATTGCGGCTCGGTAACTGTATTTCCCTGGCTAGCCGTACCAGGTGCAACAAAGGCCGTCTCATTAGCTGCAATATTTGAATTATCGTTTTCAGGTCTCCGTTGGCTACATCTTTGTGTTCTTTCTCCTGAATGCCCCGAGTGAACTGCAGAATAACGCAGCGCCTCGCGAGGATTGTTGATATTGAAAAGATAAGCATGCTCCCCGCCTAAGTTAGTCAATATCTCACGGCCATCGGGGCTGAAAGAAAGATATGTCACAACGTAATGTCGATACTTCTGCGGGTGATCGCGTCCATACCTTTGTGGAATGTGTCCAGGACAGAAATACGAAACGCAGCCAGGAGGGGGCGAGATCTCGTCAACTTTGCGACCGTTACTCTTGCCACGCGCGTCATGTATGCTATGTAACGTCAGCATTCGCGTGTCGTAAATACGAGTGAACGGATCGCTCGAACCAACAGCGATTAGCTCTGGCCGTAATGGGTTAATGGCGATACATTTCGCCTCACTAGAAGTCGCTACATGAGTATTTAAGTTGATTATGATATTGGAGCAACGGCTGTTCTGTGCACAAGAATGCGGCTGACGGAGGTCGAACTGCCTACAGGGTAACGATTGATACATTTGTGAGTAAACGAATAATGATGTTCTCAATACTTTTAACAGAATATTAACACAAAACAAAGTTATTCTCCTGCTGTTGAGCAGGAGAATAATGAGCCAACATTTTAACGGTTTTGAAGAAATTCTTGCCGATCATTTCTTTTAGACATATTGATAGAACGATTGAGCTTTGAAGCCAATTTCGTCTCTTTGACATTCAAATGTTTGAACCTAGTCAATAGAAAAAGTTTTTTCTATTGACAGTGGTTTGAATAATAATCTGACCTGCATCCACCTAAATGGGGTGTGTACGAGGAAAAAGATAATTACGAACTTACTCCATTGACGTGAATAACAAATGCGAAAAGACGTAGGCCATCAGGAACGAAAAAAGGCATTCAGCTGTTTGTAAATGCTGTTCTTATTGATTTTATTTTAAAATTCCATAACGAAAAAATTGGAATGGTATCTCCTTCTCGCGAAGCGAATAATTTGCTGTGAATTTGCAGAGAATCTTCACATAGAAATCCCAAGGCAATACCTAGAATTCTGCAAAAGGAGTTTTTTCTATTGTGGTGCACAAACGTGGAACGAAATCCCATTACAAATAAGAATGAGCTCCACGATTACCACGTTCAAAAAGAAATTAAAGGAATTCCTGCAAAATTAGCATCCTTTCCCGAAGCACGATCCCTAAGAAGACCAGCATTATATGTAAATTAATCTTTACTTTTTTTGGACTTAGTATATGATAGGGTTTAAATATGACAAAAAAATATATATAATCTTCTAATCCCTCAATTAGCGCATATTTTTCGCGCATTCGCAGCGAGAAATTCCCTTCGCACGAAAAAATTCGTTTCGTGTAAATCAGGCTTTAGACGTCTAGAGCATTGCCCACTACGGGCAAATTCAACGATTTTGAACACAACAAAAATTAACATGAACCTAACCGCAGAAATATGCCATTCATAGTAAAATGTGATTTTATTGGGCTTAGAGCTGTTGTATAGCGTTTTCCACAATGCAATCCAAAGAGCTCCTTTTTACAACTTTTCAAAGTAATTTGCACGCGAATTACTTTAACTAGCTGAAGAAATGGAAATTCATTTAACTTACCGAACGGTGCCATCTTCGGAGCCACTCCAAAGCATATATGGCATATGCGGTGTGACAGCTAGGCGTTTCACGCGATGAAAGTGACACGCGTAAACCTGCGTGGATTCCCGCGAGCTAGCGTTGTGAATGCGCACCTTTGCATCGGCAGCTCCCGAAGCAACAATTGTGTTATTCGAATGAGGTAAGAACTACAAAAAATTAACATACATGTAGATTTTTCATCATCAGGCTAAAAGGAAGCTAACGATTTACAAACGGCCTAAATAAACAAGCCATTACTAATATCCTCAGGATCATATTAAATATATTCAAATCGTCAAATCATAACTTCTACCGCAGTAGTTCTAATTCTAATTATGTGTGTAGGAGTAGTGCTAAAGCGGAATGCCGCCATCACAAACCCGCTCATAACGAATTTTGTGCTACTATGAACAAAAAACCTGGTCCCTTGAAATGCTTTCTGCATAGCATACCCTTGAACCAATGCAGTTGTTCCCTAAAACTATGTTATGTTCGTTTCATTGCACCACTTTGCAGAGTACATCAGACCTAGTAGATTTTAGGCCGTAAATTTTCGTTATATCGTGTTCAGTTTTGTTGTTGATTATGGGAGAGTGAAAAAATTTTGCGATTTATACACAAGCGATGGTGTGCTTTGGCAATCTGGTACAAATAACGATCCTGCAACAATTCGGTAAAGGTGTTCCCTGGTTCGGTACAACCTCGTTATGATATTTGAAATAAAAATTTCTCTTTTACCAATCTTTTGTATAGTTTTCGATGCCGTGCAACATATATCAGTTACTATACATGAAATCATCAACCCTATAAAGTCGTTCTTTATGTCCATTATGAATATATCGTAGCTTTAGCATCTCTTAAGGCTGATTTCCACGAGGCGAATTTCGCGGCGAAATCGCTGATGAAGGCATCAAGGCATGCGCAGTTTTGATTTTTGATTTCGCAGCGAATTCGCAAGAAAGTAGAAAAGAGTTCTACTTTTTCTCGGCGAAATATTTCGCAGCACCTAATAACCAGTCAAAGCATGGCAAATTTGCTTGATTTGTAAAAAAACAATCTTGGAACATTCGCCATGCGTGCAGTTCTGAAAATGGGCACCTTAAAGTTGAGTTTTGGAGGAAATTATTATATAATTTCGCAGCGAATTCGCAGTCTCGTGGAAATCAAAGACAATTTCGAAGCGAATTCGCAGCGAATTCGGTGCGAAATTCGCCTCGTGGAAATCAGCCTTTATGGATGATTTTCTTGCGATTTTCAACCAAAATCAACCAGGAGAATAATCTATTCTTGATCTACCTCTCAAGATGACCTGATAAATCTCTTGAACACAGCATTTACCAACCAGCCTTCTCAAGTGAAATCAGAATCTCAAGAAAATTAAGAAAAATGTTCTGGCTATCTTTTTTGGCTGTCCTGGCATAACGGCTTCAAGGCAAATTCAAGAAAAAACAAATTACGGAACAGATTTCCAGATAAAGCTCCAGATGAAAATGTTTTAAAGTTTAAATCATCTACCTTGACAGAAAAAATGTTGCCTGAGTGGCCAGAATTGATTTTACATCCCAGTCTGTATTTTAGCGCTTCCCAGACAATTATATTGAAATCGTCTGATCCAGACACGAGTAGTCTAAAACAGAGAAAAATCTTATAGAAAAATCGTATGGTGAAAATAAATACCGTTAAAATGTCAGAAGTGAATATATACACTCTTTTTTTTATAAGAACCAGTAAATTTGAGTTCAGGCTGATTGTTCTTAATTATTCCGAAAATCCAAGGCTGGATTGTTCTTAATTTGTTCTTAAATTTATAGGGTATAAGCAGTGCGATTTCTAGCTTTTCGTTCTGGGGAGGTGTTCAGGCCTCTTTTGCCAACAAAGTGCGTAGAGACAAACTTAATTTGCCGCCATGTTTTAATATTCATCGAAAAAGCACCCACACATGGCTGAAAATCCTCGTTTTTGAGATAAAATGTTGTTCAAAATTTCATTTTACAGTAGCTCAGCCTCAGCTTGTTCTTAATTTGTTCTTAAATTTTGACCCATTTTGAGGCTCGTCTTATAAAATTGTTCTTTTAAAAAAAAGAGTGTACGTGACGAAAATTACCCTGGGCAGACAAACTGTGAAAATCACAAACACAAACCAAAATATCGTGAAACGTTAAAACAAGATCTCTGAAACTGAAAGTCTAAGAAATCTAAAGGAAACTACATCAAGGCTATGGAAGTTATTTGATATCTTCTTCTTGCACATTTTGTAGCAAATAATATTTTTTCTATCGCAATAATCTTTCCATATAATTTTGACTTTATGACTGCTAAACATGAAGTCAATCTAAGGTCAAGCAACTATACTTCATTTTCTGTTAATCTGCAACCTTGATCTCTGTTGAAACTATTCTGAATCATAAACCGTGCTACTTGCAATTAAAAAGGCGCCATACTGTCATTTTGGTAGGCGATATTTCTCACCAAGTCAGGCATGAAAACATTTAACCAGGGTACAACTTTCTTGTAACTTTATTTAAACTTTAAGGGATGAAGAATCAGAATTTCAAGAACCCTGAAGGCTGGTTCCTTTAATCAAGTTTCTTATCAAAACAGTGTATTCCAAATTAAGAACCTCGATGATTAGATCTTTAAAACGTATCATTACCGTAAATCCTTGGATTGCCCCCCCCCCCCTCGAAAAAGCCCCCCCCCTCGAAAAAGCCCCCACCCTAGAACTACAAATTGTCAATAAGCCTCCCCCCTCCCCCACTCGAATAAGCCCCCATTTCTACCCTGAATTCTCGAATTGGACCCTTCCATTTGATGATTTTTGACATCTGAGGCTACCTATGGCGTTTTATTGAATTACCACAACAAATTCATACTTTTGGTAGTAATTAATTAAATAATTCGATTGAATAAGAATAAGCCCCCATCCAAAAGTATAAAAAATAAATAATTCGAGGATTTACGGTATATCTATTTGCTTAATTGCAGCATGTCTCTGCACAGCTTACATTCGTCGGGCAACTGAGAGATCCGACAATATGACCAGTATCGTGACAGAAAAAGAGACCAACGGACAATGCTGCCAAATCCAGACAACAATGATAATCCACCAGGCAACCTTCGAATGACGTCAACAGAGAGATTTGGTATGATGCCGTGAATGAGGTCACGAGAGTCTTACATCACAGTTATGCAACGAAATGGTATTACATGCAAGGTATTAATTAGGCCTAAACAAGTTGCGAGAAAGGAGACCTTGCACGACTGACATTGCATGCGAAGGTTACTTCTTGTTCCAACAGAGACACGTGACCAATGCGAAAAGGCATTATGCAGCCTCTTCGAAGAAGCAGAGAACCTCTCCGCGTGACCGTGTATAGCCATATCTTACTGTTACTCTTTAAGGTTTTCCATAATTTTACCTGATCTCGGGCGTTTCATCGCCCCTCTGATCGTGGGCACAAAATATAGTATGATTTTTCCGCATAAACCTGGGACAGACTATATGTTAATGGCAGCAAATTATTAATGGACAAAGGGTCTCTATGTACTTTTATGCTTCCGATGGTATCTGTCTATAATGTGCCTATTGTAAATTGTCACGAGTATAAATTAATAAACCCCAAACAAGATACACCTAGCACAATCGCTAACCTGTTTGATAAAGAAAGCTCAAATTAACAGCCTATAAAAACTGAAGGTTTAAAAACTCATCGAGCGTAATGTAAGTAGCCAGAGTCGACTGTGTACACAATTTCAAACTTGGAAAAATCGTGCAAGTTTGACCTTTTAGAAATTTAAACAAAGGCATGTTTGACGCAAATGATACCACAGTCCTGAATATCTTCGTTGGTAAGAGCATAAAATGCAAATCACATTTCTGTCTGAGCCAATTACGAAACACAAAGAAATCATAGGATGTTTAGTCGCTGGTGGCATTTTGCAAGAAGGTGCAGGTCATACAGGACAAATATGCTGTTTATTAATAGTTAACTGACCGAAATTTAAGCTCTTTAACCATTACTTAATACGACAATAATGAGTATAGGTTTTTAAATGCAGAAAAAATTTGAATGAATGCTAATTCATCGGAAGGAAATAAAACTATGCCATCTCTTTCAATGAAATGATACACAGTTTGGTGCTAGATTGATGCTGCTAGAGGAACATCGAACTTATAGTTGATACTTAAACCCTGTGTTCTGTCGGTGAAATTTCTACTAGGGGGACCCTGTTATAAGTCAGTTCAGTTTCCCTTTTGAACAGATTCACTTGTAGCCAAAATGAGTGTAAGACAGTACTCAGTACCAACATGTCCTGAGAAGATTAGAAGATGAAAAATGCGGTTCATATTTTGTTCACCAAAGCTTAAGGATAATAATTCGGAATTCTAGATTTGTAACATTCTCTGTCCGTAAATCACTGCAGGGAACAAAACGCCCGTATACCTTTCGCATACTTCTATATTAATTGCCCAATACCAATTTTTGAATGACCAGAGAGGCTGCAAAAGGCTTTAAAATTCTGGTAATATCATTACCATAGTTCAAGTCATTTTCAAAAAGGCTATTAGAAAAATAATATGAGGTTGCATTGGGTTTTTAATTTCTAAAAAATAAATAAGAATGACTTACGACCCATCGTCGCTCCACTCGAGGCAGTTTACACAGCCTGAATGTCCCTTGAAAGGAAAAATGAAAATTAACAAATCGGTTCTGCAGTCATACAGATTTAGATGTTGCTACTGCACTGAAACAGCTAAGTAAAAGTTGGCCTATTTGTGGTTCTATTTTATTGGCTTTCCTTCCTCGCAGTCATCATGCTTTCTGAGATCTGCATAGATGTGATGGTTACATTCTGTATATATCAACATCAGAGCAACGTTTTGAATCGAGAAAGCGAAAAAATATCTCAAAATATGCGAAAGAGTTTGAATTGCAACAAAAAAAAGCGCGATTTCTATGAAGAAATGTTGGAAATTTTACTGTGAAGTTCATTAAGTGGTATGTTTAGTCTTGGAATCGAGTAAAGAAAACGATACTAGAGAAAGCCAACAATGATAACATCGATGCAACGTGTTTCTGACGGCAGATCTTGTACTACAACAAAACTAAAAACAGCTGCATATAACACAGGTAAAATATCACAGTGCATATTGAAGAGCACAAATATAAGCACGTTGCTTGGATGAATGCCATCTCACGAAAAGGCTGCATTTACTGTAAGCAATAAGATACCAAGTAAACAAACATGGCATTCTGCTGAAAGTTTACTTTTATTCGTGACTGCAAAAAATGACTTAATATCAATCAGTGGCATACCCAGGGCCGGAGTAGTGGGGGGGAGTCTGGGGCGTAGTCCCCGGAATTTTTTGGACCACGCCCTTCAAACACGCGCAAATGCGGGGAAACGCCCATTTTGCACAATTTTCCGCCATTATTCGCTTTACGTTAACTACAGAAAATAGCAAAGTATTTTACAATTGTTATTGACACAAGCATACAGCATACAGAATATGGACAAATCTCGAGGATCATATTTTAGAAAAGTTGGGGGGTCCGGACCCCCCTATTCCCCCCCTTGGGTACGCCATTGATATCAATACAGGTTACTCGATTAAAAAGAGTGACTGTAATGGATAATTAGTCAAAGAGACTCGAGCTACGAAACCTTAAATGAAAACTTTACTAGCATGAACTGGATTGATGTCAGTACAATTTAAGGAAAAGTTGAACAAAAGGAAGATTCCACCAAATATTCATTTTTATTTGCTGCCAACATAAAGCTTGTTCTATGGGAAACCTAATTACTACTGCAATATAATTAATTCCCCAAACAAAAGAAACATTACTAAAAGTGTGCGAGCAAAGCTTATAGAAAACATTCTATACACATTTAAGTTTTTTCAACCAGCAAAATATGACATTGTTAGGACTGGATATTGTTGGCTAGAAAGGAGCTGGTTGGTTCCAGCTATGTACTTTACGTAGAAGTAACATATATGCATTTCTAAGATGCAGCTCAAATCTCACACCTGAACACAATCATCAGATAAAAATTATTTATACAGTATTACCTGGATGCTTTTAGTACTGCTTTATTCCAATATTACAAAACTCAGTATAGCATTGACTATGCATGCATTTTACAAAAAGTTGTGACAAACGGTCAATCAACATTTTGTGCTGCTTGTAAAAAGTGAATATATATATAATGTATATGTGTAATTGATCCTAAAGGCAATTTTCTACATATTTTTTTACTCTACAAACAGCCTGCTAAATAGTAGCGTTGTATCGTACTGACCTCTAGCTCTTTGACAAGACCAAGTCTATCAGCAAAATTTGGTGTTACATGAAGGGCTCTTTGGAACAGCTTATGGATCGAGTTCTGCAAAAAATTTAAGACCATTAATATTTTACAGGATTAATACATGAAAAAATATAAATATGTCTTGATGTGGCAAATAAATAAACATCATATTTAATTAGATACATTATAATGTTTCTCTATGTATGTGGTGCCTTTAATACCACTGCACCATTAATACCTGTTTGAAAGAATATATTTCAGCAACACTCTAAAGGTGTTGATACAAGGTTGGTTGTCTCTCAAAATGTCCTGGTCAGGCTCATATGCAAATTAGAAACAGCATAAATGGCTAGTAACATTTATGCGAGTGTCTAAAATAGAACATATATTTTTTCCTTGGGCCTGCAAGGACTTTATTTCTGAATACCAGCTTACTTCAGAAACTATTAAAATACAAAATTGAAAAAACATGTAACTCAAAAAATTCTTACTTTATTAATAATTCTTATTAATAAATTCTTACATAAACCCTTACTTTATCTGCTGAACTAGCTTACAGTGACCTTCTTGTGCTGCTGAGTTGTGGTATTGCCACTGAATGTTGAATCAGGCAAAAATAGTATACTCCTGTACACATGTATATTATGAAATCTTGCAAAATAATATTCCCTTTGGAATATATCATACTTAATGAAAAAGAATACCCTTTGGAATGACAACCCATACAGATGTATATGTAGCTAAGTCCTGGACAGATAATTAATCATGAAAATCAAGGTTCAGTTCTTGGCAAGGTGAGATTTACAGATACCCCAGCAAATTTAAGGTTAAAACTTCTATATGCCTGGTGACACATAATTTCATAGGTGTACAAGGTGAGTGCAGGTAATATAGGCGTACAAGAGACTGGAATATTTTTCCCGAAAAATAATAACGCCCAAATTTTCATGGAGTATCCTCTAACACATGTGAGCTTCTAATATTAGTCAAGAAATGATTAAAATGCAACTTCATTAAAATAATGCTAGCTAATAAGCATTTTTAAAACTTCACACTAACGCAGTAAAGGGCACCTTGATTCAGCTTTTTCAACCTTTTTATCTACGGCACATTATTTGCGGGAAGTTATGTATTGGAGAATTTTCCACAGCACACTAGGCTATACCTCAAGGCATGCTAGTGTGTCATGACACAGTGTTTGAAAACATTGCCTTTAGTTTGATAACCAAGGGCCCCAGACCAAAAGGGGTCCAAGGTGCTTTTACATTCATATCTTAAAAGCTTTGCTCAAGTTCAAAAACTTTTGAAAACTTTAAGAGTTCTTCAACTGAAGCTTTAAAACTCAGTTCCCCCTAGCTAACGAGAGAAAAATTCTCATTTTTATATTTTTCTTTTGTGTTTGACATGCTCTACACCATTGAATGTTATCTTCTTGCTCTCGGACACCAATTAGTGAAAAACTGACACAAACTGACATTTGTTCGAAAGTCAGTTGTTTCATCAATTATGAGAGCATAATAGCTGCTTTCTTTTACTTCTTCAGCAATCTTTTCGAGCACTATTTGAGGTGTTGCTCTTCTTGTTCCTTTTTACAGTTTTTTTCTCACCCAACAAATTTTTACATTATTCTATTACTGCTGAAAGCGCTCACGATTAAGAACACTTGATTTTTTCATCTTAGAGGTTTTCAAACATGTTCAAAATGTAGTTTTTCTTATACTTTTTGTTTTTGGAGAAGGCTCCTGCCCGAATTTTGCCCGAAAAAATCAGCTGCCAAAATCTAGGGGGGTTTAAGCCCCCCAGCCCCCTGTCCCGTACGCCTATGCGAAATATAAAAAAACATTGTTCTAAAAACAGCTTAGATAACTTAGAATTAGGAGAGCTGCCAGCTATGAGAACTTCCAGGCCTAGCAATCACAAGGTGTGGTCACTTCAAGATGAAGGACCAGGAGACTGCTCAATAAGCATGGGTTCTCAGTGTACTAAGAGCTACCTTTAGAAGCTAGGCAGTACAAAATACAAATGATCACACAACCTTCCCTATACATCTTATTTTGACATAATTTAACTAGTATCAAACCAGCTTTATGTTGTGTGTTATCCAAATGTCTAGTAAATAGTAAAAAAGCTCAATTGTTCTTTTAAGATTGCTCATGACCAGTAAATTTTTATTTTGAGCATAGTGTTGTACGAATATTTTAGGCTATCTTGACTGAATTTAATTTGAATTGCACTTTTTGTGCATTATGCCAAATACTAAATAACGTCTTTATTTGATCGCACAAGAGGTTGTAGTTACAAATTTGCAACTTTAAGAAACCTGTCTTCTTTAACTTGCAATAAAAATATATCTGCAGAGCCGGTTTGTCTGTTTCGTCAAAGGGCCTTGAAAAGAAATTTGAAAAAATGTGATGTTGGTTTATACTCACAGCTTGGTACTCCCGTCTCACAATCCAGCTAAAGGTATTCTTGTGCTTAACTGAATCCATTTTTCCGCTAGCATCACTCTGCACAATGCAACCTTTAAATCACTTCATCTTACATGACCGACCTAGAGACGACCTGTACATCGAGACAGAAAATTGCTCTTGGCCTAAGTTCTGCATCACGCAAACACGGACCCTGTAAATGGACACCTAGTTAAGATTATGCCCCCGGTTGTTTTCTTCTGGCACAGCAAGTACTAGGATACATAAATAAAACCTCTTGCTAAGTATCTTTGTGGACTTTTAAACGAAATGTTATTATCGTGATGGCTGACTGCTTCTTTCAGGCAAATTCCAAACCAGACAGCAAGAGCTTTGATTGTTCTGGCGTGGATACAAATCATGAACAAAGTTGAATTGGATTATTATTACAGACGCTGGAATTTCTTGTGGAAAAAGGCGGTAAATTCAAATGCCCGAAAGTTCTCGTCACTAATCGTCGGTGACAAATTTTAGAAAAAAGTCTCGTAGTTTGGACCTTGTCGGTGTCGTAACCAAGATTTTTACGTAGGCGATGGCTTGGCCAATATATAAACACATTTTTCCACAAAAGAATTTTGAGATAAGATACGCAGTTGAGTTTGAAACACTGAGATATGAGTTTGTATAAAAGCTTTCACATCTAAGAACATCTAAGAAATGTGCACGTGATGTGTTCTGGCCTCGCTTGCCGACAAAGTGATAGAGATGTCCTTTATTTGCAGATATGTTTGAAAATTCACAAAAAGTGCCCCTTGATTGGAAAAAAGTGTCCCTTGTTTCTGCGATGAAAGGTTGTTCAAAATTACAGTAGTTCAGCCCCAGCTTGTTCTGAATTTGTTCTTAACTTTTGACCAATATTGAGGCTCGTGTTCTAATAGAATTGTTCTTATAAAAAAAATTGTATGCAATTTGAGCTTGGATTCACGGTTTGGATTCTTGCGACTAGCTGCCAATGAGACGAGTGAGATTTGATCTTGCAATAATTAGCAGAAGAAAGTCACACTAAGGCAAGTCAGACAAATTATTGAGAGGCATGGAAGGTCTAAGGGGAATGAAACAACGAGGCTGTTACTAAAAATGTAACATTATTGGGCATTCTGGACTGTCTAATGACAGCTCAGAACTTATCTTTATGACCGATTTCTTTCGACATCTAATGTGAGACAAACTTATTATTGACAATTGTAATTCTGTTGAATTGTAGGCACCATCTGCAGTCTTGACCAGATGACTATATGTCCTTCCCCACTGCATGGTGCAAATAAAGTAAGTTGTTTTTCTCTTTAGGTTTTGATTGATAAAAAAAGGCTGTTACCATCCTTTTCAAGCATTCAAGCATATTTGGGTATATTGTAACCCAGCAATGCTTACAGCAAAAACAAAGGGTTATTCGGAACAAACCAAAAAGACCAAATCTCAGTCTTTAAAAAAAACCAGGGACATAATAGCAGGGGGTAGAGGGCAGGGGTCATGGGACTACAACTCCCCGAAAAGCAACAGAGTCATAAAAAGTTTCAGAAATTCTGCTACCTTTTCAACAATTTCAGGAAAGTTGTAGTTTTAACCTCTATCCCTCCCTTGGAAAGAGTGTACATTTTTTGCATAGTAAGGCATCAACAAATTTCATGTCATTAAGAAGAGGGGACAGGCGCCCAACTCAATAAATTCCAACAATCTGTATCTAATCTGTGTACGTCTATAGCTGTCTAAACAATCTGGGTGTCACTATGTAGGCCTAAGTAAGGAAATCTTGCGAAAAGATTTTACAGGCAAGACAACATTTTGAATTCGATTTATAATAGAACACCGAAATGATGACGTCACATCTCTTTTGAGAATTATTCAATTTAGAACATATAACTCAAAAAAGCCAAAAAACATTATGAAATACCTCAAATGATGAAAATCAGTTGAGTTTGTTATGAATTGACTGAGATCTGGCCACATCAGCACAGGCACCTTTCCCATCAAAGCACTGTCTTTGGGCTTGGCTTATTACTTAATGAACCAATTCCAGAAAAACAGCAATCCATATGCAAACCTGAAATCTTTCATTGGCCAAATCATACACAATTTTGAACATATTTAACTGACTCTGTATACTGTGACTTAGTTTATGCTTTTCTTTTAGAGTTTGTGGTCAAAACCCCGGCGGGTCTACTCTCATTGTCTAGTGTAAGCACCCGTGTCTTCAATTTCTCTGAGAAAGGAGTTCAATTTTGCCATATATCTAGGACCTAGGAAATATAAACAGGAAATGTATGATATGGGAATCTTAATATAGTTTGTAATTTTCCTTTGTTTGGCTTTATTTCAACTACTTGATTTCAGGAAAAAGGGTATAAATTTTCTTTGGTTTCAAAAAAAGGGGAATCAAATTGGAATCAATTATAAGGGATAAGGGTCAGTTTTACATTTGTTGTGTGAGATGACCCACCGGGGTCAAAACTAAGAAATTCTAGCAACAAATTTTGATGACGTCACACTTCGGTACTCTATCAATTCAGAGCTGGCTGGATATAAAATATTTTGCTGGTAACTATGTAACCATTTGATATTTTCTCAAAGAAACACCTAAAACACCCACACTTTTCACAGCAATAAATTAATATTTTCAATAGATGGAGAAGCCAATTTGCGAACAAGCTGATGAAAATGGAAATGATATACCAACTGTCTTCTTGACCTGTCAAATAAACTTCATCTATTCTAAATGAATAATCAACCACTTGTTAACATGCCCTATCAACGCTCTTCGGCCAAGTAAGGACCAATCAGATATAATCACATAACTGTGAAAATAAGATGGGGTGATGATGGGGTTTTCACGAAATAAGAGATGCTGAAGTGCCAAAACATTTATTAATTCACATCAACTTGAATATTCAAACCTTTACAGTGAAATTTTGTCACCTTTCTTTAGCAAGTAAATCATCTTTTCCTAGAAACAAGAAGATCAATGCCTAGAAACAAAGAATTAACAAACAAAGAAAGTTGATGGAAACAAATAATTTGAAATTCATGACTATCATTCTATGCTCATAATACTTTCTGATATTCCTATCAGTATCAGTAGAATTACCATCAGTTCAAATATGGGTTTGTTCTGAAGTATCTTCAAAATTAACTAAAAAAGACGCGTTTTTCTGTTTCTTCAGCTAATTTATGAAGACGTCTGTTGACATTTCTCTTAAATGTTCACTTCAAACAAATTTTTCTTCTATAACATCGTCGAAAAACTGGCCTTTGGAGTTTGGTACACTTACAGAAATGTTTGGAGCACCTGAATGAAACATGCTATGTTCTAACAGAGAATCTGGATCAAACGATAGAAACTGCCAGCACTATTTGATTGCCAGCTACAGGCAGCAAGACTAAATTCTCAATGACGATTGTTCATGTTTCACTCATGTTGTAGATCAGTAGGTGAAAATCTCATGTCTTAACAGAAAAAAAATCACGTCTTAACAGAAATGATGATTCGGTTGCCTATTTTCCTCAAAATTGATACGAGGAAACGTACGAGATGATTGATAAATTCCATCATGAAAAAATGTACAAACTATGTGACAATTTTCCCATGGGTTGAAAGTGAAAATTTAAGCGTAGGAGCTTTGATTTCGAAAACCTCAAGAACCAGAGGCGATAAGGGCACGCAGTGGGCACATGGCTCCAAACCACATTACGCTGTGTCATGAACCAAAGCTTTGAGTTCAACAACAGGCAATTAAGACAAGTAATGTTCTAAACTAGCCCTTGGCAATAACAATAAACACTCAAGACGTGGCACTGTTGTCAAGTATGAACACTCAATTCTTTCAGTGTTGTCATGTATGTCCACAAAATAAGCTAAATACACACAATAACACATGAGCTCCGAAAAAGGTTGAAAAGTGGGGAGGCCAAGGGAAAACTTAACACCCCTAACAAAAGATTTTGAAAAAAACTCTATTGTTTTGCAAAAAAGTGGGAGGGCCAAGGCCCTCCGGCCCCCCATTCGTCGGTGGCCCTGTAACAAGGCTCCTTTGAAGTCAATTGATGTTAATGAACCCTTTTGGGCCATTGACTACATCATGGGTCCCTTATCTGAGACTAACAGGGGTAATTAGCACCTGTTGGTTATAATGGATCATTTCACAAAGTGGTGTGAAGCTTTTCTCACTACAGATCAAGAGCCTCTACTGTTGCACAGATCCTTGTTAACCGTATCTTTAGCAGGTTTGGCCCCCTCTTATTATTCATTCTGATCAAGGTCAAAACTTTGAAAGTAACTTCATGCACGAAGTTTCCCGGTCGATGGGCATTCATAAATCTAGGACAACTGCCTACTATCCACAATGTGATGGTCTAGTGGAGCGCCAGAATAGAACCATACAGAACATACTATCTTCATTTGTTTCACAGCACAGGGATGACTGGGATAACTGGGTGAGCTTGGCTGTTTATGCGTACAACACTAGCAGCCATGAATCTACTGGTTACAGACCGTATGAGATGGTTTTCGGTCGTGACCCTAGAACTCTGCTAGAAATAGATTTACCACTGAAAAATCCTTCTAGTCAGTCTGATTATATGAAGTCAGCAAGAAATGCCTTGCACAGTATAAAGGTGTCTGCTCAGAAGCAGTTAGAACAGTTTAGAAACAAACAGGCACCTCAGTTTCATAGTTCTACCACATGGACTCCCTTTGCTCCTGGTACATCTGTCTGGTTCACTGATCTGAAAAAAGAGCAGTGGTCTGGTTGCGCCGTCCCAAGGCTTGGAAGTTTGGGGAGAAGTGGATTGGACCTTGTGAGGTTCTCTCCAGCCAGGGGGTCACCTATAAACTATGCTTCAAAGAGGGTAAAAAGATCGTTGCTCATCATGATAATCTCGAACATTGTGTTCTTCCAGCAAACAAGAGGGTTCCCTTTTGCCCTACCAGGGAAAGCACGGGCATCAACATCGTACCGGTAGAGGCTACACCCCCACAAGTGGGAGGGATTGATGAAAACCAAAGGATTGGTAATGCACCTTCGGCCAGCTCGATTGAGGCAGAATATTGAACCCCCTTTGAGGTTAGGGGAGTTTATAACCCATTAATAACGGGGGGTGGGGGAGGTGTAATGCAATGTCCAACACAGAAAGCCAAATTTTATAATGTGTGATGAACAAGATTTTCATTTTTGATCAGAGTAAATTGTGCGCAGAAGTTGGATATGGGGATAGCCTAAACAGCCCCGAGGAGAAGGTTCCTGGTGCTTGCATTTAGAAAAAAACTCAAAGAAATTTTATCGAACCCCCGATATAGCGAACAATTTCATGGACCCCGTCAGAGTTCGTTATATCGGGATTCCACTGTATTTATTCATATAAACACATTATCAATGAGAACAATATCCAATTGCTACCAAGTTTCTTAACGTTCTTTTCGACGACACAAAGTACCCCTATAAGCCCAGATATCTAAAAACGCAGCAGTGCGATCTTAGAAAATGATTCATGACATTAGATGTATCGCCTTTTCTTCATCAGAAAAGAAAGAAACCTGGGTCGAAGCGCATTGTTTGAGCCCAAAGGAGGAACGGGTGTGTTTCAGAATCAATAATCATTGTACATCATTAGAGCGAGGTTATGGGGCGTGATCTAATGATCAACAATCATTATAACGAGGCTGTGGGAGTGAAACAGCTCTGACTCATCAAGAAGTTACCAATTGACTAGCTTTGACCATAGTCACATTTTTATTTGCAAAGCCACTCCGGGTTTTGCATAGACAGTGGGCTGAATTCGTCTCCTCCCTTTGCAAATACGTACAGAGGCTAATTTAAGTTTGTTGATCTTTCTGTCCCTGCCCAAACCTTTTGAGCAAGTTCATTTCTTGACAATATGGAGGTTTTTCCGTTCAAATTCGAAAATTAATTCTGACTCATGCAAGCTGAAGTTTGACGTAATTTATTTACAAAATATGCTTTCATAATCGAATCGATATCACAGACACATAATTGCTTGTGGTGATTCTTCGAGTTGAAATCAGCCATTCCTTGCTCCATCCCGTTGGCAACCGTTTTTTTTGCAAAATTGGCCATTGACTTTTTATACTTGCTTGTTATAATTGGTTTTTCAAAAGCTAGACAAGGAGAATGTTTTGGTCTCATGCAGAAAACATCACAGATTACTATGAAGACACAAGCAAAAGTTCTTAACTACTTTGCTTTACTTCAATTTACAGCTTGGAATGCTCTGGGGGAACAAAATCACATTTTGGTCTGCTAAAGATTAACGTTAAACCCGAAGCCTTATCCTTATAATTCGATAATGTTTTTCAAGAAAATTATTTGGGTTAAAATCTCAAAAAACAGTTTGGGTTAAAACCTCAAAAATGAGAAGGGCTGTTACATGCATTCAAAACATTGTCATTCTCTACGAAATAAATATTGCAGAGAGATACTTCAGTACATCTCACCACAACTGCAATAGAGCCACCAAGACGTAGCAGCACTCTTAGCAGCTGAAAAGTTAAGCAGCTTTGTGCTTGTTTAGAATATTGGTTCATATTTCCCTGGAGTCTTCATTTAATGTCGAATCTTTCGCGGAATCTTCCATCTTACATTTCCTGGGGGGGGGGGCAAACCTGAGACGAAAAGAACTTTCCTGGGGCAGGGTTAAAGCCAATATCTGCAACATGGTCTATGAAGCAAACAATTTTATTTTTCTCCATCTTGGGAGGTTTTGGCTCCCCAACCCAGCCCCCCCCCCCCCCCTTCAGCCCGCCAGCCTCCTTCTGGCCTCGGGCATGCTTGGGGGCCAGCCCATAAACCATTTTGAAAAATATTTGAACAAACTTAGAAATGAAGAACATATGCCAAAAAGGCGTCTGCAACTTCTTTCAAAAACTGCAGTACGCGAAAATAAGTAGCTTTGGGAGTTCAAAAAACTTTTTAGAAAACTCAACCAGGTGAAAATCAGCTGCTCACCATAACAGGCGTAGGAGATATGGAGAGTGGGAGGGCTTTAGCCTAATTAGGCAGAAATCATGGCATATTAGTTCTATTTGAGCAGTTCTTTCTCAATTTAGGCAATTGTATTCGGATAAAAACCATAATAAGTCCTCTAAACGTTTCGCATCTGTAACACCTATGCTCGTCATATTTGAATTTGCTTTTCTGATTTAAATTTCAATCTGTCTTATTGAGGATTGTGATAATTCACCAAAACAACATCCCATGTGCAATTCAACTTGAAGTCAATCAACAACTGTCAAGTTAATCGAAAACACAAGGCCTAAAAGATTCTAAGCTCTAAATCGATGCTTCATAGGCTCTCAGCCTTTTTCAAAATATTCTATCAAGAACACTGGTTTAACATGCCTTGGTGTAAGGGAAGGCAAGCGAATATAAATTACTTTTATCTGTAAAAATTTCACATTTAAAAAATAGTTTTTACAATTCAACATTCAATCAGTGTACAACCTAAAATTCCAAATAAAAATCCAAAGATTATGGCCTATATTATAATGCGAATGTTTCCGATTATTTTTTATTAGTTATAGCTAGAGAGTTCATGTATAACTTGTGCACTTTAATGGGTTGCATTTTGCTTTCAGTTGGCTCCTCTGATTTTTTTGTTTAAATTCTTGAGACTAGACAGAAGCTTGTGCGTACTATCGCGACAAATGGGCACTTACCGTAAATCCTCGAAAAAGCCCCCGGGGGCTTATTTGCAAAAATGAACTTTTTGGTGGGGGCTTATTTGAGGGGGGGGCTTATTCGAGGGGGGCTTGTTTCAAAGTTTAGTATTTTTCTCAAAGGTCAACATAAAAACGACATAATCTTATCAATGAAATAAATTGAAAAAATTACAAAAAGGCTTTTTATGCAAAGGAAGCTTTCTTGAAGTAAGATATTATTCTGCAATTATGCTTCCCTCATGGGGGCTTACTTGCAAAAATGATCTTTTAGGTGGGGCTTATTCGGTGGGGAGCTTATTCGAGCGTAGGGGCTTATTCGAGGATATACGGTATACTATTCTATGGTTACACAGAAGTCTACATTGCTGCACGGGTTAGGTATCTCAGAAGACGAGAGCAGCGGCGTAGCTTAAGAAGTCTTTGCTGCTGACCTTTGAGGTCAGAAATCAAAGGTTAAATACAATGCCCCTATATTCAAAAATGAAATCTTTTTACCGCTAAATATCCAAAAAACGTTGATAATTATATTGTAGGCAGGCATATTGTAGTTACACCACTTGAGGAGGTTGGGGCTATGAACTCAGCCAATCTTTTGCTAAAATAAACTTAACGACTCAAAAAATTGACGGCCTTCCAACAATAGATAGGTTCCATTGGAATTTATCAAGGTATTCAGTTTTATACGTCAGGTTATGGGGAGGGCAAACTGACCAAGCTACCATACTGTATAAACTATCCTGCATCTGCGAGATCTTGAAGTTATTGCTTTACCTTTCTGTTTCTGAAGTGTATCTTTAGAGAATGCTGGATTTTGATGCTTCACAACCTATACTGTGCCTAGTAGCGGCGCCAAAAAGGGGCGACAATCCCCGCCTCACTTTTGCCCAAACAAGGTACATATTTTATCCTCTGGAAATTGATGAAAATGCACCGGACAGGTCATACTTTTTAAGATTTGTCTATGATACACCTTTTATAAAGCACTGAAATGAGGCAAAAGGGGCGTGATATCGAGGGTCATGTCTTATACCTTCCCGCTCTGCTTTAACTGGTGCCATCAATGCAAAGACCGAGATACAGCTTTTTGTTTAGGTGTGCCAGCCTATTGTAACAACAGCCATATTTTACAAGTATTTACTCATGCAACATAAGTTTTTTGGGGGGCCCCCCTTCCCGGTATCTCGGTGCTTGCATCAATGATTTTGCCTCGAATAAGAGCAAATGGATTCTCGTAAAAGTAAAAAGTAAAAGCTAAAAGTAAATGTTATGAAGAATCTTGGTCCCTTTTTGAGCATTTTTGAGCATGAATTTGGAAAGACACTTAGCCATCTCCTACTCAGACAAAGAGTAATACTGTTGCTAATTTATCTTAACAATGAAAATGAATCATGAATATCTTTAGGAATCGCTTACTTTGTAGCCTGATGCCCCTTTATACACTGCGTGTCCTTTTCATAACTGTCAACAAATCAGAACAATTGCCAGTTTTATTTGTGGCAAATCCAAGCCATGAATGGAGAGAAAAATCTTAAAATGTATCTATGTGAGTGGATTTTCCATTGTTGTGATGTCCTGTGGCTAGTGAGATCGTATAACGGTATAAAGCTCAGACAGGCATGATCAAAGGAACACAAAACATCTGGACAGATCACGAGACCGTTTTTAAGGATACCAAAACCAACAAGAGCGGATTTAGGAGAATCATAAACAAGGCGATATCTCTTAATAGGATACACTTTTCTTGAAATCAATTCATGTTTTTGTTATAGCGGAGAAGTGGTCTTTAATATGATAACACACCTTCTTGACTGACTCAGTGCAAAAACTGAAGACTTCAGACAAGAAATGAGAGACACGATACAGCAACAACAACAACATTTACTTAATACCAGGTCTTTCTTGCACATTTAGTTAAGGGAAGGTATACAAGCATTGTTGAACCCAAACAAACACAAAGAAACAAATGTTTCTCTTACTAGAAAACAATAGGACATCTATCAAAGGTGTACGCGATTTCCAAGGAGTGATTCGCCCCTCGACTATTTCAGTCCTCCATTGTCCAGATTCGTGCTTTGAATGCATAGATATATTTCTATGTCTGATCTGAACACAACTTCAGTGCGACACATGCGCAACACAACATCCAAGTGAGGCTAATATTGGCACTGCGATGGTAAATACAAGATCTATATTCAGAGTTAACACCTTACCGCCTTTTAGTAAACCGTGAAAGTATGTGCGATCAAAGACCTTTTTAGCTAGACCATCATGAAGTACCCCCAAATGTGCAACATTAGTCAAATGCGATTTGAGTTGGCGAGACATAACTACATGAACACAAGCTCTTTCCCAACAAAAATTTTTATTTTGATCTCTGCTATGAACTTTATGATTCAAGCCAAAACGACAGTGAGCCATTAGCAGACTCTAAAACTTTAACTAAGGCACATCTTCCCCAATTCTTAAAAATTTCTTAATGATGGCCCACTTTTAGAATTTTCTAGCACGACAGCATGAATCGCAATGATCTACATCTGGCACATAGAGTCACGTGATAGAATTTTTGTCGCCGTTACATAAAATGCTTTGTTTCTGTTTGATACAATAAAAGTTTTTGTATCCAGGTACGTACGCAGATATTGCAGTTAGTTAATCATGTAACTCTGTCACACTTAGAGGCAATATTTTCTTTAAAGGCAGAAAGTTTTGCTGTCTTCAAAACCAATCTACGTAAAAACATTACCAAAACAGCTCACCTGTCAGTAAATTTAGTAAATGATGTGAGATAAGGTGCATTTCCATGGTAACATCAAACGAAAGCTGGAAACTGAAGGGGAGAAAAATTCGCAAAAAGATTGAATTTCAATCTTGACAATTCATTAGGCAACCCCATCCAGTGTCCATTGTAATTACATAGCTCTTATTTTTTGATGAGTCACTCGTAACTTCTGCAGTTTCGAATTCCAGAAAGAATTGAGCAAGTTATGGTTAAACTATGATGGAAGTAAAGTAGCGAATGTACTCCCCGGAATTAAATGCGAAACCCTTAGCCTTCCGTTTGCTTTGCTTCGTTCTATGCTGCTTCCCAACCAGCGGGGACACCGAAGGCAAACGCAAATAGTGTAATTCTTACAAATAAGTTATAATCAAAGTAAATTTATATATATATAAATTTTGGAGATGCAATCCGATGTAACAGTAATGTGATGGAAAGCTTTCCAAGATTCTCGAAACAAAAATCTATTATTTTAAAATGACTTTGAGAAAAGCATAGATTTTACAATATACTGAGGCTTTTTCTTTGACATTCCACAGAGTAGAAAACGTCAGAAGGATTAGGGGGCCGAAAATTAAGATATAAAATATATTCCCAGTTGTGGATCGAATTAGGTCACTCAGAAAAATGCGAGCACGTGACTACTGGGTATATATTGTCTTTCTTGACCCTTTCGATCCTTTTCGATATATATATGTTTTGAAATACACGCATCCGCTCTGTAAGTAATTAATTGATTCAAGTCGTCTGACTCAGTGACTGGATTTTGTATTTTTGATGCCACATTAGTTGTTTTGTTCCGTTATTGTTTAAATTGATTATGAAGCAACACATCAAAAGTTTCGAATTTTATTCTTTGAACTTATGGCGAACTCACACCTTTCCTTGGGTAAGAATAATTTGAATATAATCTAGGCCCAAAATCTCAGAAATGGCACTGTGACATCTTGTACTTATCCAATGCTTTGCCAGTTAAAAGGCGGTTTGATTATTTTTAAGAAAAAGGTAGGGTTAATGTTATCTCGAAATTAGTTTGAGGTCACTTCAAAAAATATTTTGCCAGCTGATCTCCTTTCGAGCAATACGCAAAAGGGCTGCGAATTTCAAATTTTTGTTTTAAGGTTTTTATAAACATTGGAGCGCGGCACTGTCTATAAAAAATGTTAAGTGAATTTTCTGTTATCGTGGCCAAGGCTGAGTGAGTATCTCCGTCTGCTTAAACAATGTTCTTTGCCTTTTATCTCAGAGTTCTGTCAGTCCCTTGATCAGCCACCGCTCTAATACTCTTGCGAAGTCTGAAGCCCGACTTCAAATAAGAGTGCTTTCGAAAGCGTTTGTTGGGAAAACATGTTTTCAGCTTCAAAATGCAACTCGACAATCACAACATGTTTTTCTCAGACTGATAAAACCTGACGTGAGATCAAAATCCACATTGTTGATAACGATCAGTGATAATTTTTTAATTATTTGAGGTTAAACGTTGTTTTGATGTTACACTTTGTTTATCGGTTCATGACCAAGAACGAAAGATTAAATCGACGTGAATTATCATTTAGTTGCATGACAATGTGTCTAATGTTCATTGGACTTGCTTTAAGTCTATTTTGTGCTTGAGAGAGAAGTATTTGTTTCCTTTCTGAATTATTTCGCCTCTCCCCACTCCGCCCGTCTCCTTCGCAGAGGTCCACAGAAAGGAATCAAATACTCCTCTCTCAAGCACAAAATAGACTTAGAGCAAGTCCAATGAACATTAGACACATTGTCAACAGCAAGTAACTAAATGCAAGCTCCCTTTCTCTGCAAAACGATTTCTGTTAGGAACCAATGCATACCTACCCAGGGTACCAGAGCCTCAGGGAACTAGGGTTAAAGTATTGTAGACAGCTGCGGTGGCAAAATATTTCTGTGACTAGTTTCAAGCTATACTTCTGAGACAAGCTAATGGAGACTCTGACACCCAGGGCAATGCATACCTTGGGTACCCGAGCCTCAAGAAACCGATGACGTATTAAAAACCAATGCAGCTTCGACGGAGGGGATAAAAATACTTTTGAGATTTGGCTTAAACCATAATTCTGAAATTAGATTGTGGAGACAAGGCAACACATGCATAGCCGTATTCTAACGATAACAAAATACTTTATTTTCACTGTACTGCTCTGCATGAAGGTTCAGGCCAGCTAAAAGTGGAATTTGGGGATATTCGTCCAATTACTAAGCCGAGTGTGCGCCATAACAATTTTTTGGAATGGCTTGCTATTTGCTTAATTAGACAGTGAAACTTGAAAATGCTGACACTTTTTATTTTCGCAGCCCCTAGTTTAAAATTTAGCTTGCTATCACAAAATTCTTTATAACATCCTGTGAGGCCTCGTTTCGTGCCCCCCTCCCACCCATAAAAGCGGTCGAATGATCTGTTCAATCCATTGGTTATTTGATGACGCTTGATGGTCAAGATGATCTGGACAAAAACAACTAAATAATTTTCTAAAGGGTGTACTGCATTTTGAAGAAAATCAATCAACCATTTTTTATTCAGGTACAATGGTGGCAGTCTAGCAAGTTGTAGGGGAACAAACTAACTATATTTAGCCAACGTCCTTTTTACCATCAGAGAAAAAACTTGTGCCGATGGGAAACGCCCATGTTACAAAAAGAGACAGCCTATGACTAATTTTTGGTTACGTATTTATAGTTTCAAAATCGAGGTATCAAACCACAAAGTACTTCGCTAAAATATTACCTCTGCCAAATTATTTCCACCTCGACTTTAAACGAATTAGAAAAGATTCTGCTTAGAACTGGGAGGCGTGGGTAAATGGCTTTTTCCTACGGGTCCGTTTTCCCTCAGCGAGAAAAGGTGTCATAAAGAGATAGTACCTGCCTTTCACAGGCTATATGCAGAGCAAATGGGAACAAATAATTTCTTTGGGACGGAAATTAAGCATCGTTATTTTCATTGCTAACAGCGTACGGTCCATAGCGAGATTTTTTTCAGGCTGCCATAGGTCTCATGGTTTCCTTTCCCTTGCCTACCCTGTGGATAGTAGAAAGCCATTACTGCTATGCACGAACCATTATAAAATTCACATCTTCAGATAAAATATCAGTTGGTATAATTCGGCGCTTCAACAGTAAAATGCACTAGAATCTTTAACATTTGTACTCATGGGAAAATCAGTTCCATTCAATATTGTCTTATCTTTCCATTTCACAGCTAAAAGGTTTGTTCCAGTGCGTGCTGACCAAAACGTAGAACGTCATCCACTTGCAGTTTAATGGTGACATTTGACGTGTGCTAAGGGAATTGCGGGTATGGCTTTTGCAAAATACATCTGATTACGGCGCAATATCCTTCGTAATAGTAATACGATGGACAACAGGCACTTCAAAAAGGCGGACAAGCAGCCGAAGCCACACTACCACAACCATCTGGGAATCTGGGAACGATTACGAATTACTAGTGACGCTGTATGTCAGAACGCAGGGGGTTATGTTTGACGCGAAGCAGAAACAAGAACGAATCTAGGTTGATGACATGTGGGTCTTTAGGGGTCTGGAGCACAGGCTAGTCAATGGGGCATTAGACAGAGTAAACCTTGTATAAGGCCTTCGTCTGGACTTTGAATTTCACTCGACCTGGAAGGAAGCCGATGCCAAGGTTGTAATTTTACAAAAATGAAACCCCGCAACCATCAGCTTGATCGTCAGCCTAACCCAAACTGGGGAAGGGGGTGTATGGATTCTGGGGCGAGGTCCAGAACAAATTCAACTGATCATAATCTTTGGATCTCATCATATTGATGGAGTTATAGATTTAGGGCTAGCAAGATATTCATCTTAGGGCAAACTTTACATGATACAGTCTTAAATATGCTGACCTGCAGACTCTCTTTAATTCCAATTCGTAATAAATCGTATGGAATAAAGCAATAATAATTAAGTACATTTTTCGGTCGTTTAGAAGCCTTTAGGAAACCGCGAAGAAGTATAGATTCTCCATTTTCGGTGGCAAAGTGGCGAGAAATTTTCATATTTCTTGGTTCAATAGCTTAGAGCGGGACGTTTCAGTTCCAACCATGAAGCTGTTTGACATGAAGTCATTACGACTTTTCACTTGCACCGGCGATATGTCACAAGCACTGGCTACCTGGTGGATATTTAGCAAAAGATAAACACTCAATCATCCAGTTTAGGGTTTTTTCTTTGGAATTTTTACACAGCAAGGGAGAAAAAAGGCCGCTTTCACAGATCTAGATGTGACCCTGATGCGAAGAATTTGCATGCAATTTTAAATCCATTAAAAGAATGGGTCTGGCTGATGTGAATCATGGTTTTTAAAGGCAGAGAAGTGAAAGACAGGTTTTCTTGACAGGATTAATTTCTTGGTAGGATCCAGAACATAAAGGCTCTTTTTCCGTGTGGCTTGAGGATGAGTAAAGGCCACCCATTTAAAAACGATAACAATATTCAATTGACTGAAACACAATTTGATGCACAAACAGTTAGACGATGTAGATAAGTTATCACAGTGGACTTTAGACATCTTTATCATTGTCTGAGTCGATAAAGACACCCACCGTAACAAAAAGCATTCATATTAAATACGGCGAACTCTGAATTCTAACTCATTCCAATTATGAAAACGATCTACCTTTCATGAAAGGCATAAAGGTACAAGGAATATATAGGTCAAATACATGGAATTCGTCGTAGGAGAGAGGCTCAATCAAAAGGACTTTTTTGAGAGGCAAAAGCTAGACTAAAGTAGTTGGATTTTTCAACGGAAATAAATTATTGAAAATACCCTGAAAAGACACATGGTCTAAGTTTATTGAGTCCTTTTTTAAATTTTAATCGTTTTAGGTGCAGCAGTTTTGAAAATTTTAAAAATAATCGCCAATTACTGTCAAATTTCTATCTCTTAACAAATTTTTTTCTTTATGTCGTCAAAAAATCAATATCAGAAGCAATAACGTAAAGAAAACCTCTATGAAGGCCAAAATTCTTGCTCTCAATCCGAATCTGCGGTCAAAAATTTTGCCAAAAGAATTTGACGAATTTTTCAAAATGAGGCTGCAGGTTGAATTGGTGAATAGTTTTCTCCCTACAATAGCTATATGGTTTTGCAAAAAGAAATGTACTAAAAATGGAAAAAAATATTTGTAAAAGTTAGAAGTAAGACGTACTTGTAGCTGCTGTTTTTATGTCGTAACATCTATATATGACATAGATGTATATATATGACAGTCATTCAAAATATATGTTCTTTTTCCACCTTTTTGAATATCAAATTAACTAAAAAAAGCATAATATCCATTTTAGCGATTTACCCCAACCCATGTGGGTAGGGGCAGTGGGGCTCTGCTCACAGAAAGGCGGTCTCTGAAGATGTTTGAAAATGTGTTATTTGAAAGTTTTCTCTTGAACTAGTCTTTCTCAGATCTATTCTTCCGGCTAGCAATATGACACATTTTGGTAGAAAAACACAAAAATATACCAGGTGACAAATTTACAAAAATTATTCTCCATGTAGCTGCGAATTTTACCTCAGGCTCGCCTTCAGAGACCATACCCATAAATAAACTGGGTGGCCAAATCACCTTATTATTTGTCCAATGCTTATAATTTTAAGAGCAAAAACGGATATCAATTCGATTGGTATTGAGTTTAAGCGAAATGACTAAGGGTCTGGAACATTGGGTAATGAATAATGGGACCAATTATTTTGCTTTATTACTACTGAATTCCTCAAAAATCTTAAATCCAAGTTGCTGGAGGCCTGTCACTAGGTTATTGGCAGTAAGGAGTTAACTCCCCCGTGCCCCCTCCTCCTGACCTAACACCACCCTTGCGCCCAAAAACGACACTCAGACTGTGCTTATGGACTGCTGCGAATTGTGCACGCGGTATTGCTGACTTGTACACCAAGAACATCTTCTCACGTATTATTTTTGCTGTAAATTCCTATCTCTATATAAGTAATTCCAAGTATGATGTTCTGCCAGGTTCATGACTTAGAACTATGCTTTTGATTCAAATCAGAAATTGCCTTGGAGAAAAAATACAAATATATCTGGAAAAATTCCCATCAGATTTTCTGATAGGCTGGCAAATGAGCTTTAGAAAAGAAAGAAATTGATAATGAACACATACAATTCAATTAGAAAACAAAATCGCTCTTATGGAGGTATAAAGCCAAACAAAGGTATGATCACCATGTGTTGAAGTTGTCATGAAAATTTTAGAAAGGGGTAACTTTTTAAGGAGCCGCCAGTTTTTGAAGGGCGTCGTTCGGCAAATGATCAACGGAAATTCAACACAAAAGGGGCTGAACCTGAAAACAATGAGAATCTTGAATTTCGATCCGAATTCTCAAGGGTATTATCATAATCAAGTAACCTTTCTTGATCTTATGCGCCTGTTTAGGTTGATTGTTATTACTTTTTGCAACAATCAATTGCAGTTTTATGGTACTGATAAATTAGCTATTAACTCTTGTTGAATAGACACCTGCCTTGCTTTACTTGCATATGTTTCCGACTGCAATGGTGGGGTAGTTTATGACCTCGGGGGTAGGGGGAACTCGGGTTTATGTATGATGGGGATAGTCAGGGAATATTTTGGGGTTTATGGGTAACAGATACCTTTTTGGGTTAGACCACTTCTTGAAATACATGTTAGGATTCAAGAAATGCTGAGGTATTTTTTTGTCTCACGTACTGGAAAATATCAACAACAAAAAAAAAATTTGATTAAAAGATTAAGTCGTAAACAGCAAGAATCGTGAAATCAATCAGCGTAATTGGGAAACTTACAGAAGAATATATACTGTGTTTATTTTCACCGAAAAGCATTTTTGGGTAAAACTTTCACAAACCAACCTTACTACCCCTTTATTAACATAGTACTTAGAGCAAAGTTTAAATTACCTACTTTGTATATAGATATACATGGTTACAAAATCTAAATGATTCCCAGACAACCTTTGCCACCAGCAAGCTCTTTCAATATGACTTTTTTTAATTTACTTAAAACTTAACGTTTGGTTGGACCATGAACCACAACAGAGTTAGGAGATGGTTGCGAACAAAGCAAGTACGAAGGCCTGACCCATCACAAGGAAATTATAATCAACACAAATTTGTAAACAAGAAGCCAACACAACAGTTCGAACAAACCAACTCCTCTGCAAATGCCATTCTAAACATATTTCGATACAGCCCTCGCTTAGATTTGCTGAAATCTTCAAATGCTAAAATGATGAGTAAGAACCTAGCAAACATTGATTTTGTGAGATTACAGGTTTTGTCCCTAACGAAAGTGACAATCAGCAACACCTGGCACACCATTTCCCTTGCTGATAGGTGATTTTAAAAGGTGACTGACGGAACCCTTTGATTTCATGTTTATTGTCCCTTTTTACTAAAAGATAGCCTTCCCTTCGCTTTCTGTCACCCGTAAACGATTTATCTATTATCATAGCAAGTTTATGCAGAACCATAGAGATATGTGCCGAATATAAATGCATTTTTCCGGTTGTGGACTTGCAGTCTTGATATTATTGTATCAAAAGTGATTGTGTAAAACGAGGGCTTCGAAACTAAAACCGAGGCTGTATCTGCTTTTGTCTTGATGACTTATCAACTCTGCAATCTCAACCATATGACCCCCAGTCTGACACATAACGTTGTGGCTAGGTAACCATAAATAACTTAGTATCGCCTATACAAAGAGCCGTGCACAATTGTCCAAGTCAGTCGGAGCGATAAAGAGAGCAGTGCGGATCGCATAACAGGGCAGTCGTGTCTAAACGTAATCAGCAATACTAGGAAAGAAGTTTCGAGCAATGAAAATGGCGATAAACCGAAAGATGAGGATTGTTATTCTCGGCGATAAAGGAGTTGGAAAAACTGGTAAGGAATTTATTATATTTTTTAAAGTGTATTCATAGCTATTCTTGTTTGCAGGATTCTTCGTTCGTAATATAATTCGCTCCTGGACATAAATATATAAATCATTTGCCACAGTTCATACATATTGACCCTTAAACATAGGGAAATTATGTAATCATTGCATATCTCGCGTGAAATAATGGTGTCCAGGAACCTTTCAAGTCAAATTTTAATTCCATTGCTCCGTTATATAAAGAAAAATCGTATTTCGAATAATTGTGAAGTGACAAGCTAAGTTCGCTTAAGTCTGGAAAAGTGAAATGCATTGGAACAAAACACAGAACTTCAAATCTATTGTCGTAAGCCTAGGGGATGGGAAATTTTTTTATATTTGTAAATACCATACATTTTTCCATCCATTTATAAATTTTATTTAGTAAACATGATAAGATGGTCAGTAAAAACGAATTTACAAAATAGATTATGATCAAGTAAGAAAAATAAGCATAGTTTTTAAACCAAGTAAAATAAAACAGTAAGGAATCAAACGATTAGCTTGTGTACAAACGACACCTACAGAGAAAGGGCCAAATAGTAGACTAAGACACTATTAGAGCAAAGCTAAAGTATGTTTTTAAGCAACCACGGAAGCTTTGTTCCTGTTTGTTACCAAAGGTTTCTCAATGATTACGTGGAAATCTAGCTGTATTGTGCCTAGATGTTTCCCCTTGAAATACTAGCCTAGTTTCGGTTTTACCTGTTCTACGAGCGCACGTGATATTATTTTGCTTTCTGCGTTTTGTGGTCTGCTAATGACCTAAGATTTCAAGTTATAACAGCTACGGGGATGTACTAAGAAATTGTCACTCACATGGTTCCTTGTCAATGTACTTTTGGAAAGGAGAGATACTATGTAACAAGGAATTACTCGTAATGACATATGACTCTCCTGGGAAATCTTCGCAGTTCCTTTTTTAAACGTTGCGTAGAAAACAGCTCGATTTTTCCTTAAATTTTGGAATAGTAGCCATTGTTCGCGAAATGCCTGGGAACAAGTGGCCCTCTCAAAGCACTTAACAACATTGGCCATCTGACATAACATTTGCGAAAGGGGATATCTCCTTAAACCTAAAAAATGCGAGGCCTTCTATCAGATTGGCTCATTTTTGCGCGCAGTATTCACGGGCTATTTTTGTCAACAGGATAAACCATGAGGAATTTTTGGCTCGAAGGATCGTGCACGGCCCGTGAGAAAACGTTCCACGACACCATCCAACTTAATCTCTTAGAAGCCTTTGGTAAATTTGAGCATGTGAACGGCTTTCAAAGCAAAATTCGAGATTTTCTTGCATTAAAATGCATTGTTCTTGCGTGATGGTTCCCAGGATATTTCTTCAGAGGATTTTCAGCCGTCTAAGATTTTTGCAAATTGACGCTTTTCCGCGAAAATCTATTGGCACAGGGTTCAAAATGGGCAACCGGCAAGAAGTGAATCATAACGGGCAAGACGTGAAAGCATGTTTGAGCTGAGGGCTTAAAACTGTTATGCGCTTGTAAAATATAACGATATGTACTAAACATCACTTGCAAGCTAGGTAAAAGAAGCCCTTCAAGAAGGGTGTTTAATTGCGCAATTGCTTATGTGTTTCTAGGACCTTTGGCAAAAAAGATAGGACCCATGATGACGTCACGAAAACCGTGATTTATAGTCTTTCAGTCATAATAAGGAACTTTGTTATAACTCTTTGGTGCTCCACACAGCCCACTTCTTGGCATCCTTGTTGATCGCATACTGAACTAGACTAGATGTAAAAGCAATGGCTTGGACAAATGTCACATTTCACGTACATGCCTGCCGTCTACCATTAGTTAACAATGTCATATTGCTAACTAATGGAAAACGACAGGCATGTACGTGAAATGGTTCAAGTTATCAAGCTTTGACCCTTCCAAGCGAACCTAGGGCTAACAGCACAAAGCTTGTGTCACTGCACTAGAAAACATCTTACAAAATAATACAGAAGATTATCTTATTATTGAAATCAAAACAGTTACCTCACTAAACAACGAAACTGAATTATTGTTAATTTTTTTATCAATTGGCTATGAGTCACTATGGAAACTTGAACAATAAAGAATAATAATGAATAAGAATTTTTGGTTTTATTGTAAATATTAGCACACTTAGAAGTTACAATACCCAGGACAATAGAAAAACCACCAAAGACGATGGATTAATCTCGTGTGAAAAGGGAAAAAGAATTCCTCGCGTTATGAAGAAAATAGACTTAACCGAGTGATGTGTGGTATTTTCAAATATTCTAGTCTGGGTGGCAAATTCTTAATACAAAATAATCTTAATTCCTTGGGAAAATCGAATTATTGTTACATGTTTGACACATAAAATTAACTTTCTTGAAAATTTCCTATAAACACTAATTTATCCACGCCCAGTCTATGTGACAAAACAAATTGGTTTCCAATGCCAACTTGACATGACTAATGTATGATCGCCCATCTTGTTGATTTAAAGTAATGGTAATTCTAAAGCAATCCTGTTAATAATAAACACGATTTTCTTGTAGCTTTGATGGTGAGGTGCTTGACAAGACGGTTTTTACCAGAATACGCCACGGGATGTGACGAATGCCATACATTCCAAACCATGATAGATGGAGAAAATGTGCGAATGGAAATTATTGATTCTAGCAAAAATGTGAGTATTTTTAAAGTTAAAGAGCAGACTTTTTAGAAAATGTTGTAAGAATAATTGATCAATAGTAGTTTTCAAGAGTTAGATCAGGATACATCTTCTAAAGTTAATTTCAATATATAATATTTCTTGTGATGATTCGCGACTCCTGTCAGCTAGATATTTTTTCATATTGTCCACATTTCTTACAACAAGATTCTAAAAGAAAGCTCAAAGAATCAAAAGAACAAATTTTATTCAAACAATTAAATTAAGTACATTTAGTAATCTGATTATCAATTTATTTTTTCTATTATGAATTATTTCGATATCTAATTAATTTCTCTCCTCTTTCTGCAGAGTGACTTTGCCATAACCCTGGCCGACGGATTCATCGTCGTTTACTCTGTCACCAGTGCTGAATCTCTGCGGACCGCGAGGAGACTGGTACGAGACATTAGAGAAAAAGGTGTCAAAGGAGCACCAATAGTATTGCTCGGGAACAAGAAAGACCTTGAACATCACCGTGAAGTTTCGCGTTCAAAAGCAACAGAAGCCGCAAGAAAACTGCATTGCAACTTATTCTGTGAACTGTCTGTCGCAACAGATATATCCGCTGTGCGAAATGTTTTCTCTGAACTGTACAAGCGGATACAAAGGAAAACAAGAGCGAAAAGCGTGGTAGAAAGGGCCCCCAAGAAAGGAAGTGCTTTGTACTTGATGATAAAGGCTTTGAACAATCTTAAGAGCAATATAGTGTCGTCAAAATGTCCCAGGTCGTCACTCGACAAAGCACTTAGAATAGAAACAGTAAAGGACATAGCAAGAATGCCTGTATTATAACATTTTAGTTTATACTTAAGCCGTAGAATTCAGAAAGAATTAATGTAACACCCACTCCAAAACGTAACGCAAATCACAGAACATTCAAAACTAGAATTAAGAAACTTCTTGATGAGTTTGACAGAGGCACTTTTTGAAGCAAATCCCAAATCTTGCCGTACGTCACATTAATTCTTTCATTTCGAGTAACTTCTTGCAGGACTAGAAGTTGAAAAGATTTCTTAGAATTTATAGATGCTATTTCAAATTGTTCATATTGTTAATACGGTTTAAAAGTGTGTAAATATTACTTTAAGAACGCAAAAATTACATTTCAGGGTTTTTTCTTAATTTATTTTTACGTTGTAGGTGTGTATTGTTCAGTCAAATGAAAAAGTTGTCTATAAACATTTTGTGTCATTTCTTCCTTTGCTTCAAAACATTTAATTATGGAACTAATTGGTATAAAGTAACTTGCCTCGTTGAAAAAAATTTGCTTATATTAAGACAATTTGCATTGATGGTTTCCTAAAAACATTAAATATCCATGATTAAGTTATATAAAGTTACTGTTGGATTTCAATGAAAGAGAACAACATGCTTTATTAAACAAACTAAGCTAAATCAAAAAGCAATTCTCTGAAATATCATGCGATCACCTTAAAATAAATCTCTCAAAAAATCCTGGCCAGTGGCATATCTGATAGGAAAGTAAGGTATCGCAGAAGTCCGTGGATGAAGTCTTAGCTGATAGGCAAGAGAAAGACATGAGAAAGAGAAACATGGAACAGAACTGTTTTCATCTAAACCTTGATGACTTCTTACTACAGCCTTGAAAGTCAAGGCTTTTCACTGTACCGGGTTGATACATTTATGAAAAGAGCACTTTACTTATTAAATATATCTCACAGACGAGTCCCTTGTAAACAAAATAAGGAGTTCTGGAATCCTCTGGACAACTCGAAAAGTGAGGATCAGGAACAACTAACCATTTTAAGTTCATTTAAAACTAAAACAGTTGTCTAATAATGCTATTTTAAAGGAAATGAGGAGAAACTGAGCAATGAATGATTGGATGCAATGTTTGGATAAATTAAATGCAATGTTTGGTGCAGTTTTTGCCACCTCTGGTATTATGAGGCATTACTGAACAGCCAACATTACAGAGCTCAGAAATGTCTCAACCTTCCTTCGTATGAATTTTTGAACCTACAAAAAACGATAGTGCGGTAATTTGTTGTTTGTTCTAATCAAAAGAGACACCACAGCACGTAAAGAGTCCTCAAATATGCTGACGCTGCACCTCATTTTTACAATACAACCAGTCTTTGCCAAATGACGTTGAACACTTTTGAGTCAATTGCCGTTTTCTCGAACATAAAGCTCAAGCTGTGAGATACAAGAAAATCGCCACCCAAATCAGTGTTGGTTATTTAAAACCCTAAAGATGCAACTATCTATTCAGGGCCGTCGGAAGCGATCGGGGAGGGGGGGCTAGGTGGGCTGTGGCCCCAATTATTGTTAGGCTGCAGTATGTTTCCTTTATATTAGTGTACTGAATTGAAAGCGACACAATTGGCAACCCCCCCCCCCCCCCTTCAATATAAATTTCGTATCGACTGCTGCTATTTAACAATGTTTTCAGGAGAGAGAGAGGGGGGAGGATTTCACTGAAACTTTGACGTAATGTCCCAGTACTTTTGTTAGACACAAGACAGTACTATTCTACATCTGTTCCTATAAAGCCTAAAAATTACACTTGATGGAAATTTCTGCCCACGCTTACTTTTTGGCAATATTAATTCCCGCTTACACATCGTCATTAGTACATTATCCCAGATTGAATTACAAGTATATCTTACATAAAACCATTAAAAAGAAATGATTTTTTGCGGTCACCAACCATTCAAGGGTCTCCATATTGCTTAACTTTAATGTGAAGATCAAAAGACCTTCGTATAAACATTGTATGCAATCTTTTACACAATACTACAGAATTTACTCATTTTCTAAGGCCATCTCCATCTATATATATTTTTATGAGCTATTTCTACCCTCATCGTATAAAGCAGAAGGGCAGAAAAATTGCGGTCCCATAAAATACATCACCACAAAACGTTTTGCTTATATTGCTTTCTCAAAAAGGTTTTGTAATACTTGTCATAGTGCTAGAGATTGGATGAATATTGCACTAAATTGCACATAACGATAATTGGTGAAACAAACCTAACAGAATATTTTATGCAATCTGAGGATAATATATGGAGCATCTTAGGGCGAATTATGGATGATTTTAAGCCTATGGACAAAAATATTTTTGCCATCATGATAAAATAGAGACGATAATTATAACTGTTTAAAATAGGTTATTTTCTCTCTCATCTCAACACCATCTCAATTATTCTCCCTCGAAGAAAAAGTAACGTTTCCCTAAGTTAATAAGATAATCAGTTCGTAAAGTCAAACTGATAGAGATGAACAGTGAGTGAAACTTCATAAGCTTTAGGGTAGAATCCTCACTGAAATGGAAGGGCATATCACTAAGGAAAAATCTTGTACGCTTTTGGACAAAATTCTTTTTTGTTTAGAAAAATCTCCCAAAACCCCTCAAAGTCCCCCCAAAACCCCTCAAAACTCTTCGACCGGAAATGCTTCTTCGAAACCTGTGAATTTTGCAGAACGAAAATCGTCCTTTACTTTTAACAATGTTTTCGTTGGGTATACAGAATCTTTATTTATTCTGTGCAAGATTATGTTGTATTCTTTGCAACATTAAATTAAATCAGGGACGGGCAACTTTGTCAACCTGGGGGTAACATTTGCAGCATTTGGTAGCATGGAAGAGCGGGTCGGCCAAGGAAGGGCTGAGCAGAATGTGAATGCATCTTTCAGTGAAAAACTATCAGAGCATACTAGTGCAGAACTGCAACTTTCCTACAGGTTACCTCACCGGATGAGATGTTTCCTTTATATCTCTTTATTTGAATAAACTTGATCTAGAAATTCAAGGGAACATAATTTTCCCCAGATGTGTTGCAATTTTGATCTGTCCTGTACTAGCTCACTGATCTATACTTATGTCCTGTATTAATGGGCTATGGAGCTACCCCTCTTCTTCTTTAAGTGCCTTTTTCTGACCAGTTTGTTAAAATCAGATCAAAGCTACCAAAGAAAGTGTGCATTTATATAAATTCCCATTGTATGAATTTTTTGAAAATTTAAAGCTGATAAATTTCATTTCCATGAAAAAACTGCTCCTAAATAAAAATGCTTGTTGACGTCTTGATTCTTTTCGTTAGGAAAAAAACTCCAAAACTAGAGCTACAACTTATTTAGCGTTGATCGAAAATATCTTGTAGCAGGCTTTCATACGATTTTTTATTCATTGAATATACAACTCTGAAGGTTTGAGAGCCACTAGAAATTTACTGACGGGCCAGATTTGGCCCTCGCCCTGCAGGTACCTCACCCCTGTATTAAATCTCCCCCAATTAATTGCAGTAAAAAGCAAGACAAGTAAAAATCTTTTATAATTGATTGTATTGGCATATTAATAAAATACGTCAAAACCATTGAAAATTCTGACTCCTTAAGATATTATGTCATCATTAAAATAATTTGGGACATTTTGGTACTTTATGTACCAAACTGACATGCCTGTGTAGAACAGCCACCACACCTTGACCCCGCAAAGCAACCCACGTTTGGAAGAATGCCCAAAATGAGGGCGATATGGAACTTAAATCAATAAGAGGTCAATGACGTATTCAGCGTATAAGCCTAGCTGTTCCGGCGAATTCCAGGTCAAATCAGTTGCCAAACCAATCTTTATTATCAATCATTAGAAGGGGCTAACGCAATTTCATGTTTAGTCGCATGGCTGCTGGTTTTTCCTCCAACCAGGTTTACTAATCAAGTTACGAAGTATGCGTCATTAACTTATATCTATTTGCTTTGGCATCTTGAAAATTTTGTGTTTGTATGTAGAAAGATAATTTTTTAGCACTTATACTGCAATCTGCAAAGTGAGGCATTCAATAAACGGTCGAGTGATTGAAATTTTGTTCCAAAGCAGTTTTAAAATGTAAGGCGGTGTGATTAATAGTCGCACTCACATCAGTTACTCAAGCTGCTGGATATTCAGCTGATGCCAGGAAAGACTTGCAAATGGTCCGCTGTTCATATTGATCTATTGATTGTCAGTATTAGTTACAAATTTCTGAATTATAATGCTCGAAATTATTTGTCCGATACCATTTTAAAGCTTTTGAAGTAAGAACAAAGGAATAATACAGACCAATGTGGAGAGATAGTGTTACGCTGAATTTCATTGTCGTATAGCAGACGTTGTTTGAATTGGCGGGACTCGGTGTGGCACAGTAAAAACATATCACCTGTTACAAATGACACTTGATCAAGAGTATGCTAGAAGTGGGTAAGGGGGTGGGGAAGGCTCCAGCTAATTCCATCTAAAGCTTGGTCAAACTCTAACCGATCCCAACAACATTTCGACACCCCGACAAAAAAATGTAAGATTACAGTATTATTCTAGTTAGCGGACACCGTCGGGGCACGAGCGAGGTGTCCGCTAATTGGAAGTGTCCGTCTTTTGGAAAGTTTTGCAATGTAAGTCCCAAATTTGAAAATAGGCCCGATTTTTATCTCTTAAAGGTGTATTCAGTGGTGGCGCCAGGTGAGGGCTACAGCCCCTCTGTCGGAAGCATCTAGCCCCCATCGGAGGAAGTTATTGGAAAGAGGTTGAATCGTGGAGGTGGTTATGGTCTGGAGATTCCAGTAATTTACCACTTTCATGGACAAGAAAAGTTAGTGAACTGGGCTGTAAAGAAGCTCAAAGCAGTAAAAAACCAACTAGATTTTCAAAAGTCAAAGTGTTTGAAATAGATACTTGAACAAATATTCTTTCGTCTCAGTTTTTGTTCTCATAATCCTAACTTTTTTTTAATATCCGCTAATTGAAATGAAAAAAAACCAAGTTGACTATTTTGTGCAAAAACTATTGTCCGTTAATTAGAGTGTCCGCTAATTAAGTCTCCGCTTTTTAGAAAGTTTTTATGAGACTTTGACCTGAAAACGATCGGGGAAAAAATCTGTCCGCTAATCAGAGGTGTCCGCTTTTTAGAGTGTCCGTTAATTGGAGAGAATACTGTATATCAACAACTAAAATGCATTACTTCGGTTTACGTTCAAAATTAATAGAATTCTCAGTACATCAACAGAAGCAAGAATAGTTTATCTTTTAACATCACTCAATATTTTTTTGGGAAACTAGCAGCTTTTGTTATCGCAGGCTTAAAAAACCTTAGCACCCTGTGGTTTTTATGGGCATGTGCAATACAATTTTACCCCGTGCTGGAAGTAGCAAAACAGTTGCTCATGGAGTAGGGTTGACTCCTGACACTCTGTCGCCAAATGAGGTGAATTGGTTTCGCCAAAACTTTTGCTGTTATTAAAGGTTTGTTGATGATTGGTATATATGATTCTATTGAAACAGATGGTTGATAACGCTGGATACATGGGACCATGGACTAAACTACTCCAAGTGTTGTTGGCTCTTGCTGGTTGTGTTATTTGCCCAATGGTTTTGCCGCATTTTGCAATAATGCAATTTTGCGCTTGCGCAGAAAAATGGAGGGATTTTACCTAAATAAAAGAGGCTTTCTTGTGAGAGGAGCGAGCAGAAAATTTTTGCGACCACGCCCTTTAAACTGGCTAAAAAAACATTTCAAAATATTTCTTGCAACCATTTTCTTGAAATCGTTTAAAAATTTTGCTATTTTTAAGGCACCCTTTTAGCACGTTTGATTAATTCCAGTCTTAAAATGGATTTCATCACTTTGTAATAGGGAAAAAAACCACCCTATCGTTGAATTATCGAGACAAGTTGGCCCTTACATTAAAAATAAAGCAAAGAGACAAAATGCCAGGCCGCCACTGGCCCCGGAGGTATTTTATAGGCCTAAAGATGCGGGGAAGGACGCATTGTGCCGAAAAATTATTACAAGCAACGAGTGGGGTTTTCAAATAGTCTAAAAATATCAATGATTTATTAATATCTAAGCCTTGAATTATGACCTATTTTCAGCTTTTACTAGAGTTAGGCCTAGATATTTCATAGCAGTTTCTGTAAACAAAGATAGAAAAAGTAACTAAATCACATCTTTGTACAAATATGTCAAGAAAATTATGCATTGAGTGGCTAAACATTGTTGCTTGATCCGTTTTAAAACAGATCAACCATTATTTTCTGGAATTTCGACGAGACAGAAAACACCACAGCAAGCACCGCGACTGTAAATGATTGGAATTTGCGAATGACGGCTTATTTTTTCAATATTAACATCAATTCATAAATTTAAGTGTAATATAAGGCCACTAGACAAATTTCACATCGATATTCGGAAGAGAAGTGAACGGAATCAATCCTTACTTTTACCAAATTGATAAGGGCTCAGTATGGAACAAGTTCCTTTTTGCCACTATTCAAAATGGCGGAAGTAAACAAATTTGCCTCTCAGCGTGCCTGTGAGTTAGAGATCTAGCTCCTTCGGCGCTTCTTTATCATTGGTCAAGTAAGGCAGTGGCGAAACAGAGGCTCGTGGAATAAGTCTAACTGCCACACGCTCGCGCATGCACTCTAATCCATGACGTGCAGATGCTGGTTCCAAACTTCGGCAGCGTTTGGTCACCTGTTGTGCCAACAATGGGCCAACAGCAACCAGCAATGTTGGATTAAGTATAAGGAGTGTTTGGACAGGGCTAGAAACCAACCACCAACATTTAACTTCAATGCAACTACTTAACACGTCCTTTTTCGGCTTCGATCCTCTAAATTTCATGGCTGGTTACAAACAAATTTTAAGCAACTTTAAGTAATTTAAAGAACTATCCATTTGAATTCAAAGCAATCCTTGTTTCGATGCACAAAGAAAAAGCACGTTCCAAATTTCGTAATTTTGATTTGAATAATAAAAATAGAATCACGTGTCCGGTCACTGGCATTTTGAGGCAATGATTTTATGAGATCCCGTGTGTTATACAACAAATTATATATTTAGTAAGAACAAATTATGATCATGCATTGGTGTGTTTTTTTAATTATGGTTTTCAAACTCAATAAATAAGCAAAGTTACCTAAATATGAAAATAGAATCATTTTCGTAATTGCGTGAGTTTCTAATAAGAAAGCCAGCAGGCAATTTTCACTCTAAAGTAAGTTTCAGTAAATTAAAAATTAAAAACTTTCTCTCCTTCAAAAGTAACGATTTACGACCCCCCATCAATCCTTCAGATGATTCGAGTAGCTCCAGCTGCAGCTCTAGTTTTAAATTTATGAAAAATATCTATAAATAGTATTAGTTAAATATCAAACAGGCCTTTTATCACAGATAAGATGCTTTTGCTTGGGACTTTCAGAGGAAAATCAATTATCTGATGCATCACATTTACGCACGTGTTTATTCATTGGCATTGCCTATTACATTCTCCGTGATGCTATTAAATTTACCATTAAAAATTACTATTAAAAGGAAAGAGGTTGAGCTTACGGACAATTTTAATTAAATCTCACTATCACAACAGTAAATTGCAACTTGGAAGGCTGGGTTTACAAGAAAAAGCTATTGCAAGCACAAATTTAGAATGAAAGAAAAACAATCTTTCTGCAGGGCGCAACACAGCCTTTGAAAGATAACTTTAATTTCAAGGAAATGAAATCATACTTCTTTTAGAAACGGTTGACACCATTTTGCCATATCAAAATATCGGTGTATTACAAATGGAGGCTAAAAAATACTTACAGCTAACAACACTCTGTTCATACCCAATTTATAAAACCAACCCCCCCCCCCCCCCCCAATTTCTCTTAATTTTACATTCAAATTTGTTAAAGAAGTGTGCAATCACATGAAATGATTGAAACTGGAGATTTTTCAGAAAGAACACCTTTAAAAGCGGAAAAACTTTAACCGCATCCGTTACCGTGTCAGTGTGGACGTGAACGAAAACCGAGGCTTTTTGAAAAAACATCCGTATAGACAGGACATTATCAACTGCTGGCATTATTTGGCTAGGTATGGTATTTTCTGTTTGAATGGCAAGATCTCTTGGGGTCGGGAAGGTTTTTAACGAAAAACAATAAAAACAAAAGAATTTTAGTAATCTTGTTCATACAAATAATACTGTGGGCTTTCGCAAAGCATAATATGTCGCAACAACCTGGCCACATGTACAAAAACCGTCCGAGATTTAGATTGGCTTCTTGGCGGACGTCGATGTCGAAAACGAAGCTTCAATGGTTTCCAACGACGTCATTTCTATCATGAGAACTCATGCAGTAATGTTTGTTTTTGGGAACGAATCACCATAAATCGATTTCCATTTTTTGAAAATTAATCATCTTTAACTACGTACTTAGCAAATAAATAATTTCTCAGTAAAGTAAATGAAAACAGAAATTTATGGCACAGCAACACGACGCCAATTCTCTGCTATAAAGATTTCTCACGTAAGAGAAACATTGGTCAATCAGTTAAACTTGAAAATTTTTTAACACCAAGATTTGATTACAAATTTTTTTTATTCATTGATTTTTCCGAGGCTTTCTTGGCCAAATTTTTAGGCAAATGATGACTTCAGAGTTTAATGTTGCCAACTGTTTCCATTTAATATGAAACATTTTATGGCTTTCTTCATCTTGAATATTTAGAGTAGATTGAAGTTTTCCTGGATTTAAACTGATTATGTCTACACGATAAAATGATGACGCCAGGAAAGAATGTGAAGAGGCAAAATTTCAGCCACGGGCCATCAAAGCACGTTCAATTTAGGTATAGGTCACTCTGTTGCCGACTTATATTCATTTTTTCCATATTCTTAAAATACTGCCAATGAAACCCGGATTCCACTGGTCTGAAAATAAAGTAAGCAGACAAAAGAGCCAGATTGTCCACCTGGGACCATTTTAACCTAATTTTGTAATAATTTCTTATCCTCGATTATCCCTTCTTAATCACGCATACCGTTTATGTAATTACCAGAAAGCCATTTATTAACAATTTGGCAAAAATAATTATGATTTGACGTAAGGGTGCCCTGGGGACTGGCGGGCATATAGTAGTGCACCCGCGAATCCTCTTTTCTCCCCGAGGCCTTTAATGGATCTTGTGACAACACCACGTGCACGCTGGTGGCTGGAACAAGGAAAACACAAGTGGACAATCGTAAATACAATTTGGGCTTTCACGTACAATTAAAGATCTGCTCTACAGGTGTGCATGGCTTTTGAATAATTTTTAAAATGTGTTTACATCTTGCTCGGTGTTTTGTTTGACAGCTGCCAAGCGCGTTCAACAATTTGCTCAAGCACTAAGATTCTTCAAAGGCAGAGTTTGCTAATGAAATATAGCGCGAACGGGTTCTGATCGCCAGTGCCGAAGCTGTTTGCTGAGGATCAAGAGCTGCCGAATTCAAGTTATATTTCAGATAAGTTATTGAGTTGGCAAGTTGTAGAATTCAAGGTTATCTGCAGATATACAGAAGATATTTGCCACAAAGAAGAGTTACACGTTCAGTTAAAGAAAAGATTGAAAATTATAACAGTTTAAAAGGCTGCAGGAATCTGACGTATTGGGAAGCGTTGGTGAGAGTTGTTTCGTTCGTCTATTTTTCATGAAAAATTGCCGGTGCAGTATAAAATGTATTAAATACTTTTTAACAATTTCCAGGGTGATGTATCAGTAACCAAAGTTTATTTGGAGAAAAATAATTTTTATCGCAAATTAACTTTTGCAGCAATTTAGTGGAGAAAAGCAACGCTAATTGGCAAGCTGAAATTAAGTCCCGAATTTTAGGAAGTTTATTTCGGATAAAATTTTTAGTTAACAAATTGTTAATCTTGGATTTGAGGTTTTATGGCCAGAAAGCTAGGTCAAATTATAGCACATAGGGTCGCTAAGCTTAGTAAAAATTTTTGCAAAGGAATTAGAAAGAACTACATTGCTTTCTATGAATTTATTTTTAATCAAGGATAATTTTATTGACAGATATTATCGGAGTTAGCTTACAAGGGGTCTTGCAAAAGCATACACGTGGAGCGAACGACGGGGCCACAAGCTGAAATCACGTTGTTTATGGTTTTAGTTTTTACCTTGATAAAAAACGGAGCTGATTATAAAACCATTGCTGGTGTAATTATCAAGGAGAGCGTACGTAGACAAAGGAGATTGGCTGGAATACAGATTATTACAAAGAGGTGCAACACGCGGGTGCAACGAAGCCGAGAGATATGTCGCAAATTTGTTCTCCACTGTCGACGCAGATTTGTGCACCTGTGCCGCATTCAAAACTAATTCAAACAATAACTCGATGTGCACAGAACGCTTGGTGCAATCCGAAATTCAGCAATTATGCTGCGATGGACACAACAGACCGTCGATTTTCTGTCTATGATCGTTTAAAAGACAATGATAATAATAACAACAATAACATCGAATTTAATCGTGAAATTGAACAAGACGCTGGAGATGAAATGCATGAGTCGCTTGCAGCCGTTCTCGACAGCGCGGATTGCTTCATTGATGAAGATGCGCTGTTAGATTTAGCGTATTCTTTAGGACTTGACAACGACAAATTTGAGCTTCCTGACCTCTGTGTGGTGAGCGAAACATCAGTTCTGTCGTGTCTAAGATAGCTGGTTTCAGCAGAACGACTGCGAGATAAGAGCAAATGGCTAGCATCCATCAAGAGAAACTCGCATGCCAAACAACTACACGTGCTTAAATTACGCCAGAAGGTGAATATTTGGATTGAAGAATTGTTAAAAATTGTTGGGAATGCACAGTTTGAAATGTAATTTTCTTCCAAACATGAAATGAAGAGGAAGCGAAGGTCTCATCATTTCACTGTTATTGTTATGTCTGTATGCGTTTATAAATTGCTATTGGCTTAAAGGGAGCTATTTCACTAATGATCAAGAATCGGTGAATCTTATGCTGCGCAAATTAAATCGTCTGAGGGACCCGGTCAACTTTAAAAAGTTGGCTCTCATAATGAGTAAAATATTTAGTTAGATTTGTATGCCGTTCTTCTCCAAGGATTTGCCATCTTCTCCGGAATGATGGTTTCGGGTTCAACTACAATTTCTTCGTGTATTTAAATGAATTGAATCGTCATTAATGATTCCTTCGTTAAAATGATGGTATGCTTAAGATTTTAGGAAACTTTCCCTGAATAGACCATATTGGGGTTAAGAAGGACGCTACAACTATTTGTAAGAAAATTTAGGCCAATTGACCCTTGCAACAAAATGATATTTGTTCCAAGGAATTTTGGCAATTTTCTTTCTTTGGGGTGGCACGCATTTTCAAATATCCAATTAAACGCAATTATGTTTTTGGAACAATGCGTGCATAAAAGCACAATTTGCAGATTGCCGATGTTTGTAGCGTATCCAAAAAATTCATATCGTTATCGTTTCCAAATCCAAATGGTGGTAATAAGTTGCTTTTGTCTCAGTTAAAAGCGCAAGATTATTTTACTTACGTTGGACAAATATCAGGGGCTGCCTACTTTTGGTTCATTCAAAAAGAAATTGAATCAAATTGCTGTTGTGTTTTAATGTCTTCAATTTTTTACTTTTGGCAATTATTACTGTTAACACTGTATATAATTTAATCAATCAAACGGTATATCAATGTCTCATTTAAAGTACGTTTATTTAACACAACCTTCACTCTTGCAAAAATGTACCTGATTTCCGGAATAAAGTATTTCTAGAAATTTCGCAGAAAAAACGGACTTCAGCCAAACATGTAGCTACTAGATTTCCATGACATGGTCCTCGTGATAGAAAAAGAACTGATCCGGTCAAGAAAATGCGGTACTTTTCGTGTTGCAAGTAGTGTCGTTTGATTTACAAAAAGGTGTTGGACCAAATTGGGCCTTTATTTTTTAGTGATAAAGTACAGTTGTACCTCGTTAAGTTGTTTTCCGGAAAACTCGGATGATATTAAGGTTGGATTTTCCTATTATTCAAGTAAAAAATCGTACCCAGGGTAAGTCGGACAATCGCTATATCAGACTTATTTCCTTGACTTAACGTGATTAAACTGTAACTTTGAAATAACATTAGGTCCAAGAGACGTGCATCGTAAGTTGTACAACCTTTTGCTTGCGAAATTCTTGTAGTTATTGATAATTTATATCCAAACTCGAAGTTGCATTTGTTCAAAATGAGCAGTAAATTTTCGACTTTGTAACTAAAGGTACGCAATATATATTATTGTTAATACAAAATTGAATTGAAAAAGAAATCTTGAATTATGTGTTTGCGACTCTTGTCAAACATTCTTACTTCTGAATGAATGGCTCACGATCTGTTAATTCTAGCAAAAATATAACTCAAATATTGGCAAGGTAACTAACCAATATTTATTCGAAGATTAATAATTAAGTAATATCTTGACAGCAGAAACTGGCCTAAGCCTAATTTTGGATGTCTCGTCGCGCTATTAAGGAGGTTTCACTTTTCAGTATTTGCTCGATAACGGTGAGTAATATGTGGTGATGCACTGCAAAAATGCAGGTAAAGTTGTCGACTTTCTTGATTACAAGTCGTGAAATGATAAATAAGAAAGCCATAGAGTGATTGAAGACTTATCTCTTTGTTCATAGTTGGTAAAAAAGTAGCTCTTCAAATGGCTAATTGAAAAGAAAGTCGCTACACTCCTTTTACAAGAATACTATAAATATTGTCCAGCCGCGATATTCTTGAGAAATTTTCGTTTTGAGCCTGAATATATTCCTACAGTATTCTTAATATTTTCAATCTGATATGTTTTTAGGGGAACATGGCCCGCGCTTGAATAGAAACCACGCTATTGAAAAAATGAAACCAATGAAACTCCATGGAGCAAGATAATCGAAAAACATCAACTTAGATGGTTAGGACATGCACTTCGTCAAATTTATTTACGAAACAATTGTTTTATAATAATATGGAGCCCTTCATTTTCAATGCAACTAAAACCACAATTACAAATTTCACTTTTACAAAAGTAATGTGCAATTGGCTAGCCTGGGTTTACAAAGAAAAAGAAAAAGACTATTACAAGCACAAACAAAATAAATTAAGAAAGAGAAAAAGGAAAAAGTGTGTTCGTCTTTGTTTGTTTAAGAAGTTGTAAGTAGCAGAGACCGTTAGGATTGCAGAAGTTCAGGATTATTCCAAGAACTATTTCTGCGGCAGAAAATGTAATAAGAAGTACGGATAGTTAAGTTGGATAGTCTTGAGATCATGAAGCGGAGATAATTCTCGCTGATATCTAGAGCGTTGCACGAGAGACCAAGAGAGACAAAAGATACCTAGAGAACTGATAGAAGGGTTAACAAATATGATAGAAGAATAGGCTGAGTTGCTTAGGCTGTGAACGAGATGCGGTTAGCACTAACACCCAAATTTGTTTCGTAACTGTAAGCTCGAGTATGAATAGGCGAAGATCAGCAGGATGGAAAGAGTCTCCTGTTATGATAGAGGGTGAGAGATAATAACCTGAAAGATCTATGTAAAGAGAGCAATTACAATGCCTGCCAAAAGTCTTGGAACACTGACGTCAATTTCCAAGGTCAAAATCAATCATCCCCCTCTCCCCTTCAGAACAATGTTGGTTTACTATCAAACGGGTTAGGATTTTAGGAAGCACTTCCTTTTGCGCTTCTTTTATGATATTTCTCTAAATCAGCAACATTGTTTTAGGGGGCGGAAGTAGCAATTTTTTTCATGAAAGGAATGAAAGACATCAAATGCAGCGTAAATTTTGCTGGGTGTTCCAAGTACTTTTCACAGACAAACTTGAATATAACTGGACAGTAAAACAATGGAAAAAAAGCTTCACAATTTTTAATAAAAATTTGAACATGAATTGATTATGGAAAATAAAATGGTATCGAGGATTGGTGTTAAGGTTCAATAATTTATAAAAAGAAAAATAAATATGTATACCCATCGTATGTAAAGTAAAAGAGCATAAACTGATAGAATTTATTGTATCTTATTATTAGCTGTTTTATCGTGTTACCAATTAAGAAGGAAAATGGATTGGAAAAATCTTTGAGATTTCTCTAGTTGGATTATTGCGGTTTGGGAATTTCGGCTTCGTTACGTAAGAAATTGCAAAGGTTTCCAAGGATAAAATAAAGATGGCAATGAAATTATTGGTTTCAAAAACAATGAAAATCTGAAGAGAAAGACAAACAGCCTCTCGCGAAGAACTTCAACGAAAATATGTTGTTTTTGCTTTTGGACTCTTGATTTGTACTGTGCTAGGCAACAGTGAATTACCTTAATTTATCAGAAAGGAAGATTCTGAACTGGTCTTGCTGGATCATTAATTTAACAATTAATTCAACAACAACTCATTTGAAGGGAATAGCGTGTTTTAGTTATATTGTCTACGTTATTATGTTGGCACAGAAAGAAATCAAAACTATTTGATGACTTTCCTTTTCCAGTTTAGCATTTGCCTAGCGTCTTTACCCAAAATAATATACTTTCAGGATACCTATTCAGAGATGTATCGCAGATCGCGGTAGGTAGACCAACTTTGAACTGGTGGCAAACCATCTTTCTTAATCCCATTCGATCTACGTCATTTATCTAACAAGTTTTTTCACGTGAAGCTTAACGGCAGGGTTTTACGGTAGCATACACTTTTATTGGCTTCCGTCTAAGGAAAGTCCCATGTTGCTATAAAATAAACATAAAGAGGCCAAGAGATCATCCTTGTAGACAGTCTTGGTAACCTTTTTTCGCTGAACATGAATAAGTAGTAACAAGGGCAGTTAAAGAAAGAAAAATGTGTTTGAAGCAGTTAAGGCAAATTCAAGGTTGCAAACACACGGCGTCTGTGTGGTTTGCGAAACCCTTCCACTAGAATCTGGTTTTGAGGCTCTCGTATCTAATTCTGGGCTGCTTTTTTTTACAATTTGTACGTCTTTCACATTTGCAATAGAACATTTTTTGTCCAGTGGTAATAAAATACGTTTTTTGAATTTTAGTTTTTTGAATTTTTTGAATGATCGTTGACAAAACATTCCAAGGTCTCTACAAAAAATAGATCTATTGCTGTCAGAATTAATCAGTCATCTTGAACCACTTCTATTTTCATTCTTTCTTATTATCAATGAATAACATCAAAGCTATTCTGCCTATTAAGATCGTTTGCTGATCGATTTATATTTTTAGTTTTCATGATTTACTGAATTATTCACACTTCGTAACATTTTACCAGTCCACTTACACATAATATTATTCACACTTCGTAACAATTTACCAGTCCACTTACACATAATAAACACATTCGTTTATTTCAAGCTAATTGCAAATTTCAAATGTACTTGTTTAGTGTAACGTTGGGACATGATTGTTGTGCCATCTGGGGAAAGGCAACTGCTAATAATTTTTTTGGAGATGTTTTGAGAGAATTGTGTGTAAAACCGGGCGCTTGTTGAACAATTGCAACTTAGAAAGATGGCTTTTGAATTGAGCCTGTGCCTAAAGTGCAATTTATGGGTCTGAGATTTTTTGAGGTAGCCTGCCTATAGATTTCCGTGATTGCTGTTAAGAGGTGTCCGTCGACTCGAACTTTCCGCACTTTAGAGATATCTGCAGTTTCGACGTATTTGTAGTTGAGATCTGTCCGTTCGTATCAAATGGCCGCTATTTGTATTAGTTAAGCTGGAAAAATTCGTCCAAAATCAGATCCTTTCTATTAATTAATACTTGATGATGATATCATTTGCTCACAGTTTTGATTTGACTAGCAGACTTGTATAATGAGGTTTTTAAGATTATGCAGCTACTACAGTGTTGTATTTCTTGTGAGAAATTATTAATCCACATTAATTAGCCCACCCTCAATATTATAGGCCGACATTGTCATTGTCCATTCTAAAATTTGCATATGCAAAAAACTTGATTGATAATTACCAATACTTTTGGATTATTTTGCATCAATCAAGTAACCATTTCAAATCTTCAGGAGTAAAAAGTAAAGAGTAAAAAATCACGTAGACTTTCTAAATCACGTTCTACAATTTAAACGAAAATACTGCCGTGGAAAAATGAAAGTTTATTGATCGACAAGATCACGGAAATATTTAATGCCAACAAAATGTCTTTACTGTCGAATTATCAGGTATTTACGACGTTTTCTTCATTAAGTTATCACTCGAATTGTTAATGAAGCTTTATCAAGGCGTAATGGCACGTGACAAATACATGTCTCTTATCAAGAAGCCATGAATAAGCAACAAAACAACGGATGTGCACGTGAGGGTTTCTTGTCGACGCCATTATTACGGCTTAGCTTTCGACAAGCTTCATCCACGCGCATGGCAGGACAGGTGCAGCAATTAGCAATCGGTTCGACATTCCACTCTGTAGCCTTTCTGGTGGCCAGATAGCCCATTCGGAAGGCCAATGGGCTTTTCAAAACATTGAACACAGAACCAATATCAACATTAAACAAAATGTAATGCCTGCAAATTCATGACGAACAAATTTTCTCTGAACAAATGAAGGTTTGCTAGGCCGTAAATGTTAACGAAAAAATGAGACCGGGTCTGGTGAATTTCATGTCGCGTGTGCGATTATCTCGAAATTACATCCTGGCGAGCATGAAATTCGATTTTAATGATATTGCGTGGGTATGGGTAGAAGAAGAAAAAAACTTCATAGAAGTCTCAAAATACTAATGTTGTGACTCACGCAAATGCATCAAACATTGGCACGAAACAAGCAGTTGAGTGGTCAGACTGCCATCCAAAAAAATGAATAATGGTCGAAAAGGAGCCATCACTTACACTTATAAAAGAGATTCCCATAACTTGACAGCCTGATAATCAGAATTTTTGAGTGTCTATCTAAAGCTTCCTTTTTAATTCATAATTATTCCTGTCTTGGCCAACATTTGGTAATTCGAAATTAGCAAGTTCAGGGTTAGTATGACTGCTTTCTTTTGAAAGTTCGAGCCATTGCACATCGACTTTATTCTTCAAAAACGCTAAAAAGCTTGCAAAACAAGGCCTTCAAAGTAATCTTAAAAGTTGGTGTACCACACGTGTTTTCAGCTGAGCTTATGCTCTTTACAAGAGAAGAGCCGAAAATAGTTATATGATGAAATTATATCAAGCGTGGAAACATCACAAAATAAATCAGAAAATCGGAACAGAAACAAAGGGTCGGGGAGTGATCAAGATTCTTCGAGACTACCGAGGGGCAAATCACCCCACGAAAATCTCAAATACCTTTTTGTGATATCCCCAGAAATTTTGTTATTTTAGGGAAAATTTCGTACGCTATTTGTAAGAGTGAATTGCCTCTCGGAGACTGCAACTAACATGTTCTGCTATCTCACATTTTTAAAGCGATTGCAACCTGCTTCACTCTGAAAATGTAGCGAGCTTTCACGGAATCCTGACTAAGCAAATTATGCAGAGCCTATACATGATTTTGGATCCAAAGAGTTAAATATGAAGAAATTAACTAGAAATTTCATGGCAGATAAGGATGAACAAAAGCACTTTGTTAGAACACAATATTACTCTGTACGCTGCGGAGAGATGTCATATTTTGAGAGACAAACGATGGGCAATGTTATAAATTTTGAATTCGTAACTTAGCCTAGATCGAGGTCCTCTGGGTGTGACCTGTAACATTATATCAACCAAATAATATCAAAACTATATTTATATTGTCAAAAATGACACTAAAGCAAACCAATTATGTATATTTGAAATTGCTAGAAATTTGCCAAAATATAGCATGAGACACGAGAAAGCGAAATATTGAAAAGCAACAAACAGCGAAAGTTATGCAACTATACTGGCGGTAAGGGCAGAAGAAATAAAATCTGATTGGATAATTGAATTCGTATGTAATGCGGTAATGGTCGGTGATTAGAAAGTAAAAACTATGCTCTTGGTTTAAAGTTGCTTTTATAAGCCGCTGTTTTTAATAAAGATAATACACTCTCTTTTTTATAAGAACCAGTAAATCTAAGTTCAGGCTGACTGTTCTTAATTTTTTCGAAAATCTGAGGCTGGATTGTTCTTAATTTGTTCTTAAATTTGGAGGGTGTATGCAGTGCTTTTGCTAGCTTTTTCACTCTAAGGAGGTGTTTAGGCTTCATTTGCCAACAAAGTGAGTGAGAGAGCCTTAATTTGCTGACAAATTTGAATATTCACCGAAAAAGCACCCACGCATCGCTAAAAATCCTCGATTTTGAGAAAAAACGTTGTTCAAAATTGCATTTTGCAGAAGCTCAGCCTCAGCTTGTTCTTAATTTGTTTTCAACTTTTGACCTGTTTTGAGGCTCGTGTTCTCAAAAAATTGTTCTTATAAAAAAAAAAGAGTGTATACGATTTAAGCCAAGAAAGAAGTTAAATTGGTCTTAGAGATTCATGGCTCGAGCTCCGTTTCTTCTAAAATGTTGCCATTTTCTTTGTAGAAAATTCCCCAGTAACATTAATCACCCATGGGATTTTAAACACGTTGTTGTGATTTATCACAAGGTAAGGCGATCTTGCACACGTTAAGCTACTGAAATCGGCTAACCCAAGCAAAACTTCGAGTTCGACGAGAGCACGACGTGATCAAAACATCTGCAGGGAGCCATCAAAAGACTCATCTTATTCAAAATGCAAACCGTACTTTGAATAGTTGATGGAGAGAACTAGACATCCGGTCAGAGATCTCCAAACACCTACTTTACAGCTTAACAAGTCAAAAAATGCCAAAAGGTACGATTTTTGCGTAAAATTGTGTTTTTGTGAAAAAATGGAAAGAAACAACTGGAAATTATGTAAATGGGGACACTTTAGAGGCTTTGGATTTTAATGCCGTTCTACAAAACAGTAACAATGGTGACTATGACCCTGTTTACAAGGGGAAAAAGGGGACCGATCCAGTTTGGGATCCATCACATTTGGATCCAGTTTGGAATCGATTTCAGTTGGATCCAGTTTGGGTTCGATCTTATTTGGATCCAGTTTGGGATCGATCTCATTTTGATCCAGTTTGGGATCAATCTCATTTTGATCCAGTTTGGGATCGATCGAAGTTGTCATGGGATCGATTCCAAAATATATTGTTTTTACACGGGGTCGATCCAAGATCAGAGCGCACTGCTTTCTAGGCCCTTTTTGAAAGGGATACTCATGCATATTGCTTATGTCATCAACTTGTATGAATATTGAGAAGAAAATGGCTTCTAATTTGAAAATTAGCAAGAAAATGTTTAGTTGGAGCGATAAAGAAACGTCCCTACTCCTGAAGATCACACTGGATGACAAACCAAATCATAAGTTGGAGCCTGTTCGCTAAATTTATCAATAAACTCATGACAAAATAGAAAACTATTTTGATCTTGTTTTGTTTTTCTCATCTTAAAAACGAAAAAGGCGCACAAAATCTGACAGGTCAAAGTACCATGTTCAAAACACCTCGAATTGCAAATGACATTAGCCTCGTTTCCTACCAGTGCCAATTGGGAATCGATAATACCTTATACACGAGCGTTTACACAAAACGGGATCGATCCCAAACCGTAACACCAAATTAGTGCGGATAGTGGATCGATCCCGAGCGTTCCAGTATAAACGGAAGGCTGATCCGTACCAGTTTGGGATCAATCAGCCTTTGGGGCTACAAGTATCTTGATTGGATGTTGGCGGAGAATGAGGTGAACGAAAGAATGGATTTCAAACAGCAGACTATGCACATATCAATGTTTTGGCGATTACAATGCAATAAAATTGCGCGAAAATCCTTTGGCATACATGGTCAAAACTTACTATGCAAGTTCTCTAGCCTTTTCTAGGCTTGATTTACACTTGTATACAAACCAGGGCTCAATTCTAGGATATTCTGATACAAAAATCGGTGCAAACGCAAATTATTTGGCCAAATAAAATTAAGTATATCAACAGGGCAACTTTAGAACAACGAATGTGATTCTCTAACAGGCATAGTGTGGCATATTTAGACAATATAAACATTCGTTAAGAAAGGAAAAAGAAACACATCTTGATATAAATCTGTGCGTAGTCTCATCAGCTGTGTGGTAAAAAGCTCGACTCAGGTATATACATACGATAAAAAGCTCAAAAAACGCAGCCCTAAGAATGTTTCAATTTTCATAGATGATACTATATAGTGCTAGATGTCCTCATGTACCAGGAGTGGGAATGTCAACCATGGATGAAGAAATGACAGGTTCCTTTTTCTCCACTGCACAAATACAGAGGAACCTCACAATTACGATTTCCGCATGGACCAAGAATCATCCGTTTCTCACCCGGAAGCTTTCTTAAGTTTAGTTCATTAGCTGGTAGATGATCGAACGCTGGGCTCTGGTTGGGGTCTTCATGTCTTGAAAGCACTAAGAATTTTTCAATGGGTTTGTAATATGCGCCTAGCTGAAGCACCCGCTACCAAAGAGAGATTGATTGTGCTAGAGACTCGACAGTTGTTATTGTGAAGGATACAGAAAATATCTATTTGGGTCCAGGGCTCAAGGACACATGGTGAGAAGCCTTCACCATATTTGGCATTTCCAGCATCTCTTCACATTACGCCTTCTCATCGGCAGTATCAATTAGAGTTAGGAGCACGTGGCAGGGAAAGAGGTTCTTGAGCATACAGAATTACATATATATATATTACAATTTTGTTCGAAGACAGGTCTCTCTCATGGTAAAGATCTATGTCCTGCCCACGTCACAATACTAATACCGCATTCCGTAAGAGAAACAGGACACTCACAATCACGGACGACAGAACACAATATGAATTTCATGAGATGCCTATGCATGATTCTTTCACAAAATGGGTTAATTTACGACAGAGAAGCAACAATTTTCAGCTTGCTTGGTGATACAGTGACAACAACAGTAAAACTTCAAGAGACAAATACATGTTCTTAAAACTTATTACTATAAAAGTAATGGCTAATCGTTTAACAGAAAGGACAGGCAAAAAGAAAATCTATGATGGCAACAACTGCTCCACTATTCTTTCGTTAGGGCTATCATTGAGTATATATGAATACGAGCGACAAAGAAGTGAAGGTACGGGGTATCCTTTTGTCTCATTGTCTGTAAATTTTGACGAATCGAAGGGGCTGCATCACCCCTAGCCCCCTTCCCTTATACACCTGTGAATGAAAATGTATCTTTTGATAGGCCTTAATTGTTGAAACAAAATCCTATATCTTCAGGAAGGGTTGGATTTGAAAGAATGTATGCAATTCAAGAGTAACAATCAAATGGACCACAAATTACAAAAACGAAGCCGTTAGATTAATTACCAGTAATTCTTGCACAAAAATGTTCTTTGTTGGATCAAAGAGTTTTCACACATATCAAACATGTTTGACTTCATCTCTGTGTTTCTTAGCAACTTCAATAAATAACTCTACCAAACAGAAAACTCACATTTCACCCCGCAAGCCATTCGTCTGACTAAAATAATTAGGACTACAATTTCTGGATAATCATCGCAGATGCTCCTCCGCCCCCGTTGCAAATGCTTGCTAATCCATATTTTCCGCTCTCTAGCTGATGTACCATGTGACCAATGATTCGAGCTCCCGACATCCTTTGCAAAATAACTTCAGATTAAATTAGGAAGACACGAGAAGAACATAATGATCAATAAAAGATGCTAGCGCCACGGATAAAGCGCTTCCGAGAAAGGGTTGAAAACAGACTGAAATGGTGATCAGCACTACCCGTTCCATTTTTATGAGAAACAAAGAAATCTAGTTCAGCCTATGTGTTTTGAACCTAAAAATTTTCTTAGCTTTTTCTAAGATTTCATTGCTAACAAATGCTCTAGTCTTCCGAAAACCTTGTTTTAGAGCAAATAAGATGTCAATAATAAGGGATGTTTAGCATGTAAATTTGTAATGGCAATGCGGTTCTATACACTGTACTAAATCGGCAATGTTTATTGCAAGGTACAGCACATTTTTCTTTTTTCTTAAATTAGCTGTCCCGGTTCAGGAGCCAATGTTTTTAACAAGTTTCATTATTTTCAGCAAACCTGAGCCGCATTTATATTGGTAGCTGAAAAAGCTTTCCATGGCATTGTTTAACGGAATGGCGTCATGAAAAGGACATTGTATACCCAAATACGATGCCTCATGATATTAGTACTGCGTTGTTATTAATGGAACTGAGACTGATCATATGAAGTTGCCTCGTATTGATATTGAAAACAGGTTTCGTTTGCAAACGGTCAGTGTGAACAACAACAGCAAAAATCCAACGAAGCTTCACTGATCACGCTGATAACGAAGGACTAGTGAAAGAAATATCAATTTCTGCTGATCCAAAAGCACGTTGAGAATCAAATCGCCAAGAAAGCTGTTATACAATCAAGTCACAGTGAGAAGGTGGTCCTTTGCTAGACCTTGGACCAAAACCAAAACTCTGTAGCTGCGTAGGAAGGAAATAACTGGTCCACTTGGTGAACTAAATCGGCAAATAATACGGTAAAGATAACAGACGTGGCAAAAAACAACGTGGTAAAAAACTACGCGGTGAAAATGATGTCCAGAAATGAAAGGCGTAGTAAATGCTCCGCCAAGAGATATTGTCTCGGCCTCTTTTATATTCTTGTACAACAACCACTCGCAAAACTTTCTTCCCTTTCCTGTTGTTGAAATCGACGCGCGATTTTAAGTGCCATTGATGTTGGAAACACGATTACCTTTCGCCCCTTCTTCTATGTTTGGGACTTTCAAATTTTATTGCTTTTATTGCAGCGAATTTTAAATTACATACATAAAAACATTCTCGCATAAATTCTAAGACTGCCGAACATCGAGAGATCAAAACATCTGATTCAGAATCGAAACGGAAGGTTATCAAGATTTTACCTTAACAGTTATGGAGAAGATAAAACGCTTTGGGATGATGATGTCAAAATAGGTTGAAAGATTTAAAGAAATATGAAAAGCATCATAAACACTTGTAAAGACGTATTGATAAACTGATAAATTGATAACAAAAAAAAATTAATTATCAACTTACCCGATAGGATGGCCTAGTGAGACTGCCCCACCATCCATATTAACTTTCGCGGGGTCCAAGTTGAGATTCTATTAAAAAAATTCAGTATATAAAATCCTGCACATAGTAACTCCCGCGCGGGAAATCGAGCAGTAAACTAGAAAAGTCCGTTCCCGCGTGGAAATTGAATAATAGGGCAAAAATTTAATTTCTGCGCAGAAATCCAACTGGAATTCAAATCTTAATACTGTACTGCGCTCAAAACGTCGTCAATACAACAAGACCAATACTCCAAATTAATAAACAGAAAAAAGTTTGGGTGAAACTTATTCAATGGTCAAGAGACTTGCGACCAATATTTGTGCCTAAACAGGAACAACAACGATAGATCTTTAATTTGAAGTTGCAAAATCTTCATCAGAATTAACGATTTGAAGCAACTTTTTCGGTTTAGTTGAAAAAAAATAGGATTTGGTGGAAACTTATATGTATTTAAATGAGAACTCACCATTATATTTGCTAAAACGACTACACTGAAAGCCTCATTAATTTCAATCATATCCATTTCATCTGCCCGTAGGCCAGCAAGCTTCAAAACCTGAAACGAAATCCAAATTCCATCAGCTCCAGGGGTATTGTTGACAATCGCTGCATCAGAAACGAAAAGTTTGTTTTCTTGCAATTCCTAAGTTAGAAACGCCCAAGTTAGTTAGAAAGTTTTGTGTTAGAAACGCCCAAATTCTAAGGATTCTAAGGAAACGACTCGCAAAGAGAAGCCTATATTTACCAGCGAAAGACAGAACATCCGAGCTGCCCGACCCCGGTAGGATTCAATAAATCAAATCAGACCTATGCTCGCGCCAAAGATTGCAGAGATGAAACACACTCTGATTGGCTCAAAAGACGTTTGCATAGGTCAAACAAGTGGTGATTAGCTCTCGAGAGACAAACAAGTTTCTGAACTCAGAAAATACGGACCAGATATATGCCTGGAATTTCCTCTCGACTATTCTGTGCAGAGGCTGAAAGGTAGTCAGCAAAATATATGCCCTGTCTTCTGCAGGTTGTTGGTATCAATGGGAGGCAGATCTAGGACGGACGTTGCTAAAGATTTTGCCAAAGAAACTATTGATTAAACATTTTGATAGTTTCTACTTTATTTTGTTGTTGTAAAAATCTGACTTATGCTTCTGTATAGGTTGCTGTAGTCTGGATCCGCCTCTGCTATGTCACTTTTAAACCTCATTCATAATGTGAAATAAAAAAGGGAATATAACCATTTAAACACACTTTCATTGCTTTCAAATTTCTAACAGAGATTATCTTGTTTATTGTATATTTAATAAATGTGATTTTATTGGTATTTTGAAACTAGTGATTAGTATATTTGCTCTTCACATTCATACACTGCAATATTTAAGCGATTTTACAGCAATTCGAAAAATAATATTCCACTGCCCTCTGAAAATCAGTCTTGTGATGGGACAATTGCGTCAAATAAATGAAATAAAAAAATTAAAATGGATTGAGATGCTATTTAATCTAAGCATTTATCCATGACTTTAACTTCAAGAGGTAGAATGTTTATTATCGATTACTAGTATAAACAAAAGTTCATTTAGAAATAATCATTCTTTAAAATACAAAGATATTATAGACATAGTAACTTTTCTCAATCTTCAGAAAAAATTTAAAATCTAACGGTATAATAAATCATTGCTTTTAAAATCTTGGAAAGCAAAGCACCTTTATCATGGCATCTGTCGGTGCAATTGGAAAATCGATAGGATCCATGGCTGCGTCTCCGATTGCTAAAAGAGACAAAAAGATAAGTGTGACAAAGTCAAAAAATAGAAAATTATTATCATAATTATAATATATAAGCTTATAATGACCCAACTGCTCCCATTTAAACAGACTTTTAAATGATGCGTCACATTTGAGCTTACTCCAGAAGAACAAAGAACAAATGGAGACTCAGAGAGACAAATTAGGTGTGAAATTCAGAGAGAGAGAGAGAGAGAGAGAGAGAGAGAGAGAGAGAGAGAGAGAGAGAGAGAGAGAGAGAGAGAGAGAGAGAGAGAGAGAGAGAGAGAGAGAGAGAATTATGTATGCAGCAAATAGTGATGTACCAACAACTTTTGCAAGAGGCTTCAAGTTCATTTGGGAAGCAGTTTCGGCTGCCATCAAAACAAGAGCCGCAGCTCCATCGTTCAGCGTGCTTGCGTTGGCGGCCGTTATTGTACCATCCTTCTTGAAGACAGCTCTTAGGCCAGAAAATTTATCAAAATTCGCTTTTTTGTACTCTTCATCCTCAGCAAAAATCGTGTCTGGTTTACCTGAAAAAAAACAAGATCACAGACTGTAAACATAATAAGCCGTAAATCAGAAAAACATTGTTTGTGATTAAAACAGGCAAAAGTTGGGTTGACATTTCTTCTTTCAAATAACACAGAGATTAAAATTGTATATAAATTTATCAGATGGCGATTTGGAAACGTTCCCCGAAATAAAGAATTATGTCCAGCTGCCAGAAGAAAAAAAGTCAAAACAAAAGCCAAATAAAGAAGAAAAGCACTAAAAATATTTTTACTGATAAAATCCAACTGCTATGAAAATGGATGAGAATTTTTGCATGGTAGCTAGTTGGTTCAGGAAGACAATATACTGAAAATTAAAGTTAGATACAGAATGCCGGTTTTAGACAGGGAAAAGAGGTGATTCAGCAGTTAATCTGATAAGCAGCAGATAACCTGACTGATACTTGCTACCTAACCCACAGAAGACACCAATGCTTATAGAAACAATTATTTTTGAACACACCTTTGCTTGGAGCCCAATGGCCACAATTTCATTGATAAGAAAAGAACAACATTTTTGGACAGACCATTGACTCTAAATTATTCTTTCTATTCTTAAGTGACTACAATGCCTGAAATAGGTAGGAGAGTTGTAGATCCCATCAAATTCCCGGAAACATTGCAGTCATGCCAGTGAAACGGAGCAAAAGCACCACACCCAAACCATGCCTTTTTCATTGTTTTTTTGAGTAAAATTTATACAGCTTGAGGCAGAGTCCAGAAAAGTTGTTAACCTTCCTCCAGACAAAAACACCCCAGAAGGCAAACCTTGCTTATAAAACAATAGAAAGTGGGCGCGACTTGGGTGTGGCATATGAGCTTCTATTGTTTTTCATGGACCTTCCTCCGGTCAGTGACCGTGCGACCGTAATGTATTCGTGACTCTGGCTTGAGGTAATTTAAGCTAATTTCAAAGCTAATTTCATGCAATGTTCATCATAGTGTGAAAGGCAGGATCGGGAAAAACTGATGTCTACAATACAAGTTTCTTTTCCAAAGCTTTCCCAGTATTGTTGGAATAGGGTTGACGTTATCGAATTTGCATCTTGCTACTTGATGACCATTTTCAAAAACGAACCTCGGATTCAATATCGCCATATTGACCTGACGGTCGTTTGGACCGTCAGGTCGCAAGGAACTACAATTTGAATATTTAGATATTTCTAAAGATTTGTTTGAAATTTGATGTTGCAGTGAAATCCCAGTGAAATGGTCAAAGGAAAAGCCATTTTTGAAAACTGCGAAAGTCGGGGCCTCTACAACAATATGAGATTTCTGCACAGACTTTTTTGAATTCAAATCTGGAATTTTTACCTTCATAAGGTCCATTTTGGCTAGTATGGAGATAAAAATTGACAACGCCAACTTATAGGCCAATCTCCACTGACGCTTTTTGCAGCGTTCGTCTTTAGGTAATTCGCGCACCAAAACTTTGCGTGCTTTTTAAAAGCTTGATTTCCCCTTCAATGTAGATATTACTGAATATCTTGTTTTCTCATAAACAAAAATCGTAAAAGAGAGCCCTAAACAACATCTTTGTTCTAAGAATCTCGCGCGCGCTTAAATTTCATCGAAATCAGTGGAGATGGCATGAGCAGAATTTTGTGTGAACGCTTCAGCGAATGCTACAAAAACGAGTGTCAAGGCCGATTTCCATTTTACATTTTTTGTGCGTGCGGGCGTAGCGCCCAAATCTGAGCATGCGTAGTAAAGTTCTGATGTCAAGTGGCCGAGCGCACAAAAAAGTTGCGACCCTATCAACTTTCTGGCGCTCACAGCGGACGCAAAATCTAGACCACTTGATTTTAACTACGCACGCTCAGATTTGGGCGCTACGCCCGCGCGCACAAAAAATATCAAATGGAAATCGGCTTTCAGTGGAGATTCGGCTTAAATCCAAGAAGTTCCAATTGGGATGGCAAGTGTCCGAATCATTGGATGAACTTGGGACGGAAGCCATAAACACTAGCGCTGCAGTCAAGCGATCAGTTAGTCATCTGTTATGTTCTAACCTATAAGTACTACAGTACCAGTTTGGTTTTGATTCTTAATAGCATTTTAAGTAAAGATAGGAAACAGTAGAACGTACCCTTCTTTTGTGGCACGCTGACTGGAACTATTTCATCGGCGATACGGCCATTCTACAAAAAAAAATAACGAACCTAATTATTGGGAAAATAAAACAAGGAAGATGTGCATAAAAAAGGACTAGTAGAAACCTACAAACATACCAACGGTCGAGCAAGACTGTTGAAGATAAGAACTACCACACTTGGAAAAAACACCTATAGAAATTCCTATTTACCAGATTAATATTATCGTTAATCCAATATCAAGAGACAAAACTTAACTGATTTTATCGACACGTGGTTCCTAAAAATTAGTAAATTGACTTTCAGAAATCTAATCAACATGTATTAATAAAAATCTAGCGGATCTTTGGTAGGTTTGATACGAGCAATAAATTCTCGACAATCAAAGATGTCATATTCTGTTATCGTGGCTCCTGCGGGTGTGTCCTTTCAGAGAAGGAATCCATGACAAAAGTGACATAAGTCAGGTCAAATGTAATGCAATTGTATGAATCGGTGAAAGGAAAACCCCGCTTACACCATACAGTATTCAAATGAAACTAGTACGATGTCATACTGCACTGGCATTCCGTTGAAATAGAGAAACCGATGAATGCAGATACTATCATAGTTCTACAATAGAGCAATGTTTTTCAATCACTTTTTGATCACTTGATCACAGCACACTTTTCCATTGAAATAATCAGGAGGCACACCACCAACAGAAAATGTCAAAATTTTGAAACACTGTGGCCTACATTCACACTACAAAGTTATTCTCGTCGAAATGTCTTGAATAAGAATAAAATAAACACAAGGAAAAGTATTCAATAATAAAAAACAATTTTATCTATTCCTTGTAATTAAAGAACAGACTTTGAGATAATTCTGAATGGCCACAGGGTTGTTATGAAGATGCATACCCCCTGTGATATCGTCATTGTACCGTAGTTTGTAGTAGTGTATTGTAAATTTCTATGAACATAAAAAAAATCAGACCGTCTTCTTACCCGTCTAATGTGACATCAAAAAACAACATTATATGTTTTATTTGATTTTTGAATACGAATTAGCAATGTGAAAGTTTGTTGCTAGACAGCTGTCATTTTAAGATATACGATAAGGTTATTTGAGTGGAAACCTACAAAAAGTGATCATCCATTTTTAGAAGTTTCAGATGTTTTGAGGTATTCCTGCTGACGTACACTCGATTCGAAAACGGTACCGCTCTAATGAATTGAACAGTAAGGTTCAAAGTTGCAGCTCTGAGATTCATACTGAATGCGATCATCAGGCAACGCGTACAGCTCTGTCTTCATGGCATCGAGCACAATATGCCAGACCAGTGAAAAAGTAATTTTCATAGGGAGGTCATAGGTCCCACGTGGGGCGCCATATGTTTAAGAGATTTAGGTCAGGACATTTTGAAGTAAACACCATTTGGGTTTTCAAACATTTCATAACATCAACAGGAACATAATAAACTATTTACAATTAACACGATCCAACGTGAACACTTTCTCTTTACACCGTGGCGTGAATAACTGACTAATGCAACTTCGAGGTCTAGGAACGAGTGAAGGATTAACCGCGTTTTGCTCCTTCACAACAATCGTGCAAACGGGGCTTTTATGGAAAAAGAAATAGGAGTCTGTATACGTCATATGGAAAAATTTTTACCTTCCATGCATTAGCACTTCTAGTATATGAACTAATTGCATATTCGTCTTGTTGCTCTCTTGATATCCCCTTCATCGATGCTGTATTCTCTCCGCAAACACCCTGGAATATGATGAAATTCTTATAAACATTGAAAATCAGCAACAAAGATAACATTAGCAAAACCATTACCATTCAAAACTGTGGGGACATGAAAATTTATAAACATTTGATGAGGAAAAGAAGCTTTAGATTAAAGCTGCCTCGTTCCAATCTTAACTAGGGCCTAAAAAAGCAGTTCTAGGGATAAAAAGCCTTTGAGAGAGCGAGAGGCAAGAAAAGGACAGAAGCCTGAAAAGCAATGGAAAAGAAGGCCAAGAGGAGAAAAAGCTGTTGCCTTTCGGCGGTGTCGAGGGCAAAATAATCCCAGCATTCTTTCTGCATTAGTATGAGCGAACGCTACTATAAAGCTAGACGTAAAAAGCCTCGTTTACAAGGCCAGGTCTGACCATTTTATCGCCAAAATCGAAACACTAGCACCATGGTCAAATTTTTGATGCTGCCTTTTCAAAAGTTAAAGCAGTTCAATTTGTTTCGATTTATCGAACAGAGTGAATTTTCTTTTGATCAAGCGCCTACGTCATTATTTGCATTGCAATGCTTTGAAATCACGAAATTACATGTAATCTGACTCGATATATCTAGTCATGAAGACGCTTGACTCAAATATGAAACAAAAATCGATTCGAAAATTTGAATTAGATAAATTTGATTGTATAAACTCGGTTAAAAATGAACACGGATTTACCTGGGTAAGATCAAACAAGTATGGATTCAAGATCAGATTTAAATTTAGTCAAGAAAAGAATGATTAGCGACGTAACAAATCCTCCAAAGAACGGTCTAAGAAATTTTGCTAGCGACACTTGTCTGATGAGTTCACAGCAATGAACTCCTTCCGTTTTTATTCTCGTTTCTCGAATCTGTATATTTCTCTTCGCAATTTTCATTCATTATTGTTTTAATTGAATGTTGGTTGTTCTTTATTTTCGAAAATTGTATGTGTTTTTTATGTCACATCTGCAGGGGAGCCAGTTAACAGCGTGTCCCTTTTTCGTTGTGGCGTGGACCAGAATTGCATTGCTGAAATAAATTACCTGTAATACAAAATGCCCTTTGCTACAGTGAATAAACTGCCAGGAATCTGGTTATATCTTACCATATGAAATTTGTTGTATACATCAGTGAGGCCATCATAGAGGATGCCGTCCTGAAATTAGACAGATAATTTCTAAAGCAAGCAAGAAAGATAAATACTAAAGACATAGCGTGTTCTGAATTATCACTATCAAAAAACGATCTAGGGCTATCTAAGAGTTTTAGGAAAGCGTGTTTTGAATGGTTTTGGATGAAAGAATTATAACTGACTTATAACTATATATCGGTTGAAGTCAGCTGATATGTTTAAAATGCTTCTGTAAGGAAGAAAAGATGAAACAGGAAAGATCCAATGATACAACAAGAAGAAAAATTCTAGATAATTAAAGGCATTCGACACAGGTAAAAGTGGCTTACAGCCACTCGACCACGAGCGGTTGACCAATCAAATTTCGCACAGAGAAAAACACGTGAACATTTTCCGTCTTTCTGCAAATGGGTGAAATCCTACAGCAGCGCGCCGTGGTTTCACGTGAGCAGTTTCCAATTCCATTCTTGTGCGCGTGCTCTGATCAATTTGGCCTAAATTATTTTTGGATTCGCTGTACTTATGCATGTCAAATGCCTTCAAGCTTGCAAGGAGACAATGAGCTAAGAAGACAGCTTTACGCGATAAAAAGGAAGAGGGAGCAGGTAATCCTCTCGTAAATTTAGAGGAATCTACATTCTCAGTATTATTCGAAAACCGGACAGCAAACGCTAACTAAAGGTTGCTTTGAGGGGACTCAAAAATGCTTATTAGCGCTAACTTGAAAAGTTAACAGAACTGGTAAACATAGCAATCGAATGCCTTTGTTAGTGTAGATACTGAAAAAGATAGCCATATGAGATCTACGGTGTATGTGAGATTATGCGAGTAGATAAAGTCTGGTCAGTTCTCCTTCGCAGTCTACATAAACTACAGCAACCGATGACCGTAAACATCAGCGTCATTACAGTTAATCATATCAATTTGCCCAGACAGTATGTTAGACCAACGGGTGATTCTTTTGCCTGTTTCTTTATACAGATGATTCCACTTCAGCCATATAAAACTTTAGCCCATTTATTTAAAAACGCATAATTAAGCTCCGTTTATAGTCACAGCTTGTCAAACAACATTCGCAATGACTGTTAATGGAATACACTGGAGTTGTACATATTACTTGACATAGATAGAAGCAATGTTAAACACGAGTAGCAGTCGTCATTGAGTCAAATGCTTAGTCACGAAAAACAGGGGTATTTACAACGGTACGCATTTCACCCGCCTATGAGGAAAATCCAGATTTAATCATTTATTGATGTACCTATGCACAACACGTATAGAACAGGACAGATCTACAAAGATAACACAAAAAGCAACGAGGTGTACGAATAATGCTCCTGGAAATCTGTTTGCATAAACACAGGACAGTATGGAGAGTTGCGAGATGAACTGAACATTTTGAGTGTCCAGGATTTGCTACTTTCCCTGCCAAAAGTCATTGCCACATCCTTGAATATATTTTTTGAAAATAAAGAGCTTATAGTCTGAGTAGCAGAACTTTGTTGAAAGGTTTAATGACTGACATAGATGCCTGTCGAAGCATGCCACTGCTTCAGGGCGGATGAGCTACGACTCCAGGGGTCAACGGCTTCGGGCGGAAGAACTCCTGGAAAGAGGGATGGTGTCCCTTTAAAAACATTGTAGAGGTGGTTCTGGGAGCCCATCTCGACTATTAGCCCCTTAGTTTTATCTATGACCATGACAACAAACCAAAACTCAGATTTTGGGATAGTTGGAGGGTCATGGTAGCCAACCTTCTGATAGAAGATGGTACCTGATGATGATAGGTGCTTGACTGGAGTCTATTGGAAAATATTTGGGTTTTGAACAGGGATCAGTGCTGGTCAATGAAGACTTGCGACCAGATATAGCGTATCGTACCAATGCTATTGGCGGACATTACATAAGACTGATTTTGCATAATCAAAATGCACAACAGAAGCTGAGCCTCCTCTGTTGGAGGCTTGAAGTCTGGAATGATGCTAATTATGGATAATTACTGAGAAAATTACGAAGATATCAAGCCGAGACAGTCTGTGATTCGTTTCATATTAATCCTATTTAAGTTCGTCTTTAACTGCATTCAACCATTGCACTCGACGATAAAATAAATTGAATAAGGGCAAAAAACTTTGAGAATATTAGATTTAATGATTGCTATCTTAGCATTACGATAAACAACATTAAAACACCGCTTAGGGCCCTCTAAAAAACACCTTTATTGGTCAAATACTTCAGTAACCTTAAAGTGCCACTGAACTGACAAAATCAAAATTTTTTTTATTGATGTTCTAAGTCAAGTCGGTGCTCCTGAATCCGATGCTGAAGTTCGCTTTCGGAATTGTGAAGTGTTTTGAAGCTACAACGCTTCAAAGTTGCGATTTTCAAGACTTTTTGTGCGAAAATTTGTGCGCGGTCTGTGAGGAATTTCAGGAATGTGTGACGCATTAACGTTTATAAGTCGCGGAAGTGATGCGGGCTTCAGTACTGAAGACTGTATTTCGAGTGCGATAAAAAACCAAAATAAACGTGAAGTGGATGGAAATAGTGCGATACTTGTGCATTAAATATCACTAGCTATCTAACTACAAGACATGTGCAAGGTATTTTCTTGCAAAAATTTCGAGCCCATACAAAATAAGCAAACTTTTTGCGTGCAGTTTTTACCAAGACTTCATGCCGATCATTTACCTTTTGTGAATTATTGAGCGTGTCGAATAAGAATGCTTTTACGAACAGCTTAACTAATTATGAATAAAAGTGAGCAAACTGATCAAGGGAAAAAGTTGATCTATTATAGAACCACACAAATTGTACATTTCTCGGCGCTTTTCCCACTTTCCACTGTCAAAGCATCAGTTATTGCCAGGGCCGTCAAGATGGGATAAGTTGCCCCAGAACCTCGTGGTCAGGGGACCTCAAAAAGTAAAGAAGTTCATTTTAAATGGAATTGATTAAAAGTCCATAAGTAGCACGGTGGGATATTTTTAAGCTTCTATTCATACCCCATCTTTTTGGCGTATCAAACTGCCTATCTCTTTCAAGTTTCATGCTGGTATCACAATCTAATGCTGGCGTCTATTCGCATCCTATCCTTTTCAGCGTATCAAACTGCTCATCTCTACAAAGTTCCATACTGATGTCGCGATCTAAAAGTTAAATTATGACAATCACTCCTTAGAGGTCTGGGACCTGGTACCCCAGTATATAAATAGCATAAGTGGTATTTTTCAGCGTCTATTCGCTTCCTATCTTTTTTGGCGTATCAAACTGCCTTTTACTACCAAGTTCCAAGCTGGTATCGCGATCTAATGGCTAAATTATGTCAATTACTGCTTAGAGGTCTAGGACCTGGTATCCCAGTCTATAAATAGCACAAGGGGGATTTTTCAGGGTCAATTCATATCCTATCTTTTTCGGCTTATCAAACTGTCTTTTACTACCAAATTCCATGCTGGTATCGCGATCTAATGGCTAAATTATGTCAATTACTGCTTAGAGGTTTGGAACCTAGTACCCCACTCTATAAATAGCACAAGGGGGATTTTTCAGGGTCAATTCGTATCCTATCTTTTTCAGCGTATCAAACTGCCTACTACAACCACGTTCCATGCTGGTTTCGCGATCTAATGGCTAAATTATGTCAATTACTGCTTAGAGGTTTGGAACCTAGTACCCCACTCTATAAATAGCACAAGGGGATATTTTTCAGCGTCTATTCACACCCCATCTTTTTCAGCGTATCAAACTGCCTATCTCTATCAGGTTTCATGCTTGTATCATGTTTTACACAATTTGTAACTTTTTATCTTCTTACAGCCTTCACTATGGCTGAATTGACTATATAAATCTGAATGCGTCACTCGCCCCAGCCTCTTTTCGCACGACCTACTCGCAAAAGAACCCCAGAAACCCCTATTTGTGGGCTCCAAATTAAAAAACCAAACTTTTTTTCGAAATCAGCGATGATTAGTCTACCAGAATCAACAATAAAAAAAATTTCTTTTTTTTCAATTCAGTGGCACTTTAAAGCCAAATATTTTGCGACATTATTTTCTCCTAGACAACCAACTCAATTTCGATTTGAGCAATAAAGTGTAAGCTTTAAGTAAATTTCCAGTAATTAAACGCAACCAAGCAAGGAATCTTCAATTATGCGTCATTGCTGACTGAACAAGCAATGAACCAATCAAACGCACCACTCCACCCACATGACTTTTGATCTGCGCCTTTATGTAACTTATGTAACTTGGTAGTAGTATGTTGTAAAATGTTTGCTTTTTTCAAAGCCATTTTCACATTGGTATATAAGAAATTTTAGTGATAGACTCAAGAAAAAACTGCAAAATTTTATATTTTAAAAGAAGAATCCAAAAGTTCTATTTTGGTGATTTTCCTTTGAAAAGTTAGCTTACTTTGGATTTTGATCTACATGGGTTTTTTCGTGACAATCTGCTTTTATATTCTTCAAAAAATTCTCATCTTCAAAACATAAAAGGTGCACAGTTAAATGTGCAGTGTAGATTCATACCACAGAAGTAAATTAAATAATATTCTCCGTCCGTGCACCAATGTCACATGGCAATATTTCATAGTTTTGCCGTACCGTTAAACTCTAATTTGCCAGCATCCACGCCAAAATACCACAGGTACATAGATGTAGCTAACTTCGCTTCAAAAGGCTTAAATGAAATCGGTACATCAGAAATCTTGTCAGCTAGACGTTCCTTTTCTGAGAACCATAATCATGATTTTCAAAATGCTATTCCCATGATGAAAGCTGTGCCATCAAAGGATATTTTCGACTCGAAAGTACTTTCGAAAGTAGAAAAAAATTATTTTTGGCCATTTTCGTCCAAAGTATCTCTTTGAACTTAGATCTAAGGTCAAGGGAACTTCAAACGACATTGTAATACGCAGGTTAAGACCCCTCATGCGTCATGCATATAATGTTACTAGACAAACCTCGACTCTAAATCCACCATACGCTGGTGTCTCTCTGCTGACGTAATTTGGCACATTTGACATACTTTCCATGCCACCAGCTACCATGATATCCTGAATGCAAATAGAACAGTCAGTGAAATTACATGAAACTATAGGAAATGCAGTCAGGGTCCTGAGACAAAATTAGCTATAACAATTCTCCTCAAGAAGAAGCGAACATGCACAGATTCAATACTTATCATTTGTTTCTGCCTCTAACCAAAATTTGTGCTACCAACTCGGGGGGGGGGAGTAACTAAGCCTAGTTTTGGACGGGGACGTGCCTTTTTGGTTCAAAATTTAGACCCATAAATCCGCACATTTCTGGGAATATGTGACCCATAATTCCGCAAAAATGAGTAGAAGTCTACCCATAATTCCGCAAGACACAGAACATTTACAAGACACAACAAAAACTTCAAACAACTTTTGTATATGTCCTTTGTTCTAAAATTTTAACATTACACATCAATCACTCAATTCCAAGCGCGTTTAGAGAACCCTTTGGTGTAAGTCAGGTGTTCACAATATAGCAATTCAATTCATTATGTAATCCAAAAAAGTGCAAAAACTGTGCTGACATGCATCAACAAGGTCTCTGTTATCTTATTGGCTAATGCCTGACAGGCATCAAATCAAAGTTGCTCTTGTAACCTTTTACATGATTGGATTCCCTTAATGCAAATGGTTTATTGTGGTCCTTGTCCTTTAGGATCTACGAGTCCCATCAAAGTTGGTGCTTGGCTCTACAATTTCAAGAAATGTTCCATTAAAATAGTTATTGGCACTTTCAGCCCTTTCATGTTGTGTAATCCTGGTTGCTTGCACACCATGTTATTTGCATTTCCGGAAACTGTCTCTTTAAGAGCTTCAGTTCCATTATAGCCATGGTTGTCAAAATATGATTTTTGCACGCTTAATGATGTTGCTAAGTTCCTAGCTAACTGGTTTTCCAAAATGGTACCGATAACTCTGTATATTTCTTCAAATGGTACCCATAATTCCGCACATAATTGAAAAACTGATACCCATAATCCCGCATTTTTAAAAAAAAGGTACCCCTAAATAATGACACGTCCCCGTATGTCAAACCTATTAAGTTACCCTCTCCCCCCCCCCCCAGGCTCCCAAATGTGTCTACAAAGGCATCATGTCCTTAATTTATGCAGGCAATTAGCTTTTGCATCATTAAATATCCATTTAAGAGAAGATATGGACTCTAAGAAGATCAAACCAGAGTTAACCCCTTTCGCAATTTCTTCACTTTTGGTTATATGAAAATAAGCACTAAAATGTTTCATTTACAAGAATGATACCCAAAAACGTGCTTTCAAAAATGTTGTCAATCAAATCTGTGCCTTTGACAGTTCAAACATCCGAAATAATTTTGATACCGTACTACAAGCTGAACGTCATACAATGGCGACAAAAAATAACTTGATACAACAAATTTTCTTGATATGAAATCATTATTTTACTTCTGAAATGCTCCCTCTTGTTACCATCATCATTCCCAAAATTAATATCAAATCATTCTCCCTTCTCATGCATGTATTTAAAATGGCATTACTAACCTGGCAGCCTGTTGCGATTGCTTGAGATGCCATCATTATCGCCTTCATGCCAGAGGCACAGACCTTGTTTATCGTTGTGCAAGGAGTTGTCGTTGGGAGTCCTGTTAAATGAGAAATTAATAGGGATAAATTGGAAGCACAGGTTTTGCTTTAAATAGAGTAATACGGGGAGAAGAATGAGAATATTGATTAAGACAAATGGGAAGCCGAGTTCTTAGGTGAAATGAGGAATGTAGAGGACAAATTGGAAACTTGCTTTCTCTAAGCTAAAAATCTCAGAGTTTAGTAATATTTGGTTTTGGATAAAGTAGAATTGAAAAATCATATCATATCTAGATACATCGCTATCTTCTTGTTTAATGGCTAATATAGAGATAGCAAAAGATAATGAATAGAGCAAAGAAAAATAGAAAGCCAGAGTTATGAGCAGTTTGGGAAGCAAAAGAGCTCAGGAAAACTGAAAAGTTAAAACGAAGGTTAGTCAATTGAAATAATAATGTATTGAACAAATGCAGCAAAGGCAAGGACATTAGTAGAAAGGAGATAAAAGAGAAAGAACAAAAAAAGAAAAGGCATTAGATGGGCAGAAATGCTGAATTCTGGTAGAAAGAGATGAAAAAGTATATTAAAAAAGAAGAAACTACAGTTAGGATAGTGAAAAGAAAATCTGCAAAGAAAGCCATAATGGACAAAAATACAGGGGATGGAAAGGTAAGCAAAAATACAAGAAAGATGAAGAGAGAAAGAGTACACTGCCAATGCAGAGAGAAAATTTATTAGTTGAAAACAAGAAAAAGATAACAAGGAAAACTGGATAGAAGAAATGGTGATTGAAAAAATAAACACTTTTTAGCATAATAAGGAGAAAGCTGAGGAGCAATTAGAAAGAGTTGTAGCAATAGAAAGAAAGTAGGTGCATTGTAGCCAATTTCAGTATCTTGATGCACAAAGGTTAATATTTCATCTAAAAGCTTGAAAAAACTCTCAAAGATTTAGTAGTCAGTTATTAGCAATGAAGTGTGTACAAATCCTTTATGTCTAGGTGGAAAGAAAGACAGTGTGGAAACTCACCAGCACCAATTGCAGCTTGCCGTGCTGGTGCCTGGCCAGACATTGCCGATAGAACATTACCCATGTAGACTTCACCAACATCACTTGGTTGTAATCCTACAAAAATCAGTCAACTTAATATTGAAAGGGTATTAAAGCCAAAGTTTATCCTTATATTTAAAGGCAGTCTGTCCCCTCAATGACTGGCTAATTTGAACAATTGGTCTTCCCACCTTAATGGATTACGTTGGACATTCTATTGTATAATATTTCAAATGATATTATAGCAAATATTAAGATGGAATATGACATTCCATTTTTGACAGGAATAAGGATTAAGAACATAGCAAAAATTTAAAAAAGAGTATGCTTTGGAAGTTAAAAACAAAAGCGCAGCAGCTAGAGAAATAGGTAACACTTTCTGTTAAAGACATGGGAACCTTTTTGCCATAAAAATTGATGTTTACAGCACTAGTAAAGTTTATCTAGTAGCACATAGGCTGAGCCATGTTGGATTAAAGATCTCACAATTAATATAAAAAATTAACTAACTTTACTAGGGGGCTTCAATTTCATAACTTACCTGCATTTTCAATTGCAGCTTTAATTGCAACTGAACCCAGTTTTGGAGCAGGAATTGTTGCCAAGGCACTTCTGAATGACCCAATGGGAGTTCTCTTGGCACTTACAATCACAACATCCTATAAAAATGCACCAACATAGTTGCATTAGTGCATAGCTTTGTCAAGTTTATAGTCATCTCATTGAATGAATTAATTGAATAAATATTTTTTCAGTATTTCAACATTGACAATGAAAATCAAAGAACATCATGTGTACATCATAATGCTTTAGCAAATTATGTGTGCTAATCATTTGCGCTTTTACGTAAATTATCTGTATATACCTGTTGGTACTTACATTCAACTTTTGGACAGTACTTCAGCATATGTATAATTGTATGTCTTTGCATTGAAATGTGAACATCTTTCAGGATAAAGCGATACAAAAAAGTACTTGGTTTTATGCTGCTTGGAAATAAAAAAGTAAAAAAACAGATAATTTTCATAGAATACTCACATCGATTCTTCTTTGTGATGAAAGCGCTCTCAGAAAGCTGCTTTTTGGAAGTATCTTCAAATAATTAAGGAAGGCAAATAAAATATGTTATATTACTTTCTTCTACTCAGCTTCTAATAACATAGTTTTAGAAACGATAAGACAAACCTGCAAATGAAAATTGTCCCAAGCTTGATAATTGATATTTTCAAGGATGAGAGCATTTTCACCAATCAAAGGAAAAGTTTGAAATAACCAAAACCCAACAAAACACTGAAAAGAGTCAATTACTGCTCAGTTCTATTTACTTTTCTATAAGCCCAACAATAGACAGCCAGGGTTGCTCACTTTCACATCTGTGGAGTTGTTATAGTGATTTTGTAACACGGTGACAATTATAAAAACACTTGAACTGTAAGCTCTTCTAAAGGTCAGCAAAAAATATTCCACTAACAGTTATTAAATTTCTTGACATAGCTACAATACCCAGACTGAAAAGTACATCAGGTGTACACAAAAGAGCATAAAAATCACAGAATTTTGGTGTACCTGGTCTAGATTTTTGTATGTCTTTTATTCATACATATTCTAATTGACAGTTTTTCCCTCTTTCTGCTTGCACCTGAAGATAATCCAACCAACTTTTCGCATATTACTTTTATTGAAGAGCCTCTGGCACAAGAAAGATCTCATAGAAAAGTGTCACACTTTTAAAATTGGTATAATATATATATAAAGATATAAAAAATCTTGCCCTTTTTGGAATTTAGAAACATCATAACATTGAATGCACACAAGAGATTTTAGCTGAGCCAAATGGCATGTGTGACATTTAACTCAGCTATTTGCCTCATGTTTGTGGTGGTTTTCTGTGAAGTTTGCCTCACCAGCCGAATTTCTAGATATCGAGCCAGTTTGATACATTTTGTCACTCATGGCAGTTTGCTCACTGTGTATGGCGGTCTGAGTATCTTGCTCATGATCGCAGCAATACTACGCCTGTGCTTTTGAAGGAAAACTTTGCAGACATCAGAGTCTACTGTAGCCAGATGATTCCTACACTTTAATACACTCAATGGATGCTACACCATACAAGTCATAACTTATATCCAGATTCCTCTTGCATGCTAGCAATTGTACCTCAAATTTATGTTGCTTTCTGATAAACAAGAGCCCACGCAACTGGGAAGGCTGGGGGCAATGCCCCCCCCCCCCCATTTTTTGGTAAGCAAATAATTTCAAAGATGCAATAGAAGGTGAAAAAAGCCTTGGTCCCCACTTTTGTCAGCATTGCCCTCCCTCACTTTCAAATTTGTGGCATTGGCCCTGTAAACAGAAGCAACCAATCACGAGAACAAACTCACAGAGATTGAAATGGGACTCTGCAATTTTTAAAACATCTATTTACTTCTTGTTTTTGTTCATGTCTCTGGCATGCAACCGCCTGTTTAGGGAGTATCAATGCACTATTATACCTCTCTGCTGTGGTCTCTCATATGAAACCACACGTGCTGATAGGATTCGGGTACAGATCATCAGCGTCGAAAAGGTACGCTAGTTCGTTATTGTCCTGCCTAGCCTGCGTGCAGACCCGACAGCTTCGTTTTGCTTGTAATAAGACTCTTCTGGGAGATAATCTTCAGTTTAACACTGCGATTAAACTAAACGATAAAGCAGTAAAATCTGCATTCAGGCTAATGCTTTCCCGTAGGCCAGTCATCAGTTGTGCAAGGATTCAAATTCGATGGTTGATCTGGTACAATGTTGTTAAAAATTAGTATGGAAACATCAGAATAATTCTCATGAGAAAATTGAAACGTTTCTTTATAGTTCCTTTTATATACGCTGTAATTCCTTTAGAAAAAAATCGACTGAAGAAAGGATACAGATTGCAGTAACTTTCCTTGGTGCGAGAGGACGGCCGCCATGTTGACAACTTCACGAGAAAGAGACCTGACGTTGTTGTTGCTTATATATAAAATAATCATAATAATAATAGATGTATAGGCCGAAATGGCCCTTAATCTACTACAACGAAACAAAACGTCGTAATTTTAAATGGTTAATTAAAATTGCTACATCTAAAATATTACTTTCAATGGCTACAAAAATCATAACAGCTTAAATGTACAACAGCAAACTGATCAGCACATATTTTTTCAAAAGGTCTGATAAATTTCATGCTTTTGAAATGCTCGCCTTAGTGGTGTTATCGCAAGAATTTGAAACAAGTCAGTATCTTCTTGACTTATCATCCAAATAAACTTGTTCTCATGACTAAGATGTTTTATATAAGGACACCTCGCTTCAATTTTCACCGACAGTTTATTCCTTTCTTCAGAGAAAAGGGGGCAAACCATTATAAAATGAAATTTGTCTTCAGTAGCGTGGATGGAGATCGAATCGCAATATCTGCAGATTCTTTCATCCTTGGGAGTAGGCTTGTTGCCATATCTGCCAGTCTCAATATGCAGGTTCTGAGAACTAAGTCTTAATCTGCAAAGCATGCTTCTTGTTTAAAAATCTGGAATAATATCAAGATACTTTTCAAACGTAAAAGTGGTTTTCAGTAGCGCATAGGTCCGTAGCTTCTTTTCGTTAATGATGTGGCCATTAATTTTTTTCATGATGCTTGAGGTGTAGTGAAGCATTACTTTAGATTTGTTTAATAGCAGGTACACTACCAGATACATTAATGTTTTAGAATGTGATCAGTTGTTCCTTGGTATCTGAAACCCAAGTTTTAACACCAGTCAAAGCATCATCTGATAACATAAGGAAAGCAAATTTTACGCAGCGTTCTGGACTTAAACTACTTAATCTAAAGTAAAATTTAATCATGGCAATATGCCTCATAGCTAATATATTAAATTCTGCCTGATTCCGCGAAAATTGCATCTGATGTCGTTGTCGATTTGACCCCAAAAGCATATTTGCAGGCTTGCAAGTGTGGATTTTCCAGAGTTGGCCACTCCTTTTGGCCCCAAACCTCACACGAATAATTCATAATAGGAATGATCAATTTGTCGAACAAGAACATAAAAAGCCTCGGATTAAAACCATTCCAATCCCTACTTTTCGATAAAAGTGCGTAATATGATTTCTGAGCCTTTTCTTTAACTGTTTTGACATGATCACCAAAAGAGCCATTTGAATTAAAAGTGACACCAAAAAACTTTTACGAGTTGCAAGTTTTTACCACACATTTCCATATTTTCCACGCGTGTGATGATATTGATTTACTAGTATTCCTACCAGCAACCAAAATTTTTGTCTTATCAACATTTAAAGACAATTTCAAACCTCTTTGTGTAACGATCGAGTTCAGTCAGCTGAGCTTGCAAACCATAGAAACGTGCTGATTTTAACGCCACCCAGAAACACGCTGGAGGAAGCTTCACAAATATAACCATCCAGATCATTCAAGGAAAAAGCTAATAAAGCAGGACTCAACAAACAGCCCTGTCTTACACCACGAGAACAAACAAAAAAGTCAGATAGCATATCATCACCTCTTACATTAGATTTCATTTTAGAGAATAGTGAGGAAACAATCTTTAAAAAATTTAAATGCCATAGGGTAGAAGCTTTTGTAACAACAGCTTATGATCAACAGAATCGAATGCTTTCTTTAAATAAACAAAGCAAATGAATAAGATAGATTTCTTATAATTAAGAAAAATTTCAATTAACGCGTGCAAAGTGAAAATGCGATCACTAGTCCGATAAACTTTTCTGTATGCTGCCTGGTTTTCAAGCAGTAGATTAAATTCTTTTGCAACCAGCTGTAACCTTTCTAGTATGATCCCCAAAAATATTTTGCCAAAAATACTTAGCAATGTGATACCCCTATAATTTTAAACATCGCTTTTAAACAGAAGTATAATGATACCAACTGCCCATTCTTCAGGAAAAGAGCCATTCTCGAAAATTTTGTTTGATAGTTTCCCAAAGACCTGAAGACACTCATCATTCAAACTTTTAAGAATTTTCGCGTTTAGCATATCAATTCCAGCTGCTTTACCGGATTTTAATTTATCAATGGAGTCTTTTATTTCGTTTAAAGTTATTGGCACATTTAAGTACGAATCGATTAACTCATTTATCACTTCATCCACGTTGCACGGAAGGGGAATGAGCGTAGGTGTGGTGGGGGTAGTGTTAAACTTGTAGTCAATGGTCGCCCCCTCCCCCCCACACACACACACAACTGCATTTCATTTTGCAAATAAGCTTCTGGTACTACAGTTAATTGTTTAAAGTAAAACCACAGTTAAAACCATAGAGACCTAGCATGAATTTCAGGCATTTTGAAACTGTAGGCATTCGTGATATTAAGGTCTATTTTTAGGCAGCTATGCATTTTTCTTATGTACAGTGGAAAGATTAGAAATAACACAGTAATGCTGTTAAGGGATTTCAAGACAGAAAAACTCCAGTTAATCCACAATTCACTCTGAAAAAACAATGTCACTGGTCAAGATTAGGAAGAAACTGGCTTAGGATGGCAAAATCATAGACAGTGACTTAGGGAGATCCATTACGTTTTAGCTGTTATGAGAGAATGATTGTGACAATAAAGGAACTTGATCTTCACACAATAGCTTCATTGCTGAAATTTTTTACAGGATAAAATCATACGTTAAGAATTGTGAGTTTTTGATACATTTATCTGCTAGTGCAAAGCAAGAAATTTCATCAAAGACATTGAAAAATGTTCTTGATTGATGCACTGAAACACTTTCCTTATTATCAATGATAGTGAAATGAAAAAATTTGGAAAGACCTACTGCCTCAAGGCTTTCGAGCTGCATTAAAGAGAGCTGGAGCTGTAACAACAATGTGAATGGTACTTGAGAAACTTTTTTGTTGGGCTACATCAAGCATCAGCTCTTACTCCATTGTTGTTTGCGCTTATACTTTAGATGACAAGTGTCATTAGTTGAACCTGGTTAGCAGAATACCAAAGAAAGTTCAGTTTACCGACTGCTGTTGGAGATTGACAATAAGTAAGCTATATCAAGGAACTTGTACAGACAAAGGTTTCTCGATGCTTAGGTGCGGTTCTTCAATAAACAAATACCATGATACTTTGCACCTTAAGTTTCAATTCATTGGGATTATTCGCTGTAGGCAATACGCGAATAGATTTACAGGGAAAGCTGTAAATGACTGGAAAATACTTACGCAGTTGCAGCAAATGTTCCAGCTTTCGAAAATCACTTGTTCATAAGCCATCAAATGTTGCGAAAAATCATGATCGTCGACTCTAACCTTTGATAATTGAATTCTTCTTGAAGTCACTGTTCTAATCAGCTTATTTCGTATAGCACTCCCCTCTTTCGTTCTTTTGCCAGTAAAATGGCTGGGAAAAGACAATATATTTCTTATTTCCAATAACATGTTTTTCCATTCACTACTTTCCTCCCACCAAAGGTAGATTGCCGCTTAAGCCTGGTTCCCACTTGGTCATTTGGGTCGTTTGAGTCGTCAAAGTCGTTCCTGAAAGACACGAACGACCCAAAAAACACATTGGTTTCCACTTGGTCGTTTGAGTCTTTCGAGTCGTTCGTTGTTGATGCTGTTCATTGCTTGCACCATGCATCGCTCATTTAATTTTGGCGGCATGCGTGGAAGGAACGATGATAGCATTTGATAAACAACAACTGATGTTGCCAAGTCAACTATTTCTACCTCTGGTGACTTTGTACAGACGACGATGTTAGATCACTAAATTTCAGTGCAATAGCTTGCCATGATTTGATATTTTTGTATTTATTTTTAAACTATTTCCAGTAATTGTTATAATGGCACTTGTATTTTTGAACTTCTTCCATAAAGCTTTCTGTGAAATATTCAGCTATCTTGTTCTTGTTCTAGTCAAACACGCGGTTACAAGATAAACCCCTACTCTTGAAGAAAAAGTTATTAAAGCGTGGGTCGTTTGAGTCGTTTGAGTCGCTTGTCGGTTTCCACTTGCAAAAATCATTCATGCGTGGGTATTTTGGGTCGCGGAGATAGAATTTTTTCTATCTCTGCGACAACTGTCGTTTGAGTCTTTCGGGTATTTTGGGTCGTTGGCAGGTACGTTTCCACTGTGTCTTTTCAGTCGTTTGGGTATTTTCCAACGATCCAAACGACCCAAACGACCAAGTGGGAACCAGGCTTAAGGAAATTTAATTGATGAAACTTTAGCATGAAGCCTGAACAGGCACTGAGCAATGAAACATATTTTTCTATACAAATATAGCAACTCCACATCGGGGTCTCCTTTCCTTGGGGTTCCCAAATCATTAAAAATTGACATAGAACTAAAACTTTGTGAATGTTTCAGTTGAAAATACCGAATTACGATTCATTTGGCCAATCAAACAGACATTTTTGGGATAATAAACCTCCTAAGCTAATCCAGTGTTGCCTGGCATTTTCAGACGCGACTTGATGGAAAATTCATACCTTTTGGCTAATTCTAAGCTGAGTTTGGTTTTCGGGCACTCCTTTATTGGCCTCAACAAATTACGTGAAAACCAAATGGTGCATCTTACCTTTTTCCTTTTAAAAGTATATGACGTATGAAGGGGTACTAGGGAATCTTCTCAAAATCATAACAGTGAAATTAATTTAGAATTATCATCACAACCTGAACTTGGGCTACATGAGATGGGTCTTAATGGCAGACTACTTCAGTAGCAAAGTTGGAATTTCTAAGAAAAACACACAGCTTCAGTTGATTTGAGAAAATACCTCTTCTACACAAACTCTACATTATGTTAACCATCAACTTCTGACTTGTAAATTAAGCCTCAAATGTACATATTAACAACATATGATCTCTCGACAAGAAACACAACCGTTAACAAAAGAATATTGCGATTGGAAAAACATTTCTGACAGCGTGCATAAATCAAACTATGGACGATTCGTACAACTTGGTGAAAATTGTGTTTATGTAACGTCCATATTAGAAGCGAGAACAGCTTTTCTGTAGGAATGGCTTCTAAACAGAGTCAGCTGAGAAAAATGGCTTCTAATTCTGCTTTAATTCATCAACAACTCTAATAAATATATTGGAAATCCTTCATCATTATATCTTATAACTAAATAATATAGTAACCCTATAAGTAAAATCATCTGAAAATACAGACATCTTCGGGCACTCGAAAATGCAAAATAAACTGCTAAGTAAGATTTGGAAGTGTATTCAGAAACTTTGAGGCACAAGTCCTGGAAGGCAAATGCATCTTTTTTTTCAAATGGGGTAGAAGTTCATTGATAAATTGTCCAGTGAAAGTCAACATAGGATTATGACAAATTTCCCAACAAAAGCAAATAAAATTTTCCAAAAAGAGCAAAATGAGGAAATCCAACACTGATTACTCTGCTCAATCAACATGCTGGTCTAAAGGACGATCAAGAAACGATGTCACAGCACCCAGTTGCATGTGCCTCAGTGGTAGCACGTCTATAAATTCATTATCATGAATACCAAACTTTTTTACCAATACCTATGTTAAAACGAAAGCTATAGTTTCGACTATTGGAGGTAATGCTGGACCTACTAAAGGAAAAGTAAATTAAAAAAAGAACTGGAGTGGACCGAAAACTTTTCGTTATAAATCATTATGTTGCCAGTTGGACTACATCACCAAATGCATTTTCAGTCGAATGAATCGTTTGGTGATATTAGTAGTTTAATGTTTCGTAAACACAAAATCACAACCGGATTTATGAGCAGAGGATAGATAACGTGGTCGATGACATATTTTGATCTCAGCTAAACAAAAGATTAGTGATAGATTTCAAACTGCCTCATTATCATGATGTATTTGAAAATGATATTTTAAAAAATCGTTGCTTTGTTAAACTTTTCCTAAACTGCGATTTGCATATGAATGAAACGATGTTGTAAATCTAGTAAAACCCAAGGGAGCATCATGTCTGGAAAACTAAATATAAACAGAAAGGTGCTGGGGTACTTTGTAAATTAAGCAGAGTGAACTGATGGCCAAGTATAGTCATCTTTTGACCCTGGGATTGCTGGGGATGGCCCTTTCATAGATAAAAGCAATCAATGCTACTATTGTCCATCACCCACGTAACATGAACATTGAACATGAAGAAGCTAGAAGGGACTTCTTGCAATGTTTAAAAATTCCAATGCTCGCATGTCTGTTTGTTTATGGTTTCAACTTCTGTCCGCAGATTCGGAAGAAGTTTCTCGAAAAATGAAACTGTACCAGGTACAAACAATATCATAAAATAGGAGCACTTTCCAACCAAAGCCAACAGTTTCAAAGCTTTCCACCGGGTTAACCACAGGGTGCCTAGATCTTGTAACCCTACACCATCGTGTTATGCGTTCCAGTAAACTGGAAAAGGACATCTTCCAGTTCTTTTATTCGATTTCGCAGCGCCTGCTGATCTGACTCTGCTTTTAGCCGCCATCTTTCTTCAGCCTCTTTCAACTGTTCTTGATACCACTTTTCGAGGCTCATATGGTCCCCATCTCCTGGATGCCTACTTAGCAGGCTAGGAGAAGACTCGTCCGAACGTCCTTGCGGAGCAGCGCGTCCTTCTTTGTGTCCTAAAGAAGATAAACAAATAGAATAATTAACAGGGTTTTCATTACAATCCAAGAAAAAGTCTAGGCCTATTTGTTGTTTGAAGTTCAACATGAAACCGCAGTTGGTATTGTCGAAATAAATTCTTATAAAACGAAATAAATTCTTATAAGACCTTCTCTATTCAGTTTAAAATCAGTTGCGGTCTAGTAGTGTGAAATACATATGCAAAAAATATGCACAGTTTCAAGAAAAAAGGTGGAATGGCTGAAAATATTTTAGTCCCACAAAACATATAGCTATAGGAAATGCTGTAAGAACTCAAAAACGAATATACAACGGGAAAAGTCCACAAAAGTTATTAAATTACACATTAAAAACTAATTAATACTAAAACTTATAAGATAGGAATATTTTTTAAATATAAGAAACCTATTATTGCAAGCCTCTATTTTTGCAAGTTTTCGAAGAAACATTAAAATTTACCGTAGTTTTAGAATTTATAAAGTATTTGTTCTCTGCACCACTATTTTACCAAGCCTTTGTAAACCTATCGAAACTTTCCAATGGCTACATTTTGAAGATACTAAAGATCTAATCATTTTATTTAGTTTGTAATGAATAAAGTTTGTGTGTGTTTTTTTCTTAAATTTCTAGAAAGGGCATACGACTCGCTCCAAATTTTACTCATTTCATCCCATGACATAAATTGTCAAAAATTACTGAAATCTACACTTAAAGCTATGTAGAAAACCAATAGAACTGGCGCTTTGTTCAACTATACAATCCTTGCATGAAAGGGTTGCAAGTTACACTTACTTGAAAAAATTCAATATTTCTATTTGCTACTACAAGAAGTTCCTTTAAATACGGCAATTCTCGTACTTGAATAAAATAACCACGAAATATTATAAATATTCATAAATATAATAAATCCAATCCTCACTTTACCTGCAAAACTATTTTCCGCGTCGCCATCTTTGCTCACAACACTTTTTTCCTCCTTCGCACATTCAGATAAACTCTGCTCCGTTGCGGGTGTTTCCTCTTCTGCAGTCTCCATTATTACGTGGCCATTGGCCTTTTTATTAGTGTTGCTTAAACCCTTGCGCCGTTCAAGGGTTGAAGATTTATCTGCCTCGGAATCTCGCGGAGATCTTGTTACTATAGCCGACGTGACGACATATTTTCTATTTTGCGAAATTCGACCAAGATCTGACGAAGCATCGCTAGTCCATTCAGAACTTTTTCCTTCTCGTTTAATACTACGTAAAGCTTTGGTCCATTTTTTCATTGAGCAATCAAGCTCCTTTGTAACCGTTTCTATCATTTCAAGAGCGCTATTTCGAGTAGTCCTTTCCAAATTCCTTTCCATGCTTGAAATATCATTTTTCAGCTCGCTGTAATGTTTATTGTCTATTTCTTTTTGTTCATCGAGTTTTTCTGTAGTTAATTGTAGAAAATGCTTAAACCGTTTCTCTAATTTATGGATCTTTTCAAAAGTTGCTTCTTTCGAAGGGAAATCCGGGCTGCGTGACCTCCTATGGGTGCGGTGTCCTTTGTCGGTTTCATGATGGGCAGGTCGCAGTTTTGGCGAAGTGGCTCCGCTTGGCCCAGCCTCTATTCCACACGTCTCATCCATAAGCACTTCGAACTGAAAAGGAAGGAAAGTTTATATTACCAACCATGACAGATAAACAAATATCAGATCCATTTTAACAGGTACCGTGGCGGATCGTTGGGCTTATCATTAGGCTTAGCAGGTTACATTTTTTGTGGTTACGCCCTTTTAATAAAACAGAAACACCGTCTTTTATCAGCATTTCGATGTCACACCCACTTAATGGTGCTAGTTCGCGAAAATCAAACATAAATGAATTGCTCTCTATGACAATTCACAATAATATTTAGCCAAAATTTGAGGGTAGTTAGGATTCCCATACACCCCCAACTCTTCCTGGCGCTGTCACTGCACTGGTGTTCTTTAAAAAATAACTAAAGGAAAAATTTGGTTCACGAAAAGTGGTGGAGAAATGCTCTTAAACGGAATGCAGGAGACCGTTCACAGGGTGAATGTAAAGATTCAAAGGACAAGATTCGCACCACAGTTCTTCCAAAAGTTTCGATCTTTTGACCTAAAGAGTGGATTCAGTCTAACTTAAAGATCTTGACGTACTGCAAAATATTTTAGGTAAGGTAGAACAGAAGAAGGCAGCGATCAATCGAAAAGAGAAAGATTGAAAGAACGAAAGGAGGAATACTGAAAGAAAGACCGTCGAAATGAAAAACAAAAGAACACGAGGATACGTAAATAGGAGATTGCCATAAAAAAGTTAGCACTTATTCTTGGACCAGTTGAGGTCGAAAGCAGATTCCATACTATCAAAGGCAGCCCTCGAAACTCAGAGGAAATGGAGAAGTCAATAGAAACATGTAATTATTCGCAGACAACATTCAAGCGCTGTTTGTCTCCTACATGCAAAACGTTTGGATTTCTTCGTGCGGACAACCAGTATTTTAAGCTTAGGTAGGCCACGCTACTCTGAAAACGTTATGACAAGGCAATGTATGTCTGCAAAGAAATGCTAAAGGAAGGACAGAATTGGCTGGATCATGGGTTAGCAATGTCAAAAGGTGACCCGAAATTTCATGACTGCAAATGCATATCACAAATGATGCCACAGAACTTACTTTAGGCCATTCTTTATTTTCCTGCTTCTTTTCTCGCTTTAGAGTGCCCTTGCTCTCCTCTCGTTTGGATTTATCCAATTTTTTCTCTGGAGTTTCCTTTTTTGAAGAGCTTCTGTCGTGTTTTCTTTCTAACGTATCTCCTTTAGAAGTTCTGCTTTCTGTGTGCCTGTCTTTCTCATCTCTAAAAAACGAATCGTCTTCTTTCGTACGAACTCCGTTCTCCAAAGTCCTCCTTTCCTTAGAACGTTTCGATTTCTTCGGCATTTCTAGCTTCGGATCTAGCCTGATAACAACAATATCCTCGTCGTCATCATCTTCAGACCCATAAACTGCTTTCTTGCTTTTCTTTTGTGACCTTTTAGGATCTTTACTTCTTTTCGTTGGGTTTTTGCTTTCTTTCCCTGTCCCTAAAATCTCCTTCTTTAATAAAGCATCGATATCCTTTTCTGTCAATTTCATGTGCTCCTTTAGTTCTGCGTGCCCTAGCCTGCTGTCTTTCCCTTTTTTATGCTCAAGAGTTCCCGTTTTTGAGGATGAACCTTCATCCGTATTGGCTGGGCTTTTACGAGAGGCAAGGGAATCCTTCAGAAATTCCCTCAGCCCTTTTTTGTATTGAATTTGTTCCTCCAAGCTCAGCTGATCCAATTGTATGGCTCCGTTTCCTTTTGGAGTCTCCTTCAGCTGCGTAACTGCAGCCATTCTAATCTCAGCTCGACCCTTAACGCGTGGACTTGGGATGGTGTCAGCAGTCTCTGACTTTTCAAAACTCTTTGGCGAAGTCAGGCTTATTTCATCTTCCCTAAAACGAACAAAAGCGTGACTTTAATATCTTGACAAACGAAAGAAACAATAAGGTAGAAAGATAGGATCAGATGAAAAGAGAAGGGTGTGGCTAAAGATACTTGGCTTTGGAATCATGACAGATTAGTTTTGTACAAACAATTAAAAATGTGCAGAAACTAACGCTTTTCAAAAGGATTTGAAACAGAAAAAGGACAATATTAGAATGTACTATAAAAGTGCTTCATTTTAGCACTGAGTTGCTTCATTTTAGCACTGAGTCGCTTCCTTTCCACTGACCCAGTACGAAGCTCTTCCACTCATTTCATTCAAGCATGCTACTGGTCAGACAATCATAACAGTGAATTTGAAACGGCTTCATCGAAGATTAACAAACGTGCTCTACAGAATCCCTACGATTACCCTGCCTGAAGTATCAAGTTCTGACAATAGTCATGACATGACGAATACTAATGACACGGATAAAGTAGCAGACTTGTATATTTACTGGAAATAAGACAGATTCAGCTGGCGATTTGTCTATTTGAATTATGGTTTGGCCAGGCCACAAGACCATAACACCTGCAGTTCTGAATCGATCTTATCATTTCGGTCACATGAAAAGAGGCAGTTGTGTCTGCGTCAAAGAATACACAAATCATATCTCGAACATGATTTTCAACTTAAGCTAGAAGACATCAGACGCTAGACTAGAAAACTCTCATATGCCTGGAGTTCTTGAAAAAAAATCAACAGGAGATTAAAAAGGCAAAAAGAAGACATTTATAATCAGGAAAAATCTGCTATTCAATGAAACTGCAAAAGAAAAGCTAGCACAAACGTTACACTACCAGAGTTAATGAATGAAGTCATTACTTTTTATGGGTAAAATTTGCGGTTGTCAATTTTATTAAGGAAGGATCGTGGCAAAGATTAAGCTATCAAAGTTTTGACGTAAAAGAATTCTTTACTTTTTCAGATCCCTTCTACCGCCCATTGTACAATAAACCGATTAATTAAGAATCTATGTCGAGATCCAAAATTTAATCCAAAGAATCTGTCACGGGGTTGACATAATTTTACGAGAAATGAAAAAAACTATTGAAAGGAACTCTTTTAAGGATGCAAACGGAGAGGACATTAAGAATGTATGATACACATAGTTCTTTCAACATTGTCTGGGTTTTAAAACTAAAATACCGACAGTATTCAAAAACCTGTGTGTGTATGAATAGGTACTATCTATCTATAGATGGTAATTATCTTCCATTGGTAGCTTCAAGATGATATTTCATTATTAGACTTATATAACACAGCACGATTAAATGCTTCAAAGACAAATTCAAATAAGGCTTGTAAGAGGGAGGAGTAGGCTGTATCTAGGATAAAACATCACCATATCAACCTTAAAACCGAAGACCTTTAAAAGCCAACCGAAGTCGTATAGTTCATAAGCAACGAGCAACTAACCAGGTAACCAGATTCATTATAGAATGCTTCTTGGCAGATCTCGTCCAAGCAGAGAAAATACATCGACGAGGATATGGAGTAAAATACAGAACAGAAGGTTGGATAGATCATTCTCAGCAAGTGACATAGAAACAATTAAATGAAAAAATGCTTAAATTTTTATGAGATGTCGCTTACCCTTGTTCTAGCACCCTTTTTAACTTTTTCGATGACACCATTTTGGCTGATGCTTGTTTTTTCTTCTTGAAAAGCTGAAACAAAAAGGAGTGTTTAGTATAAGGTGTAAATATTCTTTACGCATTACGAATTCATTTAAGCAGAATATTTGCCTGAGAAAGGTAACAAACGCCGTCATACTGGCACAAAAAAGGAGCAATACGAAAATGTGACACGTTTAATCTGAGAGGTAGATCAAGGCGCAAAAAGTGCATAGCACACGCACAAACAGCTTACCTTCTACCTAATATCCTAAAATATTTCGCTTAAAAGAAAGTTAATATGGATAGGGAGTATATGGCTGGATAAACACCTCCAGGACATGGACACAGTCCGATGGAAGAAATTCATTTTTACAAGGAAATATGACACCATTACACCTTCTTAAAGAATTTCAATTGGTTATTCATATCTAACAGAGGGTTTTATTAATCATATAAAGATTCAATGATACTTCATAGAACGCCTAAAACAAGGACATTGAAACCTGGTTAAAACTCAGCAGGTTAAACCAGGAACCTATGAGTGTGTTAAACCAAGTCCCTGAAAGCTGGTTAGACCACGAACCTAAAAGCTGGCTAACTGAAACCCGGTTGAACTAAGAAACCGTGAGCTGGTAAACAGAAACTTGGTTAAACCAGAACCTTGAAATCTGGAGCAGGTTAAACTACGAACCCAAAAGCTGGCTAACTGAAAGGCGGTTGAACTAGGCCACCGTGAGCTGGTAAACAGAAACTTGGTTAAACCAGGACCTTGAAACCTGGAGCAGGTTAAAACAAAGCAGTTTAAACCACGAACTCAAAATCTGGCTAACTGAAAGCCGGTTGAACTAGGACACCGTGAGCTGGTAAACAGAAACTTGGTTAAACCAGGTCCTTAAGAACTGGTAAAAGGAAGAACCAAAAAATCCACAAAACCAGGACACTTGATACAATTCCATGATGCAATCTGGATACTTGATACAATGTGGCTTTAAATTCTGATACATTTTGAGTTTCAAAAGCTAACCTTTCCAGAACACAGTCAACCTTGTCCGAACACAGCCAACATTTTCCATTGACGTCAACGTCAATAACAAAATATTTAAGGAAATGGGAAATAAAATCATAAATTAGGTACTATAATAAAAAACAAATTAAGTATTATACAGTTGAATTTACGAATTTACGAGCAAAGATCAACTTATAGACATAGATACAAAGATCATCGGACGAAAAACAATAGAGGTTTTACATTTGACAAAGGCAAATATCTATTTCGTATGAAATGAAAACGGCGTCAATAACAGGCAGGCAGATTCTCCTCAGAATTCTTGGAGGGACATGAGAGCTTTACAACCTAAAGTAGAATCTCCACGACACAACATATTATCTAAAAAGAAACGACGTTAGTTCACCTGCTTGGAAAAAAGATACAAAGATATTTATGAGTCAGTTGTAAGTCGTGGTATATGGATCTCTGGAATTTGTCTGAAGGATTAATCGAAGCTTCTACAAAGAGACCCATTCCGTCAGTAGTGACGTCAACTCAAATCAATTTAAATTAGTACAGCAAGTATTACAACTATGAAAAGAACGCAAAACTGGGAGACTTCAGAGATCTTTTACGGGCTACCTCATAAGCGCCTGGTATTTACCCTATACATGAAAGGTGATAGATTGTCCTCAACAATATGCAAACATATTAGGTTATTCCGTACAGGCCAAAATGCAATTCCAATATATGGAACTCTTTTCTATATTCAATTTTACAGATAATCACGACATTGGTTCAAAATAAAGAAGTTATTAGCGTTTGTGCTGCGTAAAGGACTCAATGTGCGGTCTTAAACACCAGTGCCATTCTTTATTGCCGAAGCCAAGACTTAAATAAAGAATTCTTACGATTAAATGAATTTTAAGACAAATGGGTAAGAGAATTTCCGGCAAATCTTCGAAATCCAATAATTTACAAGGAAAAAGCCAGATGAGATCGGTCATTCGATTTCCATCCAATTAGAACAAGAACTTAAAGAAGCAAAGCTCAATGCGGCATCGACTTTCTTTAAGGGCCTAAAAAAGTCCTCATCCGGATCTGGCTTAAATTAGCAAATTTATGAGCATGTCGAACAAACAATAAAGAAACGGATTTGAATCTAGCTAGTTCTGGGCAATTCAGCTCAGCAGGACCATCCACATCTCCCATTTAAACAACCAAACTGAAAGATTAAATTATGCTTAGGTTGACAGACAGTGGCTCCGAAAACCGAGTTATGGCCATTGAATTATTTCTCTTGATGAGCTACAAACATAATTAGCTATTGTAGCTATTGGTCTCTTGGCAATGGGTTTTCCCCCAATAAGCAAGAGCAAGTCCCCAGTAGGTTGCTAGGTGGACAGGAGGCCCCGAATCTTATGTATTCGCTCAAATTCGTCGTTTTCAAAGAAAAGATGAATGTTGCCAAAGAATAAGCAGCAAAGGTTTGCCAAGCAAGGCCCGAAGTTTAGCAGAAAATCCAAGTTTTGCAACTAAGCCACGGCTGGTTTTATTTACTTAGAAATGAAGATTATCATATTTCTGATTTGTCAACCGGAAAAAAGGAATTATTTGTTCTAGATTCTGTTACAAGCAGAAGAAAAGCAAACATGCAATGAACAGTTTAAAATATGAAAAAGACTGATTAACAAAGAGTTGAGATAAGTACAATAGACAAAAGTACAGTAAAGTAGCAATAGGGGGAAATTTAAGTCCAATATCCGTTAGCATGAAATATGGGCTCAGTTATGGGCTAGATTTCACCCACTTTTAAGAAGAGTGGAAATGGAGTCTTAAAGAAACAGATAGGCAGCACATGTCAAGAGAAAAGGCAACTGTTGCACAACTTAGGGAGCAATAGACACGTACACGTAGATTTTCTCACAAGGCTTAATTTCCCTCTATTCTATTATCAAATGTCTTGATGACAGGACCTTCTAAAAACCCTTTGAAACGTACATGCATGAAGGAATGTAAGACATTTTCCCATAAAGGTACGGTTTCATTGACCAAAAGATCGAATGATGAATTCAGCGACGAGAACTAATCATAAACTTGGCCTATCTACACTCGTGGCCTAACTCACAGTTCCCCTGGCAGGACACATCACAAAAAGTATTCACCAATAACTGTAAACAAGGCACGGAAAACCGAGAGTATTTTATCTCCATGCTTCATCAATTTCAATTACGGTTTTCTTCTTTCAAAAACTAACACGTGAAATAGAAATTGCTTAACATTAAAACAATGATTTGAGATGATCTTGATTACAAAAAGAGAGCTGGAAATTTACCCCTTTGACATTCAATTAATTAATACCGTGTACGACTTAATGTATGAGAAACAAAATGCAGCAAAGACAGGTTGAGTTGATGAATTTAGCAAGAACATACCAATGCCATTGCCTACAAGAAATTTGCACCAGTGGCCTCCCTTTTTATCATACAGCGCACAACAAATTATATACAAGCAACTGACAAACTGTACTAAGAAATGTGAATACCGACCTGCTGGTTATGTTCTATATTTCTTGGCCAACCGCAAAAACATTGCGATCATCTGCCATTCCTTTCTGTAGCTGAATACGACCGCAGACATTGCTGCTTAAAACAGACACTTTAAATTACCTTTATTGGCTTTAACCACCTGATTTTCGGCATACACAGACGCGAGTTATCAGCTTAAACGATCAGGATAGAATTTTGCAAAATCAAAACAAATGGATCTCATGGTTGAACACAGTACAACAATTCAAGTTTTTGAAATATCAGGATTGAATGAACCTGGAAACGGTGAAACCAACTGTAACAGACAGTACATAACCAAAGAAAATAACAATCATATGACAAACAATTTATTGCCTCTCGATGTAGAAACTTGAAACGAAATGGATTAATCTTGTTACTAGTACACCACAAAACAGGTCGAATTAGGAAATTGTGGTCTGTTAGACTCCACACTTCATGCAAAGGTTGTAAGCAAGCTCGCTCTGGGAATTTTTTTTAGAATATATTGACTTTCAAAATCCCCTTCACAAAGGTGTTGATAGGGCACAGCTATCACATTGCACTGCATTTCGAGGCTTGCTTCAATACCAAAATGAGGCTCAAGACATAAGTAGACGGAGCTGTCTAGTTTCCATACTGCTCGACCTGATGACGTAATTAGTTTACCCTAAACCTAACCCTAAACCTAGCCCTAACCCTTACCCTAACCCTAACCCTTTACTTGAAATAATTAATCATACTAATTTATGATTATAAGTCATGCTTATTTATGACTATCAGGTCGAGCAGTATGGAAACTAGACAATTCCTAAGTAGACAGACAAGTCAACCGCCTAAACTTATTTTGATACAGTACAGGGCAACAAAATACCATCATGTTTTGTTCATTCTTCATACAGATCTGCCTCTTCAAAGACTCAAATTTACAAACATTTACTAGGTCAAGCTGAAAATCCTCCACAATCTTTCGAAGCTGACACTCTGAATTGTGATATGTTTTTGATATCCAAAAACAAATTTGTGATAACCAGGTAGCCAAAAATCTCAAATTTTTGAAAATCTTGCTTCTTCTACCGTAACTTTTGGAGCACCATTGCTTTTTGGAATTTTTTGTTTTGACTGGCCCTTGGCACAGTCCAGACAAGCAGGGCCAAAATAAAACTTGTTTATCAGAACAAAAAGCAGATCGCAGTTGTGAGGAAAGAGAGCATGGGCATGGCTGGAAATCCCACGGTTAAAAACAGCTTTGCGGCTAGATCAAAGCTAGATCATAAATAGAAAGACAGTAGCTTAATCAAAGCATTACATTACGAATTACTTTCACCGTAACAGACACTTGCAAGACGCATTAGGTCACGTGACTGGTGAAACGAGAACCCATTTAAAAGTGTATAAAAATTTACGAAATGTCGTGTTACGAAAGTAAGACATAAAAACACTTAATCACGGAATTAAACTACAGAATGGAACGAATTATCTCTTGATAAAAAGCATCAAAACATTTATTAAGAATAATCAAACATGGCATACCTTGGACGTTTTTGGGTCTTTTATCGTCCGCGATTCCTTCTCATTTTTGTAATTATCATCCTCGAAATCGTCTTTGCCTTTGTGCTTGCTACTCGCATGGCCTGTTGTGTACTTCCGCCTCTTTTTCCTAATTTGGTATCTTGGGGACCGAACGCCACTACCGTCACTTTGGCTGTGATGGTCAGACTTTTTTATTTCCTTCAACGCGTTCAGGTCGGTTATGTTCTCAAAGTTCTTTCCCCGTCTTTCTGGACTTGGCGACATATTTTTCTGCCAATAAACATCCTGCAAAGATAATTCATTTTCAATTTATTGAGCAGTTACCCCCTTCGGTATTCTTTGTTGCACTTAAAGGTAATCATTATAAAGTTACGACCAGGGTGTAACAGTTTAAAAGATAAACATTTAAGTGGACAGTAACCACGACGCTACCACTTGCAAATCCCCCTTCTTTAGCACGGATTTACTGGTGATTTTCGATAAAGATTTTCAAATGATCGGGGGGATTAACGACCCATAATTAGCTCTTTAGATTCGCCCGAGAATGCTAGTAATTCGCCAATTCATTCACCGCAACTCGTTCGGCAATTCGGGCGAGGCCAACAAAACTGCGAAGTACTAAAAGACCCAAGGAAGACGATATAATTAGGCTATACAGACGACCAAATACATACCAATACATACCTATACATACCTATACTATACATACATACCTATACATACCTATACAATACATACCAAATATAATTTCCTGAAAAAAAATTCGCCTTGGAGGTATCTAATCAAACTCTAAACTGAAGTAGCAACTTCTCAAAATGAATGTTTTTTATATTCTACAGAACGATATGACGTTTAGCTAAAAGCTTTATCATGCGGTTAATCACGGTTACGAATTTGTTGTTTTGCTAAACTTGCTCACAGAGATACGGTATTAAAGGTTTATAGGAGGACCTTCCTTGGAGCTGAGGTCTCCCATACAATTTCAAAAGTGGGGGGGGGGGCGTGGTTGCAAAAAATCGAAAGACTTATCATAAAACATTCCACATAAAAATCCTTTAACCTTTTACCAAAGTATAAGCAATGGTCTCCGCCCCAACCCGCATTGCCTGCTCTTCGACCCCAGATCGTCAGGAACAACAAAGGCTGTATATAGTTAGCTGCGGTAAAAAACCCATTCAGTTGTAGCCCACAAAACAAACTAACAGTGTTAATGGCAATGGTTGATAAATGGTAAACAGTTAACTTTTGAAATGCCTTCACTGGTTTAGTGAACAAGAATATTTATTCGGTATCACGTTAAAATCAAACTTTGTGTCCATTTTGATTTGGTCGCTTAATTAAAAGGTCTGTACTTTCGTATATTATCCATCTGTAACAACTCTGACCTAAAGGACAGAATTAGGGTTTTCTAGTTTGCGTAAACGATTTCAAAGATAATGCTTATCAATAATTGTGGGGTTTTCCCTGAGTTGTAGTGATTTGAATTTTTCTCGAAGTATTACATGCGGAGCAAAGCATGTTTTGCTTGTAATGGATGCAATATCATTATATAAAAATATGCTCTCATATGCTGGGAATATAATCACTGGTTTTGCTTAAAAATGTAGGTAAATTGTTATAACTTGCCAAACAGGTCTGGACAAAAGGATGCAAGAAGTATTTTAAAAGTATCAGCTTAGAAATAACCGGGTTCCAGAAGAAACCAGATATTAGGTACACAGGGTTACAATTGCTATTAAAAGAATAGAAAAAAATCGAAGTTTGAAAATGACAATTCAGTCCATAGACGGTGCTCCTCAATAGAGATTACAAAAGCTTCATTCAAAAATCCTAATATACAGAACAAACTATAGGCTTAGAAAGTGCCCACAGAGTGAAAGCAATACGAAGTTAAGTTTTGACAGTTAAGTAAGACATGACGTAATGACCAGAATACAGTCATCAGGTCTAGTGCAAAAAACTTACGATACATCTATCACTCTCGCTGGTAATGTTGTGTACTGTCAAGAAACCTGAGCTTAGACCATTATAAAAATGTTTGTGCTTTATTCAGCAATAAATGCTTAAAAAAACCAAGAATGTAACAGTTCTTTGAGGTGAAGAAAACCTTGTTTTTAAACGAAATTATTGCTTTCTATTTTCCTATAAAGATAATCCGGCGAAATTCATATGACATGAAGGTTGCTCGAGAAAAATTGCGTGGTAATTTAACGACTGTGAAGAGGTACTGAAAACTCACGTTAGCCCAGGAACAAAGAATTTGAAATTATGGTTTATGCTTACAAAGAAATATAAATTGGCTGAAATGCAAGATCAAAAAAGGTAAACAAGCCTCTGGGATCCATCTGAAGGCAACTTTGAATCAATCGCTGCTGTATCAACTAGCTGGCTTGCAGTGAAGCGGCTAATCTGCCATCTGATTCAAGGCAGGTTGCAACATGGCGGCTCAAAAACGTTTTAGGTTTCGTTTACAAAAAGACAAGCTTGATTTAGCAGGGAATGTCTGGCCAAGGTTTGCGAGCCAGACAGCAACTGTAATTTTGGAATTTCAGGAATTCGACGTCCAAAACAGACTAAATATCCTTCAGTTATCTTTGTTCACTTGTTAGTAATGAAATAACATTGTCAACGATATAAATTATCCAAACAAGAACCGAGCTTTTCGATACTGACGTTTTCAGCACTAGTCGCGATTCAGAGCTGCTCAATAAAGTCAAGGTACGAACAAAACCTCTCGATAAAAGATTCTCTTTCGCCAGCAGAAGAATACAGTCTAGAAACCATGATAAATTCAAAACATGTACACACTTACCCGATCGCACATTCACGTTCAAGTTCTTTTGAGGACTTCCCAGAGTTAGAAACTGCAACAGTGAATATTAGCACGGAAACCTGGCTTCTGAATATGCCAAAATAGAGGAGAGCAGCAACGTAAGGTCATTACGTAATCCAAGTACAGAATAAGAGCCTTAGAGATTAGAAGATGATACTGAAAATCGAGCGCAAACAAAGAAAGGATTGTAATTAAACCACTGACTGGATTAAGATGTGTAATAAATGTATTTCACAAACCGCACAGAATATGTAAAACAGCTCAGCCTGAACTCTCAAGAATTTTTTAACAGAAGGAAGAACAAGCAGCGACAGGTAAATGCTCCTTTCAAAGGGATTCTAGGCCACAGGCAAATATATAGGATAAATACAACCATTATACCATCTTCATCTGTTTACATTCTTTAATAGAAAACCGGCCGTTTGGGAGATCATGGAGCGATCTCTATGCCAATCTTTGTCAGTCTTTACTATTTGATTGGGATATCAGCATCAGTGATTGGATGTGATCAAAAGTGATTTTATGATTATGAAAAAAATAGACATTTGATTGGGTGTTTATTCAACTCAGCTAGATGTGATCAAAAGTGATTTTATGATTATGAAGAAAACAGACATTTGATTGGGTGTTTATTCAACTCAGCTAGATGTGATCAAAAGTGATTTTATGATTATGAAGAAAACAGACATTTGATGATTGGATTTTCAACTCAGCGGTCGAAGATGATTTGATGATTGGCGAGGATTCACAAAAACTTTATGATTAGCGATTGACAGTGATAGATGATCACCAAGAAAAATTATCTATGATTAGTTGGTGTTTAGTACCATTGAGTGCAGGAAATTCTTCAACCAATAAGTGAAAAGTGTGTGTGAATAAACAAATGATTTGGGGTTTTGAGGAGATTGGCATTAGAGCAAAGTGACAGTTCCAGTTGACATCAATCAAAAAGGATAAAATTGTGACAAGGAAAATGCCGAGGGTGTACCTCATCATCGCCAGCGAAACCAAAAATGCCTCGAAATGTTAAATATGCTGAACAAATATGGCGTTAACCGACTCACTTAGCCAAAAATGTCATTTTGTTAAATACCCGTACTAGGTAACTATGATGGGGTAAAATGATTTTCGATGAAAAAGTTTCTAAGATTCATCAATATAAAATAAAGGTGAAATCGAGTCATGCTTCGCTTTAGTTTGAAGTTAAAGTAGTTATAACAAGTATGAAAACAGTTCATTAAATATCAAATCCAAACTAATTTGAAAAACCTCGGGCTATGGGCGTAGCTGCAATGTCACTCACGTTGAGTTCTATCATATCATTCAGTTACAACTTTGATTCAAGGAAAACATAGCAAAGACTTCTCTGAGATTTGACTGAGATTTTCCCTATTTTCCTTCGGGATCTAATTCTTATAATCAATAAATAATATGTGTCCACGTTACAGTGTGTTAAAACATTCACGGTAGAACCATTACACGATATTAATAGAGAAAATCCTGGTTGGAGATTTTTCTATTTCTGTTAACCGCTTTATTCGCTGGTAAATTCGCTATGGATTCACAGTTACCAATCAAAGTGGCACAAAAAGTGGATTTGAAATGCGATAGGATTATCAAATGCAGGAGACGAAATCTTGATTGATTCATCTTTAAGCTTAATCAAATCTAATAAAGCGAATTTTAGATTCTGCGACAAAACGTGACCTTGAAAGAGTTGCGGCGAAGAGATCTTCATGGCGAATAATTTCCGTAATTAATCTCTATGGATTCAATAATTAATATTATAATCAAGGTTTGAGAATGATTTTGTAAGCGACGACTGCAGCTCTTTTTTAGGTTGTGGGTACAAGAGGGGAAGTTTCAAACCAGGGGGATAGTACTTGGTTCTTTGGAAGGCAAACAAGAGAGCATATTAATGAGTGAGGTAGCCCCCCTTTTTTAAGTATCGAGTACAAAAACATTATGCAAAAATTCCTTAATTTCTGGGTTTGGTATCAGCAGATTAGAGTTCTTATGATCAACTTTGTCTTTTGGTGGATTGATACAGAGAGAGACAAAGTATGGGAAATAGCGATTTATAGTTATAGGAGGCAGAAGTAGTTGCGATATCATAAATTCCCGTGAACCATGAATCTCTCAACCCTTTTCAAATCTATAGTTGGCTTGAAAACTTTGTAAAAAAATATGTAATTGAGCAAATATAACTAGCAGAATTTGATGATAATGGAAAATACTGTTGAAACATCACTTCTGTTTCGCTGGCTTACGTATCCTAGTACCATGCTAGCAATCACAATGTAACAAGACTTGAATACTCGTATGCCTTTTACAATTAACATCTTATAGCAGCTTGGTTAATACAGTATTGAGCATTTTAAGGGCTAAGTACGCAGAGCCATCAGTTATTTCAGCTGCAGGATGTCGAATTGCTTATCAGAATTCACGAATTTGATTTTTTTCTGCTGTGGAACTCCTAAGCAAAAAATTGCTAGCTTCCACAAACTTAATTTCCTAAAAGCTCTTTTCAAACCCTGAAGGCATCGTACCACTATGTTTCATATCACTACGACAACAAATGCTTCGCTTCCATCCAAGAGTTATCTACACGACAATCTGGCTATTGTAGACGAAGCTTCGACCGCCAAGGCGACGATAAAAGCTTTAAACACTTTTCGCCAACCCACTTCAACAACACATGGCTAGTGACGCTGATAATTATTGTAAGTATCCCACAAGGATTGCAAAGCTAATAGCTGGGGAGGGTAACTTGATAAATATTTAAAAGTGTTAATTGATCTCACAATGGGTTTATCAAATGTGTCATCGGATATAAATTGTTTAATTACAGCTGAGCAGTCAAGAGCACATCTGATCATAAACTGGCCTACCTACAAGGAAAGATGGCATGGGTAGTAAAGACGAATGCCCTCAAGAACGCTTTGAAGATAAATTTCTCGATACACCTTTCATCTACATATCTAGTATCTACTGAGTGCCTTCTAAAAAGAAGCTCAACATCAGTGTCTAGAGAAAAATAAAAACACATTACATATACACATATAACACAAGCGCAAGGAAACAGGCAGACAGGACCCCCAACCCACAGACAGGCAGACACCGCCCCAGCCCCATTTGCCACCCTAACAACAACCAAAGACAGCACAGCCAAAACGTCTATCAAAAGGATGAGAATACAACAGAGTTTCAAACTCCTATTGAACCAAAGGTGCCAATGATGCTACAATATATTGCTAACGATTAAGAAAATGTCCCAATGTCCACAGTCAATTTTCTTGTATCGATCTCGATCAACCCGAACTAAAGTCGCATAAAGTCTACCTTAGTTCTAAGCACTTGGCAAATATTTATATCGTTCTTCTCGTTTACTTCCTAGCTATAGCAGGTATCATATGATTGCGAGTTTCACTTCGCAGATTGTTTTTTGTTTTACGTTCTCTTCACTCCGTGAAATGAGCCCATTATTTGAATCCCATGTGAATCTAAACATCCACAGCTTTGACTAAAGGCAACAGTAGAAATTACACTGTATTTGTTACTAATTGGTTTTCGTGATTTCAATATAAACAAAGTTACAGTAATTCATTTTTGAATAACTGCTCTGTTTATTGAATACGATTCTGTGCTTTTGAAAATTGACGACGGCAGTACAGAGAATATTCTGAGCTGACTGTGACAGCATTTTCAAAAACGAAGTTTCCTTCAAAGCCAAATAATTAGGATAGCATGTTTTTAGTAGGTAAGAAAAGATTTATTGTTATCATCAGTGTTATTATTCAGTTTGAAAATTAAAATAACGCAAATTGCACTCAGAATGCTAAAAATGCAATTATTTCACCAAGCAAGGATGCTCATTGTAACCATGTTCCTGCTTTGCTGACGCGCCTTGGTGCATTAAACCCGAAAAATAAAAGTACGAAAAATAAAAGCACCTACCATAGGCAGATGGCCTCCCGAGTCAGGCACTGGCAGCCACAAACTAGACAAACTTGAACATGTATCTGTAGCAGCTAAGTTATCAACCGACGGAGGCTGCACAACAACTTGAACAGGTCTTTCTAGCGAATCTGAGTTGCCAGTCTCCTTGCTGACAGCCTGTTTCGCCTTCGCCGACGACACTCGTTGTTTTGGCGGGCGCTTAGGCGATCCAGGAATTTCACTTTTCTTAGTCTGTTTTCTTGAAATCTAAAAAGATTATGAGATATGAATGACTTTGCCATGTTTAGCAGAGCACAAAGAGCTGTCAGTCGCAAACAGGATTTATCAAATTCACACATAAAGAAGAATAGGCAAGATAGCTTTATCTTGATTAAGGACTGTGTTTTAGATCGATAAGGGTACAGGACATGCTAGAGGAGATTTGGGGAAAATTCAGAGCAGCGGGGTAAATGACCTAATGATAGGCAATATTTTGGCACAGAAATTGAAAAATTATCAGGGTTGTGGAAGTTACAAAAACACAAAAAACAAGATTAAGAAATTAATAGATAAATGCAAATTAGAACTCAAGGGTCCTTTAGTGAGGATTTCCGTCACATAAAATAATCAATTAAAGCATTATATTAAAAACTAGATCTAAACTCTCTGGCACAGGAAGGTCTTTCATTAATTCCATCGACTGAGAACACAAGGGTAATTAAATCTAGCACAGTTCTCTAACTTCCAGGAACCTATAGTGGGCTGCTAACGTTGGTATTTGCAGAATGACAACACTAATTTGTTAGGAAACTAAACTTTCAGATACATTTTCCGTCAAAATCCTGCTTCAACATCCCATTCCTCGATTAAAACTTTCCTCGAAAAAGGTTTTCTTTGACCCTGAATCCAAACTTTGAAACCAATTAAATACCTGTGCAGATTAATCTAGCTTATCATTGCCTTTCCACTTTTAAGACGGATTTAGACCGGTGGTCAATGGCGATGTCAAACAGCAGTTCTTATTTAATAAGCGTGAACGGTATCACACTGATTGTCAATAAATACTAATAAAGAAGAGTAAGTCAATCATTAACCAGAATTCCTTTAAACATTATAAAGAACAAGCCAATGTTTTTATTTCTCATTGGCTTTATAACAACATGGTCATTCATTGACCGCTATATCTAGCGCAGATAAAAATATGTTTCATTTTTAATCTTATCATGGTCATGCTAATGGGAAAACCTTCCTAGCAAAATTGCGCCTAATGTCTTTCCAAGATATATGTCGTTTGATTGCTGGTAAATATCAGGCCAGATAAAGTAACACTTAAGGCATCAGAGTAATTGGTAATGTTCAAGTTGAGTTACACTTAGGAGAAAGCCCGGATTTCGCGTTCACTGCTAAATCATAAATTAATGTAACACATGGTTAAAACACACAGCTCACTCTTAAAAGTCAACCCACTTAGTTGATTCAGTTAAAGATAAGGAAAGGCGAATTTTGCAGTTGTTAAAAGCAGACAATAGCCAGGGAAATTTTGAAGCCAGTAAGATAACTTTGAAATTTTACAGAGGCGGCCATTATGACGGAGCCTCACATGGCTGTATAAGAAAAACGACAGCGTGCTATTTTGCAATAAAACTTCAGTCTTGTTATTGCATCAGATCTTTTTCAGTCTTTTTATTGCATCAACGATCAAATCATTTTTTCCAATTGTTGTCTAATGATTCAGTGCAACAGAATCTTGAAAATAGTCACAGTTAAGCTATTCGTAGCTTTGAAAATATTCAAAAAATAATCTTTTGCAAATAAGCTTTATTTGCAGTATGTATGCAAAGAACGTATGCAAGATAATGATCGTCAAAAAATGAAAGATAACGCCTCGTGCTCGCTGCAAAAAAACAACACAGGCAACGAACAGATTCACAAATATTGAGACATCGGATAACATATATGAGCTGCATTTGGCTGCTAGTATTCAATGAAGAAAAAAATTGGGCATAAGACTGTTGTCAGCCAACTTTGTTTTAATACTTTTATGGTGTACGAAGGTGGGAAAAATAACCAAGTATTCATGTTTTAGGGGTAAGCCAGACGTGTTTGGTTGGAATGGCTACATTTTCAACCGGAAACCTGCAAATTGGTATGGCTCTCTTTTCAAAAGCTTAGAAATGGGTTATATCTTTAAAATAGGTTTTACTTTGAAAACCCTAAACACCAGTAAATTGTTGCATGCTGAAATCTCTGGCAAGCAGATAACAGGCACGCAGATGGTAGTACCAAATAACAAATCGGATTCTGAATCGGCAAACGGCCAGATGCCAGCCGAAAATTTGGGGAAATAGAATTTGCTTTAAGTTGGATATTTCCTAACCAATGCATAGAGATATAGAGGCCTTAAAGCTGCTTTGGAAAGGTGTGCGATTTTTATCTAACGGGAATTGTCAAATGATATTAGCAAAAAAGATCCTTCCTTATTGGACATCCAAATAGACTTGGAGCACGCTTCGCGTTCTTTCTTAGATTAAGCCGCATAAAGAGAATCCAGTAAGCTAAGGGTATATTAGCCTATTTCTTAATCCGGGATGATTCCCCAAGCCTGTTCGGGATAATTCCCCAAGCCTGTTCGCCTTAATTGAAGTTCGCGTAATCCAAACGGGATGTGAATTAATCTCACTGTTAAATAAACCGTGTTAACTTATGAGGCAATGTTGTCAAACAAATGTGCAGTCATAAGAGGAAAGGGGCGTTTTGAAGAAAAGAAGGCGTACTTTAACCTTAAATTGCTTCCAATGGTTGCAATTAGACTAAAAATGTCAATCCTTGATTTAAATCTATCTGAGTATCTACAAACCTCTTTTGGCTCATAACACGGCAAAACACTTATGACATAGCTTACATGCACGAGTAACAGAAACAAAAACTCAGATGGAAGAGGGAGGAGGGACAGGTCTGACTGGAGCTAAAATGGAAATTTATACAGAGATCTCCAATTAGCCTCAAGTTAAACATCAAACATATAATTTAGGTATCTCTGTTTCAACATTATTAGAAAAACATTAGGAAAGGGTGCTTGATAAAAAATTACCCACCATCGGGGTCGGTATAAGGTCAGCCACCTCCTTGTTTCCTAACTGAACCGCGATGTCTTTGGGTGAGTCACCAACCTTCAATGTGAAGTCCAAATAAGTGAATATCACTTGAGACAAATATTTGGAATTTCATACATACTCAATACACAAGGTTAACTAATCAAAATCAATCAATCAATTTTGACTACAAAATGTATCCAAAACTAAGAAAATTTAGTAACATTAAACAAAAAGGATTATCTACATGTAACAGAATCTTAACCGGTACTAAAATTGCATTTCGGTCTATCCCAATGTTTTACTTTGGATTCGAAGCAATTTCGATTTTCTGCAGACTTCAATTCATTTTGCAACCCATCCCATTTAAATTAAACTTTTAGTTAGACCCGTAAGTGCCTTGATTTGGAAAAACATAAAAAAAATTAGCACAGAAAGAAATTTAAATGATAAAAAATCTCCTAGCTATGATTTCTACTTTAATTGCAAGAGCAAAAAATGTATTAAAGTCGTAGAGGTGACACTCTATACGAATCATTCGTCCTGCAAAGCAAATGCTTCCAGTAACAAGCCAAAATTCGAATTTTACACTAAATGCAATCACAAGGCCTCGTTAAGAAACTCACATTATTGAGACTGGGCTCGAATGGCTGACCACTTTCAAGCAACAACTTTGCAATTTTCTTGTCTCCGTGTTCCGCACACAAATGCAAAGGTGTATCACCATCCTATAAGCGAAAGAGCAAATTTTAGTACTTTTATCTGCAAGCAGTGAAAACCAAATAACACCATATGACTGTGCTTAATATGGTTACCGTGAAATCGTACGATTGAGACGATAAACTGACAAGAACACGAGATGTGTAATGAGTTGATGTCTTTTCTTGCCAAGTTGCAATCAAACACGGAAGCCCATCTAGATAATAAAATCTGACTTGAAGAAGCTATTTTACATGACAAATAAAAAATTAGAACTTATTCAAAAACTCAAAAAATGTATAATCTAAATTTGATCAACAATGACATAGAAAAAAATACTAAAACCAGAGCAATTTTTGTGCAATTTTTTGCATACAAATTTAAATTCTGCTAAAATAAAATGCATGTTTTTATTTTGAGGAGAATCAAAATACTCGATGGATGATAAAAAACACAATTTACATGATTTTGGATGTTAATATCTGCTTCCAAAGCAAGAAGAGTTTTGACAGCATCAATATGACTGTTTTGAATTGCGATATGAAGAGGAGTGTTGCCAGTCTACGAGAGAAAAAGCACGGAAATATTAAATCAGCTGGTAGACAAGTCTACCCACTAACACAAAAGACAAAGAGACAACTATGACGTGTTTTCTCTTTAAAAAATTACCAGTTGATAGACACAACAAAGAATTAAAGATATGTGAATTAAATTAAAAAAACATGCAAAAGCTTACAAAACTCTTTTAATAAAACAAAGAAAACTAGATATGGTTCATGTTAGGCAATTTAATTTATCTTGTTTTTAATAGATCCAGTCAATTGACAAGCATATTCTATAAAATCTGGAGAATAAAAATTTACCAGATGAGATTACGACGACTTAGTCTCTGAGAGTTTTTGAAGAAACTGGACAAATCCAAAAACAGGGAAGAAAGAAAAATTGAAGATATAGCCACAAAAGACGATACAAAGCTATAAGAAAACGTGCAACTGCTTTGAGATAAAAGTAAATATGGTTCCCAGCCTCCGCAGAATCTATGAAAAACGTCAACAACTACAACCACTTTTACCAGCAATTGGTTTCAGATGGCACATAACCAGAACAGACCTTGCTTGAAAGTTCAGAAACTTCCAGTGGCAAGCAACGAAAGAGATTAAGAAGTGACTTTCCGTGGCTATCGAAACTACACATTAACCGAGAAACAGCATTTCTAAAGACGAAATTCAACCAATGTTCGTTGTCTTACGTCATCAACAGTTATCGATAGCAAAGTAGCAAACACGAGCAGCAAAGGCAGGGAAAACGTAACGCACGTCGTCTTCATTTAATAAGTTTTTGGAACTTATTCGGAAGGATTTAGAGGAAGCATATGAAATTCACGGCTGGAGGAAAATATTTTCAGTACTTTTAACTGATATGAGCACCGTAGATGTTCAATTAGTCCACAGGGTGCGGCTTTATTATCGGATTTTCTAGCTATTTTCATTCTAATCTACTCAAGGTTTTACGGATTCATGATGACATTCCAAGTAGGATAACTTCCTAAGACACTGAAAGTTGCCTTGGTTTTTGCTGAGAAGAAAGACTCACCGAGGTAGGGCTTTGCAAACTTGCGCCCCATTTCACGAGATTTTGTATGACCTTCCCATAATCATTTTGACAAGAGAGATGCAATGGAGTATATCCTTCCTAAATTGAAAAAAGAGAACTTGACCCTGAGACAAGTATTCATATGTAACTCTTCTCAGCCGTAAAATACAGCAAAAGTGGCCTCTACTTTGGGTTCCCGAGTTAGTTACTGGATTTTTTAACTTAATGATCCCAGGAAATAATGACATAGATAAATCTATCATGGCTATAGCAACAGAACAATTGTTTTAGATTTATCCCTTGTGTCGCGCAAGGTCAAGGTTGTTAGTAGAGCCCATAGGTTGAACAAGAATGAAACAAGATGTATACAACTTAGCAACTGCAAAAAGACGGGGTTAGATTTGTGTTGAAACAGAAAATGGCGGTAAAAGCTGAAACATTCTATAGGATTTCTTTTAGCTTATCTAAGGCCATCAATTGCTTGAAAACTTACAGTCTGTATTTCGACCCAACACCTAAATTTCGAAATCTTATCTGAAAATCTCTAATTTCGATTGATTTATCGACCATCTTGGGTCGGGTGCATATAGCAAAAGGGAATTTACGGGAATGCATTGGGTTATGACAACAGTATGAAAGATGATTTGGAAAAACTGTTAGGATATAAAAGGAAAAACAGCGGTCTGAGTTAATCACGTCAAAATATGTAGGTAAATAAATAGTGATTGTCGTTATCATAGCAATAATAATTGATTAATCTAGAAATATGTTAGAATTGCTAGTACCTTGTTTCTAATGTTGACGTCAGCTTCACTTTTTAAAAAGAGGTCGACAGTATCAACTTGGTTATTCCAAACAGCCTCGTATAACGGTGTGTTGCCATTCTACAATTATTAGTAAGTGACTGTTAGGTTGGTTACGTCAAGTACATCCGGGAGTCTATTCAAAGGTTCCTTGCTACCCATAAAGCTTAGCGAGGACGGGAAGTTCATTTGATTGGTCTATTGCCTTTTGTTGTTGTTATGGAAATAACGTGGTAACTGAGCAGAGACTCACAGAGACACTGAGACACTTAAACGTATTAAACATATTAGCAGAGACACTTAAAACATATTAAACAGCAAACAAATTTTCACATTTAATGTTAGACATTATTTTTCCTGATACAAAGATTTGATAAAGATGCATCGTACTCTATTGCAGGACAAAATCTACCAAATGTTGAAAAGATTTGTCGTAGTGACAATTTCCTCCGAAATTCCATGGTTTAATAAACATGATATGAATATTACAGAGCTGGCTTCAAGCCAGTAGTGACATTAACGTACGGAGAAAGTGTGAAAACGTTCAACATTGAAACGGGACAACGATTTAGGCGACAAACAGCTAAGAAGACCAACAAACAAGGAGATCATCAATTAAGGAGGCCATCGATTAAGGAGGCCATCAATTAAGGAGGCCATCGATTAAGGAGGCCATCAATTAAGGAGGCCATCGATTAAGGAGGCCATCAATTAAAGAGGCCATCGATTAAGGAGGCCATCGATTAAGGAGACCAATGATTAAGGAGACTATCAATTAAGGAGGCCAACGGTTTAAGGCGATCGACAAGCAAGAGTTCAGTAACAGCAGAAAAACCAAGGTGGATCACAACAAACACAGTCATGGTATAGGAACTTGGGCATAACAACAACAAAGCAGCTGAAATGGTAGTCCCCCGTTAAAAAAAGGCGTCAGCGATTATTACAATACATAACTTAAATCAGCAAAAAGCTGTAACGCTTCAATCTTAAAGAGACTGAAATACAATAAACTCCGTTAACAGAAAGTGACGAAGACTGGAAAGGTTGCAACTGGAGGAGGAAATTTCTGCAACCGGAAATGATAACAACCGGAAAAGATAACAACCGGAAATTATAACAATCGGAAAAAGCTAGAGAACTGTCTTATTTCAGCTCCAATTCATTAAATGTTGACAAGTATAATCCTTTAACATTTCTTAGAGTTTTCATATCAAATGTAATCTTATTACAGCTTCTTCTCACCATCAGGTTGTACATGTTTGCTCCACTTCACGTCATCAAAGAACAATAGAATTCAATATGACGTCGTGAACCCTAAAATGGTGTTTGGCAAAGCAAAGCTTAAAAACTGCTTACTTTATGCAGAAACGCAAAAGACAACTTACTTCATCTTGAAAATTGACATCAGCGCCTCCTTCAATCAAGGTGGCTACGCACTCTGTATGACCATTCACGGCGGCCTGATGCAAAGGCGTAGATCCATACTGCAATCAAAAGTGTGTTAAAAGCCAATGTGAAAAGCGTAATCAGTAACCAGTGTTAGATTGATATACGCAGTACTGGGGAAGGTGTCACAACCCGGCATCTTCAGGCAATCTAAAAGGCTAACGCTACGGTAATAGTCTACTACTAGAAGCCTGATAGTGGTGGATCCGACAGACCTAGAAAAACATTTCAAGGATAGCATGAATGCTAACCAGAGTGATTACTAGTATTAGTTTTCGAGGGAAAAGAGCAACTGGAGACAATGCTTTGTTGATGCAGGGTTGCTAAAGAATTACAGGGGAAAGAAAACTGGCATAATACACATAAATAACAAAATAGAAATGCTTGAGTATAACAGATGAGCTACCCACAAAGAACATTGGCAATAAGCGAGGGACAAAAGTGGCGAACAATCATGAATTTGGCAAAAACTGGATTTATTTACATTTTATTCAGGCTTAATTACCAAGCGTATCACTGATGAATTGGAAACTTTATAATCGGCCACACTTGTGATACAGCTACATTTTGTCGAGCACACCAAGTTAGGACCAAAGTGGACATACATTTTAAATTAACGAGAAGTGTACATAAAAATAATAAGTAGATCGTTGAAACGTAAATTTAAGTTTTCGCAAACAATCAGAAAGAAAGATATTAATTATAATGTATAACATAAACATAAAAAAACATAATAAAACATATTATAAAAACATACAATGATAACACTGGAGGTATATTGAAAGTAAATTGACCATTCACGGATAACAGCAATCTTTATGTAGAGGTTGAATCATCCCAAACTTACAAAAAATGTATTGGCAAAGGTGAGTAGTCATTTTCTCTTTCAAGCAATAGCTTGCATGCCTTTAGTTTGCTCAACAGGAAATTTGCAACAATTAGGTGCCACATCAAATGCTTTTATCTTAGAAATATATACTGCATGTATTTGCATGGATCAATGGAAATCAGTCCCTTGAATGACATGGCCATTGGGCGAAAGAGTCGAAAATGTGCTGGTTAACTTTATCTTCTGTTTTACATAAACTCAAACATTTGGGCACGCCTCCATTAGATAAGGTTTGGCGCCAAGGTTGGTTAGTGCATACCCAAACTTGCGATTCTGTTTGTCGTTTTTTCCATTGAAATATCATTTTAAACTATCAAATAAACTACAAAACTTTTGGCTGCAGACACGTACAAGATATTCTAACATACATTGCTCTTAGGTTGGAATTTATTGCATCCAGGTAGAAAGAAACTCTTCTTAAGGGCACTATGAGACCTTTTATAATGTTACTGTAACCTAAAAGTCCGGACGGATAACTTTAGTTTTTCATTTAATACCTAAAATCTAATATTAGGCCTAGGTAAGAACGGACATCAGTAAAAACTGAACAGTCAATATAATTAAGGCAATACCTTATCTTTGGCATTTGCGTTGCACTTTTTCAGCAAAAGAATTTCCACAATATTGGTATGACCTTTTGATGCAGCATAATGTAGGCAGTTTCGGCCATTCTGCAAATCAAAAAACGTTATTGAATAAAATAAAGCATATAAAATGTCTCAAAAAGACGTCCAAAAATCGAAAAAGACCAGAAGAAAAATAACTGCACAGAGTGAGCAATGGCATAACAATTACTGTCTACATCTAAACGAAGCTTGAGAAGCATCAAGTCATGAATATGACTTTGAATAATTTCAGCAAGATTCCAATGAGTTTCAAGGGAAAACGTTGATAAAATTGTATGCTAATATAGAATAGATTTGAGCTTGAATGGGTACAGGTCGGGTTGTAGGGGTTTAGCAATGCACAAAAAGGCATTTATTTGGGCATATTATACTCTAGCTAAGCGAAGTTGGCTTCTGACCGTGCATGAGTTCTTAAAAAAACAGCATGTCAAGACAGGTGGCATACTATGAAGGAGAGTAGCTCAGCCGAAACCAATCAAGTATCTTGGTCTAAACCAAGAAATTCACAGAGCAGCCACGATCATGCGATCAATTCATGAGCACTTTTCAAGATCGTGCATGCATATTCAAACCTATAAGATAAACTACATTTCATATACGAAGGGGGGGTAATAAAGAAATGTGAATTGGCATGCCGGAGAAGAAAGTCTTCAAGAGACAACAGCATATTGTTCTTATTAACTGTATAACAACTGCACCTTCCCCTTCAACTTTTAACTATTACACACTTAATATTCAATGCCAAACCTAAAACCGAGTTCTAACATCTCAAAGTAAATACTTCCCATTTTTTTCAATACAAGACTGTTGGTTAGTGTGACGTTCTATCGATAAAATGTGGACCAACCTGATCTTGGACTTTGACACTCGCACCTTGTTGAAGCAGCAAAACAACGTCGATTTCTTTGCCCCAGCCACAAGCTAAGAGCAGATCCTTATGCAGCTTCGGGTTGACAGGGCCATTAGCCATTTTTCAAGACATTAAACAGAAACACCATATCTGCAGTGTCTGCAAATGTTAAGGACGCAGTTAGTCGGGCAAATAGGCTCCGCTAATCTGCAAAATGAAAACATGAAGAATTACAGTGAATGAAAGATCAGAACTCTTTGAGAAAAATTACAATAAATCTATATTCACAAACATATACCAAGCCAAGAAATCATTCATCTTTAATGAAAGTGGATAATTATTTGCCGATTTTTAATTGTATTAATTATAAACAACTCAGCCTTAGTGGGTTAATTGTTTCAAAAGTAGGTCATCAAATGCGGTTTTTTATTGTTTCAAGGTCTTTGACGGTGTGATAAAGACCGACCATCCTCCAAATAATATTACATTCTAAAGTTCAGAAAGGTTTGAATTTTTAATTACCAGCGCCAAATTACCATAATTTTTGTGCGAAGAGCGAACGTAGAATGGAGTGTGAATAGATATGCTGAAGAGTTTTATATTTAAAATTGACTATAACTTGGATTTGCAAGGCCATGGGAAAACATAACAACTTAGGCCACGAGATGGTGAGAAATCGCCAAATGAAAGTATAGATTGTTTAGTTTAGGAAAAAAAAGCTATATCTCCTTGTAAATTAGGAGTTTGCAACTAAAGGGGATTATTGTAATATATAATATTTGAAAAACCAACTTGAAAGATTTCCTATTAAAATCAAAATTCTTTTCTTCAAAAATTAGGAGGTAAATTAGAATTTAAGAAATTTTCAATAAGTTCTTTCTTCAACATTCTATTTTTTGGGGCGCTTTCAAATACTTATAAGTAAACATAAAAAATCAATTACTATTTTGGAAGAGAATGACTATCATAAAAAAATGTAAGCATTCTGCCAGCTAAAAAACTGCTCGTATTCCACATAAAATACTTAAGACTTTACGGAGCAGTCAAGAAACTCTGCGAGAAACTTACACCACAATTACTGTGAAATAGCCCCGCCATTAGTTTTTAGAGCAAAGTTTTCAATACAACCAACTCTATCGAAAACATTATGGTAGCACCCTTTTATTCAATAGTATGGGGACTAGAGAAGATGCTTTAAGCTAGAAACGGATATTGAAAACCAAACCAGGTTAAAAAACACTACAACAGAGTCTTCCTGTATTTACAGTCGGAGTCCAGGAATCCTTCCTTCTTCCGGACATTACTTTAAAATTCTGGATTACTTCCTCATAAAACAAAGAAAATAAAGCGGGGTTTGGACTTGGCTTTTCAATTTCATCTGTTTTCATTGACCTTCTAGACAGTTTTTGACCGTAAAATCACTATGTTTCTCGATCTCTGCTCCTTTGCCTACCGAGCTGTGCAAGCATAATCAAAATTTCAACGCCTTTTTGGAAGAACTTTGACTACTCATCTCAACTGCACGTTGACCCAGACAACTTAGGCCACCATCCAGTCGGCGACTCGTAAATGAAAACCAGGGTCTTTAGGCACCGCAAAGCTGAACCTTTATCCTTTTTGTGTTTTATAAATTAATAATATCCTTTCCTTTAAAATAGAAAATCCCTTTCAAATAAACTATATACAACCCAAAATAAAGCTGCTTCTATTTCTAACCAAAGAACTGTCGAATCTGTGGGACTGGAAATGAAAAATTCATACAACAAAGCTTCAGCCATTTTGGCGCTAAGCTTTAATAATTGGAAAGAAACAAACACTTATCCCTCATTTCTTCTCCTTTAGAAAAGGTTTATCCATAAATTTTAAACAGTGTGCTTGAGAATGGTTTTCAGAATACGGTGGATTTTCACGTTTTCAACGCAGAAACTTGCAAGACGAGGATATGTACAGCCTACCTAAAGGGACCATTTGGCCGGGAAAGGGATCTTTTGGAGCAATATCAACGATTTTAAATTTCCTATATTATATTAGATTAAGGTCTGTTTCTTTGAAGACACAAGGGAAGGCTTGGTACAGGAGAAGTGCTGCTCTTACGGACAGTGCAGTCCCATATTTCCCAAAATGTTAGATTATTGAATTAATGCAAACAGTTTTTAGGAAAACAAAGAAGTTAACATTTCATTTTTACTCTCGAAATTAGAGAAATTCACAGAGCTGAAAACAACCAGATAAATAAGACGTAAACCTAAGCCAGAAAGTTCACTGGTTCGATTTAGATTCCCCGTGTACAGTTTAAAAGCAAAAGATTTTCGTTATTCGAAAACCTGTATTTTCATCATTCGATAACCAGGAATCTATATGATAACGACAAGAAAGTTACGCATGAGGAAAAGCCACTTTTATTCTACAAAGAAATTCAGCTGAGACACAGAAATTCGCGACAGAAGTGAACTACAGAGCTGAAATCGAATTTAAGACAAACTTCGGCTCTTTGCAGGGCTTAGAGCTTCATTATACACACTGGTCTTGTTCAAACTTAATTGTATTCTAAACACTTCAAACAAGTTTGTTGCTAAACAAACGAAGCGAGCAAACCGTTTAAAGCAGTTAAACATCAAAAAGCAATTTCCTTTCTAATTACATTGACAAACGCTAATAAAATTGGTCCCTCGGTTTCAAGTTGTCTAAACTAGCAAAAACAGGACTTCTGAATTCAAAAATCTCATAATGACATTTGGTTTGAAATAGTTTTTCTCGATTGCTTCCTCAGAATGCAAACAAAACTACCCACACTTCTACCTACTTACAGTCATTAGCAATTTCCAACTTCGTATTTAGATCATATTTAACAATAATCCTATATAACGCAGCAAACACCACACAATCCCCTTTTGATTGAAATCGGTTGAAGTTCGACAAGATTCTACAATGCTTTCCACAATCGATCGTACATTTTTTCTGAAGTGAATACCCACAGATAACGAAAATAGCAAACATTGGAATAATTTGTGGTAAATACAATATCGTGCCGAATAAGGAACAAACAATACATCGATCTTCTCATATGCAAGTCTTTTTATTTCTTTGAAACATCCTATATAACGTAAAATGAAAAAGTAAATAAATATTTCTAAGAGAAGTCAAATCAATTCCATGGATCATGTTCCGCGTATTTCTTGCACTGCGAACTACCTGTTGCCTATTATTTAAACTAAGCATGTGGGCTTACAGAGTTTATAATGTGTATCTTACCGGGCATATAGGAAACCTTTCCACCGACAAACTGAGAGTAGTTTACAGAAATAAAACAACTTATTGATCCTTAGTTTGTTTCCGAGATCGTGAATGCGCACCGCGCAGTGAGTTGCCAAAATTTTGTTCAATGGCCTATTCTAAACAAACAGAGATTAAAACTTGAAATGCTCTGGCGAAACAAAAGGTCAGACTTGCCACTGGACAAACAGACACAAGCAACACGAAATTAAAATACGAAAGAAACCTATTTACTCAGAGCGACATGAAAGGGGCACTTAAAGATTGAGTATAATGAATTAAATGTGTAATTTACGAGGATGGACATAAGTCTATTATAAATTTAGCGTTTGAGGAACTTGTGAAAAGTTCCATGTCACGACTCACTTGCAAATTGATTCCGTTGTATTCGGTCTGGCTTTTACAGTTTGTGATGGAGTCAAAGAAAATTTAACAGGCTAAATCCTGAGATTTGACTTAGCAAAATAGGATATATTAACCTTAACTACAGAATGCATTTAATAAAGAGTCATTAACTCGCCTATGGCGTTCAACTGCACGCAATTAGAGGTAAAGAGTGGCGAAATTATCGATATTATAGTCGAGGAAGGCGGGTTGACGATTTTCAAAAAAGTCGTTCTGGCTTATAATAAGCAATGATAAGCAAGTTGTCTCCGCTTCCTGTTACATCTCGTCCACTGAAAGTACTCATAACGTTTCCTTTTACAAGAAATATGTGATTTTGGCTCATTATTATCCTTGGTCTGTCTCGATAATTTAAACCTTTGTATTGAATACGGAACTAGAGTACATGACATGAAAGTGTGAGAAAAATTATACAAACTACAAATTGCAGTTCTATTTCATAATAAACCCTGACAAACCCTTGTTCTGATGACATGTGCCCCTAGCAACCCCTTGTTCTGATGTCCCTGAGTCAAATGTTTTAGTTATAGAAAAAACAAAATGCTAAATTTAGAGATTATATCACAAAAACTATGGTAATGCAAAGAAGGAGAAGTGATAATGTACTTGTTTTAATTCATACAACATTTTGAATCATCTCCTTAAACAGCAGAAAAGATTCCTTGTATCAAACTGGGCTTAATCAGTCAATAACGGCTTCTCGAATTTTCTATGCAATCAGTACCAAGGTTCTAGAACAAACTTCCTCTCAACAAATCAAATACTTAAGGAAAAATCACTATTGATTTAGAAACCAGATAACTAAAACATCTGCTCTTGAAAAATAAATCTGACATTTATTCAGCAGTTGCCTGATGATCTTGTTAAACATGAAACTCGAAGTAGCAACTTAGAACTGTCCTGTTTGATTCACCAAAAGCCTGTATAGCTCTGCCTATAAAACCAAGATCACTTTATGACAGACCAGTAAACAGTAACTTTTCATTAATCAACCCATGGATATTGGCATCAAATGATATCAAAAGTATCCAAAGAGGTGTTATTAAACATGAAATCAAGAAAAATCATTGTTTCGTGCCCCAACACAAATCTTTTGACAATCGAAAATCAGGTTAGTAAAAAAAATCCATTACTTGGAGATTGTTCTATTGGTATATATTTGTTTGATCACACCTGTTTGATAATCAGATGAGATTTTAGCCAATCTTTAGTCAACTCCATATCATTAAATGTAATATGATGTTCCACAACAGAGAATTGAAGTTTCTAAAAACTAAAAAACTGGTATCCTTCCCCAGATACTTAATCTACTGATTGAATTTCCAACAAAAATTGTATTATGTCTTGAAGAAAAATCAAAATGAGATTTCAAGATCATTTTACTTTGTTCCAAGAGAAAAATGAACTAAGAACGAAAATGCTTCTTATTTAGGATCCAGGCTTTTTGACTTGACTTAATTGACAAATTAGATGTATATATGGAACCTACAGAAAGGAATTATTTTCAGAAAGAATGGTTGCTTTCAAGATTTGTGCCTTTCTTTCAGTCACTGAAACATGACTAACAGCTAATTACTAATAAAGAATGTTTCGAAAGAATTGGAAAAGAAGATAATTACAAAAGATAATAACTAGAAAACGTTGTCACAGAAAATCAAGAAATCTGATAAATGGAAAAAGGCATTGTGATTCTTATAGAAAAAACGAAGATCTGCTGTTTAATCTGGGCATGAAGAAAAATTCAACAGAAGACATTCCTGAATTAACTTCTAGATTAACACTGTGAGCCTAAAAGCTGCCATTTGCCTGAATCAAACATTAGAAATTTTACAGCATAATACAAAATTTCTGACTGATCTTCAATCTTGAATTTCAATATCCATTTTGCTATGAATAGGTCAACCTGCAATCTCATAAGATCCTATAAGTAAAACCTGCAAACCATACAGGTTTGTTAAGTAATCCTGACATATTTTTGTTTGCATACCCAATCACTTCAATTTGTTTAAATTAATCTTTGCTCAATGATTTCATCCCCACAACCCCACATGATAAAACCATGGCTTTGATAAGAAAGATTACTTATTGATAAAGATTGAGCTCTATACATACATGTGCTCAGCATGACTCCTACATCCTGTAAACACTGATCAATACTGTATTTGTTTTAACACAGCTGGGTATTTGTGACAACAGAGGGTAAATTACTTACATACTGATGAATATGAAATAAAATCAATCAGCTTTCAATTCAACTCTGATAATTACTAGGCCACCATGGGTCATAAGATTGGTGTGTTCATGTGAATATAAGTTTCAAAAAAGATTTTAAATGCTTTAGAATTATGTTGAAACATTGACAAATTCTTAAAATCTTCCATGGTACTTTAGCTTGATGACATATAAATGTTTTAAAGAAAAGGCAATTAAATTACAAGATGGTGCTGATGCAAGAATCAGAGAAAATTAAATGAAACCAACCAGCACAATCACTGAAGAAGACTCTAGACTTGTGTCAACTACCAAGTTGTCTGCTCAATGAATGAACACCTGATTTCATTATTTTCCAATTGTTGAAATACAAACATTGGAACAGGGTCATATAATAGTAATCTGGATCCAATTGTTTAAATACAAACATTGGAACAGGGTGATATAATAGTAGTCTGGATCTGTTGTTGTTATTTAATTATATTCAATATGACAAAGCTAAATTTAACTTTAAATAAAAAAGATGGTTCAAGTCAAATATATATTTTTTTGCATTAGCGTCATTTATTAATAATTGATGTATCTTCTGAACACTTTATTTCTATTCTTTATCAAAAGCAACCATTGTTTGCTCATATAACAATCAAAAAGGGGTTCTTGTTTTAACACCTATCAGTACTAATACCTAGCAATATTAATACCTAGAAATAATAATACCTAGAAATATTAATACCTGACAATATTATCATCTAACAATACTAAAACCTAGCAAAGGTAAAATAGCCATTTGGGGCTTCAATCTGTAATCTTTCTAATAAGCTATAAAGAGGTTTTGTTTAGATGATGAAAATCAAATGACGACAAAAATTCTACTTTAATCAATGAGCTGAAAACCTAGACCTCGTCTTTGGTTGGCTAGTGCATACTTTCTGGAAATGCAATATATAATTAAGAATAAAATATATATCATATACATGTTACATCTTTTTTGCATCTTAAATGTAATAAAAATTTGCTTGATAATGCAATTTAGCTTTTTCTAAGTGTAACAAGGATGCAAAGGTATAAAATTAATTTTCTTAGCATAATCTAGCAATATGTTCTTATAAACTTTATACAAAAAGTCTCGTTCAAAATTTTTATAAAAAGGATTATAAGCTTGAATTTCTGGATGAATTGGATTATAAAGTAGAATTCAGATATAAAAAGCTTCGAGTTTTGCAAAAGAATCTGAAACTGTTTTATAGCGATAACTATGTTTAAGAAAATGAATATGGATAAAAAGACTAATATTCAAATTTATTAGTTCCAGTGAACAAATGATTTGTTCTGAATAAAACAGTTATAGCCTTGACTGCCTTTCCATTCTGTTTTAAACCCGATTATTCGGTTATTTTATTCAGAAAAGTTGGTTCATTCTTTGTAAACAAAGAATCTGAGCCATCATCAGACGGACAATTTTTTCCTATTACACGATGGCTTATTTTTTCTGTGTCATGTTATCAGTAAGAAATTGGCTTAATACTTAAGTGAATCGCCGACTTCCAAACTACAAAGAAATTTTACGTAACCAGTGGCTATTTAATGTTGAAAACCAAGTTTGGACATCGTCGGTTGGGGTTGAAAACGAGCATTGTAAATCTTGCATGTGCAACGGAGTGTTATAACAACATCTGTCAACTGATTAAATCGTTTCTGTGCAAACCATTTAGTTGTGGTGAACTGGTTAGCGGTCGGTTCGATTTAATATGTCTATTTTACTATCAATATTGCCCAGGTCATGTGGAATCATTTCCGTTAAATTCAAATGGTCCAGCAAAACATAAGCACGGAATAATTCAAAATATCAAATTAACTCAAAGTTAACTTCAATATTTTGATATCTCGTGTTGAAATAGTCTCAAATCACGCCTTTACATAAGTATACCTATAACAATGCCTATTGATGTTAAAATAAACAAATAAAATGTTAAAAATAGTAATACGTGATACCAAGTTATGGCACAATAGAACTTTCAGTTTTCGTTTCCAATTATTTTATTGGCCTCAATTCGTGCGCCTTATATGAGTGAGTTTTTCTTTAAAAAAGGATAGCCCCGAAAAGGTTGAAGGCCAGACTGCGTCCAGATCATATGAAAAATATAGCCTAAAGTTATCTGAATAATTCAAACTTCAAATTAACGAACGGTATCGAAAAATAAATTGTTGATATTGTACAATGCAAGTACGTCACATGGGATCCTGTAACGTAACGTTCAACCTTCCAAGAGCCAATATCTACCCGTTCAAATGCAATCCTTTCCTTCCAGTCATGGAACTCAATAAGAAACCCACAATGTTTGCAGAATGCAAATATCGTTTATGAAATATTCTGTGCAATTTGAACCGTAATTAGAATGATCTTTCATTATTTACAAGAGACCAATTTCCCTAAGCAAGTCGTGTCCAATACAGGCCTAACAACCGATTTTGAGCGAGGTCCGAAGATGGCGCAGAAAACAATCGAAATAACGAATTTGCAATACTCACATGAAAGGAACGCTCTCAGTGCTACATTATATAAATCCTCGGCAATCATATGTGGCGTGTAAGGCGCTGCTCGTAATCACGAATAAATGTTTCAAGTGTTTTGAAGACCAGACACTCCACCTGCGATTTGTAACTTGATAATCGAACAATCAAATCCCTCATGTTGTTATGGCAGTTAATCACAGGTCTCCTCCGCAAGAGCCATGTAAAATTTGAATTCGTTCATTGTGGCACACTGATCTGTGTACACCAACACAAAATACCACACCACCCCTAATATGCACCCATCCTGTTTGAAATCCCCAAAAAACATCCACTATAATTTTCAAAAGATTTAGATAAAGTGCCCCTTCTATTGACTAGATATTACATATACGCGTATCCAGTATAGGTCGAAATCCTCGCATTATCGAAGCGATTCAAGGGTTTGATAAAGTCGAATCTGCAAGATATCGATTTTCTGAAGTGCCGTGCTTCGCGCATATGTGCTTCAGGCTCTTCAGGCAGGCAACTCACAGCCAGTATCTGCTCGTCTACACTGCAATTCGCGTAACATATGTGCATCAGAAACAATTTGCTTCCAAAGAAAGATACCAGTAAGCTTGCAGTAGTGGATGAGTACCAGGCCCGTCGTTAGCAATTGTGCTCAAAAGGGGGGGGGGGTCCAGGTCCCATTTACCAACAAAGTGGACGGGCCATCCTTAAATTGTCACAAAGGTAAAGATTTTGCCTTATAGGCATCTCAGATGACAAAAAGTCATTTTTTTACAAAGGAAACTTTTTCAAGGGGGGGGGGGGTGTAGCATCCTTACTTCTCTTTTTTAGCATAAGTTTAAGAACTTATGCTAAAAAAGAGAAAATCCCTCAGGTTTTTTTCAATTTTGAATATCTTTGCCGCAACAATCAAGAATTAATACACTGGTTCCATGCATTGGCAGTCGAATGTCACATAAATCATGGAATCTATCACATAAACTCCGAGTATTCAATGAAGACGCGAGTGAAGACATCATGCTACTTCTTGATAAACATGGTACTTTTACATATATGGAACTTTTGGCTTTTTTCGTTTTTTCTCGGAAAGGTGCAACTTTAAAGCCTTATAACTTCTAAACTAATTGGAATTTTGCAAAAACAACGACTTTGCCATAATACACGCACCAGATGCTAACATTTTAGTCAATAAAAAAAAATTTTTTTTTGGCTGGAGAGGCCCTTTAATATTTTTGGCCTTGTTTTTAAACCATAATTAAAGCCAAATTGGGAATTTCGATATTTATCTTACGTATGTCTTATTTTGGAGGCATTAAATTTGCAGTTAAACTATATTTGATCAATAGATGTCTAAAAATAAGAAAGTTAAGTTAATTAGGCCTTGTGTGTTTCACAGGAGGCACAAGTCAAAAGCTCCTCTAGTTCAAATTAAAAAGAGTACACAGAGAAACAAAGGTCGATTTCGAGTACTCTAGTTTTTTAATGTTCTGGGAATTTTAATTCTCGTTGTTTCTTAAGAGTTTCTTAATTATGATTTCATGAATGATGTTATGAAATGTTCGTGACCTTTTTATCACGTCAAGAGATTCGCTTTCGTTCTAATGCTGTATCTAGATGTGGGAAGTATGTTTTTATCCCCTGTGTCGTAAGTTCTAGGCCAATAGGGCAATCATGTACTTGGATTTTACAAAATTTTGTTGTTCTCAGTTTTATCACGAGTTAATTATTTCTTAATTTTTTTGCTTCGAGTACTGAAGTTTCTTCATTTTTTCTGACTGTCCAGTACCCGCTTCTTATAACCAGTTTCTTATAAAAAATTGAGTGTAACTGCTTGAAAACAAATTTGATCTTAAGTGACGGAAAAAGCCTCAGAAAGTTTTCCATGCAGCAAATACGGCATCGAGCTTCTACACCAAAACTGTCATCGAATTATTGTTGATTAAACCAACAAATCTTTCTTTCTTTGGGGCAGGTTCTCTTTAGGTCTGAACTCTGGGAAGATGGCAATTTACTCTTTCACTGAAACAGACTTGATGCAAAGGATGCTGAGATTCCCTACCACACTGGTGCAACACTGATGCTCAAGACTGGTGCAACAAAGCAATGTCCTTGATAACCAAAGTTGCATATACAAAGGCCATTTAGAAGGATTCTAGTAAGGCAATGGGCCTAAAGACGGACAAATTAAAGAAAGGATGTTACAGGCTGCAAGTTACAAAGAGGGTATTACTTAATATTTAATGGTACTCAATTTAAGTTTAACTTAATTTATAAGAAAAAACGAGTTTTAGTAGAAAAGCACGAAATTGATTGAGGCTATCCGTTTGGAGGTGTGGAGATCTCTTAGTCTCAAAAGCTTGCAAATTACAAAAAATAGGAAAACAAAGTCTCTTTGGTCCACATGCATAATGATAGAGAAATGGGCTGATCAAAGTAAGATTGCTGATTGGAAAACACAGAAATAGGCCATCAACCTTGTCACCCTTTTGAATAAGTTATTAAATATGGCGGTACGCCTCGGACCTAGGCGGTGTGGATCTAAATCCGACCAGCCAAATCAATTTACTTTCAAATCAAATTTGAAATTGATAAATGCGATCTCTATGAGAACATTTGAACACCAACAAGTCAAGATAGCCATACACACGTTGGTTTCGAATTAGAAAACCTCAAAAAGCACTACAATTTATGCACTCAACAACTTTGTATTCATAGTATTGAAAAATTTGCAATATTTGCAAAATAAATATGATAGTTTAGAACTCCCCTTGCGTCATATAAAATAGAATATACCATAATTACGTGTAATATTTTGCTATGCAAACAGACAATAAAGCTACTTTCGTAATTGCGACACAGAATAATCTTATTCTGTGATTGCCATTCGTGGAAAATAAGCGATATACACCGTCGTTAAGTGGGACCCCGGATAAGTAGGACGCCCGCTATGTAGTACACTTTAGTAGTACGCTTTTGTCCCTTGAGTGTCCCACTTAACGAGAGTACTGTATATCTTACTACGGGTTCTCAATTCACAACAGCAACAACGCATTGGTTGATTCATAAACGTCATAGTCAACTTTGTAAACATAAACCAATCCAACGGGAAGACTAAAATTAGGTTGCCCACCATAATGTAGCAACCCCCGTCTTTGACTCATGGAGTATGCGTACGGAACTCGATAATTATTACGCATGCTCTTTGACCTCCAACAGGGGGTTGACTCGCACATAAGAAGACTTTCAATCGTGTTTCTCCCTAGCCAAGCCAAATAAAGAAAAATATAGAAATGACTTCTTGCTGGAACTATTTAAACAAAAAAGAAAAATCGAATTCATAGATTAAAGAAACTTCATAAATTAACGATAGGGCAAGCAGTACTGCATTGTTCATAAATATGTATCCGCTTTAATTTGCTACCTTTCTGTACGTGGCTTGGGTTGCCTAGCCTACCCGGATGATTAACAACAAGACTCCGCAGTGAATAAAATATATTTTACAGCTTGGTGTCATTCTTTTTTAATCTTTTCCACTTCCAGTTATATTTTTTCCGATTCAAATTTCATATGCTGCTCAATTTTCTGCACAAACACAACGAAAACTAGTAACAACAACATCCAATGGCTATTACGAAACCCTGGGCTGTGTCTAGGTTATAGGCGATGATCAAACCAATTCTTGTCTTGTAAGTGAGTGAAAAATATGATCAAACCAATTCTTGTAAATGAAAAATAGATTGAAAGAGCCGTTGTTGGAAGGCCATGTTCACGTTGATTTTAAGGGTCAAAGTCCAACGCTGATACGATCGTGAATACAAAATGAAGTAAATACATAATGAAGCTACTTTTCAGAAGTCTAGATCAAAAGTAATACATCTGCACAAAAACGATGGAGTTTCACTCTGGAAGGCACTTTTTCAAATTAGTGCGATTCCTAAAAACGCATAAAAACTTGACGTGTTTTCACTTGAAAACGTATTCGTGTACACTAAGTTATTCGCAAATTCCCCGCTGTTATCCAGAAAACTTAGTTGGAAAGACATCCATTATATCGATATAGCGCCCATGTGATACCATATTTTGTTTAAGCCTTACTCGTAACACCTTGTAACTCCTTGTATCTCCTCGTAACTTATGCTGGATGCCGTTACGACATGTCGTGAGACGCTATCTTTTTTAATTTGCTTACGACATTGATTTGCTTCGGACTCGCATGATACCAAAACTATATAGTATATAAGTGGTTATGGGTAGCACAGGCCATTTAATATTCATATCTCAAAATAATAACTTATTACGGAAACAAGAAATGGAATTTACATAAATGAATGGTCAAAGGGCTGACAATGTGAGGAAATCCCTTCAATCAGCCTTGATAAATATGACACTGATGGATTTAAGTTAAAGCTTTAACCAAGAAACCAAAATGGAATCCAGCTCATCTATGTAATTGCATCCACTATTGCTCTGTAATTGGAAACCAATCCAATATCAGTTTTTACGTGGTACAGTTTATGGAGCACGGGACAGTCTTGGGAAATACATTTTGACCCCTGGTCCTGCGATCCGGTGCAATGGCAGCATATCTACCGAGGAATTCAAAGATCTTAAAACAAGAATTACTTAAGAACTTTTTAAAGTAATGCAATTCAATACATAAAGATAGAAGACAAGAGCCTATTGTTGGCGTTCTCTTGGTTTCGAGAAGTTGAAAATATAAGCCCACGATGTATCAATGGAAGGATACGTTCAGGAGCTAGAGATCCCTTCCCTTACTAGAAATCTCTCTAGGCAATTTACAAGGAAGCACATATCCCGGCTTCTGGGACATTGGAACAAATGAGACCATGCTAAAACCTTTGAGAAAATGCACTTTTGTAAGAAGTAACCATTGTAAAAAATTTCATTTTTTCTGCGACATGTTGCCCTTTTCTACCTGCATTCCTCTACCTTTGTTTTGCATCCTACGCCCCTGTCCCGTCCTTCAAATTCAAATTTTCACTTTGTCCTTGAAACACTGCAGAAATATTTCATTGGGTAAAAGGCTCCTGAGTTACGATAAGCCCGTTCGCAATTTAAAGAACACGCAAAAATGCATTGGAACTTTGGCTAAAACGGTTAGGAGGTATCCGATCAGGGGTATGTGGTCACGGATGAGTGGTCCTCCTTTTATGAAAAAATGGTGGCAAAATTTAGCAAATGGATTATTGTCGAGGTGCGAAGATTTTATTGATTGGCAGATAAAATTAGCTGGCTTTGCAATCAGAAGCGAAAATATTTTAAATTTTGTTATTATGGTAATAAATACTTTAAGGAAGCCATAAACTACCAATATGGTGGTAAAATTAGGTTGATCGTTATTTTTCAATATAATATCTGCCATGGGAAAATCCGTTGAAAGGGGCATTGGTTCAAGCATTTAGATAAAAAACGAGGGCACTTTTGTAAATGAAGAGAACTTTTTCTATTAGCCTTATAAATAGATAAGAACGAAAAATATCTCAATTCAAGAGTGACATCACTGTGGAAATTGGAGAGACCTCTAAACTCATTCTGATAATTTTCAGTTTTTCGAAAGTACCTCGGTTGGGCTTTCCGTTTTGAAAATAAATGCCCAACTCATTAAGACATGAAAAAGTAGCCTTGCATTTTTGCTTCTAATTTTAAAAGATAAACAGTAACCCAATCAACTATGACCTCTGTAACCTCATCAATTCTGCAGATTAAACAGACTTAAAAGCATTTTTACATTAGTAACGGCAAAAGACAGCGCCAAATCCTTAAATAGATGCCTTTTTGCTGTTGATACCTCGAAAGAATTCAGTATACGCATCTTCCCAGAATGGAAATTAATTCTTACATCCAGGTTTACGCTACATGGAGGTTTGTAGAACAGCCCCTGCCTTTTTGCTAAAAGGGTTTGGAATAAACAACAGCGAGACAAAACCCAACAAACCTCACAAAGACGCCCATATTTTCTTTCGTGCTTCCAAATTCTTTGACTGAGAATTGTTACAGCACTTTGAGGATCTGATGTACAATTGTCACACAGATTAGAGCGAGTGAGTTCTCCACAGATCGGGCAGTGCACGGATGAAAAGTATTGTGAAATAGTACCCTAAAAGAGAACCGTTGTTATATTCTACTTCATCGCAATGAATAATATAGATTGGATATTTCGAGAAGAGACATCAAGGTAATCGAATTTTCTGGGGGGAAGTTGGTTGCAAAAGAGAGAATTCTTCTGACAGATTTTAGCATAAAAAACGGGAAATATATGTTTCAGCTATAGTCTTATGATTCCTGTAGAAATATTTAGGTATCTGACAAAAAGTGAGAACAGAATGAAGGGGTGAATTGTCACGTCACTGGAGTGACATTGGTGTGACAGGAGAAGAAGTATAGAGAAGAAAAAGAAACCCTACCTACTGTCACAAGGGGTTCAAGTGATTAGGGAGATTGTCTTAAGGTACAGCATTGGTGTCAGCCAAAGATTTATCTTACTGGAGCAACAACCTTTTCTAAACAACTGAAACTAATATTTTCAAAAGATATAAAATGATCATCAAGAGAAGAATGAATTGCTACCATTTACAAATGTCCTTCTGGATTGTCTCCTTTCCATATACGAGCACGCCATGGGAACTGATTAAAAGTCGGTTACAAAATACACAACGGCGAATGAAAAAACATGAAGATGGTCGCTGGAAGAATTGAAAATACCTTCTTCTTAGAGCTGTCATCGGGCCTTCTCTGTATCATCCTCTGCTGTGGCCTGGGCAGTTCATTGTACCTTAATTAATATAAAAATATTTGATACTTTCTTTTTTGATGGACATTGGCATAACCTTTTGATAAATTTTGTTTACTCTGGGATTCTTTCATAACTTAAGGGCCGGCGTGACCTAGACATGAATCCAAAAATTGATGAAACTTGATTGCTAATTGGTAGGTCAAAATTGTGCAATTTTAGACATTGTACTTTTTTCTTTTGAAGACGTGCATCTGAACATCAAATTAATAAGTAGACAGTGTATTGGCTTGGCTTAAGGAAAAATTTATAAAGGAATAGAGCTTTCTTGGGCTTTCTTGGCTGTGAAATGACAAATTTTTCAAAGAATGATAAGCGTAAATGCTATGGCTGAATTTACAGCAAGCGTCACTGGAAAGAACAGAGAGCAAAAACCGTTCTTTCTCCACATTTCTATTGAAAGGTGCATGATTGGCTTTTAATAAGTTCTGGCAAACGAGAAAACATTGCATCACTCAAAAAGGTAGAATTGTGCTTAGGCTTAAGTTTCCCTTTTCAGAAGCTGTGCTTACATTGATAAAAAAGAAAATTCCAACTCAGAATTGCAGCTTTCATTAAAAAACAGATACATCTTTCAAGAAATCACGAGCTTTACTTAATAATGCAGAGTTAACATTGACTGAAAGTACATAATTACAATTAAAGAATAAACAGTAGTCCTGGAATGGGGTGTCGCTGATTCGCCTGATATTGAAAAGACACGAGACCCAACTTTTGATGAGGGATTTGTGGTAAGGTGTTTGTCTCGACAGCTGTCCCAAGGATTGTAAATCAACATCTTTTTGTCAGTTACAAATTTAATAAAAAACAACTAAACATCAATAAAAGATGTTATCAAAAAGAAACCATCCACACCCAGACCTTAAAATTCCGTTGACCCCATGTTTGGATTGCCTCCTAAACCCTCACAAAAGCCTCACTTCATTAGTAAGATTCTATAACACCGGGGCAAATTCAGTCTCAATAGAATTTAAATAGAAGACAATATAGACTAACCACGATAAAACATCGACTCCGATGAGAGAAAAGGCGCGATTCAATGACGGTGCAATTTGCTTGGTGATGTAATATGAACCATTTAAGCGAAGGGTCGGGTCCGAAAATAGTTCTTCAGGCCTGAAGAAAAACCAATGAAGATTGGTAGGTGATTAAGGACCAATATAAAACCAAAAAGATGAACAAAAACATTGAATGAAGCAACCAAGTAACATTCGCTTGTCAGGGTGATCTCCAAGGGAATATGGGGCGTTAAAGGATGACTGGCTATGTTTTAAAACAAATAGCAAAATTGGCCTTGATTATGGCCATGAACTTAGCAAAAGAAGATGTTTCTAAATTACATATTCAATAGCATGAACTGAATGAATAAACATTATTCACTGAAACCATCGTTATAAATATCGATTAGTTTATCAAGCAGAGTTATAGCAACTGTATCTTTGGAAATAATTTGGTTACCATAAAACATTATCTTTATAAAAACAAATCATTTTTTAAAACAAACTAATTCTTTCGAGTTCTGCGATTTTTTTTAGCTGAACACATTTTTCAAACTGATTAACGTGCTCAGGTCTCTGGATTTTTGAAGGACGATAATACAATCGACCAAAATGGATGAAATGCTAATCGTAAGAAACGACAAGTATGCAAAAATAAACTTTCAAGATAATTCAGTGCTTGTAAGTTACAGTGAAAACCCATAAAGACTTAGAAAATCCAAATAAAAGATACAAATTTAGCTACATTGTATTCTAAAGGCAATATGCAAGGATTTCAGCGTTGGTCCTGACTTGAATAAAATTTAAAATCACTTCTATGTGGCATTTATAAATCAATTGATACTCTGCATCTGTTTTTGTCCATTAAATACATTTTTGCATTTTGAGACATACCTTTTTACAAGCTGAATAAGAGGCAGCCCAGGAGTGCCATAAACAATGACGTAAGGTACTCTATAACCAGTACGAGGCTCTGCACGTTTATCATGAGCCACCAATCGCCTGCAGTGAAGAATATCCATGTAATTATAGCACCCAAGTTGTAATTATAGAACTACCAAGGAATAAAAGATATTCACAGATACAATTTCGGAGAAGTATACAAGTTCGAAAAATCCAGGAAGGTAGAAAATAACCCTTGGTTTAAAATATGTTTATTCGAATCAATATCTCAATGAAAATTGTTATTTTTTTCTGGTAATATCACAGTAACGCTCTGATAATATCACAAAAAGTTTCTTTCTTGAAATCCTGGATGCAAAGAGACTCACTCTATCTAAATGAAAATATATATAATACGATATAACACAGGTAACGAAAGGAAGTTTCTGAAATAATTGTAGAAAACATAAATTTGTATGCATCCAAGATCGCTTATAAAAGTTAAAGAGACAATGCAGCACATGTAACAGGCAGAAAATTGAGTTACACATGACATGTTGGTTGGGGGGGGGGGTGGTGGGGGGGGTGGGGTGGGTTGAAGCAAGACAACATAGCATTCTCAATAACTCCCAAAAAGTATGGTCTTAGAAACGCCAGGATTAGACGATTCATTGTCTGGCTTTATAATATACTTCGGAAATTATTGAAAGGGCATGCTGAGGACCAGGAGCAAATGGTTTGGCCCAAAATCTGAGAGTGTGTTGCACGAATGAACCGTGATTTGGAATCTTGCCAATGCAAATAAACAGTCAATGCAAATATAGCAATTCAAAGCCTATTTGGCAGTCTGCAAGCAAATCACGGATATCGTGTGATTTCAATATACCACACTGAGTATTTTGAGAGATCCACAAATCCGAAAATTCTAGGTATCAACACTAAATAGGGCAGATATCTCTACACGGAAAGAGTTAATGCTACTCTCCCCTAGGGGTTGACCTGCCCCTTTTCCTCGGGGTTGCCCAGCCCCTTCTCCTCTTGGTTGCCCTGCCCCTTCTCCTCGAGGTTGCTCTGCCCCTTCTCCTCGGGGTTGCCCTACCCCTTCTCTTCGAGGTTACCCTGCCCCTTCTCCTCTTGGTTGCCCTGCCCCTTCTCCTCGGGGTTACCCTGCCCCTTCTCCGCGAGGCTACCCTACCCCCTTCTCCTCATGGTTGCCTGCCCCTTACCTTGCTATAGCTAAAGCTGGGACACAAGCCCCTGGTTTGTAGTTCTTCATTCCACGATACTCTTTGGCAAACGTCAGATCCTGAATCGACACTCTTCCCTCCATGATTTTAGTGAATTGTCGCTCGGTATACTTTTTCACAAGACTCAGATCCTTTGTTTCGAAAAGCGTTTTCAGCGATCTTTCAAGAATCTAAGGATCAATAAAAGACTCATTCAGTCCTCATAGAATGTGCTTTTCAGCCATGCTCGCACAGTCTAAATACCGCAGTAAACAACTCCAGAAACTTTTAAAAATTTCATAAACAGAACCATTTTTACTCTTAACTAAAATAATTTCCTAGGCTCACACTCCTCAAAGTACGAAAAGAAGAACAATACTTGGCATCATCTATTCCTTTTTTTATTTTTAATATAATCCAATAAAAAGTTACAATACATATTATTGTCTACACTACTAACAAGAACTACTTTACAATAATACTGGGACGAAAACCCCCGGGGAGCAAAAGGCTGTGTCTACCCCAAGGGCATTAACATATATACACATAAATATAAGAATAGGAAATGAAAATAAAAATACGGTATAAAAAAAGAAAAAAATGGTCATCTATAACTTTAAATAAAATAACTGAAACGTAAAAAGTCTTGTTGCAGTTACAATCAGTACTGGCTTCAAAAATTATTACTGAAAAATTCAATCTGCCGATTAAATGAAAATAAATTTGGTAATATCAACCAACTAATGGAAGAAGAATTGCATATTCAGAAACAGAAAAGATTTGAATACGAAATTGTTAAATAAGAAATTACTGTATGTTTAGTATTTTATTCAATGTTACAAAATCCAATAAAGATGTGTTAATAAATATGAACATTTCACGATGATTTTGAATTTGTACGTAGGATGAAGGTGGATTATATTAGAAATATTATTACCTGAAATTGTACGAGACGAAATCAAGTATATTCATAGACATTTCAAGTTCGATTTAGAGGGATGGCTCCTTTTAAAAGGCTATGGGGGCTCATGAGCTGTCGAAGAGTTCGGTGTGTTTGTATGGAGCAATAAATGAAATGGAATGTGTTTGGTGTATTTCTATTCACACGCCCCAACACCTAGCCAAACATCTTCCTTCCAAGTTCCACACAATCTTTGTGTGATGTCTTTAATAAAAGCAAACATCTGAGTCATACTAAAACCTTTCGTCTGACACTCTTCAGAGTATAAAACGTCAGAACATAAAACGTCACTATCTAGTTGTGGATCGAAATAGGGCAATCAGAAACGCGAGCACATGACTGTTGAGGTTGCCCAAACCGTGCCGCTTGCCTATTAAAAATGTTACCAATAGAGTGCTTACGTGAAAACGAACTCCTTCTCTCTACACGAAAGCGGTTTTTTCATGTTTATGTAGATATATCTCAAAACTGCTAAATGAAACGATGATCGGGCCTGTAGTATGGAATGATGTTGACGTTATAGATTTTTGCAAATTCTGGGTTTTCCAGTAAATGCTGCCCGATAGCAGAACCTCCCTTCCAATTTATAATGACAATGAAAAAGTGACCATTGTCTTCGTTGAGCCTTCTTTCAGGCCTCATCCGGGACTACATGAAAGCAACAACTCACCTTAGAAACAGCAGCACAAGAGTCTCTACGGACCGTCTCGATACCCTTTGCATCAAAGACAGGCTCCTTCTGATCCAATGTTTCGTACATATATCCAACATAACGTTTCTTCGTTTGAAGTATACAAGGCATATAAACCTGCAAAGACAGTTACTCTGAGTTTAAGACAATGAAAGCTGGAATCCTTTAAACAACGCATATCTTAAATCACAAAATCTGAGAGAGCGTACTTGTTTCGAAACAAGATGCTAGATAAAGGCTGATTTCCACGAGGCGAATTTTGTATCGAATTCACTGCAAATTCGCATCGAAATTGTCTTTTCATTTCCAAGAGGCTGCGAATTCGCTGCGAAATATTATATTGATTTCCACCAAAACCCAAATTTAAAGCTTTTTTCAGAACTGCACGCATGGCGAATGTTCCAAGATTGTTTTCTTACAAATCAAGCAAATTTACGTTGCTTTGACTGGTTATTAGGTGCTGCGAAATATTTCGCCGCGAAAAAGTAGAACTCTTGCGAATTCGCTGCGAAATCAAAAATAAAAACTGCGCATGCCTTGATACCTTCATAAGCGATTTCGCCGCGATTTCGCTGCAAAACGCGCCTCATGGAAATCAGCCATAAGCAAAGGAAACAAAAATACATTATTTTTAATTCGAAACAGCATTTTGTTCAATTCGTCGTCTCGTTAATACGACGGAACGAAACGCCCAGGAAACATTTAAAGCTTAGGTGAAAGGAAAACTTTGAAAGCCTTTATTTATAGCTAAACACTGAAAACTTTAATCGTTTGGGCTTTCGATTTGATTTATTCAGTTTCATCCTTTTAAATGTAATGCTTCTCAACTCATTAAGATTATGTTGCAGAAATGGAGGGGGTGGGGTGTTCGTATACACTCTTATTCTTTCATTTTAACGTGTCATCAGCCAGCAAAAAGGTTTTAAATTGATTAGAGAGTCATACGATCTGGAATATATACTTTAATTAACATTGAAGGTTCCGTGGCCTGTTGCAAAACATTGGCATGGATCTTGAAATAAAAAAATGCGGTACCCTTCTAGAGATGAAATGCTGACTGATTTTTGAGCAAAAATATCAACTTGTAGAAAAGGCGACGAACAAAAAGAGTGCTAAACAAAGCAAGGTATTTCTTACTTTTTCAAATTTCAATTTCATTGGTTGAGGGTTCATTTTTGTGACAGCGTTGACGATCTCGTTTCCAATATCAAAAGCCGTTTTTTTTGTAGCACCTTTCAAGAGTACGAAGACACTAAAAACAAAAGACAAATACCTATTTTAAAATACAGGCAATGTGTTAGGAAACTATTTGAGTGGCATTAAAAAATATTTGACTTTTTGCTTTTGCTAAACTTAACGAATGAATGAATATCACATCACCTTTAAAAAAATCTTTGACCGCTTGAATTTTATCATGCCTTGTTTCATAATTTATGCAGATTAAGGGATAAAATCTCTTAATCCAATAAAAATTATGTTAAAATATGCCACGAAATATTCACATATGCCTTAAGTATAATTGATTGGCAAATTGGTTGCTGTAGTTACGAAAAAATTCACTTAGTTGGAAAATATGTTTATGGTTAATATAGTCAAAAATCGTGGTATTGAATTTTTTCTAGGCAGCAAAAATGAATGGTTGCAGGAGTTTATCCAAGCAACAAATCTTGCAACTGGAAAAAAAACCTCCCTACTAATTAAAATGGATAATCTGTGCAACAATTGTCTTGGCCAGAAAACCACGAAGCTCAGAGTTGACAATTTATTATGTTCATATGACCACAACAAATGCTGACGTGGAATCTTATCGACATAGACTTTCTACCATGAACCAAGTTAAAAGTTGCTTTTGAACAAATGAATCAAATGTTCTGACCTGTCAGTATCACCATAAACAACACGAGCGTTCCAACGTTCTGTTGAATTAATTAGATTGATTGCAGTTTCAAGGGCTTCGCGTCCTTTTCTAACAACACTGTCCGCGATCTAATTAACATGTATATTCAATTAATTTCGGAAATAATTCAATGGAAATTAATTCTTATATACTGTTATCATTTATTATTGTATTTCGTTTGAAAAAAGAGAAAATTAAGTAAGTTTTCAGTTTAGTTGTGGAGACTCGAAAATCTGGCAAAATTTTCCATAAAAATCAAAATAGAACAGCCAGCACGGCGAAAAAAGAAACATCTTGATGTTTAGAAAAAATCATTGCAATCAGCTTTAATTAGTAAGACATAATCGGTTATTGATTAAGACGTTTCGATTCTAGCTAGAGTCAGTAAAAATCAAAATCAAACTTTCAGAGACGCATTAAAGCGGCATTAAAGGGGTCTGTTATCTGTGATCATATATTCTTTTCCAAAAATATTCATGAATAAGATGTTCAAAGAACAGAAAGGTAAAGCTAGACGAGTCAAGGCATAGGCAAAAAAGGCTTTAGGATTGTTAAGCGTATAGCACCTTAAATAAGCTTCCACAAATAAATACCTATAACAATAGTTTATAGTGAATATATTAAAAAATAACTGAGTATAATATGGATGTGTAATGAATGAATATTAAGAAAATGTTGAAGCTTAAATCTCGTTATTGTAAAAATTGGAAAATGATCAACATGAGCCTGGAAACAACAGGCATGCTGTATTTCTCAAGTGCCCTGCTTACGAAATAATACCTGAATGAAATAGTTTGAGGAATACCTAAAAAATAAAAATACCACGAAACTTGAAATACCTCCACGCACGGCATACGCCCTGAGAAATTGGCAGAGGTGTATCCGTAGGTTACGTTTGCTATAAGCTTCAGACCAAGCTGTCGAGCATCCAGCATTCTGTGCAGAGCCTTGGAAAATACATTAATCGCAAAATATTATTAACGCAGTACATTCTGGTATTTTATGTGAAAATGTATTTCAAGGAAGTTTTGGGTTTAGAATGCAAAAAAATTTCAATGAAACAGTGACATGGGTGTATTTGATTAATTGAGATTATAACAATAATAAGGTATGATATGTTCTTTGCTATTTTGTCTGAATGAATAATGAATAAATAAAGAAATGAATAAAATACAGAAATGAATAAAATAAATATATAAATAAATAGAATGAATAAAATAATACGTACGTAAAAAAATGGATGAATAAATAGATAAAATAGATGTATTAGTAAAATGAATAAACCAATCAATCAATCAATCAACAATAACAAAGATAAATAAACAAACAAGTAAAATGATTTGCTCTTATATTGAAATAATTTGAATATACGATAGACTTTTAAATATTCAAATAAAACTTAAATGAAATAGCTGTGAAATAACATTTAGTAGAGTAAAGAAACACAGAAGGCAATAACAAAAACGAGAAAAAATTAAAGTCGTAAATAAAATCTGTCCACCTTGTTGTTTTTATTCTTTTTCATCGAGTTCTTCACCATTATTCTTGTCTTCAGTATGTCATCCAACATCCTACGAATGTGTTATATTTGTTGAAATGAGATATAGAATTTGAGTGCTACGAGAAATTCTCTGAGAAAACTGAAATACATAACCTCAACTATATTGTACTGTAAATCCTCGAATTAGCCCCCTGGAGGCTTAGTTATTTTTGATATTTTTGGATGGGGGCTTATTCGAGGGGGGGCTTATACGAGGGGGGCTTATAGAATCATTGTTTACATTAAGAAGACATTATTAAAAGACCTCATTTGTTTTAGTAGAAATTTCTTTATGAGCATTTAATTAATTAATACCAAAAGTATGAATTTGTTGTGGTAATTCAATAAAACGCCATAGGCAACCTCAGATGGCAAATAATCATCAAATTGAGGGGTCCAATTTGGGAATTTACGGTAGCAGTGGGGGCTTATTCGAGGGGGGGGGGCTTATTGACAATTTGTAGTTCTAGGATGGGGGCCTATTCGAAGGGGGAGCTTTTTCGAGAGGGGGGGGGCCAATTCGAGAAGTTACGGTATTTGAGAAATGTGGTTAGCTGACAATGACAACAAGACTACAGGACTACATGGTGACTACGACGACTAATAATAAACTCCAAATGGGCTATTGATGCTATTTTAACCATTCTCTCTATCGGGTCTAAATGTAACAATTTTTGTGGATAAGCAGTTCACCAACAATAAAATGTTATCAAAGGTGGGTTTGGAGACAAGACTTCAAAGTGCCTAGGTTTATAGTATACGTAGCTACCGACTAAAGAAGTGCCAAACTGCCGATAGAAAAGTATGGATTGAAGTTTCACGCATCCAAAAGAGGTTTCAATGGATGCTTCTAAAAATATTTTTACCCTTTCAATGATAGTCGTTGGAAACTCTACCTTTCTAACTTACCTAGTAGCAAAAAATGTTTATTATCCATTAAGTACTGGCGTTATTGGAGAAGGTGGCAGAGACTGGCTGTCAATAGCTTGGCTAACAATTATCTAAGAAGGCACCACTCCTTAAACCCATAAACAGGAGGCGTGACCTTATATGTTGCATTGGAATTCATTATGTTACACTGTTAGCTGGTAGTTTATCATTGTTGCAGGCCAATGAGATTGAAGGTAGGAGGTAAAAGACCAAACAAATGACAAGGATGTCATCTTTGATTCGCTGAATGCTGCAGTTATTCAGATTCATTTCAGGATTTTGTGAATAGTACCTTTACGAGCCCAAATTCATTTGACTAATGAAATAACAGGTGCAGTTTCCGTCTTATAGGGATTGCTCAATAGAATGACCCATAAGAGTTACCTCATGCTACAAAAAATTTAGATTTATTTTCAGTAAGCGAAATTTCATACACAAGTTTTGGATCTTGGTTACTATTAGAAAGCTTCTTCGCTGACTGATAGGATTGGTATGAAAAATCTTTTGATCGTTTGATCATCTTTATTTGAAATGAATCTATGCATCGTGAATTCATAATCAAAGATCATAATGGGGATCATAACGATTACAAACCGCGGAAGGATTCCTTTCCTGATGTTCGATTTGACAAAGCCAACACCGTTTGGAGATACATGAATGTCATCTTTGATTCGCTGAAAAAAGATAAATTGCTTTTTAGCAAGAATGATTTCGACAATTTTGAAATTTTAAAACACGTTCCGATAAAAAAATGCGATTTCGATAAAGCAACTTTCTAAAATTTTTTAATTGCTCAACTTTATATGAGTTTGTGCAATACTTTCTTTTGGCAGAAAAAAGAAGAAAATGGTCCAACGCAACAAGAAATTAACATCTCTAAGTTGCGTAGGACAAATGATCAATTGCTTTTAAAAGGATTAAAAAATCTGAGGAGCTCTTACAAAGAAAGTGATTTTGCTGGAGATATTGGCGAGATTGGATTTTCTAGGAATGTTCGAGAAAAAAAGTAAATCTGAAGTAGGCTGGTGTGTATATTATTACGTATTAGCAGTACAGGTTACTCCACCAAAACATGAAACATTCACAATATGGAGCAAGAGAAAATGTCGATTAAGCAGATCAATCACCCAAATGATATACAATGAAAACAGTACGGTAGGAGCAACCGAGAGCAACAGCACTTGAGAAAAATAGGAAAAAAAGGATTTTTCAGTGGATACAGAGGATTCTCTATTATTTTTAAGGGAGCATAACCCCTCTCTCCTCAAGACAAATCGTAACTTCGGCCCTGGAATAATATAAGATCAATTATATTATGATGAAAGTTACCTGCAGTACAGAAGTTGGTAAAGATAGAGATGTTGCACCAAACTTGAAAGCTCCAGGTCTAAAAATTCGAGTAAAAAATTATTTAAAGTAGAGATCAGAGTTGAAAATATAATTTAAACTCGTTTAAGAAAATTTCCTTGTACAATAAATGGGACCAAATCGTCGAAAATGAAAGCAGGATCTAAAAAAAATTTAAAGACACTGAAGGAAATGAAAATTTTAGCCAGAAATAAAGGTAAGTTTTCTTGTTTGTTTGAGGTATTCATTATTTGAAGCATTTGAGGAAAAATTCAAAAAGATGGACCTATTTGTTTTACTAAAAAGAAAGGGTCAAGATGATATTTTTGACAACAAGACATAAGATAAAAAACATAAGACATTTAAGGAAGAATGTTGTTGGGGACAGGTATTGAAAAATGTTGTTAACTCTTGTAACCGAATGATGAAGATAAAAGAAGGTTTACTGACAGAAAATGACATACTCGCTCCACTGAGAGACGCGTCCAAGGCATGTGGAAAAACAGTAATTGTAGGCAATTATGATAGATGGATAAAGAGACTGGAAATCAAGAACCAAAACGGGGTCAGTGTAGAAGCGAGACTCGGGCTCCATCACGAGAGGAATTACTTCGGGGGCAGCCATTCTAGAAAAGACGGTAAATGTTTATTTTGTCATACAGGCAAAGAAAAAGCATAAGCATTCAAAGAATATTTGTCAACATTGATCTTTGTGGAGAAAGATCAAGGTTTATTAGCCACGACAACGTGTTGGGATTTGGCAAGATAGAAATTAAAAGCTCTTCTGCCACACTTCAGAGCATAAAACGTCAGAACATAGATCAAAAAGGTAAGTTAGGAATATCATTACTGTTATTTGGCTCGAAATAGGCTGACTGTTAAGCTTTGCCCAATCAATGTTGGTTGCCTAGTGAAAATATTACTAATGAAGTTCAAGGGTGAAAACTAACTTAATCTGTTTACACATGACCGGTTTTTTCATTTTTATGTAGATAGTCTGTTAGATGTTAGATGTTAGATAAAACAATTTGTAAATTAATGATAAAATAATTGATCGCAAATCAGTATGATAAAACGAAAGCTGATATCCAAATCATTATCATAATTCGTCTGTTTTGTAACAGCTCACGTCAAAATGAACATATTTTCTGTCAATGCAAAACAACCGTGCCTTCCACGACCTCAGTGTCATCGTGAATAGGAGGGGACGAGAGAAGTTGGTTGTCATGTTGACATTTTAAGTATTAGCACGTAAAGGCTGATAGTTGTTTTTGTTTACATTTTGATCTTTTAAGCGCTTGCAAAGGATCATGGGGAGCAAAGGGTCTTTAAGGCAGGCTTGTCTGGGTCTATGAAGGGGGTCCCTTAAAACAACCAAAATAAAATGAATATGGAAATATTGTATTTTGCACGTGTCGCGGTTTATTCTTGCTATTGTTTCCTCAAAATACAACTCCATTTTTAGCTGCCTACAGTTTTCTTGTCACTTTTACTGTTTTTAGAGAGAATTTCTGGGCAACAGAAGCGCAATACATACAGTTCCCACCCTATTTTATGTACAAGTCCGAATAGGCAAAGCCTGGCCTTTCGAAAGCTTTAATGTCATAATATCGAATATATTGACAAGTTCAAATTGTTTTGAGTAGCTGCAGGCAGGATAAAGAACTTGAAAAATTATGTAAACAAGGATTTTTTAAAAAGACATTGATATCAAAAAACAAATGCACTGCTGTACACTAATTCTCAAGTAAACTTTTAAAGCAAGAAAAACAGCAAAAGCAAATGGAGGTTAAATAACTCACTGCGCACGCTGGCGAACACTGGGTGAAACCGGGATGAATCCCATTGGCTTTGCGATGCGGAGCATCATGCTTTCAACGCGAAACTGTGAAACAAAAATGGAGTAGTAGATTAGGAAATAAAGCCTAACGGAACACTTGTAATTCCTAAATTTGATTGCTGTTTATGAAATAAAAACAAGAAGCAAATTTGGAAAACAGTATATGGAATATAAAAAAAAGAAAAATGAAATAGTTTGCATAGAAAACAAGATAACAGCAAACACTGACGTGCTTTGAATAGCTAACCACTCATAAAGCATAACGAATACTCATAATAGCTAAACACAGTGAGCAATACAATTGAAATGCTGCAGAAAATTTAGATGGAAAATAAGTGAATCAGTCCACGGGAATTGGCAAAAAATAGAACTTTGAAAATGTGGGAGAGTGTGTGAATGCAGTTTGATTGTGAAGAAAAGAAACATCGTCCAGTAACAAGAAAAAAATGGATAAAAATGGAAAAGATGAATTCGTTCGTTCAAAATAAGCAGTTTTAAAATAAGAACACATCACTAGTGTAGTAAAGATTATGAATGGGGAAAGAGAAACACTGGGGTGCCAAGGGAAACAGGAATGCATTTGTTCTCAGATGTCAGGGTAAAGAAAGGTGCATTTTTCTTGGGTACCAAATGAAAAGGGTGCGGAAATGTCTTTGGGGTCGATAATAGGATGCATCAAACAAAAAACAACTATTTGACCTGACAAAATCCTGAGTTATATCTTTATAGGATTCAGTGGCAAATCTTCCTTACCTGGGATCCACGGGAAATGACTGAGTAAAACAGAATTCCAAATAGTCTTGCGAGTTCACTTGTTCGACTAATGAAGTCTGTTCTCACGAGCATTTCAACATTAGCTCGACATCGAGTGATGTAATATTCGACAACTTTTCGCCGGTGCAAAGATGTTTGGTGACTCCACCACGATGAAAGAGTACGAAAAGAATACTTTGGCAGTCGTCTGTGAAGAACATGGAAGGCTACACTCTCGAAAGAGTATACGCGCAGTGTTACCTGGGAAAGAGATTTCGAAAGAGTATTAGAAAGACTGTAATCCAAATGCTGCAACAGATTAGTTTTGAAGGATGAAAATCAAAATGTGACGTTGATTAGCGGTTTCAACAATAACTGCTGCGGAAAAAAAGAGGCATGTAAACATCGAAGCTTATTGAGACTTTGTCAAGTGACAATACATACAATATATAAAATCAAAGTGATCAATAGACAAAAGTTTATCAGCTATAGCAACAAAAACAAGAATAGCAATACAAACAAACCTGATACTTACTTCACTGCGCATTATTCTCCAAACATTCAACAGAATTCTTCCACTGATTTTCACATCGTTTGTATGCCCGTACAGCTCATCTATTTCGCCAGCTTTATGAGTACTTGTGCTTGCTTCGACGCCAGGGATCCTTGATAATTGGGGACAGAGCAGGATGTCCAGTTCTTTTGCTCTGTCAATCAAGTAGCCCCAAGACAACATTTGGATCTCGTAGCCAATGAGCATATCCGGGTCATGAAATCGAACAAATGACTGGAATGCAATGATCATGGATTTCTCGTCAGCGTACGATCGTTGAGTGTAATCTGTGATTCCGGATTTCTTGAGTATAGACAAACTACGACCATGTGTACTAATGTTGGCTTTGTCAGCAATGAATGTATTCTGTTTATCACAGCATGGTGATGGTGGTACACTGCGCTCTAAAAAAAGACAAAACAGGCCTGAAATGTTTCGCAACAAAATTGATTATATAGAAAGATGGACATAGGTAGACAAAATATCAAAAGAGTAATCAAACTTTCACTAAGTTGGACTGTCTTGCGATTTTCCATTTAATTTTCCTACCTTATTCAAGTCAAAAGTCGTTCTCCGGATAAGGCAGACTTTAACTAAGTCAGAACATTTTCTCAACCCTCTTAACGGTCCGATCTAAAGAGATTCAAGTGTATTATACACTTTGATTGTTTGCTTAATTAGTCAAATGGAACATTCCCCCCCCCCCCTTTCTAAAAAGCCATTCTTTACTGTGTTGAAAGAAGATTAATAGAATGGAAATGATAATTCGGTTGTCATCGATTCAATTTAGCTTAGTCTGCTGGCGTTTATAGGAGGGATTAAAAAGACTGTTCAAAACTTTGATATCAGGTCAAACATTCAAATAAACAATTGTGGATTTTACTTTGCCATTAATGTATCATTTGACAAATCAAAAAAGTGTGATTGATCTGATTTTTCAACAAATGTCGGGGTAAGATAAAGTTAAAGCGAGAATGATTTAACAGAATGGTTGGAACAAATCGTTTTTAAAGATAAAGAAAGATATGTAAAAACTTAATACTAGTTTAAGTTGCAGTAAAACAGGTTGTGCTAAATAAAAAGAGCTAAGTTTTCCAGGATTCAAAAATAGATGAATTATCAAGCATTATTACCTTTAACATTTTCACTTGTATTTTCAATTTGTATTTTAGCGGATGATGGCGCAGCAGAAGTCATGGCTGTCGAGCAGTTTTCAGTCGAGCTTCCTAAGTCGACGAGAAAAATCCCTGTCTCCTTGGTATCATTGGTATCGCAAGTCACGTGGTAAAATATTGCACATATTGGATCGAAGCCAGGATCAGGGCACAGGTCTCGTCTTGTTTTTACATGAAGCTCTATGCTGAGGATGGTTAGATGTTGGACCTGTAAGAGAAGCAAAACCCATACTAATGGTTGCATTGTTTCAATATGTTAATATGACTGTTTAAGGTGCTATTTTGCAAGTACAATTGATTACTGTGCCTGTTTGATGTGTTATGAAGAAAACTCGCCAACACTCCATTAAAATAATACACTTTCTATAAGAATACCACAAAGATTTCCAGCCTCAACGTTATTAGGAATTTGTTGCTATGAGCATGAATACATATTTTTAAAGTAATTCTATTTTGTTCAAATCTGATATAGTTTAAGGGGAACACAGTTAGAAGAAATTTCATGTCATGACAAGAAAAGGTAAAGCAATTCTCTACTTAATGCAATGACAATAAAAATGTTGCTAACTTGAAGTTTCAAACAATAAAAAAATGTTTTAATTGCAATTTTCTGTTATGAACATCCCAAAAGAGGTCACTGCTGAAAATGAGACACAAATCTGTGTGCTGAGGCTGAGCAATATTCTTATAGCCTTCTTAAGAATTGGATGATTCCTTAGCTGAAAATTCTCATAAACAATATTTTCATAATAGAAAAAGAGTGTACATTTAATTACTGCAACAGGCAAACGAGGATTGAATTATAATAGGATACATCAATACATAATTATTATTTAAAAGCAGGATAGAAATATGCAACAGTGTTTTAATTATGACAGGCAAAACTTTCACATGAAAGAAAATAGCTGCATGTTGACAGAATGTCTTTGAATGAATTCGAAAAATGGGCAACAAAGGTTCGGGGAAAACTGGACTAAAATATAGGTGTAAATAAATGAATGCTTTAAGGGCTCTCGAACCCAGAGAAACTGTGGGCAAAGTCATTCATTAAGCATTCAAAATAGGGAAGAACAAGGTTTCTTGGTAGGCTTAAAGGATGGGTTTCCCTGTTTGAGCCATTGCCGTTGGCTTGAGACTACTGAAGAAGCAAGCTGATAAACAGTAAGAAATCAGCGAAGTTACACGCAAATAACAGCAAATATGCTAATACCTCATGAGCATTACGAGCATCGTCGTAATTCACTTGCGTAAACCCGAAACCAAATTTGTTCGCTGGGGTTGGTCCATCAATTTGCGATGTGTCCGTTAAAGATCTTTTTAATGTCACTGAGGCGAGGGGTGTCGATGTCTGAAAAAATATGTCAAGATGAAATGCATGGGCAACAAATGAATTAGCTGTTTAATATTTCTGTATTTGGACGAAAGCATAAGACCAGAGTGTCAGCCAATTCATAGCCACTAGGCTTTGCACAAAACTTGGTCTAGTTACCTAAAGTTTTTCAAGTAAAAAGGCAATTTGTGAGTCTCATAGAAAATCTGCATTATATGCGAAATGCAAATGAGATAGGGCAGTTGATATCCAAAATGTACCCTGATTTTCCATGCAAACATATCTTCGTATGCAGCCCTAGAAATTGGGATGAAATACTAGTTAATTCAATTTCATATTTTTATTTTGGTGCTAAAAGATTATTTGTAAACAATATTGGACTTTTTCGTCGTTTGGAGCTACCCCTATTCAGTAATTTCCTACACTTCATTTCACAGCAAAATTTGATCCAGCTAGATCAACCATTTTCGCTGGTTCAAATCGAGCCATGATTTTGATTCACTACTGAAAGCTGACTTTAATAACATTGTGGTTGTATCCAGCTTCTGAAAAAGTGCTGTTTCCACAAAAATACAAATAAGTGATAATTACATTTGGCTTCGATTTTTGATCGCTTTCTTGACCTGGCAGACGTAGCCTCTGCGATGCTCTTTTCCTGATTGACAAAGGTGTGCTGGTACAATGGGCGTGTGCTGAAGGAGTAACCGTTACTGTGCCTAATGCAGGAAAAGATGGTGACAAAGTTGGACTTTCCATTAAAGCTTTTTTGCTTATTTCTGGTGTGTTTTCTATTCCCTTTGCATTCTTAGCAGCACATTCTTGGCTCTTAAGTGAAGGACTTTTTGAAACATGGTCCTTCTCTACACACTTTACTGGATTTTTTAAATCCCTGCTTATTGGTTCTGTCTTGATGACGTCACGTGGTTGAATCGTGTTCTTCTCGAGCCATTGTCTTACACTTTCCATTGAGGGTGGCTTTCTGCACGGGGTTATCGCAACAACATTGTCCCCAATTATCATTCTTCTGAAATTTGCTTCATCCACTCCTTCGGCCATTGCTAAACAAACAGAAAGCATTGTATAATGAATAATTACTGGAAAAAGATAAGAAATCTGACTATGAGGGGGTATGAAACTCAGTAGGTCGCCGATTAGTGCCACAGGAGGGCACTTTTTACCATTGAAACAGCTTGACGAGACACTTTAATATAAAAAGAGAACACTTGCAATATGGTACTATCACGGTCAATATATAAGTACCGCTTGTATCAATATAATTCTTCAAACCGCACAACATTTGGAGAATTGCATGATATAATATAGGTCTATCTTTCTTGTTCAATAACAATACAGCATAAGGACAGCGCCCGTGTAGTCAATATAACATTCTGATTGGCTAATTGTTTTCTTGCTACAATCACGTGTCAAAGTCAACAATGTATGGAGTAGGCTAGAAATAGAAAACTAAAGATAAGATTTCTCAACTTAGCAACTACTGTACATTACTTTCCATTCTCATTTGGAACCACTTTGAATCGTACAAATAATATAGATTTCCATCATGTTCAACGATTATCTTGACGGGAATATTATTAATAGCAACGAAAACTTCAACAGGAACATTAACCTTGAAGGGAATGTTAATCGCCGGGGCTTAAAAGAGCGTTTACGGCACCTTAGTATCACTGATTGTGTTTCGCTTTTTCGTGCCTAAAGCCAACTTAATGCTGTTAAAAGCCTTACCTTGACAATGCAAGTCCTGATACAAAGTTGTATTAAAGACATCTTCATCTGCCTTGAGCTTTTCAAGCGATCCTTGATATCCACTTTCCGTTTTAAAGGAGGGCAAATTGCTTACCTGTTGAGGAAAGAACACAATAGTAAAAAAATCGTTTCGATGGCACGACTTGGAGTATTGCAAAATAAGGAGTAAAGACTTCGTTTCGATGGCATGTCTTGGAGTGTAGACAGGCACGTCGCTAAAGGGGCGTGTGGGGTGTGACACCACGCTTGAACAGAAATTCTATTGCAAAAATAAGGAGTAAAGACTTCGTTTCGATGGCACGTCTTGGAGTGTAGACGAGAAAGTCGAAAGATCACAGCAAAACTTCCTGTTCTGATTTTTTTAAGTTTTAATTTCTCTTTGTCCTTAAAAATAATATCAACCATTTTAGAAAAACCCTTGATTGTCTTTAAAATAATGCCTCCAGTTTATTCCAGCCTTTGGCATCAATACAGCAGTGGAACAAATAGAATAAGTGGTCAGCTAAAAAATTTTCAGATTGTCACAAACAAATGAAAACAAATGAAATGGTTCTTTCTGAATTAAGAAAATAATATTGTAATACACCTCTAATTTTAAAAAGTCCTTTATCATACTGTGCAATGTTTCCATGACGACGAAATGCAACTATGTTTAGGACATAATGACGAAATGAGAACTTGGTCAATTAAATCAAAGTTTAAATCAAATTGGTTTGCATACCTTTACAGAGTCGATTCGTAATTTGCGTCCTCCAATAATCCTGAAATGAATGTGTTGTGATAAATTTAATCAAATAATTCAAGGGGATTCAAGAAGAAAATTCTTTTTTAGACACTTTAGACATGTCCCATAATCGACACAAATAAGCAATAGAAAGGGACAATAAAAATTGACTGAAATTGTCTAAATATTTTGCCATACTGCCGTTAAAATGTTGCAAGTTCATCGACTACCGTAGGAAAAAGCAAGAAAACCGAATACGGATTATTCGACCACGAAGATAGCCCATTTCTTGGCATCTCTTGGTTTTACAATTAGAAACAGAAGTAGCAAATGCCTAGTGTTTGCATCAAATGCCAAAATTTATCATCTGACATTGCTGCTCCTAGTGTCAGCGGTCAATTACTGAATATATGCGCAGTCAGTGGATCAGAAAACCCTGGATTCAGAACATATTTGCGCCGCTCCTTCGTCGTTTCGTAACAAAGTCTAAACATTATATACATTTTTGGGATTAGAGACTACAGTAAATTGATTCATTCAAGAATATGAATTAGAGAAATAAAAAAACAAAACTCACTGTGTACAGGACGGAATATCTTTTGAATTGCCGAAAAATGCTTGTTGATTTCGAGTCTCTCCTAAACCAAATGAGAAAGCTGTCGCTAAAACTTTCTTTCGCGTTGGAGGTTTCAGCAACGGAGTAATCAGCACTGTTCTATCAACTGCAAAGCTGGCACATGGAGAATACTCCTGACTAGAAGCTACAATTGGGACCGCTCCTGGTTCACCACTTGCATCATGGATATCAGAATTGTCATCAGTGGATTTATTCATAAAAGCCGGTTGGTCGTGTTTCTTATTATTTTCAAATCCAGAGGATGAAGTAGAAACTGAATAAGGCGATGCTTCTTGTAAATGTAATGGTACTGGGCTTTCTGCATGTTCGCGTTCAGTGGAATCTTTGATGCAAGAATCTGTTCTTGTTGAATTCTCTTGAGGGAGGGTTGGAGCGCTTGCGTCAATTTCAGAAACAAAATCTTCTTTGCTCTTTGAAGAAATCTTGTTTACACCTGTCAGCATCGAAGATACTCTTTTTCTTTGCACGTTGGCATAATCAGGGTTAGGAGAGGACGTTAATATCTTAACTTTTTTAAACTCTTCTTTAATGGGCAAACTTGCTCCACTTTCAATTTTAGTTTGGTCTTCGAGATCACTTGTTTCTGTTTCCTTTGGTGGGCATGTGAAACATTTTGATTCAAACGCTTCATCATCTGAAAACGAGATTTCGAGGTTATCAAAAGCTGATGCCTTCATTTTCACAGAATCCTGGAGTGCCTCATTCTTTAATGTGTTCACAGCATCAAGGCTGGTTTTTGATCGATTCCTAAAAATTGGTAGTGGCAGTTCGGTTCCTGTTCGGTGAGAGGAAACACCCGGCAGTTCTATCTCCTTTGAGTGAGAGGAAGCGTCTAGCAGTTCGGCAACTTTCCGTTGAGAGATAGCATCCGGCAGTTTGTTTTCGTTCTGATGCAATGAAACGTCCAGCAGTTCGATTTCGTGCCGGTGAGAGAAAGAATTTGATATTACGGTTTCGCTCTCTTGAGAATCTGATATTACGAATTTCCCCTCTTGAGAATCATCAATGCAAGTAATTTCACATATGTCCATACATTTGTTTTCAAGTTTTGTCATTTTGGTCTGTTGAGACAACTGTTTCTCTGAATTGTCACTTTCCATTATAGCAGTAATATCATCGCTTATTTGATAAGTGTTTTTCTTCTCGGCAATGTCTAAATTCTTACAACTATCTTTATTTACAGTAGATGTACTTGGTAACAAAGCTAAATTTGGAAACAGTTCACAGGTTACCCCTTGCGAAACATCTTGGCCCTCATTTTGAGTGCCATTGCCACATGTTGGTCCAAGAAACCCACATTGACGTCCAATACTTTCAAGCAGTTTTGATGGCCTCAATCGACGAAATCCTCTCCTCCTTTCGATTCTGGAATGATTTTTCCCTCTTACTGCATGTGAATTGTCATTCGGTTCAGGTGCAGCTACTATTGGACTAAAATCAACACAGTATTCAAAACGCTCTGATTCTAACAAGCCTGTCATCTTCTCCATCCTTTCTGCTTTTGGTTGAGTATGTGTTCGATGACATATAAGCGAGCTTACTTCAGTAACATCGGGTTTTGGGGTTACAGATTCCGAATGCATGGAATTTCCATCACATTCTAGATAACGTCTAGTGCCATCGACGTTAGGATGATCTCCTTGATGGCTAACTCTAACATTTTGATTGCTAGCTTCATCCTTTTCTTTCTGTCTTTGCTTAGCTCTCCTTGATCTGGAGTTTGTAACAAATGTCGAGGCGTCAAGAATAGCAAAGTTCACTTTCACGGGTTTAATTTGGGCAGGAAATCGATCATCATGAAAGCTTATATTTACAGAATCACTTTCTGCTCCAAAAGGTTCCTCTTCTATCGCTTCTGCAGACACTCCTCCGTTAGCTGTGATTTTCGTGCAGCGCGGGTCACTATCTGGAGAGGTTGGCCTAGGTGGGGACTGGGGAAGATTGAAGTCTTCCAGCTCCTGGGATGGAAAGCGTGATCTAAACAGAAAGTCAGAACAGGTTTCACACTGTTTCACATTGGAGTCCTTCTCCTCTTCAAGTTTCAATCCACTGTGTGACGTCATGTTAAACCTTCTGCTGCTAGAATCAACTGTCGTGTAACGAACCTTTTTACAAGACTTGGAAACCGACAAATGAAGCTTTCGTTTACTGGATGCACTAGAGGCCTTTCTGCCAAGGATACTGGATGTATTAGAAGCCTTTTCCCCTAGCATGCCTGCGTAATTTGTTGCACGCACGTCAACAAGAGAAACACAGCAATCACGTATCAAGGAGCTGTATGTTTGCAGAGGCTGGCTTCTCATTGCATCACTGTCTAGAGAGGAAACTGAATCAGTCAACATTGTCGGAGGACACTTTTTACCAACATCAACCGCAGCCATACTATAACTTGCGTCCAGATTCCGTTCATTAGAATCCTTCTCTGGCAAACCAATCATTCCCTTCGCATTGCCACTCAACGTTAACCGATTGTACAACCTTTGAGTTGACTTTTCATCAAAACTCACAGGCTCGTCTTCATGTTTGTAACTAGCTGTTGATAAAGCCACTTTTCTACTATCCTTTCTGCTTCGTAAAGAAAAACGCTTTGACGAAGACGTTCGGGGATCTGTCGGAGAGACGATAAATATTTCTTGCGATTCGGCATTGAACAATGATGAAGCTGCAGCAGCAGGAGAAGTAGCTTCTCGATTAATGACAGTCTTCTGGGCATCCAAATGCTTATCGCTATCATCAAATTCAAGACCTTCAAAAGTAAATGATTTCTTACTCAACCCAGGTTTGCATCCACCATTAGAATTTTCCTCGTTACTTTCACTGTCTCCATGTCCAAACAGCAACTGATTTTTGTTAGAGAATATTTGCATAATGCCTTTTCTTTTCGAACTTGCAGACTTTTTAAGATCACCGTCTGCCTTGCTAGAGGTGACTCTAGTTCTAAGAGTCAGGCTTTTTTTCCTTGCTGACTTATCATAAGTTTTAAGAGCCTTTTTCTGGTATTTGGAGCCCCTCTTTCTAAGGAAGCTGTCCTCCAAGAAGTCACTATCACTGCTCCCATCTAGCTGAGCAATCACGTGCGCTGCTTTTGAAAGGCTTCGCATATAATGATACGCTACCCCTTGTCCATGCGAATCGGCAGGCTGATAAACTTCACAAGGCAAAACAACAGGCACCGTGTGTTGTTTCTTACTAGATTGAGACAAGTCCTCTATATCATATGTTCCATCAATTTGGGGAATATCTTTGATCCATGACGAGCTCCAACTCTCATTGAGGCTGAAGTCCATGATGTCACTACAAGACAGAGCAATAGTTTAGAAACAAAATCAATATTTAACTATCAATTTAGGCAAAATAATTGACTTCAATTGGATTGACTATCATCAATTAACATTGTTAGTAAATTTTTAATCCTGTAACTTTTGAACGCTATGGCACTTACGTAATAATAAACCTTTAAACGATATTTCCTTTTCCAGGCAACTATTCTTTTAAATAGTGAATCATTGTGATCTAGTTTGGGATTTCTCGTCATAATCCAAAATAAATGGGTGTTTGGAAGAACGAGTAACGCTGGGAATTGCTTGTACATTCCAAGATATTTAGCAGATTTGCTATTACAGATATCTAGTGCGCCTTACTCTTTATCCTTTTCAGCTTCTTTTTTAACTTCTTCAACAACCTCATCACCATTATCGTTACAAATATCATCATAGACATGTTGTGACATCATAATGGTTTCATTCATGTCATCTTCCTCAAGTTGGTCCAAGACCTCAGAGTCCATCTCATCTTCAGCAACACCTAAATTGCAAAAGTATAATTTTCTGGTCAGGAAGACTAAAACTTGAAGCTGAAAAAACATATTTAAAAACACGAATAAAATTGTGAATGAATTACTTCAAGGTGTGAATTTTCTCTATAATGTAACCCTAACCTACTCTTTTGTCACCCCAAGAAATTCTCGTTTGTGTTTATTTAAGGAATGTTGCCCCCTTTCTGAGTTATGACGTTTAAATAAAAAATATTTTCGTAAAATAACCGTTTTAAGGAGATTAGGATAGCAAAGAACGTGTAAAATGCTTCTAAAAGATGTTTTATTGAAAAAGAACAGACTCAGGTTTTCTAATGGGGATGTTTCTATCGGAGAGAAGAACGGCGTTTTTCAGTACCCTGTCATTTTTCAGCAAAGTAGCATTGTGTGAAACGAAACATCAAGACAGAACTTACAACTGTGGGATAAACCACTTGTCCACCTGTCGACGTTTAAAAGGCGATTTCTATAATTATCTATACAGCGTATTCTACACGTGATCTTGAACTAGTTCAAACATACCATTGCTTATTGACGACATTTGTGTCAAAACTGTTTCTTGATCATTTGATGGCATCAACAGAAAATCTAATAGTTCTTCGTCCATTGTTGTCCCTGAAACCAATGAATATAGTAGAAACCTAGGGTTTCTAAAACAGTAAATATACTATACTTATCAAATTAACAGAAACTTGTGATTTGGCCAACTTTCTCAAAGAATATTAAAGTCTCATGAAACTGGGACATTTGGTGTTTGGTCCAAACAGGGACCGCGGAAGCGGGGTGGCCTACGGGAGCTTCAGACCCCCCCCCAAATAATTCCCAAAATGTTCTTTAAACCGGCTACTGGCTTTGCTTAATGTCCCAACGTCTCTGATGTTTGTGTCACACACAACAGTGTAAATCCTAACTGTTACATCAAGATAAAGCCATCATGTGACAGATTGGAAGCAAACTATCCTTATTTTGCATGTGTTAAACATATTCCGCAAAGAAAGCAAGTAATTATATTTATCACTTTCAAAAAAGTAGTCAGTGGATCAATTAGATTAATGGGTTCATTCCAAACATATTTTAACTGAGAAAACAGGTGTAGCTGAATTGGGATAAAATTGATTGAAATAGATTGCTATGAGGGAATTTTTAGTGGAAAAATCTAATATTAGCTGTGGTGGACAAAAATAAACTGCCACATATAAACTTTAACTAAAAATTTCTTAATTTAGGCATCTGATTCCGTAGTGTAGCGGTTATCACGTGCGCCTAACACGCGCAAGGTCCCCGGTTCGAGCCCGGGCGGAATCATTCTTTTTCTCCACATTCAATTAAGTCAGTAAACAATAATAATACTCTTCTTTATTAATATCGTTGCAAACATTTAAGCAATTGAATACAAGATTGGCTAAAATATTTTCTCTCTCTTCTAAAAGGTGCTTTCTTATATAAAGTAGATAGAAACAAACCGTAACCCAAATTCAGAACATTTGCAATCGATAAAAAATAGTATGCCGGGGCGAAATATTAGTATATTCTTAAAATTTAATTTATTTTGAAAATTTTATTTCGTGACATTGGATTCTCGTCGTCGTATTGCTTTGTTCCTGTATATCTTTCATAACAACACTCATTGCAAGATTCACAGAATCCGGCGGACAGCCTATCCTGCGGTTCTTCCTTCTCACACAATAAAAAATAGCCTTCCCTGATCGCTATACACTTTTTTTTGTAAGAACCAGATAAATTTTGCCGAGCCTCGATGTTCTTAACTTTTTAAAAATTTTAGGCTCAAATGTTCTTAAAATTGTTCTTATTTTAAGAGTAATTTTTTTTGCAAATATTTGAGAAGTAACATACTCTATATAATTTCTAAGACGTTTTACTGGGTAAAGTTTAAAAATAAATTGTTTTTATGTTTATATATAAATTGCATAGTTTTGTTCTGTGGACATGACATAAATTTCAAAATGCGAATTGTTTTTCTTAAATTTCTCATCTGAAGCTGAGCATGTTCTAGCCTTTTTCTTATTTTTTCGGCAAATCGAGCCTCAGTGTTCTTAAAAAGCGTGTTCTTTTTTTAAGTTCAGGCTGATTGTTCTTAATTTTTTAGAAAATCTGAGGCTGGATTGTTCTTAATTTGTTCTTAATCTAATAGGGTGTAAGCAGTGTATTGTGGAATTCCACAGTGCATTTTCTATTGTTTAGCTGTTTATTTGTTTGGTATTTACGCTTCTCTACAATAATACTAATGTGCGGATATGCAAATGAGCTCGCTCCGTTGATATCGGTCCGATTACATCTGATATCGGTCCGTTCCCATCGAAAGTTCTTGCACGAACTCCGCAAAAACTGCTACACCCCTTGAACTGAGCTTCGGTAGTTCGGTTCCTCTGGGGTTGCGATTGTGTGGAAAGGTCTCGAATCTTCGTTTGCTCGCTTCCCTCGCTCCGAATTTGCGACGTGTCTTCTCTCAATGGGCCTTGCTCAACGAGGCCATTTTCTTTGCTAACGCTTCGCTCTCTTTGTTTGTCTTTTCAAAGACTTTTTCTAGCGTTTTCCTGGATGTTTTGAAAACGTCGATTGTCATCCAGTCAGTAGTTGTTGATTGAAAACCTTGACCTTTGATTCTAAAGCGAATATCCCTTTTCATCCCTAACTTTTTTGAAAGAGATCGAGTACCTTTTCAAAGGATTTTTCAAAACATTTCCTCCCTCCCTTTGATGGGTAAAATACTGGCTTTTGCGTTCGCGTTTCTAAAGGTTCTTTCTCTCTCTTTTCTCTTGCTCTCTACAAAAAGTTTCAAAACTTCTTCCTCCAGCAACCCTTCAATTTGAACGGAGGCTTTTCAAATTCGTTTTGCTTTCCACAAAGAAGCTACTGTGTGCCGATAATTTCGGTGATTTGGAATTGGATAAATCTACGTGCACTGCTGCTTGGCATTCCTTTTCGAACTCGAAGCGGTTGTCGACGGTCGTGTTCTGTGCTACAGTGCTACAGCTACAGCTACAGGTGAGTCTCGCTAGCTTTTTCTAAACTTTTCGCCGTCATTTTCCTTTCCTTTTTATCGATCGATCGATTAAAACCCCGTTTGTTATTATTTCGTTTGCAAGAGCCATGTAATTCGTGCTTCTGACGATCTTCCTTTTCTTCGTTTTAGTAGCTACGCACACTGCTGCCCGTTTTTTGGTTTTGCAATGGCTGCTGGCTGTTCCACTTCTTCACTGGTATCAGAATCGATGGCATGTGAATACAGGTAAGCGCTGTTGTTCTTACGTGTTTTCGAAATTTATTATTTGACATGATTTTCTGCTCATTTGGATAAAATTGCACTAAAAACCCGCCGCTAGACCCCCGCCGCGAACGAAAACTTTTTACCTCTTCTCGTGGTTTTGTGCTTAAAGGAAACTGGATTGGCTTTATTGCAATCAAAGTATGAAGAATTGTGGTAGATCTTTCCTGCTGTTTATTCTTGATGCAAGAAAATTTGATTTTCATAGGAAACCCGTTGTAATGCGAATTTTGTAATCCCGCCAGCCCCCAACTTTTTATGTCTAACGAGAATCCTTTGCAGCAATTTTTCCTAACCGCCTTCCTTTTTTGTAGATAAACGATCGGATTCGCTGTCTTTTTGGTACAACAAGTGGGTGTTTTTCGATTAAAATTTCACTTTTTGTGCGATTTTCCCGCTGAAAAAAATGGGATTTGCCTGCCTCTTGAGTGAAAATTATTTCTAGCTTTTTGAGAGCATTTTTGGAATTGTAAAAAAATCATCCTAGAAACCATTTCAAATGACTTTATGCTTAATTGATGAAATTACACTAAAAACCGGTTGCTTAATGCTAGACCCCCGCCGCGAACGGCGAATTTCTACCTCATTTCGTGGTTTTATACTGAAAGGAAGCTGGATTGTTACGGTAGATTGTGCCTGCATCATTTTCGGAATTGTAAATTAATCATTCTAGAAACCATTTCAAATGACTTTATGCTTATTTGGGTGAAATTACACTAAAAACCGGTTGCTTAATGCTAGACCCCCGCCGCGAACGGCGAATTTCTACCTCATTTCGTGGTTTTGTACTGAAAGGAAGCTGGATTGTTACGGTAGATTGTGCCTGCATCATTTTCGGAATTGTAAATTAATCATTCTAGAAACCATTTCAAATGACTTTATGCTTATTTGGGTGAAATTACACTAAAAACCGGTTGCTTAATGCTAGACCCCCGCCGCGAACGGCGAATTTCTACCTCATTTCGTGGTTTTGTACTGAAAGGAAGCTGGATTGTTACGGTAGATTGTGCCTGCATCATTTTCGGAATTGTAAATTAATCTTTCTAGAAACCATTTCAAATGACTTTATGCTTATTTGGGTGAAATTACACTAAAAACAGGTTGCTGAAAGGAGACGCTAGACCCGTCACGAACGTTTTTCTCTTAATGTTTTACCTCTTCGCAGTTTTGTAATTCAAGGAAAATGGATTTGCTGTATTGCTCGCTTAACGAGAACAATTTCAAATGATTTTATGCTTAATTTGATGAAATTACACTAAAAACCGGTTGCTTACTGCTAGACCCCCGCCGCAAACGGCGAATTTCTACCTCATTTCGTGGTTTTGTACTGAAAGGAAGCTGGATTGTTACGGTAGATTGTGCCTGCATCATTTTGGGAATTGTAAATTAATCATTCTAGAAACCATTTCAAATGACTTTATGCTTATTTGGGTGAAATTACACTAAAAACCGGTTGCTGAAAGGAGTCGCTAGACCCGCCACGAACGTGTTTCTCTGAATTTTTTTACCTCGCGTAGTTTTCTGCTTATAAGAATATGGATTGGCTGTATATCGATTTCTTTGAAACGTGCTTTCATTAACCATGGAATAACATCTTCATTAATCTTTTTGTTCTTCATCTAGATCAAAGAGCGTTTCAAGCAATAATTACGACGCAGACGTGATTCTCGGACCTTCGAAACGAAATTGATGGCATTTATGCTGGCGTTAAATCAAACGATGAAACAAGAAAAAACTTGACTGTGGAGAAAAGGACTAAAATTGTATAATATAGATTAGCTGTTGTCCGTAAATTGTATTTTGTTAATTTGTTGTTAGAGTAAGATTCCTTTCTGATGCACGAAACTTGGCTGTTTTTTATCTTTCTATTTCTTAACTGCTTTGTTCCTGCAGTGTTTCAAAAGCTAATTGTGACGAAGATGTGATATGTGGACCTCAAATGTATAGAACTGCGTAATAACTCTATAACTCTTTGGAGTTTAGAAGAGGAGTCATTAATTCTTAAGAAATTTTTAGATGATATATATCTAAACGAGCACCATGGACCAATAACGGCTAACAGGAATTTATTGTTGGAAAACTTTAATGTTTGATTCAAAATAAACAGAGGAAGTTTAAAGGTGGCCCCAAATTATACCTTAAAACAGCATCACAAGTGAACAAGAATTGAACGAAATGCTCTGATAAAGATATTCATGTTGGATTCAAAATGAGCATTACAGCTTTAAGAATGGCCTTAGAAAATATTTTCAAGCGCCCTATAAGTCGACCAGGGCTAAGAATGTATGATTGGAAAACTCAAAAATTTGTTTATGACTAAATAGGAGAAATTATAGGATTAACTCATGAAAATGATGGGGGCTGGCAGAAGTATGTAGCTGTCAAGTTTAAAGTAGAATTCAGAATATTAAACAAAGCTTTTAGATAAGCTTGCAAGATATGTAAACGAGCACCACGATTCACCGAGAGATAAAAGAAGATGCAAACTTTAAAACATTGCAATTAGAATAAGCAGTAGAAATAAAGAGGGTAACCCGTGAAAGTATTTAAACGAGGACCCAAATTAGATCGTGGCTTACAAAATAAATTGAAGCAACTTTCTGTATTGTCTTGATATTGCAACCGTTTATGTATCAAATTGATATGCACATTTTAATAAACGGAAGAGTAGCTCCCAGTAAATCCCGCTCTTCGGGCACCCTATGGCCCCAAAATGGGATAGTAAGATTAGCCTCTGAAAGTCAAGAGTGCTATTAACCTTGATTTCAAAGGGGTTCAGATGGTGATGAAAGCTATGATATTGCTAAGTGGTAATCGTAATAATCGAGGAACTACTCATTGGATTGGTTCTATTAGGAATTTCGCAAGTATGGGTATCTGGAGCCAGCAAGTAATTAAGTTTGGGTTTACTTTTCTAAAAGGATTTACTGAATTACAATCAGGGTAATAAAGCATTATCTTCCTACACGAAAGAAGCTCTTATCTCAATTGGGTTGTTGCTGCAAGTAAATAATACTTTGTCCTCGAGCAATTATTTCCTGCTCTTGCCAATAGTATATGCTACTCACAGTAGGCGTGACTATGGATTAGATTAATTATGTTTGCCTTTTGTCACGTTTAAAGTATCCTTGCCTGCTTGCTGTATGATATTACACTTTTTGCTTGCATTCCTTATTAAATTGAAAGAATGTAAGAGGGCATTGTTTTTTTACTTTGATTTTCAGGATAGATTCAATTTTAATTTTATTTGTCAGAGGAGTAAACAGATAAGTAAAGTTGGGAAGTCTTACCATGAAATTCTATGGAAAATTAAAACAGGAGACTTAGGGGGTAACCCATTAAAATATCTAAACGAGGAACACGAATAGACCTGGGCTGCAAATGTTTTGAAGCAACTTTCAATTAACGGAAGACTAGCTCCCCTACGAAGCCCGCTACGCGGGCTTGCCAGTGACCCTACGGTAGAGTACATAGATTAGCCTCGGAAAAGACAAGAATTTTCTTAAAACCCCCTGTGAATGATAGTAAAATTAGCCTCGGCAAAGACAAGAATTCTGTCGAAGCCCCCTATGAGTATGCAGATTAGCCTTGGAAAAGACAAGAGGTGTATCAACCTCGATTTGAAAAAAATTGGCTCCGCACAGGTCACGTGATAAAAAAATTACTCGCACTCCTGTGACTATCGCTAGGAAGGGGGGAGCCTCTACCCCTTTTCTATTTCAGGCGACCCCCTGACTAGCGATAGTCACAGGAGTGCGAGTAATTTTTTTATCACGTGACCTGTGCGGAGCCAATTTTTTTCAAATCGAGGTTGATACACCTCTTGTCTTTTCCAAGGCTAATCTGCATACTCATAGGGGGCTTCGACAGAATTCTTGTCTTTGCCGAGGCTAATTTTACTATCATTCACAGGGGGTTTTAAGAAAATTCTTGTCTTTTCCGAGGCTAATCTATGTACTCTACCGTAGGGTCACTGGCAAGCCCGCGTAGCGGGCTTCGTAGGGGAGTCACTATAACTAAAATTCGGATATGCAAATCAACCCCGAACAAAAGATCCAAACCGCCCCGCGATTCAAACGGTTTTCAGCCAAAACCGCTCGGCCGATTTTCAAAATTCTTTTTTCCACTGAATCCTAGATCCTCGAGGCTCAAACATAAGGTCCGCTTTTTCGTATTTTCGCTTCCGTTTTTGAGATATTAACGGTTTTCTCCCGGGTTCGTTCCAAAATCTCGCGATCACGATTAGTGCTCTCCGTGGTCTTTGTCCCGTGTTTCTATAGGTTCTTTCTCTCTCTTTTCTCTTGCTCTCTACAAAAGATTTCAAAACTCCTTCCAACAGCAACCCTTCAATTTGAACTGAGGCTTTTCAAATTCGTTTCGCTTTCCACAAAGAATCTACTGTGTGCCGATAATTTCGGTGATTTGGAATTGGATGATAAATCTTCGTGCACTGCTGCTTGGCATTCCTTTTCGAACTTGAAGCGGTCGCCGACGGTCGTGTCGTGTGTTACAGCTACAGCTACAGCTACAGCTACAGCTACAGCTACAGCTACAGCTACAGCTACAGCAGTCAATCGTGCTGGGTGTTCTCGATCTCAGGTGAGTCTCCTTGGCTTTTTTTATCAACTGGTTTTTTATTGATCGACGATTGAACCCCGTTTCTTATTTCGTTTGCCAGAGCCATGTAATTCGTGCTTTTGACGATCTTCCTTTTCGTTTTAGTAGCTACGTACGGTACACGCGCTGCTACCTGATATTTGGTTTTGCGATGGCTGCTGGCTGTTCCGGTTCTAAACTGGCATCAGAATCGATGGCATGCGAATACAAGTAAGCGTTGTTGTTCTTACGTGTTTTCGATATTACTTATTTCAAATGATTTTGTGCTCATTTCGATGAGATTCCACTAAAAACCGGCCTTTAAATACCAGCCGCTTACTGCTAGACCCCCGCCCCGAACGGCGAATTTTTACCTCTTCTCGTGGTTTTGTGCTAAAAGGAAACTGAATTTGCTTTATAGCAATCAAAGTATGAAGAATTGTGGTAGATTTTTCCTGCTGTTTATTCTTGATGCAAGAAGATTTTATTTTCATAGGAAACCCGTTGTAATGCGAATTATGTAATGCCAGCCCCTAACTTTTTATGCCTAACGAGAACCCTTTGCAGCAACTTTTCCTAACCGCCATCCTTTTTTGTAGATAAACGATCGGATTCGCTGACTTTTTGGTACAACAAGTGAGTATTTTTCGATTAAAATTTCAGTTTTTTCTGTGAGCTTTCCACCGAGAAGAATAGGATTTTATTTCCTCTTAAGTTAAAATTATTTCTAGCTTTGAGAGCATTTTCGGAATTGTAAATGAATCATTCTAGAAACCATTTTAAATGACTTTCTGCTTATTTGGGTGAAATTACACTAAAAACCGTTTGCTAAAGGAGTCACTAGACTCGCCGCGAATGTGTTTCTCTTAATATTTTACCTCTTTGTAGTTTTGTCCTTCAAGGAAAATGGATTTGCTGCATTGCTCTCTTAACAACAACAATTTCAAATGATTTTATGCTTAATTTGATGAAATTACACTAAAAACCGGCCGCTTAAAGGGCTGGCTAGGCTCTCGAGGCGAACAGTTTTTCTGAAATTTTTACAAAGCATTGTGACTATCGATTTCCTTAAAACGTGCTTTCGTTAACCATGGAATAACATCTTCATTATTCTTTTTGTTCTTCAGCTAGATCAAAGAGCATTTCAAGCAATAATTACGACGCTGACGTGATTCTCGGACCTTCTAAACGAAATTTATGGCATTTATGCTGGCGTTAAATCAAATGATGAAACAAGAAAAAACTTGACTGTGGAGAAAAGGACTAAAGTTATATAGATCAGCTGTTGTCCGTAAATTGTATTTTGTTAATTTGTTGTTAGAGTAAGATTCCTTTCTGATGCACGAAACTTGGCTGTTTTTTATCTTTCTATTTCTTAACTGCTTTGTTCCTGCAGTGTTTCAAAAGCTAATTGTGACGAAGATGTGATATGTGGACCTCAAATGTATAGAACTGCATAATAACTCTATAACTCTTTGGAGTTTAGAAGAGGAGTCATTAATTCCTTTATGAATCGGCATAAATATTTAGGAATTTTGATTCTTAAAAAATTTTTAGATGATATATATCTAAACGAGCACCATGGACCAATAACGGCTAACAGGAATTTAGAGTTGGAAAACTTTAATGTTTGATTCAAAACAAACAGGAACTTTGAAGGTGGCCCGAAATTATATCTTGAAACAACATCACAAGTGAACAAGAATTGAACGAAATGCTATGATAAAGATATTCACGTTGGATTCAAAATGAACATTACAGCTTTAAGAATGGCCTTAGAAAATATTTATAAGCGCCCTATAAGTCGACGAGGGCTAAGAGTGTATGATTGGAAAACTTGAAAATTTGATTCTGACTAAATAGGAGAAATTATAGGATTAACCCATGAAATTTTTTCCTTCAAGGAAAATGGATTTGTTGTATTCGTCACTTAACAAGACCATATTAAAATGATTTTATGCTTAATTTGATGAAATTACACTAAAAACCGGTTGCTTACTGCTAGACCCCTTCCGCTAACGGTGAATTTTTGCCTCTTTTCGTGGTTTTGTGCTGAAAGGAAGCTGGATTGTTACTGTAGATTGTGCCTGCATCATTTTCGGAATTGTAAATGAATCATTCTAGAAACCATTTTAAATGACTTCCTGCTTATTTGGGTGAAATTACACTAAAAACCGGTTGCTAAAAGGAGTCGTTAGACCCGCCGCGAACGTGTTTCTATTGCTTATTGATAATCTTAATAATCGAGGAACTACTCATTGGGTTGATTCTATTAGGAATTTCGTAAGTATCGGTATCTGGAGCCAGCAAGTAATTAAGTTTACGTTTACTTTTCTTAAAGGATTTACTGAATTACAATCAAGGTAATAAAGCATTATCTTCCTACACGAAAGTAGCTCTTATCTCAATTGGGTTGTTGCTGCAAGTAAATAATACTTTGTCCTCGAGCAATTATTTCCTGCTCTTGCCAATAGTATATGCTACTCACAGTAGGCGTGACTATGGATTGGATTAATTATGTTTGTCTTCTGTCATGTTTAGAATGTGCTTGCCTGCTTGCTGTATGATATTACACTTTTTGCTTGCATTCCTTATTAAATTGAAAGAATGTAGGAGGGCATTGTTTTTTTACTTTGATTTTCAGGATAGATTCAATTTTAATTTGATTTGTCAGAGGAGTAAACAGATAAGTAAAGTTGGGAAGTCTTACCATGAAATGTTATGGAAAATTAAAACAGGAGACTTAGGGGGACACCCATTAAAATATTCAAACGAGGAACACGAATAGACCTGGGCTTGCAAATGTTTTGAAGCAACTTTCAATTAACGGAAGACTAGCTCCCCTACGAAGCCCGCTACGCGGGCTTGCCAGTGACCCTACGGTAGAGTACATAGATTAGCCTCGGAAAAGACAAGAATTCTGTCGAAGCCCTCAATGAGCATGCAGATTAGCCTCGGAAAAGACAAGAGGTGTATCAACCTCGATTTGAAAAAAATTGGCTCCGCATAGGTCACGTGATAAAAAAATTACTCGCACTCCTGTGACTATCGCTAGGAAGGGGGGAGCCTCTACCCCTTCTCTATTTCAGGCGACCCCCTGACTAGCGATAGTCACAGGAGTGCGAGTAATTTTTTTATCACGTGACCTATGCGGAGCCAATTTTTTTCAAATCGAGGTTGATACACCTCTTGTCTTTTCCGAGGCTAATCTGCATGCTCATTGAGGGCTTCGACAGAATTCTTGTCTTTTCCGAGGCTAATCTATGTACTCTACCGTAGGGTCACTGGCAAGCCCGCGTAGCGGGCTTCGTAGGGGAGCTATTTTTTACTAATCATTTGAGCATAATTATACTAATCCTTTTATTTGCGTGTATCAATAATAACTATACCCTTAGGACTAATCACGAACTGCTTTGTGTGCAGACTGAGTAATATCACACGTATAACATCAAGAATCTGATTGGATGAAATATATAATTTACATACTTCTTTTATCTGATTGGTAGACTAATTCAATACTGGGTGTAACACTAAGTAATTTCATTTTTTGGTTAAGTTGTTGGTTGTGTTGATGTTGAGTAATAGATTCGCTTAGAGGTTATATTTTGCAATGAAGAATTTGAAATCTCACTAAACTTGTATTTTTGGGATCTACTCTGTCAAAAGAGCCAGCAAGAACACGAGAAGTTCTAATACAGTAGCTCAGCCTCCACTTGTTCTTAATTTGTTCTCAACTTTTGATTAATTTTGAGGCTCGTGTTCTTATAAAATTCTTATAAAAATAGTCTAGTAAAGGAAATGGCTGCCCATAACACAATAAGTGGCTGCCCATAACACAATAAGCTTGATTTCAGCAATTGTTCAGAAAACATTTTTTGCAGCAGTTTTTCTTACCCGTCAGCACAATACTTGCTGGCGCAGTTGCTATTTCTCTACAAAAACCTTCTTGTACTCTTCAAATGTTCCAGCCTTGCTGTCTAAACTGATTCATAAAATCATCTGAGCTTCATACAATCAAAATTGACTTCATACTCACATGCAGTTTTCTGTCTTGGCGATGTAGGTGATTTTATAAACGACACTTGGGAGAGTGATTGACGAATTGCTTCTTCGTCGACGATTGGTCGTGATTCTTAACATAAATATAAACCAATCATCATCAGTGCATGTATTCTCTATTTTAACATAACAGTGCTCGATTTTATCAGATTTTATCAAAGATGAGATATGTTCGATGTTAGAGACTGTCTGAGGAGTGGGCAAGCATGAAGCAAACATATACCATTTTTGATTTCACATCTTATATTTAGATCAAAACTCACGATTATAAATATGAAAGAATGAAATCATAAAACAAAATTTTGAAAAGGATTGAGTAGATGCCCATTTGCTGTATTCATTTTGAAGGGTATTTTACGATATGGAGAGCATTTTAGGTGTCACGGGAAGGGGGCAAAAGGGGGGACGAATCCGATCTCGATCATCGCCAAAAATCTTTTTAAATAATCCATAAAAGAAAAAATGCTCAATGTCATAAAAAGTATAAGACTAAATTTTACACCAAACTGAATAAGTCATTATACAATCGGTTATTTCCAATTGGCAAATGCCAAGGAAACCTATTCGCAAGCAACAAAAATAACATATACATTGCCTAAGAGAGCGCCTATAGCTATTGTCAATATCTAGGACATAGAACCAGTTGAGTATTGATATTTATGTTTGAAAACGATTTCAGTTCTTACCGTCAAAATCTACATCTTTATTGCATAACTGGTCTTCTGGAGTTGGTGTATCCCCAGAAATAAGATTTGGACTGTCCAGAAGTGGCTCTTCTACTGGTGAACTATTCTCTGAATTCCTAAAAAATACAGAAGAATTATTAAAAAGATTTTCAGAGTTTTACCTCTAACAATAGCAAAAATTGAATGCAAGACTCGCAAAACTAATCCCAAACACAATCGATCACTTCCAAAGCTCCTAGAATTTTCAAGGAGCTATATCATTAAGGTTCCTTTGTTCGAAAGTTTCCCATATACGAGTGTGGTAATTTCAGGTGACTTAGTATAACAATTTAGGCTTATGTGACATTTCCTGCGAGTTTTATAAAAAACTCATTGCAAAGTATCAGATTTTAATCCAAATTTTTAAAAATGTCCTGTTTCAAAAGCTCGCCTAGTTTTATGATCATTTTAAGCTATTAAGTTCGCCAGGAGCCTTATTCAAAATATATCATCATAGAAATAGAGCATCGAGATCATTCAATAGAGTAATAAAGTATCAATAAATAAAGGCAGACGATTCTAGAATGAGTGTCGATGTATTTAAAGACTGGTGTCGAAAGCTGCAATAGAATTCATTAAACATGAAGACATTGCTTACTTCTGTTTTAATTTTGTCTCCAAAATGAGCTGGAAATCTTCGAGATATCTTCGCTCAGGCTCAAAAACAATCCTTTGCCGTTCACCTGAGAAATGGAAATAATCTAAAATATCTGCAAATCATAAGTGGAACAGGAGTTACAATGGCTGCCAAAAGTTTTGGTAGAATGACGTCAGTTTTCAAGGTAAAATTCAGCCACTCCACTACCCCCTTTGAACAATTTTGGTTTACAACAAAACGACGTAGGGGATAAGAAAATACGCTATTTTCTGCGACTTCTATGATTTTTTTAATGATCAACATTGCTTAGCGGGGGGGATAGGAATTAGGAAATAAGAATATAAGGGAAAAGAATTGAAAAATAGAAAAACACAACGCAAATTACTGGGTTTCCAAGTACTTCTGGCCATGATGGTACATTGCACGGAAAGGTGAAGGACTAACTAAATCTTAAGTTTTCTAAACAAGGCTGGATTTAGCCACATGATGATATTATGATAACGATAATAATGTCTTTTCAAACATTACGTAAAGTGCTTTGTGTCCCATTAGCAGGAATGGTTCGCAAAAGTCTTGATTTCTACTCGTCGAATAACTAGCACCCAAAGCCATTTTACGTGGACTGAAGCTTGCATTGTTAATATCTGACTTTTTTGCGAAAAAATTATCTGAGTTACTTATGAAAGCGGTGCATACATGCAGTTTAACAAAAGGGTAACAACACGTTAAAAATCTTGTCCGGGTTCAACTCGGGTTCAACTTAAGTTCAACTTAGGCTTGAGAGAGAGTTTCATCCTTGGTACCTGGGTTGAATGTAGATTAACTATCATAAAGTAAACAGGCCTTTAGCTACAAAGGTAAACAGGGCACAGATACCTTGAGAAACAGCAGCAGAAATATCAGCCGATTCGTTATTCAATATTCGTCGCTGCTTTTCTTCTTGCCAAAGTGCTACTAGACCAGGACAGCTCCCCAATGAATCTGCAAATAATGACACCATGAGAAAATAAGCAAATTTACCTGATACATGTATTCCATTACTAGATTAACAAATCATTCCCTTTTAAGCGAAAAGAAAATTGCTTCTTTATTCCTCTCGAATAATTCCCTATCCCTTTCTTTATCCCAACACTTAATCGAAACATCTCCATCACATCATTATTGCCACAGAGTAAATCCCATTGAAGAGACGTGATAATATCAGAGTATCAGTCGAAACTGGTTACCACGTTTCCAAATAAGTACCTTTAACGTCGTTTTTGTTCAATATGTCTGCTGCTATGGCATCAACTTCCAAAAGACAAGTGCTTTGACGTGAAACCCATGCAGGCATTAGCATCTCCCTGCGATGAAAAAAAAACAAGTGGTGTAACTTTATGGAAAACTTGATCGTTCATCAATATCTGCTGAGAATATGGCTTTACTGTCAACGTAGCTACTTAAGCTTTCTTGCAGTTATTACCTTACCATTTATACTTCTGGTCCCTACATACTGCCATTATTGCAAAAAATAATATTTTTGGCTATTAAAAAAAATTATCAGGGAGATATTTTTTAAATAGATTACCGTGAAAGGTTTTCTGGAAGCCAAGTTTCGTAGCATGTTTGTGATGGAGAACCAAGAGGGGAGAGAAGTTGGCTTTTTCTCTGTTTGTTGACAACCGGACTTGCAAACGAAGGATTTTTCAAGCTCTCCTCGAAATCTTGGATGAGAGAACAAAGATAAAAATTTGGAAAATTATACAAAAAATTAACATTATCAGTTCAAGAATAAATACCGAGAAAGCATTGCATCAAAAAATTTTGTGAAACAATACAGAATTTGGATGAAGTTTTAATTTCAATAGATTACTTTCATATAAAGTCTGTTCTTTGAATTACCAATATATAACGCGAGAAAACTATCAAAGTTCGTACTACGAGCCGCCTTTCCTATCATAGAATTTCTACGCTGCACATTTCTAATTTAGTAAAATATCAACATACTTTTTGTCTGTCGGATGATAAAGAAATAGTGAAATTTTTAACCAGATTCGGATTAGTAAAAGCCTTAAAAGAAACAGCATGTTCGATGAGATCCCGATCAACCACCACCAGAACTTTGTATAGTTCTCTTGAAAATCGCAAAAAGTAGGGTGTGATATAACACTGATCGCAGAATCAATAAAAAGGTAAGGTTTGGCTTTTAATCTCTACATATGTCCTTTGAACTCAGAAAATAGTAATCTGCTTTCTGTTTGGACAAAACAAATCAGAATCGCATTTTTCCGTCTCTGCTTACTGGCAAAACAAACCTTTGCAGGGATACCAATTGGTCTTGCAAAGTATTTATATAGATCTAGATGTAGAAACCTCGTTATAAATACAATTTCATTTTCATGATTATTATCTGATGGTTGATACACTGTATTAGAATGGTCATTTTTTTTAATTTCTGGAGTCTCGAATGATAAATGACTTGAGAAACAATCAGTAATGGGGCTCAATAAAAAATTATTTATAATAGTTCCAAGAGTCGGTCTAAGCCATGAATTTCAATATAACTCATGAACGAAGACAATAATTCGCTCCAAAATGCCTAGAGATTTGAAATTAGTGGAGATAAATCGAAAATGAAGAAAAAGACCTTCCATACCTCCAACAAACAAGACAGGCAGTCTGAATTTAACGGCAGCAAGATTAATGTAATTCATTCCATATAAGTTGCAATCTATGAAGAACTGAAAGTGCATATTATTAAATAAATCGAAATAAGTATATTTGAACTAATAAGACCTTATGTCAAGCAAGGCTTCTTAGATATCTTCGACTTCGCAGTGGACCCTGCCTTTCATTCAATTTGCTACATTCTTCTTCCTCCTCGTCAGAATATATCTAATCTCTTCAATTTTTAAAGTTGCTCTTTCCAAAACAGTCCTTAATAAACTTCTATTACATCGTTTCAACCCCACCTGTGCCTTAATCTTAACAACCAGGTTAGTAAATTTTCCCGTTATTATGAAATCCTGTTAGTTATTTTGCATTATTTTATTGAAACATCAAACTGCAATTTCAGATAATCTTGTGCATTCCAAGGTAAAGGAAATGTTATCAGGGTCTATTATAAATACACAGCACTGTTGCTTAAAGCCAGTGAAGAGCTGTCTTCAGTCAGTGATAAAGCCCCCAAATACATTGGTCTTTTAAGAAGTTATATCCTAGAATAAGCTTTGCCTAAAATCAAGATATGTTTCATTTCTCTATGAAAATAATCTTGTTTGTTACTGACAAACCAATCAAACCTTTAAGGCAGAACAAGGGAGAGTTTTCAAAACTGCACGTCCCTAAAGAGCAGATAACATTCACAAAATATTGAGTCCTAGATAAAGGACTCGAGAAATTTAAGCTTAATATAGAATTAAAAGCATTTAATTATTAACAATTACGATAAGCAAAATAAAAATAAAGCTACAAATCAAAGGAAAAGAAAAACACATTTTATAACTAGATATGGGTTAATGGAGTAACTTTCTGATCCATTTAACATGAAGCCCTGCAAAACACCAGAAACAAGTAAAGTCATGTCTTAATTCTTTGTAAGTATCATACAGTTAATTCATAGATCTTACTTGAAGCAAGAATGGAATGTGACCTTCATAGGGTTGAAATACCCTGCCCATAATTGTCCCATTAAGCAATAACTCTTCAATCCTGAAAAATAAATTTCAGTTTTTAGCAGAAACCACAAACACAAGGTCATTCAACCATTGGGATGATTCATACTTCTAACATCATCATTATGCCACTGCACATGGTGATTCAGGGATACTACAAAGCAGCAGTAGGATCAACATGGATCAACATTACAGATGACAGGGGCATTCTAGCCAACAGAAATTAGCCAAATACATTGTGCTTTAATGTGTAAAGATAATATCTGTTCATTATCAATTTATCTATGACCCTCAAGGTTAGACAATTGGTAAGTAAACAAGTGAATGTGTGAGTCTATCAATTAGCGATTGAATGAGTGAGTGTTTTTGAGTTGGTGAGTATATTAGTGAGTGAGTGAGTGAGTGAGTGAGTGAGTGAGTGAGTGAGTGAGTGAGTGAGTGAGTGAGTGAGTGAGTGAGTGAGTGAGAGAGTGAGTGAGTGAGTGAGTGAGTGAGTGAGTGAGTGAGTGAGTGAGTGAGTGAGTGATTGAATATCTGCATGTTGCAAGGTCTCTCTATTACGGAATGTTTTCACCATATTTGAGGTCAGTGAATACCTACTGAGCAACAGAATACACTACACTTGAGCATGCAGGCTTTCATATCATATTTGGTTGATTCATACATGAAAGCCAACCTCGGCCAAGGCAGTTAGTGAGGTGTAGGGGTGTGACAACACCTCAAAAAAATTTGTTGCAAAAGCGATGAGTTTTCTGCCACCTAGGGTTGCTTCATGAGCAAATTTTAAAACTTGTCGGGAAATGAAGGATGGCTCACCAACTTTGTCAGCAAATAAGACCTAAGCACCCCCTTGAGCACAATAGCTAGCAATGGTCCTGGGAATGTACACAGCTTACAATTCTTTATATATCATAAGCTTCTACTGATAGGGATTGTTTTGCAACACCTAAAAAGAGGCTTTATACATTGATAAAAACGAATTTAATTGGAAGAGAAATGTTCAGAAATTACATGTTTATATGATTTGGGTTGTATACTGAAATCTTTAGGAAGTGTTCCTCTTCATCGTGGAAGCCATAAAATGTGCTTGAAGAAAGAAAAATATTACAATTGTAATTGCTAAGAAATTGAGAAATTTTCTTATTATGTCTTATAAGTTGCTTGACAGATCTTGGATCTTCAATCTTTGATTTAGTCTTTTTTAAAATAAAAATGATTAAACCAGTCATATTGCTTGGCAAATACATATGGCCAAAATAAATCCTAAAGATGTAATATAATATGATTATGAACTGTATATCATGAGCAAATTAACAGTCAAAAAAAGACACTGAAGGACAATCAACACTTGGGACATTACATTATGATCAGGGGCGGATCCAGACAAAAATTTGACATTCTCAAAACCCATTATGACCGACCGACCACGCCCATTTCCCGGAAACGCCCAAGAAATTGTTTTCTGTCTTTTATGGATGCAATGATTAAAATTATTGTAATTTTAAGAGGAGAAATAGAAACAAACAATAAGAAGTGGCAGACACCCAGAGGGCATGAAAGGAGGCAGTTGTCCCCCAACATTTTGGGAAGACAGAGGTCTTTTATTCTAAAAAGAATGGACAAATGTGATGTCATCTTATCAAAACAATAGGCTTGCCCCCTCATAATATTGCCCAAAAAACAACAATGATGCAACATTAAATAATTTCTCAATAAGCATAGCAACACTAGTAATTGAAAATTGGGTAATGCAGGGAAAAATAACACAAAGATCAAGACAAAATGTGTGTGGCAAATTGTGCTTGGTTTTCTAATGGTTTAACATGTGGAATTTTATAGAAAGAAGTGTAGTTTTGTGGAGATCCAAATTATTGAAAAAAATTTAAGGGCACAAGACTCATCATGGAAAAGAATTATTAAATAGCTTTGAAAAAAGCAAACATTTAGTAAACTAAAGCTTTTCGTCTGACACTCTTCAGAGTTTAAAACGTCAGAACATAGATCGAAAACTCTACGCTAAGAAATATATATACCCAGTTGTGGATCGAAATAGGCCAATCAGAAACACGAGCACATGACTGTAAAGGTTGACCAATCATTAACGAAAGAATTATTAACGAAAGTTGACCAATGAAATTACTAAAAATGCAGGCACTTTCAGAGTATACAAGCCATAGAAACTTGGACAAAGAAATGGGCAAAAACCTTTTCTAGTAACAAAAGTAGACTGCTAAGGCTAGTCAACTTCTTTCTGGATGCTAACTCTCTTAAATGCATCATATCTTTTGGCATATAGTAATTGCACTGCTTTAGAGTAAAATATTTCTGCATCAAAATCAAAGTCTGTATATCTGTTTCAGATTTGTTGTTCATCATTTGGAAATACATGGAAGAAAAATTACTTTGGGATGACTGTCTATTTAGTAGATCCATCAAATTTAAATTTGAATCTTCTGAAGCCTGACACCTTAAACTAAACTTCTCTTTGCTTAGCTTTCAGAGGCACTTTCTTTTGCCAAAGAAAATGAATGTAATTTTTTGCCTTCATAATCTTTCCTTTCACAGGAATGTTAACCAAAATTAGCTTTTTATCCAAACCATAATTCCATCAAAACTTAGTCTGGATAATAGGCTCGCTAAAATAAGGAAACGAATGCATTTCTCATCTTTTTTCTTGTTGAAAGACTACTCCATTACTCCAACTCCTGTCATACTAGATTACATCATACCAAATACTGCATTTTAACATTGATTAAAAACAGATTATATCTGCCTTTACTGTGTGTACTAACTTAATGTAAAATATTCTTTATTGGACAGCATTTCCAGTTCCTAGTACCACCTTGTTCAAATAAATATATCTCAAGATTTTGACTTCTGGTGTTGCACTCTCAATAAACCTTGTTCATTATTGGCTTAGTATCAATAGAACAAAAAAGGAGATGCATCTCCAAAACAAAAGTGCAGTGTATGACAATAGACCTATGCAGCTCATATGATTAACCACATAAAATTTCCAAAGATGCAACATGTCAAATGTTTTTAAAATAGAACACAACAGCCCACCATAGCACAAAACTTATCACCAAAGGCTGTGACAACAAATCCTATTCTGCTTGGTAACAATATCAGTAACAAGACTTTAAGAAAGTAATGACTTCTCTAACTGTTAAAATCTCTCTTAAATTTTTTACAGTTAGTTCTTTAAATTAAATTACAGCAAAAGTGAAATTCAACTTGCAAATAAATAACATGTTATCTAAAACAAATTAAATAGCTATTAAAACAAACTAAAATGTATCCATATACATTATATTACAAAGATAGGACACCATTTAATCAATGAATGAATATTCTAGTTCTAGTTAAATTCAGAACAGTGTAATTTTTGTGAATTCTACATTTAAATCACATTACACAAAAACAGAAAGAAAATGGTAAGGTATTGGTGTTAAATTAAGTATTTTAACAGCATCTAGAGGGGCCAGTCTGCAAACAAAACAAACTTTTTGCAGAATTTACCACCTGAGCCTCTAGGCCCAGTAGCAGCAGCACAAAATGAACCCCTATATAAAATTTATCAGCAGTACCTCAAAGTCTGACCCTCTCTCTTTCAACAAGGTTCAGTCAGCAAAATGAAACAATTCTTTTGTCACAATAAATGTCGAAGGTTGGGTGTTACGATCTGGTTCTGGCGCCTAGGCCCTCCCGGCAGACTTGTAAGTAACCATTCCCTAGTCAGCGAAAAAAAATACTCCTCGATGGTATCCAAAGCACAATCGGTCAATAAATGTTTCAATTCTTCCAATACATCCATACTTACAATGGGTTCATGTGAAATTATTCTCTAATCAAGCACAAACACATATCATTACCAAGCACTGCCACTGCCACTGTAGTCTGGAGTGGAGTGTGGATTCTTGATCACGTGAAGTTGGTGTTCCCTGTCAAATTTCGCTACTTTGTGGACCAGCCCAGCCCACTAACTTCTCAAGATTCTCAAACTGCGACGTAGGCAAGACCTCATAAAATATATGTTAAACATATGCCAGATATACCCTATTAAAAGTGAATGGGTTTAATACGTCATTCTGGCGAATTTTCCTCTCGTTAAAATCTTTCAGGTCGACCTCTTCTAAGGGACAAAAATGAATTGAAATTCTCTGCGTGCGCATGCAGAAACTGCGTCCAACTTTCTAAAAATGCGAAGGAACTTCTCAAAATGCATGGCAACAGTCGATAAACTTTCTAAAAATCATGCCTAGATACAGGACGCGGCGCAGCCTCTTTCAACTCTCCTGGGTACTAGGTTCAATGAAGGAGAATTTGGTTTTTCATCGGAGAAGATCTAAAAATGTTTTGCAAAGGCAAAACGGAGTAAAATATAGCAAATACGGCGATGGTGTAGAATTAAATACCTAAAATACATAATAAAAAGATGTATGCTTATCTTGAATCTTAAATCTGAGCTCATTCATTACTTTTAGCATTTTAATTAGAATAATCAAACTGGGAAAATCTGACATTCTCAATTGAGAACGTTGAGAATGTCTCGATCCGCCCCTGATTATGATATAGGTACTTCATGATGATTAATGAGAAGCTATACTTTTTGCCATGCCTTTAACATATATTCGTAATCTTGCAAAACTTTACTGTGATTGTGATAATATTTAGCTTAATGTTACTTGCAAACCCCCTATCAAAATAATAAGTACAATACCCAATACCAAAAATGGAAGCAACTCACAATCCTTTCACAACATCAACTTCGTGAACAGAATGCCAGTCGCTGGAAACTGTCTTGCCCAAAGCAATTTGAATTGCAACATCAAGGCTTGTGGCAAACTGCTTGGCAAATCTTCCTGAAGCATCGTGCTCTGAGATTCTCACATAAATGTAGGGAAACAGTTGATGAATATGTAGGCAAGTTTTCTGACCTTTTGCAGTGGCTCCAAAAATCCTTACCACTGGTACCCTTTTGGTCATTGCCTGCTTGAATCCAGAGTAGCAGATGTCCAAATCTGGAACTGGCTTGGCTAGGTAGAAATCTGCATCTACTATTCTCATCGAAAAACCAGCCATGTTTTCTTCTTTTGCAGACTTCTAAGCAAGGTTTAACATTTACGTGACCATGTTTACTTCAGGTTTCGTTAGGCCAGGTCCCAAATGTTATTGGTCCGAAACGAGGCCTGCTCAGGCTGGCCCTTCTCCGAAGGAAATGTAGTTTTGACAAGGATGCTCGCGTTGAAATAGCCAGGGGGTAACGCACAGGGGTGAGGGGTATATCCTCAATTTTTACGACTTGCTAGATAGAATCTTCATATGCTTAGACAGAGTAATTAGCTGGTTGTTGAATTTATCTGATAGTGGGTAAAATAAGAACAAAACTGTCTCCATCTACAAAAAATCCCACATTTTATGACTCTCTAAAGCTTGGTTTCCACTATGAGTTAACGTGAGATAATTCTGAGTAGTCTGAAAGATCCAAGAATGCCACCAAGGACGAACTTATTAAATCGGGGGCCTTTTTGCAGCTGCATAGATTGTGACCATGGATTGTGACGGGCCTCGGGGGTATCGTGGCATGGGGGAGAGGAGCAATGATGTCAGGTCGGTGCTTCATCGGGAAATCACTGAACTTGAGTTTTCGCTTAAAAATTGAGTGGTGAAATACAACTCTTTGTAAACTTGCTTGGCCTAAATGCGTCAACATTACCGCAATATTAAGGTCGAAATTTCTTCAAAGATAAAGTCTCTGTAGTATAAAATGGGTCATTGTGGAGGATGGCTCTACATCGCATGCTTCTGTGGGGATTATTTGAGTCTCTGCGAGGCGAGGGGCATGCACTCTACGAAAATCTCGTACGCTTTTGACAAAAACCCTCTTGTTTTCGAGAAAAATTTTCAAAGAATCCTTAAAAATCTTATTTTTCTAAAAAAAATCTGGCACGCTTTTTGGAAAGAGTGATACACTCTTTTTTTTATAAGAACAATTTTTTAAGAACACGAGCCTCAAAACTGGTCAAAAGTTAAGAACAAATTAAGAACAAGCTGAGGCTGAGCTTCTGCAAAATGCAATTTTGAACAACGCTTTTTCTCAAAATCGAGGATTTTTAGCAATGCGTGGGTGCTTTTTCGGTGAATTTTCAAACTTTTCAGCAAATAAAGGCTGTCTCACTCACTTTGTTGGCAAATGAGGCCTGAACACCTCCCTTAAGCGAAAAAGCTAGCAATAGCACTGCTTACACCCACTTAATATAAGAACAAATTGAGAACAATCCAGCCTCAGATTTTCGAAAAAATTAAGAACAGTCAGCCTGAACTTAAATTAACTGGTTCTTATAAAAAAAAGAATGTACACCCCTTGCTCAGAGGAACTTTTAAAAAAATTTATTGACGAGAAGTTAGGAGGGGATATTTGTTGTCTACCCTTTGAAAAGGAAATTTGTTCACACTTTTTGAAATAATTTTAAGCATAAGGGCTTTCAAATAAATGAGTTTCAGAGGTTTCCCCACACATCTCTCAATAACATTTGATTTATATCGACAAGTGTCCTGTAGAACAGACTCAGTTTTGATTGACACAAAATACCTTCAATCAGAAATGCAGGCAAACACATTTCTTAGATCGTTAACGAGAATCTATATATCCTCCGTCTGCATCTGAATTCCATGCTCTCTAGATAAAAACCAAATCCATCCGCATTTCATAGCCAAGGCTAACGAAAGTGGGGGGGAGCAGAGCTAACAAAAATAGGGGGCTAAGGCTTCTTTCACCTTTTATTGCAGCAATGAAATAATTTGCTAGCGGAAAAAGTGTGGGGGGGTCATGCTCCCAATGGTCTCCCGGTGACGTGGGCCCTGAAAGGGGCTACGGAGGAGTGCGACAAGAGTGCGTGGAGGAGGAAAGAGAGACAGAGACAAAACAGACGTATAAGGCTAGGCTAATTGACTTGCTTTCGTGTTTCTGTTCCTTGTCATTAGATCTACAGAATCTTGAAAATTTTTTAAGGCCTCTAAGATCACGTGTTATTCTTGCGTTATATGACTACACCATTGCCCTTCATAAGAAACATTTCAGGACTCACTCAAGCAAAATGTATTCGGGATAATAAAGCATGGTGATTTATAAACTGAACTCTCTTTGCTGTCTAAGAGTATATCATTACATCTTTCAGCAGCAAAGTTATCTAGTGGATATTGGCAATAAAAGATGTTCTAAAGATCATCTAAAGATGTTTAGATAATTTGTGGTTGTGATTCTTATAGCAAGTTCTCATATCTTGTGTCCAGTACATGAACCCCTGTGTATTTTCCGCCACTCAACTTCCATCGTGGTACTTTTAATGTGTCTTTGCAACTTTGGAGGACAATTATAGACTTGAGAAAGCTTGTCTTCAACCAAAAAGCAGATTTGACCAAGGACCAGATTTTGTAGCATACCACGGGAGTGCGTTACGATCCTTCTGTTGCTGCAATGAACTCTTGTAACGAATACCTGTAAATTGAAATAATTAAGCGAATTCAGAAAATCCAGAGAAAATATCGAAATTATAATACGAATGGTGAAGCTACTTAGGCAGCTACAGAGCTCAAGTCAGAATAAAGAATGTTTGAGGAAACCAAATAACAGTTGTATTGAATTGAATGCCACGAAGTTTATGAAGTTTCTATTGACATTTTTTGAAAAAAGTAATCATTTTTTGATAAAAGAAGTTTAAGAAAAAGCTTTTGCTTTTACAGCGAGCAATTAGCCGAGTAATTGTTAACTATCCAGGATGGGCACAAGGAATAATTAATAGGTAACCTAGGACTACTTATTGTTCTTTAAATAGCGATTAAACATTGTCGGATTTAAAGTTTTCTTAGAAAACTTTTCTATTGCTTCAGGTTGTTTTTAGTACGCAGTATTTAAGAGCCATATTTCCTTGAAAACCAATTCCCAAAATTGACTAATATGGTTTCTCTTGTAGGTGGTTTCCCAATTCAAAGAAATCTTTGGCATATTTCCTTGTTAAATTGTGCAGTCAATTAAATGAATTTACTTCGCAAGAACTTTAGTAGATGTCAAAAAGCAGTAACGACTATCAGTGACAAAAGAGCGGTATAACAGTCTTGTACTAAACATTCACCACAAAGTGCTACATTCATAGGCTCTAGAATGCATTGAAGTTGTCGCTTTAAAGTACGTCAATTTTCAGACCAGGAACTTAACCACTGCTAGGGCTTATGCAGGGGGCTCAAGAAAACTCTTAGCTAGATCAGCTCACAACCATACATCAGTTTTACAAGCGAAAGCGTGGGTATAGGACACTCTTTCTTGCAGGCTTCATGGAAGAAGACGCTGTACATTATACTTGGGAGTTTATTCAAGTTTTCAGTTTGTGGGACCCAGGCCCCATTCATGCTATTTATGTTGGTTCCAGACCCCGAACATCCCTTTTGTCGACGCTGATAATTACCTGAGGCGTTTGTCTTCACCACATCCACGATTTCTCTCGTCTTCTTCGACACTTCTTTTTGCAGTTTCTACAAGGCTTCTGGCCAATGCTGGGTCTTTCTGCGCCAGTACTCCAAATGATTTAAAAACTGTGCCCTGGAAAATTGCAATCCTTGCGTTAAAAAAGGAGCAAAGTCAAATAGAACGGGGGTCTTAGACGTGTTGTCTCAGCAAAATATTTAATTAATGATCTCCTATTAGAATGCTTTGGACTGCCAATTCGAATGGAGGGAGAGTTCATCAAACACCCATTTTATTTGTAGGCTTGTTGGCTACTAAACGTCCGTTAGCATAATCATCATGTTATTATCCCAGCAAAAGTATCTAGAAACAGCCAATCACCATTGAGGAAATGATAAAAGGAACATAAAACCTGCTGCCAAAGGACCTTAATTCTTATCTAGGCGAACAACTACAATTTGTATTTAACAGAAAAAGAAGAACATGTTAAAAATTCTACCTGAAACTGAGGGATATTGAGTTGCAGCACGTTCTGCAGCTGTTCTTGTAGTTTCGATCTACGTGAAATGACAATTGAAAGCACCGATTGTAAATGACATCCAAGATTGGGCAATTTAAGCAGGGAATTTTACTGGGGTACTTTCTGTTGCTACTAAAAACAGACGGTGGAAAGAAAAATTAAAACCTGATTCAAGACATGACAAAAGGTAACAGGAAATATTGAGAAATATTCCTGCGGAAACCAAATGTTTTTGGTGTTGCAGAGGTCACTTCATGATGAGTATTCAGGGGTGCATCTGTCAGGAAGTTGAGGGGCATTTGACACCGCCGTAAGTCTTCATGAGTTGAGTAGTAAAATCTTTTGTTGGTCGTATAGATGTAAGCTGGACGGTAGGCCATTGTCAATGCGATATTATTTTCATACGCTTTCTCCAGCCAAGAAGCCAAGTTACGTTACAGGATTTATTGTAGAATTTCTAATTGTGCAAGATAGGCCCGTATGTGTCTATGATCAGGGGGGTTAGGAAGACACACTCGTAGAATCCAGGTTCAGTGCACTAGGGTAGTGAAAATCTGCATGCCAGCTGGTAACGATTTACATGGAACAACAAGGACAAAGAAAAAAAGAAGTGCTTTTCAGTGGCTTATTAAAAACGTGTAGGAGAAGATAACTGTGTGCCAAAAAATGTTGAGCAAAAAGAGTAAAAACAAAAGTAGAAGCAGAATGTGCTTTATGTTGAAATAATGAACTAATAAAACTAAAGAAACGAGGAATGGCTTTTGTTAGCTTACATATCGTCACTGGATGCACCTTTGTACGATTTCAAAATTAAAGCAAGAATGTCCATCGCTAAAAGATACAATTAACGAAATTAAAGCCAACTGGCGAAATAAAAATTTGTAACATGTAAAAATGTAAAAATCCTCAGAATATTTGACCCTGATCGATAACAAGACTGAAGGTTCATTTGGACCATTTATGTTTGGGCTATCGGTGCGCCAATCGCAAAGACAATAAAAGACACAATATAATGCCTACTCGAGCACTGCTACAATGAACACAAACTCCACAATCGTGTAATCTGTGCAGAAAACAAAAGCCCAAGGGGCATCGAAAAGGCGTACCCTGTCACATATTAAATTTTATTTGCCAACGTGATTAAATTTCATTAGCTTTGATTTGTTTCGAGAAAGCCAGAGATTTGATTGCATAATATTCTTTAAAGGGATGTAACAGCTCAAATCTAAGCAAATTGCAAGCAGTTATCTTTTGGAAAAACTCATAGGCCAAATTGGGTAAGCGTCAGTTTATTTAGAAGAAATATCTGTCAAAATTTCTCCATCATTGAAGAACAATTAGCAGTCTATGGTCTGAAAATGTTATATGTCATAGGGCTGAAATGTTGATCTCCTTACACTAGACTTTTTTTTCTGAAACAACTATTTTCTTATTACGAATTTTGGAAAATGCGGTTTTGAAAATCTTTATCAAAGAGAGCTTTCGACACATCTCGACACCGCCTTCCTCTGCATAGTATAGCACCTGGGTACATAGTATAGCATGCGGTAAGCTTGAGCGGGCAATTTTTCCTTGGCATACCTGGTTGTCGTATTCCTGGTGGTTCTGCATTTCCACCACAAGCATCGCAAGAAATAAGACTACCCATTATTTGCATTATGATAACTGGACTGTTCCTGGTAAAGAATAAATATCGTAAGAAAAAAGCACCAACGTAGAAATTTAAGCTAAAGAACTGTTCCTTAGTCATATTGATGCCTACGTCATAATTACCACTTATCACAATCAATTCATATTTTTTGAATACTTTTCACGAAAACCACATACATTATGCGTTAAACATATATTTTTACTGTTCTTTTACATAAAACACCAAAGTGCAAATAAAAATTCTTGCTTCCTTATGCATCCTTAACATTCTTTGATTGAAGTATAGTGAATCTAAGTGACTACCCCTGAGTATGAAATTCTACTGTTAAGGTAGTACGTTTTCTTGTGTCACACATCTTTGTAAAAACTGAATTTTTAGGCAGAATATTAGAAGCTGATTTTCCATGTGATCTTATGGCCATACTGAATCCATGTGGTCCCATGGCAATCTGGATGTCAACGTTCACGGTATCAATTTGTGACATTTGGTTTTTGCTTACATAAATCAAAATCAGTCATAATATATTTCTTATTCAGATTCAAGTGATTCTAGTGCAATACAATAAATAAAAATTTTCAATTTGTTTTCAAGACCAAAAACTGCTCATGTGTGATAGGTCAATCACACAAGTCGATTGCGTTTTACGTCCGTTCTTGATGGGTATTCATTTGATCCAACCAATATTTCCAGTATCTTGTCACGTCAATTCTACCTTTGCCACAAAAGGGTATAGCTAAATTTCAAACAGGTCGATTGATTTGTTAATATAAAGACATTTTAAACATTGTAACTCATTGAAGTTGTTCGATTGATGACCGATCCGATGACAATGTTGACCGATCGAACTAGAAGTTGTTTCAAGACACACAGTCTCTTCCGCATTATGAATAAAATTATCTAGGAAAACACAAAGTTAAACTAGGCCAGCCCGTAAAATAGCCTTCCCACAATTTTCAAATACCTTATGATCTCAGATCGATCTTTAGTGCTTCTAAATAACTTGTACAAGAAGTAAAGAGCCTAAAACAGAAATAGTACGAATGTTTGAATTGATAATTATTGCAAAATAAAATGCTCAGATTTTAATCTTTTTTAGGTCAAGCTATTATTTATATTTTCACTTTTGTTGGCTAGGGAAAAGTTTGAATACTTGAAAAACTAATTTTGAAAACAACATTGTAGTATTTACAGTTTTAAAACAACACATTCCTTAAGATTAAGCCTCCTTTGATATCTAGCACCAATTTGTATGCGAATTAATTCAGTTCATCTCAAATTTTGAATTTAATCTGAATACAGTTGAATTGATTATATAAAATAATATTCAAAATTCATTGTCGAGTAAACATTAAAATTTATCAGAGGGCTGCCAACCAAAGCATTGCATTATCTATATCGAAGGAACAAAGAATAAAAAGGAAAAGGTGGGAAAAATTGAGGAAAGAAAGAGGAATGAAAGAAGGAAGAAAGAGGTAAGTAAGGGGCATGAAATGGGAAAAAAGGGGAAAAGAAAGAAGGAAGAAAGGGGGAAGAAAGAGAAATCCTTAACAACACTTTAAATGAGAAAGAGAATCGAGGAAGAAAGTAACGGAGAAATGAAGGAAGAAAATGAAGTAAGGAAGACAATAAACACATGCTTCTCACCGCCGAATGGTTGTCTGGCGGTTGAGGAAGAACGAGAAAGTGATCTGCGATTAATTCCATCACGAACTGTCGAAAATCACTGAAAAAGAAGGAAAATAGCGACGTCACTCGATAGAAAACCTGACAATGAATGAAACAATTTACATGGCTGTGTGAAATACTGCGGTTTTCTACATCTTTGCTGTTAGTAAAAAAAGTTGAGTAAGTTAATAATAATAAAAATAAAATCATACTTATACAGGTAAACTTGTTCAGCAAAATAATTTGCTACTATCAACCAAGGACCTGTTAACCTAGAGTTCCTATAATATTTTACGATAATAATTTGATATAATTTTACAATAAAATGCTTTAAAATAGCCTAAATATTTTTAAAAAATATGTTTAAAATATGTTTTACAAAAGAATAAAGTTATGGTAAGGGTAAGTAGGGTAAATAGGCAAGGGCCAGTAGGTAACATAGTAAGAGCTAATTCAACGAAGGGCAAAATAGTATTTGATAAATAAACCTGGCTTGCTTTGTGGACTGAACCGTGCTTGGTCTTGGAGTAGATTGTGTGGACTGATCTTGGAGGACAAGCTTCAAACCAAAAATACACATTTATTATACTTTTGGGATACTAATACGAAATAGAATGAGATGAAAGAGCAGACATTGGCAAAAATTTGAAACTCGCAGTATCAGCAATGGGTGGTAAGAGATTGAGATAGATTTTGAACTTTTGAGAGACGAGTGAAAGAGCAGAGGAAAAAGAGAAAATAGATTCAATTAAATGTCATTACATTTTCTTAATAAGCCAGCATGTAGCATTTAGATTAAATAGCGTTTTGGTACAAAAGGTAATAAGCAATAAGATGCTAAACGACTTGCTAAGTGGGGGAAAAGATTGAGGAAGGACTTGTTCTTATAGAACGATTGAACCACAGGTCACACGCAAATTACTGTTAACAGTTCTATCGTACTGTATGCAATGTACCAAGAGCTATTAAAACTTCAATGTCTAAAATAGGACATTACCACTCTTTTCTTGACTGTCACGCTTAACACAGAAAGGAGATATGGGGAATTATTGACCAAATAACCTTCAACAAGTTTAGCAAAAAGAAGACAATGCTTACCAGAAATTGATTGGTTGAATTGGGAGAAGAGTTACATCTCTGAAAAATATTTAGAAATTAATTTGAGAATCTATTGAACGGGCGAGCATCCAAATAAATCAGGATCAACATATTTCCTTTTTAAAATTTTATTTGCACTAACGGAGAAGAACTTTAAGGAACAAAAGCTGGGCTAGTGAGAGAATTCCACTGAATTACAAACAAAATAAACTAGAAATGTACCACGTACCTTTGTTATCATCAAAAAGTACTTGCTGAATATTTCCTTCAATTTCCTTTTTATGAAGCTGTCGTTTTTATAATCCAAAGTTGAAAGTCCACAAAGGAACTGAAGAAAAAGCAAAAAGAATATAAGTAGTCAATGATGAAGTTAACCATGGCCAAAGTGTTAAGAGTCTTTTCTTGGTTTTCTTGGTCATGCTTATTTTATTTTCCATCACGGGTTTTTTTTAAATTAAGCAAATAGATTAGTAAAATATTAGTTTAAAACATGTTAGTTTGCTTCATAATTGTCTATTGTCAATAAAAATGAACTTAAAGCAAGAAAGTTTCCATCTTTAATCTTTCTCAGTCTATGTTACCTTTCATGTATGACATGTAAGACAAGGTCTATCGTCATGTGATATGTACCTTCTAATGTGTATCGTCAACCATTATGTGGAATATTATAGCAAACACTTTCTTGTTATGTCCTAAAAAGCTTAGTTAAACTGGCTTTAGATCGACAGGGGTCTGTGCAAAGTAGAGAAGATTGTATAAGACACAAAACAACCATGACTTAATAAACACAGCTGTCATTATAAAATGAGATGAAATTGATGAGCAAGATGTATGAGATTAATGAGAGACACTCAAACCTGATGAAGATGCCCAATCAGACATTGATTCACTGTTGCTGGGACGGTTTTCTTAGGCCCTTGCCTCGGAAGGACAAGCTGATCCAAGATTTGAGGTAGCAGACATTCAGGATTTGTCTATAAGTTGACAAAATTGTGAAGAAAGATGAAAAGTACTTTTAGAAACACAAAACGCATGTTAGAAGGCCTTTTTGCATTCGAATACGCAATTATTTATGTAATACAGTTGCAAGAAAATAGTTTTGTATTAGCCTTGTTATTAACTGACGGCAAGACAAACAACGAGGATAAAATAAGGTTTGAAAATGGTTCTTTATGTTTGACATTGTTCTTCTAAATCTTTTGAAAATTGATAAGACAGTATACTTGAGAATTGAACTTTTGAATGATAAGACAGTATACTTGATAAGACATAATACAGACAGACAGACAGACAATAAGACAGACAGTATAATTGATAAGACAGTATACTTGAGAATTGAACTTTTGAATGATAAGACAGTATACTTGATAAGACATAATACAGATAGACAGACAGACAATAAGACAGACAGTATAATTGATAAGACAGTATACTTGAGAATTGAACTTGAGAATTGAAAAATTGAACTGCTTAAATGTTTAAGTTCACTAAGGTACAAAAATCAGAAGGTTTTCCCTTAATCATTCCACTTTCTCGCTAGATCGTTGGTTTTCCTTGAAAATACAATTCCCAAGAAAGCTAAAAGGTAATCACGTGGACTTACTTTTGAATAAATAAGCTTTGCACAATGCTTGACAAGCTTGCCAACAATTGAATATAAAAGCCTAAAATAAGGAATAAAGCAATTATCAAATTTTATTCCAGGAATGTAAATTAAATACATAGTTAAATCTACGTTTAACTTTTAGAATAACAAACTTAGTACTCTACAGTACGTAATTTCTATTTCGTGCCCTATTGACTTTAAAGTTTTCAAATATAGCATTTCTTTGTTGGACTTTTTATAAAAAAAGTTTAACTTTGTTGGACGATGTTGGATAATAATAGTCAATTTTGGAGGAGGTTCGAGTTTGATGAAAAATATGTGATGTTGTGTAGGATGCTGGAAGAGTTGGTTTCCCTAATAATTAATTGCCTTGTCTTGTCACGTTCTCCCTGTTTCATTGGATCAGGCGTAAAAAACACGACTGCCGCTTTTCACTTTGCTTAGAATTGATTTGCGATGATCAATTTACAGCAGCTTGTGGGAATAAAGCTAAGCCCCGTGGTTTTCGTATTTAGTTAATCGACAACCTCCTTTCGACAAATGCTGGATGAAATATTGCTCTGATTAGGCCACTCCCACATCCAACAAAGTTCAACAATGTCTAGCAAAGCAACCAAGGATTTTAGCTTTGTTGGAACAAATGTTGCATTGGTTTAGTCAAATCTCAAAATGTGAAGTCTTTCAGAACGTAACAATTAAATGGCTTTTCTGCTCACCTTAGAGAATCAGGAGGGTTTCCCGTTTGAATTATAGATTCACAATCTTTTATCAAAGATCCAAAGAAGTTTGCAGCTTTTGCTCGTAGTTGAACTATTTCAGCTAGCTGGCTCTAGGAATAAATATTTTTACTTAGACTCAAATTGATGACACCAAAAACAAAGACTAGAGTGAAAATTTATGTGGTGGTACAAAAATTAGCAACTGCTTTGAAAAAAGCAAACATTTTAAAGATACTGAAACTTTTCGTCGAAAACTTTGAGCTATAGAATGTGTAATAAAGCAATGCTTTCTTATCCAGACTGCAGTTTTTGACTACGCCCTAGAAGAGCCAGACAGTAGGTAGCTTTATGGGACACTAACTGACTAAATATTCATAAAAATTTTTAGAATAAATTAATTTAAAAATAGTGGCTAAAAGGCGACCTGTTAAATTTTGAATTTTGACCACATAATTGAAAGAACAACATAAAAGATCACTATATAGGCAAAATCTGCTATCTGTTACAAATTGGCCAAGATATGACCATATGAACAAAGATTCTTTCTAGCAAATCACTGTAAATTGGTCATTGTTCTCTTCTGTGAATGAAGAGCCAGAAAAGGACTTTTCTAGAATGAGCGGAAAATGGTTATCAAAGAATAGTGTAAAGTACTATTATAAGCTCTTTTAATCAACGTTTAGAGATTATTACGTCACCGTCCCATTATCAAGGGCATTTTGTCTATGGGAGCCTAGTTCTAATTTTCATCAATACATACTGCAAGGTTACAGCTTAAAACGACCAAAATTTAAAACTCTTTAAAACAACGACAAGGGATTATTTGTAATAAGATATGTCTAACCAAAGCAGTATGATAGAGGGCTTCATGGATTTTGATATACATAAACAGACTTACTGCATACGAGTGCTGCTTCCCAAATGCCACGATAAAGGAGAATATTAAATTGGTATCCATTATTTGCTCAGTAGAATTGAACTGTAAAAAATGTATTGATCATCTGTTGAAAGCTCAGAAAAAGGAAAATTTAGTACTAATGCCTGTAAAAAGGAGTCGAGTTGAGCAGTAGAAGAGTTTTTTACAGTCTGATCTCACTCTTGCACTGAGGCTCTGGTACCCAGAGAAGTATGCAATGAAATAAGGAAATGGATGTGTTTAAATACAGGAAAATTCCTTAACCTGTGGAATTATGATTTATTATCTCTTTGCGCGTAAATCCTTTCACATTGTAATATCCTGAAATATCTGTTGCATATACAAATGGCTGTTGAGTATGACCTAGAATACTAGCAGCAATTTAAATCTGCAATGCATATGTTAACGATGTTCTCAGGGTTTGAAGCTATCTCCAAATTCAAGATATTATTTGTTGAAAAATAATAATTATTAAAAAATAAAAATAAAACTTTTAAAGCAACAGAAGGAAGAGAAACACGCATATAAAACAGTACACATGGTTTTAGTATGAATACAGACGAGCAACATCAGTTTATCGAAATTTGATAAAAGACCTTACCTCCTTCCCTATAACATCTTTCACTTCAGGTAGCTGTGAAATGCCTCTTAAAAAAACGAAAATTTGTGCATTAATTTACATCTAGTATCAATCAAACTCATTATTTCACGTCTTAGTTGCGAAATGTTATTAAAATACCTTTTATCTTTGAATTTATTTCAACAGTAATGATTTCGGCTGTGCAGAACTTTTCATTTGTTAGAATTCACCTTGAACTTATGCAGGTTTCCAAAAATTGATTCAAAAAGCTTTACAACACATATCAACTAAGTCTCATCATACGCATTTGCAAACATCTATACCAATCAGCTTCGGCAAAATGAACAAATGCTGCATTTCTACAGAACCAGTCAGAGTGGTTCCATATAAAGCCATCTATCTTTTAGATTTGGGGTTGTGACGAGATCGGTTACACAGAGTCCAGAAAAGTTGTCAATCTTTCTCTTGCTAAGAAAATCTTGCTTTAAAACCTTCCTCATTTTTAATAGGTTTTAAAAAGGGCGTGGTCAAGAAATTGGGGGTATTCAACTAGTTTTGATCTCCTGTCCTCTCTGCTGCCACTCTGCTTTTCGAAAACGTTTTAAAAATTGTTGCTTGTTTCCTGAGACATGTAAAGTTACATGCTTTTAACAATTAACAATAAAATTTAACTTTATTAATTATAAAAAGTTAATGCCTTAATTTTACAGTGCAAAACAGTTCTGCAAACACAGTTATATTGAAAAACAGGAGTTTTGTAAATTGTATTTGATTGTTTCTATTTTGGTCAGATTGTATTTTGAAAAACAGAAGACAATTCGATTTCTTTGACTGATTCCTGCAATTCGATTCCTGCGGAAAAGCATCCAAAAAAGCATGTTTCCATGCCAGCCTAATTTTAGGGTGCTAAAAGTTCGTGAATCTAAGCTTCAGCAGAAAACCCTCGATTTGCAGGTCGACAGAAATGAGAAACAACTACTGGCGATCTCAGTGCCTTATTACCCATCTGTATCTGAACCCGGTTTCACGAGTATGGTTCCCAGTTTTGGCTTTTGTAAACTGAGAAACTTTGGCACGGTCAACATGCTCAAACGAAACAGTTTCTTATGGGGCCTAATCTTGCCAACAATGGACTGGAGTAGTTTAAAGGCATAATGTGGTCACCGCTGGTTTACCAGTGATAATGACTTTAGCATTGCTCGTGGTTGATAAATATTTAACTGAACTCAACGCGTAAAAAACATCATAATCAATTAATGGATCTGGTAACAGTAGAATCGTTATGCACTTCAAAGGTCAAGGGTTCTTTGTGTTTTAGGTCAATACTTTTTGGTGAACCAGCCAAGGCAGGTTCTTGCCAGGCCCCCCTAACCCATGGCTTGCCTTCTCACAAGACCTCCTTGGGTGGCTAACCTTCCTTGATCAATCCACCGAGCGGGTTCCAACAAGGACCCCTCATCCTGAGGTGCAAATTACCGAAGAACCAACTAACGCCGAGGGTGAACCAAGAACCCCTTCCCCCGCACAAAACCGCGGCACAGAAAACGTGCCCCCGCAGATACGTAATGGCAGAAATTATGCAGTTTGATAAAATAGTTGACAAAAGGAAAGAATTAGAGGATAGAAAAGGAGAGAGCAAAAATGAGACAACGATGAGCTTGTAAATTCAAAACCTTTAGCTACCTCGTTATCGCCAGTAACAACACTTGCTTATCTGTTGTGCAGATCAAGCAGCGAATCCAAGCACGAATAACAGTTGCTTGAAGATCACTAGAAATGATTTTTTCCAATACTTTGGACTCGCTAAGCACGTGGCTGAGGTACTGAGAAGTAAACCTAGACGCAGATAATATGAGTTTACCGTGCTGGAAGATTCGAAGAAATAGATAATATATGATAATTAATGTGCAAACGTCATTACAAGGTCATTATTGTTACGTGCTGTGCATTAAACAAGAGGATTGGAAGCAAGTCTCCCAACAGTAACTTTTAAATGGAATCAAACGATTCTTGAGATTGATTTCAATCTTAAAAATTTCTTTAGCTATGAAAAATCAATGAAACATAAACAAGGAACCAAATGTGATGCCTGGATAGTCTGAGGGTCGCAAGCCTACCGAACTAAAATCGTTATTGATACATTTAATTTATTAAGATGCAAGCTTATTAATTTCAAGAAGAATGGAAATGAAATAATAACAAAGAATGGCATGAAAAATCAATTTAGGAAAAAAAATGACCATTTCTTAAAAGTTATAAATTGACAACCATGGTAATCCGTTGGACAACTTTCATTACCTCGCAGGCAAATCCGTTGAAGAGAATTTTCGAACAAGTTCATTGAAATTCGGTGCAAGGCTAGACTGCTCAGATCTGGAAGAAATGAAATGGAATCAGGCAATGAACAGTGTCAGTGAGTGTTAAAGGGTCTAAGCCTAAGCCGAAATCCGTCATTTTTAAATAATCTTGCACCTCACGTGCAAAGGAAAGAATCTTCACTGGTGTAGTTGTTAGATTAAAGAATATGCATAAAGTGGCTGGCAGCAAGAGGATAGATCGCAAAGAAAAAGTAATTAAAAGTCAATAATGAAGATCGAAAATAAAAAAAACCACAATAATGATTATGATGATGATTATAATGATTATCCTTTTTATAACAAGCATTATTTTTTAAACTAACAGTTATTTCATTATAAAGTGAAATGTAGATTGGATACTTATATCAGGACAAAAATGCTTAAAAGGAAAAACACTACGCAGAGTTAATCATGATGATTATGATGATCAGAATATAACATCAGTCACACTAACCTTGAAATAGAGATTAAAGTTAAGCCTGCAGCAGGACCTGCAAGGGATTCTGGGATCCTCTTGACCACATCGCCACCTTGTAAGACCTTGTTCAGCCAGGGGTAAATTCCAGACCAGACAAACTGCAAATTACCTTGATTTTGTCCTTGTAGTCTGTTGCAATGAGAAGAGTAAAAGAGTACGGTAAATTCTTTGGAACAACGACAGTATAGGCTTTCATACTTTACACTGATTTCTAAGGATAGACTTTCAAAACAATCTATAGTTTGCTTGGACCGCATGACGAAGATTGTGTTCATGTGGACTTAGCCAATGGTTTTTCGGCCCCACCAATGTATATATAATTTCTAAATATTAAGAAACGAAAAATGAACAGTTGCTGAGACCTTTATCCAAAGGGCAAAGTTGAAAAGCGTACGTCTATAAACAGTTTATAAATTAGCTTTGGTTGACAAGTGAAAGGGTTATATCCTTGTTGACCTACAAGTCTGTCAGAAAGCAATGTTATTGTAAGTCAACCATGTTTATAGTGCTTAAGAAGCCCCAAGCTATAAATAACAGACGCATTTTTATTGCGAATCTCAGAACATGTCACACTAGCTTTAGTTGATCGAAATTTTGGGTAACCCATGCAATGATTTCCAAAAAAATATGACATAAAATAACAAATTTGATAAATTCAGCACCAATGATTAGGTTCGGTAAATGTTACGATAGGCAAGGCAGCAATGAATGTCGATACATACAGTAACAATGAATAGATTCGGCAAAAATTACGACAGGCAAAACAACAATGAATGTCGATAAATAGTTACAATGAATAAATTCGGCAAAAGTTACGATAGGCAAGGCAGCAATGAATGTCGATACATACTATTACAATGAAAAGATTCGGCAAAAGTTACGATAGGCAAAGCAGCAATGAATGTCGATACATACAGTTACAATGAATAGATTCGGTAAACGTTACGATAGGCAAAACAACAATGAATGTCGATACATACTATTACAATGAAAAGATTCGGCAAAAATTACGACAGGCACAAACAAATGTCGATACATACAGTGAAATTGATAGCTTCCGCAAAAATACAGCAGACAGACAAAATACAATTACACTGAATAGACAGTCTACGACAAACGCATAAGGAGATCAGATGATGTCTGCAGTAATCTTTGTAGGCAAAAATAAGTAGACATACCTCGATGTAGACAAAATTCTGTGTAGAAATGACGAAATGCGTCTGGCCTCAACATCAGTGCAGTTGCTTGAAACAGCAAATAAGCTGGTGCCTGGAAATTTAATTGTTCAAAGTTGCAGAAGTTTCTTTGACGAAAAAATCGATATAAAGCAGGTAATATTGCTCCCGTCTACTTGCACCAAATTTTAACGAATATATTTTTGATCGATCTAAAAAAAAGCTTCGGTTTTTAAACTTAAGCCTTTCGGTGGGAGAGAAGTAAAGACACATTTAATTTCGGAAAAGGCTACAAGGATATCCTCTCAACTACTAACAAGTTTGAGTTATCGATAGAACCTCACTACAATGCTGGCGAAAAGTCTTGGTACACTAACGTCAGTTCTTAAAAGCAAATTCAGCCCCCTCCCGCCTTCCCTTTGTAAAATGTTGGTTGACTACAAAACAACGTAGGGGATTAGGAAGTGCGTCTTTTCCTGCCACCTTTAAGAAATATTTCTAATCTATCAAAATTGTTTTGAGGGAAGAGGTTGCAGAAGTAGGAGTATTCGGGAAAAGCATTGAAACACAGCATATATTGCTGGGTTGGTACCCTGGGTACCAGACTCACTATATAAAATAATAGAGTGATCTATATAATCATCTATTTTATCTTATATATAGTGAGTCTGGTACCCAGGGTACTGGGTTGGGTGTTCCAAGTACTTTTGGCAATGATTCAAGGGCCTAAAGTTGAAAGAATCGAACAAGTAGAACCTTCTCGTGGTACCAGAGCGTCATATTGCATTGCAACAAAGGAGAAGAAGAAAATGAGATATACACTGCATTTTAACTTAGCCTAGCTTCTATCAGCTTCGCCTACAGTATATTCTTCAAGCTTATATTAGCCTCCCTATTCCGATAATATTAGAAGCTGTAACGAGGAGCCTAGAGCTAAACACAACAATCATACAAGCAACAAAAAATAATGACATCTGATAGCATTTGATAGCCTGTTTGTGATAGCTTGTGATAGCATGTGATAGCCTGTTTGTGATAGCATTTGATAGCATGTGATAGCATGTGACAGCTCCCTTGTGATAGCACGTGATCCCATATGATAGCATGTGACCGCTTGTTTGTGATATCATGTGATAGCATATGATAGCATGTGATAGTATGTGATTGACTATTATTATACTTACCAATGTCAATTGGATAATCAATTGGAACAGAAGGAGTATCATTAACAAACAGATCTTCAGTACAGGATAGATGGAGATTCAGCTGCTGCCAATACAGTTGTTTGGTTTTTGGATTTGAACCACGCTCCACAAATTTCCTGCCAGGAAAATACACAATCAGTTTTGCAAATCAAACTGCAAAAAGAAAAGAGACACAGAAAAGCATTGAACAGTAGACAACAAAGCAGTAGAGACATATCTAGACACAGACGTATAATTGGAACCAAACAAAAGAGCAATTATGTTTACTCCGAAGCTGAAAATTTCAATAAGTTGCACTTTCCAGACTGGGATAGGGGGTATTTTTCTATGAAACAGATATTTTATGACAGGCTGGTCTTGGTATCACATTTACTTTAGCCAATGATACGATGCTCCAACTTGTTGACTAAATTTATACTTGAAGTAACAGACATAGTGAAAAATATGTTTTTAGACAACAGGACTAAGTGGAAACAAAGAACTGGGCTCTGACGTCACATTAACAAAGGATTTGTCATCAAACTCATAGGATAGGTTAATCATTTTTAAACCTAGAGCTATGAATCTTAAAAAATTAGCTCTCAGGTTTAAGGATAAGGATAGGCCAACATATCAGAGCCTACACTATAACAAAAACATAACAATTTCTTTGTTTAACAGCTAAGACGTAATGGCAATCTCCATCTTTCTGAAAGTATTATGATTCCAATACACTCCTTCTCTTTTATAAGAATATTCAGGCTCATTCAATAATGTTATAGGAAAATTGCTCAGCCACAGCTCGCATATTTGTGACTCATGTTTCAACAGTTGCCTGTTTTGCGTTCCTAACAGAAAATTTCATGACTGATATTCCTCGTTTTTTCAAAAGCGTGGCTTCTATTCGAAAACAAGCGATATTCATTCGAGAAACCATATCAGATTAAAAACACAAGAAAACTTTAAGAAATTCTTCAGAATATCGAGGCTGGAAAAATTCTAAGGCCCAGGTTAAACGTCGTGCTTCTCATGTGCCGAACCTAATACAATTGAGTTCACCAGAAGCGCGACGTTAGCGCGGCCGCCAAGTTAAACGTCGAACCATGGTCGAACCTAATGCGCAGAAAATTACGGTCGGGGCGGTATCCAAGCAACAGCCATCGATTAAAGATCAACATAATTTTTCAAAATGGCCTTAACTCGCAGAGCGAAAACCTTACTGTTGAAAAGTTTAATTTCAAAGCGTCGTAAGCGTCGAAATTTGTTGATTAAAGGAATGGCCATTATTCTACAACAGAGGCTACTGACATTGAGGTCGTTTCTGCTGGCAGCTACGTATTTATTTGGCGAGTTGACAACATCACGGGCTAGGGTTAGGTCATGCAGAAGGTTGCCAAGAAATACAGGTTGGTGGGAGAAACTGTGGTTTACCTACGACGATAAACGATTCAAGCAAACACTAAGAGTATCAAGATCGACATTTGAATTTATACTGACAAGAATAAGACCGCAACTTGAGAGACAAACGCTTACTGAAGAACCCATCTCTCCAGAACTTCGTTTGGCAATCTGTCTCTATCGTCTTGGTAGAGGGGATTATCTTTACAGCATAGGGGAAATGGTAGGCCTAGCACGTTCAACAGTCACAAGGATTGTCAACGAGGTCACCCAAGTAATTGTTTTCTGTCTTTGGGAACAATTCGTATCTAATAATATGCCAAAAACTGAAGATGAATTCCAGAGCAAGATATTAGATATGGAAGAGCTTTGGCAGTTTCCCTGTAGTTGGGCAGCTGTTGATGGATGCCACATCCCCATTAAATGCCCACCTGGTGGCCAAAGTTCTCGAAAAGAATATCACAATTTCAAGAACTTCTATTCAATTGTTTTAATGGCATTAGTGGATGCCAAATATCGTTTCATTTGGGGAAGTTGTGGCTTCCCTGGGAATTCCCATGACTCAATCATTTTGCAATCAACCTCTTTGTGGAAGAAGATAAAAGATGGAAAAATGATTCCAGAGATCTGCCAACAAATAGATGCTGTTAAAATCCCCCCTCTTATTCTTGGAGATTCTGCCTTCCCCTTTGAATCATTTTTAATGAAACCTTATACCAATGCTGTTTTGACAAAAGAACAACGCTATTTCAACTACAGACTGAGTCGTGCCCGTATGGTCATTGAGGGAGCATTTGGCCAGCTTAAAGGAAGATGGCGGTTCTTGTTGCGAAAGTCTGAGGGCAATGTCTACGAAATCAAAGTTGCTACCTTAGCCTGTTTAGTTTTACATAATATTTGCCTTGATTGTGGAGACACTCTGCCTTCAAAGCTTGATGTATCAATTGACCCACAAAGCAGTCAAAGAAGAGACAGAGCAACAATCCGTGACCTTCTTCTCATGAGTACCAGCAGAAAGATTTTTGATGCACGTGATAACAAGGCAGTTCAAATAAGGAAGACTCTTGAGTCCAAATTGGCAAAAGAATTAGCTGAGACTTCTAAGAAATGATCATAGATGAAAACACAGAGTTGAACACAGTGACTTTTCATTATTCTTTGTTAACAGTTATGGTTCCAATTTGACTTTTAAGATATTAACCTTTAAGATATTAACTTTTAAGAGTATTTTGTTAGATAATAAAGTTTTCATAACTCAACATCACAATTTCGTGAAAGTTTTCTCAGATGTCTCATTGACACTATTCAGTTCTTGCATGAAGCTGTTATAAGCAGAACTGCTGCCAGCCATGTGATTCATGGTATTATGATCATAAGGATGTTGCTGGATGACTGGATTCATGTTGCTGTAATTCAGAAATTGCTGCTGCTGTGGTGGCATCGTTTGTTGGTTCATGATCAAAGAAATCACTGCAAGTTCGTGTTTCCTTTCTCTTTCCTCTTGTTCCCTCATGAATTTCAAAAAATCACTCATTGGGTCTTTTTCAGCAATGTTTTTCATAAGGCCCAGCATCTCCTTGAATTGCTGTTCCTTGGGGGGACTCTTTTTGGTGCCCTTCATGACTGGGATGAAAAATTCTGGTGTTGATTCAGCTGGAGCAACACACTCACTTGTGGAATCAAAAGATCGCTCACTTGGTTCGATGGCTTGTTCCGGCTGGCAGCTTTCTCTTGTTTTCACCAGCTCTAGCAGCTGATTGAACCAAACTCCGTAATTCTTTTCTTCTTGGAATCTCTTTATTCCACTTGCAGTTTTCATTACAAGTGCTGCTTTCTTGCACTCCCCAACTACCTTCTTAAATTTATTACGGAGCTGGATTACAGTGTAGTTGCAATTCTCATTTCTAGCATGAACACGCTTTTTAAGTTCTTTTAAAATGTTCCCATATATTTCACCATTTTTTTGATTTTTGACATTCTGGAAAATTAGTTTTTTCTTGAAATATTCATTGGATACAATGATATCAATAAAGTCAGCAAGTAAAGTGTCAGGCCAACTTGTCTTTCTGCCAGATTTCTTTTCTTTCTTTCTTTTTTTTAATGGTGGCCCATCAGCATTACTCTCATTCCCACTTTCAAAATCTGCTTCCTCATCTTCTTTGTTACTGTTAGGACTAAAAGCAGAAAAATAAAAGTGGTAGGCAAGCAAAGTAGTAGTAATTTTTAATGATAAGCTTGTAATTTGGCCTATTCAAGAATAAGAACCAGGAACCCACTAAACTAATATTTATTCAGAAAAGGCTTGAATATGAAATACATACCTTGATGGTGATATCAATTCAACTTTTGATGACTCAAACTGTTGCACCTTACAAACAGAACAGTAGCCTACACTCCGGCATGGAATCCAGCCTTGGGTTTCTTCATCTAACTCCTCCAAACAACAAACTGTACAGACTGGTACCCCGCAAGTTATGCAGATATATTTAGTCTGCTTCATACATGATTCGCAATTGTCTATGTTTCGTGAATTTGATGCCATGATCGTTATACTGAATATGAATTGAATAAACTTCTAAATTTTCAAGAACACGAGTGAAAGTGAAGTGAACGATGACTCGTCGGAATGGCGTAAGTTTGTCGTTGGCGCCTTTTTCCTATCTCATCTGCGCATGCCTAACCTCGTTTTAACGTTCAAAATAATTAAAAATAATTTATGCGTTAGGTTCGGCACATGAGAAGCACGACGTTTAACTTGGTGTCGTGCTACTGCCGTGCGGCACGGCAGAACAAGTCGAGCCAGAGACGTTCTGTCGAACTTAATCGATTCTGTCGAACTTAATTAAGTTAAACGTCGAGCTTCTCATGTACTTAATTCAGCAATTAGGTTCGGCGCATGAGAAGCACGACGTTTAACCTGGGCCTAAAGTTAAAAAGAGAGTATACTGACCTACAGACATCGTCAAAGTTTGATTGGATTTTCTCGTTCAGAACAGTTACTGCAGCTTCTAGACTCTGCTCACAGTGACTGTAAATAGCATATAAGCCTTGAAAAATGGAAGAACACATGTTAACATAATTCAGTCACAAAATCTGCTTTACGGGATTTTTGCGCCAACCAGGATAAACGGGGATGTAGACAGGAACTACCGTAAATTATCTTGTAAGTCCCCCGGGGGGTTCATTGCTTTTCAGTACTTCAAAGAGGGAGCTTATCCCTTTCAGTACAAACGGCCTATAATTTTTGTAAAAGGCTCACATGACCGGTGTGGTGCTTAATGCACATTAAATCTTTGTCTTCGGATCCGTCGAGACTCGAAGAAACATGCTTTGAATCTTGATTTGATGAGAAATATTGAACGTCAAATAAATCAAATGAAAATCTCAATTTTTTGTCAAGTTTACTTTGTTGGGCATCAGTGAAATTTCTTTGGGCTGGGGCGTAACTGAGAAGGGGGCTTATTAAATTTTTCTCTCTGAAAAGGGGCGACTAATAAGAGAGGGGGGCTTCATTGAGAAAAAGGGCCTAAAAGAGAGTTTACTGTAGTTAGCTTGTAGTTAAATGTCTTACCTTTATATGAATCATCTTACCTTTAATTATAAGCAGAGACATCGACTGACTTCTGTTTTTTGTTGGTATCAAACCAAGAAAAGAACATAATTTTTGAACCTAGAAAATCAATAATTGCACTGTTACAAATTTATTCATCACAATTGTAGTTATCTTATTTATCAACGTGATGCACGTCTGTGTCTGACTTCTACACGTAACTAATTTTCGATGCACGCTTAACCTTTTAACATTCACCACAGCAGCACTGCAAGCGGGTTAAGAGATGTTATAGCTTTGGGGAGAAATGCTCAGTGAATGCAGTCTCCATCGATCTAGCCGTTCGTAAATTAAAAAAAAAGCAAAGTTGGGAGGATAGTTGACTTTTGACAGAATAACGAGCATCAATTGAAAAAGACAACAAATTGCCTTAAAAGTGCTTCTAGTTAGATGGCATTTGCATTTATTGTTTGTTTATATCTAGCTCCTGAAGGTGCTCTTTTAGGGAGCTGAAAAGATGTGCTTATTGAGCAGTGCCCTGATCTTTCCTCTCAATGTGGTGACCTCGCTTCACAATTCCTACACCTGGAAATACAGAGAGCTTGCGACTCTCCTAACTTAAAAGTGAAAGTTCGGTCATGCCAGGGATTCAAACAAAAGATCCTTGGGTCTGCAGCCAGCGATCCTAACCACTGTGCCATCTATCAAAAGCCAGCCACCTATATGTAATGGGCTCTGGGCTGCATGCCATTTCATTAATCGTCTTAAAGAATTAGTTTCTCAACTTAATCAATTTGCCTGATGCATGTATATCGATAAAGAGTAAGCACATGTAGAAACTGGTTAATGTACTGAATGTCCAAATTCAATGTGGAAAATGGGGGGAAAATATTCATATTTTTCCTGCATAAATCATTGTGCTAGACATACGTGTATCTAATGAATGATTAGGAAAATGTATTACCAAATCTTCGGCTTTCAAACAGTGCCCCAGGGTAAGAAAGAGACTTATAAAATTGCTGATACCAACATCGTTTAGGGTTGCGAGTGTTCCCTTGTGAAATTTAGAGTAAAACCTGAAACGAAGATTTCATGAATATAGGTCAAGAAACATGAACTGTCTAAAGATTCAGACCAACGGTTTAGACTGGCGAACATACAAGATACAAGTCATTGCTGAGGTCTTGAAACCGGTACTGTAAATCCACGAATTCGCCATCCAATCATATAATCCCACCTCAAATAGGCCCTGTACCCTAGAAGTACAAAGATTGGTAAAATCCCTGATACTTGAATAAACTTCCACACATACATAAAAATCCATGCATTTAAATAGGCATCACACGGGCTTAATAGCGTTATTGCGCATAACAATAAATACACGATTTCCATGATAAATTATGTTTTCAAAAGATTCTGAAACGCTAGCACAAAGAACGCAGTTGCCGAACATTTTTTGTTATCTGCGTCGATTTGCAAAATGCTTGTTTTCTCAAGAGTTTTAACCAAGCCTTTGGGGGCTTTTTCGAGACACGGGGGGTTTCAATCTATTTTGGGATGGTTTCACTTATTTTACCATAAAATTTGTTTTATGACCTGTAAGCACTATAAAAGCACTTAAATCAGTAAAAAATAAGTTAAGAGACTTGTCTGTTGCCAAATGGGGCAATTTCAATTCTTTGGGGAATGGCAAGGCAGAAAATTTCCGAGATGGCATCACGTCCGTTCTACGTATTCCAGTGAGAAATAGAATTTTTTTCAAATTAATACAACCAGCCTCTCACATCTAATCGTAATTTTCGTCATCAGAGACTTCAACTACACTAATTGCAGTTTCATCGCCATTGCCGAGAAAAAGGTCACAAATATCTTCCGGGTAAGCTTCCAAATTCCAATCAACGGATAAACTGGTGTGGGTCATCTTGCTGCTACCCTGGATACCAGACTCACTCTAGTTAAAATCAAGGGGCGATTCACTCTTGCAAATAGCGAACGAGATTTTCCCTTAAACAAAAGGATTTCTGGGGATTTTCAGATAAAACAATAGGATTTTTAGAAAAGGTTTACGAGATTTTCTTTGAGTGATTTGCCCCTTGGTTAAAATAAGAGTGAGATTGGTACCCAGGGTACACTGCTGCATGATATAAGTTGATGCTTGTAATTTTAGCCACCACCACCGTCGCTAGGGGGGGGGGGGGGCATGGGGGTGTGACAACACTCTTGAAGAAAAGTTCCGTTCTAGAGGTAAAAAGGCGAATTAAGGATGGCTCACCCGCTTTGTCTGGAAATGGGACTTGGACACAGTTTACACAAAGCCTTCTTTTCATCTTTGTTTTCTGATTTAGTGAAGGTCCTGATAGCAAGATCTATGAACAAAGTGCTCTCCTGGAGTAACTGTTCGGGTATTCCTCTAATCTGCTTTTCATGATTATGGGGTCCCAAGGTTTTGATTCTTGCATCTCTGCTTTTCAAAAGCTTATCATAGGTTCTTGATAATGTCAAGGGGATTAAGTTCTTATTTACAAATTCCAAATGCCCATAGTGAATAACAAACATTTCTCATATCTTTATGCCATATTTTACATGATTCTTTCACATCCCGAGAAAGACATGAAAGGGAAAGGTCGTGTATGGTTTGTAATTAGCATCAACTGAGATATTTTATGGTCTTCAAATTACATTCTTGAATTAAAAACATTGATGAAAGTCTAACGAGAAGAACAGGTTCTGAAGGACAGAACCTTACTTTGAGGCCTGTACAATCAAATCTTCCAATCAATGTTAATCAACGTGAGATATAAACAGAACTTTAAGAAAGAGCCTAGAAATTTTCCCGAAATAAAGAAGTAGGTCAAGATTTCAGGTGGCAGCACATATAAAAACTGTCAAACGAATGAAGGCAGCAAGCTAATCTTTCCTGTGAAATAGAGGATTATTCCGTCTGGATATCATATATCATCAGGACCTAAAATATCTTGAGTACTACAGAAAACAACTACACCGAGGCTTTTCGCACTAAAGATTTCGCATAATTTATGCACGTAATAACTGATTCAATAACAGCACACTAAACCATAGGTTTTTGTGTAAGCTCTCCCCCCAATTATCAAAACAATTAGATCTTTGTAGGTTTCATTGATTTATGCTTGTTTTTAGCACTGTTTGTGCTCTCAAACAAATTAATCGTTATCCAAAGACAACACCCTAAGAAGACTTAAACCCCCAATATCTTGGAAAAGCCCCCCAAACGGCCTGATCAACACTCAGATTCGAAATCTACACCAAAAACTACCCTGGGAAAAGTGGATCCGGTAAAGTCTCCTTCTAGGTTTTTTAAAGTTTCTTCACTGTTTCTACGAACAGGGTAATAAATTTAAAAAGAAATCAAGATTAACTTATGAACAAGACTTGCGTATGACAATGACCTTCTGATATATCCATAAGTCATTTTAATTACAATTTCTTTTTAGAAGTGATAAGAAAAACTAATAAAAAATCGTGTCATAGACTTAATAAATTTTTGGTTTTTCATAACAATAGTGTATAAAGTGTACAGTTTTTGGCGGTACAAAACTTTGAAAATGGCTTTGAATAAAGCAAAAATTTAAAATCATATTGGCTAAAAGCTTTTTCGTCTGACACACCTCGGAACATGAAACGTCTAGCCAATGGTCTGTGACGCAGGCTAGAAACGTCAGAATAAGGGTCCAGCTCTGAGGAGTTTCAGACGAAAAAGCTTTCAGCCAATATGTTATAAAATGTATGAAATGTTTTAAATGTTTTTGGTTTCGTGAAACAATAGAAAAAAGTTAATCATTTCAGAAAGTGGTGTTTTTGTCTCTTTTTCTCGAATTCCAAGTTAGTATATCACTAATGCTCTGTTCTTGTTGTTATAAATGCACATATTTTGATTATTGTCGGCGTTATATTACACTTCCCTTGACAAATAGAGCTTGAATTCGCATATATTGTGTGATGTGAACTTAAAGAGCAAAAAAACGAAGGAAGTCAGTTCAAGAAAAGTCAGGTCATATCTGAAACAATAAAGAATGCTCCATGGATTTTGCACAGTTAATCTCTGTATTAACTGTTCAAGCCATTATTATTGTCATAAAGTATTTGAATATGCGAAGCGTTGTCCGTTTCGTCTCTACAGAAGCTGAGGATTTTGCGAAATCATTTAAAGGGACACATGTATCCCAGATGGTATTCGGAAAGGCTTTAGTCGATCTAAATATGGCAAAGCTGTTGCTATGAATAGATGATTTCAATAGGTCACGCAGTAGGATACAGCTGAATGTCATCACATCAAACATATCTTTCAAATGGAAATGGAGAGGGAAATGAAGAAATTTCTCGCCATGAACACTATTTAATTGAAATTGGAGACAAAGTTTGTATATTCGCTTCATATGGACGATTGCTGAACGTGGCAAGGCACAAAGGAATTCATGGATTTGTTGTTTCACGCCCTTTGTGATGCGAGAAATACTCGGAGCAATACGATTAGGCCTTTCCATGGTATCGAAATCGAGGATCACTCTCATAAAGATATGATAAGGAGGCAAAAACCAATAGATCCAAGTTGGCCTCTGAATGAAAACGTGTTAACGGACTTAAACGATGGGTTTTGTAAAGAAGCAGGCTATATAGTCGTTGTTATAGGAACAGACAGAGAAAAATACTTTACAAAAAGGAGTGAAGGCGATTCGGCTGATATTACGACAGTGAATGAAAAGAAGCAAGAAGTGAGTACTGCAGGAGTCCGCAGGGAAGCTTCAGGCCAGGCATCAATATCGTGCAGTTTAAGAAGCTCCCGGTTCTGGATACCCTTTACTATGATCATAATATTACTTGTAATGGCGGTGATCTTCATAACAAGAGACGAGTAAATAACTAAAGGTAAATGGACTAAAGAAGGATTGCTTAAAACAGATTAGTTGGCGAAGGATCAAGCAAGAGGCATTAAAGTCTACTTAAGTCTACTTTGAATAGGTATTGACTCTTAACTGCCGTAGAACTTTCACAAACCAAAATGAGCACATCATACGTCATTTACAATTTCAGGAGTCTTCTTTACAAGCGCAAAAAGACAGGCGTTATAACATCAGGACGTTTTCTTAAAGAATATTTTTTTTAGTTTTTTAACTACTACGACTTACTAACTACTACCATACCCCCCCCCTCCACCCCTCCAAATAGTATCTCAATAGGAAATTTCAGGTAAAATCCGCTCGGTGAAAGAAACGCTTTAGTTATTTCAGAGACCTTCATGCCATAAAGTCAATCAAGGATCAAGCAAAGGTAGTTGCTCGGTTGGTTTAATATGATATTCCTTGATATGAATGAAGGTAAACAAACTAATGATTTGGCAATAAATCTAAAAATCCAGGCCCTCTTTACGTAAAAATGTGTCTTGTGTCCATTTCTCCTAAAGTTTCTCAGTAGAAGCGTCAACTGCAATTCACTCTTAGCTCCAGATTTTTTTAACATTCAAAAAGCAAGCTAAGATGGAAAGAGGGATCTAAATTGACAACCAGTGCTGCTTGTTACCTAGCTTTAAAGTAACTGACAACATGGTATTTCTCAAACTAGAAGTATATTTTTATGACGTCATCACTGAGTCACCTTATTACAGGGAAATGTCAATTAAATTATACCTCTTAATCACGGACACTTCAAACAACAGAAAAATTACATTGTCCAAAGGTTCCTCTTAGGGGGTCAGAGCAACTTATAACCAACTGCCAGACATTCATTACCCCTCTATAACGGACTGTAACTTTCGTCAAAAAATGTCCGTTACTTTAGTTGAGGTTTCACTGTAAGTGTGCCGTAGAAAAAAATTTGTGGCTTTTCCGTTTCAATGGAGAAAAATATCTGTATTGCTTCGGTTGTTACTCTGTTATTATCATATAAGTGCAAACATTTGTTTATATAAAATACATACAGTTAACAGATTCAATAATAGCTGCTACCCTTCCTGTCAAAAATACGACAGTTGTTAAAAAAAGCCGGTTTTCAGCACCTTGTAGCCAGAACAATGTTGGTTTTAGATTTGTTGGTTTTAGAACTGTCTAGGTAACACTAAGAAAATAATAAAGGTACGAAATATATAAAACAGTATTGCTTGAGAGAGTAATTTGTGATACTAATGAGAATCAACAACATTCAGTGTAGTTTTTCAAGACTTCTTGGAGGGATTTAAAAAATTCTTAATTTTTTCCCAATGCGTTCTACAATTTTTCCAAAAAACATTGTATCGAAAACGGATCAAAATCAAAAGGTGTTTGAATTTTCACTAACATGGTTGACGGTAACTTGAAAACTACAGCGCTTAAGAAATTTTGAGATAAAAACTGAATTTATGATTGAGCACTGCCCAAAATGTTTGCTCATTGCAACGGTGAATTCGTCTGGCCACTTGCCGACTGAGAGAAGACCCAGCAAAAAAGTTAGGTGTTGCTCAATCCAAAGCTTTATTCGTTTGACCAAGGCTGTAGATCTTGTACTAGCTTTCCGGATGGCTGATTCCTCTGTATCTTACCACAAGTTACCACAAGTACGACGATGTTCGAGAGGCATCCCTAAAATCACCGAAGCGTACGTCTCAGGATTATTATGAGCCGGGCTTTAATTGACACAGGACCGGATCTACTATTGCCCCCTCCCCACATAACTATGAAATTTCTTTAATTCCAATGTACAATCCCTTGGATCCTATTGTTCTTAAATAATGGTGTCACTCAACATTCCTATCTTTCCTACGACTGTGTGATAGCAATATTTTTAAAAGACTCTTGTCTCTTAATTTGTAATAGATGGTTTTCGATAGCCTAGTACTCTCTTTGTCATAGCATCAAACACTGTGGTGAAAACTGTTGCACTCACTGTTATTGTTAGTGGCGAAAAGGCGCTGTTTCTGCTTTATTTTTCAATACCACAGCTTTTATTGTCTGAAAAAAGATATTGTGCAGAGGTAACCGCACTAATAAGCGGAAAGCACTGGCCAGCGCGATGGAGGTATAGTGGTAGCTTCGAAATCTTTGGTTAGAGAGTGCGCCTTGACAAACTATCGTTTTCAATATACGTTTCCTTTTACGTTAATTCGCTAAAATCAAATTTATTGTCTCGTTTTCAATAACTATGCGCCAATGAACTACAACCGCGCGAGAAGGAGGGAAAGCTTGACATTTAAGAGAGTCACGAAAAATGAAATTAACCAAGAAGCCATAAATCAATGCAATATAAAACCTATTTTACCTAACATTTTATCAACCAATACAAGAAATACAGAGGGACTGTTACACCGCCTACACTTTCAGTATACAGATTGTCCCGACACTCTCTTGTTGGATGCACCCGGTACACTATGTCGGTACCATACCGGTATGATTTGACGGTATGGGTAAATCCTTAGTTTTCTTGCGCCCTGTTTACACTATACCGGTATGATATCATACCGCTTCAGAAAAACAATAGCTGATATGTTATTCATTGCCCTATTGTACGATTGTCAATTTGTGCGCTTGCACATTGACTCCCAAAAAGGCGTGTAAACAAAGAACTGAAACTCAATGTGAAATTAAATGTGAAGCATAACAAAAAAGGAAGAAAGATACGAGATAATAAAACAGACATTATGGCATTGTCCAAAGTTTCTTCCATTATCTTCAGAATCACTTAGGGTTTCGATTCTAATTAGCTTTTTGTCCTTTTTGCCGAGAATTGTTGAGTAATCAATTCACTCAAACGCCTTTTATAGTGAGCAGTTGTTTACAAGATGAGTGGTGAGTTAAATCGTACGAGAGCAGCAATAATTCTGATTTGACCACGAGAGATCGCCAACTTGTTTGCTGTTTTCTATGAATTGGCGCGCTTTTCTTTTCTTAAACTCACTTTCGATATTTTTAGCCTCATGTTGAAAGTGCCATGAAATGATATCGGTACCATGCCGGTATGGCCCGTTTACACGATGTTGTTACCACACCGGCATGAACCTGTACCGGTATGGACATGGTTTTAATCCGGATTAACACTTTTTCATACCGGCATGGTACAGGTATCGTGTAAACGGATGGCCTAAAAACAAAAGAGATCATGCCCGTGTCATTTCATGCCGGTGTGGTACCGACATCGTGTAAACGGGGTCTAAAGGAAATAAACTTGCATAAGTCCAATGGAGTTGATGGCTAACAAGATTTATCTAAATTAAGGAACACCTTCGAAACGGAAAAAACCGCGATAATTTTGCAATATGCTGAAACTAATTTTTGTCTGACAATCCACAGAAAATTAAATAAATAAACAGAAGGTGAACAGAAAACTACAACCATCAGTGAAACAAAAATAGCTAGAGAGGAAGATAAGCACATTTGCTTGGTAATAATAATAAAAATTATAATAATAATAAAAATAATAATTATAATAATAATAATAATTATAACAATAAAGGTATTTATATTGCGCCATTTATCCACGCGACTCAAAGGCGCAACTGGTAACTGGTTTCCATGAAAAGCTATGAGATAAAAGCACAAACCAAATGAAAGCTTCGTTCTCTTTATTTTCTTAGTCGTTGCACACTACATGTTACAACAAAACGGCATGGTATTATGGAAAGAATTGTTACTACAATAAGACGGGAAAATTTCAAGAAAACGACACAACTCGTTTTCTTGGGTTTAGTCACTCCGAAAAAATCTGCAGGACGTTTGGAACCTTGTGGGTCGCCGTATCGGAGCGAAATGTGGAAAGTTACTGGCATTGATGCGCAACAGAAGAAGTCTTAGATGGGAGCCTTTTGGAACATGAACAAGGCCGCTTCTGATTTCAGAAGCCGTCACGATGACTTTTAAAAGGTGTTCTCCGAATAGAAGAGGTGAAGAATAGCACTACGAGAAACCAAAGAAAGTTAGAATGAGTATGCTATGATTAACTGTTTTATTTCCACAGAAATGAAATGATTGCTGTGTCTTGAAGCGGTGATGAAGAGAGAATGACCCTTTTGTGTCTGTCTACATAAGATCGTACCTTTGATCCCTGCCTAGACCTATTCTTTAACACGTTCACAGACAGACAAACTTCCAAACGACCTTGTTTGGACAAACATCCACAATTTGTGAAAATGTTTATCATATTCTGGGGTTCCTAATAAATATAGCCCCAAAGCTGTTGTGAAACCTTGTCTTCTTTGCATTGTATCAGGATTATTCTATATGATCATTTTCAAGATCAAAGTTGGAAGGTTGTTAGGTTTGGAAGTTGGAAGTTGAGGGAAAAATTTCGGACCCGTTTTAAAGGTTTTTGTCGAGAAACTAATTTGATTTGAAAAAGTGTGGTTGCCATGGCCCTCTGCCCCCTACATCTTCGCAGGCCCTGTAGAGATAATAAAAAGTTCAAAGAGGAGAGGTTGATGGGAAGGGGGCTACACGACGGGGGACTAGCTCCCTTCTAATTGTCTCAAAACGTTTGTTTCGGCGCTTTGTCTTGACACGCTCTTTCTATAGTTTGAATACAAAAACTTTCACATTCCCAGGCGGTACAAAGAAATATCTTTGGTCAATGAAGTGTACGAAGACCATAATTGATTCCATAATAGAGCTGCATAACAGATGGATTATTGAAGCGAAGCTCGTAGTACTACGGAGTGTATTCTGAAGGATGCGTAGACAATATGGCAACACCAAGCTTAAATGTTGATGGAAAGCCCGAAAAAGTGAGAGTGGATGAAGAAGATACGTGTTATGAATCGCATACAGCGTATGTTGTTCCACTGAAATCTGGTTTTGTTGAAAATGCTTCAAAAGCAGATATATGCAATGAAGGATTTAAAATCGAAGAAAAACAACACGAGGAAGTCTGCGTTGAGATACAAACTCAGAAGCTTGCAAAAGAGTTAAGACTTGTGAGTTACAAAAACATAGCAGGTTGCACAAACGAACTTGAATCAATTGAAGGGGAACCTGGGCGTTACAAGGACAACCTGGGTAATGGCAACACAATTGCCCAAGCAACTACTCTGGATGTCAACAGCGCTGATGTTGATAACAATAATGCTGGAATCGAGAACGAAACTCCCAATTTTGATGGAAGTTCACCCTCCAGAGCTGACAAAGCTACACAGTCAGAGCTTCATTCATTTCAAAACAAAGGCTTCGATGATGACGAAGATGTGAATGATTTTGATCAACCGTCTGACCAGATAGAGAGAAGCCCGACGAAAGGTAAATCAGACGCTCCTAAAGAAGCATCTGAAGGGAAATTGTCTTGTTGTAAACATCTTCGAAAAACCAAAACCGTGCTTCGAAATGTGGCTGTTGCATTCATTATTGCTCTCGTACTGGCGCTGTTTTTCGCACCTCCGTTGAAAGTATAGTAAATGGAACACCCTTTCGATAAATATGCCCCGCATTTGTTACCCATTCTTGTTGTTGGGGTGTGTTATGGTCTTCTCCTAATTTTTAAGTTGTTAGAGCTAAAGGAAAACTACTAAGAGCATCGGCTCTGTCTGATTTCTCCTTTCCTTGGCAAAGGGTGCAAGACCGGCAAGACAACGGGGTAAATTCAACCCTGTGCATCATCGTAGGCTTTCCTTTACCAGAAAGGAAAATATAATAAAGCTGTAACTGCATTGCTCAATGACTTCCGACTTGAAACACAAAAAGGACAAGAAAACTACTGAACATGAAAATTTCCTGAAACTGCAAGATCCGACGCGATCCCTCGTCCACAACCACTGTAGCAATGAATGGTAGCTTTCAAAGAGTATGTACATTTTCAAAGAATTGTTCGATCAAGAAAAGGGTGGTATTTTATATGTAAATAAAAAGAAAATGGTGGTAATTTCCATCAACTCCAAGAAACTTCAAGTCTACATGCTACTTCTGAAATATCAATAGCTTCGTCAAACGGCGATTGTGTTTCGTGGGGCAGTGAGGGGTTCCGTGGGTGTGGTTGCATCCCCTTATAATCGATAGCCACTCATAGATATTGTTTTATGAAAGTCAGTCGAATTTTATGAGAAAAATTTGTTTGATTCTTCAATATGAAATAAAAGTAACTTGGCAACGGTATCTTATTTTGTTTGAAAAAGATACATTATTTATACTTTGCTGTATTGTATTGTATTGTATTGCCGTATCTACCTTTCGTTGTTAAAATTGTCGATAACATTATCGTACTGACATGAAGCAATTACAGGCGCGGATCCAGCCAAATTGTTGATCGGTTTCGGGTTGTTTTTCCCGGTTACAGTCCTGTGTTATTGGTCCATAAATATTGCCAAATGTTGCTATTGAGGTTAGAAAAATGTGATTAATTTGCCCACACTTTATCTAAATCCTCTTCTCAGAGGCGGGGGGAGCTGAAAATGAGCCTGGGAGGGATGCTGAGAATCAGGTTTAGTGATATAGGAGTACCCACCATTGTTGGGTCCGACGCGAAAGAAAACTTTGGAAATTCAGCCTTCTAGAATGGCTAAAGATTCATCTCCCAGACCAAAATTTAACAAATTACTATAACCCTCAGAACAGAAAATTCGACGATCTTCAAAAAACACTGCTTCTTGATTTTAAGGACAAAATTGGGAGTGGCGGTGTCATGCTAAAACGTTAGTGACAGACGTTGAGGTAAGAAAGGAAGTGTGACCTTTGGTTCAAAGTGCAAATCGATGCGAATAACAAGAAGCTGTTGCATTGATTGAGAAAATTCCTGATTCCTGAACAGAAAGATTTAATAGCCACAAGTTTGCTTGATATTGTCGTCAGAAGTGAAACAAAGATCGATAACACCTTTCCTACAAGCCAGTTCCAAATACCAGCCTATAAAACACCTTATCGTAAAGACAGAAATGCCCATGGTGGTGGGCTACTAGTTTATGTGAAAAATACAATCAAAAGTAAAAGAACTAACAATTTAGAGGATAACCTAATAGAGAACATTTGTATTGAGATTAATTTGAAAGAACAAAAATGGTTCCTTGTTGCTACTTATAACCCTCCCAATTCAAGCAATGAATGCTTTCAAAACTCACTAATCACAATTTTTGATAAAGCTAATCTTAGCTATCAAAATTTAATCATAATTGGTGACCTAAATCTGGCACCAGATAACCTACACCATAAAACTATCTGTAGTACATTGGGCATTTCAAACCTTATTAAAGAGCCAACCTGCTTTAAACCAAATTGCCATCCATCATCAATTGATGCTATTCTTACTAATAATAAAGCTCAATTTAAACACAGCAGAGCAATTGAGACAAGCATAAGTGATTATCACAAAATGATTTTAACTTCCTGGAAATCAAATCTCCCAAAGCAACATGCGAAATTTATATACTATAGAGACTTTAAGAATTTCAGTAAAGGTCTTTTCTCAAGCATCTACAACTTGCACCTTTTGAACTTTGTGATAATCCAAAAAGTGCAGAGGACTCGTTTGGGGTCTTCTTCTGCTCTCTTGTTAATACACATGCACCTCTGAAAAAGAGGCTTGTCAGGGCAAACAACAAACCCCTTACAGCTATGCACCGGAAAGCAATTAAACTTAGAACAAAACTAAAAAATAAATAGAACAGAAACAGTACACATATAACTTTGAGAATTACAAAAAACAAAGGAACCATTGCGCTAATTTAAGACGAAGATTTAAATCAAACTACTTCAGAAAAATCTGTCAAAATGGCACTTTAGACTCGAAATCATTCTGGAATAAGCTCAAACCATACTTATTTGGAAAAAAATCATGATGATTCAGACATCTATTTGTCAGAGAATAACTCACTGATCACTGACCCAAAAAACATAGCTGAAATCATGAATAAATACTTCATTAGTGTTGGCCAGACTACAGAACAAGAGAACAACTAAAGAGGATTCCAACCTATCTTTGCATCAAATTATTAAGATGTTTGAAAAACATAAGAGCAGAACCAATATAATAAAAAATTTGAAAGATAAGGGTCCTTTTGAATTCCAACCTACTACTAAGAAAATATTAAAAGAAATTACCCTTAAACTTGACCAAAAAAAGCCTGTTGTCATGATATGATAAGTGCTAAATTCTTGAAGCTCTCTGTTAACATCATTGCAGGGCCTTTGGCAAATATTTTAAACAAATGCATACTACAATGAACATTTCCTAGTCTGATGAAAATGGCAGTTGTTTCTCCTGTATACAAAAAGAAAGATCCATTCAACAAAGAGAATTATCGACCAATTAGTGTTCTTACAGCTCTTTCAAAAGTCTTTGAAAAAGTTATAGAGCTTCAACTGTCTCCATTTCTCAATATGAACTTCTCTGACTTTTTATGTGCCTACAGAAAACATTTTCCATCCAAGCATGCTTTAATACGATCAATAGAGGAGTGGAAACTAGCCTAGAAGCTAAGAAACACACTGCAGCTGTACTTATAGATTTATCCAAAGCCTTTGACAGCCTCCCCATAAATCTACTAATTGCAATACTAGCTGCTTATGGAGTCGGTATAGATTCACCCAAACTTTTACAGAGTTATCTCACTGACAGAAAACAAATGGTGAAAGTCAGTGGATATTTTAGTTCATGGAGGCCACTTAATCAAGGAGTGCCTCAGGGCTCAATACTTGGACCATTGCTCTTCAACCTTTTTATAAATGACATATTTCTCTTCATCCAGGAGGGCTCCCTATGTAACTTTGCAGATGTCTGCAAACAAGCTGCCATTCAGCTAAACGCGATCAAAAGACTAGCTGGATTCATGGGCAGCAAAAAAAGAGTGGTGATTGTTAATTCATTTATTCTTTGACACTTCAATTACTGCCCCTTCATCTGGTTATTTTGCAGTAATGCAAGCCAAAAGAAGCTCGAGAAATGAAACGAGAGGGCCCTACGATTATCCCTCTCAGACTACACTTCATCGTATTCTAAACTTCTAGTAAAGGCTAAATCTACTACGATTCATATTCACTCCATTCGGCTGCTAGCACTAGAAGTTTACAAAACTTTGCACAACTTGAATCAAGCCTTTATGAAAGACTACTTTCTCCCAAAACCCAAAGCTATAATCTTCGAAAAATGGATACTCTATCTGTTCCAAAGGTTTAAACGACAAATTATGGTATAAGATCTATAAGCTTTTTGGGTCCAAAGATTTAGAATTATCTTCCAAATGAAATAAAATCATCCAAAAATGCAAGTCATTTCAAAGTTCTTAAAAAAGATTGGTACGTCGAAAATCAATGCGCCTGTAACGCTTGCAGTCAATGACTTCCATAATGCAATTTCTAAAAATTGCTTCGTGTTAGTGTTTATTAGTGTTCACACTATTGTCAAACTAACAGTAAAAAAGGTAGTATTATTAAAAGTGGATCTACTTTGTCTCGATTATTTTCAGAAGGCCATGTTAACACATCTACAATGCAGACATTGCAATGATGCAAAAGTTATCTACTGACATGGTGCAAATTATAGACAATTAGATAAATTATACCCCAATAAGTTAGCAAATAGATCAAATAAAATCAAGCAGTATATAAACAGTTGTTCTCCTTTTATTTCATATCTCGTTTTAAAAAAAATGATATAGAAAAGACGTTCAAAAAAAAATTAATCTCTGAAAAAGTGAGCCCCCCCTCCAGTGCATGAAAAAGTGAGCCCCCCCCCTCTAGCAATTTCGATTCTAATTTTCATGAATTTTTTCTGAGAGCGAAAGTGTAGTCCCACAATACAAGACGTCAGTCGTCAGATTCTTTTTGCATCTGTATTCCATTTTGTATCATTTTGTATGCAAGCGGTATCGAATATGCTTTTTAGTTATCGGTTTTTTTCGCATAAAGGAAACATATGGGCACCGGTTTTCACAGGTTTTTAGAAAACAATAACCATCGGTTTCAATATTGGCGCATAGATAGCATACTCTAAATTGTCACTGTGAGTGGCGACTGATTTCTCCTATTTTGAATTCCTCAGATACTTTTGGATGGGAACTCTTTCGGAATCTTTTCAACAAGGGGGTTCAATTTGGTAGGTTAAAACTGCAGCCAGTCGGGGAGAGATGCAGCAATTGTTGCAATTAAAATTTTTAGATAAAATTCAAGATTTACAGAGAAAAATAGTTCTCAGAATTTGACCGGTTTTTTCAAACTTGTGCAACCGGTCTGGATCCGCGCCTGTGAATTCCATTTGCCGCAAAAAGAACGCATGCTTTAATTTCATGTTTTATATTTTATTTAATTTTATGAAACAAAGTTTTTAATCAAATTTTTTAACTGTTTTGATTCTATCTGGAAATGAGTTACAGATTTTCCACCCTTGGAAACTGAGTGATTTAATACAGGGCATTTTTTAGGAATTTTCCACTGGTGGGGCATTTGAGAAAAGGGCATATAGATAAAGGAAGAATTTACAGATAAACAGGCTTACAAAAATAGACTTTGTGAATTAGAAGGGGAATCACATATAGAAGCAGCAGTTCCAGGGAAAAATGAATTGAGATTTGAAACCTGTTCAATGAAGATTTCAACCACAAATATCTCAAATAAAGTAAAAAGTAAAAAAGTCACCGAATCATAAGGGCACTTAAGTGGTGGGGCAAACATATTCCACTGGTGGAGCAATGAAAGGGGCTGGTGGGGTATTTCCCCATTACTTTATATGTTAAAAAATGCCCTGATTTAATACCATAATTTGCAGTTCTAAACTTTGGTATCAAAAAGGGATTTTGAATACGAAGATTACAACATTTTAGTTTTGACGATATATAGTCCTTCATAAATTGGGATATGGATTTTTGAAGCTTTATAAACTTCAAGTGTTGAGTGATTCTAATTGATTAAAAACAGATAGTACTTTCCTTCGAATTGGCGATTAGACCATTATAGAATAATGAATGGTCAGAATATGCTAGTCATATTGCTCTCTCGGTAATTTTCTCTGAGCATTATGAAAAAAACCCAAATACACGTGTATCATAGAAAGGGGTTTAGTCCTGGGAAGCTCAAAGAGTTAACCCTATTTACAAATGGTAGAAGGCAACCGTTTTCGCTTTTTGATAACAACCCCCACCCCTTTCCCCATCTACCCCTGATTAGCATCGATAGTTCCGGGCCCTTGCCATCGAATCCTGATAGAGATTTTTCAATACTGCTCCCTACCCCGTTTAACATTTCTAGTGTTTCATAGCACCCACCTATGTCATCAACATCCATGCCCCATTAAAATTCCAGGTACGTCAATGGTCATTGTCATCTTCCCTGCCAGAGATCAATCTCGCAAATATAGAGGGTCTTGGCAAACAATTTTAGTTTCTTTTGACGCTTGGGAACTGTTTTATACATTTTCATGAAAACTCATCTTTTTTATTTTGATGGAGTCTTTAGTCTTTTTGGAAAGACAAAAGGACCCTAAAGCCTTAACACACGTATTCCATATTTCCTTATAATTGAATTAGAAAAATGTATTGAATATTAGTCATGAACCCAAGCAAGCCCATGCTCCATAATTATCCACCCCGATGGATATATCCCAGCCATACACCAATTCGACTTACGGCCTAGTTTTGAAAATTTCGTCAAACTTTATTATTCGACTTTTTAAAGCTCAGATTTGGTTTAACACCGTAATTTCAAGCTGAATACAATTTTTCATATTGTTTGTGTCTGTAATTTAGATTTTACGGAGAAATGAAGTTTGTAAGGGACTTGACCGACCGCAAATAGCATTTCGGGTGACCCCTCCCCCTAGTCTCCAATCACGGTCAAATCCAAAATTTTCATCTTAATGTCGTCATAAAATCATTATCATGAGCAACACCATAATAAAAACTTCCAACTAAAATCCTTGCTCTCATCCCAAATCTGAGGTAAAAAATTGTGTACAAAAGAATTAGAAGAATTTTTCAAAATGAGACCGTAAGTTGAATAGGTGTATTCTCTAATAATAAATGACATTTGAGTCTTCCAGACAATTGCGTTACTCATTTTTGCACACATGAATTTTTTATAAGAAACATACCAGTTAAGGTTGTAAACGATCAGAAACTTTACTATTACAGTGAGACAGTTCTAAAATATATTTTAATTACACATTTTTTGAAGAGAAAGTGGTTTATGATAACACAGTGCTCAACTGTTAAAAAATTAATCAGATTCAAAACTGGATTTTTGTGACCTGAGAAGTCTACATTTCATTGAACCAGAAGAAATCGACGTTGTTGAAATCATCTGTGAATATAAACACCCTGATTCATAATTTTCTCTCTTTATGTTCCTTCTGTGCTATTCGCTCTTCTTCAGCAGTTACTAACACAGTTTTATAATCGTTTCTTTAAGAAAGGTAGGTATCCTGTCGCTGTGTACGAAGAATACTGGTACTAGTATGACGCTGTTGCAGCTTTTTGTTCTTTATTTATGCTTTGAAATTGCTGTTTTGAAATTTAAACCGTTATTAAGTGTTTAACTATTTGTAGTCACGACGTGCTTAAAAAGTTGAACCCCTAGAGTTAGTAACAAAGGTGCATCGGTGCAGAAGTGCCGAGCACTGCTTCATAGTGAGGTCCTTTAGAGTCAATAGAAAGGATTTCTCTTCGTTATAAATGGAATTTTTCTGTCTGCTTTTAGAGTCATAACTCTGCTCTGTATTTGTCTCAGGGCCCTGCATAGATCTACAGATCAGTTCTAGAGAGGCCACCACTGAAACAGCTTGCACTTTTCTTAAAGGGACGTGCTTCCCTTGATTCCGTTATCCGTTACCCCTGCCGTTCATATTCGGAAGGCGACCTTATTTTCAGCCAAAAGATGTTATTCTTAGTTGGGTAAGCTTTTGGCCACATATCCAGATGTATGATCCTTAGCAGGGCTAAGGAGTGGAAACCATTAAAAGTGATAATACCTGGATGCCTTCAGGATCTTGCTTGGTCTTTCAGTATATAGAATGCACGCGAAGGTAATTCTAATAAAAGCTTTAAGGTAGGACCACAGGGCCCTGATATGCGAAGTAAAACAATGACAAAATAGACAAAAGTAGAACAGAGCATTCTAAATTTTACCAATCAAAACTTTATTGCCGCTATATCCGTATCTTAAATTACACGATGCCACAAAGGGTCGATTGTTTTTGCTAAAAGCTGTGCAAACTTCCCTTCTGGCAATGAGACAATAGTTTTATCGGAAGAAATTTTAGGTTATTGTCGGAGCAAATTTGACAAAATAACGTACGAAAACTGCTTATTTTAGCCCCCCGGTCGGAAGCTTCAACCCCTCTGTCGGAATATTTCTGGCGCCACCTCTGAATTCGAGATGGTGCATTCTGTGGGTATGCTGAGAAAGTTCGATTATTCTTTACAATTGTGCATTTGTCAAAATTTTCAATCGGTGTTTTTATTAATGCATTGTTTTTATTTATCAAATTACATTGCTATCATTAATTATTGAATTATATTTTAAAATTAGGCAACAGACCATGTCATCGTCTCAGTTACTTCCTAGTAGCCTGTCTAAATGATGCAACGTCCTAAAATAATGCTTTCCCTAATTGAGAAAAAAACCAAGACACTAACCGGGCCCCTTTAGGTTTGCTGTAAAAAAGGCGTATCTAAAAAGCTATTTGAGTTCACTACATTAGTAGTTGTGCTAAAATCAATGAAAGTTTAAAAAAATATGAGATCTAAACTGTACTTTCGCAAAGTCAAAGTGTAAAAATTGAAATGGATACTTTGTGTTCAACTTCGTACGTGCTGGAGACGTGCTCGCACATGTTTATGGGGGAAATTAATAGTTATAAGAATGTACATAGAAAAAGAAACAGTAAATTTACGATTCTCGTGGACAGAGGCGGATCTAGCGGGGGTGTACGGGGTGCGAGACTCCCCCCCCCCAATTAATTCTGTGTCCTTTTTTTTAATTTTCGGAGAATTTTTAGCGCCACCACTGATTTGGAGTAGAGTCGCGTTACGTCACAAAATAGAGAGTAATCTCTATTCTGTGGTTAAGTGTAGGTAGAATGTCAGAGAAGCAGAGTCGCGTAGCAATTGTAAGTGAAGTCTAGAAGAGAATAAAGATGAACGAAAGCGATATGGGCTGATTTTTGAGCAATTTGGTTCACTTCTGAAAACCTCTTTCGAATCAGTTGAGTAAAGCAATCAATGCAACGTCGATTCGAATGCTTAGTAGCAGTTCAAACGGTTTCTCAGAAAAAATTATACTGCGCTACCATTCTAATCGTTACCCATAGGAAGCTGATTAAATTCGATTGAACCAGATTCATAACCGTGATACATTGTATGGAATATTTGGCAACAGAAGAGAATTCTATCGTGTTTGGTTGCCTATCAATAGATCTGTAGGTTAGCCAATTTTTATATCTGTTCATTCTCTTTAACTAGAACTAAAGTTTAGTAAAATTTATATTACCGAGCAAAGTTCACTGGAACTGGAAACTTTTCGGGAAGCTCCTGTCGATCAAATAGGACAAAACAAAATGTTTATGTAAATTGAAATCTTAGAGAACGAAAGTGACCTCGATAAATAAAAATATACTTCTCAAAAGGAAAAGTTATTTCTTGGTTTTCAACCTGCTGCGTTCAACCTAACGAAAATAAACCTGTTTAAAGAGGAAGCCCGTTTTTCCGCTTTGGTTGAAATATGTCATGTGATAGAAATGCAACGATCTGATTCGGTGTCGCAAGACAGGTAGAAATTCTTTGATCCCTGTGGATCTGATTACAAACAAAACAAAAAACCTGCCTCATTTTGTTTCCGGGAAAAAATTTAGTCTTTTAGCCTAACTAACATGAAAAAGCACAGAAACGCAAACAGTAATAAGCTGACGTGTAACAACAAGGGCTATGAACTCTGAAGAAAAAATAACGGAAAAAGACCGGCCTGAAATCGCTGGTCTTCACCAGCGAAGTGCGGCCAGCAGTGCAGCTTCGACAAGAAGCATCGATATAGGCCTTGCAAAGACGAATGGCGGATTTGTCGACGAAACAGAACAAGCTTACCAGAATGTGGAGCAAAAACAAGGTTCTCTTTACATGTTACCTAATGCAGCATGTCATAATGAGGATTATGACACAATACAGAAAACTTTACCAAAAGACGAAGAGGACAATAGATTGGACAGATTCCATACAGTCGAACTTACAATGGGCTCGTCAAACAGAAATTCAAGTGTTGAGGGACCTTCTGCTGGGTCGACTAAACTGGAGTTGCCACCGATAAATGGAAAACCCAACAGGGAGAATAGCGGGCCAGATATAAAATTTGCAAAGGTAACTTTTAAGGGAAATTACTATCCCGCACAAAACAAGACGAATCAAAATAACAATGATTTTAACAATGGGATACAGAGTAGCAGAGAGGAAAATGGTACAGCATTAATTTCAGGACAGAATGGAAAATACGCTCCAACTTCAAACGGTGTTTGTAAGCATGGAAGAACAAGGCCTGTGCGAGAATTTTTTTCTTTTCCTTGCCAGTGTCTTATTTATGTCGCTGCAAGTTGCTTATTAGCCATAGGGTTTGCTTGTATCCTTGTTGCTTTACTCTGATTGCAACAACGATCTGTCACCCTTTTAATGTAACCACATGTATAGGCAAAGGAACACCATGTAAACAGGGGGTAGTGACAAGCTCCTTTCGAGCGAGATGAAGAATTTAGATTGTAAATAATGCAGATTAAGTAGGTCAATATTCATGCGGTTAAATTAGAATGAGTCGAGTTTGTGTGGTTTTGTGAGAAAATCCAAGACAAGTGCTCGAAAGCATGTGCGACAATTCCAACATACGCAGATTTAATATGACGGTGTGATAATCAAAATCGATCCGTATTGAAGAAACAATGCCACTCGCACTATACAGCAAATTTATAAGAAACTTTGCTATTAAACCTGCAGATATTCTTATAATTTGGCACAATTTGGAGAAAAAACATTTTATGATTTTTGTAAACCATTTTTCTCATAAAAATTTGAAAACCACATCCAAGAACAGTATGTTGAAGTTGCAAAACGAAAGCAGACATGAACGACTTTCTTTATCAATTCTGTAGTTGACTTCCAGAATCGCGAAAAGAGCACAGCTATGAAAGAGGAAGGTGGCAAATTTTTGTTTCAACTGTAGTGGACCCGAAATGCTTGCACGGAATATGTAAGGAGTTTTTATTGGTGCAATTTTAACAAAACGACTTCGTTAATATTTTGAGATGTTTATTTTAGAACTGATTCAGCTTTCATTGGAATATAAGAATGCAGTAACTCGTTGTCAACTTGGTGTTTGGTTGCATTTAGCTACAAAAAGTACCTTGCTTTTTTCAACACGAGAAAACTCTTTTTAATAGGAATGATGTTTATAAGAATATTCAGGCACATGATTATCCAATTTTGAAAACAAATTAAGAATACTGCTCAACCTTCTTATGAAAATGTATGTCTTATAGAGTCCATGCGAAGACTTTTGGTTTATGGAATAGTTAAACAATTAATATTTTGTATATATTGTAAATTGATTATAACAGAGAAATAGCTTTTAAAGCGGAATATAATAGATAGTCAACTACTTATACCATTATCTGAATCAACGTGTTTTTTTGTTATGCCATCTCCAATTATATCGCTCGGTAGACAGAAGAATATAGACCTAAATAATATACGGGTTCTAAGCATATTTTGGCTTAGATGCTAAAGAGACTCGAATTCTTCTATGTTCATCAGGATACCACAGCACGAAATTATCGGCAATATACTTTGAGACCCTTAATAAGGTTCTATAATGTCTGCAACCTTTTTTAAAATTTACGATTCTTTTCCCCGTATTTTATTGAAAGGGTACCTGGTAGAAAACTAAATATATGATGATTGATGACAAGTGCTGGTACACAACACCAGGTTTTTCAATATGCACCTGCGAACACATGTTTGGCTTCGTTACCTGATGGCTTCTATCCGATGAAGAAATTTCCACCAAAAAGAAACCCTTTAATGTTGTTTACACGACACGTGGAACGCAGGTAGCTTTGTTGTTTATCAAAAATGGTAGAAAATATAGATCTCTTTTCTGTAATGATGACGTCACAAAAACGTTGTTTAGAATTTTTCAATTTTGACTAAATAACCCGGACAAGCATAACGAAACATGTCGCCAATTTGCTTGGACATGACCACTTTAAGCACCGGCTTCTTCAAATCAAACCTCTTTAATGTGGTCTTTTTTCATAAACTTCGCTCCTTTAAAGAAACGATGTCACAAAAACCTATTTTGAAACCTGAACTCTGATTTCCTTTCCTAGAAAACACCATTAAAACCTCTAAATATGCAGAAGCAGCTAAAGGTATTACGAATTGGCTGAGATATGGCCTTAATAACTTCGTCCGTAGTTTCCGTTACGTTGGCAATGGCAGTCAATTTGCTTCAGTGGCAATCCGAATGATTATCCCTAAAGCCCTGGCAAAACGACTAAACATTTCACTAAACATTTTACTCAAGTTTTGTTCAGTGAAGTTGAGCGAAGTTTAGTGAGGGTGGCAAAACGTGACAAAACTTTTCATTAAACTTCACTCAACTTTTTTGAACTGCGAGCTGTATAGGACGCTGTGGGGTTGTTGGGGTTCTTGCATAGGAATTTCCTTTCTGTTTGTTTTGTTGTATGTTGGCACAAAAGACTTCAAATACAAGAAGTGGGTAAAAATAAGAATTGGATAAAGCGACGGGAAAAGAAAAGACTTTTTAGCGCATCGATACCAGAGTTTACTTTCAAAGAAGACACAGTAGCGTACAAGGAGGTGAAGCAGATGCCTCAAGAAGGCATTCTAGAGATATTGGGTCACGTAGTGACCGGAAAAATGACGAAAACCGATGGATTTCCACAGTTACGGCGCCTGCGCTTAGCGCAACAAATGTTGAATTGCTGGCAAAACGACTAAACATTTCCACTAAACTGAACAATACTAAACAGGTTGGCAAAACGAATAAACTTTCCACTAAACTTCCCACTAAACAAAAAATGAGTGAAATGTTTAGTGAAATGTTTAGTCATTTTGCCAGGGCTTTAAATTCCAACCTTCCAAAATTGTTTTATCATTTTCTTAAAAAATAGCTCTGAGGAGTGTCAGGCGAAAAAGCTTTTAACCAATATGTTGTAAAATGTTTGCTTTTTTCAAAGCCATTTTCAAGTTCTGTACCGCCAAAAATTGTAAAAATTAGCAAACAGTTTTTTTGCTTTTACGTAGAATACTTTTATGTAAACACATTCAACAATACTTTCGCTTCAGAAAAGCTTGAACCCCCTCGTTTTTAAACCCCTTCGTTTATTCACGACTGTTAAGATGTGAAGGAGATAGAACAACGCATGGGTTGAACAGAACAGAACGATAACTTTATATTAACTTCAAAAGGCCTACACACATAACTGTAATACTGTAAACTGTAATCTGAAACTCTATATAAACATGGGTCACATAAAGTAATGCTCCTGCGCATAGTCAATTAGGTTACTACAACTACCTCATAGTGTTGGTCTCGTAATTAGTTAACCATTAAACAAACAACTTTAGTGGATAATGACTACAAAAATAATCAGCCGAGAATAACCGGAAAGCCTTTGGGTTAAATATCATCATGGTCCTAGGACAACAGGTAGTTGCGGTGCTGGATTAGAACAAAAAAATAAGAAATTACAGGAAGCTACAAGTCCCGAGACAATCTTGAATATGTCAAAAAATGATTTCGCTATTCGGCGCTATAAGCTTGGAATTATATTATATTCCTAATCATACGAAGAGTTCGCTGCGCTTAATGGCTTCGAAAAGCATTTTAAATTTGATCTTGTTAGCTAAAGCAACTTAAAACGAAACCCCCAGTAGTGCAGCTATTTATATATACGCATTCATTTAATAACTGTATTTACTTTTTCATTGAATATCAAGATGTAAGTTGGAGAGTTTTACTGAATAAAGTTTCAAAACAAGCATTAAATGTGGAAGGCAAGAAGGGTTGATGCTGGAGCACTTTAGAAGCCTATCGGTTGGGGGAATCTCCTTGGGTTGAAATCATTGGGCCATAAAGGAATCTCCATTGAATCGTCGGCTTATTTCCTAGAATTCTTGTTCATGGAAGGTGTCTCAACTGTCTCAAAGGAAAGAAAGGAAACCTATGTAAATGAGACAAAGAATATGACCTTTTGGTTAAGGAGGTTCAGTAGTTACATAGAAAACCGAAAACGGAAGCGTGATTTGTAAAGTGCATGCTTATCTGCTACAGTCGATTACATGGGCTCATCGCCTTGTTGTTTATTTAAGAGATTGCTGTCAGAAGTAAGTAGAGATCTCATCGGAATTATACGAAGAAATCTTTGAAATAGGTGCATCACGGAGCATATTCGCTTAAAATTGCTTCTCTAAATACATCGTGATGGAAGAGTCCAATGAATATGAAGAGCCGCAGCCTGACAGTAGAATTGGTGAATTACAAAAAATGATGCCTGAAGTACAAGATAAAGAAAACTGCACTCCTGATGATGCGTATGTAAATACTCAATCTGATCCGATTTCACAAATCAAAGAAAGAGTTGCTGCTCATGTCGCAAAGGATGTTTACACGTACCTTTTTGAGGACGACGAGTTGACGAGGTTGATCACAGAGAGCGGCGAGTGTTTCTACACAAATTTTGATGACGTATATTTAGACGATATCATACAGAAATCGTATGAGATAACTTTGTTCAAGCTGAAGAGCCTACATATGGGCGGATATTCTGAACCTAATGCAAGCATTGGTACACCTACGGGTATTATCAACAGCCAAGACGCTGACGATGACCCTTGCGCAACAGTAGGATGCCATAATGTAAATCAAGATAATAACAATAATAAGGCTGTGGGGGGAGATAAAGTATGCGGGAAAAGAGGAAAGAATAAAGGAAGGGAAGATTGCAACGAATATGCGTATGCCTACCAAGGACGAGACTCACATTTGCTAGAAATGTTGCGACATGGTAAGGAGACAAAGGGAAAAAAGACCCCTGAATACCTGAACCAAGTTGAATCAATCAATAACCAGCGCTCAGAGAGAGGGGATTGCGATGAAAACTACGAGAAGATGTGCGTAGAATTTAAAAGAGATTATTTAAAGATGGAGGACGAGGATTCATTGAATGCATTAAACATAGGAATTAACTGGGAGAGTTCGTTTGTGCATGATGGAAGGCACTTCAACGAGGACGATAAAAGTGAAAACGTTCAAGATCAGTCAAAAAAGCTGCTCGACTGGGCTCTGCAACAAGGTTTCCGTAGGTCGAAAAAGTCAAGATACAGCAAAAAGGAAGACGTTGAGGTTGTTGTGTTAAATTCTTACGATTATGTCGACTACCCTGCGAACAAGGGTAGTGCATCCTGTCTTTGCACTGATACACAGAAGTTCAAATACAGCGTATCGTTCCTTGTTGTTGTAGCTATGGCCTATATAGCTACCGTATCCATAATGATAGGCCTGTTTATGACAAAATGCAGTTAAGGTAAAAGTCTTCAATAAAGGCTGGGCAGTGCCAGAAGGCAGGGGAATGCTGTCACTTTAAATTTTGAGGGGGGAGGGGAAACCCCCTTCTTTTTCTAAAACTTGATAACATGAGACTCGTTGCTGAATCAGCGGCACAACCCAAAACGTTCAGGTATCTGTATCAAACGAATTTTGAGATCGGCGTGGTAGCCTTTGCTATGTGATATTTCAATTAGTAGCTCATCAATCGTGCAAGTTTCACTAAGCATTTGAATGCCAATAATGGTAAACAAATATCTGATTGCAAAATAGTTCAAAATTAAAGGCCCTTGCGCAACCGGCATGCGTAGCGATTTTCATGCAGTACGATATTAGGCCAAAGCGCGGCGGTTGCGCAACAGCTTGTGAAATTGAACTAAAAAAGTTGCTCAGAATTGAATTTGAAGGAATAAAACTGAAATTGGTGAGACGAAAATGCTCGAAAGCGTAAAGCCATGTGAGCTAAAAAAGACTTCCCTTACAAAAGGAAGTTTCAAAGGCGATGTAAATATTATACTTCAAAGTTATTAGAATTACATTTACGAGCTTACATTCATTGATATAAACTTTATTCCTTGCAGTTAGCTTTTAGTACTATACCGTTACCATGTTTTCTTGTGAATAAATGAATAATTGTATGTGTTAGAAATGTTCAATTGTAATTTTGTGATTCTCTTCGCTTTAGTAGCAGACCAATATTGTTTAAAGTGGAAGACAGTGTGGTGCGGTGTTCAAAGACATTTGGGGGTAATTTTAGGTAGCATGTAATGGAATAAAGATAACATAATCGAGACGGATTCTAGTAGCTTATCCTACAACAAATGTTGAATAAATTTGAATATGTGTTGTTAATCTAAAATCAGTACAATTTTGAAGAAGGAATTATTTTTGACTACCTTTCAGTCGACCATGAGAACAAGGACCATCGGCCATATTACCGACGTGGGGGGAGGGCAAAATGTTTTCAGTATGTTAAGAAAGTACTTTTTGAGCATTATTGGTTGGGATATGCCCATTCAGCTCCCCCCCTGACAATATTTTTTATATTAGTCTAATAACACTAAAAACGAATACGACGGCTCAAAAGAACAAGAGTACCAACATACACAAAAGTATTAGGAGGATCGCCTCGAAGCAAATGTGGTTAATCCTTTGCTTAAAGAACAACATAGAAAATCGGTGGAACATAACGAGTGCAAAAAAGTAACTTTTTAGACAAGTAACATTTGCTTTATTCCATCTTTAGTCAGATGAGCTTCTAGAATCTAGGCAGCCGCCATTTGCACTGAAACTTACTGAAATAATTTTCCAACGAAATATCTTCGGATACAGGAGGAAATCTCAACAAAATTTTAAAAAGGCTTATTTTTGGTCTTAGAAGATTCCATTTCATGTATTTCTTAATGAAAACCAGTTGTTTTTAATTACATCAAGGCTTTGATTTTGACGGGGTTATTGAAAGACCATTATGTTATTGTTTTTAGAAATTTTGTCACAATTGCAACATAACAAGGTTTAATGTCTTGCTTGAAAATAAATGGTCTTTGCAAAGAATCTTTAGCTGTTTCTGTATTTTCCACAAAAAATTGGACAAAATATTCAGCATTGATTGACTTAGCCCACAACACCAGCCTGCCTTACTGCAACCAAACTTTCTTGTAGTTTCAGCAAACAAATGAAACGCTAGACCCAATTTTTTATTGCTTTTCATTCTCTTTCTGGTCGTTTTTGTGCTTTCGGCATTGAAACCAAAACATTGATATTTTCCATTCCTGCTTGACATTTTGTTACTTTTCTATCAAAGAAAGATAGGAAATAAATTGAATTTGCCACGGATTGCATTTTTGCTGACGCCATTTCTACATAGAATCCCGCCAAAACACCAAGATTTGTTCAATCAATGTTAGAATGCTAGTTTTGGAGACGCCATTTTGTTATTCGTCGTCCTAATACTTTTGTCGCGTAAGTAAAAATCCAATATTTAAAATTTTTAAGGCTCCCAAGAATTAACGCAGAAGAAAATGTCCTTCGTAATTTGCACTCTTTAAAAGAACTTTTTTTAAATGCTACGACTATGATGTGAACAGCCTCTGGAAATGTAAACAGTTTGCTTCCATACGAAACTAAAAGAGCCATAAAAAGAGCACCCTACTTTCATATAGCTTTTTTCAACTCCAATAACTATGTAGTTAGGCTTTTATGTTTTTATGTTATAAAGACGGTCATTTTTCATTCTTTCGTTCCTTGACAAACTGGCAAAAGAGAGAAAAAGCAGGCAAATCTCGTAAGTCGTAATCTGAGAGCCAAGCTTTCAATGTTTATTACTTTCATTCTCAACCCCTAGACTAAATGAAGCGGATAAACCTTGTTATAATCAATTTTTTAGATTTCAAAACAATAAACTATGAAAATGGCTTCTTGGAACTCAATCCTACTTTACATGATCAAAATTTGTGTTTGTTATTTGAGTAATGCGTGGGTGAAACTTATCAACAGCTTGTGTGCGAGAGAATAAAATTACTTCCAAGAATATTATAAAATAAGTGAGTGGAAATCGAATAAATTGATTGTGAGTGGTGGTTAGGTTTTACAAAGTAAAGGGTCTTACGAAATTATGCCTAAATCTTTTTTTATAGCCTAAGAGAAAATATCTTATTACAGAATTAAGAGTTAAGAAAGGCAAAGAATACAATAGGGAAAGGGGGCAAGTTTGTCCTTGAGTTCCGTTGTTTAAATAGCCCCATCAAATATTCCTATGTAAAAACTATCGTATTTTGTAAAAAGTTTATCACCTGAGCAGGAAATCAAGAAATGAAGGAAAGCAGCCAAAATAGCCTTTGAATTTGTGATAGGAGACATAATCAATTCCGAAAAATCTTTAAGAAATGAGTTGTTTGCCAGCCAAGTTCTGCAGTGATTATCTGGACAAATACTTTCTGCGACCGATTAGTGAGTGTGCCAGCAACGGAATCGTGGACGAAGCGAATGAAAAACGTTAAAGGGGGGGGGGCTTAGTATGGACCATAAATTAACATTCTTGCTTCTTTGAGATAGAGCCTCCTGAATGGAGCCTGAAATGCGATAAATGTTTTCTTGTCAGGGGGACTGCAGCCAGTTACGCCGGAGCAGCGGGCATGAGGGGGCAGCGCCTCTTTGCCTTTCACCAGGAGGGGCAGAGAGGGCAAATGTGCCCTTTTCAAGAAAATACCAATTTTAAATAAAGTCATTTTTTATTAAAAGATCTAACGTTAACCACAATTCCCAACGGCTCTTATGCTTCTATTATTCTTTTTTACTAAAAAATGATAGATGATTACAAATCAAATGTTAGAAGTAACGAAAAATCAAGCATTATAACCTTGACAGTTACTTCTGTAAAATTATCGTAGGCCTCCTACTGCTAATTACTGTAACCTATTGCTATTGTCACATGCTTTTACTCTCTCTCTCGCAAAATTAAAGTTCAAATGAAATAAAAAAATGAAATAATTTCTTTTTCTACGATGCCAAGAGCGATAGAAGGGTAACCTTACGGCGCACATATGCGCCGATCTAGCCACTGAAGATGCCCTTACTAAATTTTTGCCCCTTGCTCTAGCTCTTTATTGGCTCCGGCGTCCCTGACTGCAGCCCTCCCAGCCATACATGATGTCTCCTGCGCCTATAGGCGGAATCAGAGAGGTCTGGGAGTAAGGCACCCTGAAAATTTTACTGAGTTCAAATCCTGTAAAATCCATCAGGACATTACCAGTGTCTAGAAAAGTCCTCAACCTTCCTTAGGTCAAATTTTTCCCCGTCAAAACTTTCTTCCAATTTTTCAATTAATCTCTTTGAATAGGGCGTGGCTAGGGAGTGGCTACAGCATAAGGGGTGACAGACGCAATAAAACGAGACGAGGTTATGTGTTTGGGTCGACGGTAGCTATCATATGCGATATAACTGTGCTAGAATACCAATCACTTTACAGCTCAAGAAAAATATCACTTTTTGAATGTCGAAAAATAAAATCGTTGGAAATATGATATAGAAACATGATATAATATAAATTGAAAAATTTCACAACCATGGAACACGAACAGTATTCTCTTTTCAGATGTGTTTTCTGGCGATAAAAGGGTGTGGCCTAAAAATTTTGCGCCTGTTCATAAAATTTTGCACCATTCGACTCTGCGACAGATTCAATGTGTGTTTTAAAAGCGCAACAAAGAAACAAGTGCAAAATAAGTTGTCTCAACTATTTTTTAAAATTCTTTTTTACCAAAATGACCGTTCGACAGCAATATTTTTCTGGACTCTGGACATTACATCCTGCAGAACTCTTTACAGCCATATTTGAACATAAACCCATTGAACATTTAATCAAAAGACCACAAAACGATAGAAATGTGAGAAGTGAAATTCGTTAAACAAAATTTAGTTGTAGAGACTGTTTGATCTTGACTATAAAAACTAGCCACATGTGTTAGAAACTACGTTATTTTCTATTCTTGAAAAAACGGGACTCACAAAATTGTTTCTGAGAACAATATTATGAGAATCACAAGGGGGAAAAAGAGATCCTAGTCAGTAAGTTGCCACGGTATTCTTTCAATTTGATACCCTGTCCCTTCAGTTATCTGAGATGACCAAATACTGGAAGGTAAATAAAAACCTGCAGACCAACACTGACCGCGAGAGATTTTGGCGTTTCAAGTTTTGTTGAAGTTTGATCAAGAAAAGCGACTTTTACGATCTATTTTCGCAGTATTTGACGCCGTTCCATAAATTCGCCGCTGTATGAATAACGTTAACAAACAACTCACGATTAGCAGGTTGCTGTGTGTACATATACACAAGAGAAAGGATATGACTGCCGATAGCGCTTAACATACTGGCCTATGGAGGTTCTACGAATAACGCGATTACAAAGTTCGCAAAACGCAACCACATTGTGTTCGAGCCTCGTGGAAAATGCAGCCGACTTGGTCATAAAACTACGTAACAACTACATGCATTGACACTTGCTAGCAACGCCTTTGCTCAAAAGATAATTTCGGAAGTAATAAAGAACGTTATTGCTCTTGCTAGAGACGAGGCACATGAAACACATTCGTCATAAGGAAAGTAAAAAGAACCGCGATTTTGAAATACAAGTTGTAAATATTGTCACGAAATGAAGACACTTGAATGTTGAAAATTTCTAGCGAGTTATTATAACATTTAGCAACTAGAGACTGATCACGATTCTTGAATTAAGAGGTGTGCTAGCGGAATTGGCAGTTTTATGAAACGGATTTGAAATATGGGTGAAATGCTCGGAAATGAAAGTGTACAGAGAATCCACCGGGTTGCTCTTTGGTTAAGAGATGTTGCAGTAGTGTCGTATCGAAGCAGAGATTCATGTCAAGAATCTTTTGGAAGCAGAGGATCCGAAGACCGGCACAAAAATGCTTCTAATGGAGAAAAGATTTTGACTAGTGAATCCGAAAGTGATTTTGCAAGATCTAGCTACGAAAACGGATACTTACACGCGATTGGTGAAGCACAAACGAGTGCCGGGTCAGACGGAATCGAGGCTGTACCTCACAGTACAAACTGCAACCAAGATATAATTAACAGGGTGGATATTGGAGATCGCGTACAAGTTTCGCGTCTGCAGCAGTCTGCGTGCGCTGATAGAACTAGCGACAAGGTCATCACAGAGGTTCATCTTGGTGAACCCAAGGCAGACCAGCTTATTTTGGATGTAAACACATTGAGCATAAAATGCAACGGGGAACTGAACAGAACAGGTGAAAAGATGGACGAGGAAGACATTGAAAGCGAAATACAAGACAAGGTTTCGTGGCGTAGTCTTCTCAGAAAAAGTGAAAAAATTGTCTGCTGCTCCTTTCTGTCCATGGTGTTGGTATTGGTGACGATGTGTGTAATTATAGCTTTGGTTTCATATGATCATATTCCAAGTGATAATAATGGGTAACGAAGGGGGTATTCAGCCAAAGCTAAGACACAGATAGGGCAGGAGCCTGATGCTTTGTAAAGTAGAGCAAAATAACGCGGATTGGAAGATAGCGCGGATGTTTATACGTCTACAACACATAGCAATGTTATGCATATAGACGACACATGTCCACAATTAGTTATCAGGTCTTGCCAAAAACAAGTCTTTTATACTGTTGACTATTTCAATGTTTATTCCATCAGAAGTTCAGTGTATGAAAATAGAAACATCGAACCTCCTCTTCACCCTTCCTCGCCCTTCCTCGCCCTTCCTCGCCCTTCCTCGCCCTTCCTCGCCCTTCCTCTCCCTTTCTCTTCCTTTCTCTTCCTTTCTCTTCCTTTCTCTTCCTACTTCTCCTTTCCTCCCTCTTTCCTCCCTACCTCCTCCTTCCTCTCCTTTCAACTCCCTTTCTCTCCCTTTCTCTCCCTTTCTCTCCCTTTCTCTCCCTTTCTCTCCCTTTCTCTCCCTTTCTCTCCCTTTCTCTCCCTTTCTCTCCCTTTCTCTCTCTTTCTCTCCCTTTCTCTCCTTTCAATCACCTTTCTCTCTTTTTCTCTATATACCCCCTTTCCCCAGTCTTCTGAAAGGTCTGATCCAATTATATATAACAGAGTATTTTGCCGACTCAGCAGAGAAATATTGTGCTTCTTGAAGTTACTTGAAAGGTCCACTTTATGAAAAGCAACCGGTAGATTGGTGTCGTAAATTGTAGCGCGATGTTTCTAACATGTAGCATGATGAATGAGAAGGGGAAAAGGGAATAAAAGCTGTATGTTTTTCAGTAAAGTGGGTGGTTGTGACTAAGTTTTGGGCAGCTTTTATTATAAATCATATACTGCTACGTTGTATCAAACAATGATAAAATTTACAAATGATAAATTTACTGTCTCCCTTCTACCGCATTTTCGATTCTTCTGCTTTAAGTAATTAAAAAGAAAACCAAGATTTCTTTAACTCGTTCAGGGCAGCCAGAAGCTTGGTCGAGGCTAGGGTTGCAACACCAAGGAAATCTTTCACTTCAATAGCAGTATCTGCAATGGGAAATGACGGCACCTTCGCTATTTTGGCAGCCCCCTTTTTAGAAGGAGCTGTCATATCAGACTTTTCTTTACGAAAACTGGTTTGTCCCATTAAGGAAAACAAACCGATAATGCAGTCAGATGATTAAAAGACGTATATCCTAAGTAAAATGTTTCATACCTTCCCTTTAATTGACTCCATAGTTGGCCTTGTTCGCTTCTTGTGGCTGCTCTCAAGAAGGAGACGGCGATAATTTGAAGGAACATCTCGTAACTGTTTGACTGATGTGGCCTGAAACAAAAAACACTCTAAAGTACAGAAGAGTGCACTGAATTATATCGCGAACATCCAAAGAAGGACATACGAAATATAGAGCATTTGCATCAGAACTTCCCTTTCTCTAATAATTGAGCTGCTAACAGTGGGGACACTATAGAAAATTCCTTACTCGCATTTTGGGTTCTAAGTCTTTAAACTTTGATATTTTGGCGGTTGAAATATTCCTTCTGCTTCTTCAAAATATTTTCGAGCTACAAAAAGTCAACAGTGTGATATCAGATATGCATACAATGTACTGAAGTTGAATTATTCATTTTACTCAGATAAAATGTGCTTTTTTGTATATTATATATTTCTGTTGCATTAGGATTGCATTAGATTGAATCTTACTAAATCTCTGTTTCATCGATTCAGGAACCATACACAATACCTTTGTTTTAGAGCGATCAAACTTATTTTGAACTAACACTTGCAAGCTATGCTAAACATATCCATAAGTTAAAGTATTTGAATCGAATTCTAATCAAAGAGAGGAAGATCTACAAAATTACTCATGGAGCTGCAGATCTGAGAAATTTACGTTTTTACCTGTCCTTTGAGTCTGTCAAGGTAGAAGTGAAGCGGAATTTCTCTAACCATTCCATAGCGGATAAGCTAGAAACAGACAAAGCAGACTTGAAAAAATGCTAGAATATTGGCAATCTTCATGCTTCAGGCATTATGCTGACAGAAGATAATTTGAGAGTAACATAGCGAGAACCAGAACACCATTCAATCATAGACGCAGGCTTCGGGGGGGGGGGGGGGCTCCGGGGCTTGAGCCCCTCCTGACAAGATTTGGAGGGGCTTAGCCCCCAACTGGGAAATAGGTAAGTGTGCTATCAATTTTTCGACCAATTTGTCATATTCTTGGTTCCAGGCATAAAAATCATCACAAGAAATATAATCAAAATAACATAACAACGATAATGAAGAATGTACAAGAAAATAGTCTTAGAACCCTCTACCTTCGGCAGTATCCATTGCCATTAGTTTTTTTGCCCCCCCCCCCTCCGGAAAATATAGAGGTCTGCGCCTATGCATTCAATAAGACAACAGTGGGTTGCTATGCCGCCATATGATCTTGACTGAAAACACCAATTCAACCTATGACCTCATTTTGGAAATTACTACAAACTTCATTGCACGTCTAAAAGGGCATGAAGTTTGAAAACCACAAAAATTGTTCTGGTGAAACTTTCCATCCTCGTTCGCTTATCACAGTGAAAATCTCTAAAACCAGTGGTCTCTAAAACCAGGCTGTAAATTAAATCGGTTTTAATTTTCAATGACTTTGGCGCATTCATGATATCAAAATCACAGGTGAAAGCAGGAAAGTTTGAAAGTATCTGATAAGGGGTGGCAAAAGAAGGTATTATTCGATGTGCCAAATAACGCTTCGCAAGACAGCCTATACTGGCACAATCAGAGTTTGATTAAGCAAAGGTGAACAAATTGTTAGGTAGAATTCTAAAGTAGCAAAAATATCGCCTTTACGACTGGTAAACTACAAAAAGGTGGTTCTTCCCCTGAGTTTTTTCTGTAACTCTTCGACCCCACACAGACTTTTGTGTCATCAAATGCATTGCCTGCCAAGAAGTCCTAAAACAGCCCATTCCTTTGCCGTTTCCTTTTCGCCGTATTCCCTGATACTGCATCTTTCACTCCCCAAAACAATACTGATATAGAGAAAATGCATTTCATAGCATTGTATGTTACTTCTGATTGCAATTATATAGTTTGAAAGGCCAAGATCGCGGGCAAACGGCTGAATACCGGGCTGAAACTAAACGAGTGTATCAAGACTTTTGGCATTCCACAATAATGGCATGGTAAGCACTCCACAATCACAAGTTCGAAAGTAAAACACATACTTAGGGACAGCCGTGCTTAAGATCCCCTGATTGCCAAGAGAAAAGCTTGAATTCTGGATAAAAAGAAAGTGATATCACAATATCATATAAATACTGCATGATGCTACATTACAGGGAGGTTTATTGATAGAGCTAAGCAGTTATAATAACGATTAGATTTAAAGTCGATGTGATTTATTTGTTGGTTTAAAGAAAAATTGGTTTAGCCGGGTAAAGATGTTGGCCCTGTGCTACACAATTCTCTTGGTATTAAGGTCAGCCAATGCGTTAAGCTTTGAAAAATTTTAAAAGAGCAGATTACTGTAGAACTTTCTCAAACTCTAATGAAAGCGACCCGTCTACTTAAAGGCGATCGCTTTTTCTACAAAATGACATTGGGAATCTCCAATAAAAATAGGCAAAGTGTTTACCCAACTGTTAAAATACTGCCCAACTGCTAGGTCAAAACAATGTGGGGAAACATCTTAGAGACCCAGGGACATTAGTGCAATCAACCAATACTATCTTTCTTAATAATTTCAGAATTTCGGACAGCACGTACGCATTGGCAGAATTTCATAGAGGTCTAATGCCCTTAGAATAAATAGACCGTGAAAGTGCATTCTTAAAGATACGTGCGAATACAAGCAATGTGGATCTGTGGCTTAATCAATGCTTGTCAGCTTATGTATTTTGTACTTGTCGGCAAAAATCTGCAAAACTGTGGATGCATGTTCCGGATTGACGCATGATCTAGTCTTTAACGAAAGTCGAAATTTCTATTTAATGTTATAATATGAGCAAGGCAACAAAAACTTTAACTTTTGCATGACCAACAATAGTAACATACCATTCTTTTGCAAAAATATCCCCATAGATATGTGATGACATCAGGGTTCGGATTCCAAATGGCAGCTACCTCTAGACAAGTGGAAAGAGCTTCTCTCGCTGAACTTTCTTTGGTATCGGGACCCTAAACAGAGTTTTGTATTACATATGGCCAGAAGGTTTGGAGAAATAGAGAGACAGAGCTGATAGGAGAATGGGACTACTATAAACAATAACAATGATCTGTAAAATGGCCGTGATTACAGTCGAATTTATAATATTTTGACAGATATTTAGAAAAAGCAGCAGCCTGCATATAAGAAGTAATTGTTTCGGTTCAGCCTAAATCTAGTTCTAGATATTTTTCAGAGATGAAGTGAAATAAATGAAATAAATGAACTTTGCTAATAGATTACTGATGTTTTGGATTGAGTCATAATTTGTGAATCAAGACCAAATTATATTGACGTGATAAACAGTCTGTACTCGTGTGGTCATATTTCTGCCACTTTGTAACCCAGTTAAAGAAAGAGATATTGCATATTTCTTGGTAATTCATGATGCTTTGACAGGATGTGCAGCCATAATCCAAAAAAATAGGCTTTCCAAGTTGTCTGATATTCAATTGTTTTAGATATTAAATCTAATGATTTGAGATTGTCTTACACCTATTACTGTGTTGTTTCGCTGTACTCCTGGCGTCAACCCAAAAAATAGAAATCGACGTTCTTTTTCACCATTTGAGTAAGGTACAATTTGAAAATTAGGACAAGCGACGTCCTTATTAACTGGCCAAAATACATTTTTTTCTTGCTTTAGGTTATTATAAAAGAGGGTCTCATATGGGGGCCTTTCACTGTATCTTGTATCTGACGATATTTACGTAATACTAGAAGGGGTCATTTTCTGATAAATCATTCACTCGTGATATATAGAAACAAACAACAGGCAGTCAAGTATATGGTGTAAAACTCGGAGAAAAACTTCCCATCCACTTGGCAATTAGGGAAAGTGGTGCAAAATTTATTGACAACTTTTTTCTGTGCCAATATGTGCCAAAAGGCAAAAAAACCAAAAAAGCTTTTTGCAAATAAATTTTTTTCACAAACATGATACCCCCCTCAACATCCCACATAAATAACCCTTTACCCAATATACCTATATAAATCTAAAGAGCTTATAGCGGCGCATCGTTTGATGGTATGTTTCAAAGAAAGTTGAAGAAGACGCCATTATGACGTCATAAAGTTTAAAAGTGTCATTTTCTTACATTCTGGTTTCTTACATCTCTTGACATGGGATAGTAGCTCAGAATGCTATAGTTTATTTTGAAGGGCGTATCAATCAAGAATAATGCACAATGAGGGGGTTCAAATCACATTAGTAACAAACAAGGTGACTATACAAGGATATTCACATTTGTTTTCTATCATACAGTTGTTTAATTCAAAGAAAATTTCTAATAATCTCTGCATTTAAAAAAGTAATGCGATACCTTACCTTGGTGTTAAAAGTTGATTTCAAAAGATCCTGAATAAGAAGCCAATTACTTGGCAAGTACATCTGGAAATTAGATAATTAGAAACATCAAAAATGTGAAAAATACTGCATGGATCACTATAGAGATAAACAGTAGTGCAGGCAATGACAGGCATGTCTATTTTATGTGTATATCAAGAAAAAAGAAAATATCTATTTATTGACATAATAATAACAGTTTCTGAAAATTGAAATGACTTGATCGATATTTAAAATCTGAAATTTAACGTTGCTCTTTCAATAGCTGACACAAACAATACATTCAAAGAAATCTTCATTAACTCAATAACGATGCATGAATGAGGGGAATCTCTTTCTTTACCTTTAAAGATATTTGAGTAATACTACTTACGTTTTCTTTGTAAACTAGTGTCCCACCGATGTCATACTTGTAAAGAGGAGCAACCATTTTCAGCAACCACCACGCAAAGGTAATTGGTTCATTAACAGAGAAACCAGGTGGTGCTGGAGTTAAAAAAGGATGAGGGATAAAACGTTAGAAAATCCACTTTTCTTAGCAAAATCAGCCATCGATGAACGTTTATTGGGGCACACAAAAAAATAGAGTATAAACCGCAAATCAGGCTGAGAACGCTTAAGCAAGCAGTTGGCATTTGGAAGCAAAGAGGGGCGAATATAAAAGCATAGGCCGAAAAGAAAGATAACGAGATGAGGGGTACGTAAAATCTGCTGTAATCTGCAGTAATCTGCAGTTAGTGTTTGCAAATAGCATAACATTTCTTGCGTATTTGGATTAGGGATAGGGCAGGTACACCAATTGACTAATGCTGTAATGGCATCCTTCTTCAGAGGGCTTCTTCTTAACATATAGCTACCAAAATGAATGTCTATGTACCAAGGTTGCAGAATGTGTGACAATAGACCGTAGTGGTTCGAGATCCTTCGTAAAATAAGCCTCCAGTAAGGTTGGAGGGTTGGCGATTAAGAGTGGGGGCTGGGAGAGTCAACATCTCTATGTAATTCCGTTCATGATGTAGATAAAGCGCGGGTAAAGGCGCGCGGGCTATTTATAGCACTGTTTTGAATCTCTGTCACAGAAAAGAGGAAGGGCACAAGAGAAACTCTCGACGGCCCCTTTTTGGTTTTTCGACGATACGGTCATTCCTTAAGGTTACGATAAACGTTTTTGACACGATATTTGGTTTTCTCTCCCTAAAAACAAAACTATCAAAGGAAACAGATTAAACTATACATCATTCGATGCATAAGAATGTGGTGATTCCAACCATATCAAAATAACTAGCAAAGGTTGTAAAATGATACTTTCCAGGCAAATTTATTGCTTAAATGATTGTACCACCTTCAAAAGCTATTTTGTATCCTTGCATTTGAGGTAACAAAATCTGACTAATATCAGCAGAAAGCGCAGATTCTTAGCTACCAAAGTGTGACTCAGGTTTTTCAAATTCCTCCTCCCTTTGAAACTATACCCTGTCAAAAATTGGCAAACAATTTTTCTTCCCTCTCGTAGCTGTATTTGGCTATAAAAAACGGACCAGAGCAAATACATAAACTTTGAGCCACACTTTGCTTACCCGACATCTATCCTAGCCGTTTGCAAAGTTTTGACCCATCCAAAATAGCCTTTTCGCACCTGTATGTAGAGGAATTGTAAGTCCGGAGAAAACGGGATTTTACTGATCGCACTTGCAAGGTACACTCGTAAACCACAGTGTAATCCGGGTCATGTCATTCGAAGCTTTAAGATCAATGAACCTGTTTAAATTAACACAGCTGAACAGGTCAAGAGATTTTCAGGCCTCAAAAAAAAGTTCTGATAAAGAAATTATTGAAACCTTCGATTACATGGGATTTTTTCCATGTAAAGAATTTCTGTTTCTTTCAAATTTGGTATCATTGTGTACCTTTAAAGTTCAGCTACTTGAATGTGAAAAAATCGAAAAATGGATGTTTTCATCCAGAAAACGTTTACCGTAACCTTAATTAAGCCTTGGGGGACAGCAATTGGTTAGCTGCAATATGTGAGTAAAGGCGCCATTCGCTTTTATCAGGAGAAAGTTGCCACGAGTGAGCTCCCATGCAGATGAAAAACCTGTTTAGCATTGAATGCATTCGCGCATGCGCTTTGTGTCTTGGGTAGAGAAAACAAAGCGGAATCTCGGAAAGATCCTCTTTTTCCACTGTCCATCATTCGACCATACTTTTTCAAAACAACGTCGAGGGTTAAAATGGTCTTAAATGCAATTCTGTTGAAAATTCATCACCGTAAGTCCTTCTGACAATCTGGCAAAAATAGGGACATATGCCAATCATTTCTCACTAGAATTAAACGATTATTAAAAAATCCACATTTGTTGAAGTCTTTTTAAATTTTTTGTTAATGCAACAAAATTTTAATAGTTAATCTAATTGCATGAACTCTCTGTATCATGTTTGCAATAATAATTCGTCACATGTAAAAATTCATTCGCTAGTAAAAAAAGGCTTTTAAATATAATGATTACAACGACAATCGTACCTCTTTTGGCAAAATAATCTTCTTCGATAGCTGATTTTGTGGAAGTGTCCAGGAGGCAAGAACAAACGCCAGAAAACAAGGACCAAAAACCCTACAAAAGGAGACCATTGTTAGGAATCCGAGAAACTTACTTTTGTCACAGGAGAAATAACTGAATTTGATTCGAAAATCTCTGTTCCGAAAGCATTAAAATATCATAGACTTTCAAGAATCAGATAATATTGCTCGAAGTTTAAGCATTTGTGCATGAGAAAAGAAATATCGCTTTTGGTTTTAAAAATTGCAGATTAAGGTAAAGAGAAGTAAAGTGTCAACAAAAACGAAGGCTGCAAGAAATGTTTAACAAAACTAAAAAACTTCTAGAACATGATACCACTGGTATTTTACCAGCATTTTGCTAATAAATACATGCAAATTTGTCAGTAGATGCAAATATATGTATGCGAATAAATAATATGAAATATATCTGATCTAGCTTTCTAAGGCGGACGATCAGCTACAGTCAAATCCATGGACATGTAAATATTATAACTTTTGGATCTGCGCGTAAAAGATCGAATAAATTGTTTCCAGAAACACTTATTTTTGCTCAATGTTTTCGTTTTTCTATTTTTACATTCGTTAAGAAATCGGCAGTCTGCCTCTTTCGAAAAGGCCTATTCTTCAACTGCCTGCCGAAAAAATATGGAATCTAGTATGGAATGAAATAGAAAAGATCTTACATTACAGAAATAGATACAAAATGCAATGATAGAAAAAATATCATAATGTAAAAAGGTATAATATGGAGCTTTATTCTGATAAAGAAACGAACAAGAGGGCATTTGAGATTGATAAAACAAATTTACCTGACAGTTTTCAGTTGAAGAAAGTTTATCGGAGACATGGATGACGAAGAAAACCATCTGAAAACAGCAGGAGCATGGCAGAAAACTATATCTCTTCGATGAAAAGCTGTTTCTGTCCTAAAATTGAATAAAAAGTAAAATCAAAGTTTGAAGGCTTGCAAAAGCAATGCATTGTTAACTGGCATTGCATGGCCTATACATTTGTGATGATTTGGATCCATTTCATGTGCAGTCTTAAAATACAAAACCTTCCCCTATAATAAAGTTTTAGGGGTAGATTTGCAAGTCCTGGCGACTGAGAAAACATATCACCGTATAAGTTCAGAAGCCTCGTTTAGTTTTCCGAAAATGCTTAGCTAACAATCATAAATGTAGTAAAAAGGTAGTAAAAATGTTACGTTCATCGGAGCCGCAGTTACTATTGTTCCTGAGGGGAGGGGGGTGCACCTTTCCAACAAAAGCTATGAAAATGCTTTCAACAATCAACAGTTTCCAATTAAGAATAAAAATAATGAAATAAAATATTTTTATTTTAATAAGACAGCTCTTTCTTGGGAAGTTAAAAAAGATTTCAATTTTGACAGCAAGTGACTACAGCTATTTGTAAATATAACAACTTGCAAAGAAATAATTAAACTATGAACATCACTGGAGTGTGCATACATTTGTGAACATGTTCAGTGCCAAAACAGCGAGATCCCATAAAATCACTGTGAAATATTCCTCCAAAGTTGAAATACATGAGAATCTTGTGGCATTATCTAGAAACAGAACATCATATATGGCAAGACTAAACACTAAATCATCATATAAAACTAAATACTGGCAGTTTGAAAATAGTGACATGAGTATCAAACACATCGTGAAATTTGCTTATCAAAAAGGAAAGTCAATCCGAAGTAAAAATAGTGATACAGGCAAAAATGAAGTTGAGATGTTTGCATATGTCCTCCAGAAAAAAGATTATGTTAAAAATGGGTAGATTCTTTGTAACATGGAATCAAAGGAGGGCACTAGGGGGCGAGGGGGCGATGGGGGCGATGGGGGCGATGGGGACGATGGGGGCGATGGGGGCTAGGAGGGTAAGGACAAGAGGGTGGAGATGGTGAAAGGGTGAAGGGATGAGGGGAAAAGAGGGCGAGGTGGGTGGCAAGAAAATAAAAAGAAGTATCATTTTCTTAATTTACTTAATGTAAAGAAAGTGTTTCAAGTTTCTAATCCAGGATAAGGACCCTTCCATTCTTAAATGAAATCCGATAAAACTATCATCTCTTTTGCCTTGTCCGTACCTTTCTCTAAAATGAAACGGATACAGTTGTAAAAGTGCTTTGAAAATGAATCAAAGTGAAAACTGATTGAACTAACAATGGCCTAAGTGTTGTTTTTATTGTCATTTAAAAACTTTATGCTTATAGGAAATGCAAAAAAATCTTTTTTAAAAACCATTTGACATGCTGAAACCAAAGACACATTTCCCAGAAAAAAAATTGCTTTAATAATGTACTTCCAGGAATGGAGTTTATTGTTTTCTAGCAAATTTTCAAAAATTTTATTAAAAATCTTTTAGAATGACAAGTTTAAACCATCTAAGCGGTAGAAATTGAATGTTTCCCATATTTTCAAAGGGTGTAGAGGGCGTGGTCGCAAAAAATTTAATTGAGGATTTTGGCTTCAGACTCCTGCACCCTTTCGCCCTCCTCCCCCTAAAAACAGTGAAGTATCTGCCACTGACGGGATATATCATATGAAGTAAGGGCATATTATTGGAATTATGTGAAACTGACAAATATAATAAATTTGGTAGATAATAAAGAGAAATGTAGAACAAACTAGAGTTAGAAATTTTGACCAGGTGGCAAAGAGGAACAGTTGCAAACGAGAAGATATAAGACCTTGAAATTGGACACACAACCTGAATAAAAGAGCAAATAAGTCCAAAGAATTAAAGTACAAAGCAGCTGATATTTATCCTTACCATTAAATGTGAATCACCTAAAAGGCATTTAATATTTTGCCATAATAGTGCTACTGAATTTGCAACATGAGTAGGGGCATCAGTTTGGCAGACTGAATCTATGACCAACATTCCAAGGTCAAAGAAAAATTAATATTTTCAAAAACAAGCTACAACCGAACGGCTTCACCAAACAATTCACGTTTAAGAGAGTTTCAATAGTATTTTGCAAACAATCTTTTATTACCTTTTAAAGATAAAGATGTCAAAATAGTTGAAGCATGCCAATACGCCTCCAATACTGCATGATTGTGTATTCTTCCAATCGATGCAATGAGGGCCCTAAGCTCTTGCACAACAGACTCTTCATCATTGTGGCCCCTTGAAAGAATTTTGAAGTGTGTCATTTTCTATATAGAAAATATCATGATAATTTGGAAAAAAACTCTTAAGGGTTTTGCAGACTATAAATTGATTTTGATGGATCTGCTTCATGAATCTGCTGTAAGAATAGTCTAAATATTGTTTGCCAGCAAAGGAACAAGGACAAATTAAGGAAAATATATATCATATAATAGATATGAACTTTTCCTATTGAATGGACATGGTACCAAGGCATTGCTGCAGCAGTGTACAGATCGATGATAGTTGGAATTATACCAAGCAAATGTAAAAGCAAACAACTTGACCTGAAAATGCATCTAAAGGGTGCCTAGAAAGATTTGAGTTTTATTTCAAGGGGCCTAGTAAAAACGATGTCACGGGTAGAACTAATTTGTATAGGTCAAGTAACAAAGAATGGCGAAATGCAAGAAATAAAAAGCATATTTTCAAAAAGACTTTTACAGGTTGAATGGAATTGAAGTTGATGTACCAGAAGGTAGAAAAGAAATGAGAATAATGAGGCATGAGTTAAAGAAAGTAAGACAGTAGAATGCTCAGCTGCAGGTAAGTCTCACAGTTGGAGGCATAGTCCAAAAAGGCTATTTAGAAAGGACAGACAAGGTTTTAAAAGATTTTTAACATAAATTAATCCTAAACTGCTAGCCAATACTGGAAGATTGACAGTTGTGAAATATCAAAATTTAGAAAAAAAAACCAACACCTCTTGCAAATCATGACTCTATTACTGCTGCAAGTTTTGGCATTAGTGTGTTATGTTTAGCCATAATTGTTCATTAAGCATGTAATTAAACTATGTGTTTGTCCCTAGTTGTCAGAGAGTTTGTGATTTTTGTACTATAATTTTGTGATTTTTAGCATTACATACCCTGCCTAGGTGTATGTGGTAATTGATAGTGACAATGAATACAATTTAACATCATGGAAATTGAAGTACTACACCGGAGTTGATCTTACCCATGTAGCATTTCACCAACATATGCAAAGAAGATTTGGCAACGTTGCATCACACTTTTGCAGGCAGCTTTTATAAAGAGAATAAAGACATAATATGAATGGAAGGATGTATCATTAAATTAATGGCAAGCAAAGACATACCAATCCAAGAAAACCTTACAAAACTGAGGTTTATCTAAACACCAGCTAAATCTTTTTAAATAAAAATAAGAATGAAACTTTTGCAAAAGCTTTTTTACAGCGCTGCGTGTTTATTTTTACAGCATGCACTAGGAAATAGATTTTACAGTATGAGACGGAATATTACAGAGAAAAATGACACATCCTTTTTGGTAGCAATATTACCATAATGACATTAATTTTGATAAATAAACTTTATTTACCTCCTCTCAAAACCTTGGAAAATAGTCCTTGATGATATTAAAGTCTGAACAAACTTCAAAAATTTCTGTTGTTCAAAATATGAGGGATATAAATTTAATATATGAGAAACTATAATTACTATGCAAGTAAATATACTTCAAGTTTCTGATGACAAAAAAGAAAAAGAGGAAGGTGAACATACTACATAAAGAAACATCATGCATAAAAGATTGCATACCATTTGAAGTAACAAAATAGCAAACATACCATGGTTAACCTTTTTGAATGATTTATCAAAATTCTTCAATTGAAAAATGTGTTGCCTGGTAAAAATAATGAATTATAATCAAATTTATCAAAAATATTCGAATTCACCAAGTTGCAAATAGACAAAAAGCTAGAAAATAGCTATGATCAATACTGCACATTTTTCAATAAATACTACTTCCTGTAAGTTTTTACCAAATAAGGTGTGCTTATAAATATGGACCAAATTTTTTGTCCTTAACCAAGTTGTCTTTTAATAGCAAAAAGAGAAAAAGGGACAGTATGAATAAATCTTTGTTTCTCTGGTAGCCTTGACAGGGGAGAGACATATTTATAGAAACTTGGAAGAAGAACAAGCAAATGTGTATATCATTCTATCTAATACTTTATGAAAAGCAAAAGGCACAGTTGGATTAAAACTGAAAAATGCCTCATACACTTTCAATCATTTGTTTTCAGTCATTGTTTGTGAAACATAATTTTTTGCACATATAAAAACTACTAGACAGTCAATCAGTATAACTTTTCAAATATTGTCTTTAAAGTGAGATTTGGGTTTCAACTTCCTCCTGGCTTCAGAAAGGTTGTAAATACTCAAGAAGTAGTATTTAACAGAATATAAATAAACAATCTTAAAACATGGACACTTTAATTTAAATTGGCCAATTAAGATAATGATTAATCTGCTAGTAAATAAACCATTAAGCAAAGTCTTGCCTGCAAAGCAAAAATAACTTTCTTCTGTAAGTCGAAGTAAGCCCTTCTTCAACAGAAACTCTAAAGCCAAACAAACTGATTAAATCGTTCTTGAAACTTTCTTTGTTTGGGTATGGACATTCACTACTGAACAGCCTGCAAAAGAAAGTTTTGCTGTAATGATGTCTACTAAAATAGAGTAAAGATAAATCTGAAAAAATTGAAAAATTGATACTATTTTGAAGTTAGAAATAATTGCAAAACTCAATAAAAACAATTGATATATAACAAGTTGATAAGAAATGTTCAGTGTTGATAAGACTTTGACCATGAATGAATCCTGATCGATTCAAATAGAAAAGATTATCTTAAGTTGATACAATTCATAGACTCCTAGCACAACATGGAAGGTTGGTGGGCCAAGGGCAAACAAGGCTAATGGTAAACAATGTTCAAAAAAGGTTCTTTTGATTTATGAAAGAGTAGGGGGCATAGCCACCCTGGCCCCCCGGCATCATGAACCCTGACATACCGTTGAAACATTTCCAATATGGCATCATTTCTGAACTCTAATGAGAATTCTTTGCATTCAAAATTTGGCAAAAGTTCTGGCAAGAGAAAAATTTTTAAATTCAATATCCAATTTAGCATTACATGACTTTTTAAAAAAATAGCAACATCAACAAAACAAAGAGATTCAGTGATAGCTGGTTGGAAAAATGATTAGGGTATTCATGGATGGGACAAGTTAGCACAGGAACACAAAGGTGCATTCCTAAATGAACTTCAAAAGCAATTAATAACATTTCTAGTCCAAACTATTTCACCTTTAAACACAAATGATCTGCAAAAAATGCAACATTCTGTTAAGGTACATACAACTATAACGATGGAAAAAAGGACCATTCCTCTTGAAGAAGGGAAGTAGCTAACAATTTTGCCCACAAATAAAATATATTAGCGGTGAATCAGGCAAAGCAAATGTCAACCCTTTTATTCAAAGTTTGTCAGAATCAGATAATAATTTTATACCTATTTCAAATGCCCAACTCTTTAAACATACACTAAATTACCACAATTTAGCTTTGCACATTCAGCTGATATTTCACATGCACTGAGCTGGTCTTCAAAATTTGCCTTAGGGCAAGCAATATAAGGACAATGGTTTTAGTTACTATGTTTTATCTTAGCCCCCTCCCCCAGGTCAAGGCATGCCTCTATACAACAAAGCAAAATCTTTCTAATTTGGCAGGCAAATGAGTCAAAGAGGTTCAACAAACCATTTTCTTTAGCAATGATTGATATGTCTTCAAAGTTTTTTTTCTGCAGAGGTACTACACATTGTGACTCAAGAATTTCATCATCACTTTCCATTAATGGAGGAGTCATTGATCCACTCCAATCAGACAAAACATTTGCATCTTGTTCTCTTGAATCTTCCATTATTTTGTTTTCTTTCTTATCAAAGAAAAACAAATAAATGAAGTACTATATGACTTAAGAAAACACTAAGAGATCTAAGTATCATCTAAGAGATATACTACTTTTTGCTAAATCATTTTTCTAATTAGAATCAAGTTTCTTGTTCTTCATTGTGTAAGAACTGAAGAAATGTACTATTTGTGTAAAAAATGTACCAATGAACTCCAGACTGGAAAACTTGCATATGCTTGCAGCAACGCTGAACTTCTTGTGCTTGCACCTCGGGCTTCTAGTGACCCAAAATATCAATGGATTCATATATTATACTATAGTTATGTATATAATGGACATTGTTGCTAACAGCTCACAACGAACAGTTTATTTTGAGGATAATCCAAATTTTTACATAGCTTTCATAGGACATTAGATTGTTTCAAGATTGAAGTTTTCAAAGTTTTTAAATGGGGGATACACACTGATGGTTGTTTTAACCAATTTTTGTGGTGAGCATAAAAAATTTTATTCAATCGATGCCAAAATTATTTGGAACGTACCCAGGACTTTGCGCTGTGATTTTCTTCTATTCATTTGTTTTCCCGAATATTACTACTTCCAGTCCCTGTTCCCCCTAAAACAATGTTAATAGTTTTAAAAAATTTCAGACAAGCCACACCAAAAAGGCGTACTGAATTTGCTTTTGAAACAGGGCCGTAAATCCCGGGGGGTGGGGGGGACTGGACCGATTTTTTTGGAGAAATTACCATCATTTTCCTTGAAAGAAAGAAATTCCTGGTAGCCGGGTTAGAACCAAACTACGTTTTTCTGTGTTATTGCAACAAACCTCAGCCAATAAGGTTATTTTTGTAAGCAGAGTGGTTTTTATAATTTTTACAAGATAAAAACTTACCGTTTTCTACCGTTTTTTACCGTTTTTTTTTTAAAACAAAGTACAAAATAAAAGGAGAGCAATCTGTCATTTTATTTGACCTATTTACTAACTTGTTTACGTACATTTCTATTATTTGTCTATCATTTACTTTTATTTAGTAAATCACTTTTTGTATCATTAAAATGTATTCATTTTTTATGTGTAAACATGGCCTACTGAAAGCACTCAAAATAAGGAAGACGCACATTTCTGTTCAGAAAGTAAATTTCTACCAATCAATACAACAGCGTCCCATATTTTCCCAAAGTCTGTCACTAAGGTTTAAGCATGATTCTTCCCAGTTCAGTTCAGTTTAGTTCAGTTTCATTTTTTAAATTCCACTACATACAATTTATCAATAACAAGACAAGCATACATCTAAAATACAAGAAATTAATACAATATACCAATACAAAACATAGACACAAGATAGATTGTATGGAAGGAATTACTTACAGGAGGAGCTCTCTCAGTAGTTAGACTAATCGAGGAGAGAACACCCCCTATTATAAAAGTATCTCATATAAAATTGATTTCTTTAATTGACATTATGATGTTGACAAAACTACTTGATGGGCAGATGGTGACATTTTTGATATCCACTTTTCCAGAATTTAGTAATTCCCCTCCAAAATTTCACCCAATAAACAATAATCTGTGTTTTTCTGAAAAACGCCGAACTTTCTATCCTGAGTTTTTAAAGTTCTAGTTTTTTATTAAATTTATTCTGGGGGATGCCTTTCTAGAAGATAAAATTTCAAAAATTTTCTTCGGCGTCGGACCCAACCATGGTCCGGTCTGCAGAGTGTGGCACTTTTCGACGAGATCTCCGGTGTGCACGAGCAAAAAGCCTGGTGTGCCGGTGTGCACCACCAAAAATGTCTGGTGTGCTGGTGTGCACCGACTATTTCCCCTGTTGTGGCTAAAATTTGTGAATTTGCATTTCACCCTAAAAATGCGTGTGAAATATACTGTTGAAGAAAGCGCAAATTTTTATTTGTATATTTGTCAAGTAAGATTCATGATATCTCAAATTGTTCATACACGACTGTGCTTGTTTTTATCAGCTGACATTTTCTATGGGACCACACGAAGCCACACCCATCTTAGTTACCACACCCAAAAATAGCCGGTGTACAACAGGTTTTGCACAAAAATATCTCCGGTGTGCACATGCCGTACTCTGCAGACTGGACCATGGTGGGTCCTCCTACGACAGTTAACTTGATTCTTAGCTCCCAATGTTCAATTTCTTGGGGCCATCTCTGAAAAAATGTTATCCATCCAATTATCAACACAAGTCAATGTACTAAGGAATATCTTTAAATACCTTCTATAGAGCAGAAAGTCTTGAGAAATCCAAAAATATTGACTTTTGTTTTTAAAGTAATTTGCCCCTCAACTGTTTCCATAAAACATAACACATACCCTTGTGGTGCCATGACCCACTGCATACTTTATATTCATTCGCTCTGCTGACCCCCCCAATTCACATGACAGATTTACGGCCCTGTTTTGAAAACTGACATTACCAGGGTTCCAGGACTTTTGGCAGTGATAGTACATAAATAAGCTAGGTTGTGACTTATCTAGCCTTCTTTCTTTATTAGAGACTCAATGACAATGACACAATTTTCTTGCAGAACTAAAAAACCTACCTAGCGGTACAGCTGAAATGCCTTTCTATTCAACAAGAAGAAACCCACGAATAACTCCATCTTGTGAAATTTCCCGCCGTCATTGCCTCGTCTTCAGGCAGCAAGAACAACAACAAAAGGAACAAATCAACTTGAAGGGAAGTGCTGAAGATAATGATGGGTACCTTGGTAGGTTTCTGTTCCTGGGTTTGAAGGAACACGGAAAAGATGCAAGAAATAGCCTGCTAGCAATTCGAAGCACAGATACGTCATGCAGGATCAATTTCCGCTCGTCTTCATGTAGGAAGTTTTTCTTGCTGATGGCCACTCCTTCCGATCGATTCATGCACGCTCATGATATATAGGCCTACCGCCAATTTTTTACTGAATGAGAAACAATTGAAAGACAGAGATCATTTTTAAGCTGATATAGAATCATGGACTTTCCAACCAAATTTGTTAGTGAACCTTCAAGATCATTGAAATGTCCTTGCTGTGATGGTGTTTTTAGGAGCCCAGTGATCTCGACTAGCTGTGGACACACGTTTTGCAAAGACTGTTCAGTTCATGGTCATGGAATTGGTTGTTGCCCGTTAGATGAAACTCCGTTTGATGGCTCATCATTTGTTGCCAATAGAGCCCTACAGGGTCAATTAGATGAGCTTAAAATTTACTGTCGTCATGGGCTAATGCGATATGATTCTGATGAAGACTTCGTTATCGACGAAAATGGTTGCCCGGAAAAGATCACTTTTAGCCAGCGAGAAGAGCACGAAAATTTATGTGAATTTGCTTTGATTCCATGCCCCAATAGCTCAAATTTTTGTGGAAAATTTAGAAGAAAAGATTTAGAAGAGCATTTAAAACACTGTGATCGGATTCCCTGTGATTATTCGAGGAAAGGTGAGCACCAGATGACATTTACCAATCCTATTTTGTGCTTTACTTTAATTTGCAAAAAGGGTCTTTCAAGGATTTTGCTAACTCATCCTTACTGCTACAATACGCACTTCTAAAAAATTGTTTGATATCACAACTTGTCTTATTGGGAATACAGAAGAGATCTGCGCCCTTCACATTCCAAAGTTTATTAGAATCTACTATATTTTGTCCAGGGAACTTAGTTATTTGTGTGAAGTCAATAAAGTCTAAATAAATGCATTCATTGACTAACAGGGTGACCATACACTTTTTTGCAAAGCAAACTATTTCAAAGCTGCAATAAAAGGTGTGAAAGAAGCCTTGACCCCCCCCCCCCCCCATTTTAGTTAGCCTTGGCCCCCACATTAAACTTGATGGCATGGGCCCTGAACCTGGCGAGTCAATTGAAGGATTTATTTGGTGCCTAAGCTTAACACTCCTTGATTGGCTTCGTGTATTTCTCAGGGTGTTCTTTCTTTGGAACCTATGACGAAGTTGTAGAACATCAAAGTGTTTGTCCCAGGAGGGATGGTGATCTAGATTCAGCAATTCAAGTAGAGGTATTTTGAATCATATTTCCATGGTAAAAAATTATCTGCGAAAAGGAAACAGTGTAATCATCTGTTTTGAATAGCAGTTTTTAAGTTACAATGTTATTTCATTTCAGACCTATGAGACTTCTAATAGGAGTGGCTTTGAAAAACCAAGTATGCAAAAAATGCACAAATACCACCAAACATTTGCTACCATCTAGTTTGTAGAAAACATGTCAGATTAACAAAGAAGAAATAGCTGATTAATTAGTCCATAAATTTTGAAAATTTTCAACATTTTTCAGTTTTTTACACCAATAATGCACTCATATGGCTTTTTGACTTGCTTGACAATTTGTCCACAACGATAACTTGTCAAGGTTGTCCAAAAGTTCATGCTGTTTGAAGTTAGGTATTAGTTTTCTTATTTTCAAGACAAAAATAATGTCATATGTGAAATTGTTAGCTAGCAGAAAAAAAGAGGGTATGGTCTCTTGACCTTTTCTTGTCAATTTTCATTATAAAATTATTTGAACTATCAGGATGGCATAAGTTTGCATCCAAACCCCATCTCTAGAAACAAGTGCTGCAAATCATTTCTCTTGTATTGTCTTTCGGCTATTTAAACTGCTTCTGCTTGCTTTTTCAAAATGATTTTTACATCAAGTTTCAGAGGATTCATTTCAATGGTCAATTTAGTGTTTTTTCCATTCATCATATAAGATAGTTTAAACTGTCATGTCATAAATAAGACTTGTCATACTGATCTCAGAATCTGTATTTAGTTTTATTTTTTACTGATATTGCTAACAAGCATTTTTATAATTTAATTTTTCTGTGTATCCATAGTCAAATTATATTTGTGCAGGTTGGAAATAACGGGTTGAGTTCAAAGGTAGTCACCAAGAAAATACAGTATTTAAGTGAAAAAGTTGCATCTCTTGAAAATGATAAGGAAGTCATGACAAACCAAATGAAGCAAGCAGAAAGGTAATTATTTTGATTTTTTACAAGGGATGCTGTTACCACCTAGGGACAAATGGGCAGGCTTGAGTAAAAGGGCATTTGAAAAATAATTCTTAGCTCTTTGATAATAAAAGACCAATGCCAAGGACCCTTTTATGAAGAGGGCACTTTGGCTCCTTGTCCCTCCTAGCAAATGGTAACAGGGAGTGCTCCACCTTGCACCCACCTTTCCAGTAGTGATTGAACTTATACTTACATATCTATGAATTATGTGTTGTTTGTTCATCCTGATTTTACATCAATTTAGGATTTGTATGAAATCAAATAAGTTCCATTAAATTTTTCTATACATTTAAAAACTTGTTCATTGTTTTTAAAGAAACATTGTATAGTGCTTTGTAAGAAATTGACTTTTTCACTTATTTCCTCCTTATGTTGAAAAATTGATTTCTCCAGACAGATAAAGAGCTTAAAATCACAAGTGGATTATCTGACAAACATTGTTGAACAAATCAGAATGGCACAAGCTGCAGCTGTAAGAGATAGAATTGGTTCTCAATCAACTTCAGATATGCTAGAACTATATGAAGCTCACAAGAAAAGATCAATTTCATCCTCATCAACTTCACAAGCAACTTCACCTACACAGGCTGCACGATCTTTGTCATGGAGCAGAGCCAATAAAAAAGAGAACTGGAAAATGCCATTTACCTTTGCGTGCATTGGAACATTCAGGTTGGTTGCCCACAGCAAATGCATATGATAACAGTATTTTCATACAATACAATATAGTGTAATGTTTTTTTCATCTTTGCTAATTTGTAGTCTTGCATTGGTGTTATCAATTTTAGGATTGCATTTTTTTTGTAGCAAAACTGTTTATTGAATTTTATTTAGTATGGATTGACTTGGAAGAAAACATAATAATTCAACATTCAACTCAAATTCATCAATCTGGTATTAGAGAGCTATCTCAGAGACCTCAAAGATCAAGCCTAAGATAGATGATACTCTATTCATTGTACATTATCCAATACATACTTTTACAGTGCACTTATGGGCCTAGGCACAGAGTCTCTATATAACTAACCCCATTTTCACTGCTCCTGACTTAATGGTCATTTGTCATTTTCTGATTTTCTTTCTAAAGAGGTCATACTGGGACAATATGGTCATTAGCATCTAGAGGCAACCTGCTCTTCAGTGCTGGTGCAGACTTGATGATTAAAGTATGGGATATTCATGACATTAAGAACTCAAAGGGATGCATACAGACAATGATTGGACACAGAGGGGATGTAAGTATTACGCTATATAGAATGACAACATTACCACTCAGCCCTCTCCAAACAGTCTATTTTATATATTTTTAGTTAATTGTTCACCTTTGTAAGAGGAAGCCTTTAAGAATATGATAAAAATGAGGAAGCAACTGACACCTCCAATAGTTAGTTTTGCCAGTAATGAGGATCATCAAACTGAAGAGGACCACAAACAGGCCTAAGGCTGTCAGTGACAGTGTGAAGCTGGAGCTGTAGAAATAAACAAGGGAGCCTTAGAGGCTCTAAAACAGTCATGAAGTTAAGAGTATTCACCAAAGAAACATATTGCAAAGAATTAGGCATATGCTTACTGTTTACCATCCAACAGAGCTGCAATTTGATGGTCGGAGCAATTAAGCCACTGACACCTCAAATACTGGCACCTAAATAAATTATACCAGACATTTTTTTACATTAATTTTGCCAGCAAATTGTTGGGAGTTGCCACCCATTGCAAATATGATGTTTTTAATGCTATCAGTTTAAGAACCAGTAAATCATTGCATTTGACCCACAAATTCATTTTAATGCATTCCAAAATTGAAGATTCTGATTCCTTCCTGCAGATACATGTACTTTGTGTTGGAGATCGTCTATTATACAGTGGAGGTTCAGACAAATGTATACGCACTTGGGACTTATCTAATTATCAAGCACATTTTGTGAAAGAGGTAAAATGACAACTAAAAATCACACTTGAAGAAGCATTTATATTATTTTTACAAAGCACCATCTCAAATCTCTTAAAGAAATCCAGTTACTTTCACTGCTAAAACTCTCAATTGTAATTGTGTTTGATCCTTGAAAGCATGCCTTCTTAGAAAATGAATTAATAGTGTTTATGCTATGACTCAGCATCTATTTTGTATTATCAGGGCATTTAATTTTAATCAAATAAATTCCATTTTATTCAAATATGATATTAGCTAGATCTATAAACCTATAAACTGCATAGGAGATAAAAAATTGCCTGTTTGCAAATGTTGCCTTATTACATTATTTCATATTTTCTTAAATTTACAGGATGCCCATGATAACATTGTGTGTGCAATTGTCTACACTGGGAAGTATATATTCAGCTCATCTTTTGCTTCAATCAAGGTAAATCTAGTCTTCAATCCTACACATTTGCTTAGCACCTTTGCAAAGGATAGAGCACGGAAAGGCAATTCTTTACCTTGCAAACCTGCAAAAGATTTTTTCCCTTGTTCCCAAATGCAAGGAAACCAAAGAAAGATGGTTTCAAATTTTAAAGAAACATGTAGCAGGCAATTTCAAAAGATGATAAGAGCACAATATAAACATGCCCATTTTTCTATACTTTACTGCCTCCTATGACAAGAAAGTTTTATCATTCATGTTTGTGTTTGGAAACATTAATTAAGTAAAAAAAAATTTTCTTATTTGGAAAAGATACATTGTTCCATGTACATGAAGAATTACTGTACACCTACTATATCAAATTGTAGCATAATATTTTTATATTGTGGTCTCAGGATAAAAAAAATGAAGAATTCTTTAAATCCCTAGGTCTGGAAATCTGTCAACTTAGAACTTGTTCACTCTATCAGTGATCTCAAACATTGGGTGAGAGCTCTTGTGTGTGACAGGAACCGTGTAAGTAGAATTTAAATCTTAAGCAAAAGCTGATTAGATGGACTCAATTTCATTAATTTGAGGAAAGTAACAGCATGTGGGGCCTTTTAGTTTTGTGTGCTAGGGTGGCACGGTGGTTAGGGTCACAGACTACTGGTTCAGGGATCTTGGATTGAAGTTACTGCCCTGACCAAAATTACACTTAAAAGCGAGAAGAAGCATGAGATGATGGTATATTTTAAGGAAGGACCAGGACTCTGATTGACAAGTCTACAATGCCTGCCAAAAGTACTTGAAACACCCAACAATTTGCATTGTATTTCATATCTTTCATTCCTTTTCTGAAAAAAATTTCTACTTCTGCCCACTTCCCCCTAGAATGATGTTGATAATTTAGAGAAATATCATAAAAGAAGTGCAAAAGAAAGTGTTTCCTAATATCCAAAGCCGTTTTATAGTAAACCAACATTGTTCTGTGGGGGAGAGGGGGATGATTGATTTTGACCTTGGAAAATGATGTCAGTATTCCAAGACTTTTGGCAGGCATTGTAGCTTCTCAGTGTCATAAAAACTACCTAAATACAAAACATGACATAGACATAGACACAACATAGACAAAAGATTGTCAGAATTTACTCATCCAAATTTTTATCAGTGCATTGCTTATAGACTCCCTAATTTTCAATTTTTCACAGGAAAGAGTTTTCAGTGGCTCGCACAATACTGTGTATATTTGGGATGCAAATAACTTAACATTGAAGGGGAAAGTTGATCACAGCCATGGATCTGTGTACTCTCTTGGTGTAACACAGCAATACTTGATTATAGGTAAAAACTTGTTTATATAAGGTTTTGAGTTCAGCAAGGAGTAACTTCTGTGAAAATTGAATAAAAATATTGATTTGCAATCACATTAAAAAAGCAGGCAGTGTTCAGAATACAGCAAGGTATTTTGCAAAACACCTGAGTACATACAAGTTATTGAAATCGGAGTCAGCAAGTCAAATTTTTCATTCATCATTGGGGTCAAGAGTCACTCTTTTATCAACCCAAATTGATTATATAAGTAGCATAGAATGCTATGGGTGAAATAACATTAAAGAGGAGATTCAGGGCTTACTTTTGTTACCCCACCAGTTGATATGGTAAAAGATGTTCAGTTTCTTGATAAATTGCTCAATTGATGAATTTAATTTAATTTAATTTTAGTAATCTATTCATAATATTTTTGTGTGTGATTACACACTGTGCATTTGAAAGCACAAGGGAAACAGAAGACTATTTAGAGTAAATATCAAGCAACATTTTAAATATCAAGCTTTTTAAAATCATTTATAATGACAAATTTGTAAGAATTTTAAAGGATAACATTTGAATTGTTTGCATTGGTTGCTTAAGGAACATATAATCGGAACACGCATTTGTATGATGCCAACACGTACCAAGAAGCCAAAGGTTTTAATGGTCATGTTGGAACTGTAACTGGAATGGCACCATCACCATCAGGAAACTTTTTGTTTACCTCATCATCTGACCATACAATGCAGGTAAGATTAAGTTTTCAGTTATTTTCCTTCAAAATATGATCCTAGGGTCAAGAAGGGGGTTAATCAACACTCGTGGTACAAGTGAAAGATACAGCTATAGTAATTTGTGAGCAACCTCTAGCACAAGTGAAACAAGGTCAATGGGTAGAAAGTAATCATTAACATTTCAAAAGTAAACCTTGTCAGTTTGAAGTGGAAAAGCAAAAGGATCGTGTATAGTGCTTGAAACCCATTAATTAGAATCTTTCATCTTGAATGATTTCAAATATTTACCACAAGTAGTCTGTTGCTTTCGTTTTTTTAAATTCATATTCAGTGATATATTAATTGGTTATCTTTGGCCTTGTGGTATTTTTGGGACCCAACATCCCAAGAAAATTTTCAACTGGTTTACATTTAGAAAGGCTCTAAGGTCTCTGCACTGGACCACAATTCTATCTTTGGACCATTGATTGTCTCTATTGTTTGTCTTGCTAGTTGCCATGACATATATTCTGCTAACTATCAAATACATGTCATGATGAAAAGGTGTCTCATGTAACATAAGCTTTCCATTCATAACAACTCTCAATCATTTTAGGTTTGGGACCTTGCCAAATTGCTGCCAATCCAGGTTCTGTCACGTCATGAAGGCAGTGTCAATTGTGTCACTCTTCGTGGTGATATGCTGTTTAGTGGATCAGAAGACAGAGAAATCAAAGTTTGTTTTTGCTTGCAAAAATATTTATTCCTTTAAAGTATTTTGGTTGAATCATCCTTTTGCATTCTCATTTGCATCTCATTTACACGAATTGGCATGGGGCTTCATCATTTTTAAGCTAAGTATTCTTATGAACACCTTTCTATCATAACCATTTTTCTGAATAGTCTTTGCTCTTTCCTTGTTTGTATCTGCTTAGGTTTTTAGTGTTTTTTGCACACAGTTTCAGTACATGCTAATATATCATTGAGATACCGCATTTTCTTTAAAGAATGCCTTGGCCTTTATTACAAGTTCCAACTTTTTGTACGGACTTTAATACCAAAAAAATGTTTCAAATGAAGAATGACAAAAAAAGTGTGGTAAAAAAATAAGACAGAAGGCATTTGTTAATTGTAACAGCTTCTTAACCTTTTGATATCTTCCTTCATTTGCAAAGTTATCATTGCTTTTCCTCATTCATACTTAGCGCATCTTTACTATCTTTGGCTCTCCTTCCTTTATTATATTGCTTTGAGAATGCATCTAGAAACTCAACTTATTCTTTGTCTTATTTCAATTTAAGGTTTATGTGTATTGCAAAGTTTGTGAGAACACATTTCTGGGTGGATCGTCATCAAGATAAAAGCAAATTTCAACAATGGTACTGATTGGTACGTAAATAATATCTTATGTATTTGTGTTACCAAGAGAAGTTGCTGAAAGATCTGTGCATTTGGCCCCTACTGTCTCATTTTTAAGGAAGACCAACCATGTTGGAGCACATCTGAATATAATAACTATTCAACAGCGGTTGCTGGACAGATAATAACTGACAATATTTCCTGGTAGATAGTCTCCTGTATTTCTTGAAACAGTTCAGAATGCAGTTCAGAGAGGCAACTATTTTGAATGCCTTTGTCAATAAAGTGACAATAAAGGCGCAAAATGAAAGCAGTATTTCATTTTTATGGATCTTTGAAAAAAGAACAGTTGTTCTGTCTTTAAAAGTACCAGAGCAGATGAAATATTGTATTGCATTTAATTGATACCAAGGTATCATCTGAAGTAACAAATGCTGTGCTTTGCTGAGTAAAGTCTTAAAATACAAAGCAGGTTCTTTGATTAGTGTTTTAAATTGAAATTTTTTATCTTTTTATATGGTTATTATCCAATTACACTTTTCCAAAGTCTCTCTTTTTTTGTCTCTTTCCGAAAGTACAAAATCTTAATTTCAAAATGTCTATACTTTGAAAGGAGAATCTGACCATCAAAGGTACAGTTAGTGCGAGGAAAAGGGAGAGAGAGATGAAATAATTTTTCTCCCTCCTTTTCTCTGCCACAGCCACATTTTTCCCACAGGGAATTAAAAGTATCTAGTCAAGTATAAAGCAATGTGTGAATGCATATGCAACGCCGGTGCCCTTTTCTCTGATAAAAAGCAATCCCTCTGAATAAAACGAAATAATAACTGATGCAAGAAGACCTTCCTCAAGCATCTTGGCCGAAAAACAAAGCAAGCCCAACTCAACTTGCCCTTAGCTTTCCAATAGAGAATAAAAGTGCTGCCTTCAGTTTTGAATAGCACACACCACTAACAACTGTTGAGATGGCCCTAAGATAAATTAGTGCATATTAACTTATCTGGCCACCCCAAATCCTTTAGCAGGACACTCGCTCCTAATAAGTAAATTAAATATTTAAACTAGCTATAGGTTGCATGAAAAGGCCATCACCTAGAAACTGTTTGGCAGCATAGAAACAAACTACACAGTAAAAATACACTAACTTTCTATGCTATTTATCAATGAAGATATGCTTTAGTGATTGCTCTTAGAAATAACTACAACATGTGGACGTTAGAAAACATTAAATATATTTAAAAAATACGAATTTTGCAACAGCCAAAACTAATATAAGCATTGAAAATACCACATTGATTTTGCTCCTAACAAAGTCTGATGACCATACCTTCACAATTCATCTTTAGTGGCAGTGTTTTCTTCCTCGTCATTTTCAGCAGATTTGTCACCCTCTAATGTTGGCTCCTTTAAAGAGGCCTCAAAGTCATCTGTTGATAATCCTAAAACAAATAAGTCAATGGTTATCTGCTATAAAAACAAGAATGTGCTTCGGTGGAGAGCTGTTTAAGATTACTTTGTAGGTCCTTAAGGGGGTTCTATTCCTAACTGCAAAATAGAATTTTTTGGCCAAACCCCATTCAAGGAAGGCATTGTTTAAACAACCCTCTGAGTGTGGCAATGATCATTCAAGACCTAAAGCTCAAAGACTCAAAGCAATGATCATTCAAGTCCCACAAAATGATTATCCCAATCCAACAGTATAATTACAATAGCAGCACAAAATGATTATCCCAGTATCACAGAATAATTGTCCCAGTCTCACAGAATAATTTTCTGATCCCCACACAATGATTAACACATTCCGACAAAATGATTATCACATTCCTACAAAATGGTACTCCTATTTCCAAAGAATGATTATTTCAGTCTCACAGAATGATTATCTCATCCCCACACAATGCTTTTCCCATTCCCACAGAATGATTTTCCCTGCCGCACAAAATGATTAACAAATTCACAGAATGATTATCGCATTCCCAGAGGATGATTATCTGAGTCTCACACAATGATTATTGCATTCTCACAGAATAATTATCCCATTCCCACATTATGATTATCCCATTCCCGCATTATGATTATCCCATTCCCACAGAATGATGTTCCCAGTCCTACAAATTGATTATCCCACATTCTCACAGAATGATTATCCCATCCCTACACAATGATAAACATATTTCCAGAGAATGATGTTCACAGTCCTACAAAATGATGCTCCTATTTCCAAAGAATGATTATCCCATCCCCACACAATGATTAACATATTCTCACAGAATGCTGTTCACAGTCCTACAAAATGATGCTCCTATTTCCAAAGAATGATTATCCCATCTCCACAGGCTGATAATCCCATTCCCACAGAATGATTATCCCAGTCTCACAGAATGATTATCCCATCCCCACACAATGATAAACATATTCCCACAGAATGATGTTCACAGTCCTACAAAATGATACTCCTATTTCCAAAGAATGATTATCCCAGTCTCACAGAATGATTATCCCATCCCCACACAATGATTATTGCATTCTGACAGAATTATGTTCCAAATCCTACAAAATGATTATCCCAGTCTCGCAGAATGATTATCCCATCCCCACACAACTGCTCAAATCTCTTTTTTTACAGACAAACAGACTCGTGTTGGCAATTAACAGCAATTGCTTACCTTTGTTTATAGCCTCTATCAAATCTTCGCAATAGTCTTCAACTGACGCAGTTAAGCGGCTGATTTCAGTATCTAATTCCTGCAATAGAATATCCATCATACTTTATAAGAATTGCCTATGATTTACAAGACATTTATTCAAGCATTTCTGTATCCTACTTTCCCGTTGCTTTCAAGTTACTCAGTAAAAAACCGTAGCCTTGACCCTTAATTCAATAAAGTGCGCACCTAACCACTAAAAACAGGTCTAAATTTTCACTGGAAAGATTTTTAAAACAAGACCCATTATCAAGTAACACCTCAAAGTAGTCGACCTATAAATGCGATAAAAGTATAGAAGAAGTTTACCTCGCTACCAGACTTCTCCATCTCATCGAAATCAGCGGTTTCGAGCTTTGAATTCTTGTCTGCATCAAGAATGTCAAAAAGCTACAAAAAAAAATTAGTCAATTCACCTTAAAATATTTTTTGAATATAAAGTTCTTAAATTTATGCCTATTAAACTTCACATCAAACCATACTTGCCCATGAAGTTCTGACCACAGCCGACATAATAAACTTTCTTAGACCAACGAAAGAATTTTTAAATTGCGACAATAGCCAACAATCAACTTTTATAACTAGCAACGTTTATCTATCATGTTTTTTTCAAAAGAAAACAATAGGCCAAGCAATCAATATAAAATAAAATTGTAGTAAAATAGACTTCATAAATGATAAAAGTTCGGCTAACTTTATAAATCGATTTTGGAGTAAAGGCGCCCAAGGCCCTTAAAATACAATCTGCTTGACCTTGAACTACAAAATCAAAATTACCTTTAGTCTAATCAAAGTCGTTCAATTGAAATCTAAAATTCAAATAATCAAATCTTCATAGAGTAACGAAAAAAAGTCTTTCTCCCAAAGTATCCAAGTTGTATTTTTTTCAGATAACCAAATCAATTTGGAAATCGTCTTCTAAGGACCAAATTCTGAAAAAAATCCTTTGGACCCTAAACTCATATTTAAAAAGCCACTCCAAAAAAATTAAACTTGCAGCAACAGCAGAACAACATGATAGAATAAAAATTTAGAATTATGCTTTAAATTATGTATACTTGATTGACTAATGTCACTAACGCGTAACTTACAGGTCTCACTACTTCAGAGAATGTCTCCAAAGTAGGCTGTGATGAGATATCAGCTTTTGTCAGAGCTCCGTCCTACAAAAACATGGTAAAAAAAATTCTAATCACCATTCTGTTTGTTATTTCTAGTTTATATATACAAAATGGAACGGTTGCTACTCAGCAAAGAACCGTCAACAAAGGTGTGTTAGCGCCATGTGCGTAAGCGTGTAAGGCTTTATCTTTATGTTTAAAACGTTTACCAGCTATTCCTAGTCTTTGCAAGTCATGAGGTCAAGGGACTATGTGAGAATACAACTGTATGTTTTCGTGCTTGTAGTCAAACCAGGAAAAACTTATCGTCATTCCCTACAGCGAATGTAAAAATCTATTTGCACTTTTCTCTAGTGTGTGTCATGATATGCCAATGTTCAAGGTGGGTATGTTTCGATTAAGAAATAGGACGTTTTATGTCCATCACTCACGACTTCATTTTATAACCGGGAATCAGGAAGTTACTTGCGCAATCGAAAAGTGATATGCAAAGCGCGAATCCAACTATATAATGATACTTATACATTAGAATATGCATATACATGCTTAAATACTATACATTATACATAGAAATATACACAGAAAAGAAACATTATCATAGCTCACTTATACTTGCTGCCCGACCGGTTATAATTTACGAGTATTTCGATAACCTGCTGTTTAGTTAATGGCCTTCGAATGCCGTCTAAATTATCAACCTGTCCTTTTAACAAATATGTCCGGACAAACAGCATTTGACAATCAATGGAGCTGAGCGTGTTGTACGTATCTGCATTTGAGACTGGTTGGATTCATTTAACATTAAGAAAAGTCGTAGATAAACAATACTAAATACTCTTACCCTTTTGACTTTCTCGACAAAATCATCAAAAGTAAGCGATTTGTCTTTGGCATCATCAAGATAGGCTTCAAAATTTGCGCTAGAATCGAAAAATCGTTGATGGTTAAATTGCAAAAAAGTCCTTAGGAGGCATAACAAAGATACAAATAGCTTACACTACGATCTTAGCCTTTAGGTCGTTCCGGTAATCAAACAAGAAATAAGGTATAGTCTATTGGATTCTATTGAAACAAACAGCTTTCAAAGTTGATAATCTCAAATAATCGCATCCACGACTTCTAATTATCCGTTATAATATTCTTTCAGAAAATTCACTTTACAAACAGTAATAGGGACAGACATATACGATTGACTGTCATGTGTGCGGTTGACTATTAGATTCGGGTCCTCCTCATAGACACCTATGCTGTGCTAATACAACCAATCGAAGATTTCAAGACTCACATTTGGTTTTCCTCCTCCACTGGCCCCTCTGAAGTCTCCTTCTTTTGGCGCTCAAGATCAGAGAACTTGTATTTATCAAGTGTAGCTTCTTCTGGTGACAATCTACAGTCCTTGGGTTGGTGATTCAACTTGTGCTGAAACCAAACATTTACAGCAACGTTCATTCCATTGTCATTGCTCCACGAATTCACCTGGTGAAACCTAAACGAAAGAAGACAGTTTACTGTTTTAACTGTTTGAAAACAAATTATTGACCTCAACGAGGTTTCTAAAAACAAAACAAAAAATATAAACACAACACCTAAACAGCGTTGCCTTATCAGTTGGCTGAAAAAAGATAAACGGATCTTAGTTTATCTTTTAAAAATATATATGTTTCTTATATCTAGTTTACAAAATTAAAGTTGATAATCCCTCTCAATACAACATTGCCAATTCAACAAAAATACGTTGGAATTTGCAAAGAAAGGGCGATGGATTTTTGTAAAAACAAGGGAAGCTTTGCCAACAGGCAATGCACTTCAATATGAAATCACAAGCAAGCATCAGTAGTTAATTTTTAGAAATTGGACCAAGCTAACAAAGGAAAGAGTTGAATTTCAGATAACTGAAGTCTCTAATGGCAAGAATGGGCCATCTTTTCATTTTAATTGTACAAGAAGATCTGTATCCGTACCAAAAATGGTAAAAGTGCTACGTTAACAGCTGAGAACAAGAGGAAACAAATCTCTAAGGATCCCTATGGATTAGCAACATGGCAATCCTAAAGACGGAAGGAGCACACTGGGATTTTGTGGAGGAGGTTTTTAGCATAGGACTTATCATATCAAATGAAGATGGAAAACACGATAAAATCATGTTTTAAAAAAAACAAGCAGAGAATGCTGCTACTGTTGTAAAAAACAGCAGGAAATTATTGAAAATACCCAGAGAAAGAAGAATGGTTTGAAAAAAAGCAATCATTCCAAAACATACTGAATATTTTCGTCTGATAGTCTTCAGAAAATCAAATGTAAGAACAATGATCGAAAACTCTAAGCTAGTGAACAAATATACCCAGTTGTGAATCAGAATAGAAAAATCGAAAACGCAAGCACGACCAATAACAGGGTATATATATTTCCTTACTTAAAGATTTACATCCATATTCTGACGTTTCATACTCTGAAGAGTGCCAGGCAAACAGCCAGACAGCTTTGTGGTGTGTAATAGAACAAGACAAGAAGGCACGAAAATCGACGAAAGAAAAAAAACAAAATGAAGAATTTGGTGTTTGATGGTCTGTACTCTGAATTCATACACAAGGCCACGGGACTAGCAGCCTAGTTGGGAGCTTTTATACAAAGCGAGCTTTGTTAGGAAGCTAGCGGTACATTAGTGTATTGTAGATTGAGTTTTCATAGGACAAACTGACGTACCACTTGTACGGGATAAACAAGCAATCTCCTTCTTCCATTGTTGCATTAATGTATTCGACTTCTCTCATGCCAGGATATTTTACAAAGTCTAATCTAAAATGGAAAATATGTGTCCAATATCACTGAAAAAAGTTTCGTAAGAGACTTAACAAAATGAATGGGAGGGGCTCCAGTTTTTATTCTAAGTCAAGAGGCGTGTGTTTTGTAATCAGCAAGTACCGCTAAGTTAATAGATAGTTCACAAGTGATGATACTTGTTCATAACTCTTATTCACAATAGGTTTAGTTTACTTCGTCATAAGCTTTGTTTGAAAGTTTCTACAAAAAAAGAAAAAGATAACAAGTTTACCACCTTTTTATCAAACATAATCGGTATATAAAGAACAAATTTTCGCTGCCGTTAAAAAAGGCGGCAAAGGAAGCCTATAAACATACTTATCGACGTCCATGTCTGAATAGCCTCCCTCTGGTTTGTCGATATTAACCTGAAAGGTGGTAAACGAGTATTAAAAGTTATATCTTAACAGAAATTCCCAAAAGTAAACGCGGCAAAGAAGAGATACATAGTTATTTTCAACATATGTTTTACAGTTGGAGTTAAGCGATAGTCGACTTATTGAGGTTTCACTGTAGATAGTAATCAATATTTTCACATCTAATCCTGGATAATACATTGCAAATGAAGGTGATTTTTAAAGACAAAAGGTTAATGCGTTGGGTTAATACCCTTCCAAAACTGAAATGGAAACCTGGGAGTTTGGAATTGTAGAGATTTTGTTTACTTGAAAACAGATTCTTTCACTTCCTACCTTGGTTTTGTATTTATTGTAGTCAATGAATAGCAACTGCTTTTTGCCACGCAACAGGCAGTTTATATTATCAACATCGTCGTTATGTAGAACTGATTTTGTCCCACCAGAACTGAACCAAGTCACCTAGAGTTTAGAAAATGACAGGATTTCAAATATAGAACAGGAATTGACATGCTGAGTGAGAAAATCTTGATTTGAAGATGCAGTTTAGAATACAAAAAAAATCGTGAATTGAAGAATTGTTATAAAATTGTATGTCCACACCAGTAATCATGTATAAACAATATAAATGTAGGAAATATTTAAATTGCCTTTCTATAGAACATGTTACAAAAACGAACAAATCTGTCGGCAAAAAATTGCAGCTTGTTGTTTCAAGACGTATGCTTGAAAGCTTGAAGGTTTCTCAACTACGAAAGTAACTAAAGCTGAATAAAACCTCTTGATTTATTCTTAACAGTCCTTGATATCTGAAATTCTGGAGATCAATTGCTCTTCTCTACTTTTCACTTTGCTCCTGTTGTTCTTTCCAATAGTGTTTAACTTGCAAATGCAAGAGACTGCAACTCAACAAGGGAGGCTTGGGAACTACATACTCTTTTTAAAATCTCATCAAAACCCATTACTGCCTACATACATAACTACAAAAATACATTTTAAAATGTTTCTATGAAATGACACTGCAATTCAGAACAGATTATAAGATTTATGCTTACCGTATCGACAAGCATTTTTCTTGTACTTTCGCATCTAAGGGGAGCGGGCAGTCGAAGGTCCTTTCTAGGAGAAAAATGGAATGATACCAGGAGGATGAAAAGGAAAAACCAGAAAGCTCCTGAAGCTTTTAATATATATATATATATATAAGAGAAAAAGCAAAATGTTAAAAAAATAAATGAAATTGAAAACGAATGTTTATCTAGAGGTGAAGTATAACAACAGACGAAACTTTACAAATTTGGACTCAAGAACGAAGTTGCTTTGGAAATTGTTCACCATGCCGGATACATATTGATGTGCAAGAACCCAAACAATATTTGAAGAAAGAAGATTATCCTGAAGAGTATTTAGGTCTTGAAAATATCCCCATTTAGGCCAAGTTTATAGCATTTCTTTGCTTCCGGGAACACAATTACAGAAACAAAACTGTTATTGGCAAAATCCCTCTATCGAGAGTAGGCAATATCAATAAAAACTTAAATGTAGACCATACTACGAGCTGAATGTATCAGAGAATAAAAATGGCAGTTCTTAGAAGCTTTAAGGATAACATACATGTTGATATCAGTCAGTAAGTGCATGTTGAAAATAGAAGAGAGGGAGAGAGGCGTATCTCTTTTTCCGGCTCAGAGTTTGAATCACAACATTTTATCCATGTCAAAATCTGCGACAGTTAATTTGTCAGATATTTTTGCAATAGTCCTATGGCACTTTAGAGTCTCTGATATCGTTATACACAGATTAGCTGCAAATATGTTTTGTTTGGGGCGTAGCATGGAGCCAATAAAATTTGTTTCTAAATAACCCGCTAGCTTACAAAGTTCAATCACCCCAAACAAAACACGGGGCAAGGCTGGGTAGAGCATATCAGTGTCCTAAAACCTACCTTCTGATGCAAGGCATAAACAATTAGATTAATCTAGTTTAAATCAAAGACTTACTGTAGATGTTCAGGCACTCCGTTGACCATGTAAATATCATCCTTTTTGTACCTCTCAATGAACTTCTTCAAGGGAATGTTATACCCTCCTTTCGTTCTATTCTCTTTCTTTCTGTTCTCGACAAAAACCTGGGTTGTCTCAGATTCCTTGTGGGACTTCAAATAATCATCTTCCCATAGCTTAAACGCAGGAGAACTTATAGCGCCGCCCCTGATCAACAACGGTACAGACTTGTCCACATAATTTGTAAAGAAATCTAGAAGACGATAAAGGGATTCATAACAAATATATCAAACGAAACACGCTATAAAATCACGAAATTACAAACACGAAATACATCTCGACTTCTACGACATATTGAAAATCTGCTTCCTTTTTTAATTTCGATTGGTCTTTTGAAATAGTTGGTTGTTATGCGTTTCATGAAAGATGTAAGCTAGCAACAGCAGAAATAGAGAACAAGAAAGCTAAATGTGGGAAAGAACCCGCCGCATTCGTGGCTTGACATTTAATATAGACCTAATAATGTTTTTTCAGTTTTCAAAGGTTGGAATACAACTTCAAGCAGCTGAGTCAATACATTTGAATGAGTCTTGCTTTTCTTAAAGACTTCGTTGGAGTTGAAATTCAAGATTGACACTCAGTAGCTCTGAGGACGCCCAGTATACCGGAACGAAATATCAGTCATCAATACTTTTTTGTTTTCGACATATTCCACTCACAGTGGGTTGCGCTAATCTTTGTTTTCTTCCTTTTATCTACGTCGCCCCAAGTTTTCTTTTGAGCAGTGTTTCTACCGTGACCTTTATACATTTTGCATATTCTCATCTTTGCTTGTAAAAAACACTAGTAGGTAGTTAAAATCTTAGTAAATACCTTATTGATGAAGATTGGACTAGAAAGAAATTGCCTACTGCACTACAATAGGTTTATGGACAACTAAAATTTTCCAATTTCAAAATCAGTAAACTGGGTTGAAATACTTTAATTGTTACCCTGAGTGGCAGAGCCTGAGTGAAAGAGTGGGTCGGTGAAAGACTGGGTCGGTAAGTGTCGGTAAGTGGAAGCCACTGCTCGAGCATCTCTTTCACAGGGGATCTGGTACCCAGGGTATAACATTGCAGACCAAATTTTCATATAATGATGATGTAAAATGTATACTTTGTGCATCTACGTCAAGGAAATCTTGGGTATGTGCGATTTTCTAACGGCGAGTATAATACGGCGAGTACAACTGTATGATAGCACATACCATCATAAACCACCATAAACTGACATATACCACATTATACTGTCCTATACTAACGTATACTACCCAGGACCACTAGACCCAAGTCTTCAGATACAGTATAAGGTATAAATCACAATGTATCACAGAAATGTTAGGGACCCTAAAGGCTCTAAGATCTCTACGAGGAAACAATGTTTTGAAAATTTTCAAACCACGTCTATGTAGCCTAGAGACCGGATGCAAACTATCGTTAGAAAAATATTGGAAATAGAACTTTTTCAAAGCATTAAATACTGTTATGGAAATTTATATACAAAAATTCTCATAAGGGTAAGAAATCTCCATGGAAATAGAAAAACATACATAGAACATTTCAGGTAACCAACGAAACTTCTAATTTTAGGAAGAAAAACATATACAAGACAATGTCCAATCCTAGGAAAACAATATTAGACCATCTGTACTGACAATGATATTGTATACAAAGATCGCATTATTTGAATTTCAGGCACAGTGAAGAGTACTGAAAAATATCTGCAAAGTATCTACGGTGCCTAGATGCAGACAGTTGCCTCTGAGCGAAGATGAAGTTCACAAAGCGTACATCCATCACCCTAATATTCCTGGGAGTCCTGCCGGTTATTCTCCAAGCGTGTGTCAGCACATTCTCACAATTTAAATCGAAACTGTCTGCTGCAAAGTTTGGGGAAGTAATCTGCATCGCAAATGGAGAGCACAACGATTGGATAATGATAGTAAAAAAGGATGGGATTACCATCGTTGGTGAAGAAGGAGGGAAGGTAATCATGAAAGGGAGATCACAAATCAAAATCTACGGCAGTCAAGTTAAGGTTGCGAATTTGACGTTTACAGCACCCTTAAATGTGGAAGGCAACAGACGTGATTTTCCACCACCAATTGTATTTGACAGACGCGCGAAAGATTCCGAGGTTTTTGACTGCGTTGTACAGAACCATTGTGCAAACAGATGGGCACGAGTAAGAGGGGAAAGGACACAAATTCACCATTGTCTGTTTAAAGACAAACCTGCACCTGTAATAGGAATCCCATCAGAAATCATATATGTTGGGGACAAGGAAATGCATGGCATTTCTATTCACCATAACAGGTTTGTAAATGCTAGAAAAATGTACACTTTAGACTTTAGACAGTAGTAGATTTTTAGACAAAATTCCTGAATACATTATGTTTAATTAACTTGCTTCCCCAGAACAGTAGAACGTTGTACAGAGATGTATGTGTAAGAAGTTCATAAAAATGTTCAAAATTCGTTCTAGTTCGTTTATTGCTTTTTCCTTTCTTTTATATGAATTTGTTTTCATTTAACTAAGAGCTCCAATTGGAGAGAAAGATCCCCTTGTTATTCCAAGTAAATATCCTGTATTGTAATACCTACCTTTTTCGATTATCCAGTGTAACATTGTATTATGTATCTTCTATATCAATTATTTGTTTAATTGTTAGTTAAGTGATGTTTTACGTATTCTGAGTTGTAATTAGATATATTTGTCAATGAAAACTGAAACTGAATTTCAGATTGGAGAATTATGACCCTGATGCAAAAGTGATGAAACATAAACATGACGGGGCTGAGGGGATTTATGTCAAGGTTTCAAGAAACCAAGGAAGAGAAACCAAAGACTTTGCAACATCAGTTCATCACAACTACTTTCACAAGATCGATGCTGAGCAAGAGACCATAGGGATAAAGTCTTCTGGAAATGAGGTTGGTTTCTGTTATCAATCTTGGAAAACGTAGTGAATATTGTGAAAATAATGTTTGTAGAAAAAAGAATGAATTAGATTGTGTTTCCGCAAACAAGATTAAATGTAAATATGAGTTTTGCCTAATAGAAAATAAATTTATAACATGATAAATCTTTTAAGTATGAGACAGATTTTGCTTTTTGCTGCATTTTCTAACAAAAATAAAAGATTATTGGTTACAACTTGGGAAATAGGCCCCCACACCCAAAAATCTCAGGACTGTGACACAAGACACAAAGAAATATTACTGAATGTACTTTTGTCAAAAGAGCAGATGTACTAAAAAGGTTAATTTTCTCGTTTTGGCAGACTTTTAAATTAAAACAAATAAAGGAACCCAATATACTGAATAAAGTTGCTAATCAAAAATTATTTATTGACCAATAAAAAACATCACCAAAATCTTAATCTCTTGATATATTTTTGAAGTTGTCACAGTGTATAACTTCTAGTGCTGAGAATCTAAGGAACCAGTAAATGAACTTTGGCTTTGAAAATAGTCTTAATTGGAGCCCAATTATGTGCTTTATTCAGGTATATGAAAATGCAATAGAAGAATGTTTTGGTGGGATTTCACTCCGCCATGGAAAAAGAAACATTGTAACAAGAAACTACATACAAATGAGGCAAACTGGTGACCGTGACAACCATGGCATCACAGCACATGACTCTGACCATCAAATTGTCAACAACTGGGTGATGGAAGCTGGAAGAAAAGCTGGTATACAAGTGACTGGTGGCAATGGTCCTACAGATTGCAATGCATGTCATGTCCGAGCAAAAAATATTCAAATCAAATCAAATGTGTTAGTGAATTCTGCATTAGTAATTGGAAGAAAATATCCAGACAACCCAAAAACAGCAGATGACTATTACAGGCCACCAGAAAACATCAGAGTTGCAGATCTAAACTCATCTTGTAGTTATCCATTTGCAATGATTGGTGGAACTGAAGTCTGCAAAAGCAAATCATTTCTTGGTATGTACTTATATCAAAAAATAAATTTATCCTAAAATGAAAACATAAACAACCTAAAATATATCCTAAAATGAAGTTCTTGTAGATTTTTACTTGTTTAAGATAATTTAATTTTACAAATCGATATCCCAAGCTATAAAATCCAACATCCCTTTTTATATCGAAAATAGAAATTTTTAGGTGTTTGGTAAAACAAGAGGGAAGTTATATGCTTTTTATCTCAATTACTTTTTTGCAATAATTTTTCTGATTTTACAAAAAGCTCTCTGTCAAATATTTTATTATATATTAACTTAAAATAAAACAATATGGATAAGTCCAGATGACAATTTGGATTTACTGCTCTTTGCTACAGCCTTCTTACCTTTGCGCTATGAGACCACATTTCTAGCAAAAAATAGTTGATGTCTTGTCTTAACGGAGATTCTTTTGACTGGCTTTTTGGTGAAGAAATTTTCAAAAGTGTGACAAACTGCCCCCATGGATGAGCTTATGAGGGTAACTGCCTGTCCAACAACAATTGTTAAAGAAGTGGTCTTCAAGGGCCTGAGAGGGGGTATTAGGGTATCAACTGCCCAAAATTTCCAAGCCTGTGACTTTCTAAATGTGTGATAATTACCAATTTTTAAACATTTACAAATTACCAACTATTTGATGTAGTATGAATAATGAAGCAATAATGTGTTGCTTTTGTTATCAATTTGAAAATACCACAATTAATATAGCAACAACATTTTTGCAAATGATCTTCCTGTCTCAAGCAGGCAAAAGATGTTTTTACCATGGCAGTCAGTAGCCTGCACCAAAAATTTGGCCAGTGTGTTGGTGAGGGCTAAGGGGATCACCTGAATGAACTCAAAAGGCCTTCTTTTGGCATTTTCTCAATTCTTTTGCAGTTCAAACCTTATGCAACTAGAAACTACACAAACAAAATGTGTTAAATTCTATCACCCTAAATTTGTTATTTCTAGAAATTGCTAGTTAATGCTATAAATTGGCACATTAATTTAAAACATACTAAAAACTGCCTTTGCTGTAATTGAAATTTACATATCACTTCAAAGGAAACCCAACAACATTTACTGGTGTTAATGAATTCAATGGACCTCAGCTGATCAACTGTGGTGACCTGACAAACATGCAACAGCTTTTCAGCTCTAAGCGCATCATTTGGAAAAATGGAGCCAAGGACCTTGGTGATTATGGAAAACAAAAGATAAAGCAAATCAAATGTGGGGCAGGACCTTCTTGGTACAAGGGCTGCTAAGATATTTACCTTTTTAACAAGTTGATCGAATAGAGGAAATCAACTTTCTATATACATATAAATATATATATCTACATAATAATAATAATAGTATAATAATAAATAATTCTGTATCTAGGCTTAAAACCTTTAAACAAGTGAAAAAAGAAAGAAAAAAGATATCTCATTTTTAATAAAATGAATCAATGTCGGGTTGAGTATGTCAAATGTCTAAGATGATATCAACCTTGTTCTTGAATATATATTTGATGATGCAGCCTCTGCAGTGTATTTTGGAAGGCTGTTCCAGCTGTTCACCATTCTTGCACTAAATAATCACTGTCTTGGGATATTTTTGAAACTGTTTTTATGTCGTTTAAGTGCATGAAATCTCTAAATACATAATATTTCTTTACCGGTTATTTTTCAGAATGTTATTAAAATTCATTATAATACAGCTTGGTTAAAGAAAATATTAAAGTAAAGATAAATTTTCATAAAAAAAATCATGACATCTATTTCCTAGAAATTTCTAAAAAAATTGTTACTGATGAGAAAGTTGTGAGATTGTAAAATTTGACATTGTCATTCATTCAAGGAAAATCTCAAATAAAAGTGTTTTAAGTATATATGCATAGTCTTTATTATCATCTAGCCAGAAACACAACGAAATGAATAAAAAAAAATTTCTTCGTCGTAATTTAATGTATTTTTTTTGACTGTGCCTTTCAGGTTATTTTACGAAACAAAATATGATTACGTTGCATTCCATACAGTCTTGTAACCTAACGAAATATAAATAATAAAAGTCCATTCTTGTACCCAAGAAATACCCAGAACCTCTATCTTTATTGGCTTAACTTTAAAAGTCTTCACTTAGAGTCTTACATACCTTGGGGATCAGGAAATTCTTCAAGCATTGTGACTTTTCCTTGAGGCCGCTTTGAACCCAAGGGTTCCAAATGACCAGGATAGAGCGATGGGTCGTCAGACAACGACACTTCTCCATTACATTTCACCAAGACTATTGACACTAATATTGAATTGAGAATAAAATACATTTTTCAAAATGAACTGCCTGCACCAACTATAAGTTCCTCATCCAGGCAGGCCAAATAGGAAGACTTCTTCAATTTGTTCCTACTATGCCACACGTGTACAACAGCAACAACAATGCACCGGGTCTCCAAGGTTTCTTTTTCCGGAAGGGGATGTGTAATCGGACGAAATTGAACATTTGTTCTTCTTTCTTTTCTACTAGCGTATCCTAGTGTGGTGGAATTACGATTTTACCCGGACAAAAATAATAAAAAGCTGTAATTTGGCAAATAGGTTCCATACGATACTGGGAATAACCAGAAAAAAGCCCCATCAATTGGACATTGGGAATTCCTTATTTGGGCAAACCCCATATGGCGCACTGATCAGCAGGGGATCAAATTTTGATGTCGCTAAAGCCACATTATATGTACATATTCTCAAAGACAGTTTGATGCTGAACAACTTTTATTCAACATACACGCCCATAAAATGTGGAAATAAGTACTTTCTGGTCAAAAATAGCAAATAGGGGGCAACTGGGCAATAGAATGTATACAGTGGTGGCGCCAGGGGAGGGCTAGGGCGCTACAGTCACTACATCGGAAGCATCTAGCCCCCCTATCGGAAGAAAATTTTAGGTTATTGTCGGAGCAAATTTGACAAAATAACGTACGAAAACTGCATATTATAGTCAATTTAGCCCCCCTGTTGGAAGCTCCAACCCCTCTATCGGAAGATTTCTGGCGCCACCTCTGAATGTATATAAGTTTATTTTTGAACAACTTAGTATAAATTAACAAGATCAAAAAATGCGATGATGAAATCCTATCCAACAAGGAGCAGGTTAAGAATCCCGCTAAACATTTTGAAACTTCTGCAATCCGTGTATTATTTTGAGAAAATCTGTGCCCGGCAAGTGTGTAGAATTCCCTCGTTCCGTTGAGAAATTGTCAGATTTCCACAATCTACGACAAATTTCCCTAAAATTCTGTTCTTCCGCAAACACTGATGGCATCTTCATTTGGAGAAAAAGCAAGGATCTACCCTGTGCCTTGCAGACAAATATTCTTGCTGGTAATAACTTCGGGTACGAAGGTCTTTTAATGCAGAACACGGGAAAAGGTGAACCACGTTGAAGTATATATATTTGTCTCAGGATTTTCCAATTTTCAAGTCCGGGTTTCCGTTTTTCATAACTATTTTCCGGGTTTTGGGTCCTAGGTACTCTCAAAACACCCTCTTTTTCATGTGCGCACTTCTCAATTGAAAAGTTTGCAATTTTTGGGATTATACGCAATTTGGAAATTATCTCTTTTTCTGGTAAAGAAGGGCATAAAGGGAAAATTACTGGCCCAGCATTAAGCTGTAGTTTTGTGCAGCCACTTTGAATTTGCACTGAATTTGGCAGTGTCTTTTACGTCTTGGTAACAAAAACTACTAAGATGGAGGATGTCAATGAAAAAGGTTGAAAAACCTTTTGTCAGAATTGAAATCTTCATCTTTGAATTAGTTTATAATGAAAAAATAATGTTGTTTGGACCGTTCGGTCGCGAGTTACTTTGTTTTGAATATTTAGATATTTCTTTAGATTTGACCGGAATTTGCTGCTGCAGTAAAAAAATTTCACTAGAGTCAGCCCGGGCTGAGTGGGCTCAGGTTGTGTCAGCCCAGGCTAAGTGGGCCCGGTTTAAGTCAGCCCGGGCTGAGTGGGTATTATCATACTTTATCTTATTCACACACTAAGATGATCTTGCATCGATAGAATCTGCGATATAAAATGAAAATATTCAGCAAGAGGATCAGCCATTTTTCCGTGCGCTTTTCAATATTCACTCGTCCCACTTTTTTCTGCCCAATCACCACTAAATTTGCATATTCTAAGGGGACGTATGTTAAATAAAAGTTATTCAGCATGAAATTATCTTTCAAAAGATGTACATAGCGGTATTTTTCCAGACAAGTGTAAAATATCAAGGGTAACCTCTATTTTCAAGTCTGGTTCTGAAGGTGAAATGGGTAATTATAGGCCTATATCCGTGCTATCTGTATTCTCGAGGTTGCTGGAAAGATTTGGGCACGACAAATGTTTGATATATTAAAACAATTTTCAATTCAAAAAGATTTCGCAGAAAAAGCCCATAGATAGAAGCCCGTAGATAGGCATGATATTACAGTGTGTTTTTTATGATTTGTTTAATTCATTCACGAACATTTACTAATATGTTAGAACAAATTAACGAAACCTAAAACAGTTTGTTTATCCTAAAAATATAAAACTTTGCAAAGATATATTACAGATAAGGTCCAAAATATATTCTAACCAATTCCACATGTAAAACAGCATCAGCAAAAACTTTTGCTACAACTGCTATTAAGGGGTACACGGACAATTTTTTCAATGGCTTTTGAAGTATAGCGGCAGCGCTCGTTTTCAAGAACCAGTTGTTATCCCTGTTGCACCATCCGTTTGCACAAACGAGAGAACTTTCAGTGCTGCTAAGGGGGGGGGGGGGGTGAAAAACTACCTTGCAATTCCATGTCTAGGGATCGATTAGACGATTGCATGATGTTGGTTAGTGAAGAGGACCTCGTTGATAGGTCACAGAAAAGCACTCATGAATTTCGTACATAGTGCAATTTGTTTTGTGTCAATGAATCACAAAGTATCGAATTAATCGCACATAGATGTTTTCTCTGGTGCGTCGCAAGATACTCATCTCGGTAACAGCTGTCGATTAGGAGAGCTACATAATCTGTATTCTAAGTTCAGCCCATTGATAATACCTTCTTTGCACGATGCACCACTACACTGATTGTGTAGTTGTGTTCAATCGGTTTCATAGAAACAAAATATTGATAGTAAGAATGAGGAAGGGTGAAAAAATGCAGCCTTGTTTGTCGCAAGTTGCAACGTTAAACTTCCTGAGAAACCACTGTGTATTTTAGCTCAAATTCTCTGATCATATCTTGTAATGTGGAGCCATGATTTTTAATGATAAATGTATGTAGTGCCGGGACTTTCATCAAGGAATCTGCAAAATAAAAAAGGCCTGCAAATTCAAGGACTGGTGGATCTAGCCTGCGTGATGGTCTGGGACGCAGGCTAGGTGGATCATGCTTTTCAAGTCATTATGTGCTCAATACAGTTTTTGATCTTTCTGAATTCTATCACAGGACCCACGCCACAGGGGGGCATGGCTCCACTTTTCTTGCTAACTTCAGTTATCAAATCCCCTTTTAGGTATTAAATAGGTAACCCCCGTTTTGCCCCCCCCCCCCCCCCACTTCAGAATGGGTGGCGCGGGGCGGGCCCTGCTATCTTTACTTTAGTTCACTTTAAACATATGAGAGTATATTTTCTTAAACATTGGCCATCGTTCTGCATACATGTAAGAGAACATTTTTTAGCTTTTACAGTTCGCAGCAGAAAATTAGTTTTATAACCAACTGTCGAAGAAAAAAGCAAAATAGTACTCGAGCTCCTACTGTGCTTCTGCGGTGGAGACACAATTTACAGCCTCCCTTTCAGTTCACGTGGAAGCCATGTTGTAGAATTTTTGTACTAGAACTGTGTTGTAGTGTATAACAATTTTTTAATTTGGCTCAAAATGTCGTCACTAAAGAATGCACAAAAAAGTCATCAGAAGAAATATAAAGAAAGAGGCCAGGTATAAATATTTATTTTTTTCATGAAAAGGCCAAGTTTTCCTTAGAATCGTCGTTTACCTGTTGGATCTGTCGTCTAAACCGTAAACGCAATCTCATCCTCCATTTTCACTATTTCTTTGATCGAGTTATCCTTCTCTTGTGAAATCCAATCTTCAACGTTTTCTCGATTTCAAACACGCTACAAAGCCTATTGTTAACTCTGAACAGTTGACTGATGGGACGTAGTGCCTTTAATGATTTGTAGAACCTGGTTTTCCATTTATCTCATGATCTGATAGCTATCCCTACCTATAAAAGCTTTCATTGCTAAAGCTTTACAACACAAAGCTTTCCATTTTTAGCTATCGAGTAGAAGACATCTTGGATTATTGGAAAAACACAAAGATTATGTGGCAAGAGCAAGGTGATATATTGTATTTTTAAATGTTCATATGTAGCTATGTTCAAGGTTTTAGTTCACTGGTCTGTCACAAAGTGCCCCTGGACCATGGGCAAATAGACATACCGTATTTTCTCTAAAGAATGCAGCAGCATTCATTACTTACTCCAACTTTTTGGTGCGGTGTTTAAAAGAAGGCAGTGTTTATCAGAAGGCAACTTTTAATAGAAAATCAATATAAGATAAAAATACAACATGTTTTATTTTTTCCTGAAAACGTGTAAAAAAATGGTGTGAAAATTTTTTTTAAAGTTCTCAAATTGTGTGAAAATTTTTTCAAAGTTCATAAAAGATGTGTTCACATTATGGAAATGTCAAGGAATGTCAATATCCCTGTCTCTATCCAAGTCCTTGTCTATATGTAGAACTGTCATGGCTTCAAACTATTTGTCAAACTGTGAAAAGCTTTGAAAAACACACTTCAAATAATGTTTTATTTTTCCCAAAACCACGTAATAAAAATTGCATGAATTTTTTTTATATTTCACAAAAGATGTGTTCACATTATGGAAATGTCAAGGAGTATCAATATCCCTGTTTCTGTCCAAGTCCTCAGTCCTCAACTTTCAAGGCTTTCAAACTATTTGTAAAACTATTCATTACTTCTTGTTTGGTGTGTTGTGAACACTGCGTTTAAAGATGATAGGTTTAAAAAAGGCAGTGTTTGTCAGTGGGTGGCGTTTTTTTCAAATGGTTGGCTGAAGGTGCTGCATTCAATAGAGGGCGGCATTTATCAGAGGGTGACATTAGAGGGAATACAGTAGCTGTATGGGTTTTTGGCCTGTCAGTGGTTAGAAGCAACATTCAGTTTGTTGCTTTTTACAGTCTATAGGGAACTAGCTAGGATTGCAGGCAAAAAGTACACCTTTTTTGTTCTTCTACTGCTATAGCTTCTGTCTGTCACTGTATTTTTTTATCCATCAACCAAGCCAGCCCATTTTTGCTACTGTGTATGTTTAAGAGCCTTGAAAGGTCACTCACCACATGCTTCGTGAACTGTGTGAGAATAATAATGCAACTAACAGGTTGTCGTAAGCAACATATAAAGAACATATAGATAAAACAAATGCACAACAATACAGATACGGAAAGACTACAATAGGTACAACCATTAAGGAACATTGTTCAGTGTGAATGATTCCAAATTAGTACAAATTGTTAAAAAGAAGACCATTAAAGTACTATTGTAGCGATAAAGTATTTACTCTGTTTATAGTGATGTTAATTTAAGCTGTTTATCTCAGCTTTACATTGCTACATTGCGCCATGCTTACTCAGCCTCTCTCGTTTCTTAATCTAGAACTTTCCATCTCCATTACATCATCATTACATCATACCCACACATCCTTCGTCAGCAGATTTATTTTTAGAGTTTAAGTATAAATAATCGTAGATCAAGTTAGTAAGCTCTCTTGAATTGAAGCAAACAGAGCTCGATTTTCTCTACGCGTCTTCTCAACACACCAACGGGTGAGATCGTTTTAATTTACTTTTTGTTAATAGTTAAAACAGTCCTCATGATCATTGCATTTTTTGTCATTTAGAGCTCAATTATGTTTTTTGTTCAGGAAAAGTTATAAATGCAGGCATAACTTTAGGTTACAAAAATGATTAACATTAAGAGTCAAAATCATAATCACCAAGGATGCAGGTATTTTGTTATTTCATATAGATCTTTTAAATTTAATTTTGTTTGTGGATATGTTATCTATTCTTGTATTCACTTAATTCTCAGGGACTACCACAAGAAAGAAAAACAGCTAAACATATTAAGAAAAAAGGTGATTCTTTTATCTAAGTAGATTTTTCACTGTATTCTGGCTATGAAAATGTATCCATGTTAAATATTTAGTGACTTAAGTGGCATTTTATTTATTCAAATACACTAGTATAGTTTTTGTTTATGGCCTTTTTGCTGGCTAGATTTACTGAGACTTCTAATTCTTTATTGTTTCTAGCTTCCCAATAGACTTTCTTTGATCATGGATATTTTTATGAACAACTGATATGGTTGTGTATGACTGTGTAATTAATAATGTTGCAAGGTTGGTTTCTCTAGGCCAGTGAGAAAAATCCAGATGAGTTTTACTTCAAAATGATCAGTCAAAAGACAACGGTTTGTTGCAATTTTTATTTTCTGCTGCAATTTGTTGCAATTTTTTCTGGTTTGATAACATTTCTATTCCTTGTATAACGTAGATATAACTATTCAACAGTTGCCTGATGGTTGCTTGATGATAAACATGAAACTCGGAGCTGTTGCTTAAAATTGCTCTGGACTATGTACCAAACAGCACATGCAGCTATTCCTTTATGGCATGAAACACTTAATGACAGACCTGTAAACCAGTGGCGGACACTTGGGGGGGTGAGGGGGGAACCACCCCCCCCCCAATACTTTAGAGGACAATGGTCTTTTGTTCTAAAACAATGGGAAATGTGATGTCATCTTATTAAAACAATAGGCTTCCCCCCCAATATTTGATCAAGTGTCCGCCCCTGCTGTAAACAGTAGTTTTTATCATGATTCCTCCAAGATTAATTATTTTGTTCTCATTTATTTTTCATGATTCAAGATATATTTAGCTTTTTTTCTTCTCTTTCAGGATGGGGTACACACAATTGTAAATGAAAAGAAATATACAGCGGAGCAGCTTAAGTTAATGAAAAGTCAAAATCTGAATTATATCAATTTTAAGAGAAATCTGGAGAGAAAGGTAAGTTGATATCATTTTAACATATCTCTCAATCTGTGACAGCATGTTGATATGGCTATAACCTGTTTACATTCAGTGAGTTTGTTGAATTCAACAAAGATCAATTTTTGAATGAATTGTTTCTATAAATCTTAGTTTATAAAAGTCAATGAAATTGCACCAAAATATGTAATTGTTGAAGACTCTCTTATTTCTCTTTTTGTGATTTATTATTATGAGAATAATTTCTAAAAATGATTTTAGAAAATTGAGAAGCTACAAAATGAGTTGCATATGATTGATGATGTGGCAAATCATCAGAGAGAACACGTGTTTTTTGTTGACACAGAGAAAGAAGGTACTTTTGTACAGCATTAACTATCAAATGCAGCTTTATTTTTACATTAAACCTTTGTGTTCTTATGCTCACAAATTTCCTTTCCAAATATATATATATATATATATATATATATATAGAAATTTGTCTTTTGATACTTCCGTAGCACAGTGCTCAATACGTTAGCACGTAGAGCGTGATATATCATAGATTGAAGAAAGTGAAACTACATGGTTTATCTCTACAAGCCTGTTTCGTGAGTAACTCACTCTTCAGGAGATGTGAGTTACTCACGGAACATCTCCTGAAGAGTGAGTTACTCACGAAACAGGCTTGTAGAGATAAACCATGTAGTTTTACTTTCTTCAATCTATGATATATATATAGAAATTTGTCTTTTGATACTTCCGTAGCACAGTGCTCAATACGTTAGCACGTAGAGCGTGATATATCATAGATTGAAGAAAGTAAAACTACATGGTTTATCTCTACAAGCCTGTTTCGTGAGTAACTCACTCTTCAGGATATATATATATATATATATATATATACATATAAATACCATTTGAGATTATTGTATTTAATTGAAAAAGGAAATTTTATGCAAACATCTCATCTCTAATAAGTTTAGTTTATAGGGTATCATGTACCTTATTCTAAGCCTTTCCTTTTCGACTGAATGTCGAGATATGTAAAGTTGGTACATGACCATTCTTATGCTCTTTTCTATCAAATGTTTGCTAGTTTATTGAGAATTCATTAGGTTTTAATAGTCTGAAACCAATTATCCAATTGTTTGCTATGTTACAAAATTCAATTTTCATTTCAGCAAAGAAATTTAGAAAAAAGCAAGCAACAGCCAATTCAAATGAATCAAAAGACGTAAAACAAAGAACTAATGCTGTGAGTTGATTTAGAAGGGAATGTTTTTATTAGAAATAACAGTTATTTAGTTCCTAAGATTTCTCTAGCGTAAAATAACAAGAAAAAGTTTTGTTGTCCTACCTAATTAGTCCTATTCTTGCTATTGTACTTTCTATTGTACTTCCCTTTTCAAATTAGTGGGACTTGGTAGGTCTGGCAATGTATAATTTTCATCTGTCATGAGAACCCGGATGATTTTTTTCCTGTCTTTGATTTTTTTTGAAAATATAAATATGTGCTTAGTACTTAAGTAAAACTGGGGTTATTCAGCAGTAACTTTAGTTGTTGATCGATTTTAATCGTAAACCTCTCACATTAAGTTTTTTATTCTCTATTTATGCTTTGTAATATGTTTGCAAAGATGCCAATTCCAAATGTCTATTAATAGTGGGATTCATTTCTATTTTAGAAACCCGAAGGAAAGAAAAAGCGTGCATATCGTCTTTTAGAACAGCGAATTCAGAGGGAGCGACAATTGGATGAATGCCGAAAAGGACTAGAGCTGCAGAAAAATTTGATGGTATGTCTAGATGGATTGCTAAAATTTAAACTTTAATTAGAAGCCCTTTGACACCGTCTGATAGAGGGGAAGATCATGGACACCGCCCTTTGACTGTCCCAAATTTTTTCGTTAGTCATAGTCATGGAAAAACAACTTCAAGACTTCTCCTGTGTACAGTAACTTTATGCATAGTATATATGAGTTTATTGTATGAATGTCTCACTTTAAAGGCATTTGACATGCATAAGTACAGCGAATCCGAAAATAACTCGATCAGAGCATGCACGTTTGAAAGGAATTTGAAACTACTCACATGAAACCAGTCTAGGGTTTCGCCGATTTGAAGAAAGGCGGAAACTGTTCACTGTTATACCTGTTTGCCCATCAAAAATTCATACATATTAGTCGGCAAAAAACCAAAAGCTATAATTTCATGTTTGTCATTTAAGAAGACGAACATGTAGTTTGTTCGCATAAATTATACGTGCTGCTCCATCACAAGCTGCAACTCAGACCCGTCTTGTTATACACAACAAGATTTTCAACTCTTGCTTTAAGTTTCAAATCCAAGTTTCAGCCTGAAACTCGAGGTTGCAGCTTAAAGCTGTCCTGATTTACATATTAAAACGTTAGCTTACCCTCTTGCAGATTTAGATGTAAAGCAGATTGACTAGCCCATATAACTAAACTGATATTTTTAAATTTTTGTCAAGACAATGCTTTTGATATTACCTGCTTTCTAGTTTGAATAGTTGGTAAATGATTCCCCTTTTTTCTTTCACAGGGAAAAGGTCGAAGGATTAAAATAAAAAAAGATGGCCATTCTGTTTTCAAATGGAAACCACAAAGAAAGAGGTGATCCAGAGATGAGTTCTGGTTTGCTTCTCCCGTATTGGTTGGTCATTCTTGAAAATGGGTCTCGAAGGACTCTTTTAACGAAAACACCTGAGACAGTCAGAAATCATTCAAGACGATGTGGTCAAAGTAAACGAGCTGTGTTCATTGATTGCTGTCCAGTGGGACTCAGAGTCTGCCACGATAAGACAATCCTGCTCTTTTGGAGCCTGCTTTATAGTTTCTTCTTTCATAGACCTCTAGAACTACTACAAATATCTACAAAGCAGAAGCAGGTACCATTGAAAGTAATTAGTTTGAAGTTGCCTGATGAAGCCGATTGAAGTAGAAGCAGCAAAGTATCTTGTCAGTTTTTCCTTATGTGTTCAAAATATCTTGTCAGCTTTACCTTCTTCGTTCAAAATGTTTTTGTAATTTCCCTTTGAAGCTGATAACATTTCTTTATAATCATTTCATCCATTAAAAGCAATGTATTTGGTCTTTCTCTTACATTGAATGTGTAAGATCTACTCTTGTTATCGTCAGTGATTGGTATTTTGGTTCAACCTGAACTGAAGATAATGCTCAAACTTTGGAGAAATTTTGAAAATTTAGAAAATTTCAAAATAGTAAATTCAAAATTTTTCTTTCTTCTTGGCATGTATAAAAGTTAAAAAAACTCTTGGTACCAGAGCTACATGAATTTGAGCGTGGTAATAGAAGGAGTGGCGAAGCGACTTCTCTTCTCGGTTCTTATTTACGCACACGAAGTTAGTGCCTCGGTCTTTTTGTGCAATATACGCACAGTGTGTCGTGAACCCAATCAATGTCGAAAATTGTATTAAGTGTTTTGCCATCTTTCCTATCAACTTATAGTTTTTGTTTTGCAAACCACGCAAAGTGACATCAACGTAGAATGACAGCATCTGGTTAAAAAGGCTGTAGGGCAGGTGTCTCATTATAGACATTTCTGACTCGTAAAAACTGTTTATTATTACATTTCTCTCTCTGATGCTCATGAAACTGACAGATCAGCAAATAATTGAAAGTCGGTTCAATTTTTCAGGGCCGGGCCTAGGAGTGATTCACAAGACTAAATGCTCCCCCCCCCTCCAGTATCTCGGAGAACTGAGGAAACGACCATTTCAGGTAAAATTGTTGAAAAAAAATTTAGGGATTCTCAAAAAGTCGTTTTTTGCTGTAAAACTTACGCATGCATTGATTCTATCATATAAGAATAAGATTACTTCATGGTCAGTGGCGGATTTGAGGGGGCAACTAAGGGCAGTTTCCCCATCTTCACCGAGTTGAAGCAAGTCCGGCGCCCTTTTTTGGAAATGGTTTGGCATAATTATTGTGAAAATTTTATTTAGTATGTGAATAGAGGGTACAAAGCGTACCCTCTCACCTCGTACCTGAAATTGCACCTCGCACCTCATATCGTACCTGAAATTGTTGTATATAGCGTACTCTCATCACCAAATTCTTAAATATTTTCAGCGCCCCACTACCAACTGCCCCTTTTTCAAATTTGTTCTGGGTCCACCCCTGGAGATGGTGTAATAAGAATACTAACCCCAATCAGCGAAATACGAAAAAGTTCGCGCGAAATACGTCTTGGATATGCACAGTGAACTTTTGCTGGGATTTTTTGCGAAAAAATTTCTCTGCCAATAAATTTTTAAATGGGTGTAAGTCAAATTTCTTGTGAGAAATCGTTCAGCTGCCAATCATCCGTATTGCTTTTTCAAGCTTCCAACTTGAGGTCAACAGAAACGTTCACAGGAATTTTTTGCGCGTGAAGTATTTCGTAGCGAAATTTCGCAAGACTTTTTCTCACTTGAGATTGGGCTGGGCTTTACGGGCCTCGGACCTTTTGCCCATGGACCTCGGACCTTTTGCCCATGGACCTCGGACCTTTTTAAATGAAATGAAATGCCCCTCCTAAACTCCCTCTGCCCTCTCTGGATGCTTCTGTAATTATTTTTAAGTTAATGCAACTTAAAAAACTAAAGCTAAGCCCCTATATTCGAACATTTTGATCAGGAGATAGGCTTACATTTACGTGTAGGATGGATTGATGGTAAAATAAAACGAAGTTAAAATTTGCGATAAACTACTGGATAAATTTGAAATTTGGAGCCTATGGATAGAGAAGGCGAAGAGGTCAATGTCCCTTTGTGCCTCTTCTATGGCAAGCCTCGTTTTGCTGGTAACCAAGCAACCAGGTTCGTAATTTGGCTGGAAAAGGGCGACTGAAGTCATGAAAGATCGTTGAAAGAAAAAATGAGCATTCGAGTTAACACACATTCAAAGGCTTTGGAAATTGATCTTTTGTGTATTTGGTTTTAATGGTATTTTCAAGTTAACTGCTTTCGTTATGGAACCACCAGAAAATCGGCAAGCTAGAAACAGTGCCGATTTGAATGGCAATATTGACTTGAACAAATTTACAACGCTATGTTCTGAATTGGAGTGTGGAATGTCCAATACATACAGTGCGTTGGATGAAGTTTTGGGTTTAAAGAACATATTACTTGAACAGGATCTTCCAAGTGCTGTGAAGGTGAAGGTAACGTTAGCTGTTGGCCGTCTTCATCGAAGTATTTCAGACATGAGTGTTCCTATGGGTGAGGTGACAAGGCTGGTTAGATTGTATGCTGTACCATGGGAGAATAAAAGTAAGGCCTTGAAAAAGCTTCATCAAGATTACGAAAGCAAACAACATCAACTTGAAATTGCCCTGAGAAGGCTAGAAATTGTTGGTGTCCAAACTATGCGCATGGAAAGGGAAAGGAGGATAATGAACTGGGAGAAGATATTTGCAAAACTAGTTGGAGGGAAATCACATGGCCAGAGATGGAGGTTTCTAATTCGACAATTCAAGCAGAAGCTGAAGGATGGAGAAGATCTTGCAAATGTCTACTCTGCAGTGTCTGATGAAGAAGAAGATGATGACAGCAGTGACGTTGAGGAGGAAGGGAGGTCTAAGAAGCAGCTGTTTGCACAAGAGTTGAAAGCTAAGTTACGACAATTTGATGGACTTCAGGAAGTCCTGTATCCTGGTCGACAGACTTTGAAAAAGGAGCAGGAGAGTAAAAACCCAAGAAATTCTTTTATTGAAGAAGAAAGCGAAGCAAGTATAAATATAGGGAATTCAGATGACAATTATTCCACCACTAGCAATGAACTGGACTCCCAACATTTGTCCTCTTCACAAACAAAGAAAAAGGTGCGGTTTGATGAAACAGATGGCAATGAGTTGCAGAAAAACCAGTTAGGTGTTTCAATTTTAACAGGAGCTGATAAAAAGAAAGAAGTTGCGTCACAAAGGGTAGAAATGATAGAAAAAGAATGCTGGACACATGAACCTGATTTTGAAAAGTTATTTCATATAAGGCTGTTTAGGCCAAAGTGTAAAACATTGTCATCATCTTGGTGTACTGTTGTGTTTGATAATAATGTGAGGAAAAGTCAGGTTTTTCCTGAAATGATTGAAAACGTTACAACTCAAGAGGATCAAATGCCTGTTAAAGAAAGTGATTTAGAAGAGAAGCCAGCTACAAAAGCAGAGAGACAAGCTGAGTTCCAGTTAAAGGAGAATGTAAATAATAAATCAGATGAGAAAAGTAAAAAGATTGACAATTTTGAAGAGTTTAGTTTCAAATTGCTTCCGGACTTTGAAACACGGAACAAAGATGAGATTTTGTTGAAATTTTCTGTTCATCCAGCTAATAAAAAGACAATGATTGCAATGGCTAGTGTTAAACTCTCCGATATTAGAGCAATAGACAAAGAAAATATAAACATAAATCAGCAATTTGATGAACAGCTAGAGCCAATCAAGTTGCCAATAAAAGCATCAATCAATAATTCTGAGCTGATTTTCAATAGAACTTGTGGTGAAATACGCATTGTTTGTTATTATTCCAAAGTGATTTTGCCACGAGTTATCACCAGAGCAACTGAGACATTATCCATTGAAGAGCTGACAAACCGAATAATTGAACTAAGAAGAAGGGAAGATTTGAAGAGACTGAAAAGTGCCGGAACCTCCATGACAGAGAAGCCAATCTATACAGAGGAGCAAATGAAGTTTGCAAAAGAAGAGTTAAAGCAGCAGTTGAACAACTTGAGAGAAGAATATGAGGAAAGGCTGAGTCTCATAATTTCACAACTTAGCAGGGAAAATCAAGAAAGCTTAAGAGAATTTGTGAATGCTGCAACATCACCTTTGTTTATGTGGTCAGAATCCCCAACAACTGATTATCCTAGTTGTGATTCTTTCAGCCAATCACAAATCCAGCCTGTAAAACCATCCAAGAGCAAATCAACAAGGAAACAGTCTAAAAAACTTGACAAGAAACAACAAATTTGGGGAGAAAATTTACCAGAGGATTTTTATGAAAGAATGAAAATGTTTAGAGAGGAGAGCTTCAAGCATCATCAAAAGCTAAAAGAAAAGATCACAGAAGAAGTTAGCAAAGAAATAGAGAAGAAATTAGCAAGCAGCTATAAGCTTGATACTTCACAAAAAGATGGTAAAGTTCCAGAGGAGGTCTGCTTGCCTGCATTATTCATGCCAACAAAATCCAGAAACCTCTACACTCCAAAGGCTAGATCATACTTTCATGCATTTGGTACATACAGTGGAAGGATAACACAGCCCCCATCCATTCTGCAGTTACCAAGGCTTCAAAATGACAATGCAGATATTGTTGGTATATATGAATCAGTCATGAAACAAAAGATGGAGAGTGTGCCGGACAGAGAAAATGACACTGATTTGGGGAGATTCTCTCCAATGTCATCATCTTCTATAGAGCTTACAGGAATTGAAAAAGATCGAGATGAGGACCTTGAAAATGCAAGTTGATTTGGTATCATCATACTGAGGTAACTTTGAAAAATTCAAACTTTATGAAGAATTATCTACAGAAAGATCTGAAAACATGGCCAAAAATCTAGAAACTGCCAAACAATATTTCCCACTTTGTGCTGCTTGGGTTTGGCACATGATACACTTTTTTATAAGCTTACTTTAGGGGGGCTCCTCTACCAAACTGATTTTATAGTTAAGTTTATAGTTTGGCAGTTTAAGTTTACTACCAAAAGTTTATAGTTTGGCAAAGTTTTACATTAATTTGGCAAATAACACAATTAGAACAGGCTGGTATCTACCGTAAATCCTTGAATTGGCCCCCCCCAAACAAGTCCCCACCCTAGAACTACAAATTGTCAATAAGCCCCCCCCCCCTCTCGAATAAGTCTCCACTGCTACCTTAATTTCTCGAATTGGACCCCTCCATTTGATGATTGTTGCCATCTGAGGTTGCCGTTTTATTGAATTACCACAACAAATTCATACTTATGGTAGTAATTAATTAAGTGCTCATAAAGAAATTCCTACTTAAATAAACAAGGTATTTTAATAATGTCTTCTTAATGTCTACAATAATTTTATAAGCCCCCCCTTGTATAAGCCCCCCTCACTGGAATAAGCCCCCATCCAAAATATCAAAAATAAATAAGCCCCCAGGGCTAATTCGAGGATTTACGGTATTTGCTATTTTCAAGAGGTGAAGGTTATCATATTTTTGTAAGAATTGTTCTATTCTTAAACCAAAATGTTAATAATCTGTTGATAAAATAATAAATACTTTAATAAATCTGTAAGAGATACTTAGGTCTTTAAATTTAGTACTTAGCATTAGGGTAAAGTACAGTTTAGTTGAAACAGATCCAAGGATGGAATGAAATATAAAGAATATAAGGCCTAAGAGGAAGGGCACATCTTTAAATTGCTCCTAGGCAATGTCAATGGTAAGGTGGAAGGGATATCTTCAAGGGATAAAGGACTTCAGAGCAGTAGCATGCCAATGGTTAAGAAAATGCATGCCTCTGTTCAACCTTTTTTATCAGAAATAAAAAGTATAATTCCCAGAGCTGCACCACAAGTTGAAGCTGCACTCAAATATTGGATTCTGATTGGCTGACTTGCAAAAATGTAAACAAAGTCTCTGATTGGCTCTTTGGCAACTTCTGCCCCCTCTGCACACATACTAGTCCGTAATAAACCCCTAAAATTGTGGAAACAAATTTGGATCTAGTTTCTAGCCCAGGTTTGTAAATAACTGTGCCATATTCAACAGTTGTAACTTTTAATCAATTATGAAAACGTTTTTTAAAAACACTATCAAAAAATATTTTACCCTTATTCTCTTACTCAATCAGCCCCTTCCCCCTTTATGCAGACATCCCTTATTGAGAACCCCCCCTTTCCTATGTGAATAGCCCTTTTTACATTCTCAAATAATGTGAAGAAGAGGTTGAAATATTGAACCTTGTGGCATTCTACATTTTTTATAACTTTCTTAATATTACATAAATTATGTAGCTTTGTACAAAATTTAAAAAATAAATGTGAGAATAAAGTTATTTGTCTTTATATCCTGGTGGCTTTCTGTAACTTTTGTTGCAAGTCAGATAGTTGAACTTGAAACCCTCTTCACCATAATGGTTTTCTACTTTTGTTATCCTTGGTCTAATAAGTTCCGAATCAACTTTCAATTCTTTTTTGAACTCATTCAGCAAAGATGGAGAGAGGTAGAAATCCACAAGAAAGTATCTAGAATAAAAATAAACAATAATTTTGCTAAATAAACTACAAATCAATGAGTCATCAGAAAGTTTGTTGCATAAGAAGTTCACAAGAAAATAGGTATATTCTTTACAAATATTTTAACTGTTTTAGCTTTTCGACTTTCAAACTTCTGTCATTGAAAATTGTAAAAAAGGAATTTTTAAATTTTGGTTGTTATACTTTTACAGGTAACAAATTGATAACAGGGTTCATTTGCTGTAGTGCTTTTTTTATTCCTGTATAAATATTTGAATTATTATTATCAATTGTTAAAACATAACACATAACTTGTTTGAAATAAAATTTATACAGATTAATGAGTCAGAAAATTTTTTGCACTAGAAGTTTTTTTGAAAATGGCCATGCTCAGTGTTTTCAACGCAAGAAACTGCAGTAAAAACCATGGCATCAATCACACATAACCATTTATAATGACAACTGTGAAAAAAAATAGGAACTGGCTGTTGTAACACAAGTTTTCATGTATTTGGCATTCATCAGACAACCCGTATTCCTTGTGCATGACAATAATAACATATTAACAGTATGTAGAATGACTTTGTCCTTAGGATTCAACTTATTCAACAGTGTGAATTTTGAAAGCATAGCCCTCTGAAAGCAAGCAATTTATTGCATGCAATTTCTTGGGCATCTGGCTTGTGAACTTTTTTTATTGTATCTTCTAATCAACAAGCTGCCTTAAAAGCAGGCATGTTTGCTTCTAAATTATAATTTCAAGAAATGATTGTGTATGTGAATGCATGCTAGGTAGTATAACCACACTGTAATTTGTTAATTACCTTCCATGGGTAAAATTCTCAGCATGTGCTCTCATCTTGTATGGAAGTTCTTGTTCACCTAGATTTTCAATCTTCCTCACAACACCTCCATTGTCCATAATCCAAGTACATGTTCGATGCAAGAGATTTCTAAAACCATCCTAAAAGAGTGAATATTTACAATTCAGTGATTGAATTTTAGGGCACATACTAAAACTTTGAAATAACTTTTCAAAACTCTGAGAAATGAAAATACCCTAGCAAGAAAAGATTTGTTAACATGCTTACACAAATATGGTATTCTTTCTCTTTGATCCCTCAAAAGAAGCTAAGCTATAACTTACTTCATAAATGTGTATACTTTGTTAAAAACAGTTGCATCACTTATTCCTCACTGTTCCATCACTCGGTCAAGGTGACATTATTATATCTTAGATTCATTGTCTCCTTAGCTAATCAAAAACTCAATCAAAAAAACCAATTTACACCCATTCTAAATGATATTAAAAGCATATTCCATATGCTTCAACTCTCACAATTACTGCAAATCAGGAATGCCAAGGCAGCTGAGTTGTAGAAAGTGTGCTTGATTTTGAATGAGAAAAGAGAGTTCAGTGAGTTCCTCAGCCAAAGATGATAGTGGGGAGATTACAATAAAACTTTCAAATTACCAGCATTCCAAATTACCATCATGTTATGGTATGTTATGTTATTTATGTTAAATGTTATGTTATGTTATATGTCATATGTTATGTTATGTTATATGTTTATTTATATTTTGTGTATCGTATCAAACTAAAGCAATGCAATTCTTCCGTGCTTTTTCATATGCTATGTCATGTTATCTTATATTATAATCATAAGCTAGATAGATAGGCCTAAGCTATTATAATAGCAGAAAATGATTCCTAACATAGTGCTCCAATGAAACCTCTTACTTTATTTAATATCCTTGAAATCATGGAGAGCTCATATCTCGGCATTGTGGAAACTGTAAGTGAATCGATGACAACAAGCTCGCACTGCAAGTCACTGTGCTTTAAGTTCAAAAAATTCCAAAATCATTTTAGGACAAGGTAACCTCGACATGAAAAAGAGGATAATCGATTCGTGAGAAATATGGAGTAAGGACAACAGCTTTCGAAGTCGTGCAAAGTAAACCCAACAATTTTCCTGTTTACTAGGTAAATTTTCTAGATTTGGTTTGTTTCTGTTTCTATTCTTTGTTAGCATTTCCTAAATTTCAATCTCGTAATGTGCTTTAAGACGCAAAATATCGTAATGAACGTCTTTCAGAGACCTTCACATTTTTGTTTGTTAGTATCGTCATTCATATCGCCTTTTGAAGAAATCTTCCGCTCTTTTCATAATGTCATTTTTTAGAAACATGCATCAATCATGTATTCATTTATAAAATTCCCGTTCTTCACCAAAGGACCATAAACCTAAAGTCTAATTGTCAGACTTCGAATACATTTTTCCAAGAACAGTAGAACGGGCAATCAAAGGGGATAGTTCAGGTCAAACTCAAACTCAAAAAGATATTTTCTCAGAATTAGCAAGTTAATTGAATGATCTTGTATAGAAAACTGGATGTATTTATTTCAATATGATTATAAGATATTTTTTAATAACGATATGCAATGGCATAAAACCTGTAGGCTAAGATCACATGAAAAAGATCTCTTAAAATGAGCTATCAGGCCATGTATCCAATTGAAGTACTGGAGATTCTACATGCCTCTGTGATTTAGTTTGAATACTCAACAGTAAGAAATCAGTTATTATAAATCAGGATCAGAAGAGACTAACATACATATTCAGAAATTTTGTTCAAGGAAACATTTTATTTTATTTGGAAAATAGTGCAAACCAGGATCAGCAGAATATACTGTTTTCTGCAAATCAAGAGCTATCTATGTTTGCCTATTATGCATTTATTTAAAAGAAATCCCTGATTTTAAGCTCTGTCTGTATTTTCTGTATGAATTTTTACAAATGTTTAGTCAATTTAACATTCCCTTGATTGCAATGGCAAATTAAAATGTTTTGTTTACTAGATTCTAATAGCAAATCAGTCTAACAATGGGACAAGGAAGCTCTAGCAGGCACAAAACAACAGATTTTTCAAAGTCAGAATCAACCCTTGAATTTGAACCTGGAAAGAAGCTTATCTCTCACAGTCAACAATCTTTTGAAAGGAGCACAGCACCATTTGATAGAGGTACCCAGATGATTTTATAAACAATCAGTATTGTATCTCATTTCTTTAAGGTTAAAATTACTTTTTATCAGTCTGTCATAAAGTGCTCAATGCTGCATACCCAGAGCTTTAGACCCTTTGTATACAACAGGAAGGCTCTAATTTGCTAATCTTGAGCTTCAACATTAATGCGATCACATAAGGCCTGAAACTCAGAGTATCAAGTTAGAACCATTCTATTCTAAATACCAATCATATTATCTTCTGTAAGATTTATAACCCAGAACTCTGTGTTTTTCACGAGCAGTTTTGAAATAAAGGGAGAAACTACCAAGAAATATATTGTACTAGTTCAAACTTGTCCCAAGTTCATTCTCAGCCAACATTTTTTTTCATCCACAGAAATCTTTAATCTAAGCAAGCACCTCTTTAGGATTTTGATACTAAGTATTTATTGGTTGGATCATGCTCATTTATGATTAGTTTTCAATTATGTTAATCAGAAGTACGGCCACCACCAAGTGTTGTGTCAGATGATGATGATGATGACTTCTCAAAGCCTGGAAAGCCAAGAAGAAGGCTGACGGTTCCCACAGTTTTCAGATGGGAATATGGTGGAAAGGAAGTTTACTTGTCTGGTAGTTTTAATGAATGGAAGACCAGAATACCCATGTCTTACGGGTACTATTATCCATAATTTGCCTTTGAAGTGCTAGATTTTAAAATATCATTAAAATGCAGAACCTTTGTGATATCATGGTCTAAATATCAGAATGTCTAAGTACTAAAAAGTATATTTAAATTTTTTTAAAATTATCAAGGCTAACCTAATTTTCTTGGCAAAATTTTTGCTCAACTATTAATAGAAATTTAACCAAACTTGGATTTTCAAGTATTGGATTAAGCATGATATAACTTCAGAATTTTGTGATATTTTGTGATTTGCAAAATAATCTCATATCTCAAACTTTGGCTTATTTAAGTTAGAAATCTATGAAAAGTTTGACCTTAAAAAAAGTTTATCATTTCTGCTTTATTTGCCACAATAGGACAGGTTAGTAATTAAAGTCCTCCTATTTTTGCCACATTATGAAAGCTACTCTTTGAACTGATCTGTAGAGCAAATAAGTACTCACATCAAACATACGCTTCCCTGAAGATAGCATTTAAACATTAAATGCAACATAGAATTATATTTTCCCTGAATGTTTACACCTGATTATGTGCATTTCTATAATTGCTGATATTCTGATGAACATTACTGTCATTTATTCCTCAAAGTAGGTGTCTTATATTTAAAGAAGCAGTGTAATGTTAGCTGGTATTTAGTTCATGGATTCTGAGATTGTGGTCATTAAAGAGAATCAACAAACATGTACCCTAATGTTCTAAAATAAAATTCCACATTATGATCAATATGAATTGGCATTGAGCTGTATCCAAGGACAAAATTGTATGGGATATCTGGTCGCAAAAAAGAGTTCTATCGTGATTGGTTGCCTATTAATATATATGTAGGTTACCCACTTTTATATTCCTCCACTCCCTTTTATCAAGCAGTCTAATTGCATTGAGAAATCGATTCTTTATTTTCAGTGGTGGAGAATTTACAGCTATAATCGAGCTGTTAGCTGGTGAACATCATTTTAAATTTCTTGTTGATGGCCATTGGATACATGACCCAAATCAGGTAATTGTTTCAAATCATCCCATGATCTTTCAAGGTATGTTTTTATCAGATGTCTGAAATTAAGACAGATTGGACAGAATGTTGACATGATACTAAATAAAAACTGTTTGATTTTATATTAATTAGAAAGTGGAATACTTATACATACAACAGAGTGCAACGTTTGTGCTACATGGGGAAGAATCCCCAGTAAAGTCCCCAGTCACCAGATAATTGAATTTTTCTAAATCAGGCCCTCTAAATCAGGTTAAGATCCTGTTCTGAGGTCATGCCCCCCTTTACCAACACATACCCTCCACTTTTCAAACCCTCCCTAGGGCCAAGCAGAGGCAAATTTTTATTATAATCATGCTTGTCAGTCTGATTTGAGCAATTTTATAAAGATGTGCTTCCTTGGTCCTTCATTTCTCTTGAAAACTTGTAAAAAATTTTTAATGGACAATACAAAGTAGTAGAGGAAGAGTTTTTTAACTCTCCCTACTCGACACATGCTTTACAGTGATATTCCATGTATCCATTGTGCCCTAGTGGTGTCGATTCAATCTTTTCGCACGTTTATTGTGATGATTGTGCGAAATAGGTAGGACGCCTTGCCTGCATTGCAACACAGACTTCATAATGGCATCTTCATGAAACTTTAATTGATTGTTGGGAGCCCCGCGTGAAGCAGGGCGTTCGAAAAATTGCTATAGGCTCATCAAGTTGCCCTCCTCCACGGAAATCTTTAGTAAAAGGCGAAAGATTTGTGCGGTTTGAAGGAAGACCAGAGCGTAAAATAATCATAGCTTACTGCTGGTATCTTTTATCAAACGAATCGCGACGATTAAGGGTAGTTTTATGCGCATGCGCATTTGTGTACTTTTTCGAGAAAAATAAAAGAGACTCAGAACGGAAAGGACCTGAAAGTTTACCAAATGAACGCAGTTTTATATTTCATATAAATTTATGTTTCTCATGAAATATGGTATCATAATCATCAAACTCTTTCAAAGTGCAGGAAAGTGACGATCTCAATCGACATCGACAGCCGATCTCCATTTTTTCCTGTCTCGGCCGGTCATCATCCGTGTTGTGCCTGCAAAAATTTTGATCAGCTCATTTCCCTTGCTTGATTTTAAAATATTTACCATAGATGGTGCCCATGTAGGTATTTTATTCGCACGGCGACCTGATTATTTCTGCTACGACGCAAACCCATTTAAATTTCTTTTTGACTGTTCTTCTACGTAAAAATTATTTTACAAAATAAATTTCGGTTGGAGTTTTAACCTTAAATGTGTGTTTCTAGCCCACTGTGAATGATACATTTGGAGGCCGAAACAACGTTGTTGTCGTAAAAGACTCTGATTTTGATGCCGCAGAAGCGTTAGATGAGGATGCGGGAATGCAGAAGGGAAGCTTCGGCTCGCTTAGTGAGTACCTTTATCTATGTGATAAAATAGATAACGGATGGTTGATGTATGTAACATTTTATAAGTTTCCTAATAATTGCTGCCAAGAAACTTTTTGGCGATTACAACTAGGTATTGATGGAATGTTTGAGAAGTAAAATTTTGCCTCAAAATATGTTCAGTTTTCTGTTGACATATATTTAGACATGAAAAATTGTTGTTGAATAAGCAAATAAGAAATTTATGTTTCGGCTATTTTGTGCCATCTTTAATTTTGTGATTTTTCAGACCTCAACCATTAGTAGTTGAAGGTTTCTTTTGTGTATGGAGACACAGTTGTTTTCAATCTGGAGAGTATCAAAATCTGACACATTGTTTTTGCATGCGATACGTAGTGCCTTTTCATGTATATGGTTTATCTTATTATTTAGGGTTTTGTCACAGAACATCCATACAAGTGGGCAATACCTAAATTGGGATAGAATAAATGTCCTCATTGTTTGTTTGAGTTGTTCTGTGCTTAAGTAGCATGAAATGCGGGAGAGGGCGTGTAGTTTTTGACTAGCCTTTTTACACAGTGTTTTTATGTGTGGCTTAAATGAGAGTTTTTTATCTATAGTTTCACCAAGTAGTTTTTCCTCGCTGCTTTCGTTGATTAGGTTGTTGTCTATTTGTATGGCTAAGTCATTACTTTGATCACCAAAGGTCATGAAGTGGCATTTGTCCCCATTTAACTTCATGCAGTTGTCTTTAAACCATTCTGCAACTGTTGAGGAATTTTTCTCTTATTTTTCAATTACATGTGTGGGGTTAATGTCGTTCGCATAGAGGGTTGTGTCATCTGCATAGTTGCATATCTCTATGTCTGGTTCAAACATGAGCAGATCGTTAGTGTAAATATTAAATAAGAAAGGCCCTAGAACTGACCCTTGTGGAATACTTTGTCAATTTCTTTCCATTCACTGAAGGATCCATTTACTTTCACTCTTTGTTTCCTCTTGTCTAGATAGCTATGAATGAACAATAAGGCTTTTCTGCTGAATCCATATGCATTAAGCTTTGCTATCAGATCCATAAAGACAGCCCCGAAACACTCTCCGGCGTCCCGACTAATCTTACATTTTTCAGTGAAGCGCAGTAGGGCATGTTGTGCACTATATTATTCTCGAAATCCACAAAGCAAAGGGTTAAAGAAGCCTAGTGAAAACGGTTTCATCTGAGATTCCATTAGTCTTTCATATACTTTTGAGACTGGTGGGAGGACCGTGATTGGTCTAAAGTTCTTCTTAACATGTATATCCTCTTTTTTATGAATTGATGAAATATCACCAGTTTTAAGCTTCGAAGGGAAGTTGCATCCATGTTATTATTGAAGCAGTTTTGTAGAGTAGCTGCAAACATTATTGGATTGTCTTTCAATATTTTTGCAGGGAAAGTCCCAGCGAAAAGTGTTTTTCGGAATAAATCACGTGAATAGTTCTGCCTTAAATTTTTATTGTAGCCAATTGGGCTCCTTTCCACACCTAGATGATGTCAGTTCTTTTAAGGAGGCTTGATCTGAGCGAAAAGCTTGTCTTTACCCACAATCGTTACCAAAAGTGGTGAACATCCCAATATTCAAGTTCAGGGTTTGACAACCCCAAGATTTAACCTCAAACCCAAGATATCAACGCTATTACTTGATTTAAGGTCTTTGTACGACCATTGCCAGTCAAATTTTTACAGGGAACCATGAAGTAATGAAATTGAGCAATATTTAAATGGGGATAAGAAAAAAACTTGCAAAAAACTGTTAAGACTAAGGATATGTGTTTCTTCAAGTTACAACCGTTTGGTGAAGATCTGACTTGTAGTTGTTTTTCCAAAATCGATGAAATGGCTTTCCTAAGTACAGTGGCTTACAGGTTGGCGTATATGTGGTACATGTTAAGCCTGGGCATGTATTTGTGTTAAACATGAGTACTCTGCTTTTATTATCCCTGTACCATGAAAGAACTATACAGTTAACAATGATTGCTTTCAATGTATAACTCCTGATTTCACTGCACATTTCATGAGCCAGGGAACCAATTCTGGCCAGGGAAAGGGTATTAAAGGCACCAGGAAGACCCAATACACGTGTCTCATCACCAAACTTTATTTCAAATTCTTTGTTAGTATAATTTAGTATTGGAGAATTTCACATATCTTCTCATAGCTTCTCATTGTCCTTACAAATACCATCAGATGCTAATTGGGCAAGAAAATCCCAATAAAATTTTGTACATGCTGATGTTGATTTTTGAGACATTCCTTAATGCTTTGTTTTTCTGATTTTTCAGGACAAATTTCTCCGCCTGGCTCTTACGGTCAACTGATTCCATCCCATCATACACCAGTTGTCGTTCATGATACTTTACATTCTGCAGTACCTCCCATGCTTCCACCTCATCTTTTAAATGTCATACTTAACAAGGAGGCCATCGATCAGGTAATTTTTGTATGCCAAGTATGATTTTTTACTTGTGCATCTTATGATCTTCCTCATCATGTGTGAGTCAAATCTAACAAGGAGGCAATAAATAATTTAAGTTCTCTATTTACCTACAGATGCATTTAGCTATGTGTTTCTTTCCTTCCAAAACGGCGAGTGTTACAAAGGAGACTGTTTACAGATCTTAACAGGGGTAGTCATTCTAGGAAAACAAAATTCCTTGATCACTTTTATCTTTGAATGTGAGTACAGTATTTAGGTACTTTACCTTGGAAGTTGGAAGCAGGTTTGAACAATTCATTACCTAAGATATTTAGGAAGCATGTAAGAAACTTTTGGTAGGAAAATGGCCAGAAAATTTAAGAAACTGCCTACCAGCACCGGACCTTAGTTTCTTATAAAAAATACGTGTACAATTTCAAAGAAAGGACTTAAACATGAATATAATGATTTCTTCCGTTGTTATGACTAAATCAGGAAGGTGAAAGGCAAGGTATAGCATTCTCTTTTTATTCTAGTCTAGCAAGTAGGTGTCAATTCAATTGTCGTTTTTCAAAGGTGAACGGTAATTCACTTGTCACAAATTCCGTTACTTTCTTAAAATCAAGTTTGTTAGGTTTTTCATTTGAGTATGAGCAGTAGGTAACCATAGACGAACAGAGTAAACAAAAATATTTACCATGCAAATCGAAGAGGCGTTTAGCAACACAATCGTAGGAGATATGAAGGCCATGATGTGCATATCTGCGGCAAACATCATATCTGAGAAATCACCGACCAAGTCATCTTCGACATCTGACTTTAAGGATCTTTAAACCCTAGTGCAATTCTATGAAAAAGATCTCTCCTCTCCAGAAACAGTGTCTCAAGAATATGAAATTCTTTTCCTCGTTTTAAACACTTGGGCAGTCAACGAAGGTGATGCTGTCCCAAGAGATCACCAAGATTGCTGCAATTTCTGAAAAAAATTTAAACCTGACGCCGTCTTTTGAAAACATAGCAAAGTTAAAGCCGATTTCCATTTGACATTTTTTGTGTGCGCGGGCATAGCGCCCAAATTCTGATCGAAAGATCGAAAAATTTACTTCTTTACCCCTCCAACAAAATTTTTGTCTTCCCCCCTGACCTTGAATGTATTATGAGTTAACAGAGAAACTGTTGACCAAATTAATTCCAGACATTTGCAAATGCCTTTTTCAGATGACAAGAGGATAAGAACATTTGATTGGACGATAAATAAAACTTGATTTGAATAGATTATAAAAGTTTAAGTTTAATTCTAATGGCCTTAATTCTAATGTTATGTTTAGAATATTGAAAGAAGAAAATTTTTATCAAACTTTTGTCGGAAAATCTTGAATTTCTTGCCCCCCCTCCCCCTATGAATTTTCCATCTACTCCCTTGTTCATAAACAGCTTAGGCCTTAGATTATTCTTAAGTGTTGCCTCTTTAGTAACTTTATCATTAACTCTTTCTGTCTCTGAGCTGCTGCTAACGTTATTGTTTTTGTTTAATCTTCCAGCAAACTTTAGATCATTCAGATACACCTCTAATATAAAGTTTTTCTCCAAGCAATTTAATTTGCTTTGTTTGTTTTTCAGGAGGATCTTACTTTGCTTCCAGTACCCCATCACGTCGCATTAAACCATCTCTACGCACTTTCGATCAAGGTGAGATTAATTTTTAATGCGATTGCTTCAAACATCAAACATAACATTTAATTTATTGAAAGATGTGACCTGAACAACTTTTTTAGGCTAGATGACATTTGTAAAAGGAAAGGAGCACTGCAACAGGTTGTCTGCCCGAATTTTGAAATGATGCAGTTAAGTGAAATGTATAGATTCAGTGTACAACACAATGCAAATCGGACAAATTCCAAGCAAAATAATTCCAGCATAATTAAATAAAGCGGTTTGCATGCAAGTTTACAAATAAAATTACGCTTTCATGTGTAAAACAGGACGGATCAATTAATTTAACCAATACACTAATTGTTTTTATAAGAAACAGCTTATAAAAAACGGTAGGCTTAATTTTTCGAAAGTTGAGAAACAACCCGACCCAAGTTGAAAAAAGCTAAGAAACTTTTATAATTTGCAGTTTTAATTTTCCGAGTTGACACACGAAGTGTTAAAGCCTACCAGTAACGGACCTTGGTTTCTTTTGAAATAATACGTGTAAATCGCCTCGGTATCGTATAATTCGCCTATCCCCATTTTTTTAATATGATTTTGATAGCTTAAATAAATAATTGGTACAAAGAATGTCTGTAATAATGATGGATGGTGGCTTGATTAAACTTCAGCCTTCGCCAAGGCATTCTTTTTCACCCTTACGTACTTCAGACTATTTCATATGGATAAAACCATGTTTTTATTACTTTCTTGCAGGACGCTGTGATGACGCTCAGTGCTACGCATCGCTACCGAAGGAAGTACATCACGACCGTGCTTTACAAACCTGTAAAATAGCTTTCTGAGTCCTGATATATTTGTCTGGAGTGCTGTATTGTATTGTATAATAGATTACGCTTTCTTTATCACGTGTTTTAATACATATTCTGATTAAAAATTACGAGTTTATGGGTCCGTTCTATTTTTATTCAAATTTTCTCTATCTAAGAAACCAATCTTGGTATGTTTGCTTTTATTGCCGCTGAAACTATTTCTTGCTACAATTCGTTGATATTTTAACTGTTGCCAAAAAGGAAAATATTTTTAACTTATTTGGGTTTAAGGCCTTTTGCCATTAAACTTTTGTTCAAGGGTTTATAAGGGCAAAATATGAAAATCTCCTTCTCCACATCCTTCTTTATGTTTTTATACCTATGTTATGTTTCCTTTTTGACTGGATATAATCATTAAGAGTACACGCTGACCCCTTACCAACGTTGTACATAACTGTACTCGTTTTAACGGGTGTTACTTTTTATAACTTGGTTAAGAAAACTAAATATCGCACATATAATTATCAAGTTCCCCAGACAGAAATAGCAAGAAAAAATTACTAAAGAAACGACATATCGATGTTTAGCTTCCTTGATGATATCCATCGTGGAGGAGCCCCAAGGAAACGACGATCCCCCCCCCCCCACCCATTTTTCTTGAATGAAAATAGCGACTTCTAGCTATGAATGAGTGGGCACTTTTTCTTGCTCATTAAAGTATATTGATAAGATCACTTGCGCGTTCTTCGAAATTATTTTCGAATCTCTTAAAATTAAGAACTCGCACAAAATGCTCGCTACGAATCTTCGCAGAGGCAGAAGATCTAACTTTAAGTCTCGAAAATCGATTTTTTTGAGAAATCGCTAACGACAGCGACACGGTTGCCTGCTTTATCTGCCAAAAATCAAGGAGCCCAAACAATAAAATGGACACCCCTGGAATCAACTGGCTCTTTCACTGTTTTCATCCTCCCACAACATGCGACTCTTCTTTTTCTCCGGCTGTTAGTGGCCTCTTTGAAATATATTTATCTCTGATTCCCATTCAGAAATTTCAGATGAATTTTTAACTTTTTGCAACGCGATTTCCGTCACAGAACGACAAGGTTTTCAAGAATGCAATTTTTATTATAGAAGTTTAAAGATAAAACTTTAGCGGATAACGTCTTTAAAAGAGTAGTAGGTTTAGAACCCTATGAGATAAAATGGCTTGTCTGCACAGAGGCTTATCCTCACGGACTGCAGGATTTTCGAAAACCTATTGACAACTAACGACACATTCCACCTATGGATGCAAACACGATTTTTCGGGTACCGTAGAGGGTTACATAACAAATCCAAGTAAAACATAAACAAGGGTGTATGTTTATCAGTAACTTGGGAATTAACTGACGTAAAAACAAAGGGAGTAAAGTATCATCCGATACAGAAACACCAGAGAAGTTTGAAAAAACATGAGCACTAATATGCCACAAATATGATAACTATATACAGCGAACTATATACAACAAATTATACATCAGCGAGATTAATTCATTCATCAAGTTTCCGTTTTTGATTCTTTGGATTCCTTGATTTGCTTTTTGCTTTACACATCGGACAGACAGGAGCATTTCTATGTATCAGTTCTTGACAAGACGTGCATGATTTCATTGGGGGCCGTTGCTGTCGTCTTGGTGCTCGAGTTATGTGCAATTTCGTCAGTTGATTTGGAGGTATGAATGTTGGAGGTAAATTTGGATGATAGTATGAGCATATATCTGAGCTGTAACCTTCATGAGATGATGCTTCACCAACCGATTGTGAGGGCTGACAAAAATTAGATTTGCAAGAGCTGGAAAAAAATAAAGGAGCAATTACAGATATTTCCAAACTACAATGTCTGCATAATTGATCAATGCACAGTGCAATAAATTTGCAAGATGCAGCAAACTAGCCTTTTCAGCATTCAGTACAATTTTGCAAAACTGTTACCTTAGAAATCATGTTTTAAGCTTGTATTTTGAACTTATATTTTGAACTTGTATTTATCTGTTGATAATATTTGTCAAAAACTGCAAACAACAACTGCAAACAACAACTATAAACACAACACTCTACCTAACCAAAAAAGCCTTAGCGAGCTTGAGAAGAACTTTGCTGAGCTTTCTAAAAACATCTAGAAGAAGCTTCTTAAGAGAAAGCTTCTTAACAAAAAATGCGATTTAAAAAACTACTTAACAAAAACTTACCTGTCAGCCTGAATAAGGTCTTTTTCCGGAATATCTTTCAATTTTGTCAATCCAATTTGCATTCTGTGTGCATCAATGTCATTTTTCAATGGATTGTACTCCTCAAACAAGAGATATGTTCTTTCCCGGAGCCTACCTCTTTCTTGATTTGCTTGCAGTACAGTTTTTTCCATCTGCACAAAATTTCAGGTTGGAAGATTTAATAAGCAATGCTTTACATCTCTTACACTGTTTTTATAGTCATCTTTAAATTCCTATTTTATTGGTGTATATAATAGTTCATTATTGATACCTTCTTTAGATGTTCGCTTTTGTTGAAATTAACTAATTTGATTCTTCAAAAACAGACAAACTCAGATCTAGATCAAGTGCAATATCTTAAGCTTTCCATTATAGGAAAAGTTTTTCAAGTAGTTTATCTAAAATGGTAGTCATAAAATTGAACACAAAGACAGAAGCCAAATGCAATGCAGAAATCTTCAATGAATGGGGCTATACAAAAAAACTTTAAAAATTGGTCTTTGATTTGTGGTGAAACAATCATCACAACATACACTCTCTTTTTGTAAAAACAATTTTATAAGAACACAAGCCTCAAAGTTGGTCAAAAGTTGAGAACAAATTAAGAACAAGCTGAAGCTGAGCTACTGTAAAATGCAATTTTGAACAATATTTTATCTCAAAACCGAGGATTTTCAGCCATTTGTGGGTGTTTAAGCTTGACGGGCAAATGAAGGTTGTCCCATTAACTTTTTTTGGTAATACCTCACTAGGGCAAAAAAGCTAGCTATCACACTGCTTACACCCTATTAATTTAAGAAAAAATTAAGAACAGTCAGCCTGAACTTAAATTTACTGTTTCTTATTAAAAAAGAGTGTAACACAAAATGTAGAGATAATCATTTTATGTCAATAGTAAAAAAGCTGCTTTGCTAACGACTATATATATCAAAGCACCAGGTTATCTGGCATGATTAAACCAACTGAAGTTGATACAAGAAAATGATAAAGATATACTGTCTCGCGTCTTACCACAGCTAGATTTCTTTCGATAAGTCTTAGTGATTCCACGTGCATCATCTTTTCTCTTCTCAGATGCTCAATTTCTGCTTTATAATCCCGAAGGTGTTCGTCCTCAACTTTGAATGACTGCAGCTGCTGCATTATTTTTGCCTTGAGCTTTTCAAGCTTTATTGTTTTCGATCTGAAGGATAACGTTTTATAAAATATAACCAAAATATTTACAGTTATTTCGAAAACCTATTTGTGACCCTAGATATTATACCTGCAAATTAGCACGAATTCGTTCTGTAAATCAAAAATAATAATAATTTCCAACTGACCTTATATCCTTTACAACATCAAGCTTTGCCATTAACAATCCCTCTTCTTCTTCTCGTGAATTCATTTTCTTCTTTCAGCTTCCAGGTCTTGCTTACCAACTTTACTACATGTGTACAGAGCGAAAAATTTAAATACTCTTGGGGAAACCTCGTTTTCTTGATTACCTCGATTTGAACCCTGATTTCCCAGGCGTTCAAATCAATCAGCTGTTTTCGAGATTTTCTAAAAATAAATTGGAGAACATAAGATAACAGAAAGATAGCAATGACAAAACCATTTCTTTGAACGGGGGTATCTATCTGCTACCTAGGATATGGAAGAAAGGACTGCGAGCTTATTACGGATTCGGGATGCTTAAAAGTAATAGAGAGCAAGGCAGTTTTCTGTATGGTTTCAAGTACATGTTGAATATAATTTGAGTGGGCTAGGCCGCCTCAGCACCCTTTTGCTTTCGCGGTTCCTTCTAGGAAGTGGGAAAAAACCCTCTCAAAGATGACACGGTGACACACAAACTCAAATTCCCTGTGCCTGCCAAAAAGCTTCATTTCAGCTAATTAGTTAGCAATCGATAGAATCTCTGAATACCCTATATAAAACAACATTTCAAGCTTTGATTTATTTTAAAGATTGATCGATTCTGTTGTTAGTTTCATAGCCTTCATCGAAATCAACTTTTTATCACAAACAAATCTACCAACAATGAATATATCACAAATTGCAAATTGTGACAAAATTTTGGGTTAAAAGCTACAAGCTCCAAGTCACACCCTAGAGATCAACTGCAATCAGTTGGCACTAAAGGAATCCCCAAATATTGTCATTCTTTCGTCTGGACAACAACCTTGATTACTGGAAACCTTATTTTGAAAAAAGTTGGGGTTTGGTTGTAACACTCAAATTTCTTTCCATATACTGGTCTTAATTACGTGTACCCGCCATGACGTCTAGGTGCTCCGCCTCTGTTTGTTTGTTTGACACAAGCCCCCCTCTGCCGTAAACAGGACATCGTCTGGTTGTGTTTGACTTTAAAGCAAGATAAATCTGCAGCTCATTGCGTGGATAGTCACGCAGGTGCAGTTTTGTTAATCAAATTCTCGTATTCTTTCATATTCGATAAAAACCAGTGTACCTTTGCAAATAAAATCAAAAACTGAAGGTCATTGTTTGCCGATTACGCGATTGTCGTTTCTGCCTAAAAACAGGTGTCAATTATCCAGAACTGCCGTTGTATCGACGTCGGTAAATTAGGATTTTGTACTTTCTGAAGACTTTTGAAGATGCAAACAAAAAACCTTTTTGAATTTTTACTTTTCTTTTAGATTTACGAAAAAATCTTAAGAGCAAAATGCTTTCCTTTCAAAACTTTTATGCCTGGAGAATTGAAGTTCTCTTATAATTTGACATTTCCTTTATCCTTAGCTGTTCAATGAAAGAACTAACGCTTATCTATAGAATCACATTTTGAATAATACGGGACACGCTTCCTCTCAATTTCTTGACGTTCAAAATTTTCTATGAATCATTTTAAAGAATCGAGAAGTAAAAGGATTTATTCTGTTTGACCAATTTGCAAAATTATGACAAAATTACATATGCAATGCTGTAGATTCATAAAAGTGCATATGGTGAGTTTTCATATAATTTTAGCTGACTCACCTACTGTGAATGTTAACCTCGATTTGACTTAAATGTTTTCATTGTTCAAATCTTGCATTCCTCGCAAAAAGATAAATCAAAACTGCTTGTGAAATTCATCCATCAGTGCCCATTAGTTTCAGATATCTCAAATTATTAATTTCAAAAAAGAACCATTTGCAGCTACTCTACTGCTTCCAGTTTAAACTGCCTGTTGGACAGATTACTCGCAGGGCCTCACGAAAATGGAGCTTTTGAGACTCGAACTCTCCAGCTTTACAAAAAGAATTCTATGCTTTTTAAAACTTTAGAATGCATGTTAATGATTTTTCTTTCTACAATTAGTTTACAACATTGCAATGGCGACACCATGGGCATTAAAAGACTGTGCCTATCGAATGGCATATACATAGGAAAACTACAACTACACACTTTTACTTAAATGCCACCCAGCGGTCATGCTGGCACCAGAGCATGTGACTGGAGCAAAAAATTCCCTTTTTGTCAAATCGACCAGTTTCATGGATAAAGCGCACATTCAATTCACGCAAATTTGTGTTCAAGTCATTTGGAAAGAATTGATCGCCATAAAATAGAGGTGTATCAAAACGTTAAAAGAATTTGCCAGAAGGATATGCGAATGATAAAATATGTTCTTATCACTAAGTTCTTGCCTTATTATTTGCGAAGCGCTTTCGACAATAAGCAAGTCGTAAAGTTTTTGGAAGAGACAAAATTTGACTTCAGTACTGTAACTCAACAAACTGTGCTGAAGTTTCCCTTGAAAGGAAATTTTCTGCTGTCTATACATTGTCATTATCGAGTCCTTACACCTGCAGTTAACTTGATCCCTTTTACATTTACCGATTTACACCCTTCACCTTGGTTGTGTCGGCCTTTTTTCATTATTTCAACTATACAAGATTTTACCGAGAATGCATTTTTTCAATTGCAATTGCAAAGTTATTGGTTTTATTTCCATTTGTTTAGCATTCGATTTAGCAATGAATAGATCTGAAGGAAGTAGAGTTTTCGATTACAACAACAGGTGCAGAGTCAAGTCAACAAATATTGATAGATGGTTAATGTCGAAATGGACATTTTAAAAACGGAAGTTTATTTTTGTATTATCCTTGTGCACAAACACTGACATTTGCACCGAATAATTTTTTTTAAGAATCTCATTTAAGAGCGAGAGATAAGTTTCTTATAAATTTGCATCCTGTTGTAGCTATCGACAAAAATAATGAAATTATATTTGATACTAAAGTGAAAGGCTAAAAATTTAAAAAAATTTATAAAAGATCGGAGATGAAGGGTATTGCAAGTACGTTCTTTAAGGTATCGAATAATGAAGAACAAACAAATTTGAAAAGGCACAGTTCAACAGATACCAGCAATATATTATTCTTGTCATTTTAATAAAAATTGCAATTGAGTTATACTTGATCAATCTTGCTTTTAGCCTGCGGAGGTTCCCTTGAAAATTAGCCTGCGTGCAGCCTCTATTGTTGGATGGAGGGGAGGAGGAAAGAGCGCAAATCTACTGGGGAGATTTCACTGATTTGCGCTGGGGAGATCCTCCTCACCTCCGTCTTCCTCCGCATTAACAGTAGAGGCTGCACGCAGGCTATTCAAAGTACGCTATGCCGAATGGCAACCCTCGTTGATTATAAAAAGTTAAATCTAATCAAAATCTTCAATAAAAAAATCTTCCTTTCCTTTTTTGTTTCTCGATCCTGTAACCACCATGTTTACTGAGCTCTGTGTCTTGAGCCAACAGAATGTAACACAAAGTAGATGCACTTGTAGGTAGAAAAAGTACGTCCCTGCAGGCTGCGAAATGGCACCTCAACTCTTTATGGGGGCGCGTGCCCACTGTGCCCCTGTATACGACGGTTTCTATGTCCATACCTGAATAGCTTATAAGTGTAAAGCCTTTCTTAAATGACACTTTGCAGTATTTCTCACATGAAATGGTGATGATGTCATGGAAATTATTTACAAAATTTTTCAACTAGGACCAACCTAAAATGGCTCACCTGAAAAAAGTGATGTAATAGCTCTCCGTATGTAGAATGAGCAGTTGAAAAATGACAGAGAAACTTTCTAGAACTAGACTTGCTGTGACAGACTCATTGAAAATATGGTATTCTCTTCTGTATTACAGATCTTCCCACTTATCATCCCGTTTTTCCAGTAATCTCACGTGTACGTGTGGGCGTAATTGTCCGTAATTCCCACGCTAACATGTCTCCTGATGGTGCAGAAACGAAAGTAACATTTGCTGAAGATTCATTAATATGTGACCTGAAATTCAATCCCCTTCGTGTTTTCATGATATGCCGTTCCTAAATTTAAAATTGAAGTCTTGAAAAATAAATATTTTTTTATTTATACTTGTCTAGAAAACTCAAGCCCCATTTTTTGCAACCATTTGTTAATCCCATCTCTCAAATAATCCTGCCTCTTAAGTAATCCTGCCTGTTACTGATTTTTCTCTTCCTGTTACTGATTCTTCTCTAATGAATTAATCCCTCCTATTTTCCCACCTATCCAATAACCCCGCCTTTCTAATAACCCCGCCAAAAATGGTTTAGTTATAAGCCCGAAGTTAGAATAAAAAGGAGACTATAGTACTCTTTCTTGGAGTACCTGAAAGGCTGTAGTAGATACTTACAAAGTAGGAAACCAGATGCACGTGTCGACAACCTTTTTACAGCAATTTTTTAACATTTTCGTTCTTTCAAGTTGATCATGAAATACAATTAGAACATTTAGTTGGGTTCCCATTTATAGTTTTAAGGAAAATTGCGATGATACAAAGAAAAAAATCGCTTATAAATGTTTGCCTTCTTCAACCGAACTTTTGGTTTAGGATACTACGATAGAAGGAGGGTCTGTTTCAACAAATGAAGTTCCATGGCAGCTTTTTTTTAAATTTCATCATTTCCAATACATCCTCACATTTCACCATCCTCCAAAATTTATTGTATGGGTACTGGCTATTTAAAAAATTATGAACAGGTGTTTCACAAGCATTTTCTAGAGATTTTGAAGCCAATTGGTTTACGTTAAGTCCTCTTTTGAGGCCCTGCTCTTTTAAACGCCGCCCTTTGGCTTGTTCAACGAGCCTTTTCGTAGGTTGCTATGCCCGCCACTCTTAAACAGCTTTAAAGGCTAATGATTTCTTTTCGATGAAAATCTAAGCTCTAGGGCTGCTCATAATTTTAATTCAAGGTAAATTCGACAACGTTGAATAAAAGGTATTTTATTACAAGAAGCCTGTTTGGAAGAAAATAATACAAGGGAGGCCAAAATTTAAGGAACTTTAGTATTTGGCTCTATAAAAAGAAAGAAACTGTAAAAGTTCAATTCGCAAACAAGAGTCGATGATGAGTACCATGTTCAAATAAGAAACGGCTCCGAGGATTATATAACTCTTAATTATACTGATAGTGTTGGGATGATTTTACTTCAGATAATTGTAACTAATTTTTTTGCCTTTAGCTTCTGTAAACTTCTATTTTTCGTTGGAAAAGATAGCATACTTTGGATTTTGATGTGCATCGATCCTTTTTGGTGTTGATCTGCATTAATATTCTTCCAAAAATATTCAACTTTAAAACAACAAGGCGCTTTTAGGTCCAAAAAATAAGAAACCAACTAAGAAACTTTTAGTAATAAAAAGCCAAAGTTTGGATGCAAAATTTAGAAACTTTGAGTTACTCAGTGCTGATTCAAGTTTCTTTATAAAACGGATAACTACTGCTACTATAAGGGACTTATCAAAGTCACGTCATGCCGTCCAAACTAGACAAATGTTAAACTGCCTCTAACCAAGAGGTTTTAATCATATGCATGTGTATGCATGCATAGGTCTGAATGAGCCTCAAAAGTGCTACTCAATTTCACATTCAAGATTAAAGAGGGTATGAGCCCCTAACCTTACAACCACATGGTGCTCGATGTTTGTCCAAAAACGTAAAGAAATTGATGGGTTTGGACCGATCTTTATGGGATGGTAATTGGTAGGCAGATCTATTAGATTATAACGTCATTTTTAGATGATTTATCGCAATATGTATAAAACATCATTGTTATCCCCTTTTCCAAACGCCATTGGGCATTGCTGCCGGTGGGTTATTATTTTTTCCAGGACATGCATACGCCCCTTGTGGTAAAAAGAGAAACATGGAGTAACAGAAGTATACGTGGGGCGTGGGTGCAGCGGATGCCAAACGTTTAGAGCTTGGTATGGGTCTTGCCCGGATCTTCCTGCTCCATTGAGATAAAATTGCCCGGATGCTCCTGAAATTCGAAAAATTTTGTCTGACTGGGGGCCGCACCCACCCACCCCTCCCCTCCACCTCTTTTGTCTCTTACGTCTATGGCACGGGTGGAGGAAGATAAAGAAACCATTTGGTGACCGAGAGGGAACGATTTGAAAGATGTTATGTCACATTTTCTAAAATCTTAGAGGGGTAGTAATTTATTTTTCTAATGGGGGGGGGCAATGTCCACAAAAGCAAGCAAATTAGCCGAAAAATGACATAATTTTACCGACAAAACCGAAAATTTAGCAAAACCTGGGGGAGCGGTTGCCCCCCCTCAAACCCCCGCAATTTCCGCCACTGAGATGTGGGGTGCACCACAAGAAATAACATATTAGCTGAAAGTCTTGATAAGACTTATCATGAGAGGCAACCGGCCCTGTAAGTGTGAGGGTATCGCACGCCTGTTTTCCAAAAGTAAGAATCGCCTTTACCGTTTGTTGATTCTAGTATGTATTTCTAGTAACTCTATTTGTTAAGACTTTAATTGGACCCCCTACGGCAGAAAGAGAAATTTAGCAAAGGGCATTGGAGCGTGGTGAAAATTTTTTACTTGGTGGGAGTTGGCTCACAGAGTTTTTATTAGTTTTACGTTTGTTCTAAATGTTTGCAATCGTCTAGATCTGATTGAAGATTTTTGCCTTTTTGATTTTGTCAATATTTTACGGATTTAGCACCTTTGAGTTTCAAGGACTTATGCGACCATACATCGAATCGGTTTCTGTTGTGAATATCCTTCTTTACAAAGTTTTCCTTCAAAATTAGTTTCGTTGCTTAATGAATTCACTTCGGATGACTTATTGACAAGTGTCGGAGGAAGTCAGCAAGAGAAAATGCTTCATTGCTTAGCAAATGCAAATAATGCTGGTGTCAGTCCAATTAAAACTTACTTTAATTTACTTTATCCGTATTTTATTTCCAGTTTGACTCACTCTTATCACAAACATTTTATGCCGTTTTTGATTGACTAATCCTTGTTTGATAGAGGTTCTAAAAGCTTATCTCTTTGTAATTGATTTCTTATCGCATAATCAAATGGAGCTTTAGGCAATATCAACTTGTTGCACTTCTATTTGCTCTTCTCAGAACAGCTGCAATTCATCAAAGTCTTTTGCTGATCGACTCAAAAATGTGTTTTGAAACCATGGTTGCTCTTTTTATTATAAAGTGATTTTAAAATACACCTGTTCTGTTCCATTGATCTAAGCCATATATCACCGCCAGCCAGCAGTTTTTTCATATACGACAAAATCCAATTCGAAAACTAATCTCTCTAGTATTTATTAAAAATGAATAACATCTAACTTAGTAGATATTTGCAATACGTACAAATCTTTTAGATTATTCATTGAATCGACAGTAAAAACTATTGTTATAGCAAATTTAATTTATGTTTCACCACGAGTTTGAAAGAACATAAGGCATTGTACAAGAAGTAAACTTCACAAAATTCATAGCAACAATGTTTTTGTGAAAAGTGTTTTAAAATTGTCCCATAAACGCAATTTTGATGAGTAGGTTTGTCTGTTGGAGAAACGTTTACGTTGATATCCAAAATAGTTCAACATTTTCTCGTTACAGGTTTTTATAAAATTCATTTCATGTATTGATGGCATCGGTTGTAAGGTCTTCTATTATCCTTAGCTCTGCGTTCATCGATGGACGTAAGGAGTAGCAAAGATACCCGATCAAAAAGAATCCACTGCAGAAGATTTTAGTCAAAGTTTTTTCATCCATAGTAATAAACTACAAATTTTGCTAAACCTTTTTCTTAGAAGTTTTCAGTTTGAATATAGGCGCAGGAGACATAGGACTGTGGAATATAGAAATATGATTTTCTGTTTTCTTACTGTAAGTTTGATTACTATGGGATTTATACAATGTGAGAAAAAATCAAATTGTTTGCTTCAGTAAAAGTTTGAGATTGGGTATCATTGTTTTTTGGTTTTAAACTTTAGCAATTTCGAGCCCCATTGTTTATGCAAACTTTTTCTTATATGTTAAATGTTTGGTAATCACAAAACGCTACTAACTTAAACTCATATCTTATCATATAATACATTTTAATCAAATTATAAAATCTAGAAAAATCATCAATTATCAATTTATCATTTTATCAAATTATCAATTCTCGGATGATGAAAATAGAGCTTAGGACAAAATCAGTTGTGTGTCAGTCTTGCGTACACTTTGTAGAGCAATCGAATGATAGATTTAGTGAAAAGTTCTGGTTATTTTTCTAACCGCCAACGAGATTTGATTTATAAAACATTCTTTATTAATGTTCTAACTAACGACAGATCAATCAAAGTGTTCTTAGTCACAAAAAAGATTTCAGCAAACATAACTTGGTTTTTACTGAACAATTTTGGTTCATCGATGAAAAAGATCAAATTAAAAATAATTGTACAAAAATCAAACATAAAAATCAATCGATCCACATTCGGCAATATCTCTATTAGGCTTAAAGGGAAGTCTGAAGAAATCCAGGGACAAATTACTCTAAGAAATTCTCGTACACTATTTGTGAAAATCCCCCACAATCCTTTTGTTTTAGAAAAAATCTCGTGCTCTATTTGCAAGAGTGAATGCCCCTTTGAAAGAAATGCTGTCTGTTCTTTCAAGTTTGCTTGAAAACCTTTGACTTTAGAAGGCTGCTTTTTTTGTTCAAATGGAAGTGACATTATGAGGCCTGAGAATTACACTATACGAAACGTAAATTTGTTCCGAAATATCAGAAAGAGTTTCAGCTACAGAATTTCTCAGTTTTAAGTTACATTTTGATACCTTGTTAAATTGAAAGCAAGATATTAAAAAACCTCAGATTTGCACTATTTGATAAAAGTTTGAAAGTGCCAGGCAATGGAACTTTCTTTGTAGACTAGTCTAACTTAGCCTCATCGTTACTGCTCGTCATTACTAACAGAAATTTTTTCTATGATGGTGGTTGATTTGAAAGGACATTCGAGACAGCAGAGTTTTCTTACCCACCCCACCCCTCTTTCTCTTGCCCTAATAGAACTCCAAAGTGATGAAGTCGTGAAAATTTATTTTTATTTACAATTTAAACCCTGAGGAGCAATATGGAATATCTATAGATATGCAAAATCGGTCGAGTTTGTTGCAAATTGACTGCGATATCGCCACATTAGCACAGGCACTTATTCCATCAATTCACTGTATTTTGTCTTGGTTCATATCTTCATGAACCAGGCCAGAGTTACAGGAATCTTTTTAGCAAACTTGAAAAATTTCATTTAACTTAAATCTAACTGATTTTGCGTCATTGTATATTTTATACTGTTCCTCAAAAAAAGATCTTTATGACGTCACACTTAGGTACTCTTTCGTTTCTTTGTTATTCTAACAACCACAGCAACACCAATATGTTCTGCTCCGCACATGACAACATGAATGAGGTGTTGGCACTGTTCGTGTGATCTAAATTGCAACAATTTCTTATTAATACCGGGTAAGCCATTTTTATACCTCATATAGTTTTTCTGATAAAGAGGTGATGAAAGCCCTTAAAACGTCCAAGTTCACTTTGGCCTGTTTTAGATTATTTGAAACTGATGGCTTAATTAGGCCCCTTTGGGTGCTTAAAATATGCCGGTAAATTTAGGTAGCACCCGGCCTTCATTTCGATTTCCTAATTGGTAAAATCCTTGACATATTGATGAAATGCAAAAATATTTTAATAATTATTTAGTTTTTGTTTTTTCTAAGTCAATCCTCTCCAAAACTAATTCACACTAATAGCAACTAGCTGATGGACTTTGTTCGCAGGCATGAACTGACTGCAGTTTCACCACCGTATAAATTACAACAACGTCGAGCCGACTCTAGTCCAGATATACCACCCATAGACGTGGGAAGCATTCCAAAAAGGGTGATCCATGTAGGCAATTAAGGGATACTAAGGCGAGCAGCATAATAGGTAATTTACCTCTGTTCCTAAAAGTAAGAATGCATATGCTATACCCTCCTGTACCCCTGGTTCTTTTTGGGGGTCACTCAAATTTTGCATTTTGCAGAAAGAAAATTTTGTTATGGATTACAGAATTCTGGCAATTTCTTGACAGGAGCTCGGAATTCTCCACACTTGCCGGCATGGATTTTCTCAAAAATGATACACAGAATACAGAATTTTTTATGGACTTGCAGAATACATGATTTTTAATGGAGAAGTTTAATGGATTTGGAGACTTCTTCGCCATTTGTCTTCTAAAAATGAACCTGGTCAAATCTTGGTTTTTCTTTTTTGTATTTGTTTCTACCTACCATCTGAAGGTAGTTTTAGGAGACTGAGAAGCTTATGCTTATTATGACAGTACCCAAATATTTAAAAAAATTACGGCAGTAAGTAGGGCCTAGTTTAAGCCTAGTTACTTGAAACAACCCAAACAGTTAAAGCTAAGTTATTGTAGCCCCTATATTTTTCTCAGGAACTGTTTTAAAGCAATTCAAAGGACCAGAAAGTATCAGGAGGAAATTTTTTTGAAAGATACTGTTAGCTTGAAATACTGTTAGCTAGGAACATGAAAAATGTATACTGTTTGCTTGACGTGTAATATGCATACCAGAGGCTTAATTAGCTTGATTCTGTGCACTTAAGTTTAGATGAGCAAGTGGTGTAGTTTCTATTTGCTACCTTGAAGAAACACCTTAGCTGTTTAGTTGATGAAGCTGTGTTGTGAGGTTTATTACCATTTTTGGTGATATAGATTCTGCTAACCAGGGATGTTATGTGCATGCTATTGATCCATTATATGTACACTCTAGATATCTACTCAACATCAATATCAGTCCTTTTTGTTAAGCGTGTGCGATCGCACCCGCACACGCCTGCACACATGCAAGTTAAATTGTGCGTGCTTTTCATCACACACGCAAACATATGTTTTTGCAGTTTTCTGTTAACATCAAATTCCCATGGCCTCATGATTTTTTTTATCCTTTTCCCTTGTTACTTGATTAGCAATATGATTTTTCCAATTTTTGGAAGTGATGTTTGGCTTTTGATTGAATGCTCCTTTCAACTTAGCGTCTCGTCTTTCAGCTAAGTCGCCATTAGCATGTTAAGTGTAATAACTGATTTCCTGTCAAAACGTAATTGTCCCTTGAAGCAATATAATTCTGATATGTTTTATAATCTGACAATTGCTTGAGTATTTCTGATGAGGAACTGTAATCTGTTATGTATTGATTGAATTGAGTTTTGCTCTTGCACGTTTTCGAGTGGCTTTTACCTTTCTTGCTCCTTTTACCAATTTTATCAGGTTGGCACTTCAAATTTTCTTACAAGTGCGATTGCACATGTTAATTTTTTTACATCTGCGATTTGCCACATGCGTAATTTTGCTCACGAAAAGGACTGAATATGATAAAAAATACATTCTTTCCTCCTCTTTCAAAACCCTTCTGTCGTGTCTAACCAACCAGAAAACCTAATGGGTATCTTTTGCTGGATTATTTTGATAATAAAACGACAATGAACTACTAGTATCAAAATTATTATTGGCCTCAAATTGGAAAATGGATATTACCAGATTATAACTAGCTGGCTACTGGTAATATGGTATAAGTTTATGTCTGTATTAGTACAAAAAAGAAACATAATCGGCCTGAGCTCAAGGAAACAAAAAACTTATCACATTTTTAAAAATTATTGATTGAAAAAAGAAACTGCTAATTGCTTTAAACAGCAATTGCTTGCTGTTCAAAAGCTACATTTGTTATCTTACAATTTGATTTTTCTTTCAGAATCCAAATAGGCATGATGTCACTGTTCCAGTCTTTCAAAAGATTACCTGTTGTTCATTTCTGGATGCTCATTGTGTTTCTCATATCTGGGCTAATCATCAACTGTGTGCAAATTATTATTCTGTTTATATGGCCTTTTAACAAGAGTTTATATAGAAGACTGGTATCAAAGATATCATATTTATACCTAGCAGGTAATTGGTTTTTTTAATTTAAGGTAATTTTTTCTGTTTTAATGTAAAAATTCAAGATTAAGTCATCACAGTTCTAAAATTATCAAACATCTCCACATGTCAATACAAAAACATTTCCACATGTCAATAGTGGCAACTCACAACAACCCATTTTGTCAAGTTCTGATAAAGATTAGTGACATTAAAATCACCACAAGCAATCAGTGCCTGACAGACCAATTACTCCCAATTGTTGGGGTTTGACCCTCAGTTTCTCAGAAACGCTCCCTCAAACACATGATTTACATTTAATTCGTAATCTACACCCAAAACTACATTAAAAAAAGTTGGTGTGGTAAATTCTACGCTCTGGTGACAATAGCTCCCCTCCAGCCTCTGGACAAATGCTTTAGTTGTAAATAACAGGAAAAATTTGAGTTGCTACTCTAAGTTTCTGGTTCAATGCAATCATCAGGCAACTGTGTAGATTATATAGACTCATTTTTTCAAGACAAACGACATATGTTTATATTGAATTTTTTACAAACTTGGAGTAAGCAAATCAATTTCTGAATTCAGAGCTGACTTTTGCTGGTGAATGGTGGGCAGATATTGACATTACATTTTATGGAAAAAAGGAGGATTATGAACAGATTGGAAATGAATCTGCCATGCTCATGCCAAATCATAGAAGTGATATTGATTGGTTGGTTGGTTACATAATTGCTGAAAGGAAAGGCATACTAGGGGTATGTAAATATTTTGCTTGTATGCAAACATTTAGCTTCCATTAATGTATTTGTGTTTGTCGTTGTTTTTCTCAGGGCATTGCAGTTTAACTTTTTTTCTACTGTCTGTAAACATCTCAGGCACTATAACTTCAGCTTTCAGAAATATTTGTATGCTTTTGAATTTAATAGTTTTAGTTTGAAATATGGTGTGTTGTTAATTGAAAAGGCTTTAAGTTTAGTCTGGGTGTTTTATAGTTAACCATTTTAAGGAGGATTTGAGACTGGTCAAATGAAATTACCTCCAGCAGACTCAATATATCTATATATTTTTACCCAACATCTATTATTTGAAGTTACAGTCTGATCTTTATAAATCTATAAGCTCAAAGACTTCTTATTGTTTGGAAAAATTGAAACTCTTGAAATATATATTCTGAAGCTAGTCAATGTTGAAGTCTGAAACTCTTGGCAGGGTGTGTCAGAGGTGGGAGTGGTAAACTGTTTGAAAAATTCACATTAGAAGCAATGCAGTGGATTTTTTATGAATTTATGTCACTTTATACCTTTATATATAAAGACCCCTGGATATCTTTATCATAGCCACTGTTTCATATTTGTTGACCTTTGTTTCTTGGGTGCCTGTCTAATCCTAATCCTTCTTAACAGACTGCAAAATGTTTTATGAAGAATGACTTGAAATACATTCCTACAATCGGATGGACATGGTGGTTTCTGGAATTTTCTTTTCTGAGGAGGAACTGGCAAAAGGATGAAAACACCATAAAAAACTCTCTTAAAGCTCTTAATGAGTATCCAATTCCATATCTGGTAAGTCCGCGTTCTATTGACACCATTTTAAAATTAGTTTTGCGAATGGAAGCATCTGAACCGACCCCTAGTATTTTTTGCAACTTAATGCTGTTGTGTGTAGCTGGGTTGTGTATAGCTGTGAAGGATAATGAGGGTGATTTTCATAAAAATTGGATAGAAGTATTGAATTGAAGATAATGGCAATGTCTTGCATTAAATTTTCATCTGGTAGAACAGATAAAGACTCAAGCTGGAAGAGACAAGATGAGGATATTTGATTCCAGGACATCATAATTTTCCATCTTAATTGCTATCTTTCTTCCCAAATTAGATATCAGATATGTATCTAAGCTGGGTGCATGTTGGCATTATGCCCTTTTGTTTAGCGTTTTGATGATAATTTTTTAAAATTTATTGTTTCGTGCCTTTGTTGGGAAGTATTATTGTGATGTAATGATGGCAGAATTGAGATGTAGTTCCGTTTGCAAAAATACTATTTTCTTCTTTTAGATAGGAATTTTCGCAGAAGGCACTCGTATGACCCCAGCGAAACTAAAGGCAAGCCAAGAATTCGCTATATCGAAGGGAATTCAACCTTTGAAGCACCACTTGCTGCCTAGGCCCAAAGGATTCGCATTCACTGTCCACGCATTAAAGAACTCAGGTATATATTTTAAGACTCTCTGTAAATTGCATCATGGTCGATAGAAAGGAGGATTTTGTTTATGAGAATTTGCTGCTTTCCTTATGTTTTTTCCGTATTTATAATCAGAGTAGTGTCGCATGAAGAGTACCTTAGTACCATATGTTTATGCTTCTCCGTGCTATTTCAAAACCTTTTTTGTTAGGGCTTCGCTTCAAAGCCCCTGGCTCATCCCCCAATGTCAGCAACCTAAAGCAGAGAGTTGCAACTGTGCTGTTGAAAAAATCCTATACATCATCAAAATAACTTTTCATACGAAAGCAAACTTTGTCCCATGTTTATAAACCCTGAAATAACCTTTTCAGCTTCAGAAAACCTTATGTTAACGTTTTTTATTTTGTATTTTCTCACTTTGAATCTCCCTCAGTTCCAGCGATCTATGATATTGAAGTTGCATTTGCCAATCCTGAAAAGGCTAACTTAAAAACTCTGATAAATGGCGGAAAGATCAAGACTCATCTGTACTTAAGGTAACCAGTTCTGTTTTTTTCGTCTTAAAGTGGACAAATAAATCTGTTATCAATATCATGTTTCTTTTTGCAAAAGTCAGTCAACATGACCAGACATCTAAATTTAAAAACGTCAACAAATATTTTCAAACATTTGAAGATGTTCAAGAACAAGTGGTTGATCGGATATTTATCTCATCACTGTCAATATGATCAATACAACGAGGCTTGAATATGTTTATATGACTGAAGATTTGTTTTTCGTTTGAACTTCAGCAGATTCAAACGTGTGTTTGATAGTGTTTGAAAATGCTTTTATTATGATGTTTTATACAATAGACTTGCCTTTTCTTGTTAATAAGAATTTAACTTTTAGGAAAAATTTGTCAATATATTTCTGTAACTTTTCTAACTCCTGCTCAGGCGAATTGAAATGAAAGATGTTCCAACTGAATCGATAGAAGCAACATCTCAATGGTGCAAGGATCTGTACAAAGAAAAGGTGAGCAATCAATTTTATAACGGCAGAGTGTCTGTCAACCACCTTGAGCATTATTGATGTTCCTGGAAAACGTAGAAATCTAACAGAATCATTCTAACCTGCAATGTCACACAAAGTGTGAGATGGAAGAACCGCAGGATAGAATCCAGAAACAAAGCAAAACGGCGACGAGAATCCAATGTTGTGAGATAAATTTTCCAAGACAAATTAAATTAAACGAATACTAATATTTCGCCTCGGCATCCAGGGCTTCATCTGTCATGTCATACAAACCTGCCTTTTTCCAAAAAATCTTTGCATCCCACAAAGACATTTTTCTTCTTTCATGCTACAGTTTTATTAATTGGTACTGGATGCCTCTCTTAGTAAGCTGAAATGGAAGGGTGTAAATAGAATATCAATTGACAAAATTTATTTTCAACGCTTCAATTATTCTATTTTATGAAAGCATTAATTCTTTTCTGAAATACAGCTAGATTGAAAGGAAGCAACATGAAAATTGTTCTAGTTATTTTTCGAACTTTTTAGAAATCTGATTTATGAATTGGTAAAAAGTATCTATTGGTCAGAGAAAGGGGTTTGAATTTGGGCCAGAGACAGATTTAAAATAATCTTATAGGATAGAAATTTCACTGCCTCAAACATTAATTACAAAGCAATCATATCTTTTGTACTTCTTGAAATTGTGAAAACGTTTAGTTAGTTTTATTGTCACATAAGTATCGGATCCTAGTGAAAATATCAATATGATCAGTCAACATACTACGACGCCTTAGGCGGTCTTTCTATATTTTTTTGTCAATGCTACGAGCTTACGAACTAAAAGCTTTTGGGAAAGTGTTATTTATATTTTAAGCCAGCATACGGAAGGACCTGTAGGCATGGTCCCTATTTGTAACACAGTATGGGCGCTTCTCCTTTTTCTTTATATTGCTATTGTCAGCTTTGCACAGTCACAGCCCTTATTAGCCAAAATTTTGAAAGGTAAATTGATTCTGCTTCCATGTAAACCTAAGTATGGATGTTTTCTCTTTGTCCATTCCAACCAATAACACTGTTCATCTTGTAAAATCAAAGGCTGAAGGCTCTTGCGCAACCGGCATGCTTAGCGGCAGTTGTCTTGTGAAATTGACTGTGTTTTGTATTTTCATGCAGTTCAATATTAGGCCAGTTCTTTGAACTTCAGTTGCAAAGCGTGCCGGTTGCGCAAAAGATTTTAACATTTTTTAGGTACTTTTGCAAACTGGTTTACATGTTACTGCAGAGAAAACTGCTGTTAAGAAAAATAATTAAAATCTCATTGTAGGACGCAATTTTTGACGACTATACCAAGAATGGGGCATTTTCTGCTGACGTTGTCAATTTTCCCAAGCGTTATTCCAACCTGATTATTGTGCTGGCGTGGCAGATCTTTTTGTTCATCCCGATGATGTTTTTTGTCAAGTACATCATATCGTCGTTTTCATATGCAATGTTTGGTGGAATTGCACTGTCTTTGTTGTTAGGTATGACTCAGCTAGATTACCAATGCACTTTTATGCAGTATAAAATTGTGTGTATTGATAGCCAGAGAGTTTCATCTCGTTGTCCTCTGTTGTAAGTGAACAATCCTTATTAGTATTCGTATTTTTATTTGTATTTCCTACCTAGCATCAAAAAATTTTTGGACACTTATCGAGTATCGCTTAGTGTCTATGCTTATCGAGTATCGATGAGATTTCGAGTTCAACCAATCTTCCAAAAATACCGCCCCTGACTAATTATCCGTAGAACGTATAACCATCACCGTAAAGATGAAAAAATAGTGAGAAGTTGGCTCCTGTTCTTTACACTATTGTATGTACAGTAATAATTGCTAGTCAACAGGCCTGAATTACAGACCGATGTTATCCTCTGTTCTCTCATTAAAGATACAGAACAACTGCCACTAGTTGTCACTTTATGTGTACAATTATTTGGTACATAAACGTTTGAATTGTGCGGTATTTTACATCAAGCAAGCATTAACTTTTCCTCATATTTTTACAGGGTTTATCGTTGTAAAGCTGTTGTTTTATTATGCTGACACAAAACGCAGCAGCTCGTTTGGCCTATCTGCTTCAAAAGACGGACAGCAGAATGTGAATAAGCAGCAAGAGGACTCGACTCGGTTGAATGAAGACAGCCAGGAGCAAAATGGAGTCAATGCCGAGCTTAAGAAAAATGAATGACACAGAATGTGAGCCCCAGAATCTATTACATATGTTATAAATGAAGCCATACGAGTTATTAGATTCAATTTGTCATGGACTTTTGAAGCGCGTGTAAAGGAGCTGGTAAAACACTTCGATGGCACGTATGCTTTCCAATGTTGTTAATATATATTTGCGGTAAGATAGAGTGAAGATTGTACCTTACAGGCCTGGCATTAATCAAAATAGCGATTAAATTCAAGTAGATGCAGATTTGCGTGGTCTCTGATTTTCGCAATTTGAAGGCATCCAGCCGAGCATGTGCGGCTGTGAATTATGACGTCATTTTATCAAGTTTCTTTATTGTACTTTCGACTTGATTCTCAGAATTTAATTGTTGCTTGCGTTTTGTCAATCATGTATTGGTTTTTGTAATTTTTTTGTATTTGCTAATCTCCAAACTTGTACTTAGTATGCTCCATTGGCGTACGTAGTATAATCTTTTCCGTCGGGCCTCAGGAACTTTCAGTCTTCCAACAGATATCATTTTAGCTTCAGCTTTTTTGACCTTGATTATTTTTTGATTGCTTTCATATTTAGCATAAAGACTAGTTTCGTCAACATTCTACATGCAGTTAAACTGGGTTTCTTTTCTCCATGCACATGGGTTTTGTCCCCCTGAAAATAAAATAATGTTTATCTTGAAATTTAGGTAGCGTGTTATTGTAACCAAAACCTATTTTGCCGCGGAATTTCGGGTAAAATGACCTCCTAGATTCTAGCATCTGTAAAGCGAGTATGGGAAAAGGATGTTGTCATATACCCAGACCTTCCAATTTAGATGTTGCACATAACGCCTTCTGTTCGCTGCGAACGGATACCAAGAAATCCCAATTTAGATCGTTCTCACTACTTAGCCGAAGATTGCTACAAACTTGTAGACTGTTTATAAGAAATATGGTTTATATTTTTATCTATGCTTTTTGGAATTCTTAAGCAAACTTAGAGATAGAAATTGTAAAAGTGGAAACATTTGATGATTTTCAAGATGAATCTGATTTTATCTGAATGGACATATAAATTGCGACTATTTTTTGTGGCATGAACTGACTTTATCTCTCTAATTATGAAATGTTTCTTTCTGAATGGAACGGAAAATATCAATATATCGATTTATCATTTTAAAAGTTTCCAATATTTCAAACTCACATCACTCAAATCTCTGCTTGGATTTCTAATTTTAAAAGGGAACTTTGAAATCTGAGTTGAAAAAAGGGCGTCGTGTTGCTTGACTGTGCATTAGCGTGTGGCTCCCCATTTTTATATATTGCAAAGATTCTGATAGCAAGATTTGAAACCAAAAGCACAAGTAATTTTATATAAGGGCATTGAAATGTTCGATAGAGGACATGTAGGAGATGTTTATAGGAAGTAGCCTTGAAGCGATATTAATTGATCATTTATCAGGTGTTTTCGTTCATCATAGATTTTGGAGAATGTGTAGAGCTGCCTAAGGAGGATCAGAAATGCATTCAACTTTTCATCACGCAAGAAGGAATATTTTAAATACCCTTGTTTTAATTTTAATTAACAAGAATTTATTTTATCCAAAAGGATACATGCCAAAATTATTTTGGAGCACATTTTGCAAATGCAACATCCTGACATGTTTGTAATATTTATCTTATCTTAAAATTTCTGTATGCAGGTCTCTTGTCAAGGTTAGAAAGCCACAAAAACAATAGTTAGTTTATTTAGTTTAATTGGGAAATTCTACTTATATACAGTTAAAATAATTGAATATTTAAAACACCGATAGAAATGATTTACATGCATTGTTTTCTGAATGAATACGATATAGCAATGATACATCAACTGGTAAACAATAAATAAACGAAAGCCTTAAAACTGCAGACGAATAATACTGCTTCGTTTAGTTCAGCATGCAAGATTCATAAGTTGGAATCATATATTTGATATTAATAAAAGCATCTTCACCACCATGTTTTTCAAAGGCCTCAAGGGTCTCTTGAATAAGATCGCCTATATTTTCACGTCGCTGCTGGCTATAATCAATTCCGTCCCCGGAATTCAGATTCCTGTTCTTGAAAATGTTAGGAACCGGGAGGATCTGCCTGTAGTACGGTACCAATGCCTCCCCGACCATTTCGCCTGATACAACAAGATGCTGCAATACCTTTAAAGTCGTGCAGACGACTTGTTGATCCCTTGTATCCAAAGCATCGCGTATAGGTAAGATTAACTGGGGTACAACAGGGAGTATCTTGCTGCCCCCATGTTCCAGCATATCATGCACACCTTGACGTGCGAAAAACTCGTATGGATGCTCGGTCTCTCTCAAGCCTTCAAAGAAGATAGGCAAATAATGATGGTAATCAAGTTTTTCAATCTCAACTTTCCAAGCAATTTTATTCCCCTTCGTGTCATGCTCAAGTGCGATGGGGAGATCCCCACGGTCGTAAAACTTCCGGAATTGTGTTGGTTTGGCCGGTCGCTTCTTGAATGCACCGGCTCCAGGTGGACCTAAGACCTGAAGTGGAAGAATTACAAGAGATCGTCAATTCAACTCGCCAAAGTAGATGCAAAGATTTCTTCTTCTAAGTATGACGACCACCACTTCCCCCCCCCAAAACAATGTTGCTAGTTTAGGTATGTATCATACAAATTACCAGTGGCGTAGTGAGGGGGGACAAGTGGGGACAGTTGCCCCTGCCCCAATGGCATATAATCTCTTTGAAAAAGGGCGTTTTCTGGTGTTCGAAGGTGCCTGGGCCCTCTATATTTTCCCTGGTTCAACTTGCCTTTGCCCCCATATCTTACCACCCTGGCTACGCTACTGCAAGTTACACGAAACATCAAGAGAAGTGGCAGGATACAAGAGAAGTTGCACATGTATCCTTGGAAACTAGCCAAAGTAAGATTGACCGTCAGCTTAAAGGACATATAAATGACATATGGGCATATGAATATCAAATCTTTCAGGAGCCAAAATCTACTATTTTTACGCTGTAAAGTCTTCAAAGCTGAATAGGGCATTGTCGCTAGGCCCTTGATGTGGTGTCATCCATACGACAAAGGGATTGCGGCTGAACTTTACCCCCAATGCCTGAAAGCTTAAGACCAACATCGTAAGCAAGGTATAAGAAAATGATAGTTGGGACATACTAAGCCACATGGAATTTTCCATTTTATTCATTCTTCCCCACACACCCATAACATCACCAAGATAAATTAAAAAATTGATGAATAAAATAAAATAAAGTTCTTAATTTTCTCTTGTATTAAAACTTATGCCAACATTCTTAATATATGTCTCAAAACTGCTAGAACCTATGCCAACGTTGCTACAAAAAACTAAAAAAAGGGCAAGTTAGCTGCTGATTAAGACAATCAATAATCTAGAACTTCCGCCTTTGCACGAATCAGATCTTTTTATAAGGCATTTTCAACGCAATTACTCAAACTGAAGAACTGAACATGACGCTGGTTTACAAATTTTAACCGAACCATATTCTCCAAATCTCAACAAAATTGTTCGATCATTTCCCATGGAGCTGGATAAACTAACAAAAAACAAATCTATTAAATTTCATTTTAAATCAAGAATTATTCGTTCTTGGAATGGTAAATTAAAGACTCATTTGCTAACAATGAGCCTTTGCGAGCATGACAAATTTTCCAGGCGACGATTAAAATAATGGCAGGCAACTTTTCCTGACTAACCAAAATTGATTTCAGACTGTCTAAAAATGCATTATGAGATACATGCGTATCGCAATGGCTCTTTGTTAGCGATGAGCCTTTAAGTTTGAACTGGAATTACCCAAGCAAATTTGATAATACACAAAACAGCTGATTGCATTATCAAAGTTAAATTGATAAAGTGAAGGAAATAAAAGCCGCGTGTCGATCTGGCAAGAATGAAATCAAAATTCAATATCTGCTGGAATCTTTTTACAGAGTTTGGTGCCGTTGACGTCACAAGGAAAGAGAAGTGCTTACAGAATAGTTTTGAGGTTTCAATCGAAATAAACCAGCCAAGTGATAGCTGGAAGATAAGGGCTCGTTTAGACGTTTATGGGCGTTTTTCTGAATTTATAATGTAGATTGAGATCCAATTGAAATGCGTGTTATTTCTATGCATAATCTGAGTCAGTCTGCAAGAAGCAGCTGTGGCTGTATAATTTTCACGTGTTGATCTCAGTAAGGATTGTCTTTGTTCGTCTAGTAATATTTCTTTTAACCTAAAAACAGATTTTGAAATGATCTGTAAATTAATCATTGCGATTAATCATGGAAGAAACGGGAAGTTTCCGAAAAGGGTTGACATAGGTAGCATAAAATCGACGCCTAAACAGCTTTCTACCTGCTTAAAGTTTGTCTGAATCAATATTTTGTTTCTGTTGTAAATTCATATGCATATGCTATACAATAATAGCTAAGCGAATGTTTATTCAAGCCAACTTATTGAGCTGCAAATAGAGATGTAGGAGCCCGGACAAAAGGCCCCCCATGTTTCAGAAACAGAGCTAAAGTGCTTATTTGCAACTGAGAGCGGTGCAACTTATTTTACAGCACAACCTCTCCTCCTCCTCTGCATTAAAAATGCTTTCTACCTCTATCATTTTTTTAAGATAACATGAAACATTTAATGTCGTTGCTATGAATTACAATCGAAGAATCCAATATTTCTGACGTACCGCTTGTATAGGTCATATGTAATAATAACAACGCTAATTTCTTTATTTTAGGTTGGCTTCTCGTAAAGCTAATTAATTTGCTAAATTATGCCAACCAAAACTTAAATACAAGTTGATGTTAAATGAGTTGCAAGTATAAATCTATCAACAAAGAGAATATAAATTTCTATCATAAAAACCCTAAATTTTCAATAAATAATTTGCAAAATCTCCAGTTGCGATCAAACTGATGGTTTTTAATGTCTATTTTGAAGCTATTCAAAGTCTGGGACTCTTTTAAGGATAATGGTATTGTATACCATATCTTTGCTCCAAGAAAACGTGTATTTTCAAGACCATACCCTGTCGTGTTTGGTTTTGGTGCAAAAATATCTATGCCACTACGAAGGGTGTATGGAGTATCTTTCTTCACAAAGATTTTATTCATGAGACTTGGCTTGAGGTTCCTTTGAGTTTTAAAAATTTTAGTAGCAAGCAACTGCAAATTTTTGTGGTGGATGTGCCTGCTTTCGTCAATAATTCTTCGAAATTTGAACAGCGCGATTCCTTGTATGCGATTCTCAAAGCTCTCTGGTGGATTTTGTCTATGTTCTTGTTAATCGACCTATCATGAAACATCATAGATGCACAGGCCCAGTGGCTTTGGGTTAAGAGTGCTTCTACCCAATTTTAAGCAGCAAAATAAGAAAATCTTTAAAATTTTGATACTTTAATCAATTTTTTTGGAAAATTTATCACAAGCATCCCTAAAAAGTTAACTCCCATTATGAGTCATGCATAGTTGCATTTAAAAATTCAATGTTCGCGATTTACTTCTTGACTAACTTTTGTTTGGGAAGTTTTTAATTTCATATGAAAGAGAACCAGATCCGTATGATCCATAACTTTGCTTCAATTTTTTGAAATATTGATTTTCTATGCTGAATAAAAATTTAGTCGGAGCAAGATGAAATCGATTTATATTGGTTGGAGAGCTCAATTCCTAAATGAAGGGTGGATTTGAAAACCGTTTGATGTCTTCATTGAGATATTGCAGATTTGTATGACGAGAAGTAACTGTTTCGCTTTTTACCATTTTACGTTCAAATCTTGATGAACTAATCATTCAAAGCAGAAATGTGGTACGAGGAGAAATTCTTTTTCTTCTAATTTTCCATCTTGAGCTGGTCATCTTCTTACGTTATTTTTATTTGTTTGGCAAATGGTGTCTCGGTGTTTTTTATGAATGAGTGTGTAGAAGCCTACTTGATTGAAAGTTTAGCCTTTGACAAAAGAGATCGAAATAATGAGCTTTTGAAATACCCATTTCTGAAAAAGAAAACTTTAAAGAGGAAGTATGCTCCTTTCTTTTTTTTGGTTCCGGTTCGTGTTTAAACCAATTCCAGGTTGTCTTGCAAAACATGGTAAAATTAGCAGTTTGCCGCGATTCATTTATCTTTTTTTCTTCAAGTAAATAATCCTGAATAAAGATAAAAAGCTTTCAATTTAAAGTTATATCCTTTGACATGGGCTCCGACAAAGGTTGAAAATGGGGGGGGGGGGCAAGGAAAAATCTAACACCCATAACAAAAGATTTTGAAAAAAACTCTATTGTTTTGCAAAAATTGGGGGGGGGGGGGTTGCCAAGGCAAGCGCTGCTCAATCACGAAGGAGGGACATGATATCAATTAAAAATGGCCACTGACACCTTGGCAATGGCACACCAATACTCTTTGGAAAATGGTTGGAAATTTTGTACAAAATTTTTTGATATAAGTTATTGGTGTCCCTGCGCCTCTCCATTTCCTCATAAACGTTGGTGGTTCTTACCGATGTTATAAAAATGCCCTGTACATTCGACCAGGACATCAACTCTCGTTGAATTCCAGAAACAGGCCCCTCCCGGGAGGGGGGGGGGGGGGTGGGTGAACACTTGGCACATGGACAAGGCACGGGGGCGGTCCAAAACTTCATAGTTACCTAAAGTATCAGCTCATTTTCAATAAGACCTAAAAGTATAAGCTCTAATAACTAATACAAAAAAATTAATACCAGTTTCTTAAATTTATACCTGGAAATATCAGAATTGCATCTGTTATTTTCTCTGGACCCAAATCTACCATTTTGAAAAATTTTCCGGCCAAAACTGATAGTTTGGGAATTGATTGACTAAAAGATATCGGACTGGCCTCCTGCATGTCTACGTACCCTATGCCCCCTCCCCGCCATTGGAAAATGTACAGTTCACGATATTATTTGAGGGAGTCTCATGAAAATTTCGATGCAAGAAAGAAAACGATGTTGTAGCAGAACAAGCATTTTGGGTAATTGTTTTGTTACCAAGAGATAATTGAAAACACATTTTTAATGATTCTCGTTGAATGATGTTTAATACCGCAAGTTCATCAGCAGGTAACTTATAGTTTCTGCAATTTCAGTAAGTTTTTTAAACAATGAAGGTTTTAAGAAAGCAGTACCTTGGGACAGTCAGTCATTAATATTTGATAACATTATAGACTATCCGAACTCAAAAACACTTGCCACTCTGGTAAATTTTGGAAGAAAGCAACCTTTTCGAAACAAATAAACCGTCTAACATTTGAATGCTCTTTATTTTGCGCTTCTTCTTATTAACTGGATACCATTGTCGACCGTAAGAGGCTTCGTGAAACGCAAGTTCATGATATAAACACGATATGTATACCTTAGAATGTTGTAAACAGTGCCCGAATAGTTTATCTGTATAAATCAAATTAAAAATCTGTATTCTCTCTTGAGTCGCAAAACTATGCAATTAAGTCTTGTTCAATACCTGAACATTTTTCATTCGTGACTTGTTTGTGAAACCCTCTGCAAAAAGTGATCCTTTGCAAGTCAACATTGGCATGTGAGTTCTTGCCCCTTGGAATTCCTTCGTTGGCCTTATATCAGAAATTGTTGCCATGTTAGACTTATGTTTCTGTAGTGTATCCCTCATTTATTTTTCTTTGGTTTTCCTCTTGAGCTGGCACCTTCGATTCTGTAGTTCGGATGATTAGAAATCAACTGAGCTATGGGAAGCTTGACTGTCATAGCAACCGACACGCTGTTCTTTTTTCTACATAGCAACCGCTGACCTCTAGAAAGCTCCTCCGCACCTCTAGAAAGCTCCTTCTGTGTGTCACATGTCACTATACTTTCTAATTACAAGCACTAGAGTCATAAAAACATTGTATTATGGACAAAGCTCCAACAACTCGAGCAACTCTGTTCCTTTGTAAAATCACTTTTCATGCACGATTTTTATTTCTGGAGCTCCCCTCTTTGTATTTTAATTTTTTTTCTATGCTTGGTACAAAAGTATGGGGAAACCTTCGAAATTTTGAAGGCATTTTATGCAATAAATTTTAGAAAGGGAGCTTGCTAATGCTAACGACAGATACTTCAAAAAGGTTTTAACAAGATATTACCGTAAAAGATTATTAGAGAGAGGGGGGCTGATTAGAGAGAGGGGGCTGATTAGAGAGAGGAGGCTTATTAAAGATTTGAAGTAAAAAAGGCTTTAGAAATGTCCTTGTCTACCTTTTTGTCCTTGTCTACCAAAGTCAGGGGACCCACTAAATGCGCATGTTTTCCTTGTTTGACAACTAAGGCTAAAGGGAGGTTAATAGAGAGTTGCGGCTTATTTAAAGTTTTTGCTTGATAAGGGGGCCTAATAGAAAGGGGGGCTTAATAAAGAGAGGGAGATTAATAGAACTTTGACGGTATTTTATTTTGAAGATTGTCAGATACATTAATTCGAAAATATAGATACACTGTAAAAAAGTTGAAACACAAACTTAAAACACAAAACGAGAGTTTTAAAAATTGAAGATATAACTTATACAAGGAGTTGTTAAAGATTGTTTTTAGCAAAATTACAGGAAAGTGTAATTATTGCTGTGTACAAATTATTGCTGTGTACAAAACTTTTGTCGGATGAAGATCTCTGAAAAATAAAAATCTGCTGATGTGTATTCAGTAAATTCGCAAGAGTTCTACTTTTATGGCTGAAATTAAAGTAATGAAAGGGTTTTACCAACTGTTAAGGAGTTTTTAAAGTTAGATACCTACATACATACATACTTTTATAGAAAGAATAGGCTATATATTTTTTTTAATTTTGATTTTGGTAACATTCAATATATTTTGTCAAGCCCGAAATTTTTAAGAAATTCACTTTCTGAGCCTGTATACATTCTTATACTCTTAAAAACTGAATAATTCTGAGCCTGATAATTCTTATAAACAATTTTCTAATAAAAAAGAGAGAGTGTAATAATGGAGACCGCACGTATCTCCTGGACAACTTTCCTTTCCTTTAGTCAATCAGATGCAAAAACTTAATTTTTTTATCAATGTGTCCTAATTTTAAGATTGTTTTAATTTGAGTGTAGTACTTTTCGTTTCAATTAAATTTATCTGAAATCCCAGTCAGTCTATTTTTGGGTGATTTTGCCATAATCTTCTATGGGTGATTGTGGCGATTCTTTTATTGCAGCCTCGGGATGGACTTGAGGTTTAACGGAGTTCCTGAGAAAGGTAAACTCACAGATCTCGTCAAAATGGAGCCTCCGCCTCTTCCTCCAGCGTTGAAAATAATATCTCCGTATATGAAACTTGCAAAGGAATATGACAAAAGAGAACCAGTTGTTGCATATTACTGTAAGTAACTTATTTATATTTAGTGACAGTGATTGCTAACATTATTAAGCACGGCTTGTGTTAGGAAAAGGTTGTTCCTTCCCTTGACTGTTGAGTTGTCTAAACCCTAAATATTCAGTCAGTCACAAATCTTCTACCATGCTCTTTGCCAGGGATAGACAAATATATTAGTGATATCTTTATCAAAAATCAGAGTTTTGGAATACGTAAATGTATGCTGTTTTAGGCTAGGGGTCATTCAAATGTCATAAATCACCAAGAGTATGATGTAAATTTCACCCACCGTCTCAGATTTTGATAATTTTTATGCATGTTCCAACTGATTAGAAAAGAACATTCTGGAAATTCCAGATCATTGGAGACAAATATTACTATGCATCAATTTTTATAAGCTTCAATTTGGTATGTTTGTCAAAGTTATAATTTGGTAAAAAGAAGTGTCATAGATATACACTTTTCTATACCTAGCCCCTAAAAGTGCAACAGAGTTTTTGAAAACACCAGAAAAAATTTAAGAGTTTATTAGAAGCTAATCTCTGCCAAAGTGCATTTCATGTCAACTATACACTGAAGGTCCACTGGGGCATATTTTTACCAGACTGAAAAATTTGGTCTGCGCGGAGAATACGTTCCCTGCACAATAATTTGTGTCCTTAATTCCGCTCGCGCATTATCAAGAATCTGCTGTAGATTCCGCGCAAAACATTGTTCATCTGGTCATGCTCCCTCGAATATTCCACCATTTAAACAACAAATACAAGGTCTCTTCAAAAGTCTTTGCTTCAAATTCCGCGCACGATATCGCTGGAAGTGTTCGTTAAACGCAAATTTCAAAATTATTGTTCTGGCATTCCCCTGCGCAGAAAAAATACTTTACAGTATGGTATTTTTAGGTAGGTCAAGAATATGAGCAGTTAGTTTTTCTTGGGCCTAGTACTAAAGTTTCTTCAATTTTTGGGCATCCTAGTACTAGCTTCTTGTAAATAAAACAATTCTAGAGTTAAAAATTTTTTTTTATTGTTTTCTTTTCCATATTTTCCTCTGTCACAGGAAATTGTTTATTGAAAATTTGTAATTCCTTAATGCTTGTGTTTAGGTAGACTGTATTGTATCCAAAAGGCAATTGCAACTGATAGCAAGAGCCCAGATTGCAAGAAGTTCTTGCTGACTCTCATGGATGCACTTGAAAAGGTAAAAGTTGCTGTGATTGTTGAAAACATGCTAACCTAAATATAAAATTTATATTCTATATTCATTAATTTATCTTATAGCTGTACTGCACATTTTTATGCTTATTTTTGAACTCACCACTTCGCAAACATTAGCTGAAAGTAATTTCCCTGTCAAGCACTTTATAAACATTTTAATCTGGGTAAAAAGAAAACATCTAATAGAGTGTTTTTCTTAAAACTAGTATTAAAAGTAAGGTGTGTTCTTTTCTTCTACATCTATTTAAAGCTATATGAAAATCATTGATTTCATTTGATAATTTCTCCAACCATATTGATATTTATTTTTGAACAACATGTTATTATAGGTTATCTTTATCCTGTAGCCCCAGGTACAGCCCATCATCAGTGAACTTAAGACACCAGCTGTCAAAACCAATCTGTTTTTGCATTTTTGTAGCCTATGTAGGTACTCTATTTTGTGTGGAATTTATATTCTTGAGTACTGAAAATTGTTTTAACTTGCAATGAAGTCCCGATGGTGCTTTGCTCACACGACCGCATAAACTTTGTGTTACATACATGAGGTATATATTTAAAATCCTCTTCATGTGAGAATTGTTGCTTTTTCTAAACTTCTTTTCTGCCACACATTTCTTAACAGCTGGCCCATTTCTAACATACTCTGTGACTTTCAACAGGCAAAGAAAGATCTTGCTGGTCAAGGCATGGAAGCTGTTTCCAATGAACTAGTAGGCCAAGCTCACATGGAAGCCAATGCATTGAATTTGTTCACGTGGGCTGACCAAGAAGATAGAAATTCAAATTTCAACAAGTATGTCAGAAATATCTTATATGTTCAATTAAACTATTAGTAACTATGAATGAAATGCAAATTGCCAAAAGCTACATGTCTGTGAAAACTCATCAACAATTGATTTTATAATGGAATGATAATATTTTGCCAAAATTTGAAAGATATATGCTTCTTTGCTTGCAGCTTCAGATTATATGTGGTTGTGCTTTTTAGTCATTAAAGGTACTGAGGCATTATAAATGGAGGGGGTATACCCAAATACAGTCATGGTTTCTGCACTGCAATACTTTTTAGTGTACCTTTTTGGGATAATACATGGCGTCATATGTTTTGTTGCGACAGAAAAAAAGATGATGCCTCATACTGATTTAAAAACCATCAAGAATCAGTTTAAAACAAGGTCTTAAATGATCACATGTATCTATAGAGCAATCTTGCCATTAGTAGATGACCCTTTGCAAAACCTATAAAAAATTTCTAAATAGCTTTAAAAGTTTGGCCTGTACTACCATATTACATAGTATGATCTTACAACAGCAAAGGAGGTTTGTCTTATTTTCCCCTCTAACAGAACCTGAAAGTAATCATTTTCTAGCTTTTTGGTGATCATCACTTGCAGATTTTCTCTATATTTTTGCTGTAATATGAGTTTAATTTTTTCAGAGGTTTGGTCAAAGCTTTCTACTCAGCCAATCTACTATTTGATGTGTTAAAGCAATTTGGTGAGCTGTCTGAGGAGGTAATGTTGTACATTTCAATAGTGGAAACTTATTGCTAATAGGTGCTTAGGTTCAGACATACCATGGCTAGATCGTAACTACCTACTATAGTGGAATCTTAATTTCATGAACCAGTAACATAAGGAACTTCCTACTTAAGAAATTAAACAGCTAGTTCTCTCCATTCTTTGTAATAAATTGATCTGATTTAGCAAACCACTAGTTTACCAAAATTCTGCTATAATTGGCTACTTCAATAGCTCTCTGATATTGCAGGCATAGTAATCCAAGGTGTGGTCACATCAATGGTACAAGGATTAGTTCACTGCTTCATAGCAGATAGTAACAAATGCAGAACAAAAACGTGTATCTTATAAATTATCTAATTTGTCTGCATTGATTGCTAAAAGTGCATTTAGTTATTATAAAAAAACAAGAGGACTTCAACAACCATATATTCCTGCTTTTGTCCGAGAAAATGTAAATTACTGGCTGCTGTTCCTCTTGCAAACTGGGACTGGTTGTAATGTCTGTGTTATCATGTTTTTATTTCAGGTTATATTGAAACAGCGGTATGCCAAATGGAAAGCCACATATATTCATAAGTGTTTGCAAACAGGAGAGACGCCTGTTCCTGGACCACAAGGCTCAGAATTCGAAGGAGCTGAGTTTTCTAGTGAGTTTACGGAACAGACCACTGGATACCAACAACAGCAAAATATGCCTCATCCCATGGACTGGTCTCAGCCAAATGTGCCAAATCAAACGCCATACCCAGCTCCAAACACTAGCTACACTCATACGCCCCCAAAGGAGGAGCCAAAATCAAGCTATTCTTCGCATGAGGTTAATATCTATATCATCAAATATGTCATGCATATATGATGCCTAATTATGGTTAATTGATATTGCTTAGAGAAAGTTTTGTAGTATCTTGAATAAGTATTTTCGTGGTTCATCAGAGGAGGAACACGTGATAGCAATGCCAGAGACCTAACTAGAGATGACAATATCATTCATATTTTAAGATGACGTTAAAGGAAACGTTATAATAAGATTATTTTTTCCATGTAAGAATGATGTTTATCAGATTTACCACGAATTACATTTTCCCCTGGAGCCACACACTGGTACCTTTATTTTGTACCAGGTATATATCGGATATCTAGCGTCAATCTCATAAGTAACCTGTGAATCGAGGTTTTCCGTTGTTTATTTCGGTATCTCCAATTTTTTCTAAAAATAGATACTTTTTTGTAAGTATTTCTTGTCTGGTAATAAGACACACTGAAGTGTATCCTGCCCTAATCTTTTTCCCTTCTGACAGTAAGCCGATGATCCACCTCACCTTTTAAATCGCGGATTATTACTTTGTTCTCATCTGCATAATAATGACTTATTTTGATATGTGTTAATTCAACTTTCTAAAGGGTCCCAAATCCCGAAGAACTAGGCGTGGTTTTTATCTGGGAGGAGCAAAGTTACTCGCATGCTGATGTTTCTTTTCGTCCCTTGAAGAGAATTTTCCATTATGCTGATCGCATATGGGACTCACTTTTACCATTATGTAGCAAAAGCATCGCCTTTATTGAACAAAATACCTGGAATCGGTTCTTTGAATGGCCAAAAGATGAGAGAGCACAACTACACTGCTAACGGTTCTAGGTTGGAATCAAGGCTCGACTCATCAGTGAGATTCACCCCATTTATTCATCCTACATTGTTCTAGGACTGGCGTCTACGGTAACTTGCTAATAACAGTCATTTCCTCTAGGTAGGAGCCGTATACATAACCAACTCTTAACCTTTGTCAATTATATGCGGGAATTCAGTAGTATTCATGGGTAAAATCTTGGAATCGGAAAGGAAGACTTCCCTAACAAGTCCAGGGGTACGATTAAAATCGAATCTGTTCTGAGAAAATACACCGTTGCTTATCGATATCCAAAATCTTCCATTAAAAGGTAGACAGGAGGCAGACCTGCTTCTAGCAGAAGAGCTGCAAGTAATTGCTGTATTTGGGATGTGTTTTGTGCTGTTTGTCTTGGAAAACGAAGCATTAATGAGAGTATTTTAATTTCAGGACGAAAGTTCAGCAGCCACAGCAGCAAGTGGCTCGTCCAGTCACCTAGGACCACTAGAATACCAGCAAGCAACGAAATTCTGTAAATACGCAGTTAGTTCATTACAATATGAAGATGTATCAACGGCAATTGAAAATTTGACCAAGGCCTTGAACCTTCTCAAGGGTGGTAAATAAGGCTTTCTAGAGCCCCGTTCACACACATTCATTTTTTTACTAAAATAGATACATGTTCACACGCATTGGACTTGTGTTCACACTGCTTCGCTGTGAAAAAATGTAATTTTATGAACGCACTTTAAGAAATATCGGAATGAAAATGGAGGAAAGCGGATGTTGAAAATAGTTTTAGAACGTACGAGTTGTGTGTGATAGTGTGGACGTAGCCTAAACTGTATCTTTGTCAATGTATACGATATTTTCAATTGCATCTATATATTGTCAGTTCTGCACCTGTTCATTTTCTCTATCATTGTCAATAAAATGTTCCCATCTTACTATCACTTATTGTTGAATGTATAACTGGAAGTTTCCTTGAAACTCTTATTCTCACCTAAAAAAATATTTTTTATCACATGTGTTCTGTTGATATTACGAAAACGCCAAAGGGATAAAACTTTAAATAACTCTTCCCGCTCCTGGAGAGTAACAATGGCAAGTTTCATGGGGGCGAGTTTGTGCGATCACTTTTTTAGCTTTTGTTGACGGCAAGTGGACATGCAGCTGTGTAGGTGATAGGTTTCGTTGTATTTTCTATTTCATTGTATCTTAAAGGCAGTCTGTCCCCTATTCTGCTCAATTTTATTTTCACGGGAGTGAAATTCACCCACCGTTGAGTTTGATCTATAATTAAACGATTTAAACCAATCAAAGACAACTTTGATTCCAGAGCTTTTGAATCAAATGTCCCTTGTAGTGAAGCTGTGGCTAGAAAAATTTTGTTCCCTGTTTGGTTTCTGCGACAGACCGATTGTTCATATTAGCCAATCATTGAGGGGACAGACTGCCTTTAATTGCTAGAATAATTGACCTTCCCGGACCAGGCCATGGACATTTCTCTGAATTTCATTTTACCCCTAGACTTGCTCTAAGTATCCAATCTCAAGAAATCCCAAGATACCTTTGTTTTCTATGCGAAAGAATTGCAATATATTTATAGTATATCCTTCTTTATGGTTATTGAAATAAATAATATGAACTGTTTGGGTCAAGGACCTCTGCATTTTATTGTCTCCCTCCAATTTACTTAACGTTTAATAAAATTGATGCTTTTTTGCTAGTGGTAATAACTAGCGCTTTTTTGCAAACACCAAGGTTTTAATTGATTTTATTTGTATTTAATAAGAATCCAGTTACGATTGATTAGTTTGAATTTCAATTTGATGTTGAATTAACTGAGGCTTTGTTATTTAGAAACTGTCCTTCCTGGTGTACTTTTCCTTTGTATTTTAATTCATTGCCCATGCTTGTTAAATTTTATCGCATACCTTTGTAATTTTACTTTATTATAAAAGAAAACTTTGCTTGTTGCACCAAAGGAAATCTTCTGTTTGTTGATATATTTATGGACTCACTTTGTTTTTTTTTTGGGGGGGGGGGCAGGGGGTGATGACATCTTACGTCTGCTTTAAGATTCAAAAGCATTTCCAAGAAAGGTTTACATAAGTCTTCGTATTGTTTTTCTTTAAAAAGAAATATATTTTTTCCTTCAGTGAATGTATATTTGATAAGTGCAAGGATTCTATGCAGGCAACGCCCATTCCAACATTTGTTGAGTTACCAAAATATCAACGCCCCTTTATCGTTTCCATTTGTCGCCAGGGGCGGACACTTGGTAAAATATTGGGGACAAGCCTATTGTTTTAATAAGATGACGTCTTATTTCCCATTGTTTTTGAACAAAAGACCATTATCCTCTAAAGTATTGGGGAGCCAGTCGCCCCACCCCATGTATCGCATATTATTTTCACTTTTAAGGAGGAGTCTAAGTCTAAGTATTCTAATCATAACTAGATTTGATATAAATTAATTGTTTAAATGTTTTCTATCGTAAACAGTGCATGCTAAATATGCAGTTTATATTACCAAATTCCGTGCTCTTTCAAATTTAATATCATTTTTATGTGCTATGTTTCAACATTCCCGTGCTATCTTCAAATTTTGCATCACAAAGGCTTGTTTAGTCATATCCAGTTTCTTGGTTTTAAAGCTAATTAAGTCTTTTTCGAAAGTCATATAGAATTTCAATACTTGCCATTCATTCAAAGATCTGAGGTTTCCTAGGCAAAAGGCGATAGTAAATTTAGCATGCTGAACCAAGGAAGAAAACATGTTTGTTGGGTTTCTCACGGCTATCAGAACGAGGTCTGCCCCTGGGCAAAAATAATTTTGCTACATTTTGAGGTTGTTACACAAAAATGTTTTATCAGGCTCTTCTGGGTTACGTGCATTTTTAGAACGGTCGTTGCTTGGGTTTCACAATGCTAAAGTCACCATAACAGAAATCTAGAACTCGTATTAAAAATGAATATCAATAATAATAACTGGTAGCCAACGCCCTTAATCAAATTCCCTCTCCTTGTATATAGTTACATTAAGTGCAACAATATTTGGTGTGATAAACTTTCCGATGGTGGTTTGTCCAAGAATTAATTTGTAAGAAATTTGGATTTGTCCGAAAGTTTGTCACGAAAATTAGCTGTGGTTTGTCACTTCTAAGAAAGTTATTCTCGTTTCTAAATCCATAACTTTGCTTGGATTACGCTACATGTTTCAGTTTCTGTGTCTGTTTTAAAGTTTCCTGTCGTAGGCTGGGAAAAAGTTTCTTGCAGTTGCTGATCTGGTATTGTTTCTAAATTGCAGTTTCAGTTTCAGTTTCATTTGATTACCAATCAACACTACATACAATTTACAAAGTTACAATGCAATAAATACAACTATTAAAAACATGGCATTCCCTTCCCTAGAGTCAATGTGAAGAATGGCTAGGTAAGCCATTTTTATTTTCCATCCATCAGTCACTTACAGAAACTATCTTTTGATCTTTAACATCTTTTTTCGCAGATCCAAGGTTGCTCCAGAATAGAGTTGTTCAGCTTTAATCTTTGATTCATTACCAAAAGAATCAGTGAATCTTGAAATCTTGTCTTGATTTCTCTCCATGATTAGCATCCGCCCTGATCTTAAGTTGTTAGTTGAATTTTTTTCTACTATTGGCACGATGGGCTCTGTCTACCTTTGAAAGCCAAAGACCACTATTTTTCAGATGATTTTCCAGTGTTTGGGGGGGGGGGGGGGTGCAAGGCCAACGAAAGAAATAATCTGTTTTAACTGTAGGATCACTGTTTATGGATACATCAATTTTTGGGTCAGAATCCATTTGTTGCAAATTATCATACACACAGTTCGATTTATTAGTATCAAGTGTATATTTACGAGCTATGAGCTAGTCCGTATTTTTTTCATTCATTATTTATAATAGCATACTTGTGTAGAAAATAAAAGTGACCAAAGCACTTCCTTGAGGACCAGACAGCTGTCCTTAAACATAAACACCATTCGCAGCCCGAATTGGCTTTGTTCTTTCCACAAAATTGCCCTTTCGGGAAAAAATTTATCTCAGTTGTCTGTAACGCAGGGCCAATGTGCACAGTTTGTTCTAAACAATCCCCTATGCGCTTGTCTATGGGAAGTACGGTCCAATCACGTGACACTTGATTAGTCGTTTCGTCCTCAAGATGGCGGAAAATGTTAGTGGTGACACTCCTCTGGCGTGTGGCTTAATTCGTTGAAAAATAGCACGCCTTGTTTTAGACTGAAACGATATGCTGCTGTAAAGTGTCATCTCAAGGGTAATTCATAAGGTTAACGGTATGTGCTGACTTTCTTTTTGTGAAATGTGACTCAATATTTCTGTTGACTGGAACACGAAGTTTCAGTGAGACCTAGGCCAATGTTGCCCGTCACTAGCGTGTGGTTATGTTATGATATTTTTGTTGATGACCACAAGCTAATAATATAAGACAGCCACAATAGAGCCACCATTTAACACTTGTTATTCATTTTAATCCAACTGTTGTCAATTTGCATCGGGATTTTAATATAGATTTGCTTACGATTTTAAATCATTAGACCATTTCCAATGCAAAACAATTATTGTGATATAATTACATTGGAAACTGGCCACCAAGTTCTATCAAAACTTCATGGAAAACCATTGTCAAGGATCAATTATAATTTTGTAATAACTTGTCTAAGGAATAAGAACTGAGACGACGTGCTCAGGTTTTTTCTACTATGAGCGAAGTTCGGATGAAACGTGCTTTGAGATCGAAAGAGCACACCGTTTCGCATAAACAAAAACAGAAAACGCTCTAACTTCGGTAGGTCCACATTTCGGTATTGCCGATTCTCGTTAATTGATTTTTTATCATTGATGAATAATTTGTCAGAGTATTCTCTTTTTGTAAAAACCACATAATTTTTCTGATGCTCCCATTTTCTTGGATAATTCATGCCTCGGGTGTTCTTTCTTATTTCAACATTGATTTTTCTACATTTACACACTATAGATTGTTTCCAAGACATTTATAAACAACATATTTGTATTACATTTTCAGTGGCACTTTCAAATAGCTGGCAAAATCTGCTTTGTCTTGTCAACATGTTTGAGCATTTCCTAAGAAATGATTTTGTTTTTCTTTTAAATTCTGCATTTGGGGCTAGGCATGCTCTTACCTTATTATTCTTTTTTGTCAAAGATAATAGGCTGCTTTAGTATTTGGAAACTTAGCAACCCTATATCCTAGAGGAAAAACCAAACTGGCTCTAGAAAGTTTAATTATTGGAGCATATATCTAAACCATATGGCGTCTGTCTGCCTATTTTTATTAAAGAGTGAATCTGACAGTGAATTGTGCAGAAGAATTTTTGTCCTATGATAATTTTTGCACCACAGCCTATTTATTTGATGCCAAATTGTATATACTGTAAAATGTGCTTTAATTCTGTCTTTCTCATTGAATAATATCAAGAATGGCAATGTGATAATTACAAGTTGTTGTCTGATTAAATTAATCAGTCTTTCTCATTGTCAAAATAATGTTCCTGACGGTCTGTGCTCAAGATCTTCCAAAAATAGGCACTCAGATTTACCATGTCTTACAATGGTGCTTATTATTTAAAAAGATAGCAAAAAAATTGCAAAATTAAGAGGAAAAGAAACAACATATGGTTGGACAATATTAAAAAATATGAAATTGAAAAAAGTTAGCAGAAATTTCATTATAATGCAAAAAAGAAAATCTAAATCTATTGACAATCCGCCAATAGAAAATTCAAATCTGTTTTCATTTCTTAAAAAACTTCCACCGATGTTTCTACTTCCTTCTTCAAAAGTTTCCACCAAAGTTTTTACTTCCTACTTCAAAGCAATGAAAGATATACCCCTGCCCTTGAAGAACTTTTTTGCCAGTTTCTTATGCTAAAACATCCATGTTATATTAAAAGGAATCAGGCTTGACACAGTGGGTGTCTGAATAATTTAAGCCTTTAGCACTTTCATAATCTTGGTAGTAATAATACGTAGAAATGTTCTACATTTTGGAAAATCAGTTACGCATGATTGTACTCAGTAGTGACACACATCTAAGGATGTTGACAAAGCTATTGACATTGTCCTCACTAGTTTTTTTTGATGAATTGCTTGCATGTTTTACTCTGAACCCTAAATGGTATCAAAACAGTCATTAGTGCATTCAATTTTAATGCAAAATATTATGTTTTTTTCAAATTTGAAAAGTCAATTTGAGAAGTAGTATCATAGCTTTGAGATTTCTTTGAGAAATAGTATTAAAGCTTTGAGTAGTATCAGAAATGTGTTCCAACTACAGCTAGAAATGATATTAAACAGATAAATGGTAGCCATCACATTTTATGATTCAGTAAACTAGGCCAAAGATAACATATATATAAAGTTTCTTTGTAATAATGCTGATGACAAAATTTAGGTTTTGGATGCATTCCAAATTCTCATTTGTAAACAAAAAATTGGAATACAATAGGGCTTTATCTTCTGTGTTAAAAGGAGCAAAGAGCATTTCATAACGGTTATTGCCGAGCTATTATCTGCTTTGTTTATATTCAGACTTTAATAGCTACTGAACTAAGTTTTTTCAGCCTTTATATCAACAAACATGTTCTGGTTTATAGGTATGGCAGATGTGGAATTTGAACCATTACATGGAGAAAATGAAGAAGAAGAAGCTGAATTTATTTTAGGAGGGAAGAAAAAGGATGCATCAGGTATTGCTAAGTAACAAAAGTTCTTTTTATGTCTATACAAGCTTAAAGAGGGATGTTGAAATTTGAATAGTAGACATGTTGGTGTGATGTTTTTCTTTAGAATTTCAATTGTTTACCTTTTATATTGGTTTCAGTTTCTTTTATTTTTTTTCTGTTCATTTGCCACTACAGCTAAGTCATAGAGCAAAATTGAAAATTTCCACTTTGAAAGTTATCAATCAAAAGTTTTCTTGTTTCCCTCTATGCGTCGAGAATCCACAGTTTTATTCAAAAATTTGAAAAAACATGAAAGCCTTTCCATTGTGGAAATTTCCATTGGTCTCTTAAACTAAAGTTTTCATTTTAGATCTAGGGAGGAACCTTTGTGAATAACCTCAATTGATATTTGCATTTGAAAATGGCTTTGAAAAAAGCAAACATTTTACAACATACTTAAAGCTTTTTCGTCTGACACTCCTCAGAGCATAAAACGTCAGAATAGGTTCCGAAAAAACACGATGGAAAAATATATACCCAGTTGTGGATCGAAATAGGCCAATCAGAAAAACGCAAGCACAAGACCGGTATAGTTGACCAATCAGTGCCGCGAGCCTAAAGAAAAATTACCAATGGAGTCCAAGAGAGAAAACGAACTCCTTTTGTCTACACAATGGCGGCTTTTTCGTTTTTATGTAGATTGACTCCAAAACTGCTAGATGGAAGGACGACCGGGCTCTGCCAATTATCCGAAACATGTCGTCATTATAGAGTTTTGCACAATCTGGGTTGTCTAAAAGATGTTGACCAATGGCAGAATCACTTGTTTTAACAGTGTTTCTAGACCTACAAGATCGAGGAGGCTGTTCTCTTTGAGGGGCAGTTTTGTTTCGTATGTTGGAAGGAACATGCTGTTTTATCCTATCCCCCAATCTTTGGGTTGTGCGCCCTACGTAGCCAGAATCACACTGGCACGTAAATTCATAAATGACGGAACTTTTTTGTTTCAAACGTAAAAAAAGTTCCGTCATTTATGAATTTACGTGCCAGTGTGATTCTGGCTACGTAGGGCGCACAACCCAAAGATTGGGGGATAGGATAAAACAGCATGTTCCTTCCAACATACGAAACAAAACTGCCCCTCAAAGAGAACAGCCTCCTCGATCTTGTAGGTCTAGAAACACTGTTAAAACAAGTGATTCTGCCATTGGTCAACATCTTTTAGACAACCCAGATTGTGCAAAACTCTATAATGACGACATGTTTCGGATAATTGGCAGAGCCCGGTCGTCCTTCCATCTAGCAGTTTTGGAGTCAATCTACATAAAAACGAAAAAGCCGCCATTGTGTAGACAAAAGGAGTTCGTTTTCTCTCTTGGACTCCATTGGTAATTTTTCTTTAGGCTCGCGGCACTGATTGGTCAACTATACCGGTCTTGTGCTTGCGTTTTTCTGATTGGCCTATTTCGATCCACAACTGGGTATATATTTTTCCATCGTGTTTTTTCGGAACCTATTCTGACGTTTTATGCTCTGAGGAGTGTCAGACGAAAAAGCTTTAAGTATGTTGTAAAATGTTTGCTTTTTTCAAAGCCATTTTCAAATTCTGTACCACAAAAAAATATTTGCATTTATAGAGTTTCTTGGCAGTCTCTTATTCTTGTTAAGGTTTTGGTTCTTTTAATAGGATCTAGAATTATTTGCAGTTTCTATTTTGGTGATAAATTGACAAACAATTTTGTTGTGAAGGTCTGCTTTCTTTTAGGTAATAAATTTTGCAGAGCAAAACTCTCCTGCCTTAAACTGTCAATTTTGGTGCAGCTACCAAATCCTTATGCTTTTAAGTTTGGACTTAAAAAAAATAGACTGTAAAAGTATCCATTGATGTCATTTGATGTGCTTATCCTACTTGTTTTAGGTTTTCGACCCATTACTTGATCTTTAATAAAAGTAAATTTTTGTAAATTCAATTACCATTTTTGAATTGTTTTTAACCACACATATTGAAGAGTGTAACATTTGTTGTGAGGGCAGATTTAAACAATCTGCTCCCTTCAAAGGTTGCCTTTCCATATGAATTGTGCAAGTTAAAGTCTATAAACACCTGTGTGTAGGGTATCCATAAACATGGGCTCAAACACAGTTTTGAAGTGTAGGGGCAAGGGAAAATTCAACAGTCATAAAAGATGTTGAACAAAGCTCTAATGTTTTGCAAAATTCTCCCCGGCCCTCTTCGTTGGAGGCCCTGATATATTGCTATTTTAAACAATTTTGAAATAATAATAAATTTAGTCAAATTCTTTATACAATTTTTCATTATCATTTTATTGCTGTTTGCATGAAATGTAATATGATTTATCAAATGATAGAGACATTTTCACCACAATATTCTCATAGGTTCAACAAAATACTTGAAAGGAACTTTTTTGCTAAGCAACTAAAGAGCTAGTGCTCTTTAAAAACAACTTTGACAGGAAGCATCTTTACAATGGGAGGGTTATGTTTTTCTTGTGCTCTATTTTCCGGTTTTTCATTGGCTTTGTAGTGTTGAAATAACTACTTGACTTGAAGATGCTAAAGTGCAATCTCCGGAAGTCGTTTTTTACTTATACTCTGATTATGATTGTGATACATACAGGGATAATGAATTTATATTTTTAGCTTTGATACGCAGTTTGATTAAAGAAAAAAATCATTCTGCATGCTTTTTTTATCAATTTTTTTGGAGAATTGGCTTGTGTTTGTTCAGATGTTATAAGTATTAGATAATGCTGATCATATGAAGTATTCAGTCACTCTTCAGTTGTACGATAATTTATATCTTGTCATTGAACTTAATATTTTTTTGTATCCAACTTACAGCAAAGAAACACAAGCAGAAAAGGGGGGAATTGTTCCCTAGAAAGAGTGTAGAGAAGAAGGACAGAACAGTTGTAATTGACAACACAAAAGCATTCGGTACAACACCTAGTTCGGCTAAGTCGAGCCATTTTCCACATCATCATTCAAGAACAGTGGAAGGACTTGTTGGACCTGGTGATATTCAATATGGCTCAAGCCCGCCAAACTATGACGAGGAAGGAGTGATACAGAACGCTTTGTTCCAGAGCAGTAGCAGTAGCAGCAGTAACACCAGCAATATCCCTGTAAGTGTTAGCCAAAATCAGCCATCACGTCCGTTGCAGTTGTCAGTTAGGCCGGTGCAGCCACCAGCTTGGGCCCAAGTGAGCCACGCGACCCCAAATCAACTACAGCAAAAGACGCTTTCTCAAGAGAAATTGACTTTGTTAGAGCAGGCTAACATCGTTGTGAATGCTACAAAGAGCCACCAGGATGGCACAAAAACACCAGATAGGGCCGATGAACGAAGAAGTTTTCCAGTTCAGTCGTACCCAACTCCAGTTGGATTAAAGACGCCCCCACGTGTTGCTTCTCCGACGGATAACAATAGCTTTTCGCCGCCTTCTCATATTTCTTCTAGCACAGCTGTTGGGAGAAGGTTCGAAAGATCAGGTAACATAATGCTGATGTTTCAAATTTCTTTTTACTCAGTTGGAATGAAAGGAGCCTGTTACAAAACAGTTGTAGATTTCATTTTTTGAAACATGTGGCTTAGTGACATAATCCCCCGCAAACCTCCAGGGGCTGCGAAGATTCCCTTTGATACCCCTGAGGCTAAATTTGTTTCCATAAAAAGTTTTCATTAAAGGTAAACGACAGATAAAAAAGTGACTTAGGCCATCTGGCAATCAATATTAGCCAATCAATGAGCGTGTGAGTTGAATCACGCTCACTGATTGGTCAATTCTTGATTGAAAGATGACTTAAGCCCATTTAGTATCTGTCGATTGCCTTTTGTGCGACCTACATGCTTGTGTTTTGCGCAACCGACATATTTGAGAAATTGACTGTATTTTTTTGTAATTTCATGCCGGTTTTGAAAATAAAGTCGCAAAGCATGCCTGTTGCACAAGAGCCTTTAACAATAACGCTTAACGAATTGTCAATAGTAGACTATCCTTTAAAGCAGCCATTCTTAAACTCCGGCCCGCGGGCCAACTCCGGCCCGCAGCAAAATTTCATCCGGCCCGCCGAATGCTTTTGACCTCGAAAATATTCCTTTAAAGGAATCTAATCAAGTATCAAACTTATGAACTTAGCAACCAAGCATTGTCGGTCTGCTTCAGGGTATTCCGAAAAAGCAAAATTACAGTGTTTGTGATGAAACGCGCTTTAGGGGGTTGGCAATGAGAATTGGCTTATTTTTCTTGATTTATCGTGTATGAGTTATCTCACAAATTCTTTAGGAGCGTCGCCATAGATAACTTATCTCTACTATAAGAGGGCCCATTATGAGGAGGGGGGTCGAAACTGCAAAAGGTGCAATGTTACAGAAAATAGTAACGAATAACAGTCAAAAGAATCTTGTAATCTGGTTAATTCTTTTTTGGGAAAATAAATACCCACCGATTTCTACTTAACTTTAATCTAAAAGTCTCCCCCCTAAGTCTTTGCATCCGTAACTGCACAGTCGAAACCACAAATCACTTGAAACTTCTATTAAAATACGCAAGCCTCGAAAATCATATGAGCAACCTGCTGATGATTGAGGCCGCGGAACAATAAGATATACCACTCTTTAACAAACGCGGCTAGTAGGGATTTTTTCAAAGTTCTTTGAATGCATCACATTAACTGTAAGTTATTGTGCAGTGGATTTTGTGGTAACGAGATTCGGGTGTTTATGCCGAAACTGATCACTTGACATTTGTTCGCTAAACGCTTTAAAATTGCAAACGTTTGTATCCAATTTAAGAATAACAGCTGGCGATGCAATGCATAAGTCTCGCATTTTAATGTGAGAGCTTACCTGAGGTGGGGGGGGGGGGGGGGGGGGGCTTATTTAGCAACAGCCAGAATTATTTTCAATTTAAAACTTATGTTGCTACAGGCTCTTCATCGACCTTTCCGATGACGATCAGCCTAGTGACCACAGTCATTCCAGATTTTGCTCGACGGGGTCATTACTCTATGAAAACCTCGTACAGTATCTGTGGAAATTCTATTGTTTGGGTCGAAATCTCATTTGTTAGAAAGTGAAATTCCCCTTGGCTTGTTTATGATAACTCATATGTCAGAAGTATATACTATTAGCTCCGAAGGACTTTTCCTCAGGCAAGAATCTGTCTTTTTCTTGGTTTTCTTAATTTTGTCAACTTTTGTTTATTCTAGAGTCCTGGGGGCCAAGCACACATACCGAATCAGCCACCAAAGAAGAGAATTGGGCTGATTTCTCCAAAAGCTTCGATGGATCATTGTCGGCGGATGAGGGGGAATTTGAATCGAATCGGTAGGAACCGGATAACTTCGTTTAGATTGTATTCAAAACTTGCATAATCAGTAGATTATGCAACTGCAAACCGCTCTCTGATACTCCAATACAGGGCCTCAATTTGGAAATTAGACGTTGATTTTATTATGATCGAGGTTTCGAAATCCTGAGCTAGCCACCTTGTAGCTTACAAAAATTATCCTTCTGGCCTGATACATACGCACAGAAGATTACACAATTACAAAAGATTCAGATCGGCGAAGCCTTTTTAAGAAAGTAGCCAGTTTTCTGTCAAAGTGATGATTTATTTTTATCCACTGTTGCTTCAAATATTGTCTTTACCCTCCTTCTTTTATCCTCTCAGGTTGGACTCCATTACACTGATTTGATCTTGATTTCTACAGTTTACCAATGATTGTCCCTGAATAGGTTGGTCACTGCTGCCATTCCATGTTTTTCATGCCCCAGTCACTTGTAACCAAGAAGTTCTTGGTCTTCTTCCCTTATGCTCTCTATTTCCAATTTGCGCTCTATACCAAATAATAAATTAGCAATTTCCTTGTAGAAGGCGGCAGTCCCAAGTCTCCACAATATCTGAGGGGTCAGAGGGCTCTTACGTCAGCGAAATCGATGACAGTGTATGGCGGATTACGGAGGAGCAGCGCAGCTATTACGTCACTCAGTTCAAAAAGCTTCAACCCAATGAGAAAGGGCTCATTAAAGGTAATCGCTGAATCTTTCCTGCTTTCCAGATAATCTTTCCTGTTTAGCCGAAGCCCAAAGATTTGCTTGCTTTTGGCGTTCTGATAAAAAAGTTGACTTCCTAATAGAAAGCCTTATTAATTCGTTGTTACATTTTCATTAAAAGTTGTTCTATATAGATGGAATTTTTGCCAAAATATTTATGAGGAGGACATAATATGCATTTTTTGTTCATTTTGATCCAAGTTACAGTTCTTTCAAGATTATCCATATCTCCATGGAGTATCCGGTGCTTATATTAGCTGCCCGGGAGAATTTGGCCTAGGATTCCATTCATTCAGCTTACACTTGTATAGTTAGATAAGGTACATGTCATGAAGGAGACTTACGAACTTGCTGCAATGCTTCTTTCGTAAAATTAACCCACAAGTAGCTCGAACAGCATGTTATTCCAATACAGTTTGTTAGTTGCGTAATGCGCAATCATGCAGATAAAAAAGATCCAATGATCTAACTGGAAATGAATGCAAATATGATATCAATGGTAATAATAAAAATGATTAATTTCATAAAGGTTTGCGTGGTATATAGCATGAGATTAATTATTGTCAATCACAATTTATACAAAAATTAAGATGCTTACAATGAATAAAACTAAATGTAAGCTGTAATAATATCATAATTTGTAATATAATCCTTACATGATCTAAACTTCCAAAACGTAATTTACCTTTATAATTCTCTACGGATCAGGACTCTTTTATATGCAGTGATAATACTCAATTATTCAGTTTTTGGATCATCCGTCCCCGACTTGACGAAATTTTGTTCCAAGTAGGCTGGATAATCGGGGAGGTACTGTATCAGCTTTTTGCATCCTGCCTCGCAAAATGTGGAAACAGGTTTAACGTCCCGTTATTCCCCTGATATTCTTCTTTCCTTAATTTTTTAAACTGTTTTGTTATCTAGTGCTTTAAGCCAATTTTAATGCCATTCACAATTTAAAAGACATTATAATATCATGAAATCCTTATAGCCTGATTTTCAAAACTTCAAAGACAAAACAACTTTTTCTAAAAAGTTTTGGCGGAACTTTGATTTATTTGTGAATTTTTTGCATGTTTCTGAAAAATAGTTTGCCACTTCGTCCTGATTACTATTCCTTTGTAATTATGAACCTCTGATCCAGTCTTCCCTAATTTAGAAATCTTACAGTGTTGCTAGAATTGCCTTGAGTTATCTTGAAAAACCCTTTGAAATGTCGCACCAACATGGTGTATTGGAAATAAATAGATCCTTGTTCCAAATAAAACCAACGTTTGTTGTACTAGTTTTCTATCAAATACAACCTTGAATAGATAATGATGTGATATTTCATTACCTTTGCTTATAGTAGCCAGAAGGGGCCTCGCATCTAGGTAAAAAAAAATTGTATGGAATAAAAGCCCCGCAGATATTTTCGGCCCCAGGCTCGCATTTCCGGAAACCGCCACTGCCTGCATAAATATTTCATTATCTTTGCGCTCCCCAGACCGATGTTTGATGTCATTGCAGTTAAATAGTATGCTTTCCAAGGGTTGGAGGCTTGTTTTATGTGTACCTACTACCAGTGTTCAGGGCTCTGCATCCAAAACTGTGGTCAGGACTGCAGAACCAAGTTTTAAGTATTCAATATGTATCAGTGTATCAGTGTATCAGTGACTTATCGATGTTTTTAGGGCTTTATATCGTAATTTCCAAGGGTTTTATTTCAAGGTATAATACAGTTTGCAGTGTAAGATTCCTGTTGTTTTTTAGTCTCTGTTGTATAAAACTCCTGACTGTAACTGCAAATTTATTGCAGGCCCACAAGCAAGAGACTTTTTCATGAAATCGAATCTTCCAGTGGAAGTTTTATCGAAAATATGGTACGTAAATGGATTGCTATATGGCCAATGGCTACAGTATGTTAATTTTTGTATCAAAGGAATTTAGCCTAATTCTTTATATTCGATAACTGCCGGGGGCTGTGCTGTAACTTCCATTGAATAGTGCTTAGACTGTCTGAGTGGTTAGTAGTCTCTAGTTTGTCAATAACAAGAAACGAATCAAGCACGCCATTATGCCTTTTGCGTTAATTCTGATCAGCATCTAGAAACCATTTTTTACTTACCTTACGTCATTACCCGACGCAAGGACCCAATTATCATTGAAAATAATTTTCTTTCAAGGATAGGATCTGCGACGCCGGCTAATCTAAATTGGGAATTCCTTATATTGTCTTTTTTGTCGCAATCGCTACTGTTCTTCTCAAAATTAATATAATGGAAACCAAATGGAGCAATATAATAAATACTTAATGAGGTGTCTTAAATATCTGTAGATGCCTTTATAATTCAGCGCTAAGGGTTAGAAAGCTTACTAAAAATCTGACTAAATTATGACTTCTTTTCCTCATTGTTTGACTTTTTTTACCCTCTCCTAACCAGGCATTTATCTGACATAAACAAAGACAATGCATTGGATTTGGAAGAATTTTGCATTGCGATGCATTTGGTAGTTGCTGTCAAACACGAAGTTGACTTACCGAGCACTTTGCCAGCATTGCTGCAACCGAAACAGGAGGGTATGTGTCATGATTGCACGAGAAACAAAACTTCAGTCTTGTTAAAGACTCATTGCTAACAATGAGCCATTACGCAAGCATCCCATAATGCATTTTTAGACAGTCTGAAATCAATTTTGGTTAATCCGTAGAAATTTACTGCCATTGTTTGGATCGTTTCCAAACAATGAGTCTTTAACAACATGTGACAGTTACATTCGGGCCTTCTAAGTATGGACCATTTAGGATAAAAAGAAAAGTGGTGCCCTATTTATTTGCAATTTTGTCTCACAGTAGAGTGATTTATTCTTGTCAGTTTGCTTGAACCAAATAATGGTTTTTTAAAGAAGCCTTTGGGTGTTTTATATAGGTGCTGGTAAATCCAAGATATTCGTCCTTTCAGGGAGGATTTAAAGGTGGTATTCTATGGTTGGTTTAACTGTAGGATGGTCATTCTGGGACAGTAGTTGTTTTGCTCCATTGGAGGAAATATGATAGATTAAATGCTTCTACTATTTGTGCATTCAGTAATAAAAGGTGCAAGTTCATACACAATGATGAAAGCCTCAAGAAGTTTAAGAGAAACACATATGCGAAGGAGAAAGGCAGAGGGCATTATTATTCAATACTGTTTTCGATAATATTTTAGGAACGAAAAGATTCTTTTTCCGTGTCATAGAGTTTGATGGCGAAAAATTTTTGTGATCACATTACCAGAGTCAGCAGTTTAAATTTCAGTTCCTTCAGACTCGCTTACTTACTGTTACTTGTATATTACCCTATTGCTCAGTGCTTAACTGTTTCTTTGCAGATGTGCCACAATTCGAGGCTTCGTTTCCATCGGCATCTAACGATGCTACGCACAAATCGAGCAACCAGAATGGATATACGGAGGAGGAAAGACCACAGTCACCGCAACAACAACCGCAGGATGATCAGGTTTGATATGATGCTTTGTGATCTCTGTTAAATAGATGCAATTTGACAAAAAGAAAATAAACGATCTTAACCCATATGCAGAGCTTGTCTCCCTTGAAATTGAATAGAAATTAGATGAAAGTGGATTGAACAAGTTTAATTTGAGTTCGAATAAATGGAATATGGTTTTGTAAAGCAATTAGTGTTTTCAAGACTGAATTATCTTCCGGAAGGACTGATTCAATTCTGAAAAATGTGTCTACTGAAAAAGACTGATGCTAGACTTCAAATTAACAATTGCCTTTGCTGTCAATGAAATGTATAACCTTGACTGTAATATCAAGATCCTCTAAGCAATGACTCTACCCCCGAAGTGTATATTTATGCCGAAGTTCCAAAAGCATAAAAGGAAGACGTCTTTTAAGTGGAATAAGAAAGCATTGATTAGAACCTAAACCAAAAATTTGAAAAACTATTGAATAAGAACTTGCCTAAGCTGGGCTGAGGAACGTAAATATTAGATGTATAAAATCTTATTCTGCGTATTGTATTATGAAGTTAGCGCCGTCGATTGCTTTATTTTTCACATTGATGAACTGAAGCCCTCAGCCTTAATTAAACGCCAGTATTGTTATCTTCTAACATATTACTGTAATGCTTCTCTAGTTTTGTAAATATTTCTTTAAGTTGCTTTTTATAATACCCTGATTGATTTTTGCAGTGGGCAAGATTTGAGGCCAGTGAGCATTTTGCAAAGAAAGATGCAAGTTCTAAAGAAGAACAAAGCTTGCAGGTAATGTTGCATGGATACTTGTATGAGACATTTGTGTTTTTATTTTCTTCGAGAACTTTTTATTTTCTTCATAATTCCAAGTATTTCCGTGTTGACGTTTTTTCAACCTCATGCTCTTGATGTTGCTTCTGATAGGGCGTCTCATAGTTTTCACGGATTTGAAGAAATATAGGCAATCAGCTGAATGTCTTTTTAATTTTTGTCCGCCTACTTAAGATTTTGCTGCACCGAAGTTCACCTGAAGCAGAATGTCTAGCAAAATGATTTCTTTCAAAAGCAGAACGCTGTCATCAAGTATTCTAGTTCCATCGTGTATGAATGCCAGGGTATTGTTACCTTGGGTCAAGGTATATGTGGCATTTTGCATATGTCAAACGTTCTGCACTGACCACGTGATACTTTTAATTTCTAAATAGTCTTAACTAAAAACTTCTGCTCAAACATTCTTATTGAAACCGAATCATTGCTAGTTTTGCAAGTCCGTAGCAGACGAAAAATGCCATATGGCCTAGTTACTTTGGCTAAATCTAAGTTAAATATAACATAGCCAACAGTAGAGCTTTTGGCGAGGGCTATAATATAGGGTGACGTAGTATGAAGGAAAAAATCTTGCAAAAGTTTGGCATGGTAAATTTTAGCTTATTGTTAGTATCAAATTTACTGTATTTTCCATCTCTGATAGAATTGATTATTGTATCTTTAAAAGGCTCAGAAACAAAGTCACTCCGCACACCCAGACACAGAGCTTAAACGACAATCTCGAAGTAGTGATGATTCTCTCGGTGATGCAAGAAAAGATGGGGAGTCTTTTGGCGACGAGGCAAAAGTTGTCACTTCTCCTTCCAAGGAGGCCAATCCAATAAAGGTACCAGTGACACCTGCATCACACGAAAGCAGATCGCTTGCTCAAGAAGCGAATACTCCAGTTGTTTCTAAGGAAAGTTTAACTAAGAAAAGTTCCATTGGCATAGCCAGACCAAGAGGTTTAGGACCATCTATAAATTTGATGGATGCTGCTCCTGGGCAACTACTGCCCCCACCAGATATTCGAAAGAACAGGAAGATGGCACAACAGGCACAACCTGAGCCAGCTGGACGTTTGTCGCCTCCAAACTCGCCAGAATCCCGATTTTCAACTAACTTCCCGCTGCTCGGAGAGGACTATTCTTCCGGTCCTAACGACAAACCAATGCCTAATGAAACGGAACAACATGACGAAGCTAAAAAGCAAAGTGAAGTCTCCGTTGATAGAATACGAAAGCCGGAAGCGGAGGAGGTCAAGAAAAGAGAAGCTACCCAAGACGGATTTGAACCTCCTAAAATAACGCCCCGTAAGAATCAGCCCATTGCGAAGGAGCTCGCCGGTCGAGAACCGCCCAAAACTGCACAGTTTAGAAGGTCGTCAAGTATTCGAAGAGGAGAACGACCAAGGTACATTTTGTAACATCGAGAGTATAGAGCGGTTTAGGGGGAAATTCTTGTTAGGTTGCAAGATATACGAGCTGGAATGAAGCTAAGATCTGAGTAGCCATAAAGAGCAACATGATAAGTGAATTATCATCTCGATTTTCAGATCATTTATTACATTTAATCTTTTCATACACAGAAGCTCTTCAGACCAAATTTTATCAGCCATATAATAAACAAATAAGTGGAATATCAAAACCTGAATCAATTTGGGAATTTTTTGAAGTTTAATGACCATTTGAAGTAAACATTTAATGACCATTTGAAGTAAACATGCTAAAACATTTGAAGTAGAATTCTGAGATCCATTTTGGCCCTTGAAATGGCAGCCAGTATTCAATATTTCAGTAAATCACTTCCTAAGTAGTGCTTGTTAGAACTAAAACTGTTTTGAGTTCTATGGCATATATGTTAAATGCATCAAACATTTTTCGGTTCTCATTGGTAACAACAGCAGCAGCATCAGCAAACTGAAACCAGTGTACTGGCTGAAACATACGGTCATTACCATCATGGGGGGAGAAGCCAAGCTGCTTATATTTACCTGATTTAATGTACTGTATGAACGTGTTGAATCAGAGGTTGTAAAGAAAGGGGCTGAGAGGTTTTGGAATTTGTCGGTTTTGATACATTTCCTAAAGTCTAGATATAGGCTTGAAATCAATGATTGAATTTTTTTTGAATTTTGTTTAGATCAATTCCTTTTACCTTGCCTAGGTTGATTTGCCTGCCTTACATGATTTATGTTTTATTCTGGTATGCTCTTACAATCAGTGATTTTTTCATACTCTTTTCTTTTCTAGGTCATACACTGCAGACAGTAAAAGCTCTATGGAGAGTTTAGTTGACAATATACCACGTCCTGAGACTAAAGATTTGACTATCCCACCAACGCCGCCTCCTCGTAAAACAAAGTCACACAAAAGAGGATCCTCGCTTGATCTCAATAAAATTTTCTCAAAATCACATCAAAATTTAGGTAAGCCATGTAATATTTTCCGTATCTGAGCAGAGCTCAGAAAAGTATTAGTCAGTTAGGTGACAATCGACTGACAACTGCGAGGAGGGGTATTAAAAAACAAAAGGAACTTAGTTGCAAAACTAAATGCATGCCTTGGTTCTATTGTTAAGTCAGGGAAAGTATGAAGTTTTGTCTTATGGGTCGTAGGGACCATGACAACATTTCTCGGTTTCTCTAGCTTCATGTATTATGTCATATATTACCAGTCGTTTCTCTTTTTGCTACCTTATCTATTTGATTATAAGTCACGTTCGATAATAAGCCACAAAAAATTGGGTTCATAAAAAAGTGTAAGCCGCCCTTGATTATAAGCAATGCTCACAAAACCATGCAGAGATAGTTAGTTTGAAATGACGGACGTAAAAACTGATGATGATGTTCAAAAACTAAAAGTGAAAAAATAAAATAAGACGTATCTTGAAATTCATGGACGAATATAACGGCAGTAAGGGTAACTTGCCCTTTTGAAACTGAACCAATAAAAATCAACCATATGCGCAATTTTGAACGGCATGTGATGTCACAAATATGGTAGCCAGCGCAGAAGATAGCTGCCATAGATGATTGAAAAACCAAAATGGGTATTTTCGAATATATTTAAAAGTCGATGGTACACTTTTATACAGTTGAAGATAAACGTACATCCCTATATTGTTCACTGTAGTTTTAACATCATTTATCTCGTTTATGGGGAAGAATTGAAAACACGTGAATATTCTGCTATAGTTGTGTAACCCAACAGAACATTAGCTTATAAATTGGTTAAGAAGTTGCACCGAAAAGAATACCGATCGCGACACGACAATTTATTTGATGCAAAAAGTTATAACTTGGTTCCATGTTTTGAGTATTCTCTCATGCAATTGAAAGTTACTTTTGAGAAATTCACATTATTACTCATTCATATGACTACAAGTAGGTCAATTTATGTAATACAGGTAACAGAAATTGTAAGTTTCACATTATTATAAAGAAGGCACTTTTACGACGGATTTACTTAGCCATTTACAAAGTTTAAGCATCAACAACAAGAAGCTTTAATAAATAGATTTTCAATAGCATCTGTTAACCTTCAATTTTGATAATCCCATCCAAATCGATAAGACTTCACGGAAGCGGGGAAATATCTTGTGTGTGTTGTCTTCAGTAAGTGTTATAAACACGTATTCTTTTTTATATATCCACGTGCATTAAGATGAAACCTCAGGTATTAAGGAGGTAGCTGGACCTCATTATGCGTTGGGGAGGTTATCTTTTACATGTAATAGCTTTTGTGTATCGATTCGCAAAGATCTAGTAATGCGTACAGTTAAAGTCTTAACTCATCTTGTGTTTTTACCAAATGTAAAATTTCTTCCAGCTGAAGCACGGGGGAGAATTGAACGAGAAATCGATATATCTGACGCTTTGGTAGGTAGACTAACTTTTGCAATGTTAATTATATTTTTGAAGAAGTATAACATTTTAATACAGACTTTAGCTTTTCGTCCGACACTTCATTGAAATTTCATTTGAAATGGGTCTGTATTTCAGCAAACTGATGATGCAGTAACTATTTGAGTTTGTCATGTTAAAGATTTGTTGCACCCTTTGTCATGTTAAAGATTTGTTGCTATTGCTAGTTCATGTTATGTATTAAGAATGTTTATGTTCTGCATAAAAAGGTAGGAGTCTTCGACAGGAAAATAATTATGCTTTTTTTCGAAAAATATCTTGTACCGTCGAGCCCTTTCCTTTTCACATCTACATTCTCTTGTCTTTTATGGAAATTATTCGACTTGAAAGCAGGAATGCCGCTATTTTTATGCTTTCTCAGTTTAAATTTTGATGAAAATGTAATGAAAATTCAAATTGGTTTTTAGCCACCCAGAATCCCGAGGGCTGATACAAAAGATGAAAAAAAGGACAAGAAGGAAAAAGGAGATGTGCAAGCAATCGCTAGACCTCGCCCGGCTGCTAAAAGTCATCAACGCTCAGTATCACACGATGCTTCAAAGGTTGGAGAATGCTTCTTATGTTAGTTTCCTTGAATTTGCAGGCGTGGAAAACGTGTCCCACAAAATATTTTTGTGAGAGTATTGGTCCCACAAAATATTTAGGGTCCTTAAAATAAATTTATAAAAAAGCAGAATTTATGCAAAAGGATACTTAAATTCCTAAAAGGAAGAATCCACAAAATCAATAAAGAGTACGAGAAAAAGGAACATGTTTACGGTGATCAAATGCTCAATAGGCCTAATTTATCTAAAGCAGTTGTCTGTGCAGCGAGTCTGTGGCATCGAAGATATTTTTTTAAAGGAAGTTCCAGTAAGAAAAAATGATTTTCCACCCCTGTGAATGTTTATTAAGTATGATCCTAGTGCGTTCTAATTCCCAGATATAATCAATGCAATGAACCTGTTTATACTGTAATTTAGGCCCATCGAGAGCTGTCATGGGACCTTGGGCAAAAATAAAGATAGGGCCCGTGATACCGTCTTTAGAACTGTCACTGTTCCTGTTTAGGTGCATCGTTAAAACCTACCCGGGCCCCTCTCAACGTTTGGCCTGCTGCCATTGTCACCCGTTTCTGAAGATAAGTTCACTAACATTGAAATACGTGCATACTAAAGTCTCCGCTTTTTACACTTAAATATCTAGTTTCTTTTCAATAAGTATGTTCAAACAAATTTGCGTAATTCGAACCAGTTGAGATCAGCCTCTTGTCTTCAACTATGATAATATTTGATATTCCCAATATTTGATAGTCGCTTGAGACAGCCAGTGATTTCTACTGAAACGACTTCATCCTCTGTGTTTCCAGTCTTAAAGTTTTTTTTCAAATTGATTCCCATTTGTAAAAGAGAGCTTTTGAATTTCTAAATATTATCCCAATAACTAGCTGGAAATATAACTCCAAAGCTTTCGCAGGCACATTTTAGTATTTGTTTTTGATATTTAAAACGTGTTGCATATTCATTGATTTAATTTGCTGACACTTTATTTAACACAGGGCATTGCTCCAATGAAATATTCTGATCTTTAAAAATGTATTTTTGCTAGTACTGTCTGGCAGCTTCTAGAATTGTTATTTTGTCGTTTCATCTCTAAGAATATCTTTTCTAAAGCATCGTTGAACTTGAAATTCCTATGAACTAATCTGCTAAAGAATTTCTTTGATGCTTTTAGAATTTATTTTGGAAATTCTTGATTTTAATGAAAATCTTTTTTTAGCCATTGGCTCCTCTAGCACCACCACCGAAAACTAGCGAGGGTAAGTAAATTATGCTTGCTACAAATTTCTCACAAAAGAGATGCTTGTCATTGATCAGGTCAAGATTTCTAATTTTAAGTGTGGAAAATAAATCGAGACTTTTGTTTTGTGATATTTCTGAAATTTTGAGAATCCGCTAGTAGCTAAATTCCCTCAGAAAAATTCTGATAATGTTGTAAGAATGATTACGGGGAATTCTTTAGCCCACACTTTCTGTGCTGTTAACTTCCTTGTAATCGTAAAATAGATGTAATCTTACAATTATGAAATGTGACCGCACTTGGTAATTATTTCATCAGTGTTTTTTCTACTATCGTCAAAAAACTTGCTCGCCTTATAAAAACAGCTGTATTGCGGATTCTCTTGTTTGCTAATTCACCTGGAGATTCTAGCCAAAAACTATAAATATTTGACAAAAGTAATCTTATAAATCCTCTCAAACAGGTGACAAAAGAGTGTCGCTCTGTATTCGCAGGTTCTTTTATTCAATTATTAGTTGCTTTTTCATGCATCGAGGATGTCTTGATATTAAGGATGCTCGTAGCATCTTAAAACTACAATAGAATCCCCATAGCTTGTTCGAACACCTTATAGCTCACCCCCCAAATAACTTTAATTCCAGAAACATTGAGCCCCAATAACCCGAGCCCCCAATAACTCGAATCCCAAGCAAATCGAACCTCTAATAACTCAAACTTTGATTAAACCTGATTAAACGATTAGATCTTGTGATTAGACTTACCATAATTAATAACTCATTGTTTGATTTCTGTTCGTAGCCTGTGCCTCCAATAGCTCGAACTCTCTATACTCGAACCCCTAATGACTTGAACCCCCCATCACTCGAACCCAAAAATAAATCGAACCCTCCATAAATCGAGTCCCAAATCTCTCGAGCCCCCAATAACTTGAGCAGTTATTTAATTGTCCTTGAAACGTCTCAAATTAGTTTGAACGCCCGATCACTCGAAATTTTGCTATCTCCTACAATAATTGTCGTTTTATTGGAGGTTTGAGTTATTGGGTTTTGTTAAAGCCGCTGGTTAAAGGAAAGGGGCGTTTGTTATCGTTTAGAAAAAGACACCTTTGATTTGTTCCGAAACCTTGTCAGTGTATATTCCTTGTAACATCTTTTTTCTTTTCAGGTTTCATCAAAGACACACCAACACCTGGACACAGAAAGAAGGTGGACATTTTTTCTGAAGGCCACCCATCTCCTTAAAGCTAACTCAATTTTATAACCAAACCAAAAGTCTTTCCTAAGCTACACATCTTATGATAAGATTTATCAAAATTGATAACTTATTGTTTGATTTTTGCTTTGATGTTTGATCGAACATATTTTCGTTTAACAGCTTTTTCGTCTGACACTCCTCAGAGCATAAAACGTCAGAATGAGGGTCCGAAAAAAGACGATGAAAAATATATACCCAGTTGTGGATCGAAATAGGCTAATCAGAAAAACGCAAGCACAAGACCGGTATATGTTATAAAATGTTTGCTTTTTTCAAAGCCATTTTTAAGTTCTGAACCGCCAATAAACTGTTTGATTTCTATTTATAGCCTGCACCTCCAAAACCGAGTGCTGCGTTGCGAAATGGTCGGTCGAAGTCCTTGGAAAGAACCATCGATAGCACGAAAATCGAAGAATCTTCAACGCCATTGGAAAAACGGCCTCGAAATTTAAGGTATGTATTTTATTATCATCCTGAAAATGCTACAGTATTTGATGTTGGCGAATAGCATCAATTTCTGAGCAAGCTTGAATGAAACATGATGAAGTTCTAGAAATCGACAGAAACCGAAAGGGGCTTAAGCCATCTATCAATCGAGAAGTGACCAATCAACGTGTGCGATTACACTCATGCGCTTTTTGATTGGCTAATGTTGGTTGACAAATGACTAAAGCCATTCTTCCATCTGTCGATTGCCTTCAATCAATACATATATGGATTTTAAATTTCTAAATTAGAGTATATTCGACTGCTTCTTGTCATTTGTGTTGCTCCTATTCCCTGTTGCTCATACTCCAGTTTTTCGCCGGACAATAACTAAAATTTCACCAAGAGTCTACCCAAAAAAATCTGATTGGATCCAAATTGGCCTATACCCAGGCCTTTATCTCGACCAATCATTGCTCAATAATGCTGGAAGTAACTGAAAATACCTGATGTCAACAGAAAATGCTGTTAACCCGATTCTTTCTTTATTGTTTTAGTGTAGATCTTAAATTCCTTATTGAATCGATGACCACAGTGGCGGTGCCAAAGAGGGTTATGTGGGGATGTACTTACCCCCCTCCCAACTTTTTTCAAAACATGGTCTGCATATTTCTTCTAAAAACGGACTAAAAAAGCGCTATGTTGGGAATGGTTTATATTTCCTAAGGAAAGTTAACCTGGTACTGAAATGCACTGAAATGAGGAAAAAGGGCGCGGTCTCACTGACCGCGCCCATTACATTGTCACTCTGCAGTAGCTGGCACCGCCACTGGATGACCAGGTCTTATATCATTGTATGGCCTTAAATAAACAATACTTTGTTTTTATTCGACAGCCGTCCTTTACGCCAGAAACGACAGAAACACGAAATACAAGCAGAAATTCGACTTTTACGAGAAAAGAACGCATCAATATCAAGTTTGAACAGCGAACTACATCACGAACTTCGAGAGGTAAATTTTTCTCTGTTCTACGGCCAAACTCAACCAGTACGCATTCTTTTTACAACAAAAAGGCCTTTTCACGTAAGGCTATTGGTGGCGATTAAAGAGTTCAAGGAGAAAACGTTTCAGGCTATTTACAAAATGCTAACAGCTTTGTTACTAGTGAATAAGCTTACAAATGGCTCTGTCTGCTCGATGTTATGCGTGATTCTACTCCTAATTTTTTTGGAAAACATGTTACATAAATATAAAACGACACTAAAAACCACGTCCATAATATCAGAGAATATCTATCAGGTGTCCATCAGAGAATTTATATTAGAACACTGAATAGGAGAATTACTGCTTTGGGGAATAATCCTTCGGGAAATAGCCCTTTGGGGAGTGACCCTTCGGGAAAAAGCCCTTTGGGGAATGATCCTTTTGAGAAAATCAAGTTTATAGCCAACCGTAAACGATAAAACAAAAACAAGACAAAGGACAGATAGACACCACTGTGCGAATTCATAAGCATTACTTTCGGTTTTGATATGCAGAAAAACTAAAGTTATGAATAAGTAATCAAGAGTATTAAAATGCTAGGTTTTCTTTTCTAAAGTATTTCGAAACCATAAGTAACCCAAATTGTGGTCATTTTTATTCAAATGTTGACAAGCTTCGTTGGGTTTGCTAGATATGTTTATCCATTTAACATGATAAAAGAAGTTTTGTTGATATGCCCTAGCACGTCACTTCCTTGTCACTGCTCATCGAAACTGATCCATGTTCCTGTTTGCAGTTAGCAGCTAACTGAGTTTGTTTTTTCCTCTTCAAACAGGCGATGGAGAATCGGACAGTACTGGAAACAAAATTAGCCAAAACGAAACAATCGTTTGAATAATTGTATACAAAATTTGTTTTTCTTATTAAGTTTGTATTTTTGCATTTTGTTTATATAGTACACTTATCCACTGTAACCGAAGTTTCTTAAGAGATGCGAGTATTACTCAGATGAGATTAATTGGCCTCCAAATACCACATTACAAACCCACAAACAGAGAGCAATACCATTGAACTTAGTTGGTAAAGAATTGTCCAAAATGAACAAATGATAAAGTACTAACCAATTCATTGCAGCGTCACTTCTTACTTTATGTTTATAGCTTAGGGTGTCTGTTTTGGTAACCTGTGTATTTTTTCACCAATAGGAGGCACTTTATCTGTATAGTTTGCTCCTTAGTAAATGCTCAGTGCTTCCCTGACGATGTCTGAAATTTTCCGCTTTTACAGATATTACGATTAGGCGTTGTTGGGGTCTGTGCATACCATCTCCGGATAATGTAAACTCTTTATGATGATTAAGAGACAATCTTTTGTCTGTTGTTTGTGACGCATTGCTAGTTAGCCCTACTTCAAAATACATCTCAAAGGTGCTTAGCAAAGTACTTCGCTGTTTTTGTCTATCATATGACAATCATTTCTTTAGAGGTTAGAACGGGCTCTGATTTTAGCCTCTCATCTTTATCATAGTACCCTTCTCATGTAGTAATTTAGCCTAACATGTATCTTCTTATATGTTTTCCCTCAAAGCCCGAGTCAAGGAAATTACCGGACCAAGCACCTTTTTCCAAATGTCCTTCAAAATTTATGAGCTACGGCGCAGGTTGGAAAGTGGGGGGGGGGGGGCAAGGAAGATTTTAACAATCATAACAAAAGATGTTTGAAAAAGCTCTATTGTTTTGTAAAGAAATGGGGGGCATCGCCCCCTGGCCCCCATTTGTCGGAGGCCCTGAAATTACTTTGTAACACTTGCGAAGATTTAATGGTAGCCTTTGAATAGGTTGAGGTTCCCATTGAGTTTTCGGCTTCAGAGGACAAAAACTGGTTGTCTGACACCCTTGAATTTGCCTTCCATAATTTTCTGTTACAATGTATAGTAGAAACCAGAAATGAATGTGAAACTAAGTTTTTTCCGCTCTTGAATAAACCCCTGTATGATTAACAGAGTTTAAAGTAGCAATTTAGTAGAAAGTATAAAGATTTTTTTAATTGCGATATTCCCAACTATGTTTTATGTGAATCGATGACGTCTGTTGAGAATACTATAAAACACAATGTATATCTTTTTTATTTACGTGTTTTTCTTTTTCGCTGCTTATGCGTAAAAATCACCGCTTTTGCCGGCTTTTGCTTGCATCCAAGGCTATGGAACAGCTTTCCAAAAGCCAAATTGATCGTTCTGTTTATATGGATCGTGTCAAATCGTTCTACGTATCTCCAACTATTTCTTCAGGTACTGATGTTCAGTTTGTCCCTATACTGAGCCATCACCTAATCTTGTAGTGCCCCATTGCAAGATTTCTGCGACCAGTTTTTGCCAATAGTTTCTGCTTTCCGTACTCTTTTATGTGCTCGAACATCGGTCTTTATCTTGCCTTTTTCCTTTTCATCTTTTCCATACCATTTTGCTTCTCAGTTCCGTCTTTTTTGGGGGTATCCAAGAGACTGTAACTTTTAAACATAACAGTAACAGAATTGGTTTGAATGACTTAATTGAAACGATGCAGTGACCATTTCTGTAGCACTCTCAGCCTCAACTAAAAACATGAATTTCGCAGGATAACAAACCTTAGTGAAGGTAGTTGAATCTTATAAGCAATTGACAGATGCATTGTCTAAAGTCGTTTATTGATGTTTAAAGCTCGGTTTGAAGTTTCTGAATCAAGATTGAAAATTAAAGTATGCGGGATTGCTATGGAAATTTCCCTGTATTAACGTCGGTTAAATAGCTTGAAAAGGTGATGCTTTATGTGTTTAAACTAAAATTAACGGTAATCTTACGTCAATTTTAGATTCAATCCCAGGCTCCCTGCTTACTTCATAGTGGGCACGCCTAAACAATAACTTTTTAGCACAAAACTTCTAATAACCTCATCGGACAGTTTGCTTTTTGTCCGAGAATTTTGCACTATTCAACTGTTAAGTTTAACTCCGTTGGCCCACTTTGGTTGAACCACTGCTACTGAGCGACCCGTCACTTCCACTATGCTTTCACCGTTTCCCTAAATTACAGCTTCGCTTGCTTTCGCGCAATAGTTGGGCACCTACGGCATCTCCAGCCAAGCAAAATTATTGGCAAAAAAGTTAGTATCTGGTGCATGTAGTATGGCAAAGTAGTTGATTTTGCAAACTTCCACTTAGCTTAGAATTTATAACTCTTTAAAGTTGCACCATTCCGTGAAAAAAACGTCAAAAGCCGCATCAGTTTGATGACATTCTGACGTCACCATGTGCGGCTCTCGTTCGCCGTGAATTTCGTATATCTTCCAACCAATGAAGTTGTGCGTGTTGTACGTCGTGAAAGAACAAAATTTGATGCAATAAAATAACGACTTTGTACAAGAAATGAATAGTTGGTACGAAATATAATGATAATACAATAATAATATAATAAATAATAATATTAATATAAATGATAATATAATTATAATAACATATATAACAATAATTTAATATTTTTAATGATAATAATAATAATAATAATAATAATAATAATAATAATAATAATAATAATAATAATAATAATAATAATAATAATAATACATATTTATACAGGATACGCCTTTTCAGTACAAGTAAAGTATTGCTATCAATAAGGGTCCTGTTTAAAGAAACTATTGACAAAGTTAAAATACAATACGATAAACGTGCAAAGCTTAGATTAGCTATTTTGCGTTAAAAGTTTACAAAGAAAGATTCGTTCTGAAGGTCGGATGACAATCCATTAGTAAATTTTGTACCAAATATTCATTTCTTGTACAAAGTCGTTATTCTATTCGATTAAATTTTGTTAATCTTCTAACCAAGCCTGAAAGAGAATGGAGCTTTGGTTTGAACCAAGGTGGCTCCCCACATTCAGCTTCCGAAAATTGGGTATGGGTCTGCCATGCTTTCGCTCTTTCCCCTTTTTTCAACAAATGATTAAATCAGCTTTGCTTAGAATGTTTCTGTTCTCCGTAGTGGCAGGCAAAATCAGCAGCAGTGTAAAATGCATGATTGTTTTCTAGGAAATAACTCCTTTTTTGCTCTCCTCCGGAAATGATAAAATTGAATTTTCTGACTAGGAGACGTATACAACGAAGACGAAAGAGCGATAGTTGGATTGAAGGAGCGACGTTATCACGACAAAAGATTAGCGAGACTGTATGTGAAAATTGAGACCATACGACACTGCCTCCCAGTCAACCATTTGGGCCTAATGGTCTGCGTTTGCCATTTACCACGTTATGGTTCATATTCGCTTATCTATTGGGGCGACTCTTTTCATTTGTCATGCAAATAAGGTACTGGATTTTGTTTGTTCTTGTCGTCTATTTGGTTGCGATGAGAGTCTTGCCCTGCGTCATCACCCTGCGTTATAACATTGCGTTACAATTTCGATAACAGAATTACGACATAATCAAAAGAGTCATCTCTTGCAGGAGCATCATTGCCAAGGTAAGATGCCGAAGTTTTTAGCATTTTAAAGTATTAACCAAGTGGATTTGATTTTGCATTTTCTACCAACTGGAATTGTTACTTTTTTATGAAGCTCCAGCGGTGACGTTTGTTTTGTGTTATCGAAGCAAAGTACCTGTCACTGCAAAACACCGTGTGATAAAGCTAGTAAAACTTCTTTTCCGTGGTTGACATTGTATCTTCGCCATACGCGTTTCTCAAAGTGGGTGCAAAGTAAGTAAAAGCTTTTCTCAACATGCAGAAAGTTGAGCAAAAACAATCTGAAATCATTATCTGAAAATTTTTGGTTTTAATCATATTGTTTTATCTGAAAATCCCTGGAAATCCTTTTGTTTTTGCAGACATCTACGCTATTTGCAAGTGTGAACTGCTCCGTGGTAAGTATGGTACAGTTTCTCGTGTTCGAGGCGGATCTAGAGCAAATTTTAAGAGGGGGCAGTTAGTAGTGGGGGCGCTGAAAAATTTTCAAAATTGTTGACGAGAGTACGCTGTATACAACGATTTCAGATCCATTTTCGGAATAAATAACATAACTTTGAGATAATCCTTGAAGCAAATTAATCTATCGGTCTCAAAAACTTTTCCCCCTGATTCCTATTCTTCAAAAGGGGCGCACAATTTCCAAAAGAGGGGCGCCAGACTTGCTTCAACTCGTTGAAGGAGGGGCAACTGCCCCTAGTGCCCCCCCTTAAATCCGCCACATGCTCTTGTTATTGTGACCGCTAGCATTACTCTTAAATGGGGCTCTGCTTCCTTTATCAAATCAGACTACTTATTATGAACTTCTTTTTATTACTTTCTTAAATATTTTCTTGTTCACAATTCAAGTTTGAAATCGAAAGTAGAAGTTGTTAACATTGCATTTGCATCTAAGATGATCAAGTTTCAATTTTTGTTTTTGTAAATTAGGGCCCAGAGATAAGTGGTCAATGATGCATACAAGGATATTTTAGTGAAATACCAAGCCAAAAAAAACTGGCCAATCAAGGTTTTCGCTTAAAATCTTGCAGCAACTGATGTTTACATTTACTGGTGGAATTTGAGACAGCAGGTAGAAACTTGAAGTATCAGGTAACCAATCTAGTCTGAAAACACCTGCCAAATGCAAAAAGGCGCGAATAATTCTGTGTTTCAATATCTAATCTCGGTAACGCCATAATCCCCCGGGCAATTCCCCCACCACTTAGTATGTTAAACAATTCACTAACGACTTGGTTTTAACAGAAAATAGATAATATTAATATTCTTTATTCTGTGCGCAGATATCAGGGCAGGGTCTAAAAGTTCGGTATGATTGGGATAAACAATCTTGGTTGCTATGATTTCCTATACATTGTATATGAAGAGACAAATAGAAAAGGACATTTATCCAAACATAATTAGAACCGATCTTAACATAACGCCATGACAAAAGGGGTGTCAGGGACGACACCCATTTTGGATCACGCTCTATTTTCCCTGTGGGAAATATTTTCTCCCGTAGGAAACATCCCTTGTCTCCTAAGAAATGTCATCCAATTTACCGTTGGCAATGAATGCAATTGCCTAAAACTTAATTTTAGAATTTTGATATTAGAAATTTTACGTGTGTAGAAATCACGAAAAAACCTATATATAATGAAATGCTAATAGTAAAAAATTTCAAAAGCTACAATTTCATGAAATCTAATGCAACGAGCTGTTGAAGTTACAAATTATTCAAAAAAGTTTTTGAAGGGATGCCATATAGGGGATAGCAAGTTCTAATCGATAGGCCAAGTTTTTAGCTGTTTAATATTATGGACTATAAGATAAGCTCCCTTTATTTGATGGTAAATTGTTTTCGAAGTGATAAGTCAATTCTGTTGGCTATATCTTTCTCGCTATTATTAAAAGAAGCTTTTCTAGCATTGTAGAAAGTACCAAGAAACTAAGGACCGTAATCTACAAAATTATTGACAAGGTGATGATAGTCCATGGAAAAAACGTTTGGTCCTTTGTCTCAGACTACAATCCCGGACACAATTGTTGAGACAAAATGCAATTTCAGCAATTTTTTACTTTATATCGCCCCTATAAATTCGAATCCCCCTTTTCCCCAAATCAATGTTGGATTTGTAGTTGGAGTTGTAGTTCTATCATTTCTCCTTCAAAATCATGCATTTTATATTGGATTGGGGGAGGAGAGAAAGTTATTTAAAGAAATTTAAAGAAAAGTGAAATTATAAGCTTTCCTTGAAAAGTCTCAGTCATTTTTGTCCGGAATTGTAGCAATGTAGATAATGTACATAATCCCCCCCCCTCGAAGTTTTCTTTTCAGATCTGCAAGAATCTCGAAGACCGACTTCCTGACAAAATGGGAGGATTAGTACTCCCATCCCCCCAGTGGCTCCGCCACTGCTCATGGCTAGACAAGAATGAAAAAAATATACCCTTGCTCGTTGCACATGCCCAGATGGAGGAACTCCCCGTGATACACACTTGTTGTCAGGATCTGGATAAGAGTGTGGTCAAATTCAAAATTAGGATAAATCATCTGCTTCTGGGTAGCATTTTGTTGCAAGTATTCCTGTGACTCTCTGGTAACCAGGGTACCTATTTGCCCACCCTAAAAGGGCTAAAAGCACCTGTTGTGATCCTGATTTTGTGTACTTGAACATAGAATAAATCACTTAACTGACATATCTCGGAAATGAAGTTGCTGGCAAGAATAGGGAGTCTCTAATTAGCGCAAGGCGATTGCAACATGACTGGAAGCAGTGGCAGCATCAGCCATCCGAAGAGGGGGGGGGGGGGGCAAAATAAAAATTATCGGAACCAAACAATTGACTGGAAGCGGGGACTTCGTTGCGGAGCCGGAACTATTTTCATCAGCGGCTTATTTCTGTTTTCATTCAGTTTCAGATTGCATTTTAAAAATGGAGAGATTCAGCCGTTCGATTTGCTTCTTTGTGGCATTAGCAATTGTTCTCGCCTTGGTACAGAAAGATTGTCGTGCAGACGATGATCAGGAGGGTGATGCCGAAGAGGAAGGAGATGATCTGGACGGCGATGGAAGTTTGAGCGGCCGAAGCAGTTTCATGTCTTATACTAGAAGACGATATTATGCCCAAAGACGAAGGTTTAGCTTCAGAAGAAGAAGGTACATTATTTTTCATCGACGGCGGTATGCATCTAGGATCTATAGAAGAAGATACGTTACCCGGCGAAGGTGGATCACCGTTTGTCAAATATCATGTAAGTTTATGCAATCAAAATTTTCCTTTTTCTCAACTTTCTCCGCCCACATCATAATTGGCTATTTTCAATGCAAAAGAAGGGTGCAACAGGCTTGTCATTTACGATTGTGTTGTGTCACCCCTGCAATTAATGGGCATCAATTAAGTGTTTACAACGACATACTGAATATAACTGCATTAGCAAGGGGGACAAGGGTACATAATTAACCGTCATACAGAAAACTTTGCTTTAAATTTATTGAAAATTTTTTTTATTCTTGATGTGCACGAGTTAAAAGGTCTGTTAATCGGCTATAGTACATCCCAATAAATGCTTGCATATAAAAGCCCATATGTAGCTTTTCGACTATAGTGAGGTCCTTAAGTGTCAACATTGATTTCATAACGCAAGCATGAAATTTTGAAATATTTATGATCGAAAAAAACTCGTACCAAAGTTTTCTCAAGTTTTAAAAAGAAGCACATAGAGTTTCTTGTAGAGGTGTTTTAATGAAAAATTGTGCAAGAATTCAAGCGTTTTCTGAGTCACGTCAAGAATACCCAAGACACTGAAATTACTTAGTTAGCAAGTCTTGTCATACAAAAATTTTAGCGAAACCTTTATGCAAGATCCGTAAAATCTAACGTGTCCAGTAGGCCTGGTGTCGACCATATAAGATTATGATGATGACTTTTTCTGTGCAAACCATTGCGAACAAATCCTGAGAAGGAGCATTCAGCTCAACTTATTGACAAACAAAGATCACGGTGTGATCGAACCATGACGACAATGACGTCACGTGGCTATAAAAATTTAGTTTCATAGGCACAGTCAGATTCTTTCTCCATCATGCGTAGGACTGAAATTCTACGGCAAACAATCGCTGAACCACTCTATTGTTAAATGAATAAAAAGATAAGGCAGTTCGAGATTATTCTGTGATTATGTGGACATTTGCTGGTAGCTTCGTTGAAAGGTGAAATGAAATTGTTAGTGTTAATCGGTGTGTTGGTGGTATGGGTACAGATTGTTTTGGAAGTTGATGGTCATTGGTGGGGACGGCGACGACGTCGACGAAGGAGAACTGTTCCCCCGCCAGAGCCAGATTGTAATGTCAGTGGTAAGAAATCTTTGCTTAATTGTTGAAGTTTTAGTGCATTAAAACCTCATTTGGCCTAAACATAAACGGCGAAACATGTCGTAAACTTGCTTCCGTTCAACCCAATCATTTGGGAATGATGACCTGTCACGTCATTTTATCGATATTTTCCACCGATCAGTGATATTTTCAAACGGATTGATGGTTCCTCGGGAAGGAGTCGGTTGCTTTGTTTTCGTTTTTTTTCCGGGTAATTGCGTCCTTTACATTTTACTTCCTTGAAATACGATATCGTCAAATTTCCTTTACTATATGCGAAATTGAAATCTATTTGATCTGTCTATTGTCAAAGAAGTGTCCTCCCACTTTAGGAAGTCAGCGAGGAAGTTTTTCTGTTTTGTTAGCAACTAGTTTCCATAACTAGTTTTCCCAGTAAAGAATAATTTCTAACAATCATTTCTTAAATTAGGTAATAACTGAAAGGATTGAATAATTGTGTTTTTGTTTTGATTTTATTTAATTGGATTTTTATACTCATACCCTGACAAACCCCACTGCATACATTTTGGAAAATAGAATGGCAAGGTGATAACGTAATGAAACTTTTTAAAATTTGCATGGAACATTTATCCATGATATATAAGCACAGTGGGTTCCCAAAAGTTTTATTGAATTCTGAAGTCAGGTAAACTTATGAATCTAGGATATCAACTTGCTTTCAAAAATTAAAAACCTCTTTTATTTGATCCAGAAAATACAGTTCAGGCCACACAGAATCTTGATAAAAGTAGGGGGATAAACTGAACAGGAAGAGGCTTCACTAGTGGTCCATTCCTTATTTGTTTACATTTCAGCAAAAATTGGGCAGGGGGCCTATAAGCCACCCAGCCCCTGCTGCATGGTGCCTGCAGTTTGTGTGCAAATGATTTTAAAAGTGGTGTATTTTTGCACCAAATGAATTTATTACTTTGAGGACAAAGAACCCCTAGTTTATTCTCTATGTCTTTTTCTATGAGCTGTTTACTATGGAAAAATTATTCTGCTGCTATACTAGTTTTGTTCTATTTTGGACCCAACTTCTAAATCAAATATTTGTCATAAAGTAAGACTATAGACAACTGGGTTGGGTTCCATGCTTAATTTTTTTTGCTTATTGATTGCATGACCATTAAATACTTCAGAAAATTATCAATGACAACTTAACATTGAAAATTATAACAATCCTATTGCATTCCTGCATAACTCACACACTGCTTAAACAGAGAGTCATAATTAAGAGACAGTCATCTGAAGAGAAATTAATAACATTCATTTGTAGATTTTAATGCTAGTTTCAGGAATTAAAGATTGCTAATTATGAAATTAGCACTGATGCATAAATGTTTTGTTACACTTGTCAAGTTTATGTTCCCAGACGCCTAATAAGCTCTAATATTCCTTCCAGTGTACTATTATTCTTCCTCTATCTCTAACTTTGAAAGGCTCATTCCAAATAGGCAATACTTGGTTTCTTTGCAGTGGCAGCAGTAGTAGCAGCCAACACCATAGTAATGTCCTTTGGTAGAGAGGGATAGTTTTGCATTGATTATGTTTGAAACAAAATTCATTTTTCTTTATCTGACCATTCTCTCTCTCTGTTACTGAAACAAAGCTATGCATCTTAGACTTGGATCTATCATTTAACTTTGAGTTTTTTTGACTTAATGCTCTCATCAAATTTTTTCGCAAAAGTCTTTTTAGTTTCTTTTTCCAAAGAAACTGCTTTAGCAATTTTCCCACTTTCATGTACAATTCATTTCAATTATACTTAATCAACATATGTACAATTCATCTCAATTATACTAAAGTTCCATGTCATTGTTGGATGATTATGGTGAACATGCTGGTTGTTATGTTATCAATAATGACAATTGATACAAATAAATTGATACTGAAGATAGCAAAGCCTTTCTAAGGGTATGAGGGAGGGAGGAAGGGTGGGAGGGAGGGATGGATGGAGAGGGATGGAGGGAGGGATGGAGGAAGGGAGGGAGGGATGGAGGGAGTTAGGGAGGGAGGGAGTTAGGGAAGGAGGGAGGGAGGGAGGGAGGGAGTAACCCTTTTGCTTATATAAAAGACAGGAGAACAGCCTGTTTTTTTAAAAAATGCGAAGTAACTGAGACATAAGGGGCAATTGTCTCTGTAGTTAGCATGTTAAAAAGACCTTAATTGGTAATGATGATGAGAGTTTTAATGGTATTGATGAAAGATGTAATAAGCTTATGATCATTGGTGGACAGCTGGGGGCAAGGAAGAGGTCAGATCAGGGTTGTGTGGAGTGGTGGGTAGGTGTTTGGGGGTTGGTGGCTGCAAATAATTGCAAGATTAATAAAGTTAACAACTCCTGTAGACTTGATTAAGAAACTTAATGTAAGCGGCTAAGGATAAAACATTGAATTATTGTGTGCATCCTCAGACATGTAACAACATACAAGAAAATTTTGTCTTTAGTTTAGCCATGCATTTTTTGCTTTAAAAGCTAAGAGAATTTCATAATTATTGGTTGTTTTATTATTGCTTGTATGTTCATTACATTGTAGGGTGGTCATCGTGGAGTGCATGCAGCCCAAAATGTAATACTGGAACACAGTCCAGGACCAGAAATCTTCTTGGTGGACCAACTACATTTTGTAGACGACCTGCTCTCAGTCAACAGAGAGTATGCGGAGAGCAAAATGGAGGATGTGGACATTTTTGTAATGCAGTTAATGGTGCCTGTTCATGCCATTCTGGATATTCACTTTTAAGTGGTAAATGCTAAAATATTTTATATAGTCCTAAGTCTTAAATGTCTTAAGTTTTACTATATGTGTCCTAAGAGCTAAAATATTGTGTTGGCAGGAGCTGTAGGAACGATACTTTGCTTACCAACAGCACTAGAGTTTTAATCTACTGTGAGCCAAGCCAGTTTTAAGTATTTAAGCTAGGGATACCCAAGTAAAATCATGTCGGCTGTTGAAGGCTGGGTAATAATATAACATATTATAATATAGTATTGTTTGTTTGCAAGACCCCTCTCTATTGGAATTTGGTCCCCTTTGCATGTTCCAAGATCTGTTGGCATTGTTGCTAAACTTTTTCAGGTGATTGTAGGTATTAAAAATTGCAGTCTGCTGATCAAGTGTCTCTAGTCAGAGGATTTTGTTAATAGAGCAAACCTCCTAACACAACTCATACAGTGAGCATTGTTTAAGCAGACAAATGGATGCTTAGGTGAAGGAGCTAGACATTGGTGGGGCAATGCAAGGGTTACAATTTGACCCAGAAAGTATGAGGGGCATAGGGGCTCAGGCCCTCAATCAGCGTTCTTATTGGAAAGTTTGTGTTTTCTTCAGATGATTAAAACATATTTTATCTGCCAAAAACCCATCCAGGATGTCATATTGTTGCAAAATCGTGGGCCTGGGCCCCTTAAATGAAAGCTTCAATTTCTGTCACCGATTTGACTCAAGGCAGCTGCCCCCTTGGCCCCCATGTTCTGGCATCACTCATTATAGTCAATCAATTTTAAGTCACACTACCAGCTGCAGCCACATAGAACATGACCAAATATGCAAAACTATTTAATTACGTTTTTCTACAAATTTTCAAGCAACTTTTTCTGACTCTAACCATAGCCTACTGTACAAATAAAATCTATCGAACTACCTGTTAGTGATATTAGAAATTGATAGAATAAACTGAAAATATTTCTATAAAAGAAGTTTTACACAAATTAACAGTGCTTTACAAATATAAATCAAAGTAAATGAAAATTATATGCATTTTCAATCCATATTAAAGGCATTTAATGTTCATTGTTTTGGGTAATAATAAATGAATAATAATACATATTTATAAAGATAATTCTTTAGAGGACAATAATGTAATGCTACAATAAGGGTTAAGTAGGAAGGGGCCCAAGGTTCCTGCCCCTGGGCAAGGTATGGTTCTCGACGGCCGTTCTTTCACTGTAACAAAAAGTGTTTGTATCTTGACACAATCCGAGTTTTATAACGAAGGTGGTTTGATAGAGAAGATTGTCTAACCCATGAAGTTGTTGACATCAGATAACTCACTCTGAAGAGTATGAATCAGAAATATCATGCTGTCGTTAATTTGCAATTTTTTTCCTGTTAGGTATTTGTTGCTGGTACCCGCAATTCATTTGCTGAAAAAATGTTTTTTGTTGTTTTGTAGTTCCTTGTCATCTTTTCGACGTTCACGATACCTGCGTAGAGAGCTATTGATGTGTTATAGTTTTTTGTTGCTGTCTTATTTCTGTCCTGATAACCCGGATGTTAGCAGGGGAAGTGCCGTAGTGTAGGGAGGGGGGCGGTGATCGCAGGCAATAACTGTATAATAATGAAAATTGCTTATGTTTGCCAGGGTAAAAGGTAAGGTACCCATTCTTGTACTACGGCGTGCCTTTGTCAATCCACCATAGTAAACAAACTACGCTCTTTTTCTCTTACAAGAAACTTTTATAGCTAAGACACAGGTTGGAAAGTGGGGGGGGGGGGGGGTGGAAGGAAAATTTAACACCTATAACAACAGCTTTAGAATAAAGCTCAAATTGGTACCTAGAGCTTTCTATCCTAGCAACCAGAACCAAAAAAAAATTTCGAGCAAGGAAAAGAAATAGAAGATAGTAGCAGACGATCGAAGGAACGGAGGATTGGAGGTCCCCCTGCCATCCCAAAATCTGAGTGAGCCATTGTTCATCTTTGAGTTTTGAAGAGGGCTACTTTCGATGCTTTCTTACTATTAATATATCAAAATTATTTGTCTTTTTCAGATGGTAAAAGATGTCAAGATATAAATGAGTGTCAGACCAATGGAGGGAGAGGACCATGCTCCCACACTTGTCATAACACTGCAGGCAGTTATAAATGTGACTGTCCGACGGGGTACATTCTTGGAACAGACATGAAAACTTGCCAGGCAAAGGACTGCGGAACACCATTTCTCAGTCACTGTCATGCCCCCGTGTATACAGACCATGTAGGCATGGTTTGCCAGAAAGTAGCCGCCAATTGTCCCTTGGGTACAAGGCTCAACGCCCAGTGCCATTTCAACTGCCCTACAGATTTTGGCATCGCAAAAATCAATGATTTTACTTTGCCTTTCGCAAAAGTTGTGCTTAAAGAAGATTTCCAGAATGTTGTCACTTCCACAACCTGTGGCCTGGACACGTCCGGTAGAGCTGTTTGGTCGAATGCTTCAGTATTTCCCACTCACTATTTTTGCAGGAGAAGAAACGACCCTCCTTCAAATATCTTGCTCTCAAAGACAACATTGAAGGAACATTCTTCTGTTGGAACTGTTGTGGGGTCCCTGTCAGTGACAGTCCCCATTGAAACAAATGGAATTGCATACAGTATGCAGCCTTCAGCAGGGCAGTATTTCTTCCAGATACAGGGAAATAGGCTTCTAAACACGTGGGTACCGCGATGGAAAAACCTACAAGGTTTGCAAATTAACAACTACCACATCATAATCCGTGCGACAAGCCCCGGTCTTCCTCCGATGTGGCTTGATAAAAACTTCACCATCACTGTGACTAATGTGAACGACCCCCCTTACTCGATACGCATTTCAAACAACAGCGTTATGGATACAGCTACCCACGGCCATGTTATTGGGGTGTTGTCTGCAATTGACTATGATGGTCCAAGAGGCAACTTACCATCAAGTGATTTCGTTTGGTCGCTGATTGAAGACGACAGAGGCCGTTTTGGTTTGCAAGGACCAAATCTGGTTGTTGCTGGTGCTCTTGATCATCAGGCACATCAGTATCATCGCATTATTGTCAACTGCACGGATAAAGACCAGACGAACCCACGTTGGGCGCAAGCAACTATTGTCATAAACATCATTAACACCAATGATTCTCCTAAGAATGTGAGGTTTCAGGGGCACAAATTATATGAGAATGCAAGTATTGGCTTTGTCGCAGGTGAATTCACAGCTTATGACGAGGATGGAGACAAACTGACGTTCTCTGTTTCGCAGAGCGATGCAGACACGTTGCGAACTTTCGAATTAGGGCCTACCATTTGCTTTAATTCTACGGTTAACTCGGTGAGACACAGTCTGTGTAGGACGAATTTGATTTTAAAGGACACTGTTGACTACGAAACTAAGAACACATATTCAGTAAAACTAACAGTTGCTGACCCAAGCGGAGCCTTTAACCTGAAGGAATTCTTGGTTCACGTGATAAATCTGAACGAAGCCCCGACTGGCATTACAATTTCAAAGAACTATGTGCTCGAAAATAGTCCTGCTGGTACTGTTGTGGGCCAGTTAGCGGTAAGTATAAGACCTCAAGCACATACAGTTTGCTTTTTTTAGCTAAAGCCCACCTACCAATCATGATTACGACCGACAGTAGCTAGGAAGATGAAGTATAGATAAAGATAGAGTAATTTAACTACCACACATGGATCACTCATTGTTTATTGAGGGAGGTTTTGAAAGGCATTTAGTATTCGGATAAACGATCCTTATTATGGACAGTTTTTTGGCGGTACAGAGCTTGAAAATGGCTTTGAAAAAGCAAACGTTTTATAACATATTGGCTCAAAGCTTTTTCGTTTGACGCTCCTCAGAGCATAAAACGTCATAAAAATGGTCCAAAGGAACACAATTGAGAATATATATCAAGAATCTATTTATCAAGAATCTAATCACTTTTTTCTAACTTTCACTAGTAATGAGACGAGGCAGAACAAAATTTCTTACTCTCATCAGCGTCAAATGATTCTAGTCTGTCTGTTAGACCATGAACCTTTAATGAGGTTGTAATACGATCACATGATATGCTTTCCCAGTCTTTAACAAGCCAAAAAACATTTTGCTCTAACTGTTCTGACTCAGAATTACTTGTTTTCAAGATCCAAACTATGCATTGCATGGTCAAGTGTAAATTTATTTCAAAGGCTATTTCAAGCTGACCTCTGGTGTCTTTAGATTTTAGATGGGTCTTTCATCTGTTTTCTAATATGGCACTTAAAGCTGTTCCACACTAGACTGACATGACTGAGGAAATCCACTTGTGGGATTACTAGAGAGCCGGGATTAATTTTCAAAACGAGGGATTTTAAGAGAGATGGGAATATCAGAGGGAGCAGGAATACAAAGGACAAAACGGTACCTTAATTGATTTGAAATTTTGATTTTCTAGATTGCGGATCCAGATGCATCGCAGCGATCACCCCAAGGACATACTTGTGTTGTTAGTCCGTCGAGTCCGTTTTCAATCCAGGGCTTAAATCTTATTGTGTCTGGAAACCTGGACTACGAATCGAAGGCATCCTACCAAATCAACATTACATGTATAGACAATGGCGTCCCTCCACTCTCAATCTGGAAAAGGTTTATCATTACAGTTCGTGGTAAGTCCAGTCTTTCAACCTTTAGCATTATATTCCGACTGTTTACGAGATAAGATTATAAGAGCGCTGTTCCTACTTCCCGCTCCTTGAAAAAGTGTCGTGCTTGGTCACATTTTGCTATTACCCAGCCATTTTGGGTGCGTGACGTCATTTTGAGCGGCCTATTTCAGAACTGGTCAACTTTCATCAAAGCATCAACACTGGTTCACGAATGAAGCGAACTCTAAGGAGTACTGGGCGAACGATATTTTTTTACTAAGGATTTTCAATGGTCTTGCCTTTGCGATTTTCCACTAAACATCACCTTTGGTTGCTGAATCTCCAATATTTGGATAGTTGGAGCCTTTTTGTATTCTTGACGCAGAACATTTTGGGTGTAAGACCTGGCTTAGCTGCTGCATTGACAGTTTTTTTTCTGTCAAGCAATAAATTAAAACCTGGTGGCAACTCAAGAGAAATTCAAGGGATCGAGTAAAAAATCAAGCTCCTGTCTCTCATAATGCTATTTTCTGTGCTATTTGGTGACAGGGATCATGCTCCTCAATTTTCGGGGTTCTTGTTGTGTCTGGAACCCTTGTCTACGCTCACTTTTTTGATATGCTGTCAAAAATCCTTTCCCTTTTATGTTCTTGTGCTTCTTTTGCTATCAGGTTTCCCAGTTGTTACCATTTGTGTTGTTTGTCCTCTTTTCAAAATGCGAGGACGTGATGAGCAGACAAGCTATCACCTTCAGATAGTGTGAAAAAGCTTAAGCTCAAATCTTTATTTCATCTCATGTTCAGAGCCCTTTTCAGTATTTCTAGTTTTTTTCAAATATTTTTAGTATCTAGTATTTTCGCATTCACTTTTTCATACCACCAAGTTAAAACAATAGAACTAAGATGACTTGCCTCCGTAAAGGGCATGCAAAAGCCAAAGTCGGTGAAGGAGAAGTGGTTAGAAACCGTACTAAAACATGGTGAAATTGTAAGAGCAACGACTCTTTCATCTTGTCAAGACTTACTCTTGTCAAAGGTAGTCTTGTTTCGGACAACAGAGCCCGTTCTGCCGAAAAGTCGAGAAGTAAATCGAGGGGTTTTAGTTAGACTATCTTAGTATTATCATTTTTTCTTGATACCACGTATCCGGTCGTTTTTGACAACGTACTTGTTTTTTAGATCAAAATGAAGGACCCGAATACCTGACTCTTTCATGGTCATCAATACCCGAAAATGCGCGAATAGGATCCGTTGTTGGTAACCTAATGTCACGCGATCCAGATGTTAATTCCGGGAAACTAACATATCACATCGAGTCACCAGTGAACTCACCATTTGGAATATCTGGTCAAACGAATAGCTCACTTGTTACAACTCGGCTGCTGGATTTCGAGACGCAAAGTGAATTCGATTTGCTAATCAGCGTCACTGACAACGGAGGATTGTCTCTTGAGAAGTATTTCAAAATCAAAGTTACTGGTTAGTATTGTCTTCGTGCTCCATATCCATCGAATGTTGTTAATATTAGTGTCCTGACAGCCAATACACGTGTCATTTGAAGTGCATGTCACTAAAACATGTCACTAAAGCGAAGGAAAAGTTTGCCCTAGCGAAGCGATACGTAGCTAACTTAACAAATTTAAGATATAATGTTTGTAGAAAGAGGAAATTGGTTTCAGTATTATAAAGTTGCATTTGAAAAAATAAATCTGCCACGCCTGGGAGTGTAAAAGTCAGAATAATAAAACTATGGCATATGAATAGTTATGGATGACGAAAGTCAGTCAGAAACCTGAGGACACGACTTTTCAGGTTGCCCAATCAGTGCCGCTTGCCAATAGGAAATTTTTCTTAATAAGTCCAAGGGCGCAAACGAACTCCTTCTGGTTTCACAATACCATTTTGTTTTCATTTTTATGGAAATTCGACCGAGCTCTGCTAATTATCCAAAACATATCGCTAATATGGTTTTTTGCACAATCTGGGTTCTCTTGTAAATCCTGTCCGAGGGCAGAATTTTGGTTTTTTTAAAGCGGCAAGACCGACAAGCTTTTTTTCAGGGGAAAGTCCTGATTCCTATGTTGGAAGGAATATGCTGTTTTATTCTATCCTACGATTTTTAGGTTGTGCATCCTAATTAAAAGAATCAATTTGGCACGGTAGGAATGCAATTTTTTGAAGGGCTGCCCTTGTATGATGAACCATACAAATATTGATAGCAGAGAAACATTTTATGGTACACTGTTTAATCTGAGCTTACAACTAAAAGGAAAAGTTGCCGATCCATGGTAATTTTAGATGAACTTGGCACTATTGTGGACTCTATTTCTCCTAAAAAACTCGAGTCTCCTTCCTCATTATTTGTCGAAACGGCACCATCTAGATTGCCCTTTTCAAGAAAGATCTTTTTTAGTTGATCCAATTCCGAGTTCCGCTTAGACTTAAAACAAATCATGAGTGCACTTTGAACTAAAGTTTTAAAAAGGTTTTCCCTTGATCTCCATTGGTTGTGTTTTCTTTAGGCAAGCAGCAATGATTAGGCAGCCTCTACAGTTACGTGATCGCATTTCTGAATGACCTATTTCTATCCACAACTGGTTACTAATATGTTCACTGGCTTTGAATTTTTGATCATTGTTCTGACCTTTTATACTCTGAAGAGTTTCGGATGAACAGCTTAAGCGTTCCTTAAAATGTTTGCTTTTTACAAAGCCATCAAATTTTGTATCACCAAAAATTGTTTACCAAAAAGTTCTTAAAGAGCACATGAACTGTAAATTTTTATTTCAGAAATCTATGAAACAGGTTCTTATTAGGTTTCTCGTAAATTTTTTAGGCCAAATTCTTTGAAAAAGATTTTGAATTACCAATATATTTATTCTGATCATATCTGCAATACTCGTTTTCTAACATACGGAAGACCACGATGCATCCTTTGTTCCTCTAATAGCCACTTCCATTCCTATTTTCAATAGAAAATGCTATTCATCGATAAACCCATTGTTTTAATTTAAAAAGTTTCTCTTCCTTTTCCATATTTCCTTTTATTCCAAGAAAACCATCAACCGGTATTGCTTTGGGACTGCTTAAAGAGTTTGTGACCAGGAAAGATTAGCAAATAAAAATAACCCAATCACTGAGACTTGCGCATCATACATTGAAGGTCATCACATGAAAGTTTTTTCCGCAGCTATTTCGTATGGAAATTCGCTTTAATAGAAGTCCATAAGTTGTTGCAAAAAGAGAATTAACGTTTGAAACACGCTACATTGTCCTTGGTGCTTGTTTTGTGAAAACAATCGACGTCTTGGAATTAGAGCTTTCAAGATAAAAATTTCTCTCACTGCAAAATTTGGTTCATCGAAAGCTTTAATTGGTCGAAAGATTTATTTATAGATAATTGGCCTAAAAGGGTTTGTCGTGAAGGGAAACGGCCTCTTGTGAAACAAAACAGTTAAATTTCGGATTATCTTTAAGTTGTGTTTTATTTATTTAAAGTTTGATTATTTAAGCATTTCGGGACATTTGTTCAACTAGAAACTTGATAAGTAACTTGTGTATTGTTTTCTCCCGTAACAGATATCAACGAAGCACCCACAGATATCATTGTAGTTCCCTTGACCCTCCCTGAAAATAGCCCACCAGGAACATGGATCGGTTCCATAACAGTGCTAGACGAGGATTTCAACTCAACTGCCTCTTGCCGCATCGTCAGTGGGAACACCGATTATTTTGCTGTGTCAGCAATGCACCTCGTAGCGGGCACAAAGAAAACTGACTACGAGGCTCTGGGATCAATGAAAAGCCTCGATGTGAAATTGAGATGCACAGATGCATACGGGCTCTCTGTTGAGAAAGTATTTCATGTTCAGGTTACAGGTAACGATTCTCTGAAACAAACCATTACAATAAAACCATTCACATTGCTTTTTCAGTACTTAAATGTCAATGTTACTGATTGAAATGAGCTACAATTTACGTCATGTTAATTATAACTTCGTCATAAAAAGAATTCTATAACTGTGTGAGTGAGTGAGCATTGCCAAATTCCTTTTGAATGAGGGATTATCTTCTTTAAATACTGTATCTGTAAAAGGTATGTTATCAGAGTCTAGATTGAAACACCCTATCGTGGCTGGAATTTGCAAAAACCTCCTTAACATTTTAACAGAGGAAAATGCATTTGATTTATTGTGTATATTTATTTCTTTCGTCAACAGCAATAACATTTCAGTTTTTCAATCGCAGCCTACCAATATTTTGCACTCTTCTTTTATAAGAACGAGTAATTATTTTCTGCCTAGGCTTGCATTTCTTATTTTTTAGTGTTTTGGGGCTCGGGAATTCTTAATAATGCTCTTATTCACACATTGATTTTTCTGCCTTTACATGCAATAAATTTTTACTAAGAACATTAAAAACAGTTTTGCTTTGCATTTTTAGTACACGATGAAATATTCTCTGTTTGTTATCATGATGGATAAATTTAAGATAACACATTGTTTTTTTCTAACTTTCAATCTTAGGCTAAGCATCTTCTTACACTAGTCTTTTTTCTAAAAATCAAGCCTCGGTGTTCTTATTAAGTGTGAATTTAAAAAGTGAAGCATTTTTGGAACTTTCTCCTCACAATTGATGTCTGTCGACATGGTTTCCAAAAGTCGTGGTCTGGTATTATTTTGAATAGAGCCACGTTGCCAATGAACCCACAAGGTTTTCTTGTTGTTTTTTTTTATTTTTCAATTTTTGTAAAACAACATTCCTTAGGCTAATTTCTAATTCCTCAGTTTTCTTGGTATACTTAGAAACTTATTTTACATTGCAAACATGGTTGACAGTTTTATTTCTTCCTTTTCAGATGTAAACGAACCCCCGACAGATATAAGAGTGACTGTCCGTACTGTATCTGAGAACCAAATCAATGCTGTGGTAGGCCAAATTACAATTCAGGACCCAGATGTTGGACAAAGTCATATGTGTAGTGTTGTTAATAATGGCACAACGGGTGCTTTCTTCGAGGTTGATAAGGCCACATTGCAAATCAAAACGAGGCGCCCACTGAACTTTGAAGGATGGCGTCAGTATGCTTTAACTGTCAGTTGCTCTGATGTCGTTGCTTCTGGTCAAAGTCAGTTTACAGTATTCAAAGATATTGTCGTTAATGTTACAGGTATCAAATGCTTCTTTTATTTAAAAAAAACTTCATTTTTGCCTCGTGATTCCAGTAAGGCTCAGTTTGTTTTGTCAAATGCAGAGATTGAAATTTACGTTTCTAGTGAGAGTCGCGTGACAGGCTAAAAATGCTCTGAATTTTTAGAGTTAAATTTTCTAAATAATCCTCTTTTGATATGGAGTTAAAATTAATTTTTACTTTTAGGATGGATGCTTATTTTAATGGGGCTTATACTAGGGAAAGGGGGGGGGTTGTAAGTAATTTGATAATGGCTGTGAAAAAGCAAATGTTTTACTGCATACTGAAAGCTTGGCTTATTTTTATTTATCTCTGTTTACAAACTTGAAAATTACAATTTATTCTGCTTTTCCAGATGTCAATGAAAGACCATACAATCCGTGCCCCCAACAAATTTACGTCGATGAAGCTGCCTCTAACGGCTCTGTTGTCTGGACATTCAAGCCACGTGACCCGGACAATGAGGAGTATGATACCGGAATTAGCCAAAACCAGACCTCGCTGCAGCCAAAACAAAATCTGATTGCGGGGATATCTTCCGGTGCCCCAGCATTGCCATTTGTTATTGCAGATGATCAGTACTTGGCTAAAACAGGGGTAAGTCTTATACTTTTTATCTTGTATGGTATTTCAGATACTTATTTTAGAATGCGATATGAAATCGAATTAAATAAGGTAATACAATATTTTGATGAAAACTTGAAACTCCAAGGGAGCTTTCAAGAATAAAAATAGACGAATGTTGGTGTTAGCGGGGCTGAAGTGAAAGTGTTGGGAAGTTTCAAGGGGAATGCAAAAACAGCTATTTAATAGTTGTGTCCTATTCAAAGATGTCTACTCTCATGGTGTGTATCTCTTGAAGTTGAATGAAGCTGATTTTCAAGTAGATATAAAGCTTGAACCAGGCTATGAAGAGGGATTAACATTAAACCCTGGAATTTTTATAAAAAACTAGGCTCTTCCGGGTTTGAAAATACAAAAATGTAATGGTTCTAACCAGAAATAAAAGTGCTCTTGTGATGCTCTTTAAACGAATTTAAGCACGGTCTACATTGCAATATTTAAATCTTTACCCGTAAGAGAAATTTGGGGTAGCATCCCAATTAACTACTCCAAAACTTAGTGATAAAGTAAACAGAAATCTCAAAGATCTAGAAACCTGCTATAATGTCATTTTGAAATATTTAATGGGGCCAAATTACAGTAAATTGGGGGGTGCAAAATGACAGTAGATTAAAGTTTGAAATTGTCAGGCTTCGCACGTTTGATGGTCATGAAGCCAAATTCAATCACTCAGCTAACCTGTCCTTTGTTTTTCTTTAAAGGATTCAAAACTGGACTTATGAATATATTATCTTTTTAGAAACTAGACCGGTCGAAGCAGTCTACTTACAACGTGCCACTGAACGTAACAGATGATGGTATGCTTCTGCGGTTACGCAATGGAAAGTATGAGCGGTACCAGGGACATCGGATCAACGTAACGTTTAATTGCAAGGTCGAAGTTCTTGGTAAGTTCGCGCTTTTTTTAATTTCTTGTTCTTGCACTGATTGCAACCTTTTGTTTAAGAGGAAAATCTTGAATACCCAAGAATACCCACACAGAATGACTATCACTTTTGCCGGAGCCCCATCACCCTAACCATCGGTAGCTGTACAAAAACTCCAATTTGCAGACGGCGAAACACTATTCCAGCATTAGGGTGTGGGAGGGTATCTCATTCATCGGGTAAGACCCCCCCCTTATTCCGACTTTCCCGCTGATGTACGTGCTTTTGTGTGTACAATTGATGGACTTTTATTTGCTACCCTCGATTTTAATTAAAATACAATCTTCAGTGATTTCATGTGTGAATTTATTTGCCTTAAGCCTCAGGGGATCAACGATTGCAGCTTGACATAGCACTGTCTTCGAATACAATCTCAGAAGATGCTCTTAATGGCACCAGGATTGGCACTTTATCAGTGATAAACGGCAAACGTGGCTCGACATACCAGCTGAGGGTGATGCAAGCAGAATCAGCACCTTTTAGAATTATACGCAGTGACCTCATTCTGGTCACAGGAGCTCCACTCGATTACGAGACAACCAATTCGACAGGTGTTGGTATAATTGCCGTGGGCTCTGATGGAACAACTGTGCAAAGATTGTTTCTCATTAGAATTATAAGTAAGACTACCCTTTTTTCATTATGCATTCTCTAGTGAATATTATCCTCTTAGAGCTTTGAAATTTTAGTCAGAAAATGCAGGAGCATATACCCCGAAAAGAAGGGCTAAATGCAGGTACTTGATCATGGAGTAAATAGACATGGATCATCATGTTGGGTGTGCTCTTCGTTTCTCTGAACCCTCCTCACAGGAAAGCAGTTTATTATTCGCGAGTTTGGAATCGCTTTGAATTATGTTAATACCTCCTGTAATTCGGCTGCTGGGGTTCATTACAGGGGAATGGAGGGGTCTTGAATGCTGAAATTAATCGATGAAGAATAACTTGATTTCAAGTCAGGCATTTGTGGACCAACTAACGATTTGGTAGACTCACTGTAGATTTATTCACTAACTCATTAAATATTCAATGGGGGTGTCACAACCCCATAATACCCTGTAAGATACACTGCTCAATTCCTATATCTATTTTTTGTAGACGTTAACGAAAGACCAGTCAAAATGTGCATTTTGGGTAACAAGACTGTTGTCGAGCTGACCAATGCTGACCAAATAGTCGGACAAATATTCATTGAGGATCCAGATCATATTGAAAGCCGAGGAATATGTAGCAAGCCATCCCCTTCGCTAAGGCAATCGCAAAACTACAGTTGCCAGATTGAGTCGAACTTCATCGATGTCTCGGAATTGGCAAGGATTTTCTACATTGATCAGAGTTTGAGACTACACGGAAACACAACATTTGACTACAGTGCCAAAAAGCAATACTCACTGCCAATTATTTGCAGAGATATTCAAAAACCAGTGCACCTTATAGAGAAAACTACGGTGATCAACGTTCTGGGTGAGTTCAGTGAATTCCTAGAATTGTAATAAGCACAAAATTACTTTATTTCAAAGAATTTTAGTATACTCTTGGATCCCAATACGAATAAGGGGGGGGTCCTAATACGGGGGGGGGGGGGGTGGTTGCTTGTGTAAATTTGGTGTAAATGGCTACCAAGCAGTGTTGTTAAAGGAAGAATATCCGTAATCATCGAGATGATAGTTTCAATCACTACCAATCCCTTTTAACAGAGAGCTCAACCAGACCAAGGTGGGCATTCACACTTTCTTCAGCCAGTGTCGCTGAAAATGCAGCAAATGGAACGGAAATTGGCACATTGAGCATTATTGATGGAGGGAGTGACAGTTATAGCTTCAAAGTCACAGATGACCGCAAACCGTTCCGAGTTTTCGGAACAAAGCTCGTTCTTTACACAAGTGCACCACTGGATTACGAAACGTCAAATTCAACAAACATTGTCATTGAGTCAAAGAATTCAAAGGGACTGGCGGTGTCAAAGTCATTTACAATTCTCATCACAAGTGAGTTTAATGACGTTTGCCAAAGCGCGCGTTTTTAAAATGTGATTTATTTTCATCACTAATTTAAGAGAAAATTCGAGACTATCAGGGCTCCCTTTGGTCAGAATTGGAATAATTTCCAAAGTTGTGAAAATCAAATACCCCGAAAGATATATATATTGCTTTTTGTGTTCGTTATATATAAACGTATGTAGAGTTGCAAAATAGTATTGTTTTCTGTATTACATAAAGAATCATGCATAACATCATTGGGTCCGGTTTCTTGAAAAATAATAACATTGTCTTAACCCTCAAGAAAAATTTTCATTATCTTAAAACAGATTTTCTGCGAATAATAAATTTTTGTTTCAAAGGAAACCGTGATGAAATTGTAAATATAGCATGGCTATGTAATCATGACACTTTTCAACTGATTTTTTGTTCCTTTAGTCAAAGTTTTATTATGAATTGTTATCGAATCGTGTAGACCCTGATGTATGTTTTTTGGATTTTAGACATCAATGAAAGACCAGTAAACATGTGTTTGGCGAATGCGTTGTTGGTCATTCCTGAAAAGTCACCAACCGAGAGTGTTATTGGACAGATTGTAGTAGAAGACCCTGATCACCCAGAATCAAGAGGTCTATGCAAAAACGGTGCTAAAATCATCGCAGAAGACCATACTTACAGCTGTGAAATATTCTCTAACACTGTGAATTTGAACGACATAAAAAGCAAGTTTTACATCGACCAGCAATTCCGTTTACATAGAAAGAGCGATTTCGTTTACAAATCCCAGAGCGTATACAATATTCCTGTCATGTGCAGAGACAAGAAAAAACCTATATTCCTTATTGAAAGAACATTTGTTGTCAGGATAGAAGGTAAAACGAAAACATTATCTATAATTCTTTATCTTAAATATTGTTTATCTTATAGAGTTCCTTTGATGGACATCGTGCTTCAATAACACCTCAAATTTCTCATTTCATATAAATTTGGATCAAATTTCAAGATTTGCTTCGAAACTCCTTGTTTCTCTTTTCTTTTTAAATCAGCTTACGAATAAACGGAAGGATTCACTAACTTTACTTTACATGTCAGTGCATGTCAGAGACACCAAATTGTAACCCACGTTGGGCACCAATGTAAGCATCTACGTGTGGCCTGAATTTTATAACAGTAATTTGCCGTCCAAATGTCCAGCTACTCCTGTTTGCTGGAATTAATCCAGTTCGCACATTTATTGTCTTTTCTAATTGTTTCCTGGTCATAATGAAATCAAGACCATTTTCTCCACAGAGTGGCTCTTCACCTGGTCGCTAAAAACTACGTTATTTGTTTTAAAAATTGAATTATTTACAATATATATAAAAGGTAATTAATTAAAAAAAAGTAATAAACAAATTCATGTCAAACTAATGTTGTTCTAGAAGTCTTTTCTTTGCATTTAAATTACACCATCTCGTCGTTTTAATACGACCATTGCTCCTCTCCCTGCAGCTCCATCTTGCCCAACATTGTACAAGTTAGTCAACGGTGTATGCGTTTGTGAGAATGGCATGTCCGGACCGAAATGTGACACGGATCCATATATATGCGTCAAAACCAAATGCGCGAAGACTGAGGTCTGTGTGAGCCACATCAGTGCTACAAAAAGGTACGGTTGTTAATCTTTGAAGGTAAAAAGTTTTTCGATTATAAAAAATAGTGGGAAAATGCAAATTGGCATTACAAATCACGTGATTTTCAATTTTTTTGGTTCTGTTATAGAAACGTTTTTTTCCCATGTATTGGCTACACAATATCTGACCCGAGAATTTATTATATCGTGTTGGAAATTTAAATTCCTTCTTTGCATTGTTTTAGATATCTTTCATTGAAATTGTCTACCAAAAGTGTTCTTTAAGACAAGTTTTATTGATTTCAGATGCATTCCGCGGTTGAACCAAGTTCCAATACTGCTGCAACTTCCCTTCACCATTGCGTCACAGGTGCAAAATAAATACAAAATCGAGTCATATGTTGAGTCAATATTCGAAGGAAGAAGGCCTGCGGGACAGACCTTGAATTCAGTGTTTTCTAAAAACGGTAAGACCTTAATGTTTCAGTCAGGATAAGAGTACATAGTATCGAGAAAATAACGGAAATGTTTTCTAAAAGGTTTTGACAGGCGGGTGACGATAAGAAAATCTTTTTTAATAAAGTGACGGTGTATCTTTAAGCTTGTGTAAATGATGCTCTCCTAGCCTATATTGTAGATTTTCTCGAAAATATGTAGAAAATCGCTTGGATAATGATTTTTGCCAAAGAGAAATTACAGGAAAACGACAGATTACCAACTGAGGTGTTGTGGAAAATCTTTACTAGAGTTGAAACCTGAAACTTTTTTATCTTGACCTGAAATTCCGATCAGATCAAACTGTTTACATGGTAGCGTTAAATTCAACAATATAGTAAAAACTGAAAGTTCCAAAAATGAAAAAGAATATAAAAACGCGAAGTTTCGAGCATGTACTCGTTATCAAGTCAAATTAGATACCTTGAAATTCCTTTCAGAATCACAATTTGAAGGAGACAAATCGAATTCTTTCGTGCAGTCAACCTTCTCTACTTTTTATCCTATATCAAATTCATAAAATTTATGTAATTTATAATTGAACTCTGAATCGACTTTGGAAACTTTTATGGTGGTGGAGAGGGGACGGGGGTGTTGTTCAAAGGGGGTCTGCGGCTACCTATTGAATTGAATTTTTATTTTTGCACTACAATTTTATTTTTATGCTACTATTCTAAATCAAGTTTTTAGGGCACAAATTTTACATAATTCTTTCAAGTTTCTATCGATGTTTTATAGTTATAAGTCGGCGAAAAAGAGACATACCGAAAGATGTTTACGTTGAAGCTGCTTCATCACAAAGAGTGCTATCATTCCACAGTTACATGATTTTTGTGGCCATGGATCCAAACTCTGGTTACGAGGCGTTATCTGGAAGCAGTATGTGTGCCTTGCTCAATGGTACAGATATTCGTTGCGTGAACGAGGAAGACTGTAAGCTCTTAATCCAGGCTGGTATTGAATGCCCCTATGTGTTCCCGGATATTGGCAAAAGTGGGACTGGTAAAAGGAAAGCTGAGGATGATCAAGGCTCATCGCCAAAACCCTGGGTGATTGGTGTTGGCTCTGTCGCTGTCATTTGTGTTGTGGCATTTTTGCTAATTTGTTTTGTTATAAGGCGAAAGAGATCAAAACGGAAGGTATCTTTTCTGCTCATCTTTTCACTCATTCTTTGTTGTTGTCTGTGTTTCTTATTCGAGGGTCAACTTGAGCTGCCTCTACTTGATTAAAGAAGTCTCTTAGTTGGTTTAATCCATGAAATGAGGCCTAGCCTGGTGCTAGATTAAAAGTTGTTTGTAAAGTCAGAAACAACTCTTCTTAACTAGCAGCTTTAGTTCTACTAGGCTCCAGTTTTATCGTTTACTGTTATTTGAAAATGTTTCACTGGCATTATATCCATTTTGTTACTGTAATTATAAAGGTAATTTCTACATTCTGCCAACTTTCTTTTCATCTTTTTCTACACAGCAGTGTTTTAGTTGGAAGTATTCTTTGGTTCTAAAATAAATTGATATTCAAATAAAATGATTTGCGCTGATGTTGCAAAATCTGTTCACCATGCGCAGAGCGCAGAGTTAAAAAACTGACAATAAGATTTGATAGTATTGGCCTATACAGGAGATTTTTGAATTGAAGTTAGTCTGTCAAAAAGACAAAAACGACACGATCATTTGCTATCTTCTTTTCGCCCATTTTTACTTATGATTACTTTCAAGCTTGAGCAGGTATCTTGATTATTCTTAGTGCTATTTGAAACCTGTCCTTTACATAGTGCCTGTACTTACCTTTCGACCAAAAAAAGCTCTTAAATAGGCAATCGGAGCGATGTGCACGGACCGAATTCAAATGTTAGCTGCTTTAAACTATTTCGACAAATGAATACTGATTGATACGAAGATGCATTATCTTTGCAGTCTGATCAACCAGTGGTGTTTCAAGAGCTTGAAGGCAGGGACATGTACGGCTTGGCGAATCCGGTTTATTCGGGTGAAACGGTTTCACCTGAAAATTCTCCTCAAGTTATTCCATCCAGAAGGGGGCTGCAACCTCTTGTAAATAACAACCTGAATAATCAACAATCTAGCAAGAGGCCAGCTAATATAAAGGTAAGTCTATTTGGCATATTTGTATTTGTTTCTACCTAGCATCCGAAGGTAGTTTTTAGTACACTGAGAAGCTAGGCTTATCGAGCAGTGTCCTGGTCCTTCCTTTCGATGTTACCACACCTCGTGATTTCTGGAACTGCAGAGAGCTGGCGACTCCCCTCACTCTGAGCGAAGTGTGATCATGTAAGGGACTTGAACCCCAGACCCTTAGATCTCTAACGACTGCACCATCAATGCATAAAACTTCCTGCATACGTTGAATATGTTTATATTGTAATTATAAGTTCCAACCTGAATCTGAATAATACTTTTGATTTTAGATGTAGGAACTCTTTATACCAAGTTACCACAGCTCCTTAATTTTGCATGCTTGTGTTGAATTTGGCTTGTTACAGGGCATTTTTCTTGTTGAATTCTTTTTTCTATAGTTTATTTGTTTTTCACATAAATTTTGAGCCTACCCCTCCCTTCCACTGTCGATTAGCTGTTTTTTGTTGCAGAATTCATGTTGATTTACCTTTCTCATTATAAGGCTTCATCTTGTCAATTCATTTTACCTTGCAGAGGTTCGAGAATCCACTTTACAAAGACAAGCAACGACTTGGAAATTTGGACTTGAACAACCCGATATACGATACGAGCTCCAACCTGCAGCCCCCAGGGCAGACAAACGAGCATCTTTACGAATCAGTTGGTAAAAAGCTGGGAAAAGAAGCAGTCAATGTGCTGGTAGAGGAGGAGAAAATGAAAGCTAAAGAAAAGGGCCTTGACGAAGGAGTCGTAGCCCTCCCGGAGCCGAAGTATGACACATTAAAGGAGAATGGTTATGCTTCGTATGAAAAGCCAGATAATCGTAAAGTTGTTTTGAATCCGAAAGGAAAAAGCAACAATTCCAATTGCTGAAAGTGTTTTAATCGATTATAAGCTTAGAGCTAGATCTCATGAGAAATCAACCGTTTGGCAGTTCCAAGAACAAGATAAGTATTGTATTGTATACCGATTGATTTTCTCAAAGTAAAATATAAGGTACAAACAGGTGTACCAGCTTTTTGCTTGCAACGCTTTTTATATCATAAATCCCCGATAAAGCTTTCCAAATTAAGCGCTTTAGACTAAGCGCTCTATGCTTAGTGCTCCCAATTTGCGTCCCCTTTAATATGCGTCCCCTTGAATGAGCGTTAAGTGTATGTAAAGTTTTTATTTTTATTAAGTAAAGAAAAGTTGAAAACAGCATTTACGCTATAATTTGCGTTTTAACCTTGTTAATTAATGTTCACGGCGTTTTCCGAAATAAAGTTCAAACCTTCTTTCGATATCACTTTTTTAACAAATGTTACCCGTGATTAAGTGCTCCCTTGAATAAGCGTCCCTTGGGTAAGCTCCTCCTTGAGGAAGCTCCCCCTTGAGTAAGCTCCCCCTTGAGTAAGCTCCCCCTTGAATAAGCTCCCCCTTGAGTAAGCCCCCTTTGAGTAAGCTCCCGCTTGAACAAGCACCCCCTTGAATAAGAACCCAGACAAAATGCCAAAAAAATAACGAACTTAGGCACTTGATCCAGGATTTACAGTGTCAAGCCCTAACAGTTGTAATCATGTCTGCAAAATTGTACTATTATAGAAAATCTAAGCGAGTTTTCATTGTAACTATTTTTCGGTTATTCAATTGTTTGAATTAGGCAATGGAGACTTGTTGACCATCCCTGCTCATAGGGCACAATTATAAAAAAACTTAAGCTCTATTGGACGAAAGCGAGCTTTGAAAACTGTGGGAAAAGCCTAACTTTCATATCGCTGGAAACTAAGTGTCTTTCGAAATTCTAATATAGCAAGAGTTTTATGCAATTCTTTCAATCCTTTTTTCAAAAAGCTCGTTCTTGAAAGAATCTCTTTGCAGTTTGACCTGCCATAGCTTCAAAGGGGCTTCAAGCAACTTCAAATTTCCCTTTTACAAATGATACTCTCTTCAAGGCCTAATTCCTGTTTTTACAAGGTAGGCTGTTGCTGCTAGAAATCCTCTTTTGGCATTAATTTGTCAGCAGAATCCCCGCAAATCTTCTTGCTTTTGTTGAGCAACAGTGGCTTTTTACACAATCAGAATGCGAGAATGTCAGTTTTTAGTGTTCTCGGTAATTTATTTGTATAGAGTTGCCTTTATAGTGATATTTAATGACACGTTTTGTAAATAGTGTTTTGCACAACTATGTTTAAGAAAGTTCTGAAGCTGTTTTTCCAAGCACTAGCAATAGTCTTCCAGAAAAGTTTTCCTTTTTCATGCCTTGATCTCATTAGCAGTCCTCAATGAAATCTTCCAGAAAAATTGAACGATCTCTGGACAAAATATTGTGGCAATGGATACTCATCTCGTCAGTACTCAAAGGTGAGCGTCTTTTTCACAGTTTCGTAACCCTTTTAGTAAAACCATTTATTTCGTTACCAATTAGTTGTTTCGAACAGCTCTAATGCATTTATGAAAAATTCTACAAGCAGTGATCTATAGTGATTCCTACGTGTTGCAAAGCAATGCTTCATCAATGTTGTTATCTATATAAAATGGCGTCAGGAATGTAAGCCTATTAATCTTTTATTAATACCATAGAATGTTGTTTCTATTCTAGCCACATATGGCCATCAGTGGGCTAGAGTGACGTAAATTCGTTTGTTAGAGTGTGTTTCAGAAGGCAGACTTTTCTATCAAAAATTACGAAAAAATTCCAAGCCTATTAATTGCCTTCGGTTTTGAGCAAAGAAAAAAAGTTTTTTAAGACAATTTTAAATTTCAAGCATGTGATTTCAAGCATTTTAAAGATAAATTTATAATGCTTATTGGGCTGGAGTAAAGAAAATTTGCTAATCAGAGCGTCTTCCAGAAGGAAAGATACCGTTAAAAATGACAAACCACTCCGATAGCCAGGGTTTTTGTACCAAAATAAATGTTTTCTCCAACAGAAAAGTTGTCAAGAAATTTCGTAATGTTTCAAAGCTTATAGCCTTTCTTTTTTATTCACAATCAACCCCTCTAAAAAGTGGTTATTTTTTGAAAAAACAACGTTGATTCCAAAAATTAAATTCAATTGCTGTTTATTCTAATTAGAAAGAAGAACCCTGATTTCTCTTTAGCGGAAAAATGTTTGAGAATTTTCGACGATTTTTTGTAAGCCTATAGCCTTACTTTTTCATCAAAAATCGACCCCTTTAAAAAGTCGTTATTTTTTTTAAAAAACAACTGTAATTCCCAAACTAAATTCATTTTCTGTTTATTCTGATTGGAAAGAAAAAACATGACTTGTTTTTAGTGGAAAAATGTTTGAGAATTTTCGAAGATTTTTTGTAAGCCTATAGCCTTACTTTTTCATCAAAAATCGACCCCTTTAAAAAGTCTTTTTTTTTTTTAAAAAACAACTGTAATTCCCAAACTAAATTCATTTTCTGTTTATTCTGATTAGAAAGAAAAAACATGACTTGTTTTTAGTGGAAAAATGTTTGAGAATTTTCGACGATTTTTTGTAAGCCTATAGCCTTACTTTTTCATCAAAAATCGACCCCATTAAAAGTCGTTATTTTTTCAAAAAAACAACTGTAATTCCCAAACTAAATTCATTTTCTGTTTATTCTAATTAGAAAGAAAAAACATGACTTGTTTTGAGCGGAAACTTTTTTGTGAATTTTCGACGATTTTTTCTAAGCCTATAGCCTTACTTTTTCATCAAAAATCGACCCCTTTAAAAAGTCGTTATTTTTTCGAAAAAACAACTGTAATTCCCAAACTAAAATCATTTACTGTTTATTCTAACTAGAAAGAAGAAACTTGACTTGTTTTCAGCGGAAAATTTTTTGAGAATTTTCGACGATTTTTCTAAGCCTATAACCTTACTTTTTCATCAAAAATCGGACCCTTTAAAAAGTCGTTATTTTTCCGAAAAAACAACTGTAATTCCCAAACTAAATTCATTTTCTGTTTATTCTAATTAGAAAGAAGAAACTTGACTTGTTTTGAGAGGAAAAATTTTTGAGAATTTTCGACGATTTATTCTAAGCCTATAGCCTTACTTTTTCATCAAAAATTGACCCCTTTAAAAAGTCGCTATTTTTTCGAAAAAACAACTGTAATTCCCAAACTAAATTCATTTTCTGTTTATTCTAATTAGAAAGAAGAAACTTGACTTGTTTTGAGCGGAAACTTTTTTGTGAATTTTCGACGATTTTTTCTAAGCCTATAGCCTTACTTTTTCATCAAAAATCGACCCCTTTAAAAAGTCGTTATTTTTTCGAAAAAACAACTGTAATTCCCAAACTAAATTCATTTTCTGTTTATTCTAATTAGAAAGAAGAAACTTGACTTGTTTTGAGAGGAAAAATTTTTGAGAATTTTCGACGATTTTTTCTAAGCCTATAGCCTTACTTTTTCATCAAAAATCGACCCCTTTAAAAAGTCGTTATTTTTTCGAAAAAACAACTGTAATTCCCAAACTAAATTCATTTTCTGTTTATTCTAATTAGAAAGAAGAAACTTGACTTGTTTTGAACGGAAAAATTTTAGAGAATTTTCGACGATTTTTTCTAAGCCTATAGCCTTACTTTTTCATCAAAAATCGACCACTTTAAAAAGTCGTTTTTTTTTCGAAAAAACAACTCTAGTTCCCAAACTAAATTAATTTGCTGTTTATTCTAATTAGAAAAAAAAACCCTGAATTCTTTTTTGTGAAAAAATATTTGAGAATTGTTCGAAAATTTTTTCTAAGCCCATAACCTCAATTTTTCATGAAAAATCGACCCCTTTAAAAAGTCGTTATTTTTTCAAAAAAACAACTGTAAATCCCAAACTAAATTCATTTTCTGTTTATTCTAATTAGAAAGAAGAAACTTGACTTGTTTTGAGCGGAAACTTTTTTGTGAATTTTCGACGATTTTTTCTAAGCCTTTAGCCTTACTTTTTCATCAAAAATTGACCCCTTTAAAAAGTCGTTATTTTTTCGAAAAAACAACTGTAATTCCCAAACTAAATTCATTTTCTGTTTATTCTAATTAGAAAGAAGAAACTTGACTTGTTTTGAGCGGAAACTTTTTTGTGAATTTTCGACGATTTTTTCTAAGCCTATAGCCTTACTTTTTCATCAAAAATCGACCCTTTTAAAAAGTCGTTATTTTTTCGAAAAAACAACTGTAATTCCCAAACTAAATTCATTTTCTGTTTATTCTAATTAGAAAGAAGAAACTTGACTTGTTTTGAGCGGAAACTTTTTTGTGAATTTTCGACGATTTTTTCTAAGCCTATAGCCTTACTTTTTCATCAAAAATCGACCCCTTTAAAAAGTCGTTATTTTTTCGAAAAAACAACTGTAATTCCCAAACTAAATTCATTTTCTGTTTATTCTAATTAGAAAGAAGAAACTTGACTTGTTTTGAGCGGAAAAATTTTTGAGAATTTTCGACGATTTTTTCTAAGCCTATAGCCTTACTTTTTCATCAAAAATCGACCACTTTAAAAAGTCGTTATTTTTTCGAAAAAACAACTGTAAGTCCGAAACTAAATTAATTTGCTGTTTATTCTAATTAGAACAAAAAACCCTGAATTCCTTTTTGTGAAAAAATATTTGAGAATTGTTCGAAAATTTTTTCTAAGCCTATAACCTCAATTTTTCATCAAAAATCGACCCCTTTAAAAAGTCGTTATTTTTTCGAAAAAACAACTGTAATTCCCAAACTAAATTCATTTTCTGTTTATTCTAATTAGAAAGAAGAAACTTGACTTGTTTTGAGAGGAAAATTTTTTGAGAATTTTCGACGATTTTTTCTAAGCCTATAGCCTTACTTTTTCATCAAAAATCGACCCCTTTAAAAAGTCGTTATTTTTTCGAAAAAACAACTGTAATTCCCAAACTAAATTCATTTTCTGTTTATTCTAAATAAAAAGAAGAAACTTGACTTGTTTTGAGCGGAAAAATTTTTGAGAATTTTCGACGATTTTTTCTAAGCCTATAACCTTACTTTTTCATCAAAAATCGACCCCTTTAAAAGTCGTTATTTTTTCGAAAAAAACAACTGTAATTCGCAAACTAAAATCATTTGCTGTTTATTCTTATTAGAAAGAAGAAAGTTGATTTGTTTTTAGTGGAAAAATGTTTGAGAATTTTCGACGATTTTTTCTAAGCATATAGCCTTACTTTTTCATCAAAAATCGACCCCTTTAAAAAGTCGTTATTTTTTCGAAAAAACAACTGTAATTCCCAAACTAAATTCATTTTCTGTTTATTCTAATTAGAAAGAAGAAACTTGACTTGTTTTGAGCGGAAAAGTTTTTGAGAATTTTCGACGATTTTTTGTAAGCCTATAGCCTTACTTTTTCATCATAAATCGACCAATTTAAAAAGTCGTTATTTTTTCGAAAAAACAACTGTAAGTCCCAAACTAAATTAATTTGCTGTTTATTCTAATTAGAACAAAAAACCCTGAATTCCTTTTTGTGAAAAAATATTTGAGAATTGTTCGAAAAATTTTTTCTAAGCCCATAACCTCAATTTTTCATGAAAAATCGACCCCTTTAAAAAGTCGTTATTTTTTCGAAAAAACAACTGTAATTCCCAAACTAAATTCATTTTCTGTTTATTCTAATTAGAAAGAAGAAACTTGACTTGTTTTGAGAGGAAAAATTTTTGAGAATTTTCGACGATTTTTTCTAAGCCTATAGCCTTACTTTTTCATCAAAAATCGACCACTTTAAAAAGTCGTTATTTTTTCGAAAAAACAACTGTAAGTCCCAAACTAAATTCATTTTCTGTTTATTCTAAATAAAAAGAAGAAACTTGACTTGTTTTGAGCGGAAAAGTTTTTGAGAATTTTCGACGATTTTTTGTAAGCCTATAGCCTTACTTTTTCATCATAAATCGACCAATTTAAAAAGTCGTTATTTTTTCGAAAAAACAACTGTAAGTCCCAAACTAAATTAATTTGCTGTTTATTCTAATTAGAACAAAAAACCCTGAATTCCTTTTTGTGAAAAAATATTTGAGAATTGTTCGAAAAATTTTTTCTAAGCCCATAACCTCAATTTTTCATGAAAAATCGACCCCTTTAAAAAGTCGTTATTTTTTCGAAAAAACAACTGTAATTCCCAAACTAAATTCATTTTCTGTTTATTCTAATTAGAAAGAAGAAACTTGACTTGTTTTGAGAGGAAAAATTTTTGAGAATTTTCGACGATTTTTTCTAAGCCTATAGCCTTACTTTTTCATCAAAAATCGACCACTTTAAAAAGTCGTTATTTTTTCGAAAAAACAACTGTAAGTCCCAAACTAAATTCATTTGCTGTTTATTCTTATTAGAAAGAAGAAACTTGACTTGTTTTGAGAGGAAAATTTTTTGAGAATTTTCGACGATTTTTTCTAAGCCTATAGCCTTACTTTTTCATCAAAAATCGACCCCTTTAAAAAGTCGTTATTTTTTCGAAAAAACAACTGTAATTCCCAAACTAAATTCATTTTCTGTTTATTCTAAATAAAAAGAAGAAACTTGACTTGTTTTGAGCGGAAACTTTTTTGTGAATTTTCGACGATTTTCTCTAAGCCTATAGCCTTACTTTTTCATCAAAAATCGACCACTTTAAAAAGTCGTTATTTTTTCGAAAAAACAACTGCAAGTCCCAAACTAAATTAATTTGCTGTTTATTCTAATTAGAACAAAAAACCCTGAATTCCTTTTTGTGAAAAAATATTTGAGAATTGTTCGAAAATTTTTTCTAAGCCCATAACCTCAATTTTTCATCAAAAATCGACCCCTTTAAAAAGTCGTTATTTTTTCAAAAAAACAACTGTAAATCCCAAACTAAATTCATTTTCTGTTTATTCTAATTAGAAAGAAGAAACTTGACTTGTATTGAGCGGAAATTTTTTTGAGAATTTTCGACGATTTTTTCTAAGCCTATAGCCTTACTTTTTCATCAAAAATCGACCCCTTTAAAAAGTCGTTATTTTTTCGAAAAAACAACTGTAATTCCCAAACTAAATTCATTTTCTGTTTATTCTAATTAGAAAGAAGAAACTTGACTTGTTTTGAGAGGAAAATTTTTTGAGAATTTTCGACGATTTTTTCTAAGCCTATAGCCTTACTTTTTCATCAAAAATCGACCCCTTTAAAAAGTCGTTATTTTTTCGAAAAAACAACTGTAATTCCCAAACTAAATTCATTTTCTGTTTATTCTAAATAAAAAGAAGAAACTTGACTTGTTTTGAGCGAAAAAAGTTTTGAGAATTTTCGACGATTTTTTCTAAGCCTATAACCTTACTTTTTCATCAAAAATCGACCCCTTTAAAAGTCGTTATTTTTTCGAAAAAAACAACTGTAATTCGCAAACTAAAATCATTTGCTGTTTATTCTTATTAGAAAGAAGAAAGTTGATTTGTTTTTAGTGGAAAAATGTTTGAGAATTTTCGACGATTTTTTCTAAGCATATAGCCTTACTTTTTCGTCAAAAATCGACCCCTTTAAAAAGTCGTTATTTTTTCGAAAAAACAACTGTAATTCCCAAACTAAATTCATTTTCTGTTTATTCTAATTAGAAAGAAGAAACTTGACTTGTTTTGAGCGGAAAATTTTTTGAGAATTTTCGACGATTTTTTCTAAGCCTATAGCCTTACTTTTTCATCAAAAATCGACCCCTTTAAAAAGTCGTTATTTTTTCGAAAAAACAACTGTAATTCCGAAACTAAATTAATTTTCTGTTTATTCTAATTAGAAAGAAGAAACTTGACTTGTTTTGAGCGGAAAATTTTTTGAGAATTTTCGACGATTTTTTCTAAGCCTATAGCCTTACTTTTTCATCAAAAATCGACCCCTTTAAAAAGTCGTTATTTTTTCGAAAAAACAACTGTAATTCCCAAACTAAATTCATTTTCTGTTTATTCTAATTAGAAAGAAGAAACTTGACTTGTTTTAAGCGGAAAATTTTTTGAGAATTTTCGACGATTTTCTCTAAGCCTATAACCTTACTTTTTCATCAAAAATCGACCCCTTTAAAAAGTCGTTATTTTTTCGAAAAAACAACTGTAATTCGCAAACTAAATTCATTTGCTGTTTATTCTTATTAGAAAGAAGAAAGTTGATTTGTTTTTAGTGGAAAAATGTTTGAGAATTTTCGACGATTTTTTCTAAGCATATAGCCTTACTTTTCATCAAAAATCGACCCTTTTAAAAAGTCGTTATTTTTTCGAAAAAACAATTGTAATTCCCAAACTAAATTCATTTTCTGTTTATTCTAATTAGAAAGAAGAAATTTGACTTGTTTTGAGCGGAAAAATGTTTGAGAATTTTCGACGATTTTTTCTAAGCCTATAGCCTTACTTTTTCATCAAAAATCGACCCCTTTAAAAGGTAGTTATTTTTTCGAAAAAACAACTGTAATTCCCAAACTAATATGATTTGCTGTTTATTCTAATTAGAAAGAGAAACCCTGATTTGTTTCTAGTGAAAAAATATTTGAGAATTTTTCGACGATTTTTTCTAAGGCTATAGCCTTACTTTTTCATGAAAAATCGACCCCTTTAAAAAGTCGTTATTTTTTCGAAAAAACAACTGTAATTCGCAAACTAAATTAATTTGCTGTTTATTCTTATTAGAAAGAAGAAAGTTGACTTTTTTTTAGTGGAAAAATGTTTGAGAATTTTCGACGATTTTTTCTAAGCATATAGCCTTACTTTTTCATCAAAAATCGACCCCTTTAAAAAGTCGTTATTTTTTCGAAAAAACAACTGTAATTCCCAAACTAAAATCATTTACTGTTTATTCTAAATGGAAAGAAGAAACTTGACTTGTTTTCAGCGGAAAATTTTTTGAGAATTTTCGACGATTTTTCTAAGCCTATAACCTTACTTTTTCATCAAAAATCGACCCCTTTAAAAGATAGTTATTTTATCGAAAAAACAACTGTAATTCCCAAACTAAATTCATTTTCTGTTTATTCTAATTAGAAAGAAGAAACTTGACTTGTTTTGAGCGGAAAATTTTTTGAGAATTTTCGACGATTTTTTCCAGCCTATAGCTTTACTTTTTCATCAAAAATCGACCCCTTTAAAAGGTAGTTATTTTTTCGAAAAAACAACTGTAATTCCCAAACTAATATGATTTGCTGTTTATTCTAATTAGAAAGAGAAACCCTGATTTGTTTCTAGTGAAAAAATATTTGAGAATTTTTCGACGATTTTTTCTAAGGCTATAGCCTTACTTTTTCATGAAAAATCGACCCCTTTAAAAAGTCGTTATTTTTTCGAAAAAACAACTGTAATTCGCAAACTAAATTAATTTGCTGTTTATTCTTATTAGAAAGAAGAAAGTTGACTTTTTTTTAGTGGAAAAATGTTTGAGAATTTTCGACGATTTTTTCTAAGCATATAGCCTTACTTTTTCATCAAAAATCGACCCCTTTAAAAAGTCGTTATTTTTTCGAAAAAACAACTGTAATTCCCAAACTAAAATCATTTACTGTTTATTCTAAATGGAAAGAAGAAACTTGACTTGTTTTCAGTGGAAAAATGTTTGAGAACTTTCGAAGATTTTTCCAAGCCTTAGTCTTATCTAAGTTCTATAGTCTTATCTTTTATGGAAAATCAATCCCTCTAAAAATTCGCTTTTTTAAAAACAACATTAATTCCAAAACTAATGTTAATTGCTGTTTAATTTCAGTCACAAAGAAGAAACTTGACTTGTTTTTGATGCAAAAATGTTCGAGAATTTTTCGACGATTTTTTCTAAGGCTATAGCCTTACTTTTTCATGAAAAATCGACCCCTTAAAAAAGTCGTTTTTTTCTCGAAAAAACAGCTGTAATTCCCAAACTAAATTCATTTTTTGATTATTCTAATTAGAAAGAAGAACCTTGATTTGTTTTCAGAGAAAAAATATTTGAGAATTTTTCGACCATTTTTTGTAAGCCTATAGCCTTACTTTTTAAAAAAAAACCGACCCCTTATAAAAGTCGTTTTTTTCGAAAAAACCACTGTAATCCCCAAACTAAATTCATTTGCTGCTTATTATAATTAGAAAGAAGAAACTTGACTTGTTTTCAGTGGAAAAATGTTTGAGAACTTTCGAAGATTTTTCCAAGCCTTAGTCTTATCTAAGTTCTATAGTCTTATCTTTTATGGAAAATCAATCCCTCTAAAAATTCGCTTTTTTAAAAACAACATTAATTCCAAAACTAATGTTAATTGCTGTTTAATTTCAGTCACAAAGAAGAAACTTGACTTGTTTTTGATGCAAAAATGTTCGAGAATTTCTCGACGATTTTTTGTAAGCCTAAAGCCTTACTTTTTCATCAAAAATCGACCCCTTTAAAAAGTCGTTATTTTTTCGAAAAAACAACTGTAATTCGCAAACTAAATTCATTTGCTGTTTATTCTTATTAAAAAGAAGAAAGTTGACTTTTTTTTAGTGGAAAAATGTTTGAGAATTTTCGACGATTTTTTCTAAGCATATAGCCTTACTTTTTCATCAAAAATCGACCCCTTTAAAAAGTCGTTATTTTTTCGAAAAAACAACTGTAATTCCCAAACTAAATTCATTTTCTGTTTATTCTAAATAAAAAGAAGAAACTTGACTTGTTTTGAGCGGAAAAATTTTTGAGAATTTTCGACGATTTTTTCTAAGCCTATAACCTTACTTTTTCATCAAAAATCGACCCCTTTAAAAGTCGTTATTTTTTCGAAAAAAACAACTGTAATTCGCAAACTAAAATCATTTGCTGTTTATTCTTATTAGAAAGAAGAAAGTTGATTTGTTTTTAGTGGAAAAATGTTTGAGAATTTTCGACGATTTTTTCTAAGCATATAGCCTTACTTTTTCATCAAAAATCGACCCCTTTAAAAAGTCGTTATTTTTTCGAAAAAACAACTGTAATTCCCAAACTAAATTCATTTTCTGTTTATTCTAATTAGAAAGAAGAAACTTGACTTGTTTTGAGCGGAAAAGTTTTTGAGAATTTTCGACGATTTTTTGTAAGCCTATAGCCTTACTTTTTCATCATAAATCGACCACTTTAAAAAGTCGTTATTTTTTCGAAAAAACAACTGTAAGTCCCAAACTAAATTAATTTGCTGTTTATTCTAATTAGAACAAAAAACCCTGAATTCCTTTTTGTGAAAAAATATTTGAGAACTGTTCGAAAAATTTTTTCTAAGCCCATAACCTCAATTTTTCATGAAAAATCGACCCCTTTAAAAAGTCGTTATTTTTTCGAAAAAACAACTGTAATTCCCAAACTAAATTCATTTTCTGTTTATTCTAATTAGAAAGAAGAAACTTGACTTGTTTTGAGAGGAAAAATTTTTGAGAATTTTCGACGATTTTTTCTAAGCCTATAGCCTTACTTTTTCATCAAAAATCGACCACTTTAAAAAGTCGTTATTTTTTCGAAAAAACAACTGTAAGTCCCAAACTAAATTCATTTGCTGTTTATTCTTATTAGAAAGAAGAAACTTGACTTGTTTTGAGAGGAAAATTTTTTGAGAATTTTCGACGATTTTTTCTAAGCCTATAGCCTTACTTTTTCATCAAAAATCGACCCCTTTAAAAAGTCGTTATTTTTTCGAAAAAACAACTGTAATTCCCAAACTAAATTCATTTTCTGTTTATTCTAAATAAAAAGAAGAAACTTGACTTGTTTTGAGCGGAAAAATTTTTGAGAATTTTCGACGATTTTTTCTAAGCCTATAACCTTACTTTTTCATCAAAAATCGACCCCTTTAAAACTCGTTATTTTTTCGAAAAAAACAACTGTAATTCGCAAACTAAAATCATTTGCTGTTTATTCTTATTAGAAAGAAGAAAGTTGATTTGTTTTTAGTGGAAAAATGTTTGAGAATTTTCGACGATTTTTTCTAAGCATATAGCCTTACTTTTTCATCAAAAATCGACCCCTTTAAAAAGTCGTTATTTTTTCGAAAAAACAACTGTAATTCCCAAACTAAATTCATTTTCTGTTTATTCTAATTAGAAAGAAGAAACTTGACTTGTTTTGAGCGGAAAAGTTTTTGAGAATTTTCGACGATTTTTTGTAAGCCTATAGCCTTACTTTTTCATCATAAATCGACCACTTTAAAAAGTCGTTATTTTTTCGAAAAAACAACTGTAAGTCCCAAACTAAATTAATTTGCTGTTTATTCTAATTAGAACAAAAAACCCTGAATTCCTTTTTGTGAAAAAATATTTGAGAATTGTTCGAAAAATTTTTTCTAAGCCCATAACCTCAATTTTTCATGAAAAATCGACCCCTTTAAAAAGTCGTTATTTTTTCGAAAAAACAACTGTAATTCCCAAACTAAATTCATTTTCTGTTTATTCTAATTAGAAAGAAGAAACTTGACTTGTTTTGAGAGGAAAAATTTTTGAGAATTTTCGACGATTTTTTCTAAGCCTATAGCCTTACTTTTTCATCAAAAATCGACCACTTTAAAAAGTCGTTATTTTTTCGAAAAAACAACTGTAAGTCCCAAACTAAATTCATTTGCTGTTTATTCTTATTAGAAAGAAGAAACTTGACTTGTTTTGAGAGGAAAATTTTTTGAGAATTTTCGACGATTTTTTCTAAGCCTATAGCCTTACTTTTTCATCAAAAATCGACCCCTTTAAAAAGTCGTTATTTTTTCGAAAAAACAACTGTAATTCCCAAACTAAATTCATTTTCTGTTTATTCTAAATAAAAAGAAGAAACTTGACTTGTTTTGAGCGAAAAAAGTTTTGAGAATTTTCGACGATTTTTTCTAAGCCTATAACCTTACTTTTTCATCAAAAATCGACCCCTTTAAAAGTCGTTATTTTTTCGAAAAAAACAACTGTAATTCGCAAACTAAAATCATTTGCTGTTTATTCTAATTAGAAAGAAGAAACTTGACTTGTTTTGAGCGGAAAATTTTTTGAGAATTTTCGACGATTTTTTCTAAGCCTATAGCCTTACTTTTTCATCAAAAATCGACCCCTTTAAAAAGTCGTTATTTTTTCGAAAAAACAACTGTAATTCCGAAACTAAATTCATTTTCTGTTTATTCTAATTAGAAAGAAGAAACTTGACTTGTTTTGAGCGGAAAATTTTTTGAGAATTTTCGACGATTTTTTCTAAGCCTATAGCCTTACTTTTTCATCAAAAATCGACCCCTTTAAAAAGTCGTTATTTTTTCGAAAAAACAACTGTAATTCCCAAACTAAATTCATTTTCTGTTTATTCTAATTAGAAAGAAGAAACTTGACTATTTTTGAGCGGAAAATTTTTTGAGAATTTTCGACGATTTTCTCTAAGCCTATAACCTTACTTTTTCATCAAAAATCGACCCCTTTAAAAAGTCGTTATTTTTTCGAAAAAACAACTGTAATTCGCAAACTAAATTCATTTGCTGTTTATTCTTATTAGAAAGAAGAAAGTTGATTTGTTTTTAGTGGAAAAATGTTTGAGAATTTTCGACGATTTTTTCTAAGCATATAGCCTTACTTTTCATCAAAAATCGACCCTTTTAAAAAGTCGTTATTTTTTCGAAAAAACAATTGTAATTCCCAAACTAAATTCATTTTCTGTTTATTCTAATTAGAAAAGAGAAACTTGACTTGTTTTGAGCGGAAAAATGTTTGAGAATTTTCGAAGATTTTTTCTAAGCCTATAGCCTTACTTTTTCATCAAAAATCGACCCCTTTAAAAGGTAGTTATTTTTTCGAAAAAACAACTGTAATTCCCAAACTAATATGATTTGCTGTTTATTCTAATTAGAAAGAGAAACCCTGATTTGTTTCTAGTGAAAAAATATTTGAGAATTTTTCGACGATTTTTTCTAAGGCTATAGCCTTACTTTTTCATGAAAAATCGACCCCTTTAAAAAGTCGTTATTTTTTCGAAAAAACAACTGTAATTCGCAAACTAAATTCATTTGCTGTTTATTCTTATTAGAAAGAAGAAAGTTGAATTTTTTTTAGTGGAAAAATGTTTGAGAATTTTCGACGATTTTTTCTAAGCATATAGCCTTACTTTTTCATCAAAAATCGACCCCTTTAAAAAGTCGTTATTTTTTCGAAAAAACAACTGTAATTCCCAAACTAAAATCATTTACTGTTTATTCTAAATGGAAAGAAGAAACTTGACTTGTTTTCAGCGGAAAATTTTTTGAGAATTTTCGACGATTTTTCTAAGCCTATAACCTTACTTTTTCATCAAAAATCGACCCCTTTAAAAGATAGTTATTTTATCGAAAAAACAACTGTAATTCCCAAACTAAATTCATTTTCTGTTTATTCTAATTAGAAAGAAGAAACTTGACTTGTTTTGAGCGGAAAATTTTTTGAGAATTTTCGACGATTTTTTCCAGCCTATAGCTTTACTTTTTCATCAAAAATCGACCCCTTTAAAAGGTAGTTATTTTTTCGAAAAAACAACTGTAATTCCCAAACTAATATGATTTGCTGTTTATTCTAATTAGAAAGAGAAACCCTGATTTGTTTCTAGTGAAAAAATATTTGAGAATTTTTCGACGATTTTTTCTAAGGCTATAGCCTTACTTTTTCATGAAAAATCGACCCCTTTAAAAAGTCGTTATTTTTTCGAAAAAACAACTGTAATTCGCAAACTAAATTCATTTGCTGTTTATTCTTATTAGAAAGAAGAAAGTTGACTTTTTTTAGTGGAAAAATGTTTGAGAATTTTCGACGATTTTTTCTAAGCATATAGCCTTACTTTTTCATCAAAAATCGACCCCTTTAAAAAGTCGTTATTTTTTCGAAAAAACAACTGTAATTCCCAAACTAAAATCATTTACTGTTTATTCTAAATGGAAAGAAGAAACTTGACTTGTTTTCAGCGGAAAATTTTTTGAGAATTTTCGACGATTTTTCTAAGCCTATAACCTTACTTTTTCATCAAAAATCGACCCCTTTAAAAGATAGTTATTTTATCGAAAAAACAACTGTAATTCCCAAACTAAATTCATTTTCTGTTTATTCTAATTAGAAAGAAGAAACTTGACTTGTTTTGAGCGGAAAATTTTTTGAGAATTTTCGACGATTTTTTCTAAGCATATAGCTTTACTTTTTCATCAAAAATCGACCCCTTTAAAAGGTAGTTATTTTTTCGAAAAAACAACTGTAATTCCCAAACTAATATGATTTGCTGTTTATTCTAATTAGAAAGAGAAACCCTGATTTGTTTCTAGTGAAAAAATATTTGAGAATTTTTCGACGATTTTTTCTAAGGCTATAGCCTTACTTTTTCATGAAAAATCGACCCCTTAAAAAAGTCGTTTTTTTCTCGAAAAAACAGCTGTAATTCCCAAACTAAATTCATTTTTTGATTATTCTAATTAGAAAGAAGAACCCTGATTTGTTTTCAGAGAAAAAATATTTGAGAATTTTTCGACCATTTTTTGTAAGCCTATAGCCTTACTTTTTAAAAAAAAACCGACCCCTTATAAAAGTCGTTTTTTTCGAAAAAACCACTGTAATCCCCAAACTAAATTCATTTGCTGCTTATTATAATTAGAAAGAAGAAACTTGACTTGTTTTCAGTGGAAAAATGTTTGAGAACTTTCGAAGATTTTTCCAAGCCTTAGTCTTATCTAAGTTCTATAGTCTTATCTTTTATGGAAAATCAATCCCTCTAAAAATTCGCTTTTTTAAAAACAACATTAATTCCAAAACTAATGTTAATTGCTGTTTAATTTCAGTCACAAAGAAGAAACTTGACTTGTTTTTGATGCAAAAATGTTCGAGAATTTCTCGACGATTTTTTGTAAGCCTAAAGCCTTACTTTTTCATCAAAAATCGACCCCTTTAAAAAGTCGTTATTTTTTCGAAAAAACAACTGTAATTCGCAAACTAAATTCATTTGCTGTTTATTCTTATTAGAAAGAAGAAAGTTGACTTTTTTTTAGTGGAAAAATGTTTGAGAATTTTCGACGATTTTTTCTAAGCATATAGCCTTACTTTTTCATCAAAAATCGACCCCTTTAAAAAGTCGTTATTTTTTCGAAAAAACAACTGTAATTCCCAAACTAAAATCATTTACTGTTTATTCTAACTAGAAAGAAGAAACTTGACTTGTTTTCAGCGGAAAATTTTTTGAGAATTTTCGACGATTTTTCTAAGCCTATAACCTTACTTTTTCATCAAAAATCGAACCCTTTAAAAAGTCGTTATTTTTTCGAAAAAACAACTGTAATTCCCAAACTAAATTCATTTTCTGTTTATTCTAATTAGAAAGAAGAAACTTGACTTGTTTTGAGCGGAAAAATTTTTGAGAATTTTCGACGATTTTTTGTAAGGCTATAGCCTTACCTTTTCATCAAAAATCGACCTCTTTAAAAAGTCGTTATTTTTTCGAAAAAACAACTGTAATTCGCAAACTAAATTCATTTGCTGTTTATTCTTATTAGAAAGAAGAAAGTTGATTTGTTTTTAGTGGAAAAATGTTTGAGAATTTTCGACGAATTTTTCTAAGCATATAGCCTAACTTTTTCATCGAAAATCGACCCCTTTAAAAAGTCGTTATTTTTTCGAAAAAACAACTGTAATTCCCAAACTAAATTCATTTACTGTTTCTTCTAACTAGAAAGAAGAAACTTGACTTGTTTTCAGCGGAAAATTTTTTGAGAATTTTCGACGATTTTTTCTAAGCCTATAGCCTTACTTTTTCATCAAAAATCGACCCCTTTAAAAGGTAGTTATTTTATCGAGAAAACAACTGTAATTCCCAAACTAATATGATTTGCTGTTTATTCTAATTGGAAAGAGAAACCCTGATTTGTTTTTAGTGAAAAAATATTTGAGAATTTTTCGACGATTTTCTCTAAGCCTATAACCTTACTTTTTCATCAAAATTCGACTCCTTTAAAAAGTCGTTATTTTTTTGAAAAAACAACTGTAAATCCCAAAGTAAATTCATTTTCTGTTTATTCTAATTAGAAAGAAGAAACTTGACTTGTTTTGAGCGGAAAATTTTTGAGAATTTTCGACGATTTTTTCTAAGCCTATAGCCTTACTTTTTCATCAAAAATCGACCCCTTTAAAAGGTAGTTATTTTATCGAAAAAACAACTGTAATTCCCAAACTAAATTCATTTGCTGTTTATTCTTATTAGAAAGAAGAAAGTTGATTTGTTTTTAGTGGAAAAATGTTTGAGAATTTTCGACGATTTTTTCCAGCCTATAGCCTTACTTTTTCATCAAAAATCGACCCCTTTAAAAGGTAGTTATTTTTTCGAAAAAACAACTGTAATTCCCAAACTAATATGATTTGCTGTTTATTCTAATTAGAAAGAGAAACCCTGATTTGTTTTTAGTGAAAAAATATTTGAGAATTTTTCGACCATTTTTTCTAAGCCTATAGCCTTACTTTTAAATCAAAAATCGACCCCTTTAAAAAGTCGTTTGTTTCGAAAAAACCACTGTAATCCCCAAACTAAATTCATTTGCTGCTTATTATAATTAGAAAGAAGAAACTTGACTTGTTTTTAGTGGAAAAATGTTCGAGAACTTTCGAAGATTTTTTTCCAAGCCTTAGTCTTATCTAAGTTCTATAGTCTTATCTTTTATGGAAAATCAATCCCTCTAAAAATTCGCTTTTTTAAAAACAACATTAATTCCAAAACTAATGTTAATTGCTGTTTTATTTCAATCACAAAGAAGAAACTTGACTTGTTTTTGATGAAAAAATGTTCGAGAATTTCTCGACGAATTTGTTAAGCCTATAGCCTTAGTTTTTTATCAAAAGTCTCCCCTAAAAATGATTATCTTGAAAAAAGAACTTTAATTCCAAATCGAAATTCAATTGCTGCTTATGCTGTTCAGAAGAAGACTCGCGACTTTTTAATAATGGAAAAATTTTCGAAAATTTTCGAGGACTTTTCAAAGTCTATAGTTTATATTTTTTTATAAAAAGTCAGCCCCTCCAAAAAGCCGTCGTTATTTTTTAAATAAAACAACTTTATTTCCAAAGCTAAATTCGATTGCTGTTTATTCTGATCAGAAAAAAAAGTTGACTTGTTTTTGATGGAAAAATGTTCGAGAATTTTCGAAGCTTATAGCCTTACTTGCTCTATCAAAAATCGACTCCTCTAAAAAGTCACCATTAATTGAAAACTTAAATTGTTTTCCTTTTGAAGTAAATCAAATTGTTGTTATTTTGACCATCTAGAAGTAAAGACAAGTTTTTTTCAAATGAATTTTACTTTCAAAAAATTGAACTATTTTCTAAGATTATAGCTTTACTATTATTTTAGAAATAATGCGATTCATACTAGAAATAAATTACATTTATTTCCCTAATCAGAAAGAACCGACGTGACGAGGTCGTAATGATGTATGGATGAGGGGAATCTCTTTCTTTACCTTTAAAGATACTTGAGTAGTACTACTTACGTTTTCTTTGTAAACTAGTGTCCCACCGATGTCATACTTATAAAGAGGAGCAACCATTTTCAGCAACCACCACGCAAAGGTAATGGGTTCATTAACAGAGAAACCAGGTGGTGCTGGAATTAAAAAAGGATGAGGGATAAAACGTTAGAAAATCCACTTTTCTTAGCAAAAATCAGCCATCGATGAAACGTCAATTGGGGCACACGAAAAAATAGGGGGTCATCCATAAAGTACGTACGCACTCAGAAGGAGGGGGGAGTCGATCAAAAATCGTACGCTTGCATACAAGGGGGGAGGGGTGTAATGGGTATTTAGTGCGTACGCTTAAGAAATTCCTAAACGTCAAATTTGAGCCTTGCAAGCTTTCTCATTCATTGTTCATATGGCAGAGATTTTAATGGGAAGTTTGTTGCATATTTTCATCCTACCTAAAGTTTGCTCTGTTTGACCAACTTCCGATAAAAACTTTAAAGTGAAAGGCTTTGCCTTTTAGAAAGCTAAATACAATATGTTCAATATTAAAGAATCTGCTTCGATGTGCTTCACATGATTACATAAATTAGACAACTGCATTAACATATATTATAACAAGGAGTCACTCATTCTAAAAATAGCATCTAAGAGTAAAATGTTTACTGTGTCTTTGTCAAATGTTTCTTTGTATCACATTGTGTTAAAAATACCTAAATGCGCATTACAGTAAGACATTTGGTTGTAAAGCCTATTTGGAGGCCTGGGTTCCAGTATCCCATTCTGAATAGAGCATCAAAGATTATTTTGTATCTTGTGTCTTTGTTACATGTTCCACCGTATTAAATTGTGCTAGAACCAACACATTTTGCGAATAAGAATATGAATGAAAGCCTAAGTAGAGATATAGGCTCCATTACTACATTCTAAAAATAGCACCAAGGGGTACTTTTAGCTTTATCCATCTTTAATATTTAAGACCATATGAGAATACGCATAAACTTAGACTTGCATTTCTTCATAAATCAGAAATTATATATAGAAATGGGCCTCATGCTAGGCCTGATACCAAGTACCAAAATGGCACACGCGGGCATTTTTCAGCTTGTGCCTGTTCGGCATCGTTATCAGTGGGTCAAATAACCTCATTGTCCCATTTTCATGCAGGTACCACAATGTGAACAAATTATGCCAAATGCTGTGTGTCGCGGAAGGCAGGGAGTTTTCATTATTCTTACACTTTCTTGTGTTTCGAAATAGCTCTCTATATGTTTAATCGTTGACACATTTATTGTTGGTAATTTCCTTTGTATTTGTCGGTTGTTGAATTGACTTGGAACGTTTGCACATATACTTTGTAACTATAATTTCTAGAGGGACCGATAATTCATAGCTAAGAAATAATTATTAAGTCAGTGTTTAAAACGAGTAAGTGTGTACCACATATTTTTAATCATAAAATGATAAAATACAAAATGTCGTATTGATTGTTGATTGCCTTGCTACAACACACTTTGTTGATTTGATCGGATTGTTACGACACTGTGCTAAGGGCCAAGACTAGGGTAGAGCCCTGTCTTCTGTCAAACCTGCCTATAGTTTTTCTGAAGCAATTAAATCTCCCTAAATATTACATGCAGAAAGAAATTTCAAGATTGCAATGAGGGGTTATTTGGCTACTAGTGCTACTGGTTGAATACCTTTAGAAATTGACTGCATTACTCTGTTGCCTTTCGCAACGATACCTGTAGAGTCTAAACCAAAAGCTGCTCTCAAATGATGGAGTTGAATAAGGCTGCTTATGACAGCACGCAGGCTGGAAAGTTGATGTCACAGTAAAAGGATTCGTGACGAACTTGACAAGGCTACGTAAGATTCAGTTTGTCTGGTTGGCCTGGAATGTCAAAACCTCCACTTCAAGCCATAGTTGGCTTAACCCTAACCATGGCATCTAGTTCAGCTTGAGGTAAATCGTTGAAATGACGCGACGAAAGATGACACCTGAACGTAAAAAGTGACAGAAGGGGAAGGTGACGTAACGTAAAAAGTGACGTTGTACTCAATGGTAATGTAAAAAACTCATAAGGCCGTAACATCTCCTTACTTTTATTAACAAGTAAGCTCATTTCACTTATGTTAGTTCACTACTCATACTTAACGAAAGTCCTACTGATTTTAAAAATAGCATTTTCTGTCTTGATGCAACGGGCCCCATTTTTAAGAATAAGTTTATCAGCGCAGTGTTCCACATCGTATACCGCAAATAGTTAGCCTAAAACCGAAATCTTCAATAGATTCTGCAGAGCATAACCATTACAACTGTAACAATGAGATTTAGAATAAAACAATTCTTCCCCGGCACAGTCATTATATGGATCAGGTTAAATTTCCATTGCTTGTTTGATTCTTGAAAATAGAAAAATGGATGAAGAGAAAGACGTTTCAGACACATTTCCGCTGGAAGCGAATGATACCAACAAACATCAAGAATCCGAGCATGAAGAAGCTGACGAGAAAACTACGGAGGAAATTCTGGATAGATCCTTGCTTTGCGGTTGGGGAAAATGGCGGCCGAAGTTCCTGCAGCCTTTGTCCAGACCAAGTGTCTTTCTAATAGTTCTTGTTGTTTATGCTATGACAGCAGGTAAATTATGAATTATATTCTATGGCCCCAGACGCACTGATTTCTGACATAAATCTCATAATTGCTACTAATTATTTCCGTTTTCCAGAGCTCGTCCTGCTCTGAGGCAGGACGACGGAACCTTTAAGGTGTTAAATCTGTACTCTTGACGGAGGTAAAACTTAGAGAAAACTCATTGGATTATTGGTAACATAACGCATTCTACATAAACAAAAGTTAACATAACAATATCTGCCATCTTGCTAATCGAACTAACTCGAACGTGGTGCGCGGTCAGAGAACTAGGCACCACTGAAAAGACAATGTTTCATAATGGTAAATGTTCATGTTCATACATAGGTATATATAAGTCACATCTCAACACCCCAAATTGACACATATTTATCCAAATAAAATCTGTTTAAGTAGTTTCAAAGAATGTTTCTTAGGTGGTTTTGTAAGTAGGTCCGCTACGTTCAACTCCGAGGGTACATAGTCAATAACAATGCGATTGTCCTTGTAACAGTCTCTTACGAAATATTAACGGATATCAATGTGTTTGGCCTAAGATCTATTCACAGGGTTTTTGATAAGCGCGATTGCTCCTTGGTTGTCGCTCCGGATGATTGTTGGCTCATAGTTTTTAGGCATAATGTCCGTCACTAACTGTTTGATGAAAATAGTTTCTTGGCAAGTAATTGATAGTGCCATATACTCTGCCTCACACGTAGATAAGGCTACAGACGCTTGTTTCTTGGACTTTCAGCAAATAGGTGGGCCTTCTTCATTTAAACTGATGTAATACCCGGTAATACTGCGTCGATCATCTTTAGAAGAAGCCCTGTCTGCATCACTATAAGCAGAAATTCTCAAATCGTTTGAGCTTTTGCGAAAGGTAAGTTTGTAATAAATGCTGTGCTTGATATAGTGAAAGACATGTTTTAGCATAGGCCAATCACTATTATCCGGTTTTGATAGATGCTGTGAAAGTCTGGTAACACAGTAACTTAGGTCTGGTTTTGATGCAGCTCATTGCGCATATAAGACTGCCGACAATCCTTCGATAGGTGGTGATATCAGATTCGTTACTTTCCGGTTCATCGTTAATGATGTAAGCGTTCGGGTTGCTTTCACATGGTGTGCTTCTCGGTTTAAACTGATCGAATCCGAATTTTTGGAGGATATTGGAAAGGTATCTTGATTTAGACATTGTTATGCAGTCATCAGTAATGACAAAGTCAATACCAAGCAATGATGATAATTCACCGAGGTCCTTCATGTTAACACGATTGCTCAGCTTTGATTTCAGCAATTTCAACAGTTCATTTGAGCTTGAAAAGATAATTATGTCATCCATCCATACAAGTAGTATAGTTATTTCATTGTCCATTGTTTTGGAGAAAACACATGGATCAGCATTCTACTGCTGAAAGCTCATTTCCGTTAGGCACTGGTGGAGTAATTTTTTCCAGTTACGTCCATTTTGTTTGAGTCCGTAAAGGGACTTCTTCAGCTTCCAAACAAAGTCTCCACCATGTTGTTCTTATCCTAATGGTTGCTGTGCGAATACATCAGACTCGATTGGCGCGTGGAAGTAGGCCCCTTTGACATCCATTTGATGCAACTTCCATTTGTTTTGAATAGCTAGTTGCATAAGGGCTCTAATTGACTCCATTCTAGCGGTAGGAGAGAAAGTTTCCGAGTAGTCAATTCCTTCCTTTTGGCTATATCCTTTAGCCACATAGCATGCTTTGTAGATAGGATTATCTGTATCTCCTTTAACAGTTTAAACCCACTCTCCCCCAACTACATTCGACGCGACCTAAATGCGGCCGTATAAAGTCCTCCTAAACGTTTTGGGGAGCGAAACATGCTAAAAACCAAGAACAGGGCGATTTCGGTTTGATTTTAAGTAAATTTTGGAAATCATTGGGCTAAAGCCCCACAACTTTCGCGTTCCCTGTGTAAGCAGAATTCAGCTGGATCACAGAATCTGCTAAATTAAATGCCAACATGGTAAAGTTTGGACTCAACAACATGCCGTTTTGTTACGTCCCAAAGTGCCATAGGCGTGTTCTCCAATATGCCTTATGTGTTTATGTGCTTTAGAAAATGTTAATTATTTATATAATGTTAAAGTACATTTACAATTAACGCCGTGGCGCATATATGCAGTCTTTTGTCGTTTCATGTTTCCTCATTTACTCCCTTTCTATAGACAACGTTTTTAACAACCTCAACTACCAAGCTTGGCACGTATTGTACATAATTTGGCAACCTCTCTCACGCTTGTTTTATCTCTTTGTAACAGAGTTAGAAAAAGCGTTTACACTGTACCACATAACTATCCGAACTAATTTAATCCTCTTTCCTAGGTGAACTAATCTTCTTCGGATAGCCGCTCTCAAATTCGTGCGGATAGCGTGGGTCTAGTGTAAACGCGACGCCTATCTGAATTAATTTTGATGCGGATAAAATTTATCCGGCACAGTGTAAAGTGTGGCAGCGCTGGCATTTTCTGTTTCTTGGTCGCAAAAGTCAGAAACTTCATTCTAATAGGGGCTCCTTCTTTTGAACTTCAACACTTAACTTTTTCACTTGTCATCATCATTTGCAATCAACCTCTACGCCTCTATTTTCCCTTACAATCGAAATCTCCACATCTCCACTCCCCGAGAATTAATCACTGCACTTCAAAACTTCCTTACAATCGATCTCTACACCTCTCAACTGCCCTATAATTGACATCTTCATCTCTTATCTCCCCGAAAATCGACCTGTATAGTTCTTAACTCCCCTACATTCAACATCTACAACTTTCCAGCCCCTTAGAATCGAGCGCTTCACCTCTCAACTCACCTACAAACTTCATCGTCAGGCTTTTATGTGTACCTTTCAAGGTAGCATGGGCTCCGACGAAGGTTGGAAAGTTGGGGGGTTGGGGGGGTGTAGCAAAGGAAAATTTAACATCCATAACAAAACGTTTTGATTAGAAGCTATATTGTTTTCCAAAGAAGTAGGGGGGGGGCATGCCCTGTACACTGAACCAGCGGCGTAACTTGGCCAATAGGTTTGGGGGGGGGGGGGGGGTGAAAAGGGTTTCTGCCCTGCTAAACTGAGTGGTGCCCTGCAGACCTCGTAGCAACGGTTTGTCTATAGGTTAATAGTGAAAGCTTTACCAGTGTACACTGGTCTTTACCAAGGACAAACTTCTAAGCAATAAAAACAAACCTGAAACTTCATTGCCTATGAAATATCTATTTCTCTACTTGAGCGTAAATTGTTTTTTTATATTCACTTCATTTAAAGACTCATTGCTAACAATGGGCCTTTGCGAGCGTGGCGATGGTCCAAACAATGGCAGTAATTGATTTTAGACAGTCTAAAAATGCATTATGGGATGCTTACGTAACGCAATGGCTCATTGTTAGCAGTCTTTAATGTCGGTTTGCAAAAAACTAGCTAATAAACAGCTAATTGGGGGGGGGGTAGGGTACATGATGTAGACAGCGCAACGAAATTTAATTCAGAGGGGCTAAGAATCAAGTTTAGTGAGGTAGGAGGACCCACCATGGTTGGGTCCGACGTGAAGAAAATTTTTGAAATTATACCTTGTAAAAGGGCTTAAAAGCATCTTTCAGACAAAAATTTAGCAAAATACTATTGTGCTAAAAGAACTGATTGTTTATTGAAAATATAATTGTTTATTGGGAAAAATAGGGAGGGGGAATATCATGCTAAAGCTCTAGTGTTAGACGTTGGGGAAGGAAATAAAAAACAACAACCTTTCGTTTCAGACTGCACGTAGTTGTGAATGACAGAGCAATGTTGTTTTGATTGGGAGAATTTCTTTTTCATGAACAGAAATGTGCAGTTTCTTGTATCGAGAAGGCCATGTTTACACATCCAAAATTAAAACATTGCAATGATACAGAAAGTGATTTACTGAATTAATGCAAATAAAAGAAAAATAATAAAAATATAGGTGAAAAAGTTAGCAATTAGATGAAACAAAATCGGTATCTTAACGATTTATTATGTTTTTTAGTTCATGCACTTTTAAAAAGTAAGAGAAAAAATGATAAAAAAATTCTTATCTTGACCAAAGTGAGGACCTTCAGCCTCTTATTCCCCTCCAGTGACGCCTGCTTGTCATGAAAATAATTTACAACTTAAATTAATTTGCATGACTCAACCTTGCCCTCATAAACATATGCATCCATTATTGCATCCATTGGCTATGACTTTCGGTAAGAAATGCTTTCGCTTTGCAAATAACGGAGCTTTTCCTTACATACCTGTTCAGTTCTCTAAAATGCAATGTCAGGAAGGGAGGTTCATAACAAATACGATATTTCCATTTCAAAATTCCTAAACGGCCCTTTACGAACTTCAGAGGTGGCATTTTTCGTGACAATAAAGCTCTTCTTGGCGCCCTGCGAAATCTTCGATTGCTCTGCGAAATCGACTAATTTTTGGATTGGGGGGGGGGGGGGTGTTACACCGGGAAGGCCAGGGGGGCCGGGGGGGGCCGGGGGGCTGGGGGGGGCCTTGGCCTTAAAAAAACTTAGGTAGTATATGTGAAATACTTTTCTTTTGTATTTTGGTCCCATAAACAAAAAGTTGTATCTCGGTCATGCGTGCAGTCATTTTGGTCCAGAGGATCATGTCGGTCTGAGACAATGGCATGTGTCAATAAATTATAAACACATAATTTTACGACGCAAAACTTAACAGCTCCGCTTGTATGATACAAAATTTGTTTTATAAATAATTCTATTTTTTCAATTTTCTAACAATTTAGGGGTAGTGAGTGGTCTGACAGCGGTGAATATTCCAGACATTGAAAAAGAATTCGGTTTTAGCAGCAAGCAGTCAGCCTTGATCCTTCTCACTAATGACATTGGAGGAATGGTAATGCTGCCATTCATAAGCTTCTATGGAGCTCATGGCAAAAAACCAAAATGGATTGGCATTGGTGCATTAGTGACAGGTGAATAATAGTGACAACTACATCTCAAATACGTTTAAAAATCTAGGCAAGTACTGCAACTTAGATTTTTTGCATCAAGAGGCAAATTAACTGACCTGTTCTCTTTAAGTGCTCCACAAATATGGCAAGTTATCTTAATTTCAATTTTATCAATATGAAAATTAGTATAACATGACAATTTGGGAGAGTTAATGTTGAAAAATGAGTTTACCATGCAGTTAAACCTTTTGCCATTAATTATTACTTTGATGAGGCTTAATTCCAATTAGAGAACAGTAAAGCATAGAACTTACGTTTGATTATAGATAAAAAATATGATTTTGTCCAAAGGCATTGGTGCACTGTTAATGGCCCTTCCGAAACTGATGATTGGCAATTACTCTGTTCCCGGCCTTACACAACGATCAAATTTGTGTAACATTGGTCTCAATGACTTAGCGGGAAGCTGCAGTGGGCCACAAGGTTACGGATCAGCGGACAAATATCTAGCCGTTTTTTGCCTTGCACAGATCGTTATTGGTTTAGGGATCACACCTCTTTGGCCTCTCAGTCCTGCATATTTGGATGAAAATTTGAACCCTAAAATGTCTCCTATTTACCTTGGTGTATGGTTTGTTTCAATGTTTCTTGGCCGTGGTTTCGGGTATGCTGTGGGTGGTACTTTTTCAAGGACTTTCACGAATATTGCATTGGTAAGCTCATTTTTCTAATTCGTCAATGAACATTAAACGGCTTGAACAATTTTTAGACTATATAAGATTTGAAATGAGGCTTAAAATTGTAAACACTTTTAAATATACTTGGCTTCTCGTTCAACATTTCTCATAGCATTAAAACGTAAAAATAGGGATTGAAAAGGAAAAGTTAGAAAATATATAATCATTTTTGAAAAATTCAAAAAATGTTCCGGCAAAACATTTTCTTCTGTATTTGTAGCTACTCGTGTGTGTCAGCTTTTAGAATTGTTTCTATATTTGCACCAATTTTATTGTTTAGATTCCATTAAACAGAAATCTTGAAAAACAGCATTTGCCTGAAAAACATACTCTGGTCTGGTAAAGTGGCTTAAGCCATCCGTCAATCAGAAGTTGGCCAATCAATAGGCGGGATACCACTCAGACGCATATTGATTGGTCAATAGTTGACTGGCAGATGATTTAGGCCACACCTGTTGGTTGCTTATAGAGTACGGAAGTGATGACGTCATAAAAATCTATTTTTAGAATTTCTGAATTTTTACCCCAGAACCTGAAAGGGCATCATGAAATACCTGTAAATAAGCAAAATCAGTTAAAGGCATTACGAATTGGCTGAGATATGACAAGATGAGCACAGGCTCTTGCCCCATCAAACCTCTCTAGTTTGGTCTTGGTTCATAACTTTATGAACCAGGCCAGAATGACAGTAATCCGTTAGAAAACTTGAAATCTTTCATCGGTCACATCTCGCCCAACTTGGAACATATCTAACTAATTTTGCATATTAAGAGGTATTTTACGATGTTCTTTCAGATTGTGTGGCCAAATTAAAGAAATTCTAAAAATTGATTTTTGATGACGTCATACTTCGGTTCTCTATAATGTTTGATTCTTCCCATAAACCCAAAGGACTGTCTGTATCGTGAAATCTTTTCAACAGATATTATAAACTCCAAAGTTTTATCTTGAGCATTGTCAGTGGAAGGAGAAAGGTGCCCAATAACCAACGTAAAGATATATCTTTACGAATATTAGAGTCTTACCAGGAAGTCGAAGAGAATGGGCATTTGAGCTTGGTATTGTGGTGGAAATGTCTAACAGCCGAGTAGCTGCAGGGGGCATAAGGCTGTGCCCCCCCAACACGAAACTTTTGACAACAACTTGCTTTCTCTGGCTACAGTTTCCCCAAATGATATTTTGCAAAGCTCATTTCTGAAAAGTAAGCAACAATGAATCTGTGAAATTTCAAAATATTCCATGTCTTGAAATATTCAAGTGTGGCCCCTGAGGTGTCACAGAATCGAAAGAGGTGGAATAGGGAGCAAATGCAAGTGCAAGCAGTCCGAGGACATTGGAAACATATACATGTTTTTTGCTGGAGAATTGTGAAGTCGCTCCTCCAGTTTTCACTATGGTATACGGGGTGAATGCCTTTTTTCATCTATGACTGATACTGATGACTAAAGTAGGCGACATACACTATTTTTCTATAAGAACAATTTAATAGGAACACGAGCCTCAAAATTGGTCAAAGGTAAGAACAAATTAAGAACAAGATGAGGCAGAGCGACTGTAAAATGAAATATTTTACAAAGTTTTATCTCAAAAACGAGAATTTTTGCCATGTTTGGGTGCATTTCGGTCAATGTTTAGACTTGTTGGCAAATGAAGGCGGTCTCACTTTGTTTACAAATGAAGCCTGAACACGTCCCTGTATTTGTATTTAGCTAGCAATTACATTGCTTACACCCTATTAATTTAAGATCAAATTAAGAACAATCCAGCTCAAGCTATATCTTTCGAGATATTTTCATCTGAGTTGCTACGGAAACCTTGCAGTTTGTTTTTACAACATTTAGTATTTAACATTTTATTCATTGTTCTGTTTTTGACTCATAGTTGCTTTGTAACCATAGCAAGCTTGATTTAGTCCAATTTTATCTGTTTGTTATATATCGGTTTTTTTGTTAAAAACCTGCCCCCATCAGGTATTGTTCTTGCTCGAGTTTGCCCACCCAAACCGACAATTACAGCTACGTGGTTGGTGTCTAAAAATGGTGTTCTGACCCTTTTCATTGCGTTTTCTTACATTTGATCAAGTACTTAGATAAAGTGATATGCCAATAACTAATCTAATCAAACATGCATTAGCCTGCAGGAGTTACTGTATCGAGGGAGGATCCTCGTTGGATTGGGGCCTGGTGGCTTGGCTTCTTCATTTTTGCATGGTTTGCCATCATTCCTGGCGTTTTTCTGATATGCTTTCCACGCGAGATGCCAAAATATCGCAAAAGACGACTTGAAGCTATGGATGCGGGAAAACTTCCACCAGCAAACAAGGAAATTGGCAAAGGTAAGAAAAAAACAGATGGTATTAATAGGCAAAACATTGCAAGGTTTTATGAAAGCTCTGAATCTAAATACTTGATTTCAAAGGGGGGAGATGAAGAAGATGTTTTCATGTAGTGTTCGGGGAAAGATGGAGAAGGTGTCTGTATGTAGTTTGCAGATCGAGAGCCAAAATGATTTATCAATGCTAGAAGGAAATCAAAATGAAGTTCTGTTATCACAACCAAAGTTTCTAGAGCTGTCAGGTAAAACACTCCTGTGTAAGAAACCCGGCGAGCTTCTTTCTTTATATTCGAAAACATCCACAGGTTGTTCGAGTTTTCGAAAGAGCACTCCCAAATGTTACACAGGATTGTGGTGCGATAAAAGAGGCCAAAATAAGAGTTCAGGAAAAGTCACAGGGTGCTTTTAATACTTTAGTGAGACATTTGTAACTAAACTACTGTTCTTTACTACAAATTTATTTCTATCCAGTAGCTTTGCTGAAACATGAATGTCTAATAGAATCTAGTGAATTAACACACCACAGCTTACGAAATGATTCCTGATGATCGCATTGAGCGTGAACTCGGTCTAGCAACTTAGAACCGTCCTGTTCTATGCACCAAAAACGTGCAAAGCTCTGTCTATAGCCCGACTTTATGAAGCCTGCGCGCAGACTCGACTTGTTTTCACAGAGATGAATTTAGTTGAATGAAAAATTTAGAGTTTCTCTCCCAGTCGAGAGAAACGCCAAATTTTCCATTCAACTAAATTCATCTCTGGGAAAACCAGCTGAATCTGCGCGCAGGCTACACTTTATGGGACCTTCATGACAGACCAATAAACAGTAATGTTCGTTAAAGTACGGTTTTTAAATCTATTCAAAAGCATTTTGTTAACAATTCTTGGCCAAAGAGGCCCTGTATGGGATATTTGAAATATAAAAGAATTGAGATTTTCGGGATGAAATTATAAGTATTTAGGTTTTTTAGTCTTGAAATATGAAATTACTTTGGTTCCCATTATGAAATATGAAATGACAAAATGACTGAATACCACTTTAAATGTTGTGTGAGAATTATCTATTTAATAACAGAATGGACTCAAGTGACTATTGATCTGTAGAGCTGTTAAGATACTATATTATGCCTGGGTTTTTCTTTTAAATATTGCAACCTCTATAGGGGTTTAAAAGGCTTTTCATACTTCACTGTTTGAAAAAAAAAACATCAAACAGCATCATAAAAATGTTTTTATCTACATTGATTGTTCCACAGATACATACTATGATTTCTTTCTAGGACCACTAAACCACAGTTTTGTAAACAATTTAAGTTGCAGAGTTGATTTGCTGATAATAATGTTAAAAAGATATTGTTCATTCTTTCTGGGGCTAACATGTTCCCCGCAAAGTTATTATTATGGCTTTGAAAAAAGCAAACATTTAGTAAACTAAAGCTTTTCGTCTGACACTCTTCCGAGTTTAAAACGTCAGAACATAGATCGAAAACTCTACGCTAGGAAATATATATATACCTAGTTGTGGATCGAAATAGACCAATCAGAAACACGAGCACATGACTGTATAGGTTGACCAATCAGTGCTGCTTGCCTATTGAGAATGTTACCAATGGAGTCCTAAGGTGAAAACGAACTTAACTCCTTTTGTCTACACAGTAGCGGTTTTTTCGTGCTTATGTAGATAGATTCCAAAACTGCTAGGTGGAACGACGATCGGGCTTTACCAATAATCCGAAAAATGTCGCCATTATAGTTTTTTGCACAATCTGGGTTTTCTAGTAAATGCTGCCCGATAGCAGAATCGCAGGTTTTAGTTGTAATTTTGGATTTGCAAGACCGAGGTGGCTGTTCTCTTTGCGGGTGGGTTTTGTTTCTAATATTAGACGGAACATGTTGTTTTATTCTATCCTCCAATCTTTGGGTGGTGCGTCCTACGTAGCCAGAATCACACTGGCACGTAAATTCAGACAAAGAGTGTCAGATGAAAAGCTTTAGTTTACTAAATGTTTGATTTTTTCAAAGCCATTTACAAGTTTTGTACCACCAAAAGATAGCTATTATTATCTTGTATATGTTGTTTCTGACCCTATCTTTCAGTAGGTGAATTGTGCCATACATACTTATGGTGCCAATAAAAAATGCTAAAAGTGATTACAAATTATGTTATTTGACCTAAAAAGATCAAACTGTATAGAAATATTATAAAAAGCCATAAACAACCGTAAAGAGAATTTGGCCCACTCCAACTGTTTTTTCAAACTCGGTGAAAGTTTAAATCATAAAAGTAAAGGCCACTGATCATTTTAAGCCTTGGAAACATTTTTGCAGTTGACGGAAAGTTGCGTTTCTGGAAGCATGAAAAACGCAAGGTCAGAAATACTTCGACTATCAAACTTTTCTGATGATACTATAAGAAAGAGCTTGTAACATGAATGTGGAATATTAATTTTGGTACATTTATGTTTTAAATTTGTTTAGTTGTTCACAAAGAATAAGTTGAACAAAACAAGGATAAAAAATTTCGTCCGGTGTCCTTAGATTCTCCACAATAGTTCCAAAGAGAATGAATTCCCCACTTTTACCCAAGTACAGGGCCCTTTGGCTTCTTTCTGAACAAATTATTTATACATTTATTTATACATTATACATACAATCCGACAGTTTTGTATGCAAGTCGGTCTAGTTTGTACTGAAACTTGAAGGCAGAATTGAACATTTTAAAATTTCAAAATACTTAGCTTTAGTAATTTTGAAATATGAAATAATTGCAAGATATTTTGAAACATGAAATCATGAAATATAGAATAATTTCATCCCCTTTATAAAGCCTCATTGAAACATGCATGTTTGAAATGAACTGTTTAATTCTAACTCACTGCAATCTTCAGAAGAACTATTTAATACCGACCTCTTCTTTTAGGACTGGTAGGTCTATTGAGGAGCTTGATCGATCTTCTCAAAAACAAGACATATGTCTTTTCTTGCCTTGGCTTAACAATAGAGCTTATATTTGCTGCTGCGTTGAGAGGATTCTACACAAAAATCATCGTTCTCAAATTTGGTGGCAGTTTGTCAAAAATAGCACTTTTGTCAGCAGCTGTATTCATTCCAGGAAATACCCGTAAATTTTCAATGTTTTAATTCAGTGAATTTATTTGCCATTTTTTTGTGAACAACCATAAATTGTTATTAATGATCAAAATTCAATGTGCAAGCCATTTCCTAATATAAAAGTAATATTTGCTTTTTTGTGGTCAAATCTACCTTCAAGTAGCAGAGGTTGCACAGCAACAGAAATAATACAAATTTGTCTTTAGCAAAACATTTTACTTGAAAGTGGCATCAAAAAGGAAACATTTTGAAAAATGCTTTAGCCTTTTCCTGACACATTTCAGGATGTTAAACATCAGCATAATGATCCAAAATTCAAAGCTAGGAAATATATAAACCCAGTTTTGAGTCAATATAGGCCAATCAGAAAACCAAGCTTGTAACTGTTAAGGTGGCCCAATCATTGCAGTTTGCTTTTAGAAAATGCAGCCAATGGATTCCAAGCAAATCTCTTCATTTTTACACAAAAACATCTTTAATTTTTGTTTTGATGAATTTCAAAACTGCTAGATAGAACACGACCAAACTCTGTATGTAGTTTTTGGCCATAACAGCTTTTTGGTACAACCTTAGTTTTCTGGTAAATCTCACCAATAGCAAAATCACAGGTTCCGTCAGTAAATTAATGAAGGATCTTAGGACACATGTTTTGGATAATTGGGAAGGCCCAGACATCTAATCGTATTGGCATTGCTTAGAATTTCTATCACTATTCTGATGTTTGTACCCTGAAAAGTATAAGATAAAAAATTTAAGTATACTACAAAACTTGCTTGCCTCTTTGAAAGCTATTTTTCATTTCATATCACTAAACAATTTCTTACAAGATTATTTGTAAACAAGAAAATTATATTTACAGTTGGAGTTGGTATTGGATCACTTATAATGAAAAAGCTACCAATTGCAGACTCAGTTAAAAGGGCAGCACAATATCTTATCATAATGGGTGTGGCTTTGACAATATTTTCATCTATCTGGTTGCTGCCTGGTTGCAACTCAACAAATGTTGTTGGGGTAACAATTCCTTATCAGAGGTTAGTGCATGGATCTTAACAAAAAACTGATACAGCCCAACATGTCCTTCTCTAAAGTCAAAGCAAAAGAGAAAGCATTGAATGACAATGAACTTTATTTCAAGTAATATCAATTCCCCAAAAGTAATATTCCATTGATCACACAAAGTCCTTTGAATGTTTTTCAAGGCAGATTAACAAGGCCAGACAGAAAGTTACAGATCCGAGTGCTAAAAAAGCAATTGATAAAGATCAAGCAGAAGAGATTTATTATATGGTTCTCAGTTTTGCAAATTATTTAACTGTTATCATGTTTCAACTTTCAATATGTGATTTTTGCTTATAAACACATTTTAGCAAAGAAATTGGAAAAATCAAAGCAAAGTGCAATTCTTTATGTGGGTGTTCACAACGTTCATATGAGCCAGTATGTGGAAAAGATGGTTATACATATTTCTCGCCATGTTTTGCTGGCTGCAGTTCCAAAGTCAAAGGAGTAAGGATTGTTCTGAAATACAAAGATAACTAAAATTTTTGAATCTCACTCTACTGCCATCTCCTCATTTCTGAAGCTTGATTCATACACGCTAGAGCTTGTTGGTACAATCATGTAATTAATACAATAATATAAATAATGCCAGCTTACCAGGCAGCAGTTTTGATGCATATCAACACAAAAATAACGTGCCATGAATATCATTTGAATTTGGCCGCATTTGGCCTTGACCCTTCACTCGAGTAAAAAACCCATACTTTTTAAATGGAAAAAGCAGTAAAAATATATAAAGAGGAAACAAATTGCCTTACCGATTTCTTTAGACATCCTCGATGTTTTGAGACCAATACTTGCTGAATTTATAAGGTGAGCAAAGCTGCCTAGCCCAGAGGAAACTTTGGCCACAAAGGACATTCATAGTTTAACCGAGTATCGAACAAGTTTCTAACAATCAATAATAATTTCTTCAACATGTAATTATAAACTTACCATTGTCGGACTTTCAGCGTCACACTTCTGCTCTCTCGTTTGCACCTAAGTTTCATCAACTTGTTTTCTTCTTTCAAGCAGTGTAAAACAGGACAGTTTAAGAAGTAGAATGACTTTCCCGCGGTATTATTTTACACACAGCCTCGTTTCCAAACATATCGCCGTTTCTGTCAAGGGTTTTGGCAGGATGGCTGGAATTTAGAGGAGTGAATCCTCATGGAGAGAATAACTGAACAACTAGGATACGAAAGGCTTAAAAAAGCAAATAAAAAGTTTGCATATACATAATTGATTTTTGTGCATTATGTAAAGTTGGTAGAGTTATCGAAATTCTGATCAGACCTAATTCAAAGTTGCATTTATATGTGCATTTCTTTCTTCCTACTTCATAGAGCGCTACCAACTGCTCATGTGTTCGACTTGGCAACCAAACTATTTCTACGTCGACAAACGCAAGTTCAACAGCAGCTCTCAATAGCTTTGAGTCCGTTTCAGCTGGCCGTTGTGACAGACAGTGTAAAAACCTAGTTCTCTTCTTGGCTCTGAGTGCAATAACCTTAATGATATCATTCACTGGTGCCATTCCGCAGAGAATGCTAACGATGAGGTAAATACATCGAGGATTAAATTATTTATTTATATATTGGCATTTATAAGCTTTGCATTTTGAAATTCAGGTTCAAAATATGTGAAGGAGCACTCAGTTAAAGATGTTGATATTCCTAGACGGAGTCTTTTTAAGTGAAGTCTTTTTTATTTGTATTTGCTTTTCCACCTAGCACTTTGCTCTCTGAAAAATGTGCTTATCGAGCAATGTCTTGGTCTTTCCTCTCAAAGTGACCATACTTCGTTCTTGCTATGTCTGAAATCGCCGAGACCTTGCGACTCCCTTCAATGTGGGGTGAAGTTTGGTCAAGTCAGGGATTGGAAACCCAGAACTTTGGATCTGTCGTCAAGGAACCTAGCCCTTGAGTCATTCTCGCATCCACTCACCCTCTTGTGCTTCTTACCGATTTGATAAGTGATCACTTCATGTGTTGATCAAACCTTTGATGAGCTAAAAGCATTCATGTACTTCACATTTCAGCAGAAAAATAGTTTTAAGGCTAAATTTGTTATAATTGAACACATTTCAAAGAAGTTTATAAATTGTTCAGGCACGATTTCTTTAACGTTTATATGACCTTAATTGTTTCATTTTTGATAATCGATTGCAAAAGATCCAAAAGAAGCTATTTTCTGCTTTTTTGTTATCTTCGATTAAAGATATATCAAAGTATCGAGGCAGCAAAACCGTTGTAAGTCGTTGTAACCTTATCTAGAAAGAAAGAGGTGGCAGACAGCAAAATGAAATTCCTAAGCTTGTTCTTCATATTCAAGAAACGTACGTGCCAAGAATTAGCAACATGTGAACTCTCTGTATAAATACTTTTAACTCCATGGCAAGGGCTTAGTAACCAGCCCTCTAACAACGAAATCTCAGCATCAAGATTCAATCCCAGCAGCATGCACTTTCTTGTTTTCCTACTTAATTAAAATGAAACAGTTCTTATTAGGATGACACAGTGTCAGTAAGATGTTCCAGTCACTTAACGAGAGATAGAGAAAGGAAATGAAAATTATGTGAGGGAAAGTGATACGACTTCTGTTTTAAGCCAAGAAAGATTAAAGAACAAAACATCGCAATTCTTAGATACTTTCAGGTAATTTTCTGCATGCAAGTGTAAGAAAATGATTCAGTTCAAGGCTTGCCTCTTAGAAGTAGAACAGAAACTCGAGCAGACCCCAAACATGTAATGAAAGCGATGATCTTAAGTGAGAGCTTTAAAAATGAGATGAAAATAATAACTTAAAATCGCATTTTCAGTATTTTGTATCCACTCAGTTTTCAATGTCAATTTTGGTTTAGCAACTCATGCATTGTTTTCCATGCCATTTTGTATTTCTTGTTCGAGACTACATTTTTAAGTGGTTACCTCTCAACAGAGAATGAGCGGAGGGATTTGAGATAAATAGCGATATCTTTAACTCCAAAGACAGTTAACAATTTAGCTTGGAATATTCAAAAAGAATTATTCAAATTCTTTTTAGATGCGTGGCAGATAACCAGCGTGCATTTGGACAAGGAATCATGACCATGAATGCAAGGCTACTAAGCTTTATTCCTGGTCCAATTATCCTCGGATCGATAATCGACTCAAGTTGCCTTCTTTGGGGAAAGGATGATTGTGGAAATCGAGGGAACTGTTTGGAATACGACATTGACAAAATCTCCAAGAGTTTCTTCATATTTGCACTCGTGGCAGCAAGTAAGTTTTTGGTCTGCTTTTTAATAAAGTTTTGTTTTCTTATTATGTAACCATCACAACGTTTCAGATTTAACAATCAAGATGCCTTCAAACAAAAGAGAAACTGCTATCAACAAAATATTGGGGGCTTGTTTACCTCCCTTCTTTTTGGCCTGCACAAAGACATTGATATGAATGCATGAAAATGGAATAATACCTTGCCTTGTTAAAGCAAGCAGATTTTAGGCAGAAAATTACATGAACAATATAACATGTTTTATATTCTTCCAGGAACGTTGATATGGAAGGGAGTGCACCAGAAGCACGTTCAACGTACCATGCTTTGATAAAGATGTATCTTGTCTTAAGGGCACCCACAAGCGAACTTATAGAGAAAGTGCTCCATTTGCTGAGAAAAGTGTCGCTTCCCGCCTTTGCCCTTCCAATTTTGAATGATTTCTGACGTCTCTTAATACTAATAGTAAGATAACACTTATATCTAGAGAGGGAGGCCTCAATCATTCGAGAAGTTTTTTCTTTGGGTCTTCTAAACGTTGCTATTTCTCAACACTTTGAAGTTAGGGCTTTGGCAAGGCGAAGGGCAGGCAAAGGAACTGTCATTCAAAACGCTGCTCTCAAATATTTGCTTAGGAATAGATGAAGAGCTTTCAAATCATTTAACAAATGCTTTTTAACTCAAATTGTAAATTGGAGGCGCAGTCACTGTATACCAACAGTAAAGAGAAACATAAACTTAGAAAAACTTGATTTAATGACTTCCTTTCAGTTTCAGCAACGATATTGAATTTTCTGGCTTGGTATTCCTACGTTCCTCAGCCAATAAAGTTTGAAAAGAAGCAACCAAACAACAACGAAAATGTAGAACTTACCCAAGATTCAACGGAGAAGGCATGAGATGTTCCCTACGATGACGTACTACACTAATAAAGCAACCATAATTAACAGACAAAGTGGATAGCGTTTTTTAAAATCATCTAAAATTGAAATTATTGAAGAAAACAATATCTGAAATTGAAATAAAAATGTTTACTTTATTTAATGTTGGGCTATACAATAAGAACTAATAAACATCTAATTATCAACAACTAGTAACAAAAACAATATAAGTAAAGATAAACGCGATGTTTACAAGAATACATGGAGTGCATAGTCTACACGAGAATGTAACATCAACTTGTTTAATTTTTGTTTTCTGTCGACTCCAATTGAATCCTTTATAATTTTCTGTCACCAAATATCTTATGGTCAAGATTTTCACCATTCATTACATCCATACATGGCCATGATCTATAGGATATTGTATCTGGCCGGTAAGGAACAGTGTTTGATCTATTTGTATAAACGATTGGTTTCGTAAATTACATGCAATTTCTTTTAGGTTATTGAAATCATTTGTCAGTAGGGTCTTTCACCTAGATGTGTTATGTATGTCAGGGATATAGTTATGTGGCTCTATGGTTTTAATTGAAACAAATACATACCATATTCTCTCTTGTATTCCCGCTTCCGTTTTATGGATTAAACATCGCAATTTAATGCAGGATTATCAGAGAAGCGGGATTAATATTTCAATCGCACAGTACAAGTATTCAAATTTGAATTGGGCGGGAATACAAGAGAAAATGAGGTAATACTTTCTTTAAAAAGAATTTATGATTTATTTAAATTAGATATTTCTATTATTTTGCGTTGCTTGCCGTGTCAAGAGATTTAAAGAAGCTACTTTTTCCTTTGTATCCTTTTTTATTCCAGATTCCTGTATCGAAATACTGATGACTTTTCTGTTTCAAGCTCTTTTGGTTCTTTTTCCATGGCAAGGAACTAGTTAAAAATTCGAGATTGTAAAATGTTTCAATCTGATTTAGATGCGTCGTAGATAGCCAACTTGTTTTTGGACAAGGTATCATGGTCACGAATCTGAGGTTACAAAGCCTCGTTCCTGGGCAAATAATCCTCGGATCGATAATCGACTCAAGTTGCCTTCTTTAGGGAAACGATAATTGCTGAACTCAAGAGAACTGTTTGGAATACCACTTTGACAAAATCCCAAACAGTTCTTTACGTTTGCCATCGTGTCAGCAAGTAGGCTCTGCAGTCCATTTCTCACCTTTAAAATTTACAATATTTTAGTTTATTCATCATGAAGCCACGGCACTTTACAACATTTTTTCCTCAAAGGGGCTGACGTTGGTATGAAAATCTAGAGATAGGAATATAAGAATCTTGCCTTGTTTTGTTTCCGATAAATTAGCTGCCAATGGAGGGAAATATCTCACATAAGATACAAAAAACTTTGAGACACCTTCAGGATCTTTAAAATAGAAGGTAGGGCACCAGAGGCACGTGCAACGTGCTCCCACTTTTATAAAATTGTCCCCTTCTAAAGAAGCCAACTGTTTGAAAATTTTGGAAAAACCGTTCACTGAGCTGAAAAAATTTCCCCTTCTCGCCTGTGCCCCTTCACCTTAGCCTACGCCGTAGACTACTCAACCTTTGACTTGCTTCTGAAGTCCCTAAATACTAATGATAATAATAATGCTTGTGTTTGGCCTCAGTCATTGGAGAGGTCACTTCAAGAAGGTCCTCTAAATGTTTGTATTTCCAAAAAGTTATGGCTATCATTCCAAACGCAGCTGAAGGATATATTCTTAATTATTGATGTGGAGCTAATAACTTATATTTAAAATTTATAGTTTGATGCAAAGTCTAGGCAGCTTTATCATAACGAAAATATAAACGTAGAAGTTTTGATGAAATGACTTCCTTTCAGTTTCAACAACGATATTTAATTTCTTGGCTTTTTATTTCTATGTTCCTCAGTCAATTAAAATTGAAGAGAAGCAAGCAAAAAACAACGAAAAAAGTGGATCTTACCCAAGATTCAATGCAAGTGGGACTAAGAGGACCAACCAGTAATGTATTCCATTATAATAAGCAGCCAGAATTGGAACAAATTACAGACACGGGGCATCGTAATGATAATATTGCTCTTTTTACTGTTAGTTTAACAATAGCGTGGAGAGTCATTGCTGTGGAATATAAGGCTACAGAAAAGCATTTCAAGCAAGCGATGTCAGAGATCAGAATTATTAGCATTTGATACTTTTAGTAAAGTTTTTGGAAGAATTTACTTTCAATACCACTCATTCTCTTATGCTGTTATCTTAAAAAGTTTTAAAAACATTTTTAAGGCTTCAAAAGTTTTAAAAACATTTTTTAAGGCTTCAAACTTTTAGGTCTTTACCAGTAGAGTCTTTATCATGGTTCAGGTGTTAAAGCCTCTTCTCTGCATTATCTCAAAATGTTCATACCGTTTATATCCATTGCACGTTCACCAACCTTCACCTCCAAATCTATGTGAATATATTTGCCAGCAATTCCTCTACAGGATACAAGACATTGTGTTCATAATGAACTGGATCGTAAGGTTGAATTGAGTTGCCTGTGCCATTCGGGTACGAATTAGTAAGCGGGTAAACGTCTAGAACAGGGATTCCAGCTGCACACATCGCCCAGTTTGCATAAGCATTGAAAAGAGCAACTCGCTGCAAAGAACATTTCAGAAACGGTAATCTCATAGAGAGAACAGGTATAACAATTTGAAGCAAAAATTAAGCATTAAAAAACAGATAATTTTCATAGTGATTCCTGCTATAAAATTGAGAAAGATTTTTCAATGATTTGCATTTTATACAATAAAATCAAATGTTATCCTTGGTAGAAAGATATCCTTGGCAAAAAGAAATATCAACGGTTAAGCAAAGTGGCCCTATTCATATTACAAAAACCACCCTAGACTTAGTCAAGGCTAAATTTCCAACCTCAGAACATGTGATGAAATAGCATAGGCTGTTCTCATATTCTCCACCTCCTTACCAGCCTGGGCCAGACCCAGGCCCTAGTTCCAGTCAACGTTAACTCAGAGCAAGGGGAGTCACCATTGCCCTATAACCTTAGGCAAAGGAACTACGAGGAGTGGTCACATCTAGAGGAAAGTTCGAGATACTGCACAATCAGGGTGCTATTTATTTATAGATTTCATGTTACCGTTAAGGTTATGAAGGAAATTTCCTATGATAAGTATTATTTGTGATATTGGCATTCTCCAATATGCAAAGAAAAATGTGTTCTTGAAGAGAATCAAGACATCCAAAAATACAAAACAGAATTTAGGATGATATCAGCAGTTCTGCTAGAGAATTCTTTGTAATAGTCTATACAAATATTTTTCTGAGAAAAAATGCCACTTTTCTTCAATTTCTTGTGACCAATAGTCAAAATAACGCACTGTACACGATAAGTATAGCTCCTCAATGTCCCATTACCTAGCTACATAGCCTTTTCGTAAGAATATCAGCAGGGAAGGCTAATAGCCTAGTGCTTTGAGCAATGGAAGTTAGCCAAGGCTGGAGGGAGACCCTGGCTAACCTGCAAGTAGAAATATAAGGCTAACCTGGGCTGTGCATGAGGTAGTTTGCATAGTGTAGACAGGGCTAGCTTTTCTACATTATCAAAGAATCACAATTCCAGTTCCACAAACCTTTTAATTCATCTCACCTGAGGCGTCAAGAATCTTCTTGAATGAAGATATGGGACAGAATACTTGTGTCTATTTAATGCAGTAGTAGTTCGCCAGATGACAAGTGGCTTGAACGCAGCCTTGTTTTTTAAATGGGCAGCTACTTTGTCAATAAGCATCCTGAAATTTGAGAAATTCAATGCTTCTGCAAAGTGCAAGCCGTAGTTCAATAGCACAACGCTTTGTTCATCCATTTTTGGGTTCAGCAGAACTTGCTTCAGTTCATAAATAATTCGATCTGGATCGAAATCTTTATTGTCATCTTGCTTCAGAAACGTTCGATTCGGATTCCTTCGGATGAACTGATCCAAGGTTAGATTGTAATTGTCGATCTGATACACCCAGTTATAACTGTAGAAACATCTTTTGAAAATAGTGTAACACAAAGGTTTGCCATGGATTGACCAATGGAATCGCGTGGCTGTGGAATCTCCATAAATCCAGAGGTAGCCTTGTTGCTTGTGTCGCTGGCGATGATAGGCTGTTCCTATGTTTAGATATCAAGTCACCATATTGATTGCATAATAACAAAATTACTATAGTGGGGCAGATCGGGACATTGATGACTTCTAATGGGGAGGGGGGAGAGGGGTAAATCAATTCTCTTGAAACTTTCTGCTTTAGCATTCAAGACCATAATTTATAATAATGTTTTGCTTGATTGCAACTGTTTTTTCACTGGATGTTAATAAGCACCCTTAACACCCACCTTTGAGTAATAAGGAATTTTCTACTATATTACATATCTAGGCCAATTGCAATTTAAGAATAATGATATGGATTTGCAAGGATTATTTAGTACAAATACAAGATGGCTAAAATATATTTATATTACCTCATTACACAAATATGGTTTAAACTGAATTGAAACAATCTTACTTCGATCTGATTTCCTGATGCCATTTCTCAATAGATTTTTTACTAGTAATCTGAAACCTCTTGAAATTTAGAAACAAACATGGAAAGGCAAAGCACTTGGTTCAGCAATAGACAAAGTAGAGCACAGCTAAGAAAATATTTAAAAAAGCTCTGCACTTTTGCATGAAATATATTTACAATGGAATCCTGCTTTTACAAACCCTACCTATTAGAAGTATATCACTAAAAGGAACTTAAAGTCCTATTCCTTGCAATACTCTGTAGAATGAACCCTCTCGGTATAACAAACTCCAGCCATTACGAACCCCTACAGAAGTCGTAAAATCAGGATATCATTTAGGGTCTATAAACTACTTAAGACAATCAGAAACAACCATTACAATTTATAAACTGTAAAAGGCAGAGTGGAAAACCAGCACTACCTGGCTAACCTTACTGAAGGACCTGGATAACGAATGATAGAGCAACTGTTTATAACCATACCGTTACAGAATGGTGTCCACGTGAAATTTACCCATCTTCCAAGTCCATTCCAAATCAACGGACATCCTCTGCTCTGCGTCAGCTGACATGCAGCATCAAGATTGTGATGAATGTCTAAGAAACCAAATAATTGCTTGATAAAACAGAAGCAAAGGAAAAGAAACAACGATACTTTGCACTAAATAGCTCTTGTGAGATCGGGTTTTTTTGCCGAAGACACAAAATGATGTCACGAATAAACAACACATTGGAGTAGGAATAAACTAATTTGCAATCTACAATTTAGAGCTAGGCATTGGCAAGTGAAGCTTTGGTTAAACGCACCCAAGATTTGATTTGATATTAACTCTCAGGAATGCAAGAATTCGTCAAACCGATATTCCTCAATCGTCTATTAATAGGGATCAGCAATTGCAAGAGTCATTGCTCTGAAAATTAGCTGAGGGCTACAAGCACGATCGTTCATTAATCGCTTAAACAAAAAATATTAAAATTCAAAATAAATGAAACTTGATAAAAACTTATCAGGTACTCAGATACTGACCGTGAACATTTTTGCATAGAAAACTTAATTCGCATTCACTTGCATGGCAAGAGAGCGTCTTAAACCTTTACTCAAGTCGATCCACACCAATGGACCCCCATTATTTGTAAGCCTTTGAGTCACATTTGATTGAATCAGGTACTGAAAGATTTTGTGATGTATTGACAAGAAAACCGTCCTTTTGCTCATGTCTCTTGCTCTTACTTAGAATGGATTATCAACATCTTTGTTATTGTGAATCGCGTTTATGAGCTTGTCTTCTGGTTTTGTCAATAAAGTAGTTGCTTTGGTTGCAGAACTTTAGTGATATCGCCATGCCTAATTATATGGGAAATTTATCTTTGCACATTGTGATGAAAATAGAGGGCTTTTGAGAATGGTCATGATTGCACCTTAAAACTAGGTATGGATATAGCCTTTGATTCTAATTACCATCTCATTAGAAGCAACGGGCAGTCAAAAAGCAGACTTGCTTCTAACAACTAGATGAATTGCCTGTTAGTGTGATATAAAAACTAGGAAGCTTTTTTCATAGTTCAAATCGTTACGAACAAGGTACCTTCATCTGTATCTTCAGCTTCCGGTACAATGAACTCCAGAGGTTCTCCATTCCATAACGGTTTATTTACGTACGGAATGTCGTTACCAAGAATCCCGTGGATTTGGTCTTTGCCCTGAGCGTTACCTAACAGAAGAAGATATGGGTCATTGTTATGTTGTATATGATACAAAAGACTAGGGAGTAAAAAGAGTCCTGTTGTATCTTGAAGAAGATCAAAGCATCGTCGAATGAACTGGCTGCCTAATCCACACTTTGTATTAAATCAAATATATTTTGCATTTTGTTCTGTTAGAGTTTACTGAACTGCCTGAGTTTCAAAGAGAAATAATCTTAATGGCATGAGTAAGAGAGGTACACTCAATTTTTTCTGCAAGAATATAAGAGACGAGTATCGAGGTAAAAAAAATCAAAACAAAATTTAAATTTGAGAAAAGCCCAGAACTCTGAAATTTTGTAAAAATCCATCGATATGATTGCTTGGTTTGCACAGAATTTTGGACACAGAGAATAAAATGAGCTTCTCTAATCTAAGTACGACATTAAAATGGAAGCAAATCTCTTGAAGCAATAGATGCTCACAAGCATTTGAAAGCAATAGAAAAATGACGCAATTCACTTTTTGCAGCACCAAAACTCTCCCTAATAGGTTTTTGCTGAATGTTTTCTAGCAGAAAAAATGATTATAGGACCATAAACGTTAAAATTAATCACATTTTAATTAAAAAGCTCTTGAGAAGCAACGAGAATTTAGATTACCCAAAGCCTTACGAAAATGGCGTACTCGGCGTAGATAGTTTTTTTATAAAAATAAGTGTAGGATGATGAATAAGAAACAGCGTCAAAGTACACTGAAAAATAAATATAAACCGCCATGTTGCATAGCGCGAGGCTGTAAGGCGGTTTGTAGATGTAAATGTCGTGGTTTGTAGAAAAGGATGGCTTTCAGTTGCAAATCTTCAGATAACTCTTGCTCGCTGTATAAATGTAAGATGTAGGCAGGCATAAAGGTGCAAGGATGGCTCGGTGGTTTGGGCAACGGACTACAGATCTAAAGGCCTGGGGTTCGAATCCCCGACAAGACCAAACTTTCACCAAGACCGAGGGGAGTCAATAGCTCTCTGTTATTCCAGTCGCAGGATGATTCCTTCGACGAGGTGTAGCCACATCGAGACAAAGGACCAGAACACAGCTCGATAAGCATTGTTTCTCGACGTCCTAAAATTTACCTTTGATCTAGGTAGTAACAAATAATACAAATACAAATACAAATACAGCAAAGAAAAATAGTAATGTTAACTGACTATGATAACTAACATTCAACGCCATCATAAAATTAACTGTTGTTAAAATACCAACGATTTCACCGAAGAGATACCTTTTATGAACCAGTCTTCTGGAGGATCTTTCAAACCATCACATAGAGTGTAATCAAGATATATCTTTGCTCTATATTTCCCACTTTCTAGAGCAAGAAACTTAATCTCATAGGTACCATTGCCAAAATCTCTAATCGAGGGGTTTAAACAGGCTGGCCCGCAAATATGAGCCCGCCATCCATCACCACCACGACCTTTCAATTTTCCCTGTGCATTTTGCGATTGTATGAAAAATCTACTGAACTGACCAGCTGGATGTATTTCCCACAAAGAAACAAAACTTTTCAGTGGATCTGTCCTGTTTCTTTTCTTCCACCATTCTATTGTTTTCTGCCATACCGTTTCACGTTCGCACGGCAACAGGAGGCTTTGCCAGTTATACCTAGCCTCGTTCTCACTGCTCCAATCATTCAGAAATTTAAAGTGGCTCTTCTGAATTTGAACGAGATCAGACGGCAAAGCAATACTTGGCGAAGGGTGGGGCAAAGTGGCCCTGAAGGTTATGTAGCCTGTCAAATAGACAAGAACAATAACAAACAGGATAATGCTTGGTAGGACCCCCTTCAGCCTTGACACAAAAGGTTTACCCATTTAATTTCTGCGGAGCAGCATTCGACAGCTAATTGCCTCAAGGCCTAGTCCAACCGATGGACGATCGAAACATAAACCTTTTCTAAAAGGGCGTCACTGAAAACGCCATGAGAAAATCGCAATGCAACTTTCCGAATCTCTCCGCAGTTGTCGAGTCCAACTTTAAACAGGTATAAATGAAGCATATAAATCTCTGGAGTGTCTTTGCAAAACGCCATCCAACGGTATTAAAACAAGTTCATCTCTTCATCTTTGCTTTTTTTAAACACCAAGGAACTTTGAGGAAAATTCTGGCCTTTGATATCCATGACAACAGAAAGCTTCCACATCCGAACTTGATGACCCCCAATTTTGCTTTTTCAATGATAAAAGTAGGGAAACTTATGAAAAACTTCCTTGTTATAGGCTTCTAGCTAGCCAAAGATCAATTATTTCAATATCATTGATCTCTAGCCACTCACTATACCGGTACCAGCATGCAGGGGTTTTTTTCTCATAAAAACCGCCAGCATTTGTTGTCGGCTGAAGTACCAGCTGAATCTCGTTTCTAAGTGGGAATCTCCGTACCAGCTGAATCTCGTTTCTAAGTGGTCTCCTTTAGATGAGTAGCAAAATAAAACAGATGAAAATCCCCAATGCACCATGAAACACGGATGGGACTTAAATGTTTACAATACTCGTGCTAAGTTACAAAGCTCTTGGAACTATTCAAAATCTTATCGAGGAATGATGCACAATATCCCGGCTAAGACAAGCATAATAAAGATTTGTCTGCTAAACACAACTGCATCACTTCTTGACGTCATAAAAAATATCAAATCTTCAGATAAAGTCACGGTAGCAATGAAGAAGGGAACCCCATGTGTCTTTCAGAGAACCGGGAATCGTCGGTTTGGAGTCGGAAACCATGAATCGTCGGTTTTGAGTCGGAATTCAGGAATTGTTAAAAGGGAATCGATAACACCACGATTCGGAAGTTGATGGTTGGAAATTGGGAATCGGGCTAAAGACGTAGCGGGAATTCGGGAATCAGGGAACCTATTGAGTTTCCTCATGAAGAAGTTGTAGAAAAGAGGAATTAGGAATGGCATTAACATATGCCAACACCAAGAATTGGAAGGGAACATTTTTGTGGCGTATTATGATCGAAAATCGCATTTTTTCAAGAAATTTCTCTTATTTTTACCTCTACCTCGTACATCTGAATATGTTTTCCGGCTTGCTCTTATAGTTCGATTAGCCCTCCCCTAAAAAGCCCCCGTCTTGAATTAGTCCTCCTCTTTCTCATCAAATTTTGAATAAGCTCCGTCTCTCGAAACACCCGTTGTCGACAGACAAGGTCCATGCCTCACAATTTCATGGCGATGGTCAACTTTGGTTTAGTTTCTGGGCTTAGAAAAGATTCGTTGTTTTTCGTTGTGTCCGAATCACGAACAGATTTCTCTTTACCTTGGGTGCAATTATTAAGGCAAATAATATGTCTGATTCTTTGACGGTGAACTTTCTTTTGGAATAATAATTTTGCAAAAATTCATCCCATCCTTGCTTTGATTTGTTAAAGTGAAGGGACTTTCTGGCGTTCCAACTCTTTTGTAAAGAAGATTGCAATTGGCAGCAATCATTTGACTGAGGTATTTGTGTGTTTTTTCTGTAATCACTATTGAAATACATCTTACAAACAAAACATCTGAGCCACTTTGTTTTACATTTACCAAACATTTCGTTGTCTGCATTCTAGCTTGCCTTTTTTTACACGTGCCGGAAAAGCAGTGCCATTTAAAAGAATTAAAAGAATACGTCAAAATATGTTCAGATCATCTTTGGAAGGTTAAATGCAACACAATGCAAAGGTTTAATCTTTAATGCCTCGACCCTCTTATGTTTTTGCAAAATATTGCCTTCATGAAATTTCTGACAAAACCTGTTTGAAGCTTGGCGAGGGGGTGGTTGCCCCCCCCCTACGGCCACATTAATAATAATAAATTATAATAATAATTTATCGTGTAAGAGAGTACAAGGCTTCCAGCCCTTAAGGCCCTAAGAGTTATACTTGTCTTCATTATTGAAGCTATCATAAAGTTTTCCAAGATTCAATACTGTTGAACTGTTGATAATGACTTCTGGTAACTTGTTCCATGAATCTACGATTCTTTGCGAAAAGAAATTTTGTCTTACGTTCAAGCGATTCCATTGTTTAAAAAGCTTGAGCCCTTTTCGTATCCTTTTGTTCTATTGCACACAACTTGAAAAAAGTATACTTCAAACGATACCTTTCATGATTTTAAAAACCAATATCATATTAGGCCCGAGTTACACGACGTTGGATTAGTTTTCGCTTCTGATTGCCCACCCCAATCCGAAGCAGTTGCACTTCACTTTTCCAAGTGATTACACGACTTCGGATTGACTTTTGCTCCGCTTTGCTTCGCTGTTACACGATGTCGGATTGTTATGTTTCAATGTATGGACGCAGTTTATTAGACAACAAATTGAAACTATTTCTGGACATATGAAAGTTTAGTCGCGACTCCTCATCATCTTCTATAAGCTCGTTCTTTAGGTTTGACCACCAGCCGCTGCAGCGACCGGGCTTAAGCCAGAAGCGACGCTGGACCTTAATTTTTCTCCTTTTCCCGATGCAAAAGCTACACGCAGCTATTTGTTTCATGAACATTTAATACAAACTATTTGTAAACAAAACTGCAAAAACGGCTTCATATTTCTCTCCAATCTTGAATATTTTCTCGAAAAACCATTTTTTCAGTTATAGCAACAGCTTTCTACTTCTTGGCTTGGTATTTCTACGCTTCCCTGCAAATGAAGATAGAGAAGAAAGAAACAAAGAGTAACGAAAAAGTAGATCTTATCAACGAGGTAACGAAGAAGACATGGCAAGATGTTTATTCATCAAAAAAATGAAACATTCGTGTCTCAATCTGGTGTTTCTACGTTGGTCTTTCATTAGTTCTTTTGTTAACCTTAATTAGCATATTAAAGGAGTGGTTGAATTCTTCAAAGATTGGTAATAACTAAACTTACCATACAGCAACAATACGTCAGGCAATCTGCAATCTAATAGCAAAATCACATGCTCATCGATCTTTAGATTCAAGCAAACATGCCTGCGCATAAATCAGATTATGAACGCTCGATCTGGATTTCTTCGGGTGAACTGACCTATGGTTGTAACTGTCGATCTCCGATATTCAGCTTTGATTTCTCTGTATTGACCAATGAAAGCTTGTCTCTGCGATATCCCTATATATCCAGAGGTAGCCTTCTTTCATGTGATTCCCATCAGGCAACTGTTTTGATCGACTCGTGTCTGCGTTGAGAGTAAATCTAGATGTTTATTTATACTGTATTTCCTTACAAAACTTATTATCAAAGTCAGCACAAAGCTAATTAGAGTTTGGACACTGTTAACGGTAGGGAAAAACCATTAAACCTAACAGTTAAAAATAATAAAATGCTGTATGACTAGCTAGAGTAGACAAGCGATACAATGATGTACAGAAAATTTTCTGATTACTGTAACGTTACAGAATGGTTATCCAAGTGAATTTCTTCCAAGGATAAAGGCTTTCAAAGTCAAAGGTCATCCAGTTCCATGTGTCAACCGATATGAAGGTTGAACACTTGTGGTAACGTCAAAAAGAAGATTTTCATTTTCTGGAAAGGGAGAAAACTAAAAACACCTCTTCTGGAAAATGGGGACCTAAAACCATAATGCACGGTTAAAGGGCAACTAACTGTTAGCTTTTTTACTTATTGGAATATTGCAGTCATTGATGCTGCCCTTACAAAATTAGGAATCGTCAGCCAAGAACGTCTCTTGTACAAGTTTTCAAAAATTATAAAAAAAAATGATTGTGGAATTTTTCATCATAAAAACATATACTATAAAAAACGTTGCCAAAGGATAGACAACAGAAGTGTCGAAGAATTTACAAAACAGAAAATGATTATAGGAGCGTCTCCATTTACATTACCTGTCACTTTCCTGCTCTATAGTGTCGAGTAATAGCCTAGCATCTCGCTAAAATTTCATTTAACGACTTCCCAATTTGAAGTGCCCGAAAAATGCATAGGGGGCCACTTAAGTCATAGGCTTTCTCACTCTACTTCTTGATGTGGGCTATGATTCAGCCGATGACTCCACAGAATACATTTCCCAGTATAGCTGGAAACATTCTCATTGCACTTTCTATAGAAGCATTTGCATCAGATACCACTCTTATTGTAAGCCTGAGAGCAGCTTTTTCATTCATGCATTTTGAGAAAGAGCGACCTGATCCCTTTCGAAAAAAAAGCGAAACCAGTTAAAAAATCAACATTTCTAGATATTTACTGAATATTACGTACTAAAATAAAATACATTCCTAATATATGGACTTTAAGCACGTTCTCTCGATCAAAGACGACCATAAGTTAGTTTTTCTCCAGCGTCAAAAGATCAAGCGAAAATGATTAAAATTTGATCGGGTAAATTTACCCTAATATCTCATGTTAGATCTCATCACAAGGACAGTCTTGTTCTTCTTTAGATCATCCATCTGATAGATCAATAAATATGTTATTGCTCGTTTGCATTTTACAGCACAAAGTTCTGAAATAGACGACCAAAAAAGTAATGAATCAGCAAGAAGAAAATGGAACAGACAAAATAGATCAATACAAGCGTATAGAAGATGAAGAGAAAACAAAGAAATAAATCTTTGAAGAAATCTTTGATAAAACTTTCCTTTGCCGTTGCGAAAAATGGAAACAAAATTTCTTGCAGCCTTTATAAAAGCCAGGTTTGTTCCTTTTTTGTGGTATTGTTTGGCAATTATATTAGATAAATTGTCATTATCTTATGACAAGGATTAAAATAAAATACACAAAATATATACTATTATATGCCAATATCCCATTATTTAAGCTTATACTAAAAAGATTCAAGTAATTTTTGAAAAAATCTAGAACTCTTGGATCTTACAAAAAAAATTAGGATATGTCATACTTTTGCAAGAAACTTTTCAGTTAACAAAAACAGTAAATGCTTTAAAAAAACAATTGTGAAACTATTCAAAGACATGTCCATCAGCCTCCGGAAAAGATCAAAAAACGTTAGCATGTGTGTTAAAAAAAACTCAGTTAACGCTCAAAACACAATATAAGAAAACTTGAATGAATTTCTGGATAATATATTGAAGAAATTTCAAAAACTCTTACAAAAACTCTTTCAAAGAATTTTTACAAAAATCGTTTCGCCTTTACTAACATAAATTGCTTTAATATACCTTCAAATTGCTATTTGCCGTAGTTTGGGTGAAATTCTAAATTTTTTTAAAAATTTTTTTGAAAAAAATTACTAAGTCATTTTTGAAATAACCTGTGACCACAGACCTGTAGAAAACTTCAAAAACAGTCAGTCACTGTTAGAATGAAAAGGTCTTAAAGTGCATCCTTTGACAATAACCTAGAATGGCACAAAAGTTGAGCATTTTCCGAAACATAGCAATGGCGCTCCCAAGTTCCAAACAACTGCCAACCCGTGTCCCATTAATTTTTGTATGCCACCATGGGTCTCTTCTTCTTTAACTTTAAATCTTTCATATACAACATATTTTTCTTTTAACAATTTTATACATTTCCCTATTCTACATATCCCTAATAAATATGTTAATTAAAACTGTCGCTTTTACTCACGTTTTGTGTGTTCTTTAGTTCTTGAAGCTCTTTCTTTAGTCGGCTGTTGTCCTTTTGGTAGTACAACAACTTTTTTGAAAGAATGCCACATTTTTGACAAGGTTTGTTGTTGTTAGGTGGATACTCTTTGTGAGCAATCACTGATATGGGCATGTCTTCGTCCGACCCAATAGAGATATCCCCATACGCAGCTTCATCTTGTGTTTTTTGTGTAGCTTTTGGTCGATGATCAATTGAATGAATTTCTAAAGCAGCAGTATATAAATTCATAGAGCATGATTATGTAGCCATCGAAAAATTGGTGTATCGCTATATAAAGTTACACACAATCCCCTTAACACCGTGCCGAGACTCTAATTGTAACACAGACCGAAATATCTATTTCTCAGGTGAAATCCCCTCTACGTTTTTTCTAACGGTTGAATCAGTAAGGTGCAAAGACAACCCTATTTCCGTGTACATGAGGTTTGAATTATTAGAGAGCAACAGCATTTTATAATGTTTCCAGCAGACACGCAAAAGCCTTCCATGGTGGTCATGCAAAACACCGTCTTTTAGAGACAACGTTAAACAAAATTGTATTGTTTGGCTTCTATAGCCAATCAAGCTGGGAACTTCCTTATTGCAATTTTTTGTAAGCATTAACAACCCTTGTTTGTGTCACTGGGAAAATATAAAATGAGTCTCTGTCTACTGTCATGCACTGTCTGCTATTCTTTTATTCATAAATAATATAAAGTATGTGTACGCCCTACCCCTCAACAACTTTTCTTAAATTTCTAAAAATGTTATGTTGACCGTATGTATTTTTGCAAAATTGAGGGGTGGAGAATTAAAAACCCCCGTTTACAGTAGAGAACAGTGGTGTCGTACGTACTTTTCTCTTGAGGTGCCTTTGCTGACGCTTTGAGGGAAGTGATTCGGGAGCGCTTCCTGCCGCATCAACTAAAGGAACAGCACCAATTTCAAGTCTGCGCTGTCTGGTAATGCCAATGGAAGTGGTGCTTTCCAAAGTGATGTCTACCCGTCTTACAAAATCATTAGGTTTGAAATGAATGGAACACAGGGCGGACGAAGACGACGGAGTGAAACCAGCCCTGTGTCTTCTTACAAATTGTACCCATAATTGACGCTGTTTTTCATCTTTCGGGAACGCATGCATAGGAAATCCAGGAGTATGGCTATTATTCTTACAGCTAGTATCATTCGGTGAACCAGCACAGCAACATTTACTCCCTTTAGGTCGTTTTTTTCTTTCCTCCATGACTGCCACCTTTCAAATGTACGCGATAATCTGACCTTGTCGATGCACTAACAAACCAGATTACGTCACGAATTCCTGAAATTCCTCTTTGGCCGCGCTTTTTATTCGAACAGAAACTGACAAAAACCAGTACATTGGAGCTTGAAATAAGTGCGCTAAAGAAACATATACAAGAAAAAATTACACCATTTGATTCAGCGCTTTTAGCTTGACAGGGTTAGGCAATACAAAATCTTGTTATTTTTTTCATTTTTCATGTCAGTAGCACTTAAAAAAATTTCTTTTCGCCAGAAACAATTTTAAAACTCTACTTTGCGTTCAGAACACATAATCGGGTCGTTTCGAAAAAATTCTAGGCCTTTCGATGAATACCATCATATTAAACAAAAAACAAGTAAGTCTTTTTTGCAAAAAATATAGGAACCCGGACCTGTGAAAAAAGTTCAAAAATCTAAAAGATTTTCAAAAAACTTTTTTTTCAGAGAAAACAACCTAAAATGCTTAAAAATACGTTATGAACACCAAAAGGAAAGTTTTCACTGAAATTCTAGCTGACGTTTGGAAAAACTGTGTCATTTGTAACTAAATCTGTGAACCGAGACCTGTGAAAAAGTTCAAATATCTGAAAAATCTTAAAATTTTTCAGAAATGATTCAAAATACGTTCCGAACACCATAAGAAATGTTTTCCATCAAAATCAACTCATCTTTGAAAAAAAACGAACTAAGTCATTTTTCACAAAATCTATGACCCCAGACCTGTGAAAAAAGTTCAAAATCTGAAAATTTTTAAAAGAAATTTTTTCGCACGAAAGAACCTGAAACGCTTGAAAATACGTTCCGAACACCATAAGAAGTGTTTTCGATGAATTTCTAGATCATATTTGAAAAAGAACGAACCAAGTCATTTTTCACAAAATCTATGACCCAAGACCTGTGAGAAAAGTTCAAAAATCTGAAAATTTTTCAAAATTTTTTTTTCGCACGAAACAACCTGAAACGCTTGAAAATATGTTCCGAACACCATAAGAAGTGTTTTCGATGAGTTTCTAGGTCATATTTGAAAAAAAACGAACCATGTCATTTTTCACAAAATCTATGACCCCGGACCTGTGAAAAAAGTTCAAAAATCTGAAAATTTTTCAAAAATTTTTTCGCACGAAAGAACCTGAAAGGCTTGAAAATACGTTCCAAACAGAATAAGAAGTGTTTTCGATGAATTTATAGATCATATTTGTAAAAAAACGAACCAAGTAATTATTCACAAAATCTATGACCCTGGACCTATGAAAAAGGTTCAAAAATCTGAAAATTTTTACAATTTTTTATCTTGCACGAAACAACCTGAAACGCTTGAAAATACGTTCCTAACACCATCAGAAGTGATTTCGATGAATTTCTAGGTCATATTTAAAAAAAACGAACCAAGTCATTTTTCACAAAATCTATGACCTGTGAAAAAGTTCGAAAATCTGAAAATTTTTCAAAATTTTTTTTTCGCACGAAACAACCTGAAACGCTTGAAAATACGTTCCGAACACCATATGAAGTGTTTTCGATGAATTTCTAGGTCTTTTTTGAAAAAAAAACGAACCAAGTCATTTTTCACAAAATCTATGACCCCAGACCTGTGAAAAAGTTAAAAAATCTGAAAATTTTTCAAAAATCTTCTTTCGAACGAAACAACCTGAAACGCTTGAAAATATGTTCCGAATATAAAAATGGAGTGTTTTTGATGAATTTCTAGGTCATTTTTGAAAAAGAACGAATCAATACAATTTTTCACAAAATCTATGACCCCGGACCTGTGAAAAAATTCAAAAATCTGAAAATGTTTCAAAATTTTTTTTTCGCTTGAACCAACATGAAACGCTTGAAAATACGTTCCGAACACCATAAGAAGTGTTTTCGATGAATTTCTAGGTCATTTTCGAAAAAAGACGAACCAAGTCATTTTTCACAAAATCTATGACCCCGGAGCTGTGAAAAAGTTCAAAAACCTGAAAATTTTTCAAAATTTTTTTTTCGCACGAAACAACATGAAACGCTTGAAAATACGTTCCGAACACCATATGAAGTGTTTTCGATGAATTTCTAGGTCATTTTTGAAAAAGAACGAGCCAAGTCATTTTTCACAAAATCTATGACCCCGGACCTGTGAAAAAGTTCAAAAATCTGAAAATTTTTCAAAACTTTTTTTTCGCACGAAACAACATGAAACGCTTGAAAATACGTTTTATACACCATTAGAAGTGTTTTCGATGAATTTCTAGGTCATTTTTGAAAAAAAACGAACCAAGTCATTTTTCACAAAATCTATGACCCCGGACCTGTGAAAAAGTTCAAAAATCTGAAAATTTTTCAAAACTTTTTTTTCGCACGAAACAACATGAAACGCTTGAAAATACGTTCTAAACACCATAAGAAGTGTTTTCGATGAATTTCCAAGTCATATTTGAAAAAATATGAACCAAGTCATTTTTTAAGAAAATCTTTTACCCTAGAACCGTGTAAAAAGGTGAAAGATCTGAAAATTTCATAAAACAGTTCTTGGGTTGAAAGAATAGTAAAAAAATATTAATACCTTTCTGTAGACATTTTGACACATTTCTATGAGTTTCCAAATGATACCTGAAAAAGAATGACTTAAAATAAAAAAACGTATAACCCTTCACTTGCAAAAAAGATTAAAAACTTTAAACTTTGAAAAAAATAAAGTTTCTTCTGACTTACACAAAAGGGCTTATTACTCATTGACAATACAAATAGCACTTTTCTAGAGAGGCTTCGAAGCCATATCTTGCAAAACGAACCATTAGAAATTTATTTGATGAATTTCTAGGTCATGTTTGAAAAAAAACGAACCAAGTCATTTTTCACAAAATCTATGACCCTGGACCTGTGAAAAAGTTCAAAAATCTGAAAATTTTTCAAAAAAATTTTTTCGCATGAAACAACATGAAACGCTTAAAAATACGTTCCGAACACCATATGAAGTGTTTTCGATGAATTTCTAGCTCATTTTTAAAAAAGAACGAACCAAGTCATTTTTCACAAAATCTATAACCCCGGACCTGTGAAAAAGTTCAAGAATCGGAAAATTTTTCAAAATTTTTTTTTCGCACGAAACAACATGAAACGCTTGAAAATACGTTCTGAACACCATAAGAAGTGTTTTCGATGAATTTCTAGGTCATTTTTGAAAAAAAACCAACCAAGTAATTTTTCACAAAATCTATGACCCCGGACCTGTAAAAAAGTTCAAAAATCTGAAAATTTTTCAAAACTTTTTTTTCGCACGAAACAACATGAAACGCTTAAAAATACGTTCCGAACGCCATATGAAGTGGTTTCGATGAATTTCTAGAACATTTTTGAAAAAGAACGAGCCAAGTCATTTTTCACAAAATCTATGACCCCGGACCTGTGAAAAAAGTTCAAAAATCTGGAAATTTTTCAAAATTTTTTTTTCGCACGAAACAACATGAAACGCTTGAAAAGACGTTCTAAACACCATAAGAAGTGTTTTCGATGAATTTCCAAGTCATATTTGAAAAAATATGAACCAAGTCATCTTTCACAAAATCTTTGACCCCGGACCTGTGAAAAAGTTCAAAAATATGAAAATTTTTCAAAAAATTTATAACCTCGGACCTGTGAAAAAAGTTCAAAAATCTGGAAATTTTTCCAAAATTTTTTTTTGCATGAAACAACATGAAACGCTTGAAAATACGTTCCGAACACCATATGAAGTGTTTTCTATGAATTTCTAGGTAATATTCGAGAAAAAAAACGAACCATGTCATTTTTCACAAAATCTATGACCCCGGACCTGTGAAAAAGTTTCAAAATCTGAAAATTTTTCAAAATTTTTTTTTCGCACAAAACGACTTGAAACGCTTTAAAATACGTTCCGAACACCATATGAAGTGTTTTCGAAGAATTTCTAGGTCATTTTTAAAAAAGAACGAACCAAGTCATTTTTCACAAAATCTATGACCCCGGACCTGTGAAGAAGTTCGAGAATCGGAAAAATTTTCAAAATTTTTTTTTCGCACGAAACAACATGAAACGCTTGAAAATACGTTCTGAACACCATAAGAAGTGTTTTCGATGAATTTCTAGGTCATTTTTGAAAAAAACGAACCCAGTCATTTTTCACAAAATCTATGACCCCGGACCTGTAAAAAAGTTCAAAAATCTGAAAATTTTTCAAAATTTTTTTTTCGCACGAAACAACATGAAACGCTTGAAAATACGTTCCGAACACCATATGAAGTGTTTTCGATGAATTTCCAAGTCATATTTGAAAAAATATGAACCAAGTCATTTTTTAAGAAAATCTTTTACCCTAGAACCGTGTAAAAAGGTGAAAGATCTGAAAATTTCATAAAACAGTTCTCGGCTTGAAAGAATATTTAAAAAATATTAATACCTTTCTGTAGACATTTTGACACATTTCTATGAGTTTCCAAATGATACCTGAAAAAGAATGACTAAAAATAAAAAAACGTATAACCCTTCACTTGCAAAAAAAATTAAAAACTTTAAACTTTGAAAAAAATAAAGTTTTTTCTGACTAACGCAAAAGGGCTTATTACTCATTGATAATACAAATAGCACTTTTCTAGAGAGGCTTCGAAGCCATATCTTGCAAAACGAACCATTAGAAATTTATTTGATGAATTTCTAGGTCATGTTTGAAAAAAAACGAACCAAGTCATTTTTCACAAAATCTATGACCCCGGACCTGTGAAAAAGTTCAAAAATCTGAAAATTTTTCAAAAAATTTTTTTCGCATGAAACAACATGAAACGCTTGAAAATACGTTCGGAACACCATATGAAGTGTTTCTATGAATTTCTAGTTAATATTCGAAAAAAACGAACCAAGTCATTTTCACTAAATCTTTGACCCCGGACCTGTGAAAAAGTTCAAAAATCTGAAAATTTTTTAAAATGTTCTTTTCGCACGAAACAACATGAAACGCTTAAAAATACGTTCCGAACACCATAAGAAGTGTTTTCGATGAATTTCTAGGTCATTTTTGAAAAAAGACGAACCAAGTCATTTTTCAGAAAATCTATGACCCCGGACCTGTGAAAAAGTTCCAAAATCTGAAAATTTTTTAAAATTTTCTTTTCGCACGAAACAAAATGAAACGCTTAAAAATACGTTCCGAACACCATAAGAAGTGTTTTCGATGAATTTCTAGGTCATTTTTGAAAAAAGACGAACCAAGTCATTTTTCAGAAAATCTATGACCCCGGACCTGTGAAAAAGTTCCAAAATCTGAAAATTTTTCAAAATTTTTTTTTCGCACGAAAAACTTGAAACGCTTAAAAATACGTTCCGAATACCATATGAAGTGTTTTCGATGAATTTCTAGGTCATTTTTAAAAAAGAACGAACCAAGTCATTTTTCACAAAATCTATGACCCCGGACCTGTGAAAAAGTTCGAGAATCGGATAATTTTTCAAAATTTTTTTCGCACGAAACAACATGAAACGGTTGAAAATACGTTCCGAACACCATAAGAAGTGTTTTCGATGAATTTCTAGGTCATTTTTGAAAAAAAACGAACCAAGTCATTTTTCACAAAATCTATGACCCCGGACCTGTAAAAAAGTTCAAAAATCTGAAAATTTTTCAAAATTCTTTTTTCGCACGAAACAACATGAAACGCTTGAAAATACGTTCCGAACACCATATGAAGTGTTTTCGATGAATTTCTAGGTCATTTCTGAAAAAAAACGAACCAAGTCATTTTTCACAAAATCTATGACCCCGGACCTGTGAAAAAGTTCAAAAATCTCAAAAATTTTTCAAAACTTTTTTTCGCACGAAACAACATGAAACGCTTGAAAATACGTTCTAAACACCATAAGAAGTGTTTTCGATGAATTTCCAAGTCATATTTGAAATAATATGAACCAAGTCATTTTTTAATAAAATCTATTACCCTAGAACCGTGTAAAAAGGTGAAAGATCTGAAAATTTCATAAAACAGTTCTCGGCTTGAAAAAATAGTAAAAAAATATTAATACCTTTCTGTAGACATTTTGACACATTTCTATGAGTTTCCAAATGATACCTGAAAAAGAATGACTAAAAATAAAAAAACGTATAACCCTTCACTTGCAAAAAAAATTAAAAACTTTAAACTTTGAAAAAAATAAAGTTTTTTCTGACTAACACAAAAGGGCTTATTACTCATTGACAATACAAATAGCACTTTTCTAGAGAGGCTTCGAAGCCATATCTTGCAAAACGAACCATTAGAAATTTATTTGATGAATTTCTAGGTCATGTTTGAAAAAAAACGAACCAAGTCATTTTTCACAAAATCTATGACCCTGGACCTGTGAAAAAGTTCAAAAATCTGAAAATTTTTCAAAAAATTTTTTTGGCATGAAACAACATGAAACGCTTGAAAATACGTTCGGAACACCATATGAAGTGTTTCTATGAATTTCTAGGTAATATTCGAAAAAAACGAACCAAGTCATTTTTCACTAAATCTATGACCCCAGACCTGTGAAAAAGTTCAAAAATCTGAAAATTTTTCAAAATTTTTTTTTCGTATGAAACAACTTGAAACGCTTAAAAATACGTTCCGAACACCATATGAAGTGTTTTGGATGAATTTCTAGGTCATTTTTAAAAAAGAACGAACCAAGTCATTTTTCACAAAATCTATGACCCCGGACCTGTGAAAAAGTTCGAAAATCGGAAAATTTTTCAGAATTTTTCTTTCGCACGAAACAACATGAAACGCTTGAAAATACGTTCTGAACACCATAAGAAGTGTTTTCGATGAATTTCTAGGTCATTTTTGAAAAAAAACCAACCAAGTAATTTTTCACAAAATCTATGACCCCGGACCTGTGAAAAAGTTCGAAAATCGGAAAATTTTTCAGAATTTTTTTTTCGCACGAAACAACATGAAACGCTTGAAAATACGTTCCGAACGCCATATGAAGTGGTTTCGATGAATTTCTAGGTCATTTTTGAAAAAGAACGAGCCAAGTCATTTTTCACAAAATCTATGACCCCGGACCTGTGAAAAAAGTTCAAAAATCTGGAAATTTTTCAAAAAATTTTTTTCGCACGAAACAACATGAAACGCTTGAAAAGACGTTCTAAACACCATAAGAAGTGTTTTCGATGAATTTCCAAGTCATATTTGAAAAAATATGAACCAAGTCATTTTTCACAAAATCTTTCACCCCGGACCTGTGAAAAAGTTCAAAAATATGAAAATTTTTCAAAAAATTTTTTTCGCATGAAAAAACATGAAACGCTTGAAAATACGTTCCGAACACCATATGAAGTGTTTTCTATGAATTTCTAGGTAATATTCGAAAAAAACGAACCAAGTCATTTTTCACAAAATCTATGACCCCGGACCTGTGAAAAAGTTCAAAAATATGAAAATTTTTCAAAAAATTTTTTTCGCATGAAATAACATTAAACGCTTGAAAATACGTTCCGAACACCATATGAAGTGTTTTCTATGAATTTCTAGGTCATTTTTGAAAAAAAAACGAACCATGTCATTTTTCACAAAATCTATGACCCCGGACCTGTGAAAAAGTTCCAAATTCTGAAAATTTTTCAAAATTTTTTTTCCACGAAACAACTTGAAACGCTTGAAAATACGTTCCGAACACCATATTGTAAAATGTTGCTTAAATCGATTGATTCTCAGGACCTTTAAAAAGCAGAGGATGGCCAATAAATGATGCGACGTAAATCGGTTAAATCTTTCCTTCTTTTCTTTCGATAAAATCGTCCCGGCAGCTACATAACTTGCATGCTAACAACGGCATAATGATTAACGCGCGACGTGGGCATAATCTTTCTCAAGAACTATCCCAGAGGTCTTCCAAAACTGATATATCTTCTATAAATATTTCCAAACGACGAAGGCAACAAGATATTTCACAAGCATCTTGCCCCTAAAACGGTGCATGCCTAAACTGCTTTCTCTTGCTGCTACTTTTCCATAATTCTTACCCCCCCAAGATGAGGTACGGGGCTCCTATATATACTGAACTAAAAACAATAGACATACGTAAATAAAACGGTGAAAGGAAGTAATCTACTTAGTAATGAGCGGGGTGGGGTAGCGCGATATCCTAAACTACTGGGTTGCTATGGCGATCTACTTAAACATGCTGATAATTGACGTAGGTATGAAGTTACTCATAATAATACAAAGATTATCCTAATACACGTGATAGAAAAATGCGGAACGAGCAAGGAAAGTTACAGATAAACAAGAGTGATTAGGTAAGGAAAATCAAACGAATGGACTAGAGAGAAAGGCCTAAAATTAGCAGTATTACAATATGAAGTGTTTTCGATGAATTTCTAGGTCATTTTTAAAAAAGAACGACCCAAGTCATTTTTCACAAAATCTATGACCCCGGACCTGTGAAAAAGTTCGAAAATCGGAAAATTTTTCGAAATTTTTTTTTCGCACGAAACAACAAGAAAAACGCTTGAAAATACGTTCCGAACACCATAAGAAATGTTTTCGATGAATTTCTAGGTCATTTTTGAAAAAAAACCAACCAAGTAATTTTTCACAAAATCTTTGACCCCGGACCTGTAAAAAAGTTCAAAAATCTGAAAATTTTTCAAAATTTTTTTTTCGCACGAAACAACATGAAACGCTTGAAAATACGTTCCAAACACCATATGAAGTGTTTTCGATGAATTTCTAGGTCATTTTTGAAAAAGAACGAGCCAAGTCATTTTTCACAAAATCTATGACCCCGGACCTGTTAAAAAGTTCAAAAATCTGAAAATTTTTCAAAAATTTTTTTTCGCACAAAACAACATGAAACGCTTGAAAATACGTTCCGAACACCATAAGAAATGTTTTCGATGAATTTCTAGGTCATTTTTGAAAAAAAACCAACCAAGTAATTTTTCACAAAATTTTTGACCCCGGACCTGTAAAAAAGTTCGAAAATCGGAAAATTTTTCAAAATTTTTTTTTCGCACGAAACAACATGAAACGCTTGAAAATACGTTCCAAACACCATATGAAGTGTTTTCGATGAATTTCTAGGTCATTTTTGAAAAAGAACGAGCCAAGTCATTTTTCACAAAATCTATGACCCCGGACCTGTGAAAAAGTTCAAAAATCTGAAAATTTTTCAAAAATTTTGTTTCACACGAAACAACATGAAACGCTTGAAAATACGTTCCGAACACCATAAGAAGTGTTTTCGATGAATTTCTAGGTCATTTTTAAAAAAGAACGACCCAAGTCATTTTTCACAAAATCTATGACCCCGGACATGTGAAAAAGTTCGAAAATCGGAAAATTTTTCAAAATTTTTTTTTCGCACGAAACAACAAGAAAAACGCTTGAAAATACGTTCCTAACACCATAAGAAGTGTTTTCGATGAATTTCTAGGTCATTTTTGAAAAAGAAAGAGCCAAGTCATTTTTCACAAAATCTATGACCCCGGACCTGTGAAAAAGTTCAAAAATCTGAAAATTTTTCAAAAATTTTGTTTCGCACGAAACAACATGAAACGCTTGAAAATACGTTCCGAACACCATAAGAAGTGTTTTCGATGAATTTCTACGTCATTTTTGAAAAAAAACAAACCAAGTCATTTTTCACAAAATCTATGACCCCGGACCTGTAAAAAAGTTCAAAAATCTGAAAGGTTTTCAAAATTGTTTTTTCGCACGAAACAACATGAAACGCTTGAAAATACGTTCCGAACGCCATATGAAGTGGTTTCGATGAATTTCTAGGTCATTTTTGAAAAAGAACGAGCCAAGTCATTTTTCACAAAATCTATGACCCCGGACCTGTGAAAAAAGTTCAAAAATCTGGAAATTTTTCAAAAAATTTTTTTCGCACGAAACAACATGAAACGCTTGAAAAGACGTTCTAAACACCATAAGAAGTGTTTTCGATGAATTTCCAAGTCATATTTGAAAAAATATGAACCAAGTCATTTTTCACAAAATCTTTCACCCCGGACCTGTGAAAAAGTTCAAAAATATGAAAATTTTTCAAAAAATTTTTTTCGCATGAAAAAACATGAAACGCTTGAAAATACGTTCCGAACACCATATGAAGTGTTTTCTATGAATTTCTAGGTAATATTCGAAAAAAACGAACCAAGTCATTTTTCACAAAATCTATGACCCCGGACCTGTGAAAAAGTTCAAAAATATGAAAATTTTTCAAAAAATTTTTTTCGCATGAAATAACATTAAACGCTTGAAAATACGTTCCGAACACCATATGAAGTGTTTTCTATGAATTTCTAGGTCATTTTTGAAAAAAAAACGAACCATGTCATTTTTCACAAAATCTATGACCCCGGACCTGTGAAAAAGTTCCAAATTCTGAAAATTTTTCAAAATTTTTTTTCCACGAAACAACTTGAAACGCTTGAAAATACGTTCCGAACACCATATTGTAAAATGTTGCTTAAATCGATTGATTCTCAGGACCTTTAAAAAGCAGAGGATGGCCAATAAATGATGCGACGTAAATCGGTTAAATCTTTCCTTCTTTTCTTTCGATAAAATCGTCCCGGCAGCTACATAACTTGCATGCTAACAACGGCATAATGATTAACGCGCGACGTGGGCATAATCTTTCTCAAGAACTATCCCAGAGGTCTTCCAAAACTGATATATCTTCTATAAATATTTCCAAACGACGAAGGCAACAAGATATTTCACAAGCATCTTGCCCCTAAAACGGTGCATGCCTAAACTGCTTTCTCTTGCTGCTACTTTTCCATAATTCTTACCCCCCCAAGATGAGGTACGGGGCTCCTATATATACTGAACTAAAAACAATAGACATACGTAAATAAAACGGTGAAAGGAAGTAATCTACTTAGTAATGAGCGGGGTGGGGTAGCGCGATATCCTAAACTACTGGGTTGCTATGGCGATCTACTTAAACATGCTGATAATTGACGTAGGTATGAAGTTACTCATAATAATACAAAGATTATCCTAATACACGTGATAGAAAAATGCGGAACGAGCAAGGAAAGTTACAGATAAACAAGAGTGATTAGGTAAGGAAAATCAAACGAATGGACTAGAGAGAAAGGCCTAAAATTAGCAGTATTACAATATGAAGTGTTTTCGATGAATTTCTAGGTCATTTTTAAAAAAGAACGACCCAAGTCATTTTTCACAAAATCTATGACCCCGGACCTGTGAAAAAGTTCGAAAATCGGAAAATTTTTCGAAATTTTTTTTTCGCACGAAACAACAAGAAAAACGCTTGAAAATACGTTCCGAACACCATAAGAAATGTTTTCGATGAATTTCTAGGTCATTTTTGAAAAAAAACCAACCAAGTAATTTTTCACAAAATCTTTGACCCCGGACCTGTAAAAAAGTTCAAAAATCTGAAAATTTTTCAAAATTTTTTTTTCGCACGAAACAACATGAAACGCTTGAAAATACGTTCCAAACACCATATGAAGTGTTTTCGATGAATTTCTAGGTCATTTTTGAAAAAGAACGAGCCAAGTCATTTTTCACAAAATCTATGACCCCGGACCTGTTAAAAAGTTCAAAAATCTGAAAATTTTTCAAAAATTTTTTTTCGCACAAAACAACATGAAACGCTTGAAAATACGTTCCGAACACCATAAGAAATGTTTTCGATGAATTTCTAGGTCATTTTTGAAAAAAAACCAACCAAGTAATTTTTCACAAAATTTTTGACCCCGGACCTGTAAAAAAGTTCGAAAATCGGAAAATTTTTCAAAATTTTTTTTTCGCACGAAACAACATGAAACGCTTGAAAATACGTTCCAAACACCATATGAAGTGTTTTCGATGAATTTCTAGGTCATTTTTGAAAAAGAACGAGCCAAGTCATTTTTCACAAAATCTATGACCCCGGACCTGTGAAAAAGTTCAAAAATCTGAAAATTTTTCAAAAATTTTGTTTCACACGAAACAACATGAAACGCTTGAAAATACGTTCCGAACACCATAAGAAGTGTTTTCGATGAATTTCTAGGTCATTTTTAAAAAAGAACGACCCAAGTCATTTTTCACAAAATCTATGACCCCGGACATGTGAAAAAGTTCGAAAATCGGAAAATTTTTCAAAATTTTTTTTTCGCACGAAACAACAAGAAAAACGCTTGAAAATACGTTCCTAACACCATAAGAAGTGTTTTCGATGAATTTCTAGGTCATTTTTGAAAAAGAAAGAGCCAAGTCATTTTTCACAAAATCTATGACCCCGGACCTGTGAAAAAGTTCAAAAATCTGAAAATTTTTCAAAAATTTTGTTTCGCACGAAACAACATGAAACGCTTGAAAATACGTTCCGAACACCATAAGAAGTGTTTTCGATGAATTTCTACGTCATTTTTGAAAAAAAACAAACCAAGTCATTTTTCACAAAATCTATGACCCCGGACCTGTAAAAAAGTTCAAAAATCTGAAAGGTTTTCAAAATTGTTTTTTCGCACGAAACAACATGAAACGCTTGAAAATACGTTCCGAACACCATATGAAGTGTTTTCGATGAATTTCTAGGTCATTTTTGAAAAAAAACGAACCAAGTCATTTTTCACAAAATCTATGAACCCGGACCTGTGAAAAAGTTCAAAAATCTGAAAATTTTTCAAAACTTTTTTTTCGCACGAAACAACATGAAACGCTTGAAAATACGTTCTAAACACCATTAGAAATGTTTTCGATGAATTTCTAGGTCATTTTTGAAAAAGAACGAGCCAAGTCATTTTTCACAAAATATATGACCCCGGACCTGTGAAAAAGTTCAAAAATCTGAAAATTTTTCAAAACTTTTTTTTCGCACGAAACAACATGAAACGCTTGAAAATACGTTCTATACACCACTAGAAATGTTTTCGATGAATTTCTAGGTCATTTTTGAAAAAAAACGAGCCAAGTCATTTTTCACAAAATCTATGACCCCGGACCTGTGAAAAAGTTCAAAAATCTGAAAATTTTTCAAAAATTTTGTTTCACACGAAACAACATGAAACGCTTGAAAATACGTTCCGAACACCATAAGAAATGTTTTCGATGAATTTCTAGGTCATTTTTAAAAAAGAACGACCCAAGTCATTTTTCACAAAATCTATGACCCCGGACATGTGAAAAAGTTCGAAAATCGGAAAATTTTTCAAAATTTTTTTTTCGCACGAAACAACAAGAAAAACGCTTGAAAATACGTTCTAAACACCATAAGAAGTGTTTTCGATGAATTTCTAGGTCATTTTTGAAAAAGAAAGAGCCAAGTCATTTTTCACAAAATCTATGACCCCGGACCTGTGAAAAAGTTCAAAAATCTGAAAATTTTTCAAAAATTTTGTTTCGCACGAAACAACATGAAACGCTTGAAAATACGTTCCGAACACCATAAGAAGTGTTTTCGATGAATTTCTACGTCATTTTTGAAAAAAAACAAACCAAGTCATTTTTCACAAAATCTATGACCCCGGACCTGTAAAAAAGTTCAAAAATCTGAAAGGTTTTCAAAATTGTTTTTTCGCACGAAACAACATGAAACGCTTGAAAATACGTTCCGAACACCATATGAAGTGTTTTCGATGAATTTCTAGGTCATTTTTGAAAAAAAACGAACCAAGTCATTTTTCACAAAATCTATGAACCCGGACCTGTGAAAAAGTTCAAAAATCTGAAAATTTTTCAAAACTTTTTTTTCGCACGAAACAACATGAAACGCTTGAAAATACGTTCTAAACACCATTAGAAATGTTTTCGATGAATTTCTAGGTCATTTTTGAAAAAGAACGAGCCAAGTCATTTTTCACAAAATATATGACCCCGGACCTGTGAAAAAGTTCAAAAATCTGAAAATTTTTCAAAACTTTTTTTTCGCACGAAACAACATGAAACGCTTGAAAATACGTTCTATACACCACTAGAAATGTTTTCGATGAATTTCTAGGTCATTTTTGAAAAAAAACGAACCTAGTCATTTTTTACAAAATCTATGACTCCGGTCCTGTGAAAAAGTTCAAAAATCTGAAAATTTTTCAAAATTTTTTTTTCGCACGAAACAACATGAAACGCTTGAAAATACGTTCCGAACACCATAAGAAGTGTTTTCGATGAATTTCTAGGTCATTTTTAAAAAAGAACGACCCAAGTCATTTTTCACAAAATCTATGACCCCGGACCTGTGAAAAAGTTCAAAAATCTGAAAATTTTTCAAAATTTTTTTTTCGCACGAAACAACATGAAACGCTTGAAAATACGTTCTAAACACCATAAGAAGTGTTTTCGATGAATTTCTAGGTCATTTTTGAAAAAGAACGAGCCAAGTCATTTTTCACAAAATATATGACCCCGGACCTGTGAAAAAGTTCAAAAGTATGAAAATTTTTCAAAAAATTTTTTTCGCATGAAATAACATGAAACGCTTGAAAATACATTCCGAACACCATATGAAGTGTTTTCTATGAATTTCTAGGTAATATTCGAAAAAAACGAAACAAGTCATTTTTCACAAAATCTATGACCCTGGACCTGTGAAAAAGTTCGAAAATTGGAAAATTTTTCAAAATTTTTTTTTCGCACGAAACAACATGAAACGCTTGAAAATACGTTCCGAACACCATAAGAAGTGTTTTCGATGAATTTCTAGGTCATTTTTGAAAAAAAACGAACCAAGTCATTTTTCACAAAATATATGACCCCGGACCTGTGAATAAGTTCAAAAATCTGAAAATTTTTCAAAACTTTTTTTTCGCAGGAAACAACATGAAACGCTTGAAAATACGTTCTATACACCACTAGAAATGTTTTCGATGAATTTCTAGGTCATTTTTGAAAAAAAACGAACCTAGTCATTTTTTACAAAATCTATGACTCCGGTCCTGTGAAAAAGTTCAAAAATCTGAAAATTTTTCAAAATTTTTTTTTCGCACGAAACAACATGAAACGCTTGAAAATACGTTCCGAACACCATAAGAAGTGTTTTCGATGAATTTCTAGGTCATTTTTAAAAAAGAACGACCCAAGTCATTTTTCACAAAATCTATGACCCCGGACCTGTGAAAAAGTTCAAAAATCTGAAAATTTTTCAAAATTTTTTTTTCGCACGAAACAACATGAAACGCTTGAAAATACGTTCTAAACACCATAAGAAGTGTTTTCGATGGATTTCCAAGTCATATTTGAAAAAATATGAACCAAGTCATTTTTCACAAAATCTATGACCCCGGACCTGTGAAAAAGTTCCAAAATCTGAAAATTTTTAAAAATTTTTCCACGAAACAACTTGAAACGCTTGAAAATACGTTCCGAACACCATAAGAAGTGTTTTCGATGAATTTCTAGGTCATTTTTGAAAAAAAAACGAACCAATTCATTTTTCACAAAATCTATGACCCCGGACCTGTGAAAAAGTTCAAAAATCTGAAAATTTTTCAAAATTTTTTTTTCGCACGAAACAACATGAAACGCTTGAAAATACGTTCCGAACACCATAAGAAGTGTTTTCGATTAATTTCTAGGTCATTTTTGAAAAAAAACGAGCCAAGTCATTTTTCACAAAATCTATGACCCCGGACCTGTGAAAAAGTTCAAAAATCTGAAAATTTTTCAAAATTTTTTTTTCGCACGAAACAACATGAAACGCTTGAAAATACGTTCCGAACACCATAAGAAGTGTTTTCGATGAATTTCTAGGTCATTTTTGAAAAAAACGAACCAAGTCAATTTTCACAAAAACTATGACCCCGGACCTGTGAAAAAGTTCAAAAATCTGAAAATTTTTCAAAATTTTTTTTTCGCACGAAACAACATGAAACGCTTGAAAATACGTTCAGAACACCATAAGAAGTGTTTTCGATGAATTTCTAGGTCATTTTTGAAAAAAAACGAACCAAGTCATTTTTCACAAAATCTATGACCCCGGACCTGTAAAAAAGTTCAAAAATCTGAAAATTTTTCAAAATTTTTTTTTCGCACGAAACAACATGAAACGCTTGAAAATACGTTCCAAACACCATATGAAGTGTTTTCGATGAATTTCTAGGTCATTTTTGAAAAAGAACGAGCCAAGTCATTTTTCACAAAATATATGACCCCGGACCTGTGAAAAAGTTCAAAAATCTGAAAATTTTTCAAAACTTTTTTTTCACACGAAACAACATGAAACGCTTGAAAATACGTTCTAAACACCATTAGAAATGTTTTCGATGAATTTCTAGGTCATTTTTGAAAAAAAAACGAACCAAGTCATTTTTCACAAAAGCTATGACCCCGGACCTGTGAAAAAGTTCAAAAATCTGAAAATTTTTCAAAATTTTTTTTTCGCACGAAACAACATGAAACGCTTGAAAATACGTTCCGAACACCATAAGAAGTGTTTTCGATGAATTTCTAGGTTATTTTTGAAAAAAAACGAACCAAGTCAATTTTCACAAAATCTATGACACCGGACCTGTGAAAAAGTTCAAAAATCGGAAAATTTTTCAAAATTTTTTTTTCGCACGAAACAACATGAAACGCTTGAAAATACGTTCCGAACACCATATGAAGTGTTTTCGATGAATTTCTAGGTCATTTTTGAAAAAGAACGAGCCAAGTCATTTTTCACAAAATCTATGACCCCGGACCTGTAAAAAAGTTCAAAAATCGGAAAATTTTTCAAAATTTTTTTTTCGCACGAAACAACATGAAACGCTTGAAAATACGTTCAGAACACCATAAGAAGTGTTTTCGATGAATTTCTAGGTCATTTTTGAAAAAAAACGAACCAAGTCATTTTTCACAAAATCTATGACCCCGGACCTGTAAAAAAGTTCAAAAATCTGAAAATTTTTCAAAATTATTTTTTCGCACGAAACAACATGAAACGCTTGAAAATACGTTCCAAACACAATATGAAGTGTTTTCGATGAATTTCTAGGTCTTTTTTTGAAAAAGAACGAGCCAAGTCATTTTTCACAAAATATATGACCCTGGACCTGTGAAAAAGTTCGAAAATCTGAAAATTTTTCAAAATTTTTTTTTCGCACGAAACAACATGAAACGCTTGAAAATACGTTCAGAACACCATAAGAAGTGTTTTCGATGAATTTCTAGGTCATTTTTGAAAAAAACGAACCAAGTCATTTTTCACAAAATCTATGACCCCGGACCTGTGAAAAAGTTCAAAAATCTGAAAATTTTTCAAAATTTTTTTTTCGCACGAAACAACATGAAACGCTTGAAAATACGTTCTAAACACCATAAGAAGTGTTTTCGATGGATTTCCAAGTCATATTTGAAAAAATATGAACCAAGTTATTTTTCACAAAATCTATGACCCCGGACCTGTGAAAAAGTTCAAAAGTATGAAAATTTTTCAAAAAATTTTTTTCGCATGAAATAACATGAAACGCTTGAAAATACATTCCGAACACCATATGAAGTGTTTTCTATGAATTTCTAGGTAATATTCGAAAAAAACGAACCGAGTCATTTTTCACAAAATCTATGACCCTGGACCTGTGAAAAAGTTCGAAAATCGGAAAATTTTTCAAAATTTTTTTTTCGCACGAAACAACATGAAACGCTTGAAAATACGTTCCGAACACCATAAGAAGTGTTTTCGATGAATTTCTAGGTCATTTTTGAAAAAAAACGAACCAAGTCATTTTTCACAAAATCTATGACCCCGGACCTGTAAAAAAGTTCAAAAATCTGAAAATTTTTCAAAATTATTTTTTCGCACGAAACAACATGAAACGCTTGAAAATACGTTCCAAACACAATATGAAGTGTTTTCGATGAATTTCTAGGTCTTTTTTTGAAAAAGAACGAGCCAAGTCATTTTTCACAAAATATATGACCCTGGACCTGTGAAAAAGTTCGAAAATCTGAAAATTTTTCAAAATTTTTTTTTCGCACGAAACAACATGAAACGCTTGAAAATACGTTCAGAACACCATAAGAAGTGTTTTCGATGAATTTCTAGGTCATTTTTGAAAAAAACGAACCAAGTCATTTTTCACAAAATCTATGACCCCGGACCTGTGAAAAAGTTCAAAAATCTGAAAATTTTTCAAAATTTTTTTTTCGCACGAAACAACATGAAACGCTTGAAAATACGTTCTAAACACCATAAGAAGTGTTTTCGATGGATTTCCAAGTCATATTTGAAAAAATATGAACCAAGTTATTTTTCACAAAATCTATGACCCCGGACCTGTGAAAAAGTTCAAAAGTATGAAAATTTTTCAAAAAATTTTTTTCGCATGAAATAACATGAAACGCTTGAAAATACATTCCGAACACCATATGAAGTGTTTTCTATGAATTTCTAGGTAATATTCGAAAAAAACGAACCGAGTCATTTTTCACAAAATCTATGACCCTGGACCTGTGAAAAAGTTCGAAAATCGGAAAATTTTTCAAAATTTTTTTTTCGCACGAAACAACATGAAACGCTTGAAAATACGTTCCGAACACCATAAGAAGTGTTTTCGATGAATTTCTAGGTCATTTTTGAAAAAAAACGAACCAAGTCATTTTTCACAAAATCTATGAACCCGGACCTGTGAAAAAGTTCAAAAATCTGAAAATTTTTCAAAACTTTTTTTTCGCACGAAACAACATGAAACGCTTGAAAATACGTTCTAAACACCATAGAAATGTTTTCGATGAATTTCTAGGTCATTTTTTGAAAAAGAACGAGCCAAGTCATTTTTCACAAAATATATGACCCCGGACCTGTGAAAAAGTTCAAAAATCTGAAAATTTTTCAAAACTTTTTCTTCGCACGAAACAACATGAAACGCTTGAAAATACGTTCTATACACCACTAGAAATGTTTTCGATGAATTTCTAGGTCATTTTTGAAAAAAAACGAACCTAGTCATTTTTTACAAAATCTATGACTCCGGTCCTGTGAAAAAGTTCAAAAATCTGAAAATTTTTCAAAATTTTTTTTTCGCACGAAACAACATGAAACGCTTGAAAATACGTTCCGAACACCATAAGAAGTGTTTTCGATGAATTTCTAGGTCATTTTTAAAAAAGAACGAACCAATTCATTTTTCACAAAATCTATGACCCCGGACCTGTGAAAAAGTTCAAAAATCTGAAAATTTTTCAAAATTTTTTTTTCGCACGAAACAACATGAAACGCTTGAAAATACGTTCTAAACACCATAAGAAGTGTTTTCGATGGATTTCCAAGTCATATTTGAAAAAATATGAACCAAGTTATTTTTCACAAAATCTATGACCCCGGACCTGTGAAAAAGTTCAAAAGTATGAAAATTTTTCAAAAAATTTTTTTCGCATGAAATAACATGAAACGCTTGAAAATACATTCCGAACACCATATGAAGTGTTTTCTATGAATTTCTAGGTAATATTCGAAAAAAACGAACCGAGTCATTTTTCACAAAATCTATGACCCTGGACCTGTGAAAAAGTTCGAAAATCGGAAAATTTTTCAAAATTTTTTTTTCGCACGAAACAACATGAAACGCTTGAAAATACGTTCCGAACACCATAAGAAGTGTTTTCGATGAATTTCTAGGTCATTTTTGAAAAAAAACGAACCAAGTCATTTTTCACAAAATCTATGAACCCGGACCTGTGAAAAAGTTCAAAAATCTGAAAATTTTTCAAAACTTTTTTTTCGCACGAAACAACATGAAACGCTTGAAAATACGTTCTAAACACCATAGAAATGTTTTCGATGAATTTCTAGGTCATTTTTTGAAAAAGAACGAGCCAAGTCATTTTTCACAAAATATATGACCCCGGACCTGTGAAAAAGTTCAAAAATCTGAAAATTTTTCAAAACTTTTTCTTCGCACGAAACAACATGAAACGCTTGAAAATACGTTCTATACACCACTAGAAATGTTTTCGATGAATTTCTAGGTCATTTTTGAAAAAAAACGAACCTAGTCATTTTTTACAAAATCTATGACTCCGGTCCTGTGAAAAAGTTCAAAAATCTGAAAATTTTTCAAAATTTTTTTTTCGCACGAAACAACATGAAACGCTTGAAAATACGTTCCGAACACCATAAGAAGTGTTTTCGATGAATTTCTAGGTCATTTTTAAAAAAGAACGAACCAATTCATTTTTCACAAAATCTATGACCCCGGACCTGTGAAAAAGTTCAAAAATCTGAAAATTTTTCAAAATTTTTTTTTCGCACGAAACAACATGAAACGCTTGAAAATACGTTCCGAACACCATAAGAAGTGTTTTCGATTAATTTCTAAGTCATTTTTGAAAAAAAACGAGCCAAGTCATTTTTCACAAAATCTATGACCCCGGACCTGTGAAAAAGTTCAAAAATCTGAAAATTTTTCAAAATTTTTTTTTCGCACGAAACAACATGAAACGCTTGAAAATACGTTCCGAACACCATAAGAAGTGTTTTCGATGAATTTCTAGGTCATTTTTGAAAAAAACGAACCAAGTCAATTTTCACAAAAACTATGACCCCGGACCTGTGAAAAAGTTCAAAAATCTGAAAATTTTTCAAAATTTTTTTTTCGCACGAAACAACATGAAACGCTTGAAAATACGTTCAGAACACCATAAGAAGTGTTTTCGATGAATTTCTAGGTCATTTTTGAAAAAAAACGAACCAAGTCATTTTTCACAAAATCTATGACCCCGGACCTGTAAAAAAGTTCAAAAATCTGAAAATTTTTCAAAATTTTTTTTTCGCACGAAACAACATGAAACGCTTGAAAATACGTTCCAAACACCATATGAAGTGTTGTCGATGAATTTCTAGGTCATTTTTGAAAAAGAACGAGCCAAGTCATTTTTCACAAAATATATGACCCCGGACCTGTGAAAAAGTTCAAAAATCTGAAAATTTTTCAAAACTTTTTTTTCGCACGAAACAACATGAAACGCTTGAAAATACGTTCTAAACACCATTAGAAATGTTTTCGATGAATTTCTAGGTCATTTTTGAAAGAAAAACGAACCAAGTCATTTTTCACAAAATCTATGACCCCGGACCTGTGAAAAAGTTCAAAAATCTGAAAATTTTTCAAAATTTTTTTTTCGCACGAAACAACATGAAACGCTTGAAAATACGTTCCGAACACCATAAGAAGTGTTTTCGATGAATTTCTAGGTTATTTTTGAAAAAAAACGAACCAAGTCAATTTTCACAAAATCTATGACCCCGGACCTGTGAAAAAGTTCAAAAATCGGAAAATTTTTCAAAATTTTTTTTTCGCACGAAACAACATGAAACGCTTTAAAATACGTTCCGAACACCATAAGAAGTGTTTTCGATGAATTTCTAGGTCATTTTTGAAAAAAAACGAACCAAGTCATTTTTCACAAAATCTATGACCACGGACCTGTAAAAAAGTTCAAAAATCTGAAAATTTTTCAAAATTGTTTTTTCGCACGAAACAACATGAAACGCTTGAAAATACGTTCCGAACACCATATGAAGTGTTTTCGATGAATTTCTAGGTCATTTTTGAAAAAGAACGAGCCAAGTCATTTTTCACAAAATCTATGACCCCGGACCTGTGAAAAAGTTCAAAAATCGGAAAATTTTTCAAAACTTTTTTTTCGCACGAAACAACATGAAACGCTTGAAAATACGTTCAGAACACCATAAGAAGTGTTTTCGATGAATTTCTAGGTCATTTTTGAAAAAAAACGAACCAAGTCATTTTTCACAAAATCTATGACCCCGGACCTGTAAAAAAGTTCAAAAATCTGAAAATTTTTCAAAATTATTTTTTCGCACGAAACAACATGAAACGCTTGAAAATACGTTCCAAACACAATATGAAGTGTTTTCGATGAATTTCTAGGTCATTTTTGAAAAAGAACGAGCCAAGTCATTTTTCACAAAATATATGACCCCGGACCTGTGAAAAAGTTCAAAAATCTGAAAATTTTTCAAAACTTTTTTTTCGCACGAAACAACATGAAACGCTTGAAAATACGTTCTAAACACCATTAGAAATGTTTTCGATGAATTTCTAGGTCATTTTTGAAAAAAAAACGAACCAAGTCATTTTTCACAAAATCTATGACCCCGGACCTGTGAAAAAGTTCAAAAATCTGAAAATTTTTCAAAATTTTTTTTTCGCACGAAACAACATGAAACGCTTGAAAATACGTTCCGAACACCATAAGAAGTGTTTTCGATGAATTTCTAGGTTCTTTTTGAAAAAAAACGAACCAAGTCAATTTTCACAAAATCTATGACCCCGGACCTGTGAAAAAGCTCAAAAATCGGAAAATTTTTCAAAATTTTTTTTTCGCACGAAACAACATGAAACGCTTGAAAATACGTTCTAAACACCATAGAAATGTTTTCGATGAATTTCTAGGTCATTTTTTGAAAAAGAACGAGCCAAGTCATTTTTCACAAAATATATGACCCCGGACCTGTGAAAAAGTTCAAAAATCTGAAAATTTTTCAAAACTTTTTTTTCGCACGAAACAACATGAAACGCTTGAAAATACGTTCCGAACACCATAAGAAGTGTTTTCGATGAATTTCTAGGTCATTTTTGAAAAAAAACGAACCAAGTCATTTTTCACCAAATCTATGACCCTGGACCTGTGAAAAAGTTCAAAAATCTGAAAATTTTTCAAAAATTTTGTTTCGCACGAAACAACATGAAACGCTTGAAAAAACGTTCCGAACACCATAAGAAGTGTTTTCGATGAATTTCTAGGTCATTTTTGAAAAAAAACGAACCAAGTCATTTTTCACAAAATCTATGACCCCGGACCTGTAAAAAAGTTCAAAAATCTGAAAATTTTTCAAAATTTTTTTTTCGCACGAAACAACATGAAACGCTTGAAAATACGTTCCAAACACCATATGAAGTGTTTTCGATGAATTTCTAGGTCATTTTTGAAAAAGAACGAGCCAAGTCATTTTTCACAAAATCTATGACCCCGGACCTGTGAAAAAGTTCAAAAATCTGAAAATTTTTCAAAAATTTTGTTTCGCACGAAACAACATGAAACGCTTGAAAATACGTTCCGAACACCATAAGAAGTGTTTTCGATGAATTTCTAGGTCATTTTTGAAAAAAAACGAACCAAGTCATTTTTCACAAAATCTATGAACCCGGACCTGTAAAAAATTTCAAAAATCTGAAAATTTTTCAAAATTGTTTTTTCGCACGAAACAACATGAAACGCTTGAAAATACGTTCCGAACACCATATGAAGTGTTTTCGATGAATTTCTAGGTCATTTTTGAAAAAGAACGAGCCAAGTCATTTTTCACAAAATCTATGACCCCGGACCTGTGAAAAAGTTCAAAAATCTGAAAATTTTTCAAAACTTTTTTTTCGCACGAAACAACATGAAACGCTTGAAAAAACGTTCCGAACACCATAAGAAGTGTTTTCGATGAATTTCTAGGTCATTTTTGAAAAAAAACGAACCAAGTCATTTTTCACGAAATCTATGACCCCGGACCTGTAAAAAAGTTCAAAAATCTGAAAATTTTTCAAAATTTTTTTTTCGCACGAAACAACATGAAACGCTTGAAAATACGTTCCAAACACCATATGAAGTGTTTTCGATGAATTTCTAGGTCATTTTTGAAAAAGAACGAGCCAAGTCATTTTTCACAAAATATATGACCCCGGACCTGTGAAAAAGTTCAAAAATCTGAAAATTTTTCAAAACTTTTTTTTCGCACGAAACAACATGAAACGCTTGAAAATACGTTCTATACACCACTAGAAATGTTTTCGATGAATTTCTAGGTCATTTTTGAAAAAAAACGAACCAAGTCATTTTTCACAAAATCTATGACCCCGGACCTGTGAAAAAGTTCAAAAATCTGAAAATTTTTCAAAATTTTTTTTTCGCACGAAACAACATGAAACGCTTGAAAATACGTTCCGAACACCATAAGAAGTGTTTTCGATGAATTTCTAGGTCATTTTTGAAAAAAAAAGAAACAAGTCAATTTTCACAAGATCTATGTCCCCGGACCTGTGAAAAAGTTCAAAAATCTGAAAATTTTAAAAATTTTTTTTTCGCTCGAAACAACATGAAACGCTTGAAAATACGTTCCGAACACCATAAGAAGTCTTTTCGATAAATTTCTAGGTCATTTTTGAAAAAAAACGAATCAAGTCATTTTTCACTAAATCTATGACCCCGGACCTGTGAAAAAGTTCAAAAATCTGAAAATTTTTCAAAACTTTTTTTTCGCACGAAACAACATGAAACGCTTGAAAATACGTTCTATACACCACTAGAAATGTTTTCGATGAATTTCTAGGTCATTTTTGAAAAAAAACGAACCAAGTCATTTTTCACAAAATCTATGACCCCGGACCTGTGAAAAAGTTCAAAAATCTGAAAATTTTTCAAAATTTTTTTTTCGCACGAAACAACATGAAACGCTTGAAAATACGTTCCGAACACCATAAGAAGTGTTTTCGATGAATTTCTAGGTCATTTTTGAAAAAAAAAGAAACAAGTCAATTTTCACAAGATCTATGTCCCCGGACCTGTGAAAAAGTTCAAAAATCTGAAAATTTTAAAAATTTTTTTTTCGCTCGAAACAACATGAAACGCTTGAAAATACGTTCCGAACACCATAAGAAGTCTTTTCGATAAATTTCTAGGTCATTTTTGAAAAAAAACGAATCAAGTCATTTTTCACTAAATCTATGACCCCGGACCTGTGAAAAAGTTCAAAAATCTGAAAATTTTTCAAAATTTTTTTTTCTCACGAAACAACATGAAACGCTTGAAAATACGTTCTAAACACCATAAGAAGTGTTTTCGATGAATTTCCAAGTCATACTTGAAAAAATATGAACCAAGTCATTTTTTAAGAAAATCTATTACCCTAGAACCGTGTAAAAAGGTGAAAGATCTGAAAATTTCATAAAACAGTTCTCGGCTTGAAAGAATAGTAAAAAAATATGAATACCTTTCTGTAGACATTTTGACACATTTCTATGAGTTTCCAAATGATACCTGAAAAAGAATGACTAAAAATAAAAAAACGTATAACCCTTCACTTGCAAAAAATTAAAAACTTTAAACTTTGAAAAAAATAACGTTTTTTCTGACTAACACAAAAGGGCTTATTACTCATTGACAATTCAAATAGCACTTTTCTAGAGAGGCTTCAAAGCCATATCTTGCAAAACGAACCATTAGAAATTTATTTGATGAATTTCTAGGTAATTTTTGAAAAAGAACGAGCCAAGTCATTTTCACAAAATCTATGACCCCGGACCTGTGAAAAAGTTCAAAAATCTGAAAAATTTTCAAAAATTTTGTTTCGCACGAAACAACATGAAACGCTTGAAAATACGTTCCGACACCATAAGAAGTGTTTTCGATGAATTTCTAGGTCATTTTTGAAAAAAAACGAACCAAGTCATTTTTCACAAAATCTATGACCCCGGACCTGTAAAAAAGTTCAAAAATCTGAAAATTTTTCAAAACTGTTTTTTCGCACGAAACAACATGAAACGCTTGAAAATACGTTCCAAACACCATATGAAGTGTTTTCGATGAATTTCTAGGTCATTTTTGAAAAAGAACGAGCCAAGTCATTTTCACAAAATCTATGACCCCGGACCTGTGAAAAAGTTCAAAAATCTGAAAATTTTTTAAAAATTTTGTTTCGCACGAAACAACATGAAACGCTTGAAAATACGTTCCGACACCATAAGAAGTGTTTTCGATGAATTTCTAGGTCATTTTTGAAAAAAACGAACCAAGTCAATTTTCACAAGATCTATGACCCCGGACCTGTGAAAAAGTTCAAAAATCTGAAAACTTTTCAAAATTTTTTTTTCGCACGAAACAACATGAAACGCTTGAAAATACGTTCCGAACACCATATGAAGTGTTTTCGATGAATTTCTAGGTCATTTTTGAAAAAGAACGAGCCAAGTCATTTTTCACAAAATCTATGACCCCGGACCTGTGAAAAAGTTCAAAAATCTGAAAATTTTTCAAAACTTTTTTTTTGCACGAAACAACATGAAACGCTTGAAAATACGTTCTAAACACCATTAGAAATGTTTTCGATGAATTTCTAGGTCATTTTTGAAAAAAAACGAACCAAGTCATTTTTCACAAAATCTATGACCCCGGACCTGTGAAAAAGTTCAAAAATCTGAAAATTTTTCAAAGTTTTTTTTTCGCACGAAACAACATGAAACGCTTGAAAATACGTTCCGAACACCATAAGAAGTGTTTTCGATGAATTTCTAGGTCATTTTTGAAAAAAAACGAACCAAGTCAATTTTCACAAAATCTATGACCCCGGACCTGTGAAAAAGTTCAAAAATCGGAAAATTTTTCAAAATTTTTTTTTCACACGAAACAACATGAAACGCTTGAAAATACGTTCTGAACACCATAAGAAGTGTTTTCGATGAATTTCTAGGTCATTTTTGAAAAAGAACGAGCCAAGTCATTTTTCACAAAATCTATGACCCCGGACCTGTGAAAAAGTTCAAAAATCTGAAAATTTTTCAAAACTTTTTTTTTGCACGAAACAACATGAAACGCTTGAAAATACGTTCTAAACACCATTAGAAATGTTTTCGATGAATTTCTAGGTCATTTTTGAAAAAAAACGAACCAAGTCATTTTTCACAAAATCTATGACCCCGGACCTGTGAAAAAGTTCAAAAATCTGAAAATTTTTCAAAACTTTTTTTCGCACGAAACAACATGAAACGCTTGAAAATACGTTCTAAACACCATAAGAAGTGTTTTCGATGAATTTCCAAGTCATATTTGAAAAAATATGAACCAAGTCATTTTTTAAGAAAATCTATTACCCTAGAACCGTGTAAAAAGGTGAAAGATCTGAAAATTTCATAAAACAGTTCTCGGCTTGAAAGAATAGTAAAAAAATATTAATACCCTTCTGTAGACATTTTGACACATTTCTATGAGTTTCCAAATGATACCTGAAAAAGAATGACTAAAAATAAAAAAACGTATAACCCTTCACTTGCAAAAAAAATTAAAAACTTTAAACTTTGAAAAAAATAAAGTTTTTTCTGACTAACACAAAAGGGCTTATTACTCATTGACAATTCAAATAGCACTTTTCTAGAGAGGCTTCGAAGCCATATCTTGCAAAACGAACCATTAGAAATTTATTTGATGAATTTCTAGGTCATTTTTGAAAAAAAACGAACCCAGTCATTTTTCACAAAATCTATGACCCCGGACCTGTAAAAAAGGTCAAAAATCTGAAAACTTTTCAAAATTTTTTTCTCGCACGAAACAACATGAAACGCTTGAAAATACGTTCCGAACACCATATGAAGTGTTTTCGATGAATTTCTAGGTCATTTTTGGAAAAGAACGAGCCAAGTCATTTTTCACAAAATCTATGACCCCGGACCGGTGAAAAAGTTCAAAAATCTGAAAATTTTTCAAAATTTTTTTTTCGCACGAAACAACATGAAACGCTTGAAAATACGTTCTAAACACCATTAGAAATGTTTTCGATGAATTTCTAGGTCATTTTTGAAAAAAAACGAACCAAGTCATTTTTCACAAAATCTATGACCCCGGACCTGTGAAAAAGTTCAAAAATCTGAAAATTTTTCAAAGTGTTTTTTTCGCACGAAACAACATGAAACGCTTGAAAATACGTTCCGAACACCATAAGAAGTGTTTTCGATGAATTTCTAGGCCATTTTTGAAAAAAAACGAACCAAGTCAATTTTCACAAAATCTATGACCCTGGACCTGTGAAAAAGTTCAAAAATCGGAAAATTTTTCAAATTTTTTTTTTCGCACGAAACAACATGAAACGCTTGAAAATACGTTCTGAACACCATAAGAAGTGTTTTCGATGAATTTCTAGGTCATTTTTGAAAAAGAACGAGCCAAGTCATTTTTCACAAAATCTATGACCCCGGACCTGTGAAAAAGTTCAAAAATCTGAAAATTTTTCAAAACTTTTTTTTTCGCACGAAACAACATGAAACGCTTGAAAATACGTTCTAAACACCATTAGAAATGTTTTCGATGAATTTCTAGGTCATTTTTGAAAAAAAAACGAACCAAGTCATTTTTCACAAAATCTATGACCCCGGACCTGTGAAAAAGTTCAAAAATCTGAAAATTTTTCAAAATTTGTTTTCGCACGAAACAACATGAAACGCTTGAAAATACGTTCCGAACACCATAAGAAGTGTTTTCGATGAATTTCTAGGTCATTTTTAAAAAAAACGAACCAAGTCAATTTTCACAAGATCTATGACCCCGGACCTGTGAAAAAGTTCCAAAATCTGAAAATTTTTCAAAATTTTTTTTTCGCACGAAACAACATGAAACGCTTGAAAATACGTTCCAAACACCATATGAAGTGTTTTCGATGAATTTCTAGGTCATTTTTGAAAAAGAACGAGCCAAGTCATTTTTCACAAAATCTATGACCCCGGACCTGTGAAAAAGTTCAAAAATCTGAAAATTTTTCAAAAATTTTGTTTCGCACGAAACAACATGAAACGCTTGAAAATACGTTCCGGACACCATAAGAAGTGTTTTCGATGAATTTCTAGGTCATTTTTGAAAAAAAACGAACCAAGTCATTTTTCACAAAATCTATGACCCCGGACCTGTAAAAAAGTTCAAAAATCTGAAAATTTTTCAAAATTGTTTTTTCGCACGAAACAACATGAAACGCTTGAAAATACGTTCCGAACACCATATGAAGTGTTTTCGATGAATTTCTAGGTCATTTTTGAAAAAGAACGAGCCAAGTCATTTTTCACAAAATCTATGACCCCGGACCTGTGAAAAAGTTCAAAAATCTGAAAATTTTTCAAAACTTTTTTTTCGCACGAAACAACATGAAACGCTTGAAAAAACGTTCCGAACACCATAAGAAGTGTTTTCGATGAATTTCTAGGTCATTTTTGAAAAAAAACGAACCAAGTCATTTTTCACAAAATCTATGACCCCGGACCTGTAAAAAAGTTCAAAAATCTGAAAATTTTTCAAAATTTTTTTTTCGCACGAAACAACATGAAACGCTTGAAAATACGTTCCAAACACCATATGAAGTGTTTTCGATGAATTTCTAGGTCATTTTTGAAAAAGAACGAGCCAAGTCATTTTTCACAAAATATATGACCCCGGACCTGTGAAAAAGTTGAAAAATCTGAACATTTTTCAAAACTTTTTTTTTCGCACGAAACAACATGAAACGCTTGAAAATACGTTCTAAACACCATTAGAAATGTTTTCGATGAATTTCTAGGTCATTTTTGAAAAAAAACGAACCAAGTCATTCTTCACAAAATCTATGACCCTGGACCTGTAAAAAAGTTCAAAAATCTGAAAATTTTTCAAAATTGTTTTTTCGCACGAAACAACATGAAACGCTTGAAAATACGTTCCGAACACCATATGAAGTGTTTTCGATGAATTTCTAGGTCATTTTTGAAAAAGAACGAGCCAAGTCATTTTTCACAAAATCTATGTCCCCGGACCTGTGAAAAAGTTCAAAAATCTGAAAATTTTTCAAAACTTTTTTTTCGCACGAAACAACATGAAACGCTTGAAAAAACGTTACGAACACCATAAGAAGTGTTTTCGATGAATTTCTAGGTCATTTTTGAAAAAGAATGAACCAAGTCATTTTTCACAAAATCTATGACCCCGGACCTGTGAAAAAGTTCAAAAATCTGAAAATTTTTCAAATTTTTTTTTCGCACGAAACAACATGAAACGCTTGAAAATACGTTCTAAACACCATTAGAAATTTATTTGATGAATTCCTAGGTCATGTTTGAAAAAAAACGAACCAAGTCATTTTTCACAAAATCTATGACCCCGGACCTGTGAAAAAGTTCAAAAATCTGAAAATTTTTCAAATTTTTTTTTCGCACGAAACAACATGAAACGCTTGAAAATACGTTCTAAACACCATAAGAAGTGTTTTCGATGAATTTCCAAGTCATATTTGAAAAAATATGAACCAAGTCATTTTTTAAGAAAATCTATTACCCTAGAACCGTGTAAAAAGGTGAAAGATCTGAAAATTTCATAAAACAGTTCTCGGCTTGAAAGAATAGTAAAAAAATATTAATACCCTTCTGTAGACATTTTGACACATTTCTATGAGTTTCCAAATGATACCTGAAAAAGAATGACTAAAAATAAAAAAACGTATAACCCTTCACTTGCAAAAAAAATTAAAAACTTTAAACTTTGAAAAAAATAAAGTTTTTTCTGACTAACACAAAAGGGCTTATTACTCATTGACAATTCAAATAGCACTTTTCTAGAGAGGCTTCGAAGCCATATCTTGCAAAACGAACCATTAGAAATTTATTTGATGAATTTCTAGGTCATTTTTGAAAAAAAACGAACCAAGTCATTTTTCACAAAATCTATGACCCCGGACCTGTAAAAAAGGTCAAAAATCTGAAAACTTTTCAAAATTTTTTTCTCGCACGAAACAACATGAAACGCTTGAAAATACGTTCCGAACACCATATGAAGTGTTTTCGATGAATTTCTAGGTCATTTTTGGAAAAGAACGAGCCAAGTCATTTTTCACAAAATCTATGACCCCGGACCGGTGAAAAAGTTCAAAAATCTGAAAATTTTTCAAAATTTTTTTTTCGCACGAAACAACATGAAACGCTTGAAAATACGTTCTAAACACCATTAGAAATGTTTTCGATGAATTTCTAGGTCATTTTTGAAAAAAAACGAACCAAGTCATTTTTCACAAAATCTATGACCCCGGACCTGTGAAAAAGTTCAAAAATCTGAAAATTTTTCAAAGTGTTTTTTTCGCACGAAACAACATGAAACGCTTGAAAATACGTTCCGAACACCATAAGAAGTTTTTTCGATGAATTTCTAGGCCATTTTTGAAAAAAAACGAACCAAGTCAATTTTCACAAAATCTATGACCCTGGACCTGTGAAAAAGTTCAAAAATCGGAAAATTTTTCAAATTTTTTTTTTCGCACGAAACAACATGAAACGCTTGAAAATACGTTCTGAACACCATAAGAAGTGTTTTCGATGAATTTCTAGGTCATTTTTGAAAAAGAACGAGCCAAGTCATTTTTCACAAAATCTATGACCCCGGACCTGTGAAAAAGTTCAAAAATCTGAAAATTTTTCAAAACTTTTTTTTTCGCACGAAACAACATGAAACGCTTGAAAATACGTTCTAAACACCATTAGAAATGTTTTCGATGAATTTCTAGGTCATTTTTGAAAAAAAAACGAACCAAGTCATTTTTCACAAAATCTATGACCCCGGACCTGTGAAAAAGTTCAAAAATCTGAAAATTTTTCAAAATTTGTTTTCGCACGAAACAACATGAAACGCTTGAAAATACGTTCCGAACACCATAAGAAGTGTTTTCGATGAATTTCTAGGTCATTTTTAAAAAAAACGAACCAAGTCAATTTTCACAAGATCTATGACCCCGGACCTGTGAAAAAGTTCCAAAATCTGAAAATTTTTCAAAATTTTTTTTTCGCACGAAACAACATGAAACGCTTGAAAATACGTTCCAAACACCATATGAAGTGTTTTCGATGAATTTCTAGGTCATTTTTGAAAAAGAACGAGCCAAGTCATTTTTCACAAAATCTATGACCCCGGACCTGTGAAAAAGTTCAAAAATCTGAAAATTTTTCAAAAATTTTGTTTCGCACGAAACAACATGAAACGCTTGAAAATACGTTCCGGACACCATAAGAAGTGTTTTCGATGAATTTCTAGGTCATTTTTGAAAAAAAACGAACCAAGTCATTTTTCACAAAATCTATGACCCCGGACCTGTAAAAAAGTTCAAAAATCTGAAAATTTTTCAAAATTGTTTTTTCGCACGAAACAACATGAAACGCTTGAAAATACGTTCCGAACACCATATGAAGTGTTTTCGATGAATTTCTAGGTCATTTTTGAAAAAGAACGAGCCAAGTCATTTTTCACAAAATCTATGACCCCGGACCTGTGAAAAAGTTCAAAAATCTGAAAATTTTTCAAAACTTTTTTTTCGCACGAAACAACATGAAACGCTTGAAAAAACGTTCCGAACACCATAAGAAGTGTTTTCGATGAATTTCTAGGTCATTTTTGAAAAAAAACGAACCAAGTCATTTTTCACAAAATCTATGACCCCGGACCTGTAAAAAAGTTCAAAAATCTGAAAATTTTTCAAAATTTTTTTTTCGCACGAAACAACATGAAACGCTTGAAAATACGTTCCAAACACCATATGAAGTGTTTTCGATGAATTTCTAGGTCATTTTTGAAAAAGAACGAGCCAAGTCATTTTTCACAAAATATATGACCCCGGACCTGTGAAAAAGTTCAAAAATCTGAACATTTTTCAAAACTTTTTTTTTCGCACGAAACAACATGAAACGCTTGAAAATACGTTCTAAACACCATTAGAAATGTTTTCGATGAATTTCTAGGTCATTTTTGAAAAAAAACGAACCAAGTCATTCTTCACAAAATCTATGACCCTGGACCTGTAAAAAAGTTCAAAAATCTGAAAATTTTTCAAAATTGTTTTTTCGCACGAAACAACATGAAACGCTTGAAAATACGTTCCGAACACCATATGAAGTGTTTTCGATGAATTTCTAGGTCATTTTTGAAAAAGAACGAGCCAAGTCATTTTTCACAAAATCTATGTCCCCGGACCTGTAAAAAAGTTCAAAAATCTGAAAATTTTTCAAAATTTTTTTTTCGCACGAAACAACATGAAACGCTTGAAAATACGTTCCAAACACCATATGAAGTGTTTTCGATGAATTTCTAGGTCATTTTTGAAAAAGAACGAGCCAAGTCATTTTTCACAAAATATATGACCCCGGACCTGTGAAAAAGTTCAAAAATCTGAACATTTTTCAAAACTTTTTTTTTCGCACGAAACAACATGAAACGCTTGAAAATACGTTCTAAACACCATTAGAAATGTTTTCGATGAATTTCTAGGTCATTTTTGAAAAAAAACGAACCAAGTCATTCTTCACAAAATCTATGACATTGGACCTGTAAAAAAGTTCAAAAATCTTAAAATTTTTCAAAATTGTTTTTTCGCACGAAACAACATGAAACGCTTGAAAATACGTTCCGAACACCATATGAAGTGTTTTCGATGAATTTCTAGGTCATTTTTGAAAAAGAACGAGCCAAGTCATTTTTCACAAAATCTATGTCCCCGGACCTGTGAAAAAGTTCAAAAATCTGAAAATTTTTCAAAACTTTTTTTTCGCACGAAACAACATGAAACGCTTGAAAAAACGTTACGAACACCATAAGAAGTGTTTTCGATGAATTTCTAGGTCATTTTTGAAAAAGAATGAACCAAGTCATTTTTCACAAAATCTATGACCCCGCACCTGTGAAAAAGTTCAAAAATCGGACGAAACAACATGAAACGCTTGAAAATACGTTCGGAACACCATAAGAAGTGTTTTCGATGAATTTCTAGGTCATTTTTGAAAAAGAACGAGCCAAGTCATTTTTCACAAAATCTATGACCCCGGACCTGTGAAAAAGTTCAAAAATCTGAAAATTTTTCAAAACTTTTTTTTTGCACGAAACAACATGAAACGCTTGAAAATACGTTCTAAACACCATTAGAAATGTTTTCGATGAATTTCTAGGTCATTTTTGAAAAAAAACGAACAAAGTCATTTTTCACAAAATCTATGACCCCGGACCTGTGAAAAAGTTCAAAAATCTGAAAATTTTTCAAAGTTTTTTTTTCGCACGAAACAACATGAAACGCTTGAAAATACGTTCCGAACACCATAAGAAGTGTTTTCGATGAATTTCTAGGTCATTTTTGAAAAAAAACGAACCAAGTCAATTTTCACAAAATCTATGACCCCGGACCTGTGAAAAAGTTCAAAAATCAGAAAATTTTTCAAATTTTTTTTTTCGCACGAAACAACATGAAACGCTTGAAAATACGTTCTGAACACCATAAGAAGTGTTTTCGATGAATTTCTAGGTCATTTTTGAAAAAGAACGAGCCAAGTCATTTTTCACAAAATCTATGACCCCGGACCTGTGAAAAAGTTCAAAAATCTGAAAATTTTTCAAAACTTTTTTTTTCGCACGAAACAACATGAAACGCTTGAAAATACGTTCTAAACACCATTAGAAATGTTTTCGATGAATTTCTAGGTCATTTTTGAAAAAAAAACGAACCAAGTCATTTTTCACAAAATCTATGACCCCGGACCTGTGAAAAAGTTCAAAAATCTGAAAATTTTTCAAAATTTGTTTTCGCACGAAACAACATGAAACGCTTGAAAATACGTTCCGAACACCATAAGAAGTGTTTTCGATGAATTTCTAGGTCATTTTTGAAAAAAACGAACCAAGTCAATTTTCACAAGATCTATGACCCCGGACCTGTGAAAAAGTTCAAAAATCTGAAAATTTTTCAAAATTTTTTTTTCGCACGAAACAACATGAAACGCTTGAAAATACGTTCCAAACACCATATGAAGTGTTTTCGATGAATTTCTAGGTCATTTTTGAAAAAGAACGAGCCAAGTCATTTTTCACAAAATCTATGACCCCGGACCTGTGAAAAAGTTCAAAAATCTGAAAATTTTTCAAAAATTTTGTTTCGCACGAAACAACATGAAACGCTTGAAAATACGTTCCGAACACCATAAGAAGTGTTTTCGATGAATTTCTAGGTCATTTTTGAAAAAGAACGAGCCAAGTCATTTTTCACAAAATCTATGACCCCGGACCTGTGAAAAAGTTCAAAAATCTGAAAATTTTTCAAAACTTTTTTTTCGCACGAAACAACATGAAACGCTTGAAAAAACGTTCCGAACACCATAAGAAGTGTTTTCGATGAATTTCTAGGTCATTTTTGAAAAAAAACGAACCAAGTCATTTTTCACAAAATCTATGACCCCGGACCTGTAAAAAAGTTCAAAAATCTGAAAATTTTTCAAAATTTTTTTTTCGCACGAAACAACATGAAACGCTTGAAAATACGTTCCAAACACCATATGAAGTGTTTTCGATGAATTTCTAGGTCATTTTTGAAAAAGAACGAGCCAAGTCATTTTTCACAAAATCTATGACCCCGGACCTGTGAAAAAGTTCAAAAATCTGAAAATTTTTCAAAACTTTTTTTTTCGCACGAAACAACATGAAACGCTTGAAAATACGTTCTAAACACCATTAGAAATGTTTTCGATGAATTTCTAGGTCATTTTTGAAAAAAAAACGAACCAAGTCATTTTTCACAAAATCTATGACCCCGGACCTGTGAAAAAGTTCAAAAATCTGAAAATTTTTCAAAATTTGTTTTCGCACGAAACAACATGAAACGCTTGAAAATACGTTCCGAACACCATAAGAAGTGTTTTCGATGAATTTCTAGGTCATTTTTGAAAAAAACGAACCAAGTCAATTTTCACAAGATCTATGACCCCGGACCTGTGAAAAAGTTCAAAAATCTGAAAATTTTTCAAAATTTTTTTTTCGCACGAAACAACATGAAACGCTTGAAAATACGTTCCAAACACCATATGAAGTGTTTTCGATGAATTTCTAGGTCATTTTTGAAAAAGAACGAGCCAAGTCATTTTTCACAAAATCTATGACCCCGGACCTGTGAAAAAGTTCAAAAATCTGAAAATTTTTCAAAAATTTTGTTTCGCACGAAACAACATGAAACGCTTGAAAATACGTTCCGAACACCATAAGAAGTGTTTTCGATGAATTTCTAGGTCATTTTTGAAAAAAAACGAACCAAGTCATTTTTCACAAAATCTATGACCCCGGACCTGTAAAAAAGTTCAAAAATCTGAAAATTTTTCAAAATTGTTTTTTCGCGCGAAACAACATGAAACGCTTGAAAATACGTTCCGAACACCATATGAAGTGTTTTCGATGAATTTCTAGGTCATTTTTGAAAAAGAACGAGCCAAGTCATTTTTCACAAAATCTATGACCCCGGACCTGTGAAAAAGTTCAAAAATCTGAAAATTTTTCAAAACTTTTTTTTCGCACGAAACAACATGAAACGCTTGAAAAAACGTTCCGAACACCATAAGAAGTGTTTTCGATGAATTTCTAGGTCATTTTTGAAAAAAAACGAACCAAGTCATTTTTCACAAAATCTATGACCCCGGACCTGTAAAAAAGTTCAAAAATCTGAAAATTTTTCAAAATTTTTTTTTCGCACGAAACAACATGAAACGCTTGAAAATACGTTCCAAACACCATATGAAGTGTTTTCGATGAATTTCTAGGTCATTTTTGAAAAAGAACGAGCCAAGTCATTTTTCACAAAATATATGACCCCGGACCTGTGAAAAAGTTCAAAAATCTGAAGATTTTTCAAAACTTTTTTTTCGCACGAAACAACATGAAACGCTTGAAAATACGTTCTAAACACCATGAGAAGTGTTTTCGATGAATTTCTAGGTCATTTTTGAAAAAAAACGAACCAAGTCATTCTTCAAAAAATCTATGACCCCGGACCTGTGAAAAAGTTCAAAAATCTGAAGATTTTTCAAAACTTTTTTTTTCGCACGAAACAACATGAAACGCTTGAAAATACGTTCTAAACACCATTAGAAATGTTTTCGATGAATTTCTAGGTCATTTTTGAAAAAAAACGAACCAAGTCATTCTTCACAAAATCTATGACCCCGGACCTGTAAAAAAGTTCAAAAATCTGAAAATTTTTCAAAATTGTTTTTTCGCACGAAACAACATGAAACGCTTGAAAATACGTTCCGAACACCATATGAAGTGTTTTCGATGAATTTCTAGGTCATTTTTGAAAAAGAACGAGCCAAGTCATTTTTCACAAAATCTATGACCCCGGACCTGTGAAAAAGTTCAAAAATCTGAAAATTTTTCAAAACTTTTTTTTCGCACGAAACAACATGAAACGCTTGAAAAAACGTTACGAACACCATAAGAAGTGTTTTCGATGAATTTCTAGGTCATTTTTGAAAAAGAACGAACCAAGTCATTTTTCACAAAATCTATGACCCCGGACCTGTGAAAAAGTTCAAAAATCTGAAAATTTTCAAAATTTTTTTTTCGCTCGAAACAACATGAAACGCTTGAAAATACGTTCCGAACACCATAAGAAGTCTTTTCGATAAATTTCTAGGTCATTTTTGAAAAAAAACGAATCAAGTCATTTTTCACTAAATCTATGACCCCGGACCTGTGAAAAAGTTCAAAAATCTGAAAATTTTTCAAAATTTTTTTTTCTCACGAAACAACATGAAACGCTTGAAAATACGTTCTAAACACCATAAGAAGTGTTTTCGATGAATTTCCAAGTCATACTTGAAAAAATATGAACCAAGTCATTTTTTAAGAAAATCTATTACCCTAGAACCGTGTAAAAAGGTGAAAGATCTGAAAATTTCATAAAACAGTTCTCAGCTTGAAAGAATAGTAAAAAAATATGAATACCTTTCTGTAGACATTTTGACACATTTCTATGAGTTTCCAAATGATACCTGAAAAAGAATGACTAAAAATAAAAAAACGTATAACCCTTCACTTGCAAAAAATTAAAAACTTTAAACTTTGAAAAAAATAACGTTTTTTCTGACTAACACAAAAGGGCTTATTACTCATTGACAATACAAATAGCACTTTTCTAGAGAGGCTTCTAAGCCATATCTTGCAAAACGAACCATTAAAAATTTATTTGATGAATTCCTAGGTCATGTTTGAAAAAAAACGAACCAAGTCATTTTTCACAAAATCTATGACCCCGGACCTGTGAAAAAGTTCAAAAATCTGAAGATTTTTCAAAACTTTTTTTTTCGCACGAAACAACATGAAACGCTTGAAAATACGTTCTAAACACCATTAGAAATGTTTTCGATGAATTTCTAGGTCATTTTTGAAAAAAAACGAACCAAGTCATTCTTCACAAAATCTATGACCCCGGACCTGTAAAAAAGTTCAAAAATCTGAAAATTTTTCAAAATTGTTTTTTCGCACGAAACAACATGAAACGCTTGAAAATACGTTCCGAACACCATATGAAGTGTTTTCGATGAATTTCTAGGTCATTTTTGAAAAAGAACGAGCCAAGTCATTTTTCACAAAATCTATGACCCCGGACCTGTGAAAAAGTTCAAAAATCTGAAAATTTTTCAAAATTTTTTTTTCTCACGAAACAACATGAAACGCTTGAAAATACGTTCTAAACACCATAAGAAGTGTTTTCGATGAATTTCCAAGTCATACTTGAAAAAATATGAACCAAGTCATTTTTTAAGAAAATCTATTACCCTAGAACCGTGTAAAAAGGTGAAAGATCTGAAAATTTCATAAAACAGTTCTCAGCTTGAAAGAATAGTAAAAAAATATGAATACCTTTCTGTAGACATTTTGACACATTTCTATGAGTTTCCAAATGATACCTGAAAAAGAATGACTAAAAATAAAAAAACGTATAACCCTTCACTTGCAAAAAATTAAAAACTTTAAACTTTGAAAAAAATAACGTTTTTTCTGACTAACACAAAAGGGCTTATTACTCATTGACAATACAAATAGCACTTTTCTAGAGAGGCTTCTAAGCCATATCTTGCAAAACGAACCATTAAAAATTTATTTGATGAATTCCTAGGTCATGTTTGAAAAGAAACGAACCAAGTCATTTTTCACAAAATCTATGACCCCGGACCTGTGAAAAAGTTCAAAAATCTGAAGATTTTTCAAAACTTTTTTTTTCGCACGAAACAACATGAAACGCTTGAAAATACGTTCTAAACACCATTAGAAATGTTTTCGATGAATTTCTAGGTCATTTTTGAAAAAAAACGAACCAAGTCATTCTTCACAAAATCTATGACCCCGGACCTGTAAAAAAGTTCAAAAATCTGAAAATTTTTCAAAATTGTTTTTTCGCACGAAACAACATGAAACGCTTGAAAATACGTTCCGAACACCATATGAAGTGTTTTCGATGAATTTCTAGGTCATTTTTGAAAAAGAACGAGCCAAGTCATTTTTCACAAAATCTATGACCCCGGACCTGTGAAAAAGTTCAAAAATCTGAAAATTTTTCAAAACTTTTTTTTCGCACGAAACAACATGAAACGCTTGAAAAAACGTTACGAACACCATAAGAAGTGTTTTCGATGAATTTCTAGGTCATTTTTGAAAAAGAACGAACCAAGTCATTTTTCACAAAATCTATGACCCCGGACCTGTGAAAAAGTTCAAAAATCTGAAAATTTTCAAAATTTTTTTTTCGCTCGAAACAACATGAAACGCTTGAAAATACGTTCCGAACACCATAAGAAGTCTTTTCGATAAATTTCTAGGTCATTTTTGAAAAAAAACGAACCAAGTCATTTTTCACAAAATCTATGACCCCGGACCTGTGAAAAAGTTCAAAAATCTGAAAATTTTTCAAATTTTTTTTTCGCTCGAAACAACATGAAACGCTTGAAAATACGTTCTAAACACCATAAGAAGTGTTTTCGATGAATTTCCAAGTCATATTTGAAAAAAATATGAACCAAGTCATTTTTTAAGAAAATCTATTACCCTAGAACCGTGTAAAAAGGTGAAAGATCTGAAAATTTCATAAAACAGTTCTCGGCTTGAAAGAATAGTAAAAAAATATTAATACCCTTCTGTAGACATTTTGACACATTTCTATGAGTTTCCAAATGATACCTGAAAAAGAATGACTAAAAATAAAAAAACGTATAACCCTTCACTTGCAAAAAAAATTAAAAACTTTAAACTTTGAAAAAAATAAAGTTTTTTCTGACTAACACAAAAGGGCTTATTACTCATTGACAATTCAAATAGCACTTTTCTAGAGAGGCTTCGAAGCCATATCTTGCAAAACGAACCATTAGAAATTTATTTGATGAATTTCTAGGTCATTTTTGAAAAAAAACGAACCAAGTCATTTTTCACAAAATCTATGACCCCGGACCTGTAAAAAAGGTCAAAAATCTGAAAACTTTTCAAAATTTTTTTCTCGCACGAAACAACATGAAACGCTTGAAAATACGTTCCGAACACCATATGAAGTGTTTTCGATGAATTTCTAGGTCATTTTTGAAAAAGAACGAGCCAAGTCATTTTTCACAAAATCTATGACCCCAGACCTGTGAAAAAGTTCAAAAATCTGAAAATTTTTCAAAACTTTTTTTTTGCACGAAACAACATGAAACGCTTGAAAATACGTTCTAAACACCATTAGAAATGTTTTCCATGAATTTCTAGGTCATTTTAGAAAAAAAACGAACCAAGTCATTTTTCACAAAATCTATGACCCCGGACCTGTGAAAAAGTTCAAAAATCTGAAAATTTTTCAAATTTTTTTTTCGCTCGAAACAACATGAAACGCTTGAAAATACGTTCCGAACACCATAAGAAGTGTTTTCGATGAATTTCTAGGTCATTTTTGAAAAAAAACGAACCAAGTCAATTTTCACAAAATCTATGACCCCGGACCTGTGAAAAAGTTCAAAAATCGGAAAATTTTTCAAAATTTTTTTTTCGCACGAAACAACATGAAACGCTTGAAAATACGTTCTGAACACCATAAGAAGTGTTTTCGATGAATTTCTAGGTCATTTTTGAAAAAGAACGAGCCAAGTCATTTTTCACAAAATCTATGACCCCGGACCTGTGAAAAAGTTCAAAAATCTGAAAATTTTTCAAAACTTTTTTTTTGCACGAAACAACATGAAACGCTTGAAAATACGTTCTAAACACCATTAGAAATTTATTTGATGAATTCCTAGGTCATGTTTGAAAAAAAACGAACCAAGTCATTTTTCACAAAATCTATGACCCCGGTCCTGTGAAAAAGTTCAAAAATCTGAAAATTTTTCAAAATTTTTTTTTCGCACGAAACAACATGAAACGCTTGAAAATACGTTCTAAACACCATAAGAAGTGTTTTCGATGAATTTCCAAGTCATATTTGAAAAAATATGAACCAAGTCATTTTTTAAGAAAATCTATTACCCTAGAACCGTGTAAAAAGGTGAAAGATCTGAAAATTTCATAAAACAGTTCTCGGCTTGAAAGAATAGTAAAAAAATATTAATACCCTTCTGTAGACATTTTGACACATTTCTATGAGTTTCCAAATGATACCTGAAAAAGAATGACTAAAAATAAAAAAACGTATAACCCTTCACTTGCAAAAAAAATTAAAAACTTTAAACTTTGAAAAAAATAAAGTTTTTTCTGACTAACACAAAAGGGCTTATTACTCATTGACAATTCAAATAGCACTTTTCTAGAGAGGCTTCGAAGCCATATCTTGCAAAACGAACCATTAGAAATTTATTTGATGAATTTCTAGGTCATTTTTGAAAAAAAACGAACCAAGTCATTTTTCACAAAATCTATGACCCCGGACCTGTAAAAAAGGTCAAAAATCTGAAAACTTTTCAAAATTTTTTTCTCGCACGAAACAACATGAAACGCTTGAAAATACGTTCCGAACACCATATGAAGTGTTTTCGATGAATTTCTAGGTCATTTTTGAAAAAGAACGAGCCAAGTCATTTTTCACAAAATCTATGACCCCAGACCTGTGAAAAAGTTCAAAAATCTGAAAATTTTTCAAAACTTTTTTTTTGCACGAAACAACATGAAACGCTTGAAAATACGTTCTAAACACCATTAGAAATGTTTTCGATGAATTTCTAGGTCATTTTTGAAAAAAAACGAACCAAGTCATTTTTCACAAAATCTATGACCCCGGACCTGTGAAAAAGTTCAAAAATCTGAAAATTTTTCAAATTTTTTTTTCGCTCGAAACAACATGAAACGCTTGAAAATACGTTCTAAACACCATAAGAAGTGTTTTCGATGAATTTCCAAGTCATATTTGAAAAAAATATGAACCAAGTCATTTTTTAAGAAAATCTATTACCCTAGAACCGTGTAAAAAGGTGAAAGATCTGAAAATTTCATAAAACAGTTCTCGGCTTGAAAGAATAGTAAAAAAATATGAATACCTTTCTGTAGACATTTTGACACATTTCTATGAGTTTCCAAATGATACCTGAAAAAGAATGACTAAAAATAAAAAAACGTATAACCCTTCACTTGCAAAAAATTAAAAACTTTAAACTTTGAAAAAAATAACGTTTTTTCTGACTAACACAAAAGGGCTTATTACTCATTGACAATACAAATAGCACTTTTCTAGAGAGGCTTCTAAGCCATATCTTGCAAAACGAACCATTAAAAATTGATTTGATGAATTCCTAGGTCATGTTTGAAAAAAAACGAACCAAGTCATTTTTCACAAAATCTATGACCCCGGACCTGTGAAAAAGTTCAAAAATCTGAAAATTTTTCAAAATTTTTTTTTCGCACGAAACAACATGAAACGCTTGAAAATACGTTCTAAACACCATAAGAAGTGTTTTCGATGAATTTCCAAGTCATATTTGAAAAAATATGAACCAAGTCATTTTTTAAGAAAATCTATTACCCTAGAACCGTGTAAAAAGGTGAAAGATCTGAAAATTTCATAAAACAGTTCTCGGCTTGAAAGAATAGTAAAAAAATATGAATACCCTTCTGTAGACATTTTGACACATTTCTATGAGTTTCCAAATGATACCTGAAAAAGAATGACTAAAAATAAAAAAACCTATAACCCTTCACTTGCAAAAAAAATTAAAAACTTTAAACTTTGAAAAAAATAAAGTTTTTTCTGACTAACACAAAAGGGCTTATTACTCATTGACAATTCAAATAGCACTTTTCTAGAGAGGCTTCGAAGCCATATCTTGCAAAACGAACCATTAGAAATTTATTTGATGAATTTCTAGGTCATTTTTGAAAAAAAACGAACCAAGTCATTTTTCACAAAATCTATGACCCCGGACCTGTAAAAAAGGTCAAAAATCTGAAAACTTTTCAAAATTTTTTTCTCGCACGAAACAACATGAAACGCTTGAAAATACGTTCGAACACCATATGAAGTGTTTTCGATGAATTTCTAGGTCATTATTGAAAAAGAACGAGCCAAGTCATTTTTCACAAAATCTATGACCCCGGACCTGTGAAAAAGTTCAAAAATCTGAAAATTTTTCAAAACTTTTTTTTTGCACGAAACAACATGAAACGCTTGAAAATACGTTCTAAACACCATTAGAAATGTTTTCGATGAATTTCTAGGTCATTTTTGAAAAAAAACGAACCAAGTCATTTTTCACAAAATCTATGACCCCGGACCTGTGAAAAAGTTCAAAAATCTGAAAATTTTTCAAAGTTTTTTTTTCGCACGAAACAACATGAAACGCTTGAAAATACGTTCCGAACACCATAAGAAGTGTTTTCGATGAATTTCTAGGTCATTTTTGAAAAAAAACGAACCAAGTCAATTTTCACAAAATCTATGACCCCGGACCTGTGAAAAAGTTCAAAAATCGGAAAATTTTTCAAAATTTTTTTTTCGCACGAAACAACATGAAACGCTTGAAAATACGTTCTGAACACCATAAGAAGTGTTTTCGATGAATTTCTAGGTCATTTTTGAAAAAGAACGAGCCAAGTCATTTTTCACAAAATCTATGACCCCGGACCTGTGAAAAAGTTCAAAAATCTGAAAATTTTTCAAAACTTTTTTTTTGCACGAAACAACATGAAACGCTTGAAAATACGTTCTAAACACCATTAGAAATGTTTTCGATGAATTTCTAGGTCATTTTTGAAAAAAAACGAACCAAGTCATTTTTCACAAAATCTATGACCCCGGCCCTGTGAAAAAGTTCAAAAATCTGAAAATTTTTCAAAATTTTTTTTTCGCACGAAACAACATGAAACGCTTGAAAATACGTTCTAAACACCATTAGAAATTTATTTGATGAATTCCTAGGTCATGTTTGAAAAAAAACGAACCAAGTCATTTTTCACAAAATCTATGACCCCGGACCTGTGAAAAAGTTCAAAAATCTGAAAATTTTTCAAATTTTTTTTTCGCACGAAACAACATGAAACGCTTGAAAATACGTTCTAAACACCATAAGAAGTGTTTTCGATGAATTTCCAAGTCATATTTGAAAAAATATGAACCAAGTCATTTTTTAAGAAAATCTATTACCCTAGAACCGTGTAAAAAGGTGAAAGATCTGAAAATTTCATAAAACAGTTCTCGGCTTGAAAGAATAGTAAAAAAATATTAATACCCTTCTGTAGACATTTTGACACATTTCTATGAGTTTCCAAATGATACCTGAAAAAGAATGACTAAAAATAAAAAAACGTATAACCCTTCACTTGCAAAAAAAATTAAAAACTTTAAACTTTGAAAAAAATAAAGTTTTTTCTGACTAACACAAAAGGGCTTATTACTCATTGACAATTCAAATAGCACTTTTCTAGAGAGGCTTCGAAGCCATATCTTGCAAAACGAACCATTAGAAATTTATTTGATGAATTTCTAGGTCATTTTTGAAAAAAAACGAACCAAGTCATTTTTCACAAAATCTATGACCCCGGACCTGTAAAAAAGGTCAAAAATCTGAAAACTTTTCAAAATTTTTTTCTCGCACGAAACAACATGAAACGCTTGAAAATACGTTCCGAACACCATATGAAGTGTTTTCGATGAATTTCTAGGTCATTTTTGAAAAAGAACGAGCCAAGTCATTTTTCACAAAATCTATGACCCCGGACCTGTGAAAAAGTTCAAAAATCTGAAAATTTTTCAAAACTTTTTTTTTGCACGAAACAACATGAAACGCTTGAAAATACGTTCTAAACACCATTAGAAATGTTTTCGATGAATTTCTAGGTCATTTTTGAAAAAAAACGAACCAAGTCATTTTTCACAAAATCTATGACCCCGGACCTGTGAAAAAGTTCAAAAATCTGAAAATTTTTCAAAGTTTTTTTTTCGCACGAAACAACATGAAACGCTTGAAAATACGTTCCGAACACCATAAGAAGTGTTTTCGATGAATTTCTAGGTCATTTTTGAAAAAAAACGAACCAAGTCAATTTTCACAAAATCTATGACCCGGGACCTGTGAAAAAGTTCAAAAATCGGAAAATTTTTCAAATTTTTTTTTTCGCACGAAACAACATGAAACGCTTGAAAATACGTTCTGAGCACCATAAGAAGTGTTTTCGATGAATTTCTAGGTCATTTTTGAAAAAGAACGAGCCAAGTCATTTTTCACAAAATCTATGACCCCGGACCTGTGAAAAAGTTCAAAAATCTGAAAATTTTTCAAAACTTTTTTTTTCGCACGAAACAACATGAAACGCTTGAAAATACGTTCTAAACACCATTAGAAATGTTTTCGATGAATTTCTAGGTCATTTTTGAAAAAAAACGAAACAAGTCATTTTTCACAAAATCTATGACCCCGGACCTGTGAAAAAGTTCAAAAATCTGAAAATTTTTCAAAATTTGTTTTCGCACGAAACAACATGAAACGCTTGAAAATACGTTCCGAACACCATAAGAAGTGTTTTCTATGAATTTCTAGGTCATTTTTGAAAAAAACGAACCAAGTCAATTTTCACAAGATCTATGACCCCGGACCTGTGAAAAAGTTCAAAAATCTGAAAATTTTTCAAAATTTTTTTTTCGCACGAAACAACATGAAACGCTTGAAAATACGTTCCAAACACCATATGAAGTGTTTTCGATGAATTTCTAGGTCATTTTTGAAAAAGAACGAGCCAAGTCATTTTTCACAAAATCTATGACCCCGGACCTGTGAAAAAGTTCAAAAATCTGAAAATTTTTCAAAAATTTTGTTTCGCACGAAACAACATGAAACGCTTGAAAATACGTTCCGAACACCATAAGAAGTGTTTTCGATGAATTTCTAGGTCATTTTTGAAAAAAAACGAACCAAGTCATTTTTCACAAAATCTATGACCCCGGACCTGTAAAAAAGTTCAAAAATCTGAAAATTTTTCAAAATTGTTTTTTCGCACGAAACAACATGAAACGCTTGAAAATACGTTCCGAACACCATATGAAGTGTTTTCGATGAATTTCTAGGTCATTTTTGAAAAAGAACGAGCCAAGTCATTTTTCACAAAATCTATGACCCCGGACCTGTGAAAAAGTTCAAAAATCTGAAAATTTTTCAAAACTTTTTTTTCGCACGAAACAACATGAAACGCTTGAAAATACGTTCCGAACACCATAAGAAGTGTTTTCGATGAATTTCTAGGTCATTTTTGAAAAAAAACGAACCAAGTCAATTTTCACAAAATCTATGACCCCGGACCTGTGAAAAAGTTCAAAAATCGGAAAATTTTTCAAAATTTTTTTTTCGCACGAAACAACATGAAACGCTTGAAAATACGTTCTGAACACCATAAGAAGTGTTTTCGATGAATTTCTAGGTCATTTTTGAAAAAGAACGAGCCAAGTCATTTTTCACAAAATCTATGACCCCGGACCTGTGAAAAAGTTCAAAAATCTGAAAATTTTTCAAAACTTTTTTTTTGCACGAAACAACATGAAACGCTTGAAAATACGTTCTAAACACCATTAGAAATGTTTTCGATGAATTTCTAGGTCATTTTTGAAAAAAAACGAACCAAGTCATTTTTCACAAAATCTATGACCCCGGACCTGTGAAAAAGTTCAAAAATCTGAAAATTTTTCAAAATTTTTTTTTCGCACGAAACAACATGAAACGCTTGAAAATACGTTCTAAACACCATTAGAAATTTATTTGATGAATTCCTAGGTCATGTTTGAAAAAAAACGAACCAAGTCATTTTTCACAAAATCTATGACCCCGGACCTGTGAAAAAGTTCAAAAATCTGAAAATTTTTCAAATTTTTTTTTCGCACGAAACAACATGAAACGCTTGAAAATACGTTCTAAACACCATAAGAAGTGTTTTCGATGAATTTCCAAGTCATATTTGAAAAAATATGAACCAAGTCATTTTTTAAGAAAATCTATTACCCTAGAACCGTGTAAAAAGGTGAAAGATCTGAAAATTTCATAAAACAGTTCTCGGCTTGAAAGAATAGTAAAAAAATATTAATACCCTTCTGTAGACATTTTGACACATTTCTATGAGTTTCCAAATGATACCTGAAAAAGAATGACTAAAAATAAAAAAACTTATAACCCTTCACTTGCAAAAAAAATTAAAAACTTTAAACTTTGAAAAAAATAAAGTTTTTTCTGACTAACACAAAAGGGCTTATTACTCATTGACAATTCAAATAGCACTTTTCTAGAGAGGCTTCGAAGCCATATCTTGCAAAACGAACCATTAGAAATTTATTTGATGAATTTCTAGGTCATTTTTGAAAAAAAACGAACCAAGTCATTTTTCACAAAATCTATGACCCCGGACCTGTAAAAAAGGTCAAAAATCTGAAAACTTTTCAAAATTTTTTTCTCGCACGAAACAACATGAAACGCTTGAAAATACGTTCCGAACACCATATGAAGTGTTTTCGATGAATTTCTAGGTCATTTTTGAAAAAGAACGAGCCAAGTCATTTTTCACAAAATCTATGACCCCGGACCTGTGAAAAAGTTCAAAAATCTGAAAATTTTTCAAAACTTTTTTTTTGCACGAAACAACATGAAACGCTTGAAAATACGTTCTAAACACCATTAGAAATGTTTTCGATGAATTTCTAGGTCATTTTTGAAAAAAAACGAACCAAGTCATTTTTCACAAAATCTATGACCCCGGACCTGTGAAAAAGTTCAAAAATCTGAAAATTTTTCAAAGTTTTTTTTTCGCACGAAACAACATGAAACGCTTGAAAATACGTTCCGAACACCATAAGAAGTGTTTTCGATGAATTTCTAGGTCATTTTTGAAAAAAAACGAACCAAGTCAATTTTCACAAAATCTATGACCCGGGACCTGTGAAAAAGTTCAAAAATCGGAAAATTTTTCAAATTTTTTTTTTCGCACGAAACAACATGAAACGCTTGAAAATACGTTCTGAACACCATAAGAAGTGTTTTCGATGAATTTCTAGGTCATTTTTGAAAAAGAACGAGCCAAGTCATTTTTCACAAAATCTATGACCCCGGACCTGTGAAAAAGTTCAAAAATCTGAAAATTTTTCAAAACTTTTTTTTTCGCACGAAACAACATGAAACGCTTGAAAATACGTTCTAAACACCATTAGAAATGTTTTCGATGAATTTCTAGGTCATTTTTGAAAAAAAACGAACCAAGTCATTTTTCACAAAATCTATGACCCCGGACCTGTGAAAAAGTTCAAAAATCTGAAAATTTTTCAAAATTTGTTTTCGCACGAAACAACAAGAAACGCTTGAAAATACGTTCCGAACACCATAAGAAGTGTTTTCTATGAATTTCTAGGTCATTTTTGAAAAAAACGAACCAAGTCAATTTTCACAAGATCTATGACCCCGGACCTGTGAAAAAGTTCAAAAATCTGAAAATTTTTCAAAATTTTTTTTTCGCACGAAACAACATGAAACGCTTGAAAATACGTTCCAAACACCATATGAAGTGTTTTCGATGAATTTCTAGGTCATTTTTGAAAAAGAACGAGCCAAGTCATTTTTCACAAAATCTATGACCCCGGACCTGTGAAAAAGTTCAAAAATCTGAAAATTTTTCAAAAATTTTGTTTCGCACGAAACAACATGAAACGCTTGAAAATACGTTCCGAACACCATAAGAAGTGTTTTCGATGAATTTCTAGGTCATTTTTGGAAAAAAACGAACCAAGTCATTTTTCACAAAATCTATGACCCCGGACCTGTAAAAAAGTTCAAAAATCTGAAAATTTTTCAAAATTGTTTTTTCGCACGAAACAACATGAAACGCTTGAAAATACGTTCCGAACACCATATGAAGTGTTTTCGATGAATTTCTAGGTCATTTTTGAAAAAAACGAACCAAGTCAATTTTCACAAAATCTATGACCCCGGACCTGTGAAAAAGTTCAAAAATCTGAAAATTTTTCAAAAATTTTTTTTCGCACGAAACAACATGAAAGGCTTGAAAATAGGTTCTGAACACCATAAGAAGTGTTTTCGATGAATTTCTAGGTCATTTTTGAAAAAAAACGAAGCAAGTCATTTTTCACAAAATCTATGACCCCGGACCTGTGAAAAAGTTCAAAAATCTTAAAATTTTTCAAAAATTTTTTTCGCACGAAACAACATGAAACGCTTGAAAATACGTTCCGAACACCATCAGAAGTGTTTTAGATGAATTTCTAGGTCATTTTTGAAAAAAAAACGAACCAAGTCATTTTTCACAAAATCTATGACCCCGGACCTGTGAAAAAGTTCAAAAATCTGAAAATTTTTCAAATTTTTTTTTTCGCACGAAACAACATGAAACGCTTGAAAATACGTTCCGAACACCATAAGAAGTGTTTTCGATGAATTTCTAGGTCATTTTTGAAAAAAAACGAACCAAGTCATTTTTCACAAAATCTATGACCCCGGACCTGTAAAAAAGTTCAAAAATCTGAAAATTTTTCAAAATTTTTTTTTCGCACGAAACAACATGAAACGCTTGAAAATACGTTCCAAACACCATATGAAGTGTTTTCGATGAATTTCTAGGTCATTTTTGAAAAAGAACGAGCCAAGTCATTTTTCACAAAATATATGACCCCGGACCTGTGAAAAAGTTCAAAAATCTGAAAATTTTTCAAAACTTCTTTTTCGCACGAAACAACATGAAACGCTTGAAAATACGTTCTATACACCATTAGAAATGTTTTCGATGAATTTCTAGGTCATTTTTCAAAAAAAACGAACCAAGTCATTTTTCACAAAATCTTTGACCCCGGACCTGTGAAAAAGTTCAAAAATCTGAAAATTTTTCAAAATTTTTTTTTCGCACGAAACAACATGAAACGCTTGAAAATACGTTCCGAACACCATAAGAAGTGTTTTCGATGAATTTCTAGGTCATTTTTGAAAAAAACGAACCAAGTCAATTTTCACAAGATCTATGACCCCGGACCTGTGAAAAAGTTCAAAAATCTGAAAATTTTTCAAAATTTTTTTTCGCACGAAACAACATGAAACGCTTCAAAATACGTTCTAAACACAATAAGAAGTGTTTTCGATGAATTTCCAAGTCATATTTGAAAAAATATGAACCAAGTCATTTTTTAAGAAAATCTATTACCCTAGAACCGTGTAAAAAGGTGAAAGATCTGAAAATTTCATAAAACAGTTCTCGGCTTGAAAGAATAGTAAAAAAATATGAATACCTTTCTGTATACATTTTGACACATTTCTATGAGTTTCAAAATGATAACTGAAAAAGAATGACTAAAAATAAAAAAACGTATAACCCTTCACTTGCAAAAAATTAAAAACTTTAAACTTTGAAAAAAATAACGTTTTTTCTGACTAACACAAAAGGGCTTATTACTCATTGACAATACAAATAGCACTTTTCTAGAGAGGCTTCTAAGCCATATCTTGCAGAACGAACCATTAGAAATTTATTTGATGAATTTCTAGGTCATTTTTGAAAAAAAACGAACCAAGTCATTTTTCACAAAATCTATGACCCCGGACCTGTGAAAAAGTTCAAAAATCTGAAAATTTTTCAAAACTTTTTTTTTGCACGAAATAACATGAAACGCTTGAAAATACGTTCTAAACACCATTAGAAATGTTTTCGATGAATTTCTAGGTCATTTTTGAAAAAAAACGAACCAAGTCATTTTTCACAAAATCTATGACCCCGGACCTGTGAAAAAGTTCAAAAATCTGAAAATTTTTCAAAAATTTTTTTTCGCACGAAACAACATGAAACGCTTGAAAATACGTTCCGAACACCATAAGAAGTGTTTTCGATGAATTTCTAGGTCATTTTTGAAAAAAAACGAACCAAGTCAATTTTCACAAAATCTATGACCCCGGACCTGTGAAAAAGTTCAAAAATCTAAAAATTTTTCAAAACTTTTTTTTTGCACGAAACAACATGAAACGCTTGAAAATACGTTCTAAACACCATAAGAAGTGTTTTCGATGAATTTCCAAGTCATATTTGAAAAAATATGAACCAAGTCATTTTTTAAGAAAATCTATTACCCTAGAACCGTGTAAAAAGGTGAAAGATCTGAAAATTTCATAAAACAGTTCTCGGCTTGAAAGAATAGTAAAAAAATATTAATACCCTTCTGTAGACATTTTGACACATTTCTATGAGTTTCCAAATGATACCTGAAAAAGAATGACTAAAATAAAAAAACGTATAACCCTTCACTTGCAAAAAAATTAAAAACTTTAAACTTTGAAAAAAATAAAGTTTTTTCTGACTAACACAAAAGGGCTTCTTACTCATTGACAATACAAATAGCACTTTTCTAGAGAGGCTTCGAAGCCATATCTTGCAAAACGAACCATTAGAAGTTTATTAGATGAATTTCTAGGTCATGTTTGAAAAAAAAACGAACCAAGTCATTTTTCACAAAATCTATGACCCCGGACCTGTGAAAAAGTTCAAAAATCTGAAAATTTTTCAAAAAATTTTTTTTCGCATGAAACAACATGAAACGCTTGAAAATACGTTTGGAACACCATATGAAGTGTTTCTTTGAATTTCTAGGTAATATTCGAAAAAAACGAACCCAGTCATTTTTCACAAAATCTATGACCCCGGACCTGTGAAAAAGTTCAAAAATCTGAAAATTTTTCAAAATTTTTTTTCGCACGAAACAACATGAAACGCTTGAAAATATGTTCCGAACACCATAAGAAGTGTTTCTTTGAATTTCTAGGTAATATTCTAAAAAAACGAACCCAGTCATTTTTCACTAAATCTTTGACCCCGGACCTGTGAAAAAGTTCAAAAATCTGAAAATTTTTTAAAATTTTCTTTTCGCACGAAACAACATGAAACGCTTGAAAATACGTTCCAAACACCATAAGAAGTGTTTTCGATGAATTTCTAGGTAATATTCGAAAAAAGACGAACCAAGTCATTTTTCACAAAATCTATGACCCCGGACCTGTGAAAAAGTTCCAAAATTTGAAAATTTTTCAAAATTTTTTTTTCGCACGAAACAACATGAAACGCTTGAAAATACGTTCCGAACACCATAAGATACGTTTTCGAGGAATTTCTAGGTCATTTTTGAAAAAAAAACGAACCATGTCATTTTTCACAAAATCTAAGACCACGTACCTGTGAAAAAGTTCCAAAATCTGAAAATTTTTCAAAATTTTTTTTCCACGAAACAACTTGAAATGCTTGAAAATACGTTCCGAACACCATAAGAAGTGTTTTCGATTAATTTCTAGGGGATTTTTGAAAAAAAACGAGCCAAGTCATTTTTCACAAAATCTATGACCCCGGACCTGTGAAAAAGTTCAAAAATCTGAAAATTTTTCAAAATTTTTTTTTCGCACGAAACAACATAAAACGCTTGAAAATACGTTCCGAACACCATAAGAAGTGTTTTCGATGAATTTCTAGGTCATTTTTGAAAAATAACGAACCAAGTCAATTTTCACAAAAACTATCACCCCGGACCTTTGAAAAAGTTCAAAAATCTGAAAATTTTTCAAAATTTTTTTTTCGCACGAAACAACATGAAACGCTTGAAAATACGTTCTAAACACCATAAGAAGTGTTTTGGATGAATTTCCAAGTCATATTTGAAAAAATATGAACCATGTCATCTTTTTAGAAAATCTATTACCCTAGAACCGTGTAAAAAGGTGAAAGATCTGAAAATTTCATAAAACAGTTCTCGGCTTGAAAGAATAGTAAAAAAATATTAATACCTTTCTGTAGACATTTTGACACATTTCTATGAGTTTCCAAATGATACCTGAAAAAGAATGACTAAAAATAAAAAAACGTATAACCCTTCACTTGCAAAAAAAATTAAAAACTTTAAACTTTGAAAAAAATGAAGTTTTTTCTGACTAACACAAAAGGGCTTATTACTCATTGACAATTCAAAAAGCACTTTTCTAGAGAGGCTTCGAAGCCATATCTTGCAAAACGAACCATTAGAAATTTATTTGATGAATTTCTAGGTCATTTTTGAAAAAAAACGAACCAAGTCAATTTTCACAAAATCTATGACCCCGGACCTGTGAAAAAGTTCAAAAATCTGAAAATTTTTCAAAATTTTTTTTTCGCACGAAACAACATGAAACGCTTGAAAATACGTTCCAAACACCATATGAAGTGTTTTCGATGAATTTCTAGGTCATTTTTGAAAAAGAACGAGCCAAGTCATTTTTCACAAAATATATGACCCCGGGCCTGTGAAAAAGTTCAAAAATCTGAAAATTTTTCAAAACTTTTTTTTCGCACGAAACAACATGAAACGCTTGAAAATACGTTCTAAACACCATTAGAAATGTTTTCGATGAATTTCTAGGTCATTTTTGAAAAAAAACGAACCAAGTCATTTTTCACAAAATCTTTGACCCCGGACCTGTGAAAAAGTTCAAAAATCTGAAAATTTTTCAAAATTTTTTTTTCGCACGAAACAACATGAAACGCTTGAAAATACGTTCCGAACACCATAAGAAGTGTTTTCGATGAATTTCTAGGTCATTTTTGAAAAAAAACGAACCAAGTCAATTTTCACAAAATCTATGACCCCGGACCTGTGAAAAAGTTCAAAAATCGGAAAATTTTTCAAAATTTTTTTTTCGCACGAAACAACATGAAACGCTTGAAAATACGTTCCGAACACCATAAGAAGTGTTTTCGATGAATTTCCAAGTCATATTTGAAAAAATATGAACCAAGTCATTTTTCACAAAATCTATGACCCCGGACCTGTGAAAAAGTTCAAAAATCTGAAAATTTTTCAAAATTTTTTTTTCGCACGAAACAACATGAAACGCTTGAAAATACGTTCTAAACACCATAAGAAGTGTTTTCGATGAATTTCCAAGTCATATTTGAAAAAATATGAACCAAGTCATTTTTTAAGAAAATCTATTACCCTAGAACCGTGTAAAAAGGTGAAAGATCTGAAAATTTCATAAAACAGTTCTCGGCTTGAAAGAATAGTAAAAAAATATTAATACCTTTCTGTAGACATTTTGACACATTTCTATGAGTTTCCAAATGATACCTGAAAAAGAATGACTAAAAATAAAAAAACGTATAACCCTTCACTTGCAAAAAAAATTAAAAACTTTAAACTTTGAAAAAAATAAAGTTTTTTCTAAATAACACAAAAGGGCTTATTACTCATTGACAATACAAATAGCACTTTTCTAGAGAGGCTTCGAAGCCATATCTTGCAAAACGAACCATTAGAAATTTATTTGATAAATTTCTAGGTCATTTTTGAAAAAAAACGAACCAAGTCAATTTTCACAAAATCTATGACCCCGGACCTGTGAAAAAGTTCGAAAATCGGAAAATTTTTCAAAATTTTTTTTTCGCACGAAACAACATGAAACGCTTGAAAATACGTTCCGAACACCATAAGAAGTGTTTTCGATGAATTTCTAGGTCATTTTTGAAAAAAAAAGAACCAAGTCATTTTTCACAAAATCTATGACCCCGGACCTGTAAAAAAGTTCAAAAATCTGAAAATTTTTCAAAATTGTTTTTTCGCACGAAACAACATGAAACGCTTGAAAATACGTTCCAAACACCATATGAAGTGTTTTCGATGAATTTCTAGGTCATTTTTGAAAAAGAACGAGCCAAGTCATTTTTCACAAAATCTATGACCCCGGACCTGTGAAAAAGTTCAAAAATCGGAAAATTTTTCAAAATTTTTTTTTCGCACGAAACAACATGAAACGCTTGAAAATACGTTCAGAACACCATAAGAAGTGTTTTCGATGAAATTCTAGGTCATTTTTGAAAAAAAACGAACCAAGTCATTTTTCACAAAATCTATGATCCCGGACCTGTAAAAAAGTTCAAAAATCTGAAAATTTTTCAAAATTTTTTTTTCGCACGAAACAACATGAAACGCTTGAAAATACGTTCCGAAAACCATAAGAAGTGTTTTCGATGAATTTCCAAGTCATATTTGAAAAAAAACGAACCAAGTCATTTTTCACAAAATCTATGACCCCGGACCTGTAAAAAAGTTCAAAAATCTGAAAATTTTTCAAAACTTTTTTTTCGCACGAAACAACATGAAACGCTTGAAAATACGTTCTAAACACCATTAGAAATGTTTTCGATGAATTTCTAGGTCATTTTTGAAAAAAAACGAACCAAGTCATTTTTCACAAAATCTATGACCCCGGACCTGTGAAAAAGTTCAAAAATCTGAAAATTTTTCAAAATTTTTTTTTCGCACGAAACAACATGAAACGCTTGAAAATACGTTCCGAACACCATAAGAAGTGTTTTCGATGAATTTCTAGGTTATTTTTGAAAAAAAACGAACCAAGTCAATTTTCACAAAATCTATGACCCAAGACCTGTGAAAAAGTTCAAAAATCGGAAAATTTTTCAAAATTTTTTTTTCGCACGAAACAACATGAAACGCTTGAAAATACGTTCCGAACACCATAAGAAGTGTTTTCGATGAATTTCCAAGTCATATTTGAAAAAATATGAACCAAGTCATTTTTCACAAAATCTATGACCCCGGACCTGTGAAAAAGTTCAAAAGTATGAAAATTTTTCAAAAATTTTTTTTCGCATGAAATAACATGAAACGCTTGAAAATGCATTCCGAACACCAAATGAAGTGTTTTCTATGAATTTCTAGATAATATTCGAAAAAAACGAACCAAGTCATTTTTCACAAAATCTATGACCCCGGACCTGTGAAAAAGTTCGAAAATCGGAAAATTTTTCAAAATTTTTTTTTCGCACGAAACAACATGAAACGCTTGAAAATACGTTCCGAACACCATAAGAAGTGTTTTCGATGAATTTCTAGGTCATTTTTGAAAAAAAACGAACCAAGTCATTTTCACAAAATCTATGACCCCGGACCTGTGAAAAAGTTCAAAAATCTGAAAATTTTTCAAAAATTTTGTTTCGCACGAAACAACATGAAACGCTTGAAAAAACGTTCCGAACACCATAAGAAGTGTTTTCGATGAATTTCTAGGTCATTTTTGAAAAAAAACGAACCAAGTCATTTTTCACAAAATCTATGACCCCGGACCTGTAAAAAAGTTCAAAAATCTGAAAATTTTTCAAAATTTTTTTTTCTCACGAAACAACATGAAACGCTTGAAAATACGTTCTAAACACCATAAGAAGTGTTTTCGATGAATTTCCAAGTCATACTTGAAAAAATATGAACCAAGTCATTTTTTAAGAAAATCTATTACCCTAGAACCGTGTAAAAAGGTGAAAGATCTGAAAATTTCATAAAACAGTTCTCGGCTTGAAAGAATAGTAAAAAAATATGAATACCTTTCTGTAGACATTTTGACACATTTCTATGAGTTTCCAAATGATACCTGAAAAAGAATGACTAAAAATAAAAAAACGTATAACCCTTCACTTGCAAAAAAAATTAAAAACTTTAAACTTTGAAAAAAATAAAGTTTTTTCTGAATAACACAAAAGGGCTTATTACTCATTGACAATACAAATAGCACTTTTCTAGAGAGGCTTCTAAGCCATATCTTGCAAAACGAACCATTAGAAATTTATTTGATGAATTCCTAGGTCATGTTTGAAAAAAACGAACCAAGTCATTTTTCACAAAATCTATGACCCCGGACCTGTGAAAAAGTTCAAAAATCTGAAAATTTTTCAAAATTTTTTTTTCGCACGAAACAACATGAAACGCTTGAAAATACGTTCTAAACACCATAAGAAGTGTTTTCGATGAATTTCCAAGTCATATTTGAAAAAATATGAACCAAGTCATTTTTTAAGAAAATCTATTACCCTAGAACCGTGTAAAAAGGTGAAAGATCTGAAAATTTCATAAAACAGTTCTCGGCTTGAAAGAATAGTAAAAAAATACTAATACCTTTCTGTAGACATTTTGACACATTTCTATGAGTTTCCAAATGATACCTGAAAAAGAATGACTAAAAATAAAAAAACGTATAACCCTTCACTTGCAAAAAAAATTAAAAACTTTAAACTTTGAAAAAAATAAAGTTTTTTCTGACTAACACAAAAGGGCTTATTACTCAATGACAATACAAATAGCAATTTTCTAGAAAGGCTTCGAAGCCATATCTTGCAAAACGAACCATTAGAAATTTATTTGATGAATTTCTAGGTCATTTTTGAAAAAAAACGAACCAAGTCATTTTCACAAAATCTATGACCCCGGACCTGTGAAAAAGTTCAAAAATCTGAAAATTTTTCAAAAATTTTGTTTCGCACGAATCAACATGAAACGCTTGAAAAAACGTTCCGAACACCATAAGAAGTGTTTTCGATGAATTTCTAGGTCATTTTTGAAAAAAAACGAACCAAGTCATTTTTCACAAAATCTATGACCCCGGACCTGTAAAAAAGTTCGAAAATCGGAAAATTTTTCAAAATTTTTTTTTCGCACGAAACAACATGAAACCCTTGAAAATACGTTCCGAACACCATAAGAAGTCTTTTCGATAAATTTCTAGGTCATTTTTGAAAAAAAACGAATCAAGTCATTTTTCACTAAATCTATGACCCCGGACCTGTGAAAAAGTTCAAAAATCTGAAAATTTTTCAAAATTTTTTTTTCGCACGAAACAACATGAAACGCTTGAAAATACGTTCTAAACACCATAAGAAGTGTTTTCGATGAATTTCCAAGTCATATTTGAAAAAATATGAACCAAGTCATTTTTTAAGAAAATCTATTACCCTAGAACCGTGTAAAAAGGTGAAAGATCTGAAAATTTCATAAAACAGTTCTCGGCTTGAAAGAATAGTAAAAAAATACTAATACCTTTCTGTAGACATTTTGACACATTTCTATGAGTTTCCAAATGATACCTGAAAAAGAATGACTAAAAATAAAAAAACGTATAACCCTTCACTTGCAAAAAAAATTAAAAACTTTAAACTTTGAAAAAAATAAAGTTTTTTCTGACTAACACAAAAGGGCTTATTACTCAATGACAATACAAATAGCAATTTTCTAGAAAGGCTTCGAAGCCATATCTTGCAAAACGAACCATTAGAAATTTATTTGATGAATTTCTAGGTCATTTTTGAAAAAAAACGAACCAAGTCATTTTTCACAAAATCTATGACCCCGGACCTGTAAAAAAGGTCAAAAATCTGAAAACTTTTCAAAATTTTTTTCTCGCACGAAACAACATGAAACGCTTGAAAATACGTTCTAAACACCATTAGAAATGTTTTCGATGAATTTCTAGGTCATTTTTGAAAAAAAACGAACCAAGTCATTTTTCACAAAATCTATGACCCCGGACCTGTGAAAAAGTTCAAAAATCTGAAAATTTTTCAAAATTTTTTTTCGCACGAAACAACATGAAACGCTTGAAAATACGTTCCGAACACCATAAGAAGTGTTTTCGATGAATTTCTAGGTCATTTTTGAAAAAAACGAACCAAGTCAATTTTCACAAGATCTATGACCCCGGACCTGTGAAAAAGTTCAAAAATCTGAAAATTTTTCAAAAATTTTGTTTCGCACGAAACAACATGAAACGCTTGAAAATACGTTCCGAACGCCATAAGAAGTGTTTTCGATGAATTTCTAGGTCATTTTTGAAAAACAACGACCCAAGTCATTTTTCACAAAATCTATGACCCCGGACCTGTGAAAAAGTTCGAAAATCGGAAAATTTTTCAAAATTTTTTTTTCGCACGAAACAACAAGAAAAACGCTTGAAAATAAGTTCCGAACACCATAAGAAGTGTTTTCGATGAATTTCTAGGTCATTTTTGAAAAAGACGAACCAAGTCAATTTTCACAAGATCTATGACCCCGGACCTGTGAAAAAGTTCAAAAATCTGAAAATTTTTCAAAATTTTTTTTCGCACGAAACAACATGAAACGCTTCAAAATACGTTCTAAACACAATAAGAAGTGTTTTCGATGAATTTCCAAGTCATATTTGAAAAAATATGAACCAAGTCATTTTTTAAGAAAATCTATTACCCTAGAACCGTGTAAAAAGGTGAAAGATCTGAAAATTTCATAAAACAGTTCTCGGCTTGAAAGAATAGTAAAAAAATATGAATACCTTTCTGTATACATTTTGACACATTTCTATGAGTTTCCAAATGATACCTGAAAAAGAATGACTAAAAATAAAAAAACGTATAACCCTTCACTTGCAAAAAAAATTAAAAACTTTAAACTTTGAAAAAAATAAAGTTTTTTCTGACTAACACAAAAGGGCTTATTACTCATTGACAATTCAAATAGCACTTTTCTAGAGAGGCTTCGAAGCCATATCTTGCAAAACGAACCATTAGAAATTTATTTGATGAATTTCTAGGTCATTTTTGAAAAAAAACGAACCAAGTCATTTTTCACAAAATCTATGACCCCGGACCTGTAAAAAAGGTCAAAAATCTGAAAACTTTTCAAAATTTTTTTCTCGCACGAAACAACATGAAACGCTTGAAAATACGTTCTAAACACCATTAGAAATGTTTTCGATGAATTTCTAGGTCATTTTTGAAAAAAAACGAACCAAGTCATTTTTCACAAAATCTATGACCCCGGACCTGTGAAAAAGTTCAAAAATCTGAAAATTTTTCAAAATTTTTTTTCGCACGAAACAACATGAAACGCTTGAAAATACGTTCCGAACACCATAAGAAGTGTTTTCGATGAATTTCTAGGTCATTTTTGAAAAAAACGAACCAAGTCAATTTTCACAAGATCTATGACCCCGGACCTGTGAAAAAGTTCAAAAATCTGAAAATTTTTCAAAAATTTTGTTTCGCACGAAACAACATGAAACGCTTGAAAATACGTTCCGAACGCCATAAGAAGTGTTTTCGATGAATTTCTAGGTCATTTTTGAAAAACAACGAACCAAGTCATTTTTCACAAAATCTATGACCCCGGACCTGTAAAAAAGTTCAAAAATCTGAAAATTTTTCAAAATTGTTTTTTCGCACGAAACAACATGAAACGCTTGAAAATACGTTCCGAACACCATATGAAGTGTTTTCGATGAATTTCTAGGTCATTTTTGAAAAAGAACGAGCCAAGTCATTTTTCACAAAATCTATGACCCCGGACCTGTGAAAAAGTTCAAAAATCTGAAAATTTTTCAAAACTTTTTTTTCGCACGAAACAACATGAAACGCTTGAAAAAACGTTCCGAACACCATAAGAAGTGTTTTCGATGAATTTCTAGGTCATTTTTAAAAAAGAACGACCCAAGTCATTTTTCACAAAATCTATGACCCCGGACCTGTGAAAAAGTTCGAAAATCTGAAAATTTTTCAAAACTTTTTTTTCGCACGAAACAACATGAAACGCTTGAAAATACGTTCCGAACACCATAAGAAGTGTTTTCGATGAATTTCTAGGTCATTTTTAAAAAAGAACGACCCAAGTCATTTTTCACAAAATCTATGACCCCGGACCTGTGAAAAAGTTCGAAAATCGGAAAATTTTTCAAAATTTTTTTTTCGCACGAAACAACAAGAAAAACGCTTGAAAATAAGTTCCGAACGCCATAAGAAGTGTTTTCGATGAATTTCTAGGTCATTTTTGAAAAAGACGAACCAAGTCAATTTTCACAAGATCTATGACCCCGGACCTGTGAAAAAGTTCAAAAATCTGAAAATTTTTCAAAATTTTTTTTCGCACGAAACAACATGAAACGCTTCAAAATACGTTCTAAACACAATAAGAAGTGTTTTCGATGAATTTCCAAGTCATATTTGAAAAAATATGAACCAAGTCATTTTTTAAGAAAATCTATTACCCTAGAACCGTGTAAAAAGGTGAAAGATCTGAAAATTTCATAAAACAGTTCTCGGCTTGAAAGAATAGTAAAAAAATATGAATACCTTTCTGTATACATTTTGACACATTTCTATGAGTTTCCAAATGATACCTGAAAAAGAATGACTAAAAATAAAAAAACGTATAACCCTTCACTTGCAAAAAAAATTAAAAACTTTAAACTTTGAAAAAAATAAAGTTTTTTCTGACTAACACAAAAGGGCTTATTACTCATTGACAATTCAAATAGCACTTTTCTAGAGAGGCTTCGAAGCCATATCTTGCAAAACGAACCATTAGAAATTTATTTGATGAATTTCTAGGTCATTTTTGAAAAAAAACGAACCAAGTCATTTTTCACAAAATCTATGACCCCGGACCTGTAAAAAAGGTCAAAAATCTGAAAACTTTTCAAAATTTTTTTCTCGCACGAAACAACATGAAACGCTTGAAAATACGTTCTAAACACCATTAGAAATGTTTTCGATGAATTTCTAGGTCATTTTTGAAAAAAAACGAACCAAGTCATTTTTCACAAAATCTATGACCCCGGACCTGTGAAAAAGTTCAAAAATCTGAAAATTTTTCAAAATTTTTTTTCGCACGAAACAACATGAAACGCTTGAAAATACGTTCCGAACACCATAAGAAGTGTTTTCGATGAATTTCTAGGTCATTTTTGAAAAAAACGAACCAAGTCAATTTTCACAAGATCTATGACCCCGGACCTGTGAAAAAGTTCAAAAATCTGAAAATTTTTCAAAAATTTTGTTTCGCACGAAACAACATGAAACGCTTGAAAATACGTTCCGAACGCCATAAGAAGTGTTTTCGATGAATTTCTAGGTCATTTTTGAAAAACAACGAACCAAGTCATTTTTCACAAAATCTATGACCCCGGACCTGTAAAAAAGTTCAAAAATCTGAAAATTTTTCAAAATTGTTTTTTCGCACGAAACAACATGAAACGCTTGAAAATACGTTCCGAACACCATATGAAGTGTTTTCGATGAATTTCTAGGTCATTTTTGAAAAAGAACGAGCCAAGTCATTTTTCACAAAATCTATGACCCCGGACCTGTGAAAAAGTTCAAAAATCTGAAAATTTTTCAAAACTTTTTTTTCGCACGAAACAACATGAAACGCTTGAAAAAACGTTCCGAACACCATAAGAAGTGTTTTCGATGAATTTCTAGGTCATTTTTGAAAAAAAACGAACCAAGTCATTTTTCACAAAATCTATGACCCCGGACCTGTAAAAAAGTTCAAAAATCTGAAAATTTTTCAAAATTTTTTTTTCGCACGAAACAACATGAAACGCTTGAAAATACGTTCCAAACACCATATGAAGTGTTTTCGATGAATTTCTAGGTCATTTTTGAAAAAGAACGAGCCAAGTCATTTTTCACAAAATATATGACCCCGGACCTGTGAAAAAGTTCAAAAATCTGAAAATTTTTCAAAACTTTTTTTTCGCACGAAACAACATGAAACGCTTGAAAATACGTTCTATACACCATTAGAAATGTTTTCGATGAATTTCTAGGTCATTTTTCAAAAAAAACGAACCAAGTCATTTTTCACAAAATCTTTGACCCCGGACCTGTGAAAAAGTTCAAAAATCTGAAAATTTTTCAAAATTTTTTTTTCGCACGAAACAACATGAAACGCTTGAAAATACGTTCCGAACACCATAAGAAGTGTTTTCGATGAATTTCTAGGTCATTTTTAAAAAAGAACGACCCAAGTCATTTTTCACAAAATCTATGACCCCGGACCTGTGAAAAAGTTCGAAAATCTGAAAATTTTTCAAAACTTTTTTTTCGCACGAAACAACATGAAACGCTTGAAAATACGTTCCGAACACCATAAGAAGTGTTTTCGATGAATTTCTAGGTCATTTTTAAAAAAGAACGACCCAAGTCATTTTTCACAAAATCTATGACCCCGGACCTGTGAAAAAGTTCGAAAATCGGAAAATTTTTCAAAATTTTTTTTTCGCACGAAACAACAAGAAAAACGCTTGAAAATAAGTTCCGAACACCATAAGAAGTGTTTTCGATGAATTTCTAGGTCATTTTTGAAAAAGACGAACCAAGTCAATTTTCACAAGATCTATGACCCCGGACCTGTGAAAAAGTTCAAAAATCTGAAAATTTTTCAAAATTTTTTTTCGCACGAAACAACATGAAACGCTTCAAAATACGTTCTAAACACAATAAGAAGTGTTTTCGATGAATTTCCAAGTCATATTTGAAAAAATATGAACCAAGTCATTTTTTAAGAAAATCTATTACCCTAGAACCGTGTAAAAAGGTGAAAGATCTGAAAATTTCATAAAACAGTTCTCGGCTTGAAAGAATAGTAAAAAAATATGAATACCTTTCTGTATACATTTTGACACATTTCTATGAGTTTCCAAATGATACCTGAAAAAGAATGACTAAAAATAAAAAAACGTATAACCCTTCACTTGCAAAAAAAATTAAAAACTTTAAACTTTGAAAAAAATAAAGTTTTTTCTGACTAACACAAAAGGGCTTATTACTCATTGACAATTCAAATAGCACTTTTCTAGAGAGGCTTCGAAGCCATATCTTGCAAAACGAACCATTAGAAATTTATTTGATGAATTTCTAGGTCATTTTTGAAAAAAAACGAACCAAGTCATTTTTCACAAAATCTATGACCCCGGACCTGTAAAAAAGGTCAAAAATCTGAAAACTTTTCAAAATTTTTTTCTCGCACGAAACAACATGAAACGCTTGAAAATACGTTCTAAACACCATTAGAAATGTTTTCGATGAATTTCTAGGTCATTTTTGAAAAAAAACGAACCAAGTCATTTTTCACAAAATCTATGACCCCGGACCTGTGAAAAAGTTCAAAAATCTGAAAATTTTTCAAAATTTTTTTTCGCACGAAACAACATGAAACGCTTGAAAATACGTTCCGAACACCATAAGAAGTGTTTTCGATGAATTTCTAGGTCATTTTTGAAAAAAACGAACCAAGTCAATTTTCACAAGATCTATGACCCCGGACCTGTGAAAAAGTTCAAAAATCTGAAAATTTTTCAAAAATTTTGTTTCGCACGAAACAACATGAAACGCTTGAAAATACGTTCCGAACGCCATAAGAAGTGTTTTCGATGAATTTCTAGGTCATTTTTGAAAAACAACGAACCAAGTCATTTTTCACAAAATCTATGACCCCGGACCTGTAAAAAAGTTCAAAAATCTGAAAATTTTTCAAAATTGTTTTTTCGCACGAAACAACATGAAACGCTTGAAAATACGTTCCGAACACCATATGAAGTGTTTTCGATGAATTTCTAGGTCATTTTTGAAAAAGAACGAGCCAAGTCATTTTTCACAAAATCTATGACCCCGGACCTGTGAAAAAGTTCAAAAATCTGAAAATTTTTCAAAACTTTTTTTTCGCACGAAACAACATGAAACGCTTGAAAAAACGTTCCGAACACCATAAGAAGTGTTTTCGATGAATTTCTAGGTCATTTTTAAAAAAGAACGACCCAAGTCATTTTTCACAAAATCTATGACCCCGGACCTGTGAAAAAGTTCGAAAATCTGAAAATTTTTCAAAACTTTTTTTTCGCACGAAACAACATGAAACGCTTGAAAATACGTTCCGAACACCATAAGAAGTGTTTTCGATGAATTTCTAGGTCATTTTTAAAAAAGAACGACCCAAGTCCTTTTTCACAAAATCTATGACCCCGGACCTGTGAAAAAGTTCGAAAATCGGAAAATTTTTCAAAATTTTTTTTTCGCACGAAACAACAAGAAAAACGCTTGAAAATAAGTTCCGAACACCATAAGAAGTGTTTTCGATGAATTTCTAGGTCATTTTTGAAAAAGACGAACCAAGTCAATTTTCACAAGATCTATGACCCCGGACCTGTGAAAAAGTTCAAAAATCTGAAAATTTTTCAAAATTTTTTTTCGCACGAAACAACATGAAACGCTTCAAAATACGTTCTAAACACAATAAGAAGTGTTTTCGATGAATTTCCAAGTCATATTTGAAAAAATATGAACCAAGTCATTTTTTAAGAAAATCTATTACCCTAGAACCGTGTAAAAAGGTGAAAGATCTGAAAATTTCATAAAACAGTTCTCGGCTTGAAAGAATAGTAAAAAAATATGAATACCTTTCTGTATACATTTTGACACATTTCTATGAGTTTCCAAATGATACCTGAAAAAGAATGACTAAAAATAAAAAAACGTATAACCCTTCACTTGCAAAAAATTAAAAACTTTAAACTTTGAAAAAAATAACGTTTTTTCTGACTAACACAAAAGGGCTTATTACTCATTGACAATACAAATAGCACTTTTCTAGAGAGGCTTCTAAGCCATATCTTGCAGAACGAACCATTAGAAATTTATCTGATGAATTTCTAGGTCATTTTTGAAAAAAAACGAACCAAGTCATTTTTCACAAAATCTATGACCCCGGACCTGTAAAAAAGTTCAAAAATCTGCAAATTTTTCAAAATTTTTTTCTCGCACGAAACAACATGAAACGCTTGAAAATACGTTCCGAACACCATATGAAGTGTTTTCGATGAATTTCTAGGTCATTTTTGAAAAAGAACGAGCCAAGTCATTTTTCACAAAATCTATGACCCCGGACCTGTGAAAAAGTTCAAAAATCTGAAAATTTTTCAAAACTTTTTTTTTGCACGAAATAACATGAAACGCTTGAAAATACGTTCTAAACACCATTAGAAATGTTTTCGATGAATTTCTAGGTCATTTTTGAAAAAAAACGAACCAAGTCATTTTTCACAAAATCTATGACCCCGGACCTGTGAAAAAGTTCAAAAATCTGAAAATTTTTCAAAAATTTTTTTTCGCACGAAACAACATGAAACGCTTGAAAATACGTTCCGAACACCATAAGAAGTGTTTTCGATGAATTTCTAGGTCATTTTTGAAAAAAAACGAACCAAGTCAATTTTCACAAAATCTATGACCCCGGACCTGTGAAAAAGTTCAAAAATCGGAAAATTTTTCAAAATTTTTTTTCGCACGAAACAACATGAAACGCTTGAAAATACGTTCCGAACACCATAAGAAGTGTTTTCGATGAATTTCTAGGTCATTTTTGAAAAAAACGAACCAAGTCAATTTTCACAAGATCTATGACCCCGGACCTGTGAAAAAGTTCAAAAATCTGAAAATTTTTCAAAACTTTTTTTTTGCACGAAACAACATGAAACGCTTGAAAATACGTTCTAAACACCATAAGAAGTGTTTTCGATGAATTTCCAAGTCATATTTGAAAAAATATGAACCAAGTCATTTTTTAAGAAAATCCATTACCCTAGAACCGTGTAAAAAGGTGAAAGATCTGAAAATTTCATAAAACAGTTCTCGGCTTGAAAGAATAGTAAAAAATATTAATACCTTTCTGTAGACATTTTGACACATTTCTATGAGTTTCCAAATGATACCTGAAAAAGAATGACTAAAAATAAAAAAACGTATAACCCTTCACTTGCAAAAAAATTAAAAACTTTAAACTTTGAAAAAAATAAAGTTTTTTCTGACTAACACAAAAGGGCTTCTTACTCATTGACAATACAAATAGCACTTTTCTAGAGAGGCTTCGAAGCCATATCTTGCAAAACGAACCATTAGAAGTTTATTAGATGAATTTCTAGGTCATGTTTGAAAAAAAACGAACCAAGTCATTTTTCACAAAATCTATGACCCCGGACCTGTGAAAAAGTTCAAAAATCTGAAAATTTTTCAAAAAATTTTTTTTCGCATGAAACAACATGAAACGCTTGAAAATACGTTTGGAACACCATATGAAGTGTTTCTTTGAATTTCTAGGTAATATTCGAAAAAAACGAACCCAGTCATTTTTCACAAAATCTATGACCCCGGACCTGTGAAAAAGTTCAAAAATCTGAAAATTTTTCAAAATTTTTTTTCGCACGAAACAACATGAAACGCTTGAAAATATGTTCCGAACACCATAAGAAGTGTTTCTTTGAATTTCTAGGTAATATTCGAAAAAAACGAACCCAGTGATTTTTCACTAAATCTTTGACCCCGGACCTGTGAAAAAGTTCAAAAATCTGAAAATTTTTTAAAATTTTCTTTTCGCACGAAACAACATGAAACACTTGAAAATACGTTCCAAACACCATAAGAAGTGTTTTCGATGAATTTCTAGGTAATATTCGAAAAAAGACGAACCAAGTCATTTTTCACAAAATCTATGACCCCGGACCTGTGAAAAAGTTCCAAAATTTGAAAATTTTTCAAAATTTTTTTTTCGCACGAAACAACATGAAACGCTTGAAAATACGTTCCGAACACCATAAGATACGTTTTCGAGGAATTTCTAGGTCATTTTTGAAAAAAAAACGAACCAAGTCATTTTTCACAAAATCTATGACCCCGGACCTGTGAAAAAGTTCAAAAATCTGAAAATTTTTCAAAATTTTTTTTTCGCACGAAACAACATGAAACGCTTGAAAATACGTTCCGAACGCCATAAGAAGTGTTTTCGATGAATTTCTAGGTCATTTTTGAAAAAAAACGAACCAAGTCATTTTTCACAAAATCTATGACCCCGGACCTGTAAAAAAGTTCAAAAATCTGAAAATTTTTCAAAATTGTTTTTTCGCACGAAACAACATGAAACGCTTGAAAATACGTTCCGAACACCATATGAAGTGTTTTCGATGAATTTCTAGGTCATTTTTGAAAAAGAACGAGCCAAGTCATTTTTCACAAAATCTATGACCCCGGACCTGTGAAAAAGTTCAAAAATCTGAAAATTTTTCAAAACTTTTTTTTCGCACGAAACAACATGAAACGCTTGAAAAAACGTTCCGAACACCATAAGAAGTGTTTTCGATGAATTTCTAGGTCATTTTTGAAAAAAAACGAACCAAGTCATTTTTCACAAAATCTATGACCCCGGACCTGTGAAAAAGTTCAAAAATCTGAAAATTTTTCAAAATTTTTTTTTCGCACGAAACAACATGAAACGCTTGAAAATACGTTCCGAACACCATAAGAAGTGTTTTCGATGAATTTCTAGGTCATTTTTGAAAAAAACGAACCAAGTCAATTTTCACAAGATCTATGACCCCGGACCTGTGAAAAAGTTCAAAAATCGGAAAATTTTTCAAAATTTTTTTTTCGCACGAAACAACATGAAACGCTTGAAAATACGTTCCGAACACCATAAGAAGTGTTTTCGATGAATTTCTAGGTCATTTTTGAAAAAAAACGAACCAAGTCAATTTTCACAAAATCTATGACCCCGGACCTGTGAAAAAGTTCAAAAATCGGAAAATTTTTCAAAATTTTTTTTCGCACGAAACAACATGAAACGCTTGAAAATACGTTCCGAACACCATAAGAAGTGTTTTCGATGAATTTCTAGGTCATTTTTGAAAAAAACGAACCAAGTCAATTTTCACAAGATCTATGACCCCGGACCTGTGAAAAAGTTCAAAAATCTGAAAATTTTTCAAAACTTTTTTTTTGCACGAAACAACATGAAACGCTTGAAAATACGGTCTAAACACCATAAGAAGTGTTTTCGATGAATTTCCAAGTCATATTTGAAAAAATATGAACCAAGTCATTTTTTAAGAAAATCTATTACCCTAGAACCGTGTAAAAAGGTGAAAGATCTGAAAATTTCATAAAACAGTTCTCGGCTTGAAAGAATAGTAAAAAATATTAATACCTTTCTGTAGACATTTTGACACATTTCTATGAGTTTCCAAATGATACCTGAAAAAGAATGACTAAAAATAAAAAAACGTATAACCCTTCACTTGCAAAAAAATTAAAAACTTTAAACTTTGAAAAAAATAAAGTTTTTTCTGACTAACACAAAAGGGCTTCTTACTCATTGACAATACAAATAGCACTTTTCTAGAGAGGCTTCGAAGCCATATCTTGCAAAACGAACCATTAGAAGTTTATTAGATGAATTTCTAGGTCATGTTTGAAAAAAAAACGAACCAAGTCATTTTTCACAAAATCTATGACCCCGGACCTGTGAAAAAGTTCAAAAATCTGAAAATTTTTCAAAAAATTTTTTTTCGCATGAAACAACATGAAACGCTTGAAAATACGTTTGGAACACCATATGAAGTGTTTCTTTGAATTTCTAGGTAATATTCGAAAAAAACGAACCCAGTCATTTTTCACAAAATCTATGACCCCGGACCTGTGAAAAAGTTCAAAAATCTGAAAATTTTTCAAAATTTTTTTTCGCACGAAACAACATGAAACGCTTGAAAATATGTTCCGAACACCATAAGAAGTGTTTCTTTGAATTTCTAGGTAATATTCGAAAAAAACGAACCCAGTGATTTTTCACTAAATCTTTGACCCCGGACCTGTGAAAAAGTTCAAAAATCTGAAAATTTTTTAAAATTTTCTTTTCGCACGAAACAACATGAAACGCTTGAAAATACGTTCCAAACACCATAAGAAGTGTTTTCGATGAATTTCTAGGTAATATTCGAAAAAAGACGAACCAAGTCATTTTTCACAAAATCTATGACCCCGGACCTGTGAAAAAGTTCCAAAATTTGAAAATTTTTCAAAATTTTTTTTTCGCACGAAACAACATGAAACGCTTGAAAATACGTTCCGAACACCATAAGATACGTTTTCGAGGAATTTCTAGGTCATTTTTGAAAAAAAAACGAACCATGTCATTTTTCACAAAATCTATGACCACGTACCTGTGAAAAAGTTCCAAAATCTGAAAATTTTTCAAAATGTTTTTTCCACGAAACAACTTGAAACGCTTGAAAATACGTTCCGAACACCATAAGAAGTGTTTTCGATTAATTTCTAGGTCATTTTTGAAAAAAAACGAGCCAAGTCATTTTTCACAAAATCTATGACCCCTGACCTGTGAAAAAGTTCAAAAATCTGAAAATTTTTCAAAATTTTTTTTTCGCACGAAACAACATGAAACGCTTGAAAATACGTTCCGAACACCATAAGAAGTGTTTTCGATGAATTTCTAGGTCATTTTTGAAAAATAACGAACCAAGTCAATTTTCACAAAAACTATCACCCCGGACCTTTGAAAAAGTTCAAAAATCTGAAAATTTTTCAAAATTTTTTTTTCGCACGAAACAACATGAAACGCTTGAAAATACGTTCTAAACACCATAAGAAGTGTTTTGGATGAATTTCCAAGTCATATTTTAAAAAATATGAACCAAGTCATCTTTTTAGAAAATCTATTACCCTAGAACCGTGTAAAAAGGTGAAAGATCTGAAAATTTCATAAAACAGTTCTCGGCTTGAAAGAATAGTAAAAAAATATTAATACCTTTCTGTAGACATTTTGACACATTTCTATGAGTTTCCAAATGATACCTGAAAAAGAATGACTAAAAATAAAAAAACCTATAACCCTTCACTTGCAAAAAAAATTAAAAACTTTAAACTTTGAAAAAAATAAAGTTTTTTCTGACTAACACAAAAGGGCTTATTACTCATTGACAATTCAAATAGCACTTTTCTAGAGAGGCTTCAAAGCCATATCTTGCAAAACGAACCATTAGAAATTTATTTGATGAATTTCTAGGTCATTTTTGAAAAAAAACGAACCAAGTCAATTTTCACAAAATCTATGACCCTGGACCTGTGAAAAAGTTCAAAAATCTGAAAATTTTTCAAAACTTTTTTTTTGCACGAAACAACATGAAACGCTTGAAAATACGTTCCAAACACCATATGAAGTGTTTTCGATGAATTTCTAGGTCATTTTTGAAAAAGAACGAGCCAAGTCATTTTTCACAAAATATATGACCCCGGGCCTGTGAAAAAGTTCAAAAATCTGAAAATTTTTCAAAACTTTTTATTCGCACGAAACAACATGAAACGCTTGAAAATACGTTCTAAACACCATTAGAAATGTTTTCGATGAATTTCTAGGTCATTTTTGAAAAAAAACGAACCAAGTCATTTTTCACAAAATCTATGACCCCGGACCTGTGAAAAAGTTCAAAAATCTGAAAATTTTTCAAAATTTTTTTTTCGCACGAAACAACATGAAACGCTTGAAAATACGTTCCGAACACCATAAGAAGTGTTTTCGATGAATTTCTAGGTCATTTTTGAAAAAAAACGAACCAAGTCAATTTTCACAAAATCTATGACCCCGGACCTGTGAAAAACTTCAAAAATCGGAAAATTTTTCAAAATTTTTTTTTCGCACGAAACAACATGAAACGCTTGAAAATACGTTCCGAACACCATAAGAAGTGTTTTCGATGAATTTCCAAGTCATATTTGAAAAAATATGAACCAAGTCATTTTTCACAAAATCTATGACCCCGGACCTGTGAAAAAGTTCGAAAATCGGAAAATTTTTCAAAATTTTTTTTTCGCACGAAACAACATGAAACGCTTGAAAATACGTTCCGAACACCATAAGAAGTGTTTTCGATGAATTTCTAGGTCATTTTTGAAAAAAAACGAACCAAGTCATTTTTCACAAAATCTATGACCCCGGACCTGTGAAAAAGTTCAAAAATCTGAAAATTTTTCAAAATTTTTTTTTCGCACGAAACAACATGAAACGCTTGAAAATACGTTCCAAACACCATATGAAGTGTTTTCGATGAATTTCTAGGTCATTTTTGAAAAAGAACGAGCCAAGTCATTTTTCACAAAATATATGACCCCGGACCTGTGAAAAAGTTCAAAAATCTGAAAATTTTTCAAAACTTTTTTTTCGCACGAAACAACATGAAACGCTTGAAAATACGTTCTAAACACCATTAGAAATGTTTTCGATGAATTTCTAGGTCATTTTTGAAAAAAAACGAACCAAGTCATTTTTCACAAAATCTATGACCCCGGACCTGTGAAAAAGTTCAAAAATCTGAAAATTTTTCAAAATTTTTTTTCGCACGAAACAACATGAAACGCTTGAAAATATGTTCCGAACACCATAAGAAGTGTTTCTTTGACTTTCTAGGTAATATTCGAAAAAAACGAACCCAGTCATTTTTCACTAAATCTTTGACCCCGGACCTGTGAAAAAGTTCAAAAATCTGAAAATTTTTCAAAACTTTTTTTTCGCACGAAACAACATGAAACGCTTGAAAATACGTTCTAAACACCATTAGAAATGTTTTCGATGAATTTCTAGGTCATTTTTGAAAAAAAACGAACCAAGTCATTTTTCACAAAATCTATGACCCCGGACCTGTGAAAAAGTTCAAAAATCTGAAAATTTTTCAAAATTTTTTTTTCGCACGAAACAACATGAAACGCTTGAAAATACGTTCCGAACACCATAAGAAGTGTTTTCGATGAATTTCTAGGTCATTTTTGAAAAATAACGAACCAAGTCAATTTTCACAAAAACTATCACCCCGGACCTTTGAAAAAGTTCAAAAATCTGAAAATTTTTCAAAATTTTTTTTTCGCACGAAACAACATGAAACGCTTGAAAATACGTTCTAAACACCATAAGAAGTGTTTTGGATGAATTTCCAAGTCATATTTTAAAAAATATGAACCAAGTCATCTTTTTAGAAAATCTATTACCCTAGAACCGTGTAAAAAGGTGAAAGATCTGAAAATTTCATAAAACAGTTCTCGGCTTGAAAGAATAGTAAAAAAATATTAATACCTTTCTGTAGACATTTTGACACATTTCTATGAGTTTCCAAATGATACCTGAAAAAGAATGACTAAAAATAAAAAAACGTATAACCCTTCACTTGCAAAAAAAATTAAAAACTTTAAACTTTGAAAAAAATAAAGTTTTTTCTGACTAACACAAAAGGGCTTATTACTCATTGACAATTCAAATAGCACTTTTCTAGAGAGGCTTCAAAGCCATATCTTGCAAAACGAACCATTAGAAATTTATTTGATGAATTTCTAGGTCATTTTTGAAAAAAAACGAACCAAGTCAATTTTCACAAAATCTATGACCCTGGACCTGTGAAAAAGTTCAAAAATCTGAAAATTTTTCAAAACTTTTTTTTTGCACGAAACAACATGAAACGCTTGAAAATACGTTCCAAACACCATATGAAGTGTTTTCGATGAATTTCTAGGTCATTTTTGAAAAAGAACGAGCCAAGTCATTTTTCACAAAATATATGACCCCGGGCCTGTGAAAAAGTTCAAAAATCTGAAAATTTTTCAAAACTTTTTATTCGCACGAAACAACATGAAACGCTTGAAAATACGTTCTAAACACCATTAGAAATGTTTTCGATGAATTTCTAGGTCATTTTTGAAAAAAAACGAACCAAGTCATTTTTCACAAAATCTATGACCCCGGACCTGTGAAAAAGTTCAAAAATCTGAAAATTTTTCAAAATTTTTTTTTCGCACGAAACAACATGAAACGCTTGAAAATACGTTCCGAACACCATAAGAAGTGTTTTCGATGAATTTCTAGGTCATTTTTGAAAAAAAACGAACCAAGTCAATTTTCACAAAATCTATGACCCCGGACCTGTGAAAAACTTCAAAAATCGGAAAATTTTTCAAAATTTTTTTTTCGCACGAAACAACATGAAACGCTTGAAAATACGTTCCGAACACCATAAGAAGTGTTTTCGATGAATTTCCAAGTCATATTTGAAAAAATATGAACCAAGTCATTTTTCACAAAATCTATGACCCCGGACCTGTGAAAAAGTTCGAAAATCGGAAAATTTTTCAAAATTTTTTTTTCGCACGAAACAACATGAAACGCTTGAAAATACGTTCCGAACACCATAAGAAGTGTTTTCGATGAATTTCTAGGTCATTTTTGAAAAAAAACGAACCAAGTCATTTTTCACAAAATCTATGACCCCGGACCTGTGAAAAAGTTCAAAAATCTGAAAATTTTTCAAAATTTTTTTTTCGCACGAAACAACATGAAACGCTTGAAAATACGTTCCAAACACCATATGAAGTGTTTTCGATGAATTTCTAGGTCATTTTTGAAAAAGAACGAGCCAAGTCATTTTTCACAAAATATATGACCCCGGACCTGTGAAAAAGTTCAAAAATCTGAAAATTTTTCAAAACTTTTTTTTCGCACGAAACAACATGAAACGCTTGAAAATACGTTCTAAACACCATTAGAAATGTTTTCGATGAATTTCTAGGTCATTTTTGAAAAAAAACGAACCAAGTCATTTTTCACAAAATCTATGACCCCGGACCTGTGAAAAAGTTCAAAAATCTGAAAATTTTTCAAAATTTTTTTTCGCACGAAACAACATGAAACGCTTGAAAATATGTTCCGAACACCATAAGAAGTGTTTCTTTGACTTTCTAGGTAATATTCGAAAAAAACGAACCCAGTCATTTTTCACTAAATCTTTGACCCCGGACCTGTGAAAAAGTTCAAAAATCTGAAAATTTTTCAAAACTTTTTTTTCGCACGAAACAACATGAAACGCTTGAAAATACGTTCTAAACACCATTAGAAATGTTTTCGATGAATTTCTAGGTCATTTTTGAAAAAAAACGAACCAAGTCATTTTTCACAAAATCTATGACCCCGGACCTGTGAAAAAGTTCAAAAATCTGAAAATTTTTCAAAATTTTTTTTTCGCACGAAACAACATGAAACGCTTGAAAATACGTTCCGAACACCATAAGAAGTGTTTTCGATGAATTTCTAGGTCATTTTTGAAAAAAAACGAACCAAGTCAATTTTCACAAAATCTATGACCCCGGACCTGTGAAAAAGTTCAAAAATCGGAAAATTTTTCAAAATTTTTTTTTCGCACGACACAACATGAAACGCTTGAAAATACGTTCCGAACACCATAAGAAGTGTTTTCGATGAATTTCCAAGTCATATTTGAAAAAATATGAACCAAGTCATTTTTCACAAAATCTATGACCCCGGACCTGTGAAAAAGTTCGAAAATCGGAAAATTTTTCAAAATTTTTTTTTCGCACGAAACAACATGAAATGCTTGAAAATACGTTCCGAACACCATAAGAAGTCTTTTCGATAAATTTCTAGGTCATTTTTGAAAAAAAACGAATCAAGTCATTTTTCACTAAATCTATGACCCCGGACCTGTGAAAAAGTTCAAAAATCTGAAAATTTTTCAAAATTTTTTTTTCTCACGAAACAACATGAAACGCTTGAAAATACGTTCTAAACACCATAAGAAGTGTTTTCGATGAATTTCCAAGTCATACTTGAAAAAATATGAACCAAGTCATTTTTTAAGAAAATCTATTACCCTAGAACCGTGTAAAAAGGTGAAAGATCTGAAAATTTCATAAAACAGTTCTCGGCTTGAAAGAATAGTAAAAAAATATTAATACCTTTCTGTAGACATTTTGACACATTTCTATGAGTTTCCAAATGATACCTGAAAAAGAATGACTAAAAATAAAAAAACGTTTAACCCTTCACTTGCAAAAAAAATTAAAAACTTCAAACTTTGAAAAAAATAAAGTTTTTTCTGACTAACACAAAAGGGCTTATTACTCATTGACAATACAAATAGCACTTTTCTAGAGAGGCTTCGAAGCCATATCTTGCAAAACGAACCATTAGAAATTTATTTGATGAATTTCTAGGTCATTTTTGAAAAAAAACGAACCAAGTCATTTTTCACAAAATCTATGACCCCGGACCTGTAAAAAAGTTCAAAAATCTGAAAATTTTTCAAAATTTCTTTTTCGCACGAAACAACATGAAACGCTTGAAAATACGTTCCGAACACCATATGAAGTGTTTTCGATGAATTTCTAGGTCATTTTTGAAAAAGAACGAGCCAAGTCATTTTTCACAAAATCTATGACCCCGGACCTGTAAAAAAGTTCAAAAATCTGAAAATTTTTCAAAATTTTTTTCTCGCACGAAATAACATGAAACGCTTGAAAATACGTTCTAAACACCATTAGAAATGTTTTCGATGAATTTCTAGGTCATTTTTGAAAAAAAACGAACCAAGTCATTTTTCACAAAATCTATGACCTGTGAAAAAGTTCAAAAATCTGAAAATTTTTCAAAAATATTTTTTCGCACGAAACAACAAGAAACGCTTGAAAATACGTTCCGAACACCATAAGAAGTGTTTTCGATGAATTTCTAGGTCATTTTTGAAAAAAAACGAACCAAGTCAATTTTCACAAAATCTATGACCCCGGACCTGTGAAAAAGTTCAAAAATCGGGAAATTTTTCAAAATTTTTTTTTCGCACGAAACAACATGAAACGCTTGAAAATACGTTCCGAACACCATAAGAAGTGTTTTCGATGAATTTCTAGGTCATTTTTGAAAAAAAACGAACCAAGTCAATTTTCACAAAATCTATGACCCCGGACCTGTGAAAAAGTTCAAAAATCGGAAAATTTTTCAAAATTTTTTTTCGCACGAAACAACATGAAACGCTTGAAAATACGTTCCGAACACCATAAGAAGTGTTTTCGATGAATTTCTAGGTCATTTTTGAAAAAAACGAACCAAGTCAATTTTCACAAGATCTATGACCCCGGACCTGTGAAAAAGTTCAAAAATCTGAAAATTTTTCAAAACTTTTTTTTTGCACGAAACAACATGAAACGCTTGAAAATACGTTCTAAACACCATAAGAAGTGTTTTCGATGAATTTCCAAGTCATATTTGAAAAAATATGAACCAAGTCATTTTTTAAGAAAATCTATTACCCTAGAACCGTGTAAAAAGGTGAAAGATCTGAAAATTTCATAAAACAGTTCTCGGCTTGAAAGAATAGTAAAAAATATTAATACCTTTCTGTAGACATTTTGACACATTTCTATGAGTTTCCAAATGATACCTGAAAAAGAATGACTAAAAATAAAAAAACGTATAACCCTTCACTTGCAAAAAAATTAAAAACTTTAAACTTTGAAAAAAATAAAGTTTTTTCTGACTAACACAAAAGGGCTTCTTACTCATTGACAATACAAATAGCACTTTTCTAGAGAGGCTTCGAAGCCATATCTTGCAAAACGAACCATTAGAAGTTTATTAGATGAATTTCTAGGTCATGTTTGAAAAAAAAACGAACCAAGTCATTTTTCACAAAATCTATGACCCCGGACCTGTGAAAAAGTTCAAAAATCTGAACATTTTTCAAAAAATTTTTTTTCGCATGAAACAACATGAAACGCTTGAAAATACGTTTGGAACGCCATATGAAGTGTTTCTTTGAAATTCTAGGTAATATTCGAAAAAAACGAACCCAGTCATTTTTCATAAAATCTATGACCCCGGACCTGTGAAAAAGTTCAAAAATCTGAAAATTTTTCAAAATTTTTTTTCGCACGAAACAACATGAAACGCTTGAAAATATGTTCCGAACACCATAAGAAGTGTTTCTTTGAATTTCTAGGTAATATTCGAAAAAAACGAACCCAGTCATTTTTCACTAAATCTTTGACCCCGGACCTGTGAAAAAGTTCAAAAATCTGAAAATTTTTTAAAATTTTCTTTTCGCACGAAACAACATGAAACGCTTGAAAATACGTTCCAAACACCATAAGAAGTGTTTTCGATGAATTTCTAGGTAATATTCGAAAAAAGACGAACCAAGTCATTTTTCACAAAATCTATGACCCCGGACCTGTGAAAAAGTTCCAAAATTTGAAAATTTTTCAAAATTTTTTTTTCGCACGAAACAACATGAAACGCTTGAAAATACGTTCCAAACACCATAAGATACGTTTTCGAGGAATTTCTAGGTCATTTTTGAAAAAAAAACGAACCATGTCATTTTTCACAAAATCTATGACCACGTACCTGTGAAAAAGTTCCAAAATCTGAAAATTTTTCAAAATTTTTTTTCCACGAAACAACTTGAAACGCTTGAAAATACGTTCCGAACACCATAAGAAGTGTTTTCGATTAATTTCTAGGTCATTTTTGAAAAAAAACGAGCCAAGTCATTTTTCACAAAATCTATGACCCCTGACCTGTGAAAAAGTTCAAAAATCTGAAAATTTTTCAAAATTTTTTTTTCGCACGAAACAACATGAAACGCTTGAAAATACGTTCCGAACACCATAAGAAGTGTTTTCGATGAATTTCTAGGTCATTTTTGAAAAATAACGAACCAAGTCAATTTTCACAAAAACTATCACCCCGGACCTTTGAAAAAGTTTAAAAATCTGAAAATTTTTCAAAATTTTTTTTTCCCACGAAACAACATGAAACGCTTGAAAATATGTTCCGAACACCATAAGAAGTGTTTCTTTGAATTTCTAGGTAATATTCGAAAAAAACGAACCCAGTCATTTTTCACTAAATCTTTGACCCCGGACCTGTGAAAAAGTTCAAAAATCTGAAAATTTTTTAAAATTTTCTTTTCGCACGAAACAACATGAAACGCTTGAAAATACGTTCCAAACACCATAAGAAGTGTTTTCGATGAATTTCTAGGTAATATTCGAAAAAAGACGAACCAAGTCATTTTTCACAAAATCTATGACCCCGGACCTGTGAAAAAGTTCCAAAATTTGAAAATTTTTCAAAATTTTTTTTTCGCACGAAACAACATGAAACGCTTGAAAATACGTTCCAAACACCATAAGAAGTGTTTCTTTGAATTTCTAGGTAATATTCGAAAAAAACGAACCAAGTCATTTTTCACTAAATCTTTGACCCCGGACCTGTGAAAAAGTTCAAAAATCTGAAAATTTTTTAAAATTTTCTTTTCGCACGAAACAACATGAAACGCTTGAAAATACGTTCCAAACACCATAAGAAGTGTTTTCGATGAATTTCTCGGTAATATTCGAAAAAAGACGAACCAAGTCATTTTTCACAAAATCTATGACCCCGGACCTGTGAAAAAGTTCCAAAATTTGAAAATTTTTCAAAATTTTTTTTTCGCACGAAACAACATGAAACGCTTGAAAATACGTTCCAAACACCATAAGATACGTTTTCGAGGAATTTCTAGGTCATTTTTGAAAAAAAACGAACCATGTCATTTTTCACAAAATCTATGACCACGTACCTGTGAAAAAGTTCCAAAATCTGAAAATTTTTCAAAATTTTTTTTCCACGAAACAACTTGAAACGCTTGAAAATACGTTCCGAACACCATAAGAAGTGTTTTCGATTAATTTCTAGGTCATTTTTGAAAAAAAACGAGCCAAGTCATTTTTCACAAAATCTATGACCCCTGACCTGTGAAAAAGTTCAAAAATCTGAAAATTTTTCAAAATTTTTTTTTCGCACGAAACAACATGAAACGCTTGAAAATACGTTCCGAACACCATAAGAAGTGTTTTCGATGAATTTCTAGGTCATTTTTGAAAAATAACGAACCAAGTCAATTTTCACAAAAACTATCACCCCGGACCTTTGAAGAAGTTCAAAAATCTGAAAATTTTTCAAAACTTTTTTCTCGCACGAAACAACATGAAACGCTTGAAAATACGTTCTAAACACCATTAGAAATGTTTTCGATGAATTTCTAGGTCATTTTTGAAAAAAAACGAACCAAGTCAATTTTCACAAAATCTATGACCCTGGACCTGTGAAAAAGTTCAAAAATCTGAAAATTTTTCAAAATTTTTTTTTCGCACGAAACAACATGAAACGCTTGAAAATACGTTCCAAACACCATATGAAGTGTTTTCGATGAATTTCTAGGTCATTTTTGAAAAAGAACGAGCCAAGTCATTTTTCACAAAATATATGACCCCGGGCCTGTGAAAAAGTTCAAAAATCTGAAAATTTTTCAAAATTTTTTTTTCGCACGAAACAACATGAAACGCTTGAAAATACGTTCCAAACACCATATGAAGTGTTTTCGATGAATTTCTAGGTCATTTTTGAAAAAGAACGAGCCAAGTCATTTTTCACAAAATATATGACCCCGGACCTGTGAAAAAGTTCAAAAATCTGAAAATTTTTCAAAACTTTTTTTTCGCACGAAACAACATGAAACGCTTGAAAATACGTTCTAAACACCATTAGAAATGTTTTCGATGAATTTCTAGGTCATTTTTGAAAAAAAACGAACCAAGTCATTTTTCACAAAATCTATGACCCCGGACCTGTGAAAAAGTTCAAAAATCTGAAAATTTTTCAACATTTTTTTTTCGCACGAAACAACATGAAACGCTTGAAAATACGTTCCGAACACCATAAGAAGTGTTTTCGATGAATTTCTAGGTCATTTTTGAAAAAAAACGAACCAAGTCAATTTTCACAAAATCTATGACCCCGGACCTGTGAAAAAGTTCAAAAATCGGAAAATTTTTCAAAATTTTTTTTTCGCACGAAACAACATGAAACGCTTGAAAATACGTTCCGAACACCATAAGAAGTGTTTTCGATGAATTTCCAAGTCATATTTGAAAAAATATGAACCAAGTCATTTTTCACAAAATCTATGACCCCGGACCTGTGAAAAAGTTCGAAAATCGGAAAATTTTTCAAAATTTTTTTTTCGCACGAAACAACATGAAACGCTTGAAAATACGTTCCGAACACCATAAGAAGTGTTTTCGATGAATTTCTAGGTCATTTTTGAAAAAAAACGAACCAAGTCATTTTTCACAAAATCTATGACCCCGGACCTGTGAAAAAGTTCAAAAATCTGAAAATTTTTCAAAATTTTTTTTTCGCACGAAACAACATGAAACGCTTGAAAATACGTTCAAAACACCATATGAAGTGTTTTCGATGAATTTCTAGGTCATTTTTGAAAAAGAACGAGCCAAGTCATTTTTCACAAAATATATGACCCCGGACCTGTGAAAAAGTTCAAAAATCTGAAAATTTTTCAAAACTTTTTTTTCGCACGAAACAACATGAAACGCTTGAAAATACGTTCTAAACACCATTAGAAATGTTTTCGATGAATTTCTAGGTCATTTTTGAAAAAAAACGAACCAAGTCATTTTTCACAAAATCTATGACCCCGGACCTGTGAAAAAGTTCAAAAATCGGAAAATTTTTCAAAATTTTTTTTTCGCACGAAACAACATGAAACGCTTGAAAATACGTTCCGAACACCATAAGAAGTGTTTTCGATGAATTTCCAAGTCATATTTGAAAAAATATGAACCAAGTCATTTTTCACAAAATCTATGACCCCCGACCTGTGAAAAAGTTCGAAAATCGGAAAATTTTTCAAAATTTTTTTCTCGCACGAAACAACATGAAACGCTTGAAAATACGTTCCGAACACCATAAGAAGTGTTTTCGATGAATTTCTAGGTCATTTTTGAAAAAAAACGAACCAAGTCATTTTTCACAAAATCTATGACCCCGGACCTGTAAAAAAGTTCAAAAATCTGAAAATTTTTCAAAATTTTTTTTTCGCACGAAACAACATAAAACGCTTGAAAATACGTTCTAAACACCATAAGAAGTGTTTTCGATGAATTTCCAAGTCATATTTGAAAAAATATGAACCAAGTCATTTTTTAAGAAAATCTATTACCCTAGAACCGTGTAAAAAGGTGAAAGATCTGAAAATTTCATAACACAGTTCTCGGCTTGAAAGAATAGTAAAAAAATATTAATACCTTTCTGTAGACATTTTGACACATTTCTATGAGTTTCCAAATGATACCTGAAAAAGAATGACTAAAAATAAAAAAACGTATAACCCTTCACTTGCAAAAAAAATTAAAAACTTTAAACTTTGAAAAAAATAAAGTTTTTTCTGACTAACACAAAAGGGCTTATTACTCATTGACAATACAAATAGCACTTTTCTAGAGAGGCTTCGAAGCCATATCTTGCAGAACGAACCATTAGAAATTTATTTGATGAATTCCTAGGTCATGTTTGAAAAAAAACGAACCAAGTCATTTTTCACAAAATCTATGACCCCGGACCTGTGAAAAAGTTCAAAAATCTGAAAATTTTTCAAAATTTTTTTTTCGCACGAAACAACATGAAACGCTTGAAAATACGTTCTAAACACCATAAGAAGTGTTTTCGATGAATTTCCAAGTCATATTTGAAAAAATATGAACCAAGTCATTTTTTAAGAAAATCTATTACCCTAGAACCGTGTAAAAAGGTGAAAGATCTGAAAATTTCATAAAACAGTTCTCGGCTTGAAAGAATAGTAAAAAAATATTAAAAACTTTCTGTAGACATTTTGACACATTTCTATGAGTTTTCAAATGATACCTGAAAAAGAATGACTAAAAATAAAAAAACGTTTAACCCTTCACTTGCAAAAAAAATTAAAAACTTTAAACTTTGAAAAAAATAAAGTTTTTTCTGACTAACACAAAAGGGCTTATTACTCATTGAGAATACAAATAGCACTTTTCTAGAGAGGCTTCGAAGCCATATCTTGCAAAACGAACCATTAGAAATTTATTTGATGAATTTCTAGGTCATTTTTGAAAAAAAACGAACCAAGTCATTTTTCACAAAATCTATGACCCGGGACCTGTAAAAAAGTTCAAAAATCTGAAAATTTTTCAAAATTTTTTTTTCGCACGAAACAACATGAAACTTTTGAAAATACGTTCCGAACACCATAAGAAGTGTTTTCGATGAATTTCTAGGTCATTTTTGAAAAAAAACGAACCAAGTCATTTTTCACAAAATCTATGACCCCGGACCTGTGAAAAAGTTCGAAAATCGGAAAATTTTTCAAAATTTTTTTCTCGCACGAAACAACATGAAACGCTTGAAAATACGTTCCGAACACCATAAGAAGTGTTTTCGATGAATTTCTAGGTCATTTTTGAAAAAAAACGAACCAAGTCATTTTTCACAAAATCTATGACCCCGGACCTGTGAAAAAGTTCAAAAATCTGAAAATTTTTCAAAAATTTTGTTTCGCACGAAACAACATGAAACGCTTGAAAAAACGTTCCGAACACCATAAGAAGTGTTTTCGATGAATTTCTAGGTCATTTTTGAAAAAGAACGAACCAAGTCATTTTTCACAAAATCTATGACCCCGGACCTGTAAAAAAGTTCAAAAATCTGAAAATTTTTCAAAATTTTTTTTTTCGCACGAAACAACATGAAACGCTTGAAAATACATTCCAAGACCATATGAAGTGTTTTCGATGAATTTCTAGGTCATTTTTGAAAAAGAACGAGCCAAGTCATTTTTCACAAAATCTATGACCCCGGACCTGTGAAAAAGTTCAAAAATCTGAAAATTTTTCAAAAATTTTGTTTCGCACGAAACAACATGAAACGCTTGAAAATACGTTCCGAACACCATAAGAAGTGTTTTCGATGAATTTCTAGGTCATTTTTGAAAAAAAACGAACCAAGTCATTTTTCACAAAATCTATGACCCCGGACCTGTAAAAAAGTTCAAAAATCTGAAAATTTTTCAAAATTTTTTTTTCGCACGAAACAACATGAAACGCTTGAAAATACGTTCTAAACACCATAAGAAGTGTTTTCGATGAATTTCCAAGTCATATTTGAAAAAATATGAACCAAGTCATTTTTTAAGAAAATCTATTACCCTAGAACCGTGTAAAAAGGTGAAAGATCTGAAAATTTCATAACACAGTTCTCGGCTTGAAAGAATAGTAAAAAAATATTAATACCTTTCTGTAGACATTTTGACACATTTCTATGAGGTTCCAAATGATACCTGAAAAAGAATGACTAAAAATAAAAAAACGTATAACCCTTCACTTGCAAAAAAAATTAAAAACTTTAAACTTTGAAAAAAATAAAGTTTTTTCTGACTAACACAAAAGGGCTTATTACTCATTGACAATACAAATAGCACTTTTCTAGAGAGGCTTCAAAACCATATCTTGCAAAACGAACCATTAGAAATTTATTTGATGAATTTCTAGGTCATTTTTGAAAAAAAACGAACCAAGTCAATTTTCACAAAATCTATGACCCCGGACCTGTGAAAAAGTTCAAAAATCGGAAAATTTTTCAAAATTTTTTTTTCGCACGAAACAACATGAAACGCTTGAAAATATGTTCCGAACACCATAGGAAGTGTTTTCGATGAATTTCTAGGTCATTTTTGAAAAAGAACGAACCAAGTCATTTTTCACAAAATCTATGACCCCGGACCTGTGAAAAAGTTCAAAAATCTGAAAAATTTTCAAAATTTTTTTTTCGCACTAAACAACATGAAACGCTTGAAATTACGTTCCCAACACCATAAGAAGTCTTTTCGATAAATTTCTAGGTCATTTTTGAAAAAAAACGAATCAAGTCATTTTTCACTAAATCTATGACCCCGGACCTGTGAAAAAGTTCAAAAATCTGAAAATTTTTCAAATTTTTTTTTTCTCACGAAACAACATGAAACGCTTGAAAATACGTTCTAAACACCATAAGAAGTGTTTTCGATGAATTTCCAAGTCATACTTGAAAAAATATGAACCAAGTCATTTTTTAAGAAAATCTATTACCCTAGAACCGTGTAAAAAGGTGAAAGATCTGAAAATTTCATAAAACAGTTCTCGGCTTGAAAGAATAGTAAAAAAATATTAATACCTTTCTGTAGACATTTTGACACATTTCTATGAGTTTCCAAATGATACCTGAAAAAGAATGACTAAAAATAAAAAAACGTTTAACCCTTCACTTGCAAAAAAAATTAAAAACTTCAAACTTTGAAAAAAATAAAGTTTTTTCTGACTAACACAAAAGGGCTTATTACTCATTGACTATACAAATAGCACTTTTCTAGAGAGGCTTCGAAGCCATATCTTGCAAAACGAACCATTAGAAATTTATTTGATGAATTTCTAGGTCATTTTTGAAAAAAAACGAACCAAGTCATTTTTCACAAAATCTATGACCCCGGACCTGTAAAAAAGTTCAAAAATCTGAAAATTTTTCAAAATTTTTTTTTCGCACGAAACAACATGAAACGCTTGAAAATACGTTCCGAACACCATATGAAGTGCTTTCGATGAATTTCTAGGTCATTTTTGAAAAAGAACGAGCCAAGTCATTTTTCACAAAATCTATGACCCCGGACCTGTAAAAAAGTTCAAAAATCTGAAAATTTTTCAAAATTTTTTTTTCGCACGAAACAACATGAAACGCTTGAAAATACGTTCCGAACACCATATGAAGTGTTTTCGATGAATTTCTAGGTCATTTTTGAAAAAGAACGAGCCAAGTCATTTTTCACAAAATCTATGACCCCGGACCTGTAAAAAAGTTCAAAAATCTGAAAATTTTTCAAAATTTTTTTTTCGCACGAAACCACATGAAACGCTTGAAAATACGTTCCGAACACCATATGAAGTGTTTTCGATGAATTTCTAGGTCATTTTTGAAAAAGAACGAGCCAAGTCATTTTTCACAAAATCTATGACCCCGGACCTGTGAAAAAGTTCCAAAATCTGAAAATTTTTCAAAATTTTTTTTTCGCACGAAACAACATGAAACGCTTGAAAATATGTTCTAAACACCATAAGAAGTGTTTTCGATGAATTTCCAAGTCATTTTTGAAAAAATATGAACCAAGTCATTTTTAAAGAAAATCTATTACCCTAGAACCGTGTAAAAAGGTGAAAGATCTGAAAATCTCATAAAACAGTTCTCGGCTTGAAAGAATAGTAAAAAAATATTAATACCTTTCTGTAGACATTTTGACACATTTCTATGAGTTTCCAAACGATACCTGGAAAAGAATGACTAAAAATAAAAAAACGTATAACCCTTCACTTGCAAAAAAAATTAAAAACTTTAAACTTTGAAAAAAAAAAGTTTTTTCTGACTAACACAAAAGGGCTTATTACTCATTGACAATTCAAATAGCACTTTTCTAGAGAGGCTTCGAAGCCATATCTTGCAAAACGAACCATTAGAAATTTATTTGATGAATTTCTAGGTCATTTTTGAAAAAAAACGAACCAAGTCATTTTTCACAAAATCTATGACCCCGGACCTGTGAAAAAGTTCCAAAATTTGAAAATTTTTCAAAATTTTTTTTTCGCACGAAACAACATGAAACGCTTGAAAATACGTTCCGAACACCATAAGATACGTTTTCGAGGAATTTCTAGGTCATTTTTGAAAAAAAAACGAACCATGTCATTTTTCACAAAATCTATGACCACGTACCTGTGAAAAAGTTCCAAAATCTGAAAATTTTTCAAAATTTTTTTTCCACGAAACAACTTGAAACGCTTGAAAATACGTTCCGAACACCATAAGAAGTGTTTTCGATTAATTTCTAGGTCATTTTTGAAAAAAAACGAGCCAAGTCATTTTTCACAAAATCTATGACCCCTGACCTGTGAAAAAGTTCAAAAATCTGAAAATTTTTCAAAATTTTTTTTTCGCACGAAACAACATGAAACGCTTGAAAATACGTTCCGAACACCATAAGAAGTGTTTTCGATGAAGTTCTAGGTCATTTTTGAAAAATAACGAACCAAGTCAATTTTCACAAAAACTATCACCCCGGACCTTTGAAAAAGTTCAAAAATCTGAAAATTTTTCAAAATTTTTTTTCGCACGAAACAACATGAAACGCTTGAAAATACGTTCTAAACACCATAAGAAGTGTTTTGGATGAATTTCCAAGTCATATTTGAAAAAATATGAACGAAGTCATCTTTTTAGAAAATCTATTACCCTAGAACCGTGTAAAAAGGTGAAAGATCTGAAAATTTCATAAAACAGTTCTCGGCTTGAAAGAATAGTAAAAAAATATTAATACCTTTCTGTAGACATTTTGACACATTTCTATGAGTTTCCAAATGATACCTGAAAAAGAATGACTAAAAATAAAAAAACGTATAACCCTTCACTTGCAAAAAAAATTAAAAACTTTAAACTTTGAAAAAAATAAAGTTTTTTCTGACTAACACAAAAGGGCTTATTACTCATTGACAATTCAAATAGCACTTTTCTAGAGAGGCTTCGAAGCCATATCTTGCAAAACGAACCATTAGAAATTTATTTGATGAATTTCTAGGTCATTTTTGAAAAAAAACGAACCAAGTCAATTTTCACAAAATCTATGACCCCGGACCTGTGAAAAAGTTCAAAAATCGGAAAATTTTTCAAAATTTTTTTTCGCACGAAACAACATGAAACGCTTGAAAATATGTTCCGAACACCATAGGAAGTGTTTTCGATGAATTTCTAGGTCATTTTTGAAAAAGAACGAACCAAGTCATTTTTCACAAAATCTATGACCCCGGACCTGTGAAAAAGTTCAAAAATCTGAAAAATTTTCAAAATTTTTTTTTCGCACTAAACAACATGAAACGCTTGAAATTACGTTCCGAACACCATAAGAAGTCTTTTCGATAAATTTCTAGGTCATTTTTGAAAAAAAACGAATCCAGTCATTTTTCACTAAATCTATGACCCCGGACCTGTGAAAAAGTTCAAAAATCTGAAAATTTTTCAAATTTTTTTTTTCTCACGAAACAACATGAAACGCTTGAAAATACGTTCTAAACACCATAAGAAGTGTTTTCGATGAATTTCCAAGTCATACTTGAAAAAATATGAACCAAGTCATTTTTTAAGAAAATCTATTACCCTAGAACCGTGTAAAAAGGTGAAAGATCTGAAAATTTCATAAAACAGTTCTCGGCTTGAAAGAATAGTAAAAAAATATTAATACCTTTCTGTAGACATTTTGACACATTTCTATGAGTTTCCAAATGATACCTGAAAAAGAATGACTAAAAATAAAAAAACGTTTAACCCTTCACTTGCAAAAAAATTTAAAAACTTCAAACTTTGAAAAAAATAAAGTTTTTTCTGACTAACACAAAAGGGCTTATTACTCATTGACAATACAAATAGCACTTTTCTAGAGAGGCTTCGAAGCCATATCTTGCAAAACGAACCATTAGAAATTTATTTGATGAATTTCTAGGTCATTTTTGAAAAAAAACGAACCAAGTCATTTTTCACAAAATCTATGACCCCGGACCTGTAAAAAAGTTCAAAAATCTGAAAATTTTTCAAAATTTTTTTTTCGCACGAAACAACATGAAACGCTTGAAAATACGTTCCGAACACCATATGAAGTGTTTTCGATGAATTTCTAGGTCATTTTTGAAAAAGAACGAGCCAAGTCATTTTTCACAAAATCTATGACCCCGGACCTGTAAAAAAGTTCAAAAATCTGAAAATTTTTCAAAATTTTTTTTTCGCACGAAACAACATGAAACGCTTGAAAATACGTTCCGAACACCATATGAAGTGTTTTCGATGAATTTCTAGGTCATTTTTAAAAAAGAACGAACCAAGTCATTTTTCACAAAATCTATGACCCCGGACCTGTGAAAAAGTTCAAAAATCTGAAAATTTTTCAAAAATTTTTTTTCGCACGAAACAACATGAAACGCTTGAAAATACGTTCTAAACACCATAAGAAGTGTTTTCGATGAATTTCCAAGTCATATTTGAAAAAATATGAACCAAGTCATTTTTTAAGAAAATCTATTACCCTAGAACCGTGTAAAAAGGTGAAAGATCTGAAAATTTCATAAAACAGTTCTCGGCTTGAAAGAATAGTAAAAAAATATTAATACCTTTCTGTAGACATTTTGACACATTTCTATGAGTTTCCAAATGATACCTGAAAAAGAATGACTAAAAATAAAAAAACGTATAACCCTTCACTTGCAAAAAAAATTAAAAACTTTAAACTTTGAAAAAAATAAAGTTTTTTCTGACTAACACAAAAGGGCTTATTACTCATTGACAATACAAATAGCACTTTTCTAGAGAGGCTTCGAAGCCATATCTTGCAGAACGAACCATTAGAAATTTATTTGATGAATTCCTAGGTCATGTTTGAAAAAAAACGAACCAAGTCATTTTTCACAAAATCTATGACCCCGGACCTGTGAAAAAGTTCAAAAATCTGAAAATTTTTCAAAATTTTTTTTTCGCACGAAACAACATGAAACGCTTGAAAATACGTTCTAAACACCATAAGAAGTGTTTTCGATGAATTTCCAAGTCATATTTGAAAAAATATGAACCAAGTCATTTTTTAAGAAAATCTATTACCCTAGAACCGTGTAAAAAGGTGAAAGATCTGAAAATTTCATAAAACAGTTCTCGGCTTGAAAGAATAGTAAAAAAATATTAATACCTTTCTGTAGACATTTTGACACATTTCTATGAGTTTTCAAATGATACCTGAAAAAGAATGACTAAAAATAAAAAAACGTTTAACCCTTCACTTGCAAAAAAAATTAAAAACTTTAAACTTTGAAAAAAATAAAGTTTTTTCTGACTAACACCAAAGGGCTTATTACTCATTGAGAATACAAATAGCACTTTTCTAGAGAGGCTTCGAAGCCATATCTTGCAAAACGAACCATTAGAAATTTATTTGATGAATTTCTAGGTCATTTTTGAAAAAAAACGAACCAAGTCATTTTTCACAAAATCTATGACCCCGGACCTGTGAAAAAGTTCAAAAATCGGAAAATTTTTCAAAAATTTTCTTTCGCACGAAACAACTTGAAACGCTTGAAAATACATTCTGAACACCATAAGAAGTGTTTTCGATGAATTTCTAGGTCATTTTTGAAAAAGATCGAACCAAATCATTTTTCACAAAATCTATGTCCCCGGACCTGTGAAAAAGTTCAAAAGTCTGAAAATTTTTCAAAAAATTTTTTTCGCACGAAACAACATGAAACGCTTGAAAATACGTTCCGAACACCATAGGAAGTGTTTCGATGAATTTCTAGGTCATTTTTGAAAAAGAACGAACCAAATCATTTTTCACAAAATCTATGACCCCGGACCTGTGAAAAAGTTCAAAAATCTGAAAATTTTTCAAAATTTTTTTTTCGCACGAAACAACATGAAACGCTTGAAAATACGTTCCGAACACCATAAGAAGTGTTTTCGATGAATTTCCAAGTCATATTTGAAAAAATATGAACCAAGTCATTTTTTAAGAAAATCTATTACCCTAGAACCGTGTAAAAAGGTGAAAGATCTGAAAATTTCATAAAACAGTTCTCGGCTTGAAAGAATAGTAAAAAAATACTAATACCTTTCTGTAGACATTTTGACACATTTCTATGAGTTTCCAAATGATACCTGAAAAAGAATGACTAAAAATAAAAAAACGTATAACCCTTCACTTGCAAAAAAAATTAAAAACTTTTAACTTTGAAAAAAATAAAGTTTTTTCTGACTAACACAAAAGGGCTTATTACTCAATGACAATACACTTTTCTAGAAAGGCTTCGAAGCCATATCTTGCAAATCGAACCATTAGAAATTTATTTGATGAATTTCTAGGTCATGTTTGAAAAAAAACGAACCAAGTCATTTTTCACAAAATCTATGACCCCGGACCTGTGAAAAAGTTCAAAAATCTGAAAATTTTTCAAATTTTTTTTTCGCACAAAACAACATGAAACCCTTGAAAATACGTTCCGAACACCATATGAAGTGTTTTCGATGAATTTCTAGGTCATTTTTAAAAAAGAACGAACCAAGTCATTTTTCACAAAATCTATGACCCCGGACCTGTGAAAAAGTTCGAAAATCGGAAAATTTTTCAAAATTTTTTTTTCGCACGAAATAACATGAAACGCTTGAAAATACGTTCCGAACACCATAAGAGGTGTTTTCGATGAATTTCCAAGTCATATTTGAAAAAATATGAACCAAGTCATTTTTCACAAAATCTATGACCCCGGACCTGTGAAAAAGTTCAAAAATCTTAAAATTTTTCAAAAATTTTTTTTCGCACGAAACAACATGAAACGCTTGAAAATACGTTCCGAACACCATAGGAAGTGTTTTCGATGAATTTCTAGGTCATTTTTGAAAAAAACGAACCAAGTCAATTTTCACAAAATCTATGACCCCGGACCTGTGAAAAAGTTCAAAAATCTGAAAATTTTTCAAAATTTTTTTTTCGCACGAAACAACATGAAACGCTTGAAAATACGTTCCGAACACCATAAGAAGTGTTTTCGATGAATTTCTAGGTTTATTTTGAAAAAAGCGAACCAAGTCAATTTTCACAAAATCTATGACCCGGACCTGTGAAAAAGTTCAAAATCTGAAAATTTTTCAAAACTTTGTTTTCGCACGAAACAACATGAAACGCTTGAAAATACGATCTAAACACCATTAGAAGTGTTTTCGATGAATTTCTAGGTCATTTTTGAAAAAAAACGAACCAAGTCATTTTTCACAAAATCTATGACCCCGGACCTGTGAAAAAGTTCAAAAATCTGAAAATTTTTCAAAATTTTTTTTTCGCACGAAACAACATGAAACGCTTGAAAATACGTTCCGAACACCATAAGAACTGTTTTCGATGAATTTCTAGGTCATTTTTAAAAAAAAACGAACCAAGTCATTTTTCACAAAATCTATGACCCCGGACCTGTGAAAAAGTTCAAAAATCTGAAAATTTTTCAAAAATTTTTTTTCGCACGAAACAACATGAAACGCTTGAAAATACGTTCCGAACACCATAAGAAGTGTTTTCGATGAATTTCTAGGTCATTTTTAAAAAAAAACGAACCAAGTCATTTTTCACAAAATCTATGACCCCGGACCTGTGAAAAAGTTCAAAAATCTGAAAATTTTCAAAAATTTTTTTTCGCACGAAACAACATGAAACGCTTGAAAATACGTTCCGAACACCATAGGAAGTGTTTTCGATGAATTTCTAGGTCATTTTTGAAAAAAACGAACCAAGTCAATTTTCACAAAATCTATGACCCCGGCCCTGTGAAAAAGTTCAAAAATCTGAAAATTTTTCAAAACTTTTTTTTCGCATGAAACAACATGAAAGGCTTGAAAATACGTTCCGAACACCATAAGAAGTGTTTTCGATGAATTTCTAGGTCATTTTTGAAAAAAACGAACCAAGTCATTTTTCACAAAATCTATGACTCCGGACCTGTGAAAAAGTTCAAAAATCTGAAAATTTTTCAAAAATTTTTTTTCGCACGAAAGAACATGAAAGGCTTGAAAAAAGGTTCTGAACACCATAAGAAGTGTTTTCGATGAATTTCTAGGTCATTTTTGAAAAAAAACGAAGCAAGTCATTTTTCACAAAATCTATGACCCCGGACCTGTGAAAAAGTTCAAAAATCTGAAAATTTTTCAAAATTTTTTTTTCGCACGAAAAAACATGAAACGCTTGAAAATACGTTCTAAACACCATTAGAAGTGTTTTCGATGAATTTCTAGGTCATTTTTGAAAAAAAACGAACCAAGTCATTTTTCACAAAATCTATGACCCCGGACCTGTGAAAAAGTTCAAAAATCTGAAAATTTTTCAAAATTTTTTTTTCGCACGAAACAACATGAAACGCTTTAAGATACGTTCTAAACACCATAAGAAGTGTTTTCGATGAATTTCCAAGTCATATTTGAAAAAATATGAACCAAGTCATTTTTTAAGAAAATCTATTACCCTAGAACCGTGTAAAAAGGTGAAAGATCTGAAAATTTCATAAAACAGTTCTCGGCTTGAAAGAATAGTAAAAAAATACTAATACCTTTCTGTAGACATTTTGACACATTTCTATGAGTTTCCAAATGATACCTGAAAAAGAATGACTAAAAATAAAAAAACGTATAACCCTTCACTTGCAAAAAAAATTAAAAACTTTAAACTTTGAAAAAAATAAAGTTTTTTCTGACTAACACAAAAGGGCTTATTACTCAATGACAATACACTTTTCTAGAAAGGCTTCGAAGCCATATCTTGCAAAACGAACCATTAGAAATTTATTTGATGAATTTCTAGGTCATGTTTGAAAAAAAACGAACCAAGTCATTTTTCACAAAATCTATGACCCCGGACCTGTGAAAAAGTTCAAAAATCTGAAAATTTTTCAAATTTTTTTTTCGCACAAAACAACATGAAACGCTTGAAAATACGTTCCGAACACCATATGAAGTGTTTTCGATGAATTTCTAGGTCATTTTTAAAAAAGAACGAACCAAGTCATTTTTCACAAAATCTATGACCCCGGACCTGTGAAAAAGTTCGAAAATCGGAAAATTTTTCAAAATTTTTTTTTCGCACGAAATAACATGAAACGCTTGAAAATACGTTCCGAACACCATAAGAAGTGTTTTCGATGAATTTCCAAGTCATATTTGAAAAAATATGAACCAAGTCATTTTTCACAAAATCTATGACCCCGGACCTGTGAAAAAGTTCAAAAATCTTAAAATTTTTCAAAAATTTTTTTTCGCACGAAACAACATGAAACGCTTGAAAATACGTTCCGAACACCATAGGAAGTGTTTTCGATGAATTTCTAGGTCATTTTTGAAAAAAACGAACCAAGTCAATTTTCACAAAATCTATGACCCCGGACCTGTGAAAAAGTTCAAAAATCTGAAAATTTTTCAAAATTTTTTTTTCGCACGAAACAACATGAAACGCTTGAAAATACGTTCCGAACACCATAAGAAGTGTTTTCGATGAATTTCTAGGTTTATTTTGAAAAAAGCGAACCAAGTCAATTTTCACAAAATCTATGACCCGGACCTGTGAAAAAGTTCAAAAATCTGAAAATTTTTCAAAACTTTGTTTTCGCACGAAACAACATGAAACGCTTGAAAATACGATCTAAACACCATTAGAAGTGTTTTCGATGAATTTCTAGGTCATTTTTAAAAAAAAACGAACCAAGTCATTTTTCACAAAATCTATGACCCCGGACCTGTGAAAAAGTTCAAAAATCTGAAAATTTTTCAAAAATTTTTTTTCGCACGAAACAACATGAAACGCTTGAAAATACGTTCCGAACACCATAGGAAGTGTTTTCGATGAATTTCTAGGTCATTTTTGAAAAAAACGAACCAAGTCAATTTTCACAAAATCTATGACCCCGGCCCTGTGAAAAAGTTCAAAAATCTGAAAATTTTTCAAAACTTTTTTTTCGCATGAAACAACATGAAAGGCTTGAAAATACGTTCCGAACACCATAAGAAGTGTTTTCGATGAATTTCTAGGTCATTTTTGAAAAAAACGAACCAAGTCATTTTTCACAAAATCTATGACTCCGGACCTGTGAAAAAGTTCAAAAATCTGAAAATTTTTCAAAAATTTTTTTTCGCACGAAACAACATGAAAGGCTTGAAAAAAGGTTCTGAACACCATAAGAAGTGTTTTCGATGAATTTCTAGGTCATTTTTGAAAAAAAACGAAGCAAATCATTTTTCACAAAATCTATGACCCCGGACCTGTGAAAAAGTTCAAAAATTTGAAAATTTTTCAAAATTTTTTTTTCGCACGAAAAAACATGAAACGCTTGAAAATACGTTCCGAACACCATAAGAAGTGTTTTCGATGAATTTCTAGGTCATTTTTGAAAAAAGCGAACCAAGTCAATTTTCACAAAATCTATGACCCGGACCTGTGAAAAAGTTCAAAAATCTGAAAATTTTTCAAAACTTTGTTTTCGCACGAAACAACATGAAACGCTTGAAAATACGATCTAAACACCATTAGAAGTGTTTTCGATGAATTTCTAGGTCATTTTTGAAAAAAAACGAACCAAGTCATTTTTCACAAAATCTATGACCCCGGACCTGTGAAAAAGTTCAAAAATCTGAAAATTTTTCAAAATTTTTTTTTCGCACGAAACAACATGAAACGCTTGAAAATACGTTCCGAACACCATAAGAAGTGTTTTCGATGAATTTCTAGGTCATTTTTAAAAAAAAACGAACCAAGTCATTTTTCACAAAATCTATGACCCCGGACCTGTGAAAAAGTTCAAAAATCTGAAAATTTTTCAAAAATTTTTTTTCGCACGAAACAACATGAAACGCTTGAAAATACGTTCCGAACACCATAGGAAGTGTTTTCGATGAATTTCTAGGTCATTTTTGAAAAAAACGAACCAAGTCAATTTTCACAAAATCTATGACCCCGGACCTGTGAAAAAGTTCAAAAATCTGAAAATTTTTCAAAACTTTTTTTTCGCATGAAACAACATGAAAGGCTTGAAAATACGTTCCGAACACCATCAGAAGTGTTTTCGATGAATTTCTAGGTCATTTTTGAAAAAAACGAACCAAGTCATTTTTCACAAAATCTATGACTCCGGACCTGTGAAAAAGTTCAAAAATCTGAAAATTTTTCAAAAATTTTTTTTCGCATGAAACAACATGAAAGGCTTGAAAAAAGGTTCTGAACACCATAAGAAGTGTTTTCGATGAATTTCTAGGTCATTTTTGAAAAAAAACGAAGCAAGTCATTTTTCACAAAATCTATGACCCCGGACCTGTGAAAAAGTTCAAAAATCTGAAAATTTTTCAAAATTTTTTTTCGCACGAAAAAACATGAAACGCTTGAAAATACGTTCTGAACACCATTAGAAGTGTTTTCGATGAATTTCTAGGTCATTTTTGAAAAAAAACGAACCAAGTCATTTTTCACAAAATCTATGACTCCGGACCTGTGAAAAAGTTCAAAAATCTGAAAATTTTTCAAAAATTTTTTTTCGCACGAAACAACATGAAAGGCTTGAAAAAAGGTTCTGAACACCATAAGAAGTGTTTTCGATGAATTTCTAGGTCATTTTTGAAAAAAAACGAAGCAAGTCATTTTTCACAAAATCTATGACCCCGGACCTGTGAAAAAGTTCAAAAATCTGAAAATTTTTCAAAATTTTTTTTTCGCACGAAAAAACATGAAACGCTTGAAAATACGTTCTGAACACCATTAGAAGTGTTTTCGATGAATTTCTAGGTCATTTTTGAAAAAAAAACGAACCAAGTCATTTTTCACAAAATCTATGACCCCGGACCTGTGAAAAAGTTCAAAAATCTGAAAATTTTTCAAAATTTTTTTTTCGCACGAAACAACATGAAACGCTTTAAGATACGTTCTAAACACCATAAGAAGTGTTTTCGATGAATTTCCACAAGTCATATTTGAAAAAATATGAACCAAGTCATTTTTTAAGAAAATCTATTACCCTAGAACCGTGTAAAAAGGTGAAAGATCTGAAAATTTCATAAAACAGTTCTCGGCTTGAAAGAATAGTAAAAAAATACTAATACCTTTCTGTAGACATTTTGACACATTTCTATGAGTTTCCAAATGATACCTGAAAAAGAATGACTAAAAATAAAAAAACGTAAAACCCTTCACTTGCAAAAAAAATTGAAAACTTTAAACTTTGAAAAAAATAAAGTTTTTTCTGACTAACACAAAAGGGCTTATTACTCAATGACAATACACTTTTCTAGAAAGGCTTCGAAGCCATATCTTGCAAAACGAACCATTAGAAATTTATTTGATGAATTTCTAGGTCATGTTTGAAAAAAAACGAACCAAGTCATTTTTCACAAAATCTATGACCCCGGACCTGTGAAAAAGTTCAAAAATCTGAAAATTTTTCAAATTTTTTTTTCGCACAAAACAACATGAAACGCTTGAAAATACGTTCCGAACACCATATGAAGTGTTTTCGATGAATTTCTAGGTCATTTTTAAAAAAAAACGAACCAAGTCATTTTTCACAAAATCTATGACCCCAGACCTGTGAAAAAGTTCGAAAATCGGAAAATTTTTCAAAATTTTTTTTTCGCACGAAATAACATGAAACGTTTGAAAATACGTTCCGAACACCATAAGAAGTGTTTTCGATGAATTTCTAAGTCATATTTGAAAAAATATGAACCAAGTCATTTTTCACAAAATCTATGACCCCGGACCTGTGAAAAAGTTCAAAAATCTTAAAATTTTTCAAAACTTTGTTTTCGCACGAAACAACATGAAACGCTTGAAAATACGATCTAAACACCATTAGAAGTGTTTTCGATGAATTTCTAGGTCATTTTTGAAAAAAAACGAACCAAGTCATTTTTCACAAAATCTATGACCCCGGACCTGTGAAAAAGTTCGAAAATCTGAAAATTTTTCAAAATTTTTTTTTTGCACGAAACAACATGAAACGCTTGAAAATACGTTCCGAACACCATAAGAAATGTTTTCGATGAATTTCTAGGTCATTTTTAAAAAAAAACTAACCAAGTCATTTTTCACAAAATCTATGACCCCGGACCTGTGAAAAAGTTCAAAAATCTGAAAATTTTTCAAATTTTTTTTTTCGCACGAAACAACATGAAACGCTTGAAAATACGTTCCGAACACCATAAGAAGTGTTTTCGATGAATTTCTAGGTCATTTTTGAAAAAAACGAACCAAGTCAATTTTCACAAAATCTATGACCCCGGACCTGTGAAAAAGTTCAAAAATCTGAAAATTTTTCAAAACTTTTTTTTCGCACGAAACAACATGAAACGCTTGGAAATACGTTCTAAACACCATAGGAAGTGTTTTCGATGAATTTCTAGGTCATTTTTGAAAAAGAACGAACCAAGTCATTTTTCACAAAATCTATGACCCCGGACCTGTGAAAAAGTTCAAAAATCTGAAAATTTTTCAAAAATTTTTTTTCGCACAAAACGCTTGAAAATAGGTTCCGAACACCATAAGAAGTGTTTTCGATTAATTTCTAGGTCATTTTTGAAAAAAAACGAAGCAAGTCATTTTTCACAAAATCTATGACCCCGGACCTGTGAAAAAGTTCAAAAATCTGAAAATTTTTCAAAACTTTGTTTTCGCACGAAACAACATCAAACGCTTGAAAATACGATCTAAACACCATTAGAAGTGTTTTCGATGAATTTCTAGGTCATTTTTGAAAAAAAACGAACCAAGTCATTTTTCACAAAATCTATGACCCCGGACCTGTGAAAAAGTTCAAAAATCTGAAAATTTTTCAAATTTTTTTTTCGCACAAAACAACATGAAACGCTTGAAAATACGTTCCGAACACCATATGAAGTGTTTTCGATGAATTTCTAGGTCATTTTTAAAAAAAAACGAACCAAGTCATTTTTCACAAAATCTATGACCCCGGACCTGTGAAAAAGTTCAAAAATCTGAAAATTTTTCAAAATTTTTTTTTCGCACGAAACAACATGAAACGCTTGAAAATACGTTCCGAACACCATAGGAAGTGTTTTCGATGAATTTCTAGGTCATTTTTGAAAAAGAACGAACCAAGTCATTTTTCACAAAATCTATGACCCCGGACCTGTGAAAAAGTTCAAAAATCTGAAAATTTTTCAAAAATTTTGTTTCGCACGAAACAACATGAAACGCTTGAAAATACGTTCCGAACACCATAAGAAGTGTTTTCGATGAATTTCAAAGTCATATTTGAAAAAATATGAACCAAGTCATATTTTAAGAAAATCTATTACCCTAGAACCGTGTAAAAAGGTGAAAGATCTGAAAATTTCATAAAACAGTTCTCGGCTTGAAAGAATAGTAAAAAAATACTAATACCTTTCTGTAGACATTTTGACACATTTCTATGAGTTTCCAAATGATACCTGAAAAAGAATGACTAAAAATAAAAAAACGTTTAACCCTTCACTTGCAAAAAAAATTAAAAACTTTAAACTTTGAAAAAAATAAAGTTTTTTCTGACTAACACAAAAGGGCTTATTACTCAATGACAATACACTTTTCTAGAAAGGCTTCGAAGCCATATCTTGCAAATCGAACCATTAGAAATTTATTTGATGAATTTCTAAGTCATGTTTGAAAAAAAACGAACCAAGTCATTTTTCACAAAATCTATGACCCCGGACCTGTGAAAAAGTTCAAAAATCTGAAAATTTTTCAAATTTTTTTTTCGCACAAAACAACATGAAACGCTTGAAAATACGTTCCGAACACCATATGAAGTGTTTTCGATGAATTTCTAGGTCATTTTTAAAAAAGAACGAACCACGTCATTTTTCACAAAATCTATGACCCCGGACCTGTGAAAAAGTTCGAAAATCGGAAAATTTTTCAAAATTTTTTTTTCGCATGAAATAACATGAAACGCTTGAAAATACGTTCCGAACACCATAAGAAGTGTTTTCGATGAATTTCCAAGTCATATTTGAAAAAATATGAACCAAGTCATTTTTTACAAAATCTATGACCCCGGACCTGTGAAAAAGTTCAAAAATCTTAAAATTTTTCAAAAATTTTTTTTCGCACGAAACAACATGAAACGCTTGAAAATACGTTCCGAACACCATAGGAAGTGTTTTCGATGAATTTCTAGGTCATTTTTGAAAAAAACGAACCAAGTCAATTTTCACAAAATCTATGACCCCGGACCTGTGAAAAAGTTCAAAAATCTGAAAATTTTTCAAAATTTTTTTTTGGCACGAAACAACATGAAACGCTTGAAAATACGTTCCGAACACCATAAGAAGTGTTTTCGATGAATTTCTAGGTCATTTTTTAAAAAAGCGAACCAAGTCAATTTTCACAAAATCTATGACCCGGACCTGTGAAAAAGTTCAAAAATCTGAAAATTTTTCAAAACTTTGTTTTCGCACGAAACAACATGAAACGCTTGAAAATACGATCTAAACACCATTAGAAGTGTTTTCGATGAATTTCTAGGTCATTTTTGAAAAAAAATGAACCAAGTCATTTTTCACAAAATCTATGACCCCAGACCTGTGAAAAAGTTCAAAAATCTGAAAATTTTTCAAAATTTTTTTTTCGCACGAAACAACATGAAACGCTTGAAAATACGTTCCGAACACCATAAGAAGTGTTTTTGATGAATTTCTAGGTCATTTTTAAAAAAAAACGAACCAAGTCATTTTTCACAAAATCTATGACCCCGGACCTGTGAAAAAGTTCAAAAATCTGAAAATTTTTCAAAAATTTTTTTTCGCACGAAACAACATGAAACGCTTGAAAATACGTTCCGAACACCATAGGAAGTGTTTTCGATGAATTTCTAGGTCATTTTTGAAAAAAACGAACCAAGTCAATTTTCACAAAATCTATGACCCCGGACCTGTGAAAAAGTTCAAAAATCTGAAAATTTTTCAAAACTTTTTTTTCGCATGAAACAACATGAAAGGCTTGAAAATACGTTCCGAACACCATCAGAAGTGTTTTCGATGAATTTCTAGGTCATTTTTGAAAAAAACGAACCAAGTCATTTTTCACAAAATCTATGACTCCGGACCTGTGAAAAAGTTCAAAAATCTGAAAATTTTTCAAAAATTTTTTTTCGCATGAAACAACATGAAAGGCTTGAAAAAAGGTTCTGAACACCATAAGAAGTGTTTTCGATGAATTTCTAGGTCATTTTTGAAAAAAAACGAAGCAAGTCATTTTTCACAAAATCTATGACCCCGGACCTGTGAAAAAGTTCAAAAATCTGAAAATTTTTCAAAATTTTTTTTCGCACGAAAAAACATGAAACGCTTGAAAATACGTTCTGAACACCATTAGAAGTGTTTTCGATGAATTTCTAGGTCATTTTTGAAAAAAAACGAACCAAGTCATTTTTCACAAAATCTATGACTCCGGACCTGTGAAAAAGTTCAAAAATCTGAAAATTTTTCAAAAATTTTTTTTCGCACGAAACAACATGAAAGGCTTGAAAATACGTTCTGAACACCATTAGAAGTGTTTTCGATGAATTTCTAGGTCATTTTTGAAAAAAAAACGAACCAAGTCATTTTTCACAAAATCTATGACCCCGGACCTGTGAAAAAGTTCAAAAATCTGAAAATTTTTCAAAATTTTTTTTTCGCACGAAACAACATGAAACGCTTTAAGATACGTTCTAAACACCATAAGAAGTGTTTTCGATGAATTTCCACAAGTCATATTTGAAAAAATATGAACCAAGTCATTTTTTAAGAAAATCTATTACCCTAGAACCGTGTAAAAAGGTGAAAGATCTGAAAATTTCATAAAACAGTTCTCGGCTTGAAAGAATAGTAAAAAAATACTAATACCTTTCAGTAGACATTTTGACACATTTCTATGAGTTTCCAAATGACACCTGAAAAAGAATGACTAAAAATAAAAAAACGTAAAACCCTTCACTTGCAAAAAAAATTAAAAACTTTAAACTTTGAAAAAAATAAAGTTTTTTCTGACTAACACAAAAGGGCTTATTACTCAATGACAATACACTTTTCTAGAAAGGCTTCGAAGCCATATCTTGCAAAACGAACCATTAGAAATTTATTTGATGAATTTCTAGGTCATGTTTGAAAAAAAACGAACCAAGTCATTTTTCACAAAATCTATGACCCCGGACCTGTGAAAAAGTTCAAAAATCTGAAAATTTTTCAAATTTTTTTTTCGCACAAAACAACATGAAACGCTTGAAAATACGTTCCGAACACCATATGAAGTGTTTTCGATGAATTTCTAGGTCATTTTTAAAAAAAAACGAACCAAGTCATTTTTCACAAAATCTATGACCCCAGACCTGTGAAAAAGTTCGAAAATCGGAAAATTTTTCAAAATTTTTTTTTCGCACGAAATAACATGAAACGCTTGAAAATACGTTCCGAACACCATAAGGGGGGTTTTCGATGAATTTCCAAGTCATATTTGAAAAAATATGAACCAAGTCATTTTTCACAAAATCTATGACCCCGGACCTGTGAAAAAGTTCAAAAATCTTAAAATTTTTCAAAAAAATTTTTTCGCACGAAACAACATGAAACGCTTGAAAATACGTTCCGAACACCATAAGAAGTGTTTTCGATGAATTTCTAGGTCATTTTTGAAAAAAAACGAACCAAGTCATTTTTCACAAAATCTATGACCCCGGACCTGTGAAAAAGTTCAAAAATCTTAAAATTTTTCAAAAAAAATTTTTCGCACGAAACAACATGAAACGCTTGAAAATACGTTCCGAACACCATAAGAAGTGTTTTCGATGAATTTCTAGGTCATTTTTGAAAAAAAACGAACCAAGTCATTTTTCACAAAATCTATGACCCCGGACCTGTGAAAAAGTTCAAAAATCTGAAAATTTTTCAAAATTTTTTTTTCGCACGAAACAACATGAAACGCTTGAAAATACGTTCCGAACACCATAAGAAGTGTTTTCGATGAATTTCTAGGTCATTTTTGAAAAAAACGAACCAAGTCAATTTTCACAAAATCTATGACCCCGGACCTATGAAAAAGTTCAAAAATCTGAAAATTTTTCAAAACTTTGTTTTCGCACGAAACAACATGAAACGCTTGAAAATACGATCTAAACACCATTAGAAGTGTTTTCGATGAATTTCTAGGTCATTTTTGAAAAAAAACGAACCAAGTCATTTTTCACAAAATCTATGACCCCGGACCTGTGAAAAAGTTCAAAAATCTGAAAATTTTTCAAAATTTTTTTTTTGCACGAAACAACATGAAACGCTTGAAAATACGTTCCGAACACCATAAGAAATGTTTTCGATGAATTTCTAGGTCATTTTTAAAAAAAAACGAACCAAGTCATTTTTCACAAAATCTATGACCCCGGACCTGTGAAAAAGTTCAAAAATCTGAAAATTTTTCAAAATTTTTTTTTCGCACGAAACAACATGAAACGCTTTAAGATACGTTCTAAACACCATAAGAAGTGTTTTCGATGAATTTCCACAAGTCATATTTGAAAAAATATGAACCAAGTCATTTTTTAAGAAAATCTATTACCCTAGAACCGTGTAAAAAGGTGAAAGATCTGAAAATTTCAAAAAACAGTTCTCGGCTTGAAAGAATAGTAAAAAAATACTAATACCTTTCTGTAGACATTTTGACACATTTCTATGAGTTTCCAAATGATACCTGAAAAAGAATGACTAAAAATAAAAAAACGTAAAACCCTTCACTTGCAAAAAATATTAAAAACTTTAAACTTTGAAAAAAATAAAGTTTTTTCTGACTAACACAAAAGGGCTTATTACTCAATGACAATACACTTTTCTAGAAAGGCTTCGAAGCCATATCTTGCAAAACGAACCATTAGAAATTTATTTGATGAATTTCTAGGTCATGTTTGAAAAAAAACGAACCAAGTCATTTTTCACAAAATCTATGACCCCGGACCTGTGAAAAAGTTCAAAAATCTGAAAATTTTTCAAATTTTTTTTTCGCACAAAACAACATGAAACGCTTGAAAATACGTTCCGAACACCATATGAAGTGTTTTCGATGAATTTCTAGGTCATTTTTAAAAAAAAACGAACCAAGTCATTTTTCACAAAATCTATGACCCCAGACCTGTGAAAAAGTTCGAAAATCGGAAAATTTTTCAAAATTTTTTTTTCGCACGAAATAACATGAAACGCTTGAAAATACGTTTCGAACACCATAAGAAGTGTTTTCGATGAATTTCCAAGTCATATTTGAAAAAATATGAACCAAGTCATTTTTCACAAAATCTATGACCCCGGACCTGTGAAAAAGTTCAAAAATCTTAAAATTTTTCAAAAAAATTTTTTCGCACGAAACAACATGAAACGCTTGAAAATACGTTCCGAACACCATAAGAAGTGTTTTCGATGAATTTCTAGGTCATTTTTGAAAAAAAACGAACCAAGTCATTTTTCACAAAATCTATGACCCCGGACCTGTGAACAAGTTCAAAAATCTGAAAATTTTTCAAAATTTTTTTTTCGCACGAAACAACATGAAACGCTTGAAAATACGTTCCGAACACCATAAGAAGTGTTTTCGATGAATTTCTAGGTCATTTTTGAAAAAAACGAACCAAGTCATTTTTCACAAAATCTATGACCCCGGACCTGTGAAAAAGTTCAAAAATCTGAAAATTTTTCAAATTTTTTTTTCGCACAAAACAACATGAAACGCTTGAAAATACGTTCCGAACACCATATGAAGTGTTTTCGATGAATTTCTAGGTCATTTTTAAAAAAAAACGAACCAAGTCATTTTTCACAAAATCTATGACCCCAGACCTGTGAAAAAGTTCGAAAATCGGAAAATTTTTCAAAATTTTTTTTTCGCACGAAATAACATGAAACGCTTGAAAATACGTTCCGAACACCATAAGAAGTGTTTTCGATGAATTTCCAAGTCATATTTGAAAAAATATGAACCAAGTCATTTTTCACAAAATCTATGACCCCGGACCTGTGAAAAAGTTCAAAAATCTGAAAATTTTTCAAAATTTTTTTTTCGCACGAAACAACATGAAACGCTTTAAGATACGTTCTAAACACCATAAGAAGTGTTTTCGATGAATTTCCACAAGTCATATTTGAAAAAATATGAACCAAGTCATTTTTTAAGAAAATCTATTACCCTAGAACCGTGTAAAAAGGTGAAAGATCTGAAAATTTCAAAAAACAGTTCTCGGCTTGAAAGAATAGTAAAAAAATACTAATACCTTTCTGTAGACATTTTGACACATTTCTATGAGTTTCCAAATGATACCTGAAAAAGAATGACTAAAAATAAAAAAACGTAAAACCCTTCACTTGCAAAAAATATTAAAAACTTTAAACTTTGAAAAAAATAAAGTTTTTTCTGACTAACACAAAAGGGCTTATTACTCAATGACAATACACTTTTCTAGAAAGGCTTCGAAGCCATATCTTGCAAAACGAACCATTAGAAATTTATTTGATGAATTTCTAGGTCATGTTTGAAAAAAAACGAACCAAGTCATTTTTCACAAAATCTATGACCCCGGACCTGTGAAAAAGTTCAAAAATCTGAAAATTTTTCAAATTTTTTTTTCGCACAAAACAACATGAAACGCTTGAAAATACGTTCCGAACACCATATGAAGTGTTTTCGATGAATTTCTAGGTCATTTTTAAAAAAAAACGAACCAAGTCATTTTTCACAAAATCTATGACCCCAGACCTGTGAAAAAGTTCGAAAATCGGAAAATTTTTCAAAATTTTTTTTTCGCACGAAATAACATGAAACGCTTGAAAATACGTTTCGAACACCATAAGAAGTGTTTTCGATGAATTTCCAAGTCATATTTGAAAAAATATGAACCAAGTCATTTTTCACAAAATCTATGACCCCGGACCTGTGAAAAAGTTCAAAAATCTTAAAATTTTTCAAAAAAATTTTTTCGCACGAAACAACATGAAACGCTTGAAAATACGTTCCGAACACCATAAGAAGTGTTTTCGATGAATTTCTAGGTCATTTTTGAAAAAAAACGAACCAAGTCATTTTTCACAAAATCTATGACCCCGGACCTGTGAACAAGTTCAAAAATCTGAAAATTTTTCAAAATTTTTTTTTCGCACGAAACAACATGAAACGCTTGAAAATACGTTCCGAACACCATAAGAAGTGTTTTCGATGAATTTCTAGGTCATTTTTGAAAAAAACGAACCAAGTCATTTTTCACAAAATCTATGACCCCGGACCTGTGAAAAAGTTCAAAAATCTGAAAATTTTTCAAATTTTTTTTTCGCACAAAACAACATGAAACGCTTGAAAATACGTTCCGAACACCATATGAAGTGTTTTCGATGAATTTCTAGGTCATTTTTAAAAAAAAACGAACCAAGTCATTTTTCACAAAATCTATGACCCCAGACCTGTGAAAAAGTTCGAAAATCGGAAAATTTTTCAAAATTTTTTTTTCGCACGAAATAACATGAAACGCTTGAAAATACGTTCCGAACACCATAAGAAGTGTTTTCGATGAATTTCCAAGTCATATTTGAAAAAATATGAACCAAGTCATTTTTCACAAAATCTATGACCCCGGACCTGTGAAAAAGTTCAAAAATCTTAAAATTTTTCAAAAAAATTTTTTCGCACGAAACAACATGAAACGCTTGAAAATACGTTCCGAACACCATAAGAAGTGTTTTCGATGAATTTCTAGGTCATTTTTGAAAAAAAACGAACCAAGTCATTTTTCACAAAATCTATGACCCCGGACCTGTGAAAAAGTTCAAAAATCTGAAAATTTTTCAAAATTTTTTTTTCGCACGAAACAACATGAAACGCTTGAAAATACGTTCCGAACACCATAAGAAGTGTTTTCGATGAATTTCTAGGTCATTTTTGAAAAAAACGAACCAAGTCAATTTTCACAAAATCTATGACCCCGGACCTATGAAAAAGTTCAAAAATCTGAAAATTTTTCAAAACTTTGTTTTCGCACGAAACAACATGAAACGCTTGAAAATACGATCTAAACACCATTAGAAGTGTTTTCGATGAATTTCTAGGTCATGTTTGAAAAAAAACGAACCAAGTCATTTTTCACAAAATCTATGACCCCGGACCTGTGAAAAAGTTCAAAAATCTGAAAATTTTTCAAAATTTTTTTTTTGCACGAAACAACATGAAACGCTTGAAAATACGTTCCGAACACCATAAGAAATGTTTTCGATGAATTTCTAGGTCATTTTTGAAAAAAACAAACCAAGTCAATTTTCACAAAATCTATGACCCCGGACCTGTGAAAAAGTTCAAAAATCTGAAAATTTTTCAAAATTTTTTTTTCGCACGAAACAACATGAAACGCTTGAAAATACGTTCCGAACACCATAGGAAGTGTTTTCCATGAATTTCTAGGTCATTTTTGAAAAAAACGAACCAAGTCAATTTTCACAAAATCTATGACCCCGGACCTGTGAAAAAGTTCAAAAATCTGAAAATTTTTCAAAATTTTTTTTTCGCACGAAACAACATGAAACGCTTGAAAATACGTTCTAAACACCATTAGAAGTGTTTTCGATGAATTTCTAGGTCATTTTTGAAAAAAAACGAACCAAGTCATTTTTCACAAAATCTATGACCCCGGACTTGTGAAAAAGTTCAAAAATCTGAAAATTTTTCAAAATTTTTTTTTGCTCGAAACAACATGAAACGCTTTAAAATACGTTCCGAACACCATCAGAAGTGTTTTAGATGAATTTCTAGGTCATTTTTGAAAAAAAACGAACCAAGTCATTTTTCACAAAATCTATGACCCCGGACCTGTGAAAAAGTTCAAAATTCTGAAAAATTTTCAAATTTTTTTTTTCGCACGAAACAACATGAAACGCTTGAAAATACGTTTCGAACACCATAAGAAGTGTTTTCGATGAATTTCTAGGTCATTTTTGAAAAAAACGAAGCAAGTCAATTTTCACAAAATCTATGACCCCAGACCTGTGAAAAAGTTCAAAAATCTGAAAATTTTTCAAAAATTTTTTTTCGCACGAAACAACATGAAAGGCTTGAAAATACGTTCCGAACACCATAAGAAGTGTTTTCGATGAATTTCTAGGTCATTTTTGAAAAAAACGGACCAAGTCATTTTTCACAAAATCTATGACTCCGGACCTGTGAAAAAGTTCAAAAATCTGAAAATTTTTCAAAAATTTTTTTTTGCACGAAACAACATGAAAGGCTTGAAAATAGGTTCTGAACACCATAAGAAGTGTTTTCGATGAATTTCTAGGTCATTTTTGAAAAAAAACGAAGCAAGTCATTTTTCACAAAATCTATGACCCCGGACCTGTGAAAAAGTTCAAAAATCTTAAAATTTTTCAAAAAATTTTTTTCGCACGAAACAACATGAAACGCTTGAAAATACGTTCCGAACACCATCAGAAGTGTTTTAGATGAATTTCTAGGTCATTTTTGAAAAAAAAACGAACCAAGTCATTTTTCACAAAATCTATGACCCCGGACCTGTGAAAAAGTTCAAAAATCTGAAAATTTTTCAAATTTTTTTTTTCGCACGAAACAACATGAAACGCTTGAAAATACGTTTCGAACACCATAAGAAGTGTTTTCGATGAATTTCTAGGTCATTTTTGAAAAAAACGAACCAAGTCAATTTTCACAAAATCTATGACCCCGGACCTGTGAAAAAGTTCAAAAATCTGAAAATTTTTCAAAACTTTGTTTTTGCACGAAACAACATGAAACGCTTGAAAATACGTTCCGAAAACCATAAGAAATGTTTTCGATGAATTTCTAGGTCATTTTTGAAAAAAACGAACCAAGTCAATTTTCACAAAATCTATGACCCCGGACCTGTGAAAAAGTTCAAAAATCTGAAAATTTTTCAAAATTTTTTTTTCGCACGAAACAACATGAAACGCTTGAAAATACGTTCCGAACACCATAGGAAGTGTTTTCCATGAATTTCTAGGTCATTTTTGAAAAAAACGAACCAAGTCAATTTTCACAAAATCTATGACCCCGGACCTGTGAAAAAGTTCAAAAATCTGAAAATTTTTCAAAATTTTTTTTTCGCACGAAACAACATGAAACGCTTGAAAATACGTTCTAAACACCATTAGAAGTGTTTTCGATGAATTTCTAGGTCATTTTTGAAAAAAAACGAACCAAGTCATTTTTCACAAAATCTATGACCCCGGACTTGTGAAAAAGTTCAAAAATCTGAAAATTTTTCAAAATTTTTTTTTGCTCGAAACAACATGAAACGCTTTAAAATACGTTCCGAACACCATCAGAAGTGTTTTAGATGAATTTCTAGGTCATTTTTGAAAAAAAACGAACCAAGTCATTTTTCACAAAATCTATGACCCCGGACCTGTGAAAAAGTTCAAAAATCTGAAAATTTTTCAAATTTTTTTTTTCGCACGAAACAACATGAAACGCTTGAAAATACGTTTCGAACACCATAAGAAGTGTTTTCGATGAATTTCTAGGTCATTTTTGAAAAAAACGAAGCAAGTCAATTTTCACAAAATCTATGACCCCAGACCTGTGAAAAAGTTCAAAAATCTGAAAATTTTTCAAAAATTTTTTTTCGCACGAAACAACATGAAAGGCTTGAAAATACGTTCCGAACACCATAAGAAGTGTTTTCGATGAATTTCTAGGTCATTTTTGAAAAAAACGAACCAAGTCATTTTTCACAAAATCTATGACTCCGGACCTGTGAAAAAGTTCAAAAATCTGAAAATTTTTCAAAAATTTTTTTTCGCACGAAACAACATGAAAGGCTTGAAAATAGGTTCTGAACACCATAAGAAGTGTTTTCGATGAATTTCTAGGTCATTTTTGAAAAAAAACGAAGCAAGTCATTTTTCACAAAATCTATGACCCCGGACCTGTGAAAAAGTTCAAAAATCTTAAAATTTTTCAAAAAATTTTTTTCGCACGAAACAACATGAAACGCTTGAAAATACGTTCCGAACACCATCAGAAGTGTTTTAGATGAATTTCTAGGTCATTTTTGAAAAAAAAACGAACCAAGTCATTTTTCACAAAATCTATGACCCCGGACCTGTGAAAAAGTTCAAAAATCTGAAAATTTTTCAAATTTTTTTTTTCGCACGAAACAACATGAAACGCTTGAAAATACGTTTCGAACACCATAAGAAGTGTTTTCGATGAATTTCTAGGTCATTTTTGAAAAAAACGAACCAAGTCAATTTTCACAAAATCTATGACCCCGGACCTGTGAAAAAGTTCAAAAATCTGAAAATTTTTCAAAAATTTTTTTTCGCACGAAACAACATGAAAGGCTTGAAAATACGTTCCGAACACCATAAGAAGTGTTTTCGATGAATTTCTAGGTCATTTTTGAAAAAAACGAACCAAGTCATTTTTCACAAAATCTATGACTCCGGACCTGTGAAAAAGTTCAAAAATCTGAAAATTTTTTAAAAATTTTTTTTCGCACGAAACAACATGAAACCCTTGAAAATACGTTCTAAACACCATTAGAAGTGTTTTCGATGAATTTCTAGGTCATTTTTGAAAAAAAACGAACCAAGTCATTTTTCACAAAATCTATGACCCCGGACCTGTGAAAAAGTTCAAAAATCTGAAAATTTTTCAAAATTTTTTTTTTGCACGAAACAACATGAAACGCTTTAAAATACGTTCCGAACACCATCAGAAGTGTTTTAGATGAATTTCTAGGTCATTTTTGAAAAAAAAACGAACCAAGTCATTTTTCACAAAATCTATGACCCCGGACCTGTGAAAAAGTTCAAAAATCTGAAAATTTTTCAAATTTTTTTTTTCGCACGAAACAACATGAAACGCTTGAAAATACGTTTCGAACACCATAAGAAGTGTTTTCGATGAATTTCTAGGTCATTTTTGAAAAAAACGAACCAAGTCAATTTTCACAAAATCTATGACCCCGGACCTGTGAAAAAGTTCAAAAATCTGAAAATTTTTCAAAAATTTTTTTTCGCACGAAACAACATGAAAGGCTTGAAAATAGGTTCTGAACACCATAAGAAGTGTTTTCGATGAATTTCTAGGTCATTTTTGAAAAAAAACGAAGCAAGTCATTTTTCACAAAATCTATGGCCCGGACCTGTGAAAAAGTTCAAAAATCTTAAAATTTTTCAAAAAATTTTTTTCGCACGAAACAACATGAAACGCTTGAAAATACGTTCCGAACACCATCAGAGGTGTTTTAGATGAATTTCTAGGTCATTTTTGAAAAAAAAACGAACCAAGTCATTTTTCACAAAATCTATGACCCCGGACCTGTGAAAAAGTTCAAAAATCTGAAAATTTTTCAAATTTTTTTTTTCGCACGAAACAACATGAAACGCTTGAAAATACGTTTCGAACACCATAAGAAGTGTTTTCGATGAATTTCTAGGTCATTTTTGAAAAAAACGAACCAAGTCAATTTTCACAAAATCTATGACCCCGGACCTGTGAAAAAGTTCAAAAATCTGAAAATTTTTCAAAAATTTTTTTTCGCACGAAACAACATGAAAGGCTTGAAAATACGTTCCGAACACCATAAGAAGTGTTTTCGATGAATTTCTAGGTCATTTTTGAAAAAAACGAACCAAGTCATTTTTCACAAAATCTATGACTCCGGACCTGTGAAAAAGTTCAAAAATCTGAAAATTTTTAAAAAATTTTTTTTCGCACGAAACAACATGAAAGGCTTGAAAATAGGTTCTGAACACCATAAGAAGTGTTTTCGATGAATTTCTAGGTCATTTTTGAAAAAAAACGAACCAAGTCATTTTTCACAAAATCTATGACCCCGGACCTGTGAAAAAGTTCAAAAATCTGAAAATTTTTCAAAATTTTTTTTTCGCACGAAACAACATGAAACGCTTGAAAATACGTTCTAAACACCATTAGAAGTGTTTTCGATGAATTTCTAGGTCATTTTTGAAAAAAAACGAACCAAGTCATTTTTCACAAAATCTATGACCCCGGACCTGTGAAAAAGTTCAAAAATCTGAAAATTTTTCAAATTTTTTTTTTCGCACGAAACAACATGAAACGCTTGAAAATACATTTCGAACACCATAAGAAGTGTTTTCGATGAATTTCTAGGTCATTTTTGAAAAAAACGAACCAAGTCAATTTTCACAAAATCTATGACCCCGGACCTGTGAAAAAGTTCAAAAATCTGAAAATTTTTCAAAAATTTTTTCTCGCACGAAACAACATGAAAGGCTTGAAAATAGGTTCTGAACACCATAAGAAGTGTTTTCGATGAATTTCTAGGTCATTTTTGAAAAAAAACGAAGCAAGTCATTTTTCACAAAATCTATGACCCCGGACCTGTGAAAAAGTTCAAAAATCTTAAAATTTTTCAAAAAATTTTTTTCGCACTAAACAACATGAAACGCTTGAAAATACGTTCCGAACACCATCAGAAGTGTTTTAGATGAATTTCTAGGTCATTTTTGAAAAAAAAACGAACCAAGTCATTTTTCACAAAATCTATGACCCCGGACCTGTGAAAAAGTTCAAAAATCTGAAAATTTTTCAAATTTTTTTTTTCGCACGAAACAACATGAAACGCTTGAAAATACGTTTCGAACACCATAAGAAGTGTTTTCGATGAATTTCTAGGTCATTTTTGAAAAAAACGAACCAAGTCAATTTTCACAAAATCTATGACCCCGGACCTGTGAAAAAGTTCAAAAATCTGAAAATTTTTCAAAAATTTTTTTTCGCACGAAACAACATGAAAGGCTTGAAAATACGTTCCGAACACCATAAGAAGTGTTTTCGATGAATTTCTAGGTCATTTTTGAAAAAAACGAACCAAGTCATTTTTCACAAAATCTATGACTCCGGACCTGTGAAAAAGTTCAAAAATCTGAAAATTTTTGAAAAATTTTTTTTCGCACGAAACAACATGAAAGGCTTGAAAATAGGTTCTGAACACCATAAGAAGTGTTTTCGATGAATTTCTAGGTCATTTTTGAAAAAAAACGAACCAAGTCATTTTTCACAAAATCTATGACCCCGGACCTGTGAAAAAGTTCAAAAATCTGAAAATTTTTCAAAATTTTTTTTTCGCACGAAACAACATGAAACGCTTGAAAATACGTTCTAAACACCATTAGAAGTGTTTTCGATGAATTTCTAGGTCATTTTTGAAAAAAAACGAACCAAGTCATTTTTCACAAAATCTATGACCCCGGACCTGTGAAAAAGTTCAAAAATCTGAAAATTTTTCAAAATTTTTTTGTGCACGAAACAACATGAAACGCTTTAAAATACGTTCTAAACACCATAAGAAGTGTTTTCGATGAATTTCCAAGTCATATTTCAAAAAATATGAACCAAGTCATTTTTTAAGAAAATCTATTACCCTAGAACCGTGTAAAAAGGTGAAAGATCTGAAAATTTCATAAAACAGTTCTCGGCTTGAAAGAATAGTAAAAAAATACTAATACCTTTCTGTAGACATTTTGACACATTTCTATGAGTTTCCAAATGATACCTGAAAAAGAATGACTAAAAATAAAAAAACGTATAACCCTTCACTTGCAAAAAAAATTAAAAACTTTAAACTTTGAAAAAAATAAAGTTTTTTCTGACTAACACAAAAGGGCTTATTACTCAATGACAATACACTTTTCTAGAAAGGCTTCGAAGCCATATCTTGCAAAACGAACCATTAGAAATTTATTTGATGAATTTCTAGGTCATGTTTGAAAAAAAACGAACCAAGTCATTTTTCACAAAATCTATGACCCCGGACCTGTGAAAAAGTTCAAAAATCTGAAAATTTTTCAAATTTTTTTTTCGCACAAAACAACATGAAACGCTTGAAAATACGTTCCGAACACCATATGAAGTGTTTTCGATGAATTTCTAGGTCATTTTTGAAAAAGAACGAACCAAGTCATTTTTCACAAAATCTATTACCCCGGACCTGTGAAAAAGTTCGAAAATCGGAAAATTTTTCAAAATTTTTTTTTCGCACGAAATAACATGAAACGCTTGAAAATACGTTCCGAACACCATAAGAAGTGTTTTCGATGAATTTCCAAGTCATATTTGAAAAAATATGAATAAAGTCATTTTTCACAAAATCTATGACCCCGGACCTGTGAAAAAGTTCAAAAATCTTAAAATTTTTCAAAAATTTTTTTTCGCACAAAACAACATGAAACGCTTGAAAATACGTTCCGAACACCATAAGAAGCGTTTTCGATGAATTTCTAGGTCATTTTTGAAAAAAAACGAACCAAGTCATTTTTCACAAAATCTATGACCCCGGACCTGTGAAAAAGTTCAAAAATCTGAAGATTTTTCAAAATTTTTTTTTCGCACGAAACAACATGAAACGCTTGAAAATACGTTCCGAACACCATAAGAAGTGTTTTCGATGAATTTCTAGGTCATTTTTGAAAAAAACGAACCAAGTAAATTTTCACAAAATCTATGACCCCGGACCTGTGAAAAAGTTCAAAAATCTGAAAATTTTTCAAAACTTTGTTTTCGCACGAAACAACATGAAACGCTTGAAAATACGATCTAAACACCATTAGAAGTGTTTTCGATGAATTTCTAGGTCATTTTTGAAAAAAAACGAACCAAGTCATTTTTCACAAAATCTATGACCCCGGACCTGTGAAAAAGTTCAAAAATCTGAAAATTTTTCAAAATTTTTTTTTCGCACGAAACAACATGAAACGCTTGAAAATACGTTCCGAACACCATAAGAAATGTTTTCGATGAATTTCTAGGTCATTTTTAAAAAAAAACGAACCAAGTCATTTTTCACAAAATCTATGACCCCGGACCTGTGAAAAAGTTCAAAAATCTGAAAATTTTTCAAATTTTTTTTTTCGCACGAAACAACATGAAACGCTTGAAAATACGTTCCGAACACCATAAGAAGTGTTTTCGATGAATTTCTAGGTCATTTTTGAAAAAAACGAACCAAGTCAATTTTCACAAAATCTATGACCCCGGACCTGTGAAAAAGTTCAAAAATCTGAAAATTTTTCAAAACTTTTTTTTCGCACGAAACAACATGAAACGTTTGAAAATACGTTCTAAACACCATTAGAAGTATTTTCGATGAATTTCTAGGTCATTTTTGAAAAAAAACGAACCAAGTCATTTTTCACAAAATCTATGACCCCGGACCTGTGAAAAAGTTCAAAAATCTGAAAATTTTTCAAAATTTTTTTTTCGCACGAAACAACATGAAACGCTTGAAAATACGTTCCGAACACCATAGGAAGTGTTTTCGATGAATTTCTAGGTCATTTTTGAAAAAAAACGAACCAAGTCATTTTTCACAAAATCTATGACCCCGGACCTGTGAAAAAGTTCAAAAATCTGAAAATTTTTCAAAATTTTTTTTTCGCACGAAACAACATGAAACGCTTGAAAATACGTTCTAAACACCATAAGAAGTGTTTTCGATGAATTTCCAAGTCATATTTGAAAAAATATGAACCAAGTCATTTTTTAAGAAAATCTATTACCCTAGAACCGTGTAAAAAGGTGAAAGATCTGAAAATTTCATAAAACAGTTCTCGGCTTGAAAGAATAGTAAAAAAATACTAATACCTTTCTGTAGACATTTTGACACATTTCTATGAGTTTCCAAATGATACCTGAAAAAGAATGACTAAAAATAAAAAAACGTATAACCCTTCACTTGCAAAAAAATTAAAAACTTTAAACTTTGAAAAAAATAAAGTTTTTTCTGACTAACACAAAAGGGCTTATTACTCAATGACAATACAAATAGCACTTTTCTAGAGAGGCTTCAAAACCATATCTTGCAAAACGAACCATTAGAAATTTATTTGATGAATTTCTAGGTCAAGTTTGAAAAAAAACGAACCAAGTCATTTTTCACAAAATCTATGACCCCGGACCTGTGAAAAAGTTCAAAAATCTTAAAATTTTTTAAAAATTTTTTTTCGCACAAAATAACATGAAACGCTTGAAAATACGTTCTGAACACCATAAGAAGTGTTTTCGATGAATTTCTAGGTCATTTTTGAAAAAAAACGAACCAAGTCATTTTTCACAAAATCTATGACCCCGGACCTGTGAAAAAGTTCAAAAATCTGAAAATTTTTCAAAATTTTTTTTTCGCACGAAACAACATGAAACGCTTGAAAATACGTTCCGAACACCATAGGAAGTGTTTTCGATGAATTTCTAGGTCATTTTTGAAAAAGAACGAACCAAGTCATTTTTCACAAAATCTATGACCCCGGACCTGTCAAAAAGTACAAAAATCTTAAAATTTTTCAAAAATTTTTTTTCGCACGAAACAACATGAAACGCTTGAAAATACGTTCCGAACACCATAAGAAGTGTTTTCGATGAATTTCTAGGTCATTTTTGAAAAAAAACGAACCAAGTCATTTTTCACAAAATCTATGACCCCGGACCTGTGAAAAAGTTCAAAAATCTGAAAATTTTTCAAAATTTTTTTTTCGCACGAAACAACATGAAACGCTTGAAAATACGTTCCGAACACCATAGGAAGTGTTTTCGATGAATTTCTAGGTCATTTTTGAAAAAGAACGAACCAAGTCATTTTTCACAAAATCTATGACCCCGGACCTGTGAAAAAGTTCAAAAATCTGAAAATTTTTCAAAAATTTTTTTTCGCACGAAACAACATGAAAGGCTTGAAAATACGTTCCGAACACCATAAGAAGTGTTTTCGATGAATTTCTAGGTCATTTTTGAAAAAAAAACGAACCAAGTCATTTTTCACAAAATCTATGACTCCGAACCTGTGAAAAAGTTCAAAAATCTGAAAATTTTTCAAAAAATTTTTTTCGCATGAAACAACATGAAACGCTTGAAAATACGTTCTAAACACCATTAGAAGTGTTTTCGATGAATTTCTAGGTCATTTTTGAAAAAAAACGAACCAAGTCATTTTTCACAAAATCTATGACCCCGGACCTGTGAAAAAAATCAAAAATCTGAAAATTTTTCAAAATTTTTTTTTCGCACGAAACAACATGAAACGCTTGAAAATACGTTCTAAACACCATAAGAAGTGTTTTCGATGAATTTCCAAGTCATATTTGAAAAAATATGAACCAAGTCATTTTTTAAGAAAATCTATTACCCTAGAACCGTGTAAAAAGGTGAAAGATCTGAAAATTTCATAAAACAGTTCTCGGCTTGAAAGAATATTAAAAAAATACTAATACCTTTCTGTAGACATTTTGACACATTTCCATGAGTTTCCAAATGATACCTGAAAAAGAATGACTAAAAATAAAAAAACGTATAACCCTTCACTTGCAAAAAGAATTAAAAACTTTAAACTTTGAAAAAAATAAAGTTTTTTCTGACTAACACAAAAGGGCTTATTACTCAATGACAATACACTTTTCTAGAAAGGCTTCGAAGCCATATCTTGCAAAACGAACCATTAGAAATTTATTTGATGAATTTCTAGGTCATTTTTGAAAAAAAACGAACCAAGTCATTTTTCACAAAATCTATGACCCCGGACCTGTGAAAAAGTTCAAAAATCTGAAAATTTTTCAAATTTTTTTTTCGCACAAAACAACATGAAACACTTGAAAATACGTTCCGAACACCATATGAAGTGTTTTCGATGAATTTCTAGGTCATTTTTAAAAAAGAACGAACCAAGTCATTTTTCACAAAATCTATGACCCCGGACCTGTGAAAAAGTTCGAAAATCGGAAAATTTTTCAAAATTTTTTTTCGCACGAAATAACATGAAACGCTTGAAAATACGTTCCGAACACCATAAGAAGTGTTTTCGATGAATTTCCAAGTCATATTTGAAAAAATATGAACCAAGTCATTTTTTAAGAAAATCTATTACCCTAGAACCGTGTAAAAAGGTGAAAGATCTGAAAATTTCATAAAACAGTTCTCGGCTTGAAAGAATAGTAAAAAAATATTAATACCTTTCTGTAGACATTTTGACACATTTCTATGAGTTTCCAAATGATACCTGAAAAAGAATGACTAAAAATAAAAAAGCGTATAACCCTTCACTTGCAAAAAAATTAAAAACTTTAAACTTTGAAAAAAATATACTTTTTCTGACTAACACAAAAGGGCTTATTACTCATTGACAATACAAATAGCACTTTTCTAGAGAGGCTTCGAAGCCATATCTTGCAAAATGAGCCATTAGAAGTTTGTTTGATGAATTTCTAGGTCATATTTGAAAAAAAACAAACCAAGTAATTTTTCACAAAATCTCTGACCCCAGACCTGTGAAAGAAGTACAAAAATCTGAAAATTTTTCAAAATTTTTTTTTCGCACAAAACAGCTTGAAATGCTTGAAAATACGTTCCGAACACCATAAGAAGTGTTTCCCATGAATTTCTAGGTCATATTCGAAAAAAAACGAACCAAGTCATTTTTCACAAAATCTATGACCCTGGACCTGTGAAAAAAGTTCAAAAATCTGAAAAGAATTTACAACTTAGCACCAAGTGCCAGAAAGATTGAATCTAAACTACTTTTTAGACGATTTTTAGAAAATCATTTTATATGGTTTTAATTTATTTTACCTCTGGAGTGGACTCTTTTAGTGGATACTTGTTTTTAGTTTTTCGATCTTTTACCATTAATTTATCAGTGATTATTATTTCAGGACCCTAATGATTATTAATATTATTATTATTTTAATCTGCTAGACAACCAATTCCATTCAAGGAAAAGAGCATTCAGAAAGAATGATAGAAATAAAGCTACAGTTGAATATGATGAAACATGGATGAAACTCCAAGAAGGATTCCTGAGAAACAATTTAATCAATCAAAAACTATAAACCTTTCTTGTAGTTTATTAGTAAAAAGGATGGGATTTTGAGACGGAGTAAAACTGATAACCTGCTGGACCCCCAATTCAAACCAACAGAAAGAGCATTCAGAAAGAATGATGGAAAGACAGCTACAGTTGAATATGATAAAGCATGGATGAAACTCCAAGAAGGATTCTTGAGAAACAATACATATGGTTTATGGGTAAAGAATATGTGACTGTAAAAATGTGTAAGAGTGACTAAAAAGTCACTTGGGCATCCATTTGCAGCTTAGGCAGCAAACAAGAGAAATGTTTCAAATCAAACCTCAAAAAGCATTATCAAAAATCAAAAAATATTTTAAATTAATTTGATGGTTTATGAAGAAAGAGAATCCAGCTTTATATAGCTTTAGACCTTTTCATATGAAAGAAAGGTTTGAAAAATAAAGTTGAAGAAAAAAGAAGCTGTGAAATAATAAGCACTTCTTTCACTACCAGAGACTAGATTGTGATCAAACAGTGATATATCCTTACAAAATTGTTAGTCAAAGAAGCAAAGATAAGATAAAGTCACATAAAAGGGCATTTTTTGCTATTTAAAATGATTTTGTAGGTAGGTGCTACATTTTCCAATAAAGGCTGCCTTTTTCATCTTCTCCATCAAAACAGTTCCAAGAAAAGAAAAACAAAGGAGAAAAACATATCAATTATCACAAACTGAGAGAAAGAGTACAAATCGTACAAGTGTGCTTCAACAAGTTTATTTTGATGATTACATCAAATGATTGAATAGTGTAAACATTTTAATAATAGCTTTAAAATGTTGACTAGCAAAGGTTAAATCATGAGCTTGAGAAAAATAATAAATTGTAAACAACTGGTAAAAAGGAGATTAAATTAAGAGAATTTGAAAGATATTTCAACTAACCTCAGTACAATTGGAATTAAGTCTCCCAAAGCACAGGTTCAGTCTTCCAACCAAAGCTTAAAATCACATCAGTAATGCAGCAACAATCATAAACTTGCCCAATTAAGAATGATTTTTTTGACCTTAAACAAGGGGGAAAAGCTTCAGATAGAAAAAATATTCTCTGGAGTGGAGTTTTACAATATGACCTCAAAAACAGTTATTTTCTATAATCATTGTAAAATGCACTTGAGCTGCTCCATTCAACCTTTTGGGTACCATATACTTTATTTAGACTACTTGATCAAAAATTTTGGGTAGCCTACATTTTACTAAATACTTCAAAGTTAATAAAATCTTGTAATACTTTTTATCTCAGATCCTACAGAACATTGAAAAATGATTAGTTGATGCCAAGAAAAGGTCATGATTGACAAGAGATAAAAAACAAAATAGCTTAATTGGGCATAAAGAAACAAGATCAGTGGTTCAAATATTCTTTACCATTGAAAGACAAAAAATGAACTTGCTAAAAGCTGATTCATACTTTGAACAAGATATCATTAAAGAAATGCTTATTTAAAAACAATTCAATAAAAGTTTGCTACAAAAAAAATTAGCAAGTATTTTTGGTATCCTGAGATACAACAACCATTAAAATGGATCTCCAAAATGTTTACCTTTTGCCATAGTTTTAATGTCAAATAAAAAGTAGAAACTGGTCTGAATATTTCCTTACAAGAATTAGAACTTGTAGCTAAATTGCTCCATTTTAACATTTGATTTCTTAGCTATGATGCCTTAAAAGAGCCATTGCTCAAAATCTGCGCCATTTAAGGGTCTAAATTAAAAGGATTTATTTTATTTGTCACTTTACACCTTTTACTGATCTCAATCTCTTGTTGCAACTCTCAAAGCTTCAACAACAAAGCATAACTTTCAATGAAGTTCATTTCATCTCACTATCAACCACAACTCACCCAGTCTGCATAGATACCAGTTCTCAACGAGTTATCGCATGTGCATTGTCATTCTGGCTGCATACACCTCGTGCAAACCATTCCCAGAAAAAATTAGCAGCCCCAACTAAATGCCCAGGATATTCTTTATGGGTTTTGTGAACCCTGATATAGATTACCCTGATACTAACACTTGTGATAAATAATTGCAATTTGTGACACTTAGTGGAAGAGGCAGATTCCATTCTACCGCCATTCCCGTTCGTGACAGCTATACTAGAAACGAGGTTTCTGCTACTTGTATCAGCGATGTCGTTGGCTGGCGGGTCAGCGGTAAGGTCCCAATTTTAACCAGAGGCAGCGCCAGCCCCGGAAAATGGGGGAAAATAGGATGAGAGGAACAAACAATAGCATTTTTGCGACCATTCCCTTTTTAATAAAAATCACGCATTTCAACTAAGACAACCCCGTCACAAAAACACTTCCTAACACCAGGGCCGACGCTAAACACTTTCACCTGTAGGTGGGTGCCAGTCACCAATTTGCCGGCAAAGTAGGGCGTGGCCTAAAATATATTCGTTTTTTGGTGCGGCATTTTGACGCAGTTGCTTTTATTCATCGAAGAGTATGTTCTAGTTGCTCAGTAATTGCTCTGATTTTAACGTCGTAATTTCCTTTGTCTGAGTATCTTGGAGTACCTTTTTGATTTTACTCTAAAAGTCAAGTGTTCATCAATGAGATACCCTCATTTATTCACATAATTCAGCACGTTTATTAGAACCTTAGCTTGTATGAGCAGATCTCAGAGGCAGGGCCGCCGAGAGGATTTGGACGCCTTGGGGGCTGGCGACACCGAGAGACCAGGCCACCTGCGGAGCGAGCAGAAAATTGTTTGCGACCAAGCCCTTTCATGCAGTCATTTTTGGCAATTGTTTAGACCGTATTTCTATTTTAGGCATACTTTAGGCATACTTTCTCAAAATGGAATTCATTACTTTTTGAGGCCTTCTAGATCTTGAGGCCTTGGTCGACGAAATCACTACATCTCGGTTGTTGGCTAAACTGGATATCATTTAAAAATTCAGACAATGAATGCATTCGTAAATAAAAAAGTTATGAGCATGGACGTGTAAAGCTGGACATGCAAATTTTGGTGAAATAAACAATGCCCCATTTACAAGTAGACTCGAGTTCATAGTTCAGAATTGGATACTTGGCATCCAACACATAAGTTAGCAGCAAATCTCTCTTAAAAGTGGATGCTTCAAACACTTTTATAAAGCCCGGTTTCCATATAGCCGCAAGGCTGCCTGCGACTGCCTGCGACTGCCTGCGACTGCTTTCTGCCAGCTTCCATCTTCCACCCTTACAGCAGCGCCGGCAAATGGAAACGTTCTGTTTTCAATTGCCTGCGGTATCGGTAACTATGCCGGTAACTAGGTAAAGTTTGAGCGGGAAAAACTGGCGGGCAAAATTCAACAACAAAGTCCTGTTTCAATTGGTTCTTGTACATCACATGATCCGTTTGAACAAAAGAATGCCGCAGGCAGCCGCAGGCAAGGCGTTTTCATTTGTAATTTGTCTGCCGGCGGTACCGGGAGGCTGCCGTAAGAGCCCATTGAACGAGTTCAACTTTCTCCCGGCTCTCCCGGCAGTCTTACGGCACTTCAAACAGCTACCTGCGGTACCGTTAGAAAGCGTTTCCATAAAGAATTATCTGCCGGCGATACCGTAGGGATGGAAGATGGAAGATGGCAGAAAGCAGTCGCAGGCAGCCGCAGGCAGCCTTACGGCTATATGGAAACCAAGCTTAACGCGCTGGTTGTAGCTCAAGTGGAATGCGAGTGGTTATTTTCAAAACTTAAAGGGCCTCTCCAGCCAAAAAAAGGTTTTTTTATTGACTAAAAAGTTGGCATTTGGTGCGTGTATTATGGCAAAGTCGTTGTTTTTGCAAAATTCTAATTAGTTTAGAAGTTATAAGGCTTTAAAGTTGCACCTTTCCGAGAAAAAAACGACAAAAGCCGAATCAGTTTTGTTACATTCTGACGTCACAGTGTGCGGCTTTCGCTCGCCATGAATTTCGTAGATCTTCCACTGAATCGTGAAGGAGTCGTGGTCACGCGTTGATAACTGCATCTAAATCTACAACAGGAGCTTTTTAGGATCGAAACATATTAAATGTTCACAATCATTCTAAGTTTGCGGGCCGGAATGCATCCATGCTGTGTCACAACTTTGTTTTGATCACCTGTGTAGGCCCACAAAGCTAAGGCTTCAGAAACGATGAACAACTAAAGGCTTCAGAATTGATATCTGAAATGCTCAAACTAAAAGCCGGTGGAACAGAACTGAGAGTACCATCACTTGCAGTGTTCAATTTGCGAATCGCCGTCGTTCGATTCGGTTTGAGGCGAGACTAATAAAATATACTGTGACGTCAAAATTGCGTCACAGTGTCACCAAACCGAAAAAAATTTTGTCGGTTAATTCAATTAAATTATCGAAATGCAAGAGCTTATATCTCACAAACTGTAAACAATATATCGAAAAACAAATAACGAATTCGTGATCAGCAGGTACAACTCCTTTAGATTGGCCAATAAAATGCAAGTGCAAAATTTGGCTGGAGAGGCCCTTTAAGCGTCCAGGCTCCGAGCAACAACAACTCCAGCAGAGGCGGCGCTACAGGGCGGATAGGTTACGTGACATCCCCCAAAAGTCATGAATCGGCTCTTTACCTGGGAAACTCGACATTTTTTAACTCGGCAAATTTGGTGGTTGGTATAAATTTAGAAATCAATGATAATTGGTGAAAAATTTGACTGATATAATTTTCATTTCGATTTGGTCCTCTTTGCACTTCGGAACGCTTATATTTCAACTGTTAGTTGGCGAACTGAAACTAAAGAAAACTAAACACATTACATCACACTGCTTTCAGGTCGCCTGGATCTATTAACGCCAAAGTTTGGTCCATGTTGTAAGAACAACGTTTTAAAAAAAAACATGATGGTAATGGTAGACCAAGAGGTGACTCAAATTCATTTTTCGACTACCTTATTAGACTTTTTATTAGTCTCTTTGTTCATAATTCTCAACTATCCCGACCACCCCATCAAAGAAATCCATCGCGACACGTTACATAAGTTCAACCGTAACAACAACACAAGGAGTAAGGTTGTATGTATTGTAAGGTGGTAAAATTTATTCAATAAGTGCATTTTCAAGCGAACTGGAAGCATCAAAATTCGAAAATTTCCCCACCCCTCCGCAGCAACCATGGTTACTATATCGTGTGCTTGTTTATCCGTCCTGCTGAAAAATTATAGGAACTGGCAAACAACCTGGCAAACACTTATGCTATCTAAGTAGGAATGCTTTCTATTGTCTCAAGTGACTGAGTGAAGAAAGTTTTGTGATGCTTTACATGGGGGTTACATCAGAGAAAATTTCTTGAGGAAATCCTATCCTTGTAGCCTTTATTGACGATTGCCCCATTTTCAAGACTTTTCTGCGTACGGCCTTGCACCATGTTGCAAACAAAAGCATACACCAAAAACTTTTCCAGAATCTTCAGGTTTTAGCAAATATCATACAAGTTACAGGGATACAAACCCCTTGCGCAACCGGTTCTTTTAATTATAGTTGCAAAGCACACCGGTAGCGCAAGAGCCTTTAAACGTTCTTCATAACCTCCTATGTCGTTTTGTTGTGAACCAACATTGTTCAAAAGGAGAGGGGTGGCTTGATTTCCCCTTGAAAATCGATGTTAGTGTACCAAGATTATTGCAGGCATTGTAACTCATCCAAATCATAGTTATATCATGTAACCAATTTCATTCTTTAAAGCAACAAAATTTCTGGAGATTGTTGCAATAAGCAGCAATTTTGCTACGTTTTAAAGCTTTTTCATAATAGTCTAAGAATGCACAAAGCTGCTAATTTAGTCAAAGCATCCAAAGATTTTTCGGCCAGTCCTCTTACTTCTCCACCGCCAAAACGCTACCGCAGTGGAACTTTGAAAAAAATTATGTTGAAAGATTCGCAATCCAGTTATGATGATCGATTCATTGCACCTGAAACATTTAGAATGACAAGTAGCACGTGGCTTTTAAACGTGATCGAAAGTAGGAAATTGATAGCTGCTAACTGCGGTCTAGATCCAAGATATCTGGAAAACTTCCGAATGTTAAAGATCATTATTCTAATAAAGCGACGAAAAAGAATTTCAGATTTCTCTAAAATCTAGGACCCAACTTTAGTTTTAAATGATGCCCTTTTTTAATTTCAATACCCTTTTAAAATTAGGAAGGCTGTGCCAATTTCCATATCAGACAATCTTTAGAAAACCGATCTTAATTCTTTCCAGCTCTAAACAAGTCTCAAATTTTAAATGATACAAGGTAGAAATTTTGACCCATTAAATCTTAACTTTGAACTTTAAAACCTACCAAATTCTTACTTATGTGAGAACAAAATACGGCGACAATGAGCCCCAAAAGGTATATGAAGTCACATTTCAATATTGTCCTGTTAAGAAGAAGGGGTGGGATTTCGAAAGCATGAGATTTTGAAATGTTTGAATGTGGGTCATCTAAATATCTTTTGGAACAAGGTGTAAACCACTTTCAAATTGGGTAAATGTCTTGAATTCAAAGGGATTGCTTAGACAGATAGGATGACATCACAGTTGAAAAAGTCCACTTTGAATTAACATAGTTAACATGTAAAGTATTTCAAACGTAGGAAAAACGAAACGTCACCCTTCAAAGGTTTTCAGATTTTTAGAAAAATGAAATGATAATTATGAAATGATAAAAAAATTTCCAACACTAGAAGAATGAAAGAAAGGAACTACTTCAAGAACGGCTTGGCATTGGCATATTTCTATTTCTTTCTATTTCTACCAAAACAATACTATTTCTTTAGGTTTGATGAAGGATTCATTGAAAAGCTGTGCCGATGACATTTCAAGATCTGAGAGCTGGAGCTTAAAATAAGAGAAAGCATACAGATAAAACCTTTGAGAAAACACATTTTAGTAAGGAAAGAGAAAAGGATATCTTGACAATTAATCAAAAATAATCCACGCTTTGCATAAATCGAAACCAATTAGAAGTTGTAGATGATTGCGAAAAGACGAATTCTTATCGCCAATGGTTCGTTATGAAATTCAGGGGAAGTCGGTGGGTCGTAGATCGATTGTCTAAGCACATATAAAGTTCAATGTTGAAAGAGCATGAATGACACAGGTCGATGAATCTTTTGTCATCTCTAACATAAAGTTTCCCGCAAAACGGGTTTGCATTCGTGATTGAACCAGTGCAACTCTCTCCGCAGACGGTGCACCCGAAAGACCAAGAAAACTTTCAGGGACGAGTTGAGGAATCCGAGGTGAGCTTTTTACAATAAGGTAAAGTTTTATTAAATTCATCTTGATCAGCCCTGCAGATTGCTGTGCCAATAAATCTAAGCTAAAGCATGGAGCTGCAATATCAGCTGATTGTTCTCATGTTTTTTATTGTTTTGCACTTCACGTGCTTTTTGCCTTACAAAAGAATGCAAGAATAATAAAACCTGTGACCTGAACATACCTTAGCCTGCGTCAGAGATCAAATGAATATCGACTCCATTTTTTTCATGGCTCAGGCTGCATAAACTTACTAGAATGTACTTCGTTTTTTACCATAACAAGGGCCAGTCTTAATTAAGTGGAGTCAGTTCTAGCAAGCAGTGCAGGAATCCTGCATTCAAAGGGCTTGCTGCATCCTGCATGTAAATGCCTATTGAATACCGGATAACAAGTGGAAGCTGGCACCAAAGCGAAGTTTAGCGATCATGCTTGAAAATGGAACCAGTGAAGGGCAAAATGAGCCAGTGAAATTTACTTGAAGAGTCTTTACCGAGCTTCCTAAAAAATCCCGCTACAAGCAACCTTATAAAACGCTTTCAGTGAACTAAACACAGCTTTTACTTGCTAACAATGTAGCTAATCATAGCAAAAATTCAAAATAGTCACAAATATCAACCGTTCACTGCTAAAGTTTTTTAAATATCGAAATGTCTCCTAATCTACAAATGATTATCTTTCGTGCACGCAAAGCTTTATTGCATGGTTGACATCCAATGAAGCATTCAGTTGCATAACGATACGATGATCTTGTTGCATAATAAGGAGAATTCAAGTACAACCCAGGGACTCTCTTGCAAATAACGTACGAGATTATTTATAAAACAAAAGGATTTTTAGGGACTATCAGATAAAACAATAGGATTTTCACAAAAAGTGTACGAGATTTTCTTGGAGTGATTTGCCCCCCGGAAACAGGGACAGTCAGAATGTTCATTATTCCGAGGGCGAATCACTTCAAGAAAGTATCGTACACCTTTAGTGAAAATCCTATTGTTTTATCTGAAAATCCCCAGAAATCCTTTTTTGGGGAAACTCTCGTACGCTATTTGCAGGAGTGAATTGCCCCTCGCATTTTTCCTTCAAAGCGAGTCCAACAAAGGTTTTCTCGTTGACCAATCATACGTAAAAGATAAGTAATATATCTAGAGTTGTATAAGAAATAAACTAAAAGAGTGGGTCTGATTTGACATCATCAAATAGCAGGCCCGTAGATGCTAGGGGGCAGGGGGCAATGCCCTCCCCCCAATAATTTGCGAAAATTGTTTTTGGAGATCTCTTGGAGAAATGCACCTTTTCCATAACTATATACTGGATATCCATGCCCCCACCCCCTCCCAATCCAGTTTAGCTGTCTACGGGCCTGAAAAGACATATCGCTATCTGCAAACCTTTGTCAAAAATTGACCTCACTTCTGAAATCTTCAAGTTGAAATTATTCTTTACTGAAACCTCCGTGTCGTTTAAACTGTTCGCTTGTGAGATAATACTTTTTTAATATTGATATATTTCTAAAGATCTAAAACAGGGATTCGCTACTGCAGTGAATTATTTCACTGCATAGGAAAATTCCATCAAAGATTACATTGAAATGTTTAGGAAAAACTAAATTTTGACAACAGCGTAATACGCGTCCTGACTGTGCTCAATCAAATTTCTGGCACAGTCTTATTTTAACATGAGATTCCAATTCTATGATCCATCTTTGAAGAAAAATGAAGATAAAAAAACTGACGATGCTAGATGAGATCCATCTATACTATCGTCCCTTCCCTGCTTTTCCGTTGAAACGACTACTGACAATATTTTGAAATCCATTGGTGTATATAAATAGCAATCATAGAGAAGCTTGGACACTAACGATTACAATTCTTCAAACAAGCATATCTACCTTATTCATTTGAATCCAGAGGTGTAAGACTTGCGATTTTGATGGTCTTCTTGACCCTACAGCGATATACAATGCCCCTGTAAGTGAAAATGTGCCACTTAAGACAACCGATACTGGGTAGTTTCAAATGGTTCTACAATTAACACAACTGGTGAGTTGTTTAACCGGGGATGGGGCGAGACTAGGGGACCTGTAAGGGGGTGTGGCACCCCCTTTTTAAAATTGCATATCGATAGGTGTATTAGAACCTAAATCTATCTTTATCCATGTCTTCGTCGGTAAATTCTATTCTTGATAATCCTCAATTTCCCCTCCCTCCCCTCCCCTTCTAGCCTGAAAGGTCAAGCCACTCTATATTGATTAAAATAGTAAAAATGGATAAAGGCAAAGACTGGAAGCTACAGAAATAGTTTTTAAAAGGCTGCAGAAATAGTTTTTAGAAGATTTGTAATAGAATTAGTGAATCTTTATCGTAAAGACTTGAAATATAAATTGCCCTTATTAAAGCCTTTTAATTGTAAAGTTCAGTCAAACAGTGAACGTTTAAAATTTCATTTTACGAAAAATTGAAGTGCAGCTCCGACAAAAAATACACTTTATCTTCACATAGCACACTTAGGGGCCATCTGAGGAATAGCTAAGAAAATCAGTGAAAAATGTTATGAGCAAAACGAAAAAAGGGTTCTTGTATGCAAGGATCTTGTATCAAACACGGGAATTTCCCTTCAATTGTGTGAGAGCAACTGCAGACCATACATACATAGTTCTTGGCCACAGATGACAGGAAATCTGATAGCGAGCTAGGCAAAGAATTTCCCTTTCTATACTGAGGCCAGGTGTGTTTACGATAAGGGCACCGATGGCATGAACTCCAGACTCCAAAAAAGTTGCCAATCTGCCCCCGGCCAAGGAAATCTCACTACAAAGCCTTCCTCGTTTTTAATGGGTTTAAAATGGGCACGGTCAGGAAAGTGGGGGTACTCAACTAGTCTTGATCCCCTTTCCTTGCAACTTTATTTTTCCTAAACATTCTTGAAAAAATTGTAGCTTGTTTCGATGTTAGATGTTTTTAGACAGATGTAAAGTTCCAGTAACATGTCAATTAGTTACAGAAGCGTGTCAAAATTTAAACATTAAAATTATAAGACGTTAATGCTTAAAGGTTTCTATAGCCTTCCTCCTGCCAGTGGCCGTGGGGTCGGGATATTTCCAGACTCAGTTAAACTCTTCCAAACAGGATGAGTAGCTTACATTTTCCTCAATTTATGACTCACTATCAATGATTACATGCCATGGAATGAATGACATGGCGTGACCTGTTCCATTTATTAAAAATAATCTTAAAACAGAGCTTGCGAATCCATTTCTGTCAAATAAAGTAAATTGATGGCAAAAAGTACGTAAGGTCTGAGGTAAGGATGTTAAACAAAGTTTTGTGTTTTTCATTGAAGTCTGAGAGAAGGTGAGTTAAGTGTTAAAAAGAAGAAAGATGCTATGACTCTTGCCAAAAGTCCAAGGAGTGTCCAGCTACTTGAGCGTTGCAGGGCCCACACCACCGGAAGGGGGGAAGACGGGAGGGGCCATTCCCCCTACAATTTTGTTAAGCAAAAATATTTCGAAAGAGGCCCTGTTTTGAAGCACTAAATTCAAGTTCGACTCATAGAACTTGGTCCCTCCACCTTGAAATTCGTGGCGTGGACCCTGCGTTGAAATGACAAATGAACATTTTCCGCTAAAAAAGACCGAAAGCACACCCCATTCCTCAAAAACAATGTTGGTTGTAGAAACTATCTACCATAGCTATTAGAAATTATTTGACCATAAAACGTGACCATGAAATCACTTGATATTGCAGAAAAAGACGTCGTTCGGAAGGGGCGAGGGGAATACTGTATAGAATGTTCAAAATTTAGTGCAATGTAAAAAGACTTCTGGCAAGCATTGTGTTTTGTATTTTGTATGGTTCCCTTCTGCACATTTGGTTTTGAAAACGATATTTCTGGTTAATATTGCCAAGACTCTGGATTCCAGGAAAGTTGACGAATATTACGAAAATGCAAATAGACAAGCTTTGAAGAAACTGTGCAACTATGAAAACAATCCGGTATATTCATATTCCACGAAGCAGAGTGAACAAACGAAGTAACTAGATTATCGTCATCAGATGTTTCTCCCGTTACCGACTTGTTCTAAAGACTTCAGCTGAAGCACCATAGAATAAATACCACCCCTTTAAAGATTAACCCTCTGGAAATATTCTTGCAGTAGTCATTTGCATGAAAACAGTACATTATAATCCAAATTCCGAAAAATAATTAAAGATAGAATAAAATACGGCTTATACATTTTTTGATTGCTTAGACAGTAAGGATTATGCAGTAGAACCCTGATCGTATTTTCAAGAGGCAGGCAAAACAAGAAATTAAATCACGGAAGAAAGGCTTAAAACTAAGCTAATGTTTATTCGATTTTTGGTTAACCGAGGGAAACAACGAGTCCAACGTTCGACGTGTTAAAAAATAATTCGACGGTTTAAATTTAAAGTAAAGATGCTGAAATTAAAGGGCCTCTCCAGCCACAAAAAATTCCAATTAGTTTCGAACTTATACGACTTTAAAGTTGCACCTTTCCGAGAAAAAAACGACAAAAGCCGAATCAGTTTGGTGACATTCTGACGTCACAATGTGCGGCTCTCGTTCGCCATGAATTTAGTATGTCTTCCACCGAAGTGTGAAGGAGTCATGGTCACGCGTTGATAACTGCATCTAAATCTAGAGCAGGAGCTTTTTAGGATCGAAAAATATCAAATGTTTACAATCATTCTAAGTCTGCGGGTCGGAATGTGTCCATGCTGTGTCACGACTTTTTTTTCTTGTTGATAATCTGTGTAGGCCCACAAAGCTATGGCTTCCTGTTCCAGCTCTTCCCTCGCGTATCGAAATTGACACTTCAGTTGTTCTCCAGAAACGATGAACGACTAAAGGCTTCAGAATTGGTGTCTGATATGCTCAAACTAAAAGCCGGTGAAACAGAACTGAGAGTACTATCAATTGCACAGTGTTTAATTTGAGAATCACCGTCGCTCGATTGGGTTTGAGGCGGACTAACGAAATGCAGAGTGACGTCAAAATTGCGTCACAGTGTCACCAAACCGAACAATGTTTGTCGGTTAATTCAATTCAAATATCGAAATGCAAGAGCTTATATCTCACAAACTGTAAAAAAATCAAAAAACAAATAACGAATTCGTGATCAGCAGGTTCAACTCCTTTAGATTAGCCCGTAAAATGCAAGTGCAAAATTTGGCCGGAGAGGCCCTTTAAGCGATGTAAAATACTTCATTGTCTAAATCGGTAAAAGCCATAATCATAATCATAAACTGCTTTAAATTTTTTATAAGAACACACATTATAAGGACACTGAGACTTGATATGCCCAAAAACAAAAACAAGGCTAGAACTTATCAATTATCTAAATTTTAAACTAGTTATAAACTTTTGTCATTGTAAAGCGCCATATATGGATAATTTTTTATTTGTATGTGCGCTCTAAAAATCGGTGTTCTCAGTTGTCCGTGTTCTTGGTGGTTAGTCTTCCTCGGTACGTTTCTAAGGGCCCTACATTCAATAATACAGAAACATATTCCCCTTTCGAGGAATTTAAAGTAGAAACATCAAGCACACCTTAAAAGGCAAAAGCTAGAGAATATCTTATTATAAGAGAATATTTTTAACGGGGCAGTATGTATCATTTCATTGATGGCTATGATACCTTTGTATACGTTGTGGCAATCCCTAATGATCTAAACATGATTTTGGCAAAGCTTTCGATGCTAATGTATTGTTTTTTATCAGGTCAATGGGTGGTCATGTCCATTGTGCTCCCAATGGTATCGTCTTCTCTAGAAAGGTGTAATATTCAGTTATGCGACATAGAAAGTCCATCCTGCCATATCACGCTCAATCACACAATACAAGTTTCATACACACAAATACAAACGTTTTCAGGATTTGAAGGTCTTAATTAATTACCACAGATCCCGTTAGTGGCGGATTTGAGGGGGGCAACTAGGGGCAGTCGCCCCTCCCTCAACGAGTTTAAGCAAGTCTTGCACCCCTTTTTTAGAAATTGTGCGCCCCTTTTGAAGAATGATAATCAGATGAAAAAGGTTCTTGGACCGATAGGTTAATTTGCTTCAAGGATTGCCTTAAAATTATGTTGTTTATTCTGAAAATGGATCTGAAATTGTTGTATACAGCGTACTCTCGTAACCAGTTTTTGAAAAATTGTTCAGCGCCCCCACAACCAACTGCCCCTCCTTCAAATTTTCTCTGGATCCGCTCTTGGACCCCGTTTACACACAAGTGAATTTCATTGATATATAGACCCCGTTTACACGTTTCCCGCATCGGATCCAAAAGAGGTTGACTGTGCGTTTACACGGATGTGATCCGTAGATATCTGAATACTTTTGGGATCGCTTTCAGTGGTGATCCCGTATGGATCCCGTTTAAACGGTTGGATCTGGTCCAGATCGAACCCATTTACTTTTTTATTCGAATGTAAGACAGATAACCGTTAATCCTCGAATTAGCCTCCGGGGGGGGGGGGCTTATTTTTTTATATTTTTGGATGGGGGTTATTCGAGAGGGGACTTATTCCAAGGGGGGCTTATAAACAATTTGTAGTTCTGGGGTGGGGGCATATTCGCGGGGAGGCCAATTGGAGGATTTACGCTAATTTTCAATTTGAAATTCGCGGTAATTGATAAGATGAATCCTGAAGTCTTTAAAATATGTTTATAGCATGTTTTTATCGTCTTTGGTGAAAAGCTCTTTTAGGTTGAATTGCAAGTGCATATTCAGGTTGGGCTGTTTGTTTTAATCTCAGTTGCTTACTAAACATCTGATGCATGCCAGTTTTCGAAAAGCGCATGCGTATATTGTGTAGATCTCATCTGGGTACGATCTCGCGTAAAAGCAAATGGTTTTGGATTGGATCCCGTGTTAACGCCCAAGATACTGGAAAAAAATCCGGATACTTTAGGTCTCATGAAAACAAGGTCATAATAGCAAATAGCCAGACGAACTAGCCAGCCAATGCAATTAGGCCCCTTACAAAATATTCTATAAAGAGCTTGATAATAGAATGAGATTATGGCAACCTTAAAGCCTTTTGCTTTCTCTTACCCTCTAATAAGGGAAGAAATAACGAAATTGTATGGCTGCGTTTTGGATGAAACTATTGTGATGAAACATGGTAGAAATAGATTTGCTTTTAATAAGGTGCTTCTGTAAAAGTTGGATCGTTGTAAAAGTTGTCAAAGGCTCCCGAATGCCAGTCTGATCTAAAAGCCAGCGTAGATTAGGGGCATACTGTCGCGCTGCTTATTGGTAAATCAAAACAATACATTGATAATGGTACTTCTTACCAATTCTACATTGATAATGAATAGCATAGTTTTGGGTTAGTTCACTTTGCTAAGTAAGGAACTTGCCTAACCAGACATACACTGGCTTGTTCAAAAGGGCTCAGCTCCATAAAAACGTTCTAAATTTCAACAAGGAGGGCTAAGTCCCCGAGTGCCCTTCCACGGCACTCCTGTTAGCTACATCTACTTTCTGGTGACAGATCTAAGTAAAATGATTCCTTTTACAAAAAAGCAAAACAAAATCATGAAAAATATATTGTCATCATTATCATCCTTGTGAGGAAAGCAGTATATCATCTCCATTATCAACCTTATTTAGTTAGCCAACATCAGCAATAAAATTAGCAGTTCCCAGATGACGCAATCAATCTTGCATCTCGCTATCTCGGAATTTTGTCAAAAATTCACCTCAGATTTGCAAACGTCATTTTGAAAATAGTCTGTAATGAAAAAATCATGTTGTTTCGACCGTTTAGACGGTTTTGTCGCCAGTTGCTCCGTTTGGAATAGAGTGGAACCCCGATAGAACGAACTCTGTAGGGTGCCAGAAATAAGTTCGTCATATCGGGAGTTCCCTAAACCGAGAGAAAAAGTTTCTTAGACCCCGTTTACACTGTCCCGGGACAATTTTGTACCGTTACGGTTCGCAAGTGTTTACACTGTCGCGGTTCCAAATTGTTCCGTTTAGCCGTTCCGTTTACACTGTACCGGTACGACCTTAATTTAATGGTAGAACATTGTTTAGAAGAAGCTGTATTTAGTCAACCAAGGCTTTTATTTTGCCGCTGAAGTCAACAATCGAATTTTTATTGTGAGTTAAAATGGAGCGGAAGGCCGATTAAAACTTTACTTGGACGAAAGACAAGGTGGCTTTAATTTTCAGTGTTATTTTAGACTACAAAACTGCCAAGTCCAATCAAGGCTTGGACTGGGAAACACTACAAGCCTTTTCTGTGGTCGTCTTTTCTTCAGAATTTCCTTTTCTTCAAAATTTGAGAACGTAGTTACGCCACAATCAAAGCCTCGATTACCTGAAACAGCCATACAAAAGACCTCTTTGTGAATCCGTGACAAAATCGTCTCGGATAGGTGTTTACACTGTCCCGTTCAAAAACGGAACCGTGACGGTACAAAATTCGTTCGCTTTCAAAGCAGGGTCAAAACTGTTCCGGATAGCAGAGCAAAATCGTCACGGTTCCACAGTGCTAGTGTAAACGCAAGGGCGAACCGCGACAGTTTTGTAACGGTTCCAAACTTGCTCGGGACAGTGTAAACGGGGTCTTAGGTCTTTTCGCAGTACACGTCTTTAAAACCTTCGGTGTGCATGTCTAGCCTATCTCCAACTTCTTTGCACATTTAACTCCAAAAATCCAAGCTGAGTTCAAATAACACTACTGGTTGGTTATCAAAAATTAAAATCTTAATGTTCCTCTTATTATTCAAGATCAAGAAATTTGCAAAGCTGATATCACTTCACTTCCAGTTGGGGGCTGAATGACGTTTTCAATTACCAGGCGCGCAACTACGGGGAGGGTCCTGGGGGTCCAGACCCCTGCCCTTTTTCTCAAAAGGGGAAAAGTGCCCTTTTTCTTGGAAAATTGCTTGAATATTTTGATTATTACGCTAAAATGGTTGGTCATACAGTAAATGACACACTACGGAGATGTAATGGACCTCGCAGGAATACAGATAAATTATTTAGTCAATTTTTCACGTACTTGTTGGGTCGAACGTCATCATGTTGCAGTAATAGAGTATATCTTCAAGCCCCAACTCTACAGCGTGTTTTATGATGCGTCACGCACTGGCTTTGAAGAAGAATGGTTCTGGGACTCAAAAACCAAAATAAAGGCACAAGATTTTGAACGGGATAGAGCCTCTACGACCTCTGGTAAGAGCTTGTAAGAGCTTGTTGGGTCGACCAAGACATTTTTCAAGCCTGTCACATAGTTGACAGGGTCATAGAAGACCTTTGCATGAAACGAGCGAATGCAGAGAAATATTCGCGGACTGGTATTAGAAAGCAGTAAAGATGGCACAAAAAGTTGATGTTCAGCTGTTCCGTTCCTTGTCAGTATTACAAATAAGCTGAAAGCAAGACTTGGAGACAGAAACCAGCTGAAGGCAAGGCTCGTGGAACTGTTCAACCTACTCCCACTGAAGTGCGAAGCAAAGAATTCAATAATAATATTTCAAAGAGCAAAATGTCTTCGGATATGTAAGATGGTGGGCTGCTATTCAAAAGTGAGCTGGCGCTGGGAAAAGGAGATGACAGCAGGGTCGCCGAGAGAGGGACAAAGGGGCAAACTGCCCTAGGGCCTCGAGGTCTAGGGAGCCTCACAAAGCAATGAATTCCGTTTTTAAATGGAATTTATTAAAAGTAACAAAATTACAATTAAAAAGTAAAACATCTTAAACGAATTAGTGAATTTAAGCTATTTGCAAGGGTGTGGTGGCAAAATTTTTGCTCGCTTTGCTCGCAAGAGGCATTGTTTTTTCCATTTCCCCCCTCCCTCGGGCCTCCTAAACTTCTCGGCGGCACTGTACGGCAGACAGAAAGAAGTCATATGCATAGTTAAAATTAAAAGGAAACAATAAATCACACCTCACCACAAAATAAACCGTACACCACAACTTTTCTCTATTGATCAGTTTCCCTTGTCTGGCGTACAATATTTACAGATTTACTAACTGCTCATATTTTCGCCGTACCTAAACAAATGCCCCGGTGGACCTTTAATGAAATTTAATTAGTGCCCTTTTTGTGTCTTGGACCCCTGCCCTCTGAAATTTCTGGTTGCGCGCCTGATACTTCACATTCTTATTTGTCTTTTGCTTCGAGGGGCAAATTACTCCTAGAAAATCTAGTACATCTTTTGTGAAAATCCTATTGTTTTTACTGAAGATCCCCAGAAATCCTTTTGTTTTATAAATAATCTCGTACGTTATTTGCAAGAGAGTCCCTGGGTTGTACTTGAATTCTCTTTATTATGCAACAAGATCATCGTATCGTTATGCAACTGAATGCTTCATTGGATGTCAACCATGCAATAAAGCTTTGCGTGCACGATAGAGAATCATTTGTAGATTAGGAGACATTTCGATATTTAAAAAACTTTAGCAGTGAACGGTTGATATTTGTGACTATTTTGAATTTTTACCTCAAAGTTATGTTGTTTATTCTGAAAATGGATCTGGAATTGTTGTATATTGTTGTATTTTGAATTTGTTTTAGAAAAAGTCTTGTACGCTATTTGAAAGAGTGAATTGCTCCTCGTTCTGCTTCTCCATCTGGGTCTCTCAACAAGTTTTGTCGTCGCTCATTGCCAATTTCTCATATGTAACAAAGTATTCGTTAGTGTCAATGTACCAATTTGTAGTAATTTCTGACGCAATCAAACTTTCATCTCGTGCACTGAGTCTATCAGCCAGTGCTTGAAATGTATCATCACCATGTTTTGCTGATGACAATAATGATTTCCCCCAAGAGAAAGTGATAAATCAACATCGAAAATAAATAAACAAAAATAACAAACGAAAAAATTATGAAAAGTTCGTTATATTGAAGATAATTATGATGAAGGGATTCCAAAACTTCGTTCGTAATATCCAAAGTTTGTTTTATCCGCGGTTCGTTATACCGAGAGAATTTGTGAGGAGTTTGTTAGGCAGATTCCAAGGGACCAGACATTTAGTTCGTTATACCGGAAATCCGTTATATCCGGGGTTCGTTATATCGGGAGTACACTGTTTTTAGATATTTCTAAAGTTTTGGCAGGAATATGCCACTGAGGTGGAATTCTTTCACGGCAGTAGAAGGTTTCAGTAAAATTTACAGGAAAAGCTGAATTTTGAAAACGGTTTTAATCTGTGGCATGACTGTCCAAACAACAGGAAATTTCTATGTACATACTATTTTCAACCCGAAGAATCCAATTCTTGGATCCAATTGATTTTGCCACATCAAGAGGAAGGATCAAGGCACTGGTCGATTCGCACAGCATATCAGTGTCATAAAAGCTTCTTTAGGTACCTTAAATCCTCGAATAAGCGCTCGGCCCCTTATTTTATTCTCGAGCCCCAAATGGCGGGCTTTCTCAAGCGAGGCTCTACGGTAGTAAGTAACAAGTACAAAATAAATAAACACTTACATGATACTAACAAACACTTACAACAAACACTTATTGTGGACAGTATTGACTACGATGATTGAATAGTGTGTAGTAGCATTAAGTACCAAAAAACAATATTTGATAAGCATTAAAAAACAATTTTAGAAAAGCATTTTAAATTGCTTGTTATTTATGGATGACTGAGCCAGCATATGCTGCAATTGATAATTTACCTCCTTAGAAAGCAAACACACATCCGAGAACAGGAGCGGATCCAGACTATAGCAACTGTAGCTCGAGCTATAGTCAAAATCTCAGTGTTTGATTTTCGGAATTCACATTTGAAAGCAGCGGTATAGGTTATCAAATGCGATTAACAAACATGCACTGCTGGCAATGTGTCATCACAATGCCTCTCCAGATAAGATATAAAACACTGAGCGCAGAATGGTCTAATATTAAAACTTAGACGAATCAGAAGTTTCGTTCTTTGTTGACAGTAACCAACCAGAATTGAGCTACAGTGGATATTCCGAGCTATAGTCGGTCTGGGGATTTGCTCTGGAAAAGGCATCGAAGACAATGAAACCCGTACTATAATTTTTGGCGCGAGCTATAGTCAAGCTATAGTCAGGTTTGAAAATGGCCTTTTAACCAATAGAATATGAGTATCCACGGTATTTCTCCGCTCTCTGTCCCCTGTAAAGCAACAGTAGACTATTGCTCGTTTCACATCCTGGGTCCCCTGTAATGTAGCTTCAAAGGCAAGGACCTACTAGGGAATAGACAGGTACGGCGGAACGACCAAGCGGCAAGAGGGGGGGGGGGCAGGCTTGAGTAAAAAGGCTTTTGAAAGATAATTCTCAGCTTCTACAAATTCATACGTGACTGCAATTTTATTATCTGTAGGTATCTTCAACATTGGCTAACTTTCGGCACAAGGAATTATTTTACATGTTTTGAGAAGTTCAGAATTTCATACGAATCTCTCTGATTATTACAATTGGCCAGTTTCAAGGGAACTTTATTAAAAACAACCCTTGCCCCTTCTGCCAAAGGGCAACAGGGGCGGTTGTACCCCCACACCCCCTTCTCTGGCGTCCCTGGAAATAGAAAAAGGATGTTTGAAGGAATATTTATGAATACGAAGCAACTATGAACACACATGGTTTATCATTTGCCCATATAGTGGGCGTGTCCCGCAAGCAAGGAGGGCGTGGTTCCGATCCCGAAAGATTTGAGCTATAGTCACCAAAAATCCTGGATCCGCCCCTGCGAGAACCTAATTTTCTTGTCTAACCAGACACATAACCGTGTATGTGCCATACAAGGCATATAACTTAAGCCTAGCGCACACTAGCGATTTTTGTCGCCAGCGACGGCGAGTTTTGTCGCTGGCGACTAAAATCGCTAGTCTGCGGGGAAAAACATCGCAGGATTTTTGTCGCCAGCGACTAAAAACTGAAAATCGCAAGTGTGCGGGGCGCAAAAACAAATTCTTGTTGATCAGCCAATCATTAAGTGTTTTCAAGGCACGTGGAAAGTGTGTTGACAAGATGGAGGTCACAGGAACATGCTCGTTTTCTTGGACAACGCATTAAGAGGATTTGTTAGTCGATTTGTAGCGCGAGAAACCCTGCTTGTACGCCATATCCTCTCGACAATACGACGATAGAACGGCAAAAGCTGCAGCCGTGGCTGAGCTTGCTGATGCACTTAGTGCCACGAGCGGGTACTACTGCTCTCAATTATTTTTAAACGTATTAGCAGTATGGGTTGCCTATAAAGCGAAAAATCTCGTACGATGTAGGTTTTATTATCTACTAGCAACTAACAGTAAAACAGATAACAAACAAATTGTGCATAAAACCCATGTGTTGGGTTCTCTACAGTACAAAAGAAAAGAAAATAAAATAAGTAGCATAATTTAGGCCAAGCTAAATCTACAATTTTGGGCCTAATTTTTTGCCATTAAATGTGGCCTGGTTAAATCAAAGCTGGCAATATTTTTCATTGTTTTTGTCTAAATTTTCCCATCCCGTAATTTCTGAGGATGTCCAGGCACATGCATGGGTTATAAAAAAATGTGATTGTTAGTTTCTGGTCATTTTTATCGAGGTTAATTATGAGGTGGAGACCAAAAATCATTGGCCAAGGCAGAAAAGATCGCAAGTGTGCGGGGGAAAACATTTAGATCGTCGCTGGCGACAAAAATCGCCGTCGCTGGCGACAAAACTCGCTAGTGTGCGCTAGGCTTTAGCGCTTATTCGAGAAAATACGGTAAGCTCTTTCCAAGGTATTTTATCCAAAAGAAAAAACATGTCTCACAATAAACATAGAAAATCTCTTAGAGCTGGCAATGATACCCAACATGCTCCTGGCGCTTTTAACAGGTTTCCCTAAAGTTACATATACACATGGAAGGCATCTTCTAGCAGTATACGTTGCAATACACAAAGTTCACTTATAGAAACCGGCAAACAGTTTTTTTATTTGGTATCGGAGAGAGCTCTTGAAATAAAGAAGAACAGCGTTGTAACATAAAAATGTCTGGTGTTCACTAGGCAGATCACGAACAAATCTCCGTCAAAAATATCATTCAGGAAACATAGCGAGAACAAAAATTTTCCAAATTTGTTCCAACAAACAAATACTCCAGCTATGCTACATCTCGTAATACGACGTACTATTTTCTATATCTTCTGGGTACGCTTCTAGTTTGAAAGATCATAACAATATATTTATAACACATTTTCCAGCACAAGACTTCAGCTGGAGAAATGGATGGAGAGCACGACATTTCAGAGACAATTCCGCTGGAAGCGAATGGAACAAGCAAAAAGCAAGAATCCGAGCACGAAGAAGCTGACGAGAAAACTACGGAGGAAATTCTGGATAGGACCTTGCTTTGTGGTTGGGGAAAATGGCGGCCGAACTTCCTGCAGCCTCTGTCAAGACCAAGTGTCTTCCTCGTAGTTCTTGTTGTTTATGCTATGACAGCAGGTAAATTTCGATTACTTCATGAAATTATAACGTGTACTTCTGCATTGGTGTGATGCGATCGCAAATTGATATGCAAAATACCGTTTCATATTGATATTCACTCGCAACATGAGTCCCACAAGGATGTTTTCCGCGTCCTCGAAGCTATAATTTATTACGCACAAAGAGTTACAAAATCTCTAAAGCTAGAGGTAGACTGAGTCTATCATGTAACTAGAAAAAGGATGGGAAAAGTCCACTCCACTCAGGTAATGAGCTACTGCTCAATAGAGCAACTTTGGACGTTGCCTTTGACATCGAATGGCTGTCATTTCAATCATGCTTTCCAACTTCAATCCTTGCCAAAACACTTGAAAAACTCCCCTAAAATCGAATAACTCATGCATCTTCCCTTTCCCTGAAACGATGCTGAATATTTTGATGTTTATGCTTTATAAACATATTTTTGATGTGCTTATAAGAATAAATGTTTCCTAATCAATGCGCCAATGCGCTTGATGTGCTTAAAAGTCTAGGGGGTGAGGAGGTGGGTGTGTGGTATTGGGTGGTCTGGAGAAGTAGAAAGAAGGCTTCTTCGCGTTCATTAAAGAAAATTTGGCAAGGACTGTTGTTTCCATCCAATATATGATAAGGAGAAAAGATTGGTAGGTTCATATTTGTGCTGATATGACAGAAAAAGCTCATAATAAAGTGAATCTTCCGCAATATTAAAATAATTGAACTGATGATTGAAATCAAGATTGAATTAGGGATGACGATTGAATTTGTTGTGAGGATGTTTCAGCTGATAAGGGTGGCGGACCACAATCCAAGTTCTTTGCAGTGCGAGTCAGTGACATGACCAAAAGTTTACTTTTGGAGAGACGCCAGCTTGTTGTAATTCCAGGCTTAGAAAGCACGATCATATCGAAAGAAGGTTCAGGACACAGCTCCAAAAAACACGGCTTCTCGGTGTTGTAAAGGCCACCTTCCCAAGCTAGGGTGAAGATTGAATAGGCCACCTTCCGAATGCATAGAAAATTGAATAATGCCAGCGACATACGAGAAATCGTGATTAACGCGCATTAACTCCGATCATGACGTCTCAAACAGGATCTGTTCACAAACAACATACCTCCACAGATTCACAGCATCTTTTTGCATATCACATTACATATGAATGTTGTTAAAGTATATGTGTACAAGTTCTTTTACTAATGCAGATGTTCAAATTAAAAGATGTTTTTATCAAGATATGAAAGAGCAGTGATATACAAGTATTTGGGTGTCATTTCCCTCGCGATGGGCAGGAGAAAATGCTTTTCCACCACTCTGGATAACGTTTTGTTTACTTTTTCTACACTTTATAACAAATTTGATAAATTTTCTATATTATACAAATTCATTTACTTCAGGGATAGTATCTGGTCTGACTGGAGTGAATTTGCCTGATATTGAAAAAGAATTCGGGTTTAGCAGCAAGAAGTCCGCAGTTATCCTTCTCGCAAATGACATTGGAGGAATACTGATGCTGCCTTTTGTAAGCTTTTATGGTACTCACGCCAAAAAACCAAAATGGATAGGCATTGGTGCCATTATAACAGGTAAAAAGCAATTGCATTATAAAATCACAAATACTCATTGTTTAAAAAATATATACCTCTATCAACATCAAAATTTACGGTCTAAACGGCCAATCAGTTGCACTTTCAGCCTTAATAGCGCCAAGTGTCATCGTCAGAATTGATGTCAACATCAGCATTAGCTTCGGCATAAGCGTCAGCATAAGCGTCAGCATTAGCTTCGGCATTAGCATCAGCAGAAGTGTCAGCAATGGCGTCTGTATCATCGTTAGGATGGGCAAATTTATAGGGATCCTTCACACTAACGGATACTCCAGATCATTCTTCTTCAAAACTAAGGTTTGGTCCCCACGTATAAAGATATTTTTTAATACACACATGCATTTGCTGATAGGTCCTGCCCACACGTATGCGACGAATTCGCTACCAAATCTGCATCTCTTTTAATTCACACTTTATAGAAAAGTTTGCAGATTCAAAAGAATCCATGTGCCACAACTTTTTTAAATGTGCAATATACAGCACCTGAATAAAATTTGCTATCTAGCCGGAACAGAATATGATAAAACAGAAAAGCATAACCAGATTTGAATAAAGAAGTGAATAATAAAACTTAATAAGATAAAACACAAGATAATAGTATAGGAAAAAAATAAACTGTGAAATAGAAAATATAACAACGGATCACATAGACGATAGAGAATAGAGAATAGAGAAAGAGGGTAGAAAAAATATCGGGAAATAATAATATATATTGTGTTTTTTAGGTTGCATTGCATTTTATTTTGCTTATAGGTGTTTTCTGTTACAAATAAAAAAATTTCATTTTAAGGTATTGGTGCACTGCTGATGATCTTGCCAAAAGTAATGATTGGCAACTATTCTATTCCTGGCCTGAAAAACAAAGGATCAAATCTCTGTAACATTGTTCTCAATGGGCAGTCTGCATTAGCGGCAAGCTGTAGTGGACCACAAGGTTATGGATCAGCTGACAAGTACCTGGCATTATTTTGCTTTGCACAAGTCGTTATTGGTTTAGGAGTCACACCTGTTTGGCCTCTCAGTCCTGTATACCTGGATGAAAATGTGAACCCTAAAATGTCCCCAATATACCTTGGCGTATGGTTTGTTTCTGTGTTTCTTGGCCGTGGTTTGGGATATGCTATTGGTGGCACCTTTTCAAGGTTTTTCACAAACCTTGCTTTAGTAAGAGTTCCTTGATATCTACTAGATTATGATAATTTAAGCTGAGAAAATTGTTTTTTTTAATTTCAAGCAAAGTATAAGTAAATTGTCTTTCCTTGTTTCGAAAAATCCCTCTCTTTATGTCTTTGCATTATGTTTGAGAAAAAATACGTAGCAAAACATCTAGACGACAAGAAGATTAATTATCTTCTACTAAATATTTTCAGATATTTCAGATATCTTCTATATTTCAGATATTTTCAACTGGACTTCACTTCTGCATTCTTCACTTCTAGTGTGTTATTTGTATACACACATCCGTGAATTTTATGACGACATAATCCTTCTTGATATTATTGACATAACTCTGTTAATAAGAAGTTAACTTCAGAGACTGAAAAGTGTAGTCTTATCAGTAACCAAATCAAATATGCTGTAGCCCGCAGGTATAACCTTATCAAGAATGGATCCTCGTTGGATTGGGGCCTGGTGGCTTGGCTTCTTCGTTTTTGCATGGTTTGCAATCATTTCTGGCGTCTTTCTCCTATGCTTCCCACGCGAGATGCCAAAATATCGTAAAAAGCGACTTGAAGCTATGGATGCAGGCAAACTTCGACCAGCAAACAAGGAAATTGGCAAAGGTAAGTTAATTCCAATAAAGATGATGATCAAATTAAAGTCCCGTTAACACGGGAACGGATTCGCATAGATCCGTACCCAAACTAGCAAAATAGGCCTCGCGTTTACACGGGCACGGTAGGATCCGTATCTTTTCAGGGAGAGATCTGTACTTTTTTGGGTACGATTCGAAAGCGAATCTAATTGGATCCGTACCTTCAAGAGCACCGTGTAAACGGGTGGAAACGAATCTGCAAAAGAACGGCAGTAAAACGAGACTGTTGCTGGATCAATTGAGGCCATTTCAATTGTACGCAATAAAGTGTAGCACTCATTATACAACATAAAACTTCTGAAGATTTTTCTTTACCCTGGCTATTTCGAAAGTTCTCTGTTGCTATTTCTGGATAGGCCTCGATAAATTGAAGGAGAATGTCTTTGTATTTCGACCTAACAGTCTCTAAGTTTTCTTCATTTTGCATTTTAGCAGCTTTGTAACCAATAACTACTTTTATCAAGAAAGCTGTCTCCTCCTCTTTCCATGTAAAAGATAAACACTTATCGTTGTTTGCAAATGACGCCATCGCTTCTCCCGCAAAAAAGAAATTAACAATTACCTTGTCATTGCGCATGCTTAAAAAGAGAGATTTGATTTTGATCCGATCTCGTGTAAACGCTTGTGGATCGTACCCATATCGTACCTAAAAGGTCCGGATCTTTTAGTCTGAAAGGTCGTGTAAACGGGGCCTAAGATGCAGCGCTAATTTCTATCAAAGACTGTGCTTTAACCAACAGACGTGCTAAGTAGTGATTTATGGCATCAATTAATGGGAGTGCAAGAGATAGGAGTAGAAGAGATAAGTCCCTTAATATATGGCGGAAAAAAACTAGTTAGCCCCGATATCAACACTAGCTAAATGTGAATATCAAAGAATCATTACCATTCATGATTATTTCAATTTACTATACAGTATCTTTCTTTATATGGCATGGCACCTTCTGATGTCCCTTCTGACGAAGGCACCAAAGGTGGTTGTATGTATGGGTGTGTCCATGGGGAAGGGGGGAGCTATCTATGATAAAGGGTACAACGAGGATATTTTCATAATTTAAAGATAGCATGGTGCCAAAAAAATTTTCATGGCTATGCCATTTATCGCCGCTTCCACCCAAAGGTAGCTGGTCTTACCACTCACCCCAAAAAATAAATTTTCAGATACCGTAAATCTGCAGGGAGTTTCCCCTCGAAAAAGACTTCATCGTGGAATCTAAGAATGATAGCAAGCCCCACCTTATCCCAAACCCAAAAATGCCATACACCGATTTTTGTGTTTTAGTAAGCACCTGTTTCTTTAATATAAATACAATAGAAAAATACAATGATTAGTATATGATCTATAACATGTTCAGTGGTGAATAATAAAGGTAAAAATAAACGAGTTAAAGAATAAGAAACCGCTAGAGACAATGAGCATATTAAAATTATCTTTTCGACTAAAAATATCTTTTCGAGCTTTGATTTATTCTGGTTTAATATTTTAGAAACGGTTACTGATTAAAATGTAAGCAAAATGACTTTGAAAATCGTGAAAAGCTACAAAAAGAGATATTTGTATGGCAACGTGGAAATTATTTTCTGATTCGGGCTGATTTGTTTATGTTTAACCACGAGTCACCTATTTCTTTCCTACTTGTGGGTGTGCCGGACATCTGCTGTAGTACTATTTTTTATAAGAAGAAGAGAAACAGCTGATTATTTTTGAACTGTAGCCTTTACAAGATATATATTTATATTTATTGTCAACCTCACTCTTTTCAGGACTGAAAGGTCTATTGAGGAGCCTGATTGATCTTCTCAAGAACAAGACATATATCTTTTCTTGCCTTGGCCTTACAGTAAAAATTATATTTGCTGCCGCACTTGGAGGGTTCTACACAAAAATTATTGTTCTCAAATTTGGTGGTAGTTTGTCACAAGTTTCATTACTGTCAGCAGCTGTATTCATTCCAGCAAATACCAGTGAGTTTTCTTCAGCTTTACTATAGTGATTAACTGAATTACAGTAAAAGGATCTGTCTTTCACAAGTCATGCACCATTGCATAGTTTTCAGCATCAATTTGCCTACCAGAGCCTGGCAAATTCTAGCACCTGTCAAAATGAAAAGGTGCCATGCCATGGTACACAAAAAGCTTTTGACAAATAATAGTCTTTTATTCAATGACTACTTTTGTTTTATAAGACTATTGTTCAAGAATTGTTAAAATGCTTTCACGACATGCATGTGTCACAACCTGGCTTCAATGCAATTATGCACAATGATGTGGCAGCTAAGTTGAGTTCATGAGTTAAGTCAAGTTCTCTAGTTATCTAGATTACAAGCATAGTTTTGAGTTACATCTTTGATAATGTAAATAGTTGTTCTGTTATGAAAATCAGATAAAACACTGTTTAGCCCGCATCTTACAATCCTTACAACAAGAACTTTTAAGTGCCATTCATAGAAACAACCAGAATGCATCAATTTTTTCTGCAAGGGACAGCATAGAACATTGTAGTTTATATTGTATTTCTATTGTATATTAATATTGTACTATGTTATTGTTTCTTATTAATATAAATAGAAAAAAGAGCAAGGATGTCAATAACTGTAGAAACACTGTCTTAACAACATGACATGACTGTTTAGCTAGGCCCATCAAATTGGAAATTCAAGCAACAAGGTTGAATTTCCCCTTGGGCTGAAATGTTTATTGGTGCTTTAAATTGAGCTTTATTCACATGGGATTCCAATGCAATCCTTTGGCAAAATTCCTGGGCAAAACTTTTCTAAGGTCTCTGCTGAGATAAGATGGAGAGTTACAAGGTCCAATTATTCTGGTCAATGTTTGGCAACAAGTTAGCAATATTTTCTGAAAACTAGATTGCTTAATTCACAGTTGGTGTTGCTTTTGGATCATTTCTAATGAAGAAGCTGTCAATAGCCAACTCTCCAAAGAGAGCATCACAGTATCTCATCGTGACTGGGGTGTTTCTGACAATATTTTCGTCAGTTTGGTTGCTGCCGGGCTGCAAGTCAACAAACATTGTTGGAGCAGCCATACCTTATCAAAAATCGTAAGTGCTACATCCTAAGATGTTAAATGTTTAGACTTTAACGTACTATGTTGTAGAAGGAAGCAGTACATTATGAGGAAAAACGTTACTGAATGGTGAGAGGGCATAACTATTGCAAGAGACTCCTTAAACTAATGCAAAGCTTAGGTCAACATTCATAAAAAGAAATATAATTGGAAAATAGCTGATCATATCTGTCAGCGACAAAATCCTCGATCTAAGACACTGATCAGACTATATAATCTATCATAATAACTGACAGAATTTTATTAAAGTTTGAGCAAAAAGTGGATTTGTAGAGCATCAGAAACAAAAAGGGTTTTGAGGCAATATTAAACATACAACACAACATTTTACAACATCAAACACAATACTAAACACACACAACATTTTACAAGACAAGTTTTTTACAAATAGCTCAATTGTTGAAACATCAAAACAAAACAAAAGAACCTGAGAACACAAAAAAACTACTAAAATTCAACTACAAAATTCACACAAACAATATAATTCAATAAATTTGTGGAGTTAAGGAAACCCTGAGTAAAATAACCAGCCGCAGAGAGAACCATACAAAACATAAACAAGCAATCAACATGCAAAATCTCACAACTGCTGTTTGTTGGCGGCAACAGTTTTTTTTACCTTGTCCAGACCCAGACGGAAACGTTGGTACGTTGGGTATGCACATTCCCCACCCAATTAATTTTGTTCAAATCCACTCCATGCATTTTTTCAAATTTATAATAATCTGTACAGTTGCAACAAGAATTTCTATGTGAATCCTGTGCCCAGCCCAACCTCAAAATTGAGTACAAAAACACAAATGAAATTTTTCTGCCCTGCTCTAGACTTTTATGGATTTTAGGTGATAAAAAGGGTAAAAGAATCTAATTTTTGCCACAACACTTTCCAGCAACGAAATTGGCAGAATCACATCACAATGTAACTCTGGCTGTGGCTGTTCAAGACGTTCATATGAACCAATGTGTGGAAAAGATGGCTACACATATTTCTCGCCATGTTTTGCTGGTTGCCAGTCAAAAGTTAAAGGGGTAAGTATCATACAGCGTACGCTACAAGGACAACAGTATTGCAACACGTGGAACGACATTTACTACTTCAACGATTAAGTTATTATTTAGAATGTAGATAATTAGTTCTAATTAGCTTCCTATCTCCTTCACAGTACTTTAACCGCTGGGAAAGTTAACGAAATTTCTTACTCTGGGTATATAACTAAAGCATCATCAAGATAGAAAAATAATAAACTACCTACCTCAGACCTCACTTCTCTCCAAGACTTCCTGGCCGTTTCTTTGGAACCTCGTTTTCAAACAACCTCGTTGTATTTAGCAAGCAGAAATTTTGATCAATGATTTTGGTACTGAAACTAGAATGCCGTGTCTTCTCTAATGAGCGGCGTTAATTTAATTTTCGCCCCCTGAAGGGGGCGCTCATTTAAGAGGGGCGTTCTAATTGCATAAATACTAGTGGCATTTTTAATATCAAAATTCCTTCGAATGGGTTTTTATCTGGTTCTCTCAGTGTTTGAAGGAAACATTCCCCATGAAAACACCTTAGGTTTAACTGACGACTATTTTTTAGGTTTAACTGAACATTTTTTAATGTAGCCAATCTCGTATATTTTTTGCTTCATAGGGAGCTAGCAACTGCACATGTGTTTCTGAAGGCATGTCGAGCAATCAAACAACTCCAACATTGCGTAACTCAACTTACACAGCAACATCTGGTAGTAATGCATCAGTTACAGCGGGTCGTTGTGATCGAAACTGCAAAAACCTTGTTCTTTTTCTGACCCTCTGCGCTTTAAACCTGATGGTGTCATTTAGTGGCTCAATCCCACAGAAAATGTTGACGCTAAGGTGAATATATTGTTTTATGTCTAGTTTCAGGCCCGCTTAAAGATTGCTCTAGGGGGAGATTGCCCTAGGCCCCGAGTTGAGAGGGGTGCAAAAAGTTATAACGTCAACAATTAAAATCACAGATTAAATAACGTCATACTGGGCCTGATCCTTCGTTTGCCCCAGGCAACAGAAGAGGTCTCAGGAGGCCTTTCTTCTTTGCTAAATGAAATTCAGAAATTTCAATTTTCAATCTTATATTAAATATGTATGTCAAGTGTCTTAAGACGACATTGGCCAGTAGGTGGGTAAAAGCCTCATCCGCTATTATACACCACATATTTTCTGAGACATCTTTTTCTTGAAGTCCTTGCTTTGAATTATTTACAATCCGTTTATAAAAGGATAAACCATTTTTGCTGGCCAGTGCGTATCTGCATGCAAGTAGGACGAAATGGATCATTTCATGATGTACCTTTCTCTCCTCGGAAGCAAAAATGCCCAATAGAGAAAACAATTTACGGGTAGAAGAGTGTCGATACCATTTCTGGATCGATCCAAGGGCACGAGGGCTCTGGATCTGATAGTTTTGCAACGTTTGTGCCTTTTCATTTGTATAGAAAACAAGACAAGCATCAATAACGACACAACAAATAGCAAGGAAAATGTGAATACTTTTTGCAGAGGAACATTTGCTCTAGTTGCGCAGTACCAGATACGTTTAATACCAGGAAAAAAACCTACAAGATTTTTTAATTGTTTCGTTTCGGGTTGATGTTTTCCGTCAATGCGGATATAGTGTTTTTTACTGAAAATAGTTTCTAATAAATTTCTGAAAATGTGTAAAGTTGTTAGCACTAAATTGCTGGTAAAATTCCCTGTACCAATACTGTAGCAGATCGGGATGTCCATATCTATGTCACTATGTACAGAGCTGGTTCTGGGTTGCCAATGGTACTTGTGTCAGATTGGAAGGTGACACTTAAATGAGAAGCTATCTTATATAAAAGCCATCAGGTACTGTGTAACTTGGACCATTGTCTCAAAATCTCATTTAGCTCTTGTCACATAAATTTTTTGTGTTTTATTTGGGGATCATTGAAATGTAGTGATATTGCCCTGAATTGTCCTGACATGTCTGGTACTATTTCTTTGAGGCTATTTGCAAGTTATTCTCAATACTTCAATTCTTTTTAGATGTGTAGCAGATAACCAGCGTGCATTTGGACTTGGAATGCAGATCATGTTTCTGCGTTTGCTCAGCTTTGTGCCTGGTCCTCTTATCCTTGGTTCAATTATTGATTCGAGCTGCCTCCTTTGGGGAAAGGATGACTGCGGAAACCAAGGAAATTGCTTGGAATATGACGTGGATAAGCTTTCTAAACACTTTTTCACGTTTTCTATCATAGCAGCAAGTATGTTTTCGGGGCTACCTTGTGCGACAACATTTCTTTTATTGATCTGACCACAGAATCTGACCGTACGATTTGTATAAACAGTGGCGTAACACACGGTGTGCACTTTTAAGTACAAAGCTAAGAGCCCCAAGCATTTGGAACCCGAAGACGCCCCTAAGAAGTTTCTCGAAAAATGAGTTTTTTTATGATAGCATGCGTTTCTTAATAGCATTCACAGCATCATCGAAATGGGCAAAAGACTGGATATGGTTTGTGAATGTGAGCAACTATTTGAAAATGATGCAAGATATAGCATGTCGAAGAAGTTTCCCTCTAATGCACACCTATATCGTTATAAATTTTTGGATTTAATTTACGAGGATATAGAAAATTTTGAAAATATGATTGATTTCCTCCAAGACGCAGTTTGAAAATGTAATTCTTTCTGAACATGTTTTCAAATGCATGTTCAAGCTGCATCTGTATACGCTGCGTGAAAATCCAGGAAAAGCTTAGATGAAGATCATAGAAAATATCTCAGGCAACAGAATTTCTCTTCATATGTTGTTATATATTTTTTCTTTGGGTTATATAGAATGAGTATTTGGGCTCTAAAACCTGACTCCAATTAAGTTAAGTTTTAGGGCCCCAAAACACTACTTTCAATAAGGGCCCACACTGCTCCCTTACGCCACTGTGTAGAAACGCTAGAACATATGTCACACGTTTTTTCAAAGGTTTTATCGGAATATTGACACGAAGACATAATTTTTTTCATATAAAAGTGAGTAATCTGAGACACCTTACTAACAGTTTGTCGATGTTAACTGGTGACAGAGAAAGCTAACATTTTAACTCAAAAGTGTCACAACCGATATTTCTTTAAATATTTATATCATAAGTATAATTCTGGTTTGAGATTAAGCGAAATGCTTTTGGAAACACCTAAAATGATGCTATGTATACTGTTGTGCCATCTTTCAGATCATATAATCAACAATTTATCACCAGGTATATAGATTAGATGTTTATAACATGCACATTCTCATTCCAGTTTCAGCTACCATCATGTATTTCCTGGCTTGGTATTTCTACATCCCCCAGCAAATAGTGCTAGATGAGAGGCAACAGAATAATAACGAAAATGCCGATCTTATTGAAGATACAAAGGAAAAGGCATGAGTTGTCCTGTCAGTCAAACAGGATTTTTACGGAACGCTGAATATTTTTGCGCCTTTATTTTTTTTAAAGCTGTAACTAGATAAACATAAGTGTCCATTTTTAACAGTATTATATCTAGCACACAATTACGAAATTTGAACCAACATAAGCAAAAAAATTGAAATAAAATCTAAATTCAAGTTTTTTAATGTAGCATAAAGGAGTTATAAATCAGGTCATCTTAAAATTTTTTCTTGCTGATACCAATCAAAGCTGAAGAGAAAAGATTTAATTCGGGGGGGGGTCAAGCGTTTTTAACGAGGTGTGGCATATTAGAATTGATCGCTCAGTACTAGTCTTAAACTTGAATTTATCAACTAAAGGTGTACTTTATCAAAACCCATGCTATAAATGAATTTTATGAAGTTATTGCAATTACATAATTTCGCTCAAATCAATCCTGATTACTTCTATTCCGCCTCACGTCAATTTTCACACTCGTTAACATCACAGCTGTTTGTGTGCAAAGATCATGTGATCAAAGCAACTGGCATCTCAAAAGAAATGGTATGCAATTTGACTCTCTAAGACGGGTCCCTTCATAAGGCAGGGAGGGTGGGAGGATGGAAAATATATCCTTGCCCTTAACGAAATATAGTAAAATGCAGGGTCCTTGGCAGGGGTGTAACTACCAGGCTGGGGCAATGATACCCTGGGTACCAGAGCTTCTCATTATTTTTTAATATTGTTTTTTAATTTTTGCGGCTCTGGTACCCAGGGTGGGGCAATGAGCGTTTGACGTTCCCCAATTTTTCATGATTAGTTCGGCAAAGCCTCATTTCGTCGGTAACTTTACCAAAGATAGATGAAATAGCATCTAAATCTTGTCTTACCAATATCTTTGTCGGTAAATTACACTATTGCTGACCCGCCATCTCCCTTGTCTGGAGAATGGAGTAATGCCATTGATCCTCGGTGCTCGTGTTTCGTACGTTCCTAGACAGAAATGTTGAAAAAAAGAAATATTGTTCGCCATAAATATGCAATAGCATGCTTCCACCGTATATTTTTAGTTTTATTTATAAAAACTAAATAGGAATGCATATTTTCAAAAAGCATTAACGTAGTTGTTAGTGTGTAGTAGTAATTTACATCGAAAGAAAGTTTAAAGCTTCTACCATAAGTTGCAATGTCTGTTTGAAGAGGACGACTTTAATTTGTAACGGTTGATAAATATTCTTGTTTTGACAACATTCAGCTCATATTTCTGTTCATGGTAATACAATTTTAAGCCCATGCTTTCTTGATGGAATTAAGTTTTACAAGAGACATGTGCAAGACCCGAAATAAACCTTGTTTTTTACTTGCTTCAATACTTTTGTATCACTCCTTGCGCTATCTAGGAAATATATGTTGATTTAGTCATAAAAGTAAAATTGAAATAAGCATACAATTGATTATCTAAACGAGTCTTGAATGTTAGTACTGTAAAGTTGTATTAATGTTAAAACTGATATTTAGGTTCATATATAATGGAAAGTCAAATTGCAACAAACAGAGAAAAGTCTTCTCTTTGCCTCAATCTGGCCTTCATAAGGAGCAAAATTGTAAAAAAGAAGAATCGATGGAGGATATGGTTGATAAAAATCTGTAAAATAGCGCTTACTGCGTGCTTAATAGGGGGGAATGATAGAGTACAGGAAGCGACTGTGTGATTCTTGTTGATGTGATGATTAAGGGTTTAGATACAAAGAGGTTTCGTGAGTGATGTATGATGCTTTACAACAGTGCCAGAGTTTCACAGTAAGCAAAAGTTTTAGAAAAACTCTCTAGCTTTGCCTCGCAGAAGGATAACTGCAAAAGAAAAAACGAATGGTTTTTTTTATTTTGGTTGTCTGTATGAAGCATAGAAGTTGATATATCAACATTCTCATTAAGACTGAGCTTACATATAAATGTGAAGTGTGTTTTGCAAATGAGTTGAGAGCAATAGCAAAAAATTGTGCAAGCTCATACCTTTAATTTCTTAATGAATTTCGAGAAATGTTGAGTTTTCGAATTCACATCAGCCACGGCCCAGAAACCTTTTTGTTGCAAAATGTAACAAACACACCAGAGAGAGAAACAGGTACATTTCTTCACATCGACTTTTAGTTGTTTTCCTTTTCTTTTTGCTAAGACCTTCCACTGATTCTCTAATCTAAAAAAACATAATCCGTAGGATTTAAACCAAAATATTATCTTATGGATTTATTGTCCCCAAACCAAGACAATCAATAGCCTGTCCGATAGGAACAAGGTTTTTGCTTCAGCTAATCCAATCGATATAATTTTTCTCGCTCACTGTTGCAGTCTCTGCCATCAAAGTATACCTTCCCAAGTTCTTGCAAGTTTAAAAAGGTTGGTTTGAAAAAAGTTTCGTAACAAAAATTCTAAAACGTACTAAAGCATTTTGTCTGACACTCTTTAAAAAAAAAACATCATAATATTGACTGAAAACTGTAAGATTGGAAATGCATAAACCCTGTTTTGGAACGAAATTAAACTGTTTAAAAATGAAAGGATCTTAGATTAGTGTTACTATATCACAGTTTAACATTCGAGCACTCTTCCTTGCTATGAATTTTATGGCAGCAACTCTCTCTATCGCTGAAGCTCGTTGTTGTGAAATTCAGAGGAAGGAATATGTCATCTTGTGAATACAGAAAAATTATAAGTCCTGTTTGATTCCCTATCTATTTGAAATTAAAAAACTCTTGATAACTGTCTCTTCAAGTTTTTATTAAGACAAGGCAATGTATTACTTCTAAAATCGAATACTCCTTATCTAAAAAGGCTTAACTCTAGAAAGCTCTTATGATGGACTTTAAGAGCATACTGAGAGTAACTTTTCGTTTTTCGCGTTCTTGTGATGCACCCGTATTTTTGTAGTCAGACATGGCTACATTAAGGGCGATCGTGTCCTGAATGAATTATAGAATTTTCACAGTTTAAGGTGTGTGGGCAAAGTTTGAGATACGCAACCCTCAAGATCTAACGTTTTTGTTCTTCACCATCAACTTCAAGATATAATGAGTAAAGTGGAAAAACCATAGAATTTCCAAGATCTATCTGTATAATGGTACCTTATAAATGTGGCTGTTTACAACAAATTATTGTAATGCACCAAATTAAAGTGTAACTGAGCATTATTCAGTTAAACATAGTATTTTGGGACAGGAAGAGACACACGGCAAATCAAGTAGCCTACACACAGTCGCATATAATTTAAAAAATATTTACATGAATCTCGAAAAATTATATACCCTGGAATTACAGAATGTATATGCGGATAAAATTCAGTTGAAAAAGCGCCGGCTACACAATAAAACGACATTATAATGTCCACACCAGAACTTACATAAAATTCACAATACAGAAAGATATTAACTACTCAATCAAGTAGGTTATTATTAAATAGGACTTATAAATCGATATTATTAGGAATTATTTCAAATTGAAGGCTCACCGATTATAAATTATTACCAAGTCAATTATGATACTTAACACGTTGAAACGATATTGCTTATTTTGTTGGAAGCTTTCACATCAAAAAAAGTACAGTACATTTTCTTGCGAAATGCTTCTCAAATATTTAGAATAAAATTCCGTTAGGCTAGTGAGTAACACAAAATAACAATACAGCCATACTAGAAAAATGAAAGCCTGAAAGAAAAAATCTAATGAGGCAGCCAAACTAAAAATGTTTTTTGCCTGCCTTCTAGTGGCATACCATGACTAGCATATGAACATGATATTCTTACAATTATTAAAGGGCATTTAAGGTCATGCTAAATGATTTATGTAGTTAGAAATTCAATTTTTAGGCAGGTAAATAATTTTCCCAGTTTATGTAGTAGAAATGTAGGTGCTAGAAAGGGAATAATGTGAGGCCCCCATCACTCCACCTTTTAGCAGTATACACTATTGAAATATTAATTCCAAAGCCTACAAATTTTCGCGCTTGAAAATTGTAGCAAGCCAAAATATGTAGCCCTTAGAGAACATGTTGTGTCTTTGAAAATTGTTGCTTTGTGTACACTTAACGGCATTGTGATGCTTTAATAAAAATGCTTCCATGTTCATTATGACAGCCTATTCGTCCTCGTCATCAGAGCCATCAACATCGAGCTTCGCAGCAATCCGCTTTAACAAAGCACTCTGATCTTTAACGATGCTTTTCAGCTGCTTTATATGCCTCTTTTGTTTCTGAAGATCTGCTCTGCTTTCTTGGAGTTTATCATTGAGGTCGTCCTCCTTACCTTGCTGCTCCGCTTGATCTTCTTTCCAGTAGTCATAGTCGTTATCATAACCAAGGTAACGCCGAATTCTGAGGAAAACAAGGCAAGAAGAATCAGAATATGTAAAACAGAAAATTTCCAAATAACAAAAAAAGTATGCTTTACAGACCTAAGAAAATAAAACAGTCTTAACTTTTCTGCAGCTTAAAGTAAAAGTGGCTACTAAAGGACATGAAAAGTCAGTGCCGTCGGAATGAAATTCATAATGGGGGGGGGGGGGGGTGGGGGTGAGGGAGGGGGGTGGTACTGCCCATTGTATTCTTTTTCATTCACTACATTGTTTTAAAGAAAATATACTTGAGTTTGACAATTATTAGGGGGACTCCAGCCCCCAACCCCCCATCCCCCGGTTCCGTCGTGCCTGAGAGTTACATTCTTTGACTTAAAATCCCAAAGACTTCGAAGCATACTGTATGTTAAAAATTTGCATTTCGAATCAGCTTGCCTTGAATTTCTACAAATAGCGCATGTGTAGGATTTCCTGATTCTTTGAGACATAAAGGTGGATATATTGTGATTAATATCTTAAATATTAGACAGCAATTTGTTACAACTGTTTAAGCAAACAAACATGAAAGGCAAATTTTTCAGCCTTCTCTCATTTCATTCAGTTCATTTCATTCTTATCTTTCTTACCCATAGTAGCCCCTCAGTCAAGGACTGATTTACAGGGGACCATGCTAAAATATACAAAAAAATATCTAACTAAAATTAACTTTACAAAATCAAACTAATCCATAATGTAATTACAATCGTTAAAAAAAATTATCATACATACATTGAAAATAAAAGAAAGGAAGGTATAATTGGTTCTTCATGAACAGTTGATTAATTTTTTATCGCTTTCATAAAATTATTTAAAGTTGACGTTTTTTGGACTTTTTAGAAAAACCATTTCAAAGTTTCGCACCCTGGTAAGAGAAGCATCTCTGTCCTGTGGTCGTTCTTAGAAAAGGGACTCTTAGGTCATAATCCGAATTTCTAAGAGACCGTGTTGTAGAGACGTTGACTTTCGTGAACATGTCACTCATATAGGATGGTGCATCACCATTCAGGGATTTGTAAACAATCCTAGCAGATTCAAGATCAATTATTGTCACAAAGACCAATTTGGCAAATCGTACCTTTCAAAAATGGATTCTCTATTTGGGAAGATTACAAGTTGCTTGGTGTAGGCCCATCTCAACATAAGACGAGGATAATTTCTATGCATGTCATGCAGAATATCCACTTGTTGCTTCAATATGCGAATGTAGGCCGTTTTTCGCACTGCTTCGATGTCACCAACAGCCAAACCGACCTATTGAAAAGAGAATGGGCTATAGACACAATATTAACCAAAAATGCAAGGCAATACGGTTTATGGAAGCAGCTCCATTGCAAGGGAATACGCTTTTAGCAATGGGGTTCACGAAGGTAATCAAGTTAATTTTGAACAAATGATTTCCCTCTCTATATCTGTTTTCACTGGAATTATATATGATTATAATAAGGTCTTAATTTCTTCATGGAAAATTAAATCATCAGAGTTCATCGGAAAGTTAAAAAACAATCAATTTGCAAATGAGATGGATTTCTTCAATTCTCTTAAATGTTACTTTTAATTGTTGATCATTAGGTTGGTTTTCCGTAGCACGAAGAAGGACAAACAATAATGCACATTAGCAAAGCATGGGCCACTTTTTCGTGCCAAATTAAAAGTATGTTTTAGAAAGTTTTTACATTTCGTTCTATATTTCATTCGACACTTTCGCCTTATTAGGATCGTTAAAGCAATAATTGCTGATTTTTCATAGCTGCCTGTGTAATAGGGTTCACATTCCAGCACTGTATAGCTGTGAGCATAATTCAAATTTGTGTAGACTTACCAGTAAATTCATGAGAATAATTGGCATCAGAAGTAAGAAGATGGCATACAGAGTGTACGTCACGCCCTCCATTGGTATGTTGGGAAGTCCAGATGTTGCATTAGTTTTGACGTTGTCTGTTAGAACAGTGTCATACTCGAGCTCACCTATGGTCATAACTGCAACCTGAAAAATAACAGATTTTAAGTAAAAGCTGGGAACAGGAAACAAATGAAAAAGTTGTTACATATGGAGTTTGGGAAATCATCGATGGAAAATACAAGAGATAAATGGTGCAATATAGCGATCGGGAAGGGGTGAAGAGGGGGGTGGATACCTGGCAAAATGAAAGAGAGAAAATAGATTGAATGCAAGACGTAAAACGAAAAAAGGCCAAACGAAAGAAGAGATGTGAAATTGACAGTAAATGGTAAATGGGTAACGGGGGTATTATGCAAGGTTAAATAAAGTACAGTTCTTGCACCTATAGAATAAAAGTAGAAATTTAAGTCAAATTGCACCAGGACAAATTAATGAATTTTATTTACGAAGTTTCGCGCATAGCCCGTTATCAAGCTATTACATTGTACAGCACGCAAGCGAGTATATTCATGGAGTTCTTGTAACTACCTGAAAAGCGTTGAAAAGCGTTGAAAAGCGTTGAAAAGCGTTGAAAAGTGTTGAAAAGCGTTGAAAAGCGTTGAAAAGAAGGAAAAGATAACATCTTAATGTCTTAAAATTAGGCATTTCACTTTTTATGATAAGTTTCTTAATATTTTCCAAAGGAAAGAAAATTGAAATTGTTGTTAATAAATTTCTCTATTAGTTCCTGTAAAGGTATGTAGAAAACTGAAAAAAATGCATAGAAGGTTTTATGAAGGAATAAACGAACTCATACTCATAAAAATATGAAAATCACAATGCAAAATGGTGGGGTTTTACTCATTTGTGTTTCTCGAAAATTCCTTTCCTACATTGCTCTTTCCTTCCTTTTTTCCTTTAAACATTAAAATCAAACTTAGATCATGGGAACGTTGGCCAAAAAAAGTAGTTGTATCAGATCACCATTTCATTAAAGTTTTTGCACTTTTCTTCTTTTTCGTTTCTTCAAAAAATTGTGAAAGCAAAATAGCCTCTATAATTAGGTTCAAGTCCCTGCCATTGATGCATCATGATTTTTCAAACTAAATAACAAGATTACCTTCATGAGAGATCGTTCAACAGTACTGAATGTTGGCAGTTCTCTCAGCAACGCATAGAACGAAAGCGAGAAGGCCACAATGAAAATACCAAAGACCAAGAGGACCCGGATCACAGTAGCAAAGACTTCTACAAACATCTCTACGTAGACACCAAAATACGGAAACCGGGTTAGGAACAGCAACAAATTGATCCAAGTCAGGAACACACTTATCGCGCCAGCATTCCATTTCTGCGTGAACGTTATCGTGTTTTCAGCAATTAGGAAATCCAACATAAACACCAAAGTTGAGATATACAGTGTCCATTCGAGGTAATTATTTAGCAAAGTAAAATATCTCCGCTTTTGAATAATCATTTGAATGATTTCTTTCAATATGTTCACGGAGCATATAGCAACAGTCAATGCGGGTATTGCAGTTGCAAAGACTTTGGAAGATGACGCATGGGTTGTTGTGATATACTTGGCTTGGTTCATTGAAGTCAACTTTTTGTTTCGATCCCTACCAAATAATGTTAAAATGTTTTGTTTTTTCAAGTATCATTTCAGTAAGCAACCAGATTATAAGATTTATAAGGTTTCTAAGCAATTCTAACATATTTAATAGTTGATTCAAGCAATATTCTTCTAAGTTGCGGTTAAAAAAAATCTTTCTTAAACCGGGCATAAATGTTCGATTTTTTTAAATGTCCGGGTGTTTTTGCATCGAGTATTCTCAATGCTTCTCAACGTGAGGACTAGAAATCAAACTCTTTGCGGTCAACATTAAACCTAGTGGAGGCAGTAGTGCCAAGGAAGGCAGAGGAGTCAGGGAAAGCAGGGGAATCAGGGAAAGCAGGGGAGTCAGGGAAGGCAGGGGAGTCAGGGAAGGCAGGGGAGTCAGGGAAGGCAGGGGAGTCAGGGAAGGCAGGGGAGTCAGGGAAGGCAGGGGAGTCAGGGAAGGCAGGGGAGTCAGGGAAGGGAGGGGGGTCAGGGAAGGCAGGGGTGTCAGGGAAGGCAGGGGAGTCAGGGAAGGCAGGGGAGTCAGGGAAGGCAGGGGTGTCAGGGAAGGCAGGGGAGTCAGGGAAGGCAGGGGAGTCAGGGAAGGCAGGGGGGTCAGGGAAGGCAGGGGTGTCAGGGAAAGCTGGGGAGTCAGGGAAAGCAGGGGAGTCAGGGAAGGCAGGGGAGTCAGGGAAGGGAGGGGGGTCAGGGAAGGCAGGGGAGTCAGGGAAGGGAGGGGGGTCAGGGAAGGGAGGGGGGTCAGGGAAGGGAGGGGGGTCAGGATAGGCAGGGGAGTCAGGGAAGGCAGGGGAGTCAGGGAAAGCAGGGGAGTCAAGGAAAGCAGGGGGGTCAGGGAAGGCAGGGGGGTCAGGGAAGGCAGGGGTGTCAGGGAAAGCAGGGGAGTCAGGGAAAGCAGGGGAGTCAGGGAAGGCAGGGGAGTCAGGGAAGGGAGGGGGGTCAGGGAAGGCAGGGGAGTCAGGGAAGGCAGGGGAGTCAGGGAAGGGAGGGGGGTCAGGGAAGGGAGGGGGGTCAGGATAGGCAGGGGGTCAAGGAAGGCAGAGGAGTCTTGAAAGGCAGGGATCAGGGAATATAGGGGGTCAGGGAAGGCAGGGGTCAGGGAAGGCAGGGATGAGAGAAGACTGGGGTTAGGGAAGGCTGGGGTCAGGGAATTTAGAGAGTTCCGGGAAAGCAAGGGAGCAAAGTTAAAAAGTAGGATTCGACTGAAAGTAAAATTTGCTTTCAAAATTTTACCGATTGCAAATTCAAGGCATTTACTTATCACTATGATAAAATGACACGGTCAATTTGACGGTTAAAAACCGATGACAATATGATCAATTAAACAAGTCTTAGTTAAAATGAAACATAAAAAGCAAATTTGCATTGTGAGTTCAAAACGAGACGAGAAAGTTAAAACAAACTTACTCTTCTCTTTGAACAACGACAACTGATGTAACACATGCTACAAACAGTAGATATAGAGACAATGTTGTGTAATACACTCCTCTGCCAAGATGTGCCCACTTGTAGGCCATCAATTTCTTGGTAAGGGGGTGGGACATCAGCTTTTCTCTGTTGTATTGAGCCATTGTTACTGGCTCAAAAGATTTGTCATCAGTTAAAGGATTATCCGGATCACCATCGATATAACGAAAATCATATGTAATATTGTAATCTTTGTGCCCTCGGGTATGCTTTGATTCGTTAATGCATTTGTCTAGCACAATTTGAGCTACGCTGGGGGCTACAGCAATGAGCTTGCGCATTGGAGTGCTCCCATCTTTATTAATGTTGTCAAGAACTTCCCTCCATCTGTTTAAAAAATTTCAAAGTCATTCACGGCAAAAAAGATGTGCTTCGTAAAAATTAATACTAATGCATGTTCATTTTAAAATTCGTTAGAATTGCAAACGCACAACTAAAAGAGGGATCGGAACAACTACGATAAATGCCCAGTTGGCTAACCAGAAGGGACAATCATGATTCTCTACAATGAATGCAAGCAATAAGGTCGTGGAAAATCTTACGGCGAGAAAACAATATTGAACGGGCAAAGGCTACACTGCAGTACGACAGTTTGCTGGGAACAATTAAAGAGGACCAGTTAAACCATGGGATTTGTAAGAACGTACCTGGAATGTTTTATTAACCCCATGCAAATCTCTTGCTGAAAATTATCAACAGCTAAATCGAGGCAGTTCTTTCCATCATAATTCTTCAATGACATATCAGCACCATAATCAAGCAACATAACCATACACTCCACGTGACCGTTTGCAGCGGACCAGTGCAGCGGAGTGTTGTTGTTCTTGTCTCTTGCATCTACTGGAGCATCGTTTTCCAAAAGAATTTTCATTGACTTCCAGAATCCATTTTTCGCAGCATAGTCCAAAGGAGTCCAGGCGGTGTCATCTCTGGCATCAATCTCGGCTCCCTTATCAACGAGTATTCTGACAGCACGACTGTAGATGAAATAAACACTCAATATGATTCTTGTTCGTCACTAAAAGGCATAAATGGAATACAGTCCCTTCTCGAGATTTGTGTACTTGGTAGTGTTAATTTTGTTTAGTTGGCAATGTTCAACTATTCAGTGAATGTACCACACATGTCAGTTAGTTAGTGTACATCCAGTTAGCATTTGCATGGAAGCAAAACGATAAACTATAGGCAAGTTCTCGTTAACTTACACCGAAAAGATCGCCGGTGTTTTCCCGTATGTTGAACATATCTAGCTCGACAAACATCATATCTTCAAGCTTTGACGAAAAGTGCACATCCAACTTTTGTCTCTCTAAGCGAGAAGAAATTGATGCCACATTCAGTGGCATGTTATGGAGGAACTACAGGTGTGCGGTTGACTTTGATGCTTAACTTTGCGAAATTGCATTTTTTTGTCAGAAAAATCATTGTCTCTAATAGGGTGTCGGACCATTACAAAGGATAAAAAAGAATCTGAAAGATTTAACTACTAATGGGTGAAACACTGTTGAGCCTAGCTTAATGCTTGAACCACCCACTACAACATCAAACTAACTACTCCAGCCCCTTCTACACCAGTTAAATAATAAGGTACCATATTCTCTTTAAGCTAGTTTCTACCTCTCAGTCTCAAGTTCTAATGTTTTGATTCTTTAATCTTGCGATTTACTGCATTTCACTGCTAAATTGATATTAAATCGCTTTCATATTCCCTTTAAAAACTTTATCATGTCATGCATTATACCCTTATATATCTTTGGTGGCAAATTATTGTTAGATCTCATACATCCTCAGCTTTTGATGTATGATGTTACCATATGATATTTCTCTGGCATATTAGTGCTAGAATTCCCCCGCACCCCTATGTTTTCAGAGACCCCCTGAAACAAGAAATCTTAAGAAAGGGAACTTACATATTTCCATATGTTGCCGCCAAATGCAATGGCATTCGTCCGTGATCGTCAGTCGTATTGATGATGCCAGGTTGGAATTTACACAAAGCTTCAACACAACGTGGCTTCCCTTTCTCGGCCGCGTAATGAAGAGGAGTTTTCTCAGAGTTGTCACCACTATCACCCCTTGCTTCATGCTTCAGAAGCATTTCTAGTGCCTGCAAAAAGAGAATAGTTCAGCGTCCAAAAGAGTTTTCACCACACTCCTAATAGTTGTCAGCCAGAAGATCATCAGTTTTTTAAGGGCACTGCAATCATTATCAAAGAACGAAATACTACACGATCATATTCGATGCAAGAAAGTTTATGATCAAACGACTGCTGAATTTCTAAACAACTGACCAGCTATGAGGACAAACACACTGATGTTTTGAGTCGACAGACCGTACTTTCCTCTAAACTAAAGCACATTTCAAACAAAAGTTGCGGTTGAAATTGTAAGGAAACTGTGAGCTAACATTTTAAGGAATTGTGAGCTTAAATCTATATTTAATTGATTGCCAAACTACATACAATAATGCTATTTCATGTTTAGAGCGAAATCAGCAGTACAACATCAAAAAGACATGTACTTCAATTGTGACTTAATTAAATATACTGTATATTTTCTGATAAAAAATTATTTCCTTACTAAAAAATTTCCCATCTGAGCAGCGTAATGTAGTGGCGTTTTGTAATCTTTGTCCGTCGTGTTTACGAGCCCAGCAGCTCCATTATCAAGCAGTGCTTTGAGAGTCACACAATGATCGTCTTCAACAGCAAGATGAACACATGTTTTCAGTGACGACTCTGTCATCTGGATCTTAGCTCCTTCTTCTATCAATAGCAAAACAGCTTGCGTCTGTCCCTTCCAAGAGGCACTTAGTAAAGGTGTATACCCATCGACGTCCTTTGCATTTATATTCGCTCCTTTCTCAAGCAGATATCTTATCATATCCGTCTGTCCAAACATCGAAGCTCTACATAACAGTTTTTATCACAAATAAGTGACCAAGTTATAAACAGAGATTATTCCACATTCAAATACCTCACCAACGCTAAGATAACTTTTAAAGATATAAAACTAGTTTCATTGTTAATAAGAATGGTATAAACATTGGCAAAGAAAGCTGATACACGAGAGCACACAGAAAAGACTTGCAAGAAGCATATTCTTTTGAAACAATATGATGCAAAATACCTTAATTATGAATCCAGACCGCAGGTTTGATAGACTTTTGATAAATCCTTATAAACAATATAATTTATAATTGTATAGACGGTTATCATACCTTCTGCCTTAACGTGAGAAATTAAAAACATTGCAAGAACGAAATTTATACACATTCCCAAGACCCCTGCATATCTTTGGATTGCCAAAATGAGAAGCAAAACGAGAAGCAAAATGAGACTAAAACATCAGAGACTGCTCTAAAGGGATGGTTATAAACGCTTCAAATGAACTATTACTAGTAATACATAGTGCTAGTAAATAAACAAGAAGTTGGTTCAGATCAAATTTATGATACACCAACCTGTGTAATGGCGTCAAGTGATCAACATCTCTGGCATTTATCCTGGCTCGATGATGTAATAAGATCTTTGCTACGTCAATATTTCCACTTGTTGCAGCCAAATGGAGAGGTGAAACTTTCCCATCAGCATGCAAGTTAACATTAGCTCCATGTTCAATCAGAGTTTCTACCATCTCTTTATGTCCAGCAGTACATGCTAAGTGCAAAGCAGTGTCTAACTGGCCTGACTTTTTATTGATAAGCTCTTCCTTTCTTTTTGTAAAAACAGAGCTATCTATTTCATCTGATGGACCAGTAACTGTAAACATAATCAACAAAAATTCAAATTGAAACACTCTATCAAGATAGAACTAAGCACCATGGTGGTATCTTATTAGCAATGATTCAACCTTTCAGAGTTGGCTGGCAAATTGGATGGAAGTTAAGAACTGGAAACAATACTGTCTTCAAGTATGCCAAGTTATAATATAATACCTTTCATACCCCTTCCCAGTAATGGAGGTCAATGCATGCAGCTTATTGTGAAGTGGAGGGAAGGGGTCAATGGACAATCAAGTAAAAATAGGCAAGATTGTTCAAAGCACAAATATCTACAAATATACCTTGTTTATATATATTAATATAATAAGTCTTGGAAAACTAACAATACAAATTTGACTCACAAATAAAACATTTTTCTTTCTGCTCAAAACGAAAAAAGGTTTTAACCATTTGAAAAGTTGTAGGGAATCTGTGTAAAGCTCTAAATTCAATAACTGAGTGTGTTACAAAAATTCTCTCAGAATATTGCAAAATACAATCAGTTAAAGGGCCTCTCCAGCCAAAAAAATTTTTTTTTTATTGACCAAAAAGTTAGCATCTGGTGCGTGTATTATGGTAAAGTTGTTGTTTTTGCAAAATTCCAATTAGTTTAGAAGTTATAAGGCTTTAAAGTTGCACCTTTCCGAGAAAAAAACGACAAAAGCCGAATCAGTTTTGTGACATTCTGACGTCACAGTGTGCGGCTCTCGTTCGTCATGAATTTCGTATATCTTCTACCGAATCGTGAAGGAGTAATGGTCACGCGTTGATAACTGCATCTAAATCTACAGAAAGTGCATTTTAGGATCGAAAAATGATAAATGTTTACAATTATTCTAAGTTTGCGAGTCGGAATGTGTCCATGCTGTGTCACGACTTTGTTTTGATCACTTGTGTAGGCCCACAAAGCTACGGCTTCCTGTTCCAGCTCTTCCCTCGCGAATAATTAATCATAATTGACACTTCAGTTGTTTTCCAGAAACGATGAACAACTAAAGGCTTCAGAATTGATATCTGAAATGCTCAAACTAAAAGCCGGTGGAACAGAACTGAGAGTACCAACAATTGCAGTGTTCAATTTGCGAGTCGCCGACGTTCGATTCGGTTTGAGGCGAGACTAACGAAATACACTGTGACGTCAAAATTGCATCACAGTGTCACCAAACCGAAAAAATTTTGTCGATTAATTCAATTCAATTATCGAAATGCAAGAGCTTATATCTCACAAACTGTAAAAAATATCGAAAAACAAATAACGAATTCGTGATCAGCAGGTTCAACTCCTTTAGATTGGCCAATAAAATGCAAGTGCAAAATTTGGCTGGAGAGGCCCTTTAAGCGAGGACTGAAAACAACCAAGGGTCTATCTGAGAACCCAATCAGACATAAGAAGATCATTTTCAGATTTACCACTTATAGCTAAACATACTATATTTTGTGTTTCTCTCGTGTATAAGATATTGAACAAATCCTTAAGCATCCCAAGACCAAATGTCATTTGAGAAAACACAAAATTAATTCCCTGGCTACAAGATCATTATATTCATTTATAAAGATAATAACTCCAATAAAGAATTGAAATAAATTCTTGGAAACTCTTAGTGCACATTTTCTTGCAACTTTATCATTTATTGGTATCATGTTAGCTTTCCAAAAATATTATTTTAAATATATTAGAATTGGCATTTTTGAATTCTTATGGTAACAATAATATCGTAAAGCACATATCTTTGGCTTTGAAAAGTAAAAGGATGATTATTTTGAAAGTTTTATTTTCAAACTATTCCATTTGTAACTTTCCAGTTAAAAGTAATGGGTCCATATAAAAGAGCTGCGTATAGCCAACTTGTCAAGTTACATAAAAAAAACGGCTTGCGATTGGTCAGTATTCTTGGGATGCAAAACTGTTCACGTGAAAAGCCAACTTCGCAGCAGGGTAGATAAACAGAACGACGGTATTGGCTGGGGTGATGACATGTAAAATCACATGTTTCTGAAAACCCCCGCAGAGTTGCTTGCTTCAGCTGGACACATTACCTTTAAGGAGAATTATGTAAACTGTTAGGTAACATTTACTCACATGACTTAAGAATTATGTCAGCAACAACATAATTTCCCTCTTCAGCAGCAAAATGCAATGCAGTTTCTTCTTCGACATCTGCTTTAAATGGATCTGCACCTTTTTGGAGGAGCTTGTGAGTTATTTCTGAATCCCCACTTATTGCTGCCTGGTGAAGTGGAGTAGCACCAGCATTGTCTTTTGCATTAACATCAATCCCAGGTTGATTAATCAACAAATTTGCGATGGCAGTGTTGCCTCTTCTTGCCGCAAAATGCAATGGTGTGGTACCATAGGTGTTTGGTAGATCCACTGAAGCTTTTCTCTGAATTAGGAGTTCAGCAGCTTTATAGGAATTGTATCTGAGATTTGAATTGTCAAAAAATTACTTTCAATTCATATATTCTTCCTGAATATCTATTTTCTTGAATATGGTATTTCGAGGACATTTTTTAGGTTTAGTGTCAGAATAGAGCAGAAAATTGGATACAACCACTATTTAAAGAGGAATAAGGAAATTTTTTGTCTTTCAAGATGATGCGCATGCTCTTTCTCAAATTCTGGGCTCATTGAGTTTTTGATTTATAAAAAAGTAAATATTTTTAAAATCAGTGTTTTCAAGACAAAAAAATGTTCTATCAAATTCTCTGATTTCAATGTTTTTCTACTTAATGTTCTCAGATTATGAATAGTTGAACTGGAATGAGGATTTGCAGAATACCTGTTTAAAATCTCAGGTATTCTCCATTCATGGCAGTTTCAATAAGATTTGTCTGCTACCTCCAATATTCTCAAAAATAAATCACCTAGCACAAGTTTGCATTTTGCAGCCTCTGCTGCCATACCTAAATATATCATTTCATTTAAATAACAAAATTGACGGAAAAGTTTGAACGTAATACGATTCCCAGAAGACGTGACTTGTTTGTTAGCTTGATGTAAATGACATTTTTGTTAGATATACTGTCCTAGATTGCTGAATATGATGCTGTCAGAAAATGAAAATCACAGTGGAGGAAGTGAATGATGGCAAGTTTGTGGTTATCAGAATCAGGCAATCACGCAATATCGCCTACAACTACAAACGAGCAAGTCTTACTTTGCTGCAAGGTGTAATGGTGTGTTCTGATCCTCGCCCTGCCGATCAATGTATGCTCCATAATCCAGCAGTATCCCAATGGCATCAGACTTGTTACATTTTGCTGCATGATGAAGAGGTGCAAGTCCTTCTGCATCAGCAATTTCAATTACACGCATAACATCGTGCCCACCCCTTGCTATTTCATCGATTTTCTTTTTAAGCGCGTCTGTTGCTCCTTCCCTTGCAGCTTGATGCAATCCATAATCAGTATAAGAAAGTTCAGAACCTATGCTATGAGATCCCGCAACTGAGGGTTTATCGCCAGGCCCGGAAACACTTTCTTTTTTGTCTTTCTCTTTGAAGGGAATCTTAGGAACCTCGCCCTCGAATCCGCCATTTTCTACTTCTGAAGGTCCCACATTTATTCCCAACGTTGGCATTTCTTCACCTCCACTTTCGGATTTTTCTTTGAACCTGATAAGAGCTATGTCAGACATGCTCTCCAACAGCAGGTAAATTTATGAATTGGGCTCTATTCTATTTGCAAGAAGGTCGCCTGCCAAGGCCTGATTGTTTACTGTGTTGCCTGGTAAATTGACATGCGCAAAGCGAAATGTGCAATGTGCAGTGTAATCACAATTGTGACTTAGCCGGGGGCGTCAAAGCTCTGTTATGTTATAAAGGTTCAAAACTCTATCAACAGAAAATATATTTTTAACAAAACCTTGACTTTCAAACTGAAATTAGGATGGGCAAACAACTTTTGGCCCAGTTTTACAGAAAAGACCCTTGCATTAATTAGTAGGCTTATATTTGCTAAAGGTAATTTGTTTTTGCAGCCTTATTAAAGCATCGGTATACACCGAAGTACTATTAAAAGACCATCTGTAAACAAGGACTTTACAACGCTTAGCATTCCCGAACATTGGATTTGCATTTTTTTGGTTATTGCTCATCTGGAAACAATTTAATTGTGCTCCTAAACCGCCGTTAGATAAAGTTTTCAAACAAAACAATCTTCAGAACTAGAGCGTTCAAACAAATATGACTTAGAGCTGCTTATGAAAACAATTTTAATTTATTCACATATGTAAGAACCTCACTGTAACGATCAGGGTTCTTGTTATGATTTACGGAGCGATGGGCTAGGCCAAATAAGTAACACACAAAATATACTACTTCTTTGGTGTTATCTCTAATGCTTTAATGTAATGTATTAATTGCACAGATCCTAATTATGATATAGGTTTTTCACTGGCAGTAAAATAAACAAACAAAAACCTATAAGTAAAGATCACCAAATGTAAGTATAGTCCTTATTATAATAAAAAAATAGGCTAGAAAATATGTACAAGCATAGAGATAAAAAATTACGTTATATATATTTATATGACTGTATTGTGACTAATAACATAAACAAAAGCTAATTAACAAAACAATACGAGCGTCACAGGACATGTTGAGAGACAAACACATTGCCATAAAAAGGCGCTCACTATAACAGGACTTAACAGAACATGTGATCTAAACACACAACGTGAACATTACTAAATTGATTAAATATAAAATCATAACCGTTACAAACCGAAGAATCCAGAACTCTCCAAGTTTCTAGCAAACAATAAAAAAGTGAGAATTTCTATGTACAAAGGTAGGGCATCTAGCAATAAGGTAGATCGTGATCCTAAAAAAGCAATAGAAATGTAAATAATGCTTCAGTATGCAATTTGAAGTGTTTTATTAAAGAACAAATGAACAAGTCATTCATACAGAAATCTTCAAAAAACTTCATAATTGTTTATCGCGGAAAGCTTTTTAAAGAAAGTGTAAAATGTTGCTTAAATCGATTGATTCTCAGGACCTTTAAAAAGCAGAGGATGGCCAATAAATGATGCGACGTAAATCGGCTAAATCTTTCCTTCTTTTCTTTCGATAAAATCGTCCCGGCAGCTACATAACTTGCATGCTAACAACGGCATAATGATTAACGCGTGACATGGGCATAATCTTTCACAAGAACTATCCCAGAGGTCTTCCAAAACTGATATATCTTCTATAAATATTTCCAAACGACTATGAGCAAAACGAAGGCGACAAGATCTTTCACAAGCATCTTGCCCCTAAAACGGTGCATGCCTAAACTGCTTTCTCTTGCTGCTACTTTTCCATAATTCTTTACTTCCTAAGATAAGGTACGGGGCTCCTATAAATACTGAACTAAAAACAATAGACATACGTAAATAAAACAGTGAAAGGAAGTAATCTACTTAGTGACGAGCGGGGTGGGGTAGCGCGATATCCTAAAATACTGGGTTGCTATGGCGATCTACTTAACATGCTGATAATTGACGTAGGTATGAAGTTACTCATAATATTACAAAGATTATCCTAATACACGTGATAGAAAAATGCGGAACGAGCAAGGAAAGTTACAGATAAACAAGAGTGATTAGGTAAGGAAAATCAAACGAATGGACTAGAGAGAAAGGCCTAAAATTAGCAGTATTACATACCTCCCTATCGAGAAAATAGAAACGTCCTCGTTTCTGCGTGCTAAACAAATTGTGACTAACTGAAGTCTGATAAATGCCTAAAGTCTGTGAATAAAAGTCGACAAGTCCAGTGGATGGATTAAAAAAAAGATTGGCGTTTTCTCCGAATGCATCTCGGGATGGTATGCAGGGTGTTCGAACTGTCGTCTCGTGAACAGTTGTTCGTCGCCTTCCATCTTGAGGTACATGTTCTAAACTGATTCGTGAATCTGGGTTCGGGTCTGTTTCCAGCACCATATAATCCCACTCCTGTCACCAATGTAAAATGTTGCTTAAATCGATTGATTCTCAGGACCTTTAAAAAGCAGAGGATGGCCAATAAATGATGCGACGTAAATCGGCTAAATCTTTCCTTCTTTTCTTTCGATAAAATCGTCCCGGCAGCTACATAACTTGCATGCTAACAACGGCATAATGATTAACGCGTGACATGGGCATAATCTTTCACAAGAACTATCCCAGAGGTCTTCCAAAACTGATATATCTTCTATAAATATTTCCAAACGACTATGAGCAAAACGAAGGCGACAAGATCTTTCACAAGCATCTTGCCCCTAAAACGGTGCATGCCTAAACTGCTTTCTCTTGCTGCTACTTTTCCATAATTCTTTACTTCCTAAGATAAGGTACGGGGCTCCTATAAATACTGAACTAAAAACAATAGACATACGTAAATAAAACAGTGAAAGGAAGTAATCTACTTAGTGACGAGCGGGGTGGGGTAGCGCGATATCCTAAAATACTGGGTTGCTATGGCGATCTACTTAACATGCTGATAATTGACGTAGGTATGAAGTTACTCATAATATTACAAAGATTATCCTAATACACGTGATAGAAAAATGCGGAACGAGCAAGGAAAGTTACAGATAAACAAGAGTGATTAGGTAAGGAAAATCAAACGAATGGACTAGAGAGAAAGGCCTAAAATTAGCAGTATTACAAAAGATGAGAAGCAAAGAATCTGTCAAAATTTGGGGGAGAGTTTGATCTTTATGCAACTGCTCTTAATGAAAAATAACAAGAGTTTTAAGAGCAGGAATGATCGAGTTGGTGTTCAGCAGCTTCTTTGGGCAGGTCAAGCTATCATTTTTTCCGAGAAGGAGGAAAATCGGGCCATCGCTACGTCATCTGACGAAAATCGCTGACGAAGATTTTTCTCTATTGATTTACCGTAAATCCTCGAATAAGCCTCCTGGGGGCTTATTTATTTTTGATATTTTTGGGTGGGGGCTTATTCGAGGAGGAGGCTTATACAAGGGGGGGGCTTATAGAATCATTGTTGACATTAAGAAGACATTATTAAAAGACCTCGTTTATTTTAGAAGAAATTTTTTGATGAGCATTTAATTAATTACTACCAAAAGTATGAATTTGTTGTAGCAATTCAGTAAAACGCCATAGGCGACCTCAGATGGCAAAAGTCATCAAATTGAGGGGGCAATTTGAGAATTTACGGTAGCAGTGGGGTCTTACTCGAGGGAGGGCTTATTGACAATTTGTAGTTCTAGGGTGGGGGCTTATTCGAGGGGGCTTTTTCAAGGGGGGGGGGGGCAATTCGAGGATTTACGGTACCTCAAAGATATTAGGCAGTTTAAGCATGGGCGACGATAACCATAACGATAACGATAGGAGGCTTTATTACCTTAATGCGCAGGCGTCAGTGGAGATTCCCCTTCCGTTATCGTTCTCACTCATGGTTCTAGTACGATAGAAATCTGATGTATCGTTCTGTGACAACGATAGGATTCGGTGACGGATTTTGCTGAGTTTTATGAGGATTTTCAACTGGAAATAGCTTCATCAGCCACTTCATTATCAAGCCTCAAATCATGCGGGTGAGTTTTTTGTTTCTCTTGTTTGTTTAAAGCGATTCATAATTTTATTTTCATGATGGAATTGGGCCTACCTATATTGTAAAGATTCACATAGGCTGCAGCGATGAAATTCAATAAAAATTCTGCAAATTCGGTAACAAAGATTGAGAACTTAAACTTTTTTATTACTCTAATATTAAACAAATTCTTTAAAATTTGTGTCAAGCGACCAAGGTCGTTATTTTCTGAGGGTTTCGACCTTAAACTACCAAGGTTGAGAAAAAGATTGTTCGTGTTTTGGCTGGAACGTGTATTCACCATCTCTCAAATTTTTTCAAGGTTTTAGTGGACATTTCAAATGACTGTCATTTGCCCAAGATGAGATGAGCTTTAATGCGAGATGACCTAACAGCAAAATTTTGGTAGACGAGGGCTGGAAGAAGGAAGGCTGTGCAGAAAAGGAGGAAGAAACGCTCTTGTTAACTTTGTAGTATTTTGTATATAATAACTCTACGTTGGAAATAAATTCATTCATTTAAATTGAAAATCTATTTTCTCAAATCGGAACTTTTTCGGTATCAGTTATCTCATAGTGCAAATATGGAGTATGAAACTTTCAGAATAAATTTAGGCCTTTTTGTAATTCCAACAGAAGAGGAAGATCTTCGTCATTGATAACATCAAAGCTGTGTGTGACAGCAAGAACTTAATTAACATTTTTACGGTCATATTTTATTTAGCTAAATAATTTTTAACATTTGTGGGGCATTCAAAACTAGACTTCCGTGCCAAACAAGGAAGTGTGTCATGCGGTAGAGCTGCAGTCCCCTACGGGTGTCCATGCTTAATGTACTTATACCACAACGATAACGGAAACGATGACAGTAGACTCTATCGTTATCGGTATCGTTATCGTCGCCTGTGCTTAAACTCTCTAGTGTCAACACAATGATGTGTCTCAATGACATGCCTGTTTTTTATTTCTAAAGCGAGGCTACGAGGCTGTTGGCGGGAATCATGATTTACCGATAGGCCTGCAAAGGTAGAAAATGGCATCAGAGCGGGCATCAGAGGAGACTGTGTCCATTTCGAAGGCAAGTATTATGTGATCGCAGCAGTTAATGCATCAGTAAACTTTTTGATCTCGAAAAATGATAAATAATCTTGAAGGTTTCATTTTGAAGGTCAAGTACCGTGCCATACGCGTAGCCCGACATATTATACCAGCCTTATTTTGAAAAATAAGGACGGATGCAACTTATGATTTAAAATTTGAAAATCTTATAATAAAAAGACGAGGAAATATGTAATTGTGAAGCCCCGAAAATTTTTTCTCTCTTGAAATTTCATGCTTTGACTATTTCTGATCTGGAGGACTTGGAATATTTTTGTCATTCATATATGAGAGATCACTCATTTGAGCCAAGTACCCACTGTGCTTCCTGGAACATTGCACACCCACTTACCATTCTGGAAAAGAGGATGCCCCCTCCCCTTCAAATTTTTGCAAGTTTCTCTTGGCCCAACAACGTTGGCAGAAATGACAGTCTGAGACCTTTGATGATGTTCTTAATGGAACGTAAACTAAATTAAATTACATGTTTATTATGACAGTTAATAACAATGTTTAGATTTGCATGCAAATCATGTTGTCCCAGTGAGGGCTAGGTAATGTTGTTGAATAAAGGGTTATTCCAACAAAGGTTTTATCTATGACCATGACAACAAATAAAAACTTAGATTTTGGGATAGTTGGAGGGTCATGGTAGAAGATGAACCTGATGATAGAAGATGGTACCTGATGATGATGATTCCAACAAAAGAAGTGGGTTTTTTTCCAGAGAGGATGGGTGCAATGCAATCAATCTGCTTACTCTTTTAGTAAGCGAATAGTGAAAAGCAAACATCATAACTTGTATTGACAACACACTGTCAATCAAAAATATGTTTCTTTTCACCTAGCATTGCTACAGTTACTTAAAATTAAATTTGAATGATATTTTGCACTACTGTGTGAATGATATTGTTGTTCTATGTTGCAGGGTTGCTTTCTATTTAATTGCAATGAAAGTAAAGCTGGAAAGACAACTAAAAAAAAGAAACATCAAAGAGGGTCACTAAAAGTAAAAGCAAGATATTTTACAGGTCAGCATTTGAAAATATATTTACAAAATAAGAAAAACTGGAAAAATAATACATAACAAAATGCATTTTGTCTGACAAAAGTTAAGGCCGGTTTCCACTTTATTCGCACTGGTCGCGTGACTGAGCGAATGTACATTGGGGCATGCGCAAATTGAACTTCCTCATTGGCTGCGAATGCGAGACCATTCGCTGAGTAGTTCAACTGAGTTGAACTACTGGTTGCATTCGCCGATTTGCTGACTTGTTGATTCGAATTTCGCCAAGTTGCGTGACCAGAGCGTATCAAGTGGAAACCGGCCTTTAGATAACAACAACTTTCCTGCCTTTAAGTGGCTCAACCTGGCTTAAAAGTATTTTTGTTTGCTAAAGTTATGATGACTAAATGAAATTTTATAGGAGTTAATTTCAGGATGGGCATTTTTGACCTTTAAATAATTTGCCTAAGGTGTTATTGTTTGCTATATGTGACTTTGTTAGTTTATGTGCATAGATGGAGAGTCTTTTGGTCTCTTGAGAACTGGATTCGAAATACTAGGTTCATAGAATTTTAATGCCCTTGGTTGATTTATGGGTATTTGGCATAGCATGGGCTAATTTTGCTTGGTGAAGCCTCAGTACATGTGTGGTGTTCATTTATTTACAGCTCTCCCACCCTCATTTTGATTCTTTAAACAAAAATTGCTTTTTCCATACAGTCTTACATTTTGTGTTTCTTTTTCTGGCATTCTTAAAGCTTCTCTGGTTGCCTTTTAAGGCATCTTTTGTGCTGTTTGGCATTTTTCATGCTAGTAGGTAGGACCAATGTATTGGCTCTTGTTTGGGAAAAGAGGCTTTTCTTAGAAATCTCTTCCTGTCAACGGTTTGTGGTAGGTTCAGCCATTTCTCCAGAAGCACCAACTGCCCAACTGGGTACTGACTGACTGACTTACTTATGTCTATGACTCTCTATGACATGTTTTTTTAAACTTCCCAATGAAGCCTTCATTAGTTAATAATGTAATGCTTTGAATAATCTCCAACCAAATATCTAATTATTTGCCCTGAATAGAAGGATTTGTGTTTCCAGGATTGATGGTGGGTACACAGAAAAGAAATCTTTGACAAATGTTAACCCTTTGAAAGTTCAATACAAAGTATCATCTAATTTGCAAATGACCAGAACAATTTTCATAAAAAAGTTATGATTTTTTGCAGAGAATAAGTTTCCTCTCCTGAAAGGCGAGAATTCTCAGCAAGCTACTTTGCGGTATACGTGTTTCAAAGAATGCTGGGTGAATATTTCAGAGCAAATTGAAGTATGTTATTTTAATAACTGACTTTTAATAATACAAGCTGTTAGGGGCTTCTTTGAAAGAGTTAAGTTCAAGTAAACAAAATTGAAATGTTGTTTTGTAAGTATTTTGAAAACCTGAATTGTTCTAATGAAGAGCTTCTATTGCCATTTAGTTGCAATTCGGGGTTAGTAATCAAGTCAACTACCCCATTTTTTTAAGTTGTTATAATCTTAATTTTTAGTTGATGATTTATGTTGGGCTAAAAGAGCCTGATAACTTGCTATAGGATACCATTTTTGTGCTGCTACAAAAGTTATAAATTTTTTCTTGGTAACTAAATATATGTTTCATTGTAAATGATATTTTTTCTTTAATTAGCATTCAGTACAAAATGTAGCATTTTTATTCAACAAAGTTTAGTTTTATTTGATTATTTTTACTGCTTGCCCAAGAGCATCCAGGTTGCAACCAACAAAAAAGTTTTTGATGATCTGCTCACTTACATAAAAGAAAGCTATTCAGAGGAAAATGCAAATTACCAATGGAGAGAACTGCCAACAGCAGCTCTTTTGACAGGTATGTGATTCTTCTTTTGAATTCATGAACATTTATGATGGGCATTCAAAAAAACAATTCATAGAAAACTATCTAGAAGCTCAGAAGCAACTGCACTTATATCTGGAAATTATCTAGTAATAATTTGATCTATAAGCTATGAGTTTATAGTGAGATTACTAACATAAATCTTCCATTGTTTTGCTAAGCATAATGCTAAACAGATTATTTCTTAGTTTTTGTCAAATTTATAAGGCTAAAAATGCAATCCTATTTAGTTTTTGAATATGGGTTTGATAAAATATTTTTATCAATCTTCTTGTTTATTGTAAACCTTTAAGTCTCATTTTTTGTTTCTTTTTTTTAGGAGTAAACATGCCAGATCATGATATAATTTTCCAACAAATAACCTCAAGCATCTTGAATGACATAACACCGCATGTTGTTCTCCTTCACTCAAAAAACTGCTCCAGTAAGTAAATATTTGAGGGTATTAGGTTGGTCCTTTATGGCTTTTCTTATCATCATACCATTATCATAGGCTATTTGAGGTTTTCGTAACCTATAACTAATATTTTTTCATTCTTACCTGTTGAGTTCTGCTACCCATCTACCATTTTCCTTAGCAGGTTTCTTTTTGTGGATATAACCTCACATCATGTAAACCTTTTATAAATCAAATGTTTATTTATTTAGTTTTGAATTAAAAATTCTCAACATTCTATTGACAGACTTGAAATTCTTGATGAGAGAGGTCATTACACAACTTATGACTACTGATGATGAGGTATATGAAATTCTGGTTTTATGAAAATATGCTTAAATTTTGCTACCAGCATATTCCTGTAAATTACAGCTTGTTTAACATATAATTATTTAATTTTCGACATAAAAATAAAATACTATTTGATTAAGATTAATTTATAGTCACTCATCATTTGCAGTCACAAAATTTGGTACATACCATTTGGTGTGATTGTAACTATTAATTGCTTTATATGATAGATCTTAAACTTTGCACATTCTATTTAGAGACTCAGAGAATCAGAGAGTTACTTTTGACAATATTTTGATAGCCATGTGTAATCTATGTATCATGATTATTTGTTTTCACCTGAAAAACTTTAGGAAGATGATGTTAATGAAAATCTTGATAAGAGCTTCTTTGAAGAAATGGGAAAGATAAAGCGATTTACATTCAAAGTGCTGAGATCTTGGTATTCAAAAGTTTCAACTAAGGATTCAGGTATGGCCCCTTTGTTTTAACAAAGAGAGAATATAATAGTAAGAAAGTTAGTTATTAATGGTTGTGTCCCAAAGAGTATCTTTTTTGCCTGATTTTTTGTGAAATGCAGCCTAATTGACCAAAAGCTCAAATCTTCTGTAAAGAATTTGAAAACAATTTTTCCTTTTAGGCAAAAATCCAATTGTCATCATTCTAGAAGACTTTGAAGGCTTCCACAAGTCTGTGTTGCAGGACTTCATCTTAATTGCAAGGTTATACTTTTTTCCTCTTGGTAGGCATGATATTGAAGGAAAAGTTGTATATTCACCTTATTTCCATTCAAAGGTGGTAATGGCTTTATTTGTAAATAAACAGCAATTTTATCTGGTTTGTGCATTAGGCTAGTGATTTAAGACAAAATAGTCCAGGGCAAAAGATGTGGTCTAGATCATTGATGGATGTTATAGTTGATTAGTTCATAAAAAATTAAAAATTTAAATAAAAACTAAGAAAACAGAGAGTGGTCATAATTGGGAAAGCAAATTTTTCTTGTTTTCTTAAAAGTGATTTTTTGTTTCTCAAAGCGGAACATAACCATTGCATTTTTCGTCATATTTTGACAGTGAATACATACAGGATCTACCAATAGTTTTGGTGTTTTCATTGGCAACAACTATTGGAGCTGTGCACAACTCTTTGCCTCATTCAGTCTCAACCAGACTTTCCATTGAAAAGTTCCATGCAGAGCCATCCTTAGAGTGCCTGCACATAATTCTCAATAAGGTATATATTTAACATCTTTTTACTCCTGTGTTATATTATTATTTCATTATAATTCACTATATAAGTTTTATATTTAATAGAAAAGTCAATTTGGACTCCTTCCTTCCCCTGAAGATTTGTTTGCTCTTGTTAAGCAAACAAAGTTTATTCAAGATATTATTATTGCTTGAAGGATTGAAGGAACATTTACGCAAACCTTTTTTCATTCAACAGGTCTTCATAACATCACAGCATCCTTTTAAGTTGGGACCCAGACTTCTTCACGTTTTATATGACAAATTTCTGTGCCAGGACTTTTCTATTCAGAGCTTTGCTAGTGCAGTGCAGGTATTGTTAATCATCAATATATTCTTTGAATCTAAAAAAGTGATTTTTTTATGAAATTCTACTTTGAATCCCTTTCAGAAAATGAAATGAAAAAACGGTAATCAGAGGAAGTTAAATGGCAACATCTATCCATGTGCTGTAGATCTGCAGAGGATATTTTTATGATCTGATTACATTGTCCCACGAATAGAAAATATTTTTGCTATGAGCTCTGTTTTGACATATTATTTATATTGCCTTGCAACCTTTCTAGTCATTTTCTATTTCCGTTTAGTCTCCTTTCTTAATCTGATTACATTGCTTTTGTTACTGCCCAGCTTCCGTACGTAGTTTTAAAGATACTAAGAAGCTATACTTATTGAGCAGTGTCGTGGTCTGTCCTCTTGGTTTGTCTACACCTTGTGATTTCATATTCCTGGAATTTCAGAGAGCTGATACTTCTCCTGTATCTATGTAAAACTTTGGCCAGCCTAGTAAAACTTGAATCACACAATGTTGGATCTGTAAACCATATCAAAAACCAATGAACCACTTACTGATTTTACTAAGCATATGCATTTGATCTTCCTGATTAAAAATTCTAACAATCTAAGTGCATTGTAATCTGTATCTTATTTTAGTTTGCTATGCTGGAGCATTACTACGATAATCCTCTGAGCATTTTTTGCACTTATGACAACAAAATGCATAGAAATGCCATTGACTCCTTGAATGAAGACCACATCACGTATCTCATAAACATGCCATCTTACCAAAGGTATTGCAACCTAAAAGCCAATCGATTAAACCTTTGATGTCTTTTTACAAGAATCATTTTCAGGCAGTTTTCCTGAAAATCAAAATTTTTGAAATTTTGAGGTCTATGTTATAAAAACATTATGTTATATTTTTGAATCTGATTTGAGGTGTAGTTATACAAATATTTTTCAAAGATGATGTAAAGATAATTTATGAAAATAACCATTGTAGAGTAACAATCAAGATTTTATTTAAATGTGTTGATGTTCTTCTTTAAATCATCAATAATTCTAATTTTTAGAAGAAATTCGGTTTGTTCCATAACTATGGAGCAACACGAATTAAACAGAAATGTTTGTCAATCTAACAGGTATTTGTAACAAGCATCATAGATTTTTAATATCACAATTTGATCTTAAAATAAATTTATTCTCAGGTTCCAAGATCGAAAGTCTTTGAATGAGCAAGAGAAACTATTACAAGACATACCACACATCAAGGTATTCCGTCTATACGTCAAGTTATTAGGTTTGTTCATCAAGGTAGCAAGATGTACTATACATCAAGGTATTCCGTCTATACGTCAAGTTATTAGGTTTATTCATCAAGGTAGCAAGATGTATTATACATCAAGGTATTCACCAAGTTATTCAGCCTAGGTTTCAAGTCTGAACATCAAGGTAGTATGACATACCATTCATCACGGTATTCAATCTAGGTATTAGGTCTATACATCAAGGTAGTATGACATACCATTCAATGACATACCATTCATCACGGTATTCAATCTAGGTGTTAGGTCTATACATCAAGGTAGTATGACATACCATTCATCATGGTATTCAATCTAGGTATTAAGTCTATACATCAAGGAAGTATGACATACCATTCATCATGGTATTCAATCTAGGTGTTAGGTCTATACATCAAGGTAGTATGACATACCATTCATCACGGTATTCAATCTAGGTATTAGGTCTATACATCAAGGTAGTATGACATACCATTCATCATGGTATTCAATCTAGGTGTTAGGTCTATACATCAAGGTAGTATGACATACCATTCATCACGGTATTCAATCTAGGTATTAGGTCTATACATCAAGGTAGTATGACATACCATTCATCATGGTATTCAATCTAGGTGTTAGGTCTATACATCAAGGTAGTATGACATACCATTCATCACGGTATTCAATCTAGGTATTAGGTCTATACATCAAGGTAGTATGACATACCATTCATCACGGTATTCAATCTAGGTATTAGGTCTATACATCAAGGTAGTATGACATACCATTCATCACGGTATTCAATCTAGGTATTAGGTCTATACATCAAGGTAGTATGACATACCATTCATCATGGTATTCAATCTAGGTGTTAGGTCTATACATCAAGGTAGTATGACATACCATTCATCACGGTATTCAATCTAGGTATTAGGTCTATACATCAAGGTAGTATGACATACCATTCATCACGGTATTCAATCTAGGTATTAGGTCTATACATCAAGGTAGTATGACATACCATTCATCACGGTATTCAATCTAGGTATTAGGTCTATACATCAAGGTAGTATGACATACCATTCATCATGGTATTCAATCTAGGTGTTAGGTCTATACATCAAGGTAGTATGACATACCATTCATCACGGTATTCAATCTAGGTATTAGGTCTATACATCAAGGTAGTACAGGCTTTCGTGGGAAAAATATAGCAGGCGTGCTAACCACCGCACCCCTGAAAACATCCAGGCGTGTGATGGCGTGTGACATTTTTTCACAAAACATTTTGATAATTATGGTAGATCTACGGAGAAATGGCCAACACGAAAATGATGACAGCAAAAATTTCAATGAAATTTACTTCGCTGAATTCTTACCATGACTACTTACATTTTAGCAATTGAGCAATTTTCTAAACAAGTATAAACTGAGCTTATTTAATATATCCAAAAAAAACGGCACTACAAGTATAGAAATATGTTTGCCATGTCGTAAGCAGTTTTCATTAGCTTCAATAATGAATCCTTAGCAGAATCATTGATGCTTTGGCGTTCATCTGGTTGTAATGGCAGTTTTTTCATGTAAATCAGTGCATCGAGAGCCCTTTGTTATCAAACATGACAGCTATTTTGTGTACCTCACTGGCCAGATGCATAAAAGATAATGATGGCCCAACTTTCATTAAATCAAATGTTGCTAAAATCTAGATTTAAAGCCTAGCGATGTCTAAAGAGGGGGCTGTAGGGGGTAGCGAAATCCAGCAAATCCTCTGTTATTTTTTTCCGCATCATTGGCAAATCGGCTCCTTTTTATCGCATAATCGGCTACTTTCGTACATTAGCGATAGAAAATGAAAGTCTTGTTCAAAACACTTAATGTTTCATAATATCGGGATTCCACTGTAGATTAGTTCTATGATTATTTCAAAATTTTATATTTAATCGGCAATCCTGAAAAGGTGTTAAGCCTTTTTGAAGTGGCATGAAGTAATAGTACCAAGGAGGGATCAATTTATTAACTCATCTCAAAAACCCACAAAACCAATAATTATGAATTTTGCTCCGATAATAAAAGAAGGCGTGCGATGTTTTGCACTCCTGGAAAGCAGCAGGCGTGCGCCAGGGCGTGCGCGTGCGATCGCACGCCTTTCCGACGAAAGCCTGTAGTATGACATACCATTCATCACGGTATTCAATCTAGGTATTAGGTCTATACATCAAGGTAATATGACATACCATTCATCACGGTATTCAATCTAGGTATTAAGTCTATACATCAATAATCATTCAAACAGCCACCTTCAAAAATCAGTCCTTAGCTCTTAGCGAATTGTTATATTTTTTTGAACCATAGAATTAACAATTGTATGCTTTGCATCTCCTTTTTTGAAGCTCATTTCAAATTATATCACCAAGTATCTAGTATGATTTCCCTGTTTTAGAAAACAGCTAAAAAGATGATTGATGAATTCAGAAAGACAATGACAACTCTTTTCCCAGTTTTGAGATGTTTGCACAAAATTTCTTCCAAACTTCCAAGAGCACCTTTTGGAAAGCGAGTAAGAGTGAATGGTTTTATAAAGTTTTATAAGTTCAAAAACGCCAAGTGGGGTTAGGCATAGTCGTTTTTTGTCGAAAAGCAAAGATATTGGATACTTTATCTTGAAATATCTTAAGATTTTATTGCTAAAATCATTAGTTATTTTTTACTGTACCTGTTTTGAAGAAAATTTAGTATCGTAAGATGGTCTTATTCACAACACAAGTTTCTAAATTTGAAAATAGCGCGCATGAGTGGAAATATATCTTACTGTAGTACTTTTCGTGTAATATGATTGTCGGATAGTGTCCAAAGGTAAGCAGAACAGTTATATCCACTTTCGAATCGAAAGTCAAGCCAGAAGAAGAATAGCACGTTTTAACGTTTCTTTGTTTTTACTAGCCTCAGCTACTAACTTTTGACCTAGCTGAAGATTCAAAGAGAGAAGATTATTTTTTGTATCTACACAGGTCGGGATTCTTTGTCGTCACTCCTTGTTGGCCCATTCTGGTTTCTTAAGTTACTAAACAGTAGCTAATTGGTTATTTTCCTAACAAATTATGAAGAGAACTCTTTTTATGAAACCATTTTCTCTTTCCTGCTATTCCTGACATATTGAATATGTTCGAATGTTTCTTTTTTACAGTTGAAAGATGTCTATGAATTCTGCATGAAGCAAGAAATTGTAAAGAAAGAGCAATACCATACATCTATTGCGTTGCTTAAGTGAGTCAGTCTGTTTCGTCATAGGTTTTCGTTTTTTTCGCATTTTGATCCCATCATTACCACTATTACAATAAGTGCCGACAAAGCTCAAAGGACGATATTGTTTGTACACAGGATTTCTGCAAATAAAATTTTGTTTATTGATCCTATCCATTGTAATTTTTCTTAAAAACAGTTACTAACATTGATAAATTCTATATCCTTGAATATTCAGAGATGTTTTATATTTTGCAAATGTAGCACATATTCTAGTGTTTATTCTACAGTGACACACATGTTATGTACTATTGTTTTTACTAGGCACTGCACGTTCAGTGACTATATTAATGCAAGATGTATTTAAACCGCATACTGGCACAACCCTCATTTATTTGCCTAAAAGAAGGTTGTATACACAAGGCAAATCAACATGCAAGGGTTATTCCCAGGTGAAGGATTCTCCTTACATTCCAACCAGTTGAAGGACTCTCCTCATTCCATTTTCATTTCGGTTTTTCTATAGGCAAACATCAAAGGACGATCTAGTATTTCTTTTGGAAGAATGCTACACAATATTATCAGATTTCATTCAAGAGAACACGTAGGTTCAATATCGATATTTTGAGTCTCCATTTTGTCCTCTTGTCAATTTTATTATCTTATGCCACGGGTGCCACGGGCAAATAAGGAAGTAAAAATTTGCTCAGTTTACGTCCATATTAAACGTGAAACTCTAGCGACTTAGAACCGTCCTGTTCTACGTACAAAAGCATGTGCAGCTCTCCTTATACAGTATCAGGTAATAGCAAAAGGCTGGTTAATATTAATATTTAAATTGAATGATATAATATTTTTGTTAATAATTATTCACTTGAGGCACTTGTAATACCCCTACCTCCAATTATAGTGTGCGTGATAATGGCTTAGACAAGAAGCATATTTCATAGATTGTTTTGAGCATTAAGTCGCTACTTTGATTATTAAAAGACAAGGGAAATTTACACTAAAAGACCACGGGTAACCGTTAAATCATAGACCATATTTTTTGAAAAATAAACCTATAGGCACTCAACATAGAAACCATAAAACACTTTTTTACTTAAGATTAGAGTTTGAGTTGTAACTGGTAGATTTTTTCATTTGTTAATTTGTAGTACTACTTTTATATAATTGTTTTTATGTGTTTTGCTATCAGAATCCTGTTTAAGTTCCATCGATTAGTTATGTAAATTATGATAAATTGATATACTATTTCTTTTGTGAAATCAATAAGAAATGCTTAAAATCATTTTAGAATAAATAAAACCGGGCACAAGTGCATTCATATGATGGATGAAAATGTACTTTACTAGCTATTAAACTAGGTATAATAAGGAGACACCGTGGGCTACCAGCGAAAATACCATTGATATTACAGACCTTTAAAGGTTGACAACAGTTTTTGTTAACAAAACATTTCTCCTTTCCAATCGCCGTCTACAATTCTGACCTCCAGATAATGATAATTATTGTTGTGTAATAGAAAATAAATGCTTAAATTTCTAGATTAGGTGCGTGTTTTGCTGATGATCTACCCAAGCTAGAACAATTGATGAAGAAGTTTGACACGCTTGATAGTAAGTTATTTCACCTCATGCAGAAAAAGTATGGACATTTGTTTAGACTCATGATATTGAAGTTGATAATTATTTTCTGAAAAATCTACATCCTGAAAGTAGTTGTTTATGGTATTACACAAATTGTCTCTGGGTCAACCTCCTTTAGCTGATATATTTTATAAATTCTCTTGAAAACTATTTTTAAACTTTTGCCAAACCGTTTTAGTGTTTCAGGTTAAATTTCAGGGCTTTGCTTTCTCCTAGAGGCATCGAAAATAGAAAGATTTTCTACAATGGAAATTCAATTTTAAGTTAAAACTAAAATTGGTAAGATTAACTGATATCAGAGCAGCTTTGACATTCAGCTTTACATGTTGCTTATTATTGGTGTAACATGCTACTTTCTTCTTTATTATTGACTGTTTTGTTTTTCTGCTCCTTCAGATCTCAGTAACCAAAAAGATGAAGAAGCTAGTGCTATACCAAAAACACCAGTAGAAAAAATACCAGTTTATAAGAACAGATTCGAGTTGCAAGAGGTAATTTACCTTTTCTTAAAAATTTTGTTATAACAATCATGAAAACATGAGTGAAGTAGGCTCTTGAATTGTTCTTGTCAAGTTAATGAAAAGAACGTCTTAATATCTGCATTGTTAAAGTTGTGAACCATATCGAAAGATGCAGTAGCTTGTGCTAGATAGTACATGTTTTAAATACACCCTGCTTTTTATTAGCTGTGCTTTACGTAGATCTCAAAAGGTATATTGTCATTTTAGCGTATGAGGCAAGCAGTTAAAGAACGAAAATCCACTCCATACGATAATTTACGGAATGAAGTCATCGATTGCTGGGATTCTATTTTTCGGTATTTTGTTACGTAATTAATTTCCATGTTTCTTAGCAGGCACAAGTCTGTCAGAGAACGTCTTTAATTCATTGTTTAACGGGATAAACTTTTAAGTCGTTATTCAGATATTTACAAAGAAGTTGTTTTTTAAAAAATATGATCACTAAGAGACTTACTGGGAATTTTCGCAATGCTGACACTCCAGTTTAAGACAAACCGCCGATATGCAAATATCTGGAAAAAATAAGCCTCATTAAATCTTAAATATTATTTTGTATATTTGATAGTAAACTCTAATTGTGCATTTAAAAATTTATCAATAACGTTTTTGTACTCGCATTTTTCTGATTGGACTATTTCGATCTACATCTGGGTATATAATTGCATTTTGTTTTTTGAACCCTCATTATGACGTCAATCTAAGGATTGCCAGGCAAAAAAGCTTTTAGTACTATGTTATGAAAAGTTTGTTTTTTTCAAAGCCTGTGACAAGTCAAAGAATGGGTAGTTTTCTCTCTCCACCTAGTTGACCCTTTTACCATCGATCTGGCTGCATACCTCAGTATTAAGTGACATACTTTTTCAATTGTTGTTTACGCTTTTGTTTCTAGGACTGGATAGATTTAAAGTGGAACAATCAAGCAACCTTTAATCGCATCAAACATTAGACTAGCAGTTGCAACTTAAGCCTTCCTGTTCTATACACGAAAGCGTGTACAGCTCTGTTTTTTCTGGCATGGAGCATTAAATAGCTGAAAGGCAAAAAAATAATTTGTCATCTTGAATTAGGAATTCACGACTCAATATTCAAATATCTGCAGGCTGAAAGTGCGTCGGGCCTAACGAATAATTTTCAAGCTGACTTCTTCGTATAGAAACAGCTAATATGACATCTCGACGCCAAGACGATTTGAGTTCTTAATTTGCTAATTTACTTTCCCAAATCTTTTATTTTAGAAAATACTTAAAATGTCCTATGCTGCTTCCTCTTCACGAATTGTTCATTTTCGATGCCAAGGAGTCAGTTATGCCTGTATGTAGAAATTCTTGTGTGTCTCTGTTCAATTATGTTACGTTGATTTTTTTCCTCAACTAAAATCTCATAGTAGTGTTTAAAGAAGATATGCTGTTTTTAGCTGTTCACTTTTCTTTTAATCCTTTATTCCTTCAAGCAGTATCAAGTTTATTAAGCTTGTGTCTTTATTATCTTTTATCTTCAGCATATCAACCCTGCTCCTCGATTGTCAGTGCAAAATGCGTTACGAGATCCTCACTTTTACCTTAAGGTAATCATTATTTTTGCATCGATCGTGTTGTCGTGTTCATAAACATACCTTCTCAAAATACTATACAGGCCGCAATTCTTTTAGATATCATGGCTGGTATATTTCTGCCATGAAGTCAAGCGTTGAAGAAGTGATTTGATATTGCAGTTTGATACGAAGAATATCTAATTCATTCTTCTACCAATGTTTCATAGAGTCATTGTTTGATTTTTATAAATAGAATGATCTCTCGGCTTTTCCGATAGCTATTTGGTTTTTGACAACAATTGATTGATGATAGAAAGCCCTCTAGAAGTTCTTTACTTACACATCATCGAAAAATTCTTTGGGCTATTTGTGAAGCTTCTTTTTAATACTTATAGTTCTATGGCTCTCTATGTATGCCCTTTAGAGGCTCCCTTGTTTTCCTTACAATTTCAAGAAATTGACACGCGACTTAAGTTATACGGAATTTAACTGATACCAAACACAATATACATGACTCTGACAGGTAGCCAAACCAACGCTGTAAGGGCGATTGCTCACGTTACACGGTTGCCGTGCTATGGATGACTCACTCCAACTAAAAAAAATCACGCACAAAATTAAAATTTATTCGATTGTATATCAGGATTTCCCTTTTTTCTAGTGCAAATGTTGCAAAATTGACGCGGAGGATACCCAAGAAACCTTACCCGACTTGAGCATTGTCTACAAGATTCACTTGGAATGTGGAAAAATGATAAATCTCTATGACTGGATGCAGGTGCACAGTTTACTTTAGTTTGATTGGTTCAGCCTAAACATTTAAATTGACATTGTCAGTGCCATCTTGCGTCAATGCATTTTAAGGCATGTGCAAATGATCTAATATTTAGTTTAACAGCAGATTTAATATCAGATCAGGTTAAATATTTGGTCGTTTGCTCAGTATTGGACGATATTTTTTCAAGGAAAATTTGCTGGCCCAACATTTCATTGCTCTCCGCTTGATCGGTGAAATGTTATCATAAATGTTAGGCAGTTTGCACAAATGCCACACACTTGCTTGATCCCTTATTGCAAAAGTAAAAAAGTGTGCAAAATGATGCATGCACTTGAATATTTTATCATTCTTCTTTGATATTCTCCAGTCTGTCATCAACAGCATAGTTGTATTGTTTTTATTTGGCTTAGGCCTTTGTTGCCGTTGTTGCTCCCTCGCCTGCCGGTCGAAGCAATTCAAAAAAGCGACAAGCAGAAGACGAAAGCTTACAGTATCTTTTCCACTTGCTTTAGTTGACTATATTAGTGTTTTTGAGCCGTGTGCTAGAACTTTTATTTTGAAATGTTTTAAAGATACTTGTAATGGATATTAGTTTGAAGCCTTTGTGGTAATGTTTTCCCTTGACGAAAAAACCAGAGCACGGTTCTTCCAGAGTGTCTCAGAAATGCAATTGCTAGGTTTGATTAAGCCAACAAAGCGGAAAGCAGATCATGTCCAAAGGCTTACGTGGGGTTTTTAAAGGTTTGTATTTATTATTTACATAATTGTATGTTGCCAAAGTTGCTGGACTTATAAAATGTTTATTAAATCAGCTATCAAATGTATAAGCGTCATTTGCTCAAAAGCAACTTTCGATGTTTCAAACATTATTATTACATAATTATATGTTGCCAAAGCTGCTGGACTTATAAAATGTTTATTAAATTTGCCATCAAATGTTTAAGCGTCACTTGCTCATAAACAACTTTCGATGTTTCAAATATTCAAGGTTATGTTAGTACAGCTTTTTTTCTTATATAGTCTTAAGCCTTGGCCAAACGAATAGACCTTTCGATTGAGTAGCACTTGACTTGCTCTACGTTTTGCTGAGTGGTGTTTGATTTTGCTCCGTTGGAAATGAACACAATATTTCCCTGCGCAACGCTCAACATATCTTAGAACAATAGGACAGTTTTATGATCTGTTTAAGATTTTTGATTTCCATCAGAACTGCAATCGATAAGGAATAAACAGCTGTTAATATCACGGAGCATATAAATCATTTGGCCAAACGAAAGGTTTGATGCTGCTCAATCAAAAATTTAATCTCTTTGGCCAAGGCTAAAGAATACCTTTTTGAAAGAATAAATTGTATCTTTAATGGATAAATACATCGTTTGAGGTAATAATTGCAAAGTAATTTTATATTAATACGAATGACGACAAAATGATGGAACAGTATCAGCATCGTTCAAATAATGTATGTAGCATTTTGAAATTCGGTTTGAAATTGAGACAATATCAACTGTGTCTTTAAAGGGCTTCACTAGAATTGAAAATGTTTTGCAAATTAACCTGAAGGTTTGTTCTTCTGGTGATATGCTAGCCTAGCTCGATTTTTAAGAGATAACATCTCTCTTTGAGACGCTTTCTTAACTTTCTAGTGTTCAAGATTACAAATGAAGCCAGAATATTTTTAATTAAGATGTTATTGCCTTTTTTTTGTTGAAACATACAAATACAATATTTGGTCGATAAATCTTGCATAATGGATGAACTGGTAGTATTATGAGATATAATCGATGCATTTCTTGTCTTAACTGGCAATTTCTGCAAAGATTCAATCCAAACACATTAGCTTAAAGAATAACATCAGCTCATCGACAAGAGATCTACTTTCTAGTCTTTGAACATAAATTATGGTTTATGAATTTAATCAGAAAACAAAAACATGCTTTTCTATAATCCTAAACTGTGTTTAGACTACTTGCTGTCATTAAATTTTAAACAGAATCAGGCATGCATCCACGTTTTTTTCAAGCGGCTTTGAAATCCCAAAATTCCTTATCAGTCAACAAGAACTTATGAAAATGAACTCTTTCGGGAGGGTTGGAATTAAATTCTTTGAGATTTCCTTCAGAAAGACAGAAGTTGGTTGGTCTATTTGGCCTCTGTTTAACGCTGCTGGAATCCACTGCATTTTGATGACGGGGTGAAAGAAACGCCTCTGCAACGAACTTTCTCTTTGCTGAATGACCACTTCTAGAAGTGTTGCTCCTTTTGTGTGTTTTTTATGATATACCTATTCACAACCCCTTCATCATCAGTTTCGTCGGCTGTATTATAAGCCCTTTGAATGAAAGTGAATGTCGAAGAGATAAATTGGCAGGCTAGAGCATGTATTGTAATGGGCTTGTCATGTTGAGCTGTTAGATCTCAATGTTTATTATCAAACATCCTTTTGTTCCAGTCCCTCAGTACAACGGTTGGTAATACTGTAACATTAGATTAGAAATCGTATTGTAGTAAACCGTTATATTTTGCAGCTAAATGCCAAATACTTCGCTGAGGGGTCATAAATGTAAACTTAAAATATCCGGCATCTTGAGATACACCTGTATATTTTGGGCTGTCATCTACGGTGATAAACAATTTAAAACAAAGGGCAAATTTAACGCTTATTTATTTTCACCTTAAATTCTAGATTCCAAACTCATCTTCAACTTTATACTTCTTTCTAAAACAATTTTGACTTGATTTATGAAAAACAATGCAATGCCTTATCACGTGCACCTGTCCTGTCCAATTTCTAGCCTCCGGGGCTTGATGCTTTTATCTATAAGTTTTTGTATTAAAACATATTGTATTCCGTGCTCAGTCACTCAGGCAACCCCCTGCTTTGTACAAAACGAAGGATTCCATACTTTCATTAAAACTAACTTCAAAACGTCGTTTGAAGTACGAAACAGAGCACCGCATCATGAAAAGCCTAAATTTGTTTTTATTGATCGGAATTTCTTCATTGCTTTTTGGTTTCAGCCAGTATGCATTGGCGAGGCATGCCTATTTGTTAGACGAAACAATGCCGAAAGCAGTTGATGACTCCGAAGAAGAAATGATCAATGAAAAATTTAGACCAGAAGAGCTTGAAGCTTTCCTGAAAACATTTCAGCAAGATGAAGTAACAAAACTGAGACCACTCGAAGTCGAAGAGCCGCCGAATTTTGCAGAAGTTTCTCCTGACATCTTGTTAGAGCGACTCATTGATGAGGCTGACCAGGAAAGGAACGTTGAAACGACAGCCGGGAAACAAAAAATGGATCATGGTGTGATGGAAAAACAAGACTATAGACTGAAGAACGATCAAGCTGGAACTTCTTATATTGATATTAACAGTGATCTCAATGATTCTTTATAGAATCTAAAAAATTGCTGTATCAACTTTCAGGGGTATTAATGTTTACAATTTAACACTGGTGAGCTACTCATATTGTTAATTTTTCGATTAACTAAATCTTATTTCTTAGATTTAACTTCTGTAGTGAAGCATGACCTCTGTAGTACAAATTTTATCTATTAGATAATTTCAACCCAATATGCCAATCGACAGCTATTACTTTAGTTGAATTCTCCAGTTTGATCCCGATAACTCGAATTCTCATTAACTCCTTCTGTTTCCATTCCTTTGAACCTTTGTAATACTTTTGTTTAGAAACCTTCGTTAAGTCAAACTTTTGATTCTGTCAAACTCGAATATTCTATATCTTCATCCATAATTCTATACTCATTCGGTCATCGTTTTTCTATAACCAGAACTTTTTCTGGGTGAAGTGAAAACATAGGCAATATCTTTTTTAAATAAGTAACGCTTTTCTACCACAAAATCAAGTTGTATTAACACAGATACAGTGAAGACTGCAATGAGCTCGTAGTTCTTCTGCATCCCCAAGATTTCACTTTTTGCCAAACATCTTTGCTGTGTGTTTAAAAAATAGTCACTTGTTTCATCTTTTAATTACTAACAATTGTCTGTAACATCTTTCAATTGCTAACCGACTTTGACACATACTGCATACATATCGACGATATTTTCTGATTTTCAAAGAACATCGAAAGTCCGACTTGCCTTCGGTTTGAAGGTATCCTTATATACGTTGTGTTTATTGATACGGGTTTCAAGAGCAATCTTAGCTTTTCAAAAGACTAGTAGTTCATGTTGTTTCCTAATAAACTTGTTGTAGCTCGAACTTATGTTCACTTTTTCTTCAAGTTTGAAAGACCCGATAACTCAAACACTCGTTGCCTCGATTCGTTGCATCCGCTCCATTGGAAATTCGTGATAACGGGCCTATACACTTTGTTTTCATCTTCACGATCGATACTATGAAATCTGTTTGTAGAATGACATCTTTAGAATGACTTTTCCATATAAATTTAAATCTTCTTAAGAATTTATTTGCTCACCTGCTTTTCAATCAAGTATTAAGTGTTTATCAAAATATTCATCTTTGTCTGTATATTTATAGCTTGGCTATGGCATCTTCCATCTCTTTCGTCTATCATATTCAGTGTTGTCTTTCTCACCCATTCTATCAATATCGTCTCTCTCACCTAGCGTTGTCTTCTTTATTCAGGATCGTCTTCCTTACCTAGCCTCCTCCACTTCCTTATTCAGTTTAATCTTTCTCGCCCAGTGTCATCTTCCTTGTTCAGTGTTTTTTTCTTTACCTTGCGCCGTCATTCTTATCTAGCATCGATTTACTTATCCAACGACATCTTCCTTTTGCAATGTTTTCTTCCTTACCAGCGTCATCTTCCTTGTTCAGTATTTCTTCCTTGTTCAGTGTTTTGTTCCTTGTTAAGTGTTTTCTTCCTTATCCAGCTTCGTCTCCCTGATCCGCTTTTCTCATCCACTATTGTCAGGGTAGTGACAGGAGGGAAAACTTCGCAAAACGTGTAAAATGACATAGAAACGCTTTTTGGAACTTTTAACAGCGCAGTCAGCAGCATACAATTTTGATATGGAAGTTACTAAAATCACTTCTTTTTTAAATAAAGATAAATTTGGCACCTGCAACTTTGCACCCTCCTCTGGCTAGACCATTTATAGTATAACACAATCGGATACGGGTCTGAATTAAATGTGAAACCAAACCATGACAAAATATTTAGAAAGACCACTGGGAGAGTTCACTCCATCATCGTATATCACCGATTTGCTTTTTTCGAAAGCACAATTATTGTCCAAAAGTTGGTGCAACATGTTAGAATTCAGAAATTCACCCCTATTTTAGTTCTGGAGATAAAGTTGAGTAATTTTATTTCATTTTAATATTTTCTTTATATGAATCATTGTTCCGTCTGGTATAACGTGTTGAATTGCGTTGTTTACGAGTTCACTATAAATAATATTCAATCTATACCACGTTTCATTCACTACACATTTACCAAAATGAAAGAATTGCAATAAAAAAATTGGGAAGCATTTGGGTAAGTCTCAAGGCAAAAGAAGCCTTCACGAATTTAACTATTGTCATTTTTTAAGGAACTAACCTCGGGATTATCACCCAGTTTCTTGATTTTTTTCATTTAAATGCTAAAAGTTGCCTTAATGCTTCTTAAATTCCATTGCTACAGAGTTCCTTTCTATTTATCGATGTTAGTTAAAAAGGTAAATGGGGCCTAATCGTCGAAGGAATCATTTCCACCCCATCTTTAAAAAAGGGTTTTCGAGCAAGTTTAGGGGGATCAAGCTTATGGATTCTTAATTTATGGTCATTAATATTATTTTCTTAATCTTAGCGCTCGGTTTTTAAAAGACAGTTTCTTATAAAAAATTAGATAATCTAGCTCTTATATCGAAAAACCTTTATATAACGATAGTTTTTATATTAATGTTGAGAATTGAAAATTTTGAAATCCAGTAAATAATTAAGAATAGTAGCCAGGCTCAAAATTCATATCCAGTTTGACTTGTTATCTATCTGAGATTTCTGAGCAAACAGGATAAAGCGGACGTCGCTGAGAAGATTAAGAAATGGATAGATAGTCAAAAGAGAAGATCATTCTATTGGTGACGAAACACATGGAAGCAAATTAGCGCTTTGTACGGAAATGACTGCTTTAGTGCAAAAATTGAATATTTTAATAAATCTTCATCTAAATAAAGAATTAAATATACGCGGATGATACTTAGGACTAAATCGTTGTTGATGAGTTTGATCATGTTTAAGGGTCCATTCATATTAGACTCAGTTAGAAATTTTTTATTTTACTTTTAAAATGCACTTATACAGCAAACAATTTTCATTTTTTCGTTTTATTCTGTTTTAACGATGAGGTAAGACAGAGGCAAAAAGTTGAGCTTTCTTTCTAGAGACCCTTTCTAAATTTACCCGCTGCGTCGCTTAAGAATGATTCTAGGCTCATGTGAAAACAATACTTTGGTTTAGTTAAGCTTCTGAAGACTAAATTTTATAAGACGTTACACTTCATTTTTTATTGTGTTAAATTTTTGTTTTTGATTTAAACTCAAAATTTATAGGAATATGGACAATCAGCAAATATTTAAGCAAAGAAGTGGGTAGTTGAAATGATATGGCTTATTATAGTAGTTAAGTTGTTAATACAATCTACACTCATTTTTTATAAGAAACTGGCTATAAGAAACGAGTACTGGACAGTCAGAAAAAATAAAGAAACTTCAGTACTCGAAACAAAAAAATTGAGAAACTATCAAATCGTGATAAAACTGAGAACAACGAAATTTTGTAAAATCCAAGAACATGATTGCCTCGCAATCGTTCCGTTCCATTTTTGTTCCAGTTTCTGGAACGAAATGGTATACTGTTCACACGGTAACGGAACGATTGCGTATCGATTTTTGTTTATGTTCAGACGGGAACGCAATCGTTCCGTTCTGCAATTTGCGCGCCAAAATAAGCGAATGATTTTTAATGCGCATGTCCATAATGGAGATAGATTTCATCATTTCGATTTATCTCTGAGCTATCTCTGAATTTTTTAAACAATTTGAATAAATGGGGAATACAAAGGGGCCCGAAAATAAGCAAGCTCGTGGGAAAATTGAAGCCAACCCTAAAAGGAAGGAATTTCAATGTTTGCCGAATGGTGTTGAATCTTTTAGATGGACTAAGGGCGAGATTCAGCCAATGGTGTTTTTGAAATCCTCCATTTTCTTCGCTGAGTTTATTATTGTCACCTTTTCCTTCCCTCAACAACAACACAGACGCATGCGCCAAGGGCAAAACTCTTATCGTTCCATTTTCTGGACCAGTTCTGCGCGTTCACACGGGAACGGAACGGAACGATTGCGTACCGTTCCACTTTTCGTATCACTTATTTTATCGTTCCACTTTTTGGAACGGAACGAAGTCGTTTGAAGCGTTCCCGTGTGAACACAACCCCTGAGCGTTCCGCTTTTCGGAACGGAAAAGAACGGAACGGAACGATTGCGTTCCCGTGTGAACGGGGCCTAAGACACAAGGGATGAAAATATACTTCCTACATCTAAATACAGCATCGGAACGGAGGCGAATCTCTTGACGTGATAAAAAAGGTCACGAAAATTTCATAACATCATTCATGACATCATAATTAAGAAACTCTTAAGAAACAACTAAGTTCTCAACATCGACCTTGTTTCTTATAAAAAATGAGTGTATTACTACTTTTTCTAAAGTATGTCTTCCTTTTCAAGTGCTTCATTTGGCATAAAGAATGAAAGCAAAAAGTTTTACTTTGTTGCGATTCCATGGTTGCAAATAGGAAGACAATTTAAACGAGGTTACTTCCGGCTTTGCCCTTGGGCCTCAACATTTCATCGAACTACCTAGTGTTTTCAAACTGGAATTTGCTACAGAAACACTCAAAAAGATGAAAGTTCTTTCAGTCTTCGTTTTCAGCTTCATACTACTGGCAAGCTCAGCACCAATGCAGGAAGGTAACACATTCCAAAACATGGTTGAATTTTTACTAGGCAACTCTAATAATTGTGCGCGGAAAATAACGTCTTAGGCCCATGGCCTTTGTGGTATATGATCGCGTAACTACTTTGTAAACTTGTATGCAGTCACGGCGCCACTGGGGGCGGGGGGACGGGAAGCTCCCATCCCAAATTCTTTCTAAAAATCGAAATGTTTTTATGAGAATCGTCGAATTGTCTTTTCTGAGCGGTATATATAGCAATTTGTTAAATTGGTCTGGGAGATGCATTTTTAGCCATTTTAGAAAGCCTGATTTCAAATTTTTTTTTCGCGTCAGCCCAAACCATAGTGGGTCCTCCTGTGTCACAAACTTTATTTTAGCCCCCCCCCCCCCCCTAGGCTCTATTTTGTGACGCTGTCTCTGGTATGTAGAAGAAGTAGCAAGCCAGGCGTATTAAAATGAAGGGAGAACAACCGAAAGGGGTAAAAAATAAAAGAAAGTGATAATGTAGAATGATATAGAGACTGTAAGAAGGTCTTCCACGTGCCTTAGACCCGCCAGATTTTACTTCATCTCTTTATTTCTGTGTCAAATAAATTTAGCATACTTGCTAATTGGGGACTTCCTCATGTAGAAATCAAGAAATGCAACTGAGAGACTAGACTAACTTGGAAATCTATTTGTTATGAATTGCTTTTGTCAAACCTCCTGGTTTCTTACCATGTTCAGTAAATCTGTTAATGGATCTTTCAGAAAAAATGGTTACATTCCTTAACAAGGTCTACACTGTAATCAAAATCTTACATTAGATTTCATAAGTTTTGTGCTTTTGGTGTTCCTATTTACATATATATATTTTTAAAGATTTAAATTTTATAAAATTACTCTATTGTTCAGTATATGTATATGATTTTGTAATATCAAGTATATGTAGCATATTCAGTGAAATTATAAATGTTTTTGATTATATTCTCAAATTTTATAACTCCATAGATGCAATGGTGAATCAAGAAAGTGAACCAGTGTTTGATGATGCTTTGCCTGAAGATGAAGAGTTTGAAGAGTTTAATGATGAGCCAAAAGATGATGAAGATGATGAAGAGGAAGAAGAAGATAATGAAGAAGAAGATGATGATGATAATGGAAACCATTTTCCTGAATCTGCAGACAAAGAAGATGAGGAAGCCATGGATAATGCAGAGGCACTTCCAAATAATGAAGTTGTTTATGCAAATGAGTTGGAAAACAACAGAGCATTTGCGGAGAATAAAAAGAAGGATATAAAAAATGAGGATAAAGATACAAAGAAGGCTACTGCTGATGATGCATCTCACAAAAAGGACTCAAAAACTGCACAGGAAATGACACCAAACGAAAACAGTAAAAAAAGTGATGTGGAAAAGGTGAATAAAAAAGATGATAAAGTTAACATATCCAAAAAAGAGAATGCCAAAAAAGACACAAAGGTAAAAAAACTTCTAGATTTGGATTGGATTTGAACATAATAAACATCCTGGTGCATTTTAATTATAATCAAAAAGTTGAGCCCCTGTAACTTGGTTCCTTATACATTATTCCCAACACTCAAAGCAAACTGATAATAAACAAATATCTCTTTAGTAAAACTTGAGTTTGCATTTTCTCTACTTTGTCAGCAGTGCAACAAGGTCATATTGGAGCTAGAAATTTGTTAACCTAAGCTGTTTTGTTAACTCAGGATAATTTTCTAGATAAATAATAAACCTTTTTTCTCACCATGGCCAGTGATACAAAAGATATTTTAGCTTGCTTGATTCTCTAGGCACCTGTAGAGGCACCTGCTTGAGCTTGAAGGCCTCCCATTACAAAACCTGATGCCGTTATTTTGCAGATTTGTTAATTTCTTCTAATGTTGGTTAATTATCACAAACTAGAAAAGTCTTTGATTTAAGGAAGCAAACAAGAAAGACAGCAATAGCAAGGTACTAACAAAAGAAGAATCCAACGAAGATGAGGAATTAGGAAACCACAAGGTCATTGATCATGAATCTGACATTGATGATGATGCAGAAGACATGGAAGAAGATGATGAACCAGTATCTATGGATGACACAGAGCAGGAAGATTCTGAAGAACCAACTGATGAAGAGTTAACTGATGCTGATGCTGATGCTGAAGAAGATCAAGAAGCTGAAGATAATGATGAAACCCATGTATAAGTGGACATTGCATTATTTAAAGCTGAAATACAAATATACTATTAAATTCATAATACCTCATCCAGTTAGTGGGAAATTATTGTAGATGATGTAAAATAATTCTAATTTTTTTTAATATATGATCTAGCTTAACTGTATATATTTTCTCTTTTCTGTTCTTAACAAGACTCCCTAATGGCAATTTTACTTTCCAAACATTAAGCTGCCTTAAAAAAATGCATTGCATTTTTGGCCTAATTTTTAGGCAGGGCAGCTTTATTTTGAATATTTTAAGTTTCCCATCTTAAAATGGTGCATCTCACAACACAGGGAAATATGAAACTAAAGTGTTAGGATTGATCTATAAAATTTAAAACTACATATCACACTTTTTAATTGAATATAAAAGCAGATAATAACTACAAAAATTTCCTATCAGGATATTTCCCTCAAACTGCCCAAAATTTCAGAAACAAGCAGACATTTTCAGTTATTTGTATGAAAGGCAAATAATTGCAAAATATGAATTTTCAGTAATATTTATTTATTAATAAATGAAAAATTGTTAAATAAACATCTCTAAACCAATTTTGATTATCTGAATCAGGTTCAGAGTAACCTTGCAAAAAAAATTTGATCTGAGCGTTTAAACATAAAAGAAGCCGAACAATTCAAGGAATGTTTCATTCATCAACCAACAAGTAAGATGCAAAAGTAAAGCCAAAATAAGGCAATTTCAACCATAGCAATGCATGAAATGCATTTCGTGACTGTTAGCACCTTGAGATCAATAAAACATTGCCAATTAAGAGATTTCTGCTAACTTGTAAATTTTGAAAAGAGCTATACAATCAGGATTACTTGAAATGACTAACGAGAGGCCATAAACTGAAAGCATAGAACACCTACAATGTACACGTAAAAGAATTGCGAAACTCGTGTCACGAAAATGCAAGGGAACTTAAGTTGCGATCCTGTTGCGATACTTGATCGGATAGTGTAACAATGGCCTTTACATAATTTTCAAGAGAGGGTTACAACATCTTACAATTGCATAATTAATAAGTGATAAAAGAGCAAAAATGATAATTATTTTAGTATTTAAATGCATGTTCTAGATTCTCTAAAATGCGACATTTAGACATTTTGACTTGTCTTCACACAGCTAGCTGAGTGTTTATGTTTGCAAGTGGGAATGCCTCGGTAGTTTATCTGTTATCTTTAATTAAATTAAAGGATTAGAGATGAACGCACTTGAACGCACTTAGTCGCCTAGTGGAAACCAATCTTCAGAATTTTATATGAATCTTTTGACAATTACGATATTCATTTAAGCTTTTTGCTTAAAGATGCCTAAAATGCATAACGCTTCAAAGTCATATTGAAAATGATTTATATGAGGGCATTTGAGGAGAATTTCAAAACGTTTCCCTATTGTTGACAAAAGTTCGGCACAAAAATATTTAGGATAAAACTACACGCACGTGATAATACTGTAAATAACACTTGTTTGAACTTCAAGCAATGTTTCACACAAAGCAATATTTCATACCTAGCAATATTTCATACGAAGCAGCATTTCATAGAAACGGCTGAAGATTTCTGGTTTCGTATTCTGTTTAGAGTGGAATATAAATTTATTTTTAGGGAGTTTAGAGGCTACCTGCGTGCAAAATAAACCCTCCACAAAATAGTACTTGTCGGGCTAAAGGATCGGCATGTGAATGCATAGGACCTGACGAGCCCCAAATTTGCGCCAAAAGCCAACAAATATTTTGAGGGCCACGCCCTGTTTTCGTTCCTAAAAACCCTCTTCCTCTGGTTTTGAAGGCAAAAATGCACAAGTTAGAACAAAATCATCAAATATATTTAGCTACACCACTTTCATTACACAAAAAAGTTAACTCATTCAGTCGTCCCAGGGTCAATATTAAAGCCATCAATGACATATTTGCTATTTTGACGAACCAAATTAGCTAGCCTGCGTTCAATATTGTCGGCTTTGGGCCCCTATGCAAGAATTCCTTACTTAATGAAGCATTATCAATGTAAAATAAAAAACTTTTAATTTTGAGCACGGCCCCTCTCGAACCCCGCATACTGCCCCCAGCTAAAACACCAGTTTTTATCAAGGTTAATTTCTTAATGCTTGAAAGAGATATAGCCCCCCCCCCCCCGCCACTTTTTTGCAAAACAAAAGAAGTTTTCAAAATGTTTTGTAATTGGTGTTAAATTTTCCCTTGCCCCCTCCCCCACTTTCCATCCCCTGTTGGAGCCCATGTTTTGGTGAAGTTATAAAGGAGCTTTTTAAAAATTCAAGTGTATGGCGAAATTCCGAAACGGGTTTAAAGTAAATGTCGTTAGAGGAATCAGGAAATCAAGAAAAGAATACACTTATTTTTCATTAGCATAAGATTTATTTGCAGAAATAACGAAAGTTTGAAACATAGGTTAAGCATAATATGTGTGTGAATAAAGGAGAGGCCACGATAGCAGGCTACTTGACGGACTCCGATGGAATTCTTGCGGCGAAATATCGATAAAATGTAGTAAATAAGTAAAACCGCAACGCGACGAGAATGAACAACAACAAACACGCGTAAATTAGTTATATATAATCATAATATCCTCGCTGAGAAGACACTTTTATGTTGCAAAATATTATTTCATGTGTTTTGTCATTCAAAACAATTTATGTGTTCAAAAGATGCAAAAGCTCATGAAAAAAATCTTTGCGTGCTTGGTACCCGATATGGAAAAAGCGCGAAAAACAAGCAAAATGCATGAAAGCTGGAAGGCCTGTATGACCTGGGCATGGATACGACCTGGGCGCTACCCCGGGTACCAGACTCACTATATATAAAATAAAATAGATCCCCTGGGTACCAGACTCTATTATTTTATAAAATAGGTACCCTGGGTTCCAGACTCTATTATTTTATAAAGTGAGTCTGGAACCCAGGGTAGGACAGCGCTGGACTTCGAGCGTTGTCATACAAAACAAAGATTAAATTCTGAGGACAGCATGGCAAGGCTCGACGAATCAATACGGCCCTTACCAAACACAGTCAAATTTTGGAAGCCATATATATTGTTGTTTAAAAAGAATGAAATGCGGGTAAAATAAATAAAAAATATTCTTACCGTCCAGTTGGCCTAACGTCTTTGCCAAGCATCTTGTGAAGTTCCGTTCGTGGATACAGCACGAGGCATAAAAAGTCAGCAAATCGGAAGGAAGGGTTTTAACCTTACAAGAATACATAACTTATTACTAATAACAAAGATATCACGCTTTTTTTGCTATTTTGTCGGAGCTGCATGGTGAAACCAGTGTCCTGGGAGTACAAGAACATGCTCTCTTTTGAATTTGTATGTTCTATCCTTGTTCAATGCCAGTTGCTACTAGAAAGAGTGTCCACTGCCCTTTGTAACAAGGATCGTCACAAGCTATCGTGCTCCCTGGTCCCTTTTTTCCGAAAAGTGTAAGAATTTGCCAACGAAGCATCCCTAGATAACAAAAAACCATCATTTTTGCTACGGAATTTTTTTCGAAGAAGGTTTCCTTCCCTCCCACCCTAAGACAATCCAAGTTTCATGGAAGATATTTTTAGCATAACCGAATCATCTTATAACCCCAGGGGGTTCACTTTCACTAGAAATAAACCAAACACTATAGCGTACAGATTGGACAATGGATACAGATGTCAAGAAGTATGGAACTCAATTCCCACAGAAATAACCTCAAGCTCAAATATAAAAACCTTTAAAGCAAGTATCAAAACTATGCCTGCGATATATTGCTCATGCCGCATTTGTAAACCCTTTTTAAAACAAGTAGGCTATATAACATGACAGGGAACCTACTGTACATTGATGTATCATATTAGTTATTCATCTATTTTTGTTGCGTTGTTAAATTCAGTTATTGTTAACATATTTAGTTGGTTTTAACAAGCTTTAGTATAGCTGGTAGTGCACGTTTATCAACTCTAAAAGAGAGTAAAGAAAGAAAAAAGAAGAAAAAAAACACACACAATGTCCACACAGACAACTCATAGCCATAACCATTCTTATCACTGAGTGTCTTATTTCTATTTAAGCATAGTTGTCACAGGGACGAATAACCATGCAGCCCAGAAACCATTGCAGACAGTAATTGAGCAGGCTGACTTACTTCGTTTCACATATTGATAAAGCAAGACGAAGGTACAAAGTTCTAAGTTACAAGCGCCCAATGTACTTAAAGATGTTACTGCCCCCTTTCTAGATCCAAAAGGTTTTAAATGCCCTAATCTTTGAGAGGCCCTGAAAGGCAAATTGATGACGTTAGAAATCTATTTTCAGAATTTTCGTTAGAGAACTTCTATTGGCCACATCTCAAGAAATGCACACTTTAGCAGATTGAATTGCAGATTTAGAGGCATTTCATCGTGATTTTTTGCTCTTTGCTCAAAATTGATTTTTATGACGTCATTTTCTTCTCTTGCAAAACTTGTGCTGATGGCTTGCCTCGTTAGCAAAAGTTGGAGTAGTAGCAGTTTTATTTTACATCGATTAGTACAAGAAAGCTTATCAAAATCGCATGATACATAACCAATTATAATAAAACAAGAAAAATAATAATTTTTTCTGATGTTGTTTATATAATATTTGCAATTAAACGGCAGACATTGCATTTGCATGTGCGAGCATCCAATCAAGCTTCTGAAAGTACTAAGATTTCCGCCGATTTTGGTTCCCCTGGTAAGCAGTTTCTCAGTTATAAAGAAATACTCTCTTTCTACACAAGAAATTTTACTTTCTATCGAATAAAAGTGAAATATTTATTAACATATAAATAACAGTCTTTAATCTTATAGTCAAATGTTCCTATAGTCTATAGCCTGAAAATAATATCATTTTTTAACTCGTTACATTAAAATATTAACATATCAAAGTAACACGCCTTCTTTTCTCTGTTTTTCTGAGAAAGGATTGTACAAAGTACTTAGAATGATGGGCAGGGCTGCCGCGAGGGGGGCTAAGGGGGGAAGTTACCCCAAGACCTCGAGGTCTAGAGGGCTTCATAGAATTAATGGATCCCTTTTCAAAACGGAATTAAGTAGAAGTAACAAAAAATGCCTGAAAATAGTCGAAAATTTTAAACGAATGAATGAATTTGAGCTAACCTAAACGGTGTCGTGGTAACAATTTTCTGCGCGCTTCGCTCGCAGGGAGCCTCATCTTCCGGTTTTGTCCCTGAGCCTCAGAAACCTCTCGGCGGTCCTGATGATGGACACTTTTCTGGACTCTGGCAAGAACTTTGGTTTCAATATACAGTATTGCATGTGTAGCCTTCTTGCATGCCCCATTATCATCCCATGTTCTAATAGGGGTGATTTCTTGACTTGCAGGCATTGAGGGTTTAGTTATAACAGAGCACATATCATTTAGTTAGTTATAACATTTAGTTGGGAAGTTGATCGAACTCAGACTAGACCTTCAGAAATAAAAATAATCAACAAGCCTCAAGGAGACAGCTATTTAAAGGGTATTGTGTAGTGTAACCGTCATGTTTAGCGGCAGCTGTCTTGAGAAAATAATTGTGATTGTGGTATTTTCACGCAGTACGATATTAGGACGGTTTTGAAAATATAGTCGCAAAGCATGCCGGTTGCGCAAGAACATTTAAGGATTGTAAAAGTTTACAATATTTTGTATGACTTAGATGTACAAGGTAAATAGCAGATAAAGCTGGTTGTGAAGAAATCCTCAATTTCAAATGAAGATAATGGACACGAGGCAAAGAAACAAGTCCATAAGAAGGAGTCATTTTCATAATTGCACACAACTCTATCACAGTGGAGATGAAAATGAAACAGACTTTAAGGTAAATATGCAGGGCCGCCAAGAGGAGGCAGTGGGGCAAATTACCCCGGGGAATCAAAGTCTAAAGAGTCACATAAAAAAATTCTTTTTTAGGAATTGAAGTAATCAAAATGTTTTAAACGATTACAGGTAGAGACGGGTGTGGGCAGATAGAAGAGCTCAAAATCTGTTGCTTTCCATTCAATGATTCACACCAAGAAATCTGCAGCGATGCGAATCATTTTGAAAGGGAAGACATTTCCAGGGCTGCCCCGCCAGACCCCTAGTGGCACCAGGCATTTGCATTTTGAGCAGTACTTTTTCTTAACACTTTTTCTATACTCAGTGTTTTTACAGAAAAACTGTAATATTTAACCTAAATATTAATCCAAATTTCGATAAATCAAAATACTGACAAAACAACCAAGAAACTGGTGCAATCTCACGCCATAAGATCCGTGTGAACAATACACTCATTTTTGTTTATAAGAAACAAAGGTCGATGTTGAGTACTCCAGTTTCTTGATGTTCTGGAAATTTCAATACTCACTGTTTTTTTAAGAGTTTCTTAATTATGATGTCATAAATGATGTTATGAAATGTTCATGACCTTTTTTACGTCAAGAGATTCGCTTCCGTCTGACGCTGTATTTAGATGTGGGAAGTATATTTTTATCCCATGTGTCTTAATTTCTAGGCCATCAGGGCAATCAACCGCCTCTGTTGCCTTTTGATAAGAGGGGCAAGAAGAGCTAAAGTACCCTTTTCAAAGAAGTGCCCTTGACGCCGGCCATTTGTAGGAAATCCATGAGATTCATATGAAATCCTGACTGTATTGCCTCATTCATGACGACATTTCTCGAAACTTATGAAGAAACTTATTATGCCAAAATTTAGCTGATTTTTGAGTACGACAGAAGATCAAAATAAAATGACAGTTGCGAAAGAATTTTTGGTAGCTGGGAATTAATTTTTCAAATGCCCTTTTACTCAAGCCCGCCGTCTTGCCCCTTGGTCGTTCCGGCGTCCATGAATCGACATCGAGGATTTTGTTTTTTGATTTATGGCGCCATCTCAATTCTTAAACGTTGCTGTTGTTGCAAGTGAGTCTTCTATAGAGTGCCGAAGTGATGACGTCATAAAAATATATTTTTAGAAATTCCGAATTTTGATCCCAGAACCTGAAAGAGCATTATGAAATATCTCTAAATATGCAAAATCAGTTAAAGGCATTACGAATTGGCTGAGATATGGTCACTTGAGCACTGGCAAACTTGAAATCATTCATCGGTCATATCTCGCCCAATTTGGAACATATCTAACTAATTTTGCATATTGAGAGGTATTTTATTATGTTCTTTCAGATTGTGTGGCCAAATTTAAGAAGTTCTAAAAATGGATTTTTGATGACGTCACACTTTGGTACTGTATGGTCAGAAGTTATCCGGGTTTCGGCGTTCTGTTATCTTGCAGGTGGATCAAAAGATACCCGGCTTAAAACTGACCCACTCTGAGATCCGTTCTTCATGTGGGTTAGTGGGAACGCGACGCAGAAACGGATAACTTTTAACCAGTTTTTGTTCAAACCCGGGCTAGTGGAAAGGCTGCCTGAGTCGGTGTCTGGGCAAAATTTGGGTCGATTCCTTAATTGGGAGGTGCTAGTTATGGTTTAGAAAGTGGCTAAAGTGCACATTAATTCCTTTAACTTCAATGTTTTAAACCCGAACCGGGAAATAGATTAGGCCCTCTTGAATAAGGAAACTGTATAGCAGAAAGGTAAATTCAAATGTTAGGGTATGTCCATGTCACGCGTTTTGCTGGAAATGCAACATTATGGACAATACCACCCGGTAACATTATCTTCACTTTTGCATAATTAGCAAGTAATGGCAACTTGGCCTTCCAGACTACGGGATGGAGAGTCATCTAAGTTCAATTTACCGACGTCGAAGATATAAATTAGGATAAATTTGGGTGCAGTTCTCCTACCAATAGGCGGTTTAACAAAGATTATTTGATCCAGCTAAAGAATTACAAACAAACATGAAAATTTGGAGAAAGTTGCCCCTATACCCCCTACACCCACCGCTAGCTTTGTCCCTCTAAGTATGGAAGTGAAGGTTTTTCTGGAACATGATAGCACAGTAAAGTTGAAAAAAGGTCTGGCGCGGGATGACGCTGACCGTGAACGGCAAGAATTGCAAAAAATGCGTCTCCGACCATTTTCGTGCGTTAAACTGTATCTACTTATACGTAACAATCTAGTTTCTTTCAATTTGTGCACAAATCTCGAAGACCATCTTGGAAGAAGCTCGAAATTTATTTGATAATGCAGATTTTATCTGTTGTTAAAGAATGAGCGATGCATCTTTCAATGGCATCAGACGAAAAAGGTTGTGAAGTCACAGAATAGAAATCATTTCAATTCTGCGGTGAAATATAATGTTTTGTTTTATACATGCCGATTAGACATGGTTCAATTTCTTTTCAAAAATCATCAAACAAAAAGCACTACATGTGACCAAAGTTATTATACTCATTTGTTAGCATATTGAAAACTGTCATTATGGATAAGAATCAGGTCTTTGAGCGAGAGAGCAAAGTGGCCGGGCTCTTATCTCATCAAGACATACAGATTCTGGTGCAGATACGAGCGGAACACGACCATCATCCACCTTGCGTTGCTTGACCGAAAGCATCAGGTAATTTTTTTAGCTAAATACTTCTGTATCTTCGCAACCGTTTTAGCATCCTCGAAATTAAATTCGTCTCTATCTTTCAATTGATTGTCAAGTCTGTAGCAGTTCTGTACCAAACATCAAACCAAATCCCGGATAAGACTCCGGGAAATCCACCAGTTTAAAAAGCAGATTAGAATGCTACAGCTAGTATTTGAATGGTACACGCTGTGTGACCTTTCCATGTTCGACCAAGCACGTAACGTTGCAACAATATTATCAGCAAGGTTGACCAAAGTATTTTAATACATGCAACTGACATTCTTCGGTGTTAAAAGGGAGGAAATCTCTGCCAAGCACAGTATTTCTTCGCCAGCGAACCAGCTACTGGCTTAGTCCCTTTTATACATCTAAAGCCAAAGGTGTCTTTTGAATCAACGAGAGTTAACGAACAGGGATAGTAAGAGTGCTCCATTGGAAACTCTTGACTCGCCTATCGTCTATTATTGATAGTTTCTGGGGGTGATTAAAAAGATTTAATGATTTATTTATTCAGTCTTTTCGTGTTGTAATTTGTGACCCTGCCAATTTTCTCGGACATGGGCGGCGATGATCGAGCAATGATGATACCCAGAATCTTCTGAAACAGTCCTATTAGAAACTCAGTGCTGCCTAATGGTGCTGCCAGAGCGCAGCTTAATGAAACATTTCACTAAACATTTCCCTAAACTTTTGTTTTGGTGAAGCTGAGCTATCTTTAGCGAGGGTTGCAAACGTGACTAAACTTTTCAACGTTTTTTTCTTCAAAAAACGCTGCATAATCAAGTCGTAAGTTACTTTAGTCAGTGTCAACGGAACGAAATTCATACCAATTCATACTATTAGGGGGGAGGGGCTACCCATTGCATTGCTCCCCAATCAGTACAGTTTGACAATTATTTGGGGGCTCCAGACCCCTATTTCCCCGCTTCCGATGGCCGTGTGAGTGCATCGAAAATGTTGAAATGAAAATAGCAAATTTATACAGTACATGGCAGCAGATGTAATACTTTTGATGTGTTTACTTTTCACATACAGAAACGTGACGCAAACAAATATTGGTCTTTCAAAAACAAATAACCCTCAATCGACTTTTAATATTGATAGGTACATCTTGTATTTCCCTTTGATGTCACTTGGTTCGTCGTATTGCAAAAGAATGTAAAACAGAATCAGGTTAAGAAGGAGCTTTGGTATTTTGCGCTTTGTCAAGGGAACGAAGCTTTAAACATCTCCACACTCAACAACAAATGACCACTCTGTTTTCGTATATTCATAGCTAAATCTTTGTATATAAACTTCAGTAATTTTCATTGATAAAAATGTTAGTAAAAGCGGAATAGTTCCAGTGAAAGTTGAAAGTAGATATTGATAGGATGCAATCAAATCTGCACTGCTCATGGTAGTTTACGCGTCTTGCGCGAATAAAACAAGCTAGGATTATCGATTAGCTAAAGGACTATGATTCTACAATGAATGACAACGTCAGGTCTACGATTCAAGGATTTGTCAACCTGTTCCAAGACGTGTCCCGTTTCTACGAACTGCATGTGGCCAAAAATGCTTTTCTTTTAGAGGGGCAAAACTATGGAATGGCCTGGACGCAAAAGCTAAATTAATAAAAAAATTCAAACAAGTAAAATGTTATCTCGAAAACTCCATAACATTAAGGGACCCTTTTTATTCCTGGCGCTAGTTCCAGTATTTTAAATGCTTTTACTTTGTTATTCTAATCTGTTTATTTGTATACCTGTATTTTTTAAATTTTAGCATTCATCGGTTTCTTTGTACAGGGCAGCTTGGAAAGCAATTTATGTATGTAGTTGATAGTTTTACCCTGTGTAAATAATTAAAAATGAAATGAAAAATGAAATGAAATGTATCTTCCATCCCGGAAAGTGTCGTGATTTTGCAGACCCTCTCGCCCCCATTCATTGCTGATATGACACAAACTTTGAATGGAGAGAGGGGGTATAAGTTGAACTATGTATGTTATCCTATCCGGCACATGGTCAAGTGTTTTTCTCAACAGCTGTGTCCAAAATTGTAGCCAGAAAACGCAGCTGTTTAGGAAAATTGGCAAATGCAACTCTTTTGTCGATTAAAAAACGAGTGAACAAGATTTCCGAAATGGACGACCAACAATAAATTCATTAGATATTTTGCTTCTATAGTAAAGAAAGACAAAAAGAAGACGAAGAAAAACTCTTTTGAGCCGTCGATGGCAACTGAACAATAACTGTAGGCCATTTCAAGGGCACCAATGATGGGCATAAAACATGGGCACTAATGATGGGCATAAAACATGGCCACTGACTTTCGTTCCATTCTGGATAAACATTTCCTAATAATTTTTACCAAGCTAAATGTTTATCGTGATCTGCGACATAGACTACACTCTTTTTTATAAGAACCAGTAAATTTGAGTTCAGGCTGACTGAGGCTGGATTGTTCTTAAGTTGTTCTAAAATTTATAGGGTGTAAGCAGTGCTATTGCTAGCTTTTTCGCTCTAAGGAGGTGTACAGGCCTCATTTGCAAAAAAGTGAACGAGACAGCCGTAATTCGCTGTCAAATTTGAATATTCACCGAAAAAGCACCCACACATCGCTAAAAATCCTCGATTTTGAGAAAAAACGTTGTTCAAAAATGCATTTTGCAGAAGCTCAGCCTCAGCTTGTTCTTAGTTTGTTTTTAACTTTTGATCGATTTTGTGGCTCGGGTTCTTATAAAATTGTTCTTATAAAAAAAGAATGTAGAGGCCTTTTGATGTCCAACTATGTCTGACTGCGGCCTTAGTACTAATGTTGGCACTTGTTAAACATTTGGGTGAAAGTAGCAAAACGAGTTAAATTGATCAGTAAACATGTTGAATGAGAATCAGTACGTTTTAGCTTTTATAGTAAGCTAGAAATATCTTCTAAAACGTCATCTGTCAAGTGATTGAATATTCCCAAGCTCTAGTCAGAGGGAAATGACAGTTTCGAAGGTAGCTCTGTTTCTAGCATTTAAGGCAAGGGGACAGCGCACCTCTTGCATTTTGAAGAAAATTTCGCCAAATTCCTTGAATTGTCTACATATTTCCTTCTCTTGGAAGCTTGTTCACGCAAAATACACGATTAATTGCAAAATCTTTCCCAGCCAAATAAACCATTTTATAGCACGAGTTTGCTGTTACGTTAAAATCGTAGGGTGATATGCCTACAGTAACCAAAAGCTACGTACTAATTACAGCAGCTGTTCGGTGAATTGTTAAGCTTACCTCAAGACTCGAAGTTTATCACCTCATACCGAACTAGCAAGCCACCCCCCTGAAATAAGCTTTTTGTCTGAACACAGCCTTTAATTGGGGAGAAAGTGAGCTTCTGCAGATTGAGAGAGTTACTTCAATTATGTCGGGAGAGAATAAAATTATTTATGTTGCTTGATACTGCTTTCCTGTTAACTTTCCTGTACCAAACAATATGAAAATTTGTTTAATTTTTTTGTTCTGGCTTATTTCAATATATTCAATGACACCTTTCGTTAAAAAAAGGTTGTTACATTGAATATTGCAACAAAATAGAGACGATATCTATTCTGTGGCTGTACGCAGTGGTGTAGTGCTATCAAAATAACAAGGGGGGAGGCTTTTGTACAAAAAGTAGCAAAAAACAATAGCAAAAGTAGAAATTTGCCAATTTTCGGCATTCAGAAGCCTGAGCCCCCTAGCACTACACACCTTGCTGTACGTACATTGAATCGAGCATTTTATGACAGACCGGTAAAACAGCAGTCTTCACATGACTGTTATTTTCATTAAAATACTTCTTGGACTTCGATGCTCAGAGCAAATCAAATCAGTGGTATTTAATACGTGTAAACACAGCCTTGTGCTCATTATCATTGTTTCGAAGTTCCTTGGAAGTTGTAAATTTCGTTGCCCGTGACGTTAGACCTGTTTTTTTCACAATCTTCTTGCTCGTATACCATTATCTCAGCAATTTAATACTTATCCTTCCACTCTTGTTCCTGGTCATTTGCTGTATCTAAAATGGTAACCCAATTTAAAAATTTCTACATGCAGATAGATTAGATCTAATCAAATTTTGTTAATTAATCAAGATCATTTTTAGCTAGACATTCTTTGTATAGAAGAGTGAAGTAGTAGAACACACATAGTTTTATATGTCGAGCCGTGCCTGAGCGGCACCGGTTGATTCATATGAAACTAATTTACCGCTCGGTTCGACACGGTATCCCTGATTCGAACCATTCGCCTACGGTTCCTCGCCCGGTACCGCATACGGCCAAGCTCGACTTATAGGGGGGTCCTTATAGAATTAAATCTTGTGCCGTTCCGCTTGCGTAACATACGCTTGCGTAACATCGCGTTAACATAAGATGACACAAATTGGCTGACAATAACAATCAGCTTCAAACTACGAAATCTCCTTTTTACAAAAGGATTTTGCCCGCCACCCGCTGCAAACATTTTGGGGCGGCATCCTTAGTTACAAAACATAAAATTCAGCCCTTCTAATCGAGCTCAAATCATTCTTGCATTTCAGACGAAATGTCGCTCATCACTAACGTTTCTGATATTTCATATTCTTGTGGTATTTTAACATTCTCTCAGATCTTCAATTATCCTGTACAGTTCTCTTTGAAAGATTTCAATAAACCTACCCTATCGTTTTCTGAAGATTTTTAATCCATTTCCAACACGAACAAGATTACAAGCTCTCGAGTTGGCCTGTACAAAAGCGAATCATTGGATTAAAGTTTTATGGTTATCAAAACATCGAATTCAATTTCTCGATTTGCTAATTTCATTGTACATTGTCGTAAATATAGGATGACTTAAGCATTTAATAAATGAATTTACGATGGTTATGATAGCTTCCTGTACTTCCATTAAGTATTGTGTCATGTCCTAGGACTGACAACTGCACGGTCAGAATGAGTCAGCAAAATAGAACCGGGTGTCAAAGACCAAAGCCAATGGGAACGTGTGCAATGACTATGGGCAATTATAGCGAGGGGTTGGTAGACTTGTTCAAGTCTCCCTCCTTGAACAACTCTCCCTTTGTTTGTATTGTATTGTATTGTAGATTATTTAATGTTAGTTTTTACAATAGTGAATATACACTAATTAAGACTAATATGAAGCAATTTCAAGGATTGCATAAGACAGTTCATTAAACCAAGTTTTGATCAACTTCTTAAATTGTCTAGTATTTTGTGCTATTCCAGATTTTAGGCCCTTGAAAACTTAATGATCTGATACCATTATTGGTAGTTCTGGCTTTTGGAATGTCAAGGGGGTTTTTGAGTCGAAGGTTAAAACATGGTGTTTTGGGTACAAAATAGTCTTTCATGGAAACAGGATTAAGGTTGTTAGGTGTTTTATAAACTTCGAGCGCTAAAATTCTAACTGATTGGACATGTATGGTGATTTCTTTTGAGTTGGCAAGTAAGTCTTTGTACGAAGTTGTGACTTATGCCAGCTACGCTCGCTCCTTCAGAGAGACTTCAGCAATCCCGCGAGCAATCCCATCGCATCGCTGCCATAGGTCAAGACCATGGGGATAGACGCTTTATCGCAAAAATGCCAATAGCTAAGAAATGTTATGAAATGGCACTATGGCACTAAAACAGTTAATGAATGGCCTACACTGTTTCCTTTATAAATTTGCGAATGCAATTTTCATGGCATTTTGGCAGCTGCTTACAGTGCAGATGATACTATCAATATTATTATTTAAAGTGGGCTGCTATAAATATAGCTTATTATTAGGTAATAAAGGCCTACTTAAAACTAAAGCTAACAAATTAAATTCGCGATTAAATGAATAAAAGAAAAAAGATCTAAAAATCTATATAAACATTTACATGCATTCTTTGTACAGTTTATTACAACATGTTCGATTTTTTTAATTTTTGCAATCAATGATGCCCACTTGTGTCAAGTAACTAAAGTTGTATTGGGTTTATTTCTCAACCGCTTTGTCTTAGGGTCTTCAATACCTATCGCAAACAAAAGGATGGGACTCGTTTGCAACTATTTCTCATTCATATGTTATGTTTGCAAAGCATTTATTAAAGATTTCAGCTGATAGATTGAGCTACTTGAACTTTGTCAGTGAAAATTGGCTTAATAGGGCCGATGGTGCGACTGCTTCCCAGCACCCTTTGCCAATCCGCCTTTAATTATTACTGTTAGAGCCAAAGAGCTATGAACTCAAACTAAAATTTTGTTTATTGGATACTTGTCCACTCGTGTCCTTCTTCGATTTTGGGTCCATCTTTAAGTCTAAGCTCAAATGATAGTTTAGGAAATTATAAACAGCTAAATCTTTCTACTTCTGGCACCAAATTTTTGAATAGGTAAGGAATTTTGAATAAAGCTTTTTGACCTTGCAAAGGGTTCTTTTTACAATTTAAAGCCGATTCCATGCAGGGAAGGCCATTGCAGAATTATCTGTTTTATGTCAGTAGATTTAAAATTGCGTTCTTTTACTTACAGAAATGGCAGAAGGCCTATTGGATGAAAACAAGAACACACCAAGTTGTGAGAAAGACGAAGAACGAAACGAGGAAGAATTCTCCTTACGTTGTGGATACAGATCTTGGAGACCGGATTTTTTGCAAAGATTCGTGAGTCCAAAATGGTTCATCTGCGCATTGTCCTTGTTTTCTGTGACGCAAGGTAAGAGCTATAAATCACACCAAAGCTTTAAACTTTAATGATTGTCAGGACTAAAATCATTTTTAAGAGCCCCCCGAGTTGCGCCGGGACCTCAACTGTGGTGACGGAACCTTAAAAAATGGGTTTCAGTTTTTGATGACCATGATTTATAATTCATAGTCATAATTTGAATTAATCATTTTTAGCAGTAAGCTTGTTTTTATCAAATGTAGCAAATGTTTTTCCCTCTACGATGACTTCTAAGAGACCCTTGAGGCATATTTGCTGAAAGTCCTTCATAGATTTTGAGGCATTGGTTATGTTAGGTAATTTGATGGTCATAAACATGAAGAGGAAAAAGGAACGTTCTACATTTTCGGTCATTTTTGAGCTGCAACTCAGAAACTTTACATTGACTTTGAAATATCAATGGGCTCCTGCTTCTGACTGGCCTATTTCGATTCACAACTTAGTATATATATTTCCTGGCTTGCAATTTTCCTTGCAGACCATTGTCTAAGTTTCACAACAAAATCAAGATCTCATTGGCTCTCTTGAGAAACACACAGATACCTAACAGGCATTAACATTATAAATCTTATGATTATCTATTCTATCAATACGTCACTTGACAGTGACTTCACCTAATAGTGCTATACTTCAAGGGAAGTATATTTCAATTCTTCTTGATTAAATTTCAAGCTAACAAGCCAATCATATCGCTGGCATTTCACGAACATTCTGAGTTCTTGTCTCCTTCTATATTCAATTGTTGCTTAACTTCTACTTATTCCGCAGTACTCGTTTCTTATAGTTAATTGTTTTTAGCTAAAATTAGTTGATTTCGCATTACACTATTCTATTCTGTCTGGTGCGATGAGATCAGACGTATGAAAATTCTGATTCGATTTATCATTCTTTAAGGGATCCTTGTAAATGGTCTGACTGGCGTGACAATCCCAGATATTGAAAAGGAATTTGGATTTTCAAGCAGCAGTGCTGGCATCATTCTTGCTTCAAATGACATCGCTGGGATTATTCTCGTACCCTTAGTCAGTTTTTGGGGCACCCATGGCAGAAAACCTAAGTGGATTGGCTTTGGTGGCATTGCTACAGGTAGTGTTTTAAAAATCATTAAGTCTAAATCTACAATTGGTCTTCGGTTCTTTTCGGCGCACACATGAGCATTGCCTTTGTCTTAGCGTTAACTCATTTCTTCTTTGGCAAAGGCAAATAGACTGTTTCGATACACATTCATATCCAAATTTGACGCAGGATTCACATGAAATGAGCCCTTATGGAAGTGACCCAAAAATATGAACGAGTGGATCATATATCACCCAACGCAGAGTACCTGCGGCCATACAGAGCGACTGCCAATGTTTGATGTCTTCTTATCGATTACTTCTTAGCTACAATTCTTATCAGACGTGAAAGATTCAATAAGTGAATACTTGACAAGAATGTTCTATAATACCTATTGTCAAATTCCTTACAGAAGATGCTTGCGTTCGTCTTGTTTTTGCGCTGCAAAGAAATAAAAACTTTATAGCGGATCAAACGAAACTTTGTTGTCATTTACTAGAGAAAAAAAATCTGACATGAACAAAGTCAAATGGCATTAATTCTACTGAAGAGTATCATAAGAAAAGTTAACTTCAGTCTTTCCACTATTTTATGCTATTCTTATATTTTGCTGCACGATTTTCGGTATTTGACTATTCACAAATTTGCAATAAGAAAACAGTTTCATAATGAGCATCATTTTCAATATTTCGTGAGATATAGTTACAGTTTTCTTAAAGATGATAACAAAGTACTTCATGATGTATTTCATATTTCTTATTCACTTTTTGCAACGAAAAACCCTTCAACTTTACATACAAAACGGACGAAAAGTAATGATAAGATATTTTTCGTTCTTTCCTGCTATTTCCAAGAAATAGATTATCAGAATATAAAGGACGTGGCAATAGAGTTCTAAAGTGATGACGTCACAAAAATCTATTTTTAAAATTTTCTAATTTGGATCCCATAACCTGAAAGAGCATCATGGAATACCTATAAATGTGCAAAATCAGGCAAATGTGTTACGAATTGGCAGAGATATGGCCAAATGTTTACTGGCTCTCTCCTCCATCAAACCTCTGTATTTTGGTCTCTGTTCATAACTTTATGAACAGAGCCAAAATAACAGTGATTCGTTAGCAAACTTCAAACCTTTCAGTGGCAGTACCTCAATTGATTTTGGAAATATTTGACTAATTTTGCATATTGGGAAGTATTTCATGGTTAGTTTTTATGCTATGTGGTTAAAATTCAAAAATTCTAAAAACAGGTTTTTGGTGACGTCACACTTTAGAACCCTATTGCTGATCTTCCAGGGCGTCTTGCTTTAATGTTTTCAGTTCATTTCAAATTGGCTTAAAATAGGGAGCTTCTTAATATTAATAGGAATTCCATTCCAAGCACTGTTGTGTGAGCCGAATCTTTTCATTTAATGTTCCAAATTGTACCGAGGAATCTCTATACTTCGTGAAAATCATGCGCCATATCTTGCGTATAATTTGAACCACCGATTGAAATTAAAACTATTCTATACAAGTTTCTTTAATATGACTCAATTCAATTTGTAGTCGTTCATTTGTAGCCAGAAGAATATTGATTCAAAGAAAATTTGAGAGCTGATAACCGATCCAAAAAAATTTTTACGCGTTTTGCAGACTAATAATCAGTGTTACATTAACCAAAAATAAGAGTTTATGCTACGGTGCTACTTTAAAAGAAATTTATTTATTTTAAAAGATCTATTTTAAAAGAAATTTTGTGAAGTCATTTGGTTTTACCTCCGTTTGCGTCATTATTCTTTTTCTGCTGAATACCGTTAAACTAGAAGATCATCCAACAGAATTTCTAAACATCATCTAATATACTAAAGATAAAAAACTCATTTTGTTATTTTAGGACTCGGTGCACTTATCTATGCTTTTCCGAAAGCACTTGCTGGCGCATACAATATCCCTGGCACAGGAGGCATTAAACCATTTTGCCTAAAAGATGGAACGGGGAACATTTGCACGACAGGCAGATACAGCTCTTCAACATTGTACCTTTTCATTCTCTGTTTGGGACAGTTTGTCATGGGTGCCGGGACAACTCCGCTGTATACACTTGGGCCTGCATACATGGACGAGAATGTCAATCCAAAGGTGTCACCAATCTACCTCGGTATTTGGTTTGCTACGACCTTTTTAGGGCCAGGACTTGGATATGCGGTGGGAGGAACCTTTCTCAGAATATTTACGGATCTAAAAGTGGTAAGCTTAACATTTTCTTTAGAGAATATCCTAGAAGTATAGTTGATTGCAACGATTGTTACAACAAAAACTGAATGTAATGCTCTTTAGATTTATTGAAAAGATAATACTCAGTAACAAGCTGGCCAACCTACTGCACTATTCTTTTCAGGCCTTTAAAGTGTCCTCTCTAGCAAAGTCCAATTTCATTGCCTTTTCATTTTAGCCAGCCGGTGCCAACATCAATCCGCGTGATCCAAGGTGGGTCGGTGCTTGGTGGATGGGATACTTTGTTTTCTCTTGGTTCCTACTACTCAGTGGCTTGCTTCTTCTGTGCTTTCCAAAAGAGATGCCTCGTTACAAGAAGAAACGCGACCAGGCTCTTAAAGAAGGCGCCCTATTACAGGCTGATGCAGAGCTTGGCAAAGGTATTTCGTATGCCATTATAAACCCCCATCTTGCGAGAAATACCCTTATTTTATTTTTTAGGATATTTAATTTCAGTCACATTACTCATATAAACAAAAATGACCATAAGCGAAAGCGTGAAAAAATGCTTAGCCTTCTTGGCCAAATAATCAATCTTGACAAAATTGACACAAAAGCATTTTTTGCTTCCTTCGCAAAATCGTATGCTAACGATCTTGTTCAATACGTCTCGATACTGACTACCACCATGATTGTTCGAGTTCTGAAAATTAAGCTTTTTGAATGACGGGCAAGCGCATTGAATTTTCTGGTTTTGGTAGTTGCTGGTTTGTGTAGACGTTTCTTTTGCATTTTAGAACCCAAAACATTCGATTTTAGGATAAATTTCAATAAAGAGCAGCTGCTCGTCCCTCTATGAGTATAGGTGGACAGAATGGTATCTACTTGGTATGTAACGTTACAAAATCAATGGAATATTATGTTAGCGTCAAGTAATATACTGACATGCATTCATTAGCTAAGTACTTTTTTCTATTCAGACCTTCGCAGCTTCTTAACAGCAACACTTCGCTTATTGAAGAACCCAACCTTCATGTTCTCTGTTCTTGGATTGACTGTCAGAACCCTGTATGGATCCGCGATTGGCTCCTTCTTTGCCAAGATTATACTTCTAAAGTTTGGTGGAAGCACGTTTGAGATCTCAATCGCAACTGGTGTCATCCTGCTTCCTGGAATGGCGGGTAATTATGAAAACCTTCGTTGAATTGCTTTCTTGAGAAATCGTTGCTTTACATCTGGGCAAAGGGTACACTAAACTATCAAAATGGCGTGACATATATGGGAGTGGTAAAATTTGAAAGCATTGTCATAAGGAATAGTTGTAGCACAAAAATACAGAAACTCCGTTCTCCGATACTTCTGATTGGAAAATTCAAAACATAGTGATCAAAATTAGCATCGACAGCCAGTAAATAATAGGTCTAGCGCTTCGATTCCTTGTGTAGTGTTTCAAAACAGTGTGTAGCATTCAAAATGCGTGTATAGCATTTAGTTTCCCTGTATATTGTTTTGTTTCAATTCAGTGTGTTTCATTTTGTTTGCGTGTGTTGCGTTTCAACTGCTGCTGTAGCATTTCGATTCTATTTATATAATTTCAACTGCGGCTGTAGCGCTTCAGATCTATGAATAGCCTTTCAATTGCGACATCAGCGTTTTGATTGTCTTTGTAGCCTTTCATCCGTGTGTATAACGAATTGATTGCATGTATAAGGCGCGTGTAGTGTTTCAATTAAACTATTCTTTATATTCTTATGGTATATTCTTAAAATTAAGAAAATTTTCTTTAATTAAGAAAGAAAATTTCAGTTCTATAGCATATAAGGCAGAGTTTGGCTGTTGCCTAAAAACAGACCAATGGAAAGCAAATGTCTTAGCTATATCAAGTAATAGCTATATTCAGGCATACATTGGTCAGCTACGGTTGTGATTTGCGCAGATATACGGGCTTGGAGGGTCTCTGCTTTTAGGAAACAAGCTGTGGTTATCATGATTGACAAGTTGCAGAAACGACGGAACAATGTTTCCTTGCCGTTCATTTAGAGTCGCGGAAACGATGCAAGGCCGACAGAAACGGTTAAAAGTGAAGATACTTTATCAAATAATAATAAGTCACTGATTACTGGTGTCAAGCACGTTGTTTTATCACATGCGCTTGTTGTTACGGATTATGGATGTTTTAGTTAGAGTTTATTCAGAGATTTTCAAGGGACCGGAGAATTTTGTTTGACTTAGTAAAAGTTCGAATTACTCAAATTCAAATTAAACAAAGTTGGCTGTAATATAATTTATTTTATGTAACCGCACATTCATTACCATAATTTTGATTGCGTTGAAATGCCACAGTAACGAAACAAGCGTTTCCACCAAAGTCTCATGCCTGGTGGTCAATTACAATTTTCTATGATTTTTTTGTAGGAGGCATTATGATTGGCTCATTCATCATGAAAAAGGTTCCAATAAAAGATTCTGCTAAAAAAGCAGCTTTCATTTGTGCCACTTTGAGTCTCTTGACCATTGGCGGTTCAGCTACCTTTATGATTCCCGGTTGCAGGACTACGGTAATGGCTGGAGCAACTACGCCTTATGCTAACAGGTACTACTTAACAATCTAAATTTTCCTTTTTCCTGGAAGAAATTTTACTTCCTGGTTTCCCCTTCCTTTGCCTCCCTCTCTGGTCCGACATCTATAAAGAATGGTAAAACCAAGAAACATTCAATAAGATTTAACCGTAAATGTTAACAATACTAATTGCTCGGCTACATGTTTATCCATTTGTTTATACTCCTAATTTGTAAAAATTTTCAGTTTTCTTTGACATGCTATTATCTGTCAAATCATCCCATCCCTGCTTCAGTTTTTTAAACAACAATGATCTCTTTCGAAAACACTTAAAATAACTATTAACAGTAGTTCAAAGTCTCAGGAACGAAATTCTAAACGAAACTTTCCATATGTCCAAATATCCTTTACATAGATGACTTCATTGTCAAAGAAATTATCTTTGTGTTAGCTAAAATTTTCATAGAGTCTTATAAGCTTTCAACAAATTTCCTTTCAAATTGCACCTTTCAACTTCTAAGGAAGGGCATCCTTTTCGCTTTTTAGCACTGAGGTTGGTTCATTGACTGCAAAATGCAATGCTGGTTGTGCTTGTTCACGTCAGATGTATGCACCTGTTTGTGGTACTGATGGCAAATCGTATTTTTCACCATGTCACGCTGGTTGCCAGGGGGCAATAAGCAAAACGGTATGTAATGCATTCGTTTGAATAAACGTTAGCTTTGAATAAATCACATATTAGAAAAGACTAGTTAGATTAAAACAAAGAACTTTCTCATCAAATTGACAAAGACAAAGGATTTTTTCATCAAATTGATTTAGCCTGCTTGATGTCCATGAAGAAGGCAGTGCTATCTAAATCCAACAGAAGACCACCATTGCTAGAGCTATCTCTAAAAAGTAAACAGTTTACTTTGAGGTTGAAACACACAGCATCAAAGCAACAATTTTGCCTTGCCAACGAATTTTCTAATCTTCATAACCTGGTTTTTAAGGTGATTAAAAGGTTGCAGCTCTCTGTTATTCTTTCGGCATAGGATACACATTTAATGATAAGAAGAGTATGATTTTGGGTCAATAAGCAATTTGTAATCATTCTTGAATTTCATTGGTGATAAAAAACCGGAAGGGTCCTCTTAGTGAGATTAAAGCCCAATATTTGGTTTGCATTTGGGTTTGCCTATAGAAAGCAACTTTACCCACCCCCAAGAAAAGGAAACCTATCTCTACACCCATACAACCTCCCTTTGAAAAACCACAAACATTACATTTAATAGCTGTAAACAATGTTTTAACTTTCCCACAACAATGGTGCCATGATTGCCAGCATTTCTTTTAATATTCTTGAAATGTTTTTTTACTACAGAGTTTTATTCAATGTCGTTGCATCACGGGAGCACCATTCAGACGACACAACTCAACCAATATTACTAGCATCGATATGATGAAACTTAAAGCTAAACAGTTCCAGAGTGGAATGGTCCCATTTCCGAATTCCTCTGTTTTTGTTAACATGACCAACATGAATTCTTCAAAGTTCAATTTGAAGGCAGAAGCTAACTTCGGATTATGCGACAAGGACTGTAAAAATGCAACATTATTTATGGGACTCTGTTTCTTGTTGATACTGGTAATGTTCCTGACGGCCACACCTCAGAAGCTAATTTTGTTGAGGTAAGTAGACCATATTTCTTTTTATGCTTCATTATCTTTTACAGAAAAAATTATCTCGTATCATAGCCATGGCTATTGTGACTGAAATTCACTAGTAGGATGTATGATAGGACAACTACATGTTCAATTTAAATCCTTGATGAAGTCGAAATTTGCTAGATTTGCTATTGACTCCTTCAACTTGCTTTCAGGCCTTTGCTTGTAATATGCAAACAATCTTTTGGTGGTACAAAACTTGTAAATGGCTTTGGAAAAAGCAAACATTTAGTAAACTAAAGCTTTTCGTCTTCAGAGTTTAAAACGTCAGAACATAGATCGAAAACTCTACGCTAGGAAATATATATACCCAGTTGTGGATCGAAATAGGTCAATCAGAAAACACGAGCACATGACTTATACATTTCAGGCCGACCGCTCTTGATTTTTTCAAAAATTTGAGACTGGATTTTTTTTAATTTGGTCTTACATTAATAGGGTGTACGCAGTACAATTACCTTTAAAACAAGTTCTTTGATAAAGGGGAAATTTGCAAAATTGGCCGAGGACTACTCCAACATATGGTCAGACCTTCATTTATGGAGGTGGATGTGGTCAAGCAACCCTGAATTTAGAATGTCTTAGTCCAAACATGCAAGTATCCAAACATCCAAACATCAAAGGGTTAGGGGTAGGGTTACGTTCCCGTTTTATAGTAGATGCCAGGGACGGACTGGCTCCAAAATTAGGCACCGGGCAAATTCATTGTTTTCTAGCTGAAGGATTTTTAAGTGGGGAGGGTGTGGCATGTTAATAAATTTCAAAGGTGAAACCTGGCTTCATATAGTAACACTGTAATGTCTACATCACTAAACTGCGTAACAACGATAATCAGGAGACCTCACTTTTTATTGGTGATTGGTGGATGGTTAAGCCCCCCAAGCATAATTTCTTGATATGTAATTTTCTAGTTAAAAAATAATGGGGGTTTTCCGAGCATTGGTTTAGCAGCCAATTGAATTGATTGGTTCAGCAGCAGCTAAGCTGACGAAACGTTATTGAAAGCTGGAAAGTTCAGGGGTTTGATAAAGATCCCCACCATGGTTAGAAATTTTGACCGAATTCAAGCAAAATTTTGGGGTTATGGCCAGAACATGCATCTAAGATATTTACAACATCGAGTTAGACAGAATCAGAGAAGCAGACTCTTGGATAATCCAAACTTTATCTAAGCTGGGTAAAAGAAGTAGAAAAAAGGAAAATGATTGAAGAGCAACAAAAACAAACAACGTCTTTAAAAAATTCTGCGGAGATTTTTTTTCTCGAACGACCATCTAGAAAAGACTGCAGTATTCCCTTCCTTGCACCCTTGTTTGTGGCTAAAGACGATAGTTTTTTGACTGGCAAAATATGTTTGGGTAACTCTCTCCCAGTAATTTTATCAAATGACATCTCTCGTTATAACTAATTAAAAAATTACCGATAAGCTATGATAATAATCTCAACTTTTACCGACAACGCCAGCATTACCGAGAAGCAAATAACTTTGAGAAAATTTCTCAGTAACTTAAGACACTAACTAAACGTACTCCGTGAGAAATCTTCAAGTGCTGTTTTGAGTCGTTCTTTTCTATGTTCCTTTTTTTATATGTCAAACTTTGTCTAAATTTCTCTGAGTATGCAGCTTGTAATGCATCTAAGTCTGCCAGTTGTACCTCGCTACTTTTCTGGTTCAGTTTACAATGGCGGAGGTGTGGTGAAGCAAACAGTCTGTCTAAATGATTTGTCTGATCTAAGCACAAACAATGAGGGGGGCTGAGCCCCTCTGCTGTTTTGAAATATACTCTCAAATCTATTTGGTTAGCATCAAATTTGCCTTCCTAGAGATTGTCATGTCTTTTCCAATATAACCTATTGTTAAATGAAAACATTTAATTTTAAGGCCCAAAGAAAATTCTTTTTCACATTTTGAAACTTCCAGTTTAGGATCGTATCAGGGTTAGCCCTTCACCCAGTTTTCTGCATGCTTACAGTGGGCCCCAAATTTTGGAAAATGTCATATATCGAAATGTTTTAGTCCAATTTTATCCACTAATCTCGAGAGTATAACAGGAAGAAAAGGCCCCTACTTAACGATACGAGTTGTCATTAAGTAGCAAAATTAAAAACTGTAAAAATTTGGGATTGGCCAGTCTGCTTCTGGTAGATGCCATATTTATTGTTCAATTTTAATCTTTTGTAGATGCGTTCCTGACAACCAGCGAGCATTTGCCCTTGGGCTACAGTTCTTATTCATGCGCAGTCTGAGTTTCATACCAGGTCCAGTCATATTTGGAGCAGTTATTGATTCACAGTGTATCTTATGGAGTAAAGATAACTGTGGAAACCGTGGAAACTGTCTGGACTACCATGTGAATTCACTCTCTAAAAACATATTCTACTTGGGAATGGTAACTGCATGTATGTATGTTTACATCAACCTTCCAAGTTTTAATATCAGGGCAGAAGCAAATCTAATGTTGTTGTATAGCTGTGACATTTGCTGGTCAGTAAAATCACATGATGAGGAAAAATGGAAAAGAATTGCCTCCTTTGTGTTTTCTGGAAACTTGTACTTTTCATCATGGTTAATTGAAGCAGGGTTGTGTCTCCTCTTCCCATAAATGGAAAATAATTGATCACTTACATTAGAGATTCATTGTAAAATCCAGTTTTGGATAGAGGATTAGAGATTTAGTCTACATATACATTTTCATTAATGCCAGTTCGCACAATATGACACCATAAAGTTACAAATTTTGAAAGGCATTTAATGCAATTAACCTCAGGTGGTGAAAAGCTTCACCAAGAACAGTTTTTGCTACCAAATATCAAATTTTATGTGTTGATATAATATACAATGAATGCATAAATAACTGAAACTAGACCAAAGGTGTCCAACATGTTTTTTGGGGTAGGCACAGACAAAACCTTTCTGCACAGGTGGGCCAGATTGTTTTGAACATGAAAAATTATATGAAAATTAAACAAATAAATATACAAAGAAAGTATCAATATTAAAAGTTATATATTTTGATTGCAGAAAGTTTATAAAACTGGTAGCTTGGACATTCTCAGCTCCATTAGAGAAAAGGCCTACTTTGAGATCATCTAAGTTTGCCTATGATTACAATGAATCTTGGTGGAAATGGCACACCAAATAGACAGCTCATGAACTAAATTTAAAAAAATTGATCGCCTTAGCACTGGCCGCAGAAAATGCCATTGCAGGCCACATTTGGCATTTGGGCTTGAACACCTTTGATCTAGACTAAGGCAGGCCTTGCCCGGAAAGGCGCTCGATCGAGCGCGCGCGCCTAGAGCGCACCCAAAAAAAGCCTTGGAGAGCGATTTATAGAGCCCCTCAAAACGTAAAAACAATATTAACACGGAGCAAAATGAATTTTTGGAATTTGTTGAATCAACTTGATCAAGCATAAACAATCTTCCCAACAGACCGCAATATCATGATTTGAGTAAGATTACCCCTTGAGAAAAACTTCAGCAAAATCAACGTTGGGTTTTCGATATCATTTTTAATCTAATAACCCTCTAATAACCATCAAGGACACAGGCCACCAAGCGTATTCTCCGGCAGATTTATTTGTTTTTCGAGCAAGCGTTAATCTTCTATTGAAGTATATATTATTTTCTGTTTTTTAACTAACTTAAAATCCCTGTGCAAATCAGCGATCACGTTTCCGTCCAAATTATCGCATTGCTTTTCATTTTTAATTTGCTTTTGCGAGTAGTAGATGTTCTAGCATTTCTATAGAATGGATAACATGAAAAAAGGAAACAAAGTTAAATGTTCGATTTAAAGCCATGCGTATTGATGAAGCAATATGTGAAGCTAAACATAACAGTAGTGATACTGACACTGATAAAAGCTCATCGCATGATGGCAAGTTACATATCTAGAGAAATCTGAACAATTTTGCGACTTTGTTTTATTATATTTCTATATTTATATTAACATAGTGTTTGTTGCATGTTTTGTTATTTCATATTATGGTGCTTTCTGGTATCACCGTTGAATTTCATATTTAACATTCTTTCGAAGCTTTCGATATGAAGCTCTCGATCTCCTAAAGCTCTCGAAGGATGCTCTCAAGGACATTTACTTAGAGGTGCGAAATAGAGCGCCTAGAGTTTCTAAGGGGCTCTTTTTATGGAGCACCTTCATTTTACTTAGAGCAAGGCCTGACTAAGGGTGTTGTGGTTAATCCTAATTTGTAGGGCCTGTGCCACGAATTTGAAAGTGGGGGGGGGGCAAGACTTCTTACCCCTTTTACCGCAGCTTTAAAACTACTTGCTTTACACAAAGTGGGGGCCCATGGCCACCTTGCCCCCTCCCCCCTCCCCCCGTCCGGTGGTGCAGGCCTTGAGGCTTCAAATTCAATTATAAATCAATCAACTGACCGCTATTGTGCAAATACAAAAGACTATGAAAATCTGTGGCTAAAAAAGTTCTTGCCAAAAACTTTGGCACATTACATATCTTAACAGCATAATCACTCAATTTCATTATTTTCTCTGTAGCAATTGGAACAGTGTTTTATTTTATGGCCTGGTATTTTTACAAGCCACTGGAGACCACTAATGAGAAGCTGCAACACAATGCTGAAGATGGTCTTCTGTTGGATGAGACAACAAAAGAGAAATCAGATGAGAATGGTGATTCCAAGGCAGTGTAAACTCTACCCCTTGAGGACAGGCTCAAAAAGATTGGATAGCCAATGTATCATAAATGCTTTGATGAATTCCTAGTTGAAAAGGATTTTTATCTTGCTTTGGATGAAAGATGGCCTTACATCTAACATAATTATCTAATGAAGATGGTCTTACATATAACATAACTAATAGTGATCCTTTCAGACCTTTATTATCTGTTTCACCTTTTTGTTCAAAATATCATTAAAAATAATAAATGAAGGATAAGGCAATAATGTCAAATATTATTAAGGTAATAAGATAATTAAGGAATTCATTTTACATTTAGACAGTATTAAATTTCAAATTTTGAATCTTGATTTTACTTGTTCCATCACAGAAATTGGGTATGCATTAAAATGGAATTTTAACTAATAAAGTGCCAATAAAGGTTAAAATTATTGATGTTTTTTATCATTAAAAGTTAGAATTGCTATAGATGTAATCAGTCATTCGAGAAAAAAAAACACTTTTATAGAAGAAAATTTTTAGCTGTAATTTTTTATGATGTATTTGTTTTATGCTTTTAGAAACATTTGCATATATTTCAATGTAAAAATTAAATGGTTTTCACCTGCTATTTTTGTTTAAAAATTTATTTTTTATATAATCAATGATTAGTTGAATTTTATACAAAGAGCTTAGAAACCAGGGGATTTAAACTTATTCAAATTTGCAATAAAGATCTGAATTATCTACTGATAGAATATATTTTAACTAATGTTGTTATATCAGTGCTTTTTGAATGAATGCCAGCTCTGCTCAATTGTGCATCTATGTTTTATTATTCTGAATGAAATTGTCATTTATTTCCTTTCACTTGGTGAAGTTCTCTTATAATTGTACCAAAATATCTGGTTTTTATTGTCAGTGCAAGAATATTGGATATTCCGGATTTGCACTTCTACACATTTATGTATTGTATGCAGCCTGTGTCAAACCACTTTTGAAACCCCCTGGTGGAGATCTTGTTTTATCTGAAAATCCCTGAACACCCACAAAAATCACATTGTTTTCATGGCAAACTCTTACACTATTTGCAATAGTGAATTACCCCCTCCCTCAGTAAAACACAGACCAGGCAACTTTCCAGGTTCCCCAGGTCTTCAAGATTTTATCCTTGTTTCTTCCGTGTCATTCGGCAGAAGTAGGGCAGAATTAGGGCAGAAGTATTCTTATAACAAAAATGATCTGCTTCATGAAAACATTTTTGTTAGGGTTTACAAAAAAACAAAAACGATTATGAAGAAGTTTCTCGTGATATTTTTTCCATGACTTTTTACAGATATGTTGTTTGAAAATTCAACAAATTCCGTGGACCTCTCTGTTTTTGGCCAAATCTCCCATCTCCAGGTTTTGAAAAATTTAGGTTTACAATTTTTACAAACGACTTTGTAACAAAAATTTTCTGTTATTTTTGTGTTACTAAATGTGCACTTTTCTAGACTGTGTAGGAAACAGGAGGCAGAATCCATAGCAACGCATGCACGCCTTTTGTCAAAGTAGGCCTATTTTTATAAGGATATCAAAGTCGTGTGTTAAATTACATTTTGAATTTCGCGCCATAGCAGCATTTATACATGTTTTGTCCCCCGAATACCAACACGTTATTTGTGACTATTAAATGTATCAAAAACTTAAATTTCAAATACCTTTATGTATGAAACATATCGTCAAAAGTTAGTCACCTTTTCCGCCAATGTTACTGTTAGCCATGTCCACATCCAATGGCCGTCCCAGTTCAGGAAGACTGCGAAGGACTTCACCACTAAGTAATCGCAGCGTCCCTTGTGACATCATTGTAGCCGAAAACAGGCATGATTATTAAACGGGCTAGGAATACATGTCATACCATGTATCATAACATGTGTTACCAGACAATAAATTATATCATATGATGAAAATACATCATATCAAATCATATGTCATGCTATTTCACATATAATGTCATATAACGATGGCCTATCAGCAAATGGAATTAGAAGGAAGTTCTGACGATTAATTACATCAAATTATATTACATTTAATAGGAAATAACTAATAGGCTGCTCTTCTTAGGAGTTGTGCTTTATTTCTACTGAAATAGATTATCCATTCCAACCACCACGTTCGGCAACGGTACTAGGGTGGACCCGATCCGGTGCAGGGTGGACCACATAGAAACCTGCAGTAAAGCACCTTCGGGACACTGCAAAACCATAGGTACTTAAATGCACTCATCTTTATCAGCTTTTGATAAGTTTTGCTTCTTTTATGAAACAATTTAGAAAGGGCATATCTATGTATTGTTGCAGCATAACTTTCAGTGCCGAATGCCCCGCTATAGTGAAAGCTCCTTTTTGTAAATTCGAATCGCTAACCTGAAATCTAGGATCTCTATTTTAATTTCTTTTGAAAGATTCTGGACAGTTTGACTTATCATTCGACTAATTAAACTATCCTTGTAGCATGCATTCTTTATCAGAATTTCGCACTGATTGTAGATTCTTAAAAGATCTTAACTTGACATGAGAAATGCCCCCCCCTCCCTCCTTCCATATCTTATCATCATACCTTAGGTGACTCTCATTACTCTTCAAGAAACTGAAGTACGTTTTGACTTGAGATAATATTTTTAGAATAGTTTCTAGTTGATCATTGGCTCAAAATACCAGTGGCTGAAACAGAATATTTTTCAGCTTCCTAATTGCAGAGAGACACATTTATATCAAATCTAATCTGTCTAGTTCAGGTTTTCATTGTGATTCATACCAAGTTACTTTTGCTTTGGTAACCCTACCTATCTTTATGAAGCAATAAATTTCTCTTAGCTAATTTATGATATTTTGCTGCCTTGAGCGCCCTTTAATCATAAACTCGCATTTGTCTGGTTCAAGCTTCGTTTATTCAGCCCGATTGTTTTGGCGATCTTTGAATCGTTACCAATTGATTCCCCTGGCTTCGAAGGCTTTAAGGCTTGTGTATTGGTGATTGGTCGTATACTTTACTTTTGGATCGTTTGAATTGCTTTCTATGTACCAATTTAAGCAACTCTGAGAATGAATGCAAAGAAAAACGATATTTTTCAAGGTAATTTAATTTTGTTTATAAACTAAGCATTCACCCAGCCCTATCAAGTATCGCTATAGGAAAGAAGCTTTGATTCGTAAGGTTGATGTAATAAAAGCAGGAATGCAGAGCTCTGGACCAATTTTGCAAAACATAATGGTCCTTTTCTCAAAAGCTATACTCTTTGATAGAAAGGTACCATTGAAAAACATTTATTTGCCTGCAAACCTTGAAAAGAAATCTCCAGGATCTTGCTAATTCCTACTGCCATACTTTCAAGAATATTCTTTAAAAGAAACTTACAATCCTTCAATACTCATTTCTATCTACAATTTACGTTAAATGAGCTTGACAACTTTACACCACTGCCTTTCAGTATAAAACTAATAAATAATTTCTCAAAAACACCTTGAGACAGACCGACAGACAAGGCAAAGTCAGTATGTTTTGGCTACAAGTGACTACCAGAGACGTGTGAACCAGAGCAAATTAGGGCGGTAACAATATCAAATATCTTCTAGATTAGATGAAAGGAGAATCTTCCTTGGAAATATTCCTTAAAAAGGTTTTTCGTAGATTTGATAATTGCAATTTTGTAAGCAAAAATAAATTTTGCGTCCCTGATAGGTCCAGTGTAGCCCAGGGTGCATTCCATGTCAACTGTACCATGTCATTCCATGTCAATTTGTTTAGGTCCGTCGAAAATGTAAAAACAGTTAGTAAAACTGTAAACATTATTGCGCCAGACAAAGAAAACTGATCATTAGAGAAAACTGTGGTGTGTAAGTCTTTATTTTACGTTAACTTTGTACATGGCTTCATGTTTAGCATGCCAACTAACGAAAATTTTAAGGACGCCAAAAAATTGTTCATTGGTTTGCACATCGAACGCCGGAAAAAACCTGGATGTACGCCGAAGATCTTCGGGCCTAAGTACATGGAATGCACCCTGGGGTGTAGCCAAAAGACTATTTTCCATTGAATGGAAGACAATATCATATCAATACACACGTCGTATGATGCAGGCACGCTCTTGGCAAACCTTAATAAAACGTGCGCAATTACTTGCACTATGAATCTTAAAAGTCTGTCTCCATAATCTGGATGGAAACCTCAAACTATTTACAGAAATGTAGGAAAAAAGTAATCTTTAAGTTTATTGTGATCGCATGCGATTTGAAAATTGTACCAACATGTGACTAAACGTTACTAAAAATGTTTTGTGTTATCTTATGATCATAATTGCTATATTCCATTTAAAGAAAGGGCGGAGATAAGAAGGGGAATTATTGCCACTGAAGCTTACAATTGACAAGCTGCAGGTTATTTTCACAGTTGTTGCAGGTTATCTTCACAGTTGCTTTCAGCCAGGTTTTTATTCTAAAAAAATTCCTACCTAAGACATACCATTTTAAAAATTTTTCCTCTCTGTTTATTTGCTTTGTGTACTTGGTAAAATAGTATTAAGATTGGTGTGAGCAGTAGGGAATGAGCCCCTTGTAAATGCTAAGAGTAGCCTACATTTGCGAGGGCCAGTCTTGTACTTTTTATAGCAACACATTACTCCAGAGGGTAAATTACTGAATGGTGAACGTGAACATCGTATTTTAGTGCATTGCTGGTTAGCTGCACAACTATGATATACAAATATACTTCTTGTGATGAAGGGGCTGTTGATATCTCTTACTTTATTTTTGCACTTAAGCTATTGGACTACGTCATAAACGATAGTCTTTGTAATGAAATCTCAGTATCTGTTTCTAGACCCGTCAGCAATAGATCTCAATTCGGTATCATTTTACTGTACAGATAAAAGTAGCGAGAAGCAAATATATTTGAGATATCAAATAATTGAACAAATAAATAGCAAAGGCTATGTTCATCATTGGATCAAGCACCAGTCTAGCTTCGAGTCTGGTGCGGGCTTCAGCGTGAACATAATTACGCCCAGTGTTTGACAGACATAAAAAACTCGGGTTTGCTTTTACGGATACAAATAGCCAATAATTACCCAGCACCATTGCTAAGTAACATTGTTGTTATCGACTTCAAATGAGTCGACAACGAGGCTTACCGGCATAACTTTTGAGCCAATTTGCCCAGTGACTGTTTGATGATTAATCGAGCCCTCGTGAGTCGTGCATAAAGAATGTTTTCCTGGGGATCCAAGGTCCACACTTTTTTCTTTTTCCGGTATCTCTTGCGGAATTTTTATTCGTGATCGGCAAAATACTGGAAAGATGATAACGACAATTACTATCATAAAATGCAGCTACATATGTTTTATTAATATAGGGAATAGACATATGTTTTAGATTATTTCTGTGTCAGCTTTTTTGGAGTAATCAAGTCTTATCCAATTATATTCCTCTTGCTTATTCATTACAACGGGTTCATTATCCTTTCTAAGTGTCTTAGATCTTACGCAAATACATATCTCCTACAGCAAAAATTCAAAGGTGCGGTGATTATCATGCTGAAAAAGTTGCAAATCTCATTATAAAGGCTGTGCAACAATTGCACGGCCGTTAAAATAAAGAGCAGCGAATACTGCCTTGACGTAATAGGTTAAATTTCCAAGAAAAGGTATTGTTTTCACAAACATGATTTCATTGATATTTTCTTTGCTTTTAATCTACGAGACATGCACACAGTTATCATCAGCCCTGAGCTAATGGACGTATGGCAAAACCATTGTGATCACGTAGGCACATTTAGATTTACAAAATAGATCAAAAAGCTAAACAGCAAAAGTTCAAAGCAAAATGAAAAACCCACAGTTTGAAAATTTTAATATTGGGCTTCAATTAGAGCTGCTTTTCTAAAACATCCTTTAGGAAATTGCTTAGCCTGCTTCATGTAATGTTTAACAGTAACTTACTGCTAAGGTAGACTGGAAGAAAGAGTAGGCCGTGAAGAAGTCCGAGTACAACAATGGTGAAGATCATTTTGAAGAAGATCCGAAACACCTCTGATGATGCGAATGCAGTTGCCAACATGCCAAGAAATGTGCTGAAACCTGTTGGTGAGAAAATATACCTTGTTTACATAATCTTGTTTGAATGCTTTTGGTTATCATAATAGATCATGAATAATGTCCTAATACGTATCATAAAACGATTCTCTTTACTTTATGAATTTAATTGGACTATTCAGTGGAAAACCTGCGAATATTAAGCTGATTTTGAATACGTTTTAAAAACAAATACAAAATTACAAATAGAAATTGAGCACCAACCTCCCATAGCAACGCTTGCTCCCATGGTTCGCAAAGCATCTATGACTCTCTCTTCTGGAGTGTCAGCGGTAGATACTGTAAAAGCATGAGCAATGTGGGCACTGTAGTCGACAGAAAACCCAATTGCCATGACAATGACAATCATGGATATGGAGTTGAGAGATACTCCCCAAACATACATAACAGCTAAAAGTTCGAATACGAGGCTGACGAAACCGGCAACAACCAGCAATGTAACACCAGGGTGGATTAGGTATGGTAGGGTAACAATCAGTACCGCTGCTCCAGATACCGCCAGATTTCGAACTGTGTCCCGCAAAATGACAACAAACTGCTCATAGTAGATGAAATTGAGTGTGCTCGGAAAGGCACCCAAGCAGCATAGCCCGTCAATATCAGATCTCAGAGACAACATGGCATCTCTCTTAAACGTTGAATCTGCATTTTCTTTAGTTCTGACAACAACTCGAGAGGCAATGATCTTGCTTTTAAGATTTGTAGGATCTTCAAACTTCAAATGACCTCTGTGCACCACGTACCGTGGGTCACTAAGGAACGACAGCAATCTGTTAGTGAAATTTGACCCAGCTATTGAGGTATTTGTTTCGGCTGACCAAGACAAGTAATTCTTTAGCCAATTCGAGCTGCTTTGTATGTATTTATTATTCATTGCAACTTCAGAAAGCTTAAGGTACTGTTTCTGAATCCCGGCATCGCTGTAATTTTTGTAATCGAGTACGACAATGTTGATATCAAAACCTTGAGGATACTGTTCTCCTTTTATCTGGTAAAAGTTCTTCTGATACGAGCCGTCCTTTCCAAGAGTACTCGAATCGAAGCTTTGGTCAAGAAATGTTGTTCCATAAATTGCAATAGCTAGAATGCCAGCTCCTAAGATAACTATTACAACTCTTACTGGCGTCTTCATCAGGAATTTTCCCCAAGTGACCATAATCTACAAGAAGACAGAAATAACTTAATATGGTGCGATGGCAGTGCAGGCGAGATTCAAAATGGAAGTAACTAACTCCAAGTTCATAGAACTCTTAGCGATCGCGTTTTATCTTATAATGTTTAGTTTTACCTTATAAAGTTATGAAATTCCTAAATCGCACTTAAAGTTAGCTTCCTATGAGTACAAAATTCTCATATTAAAAAATTATCCAGATGCAACGAACGACAGTTGATTCCACACTATCCAATGCCTAATAAGAGAGGGACTTTATTCTCTCTTTTGGAAATTTATGGAGCATCCCTAGGTGAATATTGCAAACTTTTTCCTTTCTCGGTCCAGCCCTCGAACCGGTACGGGGCATTTGGCTCGTCGAATTCGTGTATTTAAGTCAGGTATCCAAATGAAAATAGCGAACATTCTTTCCTATAAATAGGTTTCAAACAAACATCACAGCTAAGGCCTTCAGCTTTTATCAAGCATTAAATCTGTCTCATCATCCTTTGAAAAAAATGCTAAAAAAAATTTTGATCTCAGGTCAAGGCAAAGTCGAAAAAAATACAGCCCCGGCCACTAACTGTCAAAGCGTTTTTATATCTCAAATATGCGAAATTTCTTTATCAGAATCATAAAAATGTACTTTTAAAATAGAGGAGCGGCTCTGTTGAGCTTGGATTTTGTGATAAGGAATATTGCCGATTGCTTCTGAGATGCTAAAGTCATACTGTGAGAATGCTATCATTAGAACAGTTACTGTTTCTGGAGTGAAATATTTGCTCTAGAATGCTCTGTTTCGATAGGTAATCCTCTCTTCAAGAGGTGAAACAACTTGCATTATCTTTGGCGGTTTACAATTCGTGGTGGATTTTATGAAACAGGTGGAAACAACATGCTGTCAATTCACGCATATGCAAAGAAATAATCTGAAAAATGCTCGCTTTCAGCGCAAATTAGACGCTTATTGTTAATCTATAATTCTGGTCTCCCCGAGATATACCTGCTCAACACCAAAGTTCAATCATTCGAAGTAAACTGTGTCCTTTCCCAACAAAATAACCTTAGTAACAACGTTAAATGACGTTATGACGATTATTGCTTACATATATATTTATGAGTAATAAAAGTGTTTCGAAACGACGAGATTGAGCTCAACAAATCGAGCCTAAGACAATATATAATCAGGTGACCCACTCATTCTCAAATAACGCACACTTGCTTTCAGATTCTGGATGTGTGAAATACATTTTTCACCATGGAAATAATTCCAGCAACAGCTTTTAGAAAATTCTAGAATTCCATTTCAAATAAGGGAAACTTATTGTGCTTATGCATATGCTTGATGCAAAAGTACAATGGTGACACAAATGGTTTTTAAAGTCGTTAGATTGGGTGTATGACTGAAAAGATTTCCATGTTTAAAGCCCTCCTAAGAAAGACAAGGACAGGTTATTTCCAGGCTTTGCCAGATGAAACACCAGTCTTCTTAAAAGCTGCGAGGCAACTTTAGAGCACAGAAGCCATAGAATTCACACGATCGATCGAAGAGGAAAAAAATATTGCAATGTCCAAAAATTTAAAAAAGCTTTATATTCATTGTTTTCTAAAGAAGAATTTAAAGTCTAAAGATGTTATCCAAACGAAAGATGGGCAATTTCCTTGATTCTGGGCAAATCTTCCAGTTCATGCGAATATGAGAGTCAAAGCAATATGCTCTCATAATACCGGATTCATTTCGCATCGAATTCAACGACCCAATACGAAATGAATACTACCGCTTCTCGCACCATACCGGATTCATTTCGAAACGGAATCGCTTAAATTCATACGGTGACGCTATGATACGCTGTATTTGATCTTTTGCCGTTAAGGTATTGTAAGGCAACGTGGAATTTGGTCGCGTTGGCACCCATTATCATGTATTTTTAGGAGATCCAAAAAGCGCCAAACTGATTTCTGAAAAGAAGCCTTCTTTCTAAACAGAGGTTCCCAAGCAAAACTTCACGAGATTTGTAAGTTATTCTGAGCGCAAAAGTGATCCGATTAGATCCAAAACGAAACCGGTATTATGTGAACCGAGCTTGAAAATTCAAGCCACAGTTAACTAGACATTGCAAATGTTTAGACACAAATTTTTACCTTAGTTGATATGTTGCTTTTTTCCATGTACCAAGGGTTTTGCTTCACTTCTTGTCCTTTACAAGGTATCACATCATACTTCCACTTTTCAACACGATTTATGTCCAACTTAATCAGCGCAAGGAAGAAGGTAATCATCAAAATAAAAACAAAAGTTATGGCCAAAGCAGCGTAATAACAGAAAAATTCAATGGCCCTGAAGTCAGTAACAGTACTTATAGCAAAGGCTATCAGGTCCGTTAGGGTGGTCATGAAAATAGAAGAACCGGCCGAGGATAGTGTTGCAACCAACCGGACGTTACCTTGCAAACCAGGCTGCCTTTGATCCAGAGTATCGACTAAGATAAACATGTCATCTATTCCTACGCCTAAGACCATGAATGGGAGGACAGCAACGATGCCAATGAATGGTGTATTTGTATACATAACTAGGCCAAACGATGACCCGATTCCAAAGAAGACAGTAGCAATTCCCCCAATGGCTAATAACACATGACCTTTCACCGGTCTTCTGATTCGTAAATTCATTACAACGCAGAATACGACCATCAGAACAAAAGCGACCACTATTAATGCCATATCGCTCAAGGCGCTTTCCGATATCGAATCATCCAAACTTCGGTATGCATAATAATATAGCTTTATATTAACTTTCTTTAAGTGTTTGGCTTCTTCTTTGAGGATATTGAGAAAGTTCTCTTCCCACTTCATAAGTTGATCGTAATTTTCATCGGTGTGATATTTCATGAAATAAACAATACGCAATGATTCCGCTGACAAAATGCTACCATTGGATGCAAAGTTTAACTTGCCAAATATTGCAGGAAAATTCTCCTTTGCTTGTTTTCCATTAGACATTATAACATTGGGATTTTTGTATACTGCATTGATGAATGATTTTGTATCTTTAATTTTACTAGCGTTGTAGCTGAAGAGCTCCAATATATTGAGGGTAGTTTGACTACATTTGGGACTTCCTAGGCAAAGAGTGCTGTAATCGGCTATACTCTTTATCCTGTTATGCAGTCTAAGTGCTTCTAGAAACAGGTTATCTTCCAACGCACCACTGCTTTTATTATTCACTAAGACAATTTCTTCAGCACGAAATTTCATGAACTGAAAATATTTAGAAGCTTTCTCAAGATCTAAAATCGATCGGCTATTCTTCGGGATGAATAACTTGTCACTGCGTTTTTCCATTTTGTATTTGTGTAGGCCAGACGCTAGGGACGCCACAATCAGAAAGGACAAAACTAAAGTAAGATACGGTCTCTTTCCTACAGCTTCTGCAATTTTCTGAAAAATCAGTTCGAGACCGTCGTGAATATGTAAGCAAAATCGAACCCATTTTTTCCAAACCTTACTTCCAAGTGACCTACAATGAGAATAGATCATATTTACAAAATTTTCAAGGCAAAATGAATGAACCAAAGTATTCGGAAAATGGTATGGTATGGTATGGTATGGTATGGTATGGTATGGTATGGTATGGTATGGTATGGTATGGTATGGTATGGTATGGTATGGTATGGTATGGTATGGTATGGTATGGTATGGTATGGTATGGTATGGTATGGTATGTTATGGTCTGGTATGGTATGGTATGGTATGATATGGTATGGTATGGTATGGTATGGTATGGTATGGTATGGTATGGTATGGTATGGTATGGTATGGTATGGTATGGTATGGTATGGTATGGTATGGTATGGTATGGTATGGTATGGTATGGTATGGTATGGTATGGTATGGTATATTACTGTAACCAAACTTTTTATGTTGTACAGATCAATAGATTTTAAGAAAATTATGACTCGACCTTACTTTGCGACTTTGCTACGCAGATATCTCGTTAACTTCGTTCGCTTGCACCTCAGCTCTATATCTTAGTAATTTTTTAATTGAAAGGTATCTAGACCAAGGGCCTCTAACCTAATTGCAATTCGAACCGCAATAAATTAAATATTAGTTACACTATAACATCTTTATAAATTTTTTTTTTAAAATTTTAAAATTACAAAATAACAACAAACGTTAGCTATTATAGAGAACATGGTTGTGAAACTACAAAACGAAAAGATATTGATGTATGTACGTGAAATTAAGGTATCTCTGGGGTGTCAACAAGAGCTTACTTTCCCTGTAACCTGGGAGAACTTCATGCAATAAGGAATTCACACCAATTTGAACTAGAATATATTCAATCCTATTTTGAAAAATCTTCAAGAAACTGTTCTTCTTCAAAACTTCGGACAACTGAACATGACCACAATCATTTTAAACAAGAGTGTTTTTTTTCTTAAGCTCCAACACTCTATTTATATTTTCAGATTAGCAAATATAAGCATAAGACTATTTTCCGCATGGCTCGAAATTTTTAATCCCATGCTACAGGCGCACTTAACCACTCTCGAGCATGAAAATTTTTGAGAAATTAATTGGATTTATTCAAATTATCTATAAGCTGGTTTATCTGTTATTTCTCCAAAATTGCACTTCGAGCTGAGCATTAAGTGATTGCATAAAGTCCAAATCAATTATAGCTAAAAGTTACAAAAGGAAATTTAGTGAAGTATCGAGAATGGAGGGTTGGAAAAAATTAGCATATAGAAAGACTAGCTGAAAGATTCTAGCCCTTTCCAAAACCTTCCAATTTAGTGCTAAAACATAATTCTGAGTTGTTGAAAATCATAGTAAAAAATTGGGCCTGTTAGAAATGAAGAGAAGATAACAATCGTGTGAATAAATGTGTAAAACAAAAATATTATATGACTTTATAAATTCTTATGAATAGAAATAAATATTTGGCAGAATAAAGAAATGGCTAAATTATTAAAGCAATATGGATATTATCATTCCTAAACTGTATCTCATCTGAAAGTAAATGCAGCAAAATCAACAATTGATCCTTCTGTTTTATGCATTTAATCTTTGTCCTTTTTAAGTTGATTGAATACAATATACAACTTATTGTTTTTGTTGTATTGTCGAAAAAAAACCTTTTACAACAATGATAAAACCTTTCATGAATAAAATCCTTGAAATAAAGTCACTAGAAGACTGTTTTGCTTGTTTTTTAGGCTGTTCTAAGAACCTGCACGTTTTTTGTATATAAGAAACTGGTTTATAAGAAAATACTACTAGAATACCCAAAAACTTTACTACTAGGCTCAAGAATAATTAAGAAGCAGTAAATTTCCATTTTGACTTTCAAAACCTTTTTAGTTTGTTGATATTTTTTTGGAAAAGATTGCGCTCTGATCCCCGTGGGTTTTGACCATCTGTGTTTTCACTCTTCAAAAAATGCTCAACTTCAAAAATAAGGCAATATTAGGTCCCGAAAGAAGAAACCAACTAAGAAACAATTTCTTCTAAAACACCAAAATTTGGTTGCCAAATTAAGAAACTTTCAGTACTTAGCGCTGATACACGTTTCTTTTAAAATAAAAAACGTGTATTGGATTTTCAGGAAAATTTAGATTCTCTTGTATATTTTTAAGACTTCTTTCCGAACATTGGCCTTTTTTAGTGAAAAAGTTTGTAAATGACCGGAAGAGAGACCATTTGAGGAATATCTACATCATAATTTTTGTGTTGATATGCAATGAAGTACCTACCTCTCTACCTCCGCGTCTTTTTCTTGGATAAGCGACATGATCTACCAGAAAACCACAGCAAAATATAACAAACCAGATATCGTATAGGCATCATTTGACTGGCGTAGCATTATGGCTGGAATCCTGTTAAGAAAATAGAAAAAATAATTACTAGCAGGTAAAGTTCTGAAGTTTAAACATGCCTATAATATCAATACAATAGAAAGTAAATACAATTGTTCAGGTATAAAAGATGATGGTTTGCTTTCTGTTGGCATTGGTTACTGTTAAACGGGTCGACCATGGGATGAATACGTTATTGAGCAATCAAAAGGAAGCGAAAAAAATTGTGCTTTCGATTCCCTTCCTGAAAGCTCGAATTCCCTTAAAATGTACAACAACAGACCAAAATCACAAGGACAGAACAAGTATTGTGCTTGATAAACCTCTGTGTGAAATGTTTAGCATCAGTAAAGACTTCTTAACAACCAGCCATAACAGTCAGCCAAGGTATTTTCCAGATCCAAAATATCTTTCACTGGCAAAGATATTCTCTTTTTCTAACTAAGCGAGTCTATGTACAAGATTAAAAACACCACCGATGCTTCAACCAAACAGAATAACAGTAATTGCACAAGAGAATGTAAAGAAAATTCCCATCCGACACTTTTGGCAGTACCAGAAAGGCATTACAGGTTTTGTTTGCCAGCAAAGATGCATTTATCAATAGTATTTGCTTTTAGACAGAACAAGAAGCAACACTTTTCATGCTTGCTTAAATGTGAAACCTTGGCAACCAACAGAGCAGACACATTTACAACATCATTTGCAGGTGCTGAACTTCGCAGGAAAAGACCCCGACTAGTAATACCTAGGAAATACTTTCAAAGCACAACGAAAGTCTTAAATGAATCTGCGCAGTCGGTAATCGTACATCACAAGATCATTACTTCTCTTTAAATGCATCAGAGACCCTAATCGGTATCTTTACTCCAAAGCACAAAGTCATCCGTTGATGAGCAAACAATATGGTAGAAGGCCTTACGCACAGGGCGCTGGTGTTTATGCAACACCAACGACTGAGCCGTTCTTTATTGCACCGAGCATAAGACACCGACAAAGAAGCAGGCAAAAGTTTCAATTAAAAATTGAGATGAAGCTTGACCTGGCAAAAAGTGAATAGATGGAATAATCTTATTAAATAAATTACTGATATGTCTATGTCAAATGTTATATTCGAGTACACATTTCCTACTGCAATCCTGCCTAAAAATTCATCGATTAAATGTTTAGCATAAAAAATTGATTCTTTAGCAAATCACGACATGATGGCTAAAGTTTTCCTATAAAATTCATGAAATGCTGGTTTTTATTACGTTGATCATTAAGGGTAATGTAGATAAAGTCACTCCTGATTCATCTAATTTACAAATTTCATCCACACTATTATGAAATTCAAATAGGCCTAGCGAAATTATTTGTTGTGCATTCTAAAGGAACTTTCCTTCCAAATATATTTTCAGTTGAAAATCGGAATATTGATGAAAAGATAAAAGGTTCACAGCTAGTTTGGAATCAAAACAACTTAAGAAAGAAACGTAAGCTTGACATTTTTTTAATAAGCGTTCAGATCCACAATATTTGAAGATAGCACAGAAAAGCGGGAATATAGCTTACTCGAGAACTTTTTGTTCTCAGAGTATACACTTCAGATAATGACTAAGGGCTAGAATGTCCGGATGTGGATCGAAAGTAACGTGAAAGAAAGAACGGCGTGTTTGGCTCCTTGCTCTTAACCATTCGGCGATCACTAACCTCTCGTGTACGCCTTGGCAAGCACGGTCATCTTTTCATTTCGGAGATTTGGGATCTGTCTACGTGCAAACAAAAGATCCCGACTTGTGTAGACCGAAATAGTTTGCTCTCACTCTAAGACTCTTCAGCAAGGTGAGAGGTAAGTGGCGGCCGATTGGTCAAAAACAAGGCACCAATCAAACTTGCTATCTTCCTCTTGCATTACTTTTGAACTGCAACTGGGTTTGGATTTTTGCTACCACTTTAGTCATTATCGACGTTTATACCCTGGAAAATTTGACCAAAAGTATCAAATATGAAAGTAGCAATCAGTAATTTCTGGCAAGAAGCATTTCAAATTGAATTATAGGTTTACTTTCTCTTTGTTTATGCTAAATAAGCTGACGAAATTGGTCTTCGAGTTGCTAGCTATAAGCAGTGGGTCTATCTGTGGCGGTCAACCGGTAAGAGGCGGGCCCATATAACAATTAAAATATAATCAATTAACAGCACGCTTAGAAAATTGATACCCAACTTATGTTAGAAGCAGCAATAAGCTACTACAAAAATGATGAGAGCAAAAAAGGATTTTATTCGTTTTGCCTCAATTATGAGTACAGCTCGACATGCAAATGACGCTGCTTGAGAAATCTAAGACTTCAAAAACCAGAGTCGCAAAATACAGTCACAAATGACAATTCTATTGTTGGCACTTAATCGTTCTAATGACTGAGTCTAGAAGAACAGTTTATTAATTGAAGTATTAAAGGAACGACCAAGCTTGATAAAAAGACTCCGAATGCGCATTCAAAAACTTTTTAAAAGAAATGTATTTCAGCTTTTCTTGAATATGTCGATCTCCGTGGATAGTCTATAAGAGATTTTATTCCGTGGCCGAAGTCTCATCATTCTTAATGAATTGTTGGCGAATAAATCTCTCTTTACTTTAGAGATATCTAGGATCATGTAGACATTTTTGTTTAGCAACGTGATCATAAATACTTGAACGTTTGGCGTTTATGTTTGCAGAAATTGAACCTTATCTTTCGTTAAAGGTTTAGGCTGCATTGAGGTAGAGGATTTATCGGCATGGAGCTGCTAGCATGAGACGATTTTTTTCATGATTTCGTTTTGATCATGTTTTATGATAAATGCCACATGAGCAAAGATGGTTCTTGCCCTATAAAGCACTGCAATTAAGACTTATGTACCAGACGAAAAAACATCCATTAGCAAAATTTGTGTCTGCCACTGGCCATATCTCAGGCAATTTGCGGCAGTTTCAAATTACATCACAGAATTGGAGACATTTTGCCGTTTTCTTTCTCCGCGTTTTGGAAGATTAAAAAAATTTGCAAGAAATGAACTTCGTTTTAACTTTGCCATCCTATTTGCAATCATATAACCGCTTGTCCTAATATTCCCACATTGCCATTAAGCTGGTCAAGAATTTCGTTTTTCATATCTGATACATTTGTAATAGTTGCAACGGGTTTTTTTTCTAAATTATGAAATTTTCAAAGAGTTGCCCCGCAGTTGTTTTTGAAGATTCAGGGTTTAGTTTCTTTTGATTATAATCTAAATAATGAAAGAGCAAAAATGCAAGATTTCAGCATCAAATAATCAATCATAGCATATACTTTAACTGGAATACAATGTCTGCATGGTGTTTATTACTAAGAAATAAATGTACTTCTCTGCTGGATCTAAGTTCGAAGAAGGCACGCTCTCTTCCTTACAGATGCGTCAATAAGTCTCTCTCATAAATCATCTGCCTTCCAGAAACAGCACTTCAAACCGACAAGCATAATCAAAACTTTCCTGTTTAACTTGACTTTACAAAACTAAGCTTAAATTTGACGTGTTTTGGTTTCATTTTTGGCTTTACTAATCCAAACCTGCCTAATTGCCAACAAAACTTAATTCAGCTGCACCTGCCAGTAACGTGGAGACTTTCTCGCTTTCTAATGTTTTACTGTACATGGCATTGATTTTCTCTTGTTTAAGAGCTGGTTGAATTACTGCTATTAGACACTTTGAGGTGTGAAATCTTTCACATCGCCAATATTCCAAGTTGAAGTACATAAGTAATTGATAGGAGGGATATCACTCAGTCGCATCGAGATCACATCTCACTAGCTATAATGTTGTTCTATTATCATCATTATTATGATAATATCTTATTGCTGCTAACAGTTGCTTCGATCAACTCACTAGCCAGCCATTGCTTAAGATATGAATATGCCTTCTGTCGAGGATTATCACAAGAGATAGTGAGGTAACATTCTGAGAACAAATTCAAAAGCCACAATGTAGACAATACTGAAGAGCATGAAAGCTGGCTATCTTTGTTATAAACGCAGCTCAAAAGTGAACATAAAGATAGTGGCAAAATGATCTTCCACTGTTCTCAAAGTTTTAATAACACATGATTATTCGCAGAGAATGTTGATTGTTAACATCATCTGTTTTATTTTTCTTCATGAAAGGGAAAAATTGTATACAGCATTTACTGCTTTTCCTGAAAGCACCTCTTCAGTGATGAGCCGAAATGGTTGTGGGAACCACATCCAAAAGTTTTCTTTCCGGGGCAAGCTCGAGCCCATAGGCAACCGTCTAGTTTGCATTTGCGTAGAATTGACCCTGTTTTTGAGACAGTAGTTGATTTGATTTTTGCTTTGTGGATCTCAGTTAAGAAGACGGTCCTCTCCGTCTTTCCTATGCAGAGGTTCATAAAAACAAACCAAAACATCGCCTGCAGCTTCAAGCAAAAAATAGACTTGGAGCAGGTCTAGCACCTGCGTTGTGAAGAATTCTTGAATTATAAGCCAGAAATAATTTGAATAAAAATGTGAACGCAATGTAAAGGGATCTTTTGTTTACGAGTTTCCTCTAAAATTCAACAGAATTATTACTGTAATCCCTTTACCCCTATATAGGTTGTAGTTGTAACGTTACGTTTAGTAAATGCCTTATTGAAATTTGTTGCACAACAGTGAAGCCCGGAAACTAAACTGAACAACATTGTTAGGAGTGTTAGAGTGAGTGCTAGTGACCATTAAGTCACAATTTTAAACATTAATAAAGAGACTACTAAGTAGAGGTCGGCATTAAACTTTGCAGTGTCAATTAAATTTGGTCAGTCGTAAAACTACGAAAAATAGAAGAAAGCTATTTGCTTAATCATTTCTATTAAGATTTACAGATTTGGAAAATGTATGGCTAAGACTAAGAAAATTTATACTTGTCTAAATGAAAAAAGACAGCGAAGTGGTAGTAGATTTGGTGTATCCTGTATACAAAGCAAAAGGTTTGGGTGTGATTACCAAATAGAGCTGTAGAGATTTCTCAGAAAAGAGAGAATTAGAAAGGAAGAAGAATGTCTCCTGATATTTGATAATCAAATAGAATACTAAGAGTCGTGTTTGTGATCAAGGTAAAGGCAAATCTAAAGGCGTTGGTATCTCAAGAAAAAATTGACGATCATTTCGGCAACTCTCGTAAAGAATTAATCAGTCATATATGAGTAACCATTAAAATGGCTTTGAAAAAAGCAGAAATTTCACATTAAAGTTTTTAAGTAGTATGTTAAGAAATGTTTGCTTTTTTCAAAGCCACTTTGAAGCTCTGTACCGACAAAAAATTGTTCATAGGTGACCATGTTTAATGCATGATTGTTTAATCTTTAGGAATTGTAAAGTTCTTCCCATTTGTAATCTGATTCCTAAAGAGAGTCAGCCAGATTGGCTAAGACTCTCATGTTTGAATTCATCAATTTAAGAAAAACTTTTATTTACAAATAAACGGAAGATTCAGTACAAAATACCACTGAATATATGAAAAGAATCTTTAATTTTGCATGTGTTCACTTTTTCGAATGACAGGCGCAATACAATAGCATAGGCCACGTATTTGAAAATGCAGGGGGTTTGGGGGGCCAAGGCTAGCAAAAGTAGGGAGGCAAGGCTTTTTTCCCTTTTACTGCAGCTTTAAAACTACTTGCTTTGCAAAAAATGGGGGGGGGGCGTGGCCCCTCCGGACCCTGCATTACTGCTGCTTAAAGAAAACGTTGCGTTTAAGTCGAGACAAATAAACAAATTTCTCCATTAAAAAGTCTTGAAAAAAGAACTGTAAGAGGGTTCGACTTGGCAGTCCACTTAACGCAAGAGACAGTCATAAAGAAAGGTGACTGATGCAATGCAATGAAGTGGCCATAGGAAGGGGACATGGTAGGGCGATTGCCTCCATTTTTCGACTGTGTACGATTCATCATCAATATTTGCATGCCAGCATTGCCAAGCAAACTTTCGAGAGACTAGAGTGCAAAATCGAAGAAACTTACAGATAATCCTCGCAAACAAGGACTATCTGCTACTTCCTCATTTTCTCACAGCTAAGGCGAGGTAATGATTTGGATTTGCGCTGTCAATCGGTTCCATTCTCAGGCCAATTATCAAAACCTCCAGGAAAAGTCATTCAAGACGTGGCTTCATAGTCTTTCCTATTACACGTGTATTTTTTCTACCGTAAACTTAAGCACGAAGTTGATTGTAAAACTGATCAAAGAAGGCGAGTTAAAGCCATCCCACAAATGTATCATTTAATATGCATGGGCCTAATAGTTTAATACACCGTTTATTATTAAAGGAATATGAAGTTAGATCTTTATGAATATTTTGAAAGTATTCAAACAGGAAAATGAAACGAATGAGTGAAACGAGTATGGTTTTAATAACATCTTTTTCAAGTGTCACAACAAGAAAGAATGGGCTTAAGTGGGTATATGACGACTTGCATTCATACACACATGTCTTTTGCAGCTGAGTTTAAAATTTGATGAAGGTCTTGATAAATTTTGATTCGTGCTTTAAGATTTGTTAATCATTTCTTTAACGGAAATTGCTGGTTTACGGAAATCATTTCTTCAAGAGCTGGTTACCAAGGTCATGTAACATTTGAATAATGATAGCAGTTGCTTCAGATTAACAACGAATGAATTTAAGCCTTCTATGATCAGTAGATTATTTAAATGTCTGTTGATCTGCGTAATGGGATGAAGCAAACGTTTGAGGTCAATCATATGCCGTAGAATGAACTGCCCGGAAAGCTTTTAAGGACTGGAATACAGGAGCAAGGAAAAAATTAATCAATACCATATTGTGGTGTAATGTTGCTTGGTGTGTTGTGTTGTGTTGTGTTGTGTTGTGTTGTGTTGTGTTGTGTTGTGTTGTGTTGTATTGTGTTGTGTTGTGTTGTGTTGTGTTGTGTTGTGTTGTGTTGTGTTGTGTTGTGTTGTGGTGTGGTGTGGTGTGATGTGGTTTGGTGTTGTGTTGTGTGGTGTGGTGTGGAGTGTTGCGGAGTGGTGTGGCGTGGTGTGATGTGATGTGATGTGGTGTGGTTTTGCATCGTATGGATTGGTGTCATATTTTTTGGTGTGGTTTATTTTCGTGTTGTAGCTCTATTACGGTTTTTTCGTTGGCAAGTTGATATGCCATTGCTTGAAACAACATTCACAAGAAAACATTTGCCTTTCCATTCGGTAATTTCTGCGGATTTATGTTTGATTTCTTATTTTAGTCACTCCACACTAAAGACCAAACACAACCTAACGGAAGTAACGTTAATTTTACTTAGGCCCTGCGGTCTGGCAGGAAAAGACCAGCGTTGCGTTTGTAAAGGGCAATTGATATAGCCCTATGGGAAAGAAAATTTATTATAGTTGTTTGAATTAGTCGAAGAATAGTAAGTTTTTCAAAGAGGCTCCTGAAAGAGTTTTCTTGTTAAACTCACACTGCAAGCGTCAGATTCATTTCATTAGCCAAAATAACTTTAAAATAACAAGATTTCAAATTTGAACTTTATTTTCTTGTGAAAACTGAGGAAAAGGCGATTGATTTTGGTCAGCTGTATAGAAGGCTTTCTTTATTGCAAATCTCGAAGGTTCTAAAGTTACTTAAAGGCATCTGCCGTTACTTAAAAGGAGGCCAACACAAGTTTTGATATGCTAAACTCATTATTTTAGCAAAGTCACTCCCGACTTCATCAAGCTTAAGGTGCAAGGACAGCCTCAACACTTATTAACCTCTACTTCAAAGATGGCAATAAATTTTTAGGACTTGGGAATTTTCCAAGTAAAATTCAGAAACATGTCACTTAAAGACAGGGAACTTCGCTTAGCCGTCCAGCAAGCTACATAACGACCATTCACCATTTAGGCACCAGGAACATTCTCGAAAATCACGTCAGCTTTAGGCTTAGTTTGAAGGTTGAATTTCTGCCGCGTCGAATTGAAGGCACGCATTTAATCATGTCGCGTTGAATTTAAATCGCGTTGAAAAGCAGCGCCAGATATCTGAACGCATGCTCTTGAGGTATTGTTATTGTTTTGGCGGGCTTCTTTTTGAAATTTAATCAAAAACTGCGATCAAAGTTACAAAGGCTCATACCTAGACGAAAATGAGCTCGGCAGAAGTTTACAAAACGACGAAGCGGAATCTGAATATGGCGAAGAAGCAGGAAATAGCAGTGAAAGTAAAGGGAGTGACAGCATGCAAGGTGGAGAGCTTTTCGAGAATTCTTTTAGGCTTTGTGTCGCTGCCATTTTCTCCAACTGACTCTCTATTTTACGCATGCGCAATTGATTGGAAATAATGTAAGTTGCTGCTAATATCTGGAACACACCTTCGGTTAATTTGATTCGACGCGACAGACAAGCGGCCTTTAAAGCCAGTCGCACTACTGCCGTTTTATGCGACAAGCCTGATGAATTACTGTTGCATTTAATTATTTAATGCGGCAATGGATTCAAGGTCGCGTTTGTGTCGCATTCAATTGTTACACTTAGTTTTGTAACCACTTTCATTTAATTCAACACGGCAGAAAACCGACCTTTAAACTAGGCCTTAGAACCAGTATTCGCGTTACTGGAAGCGTGAAAAATGCACAGTCATCATAATTATTCAAATCTGATTACACCATAACGCCTGGTTTCCACTGGGCGATTATCGCGATAAAGGCGACAACTTCAACTGACTTTCTGCTTTTATCGCTATAATCGCCCAGTTGAAACCAGGCTTAAGAAAGATCGTGCAAAACTGAGTAAAAAAGAAAAAAAAATCAATGTAATCTGACCGATATGCGAAAAGTTATTTATGTTGAAGGTTAAGTGATAGTGCAGTCGTTTAGAACTTGAAGTGTGAAAGTTACTAAACAAGCATGAACTTTGCTACAAGAACACAAGTCGATATGCTGAATATGATGGTATGCATATTAAGCTTAGAAAACTCCCTAAAAGCTTTCTCTGGGCTCGGGTACAAAAGTTGTATGGACAGAAGTTTCAAGTAACCAACATTCAGTCTACTTGCAATGATAATTTCTGGTTGATCTATTGAGAAAATCTGCAGCTGCATTAAATAACTAAAAGTTTATCTACAAATTCAAGCTGCCTGATTTACTTATTCCCAACCACGCTCATACTCTCCTAATCTATAAAATTCCCACGTTGAATTATCTTAAGCTACCAATCATTTCATTTGCTGAGGCGAACGACAGAAAACCGCAGTCAGTAAAACTTCCCGCCGGTTACAAGGTATAGTTTTTTTCATAGCAGCTTGCAGTCTTTTATTTACAATGAGATCAAGATGGAAAACAAATGATCTTACGAACCTAACTTTCTCATTAAAATTGTACCCGTAACAGAAGTCGCATCCTCCACATTATTAAAACACCTCCAAATTCATTGTAAAGTCAAACGCAAAACAAGAGTAGTCACTATATTAAAATTTTATTCTTCACAACTTGCACCATTCTGCACGTCTGCCATATCAACATCGCTTTTAAGACCCCGCCTACCAGAGAGAATCTGGCTCTATTTGGTACCAGTTTTGAGGTACCATAATGAAACATGTTCTAAAGCTTTAACCAAATTCCTTCTGGTCAAAAGTGGTGCAAATAGGACTTTACTTTCATCTCTGTCACCATTTAACAAGTGTAATGAGGTGGGTTCTGGTCAGGCCTATTTTAGTAGGGATATTTTATTTTATCATTCTGAAAAAAAGCAAAATTTCAATACATCTTTGGATGCGACTTCAAAAATATACGGTAGGAACGTTGAACAAATGCTCGCGTCTAAAAGGTGAAGCTAGAAAGATTCTTGTTTGGCCTTAACATAGGGTTTCAGTCGGCGGTTCCCTATAAATCGATAGGTTAGGACTGAGCAAAATGTCCTACATTCAGAATGTCCTACTTCTCAATTTTTTGCTGGCCGTATGCAGAACAAAAAGGGAACCAAAATTGGATTGGGATAGAAAAGCTCTCCTTCGGAGCATTCAAATGACGAAAGAGACAATTTTGCACCAGAAGCACACTGTGGACATTCAATGGTATTATGTTTAGGGACCTTGGGGATACTGTTTAATACCAAATTGCATTATAGGATATCTTTAGGCTTGATGTTGACTTTCTAATCTGTAGCCAGAAATATCGGGACGCGATAAAGTGATCCATGACGTTTGAACTGCGAGAAGAAGATAATAAGCCACACATGGTAAACCTCAGAATTACGGCTTAGTAAATTCATGCATGCACTTAAAATCAGCATTTTTGTAACATTGTGTATTTAGAAGGCATTATTCACCTGCTAGAACTTGTCACTGGCAGGTAGGATGCTAACGGGTCCATGCTCTTAAATAATCCTCGCGACCATAGGGTATTCAGATCCTCCCGGTTGGAAGATAACAAGACCTGTAAGCAGCATTCATAAAAAATGAAAGACAAGCTGTGTCAAGTTTCACTTTTCAAAAATTTGTAGGTTGGCTTTGAGTGCAATTTAACGTCCGCACCCCTTTAATTGTGTTAACCAGAGCTGTGATCCTTTAGTCCAACAACCACGCTCAGAAGGAACCTTGCTATTACCGAGCGAGTGACGATTTCAAATTACGTTAACGATTCACAAAGTGAACATCCAACCAAGTTAATCATCAGCTCTTTCAGGGCATTATGCAGACATTCTACATAGGCTAGTGAACCATGGATCTATCGCATTTACTCAACTATAACCCACCTTTGTTTATAGCCACTTCGGTTATAAGTCACAGTAAATGGGGTTCTTAAAAAACGTAAGCTGTCCTTGGTTATAAGCAGCACCAACAAAGCAATGCAGAGAAATACTTTGTCTAAAAGACGGACCAAAAACTGATAAAAAGCTGATTATGTGCATAAACCAAAAAATTGACGTTAGAAGTTCAACCCACAACAAATCTTCCAGATGACGGAGCATCAATATCGTCCTCAATATCAATCAATATCAAAATCAATTTAAGCTGCTGCCAATAACCGAATAAACATGGTATATCATCAGATGGAACACTAGTTTAAAGCATTTTAAAGAAAGAGGAACTCTTGTGAGCATACACAATCGAGAAGGAAAACAATATAAACGGTAACCTTAGGGAAAGCCATATGTAGAACCTTAGGTTATAATCAAACCCTGGCAGTATTCCTCTTGGTGACTAGCAAAAAGCCAGCAAACTAGCACAAAGTTAAACATCTTTAGTCTCTATTTTCTTTTTTCTCCAAATTTGCTTTTTGAAACGAGTGAAACTGAGTGTAAATACAACACTGTAAGAGTACATGTTTGAACATAGAAATGGCAGCTGCTTTTTGCTAAAATCTTTCTACCAAAAGATAAATAAGTCCTTACACGATTGATCCTTACAAGAAAAATTTGAAAGTTCATTGAAAATATTTCTGAAAATTCGGAGTAAGTCACTATGTGCAATTGCACGAATTTTTAACTAGTCAATAAAAGTAGCTTCCACGCTATGCTCAGTAATCATTGTACAGTTAAATACATATCAAGACAATTGAAAAGGTGTTTTTGTGAAAATTTTGCAAAAGAGCATTAGGTTTTGGCAACAAAGTCGACTATTTGTAGCGACGATTTTGAAGAGTCAATAAGTCGAAGCTCTAAGCATCACCTATGCAGAATCGAATACTTGTTAGCCACCTTCGGAGTTATACCTCGTTTTTCTAGAACATGGCTAATTTTCCATGACTGAAACGATTTCTTACGTATTTTACAACAGGTGAATTTGAAAAGATCTATACAGCAAATGAAAGAAATTTTCAAAAAAAGGTATGGGATATAAGTGCCTTTAACCTTTTTGTTTATTATTTCTGAATTATTTTTAATTTATACATCTAACTGCTGTTCTCATGCTTTCAAATGTACGATTGCATTATGAAAAACATATTATTTGAGGTTACCTGTCCTCAATCTGGGATCAAAAGATTCTAAATTCATAGAGTTTGTTAAATATGACATCACATTTTTTTTATTCGAAAGGTTTTCATGAGAACTGATTATTTTTTAACTCAAAGGGATAAAAGAAATGAAAAATGAAGCTAAATTCCTTCTAAGATTTTGCCAAAAAACATGCAAAGAAAGGTGATGACGAATATCAAGAGTTAACAGTTACATTATAGTTTAAATTAACCTTTTTAAAAGTTACGGACAAATGCAGTGATGTCACAGAGGGATTATAATGCAGTAAACACTTCTAGTTTTATTAATCTTTGTTAAGTTTTGCTATAATAATCAATGGGATTTTTCTCAAGGAAAAAAGACAGAAATTTAGACAAGCATTTTTGTCTTGGGTTTGCTCAAAAATATGGCTTGAATTTTTTGCCTCGTTGGAAATCTCGAGACTTCGACTAGAAATTTTTGCCATTTCAACAAGAACACACAGATTACATATATATTTACCAGATATATCATGGGGTTTTTCTATACTCCCAGCTATATTACTGGCTAGTTGCATTATCAATATCTGATTGATTTCTTAAATTACTGTTTTACAGTCTTTCTTTCTTTTGACCAAGAAACTTATCAACATCAGCAATGCTGTAGATCTAAAACTGACTATATTGCTCATGGAAATTATATATCAATTTTGAATTTAGCAGAAATTTGGAAAGATATTTGAACTTCAAATGATATTTTGACTAATATGTCTTGCGTCCAAAAACGAGGTACAGTTTGAATAATTTTTAACTGATGTAGGAGTGCGATTACAAAATGCAAGTTACAAAATTACGTTAAAACAAAAATAACAGTTACCTTTAACTCCAATTTTTTTGCATCATCTATGTTTCCATACTTTCACAACTTGGACTCAATCAGAGAAATGCTTCTGAAACAAAAACAACAAACGCATTACCGATAAACATTGAGATATACAAAAATAAATTTTGAGAAAACATGAACAAAATGGAGCTTATCACACTAACATTCGAGCAAAATTGTAATAATTCCAACAGGTATTTTTGGCAAATCTGCTTACATTCGCAACACACTCCTATTACAATGGCAAACAATATCAGGTCGTGTCGCAGACTTCAATCAATCAAAATGCAAGAAGCTTGTACAATGTAATCATCAATGAAGAAGTTGAACTTCAGAAACTCCGACTCTGTTTTCAAATTCATTTATATACAACGAGCTGGAATGTGACCCGCAGTATTAGCGCGGGTAATCGTTAGGACAGGTGTACTGGACCACTGTATGTGCTTCTTTCTAGGTCAAATAGTCGATCTTAAACAGGATAAAATACTAACACAAAAAACATTGTTATAGGCTCCTGTTCCTTAAGGTCATATTCAGGTCGAACAGACGCTAAAAGTTATATTCATAGGCTGCACCAGCTACTAGGCTACGGAAGGGTGGAGAGAAAATTGAAAATTTTTAGACTACGCGCTTAAACTGTCAGAAAACGACTTTGTACCGCAGGAAACGCCATTGAGAACAGTCATGTCTGTCTTTGGCTAAATAATGCAGTTTCGGAATCAAAGAACTTTACACAGAGAAAACCTGGCAAAAAGGTACCCCTCCACTTCCCAACATTCTCTCATAAAATTAAGCGAACATCGAGGAAAATAATTCGTCTATTTGCTCTGTAAAATAAAAGTTATAGGATCCATTCTGAGTTACTCTTTTGAAAGGACCCTTGCTGGAGATTTGCAATTGTCGAAAAATAATATAAGAGTGGTCTTCCAAAAAGAAACTTCATGCAACGATTGAAAAGGGTGGGAACGTTCTTTTTTGGTAGGAGTGGTAAAAAATGCAACAAGTCGAGGCCTTAACAGGAGTCCTACATCTTAACAGGAGGGGGGGGGGGGGTGGAGTAGAGGATCTTAACATGTTAACATAGCACACAGATTGTATCACGAGAAAGGACATGATAGAACGTTCTAAATCAGAATCAATGAATCTTAGGGATAATGTAAAAAGTCGTCTTGAACAGACCTATAACTGCATGTGGACGAAAATCATTCAAACACAGAGCAGGCGCAATATGGAACAGACTATCCATTGAAGTGAAAAGCATTGAGAACCATGGGAATTCGGAAAAAGAGTTATCAACAATATGTAATACTTTAGACTCGAATTGGAATTGGAATTTCATCTACATGAAACTGAAATCATTTGGAATCTTATCTTTAGTTTCTTTTACTCAATCTGACTTAAGTTTTTTTTAAAAAACATAGTGCAACGTGTTGATTTATTAATATTTTTTGCCACATTGATCTCAGACGTTTAAGTTTTTAGCACCAGCTACATGCTGCCAATTAGCAAACACTGCATATCAAATAAAATTATGTATGTATGTATATATGTATGTATGTATGTATGTATGTATGTATGTATGTATGTATGTATGTATGTATGTATGTATGTATGTATGTATGTATGTATGTATGTATGTATGTATGTATGTATGTATGTATGTATGTATGTATGTATGTATGTATGTATGTATGTGTGTATGTATGTATGTATGTATGTATGTATGTATATGTATGTATGTAGGATGAGGTTTTAGCTTTGCTTATTAGAAATTCATAATTTACGAGACAATTGGAAATTCATTATTTAACGAAAGAATAAGAAAATATTTATGTGATACTATGGCTTAATTCCCAGCCAACATGATACTCGATATATCAAGTTTCTGGAAAACAATCACCTTGATGTATAGGGATTTCATAGACTGGGGCTATAAAATAGTAACAGACAGCATAGGCCAGTACCGTGTAATAAGCCTTGGCTGTAGCCAAGGAGGAAAATATAGAAGCTACAATCACTGCCAAAAGTCGTGGAACACTAATGTCAGTTTTCAAAGGCAGATTCATCCCCCTCTCCCCCTAGGAACAATGTTGATTTACTATAGAAAAAGGATGGGGTTGTGGAGTACGCTTTTTGGTGTGCCTTGTATAATATTTTTCTATACTTTCAATACTTTCAACATTGTTTTGGGGGAAAGGGGGACGGAAGTAGTTGTGTTCGGGAAAACAAATGAAAAATAGAAAAGCACAGCGCAAAGTGTAGGGTGTTCCAAGTAATTTTGGCAGTGGTTGTAGGCGATTTCAAAATGTGGAAAGCTGTTAGGATATGCATTGCGTTGGAATGACCAGCACAGCACCCCTAAAATCTTTATATCTTTAAACTCTCTCAAGTCGAAAGCAAAAATCGATAAAGTTAACACTTTTACCTTATAAATAAATTGCATCGAGCGTTTGCATTGAGCATTTGCGTCGAGAGTTAATTGAAATAATGAACAAGAGAAATCTTTTTGATTTAATGAGTGAGGAAACAGCATCTTGCAGTCAAAGAACATGTGAAAAAATGATCAAGTTGCCAGGCTGTTCTCTTTGACAAAAACTCTCTCTCGTCCATCTCCCCAGCATAAAACAGGATTCACCAAGGGGTGCCGTCCTAAAAAGTTAAAAAAGGAAGCTGTGCTGTAGGCAAACTCAAGAGACCACACCCATAACCATATCTTTACAAAACCCATTTATGTTAAAGACTCTCCATTGTGTGTAGAAGTCATTAAAACTATTCGATGACACGAAAAAACTGATAAGAAATTGCTCATTCATGAGGAATCTGAAGTGTAACAACGAGCCAACACAGAATTCGTCCAACCAAATATAAACTCACTTGCAAAGGGGGCTAACCCCCCCCCCCCCCGAAAAAATCTCTCTGAATTTAAACAAGGGGGGCTGAGCCACCTCAACAGCACCACCCTATGTTCAATTTATATGACTCCATTATGCTGACTCCATTTAAAACCAGACTCTCGATTAGGATTGTCTAAGTTCGGGTTGCACCCTGGACGGACCAATAAAGAAACGAATGAAAAGAAAACTTTGCGCATAACTTGTAAGACTTATTCTTTGGTAAGCACCACATGTTCAGGCAGTAGAGAAAAATTCTTCAATAGAGGGTATCCCTGTGAAGTACACACTTTCTTTATAAGAATAAAGTCTATAAGAATATTGAGGCTTAAAATTTAAGAATAATTTAAGAATAATGCCAGGCTTAACCTTCATCAAGACTAAAATTTTTCCTTAATCTGAGTTTGCTCCCAAATTAAAACAACTGTCACTTTGACGCTTTTGGAATAGGATCGTATTTGTATCATTAGCTTTTGCATTTTAATATCACATTTGCTGTTCTGTTTGTTCTTGTTGAAATTTATGATGAAGCAACACATCAAAAAATAATTTAATATTTTTCTTTGATCTTGAGGCGAATTTACGCCTTGTGTTGGGCAAGAATATTTCAAAAATAATCTTAGGCTAAAAAACGAAAATTATTAAGAATATTGAGGCTTGGCAAAAAATTAGGTATTCTTATAAAAAAAGTGTGTATATAACGTCAACTCAAAATCATATCTTAGCAACATTCGCGTTTAACCAAATGCTTACAAACGTGTTGAATGAGCGTGGTCATATTGCCACAGAAATGTGGCATTGTCAACACAAAAGAGAATACCTTTTTTCACAAATTAAGATCAATATTTTTTAAAGAAAAATGCTTAAATGCCATCTGTCGAGAACGGCAGGAGAATTTCATCAACGTAACCGCATTTGATATTTTTTACAGGCAAAAACAAGGCTAAGAAAACTGCTGTGATGATCCGCTCAATAAAAAGTACCGAAAAACATATCAATCAATAAAAATTTGAATATGAGATTGACTGTCAATTTAGTATCGCAAATATTCACTCTTCTCACGTCTGAATATTCTGTTTTTATAGAAAACATTTGCACACAATTGTTGGTGCCAAAGTCTGTAATTTTTATGACATGTAAGAATTTTTAATACATCACCTGCTTGAGATACCTACATTACCTTAGTTATTTTTTGTTAAAATTCACAAGCTAAACAAGCAATACAAAAACAAATGAAAGTATTTAACAAGATATACATTCGAGTTTTGCAATAGAATTAATTCAAATTAACATTCGTGAGCAATTAGACAAACGGCTGCAAAAGTAAAAATCAGGGGGTTGCCAAAAGAGATTAGTCATAAGCAATATAAGAGTATGCTGGGACATACTTAGAGAACCAAACCTCACCAATGGGGGTTCGAGATAATAGTAAGAATACTTGAAGCCCTTAAAAATTTGATATGAGAACATTTTTGATAAGTGGAAAAGGATAAATTAATCGGCAGACATAAAAGCAGTTTTGTCGATAACAAAGGCTCTTTGACAAAAATTGGTATGAAGAAATATGCATTTTAATTAATGACTGGTCTTTTAGGTGAAAGAGCCTAGATCTGATGCACATATGTTTTTTTCTCACTATTCCACACAGACACGTTTGTTTAGGGAAGTCAGCGGCTATCCGAAACATAGGACAAGAAGTTCGCAGAAGTTTCTGTTGGTTTCACGATCAAATTTTCAAGGGAAACCCCACTCTCTTAGAATTTGATGGTGGATTTGCCTCTATGGTTGCGCTTGATAATGGATCTGATGAAATAATGTCCCGATGAATATGTCGCAATCTGGTGGTGAATGTGCTGCAATCTTGCAATGAATGTGATGTGACACATTAAATTAAGTCTAAGTATAGTAACATGGCATGGATAGGGGGTTCGGAGATATATTCTGTCTAAACGTTTCTGAAATACAAACTTAGTGAACACAAACAATCTCGTGCGAAAGAATCTTCAAATATGGTGGTTCGGGTTAAGAATCTGCGATTGAGATTTTGTTTCCAGACAGGCTCGTCTCTCTTTAGATATTCCTCGTTTAAAAGGCCTGATAAGCTTTACCATCCAATAACAACATCATCAATATATGAAGAATCCTATTGGCATTTGTCGAAATACTTTCGAGAATCAATCATAAAACTTAGCTACATCCACCTATGCTGATTATTAACAGCTCTAAACGTTGCTGTAGTCACAATGTGCAGCTTAAATGCGGTCTCTTGTTAATATGGATTCAACATAATTCTAAACTCGGATTTGAAGAAAAATCGAGTAAAACGCAAGGAAGAGCAGTTATAAACATGTGCTAAAACAAAAAAGCATTATGTAACTGCTCGGAACACTAAATGAAAGTTAATTAGCTACAAATATTTTGATAAGATTTTCTTCGATTTTAAGCAAGACGACTTTTGAATTTAGGCAAATTGAGAATTTACAAAATTGGAAGTATTATTGGAGTCAGAAATTTATAACCTAGTCAAAGGAAATAGCAACTTCATCTATCATCGTTTTTATCACCATTATAATCATAATCAGTGTCGGTTCTTGAACTGAGTCCATTTTCGCTATCGTTCAAGAACAATTGTTCATAGCATATTGATAGGAGTAGAGGTTTTTGAGTTCTGAAAGATTTTGGTTGGACTAGATCTGGTGGTGATGAACTATTATTAGATGTAGGAAAGACCAAATTAGTTACGGCTGGTGATCGTGCTTTTACAAATGTTGCCCCTTCCCTCTGAAACAGACTTCCCTACTCAGTTAAAGCATGCAACACTTTAGAAACTTTTAAAACCTATTTGATTGAGGAACTTTTAAAACCAATTTGAAAAAGTATTTTATTGAATAAATTGTTTTAACTTAGATTTTAATAAAAACCTTTTAAACTTTTACCCCTTTGATAACATACATTTTAAATTAGACTTAATATTTTCAATTGTAATGCGCTATTATTATTCTTATTAACATGGCCCACGCCACCGGGGGGCCGAAAGGGCCGGAGGGGCCATGCTCCCCCCCCCACTTTTTTGCGAAGCAAGTAGTTTTAAAGCTGTAATAAAGGGGAAAAAGCCCCGGCCCCATACTTTTGTTAGCCTTGCCCCCCTTTCACAATTGTGACGCATACGTACGTACGTAGGCCCTGTGGAAACAATATTCTTGAAAACTGATGCCAAGTTCTTTGTGAAATGTTTGAATAGTTTATTGATCAACAGGTTTTCGTATAACAACTAAAATAATAGAAATTGTTTCGATTAAAACCTGTTAATGGCGCATACTGTTATCTTTTTTTCAGCTACCGCATGCTTTGATTTACTTGATGATTGTAGCAAGAAGCATACCCCAAAAAAAAGACGTTGAAACGTGGACTTGCAAGTAAATTTAATTTATCATACCTTCTACGATATTAATTTGTTTTTAGCCAACATTTTCGATGATCTCGAGCCAACTTTTTCAATGATCTCGAGGTGTTCAATGTATCATCATACATACTTTAATTCTGTTCTAGTTGACTTCCAATGTAAGATATCACACTGCAAACGTATGTCATTTACAGACGCCATTTGACTCATTTTGGTTTCAAATTGCCAACGAGGTAATTTTGCAATTTCAAAAAATGCTATAAGTATATATCCAATCGCTAAATACTGACACAATCTATTAACTATGGTGCGGAGAAGGAAAAAAGAAAATATGCGATAAAATTTGGACTTACTTTCCAGGCGAGAGATGATGTTTTGAAGAATCAAAAACAGTAGTTCCGTTGGCTGTGTGTCGATCTTTATTTTCCGAATATGGGTTTTCTCAATTCAGACACCAGGCGTGAGTTACCAGAACGGTAAACCTACAACAAAATAGGTCTAGCAATTGATTTGCAATCAAACCTAGCAACGTCTTTGAGAATTTTCAATATAATTGGCAAATTTCATTCCTGGCCTCTGAAATCACTATTTAAGAAGCAACTTGGGAACAGTCGATCGAATCATTGTTTGTAAGAGGAACAATGGAGGGTAAACAGCACCAGCTTTATGGCTGACAACGTTTGTCTTCAAAGCTTTTGGATAATTCTCTATAATGACAGCTTGGAAAATAGAAAAAACACTTTGACAGAAGACTCTGAGGTCAACGAAACATCTTATTACCTTTTACAATAGAAGGCTGATCATTTAACACACCAGAGCTAAAAATCAAAATAACTGCAAAGGAAATAAGAGCCACCTTCAAATTTCAAACAATTTGTCTGTTGCCAGGCTATTGTAAACAAATGACATGAGAAGTAGCAATGTAGACTCTCGCGGGAAAATGGAAAGAATCGAGATAAAAAACGCCGCTTCCTGCAAAAATATTTAGCGTGTGTTCTTTGCAAAGAGAACCCAAATTGAGATAGTCCATAAGCAAAGGCTATATGGCAAGGGTATCTGCTCTCAGGGACCGTGTAGGTGAAAGTTGGGGGGGGGGGCGGCACTAAAATCCACAACAATACCTGTTATGTGCTTTAAAACCATTTAAAAATCATCTTGCGTTTGGTTTTTAGCAGGTTTAGCTCTCTCCCCCAACAAGTAATGCTAAAAGATGGGACAATCGGTATTTATATGACAAAACACAATTGGCTTACTAGAGCACAATAATTAGCCCCCATCTTCACCCCTAATGCTTAGAAAAGAGTAATAAGACGAAGTTGGTGTTGTGCAAGTAAAAAGGTAACCATTTGGAACACTCTAAGGGCATAATTTAATTTTAGCATTGGTAAAAAAATTGGGTAAATTAGGAAAGGCAATGGGCTCATTTCAAGAAACTAGTGCTTGAATCGGAAAAGCCTCATCGATTCTGTTTGTCCACCACCGTCCGGATTTTCATGATCACATAAATCATTTTATGCGGATTCTCAGTCATCGCCTAAACGTCTATTATAAGAACAACCCTTGAAACATCAGGCTGAGATTTGCCTAAAAAATAAGAGCAACATAAGAAACAAGGCAGGTCAACAAAACACCGAGATTCAACAAAACACAAGAAATACCAGCAAATATTTAAAAAATAAAAGAATAGCAACAAAGCAGGTACAAGTGCAACAGCCAAGACAGAGGAATTTTATCAAGCACGTGTTATGTCCGGACACTGCTATGAACAGGGAACTTGATTACAAGAATAATAAAAAAAATTGGAAACATTTGAGTCCGAAATTATGAGAAAAATAGGAAACGCCAAGCAGAAACTGGAGCCAAGTGTTCTTTTAAAAAACGTGTATCTGTTTCCATTAACGAAAATTATTAAGGCCCATTTTTACTGCAGCACCATCAGAAAAAGACTCCTATCATAATCTTGATCAAACTTGGTATTTTATCTCCCCCTAGTATGTTAGCATCAATCTTTCATTCCAGTCAGATTATCATTCCATGTGGTGTCTTAAACACTATTATGACAGGGATGCCTGCGACGGGGGCGAGAAGGCATGCACCGTAATTTTTCTGTAATGAGTCTCAAGTTTCCTTTGCCCCCCCCCCCGACCCTCTGACATGTGTCGGAGCATAAACTATCGTCCAAGCTTTTGAATGATACATATATGCTCAAACCAGAATAAATGGGCAAAGAAACTTTCCTTGTAAAGTTTCCTTGCTAATTTCCATCTTTTTTCCTTACAAAAATGCCCGATTTTTTTCTTGAAAGAAAATTACATTTACAGTGGAAGCACTTCCCAATAGAAAATGTCCAGAATTTGCCGGTTCTGGTGAAAATAGCTCAGTTTAATTGATCTTCCTTGTTGCTCACAAGAGAAATTTATGCAAAATATCTTTGTTTGAAAGTGATGCTTCGTAACAGTCAAGCTAGAAAAAAATTAGCATTTTGCTAATAATGGAAGCAACAGGTTAAATTATTCATGATCCAGTGTTTTGTCATCGAAATATTTCTGATCAATTCTTTAAATGTAAATATCAGAAAATGAATATATTCAATTCAAACTTCCGACCTGCCCAACAGAAAGAAAAAAAACACTCTTTGGCATGATACCCATAACGATACCCATCACATACCTGCTCTCTATGACAAGCGGGATGCAATTAGAAAGAGATAAATTCCAAAGGCAAGTTTAGCAATCGTGGTTATAGAAGCAATTTGAAGTCGGGGAGACAAAGGGGCACTAAATTTCAGAAAAGGAGGAAATTCCAAAGTTAAAGGGAAACTTACCCCCGTTGCCCACAGTTCGGACGTTCCTAGTTTAAAGCAAGACACTGAACGACAAAAATTAAAAAGTAGACGCTGAAGTAAAAAAATCAATAAACTAAAATCAGAAAGCCAAAAACTAATAAAAAGGGGCTTTTTAAACCAAATAACAGACAATGACAAATTTACTAAATAATCGACTGGAAAGCTATTTGAAAATATTCTTTCTCAGCTGAAGCCTTCTGACTCCTAGAGATAAATGCTATTGCTTTATAGTAATCTTAATGAAGGCAGGGAAATCCCCAAAAATCTTTTAATGCTTTTGTTTTCTTCTGTCATTTTAGTTTTAGCACAGATGGTTGAATCTTTCTTCTTATATTTTACCATTTCTAGCATGCACTGCTTACTTATATATAGAGTACATTGAAACGAACATACATGGCTTGAATATATAAGAACACGAGCCTCAATTTGTGAAAAGTTAAAATACAAATAAAGAACTAGCTGAGGCTGAGGTACCTTAAAATTCAGTTGTGAATGAAGTGGCCTTTATTCTTACGATATAAACTTCAAAAACTTCGGTTACCCAGTTTGCTAGATTGTTATGCAAAATTCCCTGTCTATCTAAGAAAGAGATGGAAAGGGCCGAAGAGTGGAAATGCGAACTGTGAATCACGTAAGAAATAAAAGATGCCTAGTTGAGGTGTTAAAATGCCCAAATGGACTGAAAAAGAATGCTTGAAGGCTATATCAAGAAAACTCTAAACTAGAAGCTAATCTGCGGGAATACTTCAGTCTTTTGCCTGATGCCTGATGGTAAAGTTATTTGCCGGATGGTAATGCAGCAACTAATAGTTAAAAGAAAGGGGAAAAATAAATAGCTAATTTAAAGAGATTGCAACAACTTGACTTAATCTTATTTCTAAATTTGTACTTTCTAGATTTCTTAACTTGAAATTGTAATCTGACATTTTGTGCAATTTGACCAAGTATGTACAAGGAACATCTTCTATGCAGCGCCCGTTATTAAGCGAGTTCCTTTTAGTTGAGCCCCTCTTTTTATTATACATTTACTAGACCACCCAGGGATTGGGGAGGGGGGTTGATCAGAAAATTTAGGTTTTTCACTTCACAAGATGTACAAAGTCAACAAAAGTCACTTTTGAATTGATTTATCATACTTTCCAAGCCTTATTATCTATTATCAATTCAGGCACTCAAAGCTTTGCTAAACATTTCAAGCCTTGGATATATTTTTTGGCGAAAAATAACACAAAGTGCGTCATCGATGTCATTTTTCTCGTGCTACAGACATGCAGATAATAGCTACAGTTTTGTAAGAATTCACTCGTACCGAGGAGGTTGCCGGAAGGCAGCGAAAATTCTAAGAACAAATTATGACAGTGTATTTTTTTATATGGGTTTTAAACATAAAATAAGGTATTCAAACTCAAACTTAAACTATTTTTCAGCATAAAAATAGCTTCTTAAAATGTAAATATATCAAATTATTTAAGACTTTAGGCTGATGGACACATGAAAAGAACTTAAAGGCAAGCTATTGAGCCATGTGGCCAGTCTTATGTGTTTTACATTACAATTTCAAGTTTGAATAAAAACAGTAAGAAATAAATCATAAAAACTATAATAATATAGTAATAATAATGATGATCATGGATAATACTGAATGCAATTATAGAACAATCAAGTTAACAGTTCTAGAAGTTGTCCAGGAGAAAGTGTTTCATCTGATTCATAAAATGATGTTTGATATGCATCTCTTTTAATTCTATGGGGAGAGAGTTCCATAATCTGATACCATCGAGAATAAGAAAGTTTTTTTTAAGTTCGTAGAGATGGATGGAAGAGAAAATCCTTCAGAATAAGACTGTCTTATATTTTACTTATGAACATTTTTTGTTTTTAGAAGCTCGCCTTTGATAGAAGTTCCAGAATTTTTCTTTTTTTCTGTCTCTAGCCAATTTGAAAAGTGGTTGTCCGCAAGGCCTCCGAAGAAGGGGGCGTGGGGGCCATGGTCTCCCCACTTTTTTGCTAAACAATTTTTCAAGATCTTTTGTTATGGGTGTTAAATGTTACCTTAATGGCCACTCACTTTCCAACCTGAGTCGGAGCCCACGGTCCGCCTTTTGTTCTGCATTCAAAAGGAAACAAGCATTGTTTAGATTTTTTAATAGACAACAAAATACAATAGTTAGCATAATAGAAGCTGCAGAAAACACCTGAAATATAGGTTTTATTTTTAGAGCCAATGCTAGCATGTGGCCGTTTTGTAGGCCACCTTTTCCCCATCATGACTGTTTTATCAAAACCCTTGCCCGTCAAAACTTGATTTAACCAAACAGCAAAAGTTGGCCAAATTAAAAAATCACAAAAATAGAAGGGAAACATTTTTTAGCTCGCATTTTGCACAAAAATATGTTTGAAAAAATCTTGAAGCTGCCAGAGACGAAACAAGAAACAAAGATAACAGACAATTCAAACAAAAAATAGGTGATAATCATTGTGATATAAATTGCCATATTTTTTGCACTATTACTCTGCATAATACCTCCTCAAACGTAGCTGCTTTTAAATAGTTTGTTTTGTTAGCCGAATTTTGACATGAGGCGTTACACGATTCGCCACACACTATTTCAAACATGCGGCAGCCCAGGCTGAAGGCTCAAAAAAAACTGTAGCACCTAGCTGCGCCTTTCTTCTTCAAAAGCAACACACACCATGATTATCTTGGTATTAGCAAGGTTTTATCTTGGTATCATAAATACATTGTTTCAGCAGGTGCAACGAATATTCTCATCGAAAATACCCTTTTCGTATAAGCACAGTCAATTGACCAGGGTATAAGCACTTGCATCATGGTGATAGTTTCTTTTTCTAAACAGTCTGTGCACCTGCATAGAAACTAATTATGATAATTATGCAAGTCGGTCTGAGAAAGGACCTTGGAATCGTGGGGCATATCACTTGATGAAAATCTCGCAAACCTTTGGTGGAAATTCTATTGTTACATCTAAAATCCCGGGAAATCCTTTAACTTTCGTTAAAATGTCGATGATGTTTGAAGGAGTAAACGGCACCTCGCTTGGAATCTAGGGTGCACCTGAGGCACGTGATCCCAGCTTTTAGAAAAATGCCCTTTTTTAGAAGTAGCCATTTTTAAAAGTGCTCCTTTTTCTGTGATACGGTGCCTTCTCTCCTACGTATACCCCACTAACATTGAAATGATCCAGACGTTCCCTAACCTGTCAGAGTTTTAGAAGGCCTAGGGACATGTCGTCAGAGAGGATGGTCTCGAAAAATTGGTACTGGAGGGTAAAATTGAAGGTGTTAAAGCGAGAGTGTGGCAGAGAAAAATATTGGTTGTTAAGGTAGTTGCTCCTTTGGCTAAATATGATATTTCTTGATATGAATGAAGATAAACAAACTAATGGTTTGAAGATTTGAAGATTTCTTATTGGCACAAAATCTAAAAATCCAGGCCCTCTTTGGGTAAAATTGTGCCCTTGTGTCCATTTCCCCTAGAAAGGCATGCTAAGATGGAAAGAGGGATCTAAATTGACAACTAGTGCTGCTTGTTACATATATTTAGAAGTAACTGACAACATGGAGGTTTTCAAGACCACGGCGAAATTGTACCAGTTATTTTTAATTGCTGTTCAATTTGTTTGCAAAAATAAAAGAATTTTCGTTAGGATTAGGAGGATTACTGGAGGCACCAAAATTCGAAAATTTTCTGGTCCTTCGGCGGCAACCATGGTAGTTGCCCGTCCCGGTATACAGATCTGGCAAAACTATTAGGAAAGTCCGTTGTTATCATTTTACAATGAATGTTGCGAATTATATGCCACACAGTTAGATTGACAAAATGTATTGCAGAGGTTTGTGACAACAACTTAGGAATCTCATGTAATTATTTTTTAATCAGGTAAATTTGTAGTCCACACCCCCCTCAACAAGGCTTGCCTCGCGACGGCCCTAATGATCATTTTAGCAATGTTTGAAGTTATGACGACATTCACTGTGGAAGCCAAAAAGTGTCACCCGTAGCTACCCCAACCCCTCTTCGAAAAGCTACCAAAATCTAAGAATGCTTCTTTCGAAAATTAGAACGGGGGACTGCTTCCCTGTTTACTATCCTCAGATATTCCTCACAAAAATTGGTCATTTCGCGGTCTTTTGCAAGCGTTTCGTAACCTTTTCTGGCCAACTCTCAAAACCCCATTGCATTTTCATATTGTAAGTTGCAACACTTCGTGAAACAACAGTCATGATTACACAGCAATTTTAATTGAACGTAGTTATTCAAGCAGCAAATATTCGTTTCCGCCTAAATCCCCGAAACAAATAAAAATTTCCTGTTTCGGTTTTCAACAGTCTACCACTTACTATTGACTTTATATAATAGGCAGCAAAGAATAGCCAACTTATTGTCTTATACAAAAGATTGATATAATCGAAACTGGATTATGAGTGGTTGTTGCAACTCACGTGACTTATTTCCATAGCCACGGCTTCTATAATAGCAGTGGAGAACCCCATGGGCGTCGATTTAGAATAAGTCCATTTACAACACGACACTCACCTCACCAGCCATGGCAGGACTACCAGACGGCAGTGTATTCAAGGGCAAGAAACTTTTGAGCCACTCGGGGGATCTTGTTGATGCTGAGCAAGCTTTGGCCAACAAAACAGTTGTAGTCTGCTACTTCTCAGCACACTGGTGTCCGCCATGTCGACAATTTACTCCAATGCTGAAGATGTTCTACGAGGATTTGGAAGACTCCCCGCTTGCAATCATCTTCGTTTCTTCGGACAGAGATGAGGCATCCATGAAATCTTACTTCGCTGACCATGGTGCCTATTATGCAGTCCCATACAGTGATAATGAGCTCTCAACTGCCTTGAAGCAGAATTGTGAAGTTCAAGGAATTCCGAAGCTTGCCGTTGTCGATAAGAGTGGTAAAATGCTTAATGGCGACGGTAGATCCGATGTAGCTAAAGGAAAGCCGTCTGAGGCATTCAAGAAGTGGGAAGACATCTCAAAGGCCTAAGCTAGTTTTGCAAAAGCGATGAACTGCATTGTTGACGCACGTGCCTTCATTTCTCCGCATCAACTCCGCCTTGAACGTTTCCTATTGACAGCGTAATTATTGGTACCTACGAAACAGAAGTTATTTTCTAAACCATTACGTAGATTTGTTACTATCAGTAAACTGAATTTACAATTTAATATTTTGCTAAGCACTCGATTTATTTGTGTCATTATTTATGCCATCTTCAACATAAATGTTTCCTAGGCCTCTATCTCTCAGGGGAAATCCCGGGCTTGCGACCATACAGAAGTAGCAGTACCGACCCAACCGGGGATAGTTTGTTTTGGTATACCTAATCATCTAATTTTTGAACATAAAAATTCGTAAAAACCTACTTTCTTGAAACTTTTGGTGCGCCTTAATAGCATTTTTTTAAAAAATTCTTAAACAAACGACGTTGGTAAACAACGTTTAAAGTGTGGTTGGTTGGAAGTTGATTATCTTTTAGTCTAAAATTGTTGACTGATTGCAACCAGTTCCTGAATATCCAAACTCAATTTTTTCAGCATCGAGTTAATACTTAAATGCTGGTAACTGTGAAAAAGGACCGAGAAACATTTATTTATGATAGGAAACATGCAAGGAAACCGGAAAAATTATAAAAAGCACGCCTCATTAAAACCGGAATATACGCCTGCCTCACGAAATTACTCCAATTGTTGAGAAAAACGACGATAAACACCTTTGCAGAAACACAACCTTGATGAAACATTTCAACACAATGTCCCTCTGAAAAACTTTGAAGATGTCCAAGGGGGTATGGGGTATCGATCAGAAAAGGGAACTTGGGACTTGCCCCGTGTCAAATGGCATAACAAAGTAGGGTTACAAAATAAGATTAAGAGATTGGGGGAGGGCTCAGAGGGTACAGCCTCTCCTGTAAAAAGTGGTCTAAAAATCTAAGAGGTTAACCCTATCCAGACTAGGGGGGCACAAAGTGGCTTTTCTTTCATAACTTCACGAGTTTCAAAGCAAAACCCCTTCAGACCTCCTGACTTTTAGTTTTAACCTGTCTGACAATGTTCATATAAAAAGATAAAAAAATGTTTGTTAATCAGGGGGCTATGTAGGGGCGTTTTCAGAGCTAGTCAAGTCAAAAAAGTTTTCTAAAATTTTCTAAATTTTTGCTCAACCCGGCCGCCGTTATGATGACGTCATCATTAAACCACGTGATTTAAAAAAGAAACAATAGTACTAAAATGTGGAGAATAGATAAGAGTTCCATCAAAACAAAGTTCATTGTCCTAGCTAGAAGGACAAAGAAATTATGGAAGTTTTATTTACAAAAAACCTTCTAGAGAGAAAAAAATAGTTGGATCACAGCTTGTGCATCCTCTGTACTAAATAGTTTCACTCATTTCCATGGCATCGTCCTGTGATTTTGAGCTCGGAGTGAGCCCCCGGGGCCAGCTTTATCTCTTCTAGGTATGTTTACTTTTGTTCACATTTCACTTTGTTTTTTGCATTTCTTTGCCATTATTTATCAACTTTCCTCCGTTGTAGTTCCTCTATGGCCTTTAAGCCTCTCTTTGGCGTTACCAAGGAGATCTGCATGATCGGGAAAAAAGGGGTCACCGAGAAATTTTTCGAAAAGCGGGTTTTTGGGTAAAAACAAATGTTTCTCGATTGCATTCACAGCAATCGCTTCGCTGAGAAAAAGAATTACCTTGCAACATACCAATTGGCGCCCTTCATTTAGCTTTCTTCAAATTTTCACTCAAAGTCTTGGAAATGTGCAGAAAAGTATAAGAGCTCCGAAGCATGCAGATCTGTATCTATCTGTCTGTGGCGTAATGAAAGATCTGCAAATGAGGGGTGATAGAGAAATTTCAAATAAAGGATGTTATTCTTTGTATGCCTAACAGTATTTTTGAGTATCGTTGTAGCGGCTGTATCATTAAACAGCACAACAATGATAACCAGGGACGCCACTATTAAGGGGGGAGGCCTTGTTTGGATTTACTACAAATTTGCCTGATTGAAAAAAGTTACCTGAAATTCTTTAGTTGCTGACACCATCCCACCGCAATACATTGTATCGATTCACAACATTTATATGCATGAAAATATAAGAACTTCCAAACCTTAAGATCTATAAATCGGATTGATGGTTTTAATCAACTTTCTGGTTTCATTGATTAATGTTTTAGCTTATGCAACATAATCATTTTTCAGATTGGAACATAATCTCTAAACTTTTCTTCCTATGATTTCTTATCATTCCGGTAAATAAAAACTTCTTGCACCTTCCCAATAATTCTTTTAAAAGGTGCCTAATCCGAACTCTTACCGCCAAGCTGAAAATTTTCGGCGGGTTCCTCGAAAACGCCCCGCAACTCCTACTTCAGTACGTCCATGGTATCTACTTTGTGCAAAAATCATTTAGATTTAGCATGAGATCTTGAGATGGTGTTGGACGATCGCTGTTAAGCGAGTTGATGCTTGCAATGTGATTCTTGTTCTCTTCAAGTCCGATTCTTTTATGTAAATTGACCTCGTTTGCTAGCTATTTGGCTAGGGCGACTTCAGCACCCCTTTAATGTGAAAATTCATTTTGGTGCCCTTGATATTTGGTCGGCAGGGGGGCAGTTGCCCCTCCTTGCCAGCACGCCACTGATCGTGGGTCTAACATACATCCCTTTCTAGCCCCATCTAATCGCTCTGCATCTAAATAAATTTACTCCATGTACATTTGCTGAAAGGCAAACGAGTTGCCAAATTGGTTACGTTTCGGCATTTTACGCATCTTCAAAATAACCATGTCAAAGACCTTCAGAAAAACACATAGTTTAGAGCTTAGGACGATTACATTATAATTTGAGTACACGCTCATAATGCAGGAAGACTGTTTGTCTGCGAGTGTAACTTTTTTACGAAATTTATTCATAATGCCTCCTAATGCTTCGCATATATTTGTCAATAAGCGATATTTCTCTGTAGTTTGATCTACCTATTCCGCGACAAGTTTCAAAGGATGAGACTACTAGACCTACACTCCACAGTTAGGGTAATCAAATGTCAAAAAATTGGTGAGGATGGTGGGGGTCGTGGATGTGGTGGGGTTGGTGGGTGTGGTGGGTGTGTTGGGGCTGGTGAGGGTGGTGGGGGTGATGGGGGTGATGAAGATGGTGGGGGTGATTGGGGAGGAAGTGCCCTACTAGCATATAAGAAACTCACTTTAAAAAACAGTACAGTCTGCTCCAAAAATCAGATTCTTGCGGACTTGCGGATGTTTTATCGAATAAGCTGAAAATGAAATTGCTAACTTTTCAGAAGTATTTTTAAAAATGGTCAGAGAATAGATCTGTTTTTTCATCAAAGATTTTTCAGGCAAGCAAACACCGTTAGACACTACTTGGAGAAAATCCCTAATAGTACGAACAAAACCCAACAATTCTAGAAATGGATTTTTGTGAGTTCATGACTTTTTACATAGGGACAACTCAGGGACCGCGGAAGCAAGGGGGTTTAGGGGGGCTTTAGCTACCCCAATAATTTCATGCATAAAATCATACAAAAAATCCTTTGATCTTGGTCTTCAGCATGTTTAGCACCCCCAAGCGTTTTAGCCCCCGCAATCTGTAAAATGCTCCACGGTCCTTCGGGCAGTTAGAAAACTTCTTATTGGAGGCAGTTTGAAATGCATCTGGAAGAGCTGTACGTAAAGATCTGTTGGAAGGTTCAAATCACGAAATTCCAAGCTCACAGGCTTTGTTTAGTAAGGTGTTTTTGCATGGAATAAAGAGAATTCCGATGGTATAATAAAACGAAGTTCCATCTTCACAGTCATAGAATTTTCAATTTCGCAGTGAACAGCGTGACATTAATAAATCCTAGAATTGCTCCCATTGCAAAAATTAGCCGAGGGAAATTTTATTTCAGAATAATTCTTTTTAGCTTAATTGCTACAGGATCAATTTAAACGTGACCCTAATTTGCAGATAAAGCCGATAACGTGTGCTTCAGAGTGCATTGAAACAATTTGGTTACAATGTGACCTTAAAACAAAGAAAGATTTGCATCATTCATCAGATGCATTTTGCCTAGGATCTTTTCCCTTGCCATAAAACTGCAAAAAACTTACATGCTGCTTCATTTTCAATGCTTTAAAAATTCTCACGAAATGTTCTTTTCGCTATCATAACTTTCAAAAGAAAAAGCAATACGCTGAAAGCAATTTTGAAATCTTTTGTGTCTTTCAAAGAATATATTATTGATATCAATGTTAAATAAACAAGTTACATCTCATTTCGTAGGGTATTGGAATTTCTGCCTGAGACAACACCAACTGTTAGGAAGGAAAGGCATTCCGCTTTCAAATGCTCAACTCAGTGGCATAACATCTTAGTTCGTTGACTAAGGACCCCCCGAACTGGAGGGGTCCCCAAATTATTTCAAATTCGATGTTTCAAGATTTCGCTCAAGTTTACGTTATTTTCAAAGAGTTTAAAAGTTCTTTATCTGAAGCATTGAACTCCGTTTCCCCTAGTTAACGAGAAAAAATTATCCTTGCTAATGTGTCTGCCTTGCTCTCTACCCTTGGATGGGACCTTATTACAATCCCTAAATAGGGGTCACAGCTCAGTTTTTCCCGAGGGCACCAGGTACAGGTAAAAACATCGAAAAACATTCAAGTATCAATAAGCTATACATTATTGGTCGTTTTGTAAGTTTTTTCTTCTTTTTCCTTCTTTCTTTATTTGGAGTTGGTATAATTTCTAGCTATGCATACTCAAGCTTATTAAAACCAACTATTTTAAATTACCAACGCTAAATATAATGTAATAAAAATATAACTGATGTTGCTAACATATTCCTTGCAAAGATTACCAGTACAATTAAAACGATGTAAATTCTGGAATTTTTTTCTTGAATATTTGTAAAATAGGGGAGAACTTTATCTCGTTTGGAACTGAGTTCCATATTTGGCTACATCTGTATGATACGGTATTAAATCCATATATTAAATATATATATCTGAGTGGGTTTTCCTGTAAAAGTACATTTTTGCACGATTCAGGATGCACTGTCAGAATTTTTTCGAAAAATTGAATAGAAAACCAGTGATGAAATTGCAAAAGATTGCTAATATTCACTAACAGAAAAATTGTGCAATAGTAGACTTTTTTCTCAATTAATAAATGAATTCACTCTTTATCACCAGATAGTTCATATCAATATGAGCCGGCTACTCATAATCTAGCAAAAGATCGCGCTTCATAAAGAATTGATTTGATTAACAATAATGTAGCATCCTTTTCTTAAGGGTCTAAGTTTGTAAAAGGTAGCGAATCTTTTTAACGAGCTCAGAGTCTAATCTAAATCTTGGCAAATGTCGGCAGATTTCGGCAAATGTTTTTTTACGATAACAGTACGGTTGAAGCTCTTAACGTAGGGTCCCAGGACACTTGACGGACTCATTTTAATACGATAACGTGTTTGGTAGACTAATGATTACCGACAATTTCATTAATGAACAAATTAATTTGCCATGTAATGCCGCAAACTGCAAGGTCACCCCTATGGGAGCAAAGCTCGTTTGATGGGCTGACGGTATGTGCAAACATTAGTCTTCTACGCAAGGACACACGAGCATACGCCTATGAATTTGCACTTATTGGCATGAAGCTGGTTATTTGAAGATGGAGAGAAAGCAGAGATCAAATAGCCTAGATAAGGCAGTGATTGAGAAGGACATTATACTTGCTACCCAAAAGAACAGATTTTTGTGGAACCGTTTATCGAACGAGAAAGCAATTTATGACAGGCAGGTAACTGCTTTGAAAAAAGACTGCAAGAGCATAAAGGAGGCGAGAGCCGAGTTGAAGAAAGACTTTGAAAAAAGTGGTTACAGTCCAAAATTGAAACATGCTAAAATGCGTCTCTCTCAACCATGCCTGAAGGTATCGGGAACAACAAGCTGTGAGAATATAATGTTGCTCAGAGAAAGAAAGTGTATGGAAAGTGCATTACGTAGAGCTAGTAGCTTTGGGCTGGATAGCGTTTGCAACAGAAGGCTGGAAGAGGCACCAGACAACCATGCAGCTTTGCCAAAAATTGACAATATGGCAGCAAATTGGAAATTGGCCACAAGCTTTGGAGATCTAGGCAATAAATGCAGGGAATCAAAGAAAGCTGTACTTACTTACGACGAGCCTGCTTATCGAAACAGAACAAAGTTGCAAAACTTCAATCTGCGCAAAGGAAAAGCGAATTTGTATACAAATGGCTATGAAGGTGACGGAGAGGAAAATTGCGATTCAGAAGAGCAAAACAAGGATAAAAAGTTTGATAATGATGAGAAAGATAGTGCGTGCTTGATGAAAAAGTCATTTAGCGGACGAACAATGATATTGCCAACCCTGCTTAGAAGGATGTCAAAAGGCAAGAATACCGAGAAGACTTGTAATGATGTCAGCTCTGACAATGATGACACTGTACACACGGTATCAAATGTTTCCATGAAGAAACACCCTGTTCTTGGAATACGATTCACTGTACCAGATGTGAAGCAAAACAAAAGAAATGAACCCTCAGGTTACAATAGAGTAGTAGGAAGACGTAATTCTTACTTCGTGTGAACTTAAATGTACACAAAATACATCATACTATGATCTTAGTTATTCGTGGTAACGATTTAAACCTTAAGTCTCCAATGCAAGTATATTAAGGTACTAAACAGGTATCCTTATGCTTGACATTATTAATTGCTTACCAACATTAACTATTTGTGACATCAATCTGATTCCCAGATACATACCGTAAATCCTCGAATTAGCCCCCTGGGGGATTATTTATTTTTGATATTTTTGAATGAGGGCTTATTCGAGGGGAGCTCATACGAGGGGGGCTTATAAAGTTATTGTAGAGATTAAGAAAACATTATTAAAAGACCTCGTTTATTTTAGTATAAATTTCTTTATGAGCATTTAATTAATTACTACCAAAAGTACGAATTTGTTGTGGTAATTTAATAAAACGCCATAGGCAACCTCAGATGGCAAAAATCATCTAATTGAGGGGTCCAATTTGAGAATTTACGGTAGCAGTGGGGGCTTATTCGAGGGGGGGGCTTATTGACAATTTGTAGTTCTAGGGTGGGGCTTTTTCGAGGGGGGCTTTTTCGAAGGGGGGCAAATTCGAGGATTTATGCATTAATACACGGTAATAAATAAACATTTTGTCTTCCCGATAAAACATTTTGATACCAAAAACATTTAGATTCAACTAAGAACGAGTTTGCAACGAAACTCTAGAGAAAGGCGCAAATATACATTACTGATGAAATTTTGTAACTTTTACGCTAACAATTATCCAGCATAAATACGAAAAGTTTATGGAAAAGCTGAAAGTTGACTTTCAAGCCCGCCGACTGGACAGTCAGCCCTTTAAACGTCACAATTAAGCTTCCTCCAAATATAAATATATGGAATATAGAACATAATTGTTTTGGGTAAAATTCATCTCATCGCTTTTTGTGGAGTCGCGACCCTTCCTAGCTTAAGCTTGCTGGTCAAGTTGAGCAAACTCTTGCCGCCCAAGTAATTAAACAGAGATTCGACTGCTTTGCCGTGAAATATAATTCCATTTTTCTTCCTACGTAGAATTTCATCTTATGGATTGCCCTTAATGATATGGATTTAAACAGCCCGTAAACAGAGTTTTTCATGTGATAAATCATAAAAACCATGCTTCCTCTCTCGACTATCACAGTACCGTGGGCGGATCAAGAGGGTTGTTGCGACCGTTGCAGTTACAACTGTCAAATTTGTAAAGGAACAGAGGTGGCGCCAGAACTCTCCCGACAGAGGGGTTGGAGCTTCCGACAGGGGGGCTAAAATGACTTAAATAAGCAGTTTTCATACGCTTTTTGTCAAATTTGCTCCGACAATAACCTAAAATTTCATCCGATGGGGGGGGGCTAGATGCTTCCGACGAAGGGGCTGTAGCCTCCCTAGCCGTCCCCTGGTGCCACCACTGTAAAGGAATGATTTATTTCAAATTCTTGTAATTTCCACAATAATGTTTGACAATTAAGCCCCATATTTCCGGAATATTCAACTCGCAATTTTTTTCATCGGTGGCTGTTGAAGCAATGGCAGTTTCATCTTCTGCATTTGCTGCCCCCTAAAATCGATGTTCAATAGCAATATTCCTCGCGGAGTGGCAGAGGCAATGAGCCACTAAACAACCTCATTGGAGGTTCCGCGGCTTTTTCACCATCATTTCCGAATTTAAAGTCCTAGATATTGAACGCTGATCAATGACAATTGATTTTGGAGGATTTTGGAGGGGGTTGCAAAAAATGGTGTGATCAACATTGTGTTTGAATGCAAGGATTATTGATGGTTGCAAGCCGATCAAGTACTTGACCATTGCAAGCCGACCGAAAGCATCTTGACAGTTGCCAGCCAAATGAATCAGAGATACCGCAGGGTTCTAAGAGACTAAAAATCATAAACATACTGGTGTCATGGCAGTTTTTCCGATTGTTTATGTTCTCTTGTTGCAATTTTAAAGCCAAATGGACAATAACTCTAAGCAAATATTTACAAAGGAAAGTAGATATTTTTGATGAAAATTATTTGAAAAAATACAAATGAGAGAGGAAAATCGATGCAGTTTCGCTTTATAGCCTGTAAGACAGAGCACTATAGATATGTACTGAGGCTAATACATGTTGAGTATTGATACGTTAAGGAAAGATACAAAGTTGAAGATTGAACGATACAATATGCTCCAATCAAATTTAAAGTAAGTTGCCTTGCACACTAGAAGAATCAACGTGGCTTGAAAAGTTATCATGCCTTATCTTCATTGGGGTTCTTTACAGCCCACAATACATTTCTTGTGACGAAATTAAATGTCCTACACCATATAAATTGTTCTTAATGTCTCTTATAAGGTGTTCATTAAATGTTCACTGTTTTTCACTTCAGTCTGAAAACCTATCATATTGATTTAATATTTTGCTACTGTTCAGAAAAAACAACTCTATTTTTAGCTGTTTATGATAACTTTATATATGTTTATGATAAAAAAATATACCCCTGGGTAGTATCACAGTAATTATTCAGTGTGGAGTTTTATCTAGTGAAAAGATCCATTAGCAATACAATATTATTCAACTGTTACAAAAAAACGTCTAAAAGGCTAGTTAAGTTAATAGAAGTAATAGAAGATAAAATAATATTTAGCAACACTTGCCGTCTTGTTGCTTCTATATTCTATTTGATGGTGTGGTTTTAGAATCTTAATGCTAATAAGCGGAATCTCAGTTATACTGAAAGAGATAAGGGAAGACTCAAGTTTCAGTCTCAGCTATTTGGCATAGATTTGACTTGAGCCATGAATCGTGCTTGCTGCTTGTTTCTGAACCAGTTTCAAATTGGATGAGGTCCTTCACATAATCATTCACGGGGGGAACATACTGTTAGAAATAAAGCACAGCTACAATGACGAACATTTTGACCATAAAGGAATCTTGCTTAAAGAAGGAAATTAAAATAATTGGTATTGTGGAAAACAGGGACTTGATTTGGCAAAACTGGATTTGGCAAAAAATGAGCTATATACCTTTCCTTTGAAATCAATGAATGACTTAAGCCGCTGAAAACACTTTGCAGTGTTGTCAATTTTTCACAAAGCTTAGAGTGTGTGGTTTAAAATTGAGTTTATAATCCAGTCTGATACCTAATAACTTCACTGTTTCTTACGATTAATTTCTTTTGACCTGAATATCTAGATTTATTACCATATTTCTATCCCGAGCTATAGCTCTCTTTACAATAACTAAGGAAGTAAAACTTATCAAGACAAACAATCATTTGATTCCCAAGTTAGAGCAACACCTGATTCCTTTCCCAGTATCCTTATCAGAGCTCGTAATTTCTTTGAAAACATATTAATGTGTTATCGTCAGCATGACCTGTTTCATTAAACAAAATTACACTGGCTGAAAAGAAAAGGACCAAAGACAGAGCCTTTGGATACTCCCCATAGAATTGTATTGTGGGAGCTATAAGTTTAATTTATTACAATTGCTTGTTAGCGCCGTTTTAGAACTAAAATCGAAATTCTATTTTTGCACAGAAAAGGTTCAACAAGATCCTAAACAGCTTGATAAGAAAAAGTGCTATGCTTACAGAGTAAATGCCTTTTGTTGATGTTGGGATCTGGAAGGTTTTTGCAAACCTGCCCATCAAACCCATGTCTTGGTAATTATGGGTTTTTTGGCAGGTCAACTTTCAATTTTTTTCATGCATTGGTTAATGGCCAAATGGCTTGAGGAGAATTATCTCTTCTACTCGGTTGGATTTCATTTTATGGTCGTCTTTGCGATGCGACTTGCACATCGACAGCCCAAAAACAAATTGTCCAAACGGCGAGAGAAGAGAACACGACCTTCATTCTTATGACTAAAAAAGTTTTAATTTTTCTTAAGCATGGTTTCCATATAACTTTTATGCGTTGGCGATAAATCGCCGACGATTCTCTTCAGACTGATTTCCATATAACTTTAGGCGTCGCCGACGCATCGGCGACACTCTGAACCCAGGCCTCTTTCGGAGCCTATTGGCGGGTAAATTATCAAAATGGCAGCTGCAATCAACAAGCGCTTCTTGCTACAAATGCAATGTGCACTTCTTCTAACTTACATGCAGAGAAGGTTAGAGGAAAAACGCCGTTCAAAACAAAAGCATAGATTGTGGGTATTCACGTCTATTTTCAGGGCACGTGAAAATTTCCTTCCACGCATTTTGAATTTTTCTTTGGTCTTTGTACTCTCTAAGGCTTTTACCGTATAAAACAGGATACTTTTTTGAATTTCATTCATGGGTTTCATCGCTAGTGTTCTCCAGTTGCTGCGCCATCTTCCGAACTGACAACAAACCGCGCGAACGAGTGGGCATGGTGGCTGAAGATGGTTTTGATTGGCTAGTGTAGGTCATGGGTTCACACAGTGTCACCGATGCATGTTTCCATTAAAAATTTTAGTCATCGCTGACGTCGCCGACAGAAAAAAGTTGAACTTGATTCAACTTTTGCAGGGCATCGCCGACAGGTCGGCGACAAACCTTGTGGGAGCGTTTCCATTAAACTTTCACTCGTCGGCGACCTGTCGGAGATGCATCGTCGACCCATAAAGGTTATATGGAAACCAGGCTTAAACACCTATAACGCTGCACTTTGAAAGCGTCCTCTCTTCCTTTGTTGAGATCTTTGTCTCTCAACATTGCTCTTACGCAAATTGCCATTTCCCATGTTGAAAATTCATTTTAAATGGAACCTGTTGATCTACTATTTCTACTCATTAAAGAGTTTTGTGAGGGAGTCATAAGAGGTCTGCGGGTCTCATACTCTCATTTACCTTAAAATTCAGCGTTTCGCACATTCGACAACAAAGCTGTTGTGCTAAAATTGTTGTAGCTGCGGTCTTTGATTTTCCTATGCTTTAATCGAGGGATTTTCCACTCGATCTTATAACCTTATTGACTAAATGAAAGTTGGTCACTGAGACCAATTTCAATAACTGATGTTTTCTGACAATATCGTGGTCAATAAATAAGAATTACGTTCATGGGCAAGTAGCCTGGGCTCCTGACCGCTAGCTTGAAAGTCAAGATCGGGTCTACTTCCAAGTTAGGGGTTTGGAACATAGAATTGGACACACTTCTGTTCTTTGCATAAAGAGGGCAATCAATTACAAGCTTCCGAATAAAACAAACGTAGCGTGACTTATTATTTTTTAAAGCGCATACGTCGATGTCAAGTCAAACTGTAATGATACAATATAAAGATGTTCCAAGTAAAGTGAAATGGAATCAATGTTTCTTATCCGGGGGGGGGGGGGGGCAGGGAAGAGCAAAAATGTTTGTTGTTTGTCAATACGGAAAACAAAAGCTCTACAATCCTTTTCTTTGCAAAAAATCATGAGAACATGAGCCAATCCACAAACTTGGTCAATAGTTAAGAACAAATTAAGAACAAGAGGAGGCTGCGCTACATAAAAAAAATTTGGCTCAATGATGTGAAACCTCCTGAAAAATTTCATCGCAAAAAACGAGCAGTTTTTTTCCTTCCCGAAGAGATTTCTACCCTTTGTTTCCGACCTTCGGTCGGCGAATAAAGAAAAGCTCACACACTGTTGGCAAATGAGGCTTGAATGCCCTCCTAGAGCACACTAGCTAGCAATTGCATTGATTAAATTGGAAAATGCTCAACGTATTTTGGCGCAAAAACCGAAAAATACATTCTGGGCCCCGCACTTTCGCACTGGAAAATAACATCCCCAACCCAAAAGCTGATGATTGTTTTCGCACAGGGTACACAGGGTAAACAAAGGGTAGAAAGGTGTAGGTGAAAAGAAAACCAAAATCATTCCTGTTTTGGATTTTTTGGATTTTGTTACTTCATATGGCCAACTTATATGTTTGGTGTATCCAAGAAAATCTGATAGATTAATCCCCCGAAGCTAAACTGCTTCATTTTCCAAAAAGATCATCACATCAATTGTGTTAGACATTACGCACACTACCTTGTCTTCAGCTGCTTGTGATAATTGCTCTAAGAAATGTCAAATCATTTTCTTCTTCACTGACTACAAAATTTCTATCTATCTCGGTGTCTGAGTCCGTATCATCCTCATAAAGCTGTTCCCACTCATCTTCCACTTCTTTACTACCCCCTTATCTTGAATCCCTTCTTTATCTCTTTATCTCCTTCTATGTTTGCATTAGTTGCTTTCTCTCTATAATTTTTACTGGGTACAAACTTGTCTTTTTCAGTCTCGAAATCTATTCGCTCAGCAGTTATGTATTGAGCATCAGTCACAAAAATGTTGGTAAAATTTTCAACGCAGGTTCCCATTGGTTGTGCAAATGATGTCACTATGCAGCATTAATAATTTGCTTCAAAATTATACAATTTAAGCATCCAAAGCACAGTCATAACACTACAAATAATACCAGGTTGGAAAACTTGCTTTGACTTGCATCGGCAAACTAATTTATCAAAAGAGAATCTAGCTGTCATCAATCATAAACACTAACTTTTACATTTTTCAAACAGTCGTTCCCCCATTTTTGGTCGACCTGGTACGTGAAATTATCTTAGCTGTATTGGTTGAAATTGGGACTGCCTCCTGCTTTGGGTTTTAAAATATTGCCTAGGCCCTTTTAAGGCATGCATGCATGCGTAATAAATAAAAGTTGTAGCTACGTTTACCTTGCAAGACACCTTTTTCCTCAGACAAGCGTGGTCTCTCTTCATCCTACTGGGCTTGGGTTTTGATGAAAAGTGACATCATAATGGTGACATGCTGCTCTCCCCGCTATTTCCTTCAGTCTTTATTACACGCCTCAATTCCTCGCCTTGAATTCCTGCGAATTCTTTGATATGGTGTTTTAAGTTGGCTTCTGAGCAGTGTGATTTGGAGACTGCGAGTCGCGTTCTCTCTTTTCCTCAAATAAACTTGAGCGTATCTTTTACAGTTGGACCAATAAAATAGACCACACATTCGACTGTAAACAGCTTGTCATTCTCCGCCATTTTCTACTTTCAAACTTGGCGGGAAACAGCCTCGCTTTGAAGCTCTAAAGTGAGTCCACAAGTCCGGGGCCGACAAAATCAGTGGAAGCTGACTGCCAACGCATGCACGGTTAAACAAAATAAATACTTTTCGTGGCTCAGGTTGGTTTCTTGATAGGATAAATGCGTTGTATTGTAAATTACAGAAAAAGGCTGTAAAAACATTATGAAATCTGTATATATGTATTTATATTTAATAATTTCTTACGTTAGAAATACATGTTTTTTTATCTTTCTATTTTTAAACAGTTTTACTTTGTAGTAGGCTTGAATCAGCTTTTATTCTGTAGCAATTTTTACACACCTACTTTAAATAAATAGGTACTAATAATAATAATAATAATAAAAATAATGATAATAACAATGTATCGTAATAATTGTTTCAGGAGACCACGCAAAGGTCCAAGGCCTTACAATAGGTCCCTTTCCCTAATGTGAGGGGTTCGTAACCTTTTCTCTCCTTTCCCGACGACTAAAATGTGGCACATGATATCACACACTTTTCGTTCTACTTCTAGTAACATAAGAAATCGACGCCAATTGTAAGGGACTCGACAACTTTTCCACCATTTTAGATCATACCTCAAGAGACTCTTCATTATCACCGTAATTACCTCTCCGTGCAACTGCCCGATAATGTTGCCGTTCTTAAAAAGACAAATGACGGGCAAAAATGCAAATTAAGGAATTACTTACTTCGTTAAAAGAGTATAAAGATTTGCCTTTTGAGTTATTTTAAGACCAGACATTTTGTTTCCGGATGGAGCAACTTACAATATCTTAGCAAACTTTTTGTTGACCAAAGTCCCATAAATAATAATTTACACGTGAAAATACCTGCTAGGATATTTGAAAAAAATTGGAAATAAAAAATTCTTGAAATCTTAGAAAGGCCGTGTACTATTCTCTCTAGTAAAACACCTTCGAGTAATCATAAAATAGTTTCAGTGCAATATAATAAAGTAAACTATTTTTCAACATTTTATTAGCTAATAGTGACAAAAATTAATTAAGCTGTGAATATATTGAACCAAAAAGATTCCCTTATTAGGGGGGGGGGGGGGTCACTCTCTTTTTCGAAGATTACTTGTATAAAGATGGTTGGCTTACCAAATCTAGTTTTTCAAAATTATGGCAATTTGCTAAGGCATACTGGCACCAAGAGTTCAACAGGCTTGACTTCTGCGTTCAAAGCGTGCATTTTCTGATTTCCCTTTCTATTTAGAACTCGAAATATTCTTCTCGTATGTTTTATATCTTAAGAGATTTTTCTTGTTAAGGTATGATAAAAGGTATACTGAAATAAACTAACTTTTTAGTAAAATTATGTGGAACAAAAGTTCATATCCCCATATTATTTGATTCCAAATTTGAACTTTTGAGCACCATTAATTTCACGAGACGAGGTACTTTTACGGAGCCAGGCCTATTTCCTTAGTACGTTATTGGGTAAATTAAAGCCTTTTGCATCTTTCTTATTACCCAAGAAATTGAATCTCGCTCTTATTTGTAATATGGGCTAACAACGCAACATGATTTCATTAGTTAAGAAACAGCCTGAGAAAGACAGGGCACGTTTTATATACTAAAGTTGCAAGGTAAACACAAAACAATAAACTATGGGCAATTCTTAATCCTAATGAGCGTTATAAGCATGAAAAAGGTGGTTGTAGGCTTTTGTATACTTTTATTTACATATATACACTGAAATTTTGTTGCAAAAAACTGTTTCAGTCTTTTTCGGAGTCGAAGGAGACCTTTGCTAAACTTGAGGATCTGCCATCACTTGAAGAGATCTCATCCAAACGTAGAAAAGTAGAGTTTCTTTTTATATCACCCAAAAACATTGGGGTTGCTGATCGGATTTCTGGAAGTGAGTTTCGTCTCAACAGGTTGTGACCGCCGACAGATCTTCCAATATTGTTTCGATTACGAAAGGTAGCATCGCTTCGCATAGTAGTAAATTTTTCTCTTGAGTTTCGATTTTTGTCCAGCAAAGCATCAGTCTGATCAATACCGAGTTGCATTTTCTTCCTTGGCACATTTCCTGTTTTCCGATGGCGAAAATCTGGCGAGATCTGCCAATCTACATTATTAGCAATCGAATTACGTCTGCATTTCGTTGGCTCCGCAATAGCAACTGGTATATTGAGGGATACACCAAGCACGCTATGTCTTCTCGTTATAAACTTGCTTTTTGGTTTGCAGGAGTCATAATCCTTCAATTCATCAGCTCCTAGCGTAAATTTCTTTTTGGGCGCTAACTCTCCATTATTTCGGCTTGTGCTGAGGACTTCAAACGACTGTCTATTTTGCAGATGGCAATGCTCCGTTTGTTCAACCAGATCCTCGTGAACATCTTTTTCAACATCGTCTAAATGCTGAATATAAAGACGCACTTTTTCGGATGGCTTTAATTCCTCTTGCTTGTGAAGATTTGCTGTTTTCAGGTCAGTGCTACACTCATAAATTGACTTTGGCATAAAAAGGCCATTCAACTTCTTCTTCTCTAAGTGCATCTCATCTGCATTTCCAGCTGAAGGCAGTGCAAAGGATTTTGCTTTCTCAATCGCGTTACTAAACATTCTTTTTGACTGAACAAGAGCTACAGATGCTTTTTTCAGTTCTTTGACATTTTCAGCTGGATAAACAACTGGAGGATCACAAGCAACATCTGCAAGTTGGGATGAACGGCGATTCTTGGACAACTCGATGTCAATACTTTTGCGTGCATTTGCAATTTCTCTCCATTCCATTTCTGCCAAACTTCTCCTTCTTTCGATCAAGCCAGTTTGTCTTTTCAAACTCGACTCGAGAGAATCATTGATTCTTTGCACTTTTTTAAACAAGTCGCTCGAATTTTTTAGATTTTTATCCATTTTGTAGTTTTCAGGAAGCGTTAAGACGCAATAGCCATTGAAGTCTAAAACCATCTATAGCAAAACATTCCACCAAATGAACAATCTTTCAAATATTACGCGATAAAGGAGTTTCTAGGCTCGCCGAATTCTAAAGATCTATAATTATCAAAATACAAAGACAAATGCAACCCTTATTTGCTGTCTTCGCTTCCCTCTTCCTATGGGAATTTGGCCGGCTCTTTTTAAATCAAACAAAGACAAAAAAACTCGTTGCTAACGATAAGCATTGAAATTGGGCGTGAAGTCATTACTCAACCATTGAAAATCCGGCGAGATCAATGTTATAACTCCAACCATTAAAAGACAATAAACCCTCGCTTTGGGTTTATTCAGCTTACAGCCTCGTTTTGGGAAACACACACAACTTCAGTCACAAAGTTTCATGATTTTAGTCTGGGTAACGTGCTCCATATTTTTGCGGTTTTATTGTAGATTCTGACGATAAAAAAGTTGCAAGGGTTTTCCTGCAAATATGGTTGCGGATGAACCCTTTCACCTTCAGTCGGATTTCAATATGCTATCACGGTCAAACCGTTTATAAAATCTTTATCTTTATGTCGTCATATATGACATAGCATGATCACTAGCATAATGAAATCGTATACACGTTTTTTTTATTCTATAAGGATCTTGGATCAGCACTAAGTACTAAAATTTTCTTAATTTAGCATCCAAATTTTGGCGTTTTAGTACTCAAAGGTTCTTAGTTGGTTTCGTATTTCGAGACCTAAAAATGCCTTATTGTTTTGAAGTTGAGCATTTCTGGAAAAATATAAACGCGATCGTCGTTTCATGTTTACTCGAACTGTTTCCATTTCTCCCCGAACTCTATTTTTGCCAAGAAAGTCTGACACGAAAAGGAAGGTTTTCATATCCTTTGTTCAGGCTCAAAATTAAGGGTGAATGACCCTGTTTTCGAATCAGTGGTGGACACTTGGGGGGGGGGCATGGGAGAGACAGGGGGTGGTCGCCCTAATACTTTGGAGGGTAATAGTCTTTTGTTCTAAATCAACTTCACATGTAGGCAAACAATGAAATCAACTGAAAAAAACGATTTGATGGAAAGCTCGGCTCATAATGGTGTGTGTAGACAAATTCAAAAGAGGACGAAACGATTCATTTAGACTAAACCAGTTGAATTTAGTCCATTAAAACCTTGAAAACGCCTCTTTAGAGGAATATTGGGAAGAACATGTTTAGCCATTAAGAGCTATTAGTGTAAAACGAAAGTATCAAAAATAAGTATGAAAATGCACAAAAAATAAACTTAACTTGCTTGTAGAAATGTGTACAATGGTTTCTTTTAGCTACTTCTAAAAACGGCATTTCAAAGACAATTAGGAGGATACAACGAAAATGACATTTTTGACTAAAATATTATGATTTCGTCATTGAATGCAAACGCAATTGTAACATCTCGAGTCACTTGCCAATGCCAATATAATGAAACCTTTTTCAAAATTTCAAAATATAAGGTCTTACGTAGAATCTTAAAAATCTTAAAAAAATTTCATTTTCGGAATAAAAGATGGTTTGACGGGATTTTGTATGAATACTTCGCAGCAAAGGGTAAGAAACTCGAGATTTTATCACCCAAAGTGAGTATCTGCCTCATTGAGTTCATCAATAAGATCTAGCAATTTGACAGCTGGTCCAATTTTAAGGCCCATGTAATTAATCACAATGTCCCTTTTTAACAACAGCATGGCTTTTCCATCTATGTCCTAAGAAATGAAAGATATCTGCATCACTCGTAAAGCAAAAGCATTTAATTTCTTCTTGCAAATAGATTTTCGGTACAAAACGTTTTGCCCAATAATCAAGAGAGATAACATGTATATAAACTGCAGTTACAGGAGTGTATTAATGCAACACAGTTTGGAAATTAAACTTAGCATGCCATGCCTAGGTCTTTGTATTTGTCTCTACCAAGCATCCGAAGGTAGTCTTTAGGATACCGAGAAGCTTATGCTTACCGAACAGTGTCCTGGTCCTTCCTCTCGATATGACCACACCTCGTGATTCCTACGCATGAAATTACAGAGGGCTGGCAAAGTTTGGACATGCCAAGGTCTCGAACAACGGACCATGGGTCTGTAGTCAGCGCCTGTAACAGCTGAGCCATCCTCGCATTAAATTAATGCCTAAGTCTGAATTGCTTAGGAATAGTATTGGGAGGGCTAAAAAAGCTGTTGTTTAGAAATGAGGTGTTGATCATCGAAATGAAGGTTTGAAGGAACAAAAGCTTACTGTGGACTGATCATTGCTCGATTAAAAGCTAAATTTTTAAAGACCAGATTCAATTCAAAACTTCAGTGTCATGGATATATGATGCTAGAAACTGAAAGGTATCTTAAAGATGATTATTTTGTGACCTATAGACATTTAAAGGTTCTCTTATCACACAGTGTTTAAGGAGCCCTCAGGACACAATATTTTTGAGCCCCCTGAAAAAAAAATATCGAGATTCCTTGATCATACAAAGGTGTGAGGGTGGCTCAGTGGCTAGAGTCGCCGGCTAAAGACCCAAAAATCAGGGGTTCCAGCCCCTGGCATGACGAAACGTTCACCTAGTTTGAGGAGCGTTGTAGGAATCACAAGAACTGTTCACATCGAGAGAAAATACCAGGTCACTGCTTAATAAGCTAAGCTTTCCAGTTTCCAAACAACTATTTTGGGAAGCTATGTATTACACCTATGTGGTTCTTATAAGATATTTGTGACGATTCTTAGCTGCAAATTATGCAAAAATTTTGCTTCTGGTGCATTGGGTCTCTTAACAACGAAACTCAAAACTTAGGTTTACAATTTTCCTGCGTTGCATTGTAAACAGGTGTATGAGGTCCTCTGCCGACACAATTCATAAAGCTTATGGCCAAAAATCCCAAAAGGCACTAACAAGTTTTGCCCATTCAATAATAATCAGCTGCTGAATATGATTACGTCAGTAAAACTTACGTTATCCCGAAAAATATTTGCATAATCCTTTAAATCCGTTTTCTCCAGAAACTCAGCAACATTTTCTACTGACCAAGATCGAGGTGATGTGGTAATGTGTGATAAAACTGAAAAACATGCGAAATAACAATTAACAAAGAAAGTAAAAATTACCTCGCAGATATGCTTCGAATTGTACTCATAAATCACCCCTCTATGGGGTCCCTTACTGATCCTTTACTTTAACAATATTTCTCATTGATCACCAACTTTTTCGATTTTTAAGAATTTTGTTTGTCAAGTGGTATTCAGCGAATTTTCAAAATTGTTGCTTTTAAAGCCAAAAAAACAAAAATTTATTGAAACTAAATAACAAGACAATAGCTTACATTTTCACAAAAACGTGGTTAGCATTATGAAAACATTTATTCGAACTTAGGCAGACGGCTTGAAAGATGTTTGAAGGCGCCAGATTACTGGGTCTAGTAAAATGCATTTTCAAAGGCGAAAACTTTGGTAAATGAAGCCGACCATGTCAACGTGTGGATATGCTGGTTCCGTTGAACATGATTATTCATAGAAATGCATACATCAAAATATACCGAAAGCTATGAAAAAGGAAAAGTTGATAAGGAATGTATGGAAGTAGGAAACAAGCAGTTTTTATGACGAAGTTTGGTTCAAATAACCTGCGTGTACACACGCTGTGAAGAAGGAAATCATAAGTGTGAAACGCATCCAGTAAGAATCTCAAAGGAAATTCTCTTTGATATCTGACCAAGATGTAAACCAATTCATTGGTATTTTTGGTGGTGTAATTAAATCCACTTGTTTTTATCGTCCAGTAGAGAATTTAAATATAAAAATAAGAAAAATAGCATTACCTAGAGGTGATAAAAGACAAAACTATGGATTTCATTATTTTTGATCGGATTAGAGAGAGTTTATGCAGTAATCTCAAGCAAAATTTGAAAAAAAGTATGATAACAGTGGGCTTGATCGTTGGCATAATCAAGAATTTGCATTCTTAGCTATTGGGAAAATAAGGAATCATCTTACGATTGAGATAAAACCATATCTCAGAATTCATTTTGGGCTGCTTTTTCATGCTATAAAGTGATCATGAGAGTGACTTCCTTTGTTTGCAGTTTGTACAAAATCTTTACTGCAGCAACAGAAATTGTAAATCTTAGAGATTGTGATGTTTGTAATTGGGAAGATGTTACTTGGAGCTGTGAGGAAGTTAATTGACCAGTGAAAAGAAGTTTGAAGCTGGAAAGAAAATAAAAGTTGTAAAAGAGTTGAAAGTTTGAAAAAGGTGAAACTTGGGATGTTGGGAAATGGAAAGAGATCAGTTTGAAGTTGTAAAATCGTTACCTGGAAGATAGGAATAAGTTGGAAGGTGTGGAAAATGTATAATTAGGGATAATAAGAATCAGAAAGTTAGACGTTAGTTAGACGTTGAGAGGCTTTTAATTTGATGCTTGGAAGAAGATACCTGGAAGTCGGAGAGAAGTTTGAATCTGCGAAGAAGTTAGAAGAGAGAAGGTAGAAAATTGTGTAGAAGTTTGAAAATGGGAAGATAAACTGGAAGATGGGAGGGAGAGAAGTTGTAAAGATAGGGAGGAGTTTGGAATTTGGAAGCTGTGAGTTGGAAGCTGGAAAATTGGGAATAAATATGATATCAATTAAAAGTTGAGAGTTGAAAGTTGGAAACAAGTTTGAAGATATGAAAGTAAAAGACTACTGAGACAATGGCCGACCTTTCACTAACAGGTTCAATTCAGAAATGATATTTTCTTATCCAGATTTTACCGAATTCTTGCATTTTCTTTTTTCATATGATTCATTATGACATAAGAAACATGAATATATCAGCAGTTAGACAACATTTATTCTTTATAAACTACAGTCCCACAAAAAGCAGAGACTGTGCTGCCTGCAGCAACAGCAGAACTTGATGTCTTGTTTCTTTTTTAAACAACACTTTACATTCTATAAGGCGCCCTTGCCTATAAGCAGCACCCACAAGACCAGAAGTGCTTGGTTTGAAATGAAGGACACACAAACGGATAAAAACCTTATTGCGTACTTAAACCAAAGAATCAACATTAGAAGTTCAACCCACAGCAATATCGTCCAGCAAGGGATCATCCATAGCGTCTAGAAGTATTTCTTCCTCATTGTCTACATAATGATCCTCAACATCAAGTTAGCAGGAAAGCTTGACAGAATAATGTAATGTACGTCGTTCTCGTTTATAAACCGCCCTCGTTTACAAGCCACCCACGTTTTTAAGCCAAACTCGTTTATATGGCGACCTCGTTTACAAGCCGCCCTCGTTTATATCCGCCCTTGGTTATAAACCGCAGTAGAACGTTCCAAAAATAATTATAAGCAAGAGATGATTATAATCGAATAAACACGGCACTTCAATTTTAGATCCATGACTTTAACACCTTGCAAATTTCAACACGATTCTATAAAATTTTCAATTTCACTATTGTAAAAAAGTAATAACCAGCTTTCATCTACTTGTGGGTACTGCTTCAATTAACATTATATGTAATAAGACCTTTGCGTAGAAAACTCTTTGTACAATATAAAAACCTTTAAATATCATAAAACTTAATCGCAAAAAGTTTTGGGCACCTTGTTATGCAAGAAATTGACAGCAGAATTAACGTTAAGAATCAATGAGAGAATGATTTTTCCTGAGGTTTTTCTACTTTTTAAAATTAGCAAAGACAGTAATGGTTGAAGGGAGGTCATTTTCAAGCTTGCAATTTATGGGCGATTAAAACCAGCTGGAACAACATATCACTTTTATATTAAATATAGCATATGATATATCAAAACAAGGATACTTCACAACAACGAAATTGTTGAATTGCCTTACTTGAATTTCGTCTCTTTCTTTTTGCTGTCTCTCTCGTTTCAACCCTAGCCTCAGAGACATCCAACGCACCTACTGCCGTACTGTCCGGTGTACTTGAGATACATACGGACAGATTGTTATCCATTGGTTTGTCGGAGATATCATGTGTTCTCTTCACGGACACGGATTGGCCTTTTCTCGCATACCCCGTTCTTCCACACTGCGGACACGCGGTCTGCAACTCAAAGCCACTAATGAGGTTGGTGCAACAACGCAAGTTGTCGCAGAATTGTTCCATTACTTTCCAGAAAGTTGAAACACGATCAACTGTTGACAGATAGCAATTGTAGACGACCCCATCGGCTATAGCATTCACAACAATGTTGCCACGACCTGAAAGCATATAACATTAAGAGTTCACTTCTTCAGTGAGCTTTGCCAGCAGGTTACGATATGATAATACAGTCTGAAAGCTTTGACTAGGCACAGTATAATATTTTAGCCCCTTGATAGGCAGGAACGCCTGCACTCAAGAATGGCAAGAAGAAAAAGCACTAAGAAAAAGGGCAAAACATTAGCAAAAAGGAGAACATGGCTTACTTTCGCTCATGGAAATAGTTTTTTTGCCCATGCAAATACTGTGGCCCGATGATCGAATTAACTGTAAAGGTGGGGGATGCATCTTAGAACCGTCCCATTGTAGACACTAAGGCATGTTTGTATAATAAATATAAAGAGAAAAACAAAAAGAGACATTTTAAAAATTTAATTTCTAATTCAGCAGCTTCTTCTAATTTGTTTGACTATCATCTATGCCGATGAAGACAAAAATTCGAAACAATTACGTGAAAGTGTTTTTATTGAAAATCTAAATAAGTATGAGTAGATGTCAATTTTGATTATTGAATAGGACGAAGTTCTAAACGTCTATGAGATAGTGTCTTTCTAATTCTGACCATTACCACAGCGCCTGAGGGGTCTGAAGGATATACCATTGCAGTAGACTAGTTCCATGACATCAAAAACTGTTGTTTTTAACAGTCTTTCACTTTACAAATGCTTTTCTAGTGAGTTTCCAAAAGCAAATGATCGCTTGATGAGGTTGTCAATCTTAACAGGTTTGAATGCAACTCGAATGTCTCGTTTGACATGACAAAAAACTTTCCGTGAAAATAAGCTTTCACACAAACGATCTCTGATTTCTGATAATTCAATAGACTTATCTCAAACTTGACAACTTACCGGGCTTTAAGAATCCGAGTACGGTTTTTGGATCGTAGGCACAGCGGATTAAGTCTTCCAAGATAGCTTTTAAAACCACACCTATGTCTCCTTTATATGCCGTTGGTATTGAAGACACTTTCTTTGTATCCAAGTATGGTCCAGGATTGCATCCACTGTTGACTGTCACATCAACTGCAGAAAAACAAGCTAAATGTCCATCAATATATTCCTTGACTCAAAATACGGTTTGACTTACCGAACTATTCCAAAGGGGCGAATAACTTACAAGGTACACGGTTTTTAAAATTAAAATATTTTTTCTGTGATTCTTCGTGCATTTTTCGAAAGTCTTGCCCCTATGACTTTATTTGAGCCATCAGACTTGCTTTGAACCTCAAAATCGAACATAACGAGGCTGTACGATTCAAAACATTTTCCAGTAATAACTGCAAATATTGTTTTCTTCACAACTTTGATTGGGTAAAAAATGGGGAAAAAGTCCAAATGCTTTGCCAAATTGGCCATATGTCAGATCTACTGAAAAGGTCCCAAACAAAGAAATTTTGGAAGTGTAACCCAATTAGACCAAGTAGGATTATCTCAAACAGCAGGATTGTCTCACACAGCAGGATTGTCTCACACAGCAGGATTATCTCAAACAACAGGATTATCTCAAAGAGCAGGATTATCTCATACAGCAGGATTATCAAAAACCATAGGATTACCACAAACCGTACGCTTATCTCAAACCATACCTTCTCCATGACCTGTTGCAATTTGATGGGATTTCTTTTCCCGTAGATTTGGGGAGCAGCTATTTCTTGAAACATTATTGTATGGAATCCTTAAAGAGAAGTGTTAATAGCAAATGTCATCCCCAAAGTTGTGTGCAAAATAAAGATATGATAATAATAATATTTTTAATAGATATCGAATGTTGACTTTCTTACTGCCTTGCATCTCTTACTTCTGTTAGTATCCGTTTACTGTCAGCATTCATAAAAAGTCAATATATTTATACATGAAGTAGAATGTAGATTGGCTTTCAACTCAAAGCCACAAACAAGATTCCACGTATAACGAACAAAATATCTGGTCCCCGTAATATTTGATCATGTTTAACATCCCTCGGTTTGAAGAACTCCCTTTATAAAGCAATTATTTTCTGACTTTGCTGTATCTGGGTCCTACTGTAATAAATGTTTATCAAGGGGGAGGGGGGGGGTCTCATGAAAAAGGCATATAGAAGGTAAAGACCGGCGCAAGGATGTTCCGGGCGGTAAAATAGGGAAATTGGAAATGGCATATTTTTTCCTAAATCACAATTTTACACTTCATTTCTGGACTAGAAGCCTCGTCAATTGAGAAAGACTGTTTGAAGGGTGCCTTGAAGGAAGTCTTTTCAAATATGGAATTTTTATATTAAAACTACCAACGAAAAGGGAATAGTGTTCATTGCACAACGAAAGCAAACATCATAAATCTGGCAATCATATGTAAAAATGATTTGGCAATTTGAAGTAGGTGTTTTTTAAGACTTGACAAAAATCATATACTTCTTTTGAAAAGAAGTTCCGTTCCTGAGTTCCTGTACCCCTTGTAAGGTGAGGTAGTCTTCTGAGTCAAATGGCAATTTTAGACATGATTACCCTAGCCCATCTGCCCAGGCAGGCAATACGAGTGGGAAGTGCCACCGTTGCCCATGTGTTGCATGCATAGCAGTTACAACTGATAGATTCAACCTTCTTAATGTAACCAAATACTGTAAAGAAGTCACAAGTAATATACTGTAAAAAAGAGTAGGAAATTTTTTTTTGTACTTACACTGGTTGGGGCCGAACCACTTGGACACCTTGAAATGTAAAAGATAACGCAAAACTTAGCAAAGCAAAAATCAAATTTTATAAAAATATTCATAGAAACGAATGACTGTCTTGCAACATTATGTCTACTTCGGTAAAGACTTTTGAGCAAATTGTCAATTTTGCTTCGTGAAAAAACAAAGACACATAATTAAAGCGGTCGACAACTGATACAAGCAGTGGAATTTGACGAGTAAAGCTTTATCAGTACTTCTGTACCAATAAACTTGACTCAAATTTATACTGTCAAAACAATTTCCGCAATATTGTCCAGGTTCGCCACATTTCGTCAGTAGGAAGTTGTCCAGTAAGTTATGTCTTTTGTATTTGTGTTCGAAACTAGGCGCTTATTGGCTGTCCAGAGATTATTCAAATCAGTAAGACGACTAGTGCCCCCCTTCTAAAGTTCAAAAATTCATTTAAACCCTTTACTGATACTGCTTGCCTTGCGAGCTTACCCGGGGGCTGCAGAGGATATCCGTTGCTAAAACACCATCCAGCTTGAAACAAATCTCGGTCGGTAAAATGCGTCCAATACCCACTTCCTTTATAACCATCAAATTCGATCCGCACTCGGTCACCGTCAACTTCGGCTACAGAAGCGACACCGACCAAAGCCGGATTCTTTTTGTCAACAGCTTCGAGCTTCATTCCGGTCGCAAATTTGTTTTCTTTCGGTGGAGAAGGCTCCTGCAAACAGATCATTAAAAGTAGATTAGAAAATGATTTCAAAGGTTGCAAGGGGAATACCCCGTTTCATCTCGGGGGCGGCTAAATATATAGCTTTTTGATACCAGGAATGTTCCGTTTTATAAGGGTATTTTTTCAGGAAATAAGAATTTATGGGTATAAATTTTCACAAAACGTAAAAGTACGCGGAAATATAGGTTCACAGGTAAAATTTGAAGATTGAAATTACAGGTAAAACTAGCGATCTCTTAATCGTAATTTTTGATTTGAATGCTACAAATGCTGAAGCAAAATAAACATTGGAATAAAGACAAATTACAAATGTAACCCAGTATTAGGGAACATAACAAGTTTATTGACTTACGCTTTTGAATGCACTCATCGGCGCCAGTTCTGCACTATTCAATGCCTTTTTTATATATTCAGTATAACTTGCAACCTCTACAGAGAATCCTGTCAGAAACAGAAGATATCATTTTAATTACTGATATGTATATGAATTTGAATATTATTATCAAAAGTTCGTTTTCAGATAAAAGTTTTAATTTTCGTTATTATTGGTGTACAACATATAATGTAGAATTTTGTACGGGTGGTAATTTGGCATATACCGTCGAAAACATATTCATGACCGAATAATTTTTGTAACACGCAATACTGGTTTAAAACATACAATATCGAGCCGGTGCGTAAATGTATATATAAAATTACTTCTGTGGCCTTTTTCACCAAAGAAAAACAAAGATTAAACTCATTCTCTGATTTAAAGAAAAATTATGGAGCTTATCCAGCTGCATTTGAAAACTGTGCAGAATTTCTGTAGATTTTCACATATAAAACTTTAAAATCGCAACTTGGTTTTTAATCATGCATAAATTTGAACACATCTTAAACCAAACTTTTTGATCCAGTTGATCCAGTTGCATTTGAAAACTGTGCAGAATTTTCGTGGATTTTCACAGATTAAACTTTAGAATCGCAACTTAGTTTTTAATCATGCATAAATTTGAACACATCGTAAACCCAACTTTCTGATCCAGCTGATCCAGTTGCATTTGAAAACTTTGCAGAATTTTCGTGGATTTTCACAGATTAAACTTTAGAATCGCAACTTGGTTTTTAATCATGCATAAATTTGAACACATCGTAAACCCAACTTTCTGATCCAGCTGATCCAGTTGCATTTGAAAACTGTGCAGAATTTTCGTGGATTTTCACAGATTAAACTTTAGAATCGCAACTTGGTTTTTAATCATGTATAAATTTGAAGACATCTTAAACCCAACTTTCTGATCCAGCTGATCCAGTTGCATTTGAAAACTGTGCAGAATTTCCATGGATTTTCACAGATTAAACTTTAGAATTGCAACTTAGTTTTTAATCATGTATACATTTGAAGACATCTTAAACCAAACTTTCTGTAAATTATGGCATCGATTTGCTTGTATATGTAAACTATACAGAACTTTTTCAATGTCAAATTTACGATTATATAAGAATCATGATCTCGCTTTACATAAAACAATGTAACCTTTCCTTGTAAATATTTGAAGATGGCACGACATAGCGTTAAAATCTCATCATAAAATGTAACATTTACTTGCAGCTATCTGAAGATCGCACGACATAGAGGAAACATAGCATGTTACAACAAGATAACCAATCAAACGCGTTTTTCTTCCAATCATGTTACTTTCGAACCACACTTGGATATAAATTTTCTGCTTACTTTCGATCGCTATCTGACGTTTACACCCTGAAGACTGTCGGACGAAAAGTATTTCAGTATGCTATGTTTGCGCGATTTCGTGCCATCTTCAAATTGGCGGTACGAAAGACTTATTTGCAGATTTATTTTGGCCAATACAGCAAACACAAAGTTGCGATGAGACCGATAAAACATAAATCGACTAAAAATGTTTAACTTAGGTTAAAAAAATTTTGCGCCAATATATAAAAACTATGATAACAGCCACACACATATTTTGGCGTTCTTGGTTAGCTCATACATCAAAACGGGAAGTAGAATTCTTAAATATTTTCGATCTCAATTTTGGTGGAAGGTGAAGCGATTTTCTCCATATAGAGCTGCGAGGTAGGATAAATTTGCTCATATTAACAGGCCCTTAGTAAAGTTAAATCATTATACATAGAAGGGGATACTGGTACCTTTAGGTTTCTGAAGAACTCCTCTGTTTCCCTCGCACCATCCGACCGGATGTATTTCACTCGAATCACAGAGAACCCAGATGTCTTCTGATTTAGGACAGCCGTCAAGATGTAACCGTAAACGCGGTCCCCAGATCGTCACTACTGTTGCGATACACACAACAGAGTCCTGCCTCGGGTCTTTAACTTCGAGCTTCATTCCGACTTGAAACGTGTTGGTCGATGATGTGCGTTGCTATGGCAGAGAGACAAATCTCAAAGACACAAGAAACGGAAAGACAAATTTATAAGCAGAAAATTGGGAAAGTATAAAAACAATTTTTTAATGTCTTTGATAAAAAAATGCTTGTTCCAACTTTTCAAGTTTTGCCAAACAGATACATTGGTTTTTATGTTTGAAATCTTTCTATTTCCAAGTAAGCTTTAGAAACGATTCACCAATCCTGGTAAGTTCTAGATATGAATCCCTTCTTCAAATAGTCACAATAATGAAAACTCTCAAAAATGGCCATAAATGTTCAGAATACGACATCTCCACTACCCTTCTTTCGTAACCTTCTAAGATTTTGTAACTGCAGTTACGCTTAAGGCAGTTACGTTACTTAGAATACAGCACATCTGAAAATAGGTGTAGTATAACTACGCATAAAAGGGGTGCTTTTTCCTTCGAAAACTGTGGCATTTTTATCGAGGAAAGAAACGTGGTCCCAGCTCATTGCTACATGTGTCACTTCAGTGCTCTTTGGAATATCAAAAATCAGTTAATGAACAAAAACGGAAGCTACAAAGAAAAAACCGTAAAATAAAGGGGTCGGCCTACTGTAGCTCAAGATAGTTTAATTGAGCCGTCCAAAAGTTTTAATGAAGAAAGAGTTGCTTTTATGCAGATCCTGTTTGCAAATATTCTTCCCGTTTAATAACAAGTGACAATGATTATTTGAATTCATGTCATGGGCATTAAATATTACATCTGAGATTTGACCAAGGGGATCTTGGTGCAATGCGCTACAGGTTCAATGTAGGATTTAATGTTTATAGGTCTCTCACTGATTTATCGCAAAATTCTTTCCAAAAGCTTATCACAAATTCATAAATCCTAAAATTCATAACAAGAAATACAAGTTAGAGGAGGTTAAAGTTTCATTTCACGAAAAAAACTGAGATTATTTACCATTCTGAAACATAACAACGGAGCAGCTATTGACCCAGTTTGCTTTAAGTAGCTGGTCCAATCGAAAGCATTCTCAGCGATTCGATAAGGGGTATCTATAAAGAAGGAAAGATCAGTAGCTTCCTAACAAATACGAAATAACTGCTGGTAATAATTCAATGGGCGTAATCGCTTGATAATATTTTGCAAAATCTCGAAATAAACATTGCCAACGACATTACTGAAACAAATTTTGCCTACAACAGATCCCTTGAACAACTTTTGCCTACGACATATCCCTGAAACAACTTTTGCCTACGACATATCACTGAAGCAATTTTTGCCCACAACATATCCCTGAAACAACTTTTGCCAATGACATATCCCTGAAGCAATTTTTGCCTACGATATATCCCTGAAACAACTTTTGCCTACGACATATCACTGAAGCAACTTTTGCCAACAACATATCCCTGAAACAACTTTTGCCAACAACATATCCCTGAAACAACTTTTGCCTACGACATATCACTGAAACAACTTTTGCCAACGACATATCACTGAAACAACTTTTGCCTACGACATATCACTGAAGCAACTTTTGCCAATGACATATCCCTGAAACAACTTTTGCCTACGACATATCACTGAAGCAACTTTTGCCAATGACATATCCCTGAAGCAATTTTTGCCTACGATATATCCCTGAAACAACTTTTGCCTACGACATATCACTGAAGCAACTTTTGCCAACAACATATCCCTGAAACAACTTTTGCCAACAACATATCCCTGAAACAACTTTTGCCTACGACATATCACTGAAACAACTTTTGCCAACGACATATCACTGAAACAACTTTTGCCTACGACATATCACTGAAGCAACTTTTGCCAATGACATATCCCTGAAACAACTTTTGCCTACGACATATCACAGAAGCAACTTTTGCCTACGACATATCACTGAAGCAACTTTTGCCAATGACATATCCCTGAAACAACTTTTGCCTACGACATATCACTGAAATAACTTTTGCCTACGACATATCACTGAAGCAACTTTTGCCAATGACATATCCCTGAAACAACTTTTGCCAACGACATATCCCTAAAGCCACCTTTGCCTACGACATATCACAGAAGCAACTTTTGCCTACGACATATCCCTAAAGCCACCTTTTCCTACGACATATCACTGAAGCAACTTTTGCCTACGACATATCACTGAAGCAACTTTTGCCTACAACATATCTCTTAAGTAACCTTTGCCTACGACATATCACTGAAGCAACTTTTGCCAACAAAATATCCCTGAAAAAACTTTTGCCAATGACATATCTCTAAAGCCACCTTTGCTTACGACATATCACTGAAGCAACTTTTGCCTACGACATATCTCTGAAGTAACTTCTGCCAACAACATATCACTTTTGCCTATAACATGCCTTTGAACCAAGTTTGTCTAACTCCGTTGCAAGTAGCAACATTTACTGGTTACTGAGGAGCACATCTGCTCTTCTGGATATATTTTTATCAAATGTTTGACACTCTGATCATACCTGTCCTTTTTATCTGCAAACTAGAGCTTGGCCTGTCCATTTTAGGCTGTGGTCTTTGTACAGTCTTGTCCCGTATAACTTCCGTGCTCGGTCTTGCGGCTTCTACTCCAGATCTACTTCCGTCATTATGAGTCCTTGCAAAATTGCCCAAATGTTCACCTCTAGAGATAACTGGCTCATTGTTAAGGCTACTTAGGTTGATGCTGGTGCGTATTGGTGTACTTTCTGAATAGACTGAGCTTTCAAGTCCATATCCAGTCTCTACGTTAATTATTTTCAGCGCCGCCTGTTCAAAGCACTTTTTAGAGCATAGGCCAGTGCAATAAATTTCACGCCCTTGAAGATTCGTCGAATAATCGTTCAGGTTGCCATAATTTTTGCACCAAGTACAACGACCGAATTTGGCAGTCTCTCCTCTTGAATCACTGCTTGGAGACTCGCGTTCGTCTATTTCATCTAAAAAACGATTCAAGAAATTGTACACACATTAAAAAAAGACAGTTATACATAACGCTGGGGTTTTCTGGGCTTCAGCTAAATTCATCTAATGAATAGAAATTGTAAGCATAACCAAACTTCACACCAATTTTTAAACTTGAAAATGTGCACTCTCGCATTTTTCAAGATCAAGCAAAATGCTTTCGTTTAAGAACCCCATTAGGGCAATTTTCGTAGTGTTAATGTGGTAGAATAATATTTGAAACGGCATAAAACAGCTGAACTGGGTTGTTTGGCATCAATCATCAATTTCTTTGGAAAATTCGGAATCATCAAAGGCACTATCTTAAAAAAAGATGATGGTTATATGGACAATTCAAATGGATCAATAGAACAGACTTATCGTACCAACACATAAACAGAAAAGAAGTAGAAACAGAAAGATTTTTCTTTAGATTCGTTTTTCTCTGATTTTCTTGTGATATTAAGAGGTAAACATGCCAAGATAAGGTTCTTTTACATCGTAAGGGTGAGGAAATCTAGCTTAATTTTAAAAATACCACTTCAGAAAGACAATACGTAAAGAATATACAATTGATTCCCACCTGAAACTTCATAATGGACACCCCTTAACTTCTGTGGCATATGACTGGCATTTTCTTCGTAACCAAATGTCTAAAAGACGCAACAGAAAAGAATAGTTTAAGTTTCGAAAAACAGCCTAAGATATAAAAACTCAATGAAAAATTTCTACAATTATAGTATTGAATGGATTTGTACATTTAACCCTGTGTCTACAAAGGAGAGCCTGTTAGTTCAAAGGCAACCATTTCACACAGGGATGTGGTAGCACAGAGCAATTGAATAATATTCAAGCAAATTCTGTTCTAAATAGTGGGATGCCAAGAGGTTGGTTTGGAAAATTTTCAAAACTAACAAGAAAATGGGAATGTTAAGCAGTTGCTTTGCTCCGTTTGCATCCCAATGTAAACAGAGAGCTTTCTGCTCCATAACATTTCCATTTCAGAACGTTCACCAAAATTCCTAAGTTAACATTGCTTAGGATAAAATAGAAAATATTTCTCATTCTTTTCAAATGTAACACCCTTTATATGTTATGTAATCTATATGTAATTTACGTGTAAATAGAGGCTAACCTTACGTTGCTCATCACTGAGCATATTCCATCTTCTTGCGGCAATGTGGTATGCGCCATCTTCACTGGCATCGGGGAACTCCACTCTGATTGAACTCAGAACCTGCAAACGATTAAATACTGATTGAAGTTATTTGTAAAAATTCTGAAAATATTTACAGCAAAAATTAACTACTCACGCTTTCATCATATTCTCTTTGCAAATTTGAAAATTATAGTTTCCTCTAAGCTGCTAATATTAGACCATATCGTTAGTTAGAACTCAGTTTAGCAGCTCCTCTATAGAACCCGACTGTTCATTAACTCTTTCTTCTAATATAAAATAAATGTGTTACTAGAATTTTGAAGAGGACTCTGAAAAGCAGAGCGGAATTTCAGACTATCGACATTTTTCAGCATTTTTTGCGTACGTTGATTCGTGAATTAGCATAAAGAATCAAACTTGTAAAGGATGTAATGTTAGGGCTGTTTCTTTGAACCCACAATGAACAGACTAGCGCATGCAAAGATAAAACTTTTTGAACTTTAACAAAACTTGGCACGGCGCAAGGAGATTGCAGTCTGATAACCAGCTGACTCCCTTCCAAAACAACACAGCGTATTCACTCTAGCAACAGAATACAAAAAATATATAACTGTTTTAGACAATCAGCTATGATCTACTTCGGACCTTGAGCAAATTTAAAAGCTAGTTAACAAACCTGGCTGAAACATATTTTACTCATCTTGCAATCAAAACTCGCTACGATTGATTTGCTTCAATTACAGAAAGATTAAAAAGCCACCTGAGACCTAGTAAATACAACAATGCCTACCAGTAGGTAGAGTTCATACCTCTAGGTATTCACAAGTACCTGTACTGGTACCAGTTAAAACTTTGTTCAAGTGAAACTTGCCACCATGAAGCCATGAAAACGTGATTTCGTGCTCAGACAGGGTTTAATTAGCATTATGAGATGGGTGTGATGGTAATACTAGCTTTATTTACATTCAAAATCATTTCTGGCCCTTTGTGTGGTAAAAATAAAAATTACCACGAATTCTGTGGGATTTTCGTTCAAAAATTAAAGTCAAGATATAAAATTTATCACTTAGAACAAAATTTTCCAATTAGAAATTTACATATAACTAAAAGATAAATGCAGCTAGATTTGCACTGGAATAAAATAAAGCTCAAAAAAGAAAAAATGCATTATCCGGGTGCACCTGAGTACATTTTATGTATATATAAGATAGAGAAAATATCCACTTGCACTCACTCAGGCACTCGTGTTATGGAGAGGACCCTAAATAATTTTATATTTCTGTTGCAAAAGAAAGTGATAGTCACAGAAAATCACGGTGTGTTGCGCCGTTGATGGTTTACCGAAACAAAGAATTAAATTCATATTTCAGTGAGTTTGCATTTGTTAAGAAAGAACGTCTGTTACTTTCTATTGATCAGTTATACTAAATTGTCCCGCTTCTCTAATTTTGAGGACCTTCGAAATTCAACAAACAATAGCCAATAAGCAGCATGAAATACTGCCTTTAACAGTTCAGATTGGGTATCTTGAATCCGGCTAATTCGAACCCTCTTTATTTTAAACAATGTTTTTGCTTCTTCTTTGTTTAAATATATGATACATTAAAGAAGATAAACAATTTGATGTCTTAACAATCTGTCTTCTTGAAATAAATTTCCCATTCTTTTGGAGTCTGAGACAGTAGATTTTAACTGTAAAACACTCAAAGCAGGTCTTAACTTCAAATTATTCCTAGCTAACGAAGCTTATTGTGTAGAGAAAAATGCAAAATTGCTGGGCTCTGTTCATGGCCTCAGCAACTTTCATAGCAGGCATTTCTAATCAAGATCCCATAATCAAGCTCTTCTTAAATAGGCAAGAGATTTTTGCAAAATGACTTTAGCTCTTTTCTCAAATAATCCGCTAAAAGCTTATACAATGACACTGAATATGGAATAGGCAGAAAGGTAACTCTAGTTGGTTCCTTTGTTGTTTTTGAAGCCTGAGTCAACAAAAGAATTTCTTAATTCCCATTTAACCTTGATTTCAGTTGACGAACTTAGCCATGACAAATTATCATTCATTAATCAGATATAAACAAATTATGATACACAATTGAATTTGTTCACTATCATGGAGCATTTCGTCTCAAAAAAGTTGTCTACTTTCATTCTTTTCTAAAATTTCCCCGACAGATACATGCTTAGCCTCATATAAGTAAACGCTTACGCAAGTTTTTTCAGGCTTCACCTGATAGGCAGGAGTTCCCCTTCTGCCTAATTCCTATTCTGTGGTAATGATAAGAAGAACTGAGAGCTGACAGTGACCAATTATCAATAAAAACAGTAAATGAAACTTTTCAGTATTTAAGAACAATTGTTGATTATTATAAAACAACAACAGATTGGCAGCTGGATTAAGTGCCATACTGTCCTTGTCATTGTATTTACAATCATACCTGATCTCTAAATCTTTCAAATGGACTTTTTCTATTTGATGACCATATGCCATTGTTTTGTAGATTTTGAGCAGTGTCATTTCCATCAAAACCTCTCCCAATAGATGAAGATATCATAGATGGGTAAGTAGGCTACAAAATTCAGAAAAAGACTTTATACAATTTTCAGTACTTAATTTGCAATTCTCACCAAGTTTGATCAAAACTAGGCTTAAAATAACTGACAACCAACATTATACCATTATGCATAAAATCTAAGAAAAATGGGAAGTTTTTAAGGCTGAAATATACAGTCCCAATTTATGTCTGTTTTCACCTAAATGATGAAAAAATTGATTGTGAACATTAGCTAAAAATGGACCATCTGTCATAATTTCCCTTTTACCTAGATGCAAGTTGGACCAGTTTTTCAGTGAAAAAGGATAGGTTTTTTCTTTTGTCTTTTTGGCAAGGTGCTAAAACCTTTTGTCTCAAATGTCTCCATGTTATGTTATGACTTGATATGTGGTGGAATAGAATCTCTCATCGCTGTTGGCAGCTGAGAAATAGGGATGTACCGGATATCCGGTAGGCCGGATAATCCGGCGCCGGATCGCTTATTTTTTGAAAATCCGGTTCCGGCCGGATTTGTTTCCGAAATCCGGCCAGTTGCCGGATTTTCCAGAACTTTAATCATAACTAAGAAAATTTGGAAAACCAAGTCAGACTCCCTTCATACAGTGATTAAAAATGGATTTTCCAGAACTAAACAATATCGATGATAAAACAAGCGCCTTGAAAACAGATTTGAAATGAAAGTGCTCGTCATCACGAAACAGGAAGACTGGATGATATAATTCACAGATTTGGTCCAGGGTTGCCAGATCAGCTTTTTAGGCCAAATTTTTCATTTTTGGTTTTTAGATTTAGATTGCCTGGAAAAATTGCTTACTACTTAAATTTGACCTTGTTGGCCTTTTCAGCAGACGTCCAAAATTAATAAGTAATTACTACATTCATAAATATAATTAGTAGTTAACTACAAAGTGCTAACCAAATTTCAAATTTTATCACTTAACCTAAATATTATCTTGATATTAGCAAAGGGTTTTGGAAAAAAGTAAGATTCTTATCAAAGTTAAGAAATTATCTAACAGGCACAAGCGTAGAAATACAACCAGTGCCTGCTCGATGGATTCTTGGGAGAGTTTTTGATTTGGTCTTTTTATGAGCATTTTGGCTTGAACTGCTCACCAGTCTAGCCTTCGTTTGTAAATTCAATCTGGCAACCCTGAATAGGTCTCTTTGATCTTCTCGCTATACATTTTTTCGCAAAGTGGCTCAAAACTTTTTATTACTGAAAATTCTAAAAATGGTCAGATTATCCGGTAGAATCCGGCCGGATATTCCACGAAGAAATCCGGTAAATCCGGTTCCGGCCGGATTCTGAAAATCCTGATCCGGTACACCCCTACTGAGAAATTCATCAAACATTTCACTGCTCATTCTGAAAAACATTTAATATTTGTCACAATCTACCAAGCAAAAAACCTTCAGCCAATTTTTCAAAACCCCTAACTGTATTCTTCTCTGGAGCTATGGTTTCACCTAAATTGATTAGTGACACTGCGAGTATATGATTGTAAGATTGTATGGTCTATTAGTCAAGTTATCATAAAAATCACAATGTCACACCAAGATAAAATAAGAGAACTAAGATAGCCTAACTAAAACCCCATGAAAGTTGGTAAAGGAAAAGTAGTTAGAGACTGTACTAAAATATGATAGAAATGTAAGAGCAACGACTCATTCGCCTCGACAAGGCTTGCTCTTGTCAATGGCGGTTTTGTTCCGGATAACAGAGCCCATTCTATCGAGAATCAGGATGCAAAAAGGGAGGTAAATAGAGGGATATTAGTTAGGCTATCTTAGCTCTCTTATTTTATCTTGATCTTACTGATGTTGCTGTCATTGACAGGGCCATGGCTGGATTCCCTGATCCTCCAGGACATTCTTCCCTTTCTCCAAATTCACTATCTATAAAGGAAGATATGATGCATTGTTAGTTAACTGAATTCATGTTATGAATATGACATGTTATTTACATATAAAAGGGAAAAAATAATGAACATAAAGTGATTTGTGAGGTGTGGGTTAATTGCTATTGTGATAAGCAAATCAATAAATAGCAGAATGGTCAGCACTGCAAAGGCTTTGGTAATTTAATGTAATAACAGAACAATTCAGAATGTTTCTACCTTTCTTACTGAATTCATTATGAGCAAATTATGGAAAGCAGGTAAGATGAGAAGCAATAACAATGGCCTGACAACATAAGGGATTTGGCATGAAAAACAGTGGGGCATGCATTGATAGTTTCTTATTGAGAACATGAATAGTATAAAATTTGAAAGTATGTTAGAAGCATTTAGGAGCTTTGGTGGGAAAATTCAAATTTTCATTACATTATTTTGGGTTTTGAGGGTTAATGATGAAATGGTCTACAACTGTTGCAAAAATGTCTGAAATTCACCATGGCCTCATCAATCTACTTACTTCATTGAGCATTTTTTATTTTTTTTTTCTTGGAGAATGGAAGTGGCCAGAGTAAAAAATTACATGAAAGGTTATACTGACTAGAGTGGGAACTGGTCCTTACCAACTGGCTCAGCTTTTATTACAACTACATCCCCTAATCCATCAGAGTTTTCAAGTTTGATTCCACTTTTGCTTTCTTCATCATTTTCTGATAATTCTCTTTCCATAACTGACCAGCCTAATTAAACATAAAGATAGAGGGAGTTACGGTGAAAATCTGAAAGTGACAAACAGCTGATGTCAATAACAGGCAGGTTCAATTTTGATTGAGTTATCAGTCTGCAAACAATGCAAATTCTACACATTTAAATCAAAAATTAAATATTTGGTAACAAAAACCTTGATTGTGATTTATTCTATGAAAATTTCTTAGACATATACTCATGTTAGCATCAAGAGGCTAAATAGCAAATATGAAGGTTTTTGATTTCCTTAAAAATTCTTGCAGATTTGAAACAAAATCATACACAGACTCATTCCTATCAGACACAGTAAGAGTGAAACTTTATCATGAAACAACTTAAGTGTCACAAATTTCTGGTAGGAAACCTAAGATATCGTCATTTTTTTATATATAGGTTGATACATTCAACAGAGTGACTCAAATATTTAAGCAAGGGTCACTGAAATCTTAGGTTTACCCATATAGTCAAAGTAAATAAAGAAGTTGCCTTCTCTTTAAACGTTTTTTTACTGCATGAAATTGAGCTTAAAAAATGGTATAAAACTTGTAGGTAAAATTTATTAACTCTCACCAATTGAAATTCAATAAGCTTCACTTTTGTCACACTAGATTCAATTTTGCTTTTCAAGTTTGACCAAAGTTACATGTAAAATCCAGGTTTTAATTCAAGCTTTAATTGTTTAATTAAGAAAAGCAAGATTTGCCAAATAAAATTGAAAAGTGCAGGTTAAAGAATACCGCTATTTTGCCATGCTGAAATAAGAAAAGTTGCAACGTTTTGTGTAAAGCTTTCTCTGATAAAAGAAAACAATAAAATTTGAGCTCGTTTAGAGAAAGAAAGCATCTTCTGATGTACCCATTATTTTGCTATGTATTCTTGCTAACACTGCCAGTCTGCAAAGATTTCGAGAAGCCTCTCTCTATTTAAAAGTAGCATTATTCAAGCATCACCATGGTTTATCATCTTTTCCACATATATGGGTAAGTTAACTGAACGCGCTTACCACATTAGGAGAAAGGTACTAATTTGCTGTATAAACTAATGAAGAAGTTCTTTCAACCAAAATCTAAGTAACTCATTCCAAACAAAATTAAAAAATAACTCACCAATTTCCCAAACTTGTGAATCAAACGTTTGTCCCCAAACAATAATACTTTTAGTCCCAAATAACACGAGCTGCACACGCGCGAGTATTGTTTTCAATTTTCTCCTTCGCACCTACTAAGATTTGCGCACGTGGTTAGGAATTGAAAGGAGCTACTGTAAAATGAAATTTTAAACAACGTTTTTTCTCAAAATCGAAGATTTTTAGCGATGAGTGGGTGCTTTTTCGTCGAACTTTTCGGCAAATGAAGGTTGTCTCACTCACTTTCAGGGGCGCCTACACAAGGGGGGCTGGAGGGGCAACTGCCCCTCCTGCCCTCTTCGAAGAGGGGCAGAGGGGGCAAGAAGTGCCCTGAAATATGATGACTACTTTGACTACTCTCGTTATGATAATAACTATTAGAAAATACTAGAAAGATGATAACACCAGCACAAACATGTAGAGAATGAAAAGTTTGTCTGTGACAAGGTCGGCCACATAGGGAGAGCGGCAAAGATAATAAATGATAAACAAAAGGTGTGTTCCCTCAGAAGTACTCCAGGAACCTAAGGAGGATAAATCGGTATAAAAACTTAGCGGGCAATCAAAATTTTACAACCAGCCCATTTATAACAGCTATGATTTTGAAAAAACCAAATATTGTGAATAGTGAGTGACAAAGCCATTTAATAATCATTTTCATTTATGGATAATTTCGTCAGCATTTTCTTTATGTTTAGAATCTTTGTTGGTAAAAAACGCAGCTGTATGGGTGGCACATTTTCAAGTTAATATTTTATTATATTACCCCACCCTCGCCCCCCCTCCCACCTAGGAATGCTCGATTATGTTAATAGAAAAATTCAATGATTTGCCTTCGGCACCAACACTGCCCCTCCTGTCCTAATCTTGTGCAGGCGTTCCTGCTCACTTTGTTGGCAAATGAGGCCTGAACACCTCCCTAGAGCGAAAAAGCTAGCATTCGCACTGCTGACACCCTATTAGATTGAGAACAAATTAAGAACAATCCAGCCTCATATTTTCGAAAAAATTAAGAACAGTCAGCCTGAACTTAAATTTACTGGTTCTTATAAAAAAGAATGTAATTGCTAAAAGCCCAGGGCATTGGTTTGGACCCAGTCTTCTTCCCGTCAGCCACAGCGTTGACAACACTTTTCGTTGTTTTCGGTAAATAGATTTCTTGGGTTATTATAAAAAGGGAAAACGTCAAATTCTGCTATCTCTGGCTCAGAATCTTGTCTCTGTAACATTTTTATTTCAAATATTTACCTAAATTTCTGAGGAAAAATTTTCACCATTTTTCTGCGAAAAGTTATTAAAGGAAAACTGAAGAGCGGTTTTGGGAAATTCGAGAATTTCCCAACATTCGGTGGGCTGCAAATGTCTTGAAACACTTTTAACCTCTTGCAAACTATAAAAAAACAGTGTAGCAGATCATTCTTAATTGATTCAACTTTAAATGGTATTTTCACCATTTTTCTGCAAAAAGTTATTAAAGGAAAACCGGAGGGCTGTTTTGCTCGAATCGTCAGAGCGCATTCTGTGTCATGGCTCTCCCCTCAATGCAGTGGCGAAGCTAGCCAAAAATTGTTGGTCCTGCTGTATGTACAAGGCCACGCTCTTATTCAATAGGAAACGCCTATGAACAAAAATTATTTTTTGTAGATGAACTTTTTTGCAGTAAAAAGCAAATTTTAAATCCATGTCTATCTTTTGCAAAATAAACCCATACTTAAAGACGTGCTTTAGGGTGCTTACTTTTCAAACAAATCTATGTTAAATTGTAGTAGGCCTCTACAGCTGAAGTAAAAGTTCAAATTGGTGATAACTAAATTTGACAATAAAAGGGGGTAAGGGTGGCATTTGAAGTTGCATATCATATATTTGTGGTAGTTGAAATAGTCTAATTAGACTATTCAAGATTTTGGTCCAATCTAGATCAATCTAGACACTCTATTAAAATACCTGACCAATCTAGATACTCTATTAAAATAATTTTAATAAACAACAGAGTTTAAAGTCTGTAGGGGCAAGTTCACAAATTCTGCAGAACAATTATTCTGCAGCTGACAAAGAGAGGTGAAATTGAATAATGTGTTGCGTTATCAATGAAAACAACTTCATTAGCCAAACCATTAGACGAGTAAACAATTCAGGTAGAAAAATACACTTTCATACTAGCAGTTCAGCATTCAGTTCATTGGTATTCAACATAGCAATCAGTCGCCCGTTGATCTCTTACAAATGCAAATTCCACTGAAATTGGTTTATTCTCCAACTCCAAAATTTCAATAACACAACAGTAAATTCATTTATGCTTTTATCGTCCTTGTCTAAGTCTAAGAGAATCTTATTCGTTTAGGCCACCATGATATACCGTGCCTCAAACGATCGTATGAAGGCCGTGTTTACCATTTCTTTCTCGCGAACTTTGGACTTTGTCTTGTTACAAATAAAATTTATGCAGCTCAACTCACAACTGAGGCCAGTTTTGCTGTCAATAATAATATCATTGGTATTGCCAAAGCAAGCAGGAAATCCACATTCACATCGCCTCGCCATAATACTTGAACTGGCCTCCTTGCAAGTTGCTAGTGTCTCATAGCAGAACGAGAATGCACAGGGCAATTCTTGCAGTCCTGCTCTCAGAAATAGCAGGACCAAAGGTTTTCAAAACAATACCTTTTGACCTATGTAAGTGAACCCTCAACCAATCAAATCACTACTGCTTACGAAATGTTATGATGATTATTTCGACGAGGTCCTGCTCCCGAGATTGAGCAGGACTGCTCTTTGTTCTAGACTATTGTGAAGCAGGACTAAATTCACAAAAGCCCATTGTGAAGCAGGACCAAACATAGGGTATCATAGTTATGAGCAGGACCAAAATACAGGGTTGCTGTAGAAAAGAACAGGACCTTGAGATTAGCACGGGATGCCTGTATCAGCTGGCGGAACTGGGGACTTTTTATCAAATAAAATTTGAAACTTCCTTTTTGCAAAGAAGAAATTGTTTATTGTTTACAGTAAACCTCATCTTTGGAAATTCTTGGTCCTGCTCAGCAGGACCAGCAGGACCTTTGGCTTCGCCACTGCCTCAATGAATAAATCGACTCTTTTGAGCCGAGTAGCGAGACTTTTGAGCAGGGTAGTGAGATTTTCGCTCTTTTCAAGCCACTGTTTTCGAATCGCTAAGCGTCCGTTTTGGACAACCAAGGCAACAAACTTTAAGTAAGGGCATCATTTACAAGACTGGAAAGGTTAAAATTACAGAAAAAAATCTGAAAAAATTTGACAGCAGTTGATAGGCCGAGTGGTTTTGAATATGGTGACAGGAAAAGAATATCATTTTCCTAGACCTCGGAAGTCAAATAAAACGTATAATTTTCTTTAAAAACAGAATTAAACAATTATTTTGATGAATACTGAACAACTGGAAATGAAAACTGTCTCAGGGGGTAGCTCCTGGCACGACTTATAAACTCAAGTTTACATCATGGTTAGAGGCGTATTTTGCACTTTCGAAAAATTCCCCTACTTTGGACGCAAAATAAAATCATAACAAAGTGCAAAACCCAAGTGCAAACTATGAAAAAACAGTGTAGGATGTATCGATGAAGAGAATTAACCGCTGTTTGGGCCTAAACCCCGAGATTTAAAAAAGTTATTAAAGGAAAACTGAAGAGCGGTTTTGGGAAAATTTCGTTTTTGCCAACATTCAGGGGGTTGAAAATGTTCTTGAAACAGGTTTAACTTCTTGCAAACTGTAAAAAAACAGTGTAGCAAACTTTGTTCTATCGATTCAACTTTAAATGGTATTTTTACCCTTTTTCTGCGAAAAGCGATTAAAGGAAAACCGGAGGGCTGTTTTCACAAATTCCACATTTTTGTCCAAGTTTCGGAGACTTTCATATTAACCGGAATTTTTACTTAATTGTGAAAATATGAAAAAACAGTAAAACTATGGTATTTGTGATGTTTAAAAATTAAATCAGTCCTACAGATGTAGTTAGTCAAAAGTTATTAAAGGAAAACTGGATGGTAGTTTGCATGCGAATCGTCAGAGAGCGAATCGTCAGAATCGTCAGGCCTATATAAATCAATATACAGTTTTGGTGTCTGTCAGAGACAAGCGTATTTCAATTCCAGAACTTCTGAGAGATTCAAAACCTCGTTGATGCCAAAGCAACTCTATCTGTGCAGAGCTTCCGTTTACGCTGCTTGCCTGTGAAGAACGAGGAACACAAATTTCAATATTCACATTTAACAACAAACATGATCCATAATTAATTTTTTGGTCTTTGACGAGGGCTGACCAGGTCAAAGAACACTATTTCTGTTATATAGAAATAGATTTTTTAAAAGCTTGAGTCCGTGATTTAATTTAAAGTTTTTATATCATGTTTTGTTACTTAATGACTTCTGTTTATTGTCAATCGATTCTCACTTGCATTTTGCATTTTTATCCCATAGAATATCATTTCTCTGCTTGTTAAATATTTCTTCAGTTTCCAACCCCCTGCTTTTTGAGTTTCCAAAACCTTTTTCGCTTTTGTATAAAATATTAAAGTAGTTTACATTTGTTTAAATGGTTTTAAAAAATAACTGCAAAATTGAATATTTGGGTTATTTTTATGTATCAAAAACGGTGATATGGACCCCACAGACGGTGACATGGACCCCAGAGAGACGAGGAGTCTCTTTTCTCCATAAAGCGATTACCCCCGGTGTTGTCGAGTCATAACCAATAACACAGAATAAATGCCAATAACGTATCTCAGCTGTTACACAATAGAACATTGTTAGGCAGTGATAAAAAACAATAGGAATCATATTACTCACCATGCTTTTTTCATTCTTGCTTAGTTCTTTGTCTTGTTTTGGTTTGCGAACTGAAGGTAAAGCATCACGTCGAAAAAATGTTTTGATGTTTTCGGTGGCAAAACTAGGAGGAGAGAGAAATGTACGGGAAAAATCAGTCGGAAAAAGGTGCTCTCCTGGGACAGGTTTTCCAGGATGGCAGTCAAGCACAACGGTATCTTCCTCAAGGGGGTATTCGTTCCCTAAAGTCATGCACATGGTTTACCGTAACGCACTTACCTGTTTTATAGTAAAAGTTTTCTAATTTTGTTCTTGAACACATGGGCTCCGACAAAGGTTGAAAAGTGGGGGGGGGGCCAAGGGAAAATTTAACACCCGTAACAAAAGATTTTGAAAAAAACTCTATTGTTTTGCAAAAATGTGGGGGGGGGCTAAGGCCTCCCATAATAGGGGTTGATGTTTTTTCGATCAATGGATGAGCAGCCGGGTTAATCGATTGTTTGCGCAGCAACCAAAGATGGTAACATCAGTAACATAGAAAGGTCAGGCGAAACGTTAATGAAGTAAGGGAGGGGGTGAGATGTTTAGATTGTTCAGGGCTTAAATAAAGGCCACCACCATGGTTAGGAATTCTGGCCGAATTCAAGACAAATTTTCGAAATATGACCTTACAGAGATGGCCAGAAAATGCATCTAGAAGATTTGCCACATCAAGTTTGGTTTGACGAAAGGACGATCCTAGGCAACATATACAAGCTTTCATTTACAATAATTCCCAATCCCTTAATAGTTTCCAATTACCAAAAAGCCAAGATTTTATTCTCAACTCTCAGCGACAAGCCCAGCATTTCCGACACACCTAGCTTTGAACAAATTTGAAATGCAATTATAAAAAATCCTGCCTTGTCTATTGAAGACAAGACAGTGAATAAATGTTCTCAGTAAGAAACTTTCAAGAGTAACGAGTCTTTCTTTCTATGGTTAGATGTCAATTCATGCTTACATTTCTATGAGCATAAAGCTTGAAATGCATCTCAGTTTTCTAGTTGTATCTCGTTTCTTTTTATTGTTTAGTTTACAATGGCAGACATTTAAAACTTATTCAGGCCCGTCGGAACCGGGGGGGGGGGGCTGGAGCTCCCCCAATAATTGTCAAATTGTAGTATGTTTCCTTTATAACAGTTCACTAAATGAGATAGAAAACAATGGGCAGCCCCCCCAAACATGAATTTCGTTCCGACGGCACTGACTTATTCATTTTTGCCTAGACTGGATTGGGGGGCATGGATAGAAATATAAATTTTTCTATACCTGCCTTACGAAATACTGTCAGATCAAGCTGCGCTTATAAGATCTTCGAACACAATTTTTGCAAATTATTGAGAGGGGGTGTTGCCCCCTGCCCCCAGTTGTAACAGGATCACTCTCCTGTCACATGTCACGCATGCGCCGTTAATCACTAATCACATGACTTTTACTATAGATATTGTAAATAGAGATTTGATCGGGAGTTTTTGAGTTGATTTGATTCATGTAAGATGATCACGTAAAGGCGGGTTTACACGATCGTTTTTCCTTAAATTTTTTTTCGATATTGGACCGCGATGAACGACAACGATCGTGTAAAAGGCTAAATTGCTGAAAAAAGTTTGATGCTATCTGTCGTTTTTAATCCGCTTAATTGGCGATAATGATCCATCGTTGAAGATTTTATTTTGACTCCGGGTCAAAATAAAATCTCTACCATCATTTTTTTTCAAAGGGGCCGACAAATTCTGACGTCATGTCAGCCTCGGGGAGAGAATTTCGAGACTTTTTACTAAGTATTGGGGTGAAGAAAAGATTGGATTCATGCTATGAGAACTGAAATAGTCGGGGAAGGTAGTTAAAACGGGCAGGGGACTATTTTTAGATAAAAAGAGGTTCGGGTTTTACAAGTTTTCCTTGAGAATGGCCCGTCATTAGCTACACATTAAAGGTTTTGAGCAACAGAAATAGAGAACAATCCATCCAATAGACAAAATGCACAAATAAAAAATTATCTGGACCTCGCCGGGACCATAAAAATGTTCTGCGAATATTTCCCTAATTTTTTCGGCCTAAACTTTAGGCTTATTACCCTTTAGTCTAGCGGGTAAAGGTTCCAGAAAAGAGCCAGTGTTACTGTCCCTCCATCGCCCATCAATCACGTTGTCATCCAATCATTAAATGTGTAGCTAAGGACGGGCCATGCTCAGAGAAAACTTGTGAAACCCGAACCTCTTTTTATCTAAAAATAGTCCCCTGCCAGTTTAAACTACCTTCCCTGACTATTTTAGTTCTCAGAGCATGAATCCAATCTTTTCTTCACGCGAATACTTAATAAAAAGTCTCGAATTCTCTCCCCGAGGCTGACATGACGTCAGAATTTGTCGGCCCCTTTGAAAAAAAATGATGGTAGAGATTTTATTTTGACCCGGAGTCAAAATAAAATCTTCAACGATGGATCATTATCGCCAATTAAGCGGATTAAAAACGACAGATAGCATCAAACTTTTTTCAGCAATTTAGCCTTTTACACGATCGTTGTCGTTCATCGCGGTCCAATATCGAAAAAAAATTTAAGGAAAAACGATCGTGTAAACCCGCCTTAAGAGTGCGTTATTATTTGCCTCTCGGCTCTACCAATCATTGTTATGAAACGCTTCTTACATCTGGTGGAGGACCCTTTTTCGACATATCGATGTCCCACGCAGAGACTCTTGGATTGATTCAAGGCTTGGAATTTAGTTACTAACCGCTAAATGTATGTGTATATATATCGGGGATGTATGTATGCTATATAAATTTGTAACTACTTTCCATGTTTGTTTCGTATATGTACTCATAACAGGCAAAGGCCAGTGTCCCTCTTAGTACTTGTATATCCATGATCTTTAGCTTTGTTTCAATGAATCTCTTGAACTTCTATAGCTTTTTTTAATCTATGAACTAGAGATTAAAAAATGCTTTACAGGACAAGAACTTTCGATAATTGTGTTTCACGTAAACGAATGGATCATATCATATTGTAATGGGTATTTCGAGTTACTTGTTACGCTAATTAAGACTTCGACGCACATTAAAACTTCTTGCTAGGGTTTAAATATACATGTATGAGAAAGGGAAATTGTGATGAAGACCGAGTAGATTCATCTACAAATAACTGTGAGCCTTTTAGTGTCAATGTGCTCTACGAAACGGACACAGTCCATACTACGAGGATTTCAAACCTCCAGGTCCTCAAACGAACAACGTCAAACAATGTTACAGGGCCCGTGGCACCGATTCTTAAGTATGGGGGGCAAAAATGAGGGTTACCTATTTAATACCTAAAAGATGGATTTAATACCTATAGTTTGCAAGAAAAGTGGGGGCTATGGCCCCCGGCCTCCTGTGGTGCGGGCCCTGCGTTAAAGTTTAGTCTTTGTGAACACCTTGTTTGGTGATAAAGTCATGCTGGACGATGTTCGATGCTGTTCGATGTTTTTCGGTGACTTTCAACAAAGTTTTCATTGTCTTGCAATGCTTGATGCAATGTTCGATGCAGTTTAAAACATCATCAAGCATTTTACAAAGAGTATAAATGATCAGAGCTGCAAAGAACGGAATTCGCAACATAAGTTAGACCAGATGATAATTCTTGTGTCGAGCAAGCTCATTCTATCTTCTGCATGCAATACTAAGCTTGTTATCTTCTATGAAAACACACTAAAAAAACTTTGCTGCATCTGTTTAGAGGTGCACAAAGATAATGCACGTGTGTCAAATTTATACAGGTGAATCGCATTCCCTGTGCTTGTCTTTATTTGTAAAGGAGTTTCGACAACAAAAGCCGCTTTTCGCTTCTATTGCGCCACCAGTAATACGCCGAAAATGCTTGTAAGTTTCGCGTTTAGAATTTAACGTTTTGTCGAAACGAATCCAGGCTGTATTAACATGATAGCATTGACTCAAATTTGAACTGCATGGATACGTTTTCGCTATGATAAGCGAAGGATCGTCATAGCTGGAAAGGAGTTCTGTTCGTGTTTCTATGGTAAGTTAAGTTTCGGGTTATAGAGGTACTTCAATTTGCTTAGGCCGATAGGTTTTGCTGCATTGTTACAAATAAAAACAATTTGATTTTCTGGAAGAGGTATCGAGTATGTTAGCAAATGACAGTCATCAAACGGTGTTCTTGCAGAACAGAAGGGAAAGTGTCTTCTCCACGTATTTTGTCAGGGTTCTCCTGCTTCAGAAAGCTTTGACAGATCAAAATATCAATGGAATATAACAGAGTTTCTTTGATAAAATATCTTTATATATCAAATGAAATGTTAAACAAGCTTAGATTTTTAAAAGTTCTAGAGGCGGGAGTATCTAAAAATAATTGTCTAAATTGAGTAGATTTTTAGAAATAAGACGGTGAATCTTGGACAGTTTGTCAATAATAAGGCATCGCTAAGGATCATCAAAAATACAAACCATTCCTCATTCATTCCTCGAGCCTTCTTGTTTTTGACGAATATGTTTTGCACATAAAAATACTTCCGACAAATGTTTATCACTGTAATGTTCTAATTCTTTATTCAATTAAGGTACGAACTAATAAATTGAGGCTCAGGCTGGCTGTTCTTAATTTTTCCTAAAACATTTAGGCTGGTTGTTCTTGATTTGTTTAAAATAAATTGTGGCGGATTGTTTTAATTTATTTCTCATTATCAGGACAAGATTTTACTGCAGAATACAATGGATACTGTTATAATGTACTTATTTACTGTACTGATATGCCCCTTATTATAATGGACTCGTATACGCGCATGTAGCCCTTTACTTAGTTTTGGATTGAATTGAATTGAAAGTTAGTTGTTGGTGTGTTCTGCTACAGTTGAATCGAAAGTATACAGAAAGTCTTTTATCTTGCATCTCCCTGAGGAAATCTATTAAAGATACGTATATGCAAGTAATATAATGCTTTGCCAGGTGTGTACAAAAAAGTTGTTAAAAATTGCCTTTAATTAAATAGGGCTCCAGCCTCGGCTCATCCAAAGTTGGTTCCTCATTTTGGCCAGTTTTGGTAATGTTCTTAATAGTAAATATCTGACAACTCCTGCCAATAATGAAAAAACGTATACAAACATATGTTGTTGAATTTATTGTTTAACATACTCCCGCTCCTTGAATTTTCACAACCTTGAGTCTCTTGTTTTTTCTACAAAAATACGTGAATTTCACGCACCAGTTGCCGTGCACTAATTGCGGGACAGTTGAATTATAGCACTGCAACTGCAATGAATCAAAATTCAGCAATTTTTCAACATTCGCAAAGTAACATTTCAAACTAATCTTAAAGTGAAATCAAAAGCTTTCTTATTGAAAATTAACAAATCGTTAGGTTTTCCCTTTTAAGATGAACATTTACGTATCCTTGGCAAAACGTAATACATTTTAAGACAATGGAAATGGAGAGGTTGTTTCATTTGCCTTTCAAATATAAGATTTTAATCGCTTCTATCAGAAAGGCTCCATATGCGATTTTTATTCAAAAAGGATTAAATGCTGATGCCTCAGATGTTCTATTTGAATGATTCCCCAGTTTTTTAACACCTCCCATATTACAAGATGTGCTACGGTATCAATCTGCGCTGAAACACAAATCCATAGACTTTGACAAGGCTGACCACAATATTACCAAGTTGCACAGCATATTAAAGATTAGAAGGGACCAATAAAGAAAGTGAGGTTAAACAATTCGTAAATAAAACTTAATTGATTTAATTTAGCTTTATCATTAATATGCAGTAGTTACTTTGCAGCAATTCCACATGATGCTAAGATTGTAGAGAAACTTGACTCAGTAGAATGTCAAATCCAAGGCTTATCTTTGTAATCGTGGTATTGGTTTTGTTGGACAGCAATGTTTATGGGCGTCACTGGATCCCAAAGTCGCACGATGTTGTTCATGGGGTACGAATAGGTCATATTGATGACATAAAGAATCAACCGTTTGGCCAAAAGCTACGTTTCCAAGTGCACTATGATGCGAGTGTGAATATTTTGTCATTAGCCAAGCAAAAGCTTATTAAACAGCGATTGATACCTTCAGCCGTGAACTACTTCCACTTGACATACTCTGTGCGCACGACGAAGGAACATATCAGGTTGCAGTGGATGTGTAAAGATAACTCGTACTTTTTGAAAGATAACCAAGGTAAAAATGGTGGCGATATACAATACTGCAAAGGTAAATGCATTGCCACAACATGTGGACCTGTCAAAGTACCAGAATCATTTTTAGATCATTGTAGGATTTGCAACGAATATGGATATGATTGCAAAATTAAAGACAAAAACACGGAGAAAAAGCAGCCAACAGTTAACTCTGATTTCATTTTGTTTGTATCAGCAATACCTACACAGCACTGTCATGAGTCGAACATCGTAGCATATGCATCGTACTGCCAACAGGAAAATGCGTTAAATCGACCCGTTGCTGGGTTTGCAAATCTTTGTCCAAGCAAACTCGAAACTGATGCACAAAATTTTGAAAATTTGCTTGCTACAGTGAAACATGAAATTTATCACGCTTTGGGCTTCAGCATTGGACTGTTCGGGTTTTACAGGGACAAAAACGGCAAACCACTCGTTCAGCGAGACAAACATGGACTCCCCGCTTATGATAACACAACCAAGCTTTATCGATGGAATGAAAAGATACTAAAAATGGTGGTGCGTAGCAAGTGGAGCATATCAGGTGGTCACAAGGAGCATCAAGTGCAAATGATTGTCACCCCGAATGTCAAAAGGGAAGTGCGGAGGCATTTCAAATGCCCAGACCTCGAAGGAGCTGAACTTGAAAACCAAGGCGGGGAAGGCACTGCGCTGACGCATTGGGAGAAAAGAGTGTTTGAGAACGAGGCAATGACTGGCACTTACACCCAGCATCCAGTGTTTTCAAGGATAACATTGGCTTTGATGGAGGATACTGGTTGGTATAAAGCAAACTACAGCATGGCCCAGGATCTTGACTGGGGGAAAGGTCTAGGTTGTAAATTTGTAAAGAACAATTGTCGAGCATGGATTGCCGACAGAATAAGTAAAAAGCTTTCAACAGCTCCATTCTGTGCCACTTTGAAACAGTCTCCCCTGCATATGAAGTGTACCCATACAAAACTGTCCCTTGCTCTCTGTAACCTTGTGAAGTACACAAGCAACCTGCCAAAAGAGTTCAGATATTTTGATAGACTGGGGAAAACAGCTGTCAATGATATCTCAACTTACGGAGGAGCGGTGGAACTAGCAGATTTTTGCCCCTTTTACCAGAAGTTCACTCTAACCGATGAAACTGGGCACAAGCGTGGCACTACATGCACACTTTCCGAAAATTCGCCAGAACGTGACAAAAATTACGCCCTCGAAATGTACAGTAAAAGGTCGAAATGCATTGAGCATGGCCGACATTGGATGGCACGCAAAGGCTTATTGACACGGACTATGTTGGACTGGGGGAGTGGTTGCTATAATCACAAATGCACGAGAAGTGGCTTGGTACTCATTGTTGGTGAAAGAGGCTATCATTGTGAATACGAGGGACAACGACTAGAAATAACTGGACTTATGAATGACTGGAAAGTTAACGGTTCGCTGATTTGCCCACCATGTGAAGAATTTTGTGAAAAGGATAAATGTCAAAACCAAAAGACGTTCTTGAATTTGAAAGGTGATAGCCCTATCGAGCTTGAAGAAAAAGAAAATGTTCTCGTCATTGAAAATGCTGGCAACAATGTTGGCTTTAATTTGGCGATATTGATATTCATTCCTATTCTAGGGCTTGTATTGAATAATTTTGTCTTAAATTAGACTAAATTTTTTTACATTTGTAAATTAAACACTACCATCAAACTGTTTGATTGCATTCTGAGTTAAAATCTCTTTGTGTTCAAAAAAGGCCAAAAATTTGCAGGATAAACTGATTCTTATTCCAAATTTAAAGAAATTTGAAATTATCAAAATATGGCAAATCTTTATTCAGCGAGAAAAAGATAAAAAAGCGAAAAAAGGCTTTGTAAAAACTTCAAGGACGAAGGGCTAAGTTCTTAAAAAAGTCAGGATACCAAAGATCAAATCACATTAAGCTCGTACTTGTTTCCCTTTCTGCCAAGATTTTGTTTTTGACTCCATAAAATCGTGTGCTAGAAGAAGGTCGTGCATTTTTGTGACAATTACAGCTACAGCGTAATATGACTGAGACTTCATAAGGCATTTAAACGTTGAGCAAATAGTGATAGAAATTACTTACAGCCAACAATGAGCAATGAATAATCACTTGGCTCAAACACAAGTAGCCAAGCTCTTACCTAAGCATTTTCAGTATTTTTGCTAATCATTTCTTAGTTCAACTAGTATCATATCCTTCTCCTCCACCTCCATGTCTGTTCTTATGTTATTGGCAAACAGGAGTAACGTGATATATCGAGTCATGCACTTTTACAGATGACAGAAATAAATGACCTGGACGATCTCAATGAACTCTCGTCATCCGTCACCATTGGTCCAGCTATTAGCCTGTTAGCCGTAGTTTTGAAAATGCACATTTTCCATTAGTTTACTTGCGCTTGTGTTTCAATGTTACTTTTCGAGACGTTGATAATAAAGTTCAAATAATGATAAAGTGGTTTAATCTTAACATGCAATTTTCATTTAAAGCCATCATACTAGACAAGATTAAGAAGCATAAAACATTTAAAAATACTATAATTTAGACACAGTTATGGTACCTCAATTACTTGAGATCGTCCTTTTTTGCTTTATTCGTTATAATTCCTCACTGCTCTGAAATGTTAATCCTACAAAAATTCTGCTGCTGCAAACATGTTTTTGCTGACGTGACAATTTTCTCCTTCGCGCCAAAATTTGATGGCTTCGATTTGACATTCAAATTGCATCAATTTTTTTATCTTAAATGTAGACTTTTCGAGTTTATTGCAATTTCTAGGACTGCGCAAGACACATTATTTGCACCAGTTTTGCAAGGAACCAAGTTTTAATCGAATTACTGAAGCGCTGGGTACTTTTTACTATTTTCAATGATACTGGAAGTGAATTCCAGATTTCAGATCTGTTATAATTTTTGAATATCATTACAAAACCGTCAATGAAGGAAAACCAAGGAAGCCTTAGGCCCTTCAGTTTTTGGAAAAGAAAAGAGCTTTTGCAAAATCTTTTATTGTGAATCATTAGTTTCTCTTTGTCCCTTCCATTTTCAAGCTTGCGTCGGAGCCCTTTTGATAAGGTTTTTTTAATCAAAGCTTGTGATCTGTTGTTTCAAGAAATTATTAAAAAATCATCAGGTAGGACTTTCGTTAGTATTTAGTAAGAGATTCATAAACTTCAAATGGCAACCGAATTTGAATGGTAAGGTATTTATGCACAATGTTGTATCCACCAGTCGAAAAGAGAAACATTAATCATTGGAATGACAATGTTTTTCACCTGCTGCCAATGTGCTGAACCAAAAGTGCCCCTTTTCTTTATAAACACTCTTATCAACTGAGCAATAAATGAAATAAATAGATACCTTCTTTATGAGAGCTAGCAACTGAATCTTTGCTTGAAAAGAATAGTTAGAGTAGGCTAGTCGTTATGTTACGCCTTTTGTTAGTTTTCTTTAGCTTAATCTGGCTTTCTTTGCCACATATTAATGGATAGAAATTGAAATGACCGAGCATTCACGGTATGTTAAAGGCCATTTCTTTGAGAAAGGGGATGGTTTCCATGATAAAATATGTCCCTCCTGGAGATAAAATAAGGTGGGACATAATGCAAAAGATACCCCTACACGTGCCCTACCCATTATGCCCTCCGTTATATATTGATCGCTGGCACTACCACGGTATCCACCTAAATCATAAGCAATTTAACATTGTTTTTTATTGTTATCTACTTAATTAATAGATTAGCAATACATTGATAAAACAAAAAACCAATTAGAATGTGGTACATGAAAAACTCAAATAGATTTGAAAGTCATGTGCCCCTATGACGTGTTAATGTATTAAAAAAGAATCTGCTTGAACTTGAGAAGTAATATATAAATATACAAAAGATTAATGTAACGCAGTACAATAAATTGCATGTTAGATACGCATATTGAAAGGAATTAAAAAAGGTCATGATGTCAGTTATAGAATGCTTTCCAGTAAGGAGCAATAAGGTTTTGAGGATGTCTGAATCATCGTGTTGTGTAGAAGATGCACTTTAAATATCGGTTTGAACAAGCTCTTGCTTGTTTTTTTATGATCCATGTGATCGGTTTTCAATACTTAGGGTGTTCCTTATGAATTACAGTCGATTTATTATAAAAGAATCATCTGCAAACTTTCTTCTAGTTGCTATAAAAACGATGCGTGACAACATGGATGTGTTTTCAAGTAATGTTGAAAAAATAACAATTAATCATCCTTATTGTTTTGTAACTAACCGATCATGCTTAATCACGCGACAAGCGATTTGTAATTGAAAGTGATTATGACTTGAGTCTTGTTAATGAGAGTTCAACCGATAGTCGCGGGATTCCGCGCTGTTAATCAATTTATAAATATTTTTAAATGTTTTATATCAAATTATAGGATCAAATTGGAAGAGATATTGTGATTCATTCTACAATTCCAACCCTTACGAATTCAACAAATAATGACGAAAACATTTTCAAATAACATAGATTATTGACGCGGGTTGATTACATAGATGATTATTTTAAACAGGTTTTAATTGAATTTATCCGTAAAAACTGTAGTTTGATTTTAGATTCAATTTCACTGTATGTCCGGAATGCATTTTCTGAAGCTAGTTTTCCTGTATGTGAGAAGATCACCTCTCATAAAATATTCAGCGATTCTTTTTCCAACTGAATTGAGATTTTCAACGAATTTCTCATCTTTCTTCAGAGCAGGAAGCAAATCAAAGAATCCTTCAATAATCTTGTTGTCTTCTAAACATGCACAACCTGGCTTGAAAAAATTACGCTTCAAATCCCCCTGCAACTCTTGCAGCTCGTTTTCAAGCTCATGTAGCATCACTTCCTTGCCGGGGAGTTTCAATTCACCTTTTATGTAACTAGCGATAATCAAAGCCTGGTACTCCATTATCTGTTGAATGAAGCAGCTTCTGTCGACATTGCCGACAAAACAAAGATGTGGCTCATTGATCGCAAAGGTCCTTCTGAATAAGGGACCAAAATACATGTTGTTATCAGACATGGTTATCAAATTATCTTCTTTGTTTAGAAACGGAAAGGAAAACTTATAACCAGTGCACGGAATTATCAAATCAACATCAATTTTCTCCCCATTCTTGAAGAATACTTGAGAGCCGTCAATCCTTTCGATTCTGGAGTCAATAAGAGACAGTTTTTCATTTTCGATGCACTTTTTAAAATCAGAAGTACTCTTGATTTCCCCCAATGTTCCGCTGAAATAAACCTTTTTAACGTTAGCCTCTCCTCGCAAATGATGACCAAACAACTGTACAAGCATATCCAAGCCCGAAAAGCTTGCACCGACCACCAGAATTGATTTGCCAACAATCGCTGGATCATCAGATCGCCTGAAATCATGGCTATGAATGATTTGACCTGGAAAAGTAGCAGCTCCGTTCCATGTTGGTAAATATGGAACATTGTTATGACCATTTGCCACTACGACAAAGTCTGCATACAAAACTTCTGTCTGATTTTTGTTAATGCTGTTGCAGATTTTAACCATGAATGTACTTCCATTCTCGGCTTTTTCAACTCTCTTCACTTCAAGAACAAAGGCATCAAGCCGCACCTTTGACATGAGATCAAAATGCTCCACGTAAGCCTTCAAGTATTCGTTGAACTCTTCCCGAGTTAGAAACTCTGGCTTTTCTTCGCTCACAGGAAAATCCTTGAAATGGGAGAAAACAGTTGGTGTGTTCAAAATAAGATCGTCGAATATATTTCTGAACTGGCAACCGTATTTTTCCTGAAATATATTTCCACCAATTGCCTGATCAATTGGATTCTTTTCCTGCAGATATGCCCATAGACCACCAACTGAACTTCTTCCTTCCAGTAGCGTAACATCAGAGACATGCATAAGATGTCGTAAGCAGACGAGGCCTGACACCCCACCTCCGATAATCAGAACTCTTTGTTTCCTTTGCTCCATTTTTGTTTCCAGCTTGCTCAAAACAGGTAAATTTTCAAAAACAGTCGTTAAAAGCCCTTCACATGGAAGAAATGCATGCTAAGGGCATATGGAGCGGGTTTTATCATTAAAGAGGATGACCTAACCGTATTCATTCAGTAACTTGATTGGCCGTTCTTGGAATCCCCTTGAACGAGCACTGAGCTGTCTTATTGTTGCACCAAAATCGATTATGCAGTCATTATAAATAATTGCTAATCAAAAAATCAATGAATGTGATTCAATTTCGTGCATTGTTTGGATTTCATGCCAGCTTTTTGTAACGGTTTGGATTTTATATTTATTCAATTTAGTAATGTTCTCATTGCGTGTTTAAAGTCACATGTTCTGTTAAGTCCTGTTGTGTTTGTGAACGCCTTTTTGTCGCAATGTGTTTGTCTTTCAACATGTAGTGTGACGCTCGTATTGTCCTGTTAAATAGCTTTTGTTTATGTTATTAGGTTATTAGTGTGTGTTGATCACGTTATGAGTAAGCCTCAAATACACGATCAGGTTTTTATCAGTTTTTAACTGACAGTTTTCAGTTTTCACTCAAAAACTGATTGTGTATTTAGCAAAAACTGATAAAAACTGATGCATTTATGACCTTCAGTTGTTGACTGAAAAAGTTGAACACGTCCAACTTTGTCAGTTTTTGACTGATGGGATTTCTTTTCATTTATGTAGAGAAGACTCCATTGTTTAAAGCTGGCGCCCCTATAATCCCCTTGCGCAAGGTGCCTATTTTATTTAGAGCAGCATGAATAAGTGCGATTCAAAGATGGCGACAGGGCCATCACTACGAGGGGGGTGTGGGGGTGTGACACCCCAAGACCCTAACCTTGTCGGCAAATCTTCGTAAATGGAAGTTTTGTCGTCAACCTCTTGGTAACTGGCAAATTTTCAGAAGAAAGACAGAGAATTTAGCCATTTTCAAATAGATATTATCGGTTGTTGATGACAGCACCAGTCACAGTTGAAATTTATGAAAACCTAACGAGAATAATCGATGATCGTTCCAACTCTCTCGTGCTAAAGGCCAGGCGCGGTCTGGCCCTATTCTGTGCCCGGGTGGCAAAGTGGCGATCCCCATCGGGCCCTCAGACATGTAAAGTTTAAAAAAAATTACGGGCCCTTTCTGCAAAAGTTGGAGAGGAGAAGATAATTTTCATTAACTGGAAACTAAAGACACAGCCAAGGTCCCTAACATGCGTGCTGGCTTCACAATTAAGCATCAAAATGAAGTCTGCGCGCAGGCCAAAGAACCCCACTATGACCAACATCCACTATACAGAAACTCTATTTCAAATTTCGCACAAAGGCAAATCTGTCCTACTTCCTAGAGAAATAATTTGAAACTGTATGTAGCGATCAAGGAGCTGTTGTTTTTAGTTAGTTTTCTAGAGTCGCCATTGTTACATTTCTAGCTAATAATGACCTTCCACACATGATCGAATGTTCCCCAGGGTCATATCACTTTAAGGAAAGAAAGTTGCGCAGGAAGAAAGCTTCTCAAATTGGGAAATTTTTGGAATCAACTTTGCGAAAGAAGCGAAATAGGAGCTTTGCAAAAACAAACTTTCACGTTTTAGCGAAAATCATGGACTCTGCGTGAAAAACATTTCTTTTCAATTGAGGTTTCCTTCTATTTCTATTCCACATGATACCAGCAAAACACCGAAAAAGATGTAAAATTTGTCCAACTTAATAATTCTTCGTCAAAGTTTTCAAGAGGATCAACAGCAAAATTTTCTAGATATTTCTCAAAAATAAATTTTCGCAAATTTAGTATTTCAGGAAGTTTTGCGTATCAATCATCCGCGATTTTAGGCCATAAACGCTAAAAAACGCAAAGGTTCCTTCCCTCACAAGTTTCTTCCCGTGAAAATTTCTTTCCGCGAAAGTTTCTTCCTTGAAAGTAGTAAGGAACAGTTGAAGGCCTTCCCCTGCTGCCCTTTAAATTTTTCTTTTCGAAAAACGAAAAAGCCGCCATTGTGTAGACAAAAGGAGTTCGTTCTCTCTCTTGGACTCCATTGGTAATTTTTCTTTAGGCTCGCGGCACTGATTGGTTAACTATACCGGTCTTGTGCTTGCGTTTTTCTGATTTGCCTATTTCGATCCACAACTGGGTATATATTTTCCATCGTGTTCTTTCGGAACCTTATTCTGACGTTTTATGCTCTGAGGAGTGTCAGACGAAAAAGCTTTTAGTATGTCTTAAAATGTTTGCTTTTTTCAAAGCCATTTTCAAATTCTGTACCGCAAAAAAATTGTTCAGATTCTTCTCATTGTATCCGCATTCATTGCTGCCTTTCTTCTGGGTCTTCTTTCTTCTTTTTGGACCGTACATTGTTCTTCATCAAAATAACTAGAAGAAGCAAAGCTCTTACCTTGTTCCTTTCGTTGCATTACCTCCAGTGGATACAGGGTCTCAAAGATCTGTTTATCCTCGAGAGTCTTCCTCTCCCATTTACGACTCTGACCGTTGCTCTTTTTACCAGGGGCGGATCCAGAGCAAATATGAAGGAGGGGCAGTTGGTAGTGGGGGCGCTGAAAAATTTTAGAAATTGGTGACGAGTGTACGCTGTATGCAACCATTTCAGTCCCTAACTACTGAAGGCTCTCCATTCATTTTGTAAGGGAATTTTCACAAAAATTGTTGTATACTTTGAGGTAATCCTTGAAATAAATTAGCCTTTAAGTCTCAGAAACCTTTGTCACCTGATTGTCATTCTTGAATAGGGGCGCACAATTCCCAAAAGAGGGGCGCCAGACTTCCTTCAACTGCCCTTGGTTGACCCCCCCCCCCTTAAATCCACCACTGCCTCTTAATTCATTGTCCCCACTAGTAATGAGCTGCTCCACAACTGCCAACTTCCATGTATTTCTTGATGCACCTGACTCCTTGACTACAACAACGTCTCCTTCTTGTACCTCAGCTCCCTTTATGATTTGTGCTCTTGAGTCGATGGAACTCCCCCAGACTTAGCAAATATTCATTTTCCATCTTGCCCAAAAATGTCCAAATGTCCAAGGGTGTGTAAGTAACGTGCACGCTTCTCTATAGCCGTGGCATCATACTCATCTTCTTCGTCAACATCATGGACTGACTGGCAGATTCAAAATACGTCTAACAATCACTAAATGAGCTAGTGTAATTGGTTCTTCAAATTCATCTGAACAGATGTACGTTAAAGGTCGTGAATTGACCATACCCTCGATCTCAGCTACAACAGTTGTTAATTCTTCGTAGTCAATTCTTGCATTCCCTAGAATTTTCCTCAATGGTTGCTTCACTGCTAGCACCATACGCTCATAGAAGCCCCCAAACCATGGTGCCGTTTCTAATATAAATTTCCACACATAGTTCTTCTATGCTACATATTCTTGAACTTCTGCACTTTTCAACAATTTTTCGATTTTCTTGTTAGCATTCTTGAATGTTTTAGCATTGTCAGATGTAATCCTGTTGGGTAGACCTCAACGAGCAGTGTACCTTTTCAAACAACGAATAAAGGCTGCAGTAGATAAATTTGGCACTGTTTCTAGATGAATTGCACGACTAGAAGAGCAACAGGTCGAATAAAGGATCAATTTTTTGAACAAGCATTCTCAGGTCTTATTCAGATAAATTCAACCTTTTTACAACCCTAATAAGCCACGGCTAGCTAATATATGCCCTGTTGTCGGAATGGGCGCTATGTCGGCCCCCTCTTCGAATTTAAAAAACACAATACCACTGAGCAGTACCCCGTCCCCAATTGGCTCGTTTCTATACCATGGTCTATACCAAATCTTTGCACACAGGACTGATGGAGCCAGCTAATCGAACTACTTTTAACTTTAAAGCCTTTTTGAAATAGAATCAACGGCCAAAAGAAAAAGTCAAATGAGGCTTCCATTGCTTCTCAATTTGTTGTTCACCCAGCTGGATACTGAGGATTTTACAGTATACTTACACTCGTTGTCGATTGAACTAATTGAATTATTCATAGAAAGAACCGCTATGAAGGCATTTAAAAATGGTTCGCAGCTTTTACTAACTCCTTCGGGTCGTTACTGATTTTGTATATCAGCATATTATGATTTGTTGTATGCAACGTTGAGAATGACGTCATCATAAAATACGAAAATTGACGAAAAAGGAACTACATTTATTTTAAGTTATTATTGTCATTACGTTTTAGCTGTGTGACGCGCCGCGACGCGCCGCTTCTAGTGTGAATTCAGCTTAAATCTAGATTCTAGATTTCTTTCCGACAAAAACAGTGCCTCTGTTAAAAATTTTTTTAACTCCCTCCCTTTCTCAATACCCTTTGTTTGTTTTGGATGCCACAGCAAAGTTGTTCCCTTTTGTTTTGCTCGTAATTTGTTGTTTTGCCTCCGTAGACACCAGCCTATTCATCAAAATATGGTGTTCCGTCTGAGCATAGGTTTTCCGTGCCATCAAAGACTGCAATTTAAAGCAAAGGTAGTTAGCCCTACTGGAAAATTAACGATACCTCCTGGTTTTATCTCAAACGCTTAATAATCTGCTAGACTGCTGCGATAGTCGTGAGTATAAGACATCTGCAGTGGCCATTTCAAATTCAATGTTTTGCAGTTCCACAATAGAACAGAAACAATAGGTAGCCAATAAACTATTGGCCATTGTACAGCTCTCTTACAAATATGGTATAATTTCCGAGTTCCAGGTACTGTTTTGACTGAGGCCTTATTCGCACTGCATCTAGAAACTTGATAATGCTAATCCCTTATTGTTCAATCTTCAAAGGCGGCAAGGGTTTGTCAGGAATTAGCTTAATTGGTAGAGTGCGTACAGCAAAATCTGAAATCCGACAAATTGTAACGTTTCGACTAATTGGTCGAAGGTTCCGTCGTAGAGCTCTGGAGCTTCACAATCTCGTGAAAATCTATGATAACCAGCCCAGGGTGCTATTTGAAATCATATCACGATTTAAAAAGGTACAATTTCTTAATGGCAACCTGATAACGTGTTAGATAACAATACAACATCTCAGAAAACTGCCTAATGCGAACAGAAGTCTGACAAACTTTGTCAATCTTGAAAAAGTTTTTTTAATTGGCGTGAGAATATTGGGTTTGACAAACATTATCATATTTGCAGTGCGAATAGGGCCTGAGTTCCATCCGTGTTCTAAACAAAAATTTTATTGTTTCAATTCATTCACTTCCGAGGCACAAAAAGTTCATTTCCGAGTTCTAGGATTGAATGCTGTTGTCCTCCACAGCGTCTGGAAAATCGTTTCCAAATCATGACAAAGAAGAAACTGGCAATTTTAAGATTTTCAAGAGACTGTGATAAAACTAAGAATTTTTAGGTTTCAATTTTTTAATTTAAATATTACTTGTTTCAGGCAACACTATTTTTAGCTGTATGTTGGAAAACTGACTGAGTTCTGTGCACCAAGGAACTCACTCTGGATCCGCCTCTGCTCTCAAGCTAGCACTGATTGTTAGGCTTTTTATCAAGGCACATAAAGTGTTCCAAAGGATGGAATGTTTCCAATACACAAGTACCTACATATTTTTTATAATGTATTGCTAAACATCGATCTACTGTCTGAAAAAAGGAAAACAAATGCTTTCTCAAGTCACTTGTTCCAAGCAGGGGCGGTAGTGATGGCGCTGGAAATTTTCTAGAAATTGATGACGAAAGCACGCTGTTTACACAGACCCTTACTACTGACAGAAATTTTCATAATAATTGTGCAAAATCGTTTCCAAAGAGGAGCGCTAGACTTGCTTCAACTCGGTGAGGGAGGGCAACTGCCCCCCTTAAATCCGCCACTGGTTCCAAGTAACAATGCAGAATCATGTCTGAAGTCAAAATATCCTACTAATCAACAAAATCTATGCCTGTAAAATCAACTATATTACACATCCCTACCATCATAGTACTTTTCTAGCCAAGTTCTCTTGTAAGATTATTTTGTTAGTTCCACAGCAAGATGATGGGCTCATTGTAAGGAATTTTATTGCGATGTATTGCTGCACAAATCGGTTATCACTGCATGTTAAATAGGTTCTTGCTAGTTTATCTAATTTAAGGGGCCTGAAGGGTCATCCCCTGGTGTTTATCTCACAAGTGCCAAAGAAGAAGTAAAGTTTTTACTTTACCCAATAAGGTTCTAATCAGTGGCGGCTCGCGTATTGGGGCTAGTGGGGCTCAGCCTCACCAAAGATTTCCAAAAATAAGTTGTAGATTTATAAACGTAAATAAAATCAACGTCCATTATTAATTTAGCACTGTTCACTAATTTCGTTGCTTCGAATTTCACTGTTTGTTTATCTCTAGTTTGTATAGGTCCCACTGCCCGCGGTTCTTTCGAAAGCTGAACAAACACGCGTATCGGAAACCATCTCCCGAGCTTTTGGGGCTAACCCCAAACTAGCAGAGAATGCACCAATCAAGTGCCTCTCATGACTCGACTATTCAATTGATGACTGCCTTCTGATTGGCCAATTCTGCTCGAATCTGAATTCCTTTGGGGCTAGTTGAAACTTTGCTTAATAAAAATTATGCATTATTAATAGTAACACTTGTTTTTTTTTCAATCAAAACTTTCAAAATAATGACAGCCTTGTTGATTAGAGGTAGTAAAGAATGGAAAGGCTTTTGTATTATTCTTGGCGTTCCGTGTCTATGGCTTTAGATTTCGAATATGACGTCATCAACCCCACCAAAAATTTACCCCACGAGCCGCCACTTGGTTCTATTCACTTCATTGACTTTACCAGACCCAATTCTCCTAGCCTGCGTGCAGACTCGGAAAGAGTCAAGGGTCTGCACGCAGGCTTAATTTTCCCCGTTCCCCAAGAGTACGCAAAAAGCATTGTGTGTCCCAAGATCAACTGCCAATGAGAGGCGATGCAGTGTTTCCGAACAACTTTACCAAACCCCCGGTTTTTGCGTGGATTTTTTCGTATAAATTTGCGAAGCCATAACATCAGTTCAATACTTCAAGGTAAAAGAGGCATACAGAAGGCTTTTCAGTTCAAGATACATCAGGTAATTATAAATAGTGTAACTGATATTCGTTAACGTACTTTGGAACCCTCTTTTTATGTAGCTGAAATTATCTTCATGAAATGTAGTTCAATATTATTTATGATTTGAATATAAAATTAAAATTTATGATATGAAGGCTCTTGAGCTTCATATTTTTCAAATCATCTTATGCAAATAAAGGGTGCCGTGACTTCACCACGATAAACTCATTTTAATGATACACATTTGAACACACAAGCATGCAAGCGTATTTTCAAAACATTATGCTTCATAGATTAATTTATAGAAAACGCGAATGCAGTTACCTTCTCAAGCAATACACACTCAAGCAATTTTATTTGTGATTCAAATATCAATTGCTGGTAACTGGTTATTGTCTGATACCTTATTTTTCACAACTGGGATATGAAATCATAAATGCTCCCTCTATGCTTCATACAGAAGCTTCAAAAGCTTTAGTTTCAAATTTAAATCAAAATGAACTTTGTTTACGTCTAATAGAGCTGCTCGTTGTCTTTAATAATTTTTGTGGAGAACGTGTGCGATGTTTCCCCCCTAATTTCAAATCAACTTTCCAATAAACATTATAGAATTGAAACAAAATCACACTGGCTGGGCATGTCTCTTATCGAGGGGCAAAAGTTCTCCATAAAATTCTGGCAGACCTTCTGCAGAAATCCTATTGTTTGGTTTGAAAATATCTAGAAGTCCTTTTGTTTTTGTTGGAATCGCGTACGTCATTTGCATTAGTAAAGTTTTGATCAGCAATTCTACAATACCGAAGAAATTTTTGCGACAAAATGCAGTTTTGCAATTTCCTACTTTACGTTGCCCCTGTAAACTCCACCCAAAAGCTCTAACCTTATGATAATGTCGAAGAGTAGCAACAAATTGCTTCAATTTTTTGCAATCTTGGGCCCTCTACCTTGACTTCTTTTTCATTTGCAGTAAAAGGCTATCCTTGCTCCTTAATTTTGATATTTGATTCTAACAATTCTTTCAAGCTGTTAATTATCTGAAAATTATTTTCTTTATTTTTGTTTTTTTCACAATCGTTGGTACATGTTTCTTGATCGCAAGTTCGCTGAAACTCTGTGCCCCTGCTTTTGCGTAAACTCTGTTCCCCTGCCAAGTCAGCTGAAACGTAATCTCGATAATCTTTTTTGTGGAACAGTCAAATTATATCTGCTCATTGGTATTGTATATTGATAGAGCAAAAAATTTCTTTTACGCTCAGTTCAACATGGTTCTAACATGAAGTCAAGTTGGTCAAAAGTGGGATCAGTAAGTGAACGATTCCTAATCCGGTGACAAATGACACAAAAGGGAGGGAACTAACCCTCCCCTGCTTTCTTTTATTCCTTCTCAGCATAGTTACTTGGTGGAGTTTTTCAAAAAGCGTTCAAGGTCAACCAAAAACAGCATTTTATGTGAATGGAAAGCAATATGATGGAAACAAAGGATATATAAGGAAGTTGTGATTATATATCAACGATATTCATAGAAATCATTAAGTCAAGAACAGCCTTCTTTTTAGTTCATGTAATCTGAATTATACATATTCATTATAGTGCACAATGCCCACCAACATTATCAACGTATGAAGGGACGTATGAAATTTTTCTTTTGATTCTTTTCTATTGAGCAGGAAAATTTGTTCTGCCAACAAAATTATCTTGCATTCAACACTAAGAAGAGCATAAAATCCAAATTGATTAATAATCAGCATTTTGAAACATTCTAACGCTATTCGTATTTCAAAAAGCTTTCGCATGTTTCAATTTGTTTGCTTTTTTCAAAGACATTTTTAATTTGTGTACAACCAAAAAATGATTTGTTTCTTGTGAGCACAAAAATAAAACTCTGTTTAAATCTTAATCTGAAGAGATTTTGGTCATCATCCAGCAACAGAAAGAAAACAACTGCGTCTGGCAACGACGGACTTAAGCTTTGGTTGGGTGACCTAAAGAAAGCATGACGTTGACATCTGTCTTAACATTACACATCTCTCGAGATGCAATCTTAACATTACACAAACAGTGATTCTAATAACAGCAAGCTTTAGTAACATTAGAAGGAACACGTTTTTAATCTTTTCAGATTCAATAGCAGGCTCACATTTGATATCCAAGTTTTCTTTTGAAACCTGTTCTTTTCTAATTCTAAAAATTGCAAAGTAAACACTTCTGCCTGAAAGAAACTCGACATCAATTCTTTATTTTCTGTACTCGAGCAGTGCAATCAAAAACACGTGGCATTTTCTTTATATTTAGATTCGAGAAGGAAAAAGCAAGGTCATGTGTCATGATATGGTGTACCTTTGAAATCAAACATTAATATTTGTATTGTTTTAATCTAGAGTAGTAGATTGATGTGACATTGCATGTTTTGACTAAGATCGTTCTGTATTTATAACCATGTAATTACAGTACTTTGTTAAACTTTCCACTTGCAAAGCAAACTCAAGTTCTTAATTAAACTCAAGTTTTCAATTCAAAAATATGTCGGTACTAGTATAGCACAGCTAACAATATTTTAATGACTAAATTCTGTTGACAAAAGTAAGTATTGAAGTGTTTTAGCCTTTCAATACGTTCGGTATCCTTGTAATAATATCGCGGCTTGGCTGCATTTTTACAAATAGTTAATTTTGCGTGAGAATATGCAGTGAGGCAGCCAAGTGCAAGATAACTCTATTTAACATGAATTAAAAATCCTTTCTTTAGCCAAATGTTTTTTCCTGCAGTTTTGTAGTCATGGCGATGACGTCTCATTCTAATTTTGCGAATACTCGAGATATTCATTGTCAGGGTATAATATTGACAAACTTGCTCCAAGAAGTACAAACCTGCCAATTAATGGCATTGAAAGCATTCTAATTTTGGAAGTCTTAGAATGAATTCAAATGTGTAAAGTTTGTTGAAGGATGTGCTTCCATATAGATGCCCCATGCACGCACGTTCGCTAAAACTGCTGACTGAATAATACAAGCACTGCCAAAAGTCTTGGAACACTAACTAAGTTTTCAAAGGCAAATTCAGCCACCCCCTCTCCCCCTAGGAACAATGTAGATTTACTATAGAAAAAAGAAAGGGGGTACATAGAACGCTTTTTCTTATAGCTTGTTTGGTATTATACTATACTTTCAACATTGTTTTGGAGGGAAAGTGGGACAGAAGTAGTAGTATTCGGGAAAACAAATAAGAAATAGAAAAGCACAGCGCAAAATGTTGGATGTTCCAAGTTATTTTGGCAGTGATTGCTATTGAACTTCCACTTTTCTGTGATTTCGTTGGTTTAGAGCAATCTAATTCTGCCTCGGTTGGTTTAGACCCATCTTGTTGTTGTTTGTTGGAGTTCCGCTTCTTCACCATTAGCTGTCGCTGCTTCTCCAGTCTTCAAAATTATTGCTCTTGTTAACTTCTCCCATCCCTTCCTATTTTGGGCCAGTGCTCTCAATCATTCCAGATCTTCTTTGGTGTTGAGCTTTCCCCGGTGACAGTAGTTCAGCTGTATAAGGGTCTTTATTGTAATTGGCCTTTAGATCATCATTCAGTACCTTTGGTAGAGTTGTTCTTGGTTTTCCTCTGAATCCTTTGGCTTTTATATTTATGAAGTACAATTCCATGGCTTTAAATGTTGGTATATTTCTGTCTATTCTCAAGATATGACCAAATAGTTCCCCCCTTTGGTTCCTCATAGTGTATGATATTGGTTTTTCTCCCCTCACTTCATACAATTTCTTATTCGATATGCGTGTTGGATATCTTATTCCTAGAATTCTACGTAACTGCCTCCGGTGATATGCATCCAATCTCTGTTGTACATTTGATGAAACTCCCCATGTTCCACAGTTGTAGAGCAGTACTGATATTATTAATGCTCTATATATCCTGATTTCTTCTCAAGCTTTACTTTATCTTTTTCTTTGCATTTATTTTGTTCATCGATGCTGTGACTAACTGCTTTCTTCTTTTGATATCTTCCTCATCTCCTAATAGTGAGCCCATTTTCTTTGCATTTCTCTATTCCTCTTCCTTTTTTATTTCTTTCTATTGATGGTAGTGTATTCCCTTTTTTCGTTATTGACCAATAGTTTATACTTCTTTAATACTTTGCTTATCTCGCCAACATCTTTATGTTTTATTATATACCTATAAAGTCGACATCATCTGCGCAGGCAATTTCTGTTGATAATTCTTCGTCTATTCTATCAATCTCTATTCTATTAATCTAGACCAATCTTAGCTCGCCTCAAAGCCGGCTTCTTGAATGAACTCGTTTCCTTTAAATTTATCAAATCTCAGTTGAATTGTCTGAAGTTTTGATATACTTTCACAAGCAATACAGCAATAATTCACGAATGTTCTGATCAATACAATAAAACAGCGGAGTCAGATAAGAGAAAAAACATGGCCTTTTTAATTTATATGAATTAAAAAATATTGTCATTTTTCTAAGTTCATCAAAATAAAAACGTTTTTGTGAAATGGATGAATTTTAGATAGCCTCAAAACATATTTTGCTACAGTCCAATCATAACCTTTAATCGCCTTGAATGATCATATAATAATTTGTACACTACCATATATTTGGAAAGATTCAGCCGGCAATACTTCCAGCTGGAAAGTTTCCCGTTTTATCCCATGAACCATTAATTATATTAGTTAGTGCTTTTTAAGATTTCTTATTAGTAAGAAGCTGAAAGAAAGGAATTACAATTGTTTCTTTGTATGGCGCATAAACTTTTATTAGATGAAAAGCCTTCTTAGGCCCTATTGTAATTCACAATCATTGCCTTATTGCAACCTTACGAAGATACAACATTTCATTTGTCGTTATTTCAGTTACATTCTACTGTTGTAAGACTACGTTGATAATAATAATTAATACTTAGGCTCCGGCTTGAATTATAAGTATATGTGCCTAATTTGCTGATGCACTTTTGTTCAGGATGCATCAGTCATCTTCAAAGACCCTTGTTAACTTGTCCTTTGTTCTTCTTTTGGCAGTTATTCCCGGTAAGTAGGTCTATTTTTATCTGCTTGCTCCGCACTTTTTCATTGTTGTTAATTACCATTTTGTAAAACAGCGCTTCAGAAGAATCAGTATGGAAAGTTTATCCTAAAAGTGATAGTGGAATGAAAATAGATACGAATATATGAATAATCAGACAAGTTCTTGGTTCTAACAATCTGAACCATCAATTGCAGACTCACAAGAGATGCTGGGGAGAAATTTTATCCTGGTCCTACCTTCCCACATGCATTGAGAGGTCTATCGATTTAATCTGTTCTAAATTTTATAAATCACCGCACTTGCCTCGGCAAAAGCAAAAAACCTAGGAAAATTAAAAAAGTAAAACAAATTGAAAGTAAGTAATGTTGATGTACCAAAACAGATAAAGTCCCAAAGATAAACAGATATACAAAGTGTTCCAAAGTGAGGACGTCAAAAAATTAAATTCTAAATTATCTTTCAATTTGACCAGATAACCTGAAAACGTCATTAAATATCTCTAGGTATGCAAAATAAGTTAAATGTACTACAAATTGGCAGAGGTATGGCCACATGAGCACAGGCTCAAATTTTTTTAATTTTAGTTTTTTAAAAATCACCGTTTTCTCAGCTGCAGCTTCCTTGGAAACATTATGCCTGTCTACTCCTGCCAGCCATAGCAAAATAACATTGCAATAATAACCAGATTGCTCTTTAATCAAATTGCTATTTTCAAATAAACACAACCTCAAATAACGGCCCTCTTAATGTCACAAAAATCAATTTTTAGAAGTTTTCATTTTGAATCCCATAACCATCACGGAAAACCAGCAAATGATCAAAATCAGTTAAATATCGTACGTATTGGCTGATATATGGCCACATGAACAAACCTCTTTATCTCTGTCTCTGTTCATAGCTTATTTTCTCGCCTGTTCTTTGACATGTTTAACTGATTTTGCATATCTATATGTATCTTGGAAACATACAGTGAACAGCAGAGACATCTAATAGAAGATGTCTTTTGGATTGTGTGGATCAAATTCTAAAATCCCTACTAAACAAAGTTTTTGCATTTTGAAAGGGTCGTTTTTCCTCAAGCATCAACCTTCTTGAAACTTTTGTTTGCAGCTTTTTGCCATTCAGAGGCTTGCTCTGGTGACCTACTGAAAGACAAAGTCTGTAAAGATTCGATACAGCCAACCTGTGGCAACAGGGTTGTCCGCAGCGTTTATGACGATGATTGTGAACAAATTGAGAAATGTGTTTGTCCAAGTGCAACACCGCTACGCTTTAATGACCGATGCTACAAGACATTCGAGTGTCCTAAGGTAAAGATAGTTTGGATCAGCTGTAGAATAATTTGACATCTCCGTCAAAAATTCATTTCATATCTGTTATGCGTTTCTATAATACCTTTTCATAGCTGCAGAAATAATTTCCCATATATGGCCGTTAACATATTGTACCCATGGTAAAAATCTTCGCTATTATTCAATCATATACGACTGAATAATAGCATTGGCTAATCGAAAGAGCTGACAGGGCAAGGTGAAATCCATGAAGAACAAGACCGAAGCTTTTACCATTGAGGAGGAGTTGCATCTGCTTTGGCAAGAGCGTTGGGAAAACACTTGGAAACTATGCGTGTTTTGCTGAAGTCAACCTAGGCTAATGATAATGTCTAGCCACAGACTCAAGATAGCTAACGTCAAGGATTTAGATAGCTAACGTTGGTTCTGGACTTTCTTTCCTATTCTTCTTCAGGCAACTGGCCAGCAACACTATATGTTATTTTGTCATATTTCGTTATAGAAATCAGCGGATGGCATAAGCAACAATAGGACAGGCCATAACTTTGTTATACCTGGCAAAGTGAATGGTCGAAATGAAGTGTATGGCATGCATATATCTGCATTAAGACTGTCACCACATTGGTACCATGGGATTGCCTTGTTCCAGTTCACCGACTCCAGCTGTGCTGAGACAGTTAAAAATGCACATGCAAAGAATCCCGCCATCTTTATCAGCATAAACTACAGGGTACGTGCTATATCAATATTCCCGAAAAAAGCTGTTCCCTTGTTCTTTATGCATGACTGCCAATCGGAGAATAAAATGAAATAGAAAGGCACCAGTATGTGACATATTGTCCAATCCCTCTTAAAGGAAGTAGGAAACAGGGGTGCCTGTACAAACTTAAGGCAGGAGGGGCATTGCTGGTGCTAAGGGCAAATAGAAGAATTTTTCCACTACCGAAATCGATTGTTTGTGAAGGGTGGGGGAGGGATGCAAAATGAAGTATTAGCATGGATCTGTTTCACCAATACAGCTGGGACTTTTCAGTCACAAGCTCTAAACATAGGCACAATGTTGACAAAATTCTCCATGCAAGTAGGTATTAAATGGCCTTGTCATTATTCGAAATTTTTGATTTTACGAAAGTTATGGCAACGATAAATGAGCTGGCTGTAAGACTTTGATTGTCTTCTTAGCCTCAATACTTCATGGTTGCAGAATCATTGAGAGGATAAAAAGGAAAATAATAATCAAAAGAATCAAATAATTGTTTACTTTAGCGTGTTTTTTATATCAAGGCATAAAATAAGCGTAACATCCTTGGTCTGATGATGGGCAAAATAGTCATTATCTTATAAGACACCGTTGGTATTTTTAAAGTTTATTGTCGTCTTTTGTAAATGAATTTTCCGATATCAAAGACCGATAGCAAAAAAGGGAAATTTTTCAATTTTTTGAATTTCTAATGGAAATTATCATAATGAGAGTGGCTAAACTAGTCATCAATTATCTACAAGATTCTATAATATTTTTTTACAGAGTGAAGGGCACTGCTTGCCTTCTCTGCTGCCCCAAATGCATATTAAAACAATAAGCGACACTAAACACATTGTTTCAGTATATAAAAGCAAACATTTCAAATTCTTCCACTCAAGATACAGTTGAGTAGCCTACCTTCATTTGTCATTGTTTAGTTAACTGCGATGTCAAAAAATCACAGGCTTATTTTGACAAACGATACCTAACATAACCAGTAAATGTTACGGTAGCTTATTTTCCTTTCAGGTACCGATAAAACTTGCTGACTTGCTGACAACTGGAAATACATTCCTGGCAACGATTGGTTTCGGAGCAGGATCGGTGTTTACACCCATTACTCAATGTAACGTGAGTTTTTCTCTTGCATTTGTGTAACTTCTGATTTATAATATTTACGGATATCAATGGGAGGTGCAACTATCATGGTATCTAAGGTCAGATTGGCGATAAACTTTTTCTCAAATTAGCAAAGAAATCTTCTCAAATAGGATATACACAAACAGAGATATTATCTTTTATATATGATATTCAGATCTTTATGAGCAATTGATTCTTAGTCGTTGTTTTACAGCTTCGTGTAAAGAAAGTCCTGGATTTAAGACGATACAAATCTGATGAGCCCTACCCAGGCTGCCAAAAGTTCCTTCTTTTTGGAGACGGTGATAATGCATACATCTCGCACATCCCAACCAGATGCAAAGAAACACAACAGGTAAACATGAAATACGTCAATATTTGTGTTTTTAAAGGCAATCGACAGATATAAAAGTGGATTAAGCCATCTGTCAATCAGTATTAGCCAATCAATAAGCGTGTTGGTGGAATCACACTCGCTGATTGGTCAATTCTTGATTAAAAGACGACTTAAGCCCATTTAGTATCTGTCGATTGCCTTTAAGGCAGCCATGAAGAGGTAACCAAGGGAACTAACCTGTTGCCAAGAGCGTAAATGAGAACTTACAAGGTCGAAATGGTTTTATGTCGATTTTTTAGCTGCCTTAGGTACAAGAGCCTCAAACGATGTGCAATAAATAGAAGAAGCGAGAGGAAAGGTAGCGATTTGTGAATCTTTCGAGGCTCGAGCATCTATAGTATGTTTGAGGGCATCTAAAAGCGCTAAAAGGCCTTAGCTGGCTCTCTTCAGCAGTATGCCAAGATCAGAAAACATGGCGCTATATATTCAATAAACTTTTCCAGGTTCTAAGATAAATTTCATGGAAATGTTCCTGACTATGTAAACAACATCTGGGTAAATAACCGGAAATTTTTGTTTTGGCAATGCAAATTCATATGCAAAAGCATCTTCCTTATTACCTTAAATCAAACATTTACGAACGTGTATATCTTTTAGATAATGATGTTGAAGTCGGTGCCTTCTGAATTAACAGTAGAGCAGCTAAAGTCAGGGGTGGTTGCATGGCTCCCTGAGGTTAAAGGGGAACCACTAAAGGATGCAAGTGGAGAAATCATCGACCCACTTCTGAAATCAGCATACAAGGCATACTACAAATGCGATTACGAAAGTTCTACTGATGATGACGTCATTGATGGTCTGAATAACGACGATGCAGCAGCAGAGGTTTGTGACAATGAAACTGGTGATGAAGACCATTGTACAAACCTACGCAACTGCAAATCGACAAAAGTGGAAATCAGCGTTAAATACCCGCTGGATACATTTATTATCAACATCATGTGCCCATAGATTTGGTGAAAAATAAAATATCTATTTTCATGCACTTTAGAGCACTATTTAACATGACTTAAAACACAAATAAAGATTTCGATGACAAATGCATTTATTAATTGGAATTTTTTGGGAAATTTGTATTTTCCTTTGTTGTTTCTTCCGTTGACAGCATCCCTGACATCTACCCTAAACCCATGATTCGCCTGCCCTAAAGTGGTGCATGCTAGCTTCTGCCAAATTTAATGGTGCCATGGTTCACAAAGTATTTGTTCTATAAGTTTACTGTTAAAGTATTTGTTAAATGCTGTTCATAGCCAGAACCAGATGACGTCATGTCTATTTCTACTGTGGACAGCACAGAATATTGTATTTTCTTTTTCCAATTTTAACAGTTATATAAAAAATTGCATTCCTTACCGATATGTGATCCAAATCTCGTTTGGGTTTTAGCAAATAACAAGGTCATTTATGCAGGATATTGCATCAAACTTGAAGAAAATTAAAAATCCTGATCGCTCGCATACGCAACATCTATTTTTTGGGTCTCTACTTTAAAACCCTCTATTTCTTTGCCAGAACCATTCTACAGTATGGAAATACATAACAAATAGACTATGGCTCTTATGGATAAAACTTCCAGTCAAGACAGTGCTAGTCTACTGCATGAAGTGACACTCAATAATGCATGTCTTAGACCCTGTTTACACTGTCCCGGGACAATTTTGTACCGTTACGGTTCGCAAGTGTTTACACTGTCGCGGTTCCAAATTGTTTCGTTTAGCCGTTCCGTTTACACTGTACCGGTACAGTGTAATGGCTTCAGAATTTAATGGCAGAACATTGTTTAGAAAAAGCTGTATTTAGTCAACCAAGGCTTTTATTTTGCCGCCGAAGTCAACAATCGAATTTTTATTGAGAGTTAAAATGCAGTGGAAGGCCGATAAAAACTTTACTTGGACGAACGACAAGGTGGCTTCAATTTTCAGTGTTATTTTAGACTACAAAACTTCAAAGTCCAATCAAGGCTTGGACTGGGAAACAATACAAGCCTTTTCTTTGGTCGTCTTTTCTTCAGAATTTCCTTTTCTTCAGAATTTGACAACGTAATTACGCCACAATCGAAGCCTCGATTACCTCAAACAGCCATACAAAAGACCTCTTTGTGAATCCGTGACAAAATCGTCTTGGAGGTGTTTACACTGACCCGTTCAAAAACGGAACCGTGACGGTACAAAATTCGTTCGCTTTCAAAGCAGGGTCCAAACTGTTCCGGATAGCAGAGCAAAATCGTCACGGTTCCACAGTGCTAGTGTAAACGTAAGGGCGAACCGCGACAGTTTTGTCACGGTTCCAAACTTGCACGGGACAGTGTAAACGGGGTCTTAGAAGAACAGTTTGCAGACCAATAACATAAAATAGCTATATGCTCAACATCTGTTGCAATTCTAATAAAAAAATCTAATTAAAATGACTAGGTATTTCTTTGCAATGGGATAGAAAACAATTTATACTTAATAATTTACAGTCTTTGTACTAAAGGTACAGTGAGGTACAATTTAGCGAAAGTTCTGCCTCTCATTACGCAATTGTGCACTTGGTTGCTGCCTTCTTAGAAACCCTGGTTAAGTGGTCACGAGGTTATTCCCAAGTTAAACATTAACTGTTATACAAAGTTATATAACAACTTTTGAAAAATTTCGCGTGGATTCACGAAATTCTCAAAATTGATCACACCAAGACGTCGATAAAAAGTGTCGATTAACTTGCAAACGGAGGGGTGAGCACTGTTTTGGGCTTGTGGAATGTTGTGGGCGCAAAGATTTGTTCGTCAACTTGCAGACTGGCCAGGATCGAGGGGCAAATAACTCCAAGAAAATCTCGTACACCTTTTGTGAAAATCCTATTGTTTTATCTGAAAATCCCTAGAAATCCTTTTGTTTTAGGGAAAAACTACGCTATTTGAAAGAGTGAATTGCCCCTCGGCCAGGATGAGCTAATACACTCTTTTTTTATAAGAACAATTTTATAAGAACACAAGCCTCAAAATTGGTCAAAAGTTAAGAACAAATTAAGAACAAGCTGAGGCTAAGCTTCTGCAAAATGCAATTTTGAACAACGTTTTTTCTCAAAATCGAGGATTTTTAGCGATGTGTGGGTGCTTTTTCGTCGAATATTCAAATTTGTCGGCAAATGAAGGTTGTCTCACTCACTTTGTTGGCAAATGAGGCCTGAACACCTCCCTAGAGCGAAAAAGCTAGCACTCGCACTGCTTACACCCTATTAGATTCGGAACAATTTAAGAACAATCCAGCCTCAGATTTTCGAAAAAATTAAGAACAGTCAGCCTGAACTTAAATTTATTGGTTCTTATAAAAAAAGAGTGTAACTAGGCAAGCTGTCTTAAAATGTTCTGCCATAGGAGAATGACTAGATCCGTGGCTACTTTACATATTTTAGTACATGGCATCGGAACTTGTGAAAGAGGTACATGCCCCATTTAGCGATGTCTACAACTATGAAAACAACCCTAAAATAGTCAACACTTTACGTCTAAAACACTAACTGCCAGATGTGAATTAAAAATTACTAAAATGAGTGATACCATCATCTGAATCTGGTTGCAAAAGGTAACATCAAATGGAAAAATGTAAAATTCTAATCACTAAAATATAAGTATGAAATTCTATCTGAAATGCTAAGCATTAACAAAATTTCTGATTTCTTAAGCATTCACAATGACGCAAATGAGTATTTTCTTTAGGAATAACAAAGAATAAGGTGTGCAGTAAAGTCATAGGCATAGAAGACATAGAGACTGTAGCCTCAATCTGGCAAAATTTATCCAGTTTAGAGCCATTTAGGCAATTTCATCTCAATGAAGCAACAGTAATCGTGCAAGCCCACACTAGGCCCCTAAAAAAATGAAATTTAACAAAGTGGTACCATATCATACTTTGCATTTGTTGGCAGTGTTAAATACCGAGGTTTCTTCCTAAAGAGGTAATGTCTATTTCAAAACTCCATGCTTTTCCTGCTCTTTATCCAAAAAAGGAAGCAAATGAATTTGACAAATTTACAGTGGAATAAGACCAGAGCATCCTTGCTGGTAATGAGCCATCAAAAATATACACATACATATGCACATACAAGGTTTTCTATGTGACAAATTGTCTTCTAAGAAGGCCTTTTTGAAATTTTAGTAATGAAAAAAATTATTGTTTTAAACCTAGCTTGCTTGCCACATTGATCTGCAAGATGGTGTGATCACTACTCCTCCACCCTCCTTAAATGATGAAATAGTTATCTTTATGGAAAACAAAAACTGTGTAGTTGCACAAAAGCATACATTTGCTACATTTATAAGCTCCCTGCATAACCTGCATTCCAGGAAATCTACTGAATAGTTGAATACCCAGATAACCCATTTCGCAACTCAATAGGCATGAATGAATACTTCATAATTTAATATGTTGATACAGCTAAATTGTAATCATCAAATATCACAGCAATTGCTTTAAAGCAAACCTATTGGTGAGCTTGCCTCTCCAGATGCTTCCCATAACTGACTTGCCAGTTTCTTGCATGATGCTGCCACAAATCTATTACTTGCCATACCAACATGAACACAGAACAGTTCGTAGCAATGCATAGAATCAGGTGAAATACCAGGAAAGCAGTGCCTTATAAGGTCCTTGTAGAAATCACCACTTGTGGCTCCAGTTAGAATGGTAGCAAAGCTTCTTTTTGGAATTTCCAAAACTGGCATAGGCTTGCCCATGGCATCTTCAAACCAAATAAAATATGAGTACTTGAACTCACCGTCTTTCAAGATGAAAGAAGAGTAGCCTTGAGAAACATGACTTTCAGCATACTGCCACATTTGCCAAACATTCTGCTTTATTCTGTGCTGCATGCTTGATTTCATTGATGTTTGCTGATTAATTGAGGGTGATATGAGCTGGTTTGATGTTCTGTTGATGTAAATATAATGAACCAGTCCAGGAAAATCATTATGATATGCAGTCATTGTCACATTTCTTTGGCCACGAACTTGTAAAAAGCTGCTATAATCTGACAACCTGTTGACAGCCATTTCATGTATCTGTGATAATATTTTCATTTGCCGCTCAAAACGTGCTTGCTTCATGGGTTTTGATAAAATAAAAATAAATGAAAAAACTGACTTGATTCCTTTGACAACTTCAATTATTGACGAATACAGCTTCGCAGGCATTTCTTGATCCTCAGAGGATTCTAAGAATGCTTTGAGCTCATTCTGTTTTGCACTTTCCCATCGTTGCTTTAGCACTGCGATATTTCTATCAAGTACCTCATATTGAAGATCTACCTGATTTGAGATATTATAAGTCAATGTTTTGATATTGCTATCAAGCTTTTCATACAGCTTTGACATAAAATTTGAATCAGTCAGTGACAGAAGCTTTTCCTTTTCTAGAATTACCTTTAAAGACCTTAGAATTTGATAAATAAGCAATACATGCTTAGCATTCTTACTGACAGAGACAATAATCAGCACTGTAGCTGAATCAAGTTTTATCATATCTATGACATGAGGTATATAAGGACAATCAGAATCTTTAAGGAACAATGAAATCTGTTGGTGCTTCCCAGGATCTTCCATTTTGGTTGAATTGGTTTGGCCTTCTTTTGAACTAGAATCTTCTGAAGCTGGGGCAGAGTCTTCGCTGCTGCTAGGAGAATAATCAATTCTCTGAATAGGAGATTCTTTTGAGCTGTCATAATCAACTTCAGATTGCAGATAACTTACATCTTTCTCAAGATTATCTATGCCAGAAAGTGAGACTGGAGAGCCTCCCTTTGGGGTATGAAACTTTTCTAGAGAAGAAAAGGTAGGCTCAACCAGCGGTGTTGAATTAGCAGACACATAGTCTCCCACTGATGAAGGGGATTCATTAGGCTTCTTTGAAATATTCCTAGTGGTCTCAGGATTGTCCACAGATATTGGTGTGGTCGCATCATGTCTATTAAACACTTCACTTTCTAGCTTTTCAGCATCTGTATGCAATAACTGTGGAGGTGCCTTATTGAGTGAGAAGGGTACTAAAATGTCAGTATATTTGAATAGGTTTTTAGCAAATACTGTTAGAAGCAGAATGTCTGAGGTCTTCAGATCAAAAGCATTTGGTTGAGAGTACAGACCCAGCAGCTTGTTGTTTACAAGTAGCAAAGAATGCACCGCATTGCTTCCTTTACTAGCCTTAGACAAAGCTTCTCCAAGAAGCTGCAGACAAGTTGAGTTCAAGTGGCCATTTACATTGAGCCTTTCGAGGGCTTCAACAAGGAACATTTGCTCTTGCTGACATAATGTGTGCCAAGTCTTTAACAAGCTACTTAAACGTTGCCATCTATGTTGGCGTTGCAGGGTTGATGAAGGCTTCAACTGGTCTGTTGAAGGCCCGTAAAGTGCGTTTACAAGATAATGGAAGAAGTGAATCCTTCGCTGCAGAAACCATTCAGACTCTTCGCCATCTCCGCACAAAGAAACGTAAAAATGGTTATCGAATTGGCGAATAACAATGATACTTCCATCTTCACCACTAATGGATGAATAGGGGTCACCTGTATCAATCATGTACTTCTGAGAGGCAATCAAAGGAGAGAAAAACTGACCAATGACATCTAAGCGTACATCTTCAGAATCCAGATCAAGGGTCTTCATGAATTCGTCTCTGCTGAGCGTTTTCTTTAGGTGCTTCAAATAGCCTTCATCGAACCATAAGTAGAGTATGTCAGGAAGCGAGTTAAAAACTGCAAGTAGCTTCATATTCTTAGACTTGAGCCAAATCTTCACTAGCAAATTTTCCTAACGATCACTATCATCTTTTCCACTGTCATGTGATAAAAACAAGTAAGTTATCATATTGTGCCATATTATATCTACCTCGTTTTGGGATTTTATTTGGAGGGGCAGGGGCAATGATATAGCAGCGCCGAAGGCGCTAAATATCTTACTCGGGTCATGCTGCGTACTGCCGAGTGAGGCAAATTTGTTAACTTCCGCCATTTTAAATAGTGGCAAAAAGCGAGCTGCAATAGGGTTCAGTATGGAAAATTGCTTGTTTTAATGAATGATTTTCTCGTGGCTCACAACTATTTCAGTGCCTTTTCTGTTGCAGGTAAATAGAGGAGATATAAATCAATAACAAATAACAATTTTTTGGGGTTTTTAAAGAGAATTTTAAAAATTATGGCTCTTTTAGTTTACGCAGTTACTGGGGGAATATGGCAGTGGCTTGTCGTGTTTTTATAAGTTGAAAAAGTATGTGTTTGCAATTTTTATTTTCATTTAGATTAGAAAAAACTTTTAAGTCTATTACCTAATAATATAGACCATTTTAGATATAAAATTCTTGAATTTTTCTGTCTGTCGTTTAGAACCTAATATGGCATGAGTAGGACAGTGCGAATATATTTTATTTAGTTTGTCAAATTGAATTTGCAAAAAAAAATTTGATATGAATCAAATTTCTTTCCTCTTGGTAAGGCCAAATTAGAAATCTTTGTCGTGAAAGTATACCCCATCGAGTGTGGTTAGGGGCAGTCTGGCCCGGGTGGCAAAGTGGCGATCGCCTTCCGGGCCCTGTGTGCAAAAAATTTACAGGCCTTTTCGCGTTGGAGACTTTTTAACTTAAAGTCAAATACTCAATGCCCTAGACTGCTTATATTGCGTTTAAAGTTCCAATACATGCGCTTCAAACCACCAAACCCTGGTTTCCGTTATTTCAGCCATGTGTTCAATCTTACGTGTACCCGGGGTCCCAGAGCCACAAAATTTCGAGCGCGTAAACAGAGCAGAGAAGCGAATGAGCGTACTCTTATCTTCAATTCCGCTCTCTAATTTATGTGGCTCTGATGCCCAGGGTATCTGACCGTCAGAGACAGTGCTGTGAGAACGAAATTCATATTGGGGGGGGGGGGCGGCTGCTTATTGTATTTATTTCCACTTAGTACACTGTTATACAGGACATAAGGCTTAGGCTGCAATTATTGGGAGGGGGGCTTCAATAAATGAAAATAACGTAAAATTCAAAACAGGAAATTCAAACAAAGAAAAACAAACAGAAGAAATGGAAAAAGCTGAAAAAATGAGAAGGAAATCAGTAGAAACAATTGGAGAAAGCTGGAAGAGAAAGAAAGGGGAGGTAAAAAATGTAAGTGAAAAGAAACGTAACGTTTGGCAGAAAACCTTTCAAAATTATTCAATAAAGAATCAGAGTTGGCAGTTGACTCAATCCGGGCTGACTCACAATTGCGTTTGGAAACCAAGTTTAGACCCACTTCCCGTTTAGAATACAAATTGAAGAGAGTTTGCCCTGGGTGAACTCAACACAGGTTGAGCCCGGGTAGCTTTTGTAGTGTAAACCGGGTTTTCGATTGGAAATAATTTCACTTGCTTTCATTATTAAGCATCAGACGAAGAGTTCAAGTTAATTTTGTTCCACTTTTCCGAGCTATTTGGAACATTATTTCTTCATTGTACTCATATTGTAGTTTTCTAAATGTATTATCAGTCATTCTATCAGTTCAATTTTGCATAGACAGAACATGCTCAATGCATTCTAAACAACAGGTTACACCATTCAATCTTTTCCTCTCTTGGGTGCAGTTAAATATTAGCTATAAGTCAGCGCTGTGAGTTATTTTTCTCCGATCGCGGTAACAGCCTAAAAAATTCACCATATCTTTGAAAAGCGTTAAGATTAAGAGTAAGAGTTATTAGTTTCTTAAGACTAAATACTGAAGCAACGAACATCGTAGAGAAATCAGTTTTGTTGATTTTCTTGATTACTTAGATAAAACATGAGTCAAAACTATGGACGAAAATTTGCATAAAAAGAAGCATAAATAAAGGGTATTCCTAGAAATTCGGAGCCTGGAGAAATCCCGAACTAGGCAGGCTTAAAGGCGGGTTTCCACTTTGGCGAATCTGGTCGCGCGAACTTTGCGATCGCTCGATTGCTATCGCAGGATTTATTTCCACTCTTGAGATTTGGCCGCGAGATCCTTGTCAGTGCCCTAGAATAATTAGGCGCGTAAACAATATGGCGATTATAAGGCCACAAATTTTGATTCTCATTTTATTGAGGTGACGATTAAAAAGAAAAGCCTTGCAGACTCGTAAGAAAAGGAGATGCTGGGTAAGGAAAATATGTGCAGAGAGATATGAAAAGGGAGAGTAACACCAGCTTGTCAAATAGATGAAACTTTTCGACATTTTCAAACGCAAGATAATTTGACTGTACTTTAGGGCAGGGGCGGATCCAGACATTCGCAACATTCGCACTGGCGAATGTCAGATTTCCACATGTCTTTTTGTAATTGTCTGTTAATACATTTTAGCATTGTGAATATTGTACTAGAAATGGCCAGATAATAAAAAAAGGTCCACAGAATACAAGAAATAAAAGTTTTGTTTCCTGCCCTAGTTGCTTTGATGTCACCTTGTTGTTTACTTTTTAGGTTTTATTCCCTCGTTTTCGTGATTTAGAGATGATATATTCGAAAGAGGGCTCCCCCTTTTACGCATAAATTCACAGAGCACCAATAAGGTTTGATGCGAATGTCGAATGGAATTATAATATATTAGGCATGCGTGCGCAAATGAAGTAGTACTGAAAAATGTATGCCAAAAATTTGTGCGAATGTCAGTCAAGCTATGTTATTTAGCCATCTGAAAACCAATAGGAAATGTATATGGGAAATTTTTTTGCGAATGTGGCGAAGGTAGATGCGAACTATGTTCGGTAGCCAGTTGAGGGAGAGAACCTTGGAAAGAGAGCAGATTGAAACCTCGCTTCCACATCAACCGCCATGATTGTTGTTGGAAAGCTGTGGAGATATTTGCTTGCAGAAGAGGAGCAATTGTACTTCAGAGGGAGTGAAAGGAGTCAAATATAAGATGATTTTTAATTTGAATCAGCGAATTTCTTATGAAGATGTTCAAAGTTTGTCGAAGATTTTGGTTGATGGATGGAATTTGATAGATGGCAATATGCGAGGACAGTTCAGTTGGACCTAAAATTGTTGAACCAAAATTTTGCCTATGTTTTCATTTTCATGATGGAGGACGTTATTTAGACAGAGATTCAGACTCAAATAATATTTTGAAAAATACGTGTTGCATTTTAAGGTAAATAGCCATTTTTATGCAGGCTTTCAATCAGAACTTTTAGGGTTCAAGTCAGGTACATCTTGATAATGATGATGTAGCATTCTGACGAATGATGCTGTTCTATAAATATCTTGATGAATTTGAATATGCTGAATTTTAGAGTTCTAGATATTTTTTATTGATAGATGTTGTTATTATCACAAACCTGTAAATAGTTTGACTGTGCTGGGGATTTGTTTTTGAATAAGATATTGCATTTTCTACGGCGTATTCTTTTCTTGTTAATTTTATGCTGTCAGTTTTGGAAAAATCTAGACTGCCATATTTGTAAATGAGAAATTGTAATAGTATTTTGATTTTATTTGTCTGGTCATGCCATAAATATGGTAACCCTTTTCACGAGTTTAACCTCTAAAACTAGTAAAATTATAAGAGTATACCATTTGAAACTTTTGGTTCTGAAATACCCTTAAGATTCATTAATTTTTGTTTATGAATTTGCAAGTGACTGACAGTTTTCTTTTCTATGTAATTGTGTGTGTAAATAAATGTAAATATGGGTAGTAAATAAGTGCAATCAATGGAATGATCCTAATGGGGGAATTACTACATTATTAATAAGAAATTCACAGCAAGTTGGTTCTGCCAAGTAAATATCTCATATAAATCCATATAGTAAAAGTTACCATGTTTGCCTTATTTCTTTGCCATTACTGACTTTGTTTGATGTACATTTAAAATTTGTATATAATATATATTTATGATGTTCTTGTTATGGAAAGACAATGAATTGTTTTAAATTCTGTTACATTTGCTGTTTTACCAACACCTGAAAATACTAAAAATTGTATGATGTGTATTGACCTAACTGGTATTTTTGGCCATGTTTAAGGCACATCACACAGCAGTTTAGATAGAAAGGTGAATGCACAAAATAAATAACAGAAAAGCTCTGAGCCCCTAAGGTACTTGGTGTTGAAGTCAAACATTTGGGTGGATATTGCATTGAAAATTTCTACACTAAACACAGTATTTGATTGTTAAATAATATCATTGTATAAATAGAACTAAGATTCCTTTCTTTAAATGGCTGTTTTTAAGTGAGTGACATAAAATGTTTTTCATGAGTTTTTCTCCCTGAGAAGGGGTGATACACACATCTAATATACCCTTATTTTAGCTCATCCTCTTTGTTCTTGACAATTTTTGGTTCTGTGCCTAGACTTGCCATTAAATCATTATTAAGAGGACATTTCAAATCTTTGCTGCTGTTTTTCCATCACAAAAGCCATGTAGGAAACAAAACATGCCAACACAACAAAAACTTGATGAGTGTTTCTCAAAATTTTTCCAGAGATCTCTTTTCTTGTTCACTCAATAAGTAAAATGCCAAATTGTCAATTAAATCCAGACCTGGCTGTTATTCTTAATATTTATCCTTAAATTTCTCAACCTTTGAGCCTCAACATTTTCTGTTTCCTAATCCTAAAACTTAATATAAGGAAAAATACATCTTTAAGTGGAAAACTTCGATTCTGAGACTATAGTAAAATGTTACTGATTTTTTTTGGGCGTGGTCATATAGGCGTGGTCGAAACTTTGCGAATGTCAGATTTCTTTCTGCATCCGCCCCTGCTTTAGGGGATTGACTTTGCTGAAATTGACTTAAGAGCGACATGACTTCTGGATCGATCCTTATTTTTTCCATCGTCTTCTTCTCAGCGTAGCAGAGCGTGGAGTTGACTTTTTGGACAAGCGCCAAAGAAAACAAGACAAGAGGCATTTTACGTAAACCAGACAAAAAACAAAGCATCTAATTGGTTCTTGATAATCTGGTCGCAGAAAAGTTAAAATCTATTCAACTCCCAAAAGCGATCGCGCGATCGCCAGTGCAAAGGGGAATCACTGCCAATGGGTTTAATGCGCATGCCCAGAACAGCAGTCGCCCGATCGCGTGACCTGAATCGCCGAAGTGGAAACCCGCCTTAAGAAGGTACCTTTTAGAGTTGTTTTAACGTTCGCAACTTTTTAATAATAAAATTTTCGCAACTTTAGATCTACAAAATTTTTCTTGCAAAGCTTTTTTGCTTTGCACTACTTTTAAAATGAATGTATAGCGAAGGGCGGGGGGGAGTGTGAGAAATGACGTCATTGATGATATAATAGAGGGGTTCAGAGAGATAGTTACACAAGGGGGCAGGGGGCCTAAAAATCTTTAAATTATAGGTGATATCATTTATGTATGACTCTGTCATGAATGTCAAATGTCTTGTCTACACTATACTATCGAACCTTGTTACAGCCTGAGTAGGGGGTAGAGTGAACCCAAGTAATATTTTCTGTAGTGCAAACACAAAGGACTTGGCCCGGGCTGACTCGGCCCTGGCTGACTCGGCCCTGGCTGACTCTGCCCGGGCTGACTCGGCCCGGGCTGACTCGGCCCGGGCTGACTCGGCCCGGACTGACTCGGCCCGGGCTGACTCGGCCCGGGCTGACTCGGCCCGGGCTGACTCGGCCCGGGCTGACTCGGCCCGGGCTGACTCGGCCCGGGCTGACTCGGCCCAGGCTGACTCGGCCCAGGCTTGACCAGAGGGTTGAGCCCGGTTAACTTTTCTACTGCGCATGCGGAATAAGGTTGCGAATTGAAAAAGGCAAAAAATTCCATGTAAACGGAAGTTTCCATAACTTCTTTATCAAAACTACTAGTTGAGGTCGTAAAATCTCTTGACCTGTTAAGCCGATTATCGTTGCTTTGCGGTTGTGGTCGCATGTCTCATTTACAATACAGTAAATCCTTGCTTTTTTGAGTTTCAGGCTGAAGTAGGTTCTTATTAGGAAGGTACTTGGATGAATTTCAGGGTATGAAGGTCCTCATTGGAAGGATCCCTTATTCAAAATTTTAGGATTCATTATCAAGAGATGCATTCAACCCTGTTTTTCCCCTTTGGCAATGCTATCAATGCAACATTACAAATATATTTACAGGAAGACATTTGGATTTTACTGTGGTTTACGAGTGTACCTTGCAAGTGCGATCAGAAAAATTCCGTTTTCTACGGTCTTACAACTATTCTACATACAGGTACGAAAAAGCTATTTTGTACCCAAAAAAATATAATCGAATGGCTCAAAAATTTGCACATGGCCAGGACAGATGTCGGGTAAGCAAAGTGTGTCTCAAATTTGTGTAGCTGGGAATCAGTTTACTGCAAATTATGTCATAATTCAATTAAATTAGGAATTAGACTTGAAAAAATTAACGAATTGATAAACGACGTTTCGAGCATAGCCCGTTATCAAATTAGTATATTTGTGTCATAATTCATTCTTAAAATCTCATGCAATGCATGACGGAATGGAGAATTATATTGCAAGCAAAACTGGGGCTTGTCCCCAGGGATGACGCCAGAAAAGAAATGCTGGGGAGCTGTAATGTCAGAGTGCCGACAGTGAGTGAACCACCAACAAAGATCTAATATAACACCATTTCCGCTGTGGTACTTCCAGTTCAAAAAATGAAAAAAAATGAAAAAATCAAACAATGAAAAAAAATAAAAAAATCACGAAGTGGAAGTTATGAAAGTGCCAACATTGCTTGAAATTTTTCAAAAATTGTAGTGCCGACGGAGGGGCTCAATGAATTTTTGGGGGGCTCCTGCACTCCCCCCAAAGCACCCCCGGTGGCGCCATCCTTGTTCTCCCCGGAAAAATATTTTAAATCACGCTATTTGGAAATTCAGAAATTGCCGAAATTTAATGTCTTTTCTTTTCACAATTTGCTTTGGGAAGAAGATTCTCAGTCAAATTGACTGTATTTGAAACTCTGAAAGAGTGGCAAAATATTTAGGTGTCAAATGATATAAAGTGGTTTCCAGATTTTGAAAGTTAGACTAAAGCCTAAAGCCTAAAGCTGTTTTTCAGTTAGCGCGACACTATCTTCTAAGATTTTACAGAGAAAGCAACTTCTCTTTCCAGCGTAGGAGACGAGATTATTTTCGATTAAACACGCAATCTTCTGAAATTTAGCAAAATAATGACTTCATTCTCATCAAACGGTAATTTATGAATTTTTGAAAGTTTTAAAGCGTGTCTTTGAAAAAATAAAGAGGAGCTTTAGCTTCTACTAGCCTAGTATGATGCCCGTACAATTATGCGTAATTATGGTCAGGCATTGAACATGTGCTTATAAACTATTGACTTTTCAGAAAGATATCTGACAACATCATTTGGAAAAATGGGTTCTAAGGGATCCTCATGCCACCCGTTTGTGCAAATTTATAATTTTGCAGATTGATGGGCTTCTTCTGTATGAGAAAGACATGGTAAAAAGGACAAGGAATCTTTTAAGAAAAAACACAGATATTATTCAGTAACGAAAATTATTTAAGTTTGAGGAAAAATTGGAATACTTTAATAAGTTATTTTCAAAACATACGGCTTAATCTTCCATTAATACTTGTAGGAGTTTCATATTTTCCAGGCTCTTTCTATAGAATTCCAGGTTTGACGTGTTTCTGCCAAGTTCCAAACAAGGAGAAGAAGGGGGGGATGGGGTACGGCTGGTCATTAGTCAGGGGATAAAAAGCCTCGTTTGTCACTAGACACGACTTTTGAATAAAGTTGGACAAAATTTCTTTTTAGTACAAAACGCAGGAGTTTTAGCGCTTCAAATTCAAAATCAAGATGCCTCTGAGTTCTTAGTTGAAATGCAAAATTAAATAGTCTGTCACAGGACGTTTAAAAAATTTTATCCTTTATCATTCTTAGAGCAGACTTAACTATTAAGGGAAATTTGATGGTCCAAGGAAAGAGCCAGGGCCTATTTTAAGAAATTTTCAATGCTACACATTTTTAAGAAATTTTCAATGCTGCACATTTATAATCATATTTTTCATAGGAATTTTTGTTGTTGCAATCAGTGCAAACCCCTGCAAGCCTCGCGTATCTTAGTCATGCAAGTGTAGCGAATTTTGAACACGTGTATAGGCCATGACGGAGAAATTACAAACAGATATACGATAATATACACAATTAATAATAACATTTCAAAACAGCAACAAAACAAACAGAAGCTACAAAACCTGAATAGAAACATAGTCATTTATCTCTTGTAAACAGAGTCACTATCTCATGTTTTGTCTGGACAGTAAAACAAAAAAGTTTTATTGTTACTGAGGGAAACTGATAAATTGTTACTGAGGCAGCCTTTCCACTAGCCTTGGTTAAAACATACCCGGGTTAAAAGTTATCCGTTTTTAAAGTGAGTCAATGGAAACGGCATTTTTCTTCGACCGGTTTTTAATCCGTTTTTGATCGTTCCCACTAAGCCGGGTTTAAATGTATCCAGGGTGAAAAGTTGTAAGAGAAATCAGTATTTGCATAAAAAATCCTTCAATTTCTATCGTTGTAGGCCAATGGAAGCAACATCGACATCCAGGATTTTGTTTTTTTGATTTTTGGCGCCGTCTCAATTTTTAAACGTTGCTGTTGTTGCAACTGGATCAAAAGTTATCCGGGTTCGGCGTTTCCATTAACTCGCAGGTGAGTCAAAAGATACCCGGGTAAAAACTGACCCACAAGACAGACCCGTTTTCAAGCTTATCCGTTTTTCAAATGGGTTAGTGGGAACGCGACGCAGAAACGGATAACTTTTAACCCGGATATGTTTTAACCCAGGCTAGTGGAAAGGCTGTCTGAATATTTTATCTTCGACAATATCAAATTACGAAATTTACAGCAATGCTGACATTTACAGGAGATGTTTTGTTTTTGGTTTTGGGAATTTCGATTTGTTTTAAGTTTTGATAAGAGAGTCTTTCCGATGGTTATACAAAAATCACAATACATGAACTCTATATCAAAGTGACGAGGAAAATTCACATTTTGTGAACAAAGCAGGAATCTGGGATAGCCGCAAAAAGACATTTTCACAAATCCAAAATTCAATACTGCACAATTTGGAAATCAATACTATACGTTTTTAAAATTAATACTGAACAAAGTGTGTAATACTGCACACTAAAATAGGCCCTGGAAAGAGCATTATCATTCAAGAAAGGAACATGCACAAATTACATAACAAAATATAGGCAACATTGGAAAAATCCTCTTCCCTCTAAATTATCATCTAATTTGCATCATTTATTGATCATAATGACCGTAAAAATTTGTGTGAACCCCCTCCCTCCATCTTTGATTAGGTAATATGTGAACGTTCCCATACCCAACTGCCAACGCATCGATAATCTTATCCAGATACAACCATTCTGAAAGGAAAGAACATAGGATTGTACTCAGTTAATGCAGGGGCGTAACTTGGCCAATAGGTTTGGGGGGGGGGGTGAAAAGGGTTTCTGCCCTGCGAAAATGAGTGGTGTCCTGCAGACCTCGTAGCAAAGGTTTTCTCTATAGGTTACTAGTGAAAGCTTTACTTCTAAGCAATAAAAACAAACTTGAAATTTCATTGCCTATGAAATATCTATTTTTTTACTTGAGCGTAAATTAAATGTCAAATTTGATTTTCTTTTGTCATATCATATCAAGTTTAGTGAGGTAGGATAACCCACCATGGTTGGGTCCGAGGTGAAATTTTTTTTGAAATTATACCTTGTAAAAGGGCTAAAAAGCATCTCCCAGACTAAAATTTAGCAAAATACTATACTGCTAAAAAACTGATTATTGTTTATTTGAAAAATAGGGAGGGGGGATGGTATGCTAAAACTCTAATGATAGACGTTGTGGAAGGAGAGAAACAGTAACCTTTCGTTTCAGACTGCACATAGTTGTGAATGACAGAGCAATGTTGTTTCGATTGGGAGAATTTTATTTCCTGAACAGAAATGTGCAGTTTCTTATCTTGAGAAAGCCATGTTTACACCTCCAAAATGAAAACATTGCAATGATGCAGAAAGTGATTTACTGAATTAATGCAAATAAAAGAAATATAATAGAAATATACGTGAATAAGTTAGCAATTGGATCAAACAAAATCGGCATCCTAACAGTTTATTCTCTTTTTATTTCATACACTGTTAAAAAGTTATGGAAAAAATTACAAAAAAATTCTTATCTTGACCATAGTGGGGGCCTTCAGCCCTCTACTCCCCCCAGTGGCGCCGTACCTGTCATGAAAATAATTTACAACTTAAATTAATTTGTGTTGACTTGCCCTCATAAACTCATGCATCAATCAATGCATCTATTGGCTATGACTTTCGCTAAGGAATGCTTTCGCTCTGCTAATAAAGGAGCTCTTCCTGACATACCTGTTCCGTTCTCTAAAATGTAATGTCAGGAAGGGAGGTTCATAACAAATATAATATTTCCATTTCAAAATTCGTAAACGGCCCTTTTCGAACTTCAGAGGTGGCGTTTCTGCGTGATAATAAAGCTCTTCTTGGCGCCCTGCGAAATCTTCGATTGCCTTGCGAAATCTGCTATTTTTAAGATTGGGGGGGGGGGGGGGTGTCACACCCCCCCCCCCCCCCCCCACACCCCCCTGATATTTTCGCCCCTGAGTTAATGCTTCAAAAGTGAGAACCCTCTCAGCTATTCGATATCAGGCACTTGGAAAGATTCGCATTAGTCATAAGTAAAGAAACTAATTTGCGTTAGTCACAAGTCTTGGTTAATCAGAGGTTTTGGGCGTTTTTGAAGATATCGGAAAACTGTTCAATAAATTGTACAATTATGAGGAATTGGAAAAAAACTGGTGGAAATGTGATACATCATTGATACAGTTTTTCTCAATTGCTGATCAGCAAGCAGCATCCCAGCAAGTTAAAGAAAAACAAACAGCAGAAATGGAAAAAGCTGAAGAAATGAGAAGGAAATCAGTATAAACAATTGGAGAAAGCTGGAAGAGAAAGAAAGGGGAGGTAAAAAATGTAAGTGAACAGAAACGTAACGTTTGGCAGAAAACCTTTCAAAATTATTCAATAAAGAATCAGAGTTGGCAGTTGACTCAATCCGGGCTGACTCACAATTGCGTTTGGAAACCAAGTTTAGTCCCACTTCCCGTTTAGAATACAAATTAAAGAGAGTTTACCCTGGGTGAACTCAACACAGGTTGAACCCGGGTAGCTTTTTGTAGTGTAAACCGGGTTTTCGTTTGGAAATAATTTCACTTGCTTTCATTATTAAGCGTCGGACGAAGAGTTCAAGTTAATTTTGTTCCACTTTTCCGAGCTATTTGGAACATTATTTCTTCCTTGTACTCATATTGTAGTTTTCTAAATGTATTATCAGTCATTCTATCAGTTCAATTTTGCGTAGACAGAATATGCTCGATGCATTCTAAACAACAGTTTTCACCATTCAATCTTTTCCTCCCTTGGGTACATGTTAAATTTTAGCTGTAAGTCAGCGCTGTGAGTTATTTTTCTCCGATCGCAGTAGCTGCCTAAAATATTTGCCATATCTTTGAAACGCGTTGAGATTTGTAAGAGTTATTAGTTTCCCTTAGACTAAACACTGAAGCAACGAACATCGTAGAGAAATCAGTTTTGTTGATTTTCTTGATTACTTAGATAAAACATGAATCAAAACCATGGAAGAGAATTTGCATAAAAAGAAGCATGAATAAAGGATATTCCTGGGAATTCGGAGCCTGGAGAAATCCCAAACTACCTTTCAGAGTTGTTTTAATGTTCGCAACTTTTTAAAAATATACTTTTCGCAACTTTAGATCTGCAAAATTTTTTCATAAAATAGAAATTATGCTTTTTTGCTTTGCTCTACTTTTCAAATGAATGTATAGCGAAGGGCTGGGGGTGTGTGAGAAATGACGTCATTGGCAATATAATAGAGGGGTTCAGAGAGATGGTGACACAGGGGGGCAGGGGGCCTAAAAATCTTTAAATTATAGGTGATAACGTTTATGTATGACTCTGTCATGAATGTCAAATGTCTCGTCTACACTATACTATCGAACCTTGTTTCTGCCTGAGTAGGGGGTAGAGTGAGCCCAAGTAATATTTTCTGTAGTGCGAACACAAAGTTACCTAGCCAAGGTTGATCTGGGCTGACTCGGCCCGGGCAGACTCGGCCCGGGCTGACTCGGCCCGGGCTGACTCGGCCCGAGTACTGGTTTCTATAAAAAATTATTGAATACAACATGCACCTAGCAGCATACCCTTCCCTCTACAACGCGTATAAATGCTTGATGACACTTAGCTGCACCCAAGTTTCCTTTGAAAGATTATTCAGCGCTACTGATAAATTCAAAAGAAGAGAAAACTTTCCACTTGATTGCGAGCAAGTCATTGGCCAATTTGCTGATTCATTTGCACTTCTTCGAAAAGAGTCGAAACTCTGAGAATTTAAATAAGTTTTGATCTTGATTCTTAACTCTACATGGGATTTTAAAGCCTGTTTACACGAGAGGAAAGGTATGGATCCAATTGGGTCCGAATTTACGAATTAAAGTCGATATACTGCTGCTATTAGCGTATTGCTTTATTATCAATTATTATTGAATCAATCGTATTCTAAGCCACATTTTTAGTGGGTGTGGCTCAATTTTTCTCGCCACGCCCCAAACCGGGCCCTTGAGTTTTCTAGCCACCCTGCGATTTTGACGCCAGACCGCCCCTGAGTGTGGTTTTGAAATAGTTTAAAAATATCAGTAATTATATAAAATTAAAAATTGGTTACCATATTTAGATTCTGTTATTAATATCCAAGCATTGAATTATGACCTATTTTCAGCTTTTTCTAGCTAGAGTTTGGCCCAGATATTTTATAGCAGTTTCTGTAAACAAACAAAGAAAAAGTAACTAAATCACATCTATGTACAAATGTGTTAAGAAATTTATGCATTGAGTGGCTAAATATTGTTGCTGGATCCGTTTTAAAACAGATCAATCATTATTTTCTGGAATTTCGACGAGACAGAAAACACCACAGCAAGCACCGCGACTGTAAATGCTTCGAATTTGTGAACGACTGCTTATTTTTCCAATGTTAACATCAATTCATAAATTTAAGTACAATATAAGGCCACTCACAAAATTTCACATCGATATTCGAAAGAGAAGTGAACGAAATCAATCCTCACTTTTACCAAATTTATAAGGGCTCGGTATGGAGCAAGTTCCTTTTTGCCACTATTCAAAATGGCAGTAGTAAACAAATTGGCCTCACAGCGGACCTGCGAGTTAGACATCTAGCGCCTTCGGCGCTTCTATATCATTGTGGAGGGGGATTTGAAAATGGCCGATGATTTGCACGAGGAAGCTTGGTGGGAAAGTAACGATGGTAAGTGTTCTATTCTCAGTGGATTTATTTTGAAATCTTTACTCATTAATCGACTGTGACTATGGATTATATCGCCAATTTCACGTGAGATGAGGTAGTTTTCCCTAAAGTTCCGCTGGTTTCATCTTGGAAGCTAACACTTGAGATCGAGGACCGAGGAAGGCAACGGGCAGGGCAGGGTGATATATTCTGAAAGATTTCTTGTGACCGCAATCTTCTGCATAAAATTTCCTTTGATAATCATTAGGAATTTTGCGTTGGAGTATCTCAAGAGTGCAACAGATATTATGTTGCTTCAATCAAGCTGGAGCGGATCTAGAAATTATTCTGAGGGGTTCTAAAACGTAAGGCTTGGTAACCTAGGGTGTTGCTATGCACAAACTCCGTACCCCTGCTAATAAGCCATAATGAAATGAAAGTCTTCCATAAACTAAAAAGCCTGGATGCCTTGATTTATATAGTAATTTTTGGTTTCAGCTTTTATGCCAATTGAACGCAATTTGCAGCTCGCCGCTTTTATATTCACTTAGGGTACAAAAGTATAGAAACTGTAGTCAAATATGATATGATGGCCCGCAGTGGCAAAAGGACCGAGCCCACAAATTTTCAAAGCAAATTTTAATTTTTGACTCTTTGCAGCCATTTATTAGAACTTGATCAGCTTGACCAAAAAATAACGTGGCTGGTGGAATGAAGCCCTTGAAGTGCAGTGCAAAAGTTGAACACAGGGATAGCATGCATCGACATATGACGCCAAACCAAACAAATGAGGCCCTGAACGTTTCGCTATGGGCCTGGCGTTTTGAGTATTTTTATGTATTTGAAATTCTTAGAGAAAAAAGTATTCGCAGGAATATAAGTAGGTATAAAAAGGAAACCCCTTTTGGTCAATAATAGTAAGGGCAAGTTTTTGAGATGTTTTTTATGTAGTTCTTGAATGATTTAAAAAAAGAATAACAAGGGCTCGGGCAAGCTTTATCCTCTGAATATAAATCATACCTCATGGTCTATGAATAAGACGTGAAACACGGAGTTGAAACTTGAAAACCGTTCTGTTATATAAACCAAAGTGTTTACAAGTTCTGCCGTTACAGCATCGAGCATCAGGTAAAGATCGTCAAAAGATCCATGAAAACATATTGCAAATTTGCGCCTAAGCATTCGTCGCCTGCTGGATCATAATTCAACTCCCCCTGTTCAAGCTCAACTCCCCCTGGTCATAAAATCACTTATAAATTTGACTGTAGATTGAAGCGAAGAAACTCCCCCTGGTTTGTCGGTATTCTTTGATGTTTTGGATTTTTGAAATCCATGGGTTCTCGTGCCAAAGTTTAGAACCCCTCGACCTGGCACCGTGATTGGCTAGATTCACTTCAACGGGTGCAGAAACTCGTATAATTTACAGGCCACGGGTTCCTTAAGTGGCTGGATATAAGAGGAGACAATGCTTTCCGAGTCTGTAGAATGCTATACAGGACAACCAGGGGGAGTTTCATAACACTTCAATGCATGGACTGAAATAACAATGTGGAACAGTTGTGAGACGGGGCATTGAAGCGGAAATAACAATTTCAAGAGATGTGCATACTTCCCGGTATTATTTAAATGGTTTGAATAATAATAAACAAAATTGCGGTAGAATAAGCTCTAATCCCCAAAAAGTTTTTTCTCAAATCTGAGGGGTGCTCGAGCCCTCTTCGCACCCCACTGGATCCGCCCCTGATCAAGCATGTCGCACAAAAACGAATGAAGCAATTTGACAAATGGTTCGTTCCCAAAAATATAATTATGTGCAGCAGAGGCGGCATAGAGCTACGAAAAGAACAGGGGCAAAGGAGTGTACTGAAAAATACTTCAAACGCCAATACCAATGAGAAGTAATTTGTTACTTTTTGTATTGGAAGCTTATTCTTCTAGCACAATATCACTAGATAAACATCTTTTTCAATGTAATGATATTATTTTTCTTTGGGTATTTTTATGCCTTTAAAATTTCATAACTTCTCCTAATGTGTATAAAACAGTTAAATTGTTTATTCATAACTGAAGATTTCTTGATAGGAAAATATTTTACTTTGAATCCATACAGGAAAATATATGTTCCGCCAAAGATCTTTGGCATACAACAGCGGTATTTCCACCAGATTATGGCATATTTCTCTGACAAAATTTTGGTGTAATTAAATTGGCGTGCCATGAATGTACTTCTTTTTAATTCAAATATTTGCTGATGTTGTGTAATATTTAAAAAGTTTTCTAAAGCTTTCTAAACACTGTCTTTTTAAGCGCATGTAGCAATTTATTTTTCAGGTTCACCTTCTGTTTATGCTCTCCCTTTGTGCTGAAAGTTTCTGTGGTAGACATAAAAAATTATTTTTTAAAACTAGCAAAAGTTTGGAAATGGCACTGAACGGTTCATCCTTAAAACGCTCTCCCCTCCTCGTTATTTTGGAAGTTGGTATCTGAGAAAATCTGCAATAGAATAAGTACCCTGAGGAGCAAGGGGTTGATATGCCAGACAAAATGCAAAATTGAGATTGGATCCAACAACAGGAAATATCAAAATCAAGATGTGACTAAGCAGTTGAAAGTGGATACATTCTAACCAAATCTATTGGGCATCGTCCCAAAAATTTTCTTTTTCTTTCCTTGCAAGGGGGCTCCACTTCAGTTTTATCCAACATCAAAGGAATATTTCGTGGCCCTGACTAATGGCACTTACAAATGCCATACCTTATTCAAAATGTATTTGCAATAGGTGGCATGTTTCCATATACTTAAGGACATGGTCTGCAAAACATTTTTCTTGGGCCTGGACTCCTACTGTTAGATTTATATTTGCCCCAAACCTCCCCAACTTGTCCTTATCTTAATGGGCACTGTCCTTATTTTGTAAGTTATGCAGAGGGTCTGGTTGCAAAAATTTTCCTAGGACCTTCAGTCCCAGAGCTCCATTCTATTACTACCTCTCAACAAACTGTATTCAATTTGTATTCAATTTGTGTTTAATCAGTAATTCATTCAAAATTACCACACTACATCAGTCCTGGACTAAAATTTTATATAATTTGGAACACCTGCTTAATGGAAGTCATGGACTAAAGTGAAGTTGCTCATACTAAAGACCTTCTCATTTGCCATCAGTGAGAATAACATCAAGCAGTTCCAAAGAAGAAAAGGCAAAGAAGAAAGGGCAAAGAGAATAGACCAAGGAAATATCCTTTAGGCACTCAAAAGTCTGAAATTCGCAAGTTGCGAACTGTGAACTCATGTAATAAGAATATTGGCTTTCACAATTTGCATATAATCGGAAACAATGAAGCCTTTATGAAACACTTAATGATTAACTCCAGCTGACATTGATAAGTCTGAATTCTTAATATTTTCTCTATACAATTAAAGTTGAGTGCAAGCCTTTGTTGGTGACTCATTTTTTGCAAGCACTATAAAGCTCTATGGAGCAGCAGGTGCGGATCCAGATGGGACCAAAGGGGGCAAGGGCTCCAGTCAGATTTTTTATAGCGCCTTCTTTTTTGAAAAATGATAATAATAATATTAGGATAAAAGTTTCTGAAAAACTGCAGATTTTTTATCACCCAACTCACTGGCATATTTATATTGTTTATGGATATTGTTTACAGTATGTCCTTGTCTTTCTGGCTCATGCATATTGTTCATTAGTATTTGCCATCTTTAGTCCAGAAGTCAATATGCCCCCGGTTTTCTATGGTTTATTCTGCAGACCACCAACAACTGAAAATCGGGTTGTTTCGAGTGGTGCTAGAGTAATACCTTCCGCTTTTCTCCATTGGTCTGTATTTTCTCATGGGAAGTTCCTTCTCTGGCCAATCAGGAAACGTATGTGTGCTCCACTCACGAGAATTTTGCTCCAGTCAGAGGGAGCTAGCCAATCAGTGGCCATAATGAGGGAAACAAAACTTGTGGCGGGAGTTCAAAAACCTAAAAATTCAACTTTCTGGGGGTTGACCACTTCTTTTACACATGTCTAGTTTCTGGAGCACAGCGTGAATAGATTACCTTCTCCGCGTGGCAAAAAAAGCCCTCAACTGTAAGGGAAGAAATGGGTAGAAAAAGGATGAGACTATTGAAACAAAATAGAAACTTAGGCGGTGACTGTGTTGGAATCGAAAACGGTCAAACCATTATATCTTTACTTCAGCGAGTTTCGGAACTCCACATAACCCGACATAACCAGTAGACGTGCTGCCAGGTAAGCCTCGACATATATCATGTTGATAACCATGTTTTTACGAGTAATGAAAGCCACAAGAGCAGTCAGCCTAGTGGTGTAGTGCATTCAAAATAACAAGGGGGCTCTTGCACAAAATGTTGCGAAAGGCAATAGCAAAAGTAGAAATCTGCCAATTTTTTGGAACCCTGAGTCAGCCCCAAAGCATGGCCTTCCACATAAAAAAGTTCTGGTTACATTCAAACGGGTTAGGTCATGTCTGGCCTAAACTTAAGTTTATTTGTAAAGAAGGTCCTTGCGAATCAGTGATCTTAAATTTAAACTCAGCAAATGATAGACAACGTTTAGTCAAGATCAAATAATAGCACTGTAATATTTTTATCTTGGCTTACTTAATGCGAGCTTCTTTTCACTTGAGTTGAAGAACTATTAGCAAATTTGCTGAAAGCTCAGAGCTTCCAGTAAACCATAGTAAATGTATTGGGTTGTAAAACTGAAAAATAATTAGGCCTAATCACAAGCAGAGCAAATACAATGAGGCGACAATAAACAGTTATGTTGTACATCATTCACATCAAATCAACAGCTCAAAGAAGCCCAAAGAAGCTCAAAGAAGCCGGAAACAAGGCTGTGTACAAGACAATGCACAAGTGGTAACAGATTATGATAGAGCACATCCAGAGAGCTATGGAGCCAAATACCCCGATTCTTTGCTTCTGTCAAAATTTTTTTCTGGATCCGCGCCTGTAAAGATTTTCTCACTTGGATTTATAACTGTATTTTATATTGCCTAAGCATATAGCAAGGTTATCTTAATCTTTCTAAAAACTGTACAAACTCAACTATTCAAAACTTGTAATAATCCTCATGCCTTTGTTTTATTTAGATAAACAAAAGATCTCCAAGAAAGCCAAAAAGCGCAAACATGCACCAGAAGTAAGTGGAGCTAATGCCTTTTCCTCATTTTCAATCTTTATGGCAATTTGAATCTTCATGTAAAAAACTTTTTGTTTCTAAATTGGTGTGAATTCTTTAGGTACACGATGAAGCCTCAAGTATTACAAATTCTGACAAAAGTGTGAAAAAGAAGAAAAAGAAGAAAAGCCACACTGCTAAAAAGGTTATCATTTTCTAGTAAAAGTATTACCATTATTTGCTGGTTCTTTCTCTATTGCTATTGAAATTTCAGTGGCTGAAATTGCAAAAATAATTTGATAGGAAGTCAATTTGCAATAGAATTTATTTTAAGGTTTCATGGATGCATGATAAGAATAATTTTTTTTAAAAAAGTATTTCTTTTCTTTTGAAATTATTTCAAACTTACGACAATCCGACATACTTTGAAAAGTCATATTCTGGAAATCAACCAGCTCTGGATTTCGCAAGATGTCAGAAGAGGTTGTAGTTGCATCGCACAGAAACTTCATAAACTATATGAAGACGGATTTAGGTTGCTTGAGTCAAAACTGTATTACTGTAGCATTTCAGAAGAGTTACACGAAGTTTTTGGAAAACAATGAACACTCATATAATGAGAAATATCGCGCAATTGAAGGCGGGGTTTAGTTCTAATTTCAAACAATCTTTTGGTAGTACAAAACTTTAAATGGCTTTGAAAAAAGCAAACATTTAGTAAACTAAAGCTTTTCGTCTGACACTCTTCAGAGTTTAAAACGTCAGAACATAGATCGAAAACTCTACGCTAGGAAATATATATAACCAGTTGTGGATCGAAATAGGCCAATCAGAAACACGAGCACATGACTGTATAGGTTGACCAATCACTGCTGCTTGTCTATTGAGAATGTTACCAATGGATTCCTAAGGCGAAAACGAACTCCTTTTGTCTACACAGTAGCGGTTTTTTCGTGCTTATGTAAATAGATTCCAAAACTGCTAGATGGAACGACGATCTGATTTCCTAACATATTTTCTAACTTCCCCTGCATCTCGAACCAAACAGTGAGTTTTAGCATGTAAAGGGTCCAATCTCCAGTTACGTAAACAAAATCTGGTCGATAAGAATGAAGGCATGTCGTCCACGCTCCACATAAAGAGAGCTGTTTCTGAGATCAATACTGATTTAGCTATTTTAGCCAAATAGAAAAGTACACAGTTGTGTTTTCTGTTATGCTTTCCATCGTCAAGATCTACTTTCCATGTTCGATTATTTATACAAGATACCCTTTAAGCACAATAATAATATTTTTCTTTATAACTGTTTTATCTCTCGCAGAATGGAAACACAGAAGAATCTTCTGTCGACAGTACAACACTGTGGAAGTATTTCTTACGTGAAACGAAAGGAAGACTATCCGAAATAGAATTAGAGGAACTAGCAACAGATGGTATATAGTTTATTATTTCTTTTTTAATGAAAAAATCGACAGAAAACCCCGCGAAAAAGACTCCCTTTGACCGTGTTCAATGGATGGCTCCACCTCGAATAAGAGATTTCTCGATTTAGCGTGAATTCCTGCAACTTCACAGATAAGACTAAAAGGGGGAGCGTTCCCTATGGCCCTTTTTTAAATTTGATTCCCTCAAAGTATATGTACTTTCGTATACAAATTCAAAAATTATGAATCTTGATTTTGTTTTCTGACCTTCAATTGTTTTGGCTCAATGAGAAAGAAGAAATGATATTTAAAAATAAATGGGCAATTTTATTGAAGTTTTTAAACACCATCGTCTAAAAATGTTCGTACATTTGGCAGTGTTTGGAGCTTTTCCTTGGCTTAGTTTAATGTTGTTTCAAAATTCAAATCAGTGCTGGTAAAATTGCACAGCTCCGTCCGTATGACACTTCATATCAAGTCTATTACACTTAGTTTTCTGGAACAAGAATCTAGACAGGGCATTGTTGCTATAGCTTGCAGTATTTCTTGGAACTGTTCCTCTATAATCCACAACTTGTTTGCTCATGTAGGTTCGTGTGTCTTGTATAGCAAGCTACTGGGTTATATCAAATAAACCGATCCAGCTTTCGTCTGTAACCATTTTCTCACCGTGGAAACCCGTTTAATTTCTGTTGCTTCTTCAACCAGATCTAGCAATAGCATAATCCAGTTTTTCACAATCCTTATCGTTGAATTTCTTGACAGATATCCCTGCAACCAGATCAATTTTTCTCGTTTACGCAAATGCATCCTGTGGTAATGTTAAATAATTTGGCCATGACGTAAACTGAAAATGACCCATAGTAGGGTTCACACTTCGAAGTTACCCAAACCATCGTCTGTAGTTAGCAATGACTACATGCTTGGTGATTTGGTCTCTATTTAAACCTATTTTTTATTTATTTTAAATTGTCTTTTTCATTTTATATAATTTTACTTAATTTTTTTTAATTTTCTTTTTGTTCCAATTTTTTTTCATGGTTGACTGATTCAATTTAATAAAAATACTTTCTATGATTGAACTACTATGATTCAATTTTATTAAAATTTATTTATTTTTTCATGGTGTAATGGTTTATTTTATCAATACTGTTTGAAAAATACTTTGCTAAATCTCATTTAAGAATTTTAACTTTGTATCAGATCTGAAAACTTAATTTTGTTCACGATTTTTTTGCAAAGCAATGTTATTGTTATCTGTAAATTATCTTTGTCGCAGAGAGCCAATACCTAGCATTTGAGAAGCTTCCAGTAACACTAGACCAGTTGTCAGCAAGCCTTAAAAAAGGTATGGCGTAAAAACAACTTTTTTTCTTATTGCTTTGTAGATATCGGAACAAAGCTTGATTATCATTATGAAATATTGCTCTCCTATATCAATTGACCCTCTTCTTTCAGTCGTACTTTCTAGCAAGCACAAGCTTTTGAAACTACATCCAATAATAACTGCTATTGTTGATATTGGTTCTTATCTATTTTTTTGATATATTCTATTTCCTTTACTCATTTATATCTGTTGCGTTACTACAATTGTTCTATATAGCAGGCCTGAAAAATTTTGCTTTTATAAATGTCTTTCTTAAAAATGCAAAAAGCAAATGTCGCGCACAATGTCTTTTTCTAGACTCCCATCGACTATTCGAATTTGTTAAAGAGGCTGATTAACAGGGTGGGTGGGGGGTGGGGGTGGGGGTGGTTAGTATAAAAAGCAACAGGCTAAAAGCAAGTTTATTTCTCTATTGTTTTATGTACAGTCTTGAAATTTATTGGTGGGGCTTAGGCTCTCCAGCCCCCAGCGTCTGCAGTTCCTGCTTGTTAGTGAAATGATAGCTGGACCTTCATTTTCTGGCCTTCATTTATGTCCCTCCAAGTCTATCTTCTTTTCCTATTCCAATATCATTTAAACATATCTCTTGCTCAAAAACTTAGCCTTTGCTTCTTTAGCTGTTTTGTGAAAAAGTCAATACAATCTTGGCATTAGATTTCATTCTAATTTGACTAAATTTTATTTTTTCATATATTAATGCTCTTGCATGCTTTTTGTAGCGATACCGAATTGGGAACAAAATCTTTCTTCCGTGAAGGAGAGTGATAAAGGATGTCCTTTGTTGCTAATCATCACAGGATCTGCAATAAGATGTGTTGATCTACTCAGGTTGGAGACTTGTTTGCGATTGAAGCACAGCTCGTATTTGTTGCCTTTTGCTTTCAATAGAGACATCAATAATCTTACTGTCAATAGAGAATAAGAATATTATTATTCACCTTTGATCTTCTTAGAGTGTTTCAAAATTCTGACATTAAAAAGACGTTCAATATAAAATGTTCAATACTATCAGAAAGCTTCGCAGCCATTTTAAAATTGAGTTGTTTGTCTACAGAGAGGTTCCGGTTATTTTATTTATTTTTCTGCATTTCAGAGAAATAAAACCGTTCAGAACATCACAATGCAAGACAGCTAAACTCTTTGCAAAGCATTTTAAGGTAATATTTTCAATTCCAAATACATACATATTATGAAGACTTATACTTTTAATGATAAAGCTTTGTATGTTTGAAGGCAAATTTTTCGTTATTAAACAGATATAATTTTCCTAGAATTAGCTAGAACTTTCTAGAATTCTTAGTATTTCGTTGTCAATATCCATTCGTGGGACTGCACCATAGGGACATTAAAATAGCAAGAAATAGCTTCAGCTGCAAATGCTGCTTTTGAAATTTCATCCTCTCCTTCTTAAAATTCTTATTTTTTAACGCTCTATATTTTTAAAACTGTAGTATAATGTCAGGAGGCAAAAAACATTGGACAGCAGTCAAATATATATATTGACATAATTTGCTTAAAGCATAGGGCTTGCTGTCTATTCTATGTGCCTGTTTTAATTATTATTGTCTTTGGTCAATGCATTGCCTGGCATTGAAGATCAAATAGCTTGGCAACCCAGCTTGCTTATTTCTCTGTTTTCTGAGTTTTTACTACATTCTAAAAGGCTTTACAAAAAATTGTCCATTTATTTTTTGATACTAAGGAGGCAGACATTAAAGACCTCGGATTCTAAGAATCATTCATTGTAAACAATCTAGGAATATTTCAGATTACTTGGCATTTCTCTAAGAAACTTGCAAAATCGTTTTAATTCTAAAGATTTGCCTAGCAACGGCTTTCGTGTTGCTTTGATGTTTTTCGTACGTGGTAAAACATGACAATGGAAATTGTTTTAAAAGCAACCAGCTTAAACAAACATTCGTCTATATCCACTCAAATACATTAATAATTTTTTTCTGTATTTATATGGCCACCTTCTCTTAAATGTCCAAGAAAGAAAATGTCCAGGAAAGGCCAATGCAAATAAAAATTATGTTATCTTATTGTAAATCTGTAACATTTTTATGAATGACCTTAACATGAAATGTGTCTCCGGATTTTTCCTTGGCATGTTGTTTGTTTTGATTGGTTGGCTTGGTTTCCTTGGATATCCTGATTGGTTTTTACTAACTTAATTCCAGCCAGTCTAAATCCAGAAACCTACCCTCTTTCTTCTACAGACTTTCTATTCTTTCTCCATTAGACTTAAATGCTTCCAATTTGGCCCTACTGTTTCTTGGCTCTACTGTTTAAGCTTTCTCAAAATGCTAGAAAATACTGATTTATTTTATTCAATGAACTTTTGCCATCTTATTCTATAATTCTATTATACACTGAATGATCAAGAATTTCCTTCCCAAACATTTCTATTAGTTTCTGTTTTTAGCGAAGCTGCATACGTTTATTAGCAGAAGTTATAGTACACTGTTTTGAGATCTACTTTATATTGATGAAGCCAGTTTTTATTCCATAGCTGGAAGAACAACAACACTACTTAACGAAGGCTGCTGTCCACATTTGCGCTGGCACGCCAAACAGGATCTTAAAACTAGCATCAAATGGTAATTTCATTTTTTCATTTTTCATGTAATTTCATTGCTTGTGATAAATCAACCCCCAGCTGAAAGGGTCTTGGCAAATCTTGAATTATTACGATTTCAACCGATATGGTTAATGATAGTATAAATGATATGCGCTCTAAATTTCCTAGCATGGTAGTTTTTCCCATTTAAGCCTAATTGCTATGTTAATAAAGCCCGGAATGGTCCCATTTTTCTTTCTACATAATTATTTTTTCACAATTATGAATTCATTTCCTCAATTTAACCTACCTATACTGAAACGCGATTTTTTTATTATATTCCTCTTGGCACTGCAGATTAAGTCCCCGTAATTTTGGAACCTAGCAGATGGTAATAAAGTCGATGTGTACATGGTAATTAGGGTCTCAAAGCTTGAAATGCAATTTAATCTTAATGATTCTGTGAAAAATTAATGGACATCTATTATTTATCAAATTATCACCTTCCTAGGGTATTTGAAATTCAAAAAACTGAAATATGTTCTAATCGATTGGTCATTCAAAGACGCAAAGCAAAGACAAATGGTGGATATTAAAGAGGTTTGTTCTAAAAAGCTGCTTTGTTTTCTATATTTGTTTCTGAAGATCTTTCCCCTTAATAGTTGTTCTCAGATGTTTATTCAAAGGTGCATAAATTTGACTGATTCTCTGGTCTGATCATTCTTAGCATAGAGAGGTTCTGTGTTAAAGCCTTCTCTCCGCCTGTGCCAACAGTAAGTGCCAACAGAGGAGCCTCTATCTTTCAAATGCTCCTCTGTGTCGATAAAAGATCTCAATGAGGCTCGTCCAAGCCAGCTTCTGCTTCAAAAACAGCCATTAAAAAAATCTGCCTGTAATCATTAGGGGCTAGTCTGTACCATTTTTGTTGACTTTCATTAGATGATATGTGTGAAGGACCATTTGGTTATCAAAGGGCCTAAAAATTAGGTGTAGCCAATTTTTTTAATAGGTTGGTAATTTTAAATCTAAAATCAAAGCAAAAAAATGTATCAAAATATGTTTGAATGTTGAAGATACAGTAGGTTCTTTTATTTATTTGTGGTACGTCTTGGCTCTTAAAAATTTGGTCAGATTACTCACAACACAATAAAAGAAGAATCAAGCATAGATCCATTGTCTTCAACAGGGCTGTGCCTACTTTTGATCTCCTGTTGCTAATTTTAGCGATTTTATGTTACCTTGAGTTGCGATCCTATAAAACTTTGAAAGTGAGCTCCAAGTCTGACTATGGCTAGCCTGTTTTTCCCTTTCTAGCTTTAGTTGTAGCTTTCCGAAACGTTTCATTCTGATAGCAGTTTTCCAGCATAGTATAAAGTGTGGTGGTAAATGTATCATCTCTTGACATTGCTACTTGCATAGTCTGTTTTATTTCCCATTTGTACAACAGAACATCTTTCCAACCGGAGCATCGATTGAATTACCTTCTTACTAATGCCATTTGTAGAGCACATCTACTCATGAAGTTTAGCATCTAGAACACTATTTCCTTATCGTGAAGTTGAAGCAAAAGAGTCTCGAAATGTCGAATGATTTGGTATTAGCAATCAGAAAATTGTTTCTAATTCAAATCCAAACATTTCAAATCTAGTTTCAACACGCCAACTTTTAACAAGATTTTAAATTTTTTTCAATTTCCTACAATGTCCGCCAAACGTCTTGAAACAACAACAGCATATTTTTCATTCGCATCAGCTGTTTCCACTCTTCAATTCAAAACAATATTGGATTATCCTTCAAAGCAACACAATATTCGGAAACAGCCTGTACTTAGAAAGTAGGACGGCTTAGATATGCTAGTAGTGTTTGGGGAAAAGGTATGGGGGCAACTCGACTGTTTCTAAAGGTGTGAATTGAAATAAGATTGAGAATTGGCTGAAACTGCTCGGGTATTCTAAGTACTTTTGGTAAGCATTGAAGGTACCGTCTAGAGTATGCCAAAATAGAATTTCGTACTAACCTTTCAAGGTTTGGATCAGGAAGCTCTTACCCTGTGTCAGTTTAGAATCAAATGAAAATACGTTTAGTTGAAATCCAATGGCAATACGATTCCCTGGCAGACGATACTTTAAGCTGCATTTGTTAAATTGTAGTTGAGCTGAACGTATTTGGACTCTTGCTTCAACTTCACGATAAGGAAATAGTGTTCTAGATGCTAAACTTGTAGTTGTTAAATTGTAGTTGAGCTGAACGTATTACAAATGTATATTTTGGCAGTATAAAATAATTGTAGATCAAACTTAATTTATCCACCGTTGCAGCGTTCCTTCTTTCATTCAAAAATTTCGAAACATTTTTTCTATGGTAATCAATGATGTTAATATTTCCTTGCAGGTCAAATCAGATTTCAATCAACTGTTGCAACTTGAAATACTGCCAAGAATTAATAAAAGAAAAGTACAATTTACTTTATTTTAATGTAAGAATGGTTTGTTGTAAATAGTTATGCAGTATTTGTTTTCTGTTGCCGGGAAGCAAAATTGAATGTTCTATATCTTTTTGTTGCCCTCGACAAGACGAATGATTTCTTTTATAGAAACAGCATTCTTTCTTTCTTGTTGTGGTTAGGAAAGCAAAGAATCAAGCATCGCAGTTATGTTTAGCCGTGTGTTTTGTAGGTACCGGTCATCTGCTCGCACCATTACACGATCAATATATTCCTATAATTTTGCTGATTCTCGTTTTGCTTTGTATCGTGTCATTTTACTAATCAAATAGACCAAAGGTTAATGTGCGCTTTATTAATTGCCCTGTATTTTCAACCTTCTTCTCTTATGGCGATGGGTGCCTTGTCAGCTTTATTCATTGTATTCCATTTCGAGCTTCTTCCCATGCTCAAAAATCATAAATTTAGCTACGTATTTGCTTTTTGGATTTCTTTTCACTGACTCTACCTGTTTTCAGACAAACCATCATTAAGCTTAACCCTAATTTCCGGTAAGCACCTTTCCAAATGAACAGCAAAAGACTGAGTGAATCTTCCTGAGATACCCCTTTATTAGTTTAAAGGTTTCACCTTATTCTTCCTAGGTCCTAAAGCATTATGTCAGGGGGATGATCCTTTTTGTCTACAGATCCATCATCTGAATCGTCTCGAACTTAAAAGATAATAATTGCTGTGGCTGCTCTTAAATATCTTTGTATTGCCAATTCACACATTCAAACGGCTTATCTTTTGACGGTAAACCTACCCGATATCTTGCTCATCATTTTTCTGTCAACAATTAAAATCATTTAAACGATCATATAATATTAATTGGCAAATCAGATAACGAAGATTTCGTCTTGTTAAACAGACAGAAAGCCTTCTTGGTCAGTAACGATCGGATCTCTTGTTGCGACGAAGAGTCATTATTTTTCAGCTTTAATAAGCTTCGTGGTAGCGTTTTCCGATTCAAATGGAAAGAAATGTTAAAGAAAGAAACCTTTATTTAAACCCATTAAACTCTTCAAAACCAGCAAATATTTATTGATACAGACTTTACTGTTTACATTAGGTCTTCTTCCTTCCTTTTGGTGTCATTTAATTCAATGTTTATGTCGGCTTTTAGTCAACAGGTTCAACCGACTTTTCAAGGACATTCAACCCAATACTGCATTCATGTATGTGTTTTTCTAAATATTACTCAAATATCACAGCACCTCCAGTGAATAAGAAGTTCTTTTTTGCCAAGGCGTGCATGTAAGTTGAAAAGTGAATTCCAAATTCTCACGAAGGTGAGTTTAGATGCTATATTACCTTTTATTATGTCAGCGTAAAGGGATCGATTTTTAGAGTATTCAAAAGAGTTAGAAAAGGTTCTCGTTTCCTTGGATCTCTCAACCAGAAAATTAGCTATTTTTCATTTAAAACTTTTTCTTTTTACTTTACAGTCTCCCTTTACTTTGAAGTACTGTTAGTTTGAAGCTGGCCTTTCTCCTGACCGTGTGCCCGGAATTCTGGCCTTTGAAGTATTGCTAGTTTGAATCGGGCCTTTCAGATAACGATGCAAGGATTAACTTTGTTTTCCCTTCAAAATTTCGTTGATTGCAGCAAGAGAAAGTTCTGTATCTGAAATTTTTTTGCCTTTATAGTTGTTGCCTATGTAAAAACAACGATTTCACTACGACCGTTATTGATTTCTTGGATCTGTCATCTAAGCGTGTGTTTAGGAGGATCTTGAAAAATGGGATTTTCCTGTATCTGTGTGAAAAATGGGATTCGCTTACTTCGGGCAAGGCAATAAAATTTGCTGATTTCGGTACCAGGGGCGTAGTGAGTGTCCCGTTTTTGGGAAGGCTAAAGGCAATGTTTTCAATCTACTGACAAAGATATTTTTTTGGAAATTTTCTGAAAGAAGATTGTCTCACTAAGGATTCTCCTGCGCCCCAGCCACTGTGCCCCTGTATGCCCCAGGGAATCGGGATTTAAGTAGCTGGGGTCCAAAAATCACCCTGGGACTGGAAAGATCATTGCATCGAGTCTTTGAACTTTTGCGACCACACCGCGAATTCGGTTTAAACATTGCCTACTGGGAGCCAGAGAAAGACTTTCGCCCTTTGCGGAGCCTCTTTTATCCTACAGACCAGTACTTTCATTCATTGGAAGGAAACAGCGATATTTGCAAGATACCAAGCGTCATTTTACTTTTTGTTTATATGTAAACTATATGCTTCGATGAAAATCTATTTCTCGTTTGAGATTCTTTTTACATATATTTTGTCATCTTAAAAAAAGCTAGGCCTCTAAGCTAAGCTAGGAAATTTAGACAGTTTGCTAGATGATACGTGCTAGCTTCCATGTGACAATCCGATAAATATTTCTTAACAGTCAAAGTTGTGCCTGCCTTGAAGGTAATAAGACCAAGTCAAGTTTACAATTTACTTCTGTATGTGCCTGATGTATGATAATTGATCTACTCGTCTCTAAATCTCGCATTACTATTACGGTATATTGAACGCAGTCAAAGTAAGTACAATTTTTTATAATAATCGGCATTGATAAATTTACTAGCTTTTGAAAAATGTCCTGTTTGTCACAAACGTAGGTAAAGCTGTGTTGATCGGTCTTGCAAGAATAGGATTTATTTAATTTGTAGCTCTGGGATTCATTACGAATGTTCGAAGGCTTATTCCATGATCTCTAAGTGTAATAAAGTAATGTTTCTGGGGGCATTAAAAAGATTTAGTTATTTTAGGTGTGGCTTGGCTAATTAAGTCTTGATGATCCTCTATTAATAAAATTGTTCCTCTATTTTTGTAGATCTGCAAAAATTCATCATGTACAAAATAGCTCCAAGGGTTTTTATGATTAGAGACATTTTTTAATGGGGCTGGCTCGAGGGAGCTTGAATAAAAATTGTCTGAAATGCGAAAATACAAATAGCTCTTGTAAACTCCCATTTTGAAGTTGGACACTTTAAGCTTGGGTCGAATGGCTACAGAAAATGATCGGTGTGATGTAATGCCAATAAAGAAATTGATTCTGCAACCTCTTCTGCAACCGCAATTTCTACCAATACCAGGATAGCAAACTTTAAAATCAATGATTGTTGTCTTATCAGACAGATAATGAAATCATCTCCAATTTCCATAAAGTATTTGTTCATGAGAAGCTTGAGACACTTAATCAGGATCTCTTTGCGCTGACAACGTTGAATTTTTAATGTAATCTTACTTTAAGATAACGCTGTCTGGAAGTACAGGATGAAACGCCTATGATAGCGCTTTCTTTTTGCACCAGTGATAACTTTTTGTCGTTTCAATGATTAGCGAGTGTGTGCAATAACGAAGCTAATTGTATAGTTAGGCTTTACATAACTATCGTGAAAAGCGAGTACTGAGTTTATTCATTCAATAATGTGTACCCATCTCTTTGAAAAATCTGTCTGTTAGCTTTTTAATCAATCAAAACCTTTCGAGTATAATGTCTAAACTGTTTAAAGGTACCACCTTTGTACAAAGGCAACTACCTTGATTGCATTGAAATAAAAAGACATATATTGTCGTATATCAGAAAAAAGCATTGACTTGGTGGAAATATAGTCCTGATGGAAGAGCTTCAAAGATTTACAAAAATTTCTTATGTCATGGCAAGAGAAATGTAATCATTATTGATTTTAGCCAATTATTGCTGTAACCTAAAAAAGTACTTTTTCAGTCTCAGGATCATGTCAGACTAAAGTGTACTGAAGATACAGTAGTTTATAATGACCACAAAGTAGGGATAAGGCTGAAGGGAAACTTCATTTACAAACATTCAAGACTTTTTGCAAGCGCCTGCATAATGTATATGAGGCTTAAAAAGTTTGTCATCGGCCAAAAGGCTTGCTGAAGGGAAACAACTGGTCTTGATAATAGCAAATGATGCCTTTCCTCGCAGATTGGAGCTAGCCAAATGCTGTTTGTCATAGGCAAAACACAGGGAAAGCGAGATCATATCGTCTTATGGTCTATCACTCCTTGCCCGAAATGGAGTTAACCAAGCGACAATTATTCTCCTCGCGTTGTGGAAACAGCAAATTGGCCGCGGATGGTTGCCTTCTTCCCTTTTTCTATTCTATGTAACAAAACAGCTCTGTTGTAATGACTTTCCATTAGTTTTCAACACTCCTAGCTTGTCCTGCCAAGCTAATGAGGAAAGTATTACTTAAAAAATGATTATTAAGATAGAATTAAGAGACTTTATAAAAGGGTATCTTGAAAATCTTGGTGTCTTAATATCAGTGCCCTTGCCTAGCTTCTTATAACTAACACTTGCAAGTGAAGAAGATGAAGACTTAAACAACCGAATAGATTTTGAAACTAAGAGAATGAAATCTTTTGAAGTACTAGAAAATGTTTGCTTATTCAAATTGGCAATATGATTTGTAAACAATGTTGTCGAAGAGAGCAATATTTTCATCGTTTAAATCCTTTCGATTGTTTTTGTTGCAGAGTGCAAGACATGTTTTGATGTTTTTGTCCAAACAATTTTGCAATTACAAAACATTAATCCAGACAAAGCACTCTTTTTTCAATGTATTTGCTGATACAGGTGGTTTTTCATTCTTCTGTTTTCAAGTCTTATGCATTCTCTGGTTACTGTATCATTTTCTTGTTTGCTATCAGTTACATTGAAACAGTTCTGGGTTAAAGTATAACTACACAAAAATCGGTAGGTTGCCTATGGAAACATATGACATGCGCTGAATTTGAAGCGTCTTTCGAGTGTTACTTGAACATTGTCCATACTGTTTTTTACTCTATCCGTACTGCATTCATAATTAAAACCTAAAACTATTAAGCGTATTTCATTTAACATTTCAGGAGATGATTCTGTGGCTGCTAGTGCTGTTCAGTTCTTCCTATGCAATGCAAGACTATAGCAAGTAAGTTGGTTTATTGGCTTTACATTACTCTAAACTATATATATATTATACATTGAGTATATTATACATTGAGTATATTATATATTATATATTAAATAGGTTTGCAAATTGTATATAAGTTGGCAACTCGCCTGCTGCATTTCTCTACACCCAAATCCTCTAATTAGTATAACCCTAAGATCGAAGGCAGCTCACTTACTCTTTCAGCCTTTTTCTCAATAAATAATGTCATCGCATATAGATGTAGACTTCCAAAAAAGCATTTTTATTTAGCTGCTTTAGAGTTTTTCTGTAATGTCTCCTTGGAATTACAATTAGCATTTCTTTTTGTCACAACAATCATCTATGCTTGTTAATGTAAGGACGACAATATTAAGCATTGAACATATATTCTTACGATCTGAAAGGACGAAGCTTGTAGCTGTTAACAATATTATATACAAACAAATTTGCGTGAACTATAAATAACATGATGGGAGCACATGAAACACGAAAATTAATGTCATAATCAGCTAAAGGACAGCAGCTCAAAAGTGAATAATTAATGGATAGCTAAATATGTTGTTTAAGTGCTCAGGCAGACTTTGAACTGATTTTCATCCATGCTCATCGATTTAAGCATGAAATCATTACTACTTTCTCAGTGCGATTCTTTTTCACTAAAGTACAGGAAAATCACTCTGTCGTCTGAACGAAATTTGAATTTCTCGCGAGTAGGACTTTCAATGGCAGGTTCTTATGCTGTTACAAAAAATAGCAACATCTTATTCTTTCATCAATTTTTGTTTGTCAAAAGGAATGGATACTCGAATTTTTGTGTGTAGGCTGCATAAGCTAAGACCTCAACGGTTTTTAAGTCTTCGTAACACTTTGTATCAATAACGAGCCAATATTTAAAGCTTGTAAACAAGTTATTTAAGCCAACTAATTAGATTTCAAGATAAAATTATATATCTAGCTAAATAACTACGAGGAACAGTTGGTGTTTCAAAAATAACGGAAATATCAATTTAATAGCATACAAGTGTATTTATATGTTTTTATGGTCCTACTTTTCACTAGAAATGTTTCATCCACAATTTTATTCGAGAATGTCTTCTTTATTCTTTTTTCAATGACACAGTATCAGAACCATATCATTTGTAATGTGGACCCGTTGTTTTAGATTTTGATTTCATAAACTGAATATTTACATTCAGTTTGAGGGGGGGGGGGGATGGTAGTATCATTCACAAAAATTGGGTTCACAACATCAAATGTCTTGTATATTTTGCCATTGAATGACATCGCAGACTTCCATGATGAAAAATGACTGTTTCATTTGTTTTCAGTAGTTTACAAAATCAATTTTATTGACCTCTCCTGCAGTCAATCAAAAGGTATTGTGAAAAGCAACTCTTGTTTGATCGAACCGGCATACTTTTTGCTTGAACCGGTATTTTCCCTGCATTTGCTTGAACCGGCATACTTTTTTAGTAAAGCATAATGCTTTAGAAAAGTATATACCTAAGTTGCGTATAATTCCTAATAAAAGAATTTGCAATGTTGACAAGTAAGGATTTCTTTTAGGCATAAAATCATATCGGTGGAGCCTAGCTCAGAAGAAAGTATAACAAGACTGAAAGCCCTGTACCATCAAGGTCTTAACGGGGTATGTTTACTATTTTTGTATTTTAGGCCTTCGTCAACACAAAAATTTCCATTCCCACCTTCAGTTTTCGTCATTTTCTAGTAGGAATCCAACATTGTATAGGGGACAAACATTGAATTAGAAAGACGATGAAAGTGTTTCGACACTTTTGACGAGCATTGTTTATAGTTGTTTACACCCTGTTCCTAAATTTCCTAATATTTCCTTGAAATTAATTGTGAATGACTCAAAGATATCCTAAATAGAACTCAATTTTTTTTATCTATGAACAAATATAGACATGAGGCTATCAAAAGTCTCACAACGGCATGGATAGTCTAATGAAACTTTTTCTTCAAAATTTGCTTCAAAACTCAGCATGTTTTATGATTTTATATTAGTCCTTATTTCGTTGTGATAACACTAGCTTGTAGAATATTCAACCGATTACAACATAGTATTGGAAGTAGATAGCCTTACTTACTGTAAAGATAATGAGCTTTGGATTTGGAGTGAGAACAGGACATATTACATTAGTATCTAAACAGATTTTGTTTATGTATTATCCTAATTGCCGAAAGTGTATCATGCAGCTGCAGCAATATTGTGTAAACAAATTTATAGTGACAATGGTGAATAATGATACAATAAAAGTCAGTTTTCTTTCTTTTGGCTTTATTTTGAAAGTCAGTAAGATGTTGTTCTTGATTTGATTAAGGTGAAGGAGTTTAGCGCCATGAACATTTATAAATTTAATTGTACTTAATTTTAAGCTTTTATTTTCAATAGGGGTTAATGAGTAGATCATGTCTGAAAGCAGATTAGAATTGAGTAGACTTGTCCTCAATACGTAGAATTTGCTTTTTTTTTTTGTTGTGATTTGTAAACCAATTTAAAACTTTGTAAACTTTCTTTTACCCAATCTTGAAAATTGTATTTTAAGTTAGATTGAGATATCTTCAGTAGAACTAAGATTTCGAACTATGACCAAAGAAAAAAGAGCCTTGCCTAACTTAAGATGCAAAATACTGTACCATTTTACAAATATGATTGGCATTCGACACAGGTAAAAATGGTTTACAGCCACGCGACCACGAGCGGTTGACCAATCAAATTGCGCACAGAGAAAAAAAGTGAATAGTTTCCGCCTTTCTGCAAATCGGTGAAAACCTAGAGCAGCGCGCAGTGGTTTCACGTGAGCAGTTTTCAATTCCTTTTATGTGCGCGTGCTCTGATCAATTTGGCCTAAGTTACTTTTGGGTTCGCTGTACTTATGCTCGCAAATGCCTTTAATCTGCTTTTTTTCGAGACCTTGTTGTATGGAAATGAAAGACACACAGGAAATACTCCCCTCATACCTGATGCAGGCACTGCCATCGATTGCCTTTAATTTGATAATTTTTTTGCTTCTATTTTGTGTACTTATTTCTCTTATATTATTGCCATAACCTTGTTCTTTGCAGATGACATTTATTGATGACCCCGAGAAGCACAAGGACAGGGTCAATGTCATTGTTGATATCGATGCAGAAAAAATAATTAGAGATGAATTTAGGGATTCTGGTTCTCGAGTTAGAGTCCTTGATTCAAATTTACAAGAGCTCATCGACAAAACCTTGCCTCCAGTTGAAAATGAGACATACAAACGTGAAGTTTATGCATATGACTATACAAAATACCAACCAATTGAGAAGGTGAGGGATTGATGCAATTTTGAAATATAAAGCATTCGAGCATTGTTGAATTGAATTAGCTGTTTTTTTCTAGTTATAAACAATTGGATAGGTCGTGTATTCTGTCGTGTATTGTGTCGGCACTGGATTGGATAGGTCGTGTATTGTGTCAGACATGACATGACATGACATGACATGACATGACATGACATGACATGACATGACAGGACAGGACAGGACAGGACAGGACAGGACAGGACAGGACAGGACAGGACAGGACAGGACAGGACAGGACAGGACAGGACAGGACAGGACAGGACAGGACAGGACAGGACAGGACAGGACAGGACAGGACAGGACAGGACAGGACAGGACAGGACAGGACAGGACAGGACAGGACAGGACAGGACAGGACAGGACAGGACAGGACAGGACAGGACAGGACAGGACAGGACAGGACAGGACAGGACAGGACAGGACAGGACAGGACAGGACAGGACAGGACAGGACAGGACAGGACAGTCGCGTTGTTGCATGATAAAAATTGATAAGATGTATCTCTTGTTGGCTACCAGATTAACAGTGAATTGAAGAGACTTGCAAATGAGTACAGCAAATACGCCTCTATAACGGATCTCGGCCGCACATATGAGAACAGAAGTATGCTGGCATTGAAAGTATGTTTTTATAAACTTATTTATACTCTTCGTTTCATGTAAATCCTAATTATATTGCCAAGCCTTTAATCACCTAAGGCGGCAGAAAATGGAAAACTTTTCAGCACTCTTAAGTAGAATAATTCCTTTAAGTGAGTATATTGATACAATATCAAGATATTTCGTAGATCTCCGAAGGTGATGCAGATAAAGAGATCATCTTTATTCAATGCGGCATCCACGCCAGAGAATGGATTTCCCATGCAACATGCATGTACATAATTAAAGAGGTATGAAGTTTTAAGCTTCTTTTTAATTAACATGTTTGATAGTGAGAAGGAGAATAGCGAAAGAAATCTTATAATTTTCATATTGAGTAAATAAGAGAATGCTATCGAAATGGTATTAAAACATTTCTCTAGCCGGAAATGCCTCTCAATGCTGCCGCATCGCAACAGAGTTTTCATTTAAAATATTGCTCAATTTGATTTCAAATCAGGGACGAACCTTTCTCCAATTTAGTTGCTTGCGAAGTTTCAGTCTAAAGATCAGAACTCAAGACTGCGCATCATTCCATATGAGTGGATCGTTCTTCCTGTATTTAACGCTGATGGGTATGCTTACACGCACAACACGGATCGATTGTGGCGAAAAACACGCTCCCCAACAAGGATTTCCTACTGCTTTGGAGCTGATGCAAACAGGAACTGGCCGTTTCAGTTTGGAGGTATGCGGGCGTTTATAAACAAGAAACCGTTTCCAAATTCTTACCACCGCCCTTTCATAGCCTTTTTCTTTCTTATCAGTCTAGTGACTATAAAGATCTAACTTACTCTTTTATTGCAGCTCATAAATTTTCCGTTTGTCCTTTAAATTTTTAAAATCTTTATGGAAAGATGTTGGCCTGGTTTTAATTTAACTGCCAATATTTTTACTTGCTAGATGCAAAGCATATTTGACATGCGCATTCTAGTTTTTCCAAGGTCCAAGCCCACCTGAGCCTTCTATTGTTACTCAGCCTTTGCTCACCCCTCTCCTTCTTGATTACTTTTCCAATATAATATTCCGACCTTCTAAGATGTTGTATTCAATTAATAGGTACTTACTACGTATGATCATGTGTAGGTACTTACTACGTATGATCATGAGAACTCGTTAGCCGAGTGTCTTATTTCATAGTAGTCTGTATGCCTCTATTTTGTAAAGATGAAGCCCCTGTGTCTTAAATATAGTCGTATTTTACTCAATAGTGTTGACTGATATCAACAATGCCTGATGATTTCATTAAGCATAATCATTAGAACAACCATACAACTTTACATACAATAACTTAGATTGCTATTGAAATTTATCTCCTATATTTTGCCTGACTCAGTTATGTTCATGGTCCTAGTAATTCCCTCAAAGGTTGTTGTCGTTGCGATGATAGTTTTTGGATCGCGTTTCAGGCGCCGATTCCTCTCCCTTCCCTTGCTCCCCAACGTACAAAGGAACAGGGCCACTCTCTGAAATCGAAGTCAAGAATGTCGTGGATTACCTACAGTCAGTTAAATCGAGGCTGAAGGCATTTTTTACTTTTCATTCATATGGACAGTTTATTTTCTACCCATGGTCCTATACGACTGAGCCATCCCCAGATGCAAAGAAGCTGGTAAGTAGAGACTGCAATACGTCGGTCACGTGCATTTCTTAAGTTCTACTATAGGCGGCTAGGATATTTTTATGTAAATTTATTCAGGGCATCAATTACAGAGTCTTTAGAAGGGCTCATTCAAAAGGATCTAAAGGCAAACTTTTGGTGCAATGTAGGAAGCTGTTTCAAACTGTCATTTTCTGTAGACCTGACGGTAACCTTCGACTTTTTTGAGTCAGGTTTTTGGCGAGGATTTTTGCACCCTTAGACTTGACTAAGCTTACCAGAATTTCAAACGTCGGTGGCAAAATATAGACATGGTTGACTCTTGAGAATCAAACAGGCCAACTAACTAGCTAAGGAAAACCCAAAATAGTTTGTTTGACTGGGAAGGACAGTTTCCGTTTGGACCGTTGGTTTTGAGACTATTACGAGTCTAGTATATAACGAGACTAAGCTTGGGCCTTAACCTGTACGTTTCGAAACACCTATGTCTCTTGTTAGTATCAGATAGAATTCAGTAAATTCATTAAGGCTCCTCGTTCTATTATTGAGCTATTCTACATAGGAAATTGGTCCTAGTCATACACGAAAATAAGGCAATGATACATGCAATGCCAAAGACAAAATCGAATATAGTAGTTTTTAATGTGTTCGTTGCTTCCCTTCTTACTAAGGTGACTTTCTCTTTCCCTGCATTTTTTAATGCACATTCGAAATGCATTAAACCTTATACTTTTAATCCTAGAATGCTATTGCGAATATGACTGCAAATGCCTTGTGGCGCGTGAATGGAACAAAGTATTCTGTTGGCCCTCCATCGCGATTGTTATGTATGTAAACAAAGTTGTTACTGCACGACTCAATATTGCAAGTTCGTTCGAACAGGGCTGGTGCCTGATTTTTTAATCATTTTTTAAATGCGTGCAAAATCCTTACTGCAGAAGACATCACTTTGTGATGGATCTCGGCTGTCTAATATTAGATAAAGAATTAATAACCAAGCTTTCTCTACACAATAAACGAAAGAAATATTGTATACTGCAATGAGAATTTCTTTGTTATGTCCATTTGGATAATTCTCCTTTTCTGATTATGCATGTTTTGTCACTTGACAATGGGATTGCTTTTTGCGTAAAAAGAATTACTTTGCAAGCTTCATATAAAAGATAGATAATTTTGGTCCAAAATTTCTTCTCTGCACTAAAAGCGATCTTCAGAAAAAAGCCACCTTCTGCAACAGTAGATATGGCCTCACAAGTGCTTCGTACCAGCTGCAATCGAATCTCGTTATGTATCCTGCCTTCCCAATTTAGAGTCTTAATCTGCCTGATGACATGCAACACTTGTCCTTACAGTGGTTAAAAGTGGCTGTCAGAATGTAGTCATGTAAAACTACTGAGTTATTGCAGTCTTCGATTATCTAAAATTAAAGCTTATTATTTCATGTATTTTCCCATTATCTCAATTTATACAGATTCAGTTGGCGGTGGAAGCATGGACTTTGTTTATGGAGAACTGGGTGTCACCTGCGCATTTTGCTTCGAGCTTCGCGGGAAGTCGGAGATCGTGAATTTCCTCCTCCCCCCGGAACAAATAGAGGAAACGGGGAAGGAGACATTTGTAGCCGTCACTAAAGCAGTTGCACTTTGCAGTAAACTGTAGACTTGCTGAACACTGTAATATATTTATGGTGTAGCCAATTTTGAATGAGAACGTCTTCGTATACACTGGTTTTTATAATCAGTATATATTCTTTCTTCTTTTAAACTTCTTTTGAAAGTACAGTTCCTGATATTAGATGCTGTATATACAAATGTACGAAGGCAACCTCCATGACGTTCAAAGTAAATTATATAAACACTGAGAAATGGTGGCCCCCTTTAAGTCAAATTTGCTGAAAGGCAACCCTCTATATTATAAGTGACACGAAAATAAAATGACGATTGGGTGCTACCACACAATAGATTGCGACTAAGATTGCGACCGCGTTACGAATTGCGGCGTCATCTTATTGTGCAATTTAAGATCAAAATCAGGGGCGGATACTTGGTCAAATATTGGGGTGGCAAGTCTATTGTTTAAATAAGATGACGTCACATTTCTCATTGTTTTAGAACACAAGACCATTGCCCTCTAAAGTATTAGGGGCGGTGCCTCCTCGCTCCCCCCCCCCCCCAGTGTCCGCCACTGAATTCAGAATCCCTAAAATGATGCGAAATTTCTTCCAGCCCCATCAAACAATTAGTCACTTTTCTTTTTTAGTTGCAATACGTGATCTTTAGACAGTGAAAACCCGTCTCATTCATACCTTAGTCAATAAATATTTGAAGTTAAATAAATCTACCCCCTCCCCCCCCCCCTTCGTCGCTTGACAAGCTTTATAAGTCCCCTTAAAGATAAAGTCACCTTCATACGCAGTAAAATGTATATGAATTTCTTTTTTCCATCTGATATAGGAATGGCAGTTACTTCTATATCTTTGCTCTCGTAACACAATTCTTAATCTCATGACAGATGTTAGCTTAAATTGCAGAATAGAGCGAAATCGACTTCTGACACATTTCATTTTGCGTAAGTTTATGTACATCTCAGTTGTTTTATTTCAGATCACAGGACTGATCTCTTTGAATAGTTTTCCGCATCGAAAGAAAGTTGTGCTCAACGAACAGGTTGCTGATAGCGCTAAAAGTCAAATGAAATCAAAAACACTGTTTCAATGTGATTCAAAGCAAACTTTATAGCTTTTTTTGATCATTCAACTAAGAAAGTTAGTCTATCCACATGCTCAGTTCTCAAGCTTTTTCTGAATTCAACCTATTTTTAATCAACAGTCTGCGTTGATCAACATGCCCTCACAAAGTGCCAACCCATATGACAAGCAGGGTGATAGATAAAAAAGGATACCTTACTACAGCTTTGCACTTTCGTTTCAGGTAAGTGTCATTTGAAAACAGTTGCTTTTGCGAACCACATCTTCTTGAGAGAAGCATTCTTAAAGCATCTTGAGCTTTTTATTTGAACTTACAAGCTTGGCATAGGGAAAATAACCACATACGTTCGCACTTGTAGTTTTCCTAAGCAACTTTCGAGCGAAGAGGACAAAGATTTAACAAGCTGTGTTTTACTAGCTGTCTGAAAGCAAGATAATACCAACCATTTGTTAAGTATGCATAGAGATAATTTGTACAACTTTACATTGTTTGTTTATGCTGTTTTCGTTTGGTATATAGACTGTATTCAGATAAAAATTTGATTATTTTGAAGACTGACGCTTTTATTGCAGAAGTCTTCGTGATGTCTCCGCTTGTTGTGCTCGCCATTCTCCTTGGCTTAGCTATTGCTGATGATAAGCCTTATTCAGGGTAGGTATCAGCAAATGACTTTCCTGAACCTTTGAAACTACTTCGTTTGGCAATTAATTCGTGTGTTTCGATACAGTGCTCTAAAGTGTCACTTAATTATATGGGTAACATGCAACACAGCACAACGAAGAGTTAGGAGACATGATGGTAGCCGTAAGATTTTCTAGACATTGTTGCTTTTTGTATTTTAGGGACATCTGAATTAACAGCACTTTTTTCAATATTTTTATTTTGAAAAATCAATTATCATATCTTATTGTTGAGCAAAATCCTGAAATTCTTTCGGAATTCCATTTTCTTAAAAGAAAAGGCACCAACAAGTAGCTGCTAGCAAACATATTGGTTAAAAACTTTTAGTGTCTAATGCGGCAAGATTTAAGATGGAGCTCACAACACCAGGCAAAGATGAATCCTTTGAGAGAAATAAATATGTGACCTTTCTTATGCTAGATATGGATTGTGGGCATCGGTGAAGTGGTTTTCTAGCTTTCTTCGGGGATGGAAGGCAAAGGAAGAAAGCCTAAAATTGACTCTTTCTTCACTTTATTTGGACTTCCCACTCGTAGACTCTTGATATAGTGAAGAAAAGTCTCTGAACCAGCAAAATTAATCAATGAACCAGTGATTTTATTTACACTAAGGCAGTTTGTCTTGTTAGATTTGAAAGATGCTTCCCTGATTGATAGTGCTATTTCACATGGGCCGAGACTTTTAGAATCATTGCGATGTATATTGCAAGCAGAATATGAAGCCTGGAGTTTTCTTAACAAAGCTAAGTTAAGAAAAAGCTTTACAGTTAGAGCGACGTGTGCAGAAAATTCAGAAGAAGATTTTGAGGAACTTTGAAACGATTTAACTATGTTTAGTTGATCCGGTAATTTTTCTGTTAGTGTTATTTATAAGTTTTTTATGAATAGCGCTGTATATTTCTTATGGACGACAATTGTAATCAGTAAAATTGTAATATTTCGCTATTTCCTCGTGAAAACGAGGCTTCCCCTTCCCCTTGACAGTCCAAAATTCAATTTTGAGCATTGCACAATAAATATGCTTGATAAATTTTGAGATTTTGCCTATTTCTATTTGAACTGTTTTCTTATCGGTTACGTTCATATATGCATAAACGAGACTTCAAACTGGAAAAAGAGGCTGCTTGCCTCTAAAAACCCCCATTTAACATCGATTTTCGAAATCAGCTTTACAGGCCCATAAGCACTTGCTCCCATAAATTCTGCTCTCTGGCGACCATTCCCCACCAAATGATTGGAAAGACTAATGCGGGCTGATATCAAAAACCCTTTTCTTAATTGGAGTGTGATGAATATCAGAGGATAATGATTAATTTCCCAATGAATACCAGGTAATTGTCCAGTAGTTACCCCCACCCCATCCCCCCCATTTTATGACATCATGGCTTGTAAAAGCTGCTGTTTTGTATATTATTATAGACCGAACATTATTTGCGTTAGATTTGAGATTCTGAGAGGTCCAAACGACTTGTAAACCAATCATTTCATTTTTATTGCCTCCAACGTAACTATAACTAAATGCGGATATAATTTGCCCCTTGTTTTGGGAATTCATATATTCACCCCACTTATTCAGATTCCGCATAAAAATTTGGTATAGGAAAATTATGTGAGAATTTCTACCTGTCCTGGTGACATCTTTCTCGGTTAGAGCCTGTACTATATGAATTCTTTATGTACAGTTAACCATGTTTATTTAGACGTTTTGATCATTTTTAGGCATAAAGTCATTCGTGTGATACCGAAAAATGCTGGAGACATACAGTACCTGAAGGAATTTGGACAAGATGAAGAGGTAAATATCAGATGAAAAAAGCTTTTTGCAGGAAGTAACTGAATATTACAACGTTTCGAGTTGTACTCATCATCAAGTTAATAGGAATAGGAAGGGTGACGGATAGAATATTAGTAAAATTGAGTGATTGGATATGAAGAAAGCAAAAGTAATGAGATGTAGTGTACAAAAGTAAGTATAAGATGTGCAAAAAGGGCAAGGAAAATAGATATTTGAAAATTTAACATGTGATTAAAAACTTTGAAAGACAATAAATCTGTACTCTACGTCGAATTATTACGTCTTATAGATCGAAGAGTTCAAAATTTAGATTTGGCTCAGTTTTCAAGAGTTGGTTTTATTGTATATTCCAGCAAATTTTGTGTCCGTTTTAGAGTGGTTGGCTGAAATGAAGTTTGTAGAAACTTTGGTGTCTTTATCTTGCTCGCAGGAAACTTAAAATGAACTTATTTTCTTTTCAATACATCGGTAAGGGAGTCTCCAATACGGGCATTGAAACCAAAGTAGGTCGCCCAATGTATCAAGATTGAACCTGATGCAGTTGATGAAGTATATAAAACAGGCAGAGGAATGTGGTTCTTAAATGGAAAATATTGAAATTAAAATGGTTTGTGATTGAAGTTAAGGGGTTTGTATTGGGCAAGTGTGGCCTTTGGGTGCAGTTCGTAGAGCCTTTCTGTGTGGTACTTTGAACATGCATTTCACCACTCTTCTTCTCACATCTGTATGACATGTTGAATTGCTATCTGTGAGCAGGTGGAATATGCTGCGTAGGATATCTTCGAAGTCATTCATTCGTTTGCTTATATACATTTGCAAGTGTTTTGCTGGTTGGTGGCAGATGTAGAAACCTTAATATTGTAATTGCTGTTGGTGGAAAACACGGACATACTTTAAGTCTGAATTCAAAATCTTCTTATTGCGAGCAGAGGCGGTGTAGGAGGCACAATTGGGCATAAATTTTGCATTTGTTTTGCTGTGATGAAGCGTTACTGAAATAGCAGTAAGAGTTTGTTTCTTTGTAAAGCGTAGGTGGTAATTTGGTCGCAAGGTATAGAGAGTTCAATGAATGTCGAGGAAGGGAATGCTGTTTTCCTTAAAGCGCAGGTGGATTTGATATTTTTTTAGTTGGAGATGATAGGGAAAATCCACTGAGCCTGTAGCAAGGCTCCTTCAAGGGATGGGGGGGGGTGGGGGTTGGAAGAGATAGAATGAAGATCAAGCAAATGTTGAATGAGGACGGGGGCATAGTGTTCTAAAGTTTACAATATCTGGGGAAAAAGATAAGTTGTAGAACAGTGCTCGTGAATTTGACAAAGAATCTTGGAAGGGTTTCTTTGAATATTTATCAATAGATCTTATATACTCCTCTCTCGTGGAACTTATATACTCCACGTGTCTCGTGGAGCAACAACAATAAAAATAATAACAAAAACAAAATTATCAAATATATGTTTGTTAATATTTTCGAAAATGTTGAAATGCTTCATGTCTTGTACAGAAAAGTTAAAAAATTAAACAAATATTTTATCCCAGTGATTGACTTGCGTTCCGCTTGATAGAGGAGCGGCATTATGGGAATTTGTATTACGTAAGTGCTCATGGGAACATTTTTGCGATATCGTTGAATGTTTCTTTATTTTTTTTCAGGTTGATTTCTGGAGTGAACCAAGTGAGGCAGGTAGTCCTGTTGAAATCAATGTTGGCCGACAGCACTTTGTGAAGCTTTCAAAAGGCTTAAAACGCCGTGGAATGAAGTACGAGTTGTACATTGACGATGTCCAAAAGGCAATTGATAACGAGAATAAAGGAACCCAGCATTTATTCAGCTCAATTGGCTTTGATTATGCCAAATACAACACTCTGTCCAGCGTAAGTCTTTTGCCATTCAAGACTTCTTGTTGAATGAAGATTGAATTGGATTGATTTAACTGAATTGAATTGAACGGAACTGAACTAAGCTGAACTGAATTGATTTCAACTGAATTGGAATTGATTGAATTGAATAGAACTGAAATGAATAAAATGCAATCAAACCTGTGTTTAACGACTGCTTGGCATGACATAGAAAGCTTGGTAGCTATTGAAAACGTTACCATTTTGCAACAATTCTCGATTCTATTTTCTAAAGTTGATACATGAATACTATGTGATTAGATTCATTTAAAATTTTGATTCTGAATCTTTTTTCAATAACATTACTGACTCTCCTCACAGTTTACATAAGCTATTCATTCCTTGCAAAAATTTTAGAAACTACAATCATCGGTAAGACCTCACTGGTGTGACAAGCACATTTAAAGAAAGGGGATAGTTTCCTTTACCTATAACTGGCCTAGATTCTATCTTTGTAGATCAATGCAGAACTGAGCAACTTGGCTAATCAGTATTCGAACATTGTATCTAAGTTTGTTATTGGAACATCCTATCAGAAAAGAAGCATGTATGCCATGAAGGTAAGCGCGTGCTTCGAAAGTAAGCATATTTCTGTATTACTGCATGCCATACTATTCTTTTGGCATTTGGGTGTCATATTATAATTGTTACTCCACATTTCCTAATTCTTAAAGTAATAATATGAATATAATTAGTATTGTTGATAATAATGGTACTTATTACTCATGCTGCAGACGAAAATTTGCCAAAAGGACCCAAAGAGAAATAACCAAAAGAAGCACACAGTTCTATGCTGTGGTGAGGTTTTTTATTTGAAACCATAGAAAAGAGACAAGCACAGCTAGAGGAAAAAATTTAGAAAAAAACAGTGTAATGCCAACCTCAGCCAGTTTGAACTGGACGCTGTCAGACAATCTTAAACCGTTAAGGGATCCAGCTACTCTGGGTGCCAAAGCCACATAAATTTAAGCAATTGGACCTACAATCTGCAAAGAAATGGAAGACAGGAGCGAGAGCCGGAGGAGCCTCTATTTGAGAAGAAGGGTTAGCCCAGAGCCACTTTTCATTCTTCTCAGGAAGACGCTCTTCCACTTCCCACTTCTGTCTTCTATTTCTGTGCTCAAATTAATGTGGATTTGGTACCCAGGGTAGAATCCAGTTTGTTTTTTGAGTAGTGTGGCTAAATAAAAGGAGTACATGTCAATATAGATAAATCTACTGTTTTATAGATGTATATATAATGAGAATATATTTAAACAATATTTTGGTGGTAAAAAACTTGAAAATGGCTTTGAAAAAAGCAAACATTTTGAAAAAAGCATTCATACTTAAGCTTTTCGTCTGACACTCTTCAAAGTATAAAATGTCAAGACATGGATCGAAAACTCTACGCTAGGAAATATATATACCTAGTTGTGGATTGAAATGGAAGTTCGCTTCCACCTTAGGATTCCATTGGTAACATTTTTAATAGGTAAGCGGCACTGATTGGGCAACCTCAACAGTCAATATTTTTTGATTGGCTTATTTCGATCTAAAACTGGGTATATATATATATTTCCTATGTGAGAGCGCGATACAATCGGCGATACAATATTAATCTAATTCATGAATTGCAAAAAATACATTAAAGTACAAATTCAAGAAATACAGAAAATGTAAGGGCCCAAACTACTTGGGAAATTCTGTGATTTTGACTCTCACTACTGGGGAAGGCATTGGGCCTACCTGGGGAAGGCATTGGGCCTACCTGGGGAATTTCCCCCAGTAGTTACAATGTTGAAAAGTCAAATGAACTTGACAAATAATGCACAGCAGCTCTAGAGCAAGATTGGTATATTAATGACATCTATTTTTAATTTGGAGGCATATTGACAACAGGATGGTAAAAAATTGAGTGAAATGATTAATGATGTGACTTTAAAGGTCGTTAAAAATAATTAATCAATTTGATGAGAGAGAATCCATTTCATTGGAAAGAACAATGTTCTCTCTAAAAGAAATTAAAATTTTTGCTTTTTAGATCCAGTCACAGAAAATATCATCCAACAAGAAAGTGATTTTCATTGATTGTGGTATCCATGCAAGAGAATGGATCACTCCTGCCACATGCATGTACATGCTTAAACAGGTGAGAGCTCATTATGTTAAACTGATCCTCTTTCCATTGGATGAACTATAGATGGAATGTCGTTTTTCATTCTTCCTTATGTCTTATCAAACAATCGCGACAAGGAAGAAACTTTCCTTTCCTTTTCCTTTCAAAAATCGATAAAGACATCCTGCGTATCAGGTGATGGCATGTATTGGTAATTTAGATGCCAAAACTAGAGATCTCGAGAGCCATGGGCGCAACGGATGCTATCCCTTTATTGGGGTTTGGTATGAATCATACCCGAATTCTATTGCTTCATTAAGACATAAATGTCTGAATAGAACTTCTAATGCGACAAATTTTGTCTGATTAAGGGGGCTGCAGCCATCCAAGCCCTTATGTCTCCTACGCCTATGATATCAGCTTCTTGAAGCATCTTCTTTTTAGCTGATGTGCTTGTCTTTCCAGTCCATTCTATCGCATCATTGCATGCACTTTACAGAAAACCCACCAGACAACTAAGCCCACGTTACATTTCTACTGCAGTACTGAGTTTGGATTACATCCTTTCTCCAAAATGTGTTTGCGGTTCCCTTTAATACCTACCTGTTTTTAGAGTGCAACTGCTTGCCTTATGTTAGCATCCACATATGAAAAATAATTTTTTTTTAATGGACAAGCAAAGACGGTAACAGTACCAGCGGTAGTAACGAAAGCATTGGTCAGAGTGCCTGACCCTTGGGAAAATGTGTAGCTAGTCCATAGTTTTACACAAGTCTGTTTTTTGTAGAGTTTCATTGTTACGCTTGTACAAAAAGCGCTACTTTCTATTAGTAGATATTCTAAAATATAAGAAATTTAACAATTTTCATCAATTTTGGAACAGTTATTGGATCACTGAAGCAGGGCCTCGTTTGTTAGTTTTCACATTTTTTTCACCCATCTTCCTTGTGGTACCTTCATCTTCGGTGGTCATTGTGTTTACATGCATATCCCGTTTTTCTGCAGCTTTTGGAGAAGTACACAGCCGGGGATCGTGAAGTCATGCAATTAGTACAGAAATACGATTGGGTGATTCTGCCGGTCTTCAATGTCGATGGTTACGAGTACACGCACAATGGAAGAAGGCTGTGGAGGAAGACTATGTCAGACAATGCAGGATACAACTGTAAAGGGGCTGACCCAAACAGAAACTGGAATTACAGATGGGGAGGTAAGAGTTTGAGGGATATTATACGTGTTTCATTCAGAGAGGAAATATCATTGATGAGGTAATAAGTGAATTTTATTCAAGAGATGACTGGGCCAAGTTGTCTGCTGATATGATAGAAAACCTTAATTTTCAAATTTCTTTGCTCAGAGAATCGTAGGAAAAAATTGCATTTGATGGGGATCTGTCAACTGCATTCGACGGGGATCTGTCACTTTTGAATAAAGTTTTGACTATGCGGCTGCATCACGTTGATGCTTCTCTTGTTTCTCTTCTTTAAAGGCGTTGGAACATCTTCATATCCTTGCCAGGACACCTACCACGGCAAAAAACCTTTCTCCGAGGTTGAAGTAGCGAGTGTTGCCAGATATTTGTATGGCATACGTACAAAGCTCATCGCATACTACAATATCCATGCCTACAGCCAGCTCTGGATGACACCATGGTCATACACAACAACATATCCAAGAGATTATGCAGAAATTGTGAGTTTCTGAATCAGCCTGTCTTCTTTGATTTCAAAAGAGCCAAGCAGTCTTTTACATCGCGATTCAGAAGTCATAAATTACGTAAATGCATAATTTGCATAAATTGTAGATCAAAGTTTTTGCTCTCATTTTACATTCTTTATAAAGAATTAAAATTAACTATGATGCAGTGCTACAAGAAAATAGACCATCGGTTAAACATCTGTTGCTTGAATGTACATAAAAAAGCTGATGATTTACAAAATTTTGAAAATAATCAAGCATTTTAAAGCTATAGGTTATAGATCAGCGCATCCCCTTGACCAACAGCTGACAAACCATTTGTCCTTTTTTATGTGTTATACAATGTTTACATGTTTAATAGAATGGGTTTGATATATTGATAATGGGATGAAAAGGGAAAGAGACTTTTAGGGTGAAAATCTGTTCAATTTTGATGTACGTGAAAGCATATTAGTTGACAAAAGGAAAAGAGATTGGAAACATGGAGCTACATGAAGAATTTATAGGGCGAGCCAGCAAAGACTATCGAATTCTAAGTGAGAAGAAATAGTCAGGAATTGGTCAAACAAAGGATCCTAGGAATAGCAGATTTTCCAAAAATTGACGATGATATATCAAAAATTTGAAATTTTCGTCTATGTTATATTGACTCAAGATATTTATGTAATATTGACTCAAGAACTTGATGTACTTACTGTCATTAACTGTTTAATGTTATAATGGTTTTAGAGTTATTGTTTAATTGCCAGTTAAGGTTATCTGCTCATAGACTCAAAGTAAATTGTACTGCAGATTGCGGATCATTTTTTGATTTTGATGAGCTAGTCTTAAAAACATTAATTACTTGTTTGATCACCTTGCAAGATGTTTGAGCAGTCTTTCTCGACGCTTGCATTTGTGTTTGACCAGGTGATTACTTTGAAAGGATCCTAATATGATACTCGATATCACCATAGAAATGTTTCAGCAATGTTGATAAATTGGAGCTAATGTACTTATTGCTTTTCGATAACATATATTTTACGGTAATACATGTTTTCATTTGGATTGCTTTGTTTTCTTAGAAACGAGTTGCTGATATTGCCACACGAGCCTTGACTTCAGTCCATCAAACCTCTTACCGAGTTGGTCCTCCTTCAAGAGTCATCTGTAAGTGGTAATTGTACATTTGCTTAGAAAGCAGGCGAGCTTCACAAGCCGATATTGATACAACTCTAAAACATAATGAGCTGTTCTATGCTCAGCGAGCCTCGATGCGGAGAGGTGATGGTAATGAGTACGGAATTCTTAAGAAGATTTAAGAAGACTTTGAACAGTTCAGAAAGCAAAAAACCAATCAACCATAGAAAATTTTTATGGCGATTGGGCACGTTAAACCGAGACCAAGAGGCCGCCCAAAAGTATCTTGGCTCTCAAAAGTAAAGTCAAACCTACGGGACATCTATAAAATTGAATGGAAAGAAATATATGAACTAGCATAAGATGGACATGCCTGGTAAAAAAATTTCAGTTACAAACCATGTGTTACACTTACGAAAAATATGTTTCTCATAATAACGGTAATAATATTGGACACATTCAAAAGAACTAAAACTATGTTTTCTTTCAATTTGTTTTTTCAATTTCATAGATAATGTAGAATCACTTTGATGTGGACTTTACTTTCGCAAGTGCCTAACCTGTAGCACAGTTCATCTAAAACCATAACACTTGCTATAGAAACTATTGCCAAAGAAACTATCTCAACAAATAAGGCTCATTCTCCACTGCTATGTACCATGCTCCAGATTCATTCGAATATTTTGAAAGCAACACCTATACAAGTTTACGACTTGCAAAAACCTTAAAACTTGCAGCAAAAATTTCCCGGGTTGATATTGTAAAAAACTTCTATCTTTATTCTATGATACCAAAAGGAACAGTTAACCAAGTCATATCCTTATATAATAATAAATCGAATATTTTAACAGGATAACCTATCAGTACAATATGTACTGTTGTCATTAGGGTCCTGATGACAAACAAACAAACAAACTTAAATATTTCTTGAATTGATGCAATGTTGTGTTTTAAATTTTTACCTAAAAATTGCTTAGGTGTTATATCGTCCTCGATGTTATCATAACTATTTCCTGATAAAGATAAGTGATCTTATTATGTTTTTTAATAGATTCTGTTTCTGGTGGAAGTATTGACTGGACTTATGGTGTCCTTGGGGTGAAATACTCATACGCTCTGGAGTTAAGAGACAAAGGCCAGTACGGCTTCATTCTTCCAGCAAGTCAGATCATACCAACCGGAGAAGAAACTTTCAAAGCCATGCTTGCAGCAGCCAAGGAATACCAGTAACCGGAATACCAGTAACCGGAATACCAATAACCTGAATCAAACGACAACAACTTATTAACATGCTCAAATATTCCTAATCTGAATAAACTTCTGTTTGCAAAATAATAAAATTTGATAACGATAGAATTACACCCATGACTTGGTCTGTTGTTTGCTACTTTTCTTCTCTCTATTTAGGACTGCTTCGTGTCATAACTGTCGATGCCTTTTGAAATTTTTTTCTTTTCGATTTTCTCTCTTGTATTTCTGTCCAGCCTGTGAATATCTTAAAGTTTTATCTGTAGTGGAGGCTTTGCCAAAGTGAAACTCTTGAAGGTTTTCATTGATAATTTCCTATTAAGGCATTTGATGTGATTTTCACCAAACATGCGTCCACTTTATTACGTATACATAGATTTCATTTCATCAGAATGACTATTTTTATGAAACTAAAAGTAATTTGCTGCCATATATAATTCATTTTCGGCGTTCAATTAATATATAACTTGCTGCCAAGTTTTTTAGAAAAGTTTTCATCAAGTCAGTATTGATACAACATTTTGACCTTTCATCCGCAAGGGCTGTTGCCCAGTTCAAACCAGCCTCGTGATCAGATCCCTGGTTTGTGTGGGAGGCTCAACATTTCCTTCGTTATACATCACATGATCATATGGTATGTATGGTTTAGTTTGAAATAAGCATCTCATTGTGACGTCAGATTTGGTAACTTTTTGTAAAAGTGCAACTGGACTAAAAGTTTCTTTAGGTTTCAGATGACAAGAAATTATCGATGAGTAAACAGGAAAGCCATCTTCACGATGTCTTTCCGCCATTATGGGTTCGATTGTTAATAGAAGCAACAGAAGCAAGATGAAGAGAAACTCAGGAAGTCCGGATGCAAAAGAAATACAAAAAATGAAAAACAGAGGCAGCAAAGGTAAAAGATGCAAAATTTTGCTTGTCTTTGTGAACTTGCCGGCTCTTTGCTCCGGTAGCAATTTTTGTTATATTATCTATGAGGTGGGCCCTGTTCCAGTTTCTGCAATAAACCGGTTATTTTCTACCCGGTTATGTTTTCGCGAAGAAAAAAGAAATCATGCTATATGCGAAGAAAATCCAACTGCAAGGCTCAAATCTCAGCTTTTAATTTTTAAGGGGAGGGGGAGGGTTGCAAGGCTTGAAACAAATAGGCGAGGAGATACCTTGAGGTTGCCAGAATCTGTCTTCTGTTTGTTACGCGTCGCTAAAGTCAGATAGATAACATTTGACCCGCCCTAAATTTATTTTGCTTACATTAAATTTTATTTTCGTATCTATAGGATATGAAATCGGGTATAAATAAAAACTATAAGAGCGATTTTGCAAACACTATTCAACAGCAATTTGTTCACACACTAGGCTGATCATCAATCGAAAATCAATTTTGTATCAAAGTCAATTTTCACTTGATATCGAGCCGAGTTGCCTTCTTTTTAGAAAACAAACCATTTTTAGAATTCCAAATAACAAAAAAAGTTTCACATTTCACACTTTTCACATTTTTCAATCAATACGTGTGGCGTATTTTATTCCTACTAATCTGCTTCCTTAAAGTTCTCTTACCAACTCTATATATCGTTGGCACAACTTGTACAGAAAAATTCAATTAAATATATAAGTTGCGTGGGTACCTCATCCAAATAACGACAATATAATGAGCGAATAAAATAAAATAAATTTAGTTTTGATTGTTGACAACACAAATTTTCGAAAACGTACTCGTCATCAAGACAACTTTCACAGGTTTGTAATACTTTTCCTAGTTTTCCCTGTAATTTTATAAAGATAAGAGATATACAAGACTAATTTCAAGACTATGCAAAGTGTTATCAGCTGCAGTATAAAAATGCCGTTGTTTTTTCGTCAGTAATGATATTTTTTGTAAATTGCTGCTGCTTTGAAAGCTGTATTTTCCTGTTTACAGCTGCTCGGCGTTATTACTCGGCATTACTAAACCAAGTTGATGGTGCTGCTAGTGGTGGTACAAGAGGTTCTGATATAATTGGGCCTAGATGCACATCACTGCCGCTGTGCAAGAAGCACCGATGCTCTATAAAATGTGCAAAGATTCGAAGGTTTTGCAACTCTGTTGATCACAACATACCGATTCCGTTGCGAATCTCCTTTTCGTTGTTCACAGAAATGCCTATCCCGCCTGCAACATCACCAGTAGAGAGTAATTACGAAATATTTGATGAAAAAGAGAAAGATATAGAGAGCAGCCGTATAAATGAAGTACCACATAGTAGAAGCAACAAACAGGATAAAGACAGAAATGGCGAAAAGAAGAAACGTGATTCAAAAAGTGCTAGAGATGGAGTTAAAGAAAAATTATCTAGGCGGAAGATCAGTGTTTTGAAATTTGATGCGGATGAAGTTATTGCTTGTGACAGTGATCTGCAGGGCTGTCGCTGGCAGTCTAGTATGGGTAGTTTACGTCCAAGATCCAGCACTACACCAAGCATTGAGTGTAACATTGGCAGCAGCAGGAACGAGACCAAAGCATCTAAGGTATCAGCAGCAAAATCAGATGGTCACACATCATCCAAAAGCAGGCAAGGTGTTGGTGAATCACCGTTGAAAGTCTGTCGGTACTCGTATAGCGATTTAAAGAACATTGAATGCAGTTATAGGCCAGTCAAAATGGTGGACAGCAACAAAGATGCTTGCCGGAGCGTTTTTATGCTGACGCATAAAGGTGTGCAGAAGTACACTTTGCAATTACGGGAAGGGGATGTCACTAAAACAAGCGGGTCAAAAAAGAATTGCTCCACAAAAAACATGACTATTGATTTGTCATTTACAAGGAACCCTGCGCTATTGAAGACGGCAGAAACTCCTTTAAGCAACTGGGAGAAGAAACAGCTAATTGAAAACATTATCAGTAAGTCAAAGATTGATGGTTGTTTCTCTAGCGAGAAAGCTGGGGACGATATCTCAAAGACGATTTCAAAATCACGTAATGTTTCAACAGGGAACTTTTTTAGCAAAGTCTGTGGGACTGCTGGTAGCAGTTCGTGTCATTCGCCAAACAGCCAAACTGGAAAAAGGCGATCGAGAAGTTCATCTTCCAAAATGGAGAGTCATACCTTTGATCATATCATATTCGAGCAAAATGAAAATGAGATACCAAAGCAACAGCTTTTGCCTCAGAATCGAGTTAAGAATAAGCTACGTCTTCGGGTTTCAGATATTCTTTCCACCGTTGAATCGGTGAACAGGGTTGAGAAAGTCAAACAACGCCGTTTGAGAGAATTTAAACAACAAGCCGAGGCGTGTAAAGGTAGGGAAGGGAAAGACCCTAGAAAAAGGAAGCTTCTTGAAGTCCAATCAAAAATTCACAGTGTTTGGCAAAATAGTCTGGCTGAAAGTCACCCAGATAGTTACTTAGCTGCTGCCCTGGGGAGAGGTCGATGCTCAAGTCGTGGACGAGAATTGAAATGTGACGTCACAGATGATAGATTTGCAAAGTCAACTGAGGATGCGGCTTATATAATGAGGAAACGAGATAAGAAAACGTCACAGATGTTACAACAACCTGATCCAAGCAGTTCCAAAAAAATTAAACATTTTGGATAAGCTAATTCAAGTGTTCATACTCTTTCTATAAGAATATAGGTTTCTTAATTTGACGAATTATTCGTCCAAAGCTACTTTAGTACCATGCTATAATGTCTCGTTATTTACAAAACCGATCATTTTACAATATATTTGAACTTCCTCGCAATACATTCGTCGAAATACATTTTACAATATATTCGCAATACATTCTTGTATATTAAGGTGGTACAATCTGAAAAAATTGAAATGATGACAAGGTTATAAAGGCCTTTTTTATTCTGTTCCGAAGCAACATATGCCTGATATTAACTTAATTGTTTAGATTTAGCAAGAAAACTGACGTGTCTTTATAATTTTAAGACAGGGTTCTTGAAAATTTAGAACAGTGGATTGGGGGGTTCTAACTTTCGTATGGGGATTTTTAGAAAAGGGCACTAGACATCTTGAAGAAAGTCGATGGAGTATCAATGACTCAGGTCACGGTAGTACAACATAAAATCTGGGCCTATTTAATATGGAATCGTGTAGGTACAACATAAAAGCTGGGCATACCAGATATTGAATCTTGATAGTACAACAGAAAATCTAGGCCTACTTAATGGGAAATAGTGAAGGTACAGCATAAAATCTGGACGTATCAGATATTGAATTGTGATAGTACAACATAAAATCTGGGCCTGCCAGATATGGCTTCTTGTTGACAAGACAAAGTGATTCGACTTCTTATGCTGTTCATTATCACGTTATTGGCCGTACTAATAAAAAATTTGATGGAAATTTACCATTACATTTTAAAATATAATTCTAAGAAATATTGCTTGAACTATTCAATCGCCGATTTATGATATGATATGGAGTCTTCCTTTAGTAAAGATTTTCATCAAATAAGTAGTAAAGAAATCCAGTTTTCCGGTGGATTGTCATTTTTAAAGGTTTTTAAGATCGCCAAAGACGATTTCTGTGACAAAGTTTTGATATTCAAAAGCTTCGAGAGCCATTTTGTATTCACTTATAGTCAGAAAATTGTAGCCATGCTAGATTTTAGCTGCCCTTGTCAACAAAAATGTATCGAAATCCATCATTATTCTCGCCTTCATCCGCAATTGATAGAGGCTCGTCACTAATTCTGCAAGTATTTTGAGACAGCCCTGTCTTGAAAGCGACCGACTTGCAATTCAGTTCTTTTGAGCAGATTCTGTAGCAGTCCTCTAAACTGGCTACTTGCTGCTCAGTGATAACCGAGGACACCTTCATTGTGTATTTGGTGTTACTCATAAATGAAGTGAATTGAATTGCTTGAGAGATATCTTCTGTCATGGGCTGATGTAATTTGTAGACTTCTAGAAAAAGAAAAGCAGGTATCAACCCTGGGTTATTACGAGAAGTCACTAAATACATTTTCAGACTTTTGCTAAAACAGAGTTCCGTGCCACGCTACAGTAGCTAAAGCATAGAAATGTTTTAAATGTATTTAGTTCCTAATTTACACATTTCTTGTTAGGAAATCAAATGTCAGTTCTACCAAAAAATGATAGTTTCACGGAGATTTAAAACTGTTCTTTTCATCGAAAACTGTAGTACTATTTTTATAAAACGCTTGGTCAAAACTTTGCCAGCTCGTCTCGCATTTCTGACAGAAAAGTTTGATGAACATTTATGCTTGCCAAAAAGCTTGCGTAACGTTTAGCAGCTCTGTGGAACGATGTAGTTGTTTTCAATTAAGCAAGATGTAGTATGTTCAGAGAGGTTTCGAACTGGAAGCGTCAAAGAACACAGGGTTTTTCGAGTTTAAAATGGTTTTTAAGCACAAAGAAAAAAAAGTTGCTGTCAATATACCCACTGAAGTCGAAGATGAGCAAATTAGATAAATTGTTATGCACCCTTAATGCAAATATGATTTTGTCAACTCTCAGGTTTTTTGGTGTAGTTAAACATGCATGCGAAAAAACTTATGCGGCTGAACCATTTTTTCTCTGATCTTCAGGCGAATTTACACCTTGTGTCGTTTAAAAATAATTCAAGAATAATCTTAGGCTCAAATCATCAGATTTAAGAATATTGAGGCCAAGCAAGGAGTTATATATTCTTCAAAAAACATCTACAGTCTACTGTAGCTTTTCAATGTTCCCCGCGTAATCTCGTATTCGAGGGTTATGTATCAATCTGAGACTATCAAATAAGGGTAGCATAAATAGCAACACGCTTTCAACGGTCCTCTACATTTTCAGTAAGTAAGAAATGTCATTTACCACAACGGAAGAAACCGATGAATTAGTCAACAAGTGAAAGGTAATTACTCATTCTTAATTGATAAACAGTTTTTAAAGAAACACCTTTTCTGTTTTTTTTTATGAAATCAACATTTCGAATCGAATTTACATCATTGTCTTATTTTTGGAAACTAAGGAAAACATGTATGCATAGCCTAGCCAACCTTATTTATTTTGCTTTGCATGAATTTTGGTCTGCAACTGACAACGCAAACTTTATAGGAATTTACAAGAAATTGAATTTGCCCGAGTTGTCGATACGAAGTAGAAATATTGAGGAATCTAAGGGAATCTTTGAAACCCCAAAATCACATCATCGCTCCAGGCGAGAAGACATGTATGATTTTGGCTGCGCTTAGCTGTGCGGAACAGCACAATATCAGCTGCAACCTGCGAGCAAAGGTATTTGAGCGACGAGCAACGTTGCGCGAGCTCTTGTGTATGCTTTAGCCCCCCCCCCCCTACTTTTTGCAAAAAATGCCAAATATTAAGTATTATCAAACTACCAGAAAAGCCTTTTTTATACGGTTTTAGCCCCCCCCCCCCCCACTTTTTTAGACCCTCCACTTTTCTTAACGCTCCGTGGTGCCTGAAATGTACACATTTATGAGATGATTTCCAGCTTGGATTGCTGTCACGTCATATTGATTCCAATGCACGAAGAAGTGGACCTAAATTTGGACCAGCATTCAAAGCTGTATTTTTGTAGTATAGTATTATCGGCTTAAGGCTGCCGTTTCTTTTAATATGTAGATCGATCTTACCTGTATTGTAGATTTCCAACACCTCCGTATCATTGAACGGTCTTTCCCATATTTTAAAGTCGTCATAGTAAACTTGAGCCAACTTCGTGACACTTTCGTCTGTGGATGCTCTTCCTAACGCTAGTCTCGTTGGAAACGTGGCGCCAGCACTACCAATTAGACCATTGCGGAAATCTGCCAAATTTGCTTCCTCTTTTTCTTCACCATCAACAAAAAGTTTCATTTTCACTTTGTCCCATGTTATCATGTAATGTTGCCAACCAGCTGATTGTGAACATCCGTGAAAAATGGTCCATGATTTACTACCATTCCATATTTCGACCACCATTCTTTCGGCCATTACATGCTTCGCTGAAATGGCTGGTAAAAAATCCGAAACAATTAAATCAAACAGTTCTTATTTGACAATTATACTTTCGATTATAAATCTTTATTATTAAAGGCATTGATTAAATCCATGATAAAATAGATTGGGTATACCCTAAGTGCCAAAATCCGTTAAGTCATGATTTTCATGACTGCGATGCTATTGGTTGACCTTGAACTGGTCACATGAACTCACCTCGTACTGAATGACAAAACAGTTTTCATCAATAGAAAGTTTTCAACAACGGATGCAAATATCACATGAAACAGCAGAAATCACGCCGAAACCAAATGACCCCCTATAGAGGAGGCCTATTTACCATGACTCAATGCCTTTAAAAAATAATTCAATCTTTGTCTACGGCTGCTAACTCTCTGCTCGTCAGAGCTTATTTGAAAAATTAAAACGTCTTGAAGTTACGTTTACGTACTTGAAGTTAAGTGTATGATTACGTATATTTGTACGTCACGTTAGGTTACGTTGTAAAAGTCTCAAGTTTGTACCAAATTTATCAAAGATTCTCAAGTTAACTTTCACTAAATGTTGCAATATAATCAGATATACCAAATTATCTATAAACCCAGTCAAAAATGTATAAATCTCAACACGAAGTAAAAAAATCTACGAGTAAGAGAAACTAGGTCCCAGTCCTAATCTAGCTATAAATATCATAAATGTACTTTGTGGACTAGCGCAATGGAATAAACAATACAGTGATTTAAAAACAAAATTAATCGGTTCAAGTTTACATTTGTGGAATGCCTCCTATACATCAAAAGCTCCTATGAAATTAACTTCTAGTACTAGCGTTCCAGACCCTTGTAAAAACCTAGACATTTCCTGCAGGTTACTTTTGCAAGGCTTTGTTGGGAAGACAGACATTTTAAGAATTCCCTATTTGAAGGCGTCCTTTATTGAAGGTATCAATTTGTCTGTTTTTCAAAGCAGTAACAACGCTAACAATTTTCCGATATAGGGCGATAGGGGGCGTTGGGTGAGATGGGCTAGAATATGCTCCTCACCCGTTATTGGAAGGTTTCCGTTAAAATCCACGTTCATGTATTCAATATTAATCCCACTTGCCTGGAGACATGAATAAAAACTGCTCTTTAGCCTGCACCCAGTTAATCCAAAAGCTCATACTGAACCCAGTTCGACATGTGGCAGGGTCCAGAAAGCAGCTGCTTGTTACGTTTTTGATAACGATTCCGGAGAAGTTGCCACTGAAGTAGGCCACTAATCCATGTCGGCCGTCGCTGTTGGTCATCTTTGTTCCATTTGCGAACGTTCCTACGTTTTCAAGCGCTGATTTTACCTCGTATGTACTCTGTCCATCGTTGAAGTCGAATGTCCAATGAAAATCAGGGTGCTCAAAGCCTGATTTAAAAAGAATGATTTACATACTTTTTCATATAAAAAAGTATCTGGTACGAAATTAGGCTCGAAATTGTTAAACTTCCAGAAATGATTAATCGTAGTTTCTATCTCGAATTTTAAGTCTTGAATTTCATTCACAGATAGTTTGACATTTCAAATTTCATTCCAATACAGTGAAATATTTGAAGTACACTTATCAAGCTTTACTTGTATTTTGCTTGAATTTTTCAGTTCCTGACATATTTTCATTTTGAGAAGAAACACAGAAGCAAAGATTTCAATTCTCTTTCTCAATTCGTAGAAAGTTTCCGACACTGTGTCGCTTAAGATTGGATTTAGAATAATATTTGGCTTTCGGGCAAACTTTTTAAAGAACATTGAGGCTCAGCAAAACTGAAGATACAAATGGTGTGTACATGTACTATGTAAAGTTAGTTATCAAAACAAGCGAACAGAGCCTTGCAGTTCTGAATTAATTTGTGGAAAACATTTGCAATCAGATTGGGCTTGACAAATGAAGTCCATTACAAAATTAAGACCAAGTTAAAATAAAGAGACCGATTGGTTTGCTTGCAATATGCCACTCATTGAACAAGCCTTTGATGCTTGCTCCAATGATGAATATGACTGTCCCTCGCACAGCTCCTTGTGGAACATCGATAGGAGTAATCGTAAAGGATCAATTTTTGGCGCAAACATTTCAAACTTGCAATACTTTGCTTTTTAATGCAAGTGTTAAATTTTAGATTTACAAATAGGCAGACAGGTGCATATAAATTTCCCGAAGCTCAAACAGGATATTCCAAAATCAAGGATCCTTTGGTGGAGCTAAATTAGATTGAAAAACAAGCAAAGATGATCAAATTTGTGATCATGAGAAGATCAATCAAATTCTTAACAAAGGTTGTTTGTTATCTTAACCGTGTATTGAAAGCGCGTTGGACGTATGTGTCTTCTCTGTTTATTTTGATTAAATATTCACTTCGCAAAATGCCAATAGCAACTGGTCTGTAAGCGTTGGAATTTCTTAAAAATTACTCTGGGTTGAAGCCGCTGAAATAAACCGATTCAATTAGAACTACGGTGATTAATCATAATCTGAGCTTTAAAAAGTCGTACAATTTTGAATAGAACAATTTCGATAACAAGGTTGATTGTTGAATTTATGAATTAAATCCTCGCGGAAAAAGGCTTCAGTTCAAGCATTTTCTATCTTTGCCTGACTAATCATGGCTCAAAAGAAACTTCAATTGAGCAATGTGCAATTTCCATCTTCGCCCTTGCAACTTTCGATTTGCTGTAATGGTATCTTTACGTCAATCAAAATACTTTCAATGAAGCTTTCAATACTTTTAATACGCTGATCTACTCTTTAATTTTACTGAAATAAAATCATATTTAGGTAACTTGGTACCTTTATTGAGTTCAAAAACCATCATTGAAACAACACACCAACACGTTCGTAATTTGCTTTTTAGTGCAAGCGCTTAATTTTAGATTTTGCAAGGTGGAGGAGGCTAGTTTCTTCCTTATCCTTTTAGCACTACCTCTGGGCTAAATAAGTTTATATACCTTGTGATTTTTTCAAACTATATTTCAGAGTATAAACATATGAATAAGCATTACTTTAAATGATATCTTTCCTATAGAATACAGAACACCCAACATAAAGATCTACAATAGTTGAATCTTAAAACCTTTGATCGAATGTAAAAAGGTAAGAAACCATGCCAGGTAAGAAGAGCAAAATATCAGATATTCATTTAGACGCAAAAAAGGTAAAGGTTCAACCTGGAATTATCTTTGAAAAGATATAGAGACCAGGCACCACTGAAGCGAATTGGCTGAGTTGCTTCAGACCCCCCTCCCCAAAAAAATTTCCAAAATGAAAACCATACAAATAGTTACCTTGCTCTTTGTTTTTAGCACTTCAAAGATGTAGAGAGCACAAGATTTTCTATTCTGTTAACAATATGGCCATGATAGTGTAACACTAGAAATTAGGAGGTGGACCTCTTCTGAGCTATGTCTGATCTTTGATTAACTTGAAGCAAACACTATGAGATTTTCTCGACTTTGAAAAAAGCAACATTTTGAAACATACCCTATATTTTTCGTCTGGCTTTCTTCAGAGTATAAAATGTCATAACTAAGAGACATCATTAATCATTGCTATACGAAATGCAGCGTTAAAAAAACCTCACAAACCTGTAACACTATTTTGAATCTGCAATCTTGAGAAGCAGGTATCTAAAATTTGCTTTATTACATATGCGAGAGATTCAGGCAATTCACATTTCATTAATCCAGTTGTGAGAATAAACAGAACTATTCTCCATGATGTTGACTGCAGGAAGTTAGATTGTGAAAATTGGCTAAGATTGTGAAATTTTTGCCCTCATTTTAGATTAGAACTGGAGAAAAAATTTGAGTCACTAAGCTTATAGTATTAAAAAAGGAATAAAAAATATCTGCCAATAACAATAAGTCACTTTTCCTTTGGCGGAATTTCACCTCAAATGTTGGTATATTACCCATTGACACATATTATCATTCGGATATACAAAAGATTCTAAATGCTATGTTGTTTCATTGATCAAGTAATATTGTCAGTGAAGCCTTTGAGGATTCAGAAGCAGATCTATCAATTTCTTTAAGATACGAGCTTCTTCATTGCAATGGCGTAACTTCCTTGTTGCCGCAAATCCCTCCTGATTTTTCAGTTCGCAGCCCCACATTATTTTTGTCAGTAAACAATATAGATAAAAATCAAAAGCTGATCAACACATTTCCCATTGATTTAGACTGAGGTACAATACCAGCGTAATGCCCCTTTAACTCGTTTCTGACATCCTGAATACCACCTTCAAAGTAAAATAACACAGATAAAATTTCTGTTGAGGACTTCTAGAGGTTGGAGGCCCTAAGTTTTTGAACTAGAGGTAACTTTAGTCTGTAACACCACTGCTGCCTTGTAGATAAGCGGAGTAAATTTGATGTAAAAAAGGTATATATACCGTTACAAGCAATGGTGCAAATTCCAACGGCAAGCAAATTGAAGATGAATTTCAGTCTCCAGTTCATTCTTCTTTTCTACAGCAATCACTTTGATAACAGACTACAGGTACAGACTGTCATAAATGATCTACTTTATCCAATCACAACTCAACATTAGACTTAAAACGTGCAATTATGTGCAATTTCCCTTGAATAAGCCGTCGTCTGTAGATCTCTTTCTTAGATCAACTGCCGACACCTGTTGGTTTGCAAAGAAAATTGCTTTTGTCATCAGGGTAAATAAATGGATTAAATTCAAAATTAAATATCTGTCCACGAGAATACATTATGAACATGCTTGCACCAGTAAAATATGTTTATCATTCTGCAAAAGCTGCAACATTCAATCGGTAGGTAGTGGGCGGAGCCCCGGAATACTGTCACCTCAACTCAGCAAATGTGTCAATTTTTCCACCTGATGCAAGTTTGGTGACTTGTTTGTGTTTCCAAACAGGCCGCTCTCTGGAAAATGATGATGTAGATTTTTAGAAAAATATTTTAAGGGTATTTTTTGACTCCGTCTTTATCCTCCATAGTGGTCCGGATTTTGTCATCGAAAAATTGTCAATGGCTCTGAACTACCAATTGCCTTGAATCTCAGACTCAAATGGTATAAAAATGCCCTGCTCTCGAAGATTTGCCCTCCAGATAAGTTAACGGCCATCATTTCTCCGGGTTCTCTTTTCTTTTCCAGGTACTATTGTATGAGTAGTCCACACCAAACCCCCTCTGCAGTATTAGCCTTATATTTATCGATCAATTTATGTTGCATTGGTAGCAAAAGTCGTGAGAATAAAAAAGCCTTTAGAATTGTTTCACTTTGAAGTCTAAGAGGAAGTTTCCCCTTCTGTTCCTCGTAAATCCTTGAAAGTTCCCCCTTCTCTCCATTACAATGGTGCTCAGTCTACACCGGCTGGATGCTGAATGTAAGACTTTTGTCACTGAAAGGCGTATGGAAATACGGAGAAAATAAATCAACATTGTACCGGGGCGAAGGAGAGGGTTGGTAGAAGATGTCAAATTTTTTTAAGCAACAGTGATATATTGATAGTTTCAGGCTTGGTTTGTCTATCTGCATGTCATCAATGGAAAGCTTTTTAACTATTTCAGCATGGATAGTAAAAACATATAAATTTAAAAAGCTTAATTATTCTCAAATTTTTTACACTTTTTTTCACCAACATCTGCGCTAGTATGTCCTGTTTGATTTGCAACTCATTATAAGGCTATGCTTTACGTAGGCTTAGTCCAAACTCTGTAATACGTTTGGAAAAGTTCAGAAAAAAGATTGTTTGAAAAGATTTTGGTTATGTTTAGATGTTGGAGTTAAGTATCATATTATTTGTAACATTTTGAACCCATTGTCAGTTTTTCTTCTTATTTTCGTTTCTTTTCTTCCTTTCAAGTTCTTATATGTTACTTTACAATAAAAGACATACGCAAGCTGCAAATAAAATTTTAAAAATAAATCGTGCTGTTTTTAGCATGCCTAAACATGCGGCGCCATAAAAAAATAACGCTTATCGTAGTACCAAACCTTTTTACAGTTGCTTTTTTACTGGTTAACTGCAACTTATCAAGGCCAGCTTTGTGATCCATGCCTTTTTTGTTTTTTAACTCATTCAGAGACATTGCCTGTACTTTCTGGATAACCTTTTGGCGTAATTTTATCCTATTAACTTTCAGTTTGAAATTGGTTCTATCGATGTTTACAATTCGCTGGATTTTGGCATTGAGTGATTTCAAATGCTATAGAATATTAAGTGCCTCCTTCAGTCCTTATTGATATTTCATTAGTCAAGTTACATATCTCCATTTATGTTTGTATAAAAAAATCAGATCACTAGTGAATACATTGAAAGGTAAAGATCCAAACAGACTCAAACAGATCAAAATATGCTTTGATGAGCTTAATGTACAGCCAATTTTCATCTCTGTGATTCGGTTTGGAAGGTAACTATCAGGAGTATCGAAAGCGAGGAGCTAGGGGCTACAACTTCAAATAACTGATTGATTGTGTTGTATTCTCTTTAAAATAGATTTCCCTGACTATAAACTAGTTGTATAGATAATTTCTGTGGACTCTGGCATTCAGTCAGTATATCACAGGGCATACAAAACACATGCTTTTGAAAATTCTACCTGGACGGCCATATCGAGACAAGTCCTCCAAGATTTAACAACTCGAAAAAGATAATTTTTGTGCTTTCTCATTGCTGAAGTACCTACGCAAAACTGACATGATCTGCTCAAAGTTGTCTTAAAGTATCATCTGCGAGCGCCAGCCACTCAGTAAACTCAGATAACTTATTCATGCTTTGCTGTTGCATGTCATGTCACATTCAGGCTTGTTGGGAATGGCTTCCCATTATTCATCGAATTAGTTTCAGAAAACATGACAAAGGCAGGGAAATGATAAATAACACGAATTTACTCAGATAATTGAAAATAAACCAACATCTAGCGAATTTTAAAGCTTTTCTCCATTGGTACCTGCAAATACTGTGGCAGCCACACGACAAACAGCGAATACTGTGCGAATTTTTGGCTTGCATTTGCTGCGGCGCTGCAAGCTGACCTGATTAGATTAAAAACAACAATGGCACTGTTCGGGGAAGAATAAACTACTCTTTCGATCGGTCCATACGGCCTAAAAAAGCCCATCATTGTTTGCACATCGCAAAAAGCTACAGAGGTATTTGTGCTTTTCCATCTGATATAGACTGACCGCAACGGAGGCGTTTTCCATAGAGTGTATGTTAGGGCCTGATCTCGCGCTCTTTTCTCCAATGTGAGCCTCTTTTCTGTTTGTTCAATAATCGGAGGCAGTTTCTTTGTTATCTTGCTCTCGGTTGATGGCCTAGCCGTTTCCTTCCGAAATGAATCTAGGATGTAACAGTTGGATTTTATTAAGGTATTGTCGAAAATCTTTTAAACCCAACCAATAGATATATATTATATATATTTCCTAGCGTAGAGTTTTCGATCTATGTTGTGACGTTTTAAACTCTGAAGAGTGTCAGACGAAAAGCTTTAGTTTACTAAATGTTTGCTTTTTTCAAAGCCATTTCCAACCAATAGAGTTAAATCTACGAAACGTGAACCTCTTTACTTATTTTTACACAAATAATCGTTAAAATATTTAGCACATGCATTTTGTTGCTTCGAGCCCCAATAGGTTGCGTTTACACGAGAGTGGATCTGAGAGTGAATCTGTCGAAATCTTACAGGGGTTTCTGATGATCGAGTCTTTTTTAAAACATACCCCCTTTTCGATCTACGTTAAAAGACATTATGCTTTGAAAATCCAGAGCAAAGCGTAAGATAATTTGCTTTCCAATTATTTCCAACGTGGGACGGGTGACGAACGAAACTGGGTGGGGGCTTGTAATGTTTGTCCATCTATTCATTTCTGCGAAAATCATAAAGAGAAAGGTCTTTAAACTGACCTGTTTGTGCAGCTGATGTTGGGTTAATCTTACGGCTGATAGGAGGAAGTGGAAAACTTGTAGTGTAGTCTTCTTGCCTTTGGCTTGGCAAATGTTTGTCCACACTCAAAAGCTTAGCAAATGTATCCTTTGTTTTCTTGTCCATTTTGCTTTTCTTTGCCTTCCTTGGATCCTTTTTAGCCGAATTAGTTCCCATTCTATTTTCTATTCTATGACTTGCGCAACATAAAAACTCTACCACTGAAATTTTCTCGCCATTCAAGCACCAGCTCCCCTTAAAGTCTCGCTGTAAGCTCATTTTCAACTATTATAACTCTTAAACGTCTACCATTATTACAACTTTACTGGTATTTATATGAACTAAATCAAAATCTAGCTGTCAAAATCTGATAATATGACGTCATAATAACAATTTAAGTCGTCTTCTCTTGCCAAAATTTCGTAGCATATATGGGTTTCAGATAGATTTATGGTACCTTGTGTTAATTTTAACCCTAGTCTTCTTTAAGTTGATTAAGTTGTCTAAGCCATTTGCTTTCCGACCTTGGCGATGAATATAAAGTATGAGGAGGTTTTCTAAACGCCATTCAACCACAACGCGTTCTGTTGGTTTGGCACAAATTCTTCACTTATGCTATGCTGCTTTATGCAATATCGTTATTGCTTGTTTGTTTCTCGGCCGTTATGTGCATCAGAATCAACTGAACTGATGAAATTATCGGCACAAGTGTAGACCAAGACAAAAACATACTATAAAGATTTTCCATAGAGATAGCTGATCGCGAAGCTCAAAAATGATCCTGTTCCCATGTCAAAGCGTGATATCTTTAATCGGATATATACCTTTGTGCGATCGATAACATTATTTTACATTTTTGTGTTAAAAAGCTATGTTTAAAATAACAGATAGGAGCTAAAAAGTTTTTCCACTAGATAACTACAAAAACTGGTTTATATTGAGATATACAGTTGCTTCCCTGTCACCTGCAAGAATTAATGTTTTTGTAGCATCCATTGTGCAGGTGGGAGTCTGTTTGATTGGAAAATCTCATCCGTTGTTTGCAATTGAAAAACAACTCGTTTGCAAGATCTGTCATCCCATACAAGTGAAAACTTCCCATTGCACATAAAGCTTCATCTAGAACTTCGATACACTCAAATTCTGTTTCTTTAGATACCTGATATGGCTTTACAATCAAATAACTTGAAATTAGTGACTTTGTGCTAACTTTTTCAATGCCAGCTGCATTCGCATAATTTATACGTAGAAAATGAAACAAAGTTAAGAGATATCATGTCACCATGGCAATAACACTGCAGCTAATCAAATTTTCTCTGACCCAAGTGAGGCTGGACTCAAATAGATCACAGACAACTTGCCCTAGAACTTTAAAAATTGCGCTTGTTCGGGTTGAGTCGCAAGGTATATTTGTGGTTTTTTTGAAAATATTGTGTTGAAAAGGTTTGATTCCGGGTATATTTTTACAAACTAGTCAACCAAACATTGCTTGCTCTGATGTTGCCAATGCTGTACGTTATGGGCTGAGGTAAAATCAGACACGACTGACATAGTGTTGATACAAATGATTCAAAAATCAGTAATTTGCTTTGAAAAATGTACACTCTGTAGTGAAGTAAACAGACGATATACCATGTAAGGTCACTAGTTACCAGAGCTGTATTCTGCCATTTGCATTTGAAACACCCATTTGCTTACATCAAAATATTATTGGGAAATGAAGTTATCAATCCGTACAGAATAAGCAGTCTAAAGACTTTTTCTCAAATTTCGTTCCTGCAAAATCTTCAGCAACAATAGCAAGCTAGAATTCTCAGTTTTTTTTATCTTTTGCAAGGGTTGTGCAAACGTTTGCTAGCTCTTAAATGAAGGGCTTATCTTACTAAATTACAATCGCTTAAAAGCTCGGCTGCATTGCTGGCAACAAAACAGCAAAAGGCCCAAAATTGAACCTTGTGTTCCCCTCGCCCACACCGTCATGCACAATTATTCCCCCACTTCTGAATTATTATTCGTTTGTTTTTGAAGAGATGCAGATTTTTTAGTTGCGGGGAATATGAATCATTTTCTTGTTCATTCATTCATTCCTGTTGATATGTATCTATGTGTACTGCAGGTTGCCAATCATTACCTTCCGCCAAACTCTATTGTTTGCTATTCTTTTAAAATCGCCATAATTATCAATATTCGCCCGTTCCTTGAAATCATCTGACCACATTCTTCTTTTCTTTCCTGGTAATCTTAGTCCACAGATGTAACCTCCAATAATGTTACAAAACACTTTCCCACTGGATTCTCCAACAAAATGTCGAAAAAATGCCATCTTCCTTGTTATAATGTTCTTGTTATAATGAGAATCAAAACAAGGAATGAAGAACACGACAAACAAAATTTTGTTGACAAAGGTATTTCACTTTGGCCAAACATTAAGAAAGGTGACGGAAATATTGATAAAAAAACAAGATAGGTTAAAAGGAAATTGATAAGCGAAACCCTACTAGTTGAAGTCCCTACTTTTTGACAGCAGTAACTTAAACCGCTACCCTTTTTAATTGTCGTTGTTATTAAATTCTAATGTTTAAGAGTTTGTGTTCATTTCGAAGCAGCATCCATTAGCTCAAGCAAATCATCGCCTTTATCAGTAGAACCGGTTGTTCCTTCAATGGAGAACTCGTTCATGAGCTGACTTAATGCTCCTTGTTGCTTCTTCTGAAAAGAATGAAGAAATGATTGACTTAGACTGATGATATTTTGGAATATATAATACTACATGTGAAATATTCCTGTAAAACTGGAATAAAATTGCGATACTTTCAAAAGATTGACGACTTTAAATAAATAAACACCTCATGTAGCTAAACATTTTAATAATTTCAACAAGGTTAAAATATCCGACCGCATTTTAGCAGTGCTTCTACTTCTCGTATATTAGATTTTCCACGAGAATATGTTTGATCCAGCGTTTCCATCATACCACTGAATTAAATCATTAAACAATGTTGCGGGCACAGTAGTAAAATCGGCTACAATCAGCCATGCTGTTTGACGATTCACTTCAATGAAATGTCGGGTAGCACTAAGGCTAGAGCTTAATACACTTTCGTAGTTTATATAAAACAAGTTGAGCTTCAAAAACTGAATCTGCTCACAAGGAAAACTGCTCTTGATATACCATGTAACGGCTATTCGATGTTGACTATCGACAGATGTTCTATGGTAGAAACTATGGCAAGGCCTTAGTTTCTACCAAGAATGTCTTTAACCCTGCCCTGATATTCAAGGGCGACTCAAGAGCTTGGCTAGCGACAGAAGTAATAGTAAGGGGTAGGTTAGCAATCAATAATGACAATACTATGAACGAAACAAAGAAGTGAAGAAAACACAGCATAAGCCTACTAATGTGACATTGAAAGTCTGTTTGTGGAGGGGGTGGGGGAGGGGGGGTTGGGGCAGAGATTTTATTTGTGGACTATGACCTGGAAATCCTACCCTTAAGACATCTCTTACTTTTAACTCTCTGAGCAGTAGTAAAAGAATACGACTATCTTCACCTGTGTTGCATCTATAAGTATTTCTCGATGGCGAACTTTTGCGTATTCTTTCTCGGCATTTCTATAAATTTGAAGATAACATGTAAACGATAAGATAATTTCTCTCCATTGAAGACTAAATAAGGACAGAAGCGACAGTTATTGTTCAAAAATATAGAAATGAAACGAAAAATTCATTAGCACGTACTCAACAGCAATTTTTTGTCATTAGCAAGTGACACTTTCTAAATAATGACAGTGAAATGATTGCTAAAAATTCTTAGTATATAATGAAGTATTTCACCAAGATCAACTCACCAAACAGGGAAGTAATAAATGAAGAATAAAAATGATCAGCTAGGAAAGGTAGAAGAACAAATGAAAATTTTAAACACCATTAGATTATTTTGCAGTGTCGCAAAAAATAGCATCATTATTCGTTCTAGTTTATGGTGCAGATAGATTGGCCCAGAACAGCAATACCGGGGCCAAACCCGAGTGGTGTTTGGTCTTTTGCGGAGTGGCCTTTGTCGTGATTGGAAATTCTAGATTTCAAACATTTCCAGTTACTTCTTATTTGATTCTACCAGTCATTGGAGGAAATAAATTCCATCTAAAATTTGATCAAACAAAATCTGGAGATTTCTGAGTCAATATTTGAACAATTTTTCAACTTGAATTCAAAGCTTTGAAGGAGATATGTATAAACGGTTTTGATGTTTGTTCTAGTAGGAAAAGGACAACTAATATTTATATTTGATGTCTAAATTTGATTAAAAGAGAGAATTGTAATGACATTAAGAGAAGTTTTACACTTGCATTTTTGAATCAACAGCTTCTTAGGAGGAACATGTAATATCAGCATGAAAGAATCGCCCTTCTTTTCTGTGTTATCCAGACTTTCTTAATATGAACCTCAGACTGAACCATAAATTCAAAAAAGCCTTAAAGATGTTATTCACAATAGCAACTTGCATAAACAAAAGGAAGGTTGAGCTGTATAATTTTCAAGCAAAGCCAACATCCTAGTAAAATGACACCTTGTTGTTACAACCAAACCCTTCAAACGTCATTCTGCAGCACTTAAGTTGAAAGACATTCTTCCATCCCTTTACGGTGTCAATGAAAACAACAAGAAGTTTAAATCCACTGCTTTTTATTTTGAAGATGTTCAAAGAGTCCCCTGAACGTCCTCATTGTAAATTAAGTTATTACATATTGTTAGAACCTGCAGATGGTATGAATGCTTCTTTTCTTGAATCATGTTGGCCTGAATAGTATGCTAAATATTAGTTCAAACAATAGTTCATTACGATTCAATATAGTTCAAGCTCGCAGGTTTCTGGTGCTCGCTTTTTCTGTAATACTAATATTTTACATAAATATGCCCAACGCCTTTCCTTTGAACTAACTACTTGTACAAATTTTTTTCTTTAACTCGTTAATATGCCGAACTTCTGCCTTTTAGAAAAATTGAAAGAATTTAAAGGCATTTGACATGCATAAGTACAGCGAATCTAAAAATAAATTGATCAGAGAACGCGTACAAGAAAGGAGTTGCAAACTGCTCATGTGAAACCACTGCGCGCTGCTCTAGGATTTCACAGATTTGCAGAAAGGATTTCACAGATTCGGTGAATTCCTACACCTGTTTTCCTCTGTGCGCAATTTGATTGGTCAACCGCTCGTGGTCGAGTGGCTGTAAGCCACATTTACCTGTGTCAAATGCCTTTAAGCTTTCCAAAGCAAAGAACAAATTAAAATATTACTCACTGCTCTTCTTCGTCTGTGCTAAATAGATTAAGCCTGAATGAATTCCCTATAAAGAAATTTTGTAGTTACATACCTAGATGGCTGTAAATAAAAACATAGCCAAGAATAGCAACAGACCTATGTCAATGGAAATCGGAAATTGGCAATGTCATACAAGAAACTAAATACAATTATACTTTGCAGTTTTTGAACTTGATTTAAAGATCGTCAACTAATTCATTATTTCCATCAATCTCAGTTTCAAATTTATGTGGCTGATTAACAATAAAATGTTAAAATGTTACAGTGTGACTGCAACAAACTTATGTTAAAAAGAATTCGCTATTACCTATTATTCATTTTTTATAATCAATCTCATTTCCTTGATTTACTGCAACAAGCAAGTTCTAATTTTTAACAGTAGTTGAAAATAAACCGCAACCTTATTGTAGGTATATCATCTTTGAAGATATAACTATGGGACACAAATATTGCTTGATAATCCCATTAAACGTTAATTTCAAGAGTTAATACTTTGAACTATCATATTCTATACAACAAAGCATGTAAGTGATTGTAAAAAAAATAATAACTTCTTCTAAGAACATACCACTAGACTGTCGATCGCCTGCTATTAGATATGAAAGAAGATTTAGTTCAGCTTTGGCAAGAGGGTTTCGATTTTCCAAATCCTTGAAAAGAAAAAGATGACGAGTTTTCATTTCTATTACAGATTCAATTGCTCAATTACTGTAAATCCTCGAATGAGTGCCCGAGGCGTTATTAAATGTTCTGCGGTTTCAAGGGCTGTTTATTCGTAAGGGTTGCTCACTCGAAATGGGATGCTCATTCAAAGGGGTGCCCATTATTATTAAGTTCGTTCTGCAGATCCTAAACAGCAAAAACAACCGATCATTAATAGATTGTGGACGATAAGCGTCAGAAGATAAAAGTGAAATAAATATTCTTTGAATTTACGTTTAAAAATATACATACAGCTAGATTGCCACATACATTGTCGAAGATTAGTGATAGAATACACTGATATTTTCTTAGGTCTTAAATTGTTGATGAGGCTGTGGGTGCCCAATCGACGGGCGGGGAGCTCATCTAATTTTTTTTGTTTTAGGGGATGCTTATCAGAGCGGTGCACATTAAAAGGAAGGAATTTATTCAAATAATTCAGACACTCTTTTAGAATTATGAAAACTTATAAATATTCAAAGAGCTTTTCAATTTAGATCAGGATACAGCATATCATCTGAAATAGCATCACAAAAAGACATGCATATGATGAAAGAATTAAATCTGATCAACAATGGCTGAAAATATCCCAATAAACTTATTCACACTTCCTATCAAATCATGGTTTTGTAATTTGGTCTTGTGAACCAAGCCAAAACTATAACAATTATCTAGGCATGCTATGGTGTTTGGAACAGACATTCTTATGGCATGCTATGGTGTTTTATTACATAGGATGGTCAAGTTCAAAGATTCTGAAAATTTTAAATGAAAATCAAATTATGCTAACACTATAACTCTATCAAAAATACCACATATTTTTTATTTTCTATTTTTATATCAAGCTTGCATCCGGCTTTCTAATTTTACAAAAAGGTTTATGATTTGCATGACTGTCGCAAGAGCTATTCAAGACCCCAAGCTAGAAGAATCATGTCTGGGATCTCCTGGAATATAGTTTGTAATAAAGTGCATTCACTTACTTGTTCAGGAACAGCTTGTGGTGCAGGCTTAGGCCCAGAATTCTGAATAGTGGTATCCACTTGCCTAGCAGCTTCATACCTTAAATTAATAATGATATTTTCTGGTTGATACAGATTTGAAAGCAACAAAGATTGTACAATGCCTCTGCCAAGATGGATCAGACAAACATGTGATTGAACAAGTTATAACCACTAAGGAAATGTAAGTTGCTGCAAATGAAATTATTTAGATAATTTAAATTACTATCTGACATGATGCAGCAAATATAATCATGAATTTAAGAGATCGGCATAATATGCCTTTGGTTACTTTCTAGATTCAGAGTATGTTTAAATAGTCTATGAAATGATAGGTATTTGAAGAAAGATGCATTTTGTGAACAAAATTCGTGATTAGATATGTTTTGAAGTCAGAATGAGAAGCATGTTTTTACTTTTTAGATAGAGTCAGTTAAGTGTGGACAGACTCGAACATTTCCCTATTGATCTGGGGGACAGTTCAAGAGACTGTATAGCTTTCATCCCAGCAAACATATTAGCCTTTTTGCGAAAAGATGTTAGATATCATGAGCATAAAGATATAACATAAAGACTCACATGTTTCTTCCAAGTTTTGTCACTCTATCACCAAGGAGCTCATAAGATCCTGGCTTGTCAGCAAGTTGGCACTTCACACTGGTTTTGAATGACTTTGTTTTAGCCTGCTTTCCATTCTCAAAAAGTCTAATGGAGTAAAAGTGGACAGTTTAAGCTCCCATATAGCTGAGTTCCTATGGTCTAAATTGTTTTATGATGGACCTATCATCCCGCTAATGGTTGCAAGTGTCTTTTTGACTTTGCATTACTAAGGAATAAATAATAAGCAAAATTTAAAGTTTTTTTAGCTGAACTTTGTCATTAAATTGCGAGTTGATATTTCTCGACGCACCTTATGGTTCCAGGTACTTCTGTGTCCCAAGGAACTTGCCCATCCTTTGGCAATATGAATCTACCATTAGGTGTCTGAACTTTGTCTTTCAGGAAAATTGACACCTAAAAATGATGTTTATTGTTAGAATACAATATCATTTTTGCAGAATAATACAAGGCAGATATATTTTAATTGTCATTCAAAGCACTACTAAACCCAGCTTTTTCCAACAAATATGTTTTTCAAATTATTTTGTACCAAAGCAAACCTTCTCCCTCAAACTTTAAATGCTGAAAGCAAAATTATCAATTACTTTTGTTAATGCAGATTCTTACTTTTCAGGGAAGACACAGAAAATAATACTTCCAATGTAAATTGTTATCAATGCATAAGCACAACTGGTATTAATAGAATGGCAGATAAACATCTTACCCTTATATGCATGTCTTGGAAAAAAGAGAGTATGGTCATCCTTATTAGCTGAAACTGCCCAGGACATAAGTTTCCGTAGTGCTGAAAATGAAAGAAGTGAATAAAAAGCTTCTCAATTTAAATTGCCTTTGATCAAATAACATAATTTACTTATAGACTTTTCTTTTGATCATTTGTTTCCAAGTTTTGTTTAAGCAAACAAAAAATCTAAAATATATATTTATACACGAAATTGAATATCTGAAGATGGTAAGAAGAATTTTTCACTTTTAGCCATTCTGAGAGAAATATTTTAAAATTAGGCATTATGAAAAAGCAAACCTGTTTTAGCAATGCAAAGACATTTTCCACTTGCTGCAACACTGTTTCGTTTTCCTTGACAAACTCTCGCATGGCATCCAGGTGGTTTAGCGTTATAAGAAGGATATCTTGAGGTCTTTGGCATAAACTGACCTAAAAATATTAAAGATTTCTGTTAGCAGGGTGGACATTTGGTCAAATATTGGAGGGTGGGGCAAGGATATTGTTTAATAAGATGGTGTCACATTTCCCATTGTTTTAGAACAAAAGACCATTGTCCTCTAAAGTATTGGGGGCGGTCAACCCCACTGTATAGACTATGTACAAGCATTCACAATGTAATTCATGAAATTTTGATACTTGCCTGGTGTTTAAATGCCATGGTCATCAGATCATAAAGCTAGAAAACAAAGAAAAACATTACAAAAAATTTAAAACAACCATGATTGATTGTGCTAAATTCAAAAAGCTACTAGGTCAAAGTTTCAAATTCAATTATTTAGATTTTATGTTATTTATTAAAGAAGACAAGTTTTATCAAAGAGATCCATATCCTGAAAAGCAGTGTTTAATCTACCTCCTGAAAAAGAATGCTTGAAATGGCATGGTATGCAATAAGCATTTCATTTTGAGCTCAGATCTTATTTCAGCAAATCGGTACAGCAACCAAAAGCTGACAACATTGATAATGAAATGCATATGTAGAAATCTCAGGTTGTTGTTGTTAAAATGGGACACACCTTATCCATGCTTGCAGAATTAAGCCTCATGATTGACGCATGAGCAAGTTTGTCAAAAACAGTTCTCATAGCCTTCTTCGAGTATGCATCTTGTGGTTTAAAGAGCTCAGTCATAAATCTTCCATTCAGCATTGTTCCAACAATATCATGCATGACTGTGAAATAAATTCAGAAATTAAGGAAAAGAACTTCATATATTTTATACTTTTGACATAACTTAAGAAAGATAACTAAATTTCTGGGAAATATTGTGTGTCTTAAGACTCTAAACAGCAATATAGAAATATACAAAGTATCACCTTGGATTTCAGGGAGAAGTAATGTTTATTTCAATTCTTTACTCCTTTTTATTTGGGTATATCCTATTTGTTGGGTAGAGGATACATCATCAGTAATATGATTGAGAAGGCCATAAATTGTGGAAGATTCACATCCTTACTGTTCCTAGCTCTCTTTTACAGTTTTTAGGCACATAGTTTTGCATGCATTTGCATTAATTGCTGTTATATCATATTCTGATATAACAACAACTACCTGCAGTTAGGAATGTAAATGCTTTGGTATAAAAATACCTTTCCTTAACATTTTCATTCAAAATTTAAGGTTTAACTTAGGATTGTCAACTACTAGTTATGTATTCCAACCAAGATGATAGTTAATGCAAGACACTGTCCTCTAAATCTCTTTTGCGCTACTTATTGCACAAGACTTTCATAAAACTATCAAAAAAGACATTAACTTCAATCAATGAGAAATATTTGCTACTGACAAAGCATGTTAATTTTGGCTATAGATTTGTGATTTCTTTTTATTCTAATCTATTCTTCTGCAAAGAATATATGTTTTCAAGTTCATACATTTCATAACAAAGGCACTTTTTATCAGCAACCCTGCTCCTTCCCCGCCTGATCTCTGCAAACAATAATACGACTGATTCTCTAAATATGGTAGAATCCCTCCATGAAACCTAGAAAAAATTATATTCGTTCTCTAGACTTAATTGCTTACCCTTCCGAGATTTCTCTTTAGGGATATTTTGTGCACGTAGCCTCTGGTCTAAGATGTACATCATTTCACCCCCAAGATTGAGGAATAGCATCGGCAGAGTTTTCAGAGACATGTCTGATTAAGAATACTGGCAAGAAACCAAAGAAACAGTTTTTGGCGATAGGCTGTCTGCAAGCTCCGAAGTTGCTTCCAATATAATGTTGTTGCACCTGTTCTGTAAACAAGGTTGCGACTGGTTACGGAAAAGAAGAATGGGTACTAATTACGTAGTATTCCGTGAAGTACAATATCACAAATTTGCGTTACACGAAAATTCTTTGCTTTTCAAACAAATTTCAACAAAAATGTCTCAATTAATTATTTAACTTAATAAAGGAGTTTTTAGCGTATTTGTTTCTTTAAGGAACTTTCGAAATTCAAAAATATTTTGCTTAAATGAACGTTGTTGTATCATTTTAAAGCTCGAAGACTTTTGATAAACATATTGCATCTTTCTCTTGGTCAGAGAGCCACAAAAATACAAGATCTCATAAACTGGAAGTTTCCATGCAAGTTTGCCACGAAATTGTGTTTTCTTTTATTTAAAAATTCCCGGTTTATTTAGATTATTAAACCATTGCGTCAATTCTTATAAAAAATGGCACCAATCTAGATCTACAAAATTAAGATATTTTGGGATAAGGTTCTAAGGTAAGCTTTAAATTGAAGGGCCCTAAATGCGAGGGAGGCGTTAGCTTACGAACAAGCACCATAAGCGTCGAGAGGGGGCTAGGGGAAACAAAGGGCCCGATAGGGCCCGTAATGATCTTACACCATGTTCCTATCACATTGTTACAAGATTTTTTTACAACGCAAAAGTCTTACTTACTTTTAGTATAAAAATCCGATATTCACATTCTTGATTCATGATTACATTGTTCTTGCACTTTTTCAACAAATGTACCTGAAAAGGGCGTTTCCCTAGTTCCCGGAGAGACTGAAGGGCATTATTGTGAACCACTCCTTGGTCTGAGCTGACTTTCGACGGCCCTGACAAGCACCATTGCCCAAATGTAGGGAATATTATTTGTCGTCTTTACGCTTAATAGTATCGAAATCATTGTTATGGACGGAGTAAATGTGGCATTCTATATTTTTAAAGGCTGGTGATCGAGTACAATGGGTTTGGGCATTTTTAATTTTTTTAAAACCATTTCAGGAATTTATTGTGGGTTAAATTTCATAAAAATATGTTTGTTTACAAGCTGGTCTAGTCAGAAAAGTTGCCGTATAAATTCGACCATGTCATCAGCTGAAATCATTGGCTTTCTTTTAACTTTAAAAGTAACAATTGAGGTATATTCTTATTTTGGTAGAATGTTTATAAATTGTTGAAAATTAAAGCACCTTAAATCAATTATGACATATGTTAAATCTATTCAGCTGTCAAGACAACCAAATGAAGCCTCTCAGTCATCCTGAAAGCATTCTAAGAATAATCAATAAAACAATTCGATTTTATAGATAATAACAATATCATTTTTATTCCAGCCTCAATTTGAGTTTTATTCCTCGCGTGTAATGTTGAAAGTTAAATATGTTTAGTTTTATTGATAACGTAGATTAAAACTACACTCCCAAATTTCTAGCATTAGTATGAAATCAGAATTCAATATCGAATGAAAATATACTTTATATAATTTTATGAAGATATCTTTATACACAGTTTTTAAAGGACAATGTTATTATTCTAACATGAGGCCTAACGCAAATTGATTCGAGATAAGTAAGAGAACGGGCTTGAGTGTTACTGCTGCAACATTGAAGCCAACATTATCTACAAAGCTTTAAAGTGTATCTTTTTAGTGATGTGTCACATTTTTGAGTAAAGTCTCAAATATCTGCATTCTTGTATCTCTCGGAATGCCTCAGAGAGTCTTTTGTTTATTAGTCTTGGCATAGAGGGGAATGGAGAGACGATATCTTTATTTCCAGTTTCATCAACCGTTCGCGATTGATTAAATCTAAAGTTATGCGGGATCTTTGCATCCAATAAAGTTCCTCGACGCTCTTCATTTAGGTCCTTTTCTACAAATTCTTGATTGCCTCTGCTGACTCTTCTATTCGTAGTTTTCTTGTTTGAATTTCTCAAAACGGGAAATTCGGCCTTAGGCACTGTGATCGATAACTTTTTATTAAGGCTCGGTTTTCTTTCAGGTAAGGCTGGAATTTTTATTGTCGATCTTCTTTTTTCTGATACGTCATATGCTTTTGTGCCACGTCGATAGAAGAGACTCCGGTTGGATCCTTCAGCTTGAAGCACTTTATCCAAATCGCAAAGTGTCTTTATGTCAGAGTAACTTAATCTAGGCAGTCTATTTCGTCCTGTGCCATCTTCTTTACTCCAATAAGCTTTGGAATCCTTTTTCCTCGCTGTTATTCCATTTTTTACTTCATCCATAGGATTATCATAATGTAACCTAGGAAACGTTTCGCTTCTTTTTCTTCCCATGACATCAACTGAGGCTTTGCGGCCAAATTCTGCTCCAAGAAAGTTTTTTCGCACGCTCTGTCTCCGATTTGTAATTTTGTCCTTAACAGCCCATGATACAGACTGTTTCTTTTTTTTAATAAATAGTTTAGGCTCAAAAATCTCATTTGCATCGTCTGTTTGATCAACTGGGAAACTTTCTAGAACATTTGTCACCTTGACATTAACTTCTTCTTTTGCTGCTTCTGGTTCCCAAACAACAGCTTCGTCACCACTGGTACAATCACCATCTTTGCATTGGTCTTCACTCAAGACCTTTTCTTTTGTTCCGTGTAAACGAATTTTTATACTTTTCCTTGCATTGATTTTGGTAAAACTCTTTCTCCTTGCTTTATGCCTGGCAATCCGTTCTTGAACATCTCGTACTTTGTGCAGTTGTTCATTTTCTGTTTCATTTTGGCAAACTTTCGGCAAACGGCATTCTACGTTTGTCGATATTGAAGTACTTCGAGATTCCTGTGATGGTCTTCGAACTTTATCTGCAGCTAAGTTTAACCTCTGGCAAATGCTATTTCTGCTTCCTTTTTGAAGAGGGATTGGTACTTGTTTTTTCCAATTTACCCAGACAAACGACATTATTCTAACAACGTATATTTCTTTACACAAACTTGAAGAAGTATGTCCCAACAGTGTTATATTCGTGGTTTCGACCCTTGTACCCAAGTCGTTCTAACAAATTTCAACAAAACACAGCTTTTATTAGCAACAAGTTCCACCTCAACTAACCATTTGTCAGTCACCAATGTCAACAAGAAGCATTTTTGAAAGTGTTTGTTTGTTGTTGTACAAATGTGTCAAAGCGTAAAAATTAGCGTTAAAGAGTTCACGTCTTTGTATGAATGATAATAGTCCCTAGGCACATAGTTTGTATACGAATCAATCGATTGACACGTTTCGAATAAATTTAATCACCCATGTGTGATTTCATGCATGTGTTCGTAAATTTAATAGCACCATTAAAAGGCAACTCTTTTATCCCAGGCTGATATTTTGAAAAAGTATCAAAATCACATTATTTCGTTAGTTGATATATTGATATGGCTGAATTCCACTGATACACTCGAATAAATGAAATGTGTTCAATGTAAAATTTGATCTTTACATTTTAAAGCTTTGTAGTATCATTATATACGGCAGCTTTTTATGTTCAGCATTCAAACTGCCTTTGTACGTGCATATATAAATAGTCACACAGAAGTGTTAATTGTCGACTTGAGGAAAGAGGGATTAACAGGCCTAATTAGTCCTTCATATGCCAGCTTGCGAGAGTGAAGAAAGCTTCTAAAAATATGGTTTCTTGCCTGCACTAAAATGTCAGCAGCGTTTGATTTGAAATATTGTTTTTGGCCAATCAATAGACAAAAAGTCCGTAGGATAAAAAGTCCGTAGCTCAGGAGGCAAAAATCAGTCTATGTATCCAAAATTAAACTGTGTTCCGATTTTGACAAAATCAAGAGAATATTTCTGGATAATAGCTGCCTAGAAGTTGTCATGTAGCAACCATAAGAATATAGTGATTCTTGTATTGATGAAAATAATTGTTTATCTAGCATAATCTTGACAATTTAACAGGTCCTGATCTTTGATTGGTCCACGTACAGCCAACGCTTCTTTTTGTCTCACTCCGAAACGAGGAACTTCACATGAGCAAAAATGGCTACCACTACACGAGCTGTGCTTTTACTGTTTGTCATCGTTGGTGCAGTTTTCTGCAAAGATAAAGATGATGATTCTTGCAGAACATATGCAGGAGGTCAAGTCTATCCACAAGAGGTAAAAACCGGGCACGACCACGCTCTTCACTGGAGCAAAGCATTGAGTAAGTATTCTCTTGAAAGTGAAGTAGGGCAGGCTTCTAGTCAGCATCAGTAAAAATATAGAGGATAGTGCCCTTCCCGTAGAAACAAAAAAAAAGTCGAGGCTGTTGAGATATTTAGCAAAAAGGAAAACTTGCTTGATTTAAAGTCAAGACAAAGGAGACTGTACCGTTACATACAACCTTTGGCACCAACACGTTTGCCACAAAGCAGCACACACCCCCATCAACATTCATAAATGTAGACTTGAAATAAGTTGTGGTATTCAATCATTGAAATTTAAGGCCAATTTTAAGGAAAATTATTTACCAAAGGACTGCATGTTCTACTAATGCATTCCAGACTAAAACATTTCTTATGTAGAAAGAGTGTTTTTTATAGCCTTATAGCATCAGTGGATAGCAATAAGAATGTGCTTTGGTATTTAACTTAGTCTGGACCTTGATAATCTCAACAAAGTGAATTCCACATCTCTTGAAAATACACAGCCTGGAATTTGTTATTCCCCCTTTCAAACTTGCGTAGTTAAATCTTTCAGACAAAGCATCACTGCTTCCTCTATATCTTTAACTGAACAGTGCAAAATGTACTTCTCTCCTTTGTACCAATCTCAATTTGATTTATTGCATTGTTTGTTTATGGGTCTGATACAGAACTAGCAAATTCAAGTTTTTTAAGGTTACAACAAAGAAAGTTTGATGATGGCATTGTCCTGTATTTTCCAAAACAAATTGCTCAGATTGGTGCTCCTTGGTACCTTGCTGATTCCAAGTATTCCAGGGCTCAAAGTGTCCATGTAGCTTTTACTATCACAATATGGATTTGTCAGTTCTTGTCATTCACACAACAATGTACCAGTTTGAGATGTTTTTGTTTTTTGTAGTTTCACAACCAGCACCATACTGGGAAGGCAAAGCAGTTGTAGATGGTGAATTCAAAGACTTGAAATTAACAGACTTTAAAGGTGAACATTTGTCCTGTATATGCTAATATTACTGAAATTTCAAGAAAAGTCTGTTGTCTTAATAACTATAAGCAGTTCAGGAAAGTTAAAAAGTCAATGAAGTTCCACAGACCTTTTTTCGTTGTAAAGGTTTCCCTGATACAATGCTCATAGAATAAAAACTAAAATTTTTTGACAGTGCAGAATCTAAAAATGGCTTTGAAAAATACTAACATTTTAAGAGATACTAAAAGCTTTTATCTGCAACAATATGGTATCAAAACACCAGAGAACAATGAAAAGCTTAGTAGTATGTTTCAGAATGAGCTAATCTTCACAGGCATTTTTAGAATCTAACTGTGCTTCCCAAGGTCTTTGTCCCATCAACCCTTTTTGAATATTGAATTCTAACAGAACAAACTACTCTACATGTTAGATCTATTTGGGTGGTATGTTGCAGTTAGTTTTTTAATTTCTTTGATCATTGAAAGTACTCCATTGACATAACTTTTTTTCTCAATTCAACATTTATTAATTTTAATGTATTTTTTCAGGGAAATATTTGGTGTTCTTCTTCTACCCACTAGACTTGTAAGTTTTTTTCATTTTCATAAAATCTACAGCAATGTTCTTAATAAGTCACAAATCACCCTTAAAAACTTCTCCCTTCTCAATTAAAATTGCTTTATCAAGTCCAGTGGCTTCAGTTATCATGTAAGTATTCAGAGCTCAGTTAGCAGAGTTCCTGCTAAGTCATTGGTTTAACAACTGATTGATGAAAATTCAATGGTTTATGGTTCCTGTTCGACACTAAAGATCTTTTTCTATTAGATATACAATTTTGTTTTTTTAATTTTTATTTTGATCAAACTAATGGACCCTTTATTTTTTAGCACCTTTGTTTGCCCAACTGAAATCATCGCATATAGTGACAGAATTGAAGAATTCAAAAAATTGAATACAGAGGTTGTTGCATGCTCTGTAGATTCAGTTTTTACACATTTAGCCTGGTCAGTATTAAAGTTTTTGTTCAACATTAGAAATCCTTTAAAATTTTTAAAGTTATTAGAGCTTGACAATTATTCCAGATTTTAAAGGTATCGATCGAAAATGGCTTTGAAAAAGCAAAGATTTTACAACATATCAATCAGTTGGAAATTTGGGTGGAAAATGCTTGCTTGACAGTTGTCATTAGAAAAGAAATGTTTTGTATCTTATCTTCACTTTTGTCCCTATTGAGTCTAAATGACAAGAGGGAAGTTTTGCATCAACTTATTTTACCAGAGTCATCAAAAAGGCTGCAAGAATAAAACAATATGTGATTCATAAGTTCAAGCTACTTTATGAATTTTGTTTTTATAAAAAAATACTTTGATAAGAGTTTTTATATTTTTATATGAAAGAAAGTTGTTTAAGAAATCTTTTACAAGCTAGATTTGTTTTGTAGGATTAATACTCCAAGGAAACAAGGTGGGCTTGGCAAGATGCGCATACCTATTCTTGCAGATTTGACAAAACAAATTGCAAAGGATTATGGAGTGCTATTGGAAAATGAAGGACATACATTACGGTAATGAGCAACTTCAAATTTGTGGATTCAAAGACTGTAAATCATAGGTGTAGCTTCTTCATTTCTTTTGTCTCTTTTGTCTTATTGCCTGACCATGTCTCTACAGGTCTTATAATTTTGAAGTATTTAGCACTGGAATCATGGCTAGGTTGTGCTATGGCATAAAATCCAAGAGCCAAGAGCCATTTTTGTAACATGTTTTAGTCTGCATAAGCTCGTCATCTCAATCAATTTTTTTTAAATTTCTGATCCAAAGTATTTATTTGCCACAAACAAGCATTCTCTGTGCAGTGGGTGACAGCTTTTCCAGCATCTCCATAGTTGGGATATTTATATATAGATTTTCAATTTTATTTACATGTTTTGTTTCTTTGTAGGGGCCTTTTTATTATTGATGGCAATGGAATACTGAGACAGATTACAATGAATGATTTACCCGTAAGTACTTCATGTACGCAGCTCTTTATTATGTTAATGCTGTTGTCTTATTCTTACATAAAATGGAACCTTTAAGTCTATGTTTATCAATAATAATAATCAAGCAATAATATGGAAATACCAGGATAAAATTCAGAAACAAAGCAAAACAGCGACAAGAATCCCATGTTATGAGATATATTTTCCAAAATAGATTGAATTAAACAAATACTAATATTTCACCCAGACATAACAATATGGAAGATGTATGTATGTATATTTATACTTTCAGCTTCTTAGAAACATCTTTCTTTTTTATCAATTTTTTTCTTTATATAGACTGCAGTTCACTAAATTTCATAAAGGTTGTTTTAAAAGCAGATATATATCAATGACCAGCAAATATATAGCAATAGCCTTGTTCAAGACCAATTTTTTTTTCTATCGTATGCCCTCAGTGATTCTACCAGTTGTGCCTTTTAGCACCATCTTGTAGCCAATGGCTGTGTTTGATCTTAATGTCTAAATATGCACAGTTATAGCTTTGTAATTATGATTCAAGGTTGGAAGATCAGTTGATGAGACACTGAGGCTTGTACAAGCATTCCAATATACAGACAAACATGGAGAAGGTATTGACATATTTTGCTATCCATTGAAATTTAAATTTTTGACATACTGGGCCAATTTTTCTTCAATTTTCTTTCTAGAAAAATCACTGGATAGGAGGTATCAAATTGTTGCTGTTTCCCTATCTCCTCCCCGATTTGAAACAACCCCCTGTATCCCCCATATGAATCTGGCTCAATAATCATTGTCAGGAGGAATCTAGCACATACCTCAAATCAAATTGGGCTGATTTTATTGATTCAAGAGTGTAGAATATTATCTAATGTTCACAAACTAAAAGGCAATTTTTTCTTCTTATGACAACAGTATGCCCTGCTGGATGGAAGCCTGGAGCAGATACGGTAAGCAAATCATAAGCAAAAATTTTTTACTAATAGTAAACCATTCTACCCTTTTTTTCATTTGATGGAATCAGTGGCGGACACCTGGGCAGCGAGGGGGTGACTGCCCCCCCACCCAATTCTTTGGAGAACAATGGTATTTTGTTCTAAAACAATGGTAAAATGTTATATCATCTTATTAAAACAATAGGCTTCCCCCCAAAATTTGACTAAGTGTCTGCCCCTTGATGGAATGCTGCAGTGTTCTGAGAAATATTTGACAAATGACAATAAAACTTTCAAACATTTATCCAAAAGCTTATCTTTCTGGACTAGTTTCAACCTGCATATTTTGATTTAGAATACTACTGGTGCAAAAAAAAATTCTGCTTCCTATTTCCAAGCTACAATTTTAATTCCTTGTCATGAATCTCAACAATTATATATGTTCTATTTTTTTTTTCTTAGATTGTTCCTGATCCAAAAGAGAAGCTAAATTATTTCACGAAACAGAAGGAGGAAATGTAAAATTCAGAAACTTTTAATATCAGTCATTGATTTTGTAGTTCTGTTACTATTTACATTTTAAAATTGTTAAAGCTGGTTGTTAAAATAGCATAAATGCACATACATAATAAATCTATTTTTATCTGAAATTCTTAGAAACTAGAGATGAAGTTACCAGACCTTCCAAATCTCACACATTTTGCATGAGACATCCACATTGTCATATGTCACATGCATTAAGACAGAGTTTTTGTCCATTCTTCATATAGTTGTTGGTTTATTCAATTTCTTTGTGTTTTACCAAATCCAAGAAAATCCTCTTTCCTAACAAGCCTAGCTACAAAAGAGAATAGGACTAGAGAACAGCAAATCCCCACAGGTTGGGTGGTGCCATATTTATTAGAGATCAATTTAATTGTTTCTTGCCTACATGAAACACTGCTTAGCTTTATTGCAACTTTGAAACCCAGTATTTTCCCCCAAACTATCCAGGGAGACAATAACCTCCCTCCAAAAAGGCTTGGTATCACACAATGATTCCACAAATGGTGATGAAGAACTAGACTGCATGGAAAGCAAAAAGATTCTGAAGGCTATGCCCCTGGCTCTTTTTTCATCCATGTGGCAGTCAAAATAAATTATGGATCGGCCCCTGACCTTGAGATTTATTAATCTTTAATTTAATCGTCATAAAATATATTCATCTCTTACTTGAGTTACATTTAGGGTATGCATTGCATAAACTCTGGGGTAGTGTTTTTGGAGAAATTACAAATTTTAGGGTTTCACTTCATATTTTAAAGTGGTACAACCCCCTCTTCCGCCTATTGAAATTACCTCCCCCACGGACCTTCCCTTTTTAAAATTTTATATGTTGATGTATCGTGAATCAAGAACATTTTAATTATAGTTGTAAGAAAACTACCAAAGGAATTATATGTTCCAATGGGTGGGGGGTTTTATTAAAACAGCAGGTGCTAACATGGAAGGAAACCAATCATGAAGAATTTAAGGGAAATTCTATGAAAAAAATCTCATGTAATAAAGTGCTGATATTGAAGACGAAGGCCCTGATCCCTACAAATTTCCAAAAGTTAAACGGCCTCTCCAGCCAAAAAAAAAATTTTTTTATTGACTAAAAAGTTAGCATCTGGTGCGTGTATTATGGCAAAGTCGTTGTTTTTGCGAAATTCCAATTAGCTTAGAAGTTATAAGGCTTTAAAGTTGCACCTTTCCGAGAAAAAAAACGACAAAAGCTTATATCTCACAAACTGTAAAAAATATCGAAAAACAAATAACGAATTCGTGATCAGCAGGTTCAACTCCTTTAGATTAGCCAATAAAATGCAAGTGCAAAATTTGGCTGGAGAGGCCCTTAAAGAATTCTCCCCTTTTCAGCAAAGTTTCCTGTTTTCAGGATTATACACTTACGTTGAAAAAATGTTGGGAAAACTTCAAAATTTGGAAAACATTTTATGCAGAAACTTTTGAAAGGCCTTTTTAAAGTCGTTTGGCATTAAAAAGGTACGGCAGCTATTTCCATGAAGTTTTTGCAAGACGTTGTTAGCGTTTTGATGCTTTTTACGTACGCCAACAAATTGAAAAAAAGGTCAACCATAAAGTTATTTGGCCTTGAGATCTAAACATGGATTTTTTTATAATCAAGAACTAAGTTACGAGAAGTGCTTGCAAATTGCTTTCTGCGAAAATACTGCGAATAGTTGTCGTGAAATTGCATCAATTGTCGGATGCTAATTGAGTGCAGGTTTTGTGGTGTGTAAATACTTTTTCCGTACAAGAACAGTTAAAATTTACGAAGGGTTAGCAGACCGAAGAAGTTTACGACGCTGCGAGACAAAGGTTTTTTCTCAGAGAACTGTTATATATACAGGAAAATTGTAAGAACCTAAGCTTTTATGGTTATAATTCAAAGGCTGAAGTGTTTTTTCAACTTTCAACCACATTTGGGGATTCATAGGACTAGATTGTTTGACAAAATAAACTGCCAATATCGGAACAAGCCTCAGTTGCAAAATCGAAAACCTTCGCAACGCCATAGTGTGTTAATCGAAGGTGTCCCTCTATACTTTTTTAATGTAAGTGTAGCTAGTTGCTCCATTTTAAGAAAAGAGGGTACTTTCCAGCATTTTTCAGAAATATTAAAGATGTCCCTATTATATACCATGGCATCAGGGACCACGCGCCAGTGTAAAAGTGGAGGGCCCTCTAGAACGCCAGAAAACGCCCCTTTTAGAAAATACTTTCTTACTTCTACTGAATTTTTATAAACAGTCTGGTTCAGAGAAGATATCAATCACGATAAAAATAGACAAAATTAGCTTGAGGGTAATAAAAAACCAAGCTAACAAAGTTAGAAAATATATCATATTATTCAACAAGATAAAACACCTAGAAAATGAACAAAAAAGATTTCCAGTTAAGAAAAACTGTTACTACATAGGAGTAAACTATCCAAAGTTGCGTTAGAGTAAACTTTCCAAAAAATTTTCTAGTCTCATTGCAAAAAAGTGGATGGGCTAAAGCCCCTGCTAGCCAAATGACTGCGCGGTGCCTGCATGGCATTCCCAATCATTTCCCATATTTCGTAGGGATTGTTCTGATGTCCTTTACTTCTTGCAACCCCTGGCCCTCTTCAACTTCAAACCTGCCTGCCTGCCCTGCTCCGCTGATCTAAAAAAAAAAGTTTTTTTAGATCATGGCCCGCCCCAGTGGCCTGCCCTCTGTCAGTTTTGGCCTCTTTGTGAAATCAACTTTTTTGCCCAGAATCCTTTTCGGTCTCTTCTCAACCAGGAGGACAACATGGCTACCCAAAGAAGTTGCAGCAAACTTGCCCGGCTGATTGGAGTAAGCTTTTACCATAATTTAACTTAATCTACCATTTACTTTTATTTATATTCGAGTTTTTTATCTACTTGTATCAGCAATTGTCGAACATTTCTATTTGCCACGCTACGTTTGCAAACAGGATAGACGCAAAGGCCCTAGGCCTCTGCGCCGGGATTCTATCTTCTCTTATCTGCGGACTGTCAAATAAGTACGATTCAAAGCCAGCTACCTCGCAAAATTAATGGAAAATAAGTTGCTTTCGTTCGGGCAATTCATGCATTTTTCTTTTGCTATCAATTGCCCTATAATGTTTTGGCTTCTTCAGGAAGGCTAACCCCCAGACTCGGGCAGCAGAGTATGGCACCGCGTACCATTCAGCACCAGATTCATCCCCAGATTCATCCCCAGATTCATCCCCAGATTCATCCCCAGATTCGAAAACTTGCTTGTACTGCTCGAAATGTATCGAAATGACAATGATTAGCAAGAAAATATGTTATTTCCAGAGTTTCCTTTCTAATTCCACTTGATAAAAATTTTTTCTTGCCAATTTATTCTTGATGTTTTTAGCGGGCCTAGGCATGCGTATTTTCCATCCCAGATTCATCCCCAGATTCGCGCTTTGTATAATATGGGTCTAAAAACAGCATGAGATGTGTCAAAATGACAATAATTCGAGAGAATGTGTAGCAATATTACGATTGAAACTGTTTGTAATAATGTATCTATTATAATTATATACAAAACGTAACCAAACTGGGAATTATATACAAAACTGATAAACGGATACCATTAATATTTAAAACAAGGAATTAAATCAAACATTATAATTGTATATATTTTCAGGATCTATAGGTCCTACATAGGTAAACTATATACCAAACAATAGCATTTGATGTTTCCATTAATATGAGACCATCCATAGGTTCATAGGATAAAGTTTCGCAAAGTTACATTAAAATTAAGTTTCACTGGTACCGACAAACTGTCAGGTATCTTTATTTACCCGCAAATCAGTAATCATTAAGGAAGAGTAAGTCACTCTGGAGGACTGTCGGCAGAAACACCATCAACAAAATGGCAAGATTTGTGCCCAATTATGATGAATTCGACGCAATGACTCTATTTGGAATATGCCGACAGTTCACAGAGAACATTACTGCTACAATTGCCTGGTGTCGGCGAAATGGGCTGCTTGCACGAATGATGTTGTGTGAGCGCTGCCATGTTGACTGTGTTGAGGGTGCCCTCAATAGATGCCAGGATGGGGTAACATGGTGGTGCCCACAATGTCGAAGAAGGTTCAACATACGCAAGGGGAGTTTCTTTGAAGGTTCGAAGTTGCATTTGTGGCAAATAATAGGGCTTACCTATTCCTGGAGTTTTAGACTGTGGACGCACAAGGGGCTTGTCGCAGAAGCATGTCTTCAAGGTACTTGAAATTAAAAGTGAACACACGGTGGTTGATTGGAAGCAATTCTGCCTTGATGTCTGTGTGGAGCATTTTCTCGAACAATCCGCAACAGATTGGTAGATCTGGCCGCATTGTGGAAATTGACGAGAGCCTGTTCGCCAAGAGGAAAGGAAATATAATTGCAGCAGATTTCTTCTTCAAAACTGGATATTCTGAGGATATGACCCGGTCGACAAAAAAGGGTTCCTGGTTCCAGTTCCTCTGAGAGATGCCGTGAACCTACTACCAATTCTGCAAACTTGAGTTGTGCCTGGCTCCATCGTATGTTCAGACATGTGGCAGGCATACAACCCAGTAGGATCATCGGCTACCAACATCGGACTGTGAGCCACACCTATAATTTAGTCGACCTGGTCACCAGGACCACTACAAACCATGTGGAGGCAATGTGGCAGCGGGCAAAGAATAAAGTCAAGTCCCAGCATGGTTCAACAAATCGCGAACCTATACCAGACTACCTGGCAGAGTTCATGTGGCTGCAGAGATTTAAGGACAGTCCATTTTTTCATTTATGACATCAAATAGCAACGAAACTGTACGTTATTGCCCGCAACTCGCGCGCGATAGCGCGGGAGTGAAGGGCTTATAGTCTGCCCCACGTATAAGTAGCATATGGAAGCTTCAGTTCATGTTGTCAGCACTTTGTCAGCAGATTTTGTCACTTTTCTGCTGCCATGACAACTGTCAATCAATTTCATTGTCAATCAATCGGCTTTGTCGAGGAGGTTGTTAACCGCCACCTCTTTGTGCGGAAGGGAATTATCTTCGGAGAGTTGCTCTGCCAAGACTCTGTTAAAGGCCTTCGGTTTTTTTGGCACGAAAACGGTGCTGCATCACAGCTCGGTTCTCCGCAATGGATGGAAGTTTTGATTCGAAGTTTTGGGAATCAAAACCAGTCGAATGCCACACCTTTCTCCCAAAAACTCTACACCGTACGAGCAAAAGTTATGATTGTCGTGATTATAGCCTGTACATCGCTGTACGAATCCTTTATCGCAATCGATTTTAGCTGTACCCGTTCTATCACGTGTCCATTTTCATACGTCTTTGCTTCACGAAAACGCAAAATAAATGTCAAACCCTAGAAAAACTTCATGATTTTCAAAAGGGCGTTGGACTTAAATCAAAGGCAAACTGAACACCAAAAATTCTTGATAAAAAGAATAGTTTAGCATCAACTAGAGCAGCTGTTTTATAAAATTGTGAAAACCCAAGATGGTGTCTTCTTCGAATATCCTGACCTAAATTTTCAAAACAATCATTATCAAGGAATTAATTGTTTGCGGGTAGTACTAGCAAGAGCTATTTCTAGTTTAAACTTTTCTTTAGGATGTCTCTTTTAATCTCTGTAGTATATGAATTCCACCACATAGTCTGTAAAAAGCTCTATTTTGTTGACCCTATTGTGACTTGAGTTGTTTTTGCTCTTGCCTGCTGGGAAGACGAGCGAGTATTTTTTCATAATGTCATCAATTAACTTAAAATGCAAAATTGCAAAGGCGCATCTCCCCAGCAACAGCTCATCGCCCCGTTCGTAGTCGCTAAAATATGCCTCCGTTTTCCAGTCCCACCACATATAAATCCAGTCCCAACACACGTTTAAACCCTGCACATTTAAAACGAGTCTCCTTGTTTTTTACCAGTTTTTTACTTTAGATGAATACGATATTAGGTGGATACTCTATCAATAGATGAATAGTCTGATTCCCGCTCCCAAAATATTAAAAACAAGACCCTTGTTTAGTAAAAGTTTTTTCCTTGCATTATAATTGCGTTCAGTTGAAATTGCTGATTTATGTCTATTGTTGGATTTGTTAACACTTTAAACTTGCTGATGAAAGAAACATTCATTTGGTGGTACAAAACTTAAAACTTTGCTTTGACAAAAAAGCAAACTTTTGCATATACTAAAGCTTTTCGTCTGACGTTATTTTCCCGCACTCTCTATTAATTATCTTCAAAATCCTGTTGTCTGTAAACTCTTCAGAGTATAAAACGTCACGTCAGAACATAGATCAAAACACTAAGCTAGGAAATATAATTATATTTACCCAGTTGTGGATCGAAATAGGATAAGCGAGCACATGACTGTCGAGGTTACCAAATCATAAATATTGGTGAAGCCCGATCGTCCTTCCATCTAGCAGTTTTGGAATCTATCTACGTGAGCACAAAAAATAATTGGTAACATTCTCTATAGACAGGCGGCACTGATTGGGCAACTTGAAAGGTCATCATGAATATAGCCTGGCATTCATAATTACACAGGAATCCCGTAGGTGATTACAAATTGAATGGAACCCCATGCTTCTGCTCAGGCGTTGCTGTTTTTGCTTTTATGATGACAGTATTATCTTTATAATTGTAGCTTATATTGTAAAAATATTCGTATTATTTTAATCACTTTTGTGTACTTTTACTTCATTGTTCATAACTAGATGGATCATTTTTGGTTCATAACATACACTCACTTGTATCAAATAAAATCTGGCCTAAAATCTGGAATTCACTCCCCGAATCAATAAAGACAACACAAAATACTAGACAATTTAAGAATTTGATCAAAACTTGGTTCCTTGAAAACAAGTGCGCATGCTCGTTTTGCAGTAAATGAACTGTCTTATGCAATCCTTGAAATTGCTTCATGTTAGACTTAATTAGTGTATATTCACTATACACCAATTCGACTTACGACCTCGTTTTGGAAATTTCTCCAAACTTAATTATACGACTTTTGTAAGCTCAGATTTGGTTTTATCGCTCAGATTTTAGGCAGGATACCATTTTTCATATTATTTGAGCTTGTATTTTAGATTTTACCGAGAAATTAAGTTTGAAAACTTGTAAGGGACTTGACCGCAAAAATCGTTTCGGGGGGAAACTTTACCCCCCTAGTCGCCAATCACGGTCAAATCCCTTATAAAGTTTTTATCTTTATGTCGTCATAAAATCAATATCGTGAGCAATATCATAATGAAAACTTACAAGTAGACTAAAATCATTGCTGTCAATTTGAATCTGAGGTCAAATATTTTGTACAAAAGAATTTTTCAAAATGAGGCCGTAAGTCGAATTGGTGTATTGTAAAAACTAACGTTAAATGATCTACAATACAATCAATACAATCAATACAATACAATACAATACAATACAATACAATACAATACAATACAATACAATACTCATGGACTCATATTTTTTTATATTAAACTCGCTATAAGAAACTCGTGATGGGTGAACTTAGGTACTTGATGGAAAAATAATTAAGAAGTGACTCAAGTAATTTTGTGAAATTCTATCATCATGATTGGCTGGTTGGCATAAAATTTAGACTCAGAGACAGAGAATACTCAGAGACTGGAAATGAACATTTTGACTGAAATGTCATGAGCATTTTAAAACTTCAAAATAAATATTGACAATTTGCAGCAACGAAAATCTTTAAAACAATTTTTTTCTGGGAAATTTCTTAGCGCTAAAAATTGAAACCGGGAAGCCAATATTAAAGTTAATAATGTCATATTTAAAAAACTGAAGAAGCAACGAGTATTGGAATTTCCACGGCGTTGAGAAACTAGAGTACTTTAATTCCACCTTTGTTTCTTATAAAAAAGAACTGTATGTCATTACAGAGGGCTTAAGGGTTTTTATTGGTCCCGATTGTTGCCAACCAAAAAGATAGCTCACTCCCAAAACTTTCGACGGTTTCGCACAAAACCAGTGGATGACAGTGGATTTTTCAAAATAGAAAAAATAGAGGAAAAAATAAACTATATCATGGAGGCCAATTTCAGACCTCCTAATCGAAAATTGACCATCCCATGATTCATGCTTAATAGGTGTTCGTTGAGAAGTCATAAAATATCGTGAAAAACCTCTAACAAATCCTTCTTCCGCCCATTTCCCAAATAAAAAAATTTTAGTTACGCACTTGCAAGCTGTGTTCTTACCTCCCGTTCCACTCTCGATTTCCTTTGCAATTGTGTTTCTGAAGGCTTCCGGCTACTACAACGTAAATGGCGGGCCTACGTGTCTGCTGTTTGATGAATTTTAGATTTTTTTTTCAGTGTTGTGCTGATGCTGGTTCTTGGTTTTATTCTAATTTCCTGTTTATTTCGTTTCTAACGGCAATGTGTCTTGTTTATTTCTCTGTATTCAACTGGTTTACACTAACTTTGCGAAACTTTATCCTATGGACCTATGGATGGTCTCATATTAATGGAAACATCAAATGCTATCGTTTGGTATATAGTTTACCTATGTAGGATTTAAAGATCCTGGGAGGTACATCACTGCATTAAAGTGCCCACTTAACCAAAGTGCACTTGCACACTTGAAATTTTGCTCTTGCACACCCAAAATCTCACTGGAAACTGCAGAGCTCTGCAATCTGGGCTAACCCCAGCACGGCAGGCATATAAACCCAAACTTTCATTTCAGTCATTAGAAGACAAGGTTGTTAAAATACAAAAAGGTTTTTTGGGTTTTTTCAAAGTGCTTTTTTCAAGTTTGTCTAAAAATTAGGTTCCGTAAAGAATTATTGAAAGAGTAACTGCATGTACAAAAATGCATTGATTGATGCAAGACTAGACCTTCTAGTCCATGCTCATTCTATTTCAAGTATATTTGGATCAATTGCAAAATGCACTAGCACTTTCTCTTATCACTCGATAAAGATTAGGCCTATTTCCCTCCTTTTGTTAAAACTCATCTTAAACACCCAATATTGCATAGAATAATGCAGCATATGATGATGATGCATTTGGTGCATGGCAGTTCCACCTTTGTTTTTTGCTGATGGTGCTTAATTTTTCTGCAATTAAGAACCTTGACAATTTTCAGGGTTATTTGGTTCATAAATGAAGGGGCTCCAACTCAAAAACCACATCCAGCAGATTCTTGTATTAGGATGTTTTTTGTTTCTGATGAATAAAATCCTAAACAATAACTGAGCAAAAAGAAGCTGGAGCTTCTCTGCTTAATTTGTTGCTTTTAATGATTCTTAGCTGTTTTGCTGTGTGTGTGTTTTGGTGTTGAATCATAATAAAAATGACAATTTTGAAAATTGTTGTCTTTTTTAACACTTTCTTGAGTTTATCTCATTTTACTTTGTTGTATTGTTTCTATTTTGTTGTATTGTGAGTGCCACAATGATTCAGCTTGGTGATGACATTTACTTTTTTTCTTATTTAGATTCATCATATTTTTAAGGGTCTCTAAGTATTGCTGTTAAAATTATTTGAAATTAATTTCATGCCTATGTACCACTTTTCTTTATTTGCATAAACACAAATTTGTTTGTAAGTCTGTTGTATATGTCATACTATCTTATCATTCCAATTGATGTCTCTCTTTGTGCTTTTCAAGAATTCATACTCTTTGTGCTTTTCAATAATTCACATTTGTTCTCATTAATCTTAGGCAAGGCAGTTTAGTGTTAGCAGTGCTGTCAGAGGTCAAGTGGTAAAGCCACCACTCCAAATTTATGGTGTTGAAGGTCGCTATGCACATGCCCTTTTTTCTGCTGCCAGCAAAAAGAATGCATTAGATAAGGTTGAAGCAGATATAGGCAAAGTCAAGGTAGGTGTCTGTTTTTTATTATTTTAAAGATAAATATCGACCAAGTTAGTTGTTATTACATACAAGTTGGCCAATGATTCCTAGGTCCATATCTAAGGCTCTTAATAATTATTGATAGTTAATCACATATGCATTTACAAATAAGTTTTTAACTTATTGCTATTTCCAATTGCTGAAATATAGATTTTTAGTGTTTGAAAATCTGTTCCCAAAATGAAATCGTCTTTTCAAAACACTCTTTTCAAATGGTTTTGTTTTGACTTTTATAGAGCTTTTATCTACATGGGAAAAAACACAAAAAATACAAATAAAACACATGGTCAGTTAATTAATCTACTTAAGTTAATTGGTCTTTTTTTAATAAATATATGTTTTTATGATAGGAATAAAAATGTAATTATTATAATAAAGTTTGTTCAGACCACCAACATCCCTAAAATTAGCTGCCATAAAGTTTGATTTAATGAATAGTCATAACCTTGACAATTTTACTTGCATTTCCATAACCATCGCTAAGAATATTGTAATCTGAAGAGCAGTCTTGTAATGTGAAATATGCTGACATGCTCGTAATTGCATGCCTTAAAAAGTTAAGGTGTACGATGGCCTGCTAACCATAAAATGGAGACCTTACAATTTTTATGAAGACGTAATAACCTTTTAAATGAGATATATGTATTGGAAGAGGTGTATCACAGTTTGAAAAAGTGTATGAGGTTTTTATTTACAAAATAATTTTTACAGAATTTCAGAAGAAGTTTATTGAAAACAAAGTAATTAAACAAAAAGCATACAATTTTTTATGCCCTGTTGCCATTACTCCATTAATTGTATGTAATGGAGTTGAAAGAATCTGTTTTAAATGTTGCATTCATATTAATATGCTCGAACAGTCATTTGATACCAAACTGGAGACATTTGAAAAGGCTGTTCAAAGCAGAGTCATTTGAAAACGCAATGCTTTAATGAGACGGAAAAATATAGTCATCCGAAAACAGAGTCATTCATTCTCTGTCCAAAAACAAGCAAATAGCTTCGTTTTTGTTTTGACCAAAGCAGAGTGGCCCAGTGTAATGAAACAGCTCAATAAAATTCTAAAACTGAATCATCTGAAAACGAAGATATAGGAAAACAGAGTAATGGAAAGTGGACCTTAAAGAGTGATTTTGCCCACAGAAATTCCATCAAGATAACAAACACAAAAAATGAAAAGTTAATTTAAAAGAAAATTAGCAAAGAAACAAAAGGGAAAAAAGAAAAGTATTTCAAAATGTAGTGCTGCACAACCGATACAAAGCGCACCTTGGGGGTTTTTGGATTGTACGGGTGCAAGGTGTTGTAAAGTGTTATTTCTCACTCGATTCTCAGGAAAAAGACAACAAAGACACCTTTGTTGATGATATGCATCTATATATTTGCATTATTTACTTTAGGCCTTTATCTCGACTATCTGGTTAATTATCATTGATGTGTCTATGTGAGCTTCTCTCCACCACTCCACTGGCCTATGCCAGGGAGTAGTCGTCTCTTAACTATGACCTTTTGGAGCTCCCTCTTGTACCTGACTACAATTCTTACTATCGGATCTTTTACGCCCATGTGTGTGTTTCCACTATTACCTCATTATGGCATAATGACCTTGGTCTATGACCTGTCATGTGTCTTTGCACACTTATCACATGCTACAATTCTTCTAATTACACGCATGGAATAATACCTACGCTTAAACTTCACAACAAATGGCACCATTCTTTCTCTTGCTTCCTTAAGTCCACACCTGGATATAAATTTATGCTTATAATTTGGTAATTATCCAAAGTTTATTCTCTGAGGATGTTATTCTTAGCTTTTTTGTGCTATTTGCTGATTGCTTTTTGAAATGATTGTATTTTTCAGGATTTATTGAAATCAGAACCACTTCTGACTGCATATGTAAATGATCCTGTTGTAAACAAAAGAGACAAGCAGAGTATGTTCAATGTTTTTTTTTGATATGTTATGAGTATAATTGCCTAATGCAATAAGAGTGTTGTTATATATCAAGATCGAATTATTTCTGTATTTCACCAAAGTAAAGATGTTTGATACAGATTAACATTTATCTTCTTATTTCTGCAAACATGCATTGTACACTAAAACTGTTTTCTAAAGACAAGATTTTTGTATAGACTATGCAAGTACCAGTATTATGTTTTATCTTTGACAAAATGTATGTCACAGAAAGATTCAATAAGGAAGTTGAAATCGGTTATTTCTAGTATTTTCCTTGTTTTTGTTCTAATGTTGATCAAATTTTAGCCAAATGTGACATCAGGCCATATTTCATTGCCAAGTAATTGTTTAGATAGATTTGTTACAACCTGCAAGCTTAATTTTGTGCTGTCATTATTCAAATGTCCTGCCCTTCTGACACTCAAGAATAGCAATGTAAACTACCCCGTTCTAAGCACCAAGAATAGATTGTGTGTATATTGTAGCTCTTACCCTACAACTTTATTGATAGAACCTTATTTCAAAATCTTATTTTTACCCCAGATGTTCTAGAGAAAATATTGAAGGAAAGGAAGTTTGACGAGCTTGTAATAAACTTCTTCAGTGAGTATACTTTTTCTTTATTGCTTCTTTCAGACCAGTGATGTTTGCATAATGTTCTTTGGCCACACTTGATAAATGGTTATCATGCTTCATTTGTAATTTGATTCCTCACAAATGCTATACTCTCGAAAGTATATACCATTCGGTTTAAGAGTATTATTCTGTCAAATTAAGTATTTTCCTGCCCACAACCCTCAGAATTTATGCATGGGCTAGACATGAATTCTAAACAGTTGATGCAGCTGCATAATTTATTACAAATGGGTTCACACTTACAACTATCAGAGCTCAAAAGTAGGTGTTAATTGGAACAATTGCCCCTAAAGTTGTAGCTATCATGCGCAACAATTTATTAAGAAGTACATCTGTGTACAGTAAAACCATGAAGAAAAGTAAACAGCACTATAATGTAAGAATGAAAACATGAACAAACTAATTGCATTTTTCTGTCCGGCAAACTTTTCGTCAGCAAACAAGAAAAGGACTTGCAATTGTCCTGCCTATTGCATGGAACAAGGCAAAGAGATTGGAAAAGCCAGAGCCAGAGTTTTTAATTCAGTCAAACACAAAATCTTGTCGCGTACTTGGGTATTTATTGTTCAAAATTTGTTTGAAAAGTATATATACCTAATGATGAAAACGTTTTTGACAATACAGCTAAAATGTGTTCAACTCGGGGGGAAAATGTTGATCAACAAAATATTTTTTTTACTACAAAGTTGGTTGCATAGGAGATTGCCTTTTTATTTACTCCAATTCACGAAGCATTTCTCTTTTGAAATTAGCAATTTGTAGTCTTGATACTTGTCTGCATGCATACAGTTTTTGGACTGCGCAACATTGTACCTCATCCAAAAAAAATTTAAGCCCTGACTATGCAAATTTGACCCAACATAATTTCAATCTGGATGTCATTTTTAGGTTCGTTGGCAGAAAACAGTCGTCTTAAAAAAGCAAATGGAATATTCAATGCCTTTTCAAAATTAATGAGTTCACACAGAGGTGAAGTTCCTTGTGTAATTACCACAGCAAAGGTATGTTGTTAGAAAATATTAAATATTTTGTTGACTTTGTCTGCTTTTCTCTGCATTTCATATCATGGTTTTTGTTTTCCTACTTTTTAGTTAAGTTTCTGTTATTCACTGATTTATCTCTCTATTCAATGTTTTTGTTTTTTTTTGCAATATTAAGTTTTATTTTGGAGTTTTCTAATCCAACTTGTCATACACTCTGCACTTGTTGTTGCCATTAGTTGTTTCTGTTGTTTTGTCATTTACTGTCCATAATGCAGTATATGATGCAGTAATGAAAAAAATGAACTAGGAGCATTTTTGAAATAATACAACAGTTTCACTATTTTATCTTCTTTGTGCAATTACTGTTTGTTAACATTTTAGACTGTTGAACCAGGACAATTGAAGGACTTGACATCTGCACTTGGTGGCTTTATCAAAAAAACTGAATCACTTAAAGTTGAGACAAAGGTAATTTTAAAGATGTCATTATATACTTTATCAATAGATTTAATATAATTTAATATTTTGTCATTTATCATATCATATTATACCTTAAGATACACAATAAAAGAGATCAGTTCATTCTCCCCCAACAGTTTGTTTTCACACTGCAATTGGTCAGGAGATTAAAAATACGGCGTAAAAATACGGCGGAAAAATGCTGTTGCTGCTGCTTTGGCTTTAAATTTTCAACGCTCATGTTAGGAATTGATGTATCTTCATAGAAGCTTAAAAACAGTTCTTAAAGGCTATTGTTTTTATATACTGGTTTGTAAAGTATGGCAACAATCTTCTGACTCGATAGTGCTAAATCAAGTAAAGTCCATGTACATTGCATAGTTCTTTTAAATTATTTATCTGCATGTTAGGTTGACCCACAATTGATTGGTGGCATGGTTGTCGATATTGGTGAATTTCACATTGACATGTCGATTGCAAGCAAAGTCAAGAAGATGACAAACAATCTGCGTGACGCTTTGTAACTTTCAAATTAACTTTAGAAGATAATGTATGAATGTTGAGGTGAGAATCCATATTAAAAGTTAGCTCATGTTTTGGATGGAAAATGGTTTATGAAGAAGGTTCTTCTTTCGAGTTCTATTTGACATTGTTTTATCCAATTTCTCTTGTTGCTTGAAGATCGTACACATGTCTCCTTTGTCTCGTGTCCTTCTTTCTACATTTATTTCTACAAATTTTTCGCAATTTGCTACCTCTCGCCTTTGCTGTAGTGTTCCATCGTCAAATTCTTAAAATGTTATCACTCTTGACTCTTTCTTCTAAAATGACGGACTGATAATGACTGAAAATGACGGTAATTTTATAATGTCTATTTTGTTTTTATGAGTAAGTAGTTTGTAATCCAGTTAGCTGCTACAAATATAAAACTGAATTGACTGGACTTCAATGTCCCCAACCACCCCCCCCCCCCCCATCAGGGTGTATTAATGCATCTCAACAATTCCCAAAGTCGATAGATTCGACGCTCTTTCTTCCTTAGATACATATACACTGATGATTCCTTAGATCATTAGAGCATACACAAACTTTGCCATTATCTCTGCAACTGCCAGTCGCCTTTCTTTGTTTCTAAAGAATCTTTTTGTGGTGCAGAATTTAGAGATGTCTTTTAAAAGAGCAAACATTTGAGTAAATTAAAGCATTTCGTCTGACACTCTTTTAGAACATAGATCGAAAACTCTACGCTAGGCAAAATTATATACCTAGTTGTGGATCGAAATAGGCTAATCAGAAACGCGAGCACATGACTGCTGAGGTTGCCCAATCAATGCCCCTTGCCTATTGAGAATGTTACCAATAGAGTCCTAAGTTGGAAACGAACTCCTGTCTTGTGTCTACACAATAGCGTAGACAGAAGCTCTATGATTGATTTTTTTTCAAAGCCATTTCTAAAGAAGTAGATACAGGGATTGTATCTACGCAACTGTCTAGGCTTTGCGTTGCCTGCCATTTTGCGTCCTCTGGTTCCTTGCGTCTTGTAACCGTTGGGTCTTGTAACCGTTGCATCTTGTCACTCTTGCGTCTTGTAACCCTAGCGTCTTGTAACCCTTACGTCTTGTAACTCTTGCGTCTTGTAATCCTTGCGTCTTATAACCCTTGCAACGGCCTACCTTTTATCCGTATTCATGCTTCATTCATAACAAACGTCGTGAAGGTTTTTGCTTCAATCCAAAGAAGATCTTAATGAAGTTTCAATTACCTATTTTTTTACACTCATAATTCAGAATATAGTACACTGCATGCAATTTACTTTTTGTTGATACCAGAATGGGTAACATACTGTTGCACATCTGTCTATGCTAATTGTAGCAGAAAATAGCCAGATAAGCTTGGGAAGTACAACAAGGTAGTTTTAGAGCTTAAGACCACTATTTTGCTCTAGGTTCGGGAAACTGGCAAGTAAACACTCATAGGAAATACTGCTGAGTCAACAATTAGATCTTTAATTGCATTTCCTGCCAGCAACAAATTTGAGGAGCTATCTTCTGAGGATAAATGCTGCGTGCTCCATGCAATCTTGAATGCAGCTATGATAGTATTGCAGTTATGAAATACTGCTAAGCAACTAGATCTCTGTCTGCAATTCTTCCTAGCAATTCCTCAAAGTTTATGATCTATTTTTTTAAAGAGCCGAATCGTTTCTAACAAGCTAGAATAAATCTACCATGTTTCTTCCCATTCTACCAAACTAGAAGTTCGTTTTGTGAAGAGTGTTGAATTTAGATTAATCCTAGTCAGAATGCCGATGATTTTTTTCCAGGCTTATAACTGTTTTCAGTAACCTTATGTTTTCAGTTACAGTGTTATTTTAGAACGGAATGGAGCAAACCTGACTTGATATGACCAGGGCTGGAAAATGTCCGGCAGCGCCGGCAACGGCGCTGCCAGGAAATTTTTGGAACAAATTAACTGCAGGAAATTGTTGATGTTTGCCAGGAAATTTTTAACGTAAAATCTCCATTGCTTGATTTAATGTTACAATATTTCTATGGAATACTGTTTTCTTATGATATACATACTGTATAATTTTTGTTCTGCACTACCAACAAAAAACCAAGATTAGCTTTCAATCATCTGGTATTATAAGCATCTGTTATGCCAAATTTCCGTGCATGATTATGATTTTCAGCTATTAATTTAATTCCAGCAAGCTAAAACAAAGTTCATTCCTTTTTTTACATTAGCCATTCTAATTATGTAAAAACACTTAAAGACAGCCAATCTTGTTACGTCAATTGTTTTTAAGGTGAACATGCCCCAAAACCTGTGTGGATGTGTCCATTATTATTCTTTTTTTTCTACTGGCATTCACATATATTTTTCATCACTTGCTTTATAAAATGTTAGCGTTTTGGTCTTAAATTTTTGCCTGATTTATAACATTTATTTAAACCATTAAAAAATAAAATAGTATTCTTACATGTTGTATGAACTACTAGCTTTGATGATGAACCCACCCTGGGCAGGATGTATAGATATATCAATACTTATAAAGTATCTAGTTTGCTAGTACTGATATGAAATTTAATCAAAGTTGTTATAGATTTTCAGATCTACTTTCTTTAACCTTGAAAACAAACTATGAGTATCGTGCTTGATCATGTTCTCCTTGATCATCTAATACAGTATAAACAAAATGATTCCTGTTTCGAATAGCTATGATCAAGACTGCAGGACCAACAATTAGTTCTTTTTAGTGTGACAGTTTGTTTTTAGGACAAATTTTTAAACAAATCAAGCAACTTGAAATATCAATTTCAGTGGCTGGAAACTTTCTCGAAGCTTCGCAGGAAATCTTTAATTTTTTATTTTGCTGCCAGGAAGAAAAAAATTTTTCAAGGCCTGGATATGACAATGACATTGAAATTGCAAAAGGATTGTTTGCAAACGTACCTGTCTGCACTGGGCCAACGCGAGAATTCTTATTTCTAATAAAGTTTAGATAATTGATGTACTCAGTTTGTGGTAGAGTTAGTTATTAGCGGTGAGTTTATTAACTTTATACTCCAATCAAAGTTTGCTCACGACCTACTTTTCAACAAAATGTGATTTACACCGTAGTTTTATAAACAAACAGCGAAAAAACCCTTTTCGTATTTCAATTGCATATGCAAACAAATTGAAGAATTTGTGAATGCCTTCTGGAGTTGTTTTGAAAAGTTGTTCGAATACCTTGGTTTTTTAATTGTAAACAACGAAGTAGTGACCCGCGTTAAACGATCGGTACTGCTTCCCATCTCCACTAAAGCATTGTTAGTTGCAAAGCTAAATATCATAACTATCTGATAGAAATCAATTGGACAACCACTAGAGCTTTGCTAACACACAGTCAGCTCTGTCTCATTCAAATTCCTGTAATTCGAACTTTCACTAATTCGCATGAAATTATCTGTTTTATTTATGATCTTCTAACAAACCTTTACCGAAACCTCTGTATCTGAGTCTCTTTAATTCGAATTTTTCGAAGTTCGACCAATTTTTTTGGTCCTCTGAAAAAACTACCTCTCTACTTGACAAAAATGGTTAGATAAATACTTCATTTTCCTAAAATTGATGTTATTATTAAAATGGATGCTATTTACGTCATTATCGTCATTCTTTGTTTGGGAGACGAGGCAATACAGCTCTACGAATCTTGGCCATACATAATAGCGATTGTACTTTCATCTGCTGTACAAGCTCAGATTATTTGGATTAAGGCTATAAATCGAAGATTTAGGGATAACTGAGGAAGAATCCAGGCTTTTTTGAAAAACTCGTATAGGGCGAAAATCTGCAATTCGTACTTTTTGACGACCCCTCAGAAAGTTAGGATCACACAGAGATGAAGGTTTGATAGAACAATATTTTTTAGAGTGAGGAAGGGGGTTGAGCTGCTTTTAGTTCAATGCCCAAGATTGGTGACTGTCTAGCTCTAAAAACTGTTCTAACATTCGAACGTTACTGTCGTAGCTGTCGTCATCCCGATTTTCCGTTACAATATCTAGAGGAAAGACGTAATTTCAATAAATTGATTCCGGATTATTACAGATTATTACAAATTATTATCGGATTATTACAAAGAGTAGGTATTCTTTCTGCTGCTTGAATGCTAAGTACTCGCTGTCATTTTTGTGCCAATCCATCCGAAAATCCCCTAGAAAATTTCATTCTTACGTAGTCCTTCTAGTGAGCCTTTCTTGTGGGGATAGATTTTTTTCTACTGCTTTACACATCTCGCGACCTTCCATACAGAGCAAAAATTCACAGCACCACTTAAAGTTTTCATTTTCATCTTTTTATAACGCTGCATTGGGGCTGAAGAGATGCATTAATACATGTTCGGTTCTTGTCACTTTAAGAAATTTAAAAATCGTATCAATGATCGACTTTTCAAACTGGTAGTTTTCCACAGATCGACAGAAATGTTTCCAGCAGCTGGCTTGCCAAATTAGTCTTGCATTTTCAGCAATCTAGTGAAAAATTGTTTTTCCAAAAAAATACACAACGGAACAAAATTTGTCGTTGTTAATCGGGCAATAGAATTGGTTGATGTTAGATGCAGCTTTGGGTATTTCGTTGGACTTCAAGTTCATGTCTCAGTATTGTAAGAAACAACATTCGTTCAGATTTTAGAAGAGACAATGTCACCGAAGGCCTTTTTATTGACAGTACTACTTCAGAGGAATTTATTTGTACATACTGCTGTTAGCTATCACCTGATCCAATGCGGGGATGCCACGATTTTCCTAGGCTTACAATGAAGCTATCAAAGATTGGTATGTACAAGTCACATTTTCATTTTTCGACTTATGATATTGTGTTTTTAACGTTTAGTTCATACATCCAGCGTGAATAAGGCATTAAGTGAACGCATGCTTGGTAGGCTCGATTTTCTTACTGGTGATAGGGGTGAAAGGGGTGGGTTCAAAAATGTCAAAAGGGAATGCGAATTTTAGTATCAGTAGAAGATCACAAAAGTTTTAGATCAATGTTTAAATCATTAAACATCGTCACATATTTACATATCTGATAACAGTTATGTGAAATATTCTAAGTTTGTATTCATTTGCCCCTAAAACCAACCTTAGAAACTATTCTTATCTGATTATATTTGAGTTGATTTTCTCTTAAACTTGTGGAGTGTAAAATTTCAAGCCCTTTTTATGGGCTTACTGGTATTTGTTTAAATTTAGTTGAATTTATATATGTACACCGTTATACCTTACAGTTTAACTGTCTTGCAGAAAGTGATCGATACAGAAACTTGAAACTCAGAGTTATGTGACAAAAGTCTTTTTATTTAAGCCCAACTTTGTATAAATATAAAAGAACGTGTTCTTGTTTTTAGATATTATTGAACTAAAAGATGACACATCCTGATCAATGAAAATGACTGTTTAACAGTCTTTCATAAAGTGCTCAATACAGGACGGTTCTAAGTTGCTGCTCCGAGTTTAACGCTTGATGCGATCATTAGGCAATAGAATACCATTTCAAGTTTGAAAATAACAAAGAAAGCGCTGATTTGGGTGACAGCTTTTTTCTAATTTTTAAGCGTCTGAAGACTACCGTAATTATTACTGGGTCTCTTGCAGGATTTGTTGATAAGACGAACGTTCTGATGATGATACCACCTGCATAGTATGCATCAAGGTATTCCTCTTATGACCAATATAATATGGTACATTGTTAGTACCATTGTCTTCTGCTATTTGATTGTGTATCGCGCAATGTTGATCTTGTTCTTCATTCTGAACCCGAATCATAAACATGGATAAGTTAATCATACATAAGAGGGCTTCAAAAATATTTTCCACTCAAGTCTTTTTTCTTTTTAACTTTAAACTTTGAAAATAAAGATTCCAAATCTCGGAAAAAATCTTTAAAGAGTATTTCATAATTAGGTTTATCATTCATTCTATTCGCTTGCTTTCCCTTGTTCAATTTTTTGTTTATCATTTACGTAAACTACCACTGAGAGGAAATATGATTCATAACATATTGCACCCGTGTGAGCAGAGCATGGGTTCGCCAGATGTTGAACTAATCATGGTTGTGGACATCAAAGGACGATAAAAGTTGATCAGTTCGCACTGTGATCAAAATTAAGTTTGCGTAAAACAAGACATTTTCCTGCTAATTAGACAAATGTCTTCATTGATTAACGTTGTTAATTTTTTTTTGCAATGAACTGTTTTTGATAAAAACTTAGTGAATTATCGAATGGTCACGAAATTCAGTCCTAGGCCTCAACCAGACAAGATTCTAACAAACTTTCTCACAATTGTCATCGGATTATTACTATTACAACGCTATGTACGCTCTCTTGTGTTCCCAGCAAAATAAATTTGTTTGTGGTTGATTTTTATAAATTCTGATCAATCCCTCATGCCCTCCAATTTCACGTGTTTTGTGTGGAATTCAACAATGAAGTAGCTTCTTGTTTAACTCGTACTGCATTTTAAGACAGATCATGGGAAGTGCAATGCGAATAGGGCAATGGCTAATGCCTCAAAATATCTGAACTTCCTTTGTCCTACGTGAAAGATGTCATCAATATAAAGATAAAGACCCGTCATGATTTGATGCCTAAAAGACAATGGAGAACGCCTCGACACAGAAGTAGGCGAATTATTTTGTTGCCAAAATCTGACCATTGGATTGGATAAAACAGAGTTGTCATTGATTCGCTATCACCCAATTGCTATCATTCCTTGCGAGAACACCCAATAAGAAAAATGAAGTCATCAATGTATTGATGAACAATCCCTTTCTCTGCCTTAAAGCTGATGGAGATCATCTGATTATTCCATAAGTGAACCTTTAGAAGTAACAACAAACTCTTCCACGTGTTCAGAAATGGAGAATTGAATCTTCCACGTCTCAATTATCATAAACCAACCTCGATTGAGTGGGTTCGTTATTTTCGACCTTTCATTTTAAAAACAGATAACTTCACATGGAATAAATCAGGTGGCCTAAGCAATATGACACTGACTTATGCAAGAATCGAGGTCGAAAATATTCTCAGCATTGTACTACAGGGGCGGTATTTAGAATATCTTGCATTTCGAAACAATATGTAGGCTTGAGTTGATAGGATTTTCCTTTCTTTGCTTAATTTCAAGCTTATTTCTATTATCATTATGCAGTTAATTGGGGGTACACAACTTGCAGCTTGTAATGATTTCCTAAAATTTAGAGCGTCAGTAAGCCTTCGCTTTTGGAAATTATTGCCACCAGAGGCGCATTTGTTCTACTTTAAAGTCTCATATACTATTTCAATGCAAATAACCGCACACGATAGCTTGTTTTCTATTCAAAAAATATCCTTGTATCTTTTCGGCCCTTCAATAAACACAGTGTAAGCTACCAAAGAAGTATGTCTTACCTAATTTCCTAGTTGCAGGTGTACATGCATAATTTTAGCTCTAAATGCATGGCTAGTAAGACGTCGATTTTTTTAGTTTTGTGATCAATTACTTTCAAATAATTCATTTTATTTTCGCAAAGCTTGGAGATCCCAAATACCATTTGAAGGAAAGCAGTGGTTGTGTTAAAGCATGGTCCTCGTAATGTTCTAAGAATCGTTCTAAAAATACTTTGAGAAGGGTCAATATATATTACATAAGGTCTTCTAAAGGAAAATGAGTAGTTGTATAGGAATTGGCACTAAGAGATGCGCAAAGGGTGATGACTCACAAAGTTAACGAACATAGGAACCACTCGTTAGCATTTGATGCCGCTACCGAAGGGAAGAGAAGAATAAAGTAATAGAGTTTAGGCGGTGTCCTATTTACGTTATTGTAAGTTTGCAGCTGCTGAAGAATATGCAGAAAGTTATCAAAAGAAATTTTGTAGTACTGTAAGCACATTAAAATGGTCTTGATTATTTTGAGGGTTTTAAGAAAGCTAATTTTTGTGTTTGAATAAATATTGAGAAAAATATTAGAACAAATATATGATTTACGTAAACATTTGCTTGTGCATTACGCTTTAGTGGCTTGGTATCATAGTGAGAAATCTGTATTAATTTTTTTAGATTGCATCATTTAGAATTGTTTTTCAATTGAAAGCAATCTTGTTCAAAGAGTCTTTCAGCTGGGTTTGATATACATCAGTCACATGTGAAAGGCATCAATGCATTGATATGGAAGCAGGTGGCGCCCTTTATAGTTTGGTAAACAGTTAAAGAAACAGCAGACGTTGGCTTATTAAGAAATTGGTGTACGGGAGTCAGAAGACGATATGAATATTCGATGGTGTGGTAAGAGATGTTTTCCATTCTGAAACCTTAAAAGTGCAAGGCTGGAAATTGTCATATCAATTGTTCTATATGAAGTATGAATTCAGTTAGTTAAATATGTGTTTTAAATCTCCACTTTGAGATTCTTGTAGAAATATCTAAGCAGATAGATGGAATGGAAAATGATTTACGGGGATGGCATCCAATCTGCTTTGTTCCTATAAGGATTGTTTTTTATTCATGTACTCTAGATCTACATTACTTTATGACGTAAAAAACGTTTGGTCTATAGTCTATTAGCCTTCATAATATAGCACAAGACAAGCCATTATCAATGATCAGTGATTTGTGATAAAAATTTGTGGCACGTTTTCTGAAAAAGCGACATTTGCCAGTAAATGCTTTTTTACATGTCTACAATTAAGAGATTTGAAGTATTCAATCACATTGAGAACTCCACAAGGCCAATATCAAAAGATGGATTGTTGTTGTGTAGAATGCCAATATGTGGTTATTAGTTGATAAAGATTTATAACACAACTTGTTTGACAACTTGCTTAATTTTGTAAGCAGGTGTGTAAAACATGCCTGTTACTCTTTGCTGAATTCTCGTCTTTGTACCGGGTGTCCGAAATTTTAAAGCTGCACCTACCATTGGTAGATCAGCAAATTTCGTTTACGTCACGGGAATCACTAACCATCGTGTTCAACTCTCCAGTCTGTTTCAAAGCTTAGGGGAAAATTTGCTTCTATTTGAACAAAAATTGTTGTGACATAAAAATATAACATGCATAAAGTATTATCTTTGGGGAATAAAAGCAAAACTAGCCAGTTTATCAAGGCATGGTAACATAGCACAGGTGCTGTAGTGTGAGACAGTTTACATAAGTAGTAAGTCGAAATAAACATAATGTTCTGAGACAACGCAAGCCTAATAAAGCGAACTGAAACACTACAAATAGATAAAATGTTGACGTTAAAAGTCACGAGCGTTATCTGAAATGGTATTGAAGCTATTAGATTATGTAGAAGCAGTGAAAAAATTAAGATATTTAGATACTGGAATAAATTGTTACACTCTTTTAAAAATGGCTTTGAAAAAAGCAAACATTTCGAGTTATGCTATTGCTTTTTGTCTGACACTCGTCAGAGTAAAAAACCTCGGAAATTAGATCAAAAATTCTTCCCCGGGATGTATTTGTACCCAATCAGAAAAGTGAGCAGATGACTTTTGATGTTTTTATGCTTTGAAGAGTGTAAAAAGGCTTTAGTATGACTCAAAAAGTTTGCTTCATAGATAATGTTTAATTTTTGTGCCACCAAAAGATTGTTTGCCAAATTCTCTCTTTGATTTAAGAATCAGATTATCTTTGCTCAGGCTCGAAGTTCTAAATAAGGTAGCTAGGAACAAAAACAATTAAAAATGTATAACTATAAAGATAGTGGCTTGCCGTTACAACAGTACAAAAACTAGCAGATGGACATCTTTGAAGACGATAAAATCAGTTGATATAACTTTGAATATTTGTCAAGGAACCACATACTTTGAACCCAGTGCAGCCGTGTTTAGTTTTTTAAAAATGAAAAAGATATCAACAAAGCTATACACGATTTTTACGGGTAGATATATTCAACAAGTTTCGTCTGAGTGACAATGGTTGTCTTATATCGTGTAATGAGGCTTTGGCGCATTCTATTAGAACGTTTGCAAACACACAAATCTGAGCAAGAAGATTTAATTCTTATTTAAAGTTAGGTAGAAATATTTGAATTTAATTTGTTTAAACGAGTTTCATTTATTCATTAATAATTGATGGCCGCAATGGTTTAGAAAGAATGCGTTTTTTACATGTGCCTCTTGGTTACCATTTGCCATGAAATTTTTACATGATCATTTATCCACAGCCTGTTAGATGACTGGGTTCTTAGATTAAAGCAAGAGACTACAGAATGAAGATTCTCAGCGTAATGGTTTTCCTGAAATCTGGTCTCGTGCTGTCTGCATTGATTTATTCCGCAATTGCGCAAAGTAAGTGCTCTTCAGGTTTTTTATGTATAACCAAGTATAACGAACTAACAATTGCAGGCAATGCTTCGTTATTTACCCTTACAAATTATTTGACATTTAAGTCAATTCTGTTCGAAACAGAGAAATCGTCAAGAATTTATAGAGAAATATGATCAACTTAAGAAAATCTGGTCGCGGGTTCGAGTCTTGCTCTCATCGTGCCTCTCTGACATATTATGTCTCATTATAGGTTACCTCTATTGCTGTTTGAACAGTCCGTCTAAGAGCAAACCTATGAACAATAATTATCAGAGCTAATAGTCTACGTCTTGAAAGCAAACACTAATTGGCTGACTCTGACTGATTTGAGTGTCTCCACATTAACAGAATGAGGGGGAGGAAATTGAAGCTCATTCTCTACATCTTTTTGCAATTTGAAATCATGTTTAGTCTTTGCTTACTTTAGTTGAGCTTTCTATCAAGAAACGTTGTGAGGGTGTAGCTACGCTCGTTTTCTTTTGAGCGTCCCTTCGTACTTGCACGATAGAACACTTCCCTGCTGAAAGGATGAATAGGTTATATGCTGCAGTTCCCTAATGTTTTCCATCAAACAACAGACGTGCTGGTTCCAGGTTGTTTAATGGTTCCAGGTTGTTTAATTTTCGCGCAGTGAACACGGAGCCACATAAAAAGATGGGACGCTATATACGTGTTGCTGGTTATGTTACAATGGAAATAGGGATAATAAGATGTGCATATAATGCAAAGATGGACACATTAAAGATCTAAAATTGTCTCTTCCAACCTACCCTCTCTTTCTGAGGGTGGTTCATGTAGTGTTGTTTGTAAACTGTTTTCATATGTTGTAGCAGAATGTAGTGATGTTTGTTAATTGTAGAGTATTGTTGTCTATTGCAAACCAAATAAAATTGAGAGAACTTTTTGATAAGGAATTGGCTAAGAGTAGTGTTTTTTGATAAAATTACTTTAATTGTTCAATTACCAATGACGTCTGACATGATATCTGACATGAATTCTTTATAAACATGAACTATCTCTCTTACCAAAGATTAGTACCAGGTTTCCTTAACACAGAAGAACACAATTGAGAGTTTATTTCATCCTCTTCCTGTATTGATTATAAGTAATGCATAAATTACCAACTCTATAAATCAAGTTTGAAATATTTTTGCAACATTTGGGTTACATATGTTTACAACATTAAATACTTTCTTCATGTGGCTATTTTTCTATTCCAGTGATTACTTAATTCTCCTCCGTACAGTTTGCAACGCAGGTGACTGCCTATATTGCAACCATCTGCAGTGTATCACTTCACTAAGATCTTTACGAAAAAAATTTAGAACCGTCCTGTTCTACACGCCAAAGCGAGTACAGGTCTGCCTACACGGCATTGAACACTACAGGGCCGGATTATGGTGCCTGCTATTGGTGTTGCAGCATTATTTGCAGATTTTTCCTGAAACTGAATAGGCCGAATAGAAGATTCTTTCTGTGCTGCAGCACCAGGCTAAATCTGGGCTTAATCCTGCACTGGCACTCAATGAAGGCCTGCGAACAACAATTTTCATTAGTATAAGATTTTAAACATGCGTAAATTGAGGCCGTGTAGCGGTCTGTGAGGACAGGTGTCACATGTTATGCCAAACAACTATCACTTTGAACGCGAAGCCTTTATCTTACTTTCAAAGACATTTAACTAAACTGAACTATTAAACTGAACTATAAAACTGAACTGAACTATTAAACTGAACTATAAAACTGAACTGAACTATTAAACTGAGCTATAAAACTGAACTGAACTATTAAACTGAACTATAAAACTGAACTATTAATAAGTGAATGTAATTTTGCTATTCTTATCTAGGTTGCAGTGATAACAGAGTCCACGAAGTGCATTATCGTGATAACAGCGCACATATACTTTTCTTCTTAAGCATCCACAGCAACCTAGCTGGAAATTGCCAGACAATTGATGCAAAATATGGTATGATGCGATTAGAAGCACTTTTCTATGCTCTTGACTTAGTGAACTTGGATATAAAATCGGTCACAAACTTTGACGTTGGTGCATTGATTTTTGACACTTGTGGAAATGCGAACCAACAAGTAATTTGTTCTGTTGGCACTACAGATTCAGTGGTAGGAATTATTGGACCGGAAGACTCGTCCCCAGTCCACATCGCGTCTGTGGTTTATTCTAGTTTTGAAACCAAAACCGCAGTCGTTACATACGGTGGAACAAGCGATCTTCTGCAGGATGATCAAGAGTATAACAATCTGTTCCACACAGTACCTGGAAACTCAGATATGGTTGATGCTCTCACCGATATTGCTCTGCACTACAATTGGACGTACGTCGCTGTCTTGTATGCGGCAAAAGATAGCGACAGTGGATTTAGCGAATTCAAAAGTGTAGCCAGCAAAAAAGGAATCTGCATTAAGTACTCTGCCTCAGTGCGCAACAATTACAAAGACTTTTCGTTTTCTGAAGTTCTTGCCCCATTGAAAAAGCAAAAGAAAGTCGAGGTTATTTTCCTACTTTTGACTGACATTATGGCTGCAGGATTTTTCAGGTATATTTCAAAACACAGCAAAGAGTTTGCAAATCTGAATTTTGTTGGAGGTCAGCATCTTGGAACAAAGGATGGTATCCTCCCCAATGATAAATTCATGGAACTTGGAGTGATAACTCTTGAGGTAGAGTCTCAACATGATCCCACTTTCGATAATTACTATCTCTCACTAACACCGAAAAACAATAAAAGAAACGCGTTTTTCAAACCATTCTGGGAAAAGCTCTTCAATTGTTCAGTATCTGAAGAATTTTGCAACGAGACTGTTTCGTATACAAAACCGCTAAAACGATGCAATGGAAACGAGACAATGTCAGAAGGAAGAGGTTTTTATGAAGACGCGCCAGTCCAGCCGATCATAAACGCAGTGATGTCTTTTGGTGCCGCTCTCAAGCTAGCTGGTAACGAAACGCCCTTGCACTGCTTGAGTGGGGAATGTTTTGAAGGAAGCGGTCAGTACAAGAATCCTGTTTTAGACTATCTAAAGCGAATTCGATTCAATACTTCATTAGGCCAACAGTTACGCTTTAATGCTAAGAACAGGTTGAGACTCAATTATACGGTTTATAATACACAACTTTGGAATGGCAACGTCAAATTCCATAACGTAGGCTCTTGGCTAAATATTCCACATAGAAATATGAAACAGAGGCTATTTCTAAATGATTCAAAAATGCAATGGAGGCTGAAAAAAGTTCCAGTCTCCCGGTGTGGCTTTGACTGTTCTAGCGGAGAAATTAGAGTCTATGATGCAGTATATCCCTGTTGTTGGACTTGCTCCGTGTGTCCCGAAAACAATGTTGTGGTAAACAACACGTGCCAGCCTTGTCGGTCTTGGACCTTCAGCGATACAGATAAGAGAAAATGTCTTTCGATGAAGCTGCAATCCATCAAGATTGGCACTCCCTTTCCAGTATTAATCATCTTTTTCACCACTTGTCTGTTCTTTTTCCTGTTAGCTTCTTTGTTCTTTTTTATCAAATACTTCAATTCTCGTACTGTGAAAGCTTCGAGTCGTGAGCTTTCGCTTGTTTCGCTACTAGGCCTAGCTGTTTTGGCTCTTTCTCCTATAGCTTTCCTGTCAGAGCCATCTCTTATCATCTGTAACTTGCAGCAATGTTTGTTTGGCATAGGGCTTACACTTTGCAGTGTACCTCTTTTCCTGAAAGCCATGGTAATCTACAGAGTCGTCAGGAAAGCAAGACGTTCTGTGTCAATTCCGAAGCTCTCTGACAAACGATCGCAAAGCCTGATTTGCTTGGGACTCGTCGCTATGCAAGTACTGTTATCCACACTTTGGCTAGCTGGAAATCCTATGTCTGTACAGAGCTACAAATCCTCTGATAACAGCCACATTATAAAGCACTGTACGTTTAACTTCTTGAGTCTGGTAGTCAATTTCTTATATCCTTGCATACTATCAACACTTGCCACCGTGTTAGTTATGCAGACCAAGTCACAAAAGCTACCGGCGTCAGTATATGAGGGCAAGCAAACGGTATTTGCTTCAGTATTTACATGCTTCGTTCTGTTCCTCTACCTTGCCTCGTCTAGTGTATATGCCAAAGATAAAACAAGTTTTCTCCAAGAGTACTCTTTTAGTGTCTTATGCCTTGTCATTGTTGCAGCCTACGTCTCGTGTCTTTTCGTGCCGAGACTTGCAGCTTTAACGTACTTCAGGCGTACAGAATTGCAGCCGTCGTCAGAATTGGGAAACGTCAATCCCTGGAAACTAAAAGAACCGAATGCTACCGAGACACTGTCTGATTCAATTTCTAAAAAGGAAAGCGATACAGAATTTGCTTTGCAGAAAACTGTTCAAAGAAACATCAATCTGGTATCAATAGTAGTGAAGTCAAAGGACCCTAGTGTACATTGTTAAGCTAAATTACAGTGTAGTGTAAATTATATTTTGAAAGTTAAGAGGCAAAGCATTTTGTTCGTCTAACAAATCGTCTAACATTCTTTAGGCCTTATCAAGTACAGGATATGAAGGGGTGTAGGTGTAACATTCCCTACATTTTGAAAATCCCATCGGTAATGTCTCGAGTTATATCAATTAGGATCGTAGGTTTTCGGTATTTGTGAAATAATTATTGTTGTCATACAATTGAGTGATTAAGGCATGAAAGCAGGTACAAAGTAGCTTTTTACTCACTATTCTACGACAAGATGTTATTTATCGAAGATTTATTTTGCAATAGCCCTTCCATTAAAAATTCCTTCTGCGCTCAACTGACTTATGCAGGCCATTTTTCTTTCTCCAAGAGCAGCAATGGCATGAGAACGGACTCTCTTCAATGCATTCAACTTTATATTTGCAACCTAAATATTGGTTTTTAATGGTTAAAATAATGAAAAGCTGCAATAAAAAATTAATGGTTTGGGCTGGGCAATGTCATTGTAGGAGCAAAATGCAAGGGTTAACTTCACAATTTGCATTTCTGAATTCAGCTTTGAGAATTAAAGTAACGCATAATGGCTACTTAAGATTGTATAAAGACTAACTATCCATTCCTGGTCTGCCACTTTTAGCAAAATACCTCGCGTTTGCGTGTATGAAACTAGGGACTGCGAGTAACAGAAATTGATCCTACACGATGCAACGACCCCCCAAGTTCCTTGCAATCGGTGTAGAAAGTAGAATTGAGAAATTTGGCAGTCTTTGCAGGATAAAAAATGTCGTTGTAACACAAGTTACAAGAAAAGTAATTGCATTATTTAGCAGTAGATAAAGTTATGCTTCAGTTTATGTTTGATTTTGATAATAATCCTTCACCTTTGTCATTGCACAGGTGTCTTCAAAAAATCATCATTTCATCTTTGTTGTACAGTTTCTCCATGGTTTGAATATTGCCTAATTTATAATTAAAAATGAAGACAATTACTATTTTATCAAAAGCTATCGTATGAAGAATATTGCATAAATGCATTGGATTGTTATTGACTGTATTATCTGACCTAGTCTCACTTTACAAAACAAAAAACAAAAAACAGAGTGCTGCAATAGAATTCTACCTTGATAGGAAGTTTGTCTTTGTCATCCTTCGACTAGAGCAAAATTGTCAAAATGCGTCAAATCAAAGAAATGGTTAAGAGTTATTTGATCCACCAATTTATACTCAAACATCCTTATCAAAGTGCCATTTTACGGAATACGAGGAAAGGTGGTTATATTTATTTGTAGATATATTATGTGGTTTCATCAACATTATTGTTCTATAAAGTTGTTATTATCCCGAAGAAAGGGCTATTTTTGACAAGAGTACTTCTTTTGAAAGGGACAGACTAGTGCCTCTCTGCTTCTATTTTGCTGGACGCTGCGCTGGAGCGTATTGCCTACAATGGCGGGAAATAAATGAGTTAGTAGAGAAGGCCATTCCACCTGATAAGTAAATAAAAGGATGTCAAAGTTTTTGGGTACTTATGTTATTGCAATTGATTCATTAAAATCTACCATCCAGTTCGGAAAACAAATTGCCTTAAAAACCCATACATACATCGAAACTGACTTTGGCCTACAGAGATCACAGAACAGTAAGTGCTATTTTGATTTTTTTCCTAGGCCGCGGTTATGGATGTGTTATATTGCTAAGGGTAAATGAAGAATCATGTTTCCTCAAGATCGACATAATCTTGTATTAGTTTGATAGATGCAAAACAACTGTCAATTATATCCTTTTTCCTATCTTCGTCAATATTTGTATTAGTCAATATATAACTACTGGTTGAGCCACTCCGGTGGTCTGATTTTATTTAAGAAATTTATTGCAATTTTAACAATGGTTTGAATTTGATTTGAATTATATTTCTGTTCCAATGTTTCTGTGCCATTTCATATTTCTGTTCCAATACAAGTATTGAACTTAATACCTTACTTTTACCCTATTTTACCATATAACTTTTTTGCAATGCAAATGCACCTAACCTGTGGAGATTTTCTGCTCACTGTCACTGATTTTTCACAATTGTTTTTATAAAAAGCTATTCTTTATTTTACTTTACCAGCTAAAAGCTAAGTCAAGCAAGATGAATTCCAGTGTAGAGAATGATGATGGAAATAAAATGACTTTATACAGTGAGGATAATTGGTAAGATACACAATTTACCGTCAAAATATGTTTCTTCATTGAATCCCTACATTTGCAACTGTAACTATGTACACATATGTGATTTTTTTGCTTTTTTTCCTTAGCAACAGCAAATTTAGACTAAATGGGGATATTCTTGATCATCTTGAAAAAGAAAAGCCAGTTGATCACTTGATGTCTAGTGAACAGTATGAGACACACCATGTACCATTTCTAGAAGAAGACTGTGCTTATGTAAGGCCATTGTGTACAGAGGAAATGCTCCAGCATCTGGGTAATTTGAGCTTTTGATTAAATTTGATTTCCACCATGTCAAAGTGCCAGACTCAGAGTTAACATTGTCATAAACCTTGTTACTGCATCTTAATATCCAACTGATGTAAGGATCCTTCAATCTGTCAGCAAAGATTTGTTGTGAAGTCTAAAATGAATGCTTTTTGGTAAGACACACATATGCATGGATACGTAAAAATGTATTAGCGAGGAATGCTATTCTGAAAATGCCACTCTGTTTTCTTTTGAAAGCATTCCAAATTTAGATATTGCATTTGTCAATGTTATCAATTTAGAGCTATTTTTTACTACATGGTGTAGCTTTCAGAACTACATGGTGTAGCTTTCAGATTCTAGTAAACTGAAAATTTGCTTTGAATTGCAGCAAATATAAATTTTCAACATACATAGTAAGATTATTTATTGTTTTTATAGTAATCTAATTGATTTCTTTGTAAAGTAGGGTTTTATTTTAATTTTGCAGAAAAGGATATGGAGCAAAGAATAGCTGAAGAAGTTGAAGACCATCGAACCCGTATATTTGGGATCATTTCAGATTTTAGAAACAACCTTGGCTGTGCATTTGAGCAAAATGTCCCAGAGGCTGGGTCATTAACCGTATGTCATAAAAGATACTTTGTTTTTTTAAAGGATTTTTGTTTGATTGGTTATCATGGGCATAGCTAGCATGAGGTGTAGGGCAGGGGTGTCCAGCTAAAGTTTTTAGGTTGGATGATACATTGGAAGCCTTATGTCACAGGCATAACATAATACATCAGCAAATTTTGTTGTAAAAAGTAAATGGATTACATGAATAATTATATGAAAAGTTACATAAACTGTTGTAAGTAAAACATTTATCAATATGAATTGTTACATTAACTGTGTATACAGAAAACATATTCATATATCGCACAATAAACTGGTAGTTGATATCAAAAAATGCCATGTTAACGTTTTTCTGTAAATCTTGAATTGACCTGTCCAGCTTTGTAGCAGAAAGTGTTTGCTTTCTGATCAAATATGTTTGCATATTTGCCATGATACACGTATTTACTCAAAGAGCTCTAAAGTTCCCTACCACGTTGTTCTTCTCATTTAAATTGACACATCGTTTTCAGTAATTGAATCATCGATTCTTTTTGGATAATTCTTTCCCTAAAAACAGTCACCGATAAGTTCAGCTTTGCTCTAAAATTTCAATGTATTTAATTTTCTTTTTAGCCACTTAATGTTGAAAATGAAAGAAGTTTTGGTGAATTGCCTTTGAATGGCTGTGAGTATTTTAACTGTTGCTCTTACTTACACATGATATAGTCTAGCCTACGCCTTCTTGCAAGGCATGAGGTCTTTCAAGCATTTTGATTGATTCCTTGTTGCTATTAGCGACCATTGGATTAGTATTGCTACTACGTTTTTTGGGACTTTTTGTCGCTCCTGTTAAGGTGTTGATGCTAGTATTCAAAGTGGTATCTGTATTCGTTATGTGCGTTTCAAAGTGACAGAAGTATCTCCAAGTTTTATCTATCTTAAGGGCAATATTGCGCATTGAGGGAGAATGTTTTCCTAAGTTGACTGTTCTTACTATCGTAGATGTTAACTTAGGTTAGGTTTTTATCTGCTTGAAATTATATCGTTGTGTAAAACATCTGTTGTGTCAACACTCAACAGAGACCAAACGTTGGAAATGGTTCGGTAAGAACGTAGAGATTCTATAGAACGTTAACTTAGGGAAACTTCAATGGACCACGCCCTTTATAGGAGACACTATTTATTGAGAGAAGAAGGCGATCTTTATACTCCCTTTTTAATGCTCAATTGGAATTAGAAGATTTCGTGGACCACTCAAGGAGGGACGATCGACCAACTGGTACCAATGTCTTTTCCAACTTTTTTGTGTGTTATAAATTCTGACTGTGACATACCCTTGGTTGATTTTAGACAACATTGAAGAGGAAAGCTTTCAAAATGCCAGTTTCTCTTCTAGTCATACGATGGAAAATGGGTATGCATGTCAATGGTTTATTCCTTCACTCATTGTGTTTAATTTTTTTCTTCTTTCGGAGCTAAAATGATGGTCTGTTTACAACGAGAGAGATTAGTACAAGCAGATTAGCTAAAAGAGCAATTAATTTTTTATGAGCAATCACTGGCAAGAGGCATTTTATTTGTATCTCCTACATATTTAAACTTATTTTGCTAGGAAGAGTTAAATTGCAAAGTTGAATATTCATACTTAAAAGAAAGGGATTTTATCTGGAAATACGGGAAGCTTTGTTGGTAGATTTAGAATGGGAGGTCTTCATAGCGAAATTTTGGGCACCAGAAGGTTTGGTTTGTCTCACACAAAGGTGAACATCTGTGCTTCCGTTCGGCTCTTCGAAACCCTTATCCTTAGCATCTTACAACCTTGGTAAATGTCAACCAATATGCGTTTTTCATTTAAGCAAATTTTTCAGGCAGTAGTCGAAGGAAAAGTTTGATCTGTAGACGGTAGGGGAAACTAGCTAGTCTTATGAGGCATTGTCAGTGTTTAGTTTCTATTACAGATTTGGAAAAGCAATTATATAGAACATGTCTGAATATCTTTTGTAGCATTGTTGAAAGTAGCCCAGCAGACATCGAGTTCAGTATAGATCGACAGTTATTGGCAGTTGTCTCCAACTGTTTCAAGATATGCAAACGATTGGAAGGATTTTCCCCTTGACTTTTGACATTAAATTTTGTTGGCTCTAAGATCGTATGTACGGGAAGTTTAAGTATTGTTTCGGTTTTGATTCTCTTAATAGTGCAACCCTGATACTCTTTGTAAAACTGCTCCTTTCTCATCTGACAAGGGATAAGGGATATGAGAAACCCTTGAGTTTAAGAACATATTTGGTTATTTTACTCAAAAGAAATAGAAGACATTCCCAAAGAAAAACAACCCTGGCTTCTAAAGCCTCAAAATCCTACTACAGCTATTTCTGAATTTTTGAGCATTATTTGCAAGTGACCTTTTCTCTATAAAGTAAAGTAAATATGATTAATATTTCATGAAAAGTTTCGTTGTAGTTTCTTGCCAATAGCTCTTACACTCTTAACGAAATTTCTCATGTTCAACCCGCATGTTGGTTTTTTTCCGTTAATTAGGGTTACTCAACCCATTTCCTATGTGTGTCAATCAGGATGTGAAATTTTCATGTGATCACTTTCACACGCTGCAATATGCGTATGCCTCAATGGTTTGTTGTTTTTAGATAGCCTATAGGATTTACTCTCGGATATGTCTAGCGTTAGCACAAAGATATATTTAGATATTTAGATATCTAGATACATACGTAGACAGCATGTAGTGTCAGCAAAGTGAAAAAACAGAACTTAGTAATTCCAGATTGTAAATGGTACGTTTTTTGTCAATGGCGTTCACGATAAAGTTTGATATAAAGATTTCCATAAGCTGTTCATTTTAGATTGGGAAATGATAAATTGCGATCTTCACATATATTTCCCTTAGTTGAGCTTCAGTGTTTTCTTTTATCTCTGCAGGCACAGAAAGTCAGTTTAATATCTCTCACGACTTTATTCCATTAAAATACAATATTTGTTCTTGATATGTCATTCTCCTTACACATTTTAGATTATTTTCTAAAGTTCTGTAATATTTACGCCCGCTCAAAAATCTGTTGTCAAGGAAAGAGATATTCACTAAATCTCAACCTGTTTACAAGCTTGTTACAGCCCACCAAAGCAGAAAGTGTTAAAAAGTATACAACTTATTAGTTTGAAAATCCTTTTAAATTTTTTTCTGTTTTGTTTTCACCTTTATGGTTACTCATTCCAATGACTCCATATCCGAATTTCGGGCCAACAGGCATGCGGCAATTGATGTACCAATTGTAGTTAAAAACCCGGAAGCAACACAAATCCATCCGAGTATAAATGCCCAATCGTACTGAAACCCTAACATTCGTGATATGCGACTTTGTGTATCGTTGGTGAAGATGGCCATCCCAGAAGTAACGAAAGAGCCTAGAATAGAACACATGACGCATTTAAACAAAAGGAATTTGATATATCGTTACACTGATAAGGCGCAAGTCTTTTCCTTTTCGGCATAAACAAAATCATTTTTTTTGCCTAACCATATCGTTAAAACACTGGTTTTGAGAAATAATTTTCCCGCTTCTGTTTGGGACTCTCTTTCTTTTGCAATTTAGCGGACCTCAACTTTAATGTTTCATATCAACAAGAAGCTCGACCCAGTCTATTTTATCATTGTTTCCAACAGATCGAGCTTAAATTCACTTTATAAGCGTTATTCAATCGTCATAAGCTTTGAATTCGTTACTTACATGAAACTGAGGCTACTATGGCAACAAACTTCAAGGAAACTTTGATTGAGAGGGCAGATGCAAGGAAGCCAAACAGCGCTCCCAGTATGAGGGTCACCCTAATGATATTCTTCGATTCTGAAAAAAGAATGGTTTGTTGTCAGTTACTAAATATACATTATTTCTACGGTTTGTTGCTCAGTTTAATTTAATAGAAGAGTGTGTTAGGGCACTGCTGGGTGTACACAGAATGTCAGGGAAAAACAGAAGCGAAGTAAAAGATCCTGGCTTTTTTTGCAACCTGTTGCGAAATTTAGAAGCAATCGAAGCAGAATTTTGGTGAACAAACGGTACAGAATAACGTAATCAATAAATGCTGGCATCGGCAAAATTAAGAAATTTATATATCAAGTAAAAGCACTTTATAAGCTGGATAAAGTCTGACTATTTTAATCGTCATTCGCAGAGTATTTCAAAGCTGTATTCGCTTTTTTTAATGTTTCAAAGTAATTTTTGATGTCATAGATCACATATTTCTTGGAAAGATTTTTTGTGTTCATCTCGGAAAATCGATCAATTACTAATATACAGAAATATCCCGATAACAGATGTAGCACTAGGTACTTACTTAGTTTGTCACAACAATTTCACTGTCTAAACTAAAACCTTACTGTATGTGTCAAAAGCACTAACACCACACCTGCAGATGTGTTGCGTTACCTGATCAAAGTGCAAGGTGCAAGTCTTCCCAATTATTTGAGATAATTTTCTTTAGCAAGTTTTTTCACGCTAATATTTGTTACTTAGTTACAAAAAACTCAAAATAGATGATAACACACCAGCTCACAGTCAAAATATTTGTTTGCTTTTACTTGAGTTGCACTAAAAATAAGCGATGTTATACTCCCATCTAAGTATCATAATAATTTAAGTACGAGATTCATATGACAATATATTAATTAGTTGGGTTCTGCTTCCGTAGACTTAGCTCTTAAATGCTGCAATATATTCCATTGACACAAAATATAGGCAATACATACGCACCCATTTGCTGCTGTAGTTGTCTTCTAACAGTAGAAAAATATATAAAAACACGAACACTATATTTACCACGCTGCATAAAATCAACATGATAATCGAAAAACGTCAACTTAGATGGTTAGGACATGCACTTTGTTTACCAGATAAAACCCCTGCAAAGCTAGCCTAAACATACGCGGATGAAAAATATATAAGACCAAGAGGCCTCCCCCATCTAACTTGGCTCTCAGTAAAAAAAATCAAACCTACGGGACATTTATAAAATCAAATGGAAAGAAGCTTGTGAACTAACAAAGGATAGACTTGCCTGGCAAAAAAATTTCATTTTGAGATCATGTTTACATTTAGTAAATCTGTTTACGAAAAAAGTGTTTTATAATAATAAAAGATTCAATATCCATGAAAAGATCAAGAATTTCCATTATTGTTTTCCTCGAAAATCAATCTCGAGACTTGGATAGATTTGAATTCTTATCAGTAATAACTTTTGCATTTTGGAATCATTTCTAAATCAAAGTTTGATTTGAATTTCATGGAAACCTTATTGAAAATACTTGAATAAATCAAAAGTTACCATATTTTATTGGTGTCCCGGACGAGTCAAGGCTCATACAGACATCTCCCAAACAGGACTGCCATAGACCTTGATGGTAGGTTCCCAGTGAGGTTTCCTTCTCCAACCAGTTTTTGTTAATAACAGCAATCAATAACATCACGAATACACTTGTATGTAATACCGTAATCATCAATTTTGAGAATCTTTCCCAAAAATTTGCCATTTTCTTCGTTATACCGTGTCCTCCTCGCGTCCGCTAAGAATTCGAACAAAAACTTTTTACATAGCCTGTTGCATAGAATTCTTTTGCTGCCTCGTTTTGACATTCGCATGCCCAGTGTACGCGGTCACACCTCTTTTGCCTCAAAAATGTTGTCATAGCATTGGGCTTATGTGCATTGAAGTTGACTACCTGTTTCAAATGCCACCTTTTACACTGACAATCGCTAATGCGTCACTCGACCCAGGTCACTTGGCCATAAACCTTTCTTCGAGCTCCAAATGATAAAGCTACTATCATTTTCTTCATCAGCGATGTAGGATTAATTTCAAAAGCAAAGTAAAACCAATAATAATATATTTGATAAGATATTTTGATGCAAAAAGTTTACTAAGACCCGATTTACACGGTGTCGGTACCATTCCGACATGTTTTGATGCCCGCATGAAACAATACCGGTATCGGTAATCCTTAGCTTTCTCGCGCCCTGTTTACACTATACCGGTATGGTATTGTATCGCTTCAGTGAAACATTAGCAGATTAGTCTTATTGTGCACTTGTACGCCTGCGCAATGACTCCAAAAAGGCGCCAAAATATGTGTAAACAAAGAACCGAGACTCAATGCGAAATTAAACGCTAAGCATAGCCAAAAACGAAGAAAGATACGAGATAGTAAAATGCACTAAAACATTGTCCAAAAATTCTGCCATTATTTCCCAGCTCTGCCTAGCCGAATCCAGAATCGTTTAGGTTTTTGATTTTAATTAACCTTCTGTACTTTTCGCTGAGAATGCACTCGAACGCCTTTTATAGTGAGCAGTTGTCTGCAAGATGAGTTGAAAATTGATTTGTAGGAGCACAGCAATAATTCTGATTTGACGACGAGAGTTCGTCAACTTGTAAAACATACTCGCTGTGGATATTTTTTAGCCTCGAGGAGAAAGCGACTTGAAATGATATCGGTTTTGTGTCGATACCATGCTGGTATGACCCGTTTTCACGATATCGTTACAACGCCGGTATGAACCTGTACCGGTATGTATACAGGTACAGGTTATCTGGCCATCCCTAAGACACCATTATTCTTAAACTTTTCTTGCCGCCAACCATGGTGGCGGCCTTTCCTAAGCCCTTTCAAAACTTTGATATTTTGGCCCCTCCATTTCCAAATACGTTTCGCCGGCCCTGCAAAACCGCTGAAATATTGAAGATATCTCGTTCTCATTATCAATGGGAGGTCAAGTAGCCGAAACAGTGGACTGGATCTATGCTAGTGTAAACGCGATCTAAATTGGACCCGTTCCAGCAAACACCAACAAAACTGGTCACGGACCCAAAGTGGATCCGTAACCATTTGGATTTCTCTAGTCAATCTCGGCTCTGTAGTTACTGGACACTTATATCTTAAATGAAGCAAAACAAATTGTTTCTCTTGTTGTACCAGAGTAGAAATATTGTTCCGGGCTGAGTAGCTGAAAAATCTCGTTTGGCATACTCAAGCCTCACCCTGGGTAAATGTAAACCATTTTCATTACTGTTACGATATTTGAGACCTTGAAATGGACAGATCCCTTATACTTTGCATTTTCGATCAATTTTTGCTTCATTCTGAAACCGATCTAATTTTATTTCTGATAGTTTGTTCAGCTAGGTGTAAACAATGACGTCGAGGGATAAACATAAATTAACTTTGTTAAAAAGCAACATTGTACATTGAAAAATAGGTTCAGTAACAGCGTTTCATCAGGTAAAAAGAGTTTGAAGAGTATGGTTGAAAAAAGACCAATTCTATTATCTTTGCTTTAATTTCTTCTTCTTTTTCCGCCCATTTTTGCATTTCACGCCTCATTATTTTCGCATTCTCTATCATATTTTTTGCTTCCTCTCTTTTCTTCTTTTTTTGCTTCTTTTCTTTATTTTGATTTCTTTTTTGTTTTTTATACAAGCAAAACCTAACTAAACGAAAAACATACATTACTTCCATGCCATTGACAGCAGGAAAAGACACAGGGTTACCTAGTTCTAATTATGAATGACATTTCTCCAACAATTCATTACCTGAGGAAACATACACGCTCCCCAATGCTCAAGTTCTCTATTCATATTTTCTTAAAATGGCTTTGAAAAAAAGCAAAAATTTCACATCACAATTCTAAAAACTGACACTTCACTCTCACAATTTTCGTCTGACATTCCTCAGAGTCTAAAACGTCAGAATAAAGGGTCCGAAAGAACAGGATGAAAATATATTGTTATCAATATTTTTATCCAAACCGCTTCGTCTTTTCGATGAACGAAATTGTGGCTTCAATTATTATTCTGTTCATTATGATACTCAGATCAGCGTTTTCATATAAAAGTAAAACACACGAAGCTTTTGATTCCGTATCTATAATATCTAAATCATGGACTTCTGACGGAAGAGATCCATGCGTTCCAGGCTAAAATGGGGGTAGTACAGAAAACAATGATCGTTATCCTCATCTCCAATTCCACATAATTTGACGTTATCTTAAGACGTTGTTTTGCGTTATAATGGACAGTTGTAGCCAAGCCATTCTTCTTAGTGAAACTGTCTTTAAACTTTCGCAAAGCTTCACAACAATAGCAAAGTATGATAGAAAATAACATGTATTGGAACATCATTTAACTGACAAAATCGTCGAAAAAAAAACAGGTGCTGTACCAAATCGGTTTAGACGCCGTATTTACCAGTAACTAAATTGATTCTATTTTTTATTGCACCTGGATAACACGCCGTATGAACCAGGCTTAAGTTAAACAAGAATAAACCTTAGACCCGGTTTACACGATGGCGGTACCACACCGGCATGCAATGACACCAGCACGGTATATTTTGTATTTAGGCCATCTGTTTACACGATATCGGTACCATGCAGGCATGAAAAGGTGTTAAGCCGGATATAAGCCACGTGGAATTTAGATATTTAGAATAACCACTATCATATAGCTCGTAATGAAACCTTTTTTAGATTTTTTAGAAGTACCCGAAATAAGATGGGGGAGAAAAATAAATGAAAACATGGATTAATAAAAAACATTAACATTGAAATATCAACAGAACTATCAACTAAAAATAAAAAGTTCAGCAATTTTGTACAGTTAAGATATAACTTTGTAACATTTAATCTTAACTTTCTCGGAAATGAAGTATTTGTCAATGAGTTTAAATAGAATTTATAATTGCGTCGATATTTTCTCTTTCTGAGTAGGAATGGATTATTCAAACGATCAAACTCTAAAGTTTTCTTCATGATAAACTTTTTAAGAACAAAACTTTATCTCTCATATCCTCAAAAAAGTTCTTTCCTGCTGTTTCTTTTCCTTCAACAGCTGATTTCTCTCTTTTTGTAATGTTTCTGAGAAAATTTTCGTTAACAAATAGACCTTGTGTGCCAACTTTAGGCAATTGAAAAAACGAAACTCCATCAATTTGTGCTGACACCAATCCTCTTCAAATTCAAAATCCAATTCAAAAGGTTTCTCGATCTATTTGCTAAGCCAAGCTGTTACTCGTTTTAAAACTTAGACAATGACCGATTTTTTCGATCTAATTCCCATTTTCAATGTTATGTATGTCTTCTATGGTAAAGACATAGCAACCAAGGTAAAGCTAAGGACACATTTAAGAGAATACTGGGCAAAGTTACTTACAGAGTCATACTACATTTATTTCCACTTTTGCCTAAAATTTTTCTTTAGCTCTGCAGAAAAGTGGGGGGGGGGGGGGGGAGGGGGGGGGGCAAATTTCATGCCTCGTATCCGAAGTGTAGGTACTTGGTTTTCGGTTCCAGCCGTTTACACTAGACCTAAACGGGAACGGATTCAAGTGATAACACCTTGGAAAGCGATCCCACACGGGTCCAGATAGCAGACCCAAATGAGTACGGATACAGCAGGTCTAGTGTAAACGAAAAGCCTACTTGTGCTAGTTTGGGTATTTGAGTACAGATCCATTTGGATCCGTGCTAGTGTAAATGGGGTCTAGACATCGAATTTAGAATTTTGCATTCGAATGTAGCGCAATTTGTCGTTTGAATTCGTCCCGTCTTCTCTTTTCATTGGAATTGGAAGTGGACTGCTATTATGAAAATACGGTAAGTTGTTTGATTAGATTTATCTAGCAGAAACTTCTGTCGGGTACTTATTTCTTGCTAAAGCCTTCAAAAAGGACTTTTCTTTTCCTTCAATATCTCAGGTTAATTCTGGAATTTTCCTTTCAGCGCTGCAACACTGTAGTAAACTGTTATCAGTGGTCCAAAATATTCAAAGAGCAGTTGTCTACAAAAAAACACCATGAGTCTCAACGAAAGTATAGCTTCTCTAAACAAGAGTATCGACTCACTTCAAGTGCAGCAAGATATTCTCATTGGCTCCACCGACACACTACTGCTTATGCTGTCTGGTGTTTTCATTTTGAGTAAGTTTTCAACTATACTGTTTCTTCATGAAGTAGGCCTACATATTTGTTGTGAACACAGTTAAGCATACTTTTCACAGAAAGTGAAGTACATCAGCGAAAGTTAAAGTAAAGAAGCTTTCTACAGTAGCATAAGCCTTTTTTAGTGTAGCTCGGTTATGGAACACCCTACCCATAGGCGTACGGCGTACGGGGTGAGTTCAGGTAGGGGGGCTGAATTTTTTTGCCCGAAAAAAAATAGCGCCAAAGTTTTTAAGGAGTATACTTTAACACATGTGAGCTTTTTATATTAGTCAAGAAATGATTGAAATGCAACGCCATTATAATATAACTATTAAGCCTTTTCAAAACTTCACACATTTTCATTAAAATAAGCGAATCTCTTTCACGACAGCGACCAAATATGTCGATTATTTTATCGTTATCTTTAGTGAACATGATTTGCATCATTTTCAGCAATTCATACACTTTTTTGCTTACCTGCCTATTCTTGTGATTATTGAACAGTTTGTGCTCCATTTCTAGAAGGTCAGCAAATAATTTGTTGAAGGAGCAAACCTTCGTGATGATTTCTGTCGAATTGTTAGCATTCACGCTTGCATTCCCTTATCACGGCCAATGGCGTAACACAGTTTAGGCCACCTTGATTTAGCGTTTTTCAACCTTTTTTCTACGGCACATTATTTGCGGATAGTTATCAATTTTGTTCAATTTTTTAGACCAATTAAGTAAAATTGGAGAATTTTTCACGGCACACTAGGCAATACCTCAAGGCATGCTAGTGTGTCATGACACAGTGTTTCAAAACATTGCCTTAGTTTGATAACCAAGGGCCCCCGACCAAAAGGGTGCATTAACGTCCAGATCTTTAAAGCTTTGCTCAATTTCAAATAACTTTTGAAAACTTTGAAAGTTCTTCAACTGAAGCTCTAAAACTCAGTTCTCCCTAGCTAACGAGAAAATAATTCTCATTTTTATCTTTTTCTATCGTGTTTGACATGCTCTAAACCATTTAATGTGATCTTCTTGTTGTCCGCGAATGAAAGTCCTGTAGCAGTTTTTTGCTTAGGGTCCTAAGTAGATGCCTCCGTTACGCCAAGGCACATAAAATTCGATAGTCACTATCACTAAATCGCGCATAGATTTCTCGCAAAACGTTATCCATTATATTGTAGAAACAATTGAACAAAGCTTTTCTTTCTAGATGGGTTTCGGGGTCTTTATCCTTGCATAATTGTCCTGTCCACTGCCTTCCCCCTCTGGCAAGCCTAGCGCGTTATGAGGGCATAATAGCCGCTTTCTTTTACATCTTCGACAATCCTCTCAAACATTATTTGGGCTGTGGCTGTTCTTGTCGCGTTTTTGTGTTTTTTCACCTAACAGATTTTTACCTTCTTCCTTCACTTCCGAAAGCGCTCACGATTAAGACAACTTGATTTTTTCATATCAGAGATTTTTAAACATGTTCCAAATGTAGTTTTTCTTATACTTTTTGTTTTTGAAGAAAGCTCCTGCCCGAATTTTGTCCGAAAAAATCAGCTGCCCGAATCTAGGAGGACTGAAGCCCCCCCCCCCCCAACCCCCCCCATTCCGTACGCCTATGACCGTACCAGAAGTAGTTAAAAATCAACAAACCTTTACCTCCTTGATAAAAGCAAAGGAACAACTGAATTGCTCTAATTTATTGCATTAATGCTCTATTATTAATATGTTATATTACCCAACTCTTTATTAATAAGGGTTTTGAAGTGGAATTAATAAATTTTGACCTTAGAACTGAAATGAAGAATTGAAACGGGCTATGAAGATACCCACGCGCGAAAATAAGTTGCTGACGTCTTGTCTTAAGTTGCTGGCTGTTTTTGATTTTTTTTCTGTGCTTAACTTGACCCAATTCATAAATATCGTTTGATCTTTTAGTAGGCTTAACGTAAAACTTTGGTTAGTAAAAGTTTATTACAGGGACGTTATTTTCTTTATGGGATTTTTGTTTGTAAGGAATTGATCATTCATAAAAATAAATGAATTTTAAAACACTGTAAAAGCAAAGTTGTCCTGGCCCTAGAAGGCCTTTCATCCCTCTGTAATTTTGAATACACCAAGGGGCAAGCATAAAAACAATCCAGGATTTAAAGAACCGATTTGTCAAATCCATCTGGTTACAAACTTCCTGCACTTAGCTTTACAGTTCTCCGACTAGGGGCAAAAATTTCAAAAGGTATGCCAAATATTTGGAGGCATGCTCTCCAGCATATTGAGAACCGAGAAACCTTCAATGCCTGCCAAAAGTACTTGGAACACCCACCAATTTACGCTGCATTTGATATCTTTCATTCCTTTCATGAAAAAAATTCGCTACTTCCGCCCCCTTCCCCCTCAAACAATGTTGATGATTTAGAGACATATCATAAAAGAAGCGCAAAAGAAAGTGCTTCCTAAAATCCTAATCCGTTTGATAGTAAACCAACATTGTTCCGTGGGGGAGAGGGGGATGATTGGTTTTGACCTTGGAAATTGATGTCAGTGTTCCAAGACTTTTGGCAGGCATTGTTGTTTTGAATCGAGCGTCAGCTTGCAGGAAGGCTGGTTTTTTAGGTTGGTTTGATGGGTTCGAAGAATCCTCAATGAGCAAGGGATCATTTGTTCAGACCAAATCTTCAGTTGTGATTTATCTGGATTCCTCCTTCAAGCTTGCTCTTCTAAGAAGGTTTGCGTTCAAAAAATGATAAGCCTGCTTTCAATCTTATCAATTCTACCAAGACTCTGATCACGACGCTTCAGTGCATTTCTCCCAGGTGGCCTAGTACTACTTCAAGCAGTGTATATTCGAGGAAAATTTTTAAACAAATTGTATTGCCCTGGCTTCTCAAAGAATGTCTACTTTGGATTTGCAGAGAACTGTTGGATGTAAACTTATCATCTTTATGTAACATGTACTGAACCAGAAATCGTACCTGAATCTTAAAGAAACCAAAAACAGCAAACTTGATTGTCTTCGTTTTTCTAACAATGCCGATTCTTCCATGTCTACAGCTTAGCCTACCAAGAATATTACACAAACTATACCTTAGGATTTACCATAAATTTCTGATGAACATAGTGTACTGAACAAAGGCTTTAAACTTGGTTAAGACATTGACGATTTCAAAACAAAAGAAGATACCATATCCTCGAAAACGAGCGAATTGCCAATGTACTTCTACAGAGATCAGATCTTTCTTTTCGGTTGGACAGACGCGCCGCACGCCTATGTATTCTCCGCCAAGTTGAAGAGAAAGTATTTCCACAAGATTAGTTTCTCTTCTAATCCCGTGGAACCATTTTCTGATCAAACAGCTACTACCTCAACCTGGCCAACAACATGCTGTGAATCTTTGCATCGACACAAATAGACATCAAATTTCTTAAGTCGATTTCAAAGCTCGACACAAACTATCCACCTTACTCGAGTAGAATGGGTAACTTTGAAACATCTTCAATCAAGAAATGATATTGTTATCAAACCAGCAGACAAGGTGGTAGTGTTGTCTTTTGGCGTAAGGATCTATACATTCAAGAAGGCAAATCACAGTTAAATACGTCATCCTATGGCGAACAAACAACCAATGCCACTGAATCCTTCAATAAAACAGTCATCAAAATCATTAAAGAAGAAATTAGTCTTGGAGACCTTCCTGAATACGCTGATCTATTTATTTTCAACACCCTCGCACGTCTGCTTTCTATATGCTCCCAAAGATACACAAACCTGATAACCCTGGCCTACCTATTGCATCTGTCATCGCCTGGCCTGCATCACAAATCGTACCCTACCTCGACAGCGTATTTACACCAATCAACCAACAACTTTCTACGTTTGTTAAAGATACATCTCATGTCCTGCTTCTATTCAAAACCTCAAATTCAAAGGCCCGAACAAAGATCTATTTATAGTGGACGTTAAATCACTATACACATGCATCCCTCATGCTGAAGAATGTCAAGCACTGAAGTTTTTCTCGATCAACACTCTAAACAAACCCCACCTACCAAGACTCTAGCCGAGCTTGTGTTAAATACAAAGTTAGGTTAGAGTATGCAAAGCGAGGTTTTTATTTCTCTGGTGTCAAAAACTGGAATGATATCCCTAACTACATTCGAGAAAAAGAATCCATCGCTCGTTTTAAAACAGGTTTTAGAGAGTATCTTTCGAACCTTCCACAGGACCCAAACACCGACCCCTTGGTAGAGCAGCAATATGCAAATAGCTCTTTTTTTAATAGTTCTTTTTTTTGTAAATAGTTCTTCTTTTGCTAAAAGGTATCTCGTGTAAATAAAAAAATAAAAAAAAATATTGACAAATGCATTTTTATTTAACGGAGTTTTTAGCTTCAAACCATTTGTGTGGCCATGGATAGCAAACTTTGTCCAAGCTCTGCCTGCCTTTTTGTTGGATACCAGGAGCATTTGATTTTCAATTCATAAGATGGTTCTTTTCCTTGCCTGATCAAAAAATATATTGATAATCATATTGTCGTTGCAACATCATTACCACTTGAATCTCTACAGAATTTCCAGCACTCCAATTCACCCATGCTATCTTTGAACACATTACTCTTTCTTGATATCTTGCTCACCATCCAAAACAACTTTATGCTACCAAGGAAACAGATTGCAAGGACTCTATGACATACTCCAAGCTACGTCACCTTCGTCGAATCTTCGCCATCAATGATAATTTTCAAGTAAAAGCTATTGAAATTCTATCCTTTTTCCGCCATGGTCGATAGTTAGGAAGTCCTTGTGTTATGTTTTGAAGCGAACATTTTCACGCGTATTTGTGAAAGCATTCGACAAAAGAACAAGACCAGATGTGGTCAAAACTTCCCTTTAGAACCAGGAGTCTGGCAAGTTAATCTACTGATCGTTTTGCATTCGCCTCCTCCTAAGTAACTGAAAGATTTGCTGGAAGAGATCGGTGGAAAGAAAATATAAAATCAAAGCAAATATAAGTTTTGAGGTGAATAAAATTGAAAATCGAGATAAGGAAAGAAACCAGATGGAAAGGATCACCAATTGTGAAAAAGATAAGGAAATGATTGACGAGAAGGAAAACAAAGTTCAATGGAGAATATGATCTAGAATACGAAGACGACGATAACTGGGTTCAATGCGACTATTGTAATTTCTGGTATCACATCATTTGCACCAACTGATACATCTAATCCTTGAAGAGATGGAGAATGCTGAATGGTTTAGTCCAGCCCACGAAAAATGTTTGCAACTCTTTTGCAATATTAATTTAAAAAGATTGATAAATGAATTATTACCCCCACGCAGTTAGGCAATGGGCCGCCGGGGTGCAGAATTGTGCTCTCGCCAAAATCTCCTAGTTTAAAACCTTTGTTTCCGACTCTTCCGATATTTCACTGGAATATTTTAAACCGCTTGTGACATAAAATCTTAGGGTCTTAACATTCCCTTAAACAGTAACCATCGTCAAATGATAGAAGACATCTGCCACGTCTTCATCAACTGCCCAATTGCATTCCCAGTAGTCTTCTACTCCTTGAAGCCGCTTTTCAGACTGCAGCTCGGCACATTGAATTCCCCAGCTTATATACAAAAGTAGCCTTTATACAAAAGCCTACCCTGGGTACCAGACTCACTATGTATTAAATAAAATAGTAAGTCTGGTACCCAGGGTAACAAAAGCCCTACCGAAATGTATAGGTATCCCCTATTGTCATTTTTGCAGTTAAGTTGTTTACAGTTAAAAGTAACCAGTTGAGCTTTATCATAATATCCCTAAAATATTTGCTGTTGAAATTAACTGGCTTAGTTTTAAAACAGGCTTCACAAACTTGCGTGGGTATCCCCTATCGTAGTTTTTCTTATGGATGCGTCATTTTTTTTCAAAGTCTTGTAATTTTTTTTAAGAAATTGAATAATTCAATTTAAAGAAACTTCATTATATGGCAAAGCAATTTCTTGGCATATTCAAGATTCTTGTCTTATTTTCAATTCTGAGCCCATCTGAGAAGGGTTTGATGTTTTTTGATGTGGACACCGCTGAAGGGAATTTCTTGATATTCTGTACCCCTTTAAGGGGACACCTTACAGCTAAGAGACTAGGCTGTGTTAGGGTTATGTATTCGTTTATGGGTTTTAAATGGCAAAACATCCTTGCTTCCCTTCAAGACCGATGGCCCGTTTTTAATTTCATTTGTTGTTTCTCTAATTCAATTTCAATGGTTCTTTGGAACTTTTTTTATTTACAGGTTTGTCAAAGGCATTCTTCGTAAAATCTGGAAATTTTTTAGCATGGACTATGAGAGGACTAGTTATCCTTATATGCGATTATCATTAATTAAATCATTAATTAAACTTCCTTTAAATAAATGTGCACAATTAATTTCTGTTTCCGTTGCTTCATTTTCTGTTTTTAGGTTTGCAAGCCGGTTTCGCCCTTCTTGAGGTTGGATGCATCAAAGTCACCAATGTGAATGAAATCTTGTTGAACAACATAGTCGACTTCTGTATGTGATTAGCGTTATTTCTTGACATTGCTCTTTTGACACAACTCATTTTTGCTGCAAAATGTAGCGTTTATACCTCGGTAACGTTTCCACAAAGCGAACAGTGACATATATTGTTAGAGATATAACGAGCAACAGCAACCTTTCGTCTAGATGCAGAATCTGCTGCACTCAAGTAATGTTAAGGTTCCTAGGTTCTGCATGCCAAGTAAATGCCAGTTTCCTGTCATAATCTGTTTGTATTGATCTCAAATAGCCTCTTTTGGTTCATTATATATCCATTGCCTTTCTTAGGCTGTATACCATACTGATGAAAGGTAAATATACCTCCATCTGATTCTTCAGTGTATGGTTGTTTGTAATGTTTCAGCATGTTTTTTTCTTGTTGAAATGGCTGTTTGCTATTACGATTAAATCATGAGCCCTTTTGAATATTGAAATTTGTGATAAAATTTCAAACCCCATTTTAATGAGAACGATGTATCAAATAAAGTAGACCCAAAAGTATACGTACTTTCCAGTGTCACTAGTTTGGCGATATTTTTTCGAATTTGAATGAAAAGGCTCATCTTCATAATAAACTGCATACTGTTTCGTCCGTTTTAGAAGTTCAAAATCAGAGAATTTTTCTGATCTCGGCCCAACCAGTTTATTACAGTAAATCCATAAATAACTGATTCTCAAATAGACCATTGCTTTGTAGGTGATTACAGGTATTGGAACCTCTTCATGAAAAAGTGCATGCTCAACAACGTTATTAGCAACTTACCGTTTCGATTAAGAAGAAGTTTTAGCTTTTGTAATTTTGTGAAAAATTTAGATACAATAAAATAACTCAATTTTATCAATAACTATTCAATTTGATAAACCTTGTTGCTTCCTAAAGGTATTGGTACTGTCGCTTATATACTTTTTGGTTTTGGCTTGTCATTTGGAAAGAGTGGCGGGCAGTTTGGTGGCGGCAGCTATGTCGCTTTGGTCGGCGCTGATAACATAGGATGGGTCTTCTTTCAGTATACATTTGCCGCTACTGCCACGGCTATTGTCTCATCTGTTATGGTTGGCAGAACTTCCTACAGGTAAATGCATTAATATGACTGTTATAATATGTTTGATTTAGTCGTTATTCATAAAAAATGCAACGTAAATGTAGAGGTTCTTATGGCATCAACTAAAGGTCCGTTTGAGATTTATTAAGGGATGATCTAGTAAAAGGAAATGCCAACTACTTCTAAGCCAGATTTCACCTTAGACAAAGTTTCACGGTCAGGCGAATTGTAAGTAAAGTACTGTATCGCAAGAGAAGAGTTTAGCTTTCCACTAGATCGAGTACTACCACAGAATTTGGAAGGGTACTTGACCCAACCTAAGAATAAGAAGAGCCCGGGGGTGCCCTACAGTGCTACAGAATGCCTGATATCATCATTAATAAATAAGCAAGAGGCTATGGGGCTGCTTGTTGTAAAAGTTGCTACTGAAATTTATCATCAGTTTGGCAGTCTTTGTTTTTCCGAATCCTAGAATGACTGCATATGCTACTGCTTCGATGAAAACTCTCCTTTCCACAATTAGCAGAATAACAACAGCAAAAAACTATAATCTACCTTTGCATCATGCCTCAAATATTATGGAACTTTCAGCGATCGGTCAATCTCGTTTGACCTCTTTTGAATGAAAGCTACCCCATTTTTTCTAATTGAATATTATAGTTCCTTCATGCTTTTTCTACAGTATCGGTAAAATAGGAGGTCACCGCTTTTTTCGGGATGGCAGTCGATCGATTTGTATTTTAGGGTTTCTGGTTGTGTTTTTCATGTTACAGTTTAAATTTTTTTATTATTACTTCGACTGCAGGGCATACCTTATATATTCCTTTATAACAACTGGCATCGTCTATCCAATTGCTGTCCACTGGGCCTGGTCTGGTGATGGATGGATGAGCAACGGGCCTGGCGGCGTTTCCTATCAGGTAAGCATGCCAATTAAATATTTGAAGTACATTAAAACATACAAGTAATTCATATTTTCTCTACTAGCGCCTTCAATGTTCGGATTCGTCATGCATTTTTATTTTGTAGTGACGTCCTCATTCTTAAAACTTTCTTTTAAACAGACAAAAATGTCCAATGTGTCTGCCGGTGTTCTACAAGGATCTATTCTAGGTCCTATTTTCTTTTCTGTCGCCTTATTAGACAGTCGGATGTGCAGCGTTAAAATTTTTGCAAATGATACATCAACCACATTCTTCACAAGCTTATGAAGAACTTTATTAAAGCAATGAAAACACATTTTCATCAAACAGTCAACCTTTACAGCTCTACCTATATGGCATCGAGCACTTATGCCAGACCGGTAAACAGTAATTTTTATTAGGAGAATTTATATATAGATTTGTAAAGAAAGAAAAGCAAAAATGAAGACAGGAAGCAAATTTATACTCCATCTGTAAAGAAAATGAATCCCTTTTAGCTTGTTATCGAATTAACAGAATTTATATTTTAAAAGGACTTTGCTGGATCCAGTGTGGTGCATTCACTCGGAGGGGCCTGTGGCGTTTGTGCCTCGATTGTTCTTGGTAAAAGAAAGTTAGAGGACGAAATCGTTGACACTGGCTCAATTCCACCTTCATCGCCTGCGTTGGTTACCCTTGGTTAGTTGCTTTTAATATGTTAAACCAAAGGGTCGTTTGCTTCTTATGAGTGGGCCATGGCGTGTTCACAGTTATAGATGTTTTGAGTTCTGGTTTCTATTCACTACTTTTTGTCATGCGCAAATAGAACCCTTGCGCATATAATGTATACAAAATCTCATATATCTGGACTCCTGATGATCACATCGGGTGCGATACTGGGAGTATCAGTTCAAAATGGTGCTGCTCTACACGCCATGGCATATACAGACTGGTTAACAATAATCTGGATTATGATCTAATAATTTTTTCACATTTTTCATGTGTCGTTGCTTTTTTGCCAGGATACTTCATCCTGATCAATGGCTTCTTCTGCTTCAACTCCGCATCTCAAGGCGCAGTATCGGGCGCCGATGATGTTGCTGTTATTACAAAAGTACTCATCAACACTGGTTTGGCAAATTCGTGCGGCACACTGATCACTCTTCTTGTCCAAGAGGTTATCCTTGGTGTTGAGCCCGGTTACTGGTTGTTGCTCGCTGTTGCAAACGGTGGTCTTTCCGGATGTGTAAGAATCTTTTTTAGATCTATTTAAAGTTTCTATACCCAATGTTGCAAGTATTATGTTTCTGCCACCTGCTCGACCTCAAGTATGATATTTTGGGGTCTTAAGGAACTTTGTAGAGATATTTCCACACCTCTAATATATGGATGACCTCGTTAATTTTTAACGTTCGGTGGTGGCTTCTCTTCACCCCGAATATTGAGATTTATCTGTTTGTTGTGGAGCCACCAGTAATTTCTTCTTTGCAATGAGGAAGGTTTGAATCATGTTTAACTGAAAGCAAACGACTCGAAAGTTACCAGCTGAAGCTTGGTAATGAAAATAACGTCAAATACATTTTCTCACAATTCGTTGGCAAATATGGCAAGTTTCCTCATTTTCGGTTGAAAAATCAGAGTACAGAACAAAGATATTTTGATGTTATAGGTATCTATATGTGCCGGCTGCAATGTTGTGTCCTTTGGAGGTGCTTGCATCATTGGTGCGATTGGTGGCCTAATTAGTATGTTGTGGGCAAAGATGTTTCACCTGACTGGCTTTGAAGATCCATGTGACAGTACAGCGGGTATGTTGAGCAAGTATAAATACCCTTGGTTTAACATGAGTGGTCTACAGTGAGGACATTGCTACGCAGGAGGAGAGGGAAATGAGGGAGGCTTTAGAAGCGAGTGCTCTGGGGGTAAACTAAGCCCAATTTTGGATGGGGACGTGCCATTTTGGTTAAAATGGGGGGACCATTATTCTGCAAATGTCTGAAAAAATGTGACCAATAATTGCGCAAAAATGATGAAACGACACACATAATTCTGCTAAGGAAAAAAATTTTTTAAAGCACATAAAAAATCATTAAACAAATTTTGCATGTCCTTTGCCCCAAAATCTCAATATTGCATATATTTCATACCTTTATTTCTAACTGGACATTCGTTCTGTTAATGCTAAATCTCCCTCCTAAATATTTTGCAATGTTATCCCTAAATGGTACCCATAGTAATACTGCATATTTCGTCAAATGGTCCCATAGTTCCTAACATATTTCAAAAACTGATACCGATAATCCCACACTTTTCAGAAAAAAGTACCCCTATATAATGACACGTCCCCGTACCTTAAAAAATTGTTAAGGTACACCCCCCCCCCCCCAGAGCGATTGTTTTGTAAAGGTGCATGGAAAAATGGATTTTAGGGGATGATTAAGGTGTTAGGGAAAAGGACAGGTGTCACAAAAGGAACGGGCTGTAAAGGTAGAAAAAGCATATACGAGGGGACCTAGAATTAAGGAGAAGAGAAAAGAGGTGTGGTCTGAGTTAAGGGAAAGTTGATACAATGAATGAATATAATTAGAAAGCGTTATAAGGCTTGTGTACGGGAAAGAAGGAGCTGTGAGAGAATGAAAAAGTTTAGGAGATGGAAGAACTGTTAGGGGAAGGAAGATAGAGTAAATTGAGAAATAAACGTTGGGACACAGTAGATAGGTGTGAAAAAATATTTTCAAATTCTCAGATTGATCCTTCATATTTTCAGTGGGCTTTCTCACTTAAATATCAAAAAAGCTCTTTTAGTTACTTTCTTGCCAGCCACAGATAATATTATTTTTACATATAAAGACAGTTTTCGAAACATTGACCGCACTGATAGTTTTTTTCCAACAGTACACTTGTCTTGTGGAATCTGGGGTACATTGGCCTGTCCATTGTTTGACGCCGAACAAGGGTTCTTCTACACTGGTAGCAGCAAATCGATGAAACAATTTGGTTGGAATATGCTCTGTTGCATGTGCTTTATACTCTGGGGCGTCTGCACTATGTTTCCAGTTTACAAGACGTTGGATATGATTGGCATTTTACGTGCTGATCACGAGAAAGTGGAGCACGAACTCGCTCTTCATGAGCACGGTGTGTATGCCAAGTTTCATACTCTATGTCCCTCAGTATTGAATGCCTTTATGTCAATTTATTGATGGGTATTCATTCTTAAAGGCAATAGCCATGTTTCAATAAATATTAACCAATCAAAAAGCGCGTGACTCCGCATCATGATGGCTGAAGGCTGATTTGCCAATTGTTGATTGACTGATGCCTTGACCTCGACTTGATTTAAATTTGGGGTACCTAATTGGTTCAAATGTCGCACTTCTCATGTACTTGTTCGGCACATGAGAAGTTCGACGCTTGAAATGGGCCTAAAAATTCATTACTATGTTTTCCCTGTTTGGAATTTTCTTATCGTCGGCTTTCTTTGTATAAAAGCATGAAATTTTTTAAAATAATACCCATATGATTTTGGTTACGGATATAAAAAGTTTTTCCTTCACGTTGCTTTTTGTCTTCACATCTTCAGATGATCCCCAACAACAGCACGAGCTGGAGAATATGGAAAGCTCCTTCGCCGCACTTCCTATCTCTTCACAACATTCAGCCAAAACAAAAGATTCACCGCCGAAGTACAAAGTTGCCTCAGTTGCAGCAGCTCCGTCAGATTTTTCTGATCATCTTTCTGACAGCACGAGGCAGGCAAATATAACCACCGAAATGTAAAGATAATTCCAATACAGTAAATGTCCGCATATGGTGTTTGATTTGTAGCTTATTCATGATTTTTCAAGAAAAAAGGCGATGAACTGTTTTATCTGGGTTGAACTTTCATAGTGAAGCGCAAGTTACTAACTGAGTTTCAAAAATGCTGATAAAAGATGTTGTAAGGCTTAATTTTTCACTCCGTAAAACCCAAATGGTTTATTATAAAGTAAATTATAGCTTAAAATTTGCTATCCACCATAGAGTACCAAAGTGGACGTCATCAAAAATGTATTTTCAGAATTTCTTGGTTTTGACAGCATTATATAAAAGTTCGGCATAAAATGCCTCTCAACATGCGAAATCAGCTAGGTATGTTTAAAATGGGGCGATATATGGCCAATGAAAGATTTCGAACTTGCTAACGGATTACAAACTTTTTTTTCGATATCAACAATGTTTAAATCTATCAGAATCAACAATTGAAAAAATTTGATTTTTCATTTCAGTGCCACTTTAACGGTGGTTTCACTTCTTTCCATGTTCTTTATTACTAGTGCTTACTGAAGATTTGAATATGGGATATAAAATCGCGCCAAAGCCAATCCACTAAATGATGTGAGCGGTAAAACGACAACATCTTTTCAACACTTTTGACTGCCTAGAAAATCTATTGAGCAATGCTCAACATCGCTGTACAAGACAGGACAAGGTGGCAGAACTATTCAAAATTTACGCTTGACATTTGTCTAGTGCTTGTTCAGTGAAAATTTCCAGTCGTTTTGCAAAGCCCTAAGACTCGCCATGATTTTTTCAGAAGAATATGCCAAGTTGTTGATAAAACCCATTATCTTCTTTTGCATCATATTCGGACATTTACTGCCTCTTCAACTTTGTTGTTTATATCTGTATGCGTTTCTTTTTTTTAAATTAGTGAAGTTAGAGCCATTAGTATTATGTCAACCAAACTTCAAGCAAGTTTTGAGAAGTTGTATTGATTGGTTGTACGATGATGGATTTTTAAAAAATAGTGTATAATTTCTGTTTGTCTGCTTCGTGTATTTTCCTAAAGAACTAAGAAATGTATATGAAAGCCTAAAATTATGACCCGTCCTGGAACAATATTCTGAAAACAGGATACCTTTGCTGGGATAAGTTTCTGGAAACTTGATACCTTCAGTCGGCATATCCTGTGCCAGAAAAAAGAGAGGAAAGGTAATGGTCCGGAATTTTCACCTGAAAATGACACCGTCTCGGCAGGCACGTCCCCGGATAGTCAGTGAATTAAGTGAACCCCCAGGGTTTTGCCGTGATTTCTTTCAAATTAAAACTAGTTTCGTCGACCAGAAAGCTAGTCAGTGATTATGAAAATTTAAAATTAGAACAGACCTAGTAGTTTGTTGCGAAAATATTCGCCTTTCCCCGGGATTCAACCTCGTTTTGATTCATTTCACTAGAATGAAAATGGCGGCAAATTATTTGCTCGGGAGGTGTTTTCACTGTAGTAAGAAGTCAATTGGCCTTTATATTTCAAAGAATATAGTTCCAGTTAATCAACCAGTGGTTAGTTCTTGTTAACTGTCATCCATTCTTTGTTTGTCAGGCTCGTAAAGTATTGTGTGGATAGGACTATTATGAGCTGAAGAATTGAATATGGAGGGCAGACGATTCCATCCAGTATGGAAAGTATGGCAAGCTACCAGGGCCGTAAAACTGTGTGGGGGGGGGGGGAGTGTGGGGGGGAAGTGTGGGGGGGGAGGAAGTGTGGGGGGGAGGAAGTGTGGGGGGGAGGAAGTGTGGGGGGGGGAGGAAGTGTGCAGTGGGTCATGGCACCACCAAGCAATTTATGGTATGTGTTATGAAAACAGTTTGACAACAAACTGGGTTTTTCAGCTCTATAGAAGGTATTTACAGATATTTCTTAGCACGTTGACTTTTTTCATAGTTGAGTTGATAACATTTTCAGAGACAGCTTGAAGAATTGAACCTGGGGGGCTGAGATTCACGCTTAGTGACGTAGGAGAACCCACCATGGTTGGGGCGGACTTGAAAGGAAATTTTTGAAATCATACCTTCTAAATAGCTAAAAAAGCATCTCCCAGACCAAGTTTAACAAAATACTATACCGTATCGGATTTGAAAAAATAAGGATGTGTCTAAAAACATATTCTTGCTCCAAATGAAAATTTTCTTAAAAAAATCGGGGCTGGGCACAATTTATTGCATTTTAATAATAAAGAGTTTAGTTATTGCTTCTCTTTATTATATGAAATGCAAAAGTACTTCTTTATTGACGTGGTACTTTTACGCAAATTAATTTTACTTCTTGCTCTCTTTGTCTTTTAGTTTTGGCCTTGTTCCTAGCTCACAGTTAAAAGCAAAAATCATAATTTCTTTTTTGTGTCTATGCTATTATCATGTCACTTAATGTGCAGTTAAAATTATAGAGGTGTTATGGAGGTCTTGGTACTGCAATTTCACTAATAGAGTACCAAAGTGTGACGTCATCAAAAATATATTTTTTGAATTTCTCAAATTTGGCCACATAATCTGAAAGAACGACATAAAATACCTCTCAATGTGCAAAATTAGCTAGATATGTTCCAAATTTGGCGAGATATGGCCAATAGGAGATTTCAAGTTTGTTAACGAATTTCTGTTATTCTGGCCTGGTTCATAAAGTTCACAAGAGCCTGTGCTCAAGTGGCCATATCTCAGCCAATTCGTAATGCCTTTAACTGACTTTGCATATTTAGAGGTACTTCATGATGCTCTTTTAGGTTCTGGGATAAATTTTTATGATGTCATCACTTTGGTACTCTACAGAAGTTCAGAAATTAGGAACTTTAAGACCTACGTTTTGAGTTAGGATTTTTATAAAAAGGCGTGCATGAAAATATGTGTAATGTGGGTTTGTCGAGATTTATGGCGACTTGAATGATTCTTTTCTTACACGTTTTTTTGAGATTTATTCAAGGGGTGACTGGTGGAGAGGATATTTGTGGCTAATCTTTTCCATGGGCATCGTCGCCAACTCGCCACCACTCTGCAAACATAAGTAACAGCTATCTACAATAGTCAACTTGCGCTTGACACCATGACATAGTGGCTGAGGTATGTTACAATAACACAGCAAAGTTTAGTTTGGTTCTAACCCAGCTACCAGCAATTCCTTTCTTTAAAAGAAAATGACGATAATTTCTAAAAAAAATCATTTAGCTCCAAACTTTTTTTGGGGGGGGGGTCCAGGCAAAGACCCCTCCCCCCAGAATTTACGGCCCTGGCAGCTACACAGCTGATATATTTTTTAAAGTTATCATTGCACACTTGGTAAAATGGGTTTGTATCAAATAGATTGGGTGTGGTTGGAAATAGAATTCAGGGAATTTTGTGGATCTAAATCCATAGTAATAAAATCGTAAAGATACCGTTTACCCAAAAAAAATCTTATCAAAAATGCCATACTTGTTTGCAGTATGCATATGTTTGCAGGAGTGCAGTCTTAAATAAATTTTGTCAGGACTAAAGCAGATAAATTTTCTGAAAAATTCTGAGAAAGAAGCAATAATGTTAAAATTTTCTGGTAAAACTTGCTCTTTATGAGAAGCATTATCCCTATGTGGTATAAATTTTTTTGACTATAGAAAACAAATTTCTTAAGTAAAGAATATATGTACTTGGTAAACTAATAGTGAAGAACTAATGGATAATTATTTCGCAGTAACTGTAGTTTTAGAAACAAATAATTCAGCTACATGCTCCTATGCAGTTACAGCAAAGCAAATCTTCCAGAGTGTGTAGGGGGGGGGGGGGGTATACGTTTTCTTGGTTTTAAGGAAAGATCTAAATAAATGCAAAGATGTGAAAGAAAGTGGTACAGAAGCTGGTACAAAAAATCCAGATTCATCAGGAAGCTGATTTAGCATAATAAGAAATCTGTCATTAAAAGCCTTGAATGATTTTTTCACATGTTTTGCAAATTTTTTTAAATTGGCAAAAGTTTTATAACTTTTGTAATATGGGCAAAACTAATATAAACTAATGTATAGAGAGTGAGTATAATATATATTGAAACAAGAAACGTTAAGGAAACAAACATTAAATTTTGACAAAAAATGTTTTTTTTCTGGTATATTGAGTTTCTTTGGAGGCAGCTGTTTGGTATATAGTTATAATCACCTCCTTGCTTGTGCCTATTGATAATATCAAATGCCTGGCCCTCAAATGGCATTATATTCTGAGAATGTGATTGTTTACAGATGAACCTGTTACTGTTTATCTGTGAAGCCCAGTCGTTGATCACATACAAGATAACAATATGCCTGTTTTACAATAAGATTTTCCTTTTATTACAGAGTATGTTCAGAGCTGAAAAATGTATGCAAGCATTAACAGACTGCTATCTTGACATATTTGGTAAAAACTGGTGGGAAATACTTAGTCATCTGAAGCAGGAAAAGTGGCAATGTGCTTTGCTGAACAAAATGTCACCTGAATGTAAACAAATGGAAGATCTGTTTGAACAATTAGGTGCAGAGAAAGTTCATTTGCATAATTTTCAGAGGGAAGGTGAAAATTCTGTGGCAAATTTGAATGATGACATAAGCGTTTACAAATTTGGATCCAAAATCTTTGATCCTCCAAGCATGTATTTAGATTCAAATGGAAAGATGAAATACTATCTATTAGATATGTCATCTATGATCCCTGTTTTGTCACTGGGCATTCAGCCATCTGAATTTGTTCTTGACATGTGTGCTGCACCAGGAGGAAAGTCTTTGGCTATCTTGATGCTCATGTTGGGAGACTGGCAGCTCATTTCAAATGAATATGATAAATCTCGACGGAAGAGGCTTCATAAGGTATTTTTGATCTTCACCTAAATTCGCAATATAGCATTCTTTTTTTCTCAACAATGTTAGGAAAAATGAATTTTATTAGAATCCCGTAATGTGATCTAGGCATAAGCATAGGAACAGAGTAATACAGGGGTGACATGCCTCAGTTCTTAAAATCAGAGAAAAAATGAACTATTCTCAGCTCATAATGGTGCATTATTTTGCCTACATGTAACCACCCAACTCCACCCCACTCCACCCCACTCCACCCCACTCCAATCTCTAAAATGCTTCTGACATCTATGGTTCTGGGAAGTGTTGAGGCATTGGATGTCTAGATTTATCCAATTTTATTTTTTATGCACTTTTGGATGCATTCAACAGCATGCCTTTTGCTAGGGTCTACTGTACTTAACAGGGTACAACTGAAATGTAGTTGAAAATAGATTGAATACAGTTTTTTAGACCAGCAGCTTTATCTCTGATAGAATTTATGAACTACTTCAATCCCTACTCAGGTAATGCTCTGGTGTTCCACAGGGCTCTGTCGTTTCTCCTGTTTTATTTATACTTTTAATGATCAACTAACTTTCATTGCTATAAGTTTAATTCTTTTGCCGATGACACTTATCTGACCTCTTCTTTCTCCTCCAATTCTCAGCATAATTCTGCTTTCAACATCCTCCTTCAAGGAAATATTTCAGCCTCACTTCTTACTTATGACCAGGCAATCATTGAGAATTGGGGTAAAAACAATCTGATTAGGTTTGATCAAATTGAAACCATGCAGGCTGTCGTTGCTTGTAACTTAAAAACTTGGATTCCTCTCTAGAGAACGTGGATTCCTCTCACCTTCTCACTCGACAATGCTCGACAGAATTCGCGCGATGTAAAGCTCTTTTAAAGAGGACTGGTCAAATGCTCTCGATTTTCGGATATCGCCTCGCAAGTCCGCTTTGCTTTTGGTTTAATTTTTAAAAAAACTTCTGTTTTTGTGATTGTGATTCTCCAAAAAAACTAGCATAAGTACTATGAAGATTTCATATTTAAAATATAAGGCATAGAACAGATATCATCATCAGGTACCATCTTCTATCCGAAGGTTGGCTACCATGACCCTCCAACTATCCCAAAATCTGAGTTTTGTTTTGGTTTGTTGTCATGGTCATAGATAAAACAGATAGCCCCAAACAAAAAGTGACATCGACGTTTGAATAGACAAAATATCGAACATTGCCGATTATAATGTCGAGAGTCAAATGGCCAAAGCTTAAAAAGATAAGAATCAAACACCATATCTATTTTGCCCTTGCATGCTATTTTGGACTGGAGCTCATTTCCTCAATGGTGCATCGACCATAACTTTGACACAAATGGTGAGACAAATCTGAAAGTTGTTACAGTTGCGTCATTAGGCACTGTGAATGACATTTGAGAATTTGTCCCAGGATGCTATTTTTTTAATCGGGGAAAGAGAGCTTAGCCCCTTCAAAGGGTATCACTGTAACTATGGCACAAATAAAGATCCAGTTTATTCTGCCCCCGAATGCTATTTCTAGAAAGAGGGTACTGGAGCCCAGACCCTTAAAAGTGTATCAACCATAAATAGGACACAAATGGCGAAACAAATCCGAAACTCTGTACATTTATGTAGTTTGATACGATGAATAAAAACTAAACCAGACCCTTTTAAAATCGCGTCGATAATATGAAATTAACAGCGAAAATAACTATTTGGTACGTTATCTATCCAGGGTACTTAATGAATTGTACGTAATTGCTATATGTTTGCAAAAGCTGATTACACTTTACTATTAAGATCTGAACTGCATGATAAAATAATGGTGTCAGTTTAATACATTTATCCATATTCATTGTATAATAGTTTCAAATGATATCCAGACAGATATAATTATTCAGGAATAAATTTAAAAACATTACACATGTAGATAAATTAAGCTGGTTAGTTAGTTGAAATTAAAATAATTATGCTAAATAGCAGCCATTGGTGAGCTGGTTGTTTCTTTGCTTGAGACAGAAGTTTGACTTTTCTTCTCTTTGGAGATTTTTTGAAAAAGGTAGAAAAACAGAAAATCAAGTAATTCGATGATAGTCAAGAAGCTTGCACCGAGTGAAATGCCAAGCAAACCTCCAATTTCAGCTAAAAATTAAAGAGTAAAAATGCTTTAAATTTTAAAAAATGAAAGGTCGAATGTAGGTTTTTTCTTAAAGATCGAATGTAGGTTTCTGCATATTAACTATCTAAGCAACTTTCACCCTTTATTCAGTGTTCACTCATTTGTGAAATTTTTATCAGCAAATAAATTCACCTAAAATTGTTTTGAAAATTGAACAATTTTTTGATTTTACAAAACTTGAAAATGGCTTTGAAAAGCAAGCGTTTCACAACATACTGAAACCGTTTTCGTCTGACTTCTCCTCAGAGTATTTAACCTCAGAATAAGTGTCCGAAAGAACAAGGGTTCCTTTGTATTCTGAGGAATGTCAGATGAAAAAGCTTTTTATAGACTGTAAAATTTTTGCTTTTATTAAAGCCACTTTCAAATTTTGTACCCGAAAAAACTATTCACACTTTTAGAACAATTTTAGCTGAATTTGGTTGTTAATAAACTCCTAAAATTAGTGAACCCCGAATGATGGGTGAAGATCCATTCAGTTAAATGGCGTTTTTGTCAGCAAGGGTGAAAATAGCAAGCACCCACAAGGGCATCACTTTTAAATTAGTTCTTAATCTTATTGCAGAAAAGTTTTACTGACCTATGTCGAATGAGCAGCAATCTACATTTCTAGGTGCATTCAACATAAAAAGATGTGGAACAAAATAGGCCAATCAGAAATGCGAGGAGTACATGACTGTAAATGTTACCCAATCATAATGCTACTAATGGAGTTCAGGGCAAAAACGAACTCCTTCTGTTTATACAAAAGTGGGTTTTGTCAAATTTATGCCCATCGACTCTCAAACTGCTAGATGGAACGACAACCAAGCTCTGTCAATTATCCGAAACATGTCGCCATTTAGTTCTTGGCTCAATCTGTGTTTTCTAGTAAATGATAAATATAGGTTACCAATTCATGGTACTTTTAGATGAACTCGGGACTTTCTATTCCAAGCTATTTTTCAACAAAAACGCTAGAAAAAATTTTGTTTTTGTATATGATTACATATTGGTATGGCCCTTATCAAAAGGATCTTTTCTAATTGATTAAGCTCTGAACTGAGTCCAGTTTTAGAATTCTATTATTGGGGAATTTCTCACCAATAAGGCCACCTCCGGTTGTTGCTGGAACATGCATCATAGTCAAGTAATCCAGTTGATGATAAAAGATGTCAATAATTATTTTGTTCCTTCTAAAAGGAGAAGCAAAAATGAAATTAAATGAATGAATCTAATGAACCTTATTAAACGATATCTTACTCATTGGATCTTAGCTCATTTTTTTACATTTTACCAACATGAAAAAAGGCAATATAATTAAAATGAAGAAGCTAGTTAATTTAAGTAAAACAATAGACTCCGCTTAAGTCACACTGCTGGTTACAGTCGCACAACTTGTATCCCAAACTTCCAAAACTGTTCAATTTAGCTCTGTTTATAGGTCACCCTTCGCTTTTAGTCATAACATTCCAAGCAACATCGAGCAACAAGAGTGGTATGACTATAACGGGAAACTACTGTAGCACCTCTCTTCTTTGATTCGTTTTTGTATTTACTTTTGTCTGATATTTTCATTATTTTTATAGCTGCATTAGAACGATGTCTCGCACATTTGTTTTTTGCTTATTTTCTTTCATATATAACCAACATAAGCAAAAACAATGGAAATGAAATAGAGAAGATAAGTAAATTAAACAGAACAATAGTACCTCTCCTCTTTGATAAATTCTTTTATTGCCTCTTCTGTGGCATTTTTCTTCATTTTTGTTAAATGCTTTATTGCTAATTTTCTACCCTCTATGTCTGAGGGGTATGGTGAATATGAAAGGGTCGGTATATACTCGGTAGATTCACAGGCAAATGGGCAAGAACACTTGATCTTCTGGTTATTAAATGTTTCTGAATAAGATAAATGGAAAAACATCAGACTTTATATTTTAAAAATTTGAAATCATTTGAGGTTGTGTTTGTCATAAATGCTTTTTTTAAGCTATGCTAAACAAAATGCTTATTTTTTTGAAGCTAAACAAAAATTATGTCATTATATGGTGCTCTTGTTAATTGTATTTTTCGCCAATATGAAGTTAATTGAAATATTTGTAATTTTTAAACTAAATTTGACAGCAAACATGCTGTCTTTAACCGTGAATGAGCCTCTAAATGAAAACAATGTCTCTGTTTCATAAATTTAGTCTCCTCTTCGTTTATTCATAACAATTTCCTTAGTCACCGACGTGAACCTAGTGGTGAAAATAGAAATGTGTCATTATTGCCAAGTGAATGATACAAATGAGGAAGACAAAATAGCTCGAATCACCTGTTGCAGCTGGTAAAGCACACATGAATGTCTGATCCATGTCACATCTTTTAATTCCAGTTTCTATTGTTGAAAAAGAAAAACAAAGAGTTTTGAGTGATCAGACCAAGAAATATGCCTCGAATGGATCTCAGGCCATTGTTTTTACTGGGTATTGTGACCTGCTTGTTGCCAAGATAAAATAAAGTTCTTTATCTCTTTATCTTGTTTTGGGGCAGTTCTAAATGAAGAAATGGACAGCAATATGATAAATAGCTAAAGAAAGAATATGCCAAATATTTTCTGTGCTCCGTTATTGATTTTATTAAGCGTTGTTATTGACAAGATATCATTGCTAAAGCACCCTCAGTGCCTCGTTCTTGATATGAAATAGTATAAACATCTTTCATTTGATATATTACATTCAGAAACTTTATCCAAGTCTGGTTCTGACCAATTATATATGATAAGATGCTGTGGTTCTATTCTTGCTCTGCTGTGGTTCTATTATTGCTCTGCTGTGGTTCTCCAGGTGCGCAATTCATTACCCATTTTTTGCTTAATAAGTTAGCAGTCGTTTATGAATTACTTCGGTTGCTCGTATTAATCCTTATTCTGTTAATATTTTCAATCTCATTAGCCCAGTCGCTTTGCACCAGTTTTCTACTTTTTTGTTCATGACTAACTAGTATCTTGCAATAGGATATTTGTCAGAGTATCTTGTCCATCCCTAATTACAACATTCCGTGTGTAAATCATTATTTCATAAAAGCTGGTTAGGTCGCTGTAATCCAGTGACTGGGAAATTCCTGTGTCCACTTACTGGCAAGGTTCCGGGTATTCTACTTGCACTACTAATTAATGCAATTTTTTTATATTTTTATGATCTATTCTTTCTTTCCCAAAAGATGATTAGAAACGAAAATATTTCTTTTAACCCTGTGAAGTTAATGAACAGGCCTAAATAGCATGCACTCCCCTCAAAAATTAAACAACGGTTGTTCTATGATGAGTTTATAGAGTTCCCAATTGTTATATTTTGAATGAAGTACTTTCAGTTTTTTCGATTTTTGATCACATAGATTTAAAGAACGCCATGATAATTAAAAATATATTAATTTGTAAATTGTTTTCATAATTTAGTGGAAATGATCAATAAAGATTTTGTTGTTTGTTGACGGATTGCAGTTTTATTGTCTTAGTTCATAATGTTTAAAACAGAGACAAAAGTAAATGATTTGATGGTGGAATGACCCCGTACTACTGTCGCAATGTGTCAGCCTTTTGAAACAAATTCAACTGATTTCAAGCATAATCTGTATATAATGATGCTCTCTTAGTTTATTCCATGCAAATTCAAAAGTTCTAAGCATAGATTTGATGACGTCATTACATAAAAATCTATTTTGTGGTGAACAATGTTCGTTTGACCATGAACTTTAAAAATGGCGAAGCTTTGTTTGATGCAAGATGAATAACTTACGATTTAAAATTGTATCGACGATATTATTGCATCCACATTTCTTGACAACAAACTTTTCTTGACATCTTCTCAGGCACCCCAGCCTTGAATATGGAACTCCGGGGCCTAGTTTCTTGTCATCGCATTCGGATTCGAAAGGATACTTTTTACTTTTGATCTAAAAGAATGAACTTTGTTGATTTGTTCAACGCTGAAAATACAATGACCTAAATCAGGGGTCGGCAACCTTTATAAAACAGGGGGCCAAATTTGATTTCTGAAATGCGGTGGAAATGCATACCAGGGCTGCAACTCAAAAAACCGTATAATTTTAACATATACCAATTCTACCTAACTGCTAATCTAATCAATGAAATTATATTTATCGGAAAATTATCTGTAACGTGGAAGCTGTACGTAAATAAAAACATAGATGTGAAGTACATGTTCACTGGTCAGTATATTACAAGAAGCTAATGTGCAAGTTGGTGCTGCATGTCCTTGTCGAACTTCTCAATATTTGGCAGAATTGTTGATGTTGGCAGCCGCAAGTTGCCTTCAAGGTGCTGCTCAATCATTCGAGATCGCAGTCGACTCTTCGCATACTTCATATTTGAGAAGAGACTTTCGCAAAGGTAAATACTTCCAAACATGCAACACATCATCCACCATGGAGATACTCCATATAAAACTGGATGATACGAGTTTCCTTGTATTTCTGTTTCAATTCACTGGTACCCTGCAGCTCGATCAAATTCATTTGAAGATGGAAAATGAACTAAGTTCCCTTGATTTAGCTTTGTTTTTCAAAAATGTAGCATTCCCAGGAACATGACAACATGCTCATACACGACATTAACAAATTGAACATGTCCTTGAAGCTTCTTTTTCAGCTTGTTCGAGTGACTAGTAATGACAACGAGGAATGCTAATCTAGACAAGACTTTAGGATCGCTGAATCCGGGCCGACACTCGTGCATTGGGCCAAATTATTTACAGGTTAACAGGGGCCTTCCGGGCCACACAAAAGTACCTTGCGGGCCGCATGTGGCCCGCGGGCCGCGGATTGCCGGGAAATATTTGAAGGGAGTGGTCCATTTTCGGACAATCCTTTTGTCCCCTTCCTTTCTTGTCTTCACTCAAGTCATATCCTTTGCATACTTCCTCGCATTTTATCGGTGAATCTTTTGCAACATGTTGTAATATCAAACCCAGATAAATCAGTAACGAAGCAAGAAATGACGAACCCTAGTGAATTATGTAATGGCTCATCGAAATAATGTGCAATCGACACCAAATATAAGGGAAATAAAGCAACGATTAGACTGCTTGTTCAGTATCTGCTGTGAAGGAAAAACCAAGAAATAACTGTCTTGGGTAATTTTGTTTTCAAAACACAAGCTACGTTTGTTGAGAATTGTATTTGTATGAAGACTAAAGTAATTAAGTAATTCTGCTACTGTGATCACGGCACCAATAAGCCTTTGGGATGGGGAATTACCTTTTGCTTACGTATACCAATAGATGCAGCCACGCCCGGCCCAATTGTCATGCCATGTGTATCTGCAAGAGGCGGATCCAGCTGATCGTGAACCAATAATCTTATACCTGTTGACGATGATTTTCCAATTGCCTCTGAATACTCATCAACCTGTGAAAGAACGCACTGGATCAAAGTCATGTGATCAAATCAGTTGGCACCAGGCTCAAACTACTTTCAAACTATTTGGTTTTTTTGCTGTAGACGTATGGCAAGTCAATGCTTCATATTTGTCTTTGTACAAGGGCTCCAAATTTATAGAGATTTAATTTTTAAACAAATATGTAGAAATTTATTTGAAAATCCTCAATTTGTCGTTATCTGGCTAACATAGTGCGCTGGTTTCCAAGATACCACAATAACCTAGAACCTATGTTGATAATCACAAAACTTGTCTTCCTAGTAAAGAATCATTTCATAGGTATTTTCAAAATTTAAGCCATTTCCTAAGCTCTCTAAATTTTCTAAAAACCTTCTATGTTACAGAATGTGCTGAATCATGTACTATGTGGCGCTAAATAAGAACGACGCGTTAATCAATGCGAGTCGAGAGACTTAACGTTTACTAAACCCACTTTAATTAGTGTTCCATGTTCAATGTATGTTGATGATCCCGTGTTTTTTAAAGTGCTTTGGTCTTTTTTACAATTGCTGAAATACCAAAATCGAGCGCCATTCTTTTTTTCCTATTGGAGCTCACCCGAAGCCCCTTGGAGTCTGTTTGCCTCCCTATTGAGCCTCCTCTTAACTTTCAAAGTTGAGTACCCCGGTAGCTTCATTCCCTAAATTTCATTAAGTGAACAGCTTCAAGTGCCTGTTTTTTAACTTTTCACAAATCAAAAATTCCTTTATTTACAAATCATTCAAAGTACGTTCTTATCAAAATGTAGAAACTGCGTGCAGACACCAAAACCTTTCCTACGTGAAATACTAGTAATTGAATTTGCATGCAGACTAAAACTTGGACCAAGTCATTAGTTTTCTAAAGAATTTTATCAAATTCCTAGGGTTTACAGGAAATATTATAAAGAACTCCAGATTTCATTTCAATCACCTAGAAGGTCTGCCTAATCACAATTTGAACAAATTGACTCAAATAGGTCGAGCATGGAAGTTATTTATTTTACCTGAGTTGAAAGGATAAGTCTTATGGACGCCAGGTTGCCAGAAAGACTCGAATATGCAGTCTTCATTTGCGCAGTTCGCATCGAGTTAAGGGTGTAGCATAGTCCAGCAAATGTTAACGTTCGCACAAAGTCCTTGGCGGAACATAGACTGCCGTCCGGCGTCCGGCAAAACTCCAGCATCCCACCGTCATCGATGTGCTCCATACTGTGACCATACTTGAAGTACAAGTCCCGTAGTTGTTGGCCAGTGATGTGGCCATCTGGAGTGCTCTTGTTTGAGGTACTGTTATCTAAAAACTTTCTTGTCATGTGCAGAAGCGATTGAATAATGGCATCGTGTTTATTTGCTTCCAGTTTGCTTTTACGTAAGGCATTCTGGTTGCAAATCGTGATGGCGGGAAATTTCGTATTTCCATCATTTGACAGGTATACAACAGTATTCACTTTAAACTTGAAGTAATTGCCTACTGTCTCTATGAACTGGGAGGCAAAAAGTGCGGTCCCTACGAGAACAAGTGCTCCCCAAAAAAGTCTTCTTTTCAAAGACTGTCCAAAGTTGACAAATCTTAGTCCATGCACAGTGGTTGCTTCTGAGAATTCTCTCCATAACGCTGCCATTTTGCAGCAAGGCAGCTGCTTAATGCCGTGCCTTTTTATGCTTTAGCGGTGCCTATTTAATTATTTATTTCACATTTTGATTCGCACTGTGATTTATATTTGTAAAGTTAAAATAACATCAGACCGTTTAGGCGGAAATGCGCTGTTGCCATCTGATCGCAATAACCTGTGTACTAACCTGGAGGATCTATATAAACAATCATATTGTGATCATAAACGATCTTTCTGTAACAACACATCTTGGTCTCTTTTAGCTGGAATTCATTGTTCAAAAGCTAATTCACAAATAATGTTTGTTTGCAAACAGAGCTACGTATGTTTGATTACGTATACTCCATTTCTATGCAATTCGTGCTCATTGAAAACCGCTGATTTATAAAAAGGAAGCATTTTATTTTGTTTTAAAGTTTTTGATTGATTTAGGCAAATCATGATTGAAATTTGGTAAAATTTGCGACCATTATGTTTTTACAAAGATTAAACAAAAATTATGAGCACAGAACGTTTTTTAGGATCTTAAATTTGTTGACTGTTCTCTGCGTAATGCATAACTGTGGCAATTAAAATATGCATGAGATGAGGTTTGACTCATTTGATTGGTTATGTTGTAGCCAATCGGTGCGTGCAGTCGATGCTTCATAGCGATAGTTTCATTACAAGAAACTAAAAGCAACCGTGCTATTTTTTCAGACGTTCTGTAGAAGGCCGCCCAAATTTTTTGTTCGAACAGAAAATTGCAATAATATTTTAACACAAAGAAGTATGACACAACAATGTTTAATCAATTTGGTTTTGAAAGTAGAAAACCTTTGAATTAGCCTCGCGCGCCAGATTTATACATGCTATCCAACCAGCTGATTGACGCTCAGTTGGAGCCCTTTGGTTGCAATCAAACGTAGGAAGCCGTGATCCTGTAATCATCCTCATTAATTTTAATAAGCCGTCATTTGTCTCTTTTGATTGCATCGTAATTAATAATGGTAACGGCATCAACTTAAGTGTGCTTGAGTTTTCGAAAACTATTATGTTGCTTAAATATTGAACTTCTCTATGTACCAAGGTTTTGCAATCATATTCATTAAGGTGAATTGTATTAAAACATATTGAGCTGAATTACATAAATCGTTTCCAATCTGATCGCAGTTGATAGTTCAAATAAAAGCTATGTCTTTAAGGTATTTTTGCTGTGTCGTTGCGAAATACACACATTATATGAAATCCGATGTTCAATTTGCCAAAAAACGTAAGAACGGAAAAGTTGGACGGAAAAGCTTTGAAAATGTGTTTTCTCGTACTGAAAATTTTGATAAATCAATTTTGAAATAAGAACTCAACTAAATGTTATCTGCATTTTGTCGTGGAAGCATTTGCGGACGCGGTTCAAAGTTGTTTTCAAAATTCATTAAGGACGATTGATTGGTTTTTCCTAGACCAACCTGTAGTCTACTATCTAGCCAATGTCACTGTTTAGAGTATTCATTGGAAGGCGAACCTTTAGCAGGTACAAATTATCGACCATTGGCAGACTTTGAATTTTTGTAGTGTTAGGACAAGCGCAGTGAATTGTGCTAGAAGCAAACCTGATTAAATTGTTATAACCTCTTCATCATTTCTATCTAAAGTCTAACAATCATCTTGTCAGAATCCATTGCTATTCATATTGCGAGTCATCGTTTTCATTTCGTGACTTTCATCAAAACAATGGACTATAGTCAATGTTACATGATAAGGGGGGGGGGGGGATAAGGGGGAGTTGCATCGTATTCGGAATCAGCTACGTGCCCATTGATCCAGTTGCTAAGTGGCTGGTTTTGATTGGTCAGGAGATAAATACATGTTCTGTGTACCAGTCATGTTAACAATAACCCTTTTTTATTGATATTCAAGAATTTCATGTTAAGAGTAATCTAGGACACACCATCGAAAATTGTCAGATATATCTATGCCTTTTTCCGATTCCATGTCATGTGATATGTACGTACATATTGTTTTTCTACTTGCTTTTGCTTAAAATTACCGACATTAATTTCATCATTTGATTATATTCCCGTGTTCCTTTGCTAAATAAGTTATAACCTGGCATTCATTGGTTATGTTACATAGTATTGAAATGATCAAAATCTACGCTCTATTCTAGGTGTTAAAAGAATACGTTCCGAATCGCAGATTGCAGAAAGTCAAGATCACAAACTTGAATGGTATCAAATTTGGCGAGCATGAGCCAAACACATTCGATAGGGTTCTTTTGGACGCTCCTTGTTCCTCCGATAGACATTTGATTCAAGACGATTTCCGGATGGCTGGCTGGTCAGTGAAAAAGTCACGAGAATTCGCAAAACTTCAAAAAGAACTTCTTGTATCGGCCCTGCGAACTGTGAAGGTTGGAGGGGTAGTCGTCTACTCCACATGTACACTGTCGCAAATAGAAAATGATGATGTAATTTCACTGGGCACTCAACAAGCATATGAAAGATACGGTATAAAGACAAAGATAGTTGATTTGTCACCTTCTGTTAAAGCTTTTGGTGGGAATGCATTCTTTCTTAGTCGATATGCGAATCTGGGTTGTTTAGTACTGCCAACCCCCGTGCAAAACTGGGGGCCTATGTACACGAGCAAATTAGTAAAACTTTCAGACTGATTTTTGCAGTAAGATATTACCTTTGTACCTTTGAACAGAAAAGGGGCCATTCCCCATATCCTTAACTTGAAAGGAACAGAGACAAGATATTCTATCTACATGTTGTGTTTCCAAGACAAGGTAGTAGTGAGTAAGACACCAAAGTATAGGATAGGCCATGAGGTAGTCATTGTCTTTCTCTCCTGATCGTATGCAGTATGATATCTTTTTCATTACTAAAAAAACCAAAGGATTGAATTTGCTGCACTTTAGAAGTGATTTTAACCTCTTTTTGGAGACTAGGTTATGAGTTTATTCGTTACCACACTTCCTGGTATCCCTGCTTTGAGCTATTTCCTAATTTTCTCTATTTCAGATCAATACGCATTTATTTTGCAATGGGGTCCTCCCAGACTTTCGACTAGGCTTTTCTGACCTTAGCAATTGATATCGCGAAGGAGATAGAAAACCTCCATTTGTGTATAGGGCTCCGGGACACATGGTGAGAAGGTCTCATCATATTTGACATTTTCGGCATCTCGTCGCATCACGCCCTCTCATGGTCAGTATTAAGAGCACGAGGCATGATCTCTCTTAAGTATAAATAATTACATATATATATATATATATCTTTTTATTAGAAAACATGTTTCTCTCTGTGGTACACACTTTTGTACCGCCCAAGTCACAACAGTTAAGATGAAATCATTTGAAATGTTTCTACGATACGTCCTATGCGTGAAAACATTATAAAGCAATAGGATTATTACAATTATTATTACAAACCAATAGAAATACTTCTTAAAAGCAAGTATTATATGTAAATTCTAAATAATTTTTACAGTAAAAATTAAACTGAAACCTTTTTATCACTTTTTTCTCTGCTATCGTTAATTTCTGGCAGACAGTTTAACAGTGAAAAGTTTTCCGGGAACTTAAAGGCAATAGAAAAAAAGCAAAGTGGCCCATCTGTTAATTGAATATTGCCCAATCAATAAGCTTGATACCACACAGACCTTGGATAATTGGCCAATAGTTGATTGACAGGTAGCTAAAGACTCATTGCTAACAATGAGCCATTGCGCTACGCAAGCATCCCATAATGCATTTTCAGACACTCTGAAATCAATTATAGTTAATCCGTAGAAATTTGCTGCCATTGTTGGGATTGTCACCTGGATAATTTGCCACCCTCGCAAAGGCTCATTGTTAGCAATGAGTCTTTAAGTATCTGTCGACTGTCTTTTAATCACTTTGACATGACTCGGTAATAACTGGTGTCTCAGGCACCGCGGAGCGTTGAGAAAAATGGGGGGTCTAAGAAAGTGGGGGGGGGGGCTAAAACCGTATAAAAAGAGGCTTTTCTGGTAGTTTGATAATTCATATTTGGCATTCTTTGCAAAAAGTGGGGGATGGGCTAAAGCCCCCCAGCCCCCCCCCCACCCGCTCCGCAGTGCCTGCTGTCTTTCGGATACATCGTATGTGAAAAAGAACATTTGTTTGTATTTGAAGTTGGACGTTCTGTACCAGGGTTGCATTTAGAGCTATACATTTTCGTGTCGTTCAGGCTTGAAGGCACGGCTTTCCATGCACACGAATCTAGATGCAAAACATATTATCGGGATTGCATCACTTTCACTTTTGAATGTACGCAGTCTTAGTACTTTTTTGCTATAAGCCATACACAATATTTGTCTAAAAGATTGAAAATGATGATTGCTCGCTAGGCTGCTGCAGATATCTTGATTCCTTATAGATTAAGTTGTACCTCTAACCTCAACACTACTTTCGAAGTCAATTACACTGCTCTCATTATCTTCCCAGAATCCATTTTAGTAATCACAAAGATATATTACGGTGACCACAGTGGCACAGTTTCTAGAAAGTAGGGGGTCTGGGGTAAAGAACTATTAATCGCATAATTTTACAGTATTTGAACCACTTGGCAGTATTTGAAAAAGATTCTTAATTACACTCGGGATTTTAACTTGTCAAAGTTCTACTGTAATTTTCAAAGCTCTGGAATTGTTGCTGATAATGAAAGAAAAGTTTCAATGGCTGCCACTTCACTACCATGGGTACCAGAGCTGCAAAAATTAAAATTAAAAAATAATGAGATTAAAATTAAAAATAATGAGAGCTGCGGAGGCGAAGGAGAGAGAAGAGAGAAGAATAAAACCGCTTTTCTTCTCCTCTCTTCTCTCTCTTCGCCTCCGCAGCTCTCATTATTTTTTAATTTTAATTTTTGCGGCTCTGGTACCCAGGGTACCACTTCACTAACCAGGATGCCAGAGCCGTAAAGATTCGAAGGAGCTTAGAACTTTGGGGGGAAATGGCAAAAAAGAAAATGGGAAAGGAGAAATAAGTACTGCACCACCATAGTTTTGTCTGTAAGTTCACCTTGCAGATGCAAATAAATCGTGCACTTGGAAGCAGAATCACAGTATTTTGAAAATCTTGCCTATCTAAATTTTTTTTTAAACAATTTTGAAAAAATAATGTTGGATCAGGATCATCGAGATTGGTGTTTGATTGACCGTGTGCCGCGTTGTGAAGCCGAGGCTTTGTTGTTGTGTCCTAACGGAACAAGAAGCGACGGTGGAGGAGGCCGCGGGCTGGGGAAGGTCAAGTGAAGAAACCGAAGATTCTGTATCGTTTTTTGAGAAAACGGCCTAAATATTGCTTAACAGAAACTATGTCGACAGGGACAATGAATTTCCCTTCGCCACAAATCGATTTATCTGGCAAGTTGATAATTAAAGCACAACTCGGAGATGATATACGAAGAATTCCGATCCACAACGAGGACATCACCTATGACGAACTGCTGTTGATGATGCAACGGCTCTTCCGAGGAAAAATAAGAAGCACTGATGACGTGCTGATCAAATATAAGGATGAAGGTACGACTGCAGTTTTTCCTCGATGGGTGAATAATCTGATTGATTGGAAAGATATGCTGTTATTCCCCTAAATAGTTCATCGTCTGGACTCCTAATTTTGAACAGCGCTTTCATTCGTTTCGTCAAACTGAGCTCAAACTCGCAAATACTTGATATCATTGAGTGTTTCATATCACTCGTAAAAGCCATATTAAAATACCGATGCACTGTCTTGGCTGTATGCTAAAACTTGTGAAACATTGTTGTAAGTTTCAAACCCTGGCATTTGTTGGTCACCTTTCTGTAGAATCCAGTTTTGATATTATTACCCCCTCCCGTCGAGACGACCGATTTTTTCTACATATGTTTAGAGATAATTGAGAAGTAAGATTTGTCCCGTTTAACCGATCTGGGATTTTAGAGGCAGGGGGTTTCAGGCGGAATTTATTAAAAGTTGTTTATTTCAGACTAAATTTACTTTCTTACCTTGCACCAATAGTCAAAAATTAATTTGTGCCACCTCGAAGTTTTAATTAAAACCCAGACCTTCCAAGTTTCGAATTTTATGCGTGAGACACAGGCATTTTGCCCTTGACTCACATTCATCAATGAAGAATTCTCACACAATCTACTAAAATTTTTTGGCGTCTTCAAACTTTTTATTTTGTTTTTTAAACTCTAGCCTAAACCTTTGTTTGTAAAAAGGCTTGGCTACAGGATAGAAAGTGACTCCAAGTAGGGTGGCAAACACAGCAAAGCCATACAATTAATGCCTCTGAGCGGACCCAACCTATCAGGAATTTGCTCAGTGTGACAAAGGGAAGTTCTTATCTGCAACCATAGGGAAAATTTCAACTAAAGACTTTGAGGGTTTGCACACTTTGCAAAGTGATAATTTGCTCAATCACTAGACCAATATAGAAGCGATGTTTTTGTTCTTTCCGGCAAAACCACTGGGCATTCTTTTGATTAAGACCAGTTGAAACCCATGATGGAGAAAAGAAGCGTTTCACTCGATTCAGAAAGAGATAGGTCTCTCTGAGATACTCTGTCAAAGAAAATGAAGTTTTCTGAACCTTCGTCTTCTAATAGACCATTCAATCCAAACTGGACATAGAAATGGACCTGTATAGATGGTATTACTGGATCAGAGCATAAATTTAGGTGCACAGTATGTTGCAAAATTTGTAGCTGTTCACATCAAGGCAAAGCAGATGTTTCTAGGCACTTAGATGGTGTAAAGGACAAGGTACGAATGAAAAGTGCATCATCATCTATAAAACTCTCAAGCCTTGGCTTCAGAACTGAAACAGACCCAGTTCAAGAGCAGGTAGGTTATTTCTTATAGACATTTCCCCCTGGAAGGGGGGGGGGTAATTTCAACCAAAAAATTACAGGGGCATGGCTCTCAAAATATGGAAAAATTACCTACGTTGAGTGTTTTGGATAAAAAATACCCAGTTTTAAGTTTTATGAAATCAACTGTAAGTACAGTGAAACCCTGTTAATATGGTCACCAAAAATTGTTGATATGTTAAATAACTAGTCCACAAACAAATCAAAAAGGAAGTCCTGGGTTCTTGGGCCTTAATCACCAAATCATGTTTTCATGATTTTGCAAAAAATCAGTGACTTTTGACTGGTTGGTTCTGCGTTCCAGCCAGTCACTTTGAGTGTGGACAATCACACCTGAAAGCAAGCAACTTTCATACTGAAAAGTTTATTTGTAAAATCAATGATATTTCGATTTTGTTACAGTTTTGCTAAATACAAATGGCTGTATCATCGCAAAATGTGGCTGCTGGCCGTATTAACGGGGTTTTTTATGAGACTATGTATAGCCGTTTTTCGAGGCCAAACAAATGTGGCTGTATTAACAAGGTGGCTGTATTAATAGGGTGACCGTATTCACGAAGTGGCTGTAAGGTTGGGTTCCACTGTAGCACGGAAGAGACCACATATCTTTGGGAATCAATGCATTTCGGATAACCATATTTAGAAATTTTTTGGACTTCCAACCCACCACTATTTCCACACAACCCAGTTTGGCCCCCCCCCCCTCCAGGACATCTCCCCATGGATATGTGACAGTGTTTTACTGCCCCAATTTCAGCTGCAACTTCTTACATTATTTCATTTTTGATAAAAGAATATTGTTTTAGATAATACATGCAGAAAACAACATCCAGATGGCTTTTGCAGACAAGCTTAGTGATATTTTTAAAGATATTTCACAGACAGCAAACTAGCCAAAGAATATGGATCAAAAAGGACCAAATCTACATGCATTTTGAATGAAGCATTGGCTCCACACTTTCTCAAGAACACTGTTCGGATTTCTTTTCATTGTCCACTGACGGTTCATATGACACAGATATTGAAAAGATGAATTCAGTCACTGCGTCTTGTTGACATTAACAAAATTGTGTTGTAACACAATTTTTGGATAAGTGTTGTACATCAGGGAAGGGCTATGGCAAAGCTCTAACGATATTTAATAAGATTTATGAAAAATTGGCTGCATTAGAAATGATGTGCCACGGAAAAACTATGTAAGTTTTTCTGTTGATAACACCAGTGTGTATTTTGGAGCACACAATTCTATTGTAAATCGAGTACTGAAAAAGAGCCCTACCTGCTACTTCATGAGCTGTCTGTGTCACATTATTCACAACACTGTTCATGCAAATGCTGCTGTATTTACTCAAGCTACTGGAGCAAACGAAAAGGTGTTTTGCAACAGTTTTGCAAATATGTTAATGTCAGATGGCTTGGTTTGGAGCAGGCAGTAGATTGTACCTTGAAACAATACCAAGGTCTTACAAGCTATTTTTCAAGTGAAGATGACTCCTGCTCTATATTTCAACGTCTGAAAAGCCACTTTGAAAGACCACTGACAGAAGTATATGTACTGTTTTATAATTCCATTATGCAGGCATTCTCGACAACAAATCGTTTTTTGCAGTGGGAAGACCCTTGTATCTAACTTGTCCATGAACAGCTTCAAACTTAATTAAACAATTAATGGGCAAATTCCTTACCTTAGATGCCATAAAAAGATCAGTCCATATCACAAGGCAAGATAAATCCTCGTTATTCATTTGTATTGTGACAAGAAGCAAACTACATGGGCTTCTGAATGATGGAATATTTCTACATATGAAAAAGACAAATTTGTGGATGCTGTTATACAGTTTTATTTCTGTCACAAGATATGGCATAGAAAAACTGCATCTTGGTGATGATTTATTAAAACATTCAGTTTTTGTCCATTTTAACAACAGAGAGTACTGTGATTTTGTGGATGTGGAATATTTCATTCATAGATTTGGACTAGAGTTTAGTCCCAAGGAACTAAATTAAATGCAAGAAGAATTTCTTGCATACCAATTACTGAGTGAAACAGACATTCTAAAAGATATTTGGAATGATGCTCTGATAATAGAAAAAGAAGGGGAAGAGAAAGTTAAGAGATTCTACAGGATGGTTGTTTTATAGGGGTTTTGTCTAAGGTGGCCTCAGTAGAAAGACAACTAATGTTTAAGAGGCTTTTCACAGAAGCCAAAGTTGCCTTGGTACTGCCTCATGCCAACGCTGGGGAAGAGAGGGTTTTGAGCATGGTTAGAAACAATAAAGCACCATTCCGTTCAAGTTTATCAATGTACTCTGTCCTCGATTCTTACTGTCAAGCTTGCAAATGCCAATGCTGTCAAGTTTCAACCCTCCAATGAACTGCTAAAGAAATCAAAAAGTAGTACATGGAACTATAATGAAAATCATTTACAAAAAATGACTTATAGCACTGGATAAACATATTGGAAATAATGAAGCAATTCTAATTCAAAGTCATTCTAATCTACTAATTACATTTAAGTACATTTTGGCTTTAGTACTGTACTATTAGGGTCACTCTGTATTTTATTTTCTGTTTCTTGAACAAATAAACCTTTGTTTTTAGTTCCTATTTTATCCTGTTAATGTCTCATATATCTGTTGTCATTCAATAAAAAGATATCTATGTTATCAAGTTCAAACATTACTATGTCAACGGGACAAAGAATCCTGAATTGTTAGAATGAAAAAAATGCTGAAGATTTCATGGACTGATAAGATATCAAATGAGCGAGTACTCATAATTGTTAACGTGAAGCGAAAATTGTTGCAGACCATCAAAAACAGGAAATGACATTTTTGGGACATGTTGTGCAGAAAAAGGCATAGAGAACCTATCGCCAACTGGAAAAGTAGAAGGTAAAAGAGCAAGAGGCAGACGGAGAATGATGTATTCGAGCAACATCAAAGAATGGACAAGCAGCAAAAATGGAAATGAACTCATTCAAGGAAGTAAAGATAGAGAAGTTTGGAGGAGCACAACCGTCAAGCCTGAGCACATGACACAAAGAAGAAATATAACTGTGTTGTGTGTGAAAATTGGGAATTTTCTTTTGTGTGTGCTTCGACATTCCATAACTGTTTGACCATCCCTGTGCTGCAGCACCAGTCACTAGGGTCAGGGGGGGGGGCGGTAAACAACAAATTCTAGGCCACACCCTTTTTACCGCCTCAACGCCGATGTTGCTCCTGTTTTTCTCGAAGCTCACTCATTTTCAAAACTGAAACTTGACAGGTCTGAAAACCTTACATATCTTTTCAACGATTCAATATTCAAATTATTAAATACAAAGTAACTTTAGCCTTCATAATTCACAGGCTGTTGTTTTATCCTGTTAAGTCATAGCATATTTTGGATTTGGCTTCAGCGTTTTTGTATGCAAACTAGGCCATTTTCACCAAGGCCCTGGTATGCAATTAGGTTCTACGATTCAGGTCGGAAAAATTCCAATTTTTCAAGAAAAGACAAATACCATGAAACCAAGACTTTAAACAGCTTACTAAAACTGTTCTGATGCCCAAATATATTTCATTTTTGTCACAAAATTTATTGTATTTGTATTCAAAGATAATGTTTTGTGGCCCTTTTGGATGATTTGCTGTAAAAATATATTTCTGAGGTTTATTAATCCATTGGGTGGTCATATTACCTTGCACTGAATATTACATCTATCTTTATCATAAATATGGCAGGGTACCAAAACTGTTTGATGTTCTCATTACTTTCATCTATCAGGCGCAAAGGATTTACATAATCATTAAAGTTTTGAATAAGTGTGGGAGAATTTAGCTCATTGACTCTTATACAAAGCTGTGTTTACATTGATAAATCTTATGGGTCCTGAATGTTATCAACCTGTTTTTTAAAGAGCACTGATTAGTGCTAATATTTTTTCTTGAAAACATTCACCTAGCAGGATTTTAAATCTCAAGGTTGGGGAAGGTTTTATCATTTTTAACAAAGCTCATTAAAAGCTTTTTAGCAAGATGAACCTTTCCAAGTGCTCAGTGGTGATGTTTGCAGACTATAAATCCAAAGGTCTTCTGTGGTTCTAGTCACTGACATGATCAATCTTCACTTTGAGTTACGATTGGGTCAGCAGCTCTATGTAATTTCAGGTGTGTGAATCATGAGGTGTGGTCTCATTGAGAGAAAAAGCCAGGTCATTATGTAAAAAGCACAGGTTCTCAGTGTCCTAAAAAACTATTTTGAGACGCAAGGTAGCAATAAACACAAGTACAGAACACATTTCCCATTGGTTGAGATCTTATCATCTAATGAGATTAATGTCTCCCAAATGTTTGACATTAGTTGTTCTATCCTGAAGCAGGCAGCCAATCTAGATAATAAACAGTCTTTATAAACTTTTTTATACACATTGGTTTTGCTAGCCAAAAATCATCAATTTTTAAGTTACCCTACTTTATTATCTAGTAATCCATCAAGTAAATTGATAAAGGGAATTAATTTTTATGTTTAAAACAACACAGTCATATAAGCTTCCTTTCATCTTCCAGGTTTTCAGATTTCAGCTCTTTATCTTATCGAATATTGATTTATACTTATTTGTGCTTGTAAAGGCTGACTGTCTGATAATGTTGGAAGGAGGATGAACATATTGTGTTATGTACATCATAATGCACATAGAAGTTTTGATAAAATCCAAGATTTTTCAGGCTAGATTTTTTTAAGTATCGAACAGGCAATCCAAACGGTTCAGTTTCAGGTTTTCTTTGGGTGATGGGGCTCAGGCCCCCAATTTTCTAACCAGAAGACAGACTCAACAAACAACCCGAACTAGAGGTCTCTAAGCCCAAAATTTCCAATAAAAGCATTGATTAAAGAGGCTTGTGAAACACTCAAAGTACTTTATGGCTGTTAGGCTGTTAGAAGTTAAGAAGTGTTGGGGAAAAATTGCTTACCATATGGCAATTATAAAAATTTTCATAGCCAATAACAGCTGGGCCTGAATGGACAGCTTTCTAGATCCAATAGTCATCTTTTTCTTTTTTGCAGATGGAGACTTGATAACAATATTTGATAGCACTGATCTTTCATTTGCAAAGTCGCTCAGCAGATACTTGAAGATCACTTTGTTTGGTGAGTAGAAACACCCATTTGGAGCTTTGTAGTGATTTTAATACTGTAAATAAGGCCATATTCCTACTTCATGCCATCACCATGACATCCAACTACGGCATTCACAGCATCACCTAGCACATGAAATTCCCTTTACCATTGATCACACGTTCACACATCTATGTCATGCTGATTTCTTTCCAAGCCTAGATCTTTCCTTCTCCATTGCATCATCATTACATCATCACAACATATCATTACTCAGCACATTTATTTTGTATATAAGTATATTAATTTGTATGTAATTCAGTCAGTCAAGTTCAGTCAAGTTCAGTTCACATCAGAGTTACACAGGCAACACACTGTCTCTCTCACTGGCTCCGTGTTCTCTGCACGTTAAATAAGATTCGTCGAAGCGAACACCAACGATGGAAAGTCACAGGATATGATAGGAACCATTGCAATTCTTGCTAAATAATAGCGTTCCTATAGCTTTTTGTGCAAGGTATTTGTACAAAGAGATGATTTACACAGTTACGTTTATAAAGTTACAGATAATTCACAGCCTGGCAATAAATGTTTCTTCACACTTCAGCAATTCATGTTGTATTTTTTGGTAATATTGCTGCTTTGGCTAACTTTTCATAATTCCATCATTTTTTCTTTTGTAATTTTCAATTATAAGACATTAGCTTTCTTCAAAAGTTCAAGTTGCTAGGATAGAAATTACATCTTCTGTTTGAGTACCTGATTATCTGTTTGGTCTTGTCCACTAAGTACTTTTTAGTTACCAAACATTATGTCATTCTTTTTTTTATATATATATTCCACTAAAAATTTACAAGACAAGTTACCTATTACGCTACCTACTAATTACTTCACAAACACTACAGGGACGTTGATACCACGGGGAGCAATAGACCATGACAACATTCTTTTTTCCCTGGATTCCAGAAGTGGATCAAGTGTGAATTTATATTATCTTTGCAGTGAATGATAAGCCAAAACCATTAGAACATGACCAGGTGAAGGAAATCAAAGCAGAGCTGCTTGTAATGAGGGATAAGCTTAATGATATGATAACCAGATTGGATGCATTCTCTGAGGAACGGACTGTAAACAAGCAGTTTGCAAGTAGAGAAGCAGAAGCCACAAAGGAAGTCTCCCCACCACAAGGTGTGTTCGGCACTCAAGCATTTGTTTCTCATTGCGTTTATTCCTATTTGCCTTATAGGTATTTTTTTTTCTAGGATTTGTTTTTGCTTTTGTATAACTATTTGTCCTTACGTTCTAATCCCTTTGATATCCCCCATCCAAACTACAGAAACTTGGTTTCGGTAATCTGCCCCCGCTATTGCATTTGCCCATTCCCTAAGAACTGAAGTTTGACTCTAAGCAAAGCATTTGATAGTGTTGTTTGTCAGAAAGGTTTAAATTGCATTTCTTAGGAAGAGTTTGTGACTTAAGCTCTATCTTCGCTGCAAATTCTATAAACTTTACCCCCGTTTTCTAATAAAAGAGATGTTATTTAATCATATTAATCATTATTAATCATAAACGCAAAAAAAAAGTTTCAAGGTAACCCTTTGTGATACAGAATCTAAAGATTGGCCGAAAAATGTATTTAGCACCATTCGCATATTTTAGGCACATTTTATCCGAAAGAGCCTAGGGCATAAAACTCCAGGTAATGACCAAAGGATGGAAAATTTTATATTTTTGAAAAGAATTTTAAAAAATCAAAATAAGAGATTTGCCAAAAGAAACTTAAGCTACGTTTAAGCTATTATTTAGAAAGCAATTTGGCCTTTTGAGGCTCATTCTCTAATGAAATGCCAAAAAATGAATCTCGTTTTTTTTATTTTTCATGGATCTTTAAGAATACCGCCTTACTCTTGTTGACACGATTTTACCAAGATTGGTATTTGCCTTTACCTATTTGAGGCAAGGAATTTTATTATTTTTTTTATACTTATCTTCACTGACATTGGGAAGTATGGAGAAAACTCTCGCTCAATCGATCTGCCATTTTGAATAAAGCCAGTTAGTTTGTTCTCAAGATGTTTATTTGAAAAAAATTATCTTACAATTAAGACATACAAAAAAAATGCTCCCCGATAGCTGTTTTAATTAGTCTGTCAGTGCTCTGTTATCAAATACATTTTCTATACTTAGGCTTTAACTAACACGAAGCGCTATAAGGCTGCCCATTCTTCATAATCTACTGTCCGAAAGCCCTGCGCATTTGACTGTCATCAGCGCATTTCAGCTAAATTAACAGCAGGTTTGATTTGAGCGAGGGTTTTACATACTTAGCGCGCTTTTCATGCTAAGTAATAAAGCTTTTTGGCGGCCTAAGTCTTCTGAATGTTTCGAGTTTCGAAGAAAGAAACATAACCAGCGAGAGTTTGATCCATATTGCCCGAACTGTTTGCTGTTAAGATGGTGGCATTGATCCTAAGCTTGGACATTTTTCATGGCAGCCCCTACGAACAACGATGAAACATCTCATATAGAAAATGCCATGGTGCTTAACTCGCTGAATCAGCATGTATACAGAGCCGATGAGTTACGTCAGCAGCCTCTTATTGCTGCGCAAGTGGTCCGAGCACAGTCGTCTGAAAATGTAAACATGTTGGACGCAGGGCTAGGAGCCAAAAAGAAAGCGTCGGCGACAGCTACCCGGAGAAGGTTAGAAGACTTGACGCATCAGCTCGGAATAAATCCGTTTCGTAAAAGAGACAATATAAGCACACAGGAAAATTTACAGCCACAACTATCGCTATTAAATACGCAACAGAGTGCGGAGAGACACGTGGTTGAAGAAGATAGTCAGCAGTCTAAAGCTGCAATGCAAGCGTCGTTCATGCGCACGGACTTCGAGGGACACGTACCGGTATTGCAAACTGAACAGCCTATGAATATGACAGAGAGTGCAGATGCTAGGCCGATGGGTAATATAGACACTGGCAACGCTCCAGGGCCTAGCAGGGACCAGCAAATCAGTGTGGCAGATAATAAGTCGGACAGGAGTACACAGCTTTTTAAACCGGGTGTGAATGGGAAGGAAGGGAACCAGGCAGCAAGCAAGAGGCAAAGAAAAGCTTGTGGGTTTAAGACCAGGTTTTCTGACTATACAAAAAATGTACTGGAACATGCATACGAATTTAACGCAGAGGGTGCGCCTGGTAGAAAGCACTTAGAGCCGGGTATTGTTAAGAAACTTTCCGATAAGTGTGGAATTTCTCATGAGCAAGTAAAACAGTGGGTACGAAATCGAAATAAAAAAGTGAGAAGACGCTGTCAGATCTCAGAAACGGAACTCGATTTAAGAGCAGATGAAGATAGTATGGAAGCAACCTATCAGTTTTCAAGGTTAAGAGAAGAAGGCATACGACCGTCCTTTACTCTGAACCAATAACTTTAGAAGCGTTTATCTAGTCCATATTTTGTTACAAGAAAGGCCAGGGTGCTAGCCTCCTGTATCCTGCGATTTTCAGCTCTTTTTTTAGGAAAACCCGACCACCATCCCCAAGCATTTATTTGTTCCTCTCGGTACTTGCAGTGAACTGGGCTGTGAAGTTTATATTCAACTTTCGAAATCGAACGGGTTTTAGCGATTTGGTTGTAAAAAACCTTTGAATATTGTCTTAGTGGTTTAAATGTTACCTGTTTGGTGTCGAAATTACAAATAAATTTTATTATTTGCAAAAGTTTATAATTTTGTGCAAAATAGCAATGTCCCCTTTATGAGGTAGAGGTAATTCATTTGGTGTGATAAGGAAAAAAAAGGAAAATAATAAAGGGAAGTTATGATGTTATGGGTTTGCTGCCTTCCAAATGTTACTTTACAAATTTTGATACAATTTAAAATTAGAACTATTTTTCAATAAGACAGTGCATTTTTCAAATCTTTTGCTTTCCTAAGAAAGTTAAAGCTTGATCAAGAGAGTTACTAGATTCGGGTTGGCTCGTCAGAAGTTAGTCGCCAGTATATAGGACTTCTTCCTAGGAGATAGAATGCCTAAATATTACCATAAAACCATCATAATTTCTTTTTTGTCCGCCTTGCTGTCTCGTAATGAACTTTTTTATTTCTTTTTTTGTAAAATTTCTTTTTTTGTAAAACATATGTGATGTGCTTTGATTCGTTGCTAGCTTTGTTTGTATTTTTGTCCTCCGGGCAATGTGATTTTGTCAAGAGATATTTTAGCGATAGATTTTATTTAGCAGAAAAATTATCTTTATGTTTTTTCTTTGTAAATACTTACATATGTTATGCTTTGTATATTTTGAAGCGAGTATGACGTATGTATATTAGAAGCTATTTCTCTTAAGGGGAATTCGGTAACACAGAAATGTACATTTCTTAGTTATTATTAGCCTTAGTGGTTTTTCTTTGGTTTTCTGCCTTGTTTTCACGGTGTTTGGGCCAACGTGGTGCATTCGGAACATCGATGATTTTACAATGGATTTCCGTGAAAATACTTGTCTCCCGTGAAAATACTTGTCTCCCGTGAAAATACTTGTCTCCAGTGAAAAAACTTGTCTCCAGTGAAAAAACTTGTCTCCAGTGAAAATACTTGTCTTCAGTGAAAATACTTGTCTCCAGTGAAAAAACTTGTCTCCAGTGAAAATACTTGTCTGCAGTGAAAATACTTGTCTCTAGTGAAAATACTTGTCTCTAGTGAAAATACTTGTCTCCAGTGAAAATACTTGTCTCTAGTGAAAATACTTGTCTCTAGTGAAAATACTTGTCTCTAGTGAAAATACTTGTCTCTAGTGAAAATACTTGTCTCTAGTGAAAATACTTGTCTCTAGTGAAAATACCTGTCTCCAGTGAAAATACTTGTCTCTAGTGAAAATACTTGTCTTCCGTGAAAATACTGTCTCCAGTGACATTAGCTAAACGCACCAACCAGATGAAAATGCTGAATGGAAGCATTTCTTGATTGAATTAATTCCGATGATTGTTACTCCATTTTCTGGAAGATAGAACTTTCAGAATAGATGGAACTGTTTAGAGATAAGACAGAGATTCATTTGGCTTGAGAAATCTTCGACCACATGTTTTCCTCTTGTTTTAGGGACATTTTCTCCATTTATCAACCACATATTGTCCTCCTGAGTTGAGGCAAGCGTTAATCAGACGTTTAGGCAGGTTTTTTGTTGCTGCGTCAGACAAAAGACAGCATTAGAGCTATCACCAAAAAAATTTTTCATCTTTAGATTATTTTGATGTGTTATCGACAATCGACTGTTTTGCGCCACCTGCTGCATTCTAGGGCCACCAAGCCACCTTTTGTCAATATTAATCATAACATAGCATCATTATTATTATCATTTTACATTTATTTACAGTAGAAAAAATATGTTGAAAGCGAAAAGCTAATTCAATGATACTAACCTAAACTATCTATTTTTGATAAATTATGAATGCTCAAGGTTTGTCAAATAATGCTCTCAAAGTGGTATAGTTAGAGCTGTATATTCTTTGGTGTAGAGAACAAGTTATATTGAGTGTGAAACTTCGAGTTGAAGCCAATGTAGAACCGCCCTGTTCTAAACACAAAATAATATTTTATTAATAGATGCAATATTTTTTACTGTTTTGCACAAAATTTTGCTATCTGAAAACGCTATTGAGGAAACCACCAAATGCCTCACAGGTTTAACCTAACCTGAAATTGCACTTGTTTCCATTCCATTGTGCTATGTTACTTTATTTGAAGTTTATCCTACTTTCAGGTCCCGAATAGGCGGGGGGTTCTAATAACCGCGGGGGGGGACTTCTTAAAATTCAATAAGCGGGGGGGGGGTCGAAATAAGCAGGGGGGTCGGAAATTTGGTTAATGTATCCGACCGCAATATAGCCCGCGCCTCACTTCTTAGATGTCTTAAAGAAAATTTTGACACATACGTAAATTAGACAAGTGGGTGCTAATTCAGCGCAACGAAGCACACGTCTCACTAAAGCTTACTATTGAGAATGGAAGGTGCTCATTCCTGATCTGGGTAAACTTATTCGGGACCTAAGAGTAACTTAAATTGCACTTATTTCCTTTTCATTGTGCTATATTACTTGATTTGCAGTCTCGAGTTTCCCTCTTATCTTTTTATACTGCCTGCTAGATTACAACGTGTATCTTTTTAGCACCGGAGACGAAGGCGCCTGCTAAGAAGCAGCAAGTGATTGATGGCAAGGCCCATGCTGCACTTTTTGATCCGTTGAAGACCATCAAGAATGAGGCCGATACTACAAACGAGGCTATAGATGTCAAGCCAGATCCATTTGCAGAAATAGGTATTTATTTTTACGTGCTTTGAGTTAATGAATTTCTACACGGTAAGAGCATTCACAGTTTGCCTGCCTGGTGCTTAGGTTGCAAATTTCCTAATTAAAAGGGGTCATAAGCACTGGTTCGTTGGTACTGATGCTCGAATGATTACTTCTCCGCATCCCCGATGCGTTTTCTAAGTCGCACGTTGTGTGTTACCTGCCTATCATCTTTTTAACTCCAGAAAGGTGTATATTTCGAAGAATAGTTTCAAAATTTAGCTTAAAGGTTTTTATGGATTTCTCTAAGAATCAAGGCTATTCTAAAAACCCTACATTTCATCCGGATAACTTGGACCTCCTGTATCTCGAACTTTCCTTTACTCGAACCATTTCCATCCCTTAGAAAAATTCCCCTATGCATATGAGCGCCCGATAACTCGAACGATAGGGACGTACACTTTGTATTGAGGTGGTTGGTTCGATTTAGTATTAAATTTAACTCGATCCTTAGTTGCCATAATATTCGCGCGCTAATAACATGTTATGAAACTCTGTTTGGCTGCAAGGGTTTACTAGGATTCCTGCTAGCTGAGAAGTACGAGAATATAAGTCCAAAATAATTCTTATAGTGGAAAAAATTTCATTTAATCAAGCAAATATACTTGTAAATTCGTAAGTTCAAAGTTTGCCAATATTATGGGCCTAGGACAGTAAATTTCCCCGATTTCAAAGAAAGAGACTTTATCATGTTTCTTAATGATAGTTACAGCTTTAGAAAACAGCCACTTTGAAAAAGGCTTAAGGTTGGTGTTGATAAAAACCTTTCAGTTACTTTTACAATTTGTGGGAATGCTTCATGGAGATGTCTCATCCACAACAAGGTCATACTTTTCCACCAATCGCATGCGTGTTGAGGTAACCTTCCATTTCCATGATCAATATGTTTTCCAGTGAAGAGCGACTTATTCTACTCATCTACGACTGATCTCCCTATCACTACTGTTTCTCTTTCCGGATTGTGTCTTTTACAGTAATTTGTTCCTTGAGCAAACTTTCTCATAACCCACAAAAGGAGATTGATTTCTTTTTGGAGTGATTCTCTTTTTCTTTGAATTGAGGCAATCAGCATCTGAAACTTCTTCTCTTATTCTAAGTTTGATGTCGTATTTCTCTAGACCTTCGTTTTATTGGAGCTTCCAAAAGCATTAACCTCGCACTTTGAAACACATTTTGCGGCATATATTGTTCTCTTAATCATGAGCCTACAATGGCGCTTGTTTTGGATTATTTGGCAGATTAAGTTTTAAGTATCAAGCCTGTATCATTTAAGAAAAATACCAAGGGATATAAAATTGCTAAGGTAAGATGAAAAGCAAGGAAATATTTCCTAGAGTAAAATCAAGGAGGATGTGTCTGATCAATCAATATCACAAATTTTTTTAGTGATATTTGCCATTGGAAAAACGGGGAGATTTTTGATTAATAGTAAATTGTGAATTGAGAAATTATTGAGGTTGAACAGACGTATAAAGTAACCTGATGGTACTTGAAAAGGTTATTTTGCCTCGAAAATTATCTTTGGTCGAATGATAAAGTCCTAATGCGGTACATTCATACGTGTCAAAGCAGCAGGTGCACCAATACGATAATGTACAATTTCGCTTATTGCTTTAGGGCAACAACGGCAGCAGTCTCAGCCATCTTCATTAACAAGCAACCAATCATACCCTTCCAGTGCTCCTGCTCCTTCTTCACAACAAGGCTATTCTGCGCAGCAACAGTCCTCTTATCCCACTCATTACCAACAGTATGGAAACTACCAAAGCAGTGGCAGCCAAGCAGTGAGCCAGAGCCAGGCTCAGCAAGGCCAATTCCCTGCGCAGGCCTCGGCTCAACAGGGTTATTACGGTACGGACTCCGCTGCCTATGCCAGCCAGTCACAACAAGCCAAGCCGGTCGACAGTAATGTGCCTCCTGGGCAGTATGATCAGTCGTATTCACAATACACCTCTCAGGGGTATGGGGCCGCTCCACAATCAGCATCGAGCTATGCCAGTCAGTCACCTTTTCCCCAAGACCCCAGTGCTGCCTATAGCCAATCAGGCAGTCAACCCTACCTGCCCGGTCAGCAATCACAGGCCTCACAGAACCCGTATGCCAGATCGATGTCACCAAGACAGCAGTATCCGCAACCAGCCAAAGGTTACGATGTGTATGGTATGTCAGCAGGACAGCCACAGAATCCTGGCTACCCGCAATATCCACAGCAGTGATCGAATGTGATTAAGGTATTATACAATATTTGACACCGTACAAATACGGGATTGAACACCGTATTACATGATAGTGTTTAGCAATGCCAATTAAAATAAATATTCGCTTTGTGTACTGCTTAATTTTCATATGTTTTTCAAATTGTGAATCATATTTGCTGTGTTCTATATTACTAGTTGTTTGATACCGTCACTGTGACTTTTGCTGTCTTGTTCTGAAGTTTACAAAACGCAAGTTTCGTCCATCCATTGTAATCAGAATTCCAAAAATTTTCTTTGTTTGCTGATATAGGATAAGCTATAAAAATCTCCTTGCCCATTCGGTATTAAAAGCTCAGCCAGCTTTTTGTCTTTTTCCTTGTGGTAGATACAATGTTTAGTAGCTATCTTTTTGTTATTCAACACCGTGTCCCTTAAAAAATTTCATGAATTTTCTTCAAAGCACTTTATATCATAAGCTTTCTTTATTACTTTCACTGTACCCACAGCCTGACACCCAGATCCAGATTTCAAAGGAAATAGGGGTATGGTTATCAGGCTGTTGTACCCTATCATTTACTAATTTTCCATCCGTTGTCCCATTTTTCATCCCTCGGAAACTGTACTTTTCCACAATTAGTTGAACTTAAGAGAGTTAAGTATTGTGGAAATAATGTTTTATTATTGGCTGCTTATATCGATTCTGAGCCCCAGCTTTTATTCTTCGACCCTTGGCTGGGTGTGAGAAGTTCGGATCAGATAAAGTTCCAAGAATCTAGAAACTTCACCCAGCAATGTACCCTGTGTATCTGATGAGTTTGGGTTTTTGTAAATCACTGGTTTTTTTCCATAAAGAGGTTCTGATGAATTTTCTTTATCCTATGTTGCAATTAAGTACTTCGTGTGAAAACCTGTACATGTTTACCTTTGCTAGTTTCCCGTTCTCGATAAATTTTCTTTATGTAATCAATGGGATGACATGATTTGATGGACTCCTGTTAATCAATATGCTAATTGCCATATCAGTCGGTCCTATCTTTTTGTGTTGTTTTTCGTGACCATAGAAATTTCGATAGTTTGAGACAATGTTGTAGGGTTTGCACAAAATAGCGTGATATCATATGGCCTTCGTTGGAACAGACTACCTTTGAGTTTTGCATCCTGTTTTTGAATTGAAGAATTAGATTGAAGATTAAGATCATGGGTGCCATAATGGAACCTTGAGAAGCATACTTTGCCAACACTGTATGAGTTTAAGTCAATTCTGCGTCCGCTGTTCCAAATTCTGGCAAATGTTCCGGCCCAATCATTAATGAAAATCTACAGATACTATTACGCTGATGCTATTAATGAAAACTGATAGACAGACTGACAGGTATTACGGTTGTTGATTGGCCAATTTTGATTGACAGATGACGTAAGCCACTCTAGACTCTGTCGACTGCTTTGAAGGACGCTTCTCAGATACGACCTTATATAGCATTTCGTGTTCCAAAGTAGCTGTTCAGCTAATCACGATGTGGAAATACCAAATTATTGTGCATTCTAGCAGCCAGATTAGAAAAATCTCGAACAAGTCTAGTCAAAGCTTCAGGGTCTCTGCATAGACACAGCGATATCAGAGAGCCCAAAAATATTAACATCCGTTGTTTTGATAGAGGATGATTTCAGTTACTTCCCATCGAACTCACCACCAGCAGTGTAAATTGCACTTTACTTGCCCTTTGTTAAACTAGTGTAATCATATATTAAAGTTTATATAAGTGCCAGCAAAGTCCTTCTCCGAAACTCAAGCTAGATACCCAGAATGTTTAAGGCTTTCAATAAGGTTTCAAAGGAGAAGGGTGGTGCCGGAAATTGTTCGACGAAGCTGGTGACTTTTTTATTTGTTCTGGATTTATTGTGTCTGTGAACCTGTTTGTAGATACTGACTTCTACCATACAGGCTCTTCCTATCCATTATTATTGCAAGAATTCTTAAAGGTTTGTACACGCTTACATTGTTTTATTAATCTAACAAATATTTAATACCCTGCGGTCAAAAGATTTCTTTCAGGCTTTTAGAAATGAATATCTTAATCAGTGGCTTGTCAAAGCATGCACAGTTTTCTAAAACAGCGTAACTTCTGTTTTTTCTGTTGATTCAAGTTTTTAGTCTTTTTTAACCTAAAACGCAGAATTCTAGCAAAGCCTAAAAAGTTGACAGACTATATGTGAGCTGTTCAATTTTTTAATTCTGTTTTTTGATGAAATTATTATTGATAAAATTAAATGTATCATAATCTTTTTAAATTATGTATTGCAAGATTGTGCATTAATTTTGTATCTTTTAAAGCTGTCTCCGCTACTTGATTACAATAAACAATGTTTGTGATGAAAAATATTTAATTTGCCCCTATCCGATTTTTTTCGTAAAGATTTCTAGATATTTGATCAAATGTCGTAAAGATATTTGATTTCTTGAAAATCGCTATTACATTCCATTAACACACATATTTTTACAAGAAGCTAGATTCGCGGTTAAGTACTCAGTCTTTTAATTTTTTGCCATTGATTTTGTAACTTTAAGTCTCTTCAAGATTTTTCAAAATATCTACTGCTTAAAAGTCTTTAGATATACAAAAACGCAACGTAAGATAACACAAAATATAACACCGAAACAGCTGCAATAGCATGAAAGAGACGCCCGATCGCAAAAAGAATCATTACACATAATCTTTAAAAAGTTCCGGGTGATTAGTAATAAGATTAGTAATTCTTACAGATCCGGGTGATTATTAATACGATTTTTTAATTTTTTGTCATCTTGAGGTTCGGTTTTTCTAGAGACGGTTTCTTACATAAGCGTGTATACCGCAACTGGGAATTACAAATCTATGTCACCTTTCCGCCCTTTCCGGACAATACGCTTATTTACATGCATTTACTCATTTATTCTGAAAGATAAACTTTATTGAAGAAGCAATAAAAAACAAGGTGGGGTTGGGATGTTTTATTTTAATTTCCGTGTGCTCGGCATATCAGGGGGTCTTTGTTTTTAAGTTGATTCTTGGAATTCTCCTTGCTTCTCTGTAATCATTACTAAATTCTCAGTTCAAATTATTTTCCGGGTTACACCCAAGTGTAGGAATTTCCTCTCAAGAGTTTCCGACTATCTTTCACAAAGTCTTTGCTCCCACCCCCAGTTTTCAACTTATGTTGGGAACCTTCTAAAAGCAAGATAAAATAAGAAAATCCTTATTTTGTCTTGCTTAAAGCTAATCATCCCATTCAGAGGTTTGTTTCAAACAGTTTTCGTTTTTCTGTGACAAATGTTTGCAATTTATGATATTGGCAACGTTTACTCAAAGAAACCTCTCCATAAATACATGCTGTAATCGACAAGGACCCGTTGTTGAACATTACTAAATATTGTAATTAAATCTCTAAATATTATTACTATGAAAATAAAAGCTTTTATAAAAATTATTGCGATTTTCCAAGTTAATCATACAGTTGGAATTTTGGTTATCAGAAATAAGAAACGGTTCGTTGGATTGCGTTATTCTTTTGCATAAAATTAGATTTTTGGAATTAAAGCAGTTGCACACGAAGAAAAACTCTTGTTATAAACCGTGCTGCTCCGCGCAACCAAACTGAGTCACTGTGCGTTCTTTTAGGCGTGGAAGAAGTTATTCTTTTCCTGGAAACACATATCCGCTCCAAAACGCAATCTCTAGCTGCTTCGAAAACAGACATCGCTCTTTTGCCACGCTTGAAGTCATTTGACTGGTTACAAATGCGTCTGACCCCTGAAATTAGGCTCAGTTGGACGTCGTTCCAGCGTTATTCGAAGTCATTTCTAAGCAGCTCTATCTATATTTATCTTCCACATTTCAAATGCAAATCCTCCTTATTGTCTCCAGTTTTTTCAGCTCCAGTCTTACAACATAGGTCAAACTTCAAGGCTTGTGCGTTTGAAAAGCCTGATATTTGATATCAACATTCTATTGGGAAAGTCTGCGAAGACCTAGATCTTTTAGGCCCTGTCGCTTGCATGGTTGGTTGCCAATTTTGGGTGAATTGCAGATTGGCAGAAGTATATCAGGTGTGCGTACTGTTTGCGTTTTCTACAATCGAAAGTGTTGAATTTGTATTTAATTTCTTGTTAACCATCATTAGATTGCTGGTGGTACTTTGTCTGGCAAACAACTTTGGTGTGATATATTTTTAAAGTTTATACTTTTCTTTGCTAGAGTTATACGCGTTAAATCCAATCTTCAATTTCATATGATGATCTTCTGGATGCGAACAAAGTCGTGAACCATTACTCAACATAAAAAGCGAACACTAAACAGGATCTTACTTTTACTTTTATGACGTCATTTCTGGATCCACCTGAAACAAGCCACGTGAACTCACGTTCAGCACCAACAAGGAAGTTGTTATTGTTTAGAAACAAGCTTAACTAAACGCTCGCATTTTTGGCAGCCTTCCTTTCCTTTCACGAGTGAACCACTTTGTGGTAATTGAGGGACAATTCAGTAACTTTAAAGAGGCCGCTATATTCCTGGTTGCCGCTGTTGTTGCATGATTCGTTCCTGAAACTGTATTTAAATATTTATTTTGATTTTCCATCAGACAATGATGGAGACACTTCGAAGCAACTTGAGTTCGTTTGAAGAAGACGAAGAGGAAGTTTTTTATAAAAGTACTCCAAGCTCGATTTTATCAGCAAAACCTTTGAAAGACTGCTCATTTGCAGAACAGGTTGTTTACATGGAAAAAGCTCTGACGTGGCTAAAATTCGAGATTTCTGAACTACAAAATCAAGACAAGCAGCTGATGAAGAAGTTTCGATCAATGATCAGCACTGTTCAAGCAATAAAGAAATTCAAAAACACGGTAGAAGAACAGAGCGGAATTCTAGGTGACATGCAATCGATCGATGGCATTGAAGTACAACCGAATTTCGTAGACTTGCCAGTTAGTGTTGTTACTAGCAAAGAAAATAGACTGAAAAGACAAGTTTCGGACTACAAAAGATACAAAAGAATTGGATATGAAGGGCGCCATGTTTCTTTCCACTGATCTCATCTTCAACAACAAGATTCTATTATGCGATATACTATGTTTGTTGCATAATTTTTATTTTCAAAGGGCAACGAGGGACATCAGAACGGCCTACGACAAGGTCCTAAAAAGTTTCTTTAAGGGTTGGTATTTTTAACTTAAGTCATGGTAGTAGTTAATCGGCAAGGAAGTGGTCTGGTCATGCGATGTTCATTGCTAAAATTTGCCAAAATTTTGCGAGGATTTGTTCAGGTTATATTTTTAAACTAGTATTAATTGCCTAAAACTGTGTCCATATTTAGAGTGCAGTTTTTGTTGTTGTTTGTCACTATTAAACGACACATTCTGTTGAAACATTTGCCACTTCAAAGTGGCTGCGCTCCAGACGATTGAATGTCCCTGGGCCAAGCTTTATGATGAGGAATGCACTCGTTTACTTTTCAGGGATGTATGTTGTATATAGTCAGATGTTGGGGTGGGGGCTGGATAATAGGCTGATGCATTTTGATACATCTCTGGTGCAAGTTGAAACGTAGTAAAGTTTCTTTGAAGTTGCAAACGGAAATGTTAGTTACCATTTTTTTATAACAAACAATTTTTGCTGCTCTTTATAAAGTAACAAGATGTAAAAAATTTGTTTTGAGACCAAGTCACTCTAAGAACATTTCACAACTCTTTTATAAGCGAGAAACACTTTGATGTTTTCATATCATCTTTTCTCGGATATCAGCTACTGACGTTGATTAGTATTTTGTGAAAATTGGTTAAACAAACTAGCTGCTTAGTGAGATGCGTTTGGGGTTTCAAGATCTTTTTTCTATGCCGGGGTTTTATCTGTGTAAATTAGTTTCCATTTGCAGGATATAACATAATTCAGAGAATTGCTCGTGGTTCATTTATTTGTCAAATATTTCTTTGTCTGCGACCTTTGTCTAGATTTTGTGTTGCTTAACGTGTGGGTACAGAACCCCTTAGATGTTTGCTGCGCAGCCAAGATGAAATGTGTCATAGCAACTAGAGTGGCAGCAAAAGGGCAAGGCTCCACTAAAACCTATGTCTTCTTCAATTTCCCTATTTAACTAGTATCGTAATTTCGAGATCATAATCTTTATCCCTTTTTCGTTATGTAATAAGCATTTAGTGCAGTGGCGTACCGCAGTTTAGGCACCTTCGTTCGATAACTAAGGGCCTCCGATCAAAAAGAGCCAAATTTTTTACTATCCATGTTTTTCGAACTTGCCCAGTTCAACTCACTTTCAAACAATACTACAATTTTGTCAACTGACGTTTCCATAACTCGAGCTCTCCTTAGTTAACGAGAAAATGTTCTCATAATCGCATTTTGCTATTGTGTTTGACATGCCCTTCAGCGTCGGATGTCACTTTTTTCCAATCGGGCCTAAAACCTGCAATGCTGGTGGTATATCGAATTTCTTGTAAAAGTTGTTTGATTTTCCTGCCAGGTTTCAAATTTTTGCAAGTGTTTGTCATCTTCTAAAGTTTTTAAAGATTAACCCCCAACCCCCATTTCCAATGGTAATTTGGAAACTTGAAAAGTGATGACGTGGTAAAAGTCTAAACTTGAAAATCTTTAAATTTAGATTATTTAATCTGAAAGTGACCACTATATACTACCTTATGAACGATACATACGATACAAAGTGACCAAATATGCAAAATCAGTCAAAAACAGAAGTAATTGTCTGAGATTTCATCAAAAAAATGTATGACCCTTGCTAGCAAGTTGGAGTTACCATGGCTTATAGTGATGTACAGTGAAAATGAGGCTGAACTCGTTTGGGTATATCTCAGCCAATTTTGGTCAGAGTAGTCTGCCTGTTCAGAGTCCATGTAGGAATATTTTATTTCATCAAACGTTTAAAGATCATAAACAATTTTTTTGATGTTACCACTTCACTAATGTAAACCTACACGAAAATGCAGTTTCATGCTGCTCAAATAAATTCTTCGAAGAGAAAAATTCAGGCCTTCTAATAACAAGGAAGGTTTTGTGTCTTTCCGAATATATCCACTTATCGTTCGATCACGCCCTATGAACATTTCTGTTATTGTAAATTGTGAAAAATATCTTTCTGCTTACACGATATTCGATAAATCAATTTTGTTTCATTTTGTTAATAGTTTATTGCTAAAATAACTACAGCATATACGGTCTTTACTTGTGTAAGTTATCTCGTGCTAAGTTTCTAGGGTCTAAATGAAGGAATGTAAGCTGTTGTGCATAGCGTTTATCAGCTGGGGTGTCATTTCTTTGTTTATAGGAGGTGAAAAACAATAATTTGTTGTTTTAAACAATGGAAGGTCGTTGGGGCTTGAGGAGGGATCCCCCCCTCCCCCTAGTTAGAAATGGCTAGTGAACTGTGAGAATTGTACGGAGCTGTGTATAATATTTTCTGTGTGGCTTGTCTGTTAATGTCTAAATATACATAACCGTCAGGGAACGAAGACGAAAGATGTTTGAATCAAAGAAAAAGTCTATTAGGAATTCTGGATTTTATAGAGAAATCTGAATGTAATTTCATTTCTAGCAAAATAACGTAAAATGTGTTTTTTGGTGTTGGATGTTCCATGTTTAGCTTTAAACGCAATGACAAGATTCAGAAAAAAGTTAATAGTTTTCGAGTGGCAAAAATGCAATGCAAGTAATCGGACGTATGAATGACAAAATTGTTAATGTTATTTAACCCCTTAAAGGTAGTCCCGCTGCTTTTTGATGTGACTTTAAGACTATGGTACGACCCACCTCAGTGGCAAAACCTATGGGAAAATTTACTTCGCCGAAAAATTTAAAATCTCTTTGTTTTTATTAGTCTTTCAATTATCAATTACCTACGGGATTGTTTACTTATAATATTTAGAATAAAAACGAATCAATACTATGCCCAACTCTCTTACCCCTTATAAAATATTAATGAAAAAGCTTGATAACCTGACCACAAAATTGGATACTTTTTCTTTCGAAAATATTTATTCTGCTTCACCCTGAGAAAAACTTCCATAATTTGAAATCCTTACAAGATTTTTAATTTCTTAAATGCCAATTTTATGATGAAAAGCATTATTTGTTATTCAAAATATGACTTTTGAATGTCAATAATCACCCAAAATCCCATGTTTATCCTTAAGAAAGCCAATCTGAAGATTGCTCTCAGGAATTGCTGCAATCTTGTGAAAGAGTGACCAAAAAGGTAGTCTGCGATCTTATAATTGTCTGCATAAAAAATTAAAAATTGCTGATAAGAAATATCCACGTAGATAAAACGAAACCTGGAAACCACTTTGACCAGTAATCTAAAGATAAGATAAATTCTCGCCTGACCCAATGTTATTTTATCTTAGCTTTGCTGTTCTACTACGGTGATCTTTCGGAGTTTTGAGAGCTCATTCTGCTAGATAATAAGTTTTATCAACGGGATAAATAGCGTCCAAGCTAAAATTTGGTCAGCGTGTGATAATGCATTGGAAAGCCTACTATTTTCCTGTCAATGACAAAGAATAAAAATACGTCATAACTTTGATTGCATGTCTATGGAAACCTGGAGGCAGGGTGGGATTACTTTCAAAGGATATGTTTCAAATTCTCTATTGCTCTTGTTTACAGCATTGTCTATTGCTGTTGATATACGAGTCATAATGATTCGATGTGAATTTTTAAAAATTAGACCTTCTGTCGTATTTTGATATCTTGCTCACACTGTACCTAGTTAAGACCAATGGTTAAAGGTCTAAACAGGTTAGAAAAAAGCGACAATTGTCAGCCTCATCTGTTGTTACCCGCCTTTAATAAGCTAACTAAGAAAAGATTTTTGATATCTTATGATCTTTGCCAGTGATTACACTCACTATTTCATTATAAAAGCTAAGCTGGTCAGAAGTGAATTGTCAAATCAAGGTTTTACCCAAAGAAAAACTCGTTTGACTTAGTCGGAATTATTCCTTCAGAGCCCTTGCTAATAACAACTGGGAGGTATAGACTGAATCTCTATCCTACACCAACCGTATTTAATACCAGTAATAGCCAGTGATCAAAAAAGGGGCGTTGTGCAAGGCAGATTTCTACGTGTAAAAATCTGTTGGTACGAGTTTTGTAGCCTTCTAGTAATTATGATGCTAACATCATTATTGACAATACAGTTTCTTGATCTATATTTATGCCTCTATTTATATCTACCTTTACTTGTAAAGCCCATTCTTTTCATTTTCTAGGCATCGCCTAGGTAGCTGTAATAATATAATACCTTTGTAGAGTTGTTTATATTCTTAGTGTGATGTCCTTCCAAGAGTTCTCGTTGAAACTCATTGAAACAAGATTCGACGAAAATAGCAGCTGCTCTTACAAGCATGTGATATTCAAGCCAACAATAAAAAGCTATTGCCTCTGCCAATGAAATTGAAACCCCGTGCTGGATGCAAAATAAATTTACTATTATAACATCGATATCAATAATGCGAGGCTCTTCGACCACCTCTTCCAACCCGTATGTATCGTTCTATATTAGAAACTTTTCGCTTGATGCCCTGTCTCCCTCCACCAACAGTATATATAGGCTTATCGAGAATATTTAAATTTTCGAACTCCCCTTTTTCAAATATGTCGTCTATATCATCGAGTATTTCCTGTTGCTCCTTGAATGCCTCGTTTACTCGTTTTAATTTCATCATGCTCTCTCTAATGCCTGTGAGATTTGCCAGCAAATCTTTATCAGCATCCTGTATAACCCGAAGCTCTCTGCGAATCCAGCAAATTGCATTTTCGACGTACGAAACTTTCTCCGTGAATCGACTGGACTCACTAGGCCTTTTAGGCTGCTCATTTCCCTGGCTAACAAGTCTCCCAGCAGCTTGATTATCGAGGGCACAACTTTCTGTTTCAAATACTCCTTTAGCGAACTTTGTTTCTCCTTTTTCATTATGAAACTGGTGCTTGTCATGCTCGCCGTAGGATGGCAAATCTAGACCTCCACATATTTTTGTGACAGAGTCACCTTCCACTGTAGAAATTGTCACTGTGCAAGGAATATACTCTTTGACACCGATAATGGTGCTTTCCTCGGGGAGTTCCTGAGGTTCTTGGTTTATTTTCTCGGCCCTGTTTGTTTTTTCAGTTCCAATCGGCATTGAATTCAGCTTTCTAGAAAATTCCAATCCCTTCATTCCAATTCTACTGATGCTTTTTTCATTTAAAATACTCGTCAAACCAGATCTTCGTGCTGAAATCTTATCTTTATGAAAGTTGTTGTTATTAATCTCGATACCGTCGTAAGAAGGCTCTTCAACGTTTCGATTATTGTCATTAGTTGTCCCTTCTTTATTAAAGACAATCTTCTTTGGCAATTGTTGCCAATCCGTCCCGTCCTTCGAACTTTCTACACACTCTTGTCGCTGCAAATCAGCTATTTCTCCATCACGCTCTCCTTTGCCGTTGTTCTCAATAATGACTTCAAAGGCACTTGTTTCTGATTTAGGTTCTGTTACCCTGATTCCACCCATAATACGATAAATATTTGGCGTGCTTTCATATCTACAATCCTTGACACTCTCTTTCTTGTTTATTTGAAAATTCTCAGCACTATTGTTATTTTCTGACATTTCTTTTGGCGTGTCCCTATCACGTTTACTTGCAGCATACATTTGCACTGACGTGACTTTTCTTTCCTCGCAATCTGGGATCCCTTGATTTCCAAGCCCTATTACGGCGTAGTCCTCCCAAAGCGCAATTGTAAACAAAGTTTCATTTGGTTTGCTCATTTTGAAACACAGCCATGCACCTCTTCACGTTGTATAATCTTACTTCTCTAGACAAATTTTGTTCTTTTTCCGCCAACCTTCAAAGGTACATTCGTAGTATTGTTCCTGTGACAGCAACTGCCTTGCAAAGACACACCCCTCGAATGTCACCCTGCTTTCTCGCCCATATCTGCAATTCTGGAGAGCCACTTCATCTGACTTCGAAGCTTAATACCTTCATTGATACTGAATACCATTCAATGTGTTTAACAACAAATAAACATCTATCTCTCGAATTTGGAAATCACCGCGGATTTTATTAAGCCCGACCTGCTATGGAGTTGTTTCCTGCTGCGAATCTCGAAGATAAATTAGAAGTCTCAATCTGAGCATTCGAAGAAATCTACCCTTTTTTAAATGCCAGTTCCGAACCTATCTTACGAAAAGTATTAGGTTTATTAATCATTTGTAGCTTCCAGCTAGATGTAGGTAGTAGTTAGGATTTCAAAGCTTTATTTCCACCGCTTCTTTCTGAAATCATTTATTCACCAAATTCTGCCTGCGAATTAAATATTGATGCTGATGATAAAGTAACCCTCTGGGTATCTGAAAAACTCTTCAATGAATATGCAGATAAACATTATTTATATTATTTACGCTGGATGTGGCGTCCTGCTTTCACTTTGAATGAATCCAGCAGTTCATCTGAGCAAGCACTCTTCACTCTTTCTATAAAGGCTCAAGCTGTCATATTAAGACAACCTTTTTTGCATTTACACTCTTTTTTTATAAGAGCAATTTTATAAGAACAAGGGCCACAAAAGTGGTCAAAAGTTAAGAACAAATTAGGAACAAGCTGAGACTTAGCTTCTGCAAAATTCAATTTTGAACAACGTTTTTTCTCAAAATCGAGGATTTTTAGCGATGTGTGGGTGCTTTTTCAGTGAATATTCAGATTTTTCAGCAAATTAAGGCTGTCTCACTCACTTTGTTGGCAAATGAGGCCTGTACACCACCCTAGAGTGAATAAGCTAGCACTCACACTGCTTACACCCTATTAGATTAAGAACAAATTAAGAACAATCCAGCCTCAGATTTTCGAAAAAATTAAGAACAGTCAGCCTGAACTTAAATTTTCTGGTTCTTATAAAAAAGAGTGTATATTTATGAAAAAACCAAAGTCTTGCTCTAGTATTCCGTGTTTTAAGCAATTTCTAACTAGATTTTGTGCTGAATGCTTTTTAGTTTCAAAATACATGTAAGGTATATTTTAATGCTGATCAAATGAAATTTTATCAGAGTTAATTTCACGAGGGATGTTGTAGAATTTGATTTCGCTAGTGGTTCTTCAGTTTGGTATTTAAGTCCTTGTGTGCTTCTTTGATGCCATTGGGAATAATAAAGAAGAAGGAGTTCTGTAGTTTGGGCTTCTGCGCGAAAGTGTGGGTCCCTTGACTCAGATCGTGCTTACTTCGTATGCTGTTTCCATGCTGTTCTCTTCTCCCGTCACACCCTCCTCTTTTGGTATTAAGCGTAGTGTGTTTCTTCGAATCCTTATTTATTCTATTGTATTAGGCTAGGGCCTGTTTACATCACGGGATTCATTTTAAAGTTCTTGTTATTTTTCGTTTAGGAAAGACTAGGCTTTTAATTAAGTCGTGTTTTCTTTTCCCCTCTCATACACTCTTTTTTTTATAAGAACAATTTTATAAGAACACGAGCCTCAAAACTGGTCAAAAGTTAAGAACAAGCTGAGGCTGAGCTTCTGCAAAATGCAATTTTGAACAATATTTTTTCTCAAAATTGAGGATTTTTAGCGATGTGTGGGTGCTTTCTCGGTGAATATTCAAATTTGTCAGCAAATTAAGGCTGTCTCACTCACTTTGTTGGCAAATGAGGCCTGAACACCTCCTTAGAGCAAAAAAGCTAGCAATCGCACATCTTAACCCTATAATCTAAGAACAAATTAAGAACCATACAGCCTCAGATTTTCGAAAAAATTAAGAACAGTCAGCCTGAACTTGACTGGTTCTTATAAAAAAAAGATTGTATTTTATGTATCTAAGGTAAGACTGGTGTATCAGCTCTATGGTGGGGAAAGGTGAACTTTTCTTGTCCATTCCCTGCCCAGAACTTTAAGCTGCTTGTACTTGAGTCTATTAAGCTAAATCAAAGGTTAGGATTCTGTTTGGGTTAGGTGAAGCAACATGTGCCGATGCACCAACGGCCCAACATTGCTTCCTGTGATGAGGGAATGTTGCCTCAAGACCTGATTTGATGAGAGATGTGGCAACGTCTTCTGAGGGAACATTTTTATTTCAATTGATGTAATGCATTGGTGGATGTTTTTTCCCCGACTAAGAAATTAACTGAAAATAAAAGATGATTGGAAACAGAGATCCCGTTTTTAGAGGCTGGCTTGTAATGAATGCAAAATCGTGGAACAAAATTGTAGAAAGTGACTCTTGCTAGGCTCTTGTGACCTTGTGACACGGGACCGAGTAATCCAGTCTAAAAATAGCATACAGGAGCATTTTTCGTCTGGATCCTAATTTTCAACGAATAAAACTATATATATCTACCTAGCTTCATGCTTCCATCCCGATTTGCACGGTTTAACAATATTTTGCCTTTTGCAGCCCTGATTGACGATGCAGCACCTTTATCTGCACTAATTTCTTCCCAAATGTTTGTTTTCTTTGCGGATCATGACTAGAGCTGGAATATCACATTTAGTTTCTCGTTCAGTTTGATTCGTTACTGTCACTGACTAGCATTACAAAACAAACGTTCACCTCGTTCTAGGAAAATCAATGAAAAATTATTTAACACCAAGAAAATAAACGCGGATAGATTCAATATTGAAAAATGTATTGGCTTTCCAATAAAAAAGTTGCTCGCTCTCTAGGCCAATGAGGCAGGCATTAATTTAACGTGTCTACGGGCACGGACGTGCCTCGTCGACCAAAATACGTGCTTGTCGATTTGATTAGAGTGCCTCAACTTTTCATGCAGCTCGAACATGAAATGTTTCGTGGTTATGATCGCTGATATATTCCATACTGTTGCAGAAACGGCCAAAAAAAAACGAAAACACAGGAAGGAAAATCTCAAATACACTCTTCTTTTCATAAGAACAATTTTACAAGAACACTAGTATCAAATTGGTCAAAATTTGAGAACAAATCAAGAACAAGCTGAGACTGAGCTTCTGCAAAATGCAATTTGGAACAACATTTTATCTCAAAAATGAGGATTTTTGGGCATTGTGTGTGTGCTTTTTCGGCAAATATTCAAACTTTTCGGCAAATGAAGGTTGTTTCACCCACTTTGTTGGCAAACGAGGCCTGAAAACCTCCCAGAGCAAAAAAGCTAGCAATTACGCTGCTTACACCCCCTATTAATATAAGAACAATTTAAGAACAATCCAGCCTCAGATTTTCGAGAGAAAAAAGAACAGTCGGCCTGAACTTACATATACTGGTTCTTATAAAAAATGATGTATACAAACTGTCACTTACCTAACAGCTGCGATACCTAACAGCAGCCTGGGCACAAGTACCAAAGTCTAAAAATAGCTTTTTGTGATGTTTTAAAGTTGGAGTTGCATCTTATTCTACTTAGCACGTCAAATTACGCCAGGAAACAATGATGGTTTAGTATTTTTTACTCAGTTTTGCTGACCGTGCATTTTTCACGCTTTCTGAAACATTACTTCCGGTCATTTGAAAGCATGTACCTAAGACTTAAAATGATCAGTGGCCTTTACTTCCATGACTTAAACTTTAAAAATTTCGGTTAGGCAGCTTGAAAGATGGTTATGCAAAATTCCCTGTATATTATGTAGTGTTGTCGTCACATTTAGCTTAGCTTAGCCGTGCTCGTCCAAAGAACCCTTAAATTAATCCCGGCAACAAGGTGAGGCGATTTTTATGAGAAGAAACTGAATTTAGGGTGGGCAGAATAGCAAGGCAAACAGCGTTGTCACACAAATATCAAGGTGCTATACCCTTTTCAGAAACTTAAAACAATGCTTTATCTCAGTACTAAAACTACTTGCTGGCTCCTATGAATATTTGGAGGGGGAGTAAGTGGGATATGTGATTTCCACATCCTCGATGGGATTAGGGAAATTGTTTTACTGTGCCAGCTTGAATTGCTGTGCACGTCAAAAAGGCCCTTTTCTCGAAAGGGAGGGAGTGGGGGTCGGGTGAAAAAACAACCTTTTCAACAAATGGTAGCTCAAACAAGCAAATGTGGATTAGGGCTAAATTTGTACAAGATTCTGCAAAAATCTTGAAGCCCAGAAATTGGTACATTAGATTTTCAGGTTTTGTGATTGCAAATCTAAGCATGATGTTTCTTTTTCAAAATATATATACATTTTCTATTGCAAGAAGAGAGTTTAAAGAATTATTGCCATAAAAGCTTTCTTATAATTTCGAGCCTCTCGACATTGCCGTCAGAGGACTAAGTAGCTAGAAATTTATTGCACCGTCAGTTCAAGGACTGGTACACTTATGAAATTGCAAGACAAAGCTGACAGATATCTAGTAGGTTTGTACGATCACCTAAAAAAAATCCGATGTGGCAGTGCCGTCGGAAAAAAATTCTATTGGAGGGGAAGGGGGGCTGCCCATTGTATTTCTTCTCATTCAGTACACAGTTATAAAGGAAACATACTACAGTTTGACAATTACTCCAGCCCCCCCTCCCCAACAACCCCAGCCCTCGGTTCCGACGGGCCTGCTGTGATGATAAGGTTTTCATTTTGAATCGAACTAGAATATCCATTCACAGACCTTGATGGCGGTGATGATGATGATGATGATTAAGGATTAGACATAAAATCAAATATTTGGCTTTTCCTTTCATCATTTCCGAAATTTTTATGTTAACTACTACCATAACCAAATATTCTCCGAAATATGAAATGTCTGAGATAAGTCGCCTAAAAAAAAATAAATCGAAAATTTTGGTGACTAATGTAGGAATCATTTGCGCACGTTTGAGAACAAGAAAACCATCATTATATGCGAAACGGAAGCCCTGTCATCTTGTATACTTTAATTGATGCTCATTGTCCTAGTAATCTCCTCAAAACATCGCGATCTCTATTCAAAAGGTGAGAAAATTCTTCTTCCAACAAGAGCTTACAAAGTTGCTTTCTAATTTTATCAGCGATAACAAATGACATGACATGGCCTGGGTAGAGGGAGATTCCCCTGGTTTTCTTTTTTGTATGTCCCCTGTGGCGGCTAACAGTTGTTTTCGTGGGGATATCAAACGAGTAATGTGCAGATATGCAGTCGATGATTAGAAATGCTCATGAACAAGCAACACATTACATAAATAGCAATACATTGCATTGTTTTTAAGTATATAACGACTCGTTACGTGTCTGTTATAATTTGTAAATGGAACTTGTTATTGATTGCTGAAAGATGTTTGGAATACGGTGATTTTTGACAACATTTTCGTGTTGTGTGTCCTGAGAAAATCGGATATCTACAGTTTTGCACGGAGAAATTTACCTTTCTTCGCTTTTTAAAGATGACCATCCTACCGGAGAGCGTGGTTAATGTTAGTAAAGATGAACTGGAAGCATTTGCCAATGGGAAAAGGGTTGGTAGTTATTTGCTGGGACGAACTATCGGACAGGGGTCGTTTGCCAAGGTGAAAGAGGCGATTCATGTTTCCACAGGAGAAAAAGTGAGTGAATACCAAATTGAATGTAACTTAGAAAATGTTATGCTTTATTTTCCAATAAACACAGAAGTTTACCGCTCAAAGACTTTTTTGCAATAAAAGCTTCGTAATTTTTCGATCAAAATGTTTATCCAGTTCTGTCCAATTTCCGCTGCATTTTAAGCATAACATTTTTCAAATGCTCTTGCTCTCGCACCAATATCGTATTTACAAATAAACACAAACCCAGACGAAATCTTGTTATGCGATTTAAAACTCTATCGTTTTCAATATTTTCTACTCTGTTTAAAAAAGAATGTACCACTGTTATTTTCAAATTTGTGGCCCAACCACTTGAGAGGCAGTTTTTGTTCTTATACATCGAATTTATATTTTTAGAAAACAGCGAGAACATCTGACTGTGAGCAAATGCGTTTGCCATGGGGATCTGTTTACAGCCAAAATTGAAAGGAAACCTTTCATAAGTTTGCGAAATCTGAACATTGACAAACACGCTACATGCTTGCAGCCTTTCCTGCGCCTCAGTACGGTTCACACTCCCTGTGGCTTTTGATTGCTTTCCGCAGGAAAAACGAGAACTTTGATTTCTTGTAATTGCATCTTAAAAATTTTTCAAGGCGCTCTTTATCTGTTTTACGACCCATTTGGATTCAATGGGTATTTGATCCAGGAATTGGGTGTTGTAAATAAAGACAAAAAGTAGGTTCGATATCGTTTTGTCGTTGTAAAGAAAGTGGTTGAGTTTTGCATGTCACTAGTTTCTCTGCCCTTGTCAGCGTTGATTTGTGGTTGGTCAGTGGTCACTTATAATTCTGACGGGAATAATTCTTAAAGCTGTGGCATCCAAGGAGTGTTCAAAGCTTTTTATGCCCGTATAAAAAAAGTAAACCTCACAGATATATTTGATTGGATCAATCACCAATGAGTCTGTCGAATGCAGGAGCAGCCCTCCTGACTTCCCCTTTTTATCGTGAAATCAATCTTCCCTGTTCCCAAGTCCATGCTTTCATGACTTTCGACAACTACTCACCGCCGTATGCAAAGTCCGTTAAATTCTCACCACCAAAAAGCACTTATTGCACGTTTCTCACAGATTTGCCTTATTCTTGGCTAAATATCTCATGCTCATCTAAAGTTACCATAGGATTTCAAAGTTGGATGAAATGGTATCCATATATATCCCATGCATAAATATAGCTTGTACACTATTTGCTTTTACGAAAGTTTTTGTGGTCTTTACCCTTTCATTATGTGCAAATTCATCTCTGCTCCGCTGCCAAGGGAAGTATTTTATTGCGAAATATGAAATTTCCTTCGAATCCTTGTTCATTACGCCCCTACTATAGATAAACCCAAATCGGTACCTCTTTCAAGTGGCTACCACTGTTGCCCCCTATTGAAGCTCGGTGTCCAATATGAGCTTTTCGTAAACAAACGTGGTTAACTAAGATTTGATAACGTAAACACATTTTTACATGTTCAAGAAGATTCATTCATTTTCCCGTCCGAGACTGCAGATTTTATCACCGCAGAGACAATTTGGTCCATACTGTTCAAAACGAATTCTTTGCTCATTAGGATCGTCCCTTTCAAAGAGATAAGGAAAACTTTCCACTGTTTGCCCGCTGAGAATAAGAAACGATTTAATTTACTGATATCAAAGAAGCTCATTGCTTTGTGCCCTGGTTGTTTCTAGCTAGCATCATGCCGATGCGTTGTTGATGATCGAAAAACCGCCCCTTGTTCCAGTAATAGGCGATTGCTGCGTAAATAAATGCAACTTTTGTTGTACCTATCACTGTAATCCCATAGAGGAAGACGACATGGCGCTCGTAAATACTTCGACAAATAATGTTTGTCTTATTGATATCCCAATTTATTGCTAATTAAACATAATAAACTTCATTTCTATCTCGGGCTCCAAAGCCAGCCAAGGTAAACAAGGGGCATTAAAACTCTAGTGGAGCATCAAATCGTTTTTCGGAATATCCAATAAAGATGGACAGGTCTGCAATGTGAGCGTTTTATCTTTGGAATGCTTGTTGGATCATCCAAGGTTTTGAGATCTGAGAATTGTCCAGACATGCAGCTTTCTGTTTGTATACATAAAAACCTAAGAATGTGGAAAAGATTTGAAGGCTCGAAAAGCTTAAATGAAATCCCCAGTAAGCCGTTAGAAACAAAGCTGATCATATTTATTCGATTGCATCACTTGCTTTGCTCTCCATCATTTTCATTACTTGATCCCCACCAAATTCCATTGCTTAGTTACATAAAGATTAAAATCTAGGTTGATATTTTCTACGGCTCGTTTTGTACGGCTTTCCTTTTTAATATTGCAAAACCTTCAAAACACACTATTTCTGCTTGCTCAAATGTGTAACATCGAGCTTCGAGTACTCGAGTCCATTTACAAATTACCGCCAGTGGGCTGATTTTCTGTTTTGTTTACCGCTCTGAACCACAATTGAAAAAGCGTTTGTTGGCTTTTAAAAAAACAGGAAACTTGACTGAGTCGGTTTGGACCGAAGCCGCCAGATCAGGTGTCGCATATTGACGCTGATCGCCTTTAAGTGCTGACCTCTGTTTGATGCCGATCGCCTTTTGGCGCCGGTTGCCTGTTGGCACCGGTTACCTGATGGCGCCGGTTGCCTGTTGGTGCCGGTTGCCTGTTGGTGCCGGTTACCTGTTGGTGCCGGTTGCCTGTTGGTGCCGGTTGCCTGTTGGTGCCGGTTGTCTTTTGACGCCCATCTTATCTTAGATATTGTGTCAGCATTAGATAGAATAGATGGTGGATAATTTAAGAGTCACCTGGCGTGAGTAGCAACACGAGTAGACTTTTGAGGTCTTGGTCTACCGAGACGAGAAGCTTTTCGAATCGAAAATCAATTTCATTTGTATTGTTGTACCGCTTGTTGCTTGTTATAACTTTTTAACAGTTATATTTCAGGTTAATGGTTGCCCATTCCTGCCACAAGTCGCCAAACACGAACATCGGGGAGAGCATTTCATTTTGTCTCTTCGTTTATAAACATTTCATTTTATCTGTACAACGTGAATGAATCACACATCCCTCTACCCTCAATTCATACTTGACTTTTTTCTGTTTCTCCAGCCGGTTTTTTAAGGTCATTTCTGGTTGACTCTTTTACTCAGGGAAGATATTCTAGAAGAATCATTTAGGGCGTGAGAGCTTAACCTTTCATTAAACGATCGTGCGGTATGTTCCTTGAACTCTTGCAGTTTCAACGTTCTCGCCTTATGTCAACTGTGAAAAATTCAAGGCCTTATATTCACGAGTTTTTTTAAATTTTCGAACACGAAATTGGGTATGCGCAAATGTTTCTTCTATCTAAACGCCCTCCTTTCGTTGTTTTTTGTCATTTGGTTCGATCTTTGCCAGTTCTGTAATTGACATTCGTTTTGCATGCTCTTGCTTTGGTTCTTCCTTTGAACAAGGATTCCATAAACTATGTACCAAGTGAACAAATTTTATACTGAATGTTTGTTTGTGGTCCTTTTCTTTCATATCCTTAAGCTTAAAATTCTCCAATTTCAACCTTGGTCGGCTTAATTATATCCTTTAACGACAGTGCTGGTTAGGCTCTATACAATATCATTTCCAATGTGTAGTCTACGCTATGAAGCTTGCTGTGTACTGGAGACCTTTGAAGTATTAGATAGGTCGTTTTATACGTGAGTAGCCTCTCAAAGAATTAGTGGTGCAGATTTCGAAGATCGTTTCGAATGGGATTTATCTTGGCATCTTAATAGTCACTTTCAACTCATGATGTCCTCTCTCGCTCCTTCGGAGGGACGTCCAGCCTCTCTCCGCTTAGAGACGCAGTGAAGAAAACAGCAAAAGAAACTGTTTAAAGAATGAAATTTTGTCCAAGTCCAGGAGCAATTTCTTGACGCCATCTTACGATCCTCATCTAATCATCATCCAATGTGGCAGATTTTCTATTTTTATCATCAAGGGTAATATTATTGACAGAAGAAAATTCGTCAAATAATTCAAGAGAAGGATAGATTTTAATTATAAAAAGGGAATGGTATATTTTAACCAGGGATATTTGTCACTTTTTAGCGTTTTTATGGAGGACAGTACCCTCGACGTCGCCCGCTCAACGCCAATCCTGTCATTATTGCTCTAGAACGGAACCCTTGATAGTGTTAATCTTCCTTGAAACCAGAAATATCTTCGCACTCCTTCTGGACAGTTTCCTCAAGTTTTGAAAGCTTTCCTAAGAAATAAAATAGAAGCTAGGCCAGGGTTGTGTGGGGTTTGGGTGGGGTTCTGGCGTGGTACTCTCATTTTATTTGTTTCCATTGAGTACTTACAAGTAGGATGGTTGTACCTTCTTAACTCTGCACTGAAAAACTGTTAGCTATGACAATTTTAAGTGTCATTAGGAATGTTTCCTTCAGTAAGCTTTGCCACGGACAACTGCACATAATTCCAATATGCAGATTTTAATCATCTATGAATGCATATAAGTATGAGAAAAATACCATCTGGGCTGGTCACCTACAAGTGTAAACGCTAGTTCCTTTTTGCGCTGCTTTGCAGTTGCAACTATTGGACTTGGTGTGATAAAATTAGTTTAATTTTCAACTTAGATCTTTGGCTTATTCTTTAAGCAAGAAGAAAAGATTCATTGTAGTCGGGTCCAATATTTTTAGTGTTCTGCATTCTTTTATTTATCAATGCTTGTCAAGTAAGGTGATGTATGACAGTCTAGTGTGTGAAGATTTAGGCCAAATCGCACATCGGATAGCGCACAAAGTGACATTTTGCGGAAGTCTGCAAGTTTATTCTGCAGAACCCAGGAGAGGTTGAAATTACAATGCAAACGATGCAATAAAGGTTATTGAGGAAGGCATTAAAAATAATTTTTCCGAAGGATTGATGAATTTTTTTCCAGAGTTCTGTTTGTATGGGCTTGAAAATTTGTCTGTTCTTCGAGTATACGCAGTCATGGACGTAGAAACATGGGGGGCGGGGGTCAGCATGGGGAGCGTATGTCCCAATTTTCGAAAAAATAGGTAAGGTGCCTCTATGCAGCTCATGAAGGTGCTTGTTTTCTCTTGCACATGCCATCTTCCACTGTGAAAACGCTATCTACGTCCTTGTACGAAGTTATCACCCGCAGCTGTTTGTTAGGATGGAAGCAACAAACCGGACTTTCAGGAAGATGTTTTTAACAAGACCCCTTGACCATTGCTATGATGTTTTGCTACGATCATATATTGCATCTGCTTTGCTAATGGGCCCATCGTGTGGTGAAAATGCACAGTGAACCCTCTCATTAACGCTTAGCTCAGCTGCCCTAGTGGTTTTCTCTCTAATACACCACTTTTCAATTTTCTCTTGTGTTATTGGATCGCTTATTAATCGCTTTAGATTTTCCGGTAATACCATTTATGATCAATAAGCTATTTCTTATTTTTCATTATCGATGTGTCTTTTAACAAGTGTTAAACGTTTCCGGAATTAGGTTAAGGTGACTGTGAAAATTTATCGATTGGATAATATTAGAAGGGAAAAAATTAAGCAATAAGGAGAACATATTTTAAACAAAATGTACTTTTCAGAGCTTTTTTGAGATTTTATCTTTCCACACTATGTTGCATCTTGAGATCCAAACTCCATAATTTTTTTTTCGTAATGCATTACAATTTTAGATGCAAGGAACTTTGCAAGTTGCTATATCCTTTACATACATGACTCGAGCATGTGCTAGAAATACGTTAAAACATAGAACTTGTGTTAAATTTGTCATAAAAGCAATACCAAAATATCTTTAAAGCCATACAAAAAAATTTGATATTCAGCTTTTCTCGCCGGGCATACGGGTGTGGTTGCTCCCTTGCCCTTATGAAATTTTCTTGGTATCTTGCCATTGCATCATTTTACACAATCAGTCTGTAACAACCTCTTATTTTTAGCAGTTTGTGTTCAGTTCGAGAACTAAGGGTTTTGTTAGATATCCTGTACTGCAAAGAGGTATTTGTAGATATTTTTGTAAATGGTGCTACCTGCAAAGTAGATTTTTGGCATCTTTTTACATCAGCTTTCTCGCATTTTGCAGGCTAGCAGAAAAGTTCATTCGCCTATTCTGTTGTTTACATTAGAGAAGAACTAACTCCATAGATCATAGGCAGGCACAGATAAAAGCACGTCTTTCGGGAAAAATATTTCGACCAATCTAAACCCATCATCTTTGCATGAGAAAATGGGTAACGATGCCATCTTTTTGTAATGAGATGTATCCGGATTAAAACTGCTCAGTTCGTATGTAATAATGCTAAACGACTTAAGTTGCTCAAAATGCGGGCTTAAGGTAATTTACCGTTTTTGTCTGTAGAGCACGAAAAGGCGGTATTGCCAATGCTATTACATGTAATTTAGACTTGTATTCTGTATTCAGACAAAGTCTTGTATTCAGTTGTACGTTTTAATTCGATATTTCTGCATGTTTGCTTGCAGCTTTCTCGACGTCTGAGCCCTTTGTTGCACCTAAGACCAGTTAATGCGAGGAAACCAGTAATACTTTGAAAATTATCAATTGAAATTTTAATTCCTCCGTATATAATAATTAGGTCTTGATTTCCCCTCCTATTTTCAGAGAAAAGAGTGAAAATGTCCTTTGATACTTAAATGATCTTGCGCAATGGACATGCTTTTCGGTAGCTGTTTTTTACGCAAGGAGAACTGGCCTGTACTTTGTATTTTCGTGCAGTCCGATATTTGGCCGGCTTCGAAAATTTAGTGGCAAGGAATGTCGGTGCGCAAGAGCCTAGTTTGAGATATGGGGGAGAACTGTGTTCCAAGAACAGCAAAGGATCCCGCAAAAATATATGAAAACACCTACTGCATTTTTGGATTATCAAAAGCTCTACATGAAAGAATAAGAGGGGGAGGGGTCAAAAGCTTTAGGGAAGCGCGTTGTATCTTGGTAGAAATGGGCTAAAACAGTATGGTGTGCCTTCCAAAAGATTCTGCTAACCAACGTCGTTTCTATTATCTTTGCCTTACAAAATGTATCCGAAACATCTTGTTGCTCGAGATGTCAAACACTTTTCTGTATAAAGACTTATTGTATAAAGATTTCTTTAATTATTGTATAAAGAATAATTCAAAATTGGAACGAATTACATGTCTAAGAATTCTTCAAAGACTGCTTACTGACTTGAGGGGCATATTACTTTAGTCAGTTTAATCAGTAATCACTTTAATCAGAAATTCATTTTTAAAGTGGGGTGGGGGTGGGGCAATGCCCACAAAAGCAAGCAAATTTGCCGACATATGGCAAAACCTGGGGGCGGTTGCCCCTCCACACCCCCGCAATTTCCGCCACTGACTTTTATTATCACTAACGTTTGACATCATTTTTCGGTATGGTGCTTTTATTATGATTTGTCAAGAAAAGGCTTGTTTCGTAGCGTAATGGTAGAGCAAAAGAAAAGTTTACTACATGCCGTGAATGGGTGGAGTTGAATGCATGTTAAACGTTAAACACGGAGTAGCGACTTAGAACTGCCATGTTCTATTAACAATAAGTGTTTACAGCTCTGCCTATTTGGCATCGAGCACGTTATGACAGACTGGTTGGTAAACGGTAATTCATTGAAGTTGAAGTTTGATATATTAGAAATTTCATTTAACAGTATTTCATTGAAGTTTGATATATATAAAAAGTTACTGTTTACCGGTCTTTGATAAAGTGCTCAATGCCATATAGGCAGAGCTGTACACGCTTTTGGTATTACTCCAAGTTTCACGCTTAATTCGATTATATGGGAACTGTAGCGTATTTCAAACGTCTATTCAAGTATACTTCTACTCGCACGCGTGTTCTCTCTTCTCTAAACTTGAATGTAAAGAAAACGGCGAAAGATGAGATTGGGTATGTTAGAAGGCAGCGTGTCACCAGACCTGTGGTCAGCCCTAAGAAGGCGAAGATTAGGCCCAAGTTCGCAAGAATGCGTTGCCTTCCATCGCTAACTTACGGCTAATTCGATCGCTTACTTGTGGTTATTGACAAATTTGGCCCTATAGCTAGTGATATATTTACGTAATTATATTGGATCTACCTTTTGCTGTTAGGTCATTCTTAAAGTTAATCAATTATTATCCTTTTTTATTTCTTAAGGTCGCAATCAAGATGATTAACAAGCGAAAAGCCAGGGAAGACCGCTACGTTAGCCGAAATTTGAAGAGAGAAGCAGATTTAATGCAAAGATTACGTCATCCACACATTGTGAGGCTGCTTGAAGTAATGGAGACAGATAGCTTCTACTATTTAGTAACAGAGCTGTGTACTGGAGGAGAGCTTCTTGATCTCATTTGTGAGCGAAAATATTTAGATGAGAACACAACGAGAAAGTACATTCAACAGCTTTTATCAGCCGTTAACAGTATGCATCTTAGCGGAGTTGTACATAGGTAATTTATAGCATTCTCACTTTGGCCAGACGTGCGTATAATGTTCTACTCAAATTTTCCTTGCCCCAATGAAAACAAATAGTTTTCTTCTGCTACAATGCTGCGGTAATCTTTTTCTTTTCAGGACTTTTCAATAATTCCTACCCTCAAAACAGGCTTAACTTCGTCTGTAAAACGTCCGGGTAAAAATCATAATTTTGTTACTATGTCCATGGTATGCTATGTTTCCATTACTGCCTGCCATCTTCACATTTTGTTACTGGAGAACTTTTGTTTCAAAAACAACCTTTAGCTTAAAAGTGTGCATAAAAGTTTATTGTTCAATCCCGTGACCGTAACTTTTCTGGACTATGATTAAAAACGAGGGAAGAATTTCATGTCAAAGGGACAATAAGTTATCGGTTAAAGCGAAAAATTAAATCGTTTAGGCCAAATATTAACGCCCCCTCTCTGCAAAAGTCTTAATGTGTTCCTGCAGGCTCAGGATTTCATCCGATTTGCTAGCGTTACAGTTTAATACACTTCCATTCAGGGTGTGTAGTTTGTTTCAAAGTAACGTCAAAGTTGCAGTTTCTTGCAAATTTAGCAAATATCTCAAATAGTGTAGCAATGTTTTTTTACCGCACGTATGTTCGGCATAGCAACTTTCACAACCCACAAATCAAATTTAGATTCTTCTCTTTATTTAGCAGTTCAAATTTGGCCTGACCACCCAGGATGTTTCTACTACAACGAATTATGTATTTGCTTACTGATTGGTTTTGCATTTTTTGAAATTTTGCTGTAATTTTCTAGCCTCTTACTTAGAATTGTTTACCTTGCAGAGATTTGAAGATAGAGAATTTTCTGTTGGATGAGAAAGATAATCTCAAGATTGTCGGTGAGCTTTTTCGATGAATCCTGTATTGATCTTGTCACATCCTTCTTAATACCTTGCATCTTACAATTTTGGCACTCCTTCCTATACATAAAGATCTGAAGCATGTCTTGGCTGGACGTGGGCACCATTATGAATAAGATGTTAACAATCAGTGTCCAGAAATGTGTTTATCTTTCTTGCAGAAGATTTTACAAAAGATGTGAAATTTTCCTGAGAAAGCAGGGAAAACTAAGAAATGTTGATTTGTTTTGTTTGCACTGGACCTCTTCATGGCTTTTGTTCTTGTGACCGCCATGTTTTGCTGGCTGTGCTACCTGCATGTTGTTAAGATGGTCGGATAATGGGGAGATATACTCCACAATAATATTTTGGTAGAGAATGTCGACATTGGTACGTGAATCGACTTGATGTTCATGTGGTCTATCACCAGATGACTTTGCTATTATGAAGGGAAGGGTGTATTCAGCCTTTTCCCATTTTAGCCATTTTTTCACTTCTATGACCTTTAATGTTAAGCCGTAGCAGTTCCTGTTGAATGACCCGACCTGCCTCTGCAACAAAAAGAACTCTTGAATCCCTTTCCAGTCTTAACCTATCCTTTCTTCAGTCTTGTATCCACTCAGATTTTATTCGTGTTCTTTGTTCTTTAGAGACGTATTTGTTCCTTGTCTTATGGAGGAGTCTCCTGTCAATATACTATATTTAAGCTTCCATACTTTTGCTATGTTTATTAGAGTTCAGAAGTATTTGCTTTCTTATGGATTCTGATTGAAACCGCTCTTTGCATACTACCGACATTGTTATGACGTAAAATCTGTTTGCTCGATGAAGATTTTCAGAGATTCGCTAGAATACCAAGCTTTATTTTTTACTCAATAAATGCAATCATTAAATTGTTTCTTATAAAGGGAATTTGCTATTACGTCAAAGTTATTTACTTGAATATTCAGAGAAAGGCATAGGTAATACATTTAAAGAGATCGCCTTCATTGTTATCAACAACCATTTTGAAATAGTCTCGTATTGTTCATACAGTACTTTAACTACCAACGACTTGAAAAACAGGAAATTTTGAAATCCCGCGCCTATAAGAATAGGATAAAAAATGTATCGTAGTTTCCCGCTGGAGGAAACAAAATTCCATTCCAAAGAAGATATAGCCGGGAAAGGAAGCTATGTTTAATTTGCTTGAAGGGATAAATCTTTCGCAAAGGAGTCAAAAATGAGTAGAAATAAAACTTAAATTGACACCGACTAACAAAGCGTCGCAGCTTTATCATTGGTTGAGATTTCTTAATAGCTTTACGACTGTGGTCGTGGAATCCCCAATCACAGTTGCCGAAAACCGCACAGCATCCTGAACGCTGCTAGAGCCTATCGATATATCAGCCATGGGCAGGGTTGCTACCGCCTTTTAATGGCATAAGAGATTTGCTGCTTGGGCATTATAAACAGAGAAAGTATGAGAATGTGAGGTGCCTAAAATGCGCTGTTTTAAAAAGGCTGGACCCGACAGACGCGCTGCTTGTCATTTATTTCCAATGTTTGAATGACTTTTCAAATAGACGTCTTTGTAACTTCTCTATTGGGTATATGCTAAGCAAATTGGGTTTTCAATCCACTTACCTTTTTAGATAACTTGCAAAATTTTAAAACTATATTCTTTTTAAAGACGCAAATATTTTTGCAACTTTATGCTAGCAGGTAATTGTGCTGTGCGAATGGCCTAAATATTTTTAAACCTGGTTTCAGCAAAAGTAGCGCTTTAACGATAAAGAGAATCACACTCGATTCAAAGCATAAAGATTTGAAAGAAAGTTCGGCTGAAAATTTTGATCAAAAGGGTTATCAAAGTGAAAATACTCCAAGACAACAACCTTCTTTTATTCAAGTTAAAGAAGACTGGTAAATTGAAGCCAACATCAAGTGATTTATTTTCTTTATTACAGATTTTGGTTTGAGCAACAAATTACCGTCTTCAGCTCTTGAGGCATGGGAACGAATCGGTATGTGTCCGTTGCTATTAACAACCCACTGTGGATCTCCAGCGTATGCGGCACCAGAACTGCTGGCCCAAAAGGCCTACGGTGCTCAAGTTGACATCTGGAGCATGTGAGTAGTTTAATGTGATTTCAGCAGTTGTTCTTGACGTGAAGTTTAATTATCGAGTTTGGTCCAGCTCAGGATTTTCTCCGAAAAACTTGTGCTACTGTTGCCTTTGTTGAATTTCTTTACTCTCTTCATTTACACTCCTTTTATGTGATCGATGAATTCATAGGTATTTAGCCTGGATTAAATTAAAGAATCAGCAATTTGAGGGCTCGACGAACAAGTGGCATGAAATGCATGAAAGTAACTAAACATCAAAGTTGTAAGGTATTTTAATTAGACTGTAAACTTGTTGTTGAGCAAGTCGATTCTACCTTGGAAAGCAAAGTTTCCTAAAATGTTTCACTAGAGGTTGCGATGAAGTTGTCAACCTTCTTGTAAATGGCTAAGCAATTTTAAACACTAGTAGAAAGTTTGCTAATAAAAGGAAAGTGAATCAGATTGCAGGGAAATAGAATCGACAATACTGCTTTATTGTTTACTATCAAACCATATTTACAAATAATTAAATGTAACTAAAACTTTTTAGATCAACTTAGAAATGGAACTCTTCATATTAAAGAAATAGGAACGTTCGTCGATCTTTAAGGCCTTTAGTTCAGTAACATGTCTGCAAAGACACTTTATTTATGACTGAGAAGAACCAGCATATGAAGGTTATTAAATGTCCAGCTGTTGCTTCCACCGCAATAATGCCTCAAAATTTTATCTTAAGCCTTTGTGCCTTTTTAATTAAAATTTCCGACAGGCTCCAATCCTCATTTTCCCTGCCACTTTTCCCAAATCTTGAGGATTTTTTAATAGTTTTGAGGTTAAAAAATAAATTTTGTTCGCATATGACGTTCGTCGAGTTGACAGACTGCATAGAAATTTATGACTGGAGATTAACATATCTCGACACCCACTTGGATTGATGGGAAAGTCTACATTTTTAGAAGATAAGAAGAGCTTTGTGACAGTAGTAATACTTCAAAGGCGCCACCTAGACGTTATCTCGAGGATATCTTTGCTTTCTTTGGATTCAACTGTGGATGTCATATGTCTTTATCAATATTAGTTTGACAATCTACCCGTTAATTAAAAGTAACAGAAATGATTGACTGTAAGGATAGTTTGCATCTCCCACCCAAGGCCCAGAAATTGCCCCGTTCGTGAGATACAAATGTTAAATTCATTCGCAATTTCACAAAAGGAAATCCATGTTTGGCCTTATGTAATTACGTTTTCTTGAAGACCAACCTCATAATCATCAGACGTGGTAGCAGCATATTTTTCTATACCGTGCTAGCAACCACTGCCCACTGGCATAATCCTTTTGAACGCCCTGTAACAAAAGAGCTGTTTTGAAGATCAAATTTTTTTGGGAATTGTAGGGGAGACTACTCTCTTCCCCTGTAGACAACGGTTTTCAAGTGGAGCTCTCTATCATAACTGTCCGATAGGAATCAATTTGACAACACTGAAACCCTGAAGTTCATATTAAACATGATTATTTGGCTGGGAAGAAGGAAAGCCGAGTTAAATTTGCAAAACGCCAGAGATTACTTGACAATAAAGCACTTACTCATAGTTTGAGGGGATTTAACCACCTCGATCTGCTTTCTCTTTTGAATTTGAATATCTGACTCGTTTATCTTGTCTGTTTCGAATGACGTCATGGAAGTACTTTTTTGGGCTACGGAGGGAAACTTTAATTTCTTAAAAGCTGATGTTTTGACCACGGTGCCACACATGTTTCTTTTGCCTACATAAAGAAGTCTCCTTGACAAAAATCGTAAGATTGGTAATTTTTCTTTAGGCTCGCGGCACTGATTGGTCAACTATACCGGTCTTGTGCTTGCGTTTTTCTGATTGGCCTATTTCGATCCACAACTGGGTATATATTTTTCAAACGTGTTTTTTCGGAACCTATTCTGACGTTTTATGCTCTGAGGAGTGTCAGACGAAAAAGCTTTAAGTATGTTGTAAAATGTTTGCTTTTTTCAAAGCCATTTTCAAATTCTGTACCGCAAAAAAATTGTTCAAAAATCGTAAGAGTGTCATATTAATTTGCGGATGCCAGTTACAATTTTGGAGTTGGTATGTTGCCATGTCGAATTATTGTATGGATAAACATGGGGAAACGCCCTCTGATGTGGGTTCCTTATGCACACGACTGTTTCGTGCTGGACATACCCTGTATCAAATAAGCTATCTTGACGACACAAACTAAGCCTCTTTAAGCAAATCCTTCTTGATGGACTTAATATCTCCTTTCTGAGCACAAAAATCCCTTTTTTAACCATGGTTCAAAAAAGAGCACCGCTCCTTTGTAGATACCATCCTTGTAAAGTTAACACGAACATATTTTTCTTCAACTTATGTTCAAGATACCCAAGCCCTGTTGACTTCTTTCTTCATCTTCTTATACGTCATACCAGGAAAAATACTCTAGCGATGTTTCATGATGACATGTCTATATAATTTCCCATTTTTGTTTCCATGTTGCAGTCTTTTGGTAACTGAGGTCGTTTTGTCTTTTAGTGGCGTGAATATGTTCGCAATGCTTACCGGGAATCTTCCATACAATCTAGAGAGATTCAATATCATAGATATGTACCAGAAGATGATGGATCGCCGAATGACGCCACTTCCGCAATATATAAGCCAAGGTTAGTATAACATATCAAGGTTAGCCTAGGTATAAGCTTCTTTCTCTTTTCATTGTACCCCTTGTGCCAGAACAGGTTATGCTCATCCAAAGGAGGTGAGGGGGGTCTGTTATAAGAAACTTGGTTGATAAGAAATCTGATTGGTTCTGTGCCTCCTTTTATGGATGATAACATTACTTTTTCAATTTAAACACCAACCAAATTCATCATTTGCGGAAATTATAGTATTGTGTATGTCCTTCCTACCATGTTGCAGCTACAGCACACGGCTAAAAGCACTTTGCCTATGAGATTCAGTATTTTATAAACCCTACAAGTAAGCCACCCCTACCACAGCCCTCCCCACCCCCCCCCCCCCTCCCGAAGAATTCATTTTAATTTATGAGACCTTCGCTCACGACATTTTAAATTTGACTAGCTTAGATATCAAGAAAGCTTCATTGAATGCTTTCATGAATTTTTAATTATCATTTCATTGATCAAATACCTGAATTTGTCAGAGTTCTGCCTTTCAACTGATATCACATTTTCCATAAAAGATTTCTAGAAATCCATGTACCACCGCTTGTATCTTCGCTACATAAAATATTTCACATTTGTTTCTGTACCTTTCACCTGGTATGAGAACTAAACCTGTAAACTAGGATGTGCTTATGTGTGACCTATAGTTTGATCTTTCTGAATTTATGCAACCAAACAGAATTCTAACCAGTTTTCTTTGCTTTTTCTTCATTATATCGTTTTCAACTTTAATCACCAAACAGCCTTATAAACTGGTACGCAAACATTACTTCAAGTTTATGTCTTGTTTCTTCCTAAGATTGTTTTAGTTCAAACCGCTACCAAACTTTGGGATTTTCCCCCAAAAATGCTCTCTCTCTCTCGGTGTCTTGGTTCACTTTTAATTACTGACTGTCTTTTTGTGGTACAGAATTTAAAATGGCTTTAAAAAAGCAAACATTTTGAAACACAGCACTAAAGCTTTTCGTCTGACACTCTTTAGAGCATAAAACGTCAGAACATAGATCGAAAGCTTTCATGTTTCGTTCAAGCTTTCATTGGCGACATGTTTCGAATTATTGGTAGAGCCCGATCGTCGTTCCAGCCAACAGTATTGGAATTTATCTGTTTAAACATGAAAAAGCCACTATTACTTAGACAGAATGAATTTGTTTTCAACTTAGGACTCCATTGACAACATTTTCAATAGGCAAGTGGCTCTGATTGGGCAACCTACATGTCTGCTTGCGTTTCTGATTTGCCATATGGTTCAAAGTTCTTTCTTTTTTCAAAACCATTTTTAGTAATTTCTGCCAGTTTTTCTGAGCTAAAGTGCAAAGAATTCCACAAACCAGATGATCGTGATCAAACATGATAATGTTTTTAAGAAAATCGTGAGATTTTCAAGATCTGTTTAAGATGGATATTCATGTCATTATCCTTTCATTGTTGAGAAAGCTTTAGTAGATTTTCAATTTTTAGAAGAAATCCAGGTTTTAGGATTGCCATTTGAAGATAACGAGTGAAATCGATTATGATTTTATTACAGTTTACGTCTAAATTGCTTAGCCAAGAAGAATGTTTAATTGACACTAATATACTTGAGTTCAGTTTGCGGCCAGTATCAAAAGGGATTCCACGAAGATTTTGTGCGAGTTTATGCACGTCAATTTATGTGTTATTGTTGAATCATGGGTGTTGTCTGAGCAAATATTCTCTCTATTAAGTCACTGATTCGGTTTCTGTTCTGAAATTTTGTGTGTTTTCTAGCTAGGAGCTCTTGTGGGTGTAGTTGATTTCGTCAATGAATTTTGTGTCTGAAGGCGGGTTTCCACTTGATTTGCTCTGGTCATTCATATAAACTAATGTACATTTAAGCTTACGCAATTGTTGCTTTCTCGTTTACTGTGAATACGCAACCATTTGCTGAGTAAGTAAGTAGTAGAACTACCGATTGTCACTGACATCCCGTGAATTTAAGTGGCAACCAGCAGTAGTCTTGATATTTTATTCATCCCTTGTCCTTGTAATAAAGCTCGGTGCTGGTCTACAATTACTGTTATTCCCCTTTCTGTTCAAATACTGTTATTCCCCTTTCTCTTGTATTTTAACCCTTCAGGGCTGGTCGTATGTTCCAGGGCTTGTTATGTTATCCTTCTAATTTCTGCAGATGTCCTCGCCATTAATCTGCTGTAGCATAACTAGCCTCATCAATTTGCTCCCTTTTTTGGCTACATAGAAAGCCATCAACAACCGTATTGTCATTATAATCGTTGTTACGCTTTTTCTTCATATAAAGACACTGTGTCCTGCTTAAAGTCAGTGTGAGATGTCAGCCTATAAAAGATATGAAAAAGGAAAGAAATTTTACCTTGTCACTGAGAAAACAAATTCGTATTAGAATTATGAAGTGAGAAAAAAATGAAACCTGATCCACATGCTGTATTATCTTGATCCAGTTTATAAAGTACATAATCAACCTGTTGACGGCCTAAGCTAGATAACTCCATACTTTACCTGAGTCGTGTTTATTACAGTATTGATATAGTATTCTTCTTCTGTAGTATACGAATCAAATTGAATTGAAAAATTGAATTGTATTGAAAGTTTGATCTCCTGCGTGTTATTGCACTGCTGACCTCATTTAAATATGTTTTTGTTCCTAATTTCTCAGAGGCTCGTGACTTGTTAATGCAGTTTTTGGATCCACTACCAGAAACTAGAATCACTCTGGAAGCAGCGTCAAATCACCCTTGGCTCAGGTCCTCAGCCAAGGTTCTGCTGCGCAGTGGTAGCCTGGGTAGCAGACTGGCACTAGAAGTTAACCAGGACATAGCCTTACACATGGCTGATAATATGGGGATGAGTATGAAAGAAGTGGTGAATTCAGTCACCCAAAACAGGTAAGATGGCTTTTATTGTTCTTTTAAAGGGCTTTTAGGCCAAGAAAGGGGTTGTTTGTGCAATCATTCGTAAGGACTTTGCAAATACTCAGTTATGTATAGAAGGTATAGTTAAGTACACTCAGCTTTTGGTAACTTATATCAGAAGGTAACATTACGAAGCTTAGTTGCGATGTGAGACTTTCCTGTGGCTGATATCTTCAGTGACTTGTTAACCCGTTCTTTGTCTTTACTTTTCAGAGCATGTCATTCGTTTGCAATTTACTATCTTCTAAACGAGCGATTCAAAAGATATGAATTACAGAAGAGGCAGAAGGATAAAGGACTGCTAGGGGAGTCATCTTTTGCAAAAGTTAAAGTTGTAAGGAAAGCTAAATTGAGAACGGATGTCAGCCCGAAGAGCAAGTTCACCTACAAAGGTGTCAAGATCACGAAAGATGGTTTATCACAGACCTGTATTATGGACGAAAATGACGACAATTTTGCAAGATCTGATGGAGAAAGTGTAAGTAATTTTGCCATGTTTGGCGCATGACTGACAAAAATAAAGTTTTTGTGGTAAGAATCAATTTGGTTCAATTTCTGTGTGCTGGGATCCTCTTTCGTTGACTGTAGGTATTTTCAAGCAGTTGAACTCAGTAATTTTCTTTCAGGAGCAAGATTTAACTGCCATTTACAGCAGCAACGATGGCTGGAACCAATATGCAACCTTTCCACGTGATCGTCGCACCTCAAGTTCTACGTCATCAAAATCGAATTCTAATCGTTTAGTCAACGCGACACTTGATAAGGGCTCTGATGACATCGATTATCAACGAAATTCGTCTCCTGAAACCACAGATAACTCCACCAGCAGCCTGGAATCCGCGCAAATTCTAAGAAACAAACTTTTAAACATGGAAACAGTAGATGTGTCCCTTCCAAGAAGTCGATCAAGAAAGGAAAGTGGCAGCGATGAAGAGCAGTTTTCAAGAGGCAGATCAAAAAGTCTAACGGGAAGAGAGGTGAGAGGGAACTTTTTTTGTTCTGGTAAAATGTTTCTTGTGAATGTTGCATTGCTTCCAGTTTATTTAGATTACTACTCACCTTAAATTCCAAAACGATGCCTCGGGGGTGAAGAATATATGTATTTACTATGGGATGAAGTTAGCATGACAGACGTCATTTTACTAGGTAGCATGAAAGGCGTCAGCAGAAGTGATGCTCTCTTGATTCAGTATTATCTCATGCTAAAGTTATTCTCTGGTAGAAGATATCTGGATTACTAATTTGACCACTCTCAATTACGAAACTGCTCTCCGTTTTGTAGATCTATGCTACCTTTGCAAATATCTAATATTTTTCACTTCCAAGTTCACTTCTTATGGCGGACTTAGTGCCGTTTATGCCAGTGTGCCTGACTCCTTGGGTGTCTGGGTGTCTTGATGCCTGAGTGCCTGGATGTCTTTATGCCTGAGTGCCTGGATGTCTTAATGCCCAAGTGCCTGGATGCCCGGGTACCAGGGTGCAAGATGCCTTGATTACCTATCTACTACCTATTCTATGGAACTTGACACCATGTGTTGACATAATGCAATATTGCTCTTTTGTCATAAGGACAAGGAAAAATCGATTAACTGCTACTCCAAGTTTAACGCGCTATGATTAAGTATTAGCTGCAGCTGTATCTATAGAGCATTGATCACCTCATAACAGATTTGTAACTTTATTCGTTATCAATGTTCAATTATATTACTACTAGATTGACGAACAATCTTTTGCTAATCTCACTTTTTTGACGTTCCAGGAGTATGATTATTCGCACAACCCCTCACCTTACATCGGCAGATCCAGAGCATTATCAATCGCAAATTCATTTCATCACATGGAAGCACCTTCCACAAAGCATGCTGTGTCCAACACTTTAAAGAACAATAGCCTCCAGTTTCGTACAGTAATTTCTCATCCGAAAAGCTTTAAATTACTTGAAGCAGATTTCAAAGACTTTGTTATTATTGAAAAGCAAGAACCTACTCGGGAAAACTCTCACCAAAAAGAAGGGACTTTAACAGTGAGAGATACACATGATTTGAATCTAAATAAGGACACTGATAACAATTCTGGGAAAACAGGAAATTCTTCTCATCGCAAAAAAGGCATCCTTAGATTAAATCAAACAAAAAGTGAAGAAGCAAAGGCATTAGATTCTAGTCAAGCAGTTAATGAAAATTTCACAGAAATTATTCCTCCACCAACTCCATTTAAAGACCGCGATTTAAAAGTGAACATTGAACTTGTTCAAACTCGTAAAGCTCCAAGTTGTCAAAAAGAAGCGAAGCTTGTATCGAAGCTCGAGAGAAAGACGGTTTCAGGAAGTAAGAGTGGTTCTAGTCATAGAGACAGTCGGCATATAAAAGGCAAAATCCGGAGTAGCGGGGATGGAGATAGTAAATTTCGAGAAGGAGTACCAAGGAGCCGTCGACAATGTGTACCGAGCAATTATGGCAATGAAAGCAGGGAGGTTAACCCCTTGCGAGGTGAGAGGTGTACAGGAGATGGGGACGGCACACCTTTGGAGAGTCATCAACAAGGATCAAAAGGCAAGAATCGCACTAGGGATAGAAGATTCAGTACCACAGACGTTGAGAGTCGAAGGCACGCACCAGATAGCAACCACAGCTCTAGAGGTTTGGAAGCTAGTCAAGTTGAAGGGAAGAAATTAAAAAAAATTGAGCTAGAGAAAGTGAGGAAAGTCGCCCTCGAGCCATTACGTAATTCTCCATTGCAAATTGCACCAGGTAAGATATATTTTGTGCTTTTGAAAAACACGCCCGTTTTTTCTTGCTAAAAACTTGAAATAGCTAAGAAGTAGCTACTACAGAAAAACCCTCGAATTTTTTACCAGACCCCTCTTAACCCTTTGGTGTGAAATGATGCTTTGATAAAGATATGTAATCTATTCTTTCATTATAGACAATAGCCAAAAAATGTTTGTGAAAAGGCATTGAGTAGGGAATGTCCAAACTGCTAAGAACTTTGCAATATCTCCAGAAATAATTTTTATGTCCAAAGATATTAAGCTACCATATTAAGTAAAAAATATTAATATTCCGCCGTAGCACACTGGGTCTCATGAGAGTGAATCTGACACACGTATCGAGAACAGGACTCGTTTTGACATGAAAACGAGTACATGCTCGAAATGTTATTCTATTTTTTTACTTAATTGATTCGCTCATTATTTTGTCATTATTTCGGTAAAGTAACAAACGCAACTTACATATTTTACTTTTTTCTAGTTCTTCAAACGGTGTCGCCATTTTCGTTACAAAGTGTTAGACAAGAAACCATGCCTAGCCCAGAGGTCGTTGTTGAAAGAATTCAATCAACTACAAAACCTTTTATCGACCTCAATAACAACGAACATGTAAACAACAACACAAAAGACAAGAAAACTGGCGCAACCCGTCTTGAAAGTCAGCCATTTAAGCTGAACGTTGTTAAACTTGCCAAATGCCAGTGTATACCTGTGTTTCGCCCGGAGGTTGTTGAGCCATTGCAGCTTAAGATAGGCAGGAAAGGTGTTGCCATGCCACTTACGTCCTCCAAAAGAGACTCGGCATTATCTTTACTCAAAGAAGCAGTGAGTACCCAGAATCCATACCGAGGCTCCGTAACGGATGAAAAAGTTCGGCGCTTTGTCGCTCAACAAGCAAGGCGAAAGAATGTTAGTAACAGTGGTAATAGGGAAACTTTAGCAGATACAACAAGCAAAACACAGACTTACACAAGAGACCGCAGATCAAGGAGTTTAAACGAGATCGATTTCTTAGAACAAATTGAGCGCCAAGAGAAAAGCCCCCCAAAACATAGGCTATGTTATCGAACTAACAGTGGCGGTAATTTTACGGAACTAGACTCAGAAAAATAGAAATTATCCTCTATTGGATTCGAAAAGCTAAATGCCAGATAAATTCTTTTTTGTAAAGAAGAGAGTGATGAAATTGTGAATAATCTAAATAATAGTAACTAATTGTATATAAGATCAAATTAATATTATTATTCTGCAATTTTTTGTGTACCTTAAAGTTTATCATGTAAATCAGTAAGCTGGAGTAAGCTTATTTATATCTTATTTTTGTAACCAAACGTCAAAATAATTTCGCATCCACTGTTCAGACATATTTATGTAACGAAATCATTATTATTTCAAACGTTTTGTAATTTTCTCGAATTCCAAAGGACTTCTCTACATCCTGTTAAGACGTTCTAGATCTTACATGTGAATAATCTGCTCAATTTCTAGATGGTTAATTCTATGATCTATAACGTGATTCAAACTTGTGTCTGTTAGATAAATTTTGAGCGCCTTCTCAAAAATAGATATGTTATTTAAGAGCGTATAAAGCTAAGCAAATGCCATTTACCAATCTGAATCCTGAATGCACTTAACAAGAATCCGCTTGATAAGAACCTTCTTGGTAACAGGAAACTTTTTGTTCTCTGATTCACAGGCACCAGTTATACAGGTGGCTCTATTATCCATTCGATTGTTATCTAAATATTGAATTGAACTCTACTTCTACCAATTTGGCTTTTTGCAAAATCACGCTCATTTTCATGTCAAAATCAAAGAGGTAAGGTAAACGCATTATATATGTTGTGGTACAAAATTTTAAGAATTGCTTTAAAAAAGGGACAGTTTAAGACATATTCGAGTTTTTCGTTCGCCCCCCCCCCCTCCCCTAAGAGCACAAAACGTTAGAAAAAAGTGATCGAAAATTGTCTTGAAATGTTTTTGTAAAGCTTTTAACATGACTTCTTAAATCTTCAAGTCAATGTCTAGTGGATGAAATCGTCACGTTAAAAGCTTTGCAATGGGAGAATGCAAAGGTCTTCGCCCCATGCGACGCATGGTATTTCAATGTCATCACAAGGCAAAATAACTCCAACACATTGAAAATACAGAACAACAGAACATGATATCTAAAAAGTAGCTCTCAAAATAGCTTTCAAAATGAAATTAGTTTCACTAGTCAGAAAATAGCCCCCCCCCCCTTTAAAGATAGGGAGAAAATGTTTCGATAAAATAAAAATTAACAACCAAGAAGAAAACCTTATATCAATGAATCCAGAACATGCAAGGATGTTAGATTAGAGGTGTGGGTAGAACCCTAATCAATAATAAAATAGTCAAGAAAATAACACAAGACTGAGTTTTTAGTTGTTTTGAAAGTTTTTATTACCAGATGCATGTATGGTACATGGATTATAAATTGCTAAAACAACACAGATGGAGTCAGAAAAGGAATGCTTGGGGGGGGGGGGCAAATACTGTCAGACTTCTTTTAGTGAGCGAAGCGAAGAAATATTTAGGGACCCAGCTGACTTAAAATACGATCACGCTCTCTAAAAACATAGCAAGCAAGCAAATAACCAAGTTCGAAACTGCACAAAGTCTACAATGCCTGCCAAAAGTCTAGGTACACGAACGTCAGTTTTCGAGGCCAAATTTAGCCTAAAAACTATGCTGGTTAACTACACAACGTTGTAGAAGATTAGGAAGTAACTTTTTTGTGATTTGTATGATATATTTTTCTGAACTATGTACAATATTGTTTTTTTGGGGGGAAGGGGTGCAAAAGAAGAAGAATTCAGGAAATGAATCGGAAAATATCAAAACATAGCGCAAATTTTTAGATGTTCAAAGTTCTTTTTGCAAGCATGGTAGATGAATTTTACAAGCAAAATTCAAGGGTTTGGAAATTTAAATTTAACATTCTCTATGATTGTATCTAAATCTAACGAGTTTGCTCATTCGCTCCGAATACAGCCACCGCGCAGTGTTGAGAAAAGTGAGGGGTCTAAAAAAGTGGGATGGGGGCTAGAACCGAATAAAATGAGGCTTTACTGGTTGTTTGCTTCTTAATAGTTTGCTTTTTTGCAAAAAGTGGTGTTTGGAATCCCCAACATCTACCTACACCAATGTTGAGTCTAGCATCGTCACTCATCCTACTTCGTATACAAGTTCGTATGTTCACTGAGATGAGAATGGTTCAAAGAAATTGGAATATAGCAAGTTACGTAAATGCAGACAGAGCAATCAAATTTAAAAAAATCTATGTGCCGAGGGCACCCTGCGCTTTTTGCCTCCCTTTCACCTATTGGTGCCATCCCTGTAAACGAATGGCACGCAAAAGGTGCTGAAATAAAGTCATTGACAACGTACAGTGAATTTTCTAAATATTTATTTGAAATTACATTCATTAAATATAATATGGGGTCAGTTTTTGATTAAGATGCGAAATTTGTGGCTAGCTTTGAGAAAACTTATGCCGACATTGTTGTTGTTGCTGAGTAACAATATGCAAATATATACCGAAGGAATATTGTGCGCCACCTTAATCAAGTCAAAAGTTTGTATTTATTCATGTTGTTAGAAGGTGTCAAGGACTTCAAGAGGAATATAGTCTGTTCGGACATTAACTTGTAGTTAATGAAATTACATATTTTATCTAGTGTTGCGTCAGCTTTTTTATCTACTCTTTTTTACTGAAGTATCGCGAAATCGTCCACAACGAATCAGCTCGAATCAGTTGTTAGGAGGACGGAAGAGATGCAAATTACTTGGACATATAATGTACAGTTTGATGGCTAACTGTTTCGATTGGATTAGAAAAAGGAAAGAGCCGAATAGGTTCGTATTCTGTTCAATATGAATTGTTCAACTTCAGTCATTGAAGTTATTTTTCAATCTTCTCAGTGAGTATTAACAAAATCCACACGAGCATTCATTATGACCACACAGACACCATCGTTTCTTCACTTTTAATTTATTAGCGCATAAAGTTATGAAAGGCATCTTTGATTACATGCAGCGAGCGCTTTGAATTTATCCTAAATATCATGATAGGTACGCTTGCAAATTCCAATTTTAACACAAGTTGATTTTGTTCGCAATCTGTCTGTGTAAACAAACAGGGTGAACATCTTGATACTGGCCTAAATAGCTACTTTCCCTTATTGACATAGTATCAAACACTTGTTCATGTAAGTTGCGCATGGAACTGGTGCCAATTTAACATCAATCTTCTAAACATGTGTCTTCTATCTTTTTACATACATTTTACATCAAGTTCTAAGCGTGAAAGATCTACAACAGTGTTTTGTCAACTGCATGTTTTCATTTTTTCTAAAATACCTTTCTCAGGGTCTCACCTTGTCTTCTATTTGTGAGTTATGCACACCTGGATCAAACTGGGCAAACTACTTCTGCGGTGTTTAATATGTGACATCTTCAAGCCTGACGTTTTAAAAATTTTGTAATCTTAAAATCAATGCAAAACAGCAAAGAAATCTTTTTCATCAAGGTTTACTGTCAACAGTAATGTCAAATGATTGTTTAGGGCTGTAGTTCTGGATAGACAGTGTTAAGATTACCCTCCTCTCTCCAATAGTTCAATGTTGAAAACTCTGTTATTTAAATGCATATGTAGATTATTCCATACCCACTGGCTACATAAGAGCTGAGATTGATATTTTTCATGTTATCTTTCATTTTGAAGAAAACATTTTATTTAGAATGAAACTTTATTTCTAAATTTTTCATCAAAGCCCATTCAGTATGCATAGTGATCATGACCAAGATGCAGACATGGTAGTACTGCTGGAACACCAGAAAACTAAACTTAAGATTTGGATCTTGAGATTGCAAAATATTTTCATACCCCTACCTGGACTTTGCAAAGTGGTTTTCCAATAGAATAAATAACTTGAATGTGAAAAATTTGCCTTTAGTAAGAGATATATATATATATATATTTTGAATTCATCTTCAAGAATCAGTATGTTTTGAACTTCCTGATGACATGTTTGACAGAGTGTCACCACTGACAATGTTACACACAGTGGTGGAAGTTTTTCTAAGGGATAAAATATATAATGTCTTAGGGCTTTTCCCTGGATATTTTCCAAAAGGCAATGGCCTGGGAAATCCCAGAAAACCCTATATATGTTTTACATCCAGCAAAGTACCGTGTTGTTATTTAAAAGGGATCTTAACTTTCTCTATAGATGTTTTAAGATTTAGAAATATTACTAATAGGTGAATGTCCCCTCACTCTCCCCATTTTCTACTTCAATTACCCTACAGCATGGTTTTGGCTTTTAATGGCTTTTTGAGGTTTTTTGACCCATCTAAACTTCCCCTTTCTTTAACTAGGTCAGTTATTAAAAAAATTGCTCACATCTTGCATATTTGGACAAAAATTGATAGCATTTGCACACCTAAATGCTGCACCTTGCAATTTCAGATGATTTTTGTGCACCTGATATGTGGAGATGTTGTGAACACCTGTCATTCACTGCAATAATAAATATCTCGAGAATACAAAACTTTATAAGACTAATGTCTCTTGACCTATAGCACTTTTAAAACAAACAGTTGTTACTGTCAGTTTCTGAAAGATACTTACCTACCTGAATGTGACACCAAAATGCATTATCCAGGAAAAATTTAAACTGATAAGATTTGGCTGCCCTCAATGCTATTGATATATTGAGGTACAACACAGGCAAATATAAATTTGAGCTTTTGCCTAAATTAACAATAGATATGTACCTGCATGGTTGTAAACAATGTTTCCTTTGTGAGCACACCAATATAATTTTCCTGTGCATAGTTTTTTGGGGGTTTCTAACAGGCCATAAAAGTTCTGACCTTGGGAGGTGGAGAAAGTCCAAATCAAGATATTCTGGACCCTATTAACTCCAATACGTATTGATGCACTATGTTTGCTAGTGCTCCTCAACATCTACAAACATTTTTGTGTACAAATACCAGCAGACCTAGTCATCATGTTATCAATTTGCAACGATCTGCAATTATAGACTGTTTTAAGTCTGTTGTTGACTGTGTTGATCTCCTTTTTTGTTTCTTCAATTACTGGTTATGTCTCTTAGATTCTCAAGTTTCTTAGTGATTAAAAGAGCAGTTTCCTTCAAATGCATGCACTCTTATAACAGCGTTTACTTATTTCAAATGCACTTAAGTAAAGCAGAGTATTAATAACTCTCTACCACACCGTGTAATAGTATAGAGTTCATCAAATTATCCATTAAGAAAATCCAAATAACATAGCCCATGTTAGACCTAACCATACAACATTTGGATCCAAAATTCTTATGTCAGTTGGGCCACAGATTTGGAATGGCCTACTGGACAAACTGAAATCCCTAGGAAGTTTGAAAAGTTTTAAGAATCTAGTAAAACAATGTGATGGACCAAATTGCAATTCTAGTGTCTCTCAGCTTCTGCCAGTAAATGCAAATTAATCTTTAACTTAGTATCTAGAATTACTTCAATGTACTAATTGGTAGCTACGTTCGATTTAATTAGTCAACATTGTATATGTATATGCATATATTGTTAGCTATTGTATGTATATTGAATTGAAATAAATCAACAAAGGGTAGGTTTGTAATATGTAGCACTTTTGCCTATTACCTCCCAAGGTAAAATGTCTATATTGAAGAGTCCATTGTATCGAAAAGTATGAATAAGGGGGAGGCAGAGTTAAAAGGTTAAAATGGTGTATGCCACTAGAGTTAATTATGGCTTATTTATTTTCTGATATTAACAAATTGTTGTGCTTTCTTTTTTTAGGGCAGTTACATTGATAATCATTGGCCTAGATGATGCTGGGAAAACTACAATGGTTGCTAGTTTAAAAGGAGGTAACAGCCTTTCTTGTCAAAATATAACACTTCAGGCTTTCGTTGGAAAGGCGTGCGATCGCACGCGCACGCCCTGGCGCATGCCTGCTGCTTTCCAGGAGTGCAAAACATCGCACGCCTTCTTTTATTATCGGAGCGAAATTCATAATTATTGGTTTTGTGGGTTTTTGAGATGAGTTAATAAATTGATCCCTCCTTGGTACTATTACTTCATGCCACTTAAAAAAGGCTTTACACCTTTTCAGGATTGCCGATTAAATATAAAATTTTGAAATAATCATAGAACTAATCTACAGTGGAATCCCGATATTATGAAACCTGACCTGGTTACAAGTATAACTAATTTTCCGGCATGACAAAAAATGTCTGGCCCCTTGAACTCTACCTCTGCACAACTCTCTTTTCTCGTTATTCTCGTTATAACGAAACTAATTTAGTCTCTTCATCATAATTTTCCTCAATATGACGAACTTTTCCCAAACCTTTACCGCTATTTTGGTCTACTTATTCCCGGTTTATATTTATAACTATTTCTCGGTGGAGTCATTATTGTCAGCGACAAAACATACATTGGCAAACATGCACTTTTAATGATGCAAAAAAGGAGAATAATTTGTGCAAACGTTTACACTTTTTCAAGGCTTTAAGGCATTTCATTGAACAAATCCAAACACAGAAGACTATAACAGACATTTTTTGTCCCCGAATTTTAAGAGGAACATTAAGTGTTTTGAACAAGACTTTCATTTTCTATCGCTAATGTACGAAAGTAGCCGATTATGCGATAAAATGGAGCCGATTTGCCAATGATGCGGAAAAAAATAACAGAGGAATTGCTGGATTTCGCTACCCCCTACAGCCCCCTCTTTAGACATCGCTATGCTTTAAATCTAGATTTTAGCAACATTTGATTTAATGAAAATTGGGCCATCATTATCTTTTATGCATCTGGCCAGTGAGGTACACAAAATAGCTGTCATGTTTGATAACAAAGGGCTCTCGATGCACTGATTTACAAGAAAAAACTGCCATTACAACCAGATGAACGCCAAAGCATCAATGATTCTGCTAAGGATTCATTATTGAAGCTAATGAAAACTGCTTACGACATGGCAAACATATTTCTATTCTTGAAGTGCTGTTTTTTTGGATATATTAAATAAGCTCAGTTTATACTTGTTTAGAAAATTGCTCAATTGCTAAAATGTAAGTAGTCATGGTAAGAATTCAGCGAAGTAAATTTCATTGAAATTTTTGCTGTCATCATTTTCGTGTTGGCCATTTCTCCGTAGATCTACCATAATTACCAAAATGTTTTGTGAAAAAATGTCACAAGCCATCACACGCCTGGATGTTTTCAGGGGTGCGGTGGTTAGCACGCCTGCTATATTTTTCCCACGAAAGCCTGCACTTCTAGAATCCAGCTACATGAAAATGAAAGACCACTATTATGTAGACAGGAAAAGAGTTTGTTTTCACCCTTGGGCCCCACCCATAATATTTTAAGCAGTCCAGCTACATTATTGGTCCACCTTTACAGTCAATGGGTCATTTCTAATATGCCTAATTTCATCTAAAACTTGTTATATATATATCCTTGCTTAAAGTTTGTGATGAATATTCTCACATTCTATACCCTGAAGAGTGTCAGGTGAAGATCTTTATGTTTAGAATTTTTTGCTTTTTTCCAAGCTATTATTAGCATTTAATGTAACCATATCCTCCAGTTGTAGTGGTTATTGTTTTCTCTAGTTGTGTATTGACATGCTTGTTGTGTACTGTGCACCTCTCAATTTTTTCTACCTGTTGCAAAAGTTGGAAGACTAAATTGTGACACTTTGTTTTATATTCAGAACCTCCTGATGGCATCACACCAACAATTGGATTCGCAAATGCAGAGTTCACACTCAGTCGCTGTAAAGTCACAGTGTATGATTTAGGTGGAGGGGTCAGAATCAGGGATGTATGGAAAAATTACTATGCAGAGGTAATGCTCTTACTTTCTATAGAAATTTACTAAAATGTTGTTTTGATGTTGCTTGTAGGTAGTTTGATTTATCACCTTGCTATTTTCACCCTAATCGTTTGGCTTCTCCTGTATTACTTCTAACTGTTATTTCAACAAAAATTCAGTTTTTAGTGCTTTCCTTCAAGTATTGTGAACATAATTTATTTTTTTATTTGCCCTTAAAGGTGAACTGACACGCAAAATTAACTTGACCTCAAATAAAAGCATATGAAGCATAAATACCTGATACATTATTATTTTTTTAATATTCAACACAGTTTTCTAGTTATTGAGCATCAAAGTTAGCCACCGAACAATTTCCGAGCACGGACGAGTTTGCCCGAGCCTTCCGCATAATCATGATGTCACAAACACCATGTTCAAATCACTTGAGCAACACGACAGTCTGGAAGGCGGTACTTTTATGACCTTGCAGATGAGCATCGATACATTAATTGAGTAGGTTTTGGCTCCATTTCAACAATCTGATTGGAAAGCAGATTATGACTCTTTTACAAACCTTTCATAATAAGATTTGCAAGAATATCGAATCATTCAACGCGTTTGAGGCCCTTCCTCCGTCTTGCAGGACCTAGTGTGTGGTGGGCCAACATATCATATAATGGTAGCGATAAATATATTGGCAGGATTTTTATTTTCTGGAAACCTAAAGTAAAATACTTTTTTTGTTAAATATGGCTGCTGTTAGACTAATTTATCAGGGCTGCCCCCTCCCCCCAAAAAAAAGTTAATTTTGTTCTTTGATCCTGGTTAACTTCAATATACGCAGTAAAAATTTCAAATTTAAGTCACTCCCAGGCCGCTGCACTCCTGTAACTCAGGTGAACCGATGAGTTTGCAAACCCAAAATAAAATAACATTCATGATTTATATGGATGTAGAAATAATCTATTGAAGTAATAATATTTTGAATTTATTCGTAAAAGAAGCTAGATTTATGATAAACTGATGACTGACTGACTTCAGAATTGAGAATTTCTCCGAGCAGCTCAAAGTGTCTATTCCTTCCAAACTTAAATTCCCTCCTAACATAACACAGTACCAGCCAGCACATATCCTTTGTACATTTCATTAGCCTCGAATTTTCATGTATCTTGGATCAAAGGCTACATAGATCTCCTCGAATAGTAACTGAACAAGATGAACTGAAATGTCCAATCCATGCATGATTTCCATTCAAGGAATAAAAACATGGTGTGTGACATCACACGCACTGGGTCAGATGAAATGCCGACAATGGACGAACACTCGACGATAATTTCATGAAATTTAGAGCCGAATGGCGTCAAAACGGAAAAAAATAATTAACCGAAAACTTTAAATTAAGATTCCATGCATCGTTTTCTGCATTATATCAAAAAATAGTTTTGCGTGTCAGTTCACCTTTAAAAGTACACAGGATATTTGGTAAGTGTCACAGCTAGTCAAATCTCATCACCTTTTTTAGAAAAACATTGCGAATTGCCTGGCAGACAATTTTTTTAGATAATGTCGATGAAGTATAAACATTTTAATGTGCAAAAAAAGAGAAGTGGAAATCATCACCTGTAAGAGGATGATTGAAAGAGGAATATAAAACTTGAAGATTGAAAAGATTAAAAACATAATAGGATTTATTGCTTAGCTTCTTACTGTTTTTATTTTTGCAATGAATTCAGAAAAGCATTATACTGTAATTCAATAATTCTTAATTTCTTGTTCTTGAGCCTTTAATGGAGCTTCTAAATGAGAAAGAAAATTAAGCAAAAATAGATTTTATTTATCTGTTACCTTTATTAAACATCCATACAAGGGCTCAGCCAAGACCACAATAGAGGCAGTCACACTAGAAGCAGTTACATTTTCCTGTTATATTTGACAAAGGATTTTTTTGTTTTTCTATAGGTATATGGTGTAGTTTTTGTATTAGATTCATGCAATGTTAAGCGACTAGATGAAACAAAAGAGGTCTTCCAGCAAGTTTTAGAAAGCTCAAAGATTCTTGGCAAACCATTCTTAATGTAAGTATTCATGGATGCAGAGAGTATTTTTTTCTAGTTTGAACCTCCTTTCCTGTGAATCTCCCTTGATGCTTAAAATTGAATTGTTCCAAGCAGGTGACTTTTTACTGTACCATGTATTTTATGAGTGATTTCATTCATTTATCTATAAGTAACAATGAAAGGTGTCCCCATAGATCTTAGATCTTTTCAACTTGACATATTTTGTTAAATTCTTGATAAATATTTAAGATTACAATGTAAAAAATTTTACTTATAGCTTTTTGAATCATAAAAATAACACTAAATGATATGAAAATAAAGTGAGGTAGACAGTTTTTCCTTTTTTCCTTCTAGTATGACCATTTATTTTCTTTCAAATGAGACAAACGTCTTAAAATATTTTTCATGCACCCTTATCATCCTGAAAATTCATCCTGATAGGGTTTCTCATCCACCTTCACGCAAAAAAATTCTGAAAAATAAGCAAATCATAGAAATCATGAAAATTCATGAAAAAGGTTATGCAAGAAAGCACTGCCAAATTTCCAGGAAACAGCAATTAATGATCATGTAAGAGAAAGCTGTCCAACCACTGTGCATAATTTGAAAGCTGTTTTTGGTTTTTCAATCAATCAATTCCTCAATTTGCAGATTCGCAAATAAGCAAGATAAAGTTGGTGCCTTAACAGCAGAAGATATAACTAATGCACTGGATTTACAAAATTCAAAGCACTCTTTTTCCTACAAAGTGGTATGTTTGCTCCATATTATAGCACGGCTATCATTCTTCATTAATACCTTCATACTGCATTTGTTATATATCTTTTATGTTGTATTTTATGCAAATTTATTCAATTCTGAAGCTGTTGTCTGCTTTTTAGTCTACCCTATTTGCACTGGATTTAGACAGTTACTCGTAAGAAATGTCAATAACTTGTTAATTATTATTTTTTTCTTGTATTGACATTTTTAACCTGTTTCCTTGCTTGCTTTTCTCTAAATTGATTTTTGTCCATAGCTAAGATGTATGTAGCTTGTTAAATCAATATTCATTTGAACCAAGCTGATCTACCCAGAATCTCCTTTTATCTTTCAGTTCACTTGTTCTGCTTTAAAAGGCTATGGAAGAGGAACGGACAAAAATATAAATGCGGGTAAGATTGTTTTTAAAATATTTTTGGTCATCTCCTTTATGTTTTGAAGAAAAAACAAAGATTGGGGTTTTACCATTTTATGTAGTTTGAATCATGCATCTGGATTTATATTATAACCAATTAGCAGCAAGACCTATAAATATGAATGCCGACAGAAATTTCTGCACCATGAAGTATGATCACTGCAAGAATTATTTCAACTCTTTAGTTCCAAAGAGTGACCACTATGTCGCCAAAATAGTTGTTTTTTATCAGCTTAACTGGTAATATTTTAGAAAATCTTCACACTATACAGAAATATATGTTTTTTGGATCTCCGTCAATCACCGAACTTGACCTGCACTTCTCCGGCTTTCTTAGGATTTTTTTAAAAAGGATTTCACCTAAAGCTTTTTTGTATCATTCTATTCTAATCTATTCTGCATTACCCTTTTTATACTATCTTTGTTAATAAATTTACCCCTCTAAAATGTAAGTGCATTTTCGTTCAGGAATTTAGAGAAAACAGTTCCATTTGCTAAGCTGTCATTCGTCATCAAATTTTTTCGATGTAAACATGACAATACTGTAAAATATAAACAAACTTCAACATGGACAGTTCTCTCACATCATCATTTTGAAATCAAAAATATGATTCTTGTACCTGACTTGTGTAACACGTGGCTCAAGTTTTGATTGGATGAGAGCTTTCTTTGAATCACATGACTCCCTGGGCACTGAGCCAATCATAGCCCCAGATAATGTAAATAAACTTAGGCCACGGCAAAAAGTTGGCCATTTATTATGCCCAACTTTCACTCCGTTGAAAAATGACGTATAAATCCAGAGGAATTATATTTCAAATATAATTAACCACTGCCTTTACTTAGCATAGCTTATTTTGCTTATTTGGCTATTAATTATTCAAATTCTCAAGAATATAATTTAAGGTCAAGACATTACAGGATTGAATCTTGCTATAACTGACTTATAAATCCTGCTCTACCTGTTTAATACAAAGATCACTGAGAGCTTGAAACCTTAACTAGAAAACCAATCTTAGATTATTTCTGTCGTTTTTTCTGAGGTGATGGCAGTAGGTATTTTGGCAATACCTACTATTTGGTATTTTCAGACAGGTTCTGGAATGACGTTTTTACCTATTTTTCGGGGCTCTGGTATGATAAATATTTGCTTTCTCGTGGGTCTTTTCACTGTCTTTCGGATATTTTGCTACTTCACCAGGAAACAATTCAAATTCACTTGACATTTCTAATTTACAGTTTTTATTTTGCTTTTGTTTTGACTTTTCACGATTTTCAAATTAAGTTCATTCCAAGACTCTCTTTTGTTGTCAAATGGCTTGTTTTAAGTACGCAACAGGTATCTTCAATGAAATCATGCATTTATTTCCATCTCAATCTCGCGTTTAGACATTTAAGGCCAAAACATTCAATATGAAACGATCTAATCTTTAGAGTGATTAAATCATTTGTTTCATACGCTTTAAACATGAAATATTAATCTATATATGGAAGCAATGATATTGTGATAACCTGCCATGACGTTGTTTCCAAGGTGAATTCTTTTCTCATTAAATGTTTTTGCTGTCAACATTTCAGCAAACAATTGAAAAAAATTACGCTAAGATTTCACTTGATTCTTGATTTTGTTTGTTTAGGGTATCTGATCTCACATTGTATTCTGTTTTGGTTTTCGGTTTTTAATTCGCACTAGATAGCTCAAGGATATTTACTTTGACCATTTTCTAGTTTAAAATATCAATATCAAACTTCCACCAGAACGTTGTGGGGCTTTGATATTCAACGTGACCTAAAGACAATACGTTCATAAAGGATGACAGACGTAGCCTTGGTCTTCTGTCTTCTGTATGCCATCTTTCTAACAAACGCACGATTCATGTGATCAGTTCTGTTTGCTTGTCGTCTTGCTAACTCATGCTTCATGTGATCAGTTACATCTTGGCAAATATAAGCCATCACATGTGCTTGCTTTTTATCTTTCTGATCCAAACAAACGCTACATGTGATCAGTTGTGTTTGCTTGTCGTCTTGCTAACTCATGCTTCATGTGATCAATGACACCTTTACAAATATAAGCCATCGCATGCCATGACCGATAGACTTCGAAGGCGTTGGTCAGGAGCCTACTGTAGTTTCTGCGCAATTGTATAGATTTCTTTTTGGCAGTTATATAGGTACAGGTCCCTTAACTTAGACGGGCTGCCTTTTATTGATAAATCTACGTATTTATGAATATTAAAGCCAGTCTAGTTAATCCTCGTTATGTTTTTGTTGGTTCAGCAATGTAATTTGTTTCCTCTGTACTTTGAGGTATTCAGCACAATATAAAACAAAGCTCTTGATAAGTATGGCATTCTTATGGTGTCTCAGTTTAATTGTTCTTTCTTATTGTTTCTTAGGTTTTCAGTGGCTACTAAATACAATATCAAATGAATTCGGAAAGATTTCATCTCGAGTGGAGCATGATGTTGCCATTCAGGTAGATTGCTTGTCACTTTTTTAAACTTCGGTATTTTAAGATAGTATACAAGGATTTTTTAAGATATATATAAAGTTTTACGTTTATGATTTAAACAAAGAATCCTTAATCTAAAGTGCGTATCAACTATACCGAAAATACGCGGTGCATGCGAGAGCTTGTTTTTCGGTCGGCCTAGTTCGCATGAGATATACTTTGCGTATGCTCGCAGTAGCGCAGACCTCGTGTTCTTTACTGACAGACACGGATTACGAAAAGGACATGTTTATTTATGTTGAATTATTCTAAACATTACACTAGGCTTTAATAATTATAGATACGTAGTCCTCCACATGACCAGGATGAAATACAAGTATCCCGTCACTATGTACAAAGAACACTAGTAGCGGGTAGTACGAAGTACTCTTATGATGCTGGTATGATGGTATTTACTTTTCATGAGTCATGTCCTTTTGGAATGGAAGCCGTTGATACGAACTGAAACGTCAAGAGCACATCACACGCAGAGGCACTGAGCCTTGTTATAAGATTAGAGACGCAACCACTGTTCAGAACACAAATTTAATATCTTGCATCTTCTTTTAAAATACTTAATTTCATTGCGTTTTCTGAATTCGGTTTCGGATTGAAGACCAGAGTGCTAGCCTGCGTTTCAGGATTCTAGTACTTGTGATATTGATTTTATGACGATAACAAGTTAAAAAATTTTCAAGGTCGTTATTAGACTGCTGGTGAATATTCACCTGCAATTTGACTCGCAGCCCTGCTCAGGACTCAGGAACAAAGACCTCAATCAGGCATGTCGAAGCCTTGCAAAGCTAGGCCGGGCCGAGGTAGAGAAAGAAATAGGACACAGGTTCTACGAGACCATATACAGATTCTTAAGAGGGCACGTCCGGGAACCTCCGGGCACCTTCGCCATAAGTAGCAATTTTTCAAAAAGCATATTGATTTCGACGTCGCTGACCCCTACTTCGTTTGTGCTGTATGCGTTCATTTTTTTATACTCAGCAGTTATATACATGTATGTGTTCATATATGCGTTCCCTGCAACCCACTACATATTGTCCTCAATTCTTCGTACACAAATGCTATTCAGCATCCACTCGTTCGAATACCAGCCTGAAGAAAATTGATTTTTAATCACGCGCTATGAAAGCCTTTGCCCACTCAGTCGTTGACTCTTGGCCACAGCCCTGATCCGGCATTTTTTGCTAGGAATTGTAAATGACCAAAGCTGCCAATTTGTCACTAGAAAATGTAGCTCAACTTGTCTGAAGATTCAGAGTATTTATGTTGTGCCAACATACTGTTAAACTGCTCATGATCTGAATGGGAGTGTCTTTGAGGTTGTCTTGTTGCCAATCAAAGTGAATCATTTCTCAAGCCCATTTTGCAAATTATTTAAGTACCAGATTAAAATAGCAAGCATTTGCTCCAAGATGGTACTTCTGCATCGCTAATGCGCCTTGTTTATTGGTCAAAGTATTTTACTTCATCTCATAAGGGAGTGTTTTTTTGGTTTTGCTTTGAACCTTTAATCCGTGTGAACAGCGCGTTAACTGCAAAAATACAAGTATTTTAAGACTCACAGTTAGCCCCATATACAGTTTTAGTAGGTAAAGGAACCAAAATACAACCAAACAAATAAATAATTGACCAAAAATCTAGTAGGACAGAGAGATCGCCTCAATGACGTCATGACTGTTTGTATATGTGTTAATCTGCTGTCATCCATTTTTGAAGATATGTTGACTTTTTAATCCTTGTTTTGCCGATTGATGCTAAAATGCTTGATTTGTCTCTCTCATTGCATATGTTATCTACCATGCAAAATTATGGTTACTTATGGAGGTCCCTTTTAAAACCAGCTTTACGAGTAGTGGCATTCTAATCTCTGCCACAGCAAGCATGTTAAATTTGAAGAATCGCCCGCCACAAACCTGTCACGATAATCCATAATATGATCTTCTGGGATAATGGCTTTTTTTGTCCACTCACCAACAGCATCTGCACTGATGATTGTGATTCGAAGGTTAACGAACGCATTAACGCCAGTTGAGAGTAATAGTAGTATTTGCTAGTCGAAGTTCAAGGCTTTGATGATCAAAGATTCTGATACACTGATTTGTACAAGAGATGGTGCTCATCAACCGATCTATATCTAAAAAGCCTTCGCGAGGGAAACTCAGTTTCAGTGGACAGCAGGTAAAAAAATTGTTAATAGCATCTGTTTTATCGGATCCAAATCAGATAGAGCTGAAAGTTCCTGTTAATTTTGCAATGCTGTCACCTGATTGTGATCTTGACAAACATTTCCGTTGCTTGTGTCGGAAATTTAGTAAAAGTTTTCTTGGCACTTCAAGTCTTCTCTCTGCGATTTGATTATGGTTGGATTTTGCTAATATGATTGAATTTCCCTTTGTTATTCCAAGTGGAAATTTGCAAGTGAAGTTAAAATCTGTGCGTTACTGTAAGACACAATGGTACATTTTTGGTACATTTTTGGTACAGTATTTTGTGCTCCTGCCTTTCAAGTTTCGGCAACATTAAGTTTCTGGTTTTTGAAAACCAAAAATCAAATTTCGCTTAGTTTACACCCGTAGTGTTTGAAATGGTTTATGGAGTTTGCTGCTCGAAACATCATACATAGATCAAACGGGGCAAATTTTATGTATTAATGTAGTTGAAATTTTGCATTATTTTTTAATTTAATTTAATTTATTTCATATATTAAGGAAAGTAGCTTTTGAGAAATATTGATTTTCAAGGGGCCCTCCGCTAAAAACTTACAGAAACTGTCATTGTATGAAAAATTAATTATCCTTATTGCAGTTCAAAATATGAACTTTATATTAATACCCTACTTTAATCTGAATTTAGTTTTATTTGATAAATAAACATCCACGATAATAAGACCAAATGATCAACACCTATTTACAATTGAGCAATATATATTTTAAGTTTTCTTGGGGAAGATGTCTATTTACACTCAGCTAAAAGCCATTCAAAGACCTCGCACCCCTAAACGAGAGGCATATCTGTCCCTTTTTAGAATTTTTCTTTGGTAGCCTTTGGAGTTTTTTGCTTCAGTTCCTTTAATATGGCGTTACTTTTCTTTATTCTGGTTAAGTAAGCAGCTAAAGATGTATGCAGTAGTCCTTAGAGACCCAATTCACCTCAGCTAGTTCTTTCTACTAGACTTAATGTCTCTCCAATGCGTTATTCTCTCCGTGCGTTTAACTCTTTCCCTGTCCCATTCAGCTTGCCAAAGTCTACTTTGGCACTGCATTTAGAGAGAACCTTAGCCTCTGAGAAGATCTACCAGCTCGGTTTGATCTCAAGTTTTCGGAAAAGGCTTATGGGTCTGTTTTAGGGCTTTGCAACCTCGTTTTGTAGAACAAGATTGTTTCAAGCTGTTTCGCCGAGACAGAATGCGATCATCAGACAGTTTGTTTAATCGTTCTATCATTGTACTAGTCATTTTCTCGTTCATACAATTTCAAAGAACTCGTGTGAGAATGATTTAAGAATCAACCCTGCCCTTTGCCAAACGAAATGCTTCACGTACTTCGGTCCATCGTCGGATTTACAGAACCTCGCGATGAAGAATATGTAAATAAACAGCGAACAGGAAGAACTGAAAGCTACGAAAATAATCCGTTATAACGAGATATAAACTTGTTATTCAAATATATATAAAACAGTTTTTTGGCGGTACAGAGCTTGAAAAATGGCTTTGAAAATAGCAAACATGTTTTTACTTTTCAAATGCCATTTTCAAATATGTATAACTAAAATAAAAATCAAAGAAGTAACATTTAGCCCGTTGTTATTAGAGTTTTTATTAGCTATTTACATGCTGAAATATCTTCATTAGTTGTTTGAATATCTTTCCTGTTTGTTGTAGTATAGACAGTCTGCTTTGCTCGCCCCGGCTGTCGTGTTTTTCTTCTATCATGAATGACTACCCAGTCAACAATGTCGTCGTTTTTTGCAGACAATCCTTGCAGTATCCTATTATTTCGCGGAGATCCCTCCTAAAGTCATTTGCTGTCTAGAAATAAGCTTACGGCTTTATTTTCAAGAAATTCCGTGTTTATTATACCAGAAAGTGGTCGTTAGAGCTCATCTCAGAAAATCGAGCTTCTATCAATATTTTAAATATTTAATAACCACTCTCTTCAGTAGATCCTGACTAGACTACAAAATGTATCTGTGGGTGGCGCACCCAACCCAAACAAATACACCAATCCGACTTGCGGCCTTGTTTTGGAAACTTCTCCAAACTTCATTGTACGACCTGTTTAAGCTCAGATTTGGTTTTATCACCATAATTTGAGGCTGGATACAATTTTCATATTGTTTGCGCTTGTATTTTTGATTTTACGGAGAAATGAAATCTTGTAACCGCAAAAATAATTATGGGGGAAACTACACCCCCCTAGTCACCAATCTGGGTCAAATCTCTTATAAAATTGTTATCTTTATATCGTCATAAAATCAATATCGTGAGCAATGCCATAATGAAAACTTCCAAGTAGACTTGAATCATTGCTGTCAATCCGAATCCTAGGTCAAACAGTTCGCATATTAGCTAGTGCCCCCCCTCCCGGATTGGCACCCCTACGTTCAAATTTAGATCCTTTCCTTGTTTATGGTGAGGATGGAGAGGAGATCGGTAACAACTTCTCAAAGAAGGTTTTCTACGTAGCTCCTGATCTTTTGTTGCATTTCTTTTGTTACCCTTTTCACCGTTCTCTATCTTTATTTTAGAAAGAAGAAGAAGAAAAAGAGAGAAAAGCTAGGCTAGAGCGTATACGAAAAATTAGAGAGGAAAGGTAAGTTGATTGACTATGATTCGAACAGCTTTCTCTCGTGTTTCTTTCATGTTTTTCAACGGATTCTTCGATGAAATGTAGAAGTAGAGCTTCTTTCTATATGATTGAGAACTCTGTTGTCAAAAGTTTACCCCTCTGAAGTAAGCTCTGAGAAACATTATGACAAAGTTCCTAGTCCATTGTGTTGAGCTATCCTTTGCAGAAGATGTTTGTTTATGTGCTTTTAATACCAAATTCTTCAATATTACTATTAAAACTACTGCTACCAATGGATGCTGTTCAATTTCTGATGACTCTTGTTAAATTAGTTGCATGCAGTGAAACTTCCAAATAACCGACATATGTCAGATTAGAGTTTAAGTTCGTTGTAGATGGAGTTTGAAGGTTAGTTCTGCAAAACTTTCTTAGGCCAATTGGTATAGCTGTTGTTTTGTTTTTGGTATTTGGAGATGCTCTTAATATAATCATTTCTTGTGGCTGAGTGATGCTGCTCCTACCTTGCTGCTTAATATACCTGCCATTGTACTCCATCGCAAAAACCTCTTGGCATAAAGTTGTTATGTTTTTTAAATGACATTTGATATCACAATTTTACACTGTTATTCTTTTGTAAGATATTTAACTACATTATCCACGTATTTCCTCAGAGATCGACAAGAAAGAGAAGCAGGGAATGACCCTGACAAAGAGGACTCGGATGATGACGTCATGATGGTGAATCCATTTCAGCCAATAGGGAAGCATCTGGTAATTAAGATGTTGGTCAATGTTATTGTGTATTGAGGGGGGAGTCTTTGCTTTTTGAGGGTGCCATTGCAAAGCGAAGTAGAAAGCTTTGATTGACAGTTGCACAGCCAAGAATTGACTTAGATTTTCTCCAATTTGGTCCAGCAAAATTATATTCTTTAACGAGAATCCCATTAAATTGCCTGGCTTGTAGAAAATTGCCAAAAACAAAAAAATGGCAAACAAAGTTTCAAATTGCATTTTTATGTTTGCCTTATTTTGGCATTTTGCTTATTATGGAAACTATTTCGGGATTTGCTAATACATTTCCGTGCAATTTTTCTTTCGCAGGAAAATATGAAATCCAAGGAAAGAAAAAAGAAACTTGAGAAAGAGAAGGTTAGAGAATTTTTTCGTTTATGTTTTTCTGGTAACTTTATCGTGTTATAGTATTGAGCAAAATATTTTTCGTTCAATCGTGAGCTTATTTCAGTAATAATTTCTTGTAATTCTTTAACAAGGAACGTAGATAGGTTTATTCAGAATTTAATGGTGTGTGGGTCCAGTAGAAAAATTTTAACGTTCGTATTCCTACATTGTTCAGATAAGCCGTAGATCTGTTGACTTATTAAATTTGAAATAATATTCCTTTGTCTAGAAACAAAAGGCTGAACAAACCAGGTTAGAAATGGAAGCTAAAGAAGACAACGAGCAACCTGAATCTTCCAATGTCAAGAAGAAAAAGAAGAAGAAAAAGAAAGCTGTAAAGGTTCAGGAGGAGGAAGATATGCAAGTGGATGTCAACAACGATGCACATGCTACTTCCACTGTTGATGCGGACGATCATCACCACGAGATACCTCAGCATTCCCACGATGAAGATAATGGGGTGGTTGTAAAGAAGAAGAAGAAAAAGAAGAAGATAGCAAAACATCTGGAAGATGAAAGTGCACATTGTGATAATACCGATGGAATTAAAAATTCCTGTTTTGATGAGAAAGATGAGCGCATGGAAGAAGATGTTCATAATTCGCACGATGAAGATAATAATACATTAGTGAAGAAAAAGAAGAAAAAACAAAGAATAAAAGTTGTTGAAGAGATTGATAGGGTACCGTCAGGAGAAGAGGAAAGTTTTAATCCATCACCAGTCATTAAAAAGCAAAAGAAGAAGAAGAAGACATTGACTAATTTTGACGAAGATATTGTGGAACGAAAATTTGAAATTGAAAGTGAAATGAAATTTCAGAATGGTAATTTAAAGGAAATCGAAGACATCGATTCTCACACACTTGAAAACGGAGAATCTGTGGAAGCAAGCGAATCTATTAGCAAAGTAAAGAAGCCGAAAACAAAGAAAAGGAAGAAGAAGAAAAATAGGACTGCACCGGTTGATCACGTCCCAGAAGACGAAGCTGCGTCACTTCCTGCTCCTGTTTGGAAAACACCCCCATCAAATTGGACATCGTTACCGCCAATCGGAAACAATGGGGACTCGACCAATATTGGGGGCTTACCACCTCTACGGAGCAACAAAACAAAAAGTAAGTGGTATATTTGATAGCCAAGGAAACTTTAAGAGGTGATATATCCTGATTTGCCTAATTCTTTTGACAAGTGGCAGTTGCTTTATACAACATGTCCCAATCATTGGCAACATTTAAAAAAGGAATTAAAAGCACACCCTATGAATGCGACTGTAGATTGTGTAAAATATTTATTGCTGGGTTAGGTTTTATTTAGGACATTATACCATAAACATTTTTAATATTGTAACGTTGCATAAACATTATATCACTATACCATATCAGTCGTTGCATAAACATTTTTAATATTGTATCATATATTTATTTAATACTAATTCTTTATAGATAGTTGGCCTTAATTAGCTTCTTTATAGCTATTAGACGTTCATTTAGTACGCCAACTTTAAACAAATTATTTATTATTATTTATTATTATTATATATATATGTTTTTGGTCACTGATTTTTTGGGCCAAGGATTTTATGAGATCCCGTGTGTTATATGACTAATTATATTTAGGTAACTTTGTACCTTTATTGTGTTAGAAACCACAATTAAAAACACACATAAACGATCAAAATTTGCTCTTAGAATTTAAACAATTTTTTCGTTTATAAATGAATATTTTCAAGTCGCTTCAAACGTATGCTGGCTGCTCCTTTTTCGTATTGACTTTCGGCGCCAACAATAAACTTTTTATGTTGCGAAAAATGCCAATCACGAGTTATGTTGCTATAGACGGATCGCCAGCCCTAAACCAATACTACGTTCTTCAGAATGAACAGCTTTCATTTTAATTTCTGCTTATTGAAATTAATCCTTATAATTTCGTTTTTTACAGAAACAATTGGGGATTCAACGATGCAACAAGTAAGTTTCGAATGACTTCTGGAAATGTATTTTCTGTTGTTTGCAATTCAATAAGGATTGCCACTTGTTTATCAGAAACTAAACTGAAAGTACAAGCCTTAAGGACTTTGATCTTTTCAAACGATTACTCCATAAAATGTTGTTAGAGGAACAGTTAGCATTAAAATCCCACTATAACCAATTACCAGGTAAACAAGTAATGCCAATTTTCTGTCTGAAAACTATTTCCCAAGAAAGTCAGCTTTTTTCAACAATTTATTTTTAAACTGTCTTGTTATGTAATATTTTCGTATATATCAGACTTGGTTTAAGATGAAATTTAGGCTTACCTAAAGTGTCATGAATAATACAAGAGATTTCGTCGGCAGTTTTCTCTCCATTCTGATACGATTTAAAAATATCCTTGGATAGAGATCTTATTGATCGCAACTTTAGAAAAAGTAGTTGATAAGAATAAGCACCATGCTATTTGTTTTTCATTATGATTTTCAAATAGCGCTGTGCTATAAAAGTACACATCAAAAATTGTTGTCTCTCTAATTAATTGACTGGTAATATCGAGACATAGTATTCTATCGTTAGCTGTTGAGTCAAAAGTCAGAAATTTTCCCGACAGCTTATATATGTTGAGTAACAACTACTTCCTCGAACTCAATTATTCTTAGCTGGGGCCTACAAAGTTTTGTAGCAAAGTGGTCAGCATTGATGTTGCTAGATGGGTTTGTAATGTAAACAAACTCTGTTCAGGATTAATGTAGTATTATTATGTTATAAAATGTTCTTGTTTTATTTCTAGCTTCCTTCGTCGTCGCCATCTTGGGCAAGAACAAGACCGAACAGCGAAGATTACGACCTTGTGACTTAGAATGGATGCACAGTCGATTTACCATGTTTATGTCATTTCTCTACAGTGCATTCAAAACCATGTAGGGGCCGTCCAAAATGTAACTGGGCACAATGTATGATTTGTTCAGTAGACCCAAACGCCGTTTGGGTTTAATTACGTCCATTTGTCCCTGAACGAGCAGAGATGTGTGTATTTTGTAGGATCATTTCAAAGTTATAAATAGTTGCATACTTTCTAACAAGCCTCGGGGCATGGCTTTGCCTATTTACAATGTTAATAGTATCTCTGTGGGGTTGAGAAGGGTATTCTTTTTGTACAACAGTGGGAATGTGTATAATATGTTAAAGATATGAAATTTTTCGTTGTCAATTCCTTTATTAAACTAGCAAAAGCTGTGCATCTAGAGAGAGTGTTGCCTATCATTTAGACATTTTACCTATATCACTCACGAATGGCTCATCTGTCAGTTATTAATTTTTGGGAAAATTGCAAATATTTTATGTCACCTGCTTTGTCTACAAACACACTAAAGTTCCAAGTAGATTTTCCAAGCAACCGTAAACTCTGAGAAATGCAACATAACTTCAGCCTAGATATGCAAAATAAGCAAAACTGGTAATGAGTGTGTTATTTTTCGAACATTATGAATTAATATTTATTGTAGTTGTTGTGTTTCTGAAACTTGCTCAGATGCTGGATAATGACGCTGGACATAAGGTCCTATTGTAATAATTTTTAAAAATAGTTGAAGTGATTTTAGATATAATTGTATGTTTCAGATTAATCTTGGCAGTTTGATGATTTAAGATACAGAAAAAATGTCCTATCTGCTTGTCTTTGTCCTTCTTCACAGTAACTACATCAATAAATAAAATTGATTCCTATATATTCTTCGACTTATTTGTTTAGTCTTTTTATTCATTATTTTTTGTTACCATTTTATTGTTTTTACACTAAATCTTCGCAAAGAACTGAGGAGTTTAAGAACCTTTGTCTAAAAAAAATATTGCCTGACAAATAGCTGAGATTTCGTTTTAAAGAGCTGGCCTTCTGAAACATTTATAATTTCCCCTACTTCCAAGCATCATCAACCAAATTCTTCATCAAAACCTCCTCTAGATAAGAATGTAAGAATCTCTGACCCTGCAGCTTTCATATGCAACATTAAAACAGAATCCAAGAACAAATTCAGGTTTCAAATTGCTGCAAAAAGAACTGCAAAAACAAATTGAGGTTTCAAATTCAAAGATTTCATTCGCAGCACAATAACTTACGTTAATTATTTTCATTGAAACTTACTGTAAAAATTACTAGAAATGAAGTACGATAAAATCGATAACGATGTAAGAAATAACAATATAGTATTTTTTCCTGATTCATTAGGCTGGGGGGGGGGGGGGGGGGTAATGGAAAAAACTCAGAAGCTATCTACACATGTCTCCGTTCGATTAGATTTCAGATAGAAATTTTCAATTGGAAGTATTTGATAAACTTTAAAAAGAGAAATAAATTGGTAAAATTGTAGAATCGCGATTTGAAGGTATAGCTTATATTCGAGTTTTTGTTTTTGTTTGTTGAATTCAAGGGGCCAATCATTCCGAATTATCAACCTTCGTTAATTTCTTTTTCAATTCTGTTTAGATTGATGAGAATGAGAAGTTTTTGTTGACGGATTGTATGATATTAAAAGTACGCAGGGAAAATGTTTTTATTCAATGTTTATCAAATCGATTCGAGTGTTTGTCTTGAAAATGTCAAACTTGAATTTGCTTACTGAATTTTGAATAGAAAATCAAAGGGTTTGGGTTAGAAAATAAGTGTTTTACTGGAAGCTGTTTTTTTCTTAAGTTTTGTTTTATGAGGTTTCTCGGATATGCGCTACCCCAATTGTCCGAAGTGTTTTGGTCCAAAGTGCAGGAGATATGGTTCCTCTTTCGTTGGTGTGAGCACCGTGCTCCTCCGTAGCGCAAACTATATAAGGCCTGTCACAGAATCAAAGTTCAGTTGCAAACGTCAAGATGGCGAAGTTTGCAGGACTTTTCTTGCTGGCAGTAGCAACTGTATTGCTGAGCGACAATGCTGAAGGATTTGGAATGTTGAGAGTGGGAGGCACGGGAAAGGAAAGACCAGCAAATGAGAAGATTCAACAACTTGTTTCGAAGGTACACCGAAAAAAACAGGGCCTCTTCATTTACAAGATGTTTTATGTTTTTATGGTCTTTAACTTTTCAGCAGCTTTCAATATTGAATATCTATGGTTTCGATGCGACAATGTGATAATTGATTAGAAAAGTGATGTTTCTTACCTGGTAGAAATATAATTTGCAGGGAATTTTAATATTAAGTTGGTTTTATAGGCTTAAAGTTTCAATATGTAATTACAAAATATACGCAATTCAGTTTCATTTTCGTTTTATTTTGAATTGAAAAAATGTATATCAGGCCTAAGAAGGGATTCTAGAAATCGAGACAGCACAGGTCAAGAATAGAATTGTCCTTTAATCGATACGAAATTGAGAATATATAAATCTAGAAGATCTATTATTGACAACTTTCTAGAGCAAAAATTGTAATTAATATTTTCAGTTTGATGTTGTATATAGATAGTATAGACAAGACTGCAGTGGGGTAATGAGGGGGGACCCCTCCAATGGCAAAAGATATCTTTGAATAGGGGTGTTTTCTGTCATTCAAAAGAGTATAGACCCCTAATTTTTCCTGGCTCCACTCACCTTTTTCCTCCAATCTTATCAGCCTAGCTATGCTACTGCAGGGCTGTACAAGCTTTTCAAGCTGGAAACTCTGTTTGGTGTTTATGTATTGCCTGGCTACTGATTGATGCAGTCTGCCATTCTGCTATCACTCTTGGGGGTTTTTACATGGAGAAAAATTACATGGATGTGCCTGCAAGAGAAAATTTTATGACCCTGTCCTGGAATAAATTTCTGAGAACAATTTTCAACTTCAGCTAACAATGAGGCCTTGTTGGCAGTCAGTGACTTAAGTAGCCATCACATGCTATTGTTGCATTTGTTTAAGTATTCTTACTTGACTGGAAAGTGTCTTGGCAAACAAACTTGAGTTAGCATATCGTCTTATATTGGCTGCACAAATTTTCTTAAAGTTTTAGTTCAAAGAGGGCAAAAAGTCTGTGTCTGATATCAAATCTCATCTCTTTGAGGGTTAGCAGAGACTGTAGATAATGAACTCAAACTAACCAAGAAGTCTTTCAATGTGAATTTAACTAACAGGATTTCATAATTTCCTTGCTTTGAAGTTTCACCATATTAGATCATCAAAATGACAGCAAAGCCTAAAAAGTGAAATTTGTTAAATTCTTAGGAATTCCTTTTGTTGAAGTATGCTCGCCAGAAGATTATTTCAGTTTCAAGTTTTAGTTTCAGTTTCAGATTCCAATCTAAAAATTTAACTAAAATAAGTGTACAAGACTATAATAAAATAATTATAAATCAGCTAATGCCCAATAGAAATGAAAAGGAGATTGTACAGCGATTTTGTTTTCAAATATTGAATTTAAATTTTTTTTAACTGGGACATTTTGATTAACAAATTGAAAAATGTAAGTGGTTTTAGTTGGAAGATATCATAATTTTAAGAAGCTCAATATCTTAAAGAGGTTGAGTGGTATGATATATCAAGACTTTCAACAGGGGAAAAGTACCAAAAAGAAGGGCAAGGCACTAACATCCATGGCTCTAGGCAAGCAGCTATGGCTCTAGGCAAACAGTTTTTTGCTAATTCCAATCAGCAAGCCTTGAAACAACTAAGCTAGCTAATCACATTAATTACCTGTATTCATCAGCTCTGCAGATTTCTTCATCAATTGAATGCCAACTGTCTTAAAAGTTTGATAGACCTACCTATGGATGATGTCAGGAAAAACCTCTAAAAATTATCCTCTTCATTTCATGTATTTTAAAGCTTTGTTTCAATTTATATCAAGAAATTTAAAGCTCTTCTTTTTATCCTCATCTTTTAATTTTTTCTAGATGAAAAGTAAAACAGAGGAGTTTTTGGATCGAAAGTTTGACAAGTTTGTGGGAGTATCTTACAAATCACAGATAGTTGCTGGGACAAATTATTTCATCAAAGTAAGTCATCCAAAAACTGTAAAGCATTCAAGAGTGTATCATTTCTTTATCTAAGCATTAGAATAATTTCCTGCTGATGTTTATGCTCCTTATATTGGATCAGATTAAGACCTCTCCAGATTAATGCTTTTAATTACCTATGAAAGTAAGTGTTTAGAACTGCACACACATAACTTTTTATGGCACTCATATGCACTTTATAACAAGCCAGAATCAGTGAAACGAGATAATAAGGACCAGAAGCTAATTGGTTAAAGACATTTGATGAAAACTATGCTGGATTGGCGATTCTAGAAAACAGAGGATTTTAGAGGTTTTGGAAGCCCTAGGGCAAAACTGAAAGACAAGGTCCTCTGGGACAAATACAAACTGAAAGTCTTAAATGGCCCCTTGCCCTTGCAAACTCAATCATTTTTCCTTGTTTTACTATTGTTTTGCCCTTTTTTGGCACTTTTCCCCATTGCTCTCTTCGAGTGTAGGCTTCCCTTCCCTGGTGTCTGTACCCCACATCCCCAGTAACTGTGAACCAGGTATGATGGTTATCTTGATTGCAAGTAGATTTTCACAAGATAGGAAAAAAAGGAACATTGCAAGCTCCCTCATGGACCAACCAATTGATGGTTGCAATAATGATGAAAAATTATTTGGTTAGAGGCAAACATTTTTATGGGTCTTTTTTGGGCTCGTTTGATATCACGTGGCAAGCATAACAAAAAATAAAATTTGAGTGTCAAACTAGCACTTGGATGATACACTTTTAAAGTATGGAAAACAAATTGTATTTATTTTATCCTTAATTAACTCATTTCTATTGTAGGTGAAAGTTGATAACAACGAGTATGTACACTTGCGTGTGTTTGTGCCCCTTCCATATATGCGTAGTGAACCTCAACTGGCTAATGCATTAGATGGCAAAGAGAAAACAGATCCTCTGAAATATATAAACCCCGCCAATTGATTGAATCAAAAGGTGCAAAGAAGTCAAAATAAAGAGCTTATTTTATAGAGATTTTCTGTTGCTAGTAATGCTTTTGCTCTATTTCTGTAAGGTATAATTTCTTGAAAATTGTTGAATCGCTTGCTAATTGGGAGATAAATTATTATTTTTTACTAAAATTGAGAGCTAGTATGTTTTTTGATTGATGAATATATAATATGTAAAATTTATTTTTTATAAATTTCAAGTCTAACTTTTGTAACTAGAGTATTTCTTGTATTTGTCCCCTCCAGCGTTAGCTTGTATTTTCGTAACCACATTGGTTTCCTATCCATATTCATTATCGTGTCCAAATTCGTTTGACATGCACTGGCACGCCCAGGCTTGGGAACATGAGTAGCAAACAGTCACGCGCATTGCCGCAAGCTCAGCCAAACGCGTATCTACTCGCACAGCAATGCGCACAGCTACACGTAAAGACATGCCACACGCAAATTCACATGGGAAGTTTCACGCAAAGCACGTTTAATTTTCGGACAGAAAATTTCGGAAAAAAAGTCTTGAACTCAGACAGTTTCGGGGTAAAATTTCGGACAAAATCGAAAAGACCCCAAGAAATTTCATATAATATCTTCAAATTTCATAACACAACACAGTAATATGATCTCGCACAAATGATTAAGCATCTGAACATTTTGCATTTTGATCTGATCTGATTTGTTTCATACAAGCCAATACAAGCCAATCAACCATCTTGCATGTACAGACTTGGTAGATATGATTCCGAACTTCTTGCTTACAACAGAAACAGTTCTTAGTTTTATCTGAACAACTAAAAGTAAATCTGAAAACGCAATCAAGTTTTCAGATAGTTATTGGCTGCATTGGCTGGCATGTGTATTGTTATTTCCAAATATTGCCTGGCTTTAGTGGCGGATTTAAGGGGGGCAACTAGGGGTATTTGCCCCTCCCTCAACGAGTTTAAGCAAGTCTGGCGCCCCTTTTATAGAAATTGTGCGCCCATTTTGAAAAATGAGAATCAGATGAAAAAGGTTCTTGGACCGATAGGTTAATTTGCTCCAAGGATTACCTCAAAGTTATGTTGTTTATTCTGAAAATGGATCTGAAATTGTTGTATACAGCGTACTCTCGTAATCAATTTTTGAAAATTGTTCAGGGCCCCCACAACCAACTGCCCTTCCTTCAAATTTGCTCTGGATCCGCCCCTGCCAGGTTTTGAATCTGCCACCCGCATCTGCTATTCCTTTCTTTTTCCCTAATTGGAAAATAAAATGACGTGATGATGGAATATTTCCGTACTTCCCCCTGATTATCATTAAGTTTTTGACGATTTTGATGTTGAGTTCAAACGAGAAAGGTGGTTACCTCCATTTACAGGTTATAGGGAGGCGTTTATTACACAGGCGCTTAATCAAACTTTTGTCTTTGCTGTTGCGAAGGAGGGTAGCCTGAAGACGAGACTTAATTTCTTAGAAACAAAATGGCATCGGCGGGAGGGAATGTAAATGATGAAGGTAAGCAGTCCTCTATGAGGAGACAGTCAAATACTTAATCCCAAAGAGTTTTTATGATATTAACTACCTACATCAACATTTTGGCGCCAATGCAGTAATGTACCTCTTGCCAAAATTTGAAAGTTTTTTGTCTTTGGCATGCTCATGCTGTAATTTGTTCTCGGTTCAGAAGTTTATTTGTGATACCTCCTTTTTAGCTAAACTTCAGACAGATTCTTTACTGGCTTTAGGAAAATCCATTTATATCGTATCTAGATAATTTTTTAGACAGTAAACCCTGCATAATGGAACTACAGCTTTCTGTAACAGGCTAAAGTGGCCATGTTTTCACATAATTGTTCTCTAAATGAATGTCAGCACAGAGTTTCTTAATTTGCAGTTTCATTGTACTGGTTTTTACTGTATTTAGGAAACTGTTGGTATTTTTGGAACCAAATTTAAAAGTTTTAAAATTTATTTTTCTAATGTCATTATTGTACCATTCTGTTATTGAGGACTTGCATACATTCAAGAACATGTTTCCTTTTCACATTTTCTATAGGAAGTAAACCAGGGTATGAATACTAAAAGGCTACTTAGTAGATTATAATCCAATAAACTTATGGTTGCTGTTAGTAGCCAGTTTGTGTTTACTTTATTTCTATGTGGGGAAGTCCATTGAACAGATAATTTATCTGCCATTTATAATCATTATAATCCCTTGAATGCAACGAAATGCATCTTATACTTTGGGAGAAATGCAGTCAACTAACTATGGTTTTTGAGGTGCATTCTATGATTTCTGCCACTTATCAAAGGAAGAATGTCTTGAAATTGAAACTAATCGAAATCGAATTAATATAGCTAAGAACAACTAATTCAGGAATCCCTGTATGCCAGGACGAAGTATTAGCGATCACTGATTTGTGTGTTTGTTGTTTTTTCTCATTGTGTTGTGGTGTTCCTTATATACTACTATTTTTATCGATTTTTCGCCGCAAGATTTCCTCCTGAGTCCTTCGAGCAGCCTGCTATTGCGGCCTCTCCTTTATTCGCACACAACTAATTCATGCCTGCCATTTTTGAATATTTGCTGTAGGAAGATAGCACCATGTTAAAATCACCCCCATGAATTAAGTGTGCAAAACAAATATTTCAGTTGTTACAGACAATCAGTATTATCTACCCAAATCCTGGTTCTTGAATTGGTATTACATTCCTATTTACTATTAAGCTTAGTAAAGGATATTGGCTAGGAAACATGAATGAATCTATGCTCATCATCTCAAGTATAGGAATTGTAAGTGGTCACTTCAAGAGGAAGGACCGGGGTATTGCTCGATATAGCTTCTCTTTGTCTTTAGAACAGCCTTCAACAGCTTGATATTAACAAACAAGGCAAAAAATACATCAAAATTGCACCTATTTCATCTATTTTATGTTGCCTTTGTTCCATCTTATGTATCTGGAGCAATAATTGTGACACATGTTAGCATCTTAGAGAGAAAAGACAAATGTTTAACAAAGAGAATTTGTAATGAGAATTCATTGCTGGCCATGAAAAACTATTGCTATCATCAATTTATTGTAATTGCCACTTTTAAGGTAGAGAGATCTTGGTAGCTTTATATTGTACTCTAATAATGCTTGATTATATTTTGACCATGTTCTGCTTTTCACAGATGTACCACCCCTTGAAGATATGTCAGACATTCTACAAAATTTTTCAGAGCTAGGATTGCAAAAAAGGCTACTGCAGAATAAAGTTGGACAAAAGATCAATTATTTAGAAGCAACTGAAACAGAAGAAGCAACCAGAATACATAGAATTCAAGAGCTTCTTGGGAAAGAGGAGCAAAATTCTAATCTCCAATTATCAGAAAAGACCAAGAAAGTCTCTAGTAGTGAGGTTTGTTTCTTTTCAATGCTTGATGCCTTGGAAATAGTTTAAAAAGAGGAAATATCATTTTGATCACTTCTTCCTGAGTGGAATATCATTTTGTGTTGAAACTTACTTCAAGTAGAGCATCAAAAATAGATGTGAATTTGGCTGAAATGAGGGAGTTTGCAAAAATGGTTAAGGAAATGCCTCTTCTTGTCTGATCTATTGCACAGCCTTTTGCAAGGAACTAAAGCTAAGAATTCAATTCTCTGCCCTTAGAAATGAAATGTCATTGGGGATGGAGAGGCCATTGCTTCCTAGGTAGTATGTTCAAGATACACTGATATATGTTTTCTCTGATTTGTTTGTTCTTACTTATTAGTGAACTGTAATGATAAATATTTGTCATGATGATGACTGTTACTGATGCATGAGCTTACTTTTTATACATATTTGAAATTTGCTGGCTTTGTTGTTTACTTACTTTCTCTTTTCCAAAACTAGGCTACCAGTAGCAAGCCAAAGAAAGCAGAGGCTAGCTTTGGTGGTTTTAAGAAAGGCTTTTTGCTTGCAAGTCCTAGCAAAAGTGATGTTAAGAAAAAACCAACCGAAGATAGCAATAAAGGAATGCAATTGGAGGAAGTCAAACAAAAAGCAGATAGTGGAAAACAAGACCCTCTTTTACTAGGTGAAGTTCAAGAGGCCCTTCAAAGTCAAGTGCCTCTTCTTCAATCAAAAGGTGAGTTCAATAAGCAATGCCTTTACATTTCTGGAGATTACAAAGTAGCAATGCTATAGCCAAAAGGCCCCAGGCAGTACCATAAGAAAAACAGGATTAATGGGTGGCACCAATTATTTGGGAACAATAGAAAAAAGATTTCATTGTTTGGGAACAAGTTTTATCGCATTGCAGTCCCCAAGAACAACAGTAGCTACAGCCCTGGTCTTAGGGATTGTACCCCCTCAAGGATTTTCATTTTGAATGAATCTAAAGGTGAATATTCTTTAATTACAGTAAGGCTCAATCTGCATTCCCCATGTATGCTCGCCATGTAAAACACTTCACCTCACTTTAATTTTATCATTGTGCTTCCATAATAGCTTGTATCCATTTCAACAGGAATGTCACATAGGAGCTAAAGTTAATACTTTATCAAAAAATTGAAGTTTTAGCAGACGTTACTTCCCAATTCTCTATGGTTGAGTTTTTTCAACTAATGTTTATTGATCATTGGCAACCCTCGCAGGTGCAATTGCTTGCTAAGGGGGCATGCAGGCAGACTATTTCCCCAAAAGTTCACTCGGGGTGTTCGTTGTAATTCCACGAAACTCAGTGAAAACGTGTTGACTTTAGAGAGCTGTTGTATCCTCTTCCCCATGCAACATTAAATTTTATTGACTGTATTGTCCTTCTCAATAAAAGAACTTTCTTCTAACATTTTGAAGGACGCATTTTCAAGAAATATGCGCTCGGATCCCTTGCAAATTTCTAGAATGAAAATCAAAACCAGAATGGAACAAAAAATCTATTGTGTAACCAACAGCTAAGTCGTCATTGACAGAAGGCTGTGTATGACTGAAAGTGTCTCAACGTAAATAATCGTTCTGTGGATTTCATCCCAATCTCAGTTACACCCTTGGTAACTATACCTAACTCATGTTGCTCTTGGCCAAACCCCTCCCCCCCCCCCGCCTTAGTAAATCAGGTATGGCAACGAATCTTGATTGCAGATATGTTCGTCTTGGAAAATGTTCGTCCATGAATTCAAGGTCGTCCTTGAACTTTCTTCAATATCCAGTTTTTTAGTTGGTTTGACTTAACAATCTTTGGCTAGTTCCTCAATTGTTTATTAACTCTTATCCAAATGTTATTTATTTTCAGAATGGATCACAGACGATCTTCTCTCGAAAGTGGCAAAGAACCCCAAACTCCTTAAGCAGTTGGAAGATCCAAAATTTTCTGAAGCGTTGGCAGCTTTTCAGAGCAATCCTAAAAGCATTGCACTTGTTATGCAAAAGGACCCTGAAGTGAGGGAGTTCATTCAAGACTTCTGTGCGCTTCTAGGAGATCATTTCACTCATCTTGGAGAAAAAGAACAAATATCTGTAGGTTAATGATTATATCTTTATTCTCTGAGATTTCAAAGATTTTCTGTAGCAGAGCCAACATATATAAAAATCTATTTTTTTTATTATTTTATTATAATAAGTAAAGGTTCCGTTTTGAATGAGAGTTTAAGAAATGTATCAGAAGGGAATAGACTACATTGTATTTGCCATTCAGAAAGAGAGAGGTTGCGTCATTGAGTTTCAATCATGACATTACTCAATTAGCCCTGCCCCATGTAGCACCCCTGGCTATTTGGCACTCAGCAGCAGCCAAATGTTTTTGCTGTTTTTGCAAAATTGTCATCTAAACTGTTTGTTTTCTTATCACGAACAATCTTAGTAACGACATAGGTTCCATGATATCCCAGCAAAATTAAGTTTATATTCTGTGTTAAAGCGCGATACAAGCTGTGGAAAGCGAGAACATATGTGGATAGGAATCATCTGGTAAATTTTGTATAGGCTAGCGACACTGATATGGCAACCTTTACCGTGCTGCGCTCGCTTTTCATAAAGAAGCTCAAAACAGAACAGTCGGCAGATGATTGTAATAAGCGTGAAACAAGGAGTAGCAGCTTACAAATGTCCTGTTCTGTACACCAATGCGTCAGTTCAGCTCTGCAAATACGACCATTTTACATCAGACCGGTAAAAAATCGTCATTAGAAGCGCAAAACATTTTTTTCAGAATTTGATCATTAAGAGAATTGATAACTCGTGATCATCAAAGTTCATCTCTTTTTTTGGTTCTTTTTCATCTTCTTTCTCGCTAGTAATCGCCGTTCTTATAGTTTTTATAAGGCTTTTTACCTCGAGATCGGAATTACATCCGGTTTGTCTCCCAGAAAGATATAGGTCGCCTCTGATGATGGTTTTTTCAACATTACACGCCAGGGTTTATCATCAAAGAAATGAACTATTCTCTCTTTCAATGTATCAACATTTGCAATAGTCGTATCCTCTTACAGTTTTTATTGTTTTTTAATTAATTAATGATTTTTATGATTTCTTGATTATTTCATCTGCTATTCTATTGCTTTTCGTTATTTCCTACAAGCTATTGTCCCATTATTTTCATTATTATCTTATAATCGCAATCACTTACAGTAATTAGAATGATTGCTATATACTTATGTTTGATTATAAACAGTAAATTCCCCTGCTTCTATCTATTCTTATTCTCTTTTGGCTAACAAACATCTCAGAACCATTTTGTTTTTATGATTAATATCAAGCGAATATTAACCAGAAAATGTTTACCAGTCATCTATAGAACTATAAAATTATCGAAGAAAGATCTCCAGTTTTAATGAAATACCCGTATAAAGGTAAGCTCTTTCGAGTATCAGTAACTTAATTAAAATTGTCTTGAAACTGATGCTTATTCTTTAGAAAAAGCCTCAAAAAGCATCTGAAACACTGGTGGTCAACTCATCACGACGCATTTTTCCAAACCCACCAGGAAACGTTAATGCAGAAGACGATGAAAAGTTTAAAAGGATTATAAATGATCCAGCGATACGAGATATCCTGTCTGATCCACAGATTCAAAATTTGATTACTGTGTTGAAGGAAAGGCCTGAAGCAGCCCAAAGGTATGCTACTTTAGAAACTTTGTGGGCGTACTTCTTGGTAAACTGAAACCCAGTGTTGTATTCTCTTCGGATATTGAAGTTTTCCCAAGACTTAGCAACTGATCTGAAGATAGATGGTTAAGCTTTTTGAAGGGAATGAAGCTTTAACCATCTTTTTTCATAAGTTTCTAGGTAAACAGCTAGTCTAGTTAGTTTCATTTTGCAATCAGCATAGGCGAAAAGTTTTGTTAACCTCATGTCTGTCTTTGATTTCACATTCAAGCTAAATTCTTTGAGAGAACAATTTGTTCACCGTATATGACAGCCATACAGTCAGCGTTAGAATACCAATTATTCAGTGTATTCCGATGACACTATGATAGTAACCCTTCTTCAGTGAGCAATAAAGAAAAGGCTAGATGCCTTGTGTATTCAAAAGTATTGATGTAGTACTAGAAAATATTACTAAGATTGGGGTATTCTCTCCTTGTATTTCTCTGAGAGGGTAAATAATTCAGACGAGATTGTTGTAAAATATAATATTTTTTGTATAGCTGATTCTCGTTAGGCTTCATATTTTTCAAACTGATGTTTTATTCTTTTGTTTTTTCAGAGCATTAGCTGAACTTGGACCAGAATATCATGGAAAAATCCAGCGTCTCATCGCGGCTGGGCTACTTGCGGTGTCCAGGTAGCACTGACAAGGTTGTAGGAGTCTTTTTATGGTGAGCACCTTCAGATTTTCTCACGTGTTTAATCTTAAAAAATATCTCAAGGGAAGCAATAGCACACAAGGGCAGATTCACCATTACTCAGATACTGTTTCACTCACGTATAAATATATAGAACGTGCTTATAACATTAGTCTCCAGGCAAAAATACTGTCTTTTAGCCGTGTTTTTTGAGAAACCATAGTACTGGTTACCCTCGACCAATAGAACCTGCTCGAAAGTGATTCTATTAAAAATGGGATCAAAGTTTTTATTTTAAACGATTAGGTGTCTATTTCTGGTACAACTGAAATAGAAAATTGAAAAAGAGCTATTTGCTACAGATTAGATATTCTATATCATGTTATTTGATACTACACTTTTGTGTTCTAAAATGAAGCTTTCTAGCACTTGGCATTAAAGGAATCTTTGATGAAGTTTTAGTATCAAAATGACTAATAAATTAAGAAACAGTGTACTTTTTCTGAGCTTAGTTTCTTATAGGAAAATCCCTGTATTTGTAAGTTCTAGTCACTGTAGATTACAGAAACCGCGGATGCGTGGGGGGGGGGGGGGGCTATGGGGAAAATTATGGGGTTCCCCAATAATTTCCAAAATATACTGAAAGTCATTCAAAAATCGCCCTGCTTTTGGTTCTAGCATGTCTAGTCCCACCAAAACGTTTTAGTCCCCTCAATCTGTAATATGCTCCGCGGTCGTTGGTAGATCGAAGTAAGATAATGAACTGCAATGGCATACCACGCCTATATACCAAACTACAATTACATACACCAAGCCTTCATTTCAAATCTGGCTCCTTGACGGTAAGTCTAAATCATTCGATGCTTTACATCTACCCATAGTCAATTTTCATCTTCGCCATGTTGTTTTTGTGTACAGTGTTGTTTTCAACCACGAAGTCCATCCCAAAGTTAGACGTTTTTCCGTTTGTGGTAGGCAAGTTATCTTAAACACATTTTAATCGAAATCTCATTGATCCTTCGAAGTGCTTTGTTTTATTTTATATTTCATTTTGTAAGCTTATTAAAAACCAACCAAAAGAAAATTAATTCCGTGATTCATTTCTGCATCCTGAATTGATAGATTGGTCTCATGCTTTTTTGTTATCAATTTTAATTTATTAAGTTTGGTAAATGCAATTTTGTATGACTATATGGCCTCTGCGTCAGTCGCCACAAAACCAAAGCTGTTTCTTCTCAAGGGAAAATTATTCACCATATGTTGTATTTGTATCGAGCCAAGATAATCAGAGATATTTTTACTCATGTTTTTAGTATGATGTCTTTTGAATATCCTTTAGCTGAGCAAGGCAGTGAAGCGATTTTTTGAGCAGCGTTATTGATTAGAAGGGCGTGATGTTTCTTGTTGCAATAGACTTCGGTTAAAGTCGCATGAAACGTTTTGTGACTGAAAGCGGAGTGTGACTATAAATGGAGCTACAAAAACTGTTGAAACTTTTCAAGAAAAGTTTATATTTTTTCTTTACTTTAAAATCTAGTTCTACCGCCCCCCATTACGATTTGCAAATTGTTAAATGTATCTACTTTTTCTTTCCGGTTCTTTCATCTTCGCTCATACGTAAATTCTAAGGCTACAGAGCCTAATTTTGTAGGTAGCATTCCTCATTGGTGGTGTGATGTGTCGTGGGATTTTTTCGATGTTAAATATTCCATGGCCTAAAAAAGATTAGTGCATCATTTATTAAATTCAATTTGAAATCGCTTCAGTGGTTTTACGCGAAGCAGATAAGAGTCGCAGTCATCGGTGTTCGGGCTAGGGTGGGAGGCGTTGGGCTGTGTCCCCCTAGATTTTGGGACGTGGTTATTGTCAGATAAGACGAATAACTGGGGACACAGCCTTGCAGAGGGCAAAAGGCAAGAGCTTCACAATAAGAGACTCGTGATTCTGTTTAAGTGCAAGGGCGGGAGCCGTGTTCCCTTCATCCAGATATCATTTCTAACAAGTCTCTTTTAATCCAAATCAATCAAAATAGACAAGACTGCTATTGTATGTTCTCTTAGGTCTGACATGACTGTTTGCTACTGTATTTATGTACAAGAATAACTTGAACATTTCAATTAAAGATTTACAGGCTGTTAACTTTTAGACGGAGGTGTAGTGCTATGAAGTATGCAAGGGGGGCTCTCACGCAAAAGGGTGCAAAGAACAACAGCAAAGGTGCAAATTGGTTCTTTTCATCCTTAGCAAGTCAGGCTCAGCCTTCCTAGAACCACACCCTTGCTTTCGTAATGTCAACGGATAAAACTTCATGTGTTTAGAATGGTATTGAAAAATGCAAAAATAGGGTGTTTGTGCACTGTAGAAGGACTCAGTTCCAGATTTCGACTCCAAGAACATTGAACTTTACTACTTAAGGAGAAGGCTCAGATTTATTTTAATCAATATTATTCCAATCCTCAAACATGACTAAATTGGATGAAGTTTTTTAGAATTTGTTGGGATGAAAACGCTAATGATTTAAACTTTTCGCTAATTAATGTGGCTAGATCTAGTTTGACTGTACCCCGTGTAAATTGTGAAATGGTACTTTATTCAGACCAACAGCGCTCAGCCATTCTACGCGAGTCCGGGCCGTACGCCTTCAATCACAGTTGATTCTGCAGGGGAATACTGTGCTTTCAGGCAGGCAGTGGTTTACAGGTACTCTACAGCCACTCCGCCCAGTGGCTAAGAGTCAATTGACTGGAACTGTTTTCATGCTGACCAAGGGCTTTGTCTATTTGATGAGCCTTTGGGCCTTAGGCCCTCTTTCCGTCGTAGGACTTTGGCGCTTGAAAATTTGTTAGAGAAGCCGAAATTAAAAATGTGCAAAAATGCAATACACTTTTTTAATGGGAACATATTTTTGACCCTATTTCAACCGGCACTGTTTCTTTGTTTAAAGTACATATTACATATGCATCGCATATGATTAATCTTACACTGCATCAACCTATGAGTAATTGCCCAGAAAAATCTAAATCACGAAACATCTTCATCACAAAATCTCTTCTTCACGAAGATAGACATGATATAAGAAACGCGAAAACTCTTCATCATTTAAACTCCTCTTCACGAAAACACTTTATTTACAAAAACTCTTCATGATGAGAAAATTTTGTAAAAAACGAAACAAATTCAAGCTGGATGAGTGTACATCGAAATTTCACCCTTAACTTGTTTTCTCAAAGAAACTCAGATACATAATAAGTCAAAATGTCGATAAACTTTAAAGTAGGCTATTATTTTAATTAATTTCATAAATTTCTCCAATTTAGAGCCTCAATATTCTTATAACTATTTTCTTTTAAAAAGTGTGTATTTCTGCAAATTTCAAGTCATTCACATCAATAAGAAATTCTTTGTGATCAACTTAATCTACATAAATTTCCTCATAGATCTATCTCCAATTTAATTTCGAAGATTTAACCGCAAGCAATGATTTTTCCCCAAATTAATTCAGAGTCTAAAAAGCAGCTTACGTGCTCACAAATTAAGTGCTCACAAAAGCGATATTCACAGACGAAAATGAACAAAAACCATTGTCTCTTTGTTGTCTATATTATATCAAACTTGTCTATTGCATGCCTTGACGTAACTGATTGATAATAATAAGAAATAGTTAATTATTTACAATAGAGACGAGTCATCGCGGATTAAGGGTTTCGGTTGCGGGGAAATGCCGCTTTTACTATGTGTGGGATAAACGTGAGATAAGATTTCAGCGTAAAGAATATTTGAACGAGCAACAGTGAGTCAGAGTTCTTCTTCTAATGTTCCTTGCTACCCGCAAGTTTGAAAGAAGCTCAGCATCCTGTTTTGTCGAGTTGTTCACCTGCTTGAGTTTAAACCCAACCCACTTTGCGTTTTGTGGCCAACAAACGGCGACTGCAAGACTACAAGCAAGTCATCTGCCCTTTTCCTGCTGAAAAAGTCACATTTTAGTCCTAATTTGAATCCAGCAATGGCTGAAGTCAGTAAAAGAGGTAGCCGAAGCACACATGGCTTGGACGATGTTATTATGGAAACGTCAGAGTCCGATTTAAAAGCGATTCGCAATGAAACCGCCGAGCTCATGGACAACTTTGTAAGATTATTTTCTTATTTACCTTTTTTATTTCCATATTGGCGAAGATCATTGTAATCTATTGCTATTGCTAATTGGATATATACACTGCAGCTTGCTTTCAAGTCATATTCACAGTCATCGATATCTTCATTCGAATAAAAGAAGGGGGAGAGGGGTTTGTAGTTGCGGCTTGAATAAGATTGCGGCAACATTTTTGAAATACATACCGCCGTTGCGTTGTTGGAAACCTTGTGAAATGTTGTTGATCATTTCAAAAATTTTTTACAGTATATTACGACATTAACCGTACTCTGTATAGTTTGTATAGCAAAATAAACCTCTTGTGATATTTAGGCCGGGTGATATTTAGGTCGATAGTGGGGGTTCATTCGTGCCCCCTGAACTTTTTTAAGTTAGCTTTTAATCAATGAAGAATGTTGACTGGGATGTTTCTCTTTTGTACAACAATATTACTTTTCAGACACAGGTTCACGTTTCAAAACCCTCTTCACTTTGAGTATTGACACGTGGGAAAGTGTTCGCTTTCATGCAGATAGTTTATCGTCGTATGGATGTTGCTCGCAATACGATACCACAACAATCACAGAAATATTTGACCTGTCGCTAAGCTAATTTTTTTAAGTAGGTGCTGAAATATGTTAATCCTTCAATTCTTTGCATATGTAGCTAACTCTTTGAATGTTATTTTTAAAGGCTATCAGATTAACATATTACTAAGGGAACAATTACTGTTTTTCGTGACAACAAATTCATGTCTTCAACCACGACGGTTTACTACGAAGGAGTATTGTTTTGGTAACTGCCCAAGCCAGTGTCTAGAACATTCTTTTCGCAGCATTCCATTTGGAATTTCCTCGGGGCTCTTATCTACCCAGTCTAGGACTTTAATAGCTAGATTTCCTGTAGAAATTCTTTGAAATGTTGTAATTGTCTGCTTTCCTGTCTGCTCGAGAGTCTCTGTATACTTTTCCCATAGTTTATTCATATGCTTCATCGCCTCCTCTCCGCATTGAGGCTCGTATTGCATTCGCAGCTCATTACGTTCTGACTAGAGATGTATCTCTATTCAATTGGCTTTTCCAACTCGTTCTTGACAGCAGTAAATCAAAATAGGAGTATATCCACCCCCATATGCCAATTTCCATCAGTTTTTATATGGAAAACTGTTTGCGGCAAACAGTGACTGCTATATTTTTCAAATATTTTTCAAGAAAACACCTGAAAATATCCCATCTTGTGTCTTTTCGTAGTTGTTTGTGATAGGGATATATCAGACCACCCATATTTAATTTACCACCATGGTTCTCCAATATTACCTGGAAAACCAAACAAGACTAAATACCTTTAATGAGCAAGGTCAATTTCTTCTTTTTCTATTCGCTCCCTTTTCGCCCCATTTTCAGGTATGTGCCGTGTTCCCTCTAATAAACGCCGCCCTCTGATAAACGCTACCATCTATTAAACGCCCCATCCAAAAATTTGATTTGTAATAAACGCCGCTGCATTCTTTAGAGGAAAACTGTATTGATAAACAAAAAATAGAAGGGAGATTGTCCAAATGTTGGCGACACCATTTCATGATAGCAGCCATTGACTACCAAGCACAGGTTGTTGTTTTAGCTGCATGCCTTTTTTGAAGTCACTTTCCAAACTGCACCCTTTTTAGCTGTTATTTGCAATAACCTGCTTATTTTATCAGCCATCACAAACGCAAGCTTCATTAATCAATCAACGTTAGGCGATTACGTTTTGCTTCGGAGCATTGCTTCTTCACCCCTATTTTCTTTGCCTTACTTTTTTTTACTCTTTCCACCTTTCGATTCTCTAAGTTGTACATTTATAGTTGTACAGAGATAATGTCAAGGTGTTGTCCATTCATTTTTGAAAATAAAGTTGTTCTTAGAAACTCAGAAACTCAGAAACTAAGGGAAAATCTCTTGTCATGCAATTCATCATGAAGGCAAGGGGTTGCATCCTGCTCAAAACACGAGTTACCAGGATATTCCTGCTTCTGCCGTCGTTCTTACATACATCATCACGTGATCTGTTGCACGTAACACCATATTTGATCATTCTGCTGTATCGTATGGAGAGTTTATTTGTTTATGTGTAACGGGTTCAGTGTAGGGATCCCCTCCACATGAACAGCGTCTCCTCTCCTCCCTCTCTGTTTCTCGATTTGCAAGAATGTGAATCAAAACAACTATGGCGAGATTAAATCGGGCTGGTGACTCCGAAACGCCATGTTTGGGTCCAATGCTATGTTTCTTTTGTCTCTTCTTCTTTGTATGGTATCAAATTTGACGCCTTATGTATTCTACACTTTCCCCACCCTAACCTTTGATAGGAGGAGCAAAGAGGTTGAATTAACGTTCCATTTTACATAAGCCTTTGTAATTATCAAGGGAATTCATATGACTTTCTGAATGTATTACTTTGTTTCAAGCAATGTTTTGTTTTGATGACGTATGCCAGAAATATGCACATTTGCAAATTGTCAGAAAATTTGCAAATTGGTAAAAGCTGCCAATCATTTTCAAACCTGCCCCCTTGCCCCATGGTGATCCCAGCATTTCTGATTATGTCGATAAGTTTGTCTTAGAGTGAATGCCCCCTACGCCTAATTTGAATTTTTTTTCCAATCTTGTGGTCAGAGATAAATTTGCAGGAGGGATGTGGGGGGGGGGGGGGGACGCGAACTCCCTCCCCAATATTTTTGTGTTTTTCGCTTAAATTTTGCTTCGATTCAGGATAAAGCATTTTGTGGTAGTCAGTAATAACAAAAGTGATGCAGAAAAATTGCTTTAGTTATCTTCTTATCTTCTTTATCTTAAAGTTTAAAACTGAATTTTAAAAATTGGCAGTCACTTTCCTGCCAACTGAAGGATGTGGCACAAAATCCAAGCATTTTCTAACGACCTCACCCCCCAACCCCCCCCCCTATCCTTGCCGCTTTAATCCATCCTTGCTTGTTCTCTTTCATTTTGATGGTGCGTTTAAAAGACTTGATGTCTACGGTGTTTTAATGCTGTACTTCTGTGTTTGCTTCCGATGTTTTCGACTTTTGTACTTATTGCTGTTATCTGTTGTGATTACCCTCATAAATCTACCTCCTATATTCGAAAGAGATGGGAAAATATTCTATTGGGTCGTTCCAAGACATTTCTTTTGTGTCTTTGGCTGTTTTAGTCTACTCGGTGTTATGCAGAGTCGAAGCTGCCCTATGGTGGGTTGGAAAAATTCCAGCTTGGCGTGCTGAAGTTTCTGCGTAAGATCACATCTCGGTATAAAAATGAATATTTGAGTATCTTCACTTCCCTTGCTGCACATTAAGGTGTCTAATGTTATGCACGAAGCCCAATCATCTATATCTAGGGCTTAGACCTCGTTCAACCGGCCTTGCCTTTATTTTTATTCCGTTTTTGTAGTCTACATCTAAATCTGCCTAGTTTAATCAGCCTGAAGGGCCTTCGCTGCTGATAGATTACGATTGACCAGCAGAAACGCTGTTTTGTTGGTATTGTGAAACAGGAAGAAAAACATCTGCTTTTTCTGAGATTTTTGAGAAAACGTCTGAATCTATGATTCTTAATCAAACTTCAGGCTCCTCAATGTTTCGAAATTTTGCTAGAGTAATTCAAACTTTGTAGCAATCCTTCAATATGTTATTTATGAATAAACTGAATCTTTCGCAGAACAAATTGAGGGAGATGAATGGAAATACTAGAAGACGAATGGCCTCTCTTCAATCTGAATTCGAAGGCGCAAAATCGAGGCTAGAAACCCTGATGCATCGACATCAAACTGCTACACCTGACTACAACGCCTACCAGATCATGCGCAGAATATCTCGATCATCGATGCCACGTAAGATTTCACATCAGAGCGACTCGTAAACGTTCAACCACAAACAATGTGTATACAACATCATTTTAATGTAATTAATTACAATTTTTCAGCAAGAGGTAGTTGGAGCTTCTTTTATAAATAGTGTAATTTTTGAATTAGCATTCAAGATTTCTTATTTCAAAGTTTATTTTCATTTTTCTTGATGATCTGTTTCTCAGTGACCTGTATCGGTCTAGACTACTGAAACAATGAATTGAATTGGAAATATTGACCCTCGAATCAAAAATTGTGTAGTGGAGGCCCTTCCTAATATAGGAGAAGGACCGTTAGATCATGATAAAACTACCACTTGCACACAAGGCCATTTTTATTTGTTTGCCTTTCATCACAGTGTCGTTGCTTTGTTTTTACCGAAGTGGAAGATCAGTTATATATTGCCAAAATGATTGGTTATTTGATTTGCAAATTTTTTTGGCTTAGTTTGGAAAATTAGTTGGGGTTGTAAAAATCTTCACTATTGGCAAAAAATTCGAGGCATTATTTTAACACAAGCCAAAAGAACACAGATTTTTGTTTTTTTAAGTGTACAAAACCGTCCATCCTGTTACTTGTTCTAGGCTGTCATCTTATTCAAAGATTCCGTTCTTCAAAGCGTTTTTCTAGGTGTTCTGAAAGTGGCATTTTACAAACTGTTCTTGACGTAAGTGCATTCCTGGGCGAGACGAACCTATTTTCTCTTTCTTCAAAGTTCACCTGAAGTGCAATGATAAAAAGGGACAGGCCTTTTCCACTAAGTAACCTGTCCCGTCAGATTACCCTCTCCATGATAAGAAGGCATTTGCTACTGATTGGCGAACTGCTGAGGTCTGAAAATTCGCAATGGGACGAAAATATCTTCCTTTACAATATCCTCAATTAAAGTGCAATTTCTTTGGCACAGTTTTCAAAACTTCTTGTTATAAGAGGGTACTGAAGGTCTTTTCCGTGATTTAGGATCTGTCTGTTCTCGTAAGCTGTGATTCGTGATTGATGGAAAATATCTTATCTCGTTACACCGAGGAGATGTGTAAAACGCTGTCAACAACAGCAACAATGATTTTATTTTGTAAATCGAAAAAATGGTTTATTTTTAATTTGAAATTCAATTATGTTTCCACCTGATTTCTAATTCTGACCACATCTCAACGCCATCGTTTTAAATTGCCAGAAGAATTCACTTCTCCCTATTTCTGGCTAATAGCAAATTTTACTAGTAAAAACACCACCAGATTTAGCTTGAAAGGACTTCAATATATTATTGAACATAGAGTTCCAAGGTGTACACTCATACAATCTAGTAGATCATTATATTTAAATGATTTTCCAGTAAATTTTTTTATTTAACAAAAAGCGAAAAAATTACTTCATAAACTTATTTAAATATTCTATATATGAATCGCTCAGTAATACACCAATGCAGGTTGCAGCCTTATGTTGCAAATTGAATACCAAATTGTGACGTCATCAAAAATCAATTTTTGAGTTTCTCAAATTTGAATTGATTCCTAAATTGTGAATTTTAATATTCCTGTTGGTTATCAACCGTGTGTATCCAAATAAGTTTTTTTCCGTTATTTGATTTTGTGTAAAATTTGAAAAAATTGTTTCCTAAGTAATGGAACATATTCGGGCATTGTTGAAAATCTCTTGTTTTGGTTTTCTCTTGTTTTCATGGATATGTCAAAAAAATTTTGAGCAAGGGGCTTTTCAAGGGGGTCTCAAAGGTAGCTTGTTTTATTTGTGTGTAGAAATGTATTCCCGTACCTACAAACAGGTAGTGCAATGTGCTTTAGGGTTTTAAGGCTTTCTTTCACTAATTTCATTGCTAAGGAATCGTTTTTTGTTTTTAGAAATTTCCTCATTCGATTTGATGAATAAAAAGCAAAAATAGCCGTGTGTTTAGTTTGCAGTGGCTGGCGAATCCATAATTCCTTGAAATAAATGTCGAGGTATTTTTGGTGCATGCAATCGATTTAATTCATATTGTATCTATATGTAAACAAGAATTAGGTTTAGATGCAGGAACGACAAATATTAGGTGCATACATTATCTGATCAGTGAATAGCGTAAGGTGAAATTGATACCAAAACGGTATGTAATTTCTACATTTAAAGCTAAATTCCAGCTTTTGGCAAAAATTTATATGAATGACATTTATATATTTGAATGTGTATGTTTAATTTGATAGCAGTAAAAATCCACAGATAAGGAACTCACTGATAAGAAGATAAAGGTGACTTTTTCAAATTTATGCACCAATATATTCGAAACTGTCGAGCCTGAGTTTCTCTAGTTTCTTATAAGTGCTTGTTTACAGAAAAAGCTTGTGAAGTAGAATGTTTTTAAGATGCAGTTTTCCATAAACAACCATTTTTCAACTAACTGAATTTGAATAACTGCTCTTTAATAGCTCATTTCATTCTGTCAAAGTGTAAAATTTCCATTTCGGGTTCTTTTATTTCGAAACTCGTTTTAATTAGTAACCGATCAGCCTCTTATCAAATCTATTCCTTTACAAGAAACTCATCAGCCTCTTTTCAAATCTATTTCTTTAGACGAAACCGTGTAGTCTGATTCGAACAACTTTTGGAGGAAAAAAATTTGAAAATGGCTTTAAAACAGCAAACACTTTACCACATACTAAAAGCTTTTCGAAGAAAAGTCTGATTCAAAGAGTATGAGCTTCTTATATGCGGTTTTTACTTTAAACTAGTGTGGACTTAATTTTCTACAGAGGTTTGCGTGCAAAGTTTCCCTTTACCGGACTGGACCACAAGGCTTCGAACTATGTACTTGTCCACCCAATGTTCATGAAGTGGTCCTGTTAAATTAGTTGGGCCATCTTTGGGCAGCTCTAAAATATTTTCCGCAATGAAACCTTTATCTATCAGCCCTTTTTTCTTTTTTGAGTGTTCTGGTAACAGCAAAATCAATATCTTTTTGGACAATCCTTCAGCATCAATCCGATCGCGAAGCTTTTGAAAATTGGTGCATACTTCTTCACCTGAGGCAAATATCTTCACTTCGGGATCTTCAATTCGTTCTGTTAGTAACTTTTCAAATCCATCCGTGCAAAGGATCAGAAGACTGCTTAAATGTTGCATGAAATCGACCAATTTGTCTGCATTTTCGTCTGGATTCGCAGAAGAAATTTTCAAGTCATCTTTGTGAAAGAGCCTTATCTGACCATTTCTTTTCAAACCTGTAATCAATTTTTTTGAATCTTCTCCGGCATCGTCATGAGACAAGAGGATAGTCCATTCTAGATCACTGCCTGCAAGAATAGATCTATCGATGATTTTTGTACTCTTCTTCTGAATTCTAAACTTGAAAAAGTTTGAAAAAGATCGATCAGTCGTGGTTAATAAACATTTCCCTCAGAATATAAAGGAGCCAATCTCTGGGAAGTTACAAATGCTCTTTTAACATTATAAAATTACCTACATCAAGCAAATTAGGTTAATGTATACACCTAATGACGTAGAAATTATACTTGGATGCTAAACGCAGCATTATATCTTCACAGAATTTACCTTTAATTAAAATATTGATGCGCCCATCTTAACGCAAGTTAAAATATATGTAAATAATTTGTAGTGGCTGAAAGTCAGTTTTATCTATTCGTGCAGCCGTTAAATCCTGTAAAATGGTTTTTGTTTTACTTCCTAGTTAAATTCATTCTTAAAGTGTCAATTGCTGTTTAGTTATTATCAGTTAGCATTAATATTGCAATAGCCCTACCTTATCGATCTATCTTATGTATAATAATAGATCTATAGGTCGAAATGGCCCTTAATCTACTACAACAAAACAAAACGTCGTAATTTTAAATGGTTAATTAAAATTGCTACATCTAAAATATTACTACAAATGGCTACAAAAATTATAACAGCTTAAATATACAACAGTAAACTGATCAGCACATTTTTTTCAAAAGGTCTGATAAATTTTGAAATGCTCGCCTTACTGTTATCCCAATAATTTGAATCAAATCAGTATCTTCTTGACTCATCAAAGGAGCCCCTTGTTTACAAAGAACGATTCCTTTTGTTCCTATTGCCCCCCTCCAAATAATTCTCTCCTTCCTAAGGTACTGGTAGTTCTTCGTTGCTTTGTCCATGAAAACTTTGATGCAATTTCGAAGCTTTTTGCAATTTTATGCTTGCTATTTTTTTATCGTTGCTAATCAGAAATGTTTTATCGGAGAATTGCATCGCTTCTTGGAAATGTAAGGAAATTAGTGAAACCTCACCTGTCGATCGTGGTTTTGTTATTTAATTTAAAAGTTAGTGCTAGTTTGTCAGTTATATGCCCTTGAAATTAGAATTCTTGTACAGAAAACCTCTTTATCAGAATGCTTGACATAAAGTTGTTTTCTCTTTCAAATACTTTTGAAAACTCAGAAAGTAACAACGTTGGATTTGAAGTTTTTACGCTTGGGTCCAAAGAGTGAGACATTCAATTACTGTCTTATTTTGTATTTTAATCGTCTGAATTTGGGTTGATACGCCAATGTCCACTTTTCAATTTTTTTCAGTTAATCATCTACATGCTAGCATCTTTTAACAAAAGTGGCGACTTGAATTCCAGCTCTCAGTTGTCTAAACGCAATGTTATAGTGACAAACCCCCTTCTCCACATAGTAGAACTGTATGTTGGGATGAATAACATAATTTCAAATTTGTTAAAATATGGGTTTAAGTTTCATATTGCACAATGGAGTTTTGTCGGCATTTCAATACTTCTTGAGTATCAAATCGTTCTTTGGACAAGCCCATATTGCCACTTTGGGTGAGCAAACTCTTGGGTGAGGCCACTTTGGGTGAAAAAATCTTGCCTGGACAGGACACGCCCTCTCATCCCTCTCTTGTACTATGTAAAAAACGTCTTTGCACTATGTCCTACTTACCTGCCCATGATGCAAATAGAGTTGTATTAAATCTTTATTGCAGATTTATACATTAAAACCACCGAATATAGATCTCTTTTCTGTGTTTAAGCTTAATTTTATGTCGATGATTATTTACAGGGAAGCTTGAACCTTACAGCGTATTTTTGCATTTTCATCCAGAATAATGCAAAGCATTTTGCAAAAAACTATGCACAGTTTCAAAACTCACTACAGTTCAAAACCCAGCATACTGTCGAAACTCGTCACCACAATATTCATGAGTAAATCTCCGGCTTAAGAACGTTTACAACAATTTTTTCTGTTGATAAAGTTCTTTTGTATCACCTGAATATCTTCTTGTGTTGTGTTTCAGAACGAACGATAGCCTGTAACGTCACATTCAAGAGAGAATATTCAATAAATACAAGTGCTTATATAAATTACTTATACTGTACCTCGCTCTGTTTCATACTCTATCTGTTCCTTTGCGGGTTTGTTCCCCATATTCAACAGCCAAAGTCTTCCTGCAAATAGGTAATTCCACAATTATGATATCCTTGATCACTAGGTTAGGCAAACGATACTAGTTGGTTCAAGTGGACTGCAATGTTAATTTCTCTCCTGATACTGTGAGCATACTGAGACCGTGTGTTTACATAGTATGTTTTGACTCCAATAAAGCCATTGAACTCAAGATGGAATTGAAAAGGGTCTCATCACATCACTCCATCAAACTGAAAAAGGCTAATCAATAATGAATGGCTCATTCAAAGGAATTTAATCTTTTAGAAGTGTTTGCAATATCAGAGTTCTCATAAATATTAATTTAGTTACTTCCAGATGTTACTGCTTGTGTTAGTTGAACACAAGAGCAACAAGTTAAATGTCCGCACATCATAGAAAGTTTGCTAGACTTATAGAATATATTTGGTATTACAGATTTGGTAGTAAACTCCTCTTCTTCAACCTTTAACAATTTGGTTGCTCATTTCTTCTGTGAAGAATTTGAAGTGAATGCTTCATTTATACTGTGTATGAATACTGCGACGGATCTAACAATATACTAGTAAACAGTGTTTGTTTTTGCATTATGTGAAGAATATTTCTGAATATGTTGTTTTTCGACTAAAGCTGAGTGATTAAGATGTTTAGGGCAGTTTTAGAATGCATTACAATAGTTTTAATGAGTTTAAGTTTAGACATAAGGCGACAGCTGCCATTTTAAAATAGGCATCTTGAGCCCTGTTTACACTATACAAACTAACCTGGGTTCACCCTAGGTTAAAAGTAACCCGGCGCGAATTTACACTTTAAACTATCGATTTTGTAGTGTAGACGGAATCAAGGGCAAACCTGGGTTAGTTTGGTAACGACGCATTCGTAACACGCAAAATTGAAGGTGAGGATAAACAAAATGGCGGCGGTCAACGTGTGTAATGTTTTGTGAACTTTACAGAAAACCATAAATCGACTTTAAACTACAATGATTCCGAGCACTGGCTTCGTACAATGAGAAAACATTGCATTAGCGCTTTGCTTTGTTTTGCATTCAGCGCAGTTTCTGTCAATGCGCATTCGTCGTGAAGAAACTAACCCATGTTCGCCGCAAGTTTGCGTTGGCATTGCACTTAACCCACCTTTCAAGACGGGTTGACTTAATCTGGGGCGAACTTTGCGTTTTTACTACGAAAATCCAACCCGGTTTAGTTATAGCCTGGGGCGAATCCAGGTTAGTTAGTTATTGTAGTATAACTAAGGCTTTGATCTCAATAATCTTAATGGTCATCGGCACGAACTTCAAATAAGGGAAAGGTGAGGTATCTGTAAATTACAAGGTTTGAATATTTTATATTGCTTCTCAAAAAAGTATTGGGGAAAGACATCACGAGTTTTATTCAAGGACAAATTGATACCTCTTCACTGGCAATAGCCATCTCTAGTGAATTTTCCAAAAGCCTCAGGGCGTTTTCATTATGCTTCAAAGATATTAAAAAGACTCACGAAATTCTCTTTGTTTAGTCATGTTGTTATATGTTGCCTTTTCAGTGGTCCAGATAGGATTTGCTGCTGTAGCATGATATTTACTTTGTTTGCATAAATTTGCATAAATTGACCAAAGTGCAATTTGTGTTAAAATCAATAATAGGTGCTAGTACACGCACTTTTTATTAGAAACAAAGTTCAAGATTAGTTCTCAATTTTTGAACTTTGCTTTTGTGCTAAAATTTCTTAAATGCCAAAATAATGACAATCTACTCTATAGAAGTTTAAAAACGTAACATGAAGTAACATAAAATTAAGTAACTTATCAGTCGATGAAATTTATTCTTTCTATTTTCTATGGCAATTGAACAGGGAAAAAGTCCTTTCCACCCAGTCCCTATAAGAAGGATTTTCACACGGTTTGAGGGGGATTGGCACCTTGGGTTTTGTTTCATATTTTAGCCATCTTAGGGCTCTAGTTTTTATAGGAGTTTAATTAAAAATCAAATACACATTCATGAAAAATTCTTAACTTTATGTATGCAGTGGACTTAAATCATCAAATAAATGTGTAAACACCTATCCGAGACCATATTGTCACGGATTCACAAAGAGGTCTTTTGTATGGCTGTTTCAGGTTATCGAGGCTTTGATTGTGGCGTAGCTACGTTGTCAAATTCTGAAGAAAAGGACATTCTGAAAACAAGGCGACGACAGAAAAAGCTTGTATTGTCTCCCAGTCCAAGCCTTCATTGGGCTTTGCAGTTTTGTAGTCTAAAATAACACTGAAAATTAAAGCCACCTTGTCGTCCGTCCAAGTAAAGTTTTTATCGGCCTTCCGCTCCATTTTAGCTCTCGATAAAATTTAGATTGTTGACTTCGGCGGCAAAATAAAAGCCTCGGTTGACTAAATACAGCTTCTTCTAAACATTGTTCTACCATTCAATTAAGGTCATACCGGTACAGTGTAAACGGAACGGCTAAACGGAACAATTTGGAACCGCGACAGTGTAACCACTTGCGAACCGTAACGGTACAAAATTGCCTCGGGACAGTGTAAACGGGGTCTAAAGCGCGAACTATTCTTATCAAACACATAGACGAAATTGTGTTTTAGGTGAGTAAACAATTTCTTTACCACCAATCTTGATTTCCAAGACCACTATTAGGGAATAAGGACTAGAATAGTTAGTCCTAACCAATAGAAAATCAGGACCATTTAAGGAATAGTTCTTCCGGTACCAAAAGGTTACTACCATGCCTGCAAAAGTATTGGTACATTACACTGATTTTTGAATATTTTGTACTGCATCTCCCTCTCCCCCTCCGAAAAATGTTGTTTTATGCATTATTTAAGGGTTCACTATGGTCCAATGGATTGATTTCATAACGTAAGCACTACAATCAACATTCGATTAGGGGAGGGCTGGTGCGGTACTTTTACCGGAAACTGTTTATTTGTTCAAAACAACACAAAAACCTAGGCGTTCAAGAGACTTTTGGCAAAAAGCCTTTTATGTCAAATACTAACATAAGCTGAAATGTCTCTTACATGCAGTTAAATAAACATGGCAATACATGATGCTTACGCCAAACGTGAAGAATCACAGGGCGCCCTTTGATTTGTAAACACGAGTTGCGATCGAATACGTAGGCCATTGCGTGAACACGGCAAATAAGGAAATATTGTTATGAATTATCACGTTAATTAGTATTTGTTTTGAAGTTTTTTCAAAAAAGATTCCTATACGGAGATTAGACAATTTTATTTTTTCTTTTAATCGTGCTTTTATCATTAACCAGCCAGCAAAGCTCAAGTTTGTACCTTCTTAGAAATTTCCACAAACTACTTAAATATAATTCAGGTTCTCTTCTAAATTGTATTTGCTTTTTTGGCTTTCTTTTGTTTATGTGGGTGGGAGCTCTCAGCATTTCTGAAAGAGCAATATAGTTATCACCTGTAGAAGGTTCAGAAGGACGTCATATTGCTACACCTTAACTTAGAAATTTGGCTTTCAAAATCTGGCTTTCAAAATCAGGCAGGCCTTAAAATTCATCCCTTATTTTGTTTGCAGGCTACCATATGAAATACCTTCCTATCGTAAGACCTATCTTTGCAATGCAGTTACTACAATTTTTCAAGCAAAAGGCAGTGCAGAAATAAAATACCACTGCAATCATATCACACAGTAATAAAATATCTATATTTATCACTTACCAAGTTGTTCAAATAAAGGTCTTCTTGGAGGTAGAAAATTGAGGAAAATTTCGCTGGCGATTTATTTATCGATCTTTTTTGTTCTTGTGTATGCGCAGCAGGATTCCTAGGTACACGTATATCATTTATTTTACCACATGTTTGATTTGGTCGATAGCATCCTCGAGAGCACGCTGATAAAATGGTCGTATGGTGAACACGCGGGTCAATTTATCATAAACTAAGACGTTTCGCTGGCATGAGCCTTTTTTAAGCCTAGATTGTACATTCGTCTTAAGACCAAGATGATACTCTATCTTAAGGAGAGTTAAGAGCTAAAAAGCCTGTGAAGGTTGCGAATTTGCTAACATTATCAAGCATTTCTTCCCAAAAAGAACTGACTTTTTTTATTAAAACGCCAGTAAATTGGTGTTAAGAAAGGCTGTTTTATTTCAATTCTTGAATTATTTGGTATGCAGAATGACATTGCATCAGTATAGCGTGGGTATTTTTTCTAAATAGTTTTTGCAAATGATATCCAGTCGGGAAAAATATATCATTAATGGCAATGTACTTTCTGATAATATACGTCTTAGTACTAATTAAAGTTTTTACACATTATCAGCTAGCTAAAAACCATATATGTTATAAAGAGTGTAGAGTTAGGCCTTTTTCTTTTAACGTGTTTTTTGGCTTATATGTCTAAAAATTCATGTAAATGTTCAATAATCATGCAGTTAGTAAAGTACCGACTTTGTGTTTAACTTGCTTTATGCTTCCAAAATTTTATGCCCACGCAAATAGTTGCTACCCACAGCCATCCTTCAGAAGGTTCAGGTCCTTCATAAGAGCCAGTGTTTTGTCTCTTTATCGTCAGTCTGTTGATGACCATTGTGTATATATTGCACAGTAATTATCTACAAAAGGCGTGGTCAAAAAATATCCCATTTGACTAACCCCCATTCACTTTCTGATATGTAGAAAATGTAGAACGATAGAGAAGGAAAACAACTTTCTTCAACACATCAAAATCATCATCATCCCCGTTTTGCAATATACCGATTATTACGAAAAACATGTCACGTGATTACTACTAAATTTGTAATTGGTCATGTTACAGTCATCGCCCCTACTCCTCGTTAGCTTAGGGTCCACTTCTCTTGATGAGTCAAATTGGAAAACGAGGGCTGATTTCCATTATTGTAGGCAATTGGCAGATACTTAATGGCTTAAATCACATCGTGAAACGGCCTATTGATTGGCCAATATTTGATTGACGGGTGGCTTAAGCCATTTTAGCCATTTTAGTATCTGTTGATTCCCTTTGCACTTCAACTTCTATGTTTGGAGATCTTTCGTGTTTGGAGAATCAGATCCAGAATAAGATTTAGATTTATATGTTCGCAAATAGGTCGAAGATTCGAAAAACTGTCATTTCGTTTAAAATGTAACTGGAAAGAGGATCTAACTCCTTTTAAAAGTATTTCACACTCAAGTAGCTGTCATAAACAATCTTAATATATTTCGTGAAGGAGTGTACCATATGAAGGTAGTTTTTAAAAGACTGGGAAGCTGTGCATGTCAAGCAGTGTCCTGGCCCTTCCTCATGATATGTCGACAATCCGTGTTTCGATCCACAAACCGTGGATCTGTAGCCCGCTACCCTAACCAAATCGGCTATCTTCACACCTGTCAGAGGACTTGACTTTTTAGTTCGTTTCATTGTAACTTGAGAAAGAAGAACACATAAATCAAGCCCCTTTCAGGTTATCAAAATGATAATTTTAGAAACATCCAAAGCTTAAGTAAGCGTTTAATCTTCAAAACAGCGAACAAGAACATCTTTTTCTTAAGCATTTATTTTAGCAGAAAAACAGCTGCTCGAGAGACGAGAAAACTAATGTTGCTGCAACAATCAACTTCAGGATGATAATCTTTCCTTGATCAAATAATGGAATTCTCTCAAGTATTGATTATTTTCTCTAGCAAAGCAAATTAAGGACTTTCTTTGAACAACGAAAGTTGCAGCTGTTCCTTGATCTTGTACTGATGGAATTTGCGACTGCAAAGGGCAGTCTTATTCTTAACAGAACAACATCTTATGTTGAATAAGCTTTACCTGTTCAAAAAAATTTACACAACAAAAAATGTGGTCCACCACATAAGGCTTTTTTTTTAAAAACAGACTCTGAAATTTAGAATTTCCTGCATATTCCAAGTATTTTCAGTTTGCTGATACCGGAAGGAATTAAGACCGGTCCGGCTTCTGCAAGTGTCTCTTTCTGTTTAGTTGCCGCTAAATACTTTTCAAATGTCGCTTAATGTCGCACTATGCCGCACTATGCCGCACTATGCCGTACTATGTCGCATTATGTCGCACTATGCAGCAATATGCCGCACTATGCCGCACTATGTCGCACTATGCCGCACTATGTCGCACTATGTCGCACTATGTCGCACTATGCCGCACTATGCCGCACTATGTCGCACTATGCCGCAATATGCCGCATTATGCCTTGTCAGTTGACCGTGCATAGTTGATCAGTATTGTTCTGTAAAGCCTAGGCAGCATCATCATTGTAACATAACGATGCATATCTCTATATCAATACGCTAACATGCTACCAAACAGCGGCCTAAGGGTACATTTATGCTGGCCATAAGTTGTTGTCCATCCAACAACTGACTTGTTCATATTTGACCGGCTGCGTTAATGTCTAGAGCTGCAAGAATCGGACATACAATCTTTCTCCGAATACAGGATTTGCTAAAAAGGAAGAAGGAGAAGAACCGATAGCCTTATCTGGTGGCTAAAGATACCAATTTCCTGACACATTTTCGCATAGGCATAGAAGTAACAAAGAAGGCCTCTTGTTTAACCAACATTTCACAAGATGTTTCCTACAGTTCTGACAAATTTTTGAACAGGGAGGAGGAATTAGTAACATCCACGATGTCTTCATTTCTTGTCATTCTCCGAACCAACGAACTTATGTCACCTTAACAGCAGAAGGAGAAAGACGTTAGGGCTGTTCGGCATCCAGTATACCTTTTTCTCGCTACGACCATGCTTCTCAAGAGTTTTGAAATATGAAGATCACCATCTAATGGACAGTGCAAAAATATCCAGATGAATTTCAAGCTTTTCCTATACGACGTCATGGCCAACCAACGTCATAATGATAGTCATGGGTTTAGCTTTCGGAAATTTTGGCCTAAAGTCACACCTGTATACAAAGTTACGGACTAGCGAACAACCTATTGCTTGACATGCTGTACATTTGGAGGTTAATGTCGGTTACTTTACGACTATTTGTTTAATTTATAGGAAATAATGAATAACATTTTAGGGAGAATTTGCGAAGTCCTTTGTGAACTGATGAAATATCAATCTTTGATGATGATTTATAGAATTTGAGCTCACTTGTCTCTCTTCCTTAGCTCTTATTAACGATTAATAATGAAATAAATTAAGAAAACACTGAAGATACTTGTTTGGAAAACCCTTAGTTTGATTGCTGATGCAATTCGATCCTTTCAACGTTCTTGCATAGAACGTGCTCATCAATTGCATCTATGTTCGGCACTGAGGTATTAAACCAACATGCCAATGATTTGAGAACTTGTAAATTATACCACAGCTCATTTGGTACGAATGCTCTACGTATAGACATTGCATTGGGTGATATTTTATCCACAGTGGGACCACTAGACGTCATGATAGCATCTGCAAACGTTTTCTTTACAACTGCTTTCTTAACTGTCCACGTAACAAAGGAAGCGAAATGCTAAAACTAGCTTGCCATGCAAAAAAACTGTTTTGCTGGCAATTTCAAAATATAAACAAGTTGATATCTGGAATGTAAACTAAGAAGAAAATGCCATTTAGCTAACTTTTAGACTTCTTTCGACTTCCCTCTTCTACGGAAGACTTAAGGCCGGATTCCATTTCACTTTGGACGCGCGACTTTGGCGATTTCAACTGAATTGAACTACTCAGCGAATGGTTGCGAATTCGCAGTAAATGGGCAAATTCAATTTGCGCATGCTCCAACATGCATTCGTTCAGTCGCAAGGCTAGAACCCCGCCTTGACTATGTAACAAATGGTGACATTTTCAAACCTCTTTTCAACCATTCCTCCCCTACCATATTCTCGATGATTTTGGATGATAGGAAAATTAAATCATTGGAGAAACTTGGGTGGACATGTCAACCCTAATCTTTCCCGTGGCGCCAACGGGGCGCTATCAAGCCTCGTATCAGATATGTAAACATAAAACATTATTTGGTTCAGCATTTTAACTTTAGCGTTTATCTCAGTGTGTCTATTTGAAGTTAGCTGTTGCATACAGTAGCAGCGCTACGGGAGGGGGGACTGGGGGTGGGGACACGTCACCCCAGTTTTCGGCAGGATCGATTTTGTATTTCGTTAAATTCTATGAGAAAATGTTTGGGAAGTGGTAATTTTTGGCAGCGTACTTTTTGTGATGTAATCCTGAGATTTTCAAACTGCCTTTACGCAGCCAAAAGTTAGTTATGAGCGTGCCCTTCAGAAAAATTGGCGTGCTTTTTTGTAAAAGAGCGTTTTTGAGCCTTAAAAAGGGCGTGGCCTAAATGTTTTATTCCCCCCCCCCCTTTTATTCAACTATAATAACAAAGTATTCAAAGGTTTCAAGGAGAGTAGATACTCGTTTATGTACCCCAAATGGTTTGCAAAATCCATCTTTTTAAAAACCAATGCTTGTTAAACTGTTAGCCGGTTTGCAGTAGCGTAGCCAGGGTGGGAAGATTGGGGGAGAGGGGACGGAAATTTGGGGTCACCTCCTTTTGAACGCCAGAAAACAATCGTTACTCGCATCGTACTGTTGATTTGATCCGACGGCTTCAATCATTTAGAGGAAGGACTGTTTCAATCGTTTCAGCCCTCCTCCGTCTCCTATAGTTTGCATTCCAGTACATGATTGTCGTATTTTGGTTTGTGGTGTATTGAGGAGTGTCTTTTTAATATAAATTTTCTACCCCCGGTTTTTTTGTGCAACGAAAGTAAGGCTGATATATTTCTTCTTGTATCGACCTATCCGCCACCCCATCAATGCGTGCAGAATTGCAGTCAACGCAGGTTCCGCAAATGGAACAAAAGCGCTGCGCAAGTCATTTATTATTGTTACATGCTCTTCAAATACTTGATGTATACAATCTTGACTGAAATTTACTGAAATTCAACAATAAGACAATGATTTTCTAGTTTATTAGGGGATTGAAATCTTCGGAAAGCTTTACTTGCTCTCGCAAAGTTCAGTGTTGCGGTGCAAGCGCTCTAACCGCTTCCAAGTAGGTCTGCGTCATAGAAAGCTTCAAAGATATTGCTGTTACCTTAGTTTTACTAGTATTCGACCAAAGTTTGGTACCTCTGTATATCTTCTTCTTATAACTTCTACAGTCGAACGTTTTGGAATCGTCAATGCCACTATAGAATGCAAGGAAATTTTTGACGTCACATACTATTTTCACCTTGCTACGTAATTTCAACGGAGGGTTTTTCCAACAGACGCTCAGGACGTGCTCTAAACCAAAATTTTGTGAGAAGAACAGGATGGCGTAGGATTTTGAAACTTGACATTGCTTACGCATTGAAATTACACTGATGTAATGAAATTAATTGTGGAATTCGAAAGTAATTGTTTAAAGATAAGTAGTTTTAATCAGCTTTCTGGTCTTGTCTAAAAGATGGGAGAACGCTTTTCTACAAAGCGTGCTTAATTTTTACTCATTGAGAAATTTCACAAAACGGTAAGTTTTCAAAATTATTGTATGAGACATTTGCACTGAGGCGATACATCTCGAAATCTTGGCAGGAGCACTCCTGAAGTAACTGCCAGCATCTTTAGATTTAGAATTTTCTATCTATGGATTTAGAATGCAGACATGCATCTCTGGAGGGTGGCTAAGTAATGCTTTTGAAGGTCGTGCTTATTTCACGTTTGGCTAAGTGAAGTAGCTATCTCTTCGAAGTAATAACAAAATGTTTCATCCAAGACGATGCTAAACTTTCGAAAAGATGATGCTGGGGTGTGCCCCGATCTTCTTGAACCCCTATATTGCAACCCCTGCCAACACTATATCCCTCTGCCTTACTTCTCCTTTCAGGTCATCCCTTTTTTCAACCGTTCACTGTTATCTTTTTTTACTCGTGCTTAAACTCTTCTTAAGCTTCCTGGTTCCATCTTTTACACTGAGTGTCGTCGAATGGAACTCGTATAAACAGAGAACATTAAGTAGTCACGTGTGCATATCTTCCTATAAATTTGTCATCCAGCAATCATTGGGCACGGCGGTGCCTGACTGGTTTGGCAGAAGACCATAAGTCTCATTCAAGGTTTGCAGTCTTGTCAGAGGTCAAGAGAAGAAGTTGGTGAGTGAATACACATGATTTATATCTTGTACAATCATATATAGATGACATCTTTACATACCTACAGAAATTACAAAATGCTGTTAATCTAGACCTCTATTTTTCTTTTCATATGCAACTAACTCAGTCGTTTATATGCTGTCCTTGCTTTTGCAAAAACTACGAAGAGAAATAAATAGAAATTGGTAACCAGAGTTGGCATTTTATGCGATTTTATTTCTGTCTCTATTGATTGTCCATCGAATGACTCCTTTTATGAAATGCGATCTTTTATACTGTCCTTTGCCCAATGTTTGTTAATTCCAAGTCGTTTCTTTTGGCATTGCCGCTGCTTTTTGCGATGCAGTGCTCCAAACTATAATTAAATTCTTTCTATCGTGACTAAAAGATATCGAAAACACTACACAACGGTATAAATTTGTAAAATGCGTTATACATCTATTTTATTTTCGTTTTATAAACTTACAATCCCAGACAAAATTGTTGAAACAAAGTGCAATTTTGCAATTTTCTACATTACGTTCCCCCCTGTATATACGAATCCCCCTTTCCCCCAAAATAAATGTTGGATTTTGTCGTTCTATCATTTCTCCTTCAAAATCAGGCATTCATCATTGAATTGGAGGAGGGGGAGTTATTCTTTAAAGGAAAGAGAAAATATCAACTTTCCTTGAAACATCTCAACTATTTTTTGTCTGGGGTTGTACTTATTTCGCAAAAGTTTTATTCTGCAGAAAATTCGATCATTTTTGTCATCATCAGCGAGTGCATACATATGTAGCAATAGCTGCACGTGCTCCCACCTTGTTGCATTTTTTTGGGACTAGTCGCATGCATTAATACACATACCAATAATTCATCTGATATTTTCCAACGGTAATCAAGCTTTCCAGCGGCATGTCCAAGCTAATTGTTTATATACAACCCACCGCAAAAATGTTAGTTGCCCGTTACAGCAGCGTGCTACGTTCTGTTGATGCAATAATTTTCTAGCGTCGCCCACTACTACGCTTGTCGTATTTCAAACATACACCGCACCGCAAGGTTCCGATTCGCCTTAGAGATACTCGTGTTTGCTATTTTAATCAGCTATTTTTACCTATTAAAGTGCACTCATTAATGTTTCAGCTGGTGCGGCAAATATTCTCCAATCAGAACTTTGCGGAAAATTTCACCTGCGCAAAACTTTTCCAGATGTTGTTTTTGACTTTAAGATCCCCCTGCGAGTCAAAAGTAAGCACTGCTTTAGTTGCTCGAGTCCTGGTGAATTTAATTTGAGCACGTATGCATGTTTTAATAGTTTTATTTATGCCTGAACGCTGAAATTTCATGGGTACACATACAGAATCTTTGATAAATGAGAACAATTGATGCCTCTAGTTTTAAGCCCCCATCTTCCCTGTTTGTGTAAAGCATAATTTGCAAAATTAATGTCCCTTGTTATTCTATTTGTTTCCACTAATGAAACTCACGTTTTCTACACTTACAGTACTAGATGAATTATCGAGAAATCGAGGGTTCGAAACAACTAGGGTTTGAACATTCAGGCTAGTTCTATACGTTTTTAGCAACCACGTAAATGGCTGACAAAAAACGATGTAAAATAGTAAAATACACAAATCGTCTAGTGATACCCCAATACTTGGACTGTTGCTAAAGAAGTTGAATATAAAAATCTGCCGAAGGTAAGACATAGTCAAAACTGGGCGACCTCGTCAGCGCATCATGGGGTGTTCGGCGTATCCATGCTCAACAAGCACACGGTATAATGGCCTTTGCCCAAGACCCCCAACCTGAAGGACGCATTGGCTACCGGAGACATTGTCTCATTTAATTGGGAGAAAAAACTTAGCAAAAATTGTCATTGCTTTAAGACGTCAGCTTTTATTCAAAAAAAGAAATTTTTTTTGAAAGAACACTAGAAGATTGTTTTCGTACACTTAATGTTCTCGTTTCAGCAGTCCCTGGACAACAAAAGCGGAAACGCAAATGAAGGTGTCATTGAAGACAAATATCGTTTTGCCAATATAAATGTATAGTAGCCAGCAAACACAAATATTTTTTTCGACGATCAGCCACAGAATCTCTATTCTGTCATTCAGACTTCGGCTCAGCCTTCGGTTCTATGCGGCTACTTGTAGTAAAAGGAGCGGGCCTTATGTTAATCAGCCGGTATAGGCGATGCCAATTTTTGGGTTATGGCGTCTCGAAAACTGTACTTTGTTATCTCCAAAAAGATTTCCCGTCGGACGCATTTTGCTTTGTCGCCACATTGAAAATGAAAATTTCTCCGAAATTGTAGTAAAAAGGCCTTCATCAGGCAGAGCTTGCAATTGTAAAAACCATTGTTCGCCCCGGTTTCATTACAGTTTGAATAGTGTACCGGGTTTTTTGAACCGGCAGGTCAAAGTGTCTTTGAATAAAGCACCCGATGTTACTTATGGTAGCGCCACACATCCCCAGTTCATGGCACGATCGATTTTGAGGCTCGACTTGCTAAAAAGGAAAAACGTGCCCAGCATCAGTTGTTTTATTAGATAAATGTATAGTATGTACTTGTAAAAACCCATTGTGTGAATAAAAACAATATTAAGAACAGCCGAGCTTCAAATTATCCAAAAAGTAAGAACACCGTGCATTGGCATAAGTTATCCGGTTCTTTTTAAAAAGTGTACAATCTCAATTAAACGCCTCCTCCATTAAACGCCTCCTCCATTAAACGCCCCCTTTTTAAACACCTCCATCTAAAAAGCCGTAACAAATTCCTCAAAAATATAATTAGCATTTATAAGATTAATCAAAGTATCCCGTATTCCAATCCACAACGAGGAAAAGGCCTTTTCATTGCTATGCTTGATCTAATTACTTTTAAAAAGCGGTTTTCTCCAACCTTCCCTGAATTTTACGTCCCTGATCTCGCTCCTTTTAAAGAAAATCTAATCAAATGTTTCGAACAGAAAAAAACAATGATTAAGATTAATTACGTTTAAATAAGTTAGTGTAACACATTAAACATGTTGCTGACAAAGGGAAAGTAATAATTGTCTCCCCAACATTTTTTGTGATTAATTGTCTCGTGCTCTTCCAAGCAATTCTCCGTAATTCACATGTGATGTTTATTCAAAACATAATTAATTGCCATGCCTTTAATTTTTTTGAGATGTAGACACGCCTTGGCATTACCGACGCCTTAATTTGTAGTGTTTACAATCATAATTGTGTTGCTTAGGACGATTTCAACAAGGGCTATTCGTCAAAGTCTAAATCGAGGATTCAGCAATCAGCCAATTTAGGAGGAGGTTTCTTGTTAATGGCACGATATCATTTAAGTTCACTAACACAGAAAGTTTTTACTTCATGAAAAGGTGCATAAGATTGGAAAGTAAAGACCCTTTGTAAGCTTTATTTGATATACCTATTTTTTCATTTGATGATATGTAATGCTGATACTCAATGCTTTATGAATGTTTTAAAATCGATCAACTTCAAATTTTGTTAGTTAAAATGGCTTTTTATGAAATACTTTAAAGTCCTTGTAAAACTTAGCAGGCAGCATATACATAAGCGTACGCTAGAGGTTAGTATGGTGTACGATGGATTCCCATGAAATGGGCGTTGTATCATATTTCATCAAATCTGCCTCTCTTTTCACCTGCTGTTAAGTAGAACTACAAATAAAACTTTTAAATGACATCCTAACAAGCATTTATGTTACAACTGCCCCACTTGCAACTTTGCTTAAATTGGAGAAAATCATCTTAGATAATAGGGATGTGATCTCTGGAATCGTGCTGCAAAAATGTGCATTCATATATATTCCTAACCACAAGAATTTGCTCCACAAATTCATAATTTTGTTGTTAATAAGTTGCATTTTATTGTTGTTTGTAATTCATTTACTGTATTTTCAAAGAGGTTGCTTGTCTCAGGCACCGTGGAGTAGGGGGCTGGGGGGGGGCTCCCCCCACTTTCGCAAAAAATGACCAATATTTAGTACTAAACTACCAGTAAAGCCTCTTTCTATAAGGTTTTAGCCCCCCACTTTTTTAGACCCCCCACTTTACTCAACCCTCCACGGTGCCTGTGTCTGGGCATAAAAAACTACCGTATTTTTGACTATGCGTCAATCCTCGATTCAACACCCCCTCATTTGTGCACCTCCTAGAAAGAATTTAAAATGAGCCCCCCCCCCTTTTGAACATGATTTTTCCAATTTAACCTCTCTAGAAAGTAGATTTCCAATTTAACCTCTCTTGAAATGAGCAGCCTATCCTCAAATGGATGCTTCCTTTTCACATTGATTATTAGGAAGTACCTTATATTTTAATTGGAAAGCCGTTTGCGATTTCGAAAAAACACCTCTCGAAAATGAAAGCTCCCGTCAAAACCCGGCTCTCTCCTACTTTTAATGCCTCCCCTTTCCAGAGAGTGTCTGAAATTTTAACATCCATGGTTTAGCAAAGTTTTGTCTAGACACTTCCAAGTCTAAGTTAACAAGAGCAATCATGTTATATTGACTGATGAAGCTATGCTAGTATCTTTTATAATTAGCTGTAATTCCTCTTTCCCTGGCCTGATATCGCTAAATTGTTTCATTGGTTTTTTATAAGGGTACTGCGCATTTCTGTTGCAATTTATTCTGTATCTTGTAAACCAGCTTTGACTTGGTAGCAATAGCGTATTTAATCTAATTATCATCTTTTGATAAAGAAGCTCGGAATAGAAAAGGAATTAATCATTTATATCGTGTGTAGGTCAAAGTTAAACGGTGTATAAGATATGTAACCAAGGAGGTATTTTTTCGATAGGTTTGCGCAAGTGGGTTACCGCAGTTTTTGCCAAGAAGTAAGGTAACTGAAATATTTTTCTTTTCCAAAGCATCCCTCAAATCTTGATTTAAAATGAAATCTAATAGTAATCCTGCACCTTGGGGGTGTTTCCTCACCCGCGTCCCTTATCAGTTATGCGAAAGGTTAATTGGAAATCAATCGTTGGCATAAAATCAACTTTGGTACTCCTTTAATGATAGATAATATTTTTGTACATGCTAGAAACATAAATGACATATTCCAGGCACCGCGGAGTGTTGAGAAAGTGGGGGATCTAAAAAGTGGGGGGGGCTAAAACCGCATAAAATTTATTGCTTAATATTTGGCATTTGTGTATGCACAACATTTGGCTAAACCATCCCAGCCCCCTGCTCGAAGGTGCCTATAATATCTTCTTCTTAATTTAGTATCCATTGTCATAATTTCATCTCAATGCATTAGAAGATACAGCAAAATTACGATGGTTTTGTATGCCAGCGGGTCTATTTCAAATGGGGGAAGTCGGACGGGTGCAACTTTTAACGGGAATTCTGTTTTTCGCATTTAACCCTTTTATAAAAATATATTCTATAGCTTAGTTCGTTCTGATATTTAAATTTCCATGAAAATATTTTCAATACACAAAACCAGATCATCTAAATCTTTTCTATTATCTCCAAATTTAGAAATGGCTTACAATATCAGAAGTGTTGTCCAGAATGAAGGAATGAAAATTTTCATATTGGTATGTTTACTTTCTAATATCGTTTTTTAAATATCGTAATATCGTAAGCCACGATCAGTTTTGGGAATGCCCATGGCTAATTTTTGGGTATATAGTGGCAGCGGCAGCTTCAATATCAAAGAACCACAAAAAGATATACTTTTCCAGAACAATGACCCTCACCCAGAATTTTCTCAGGAAATTGAGACGGATTGCAAACTGGATTCTGTCGAGGTCTTTGGGGGGGGGGGGGGCGTCTCAAACCCTTAGGCGTTACTTATCATTGAACTAATTCAAAGGATTTTGTAAGTGTGACATCATAAATTCATTTCTTAGATTTTAAGCTAAAAGAACAGAAACAACTCTGAACATCCGAAATAATTTAAACAGGTTCCAATTTTGTTGTGATATGGCTAATGAAAAGTCTAAAGCTTGCTCAGTCTGAGTGCTAAACAGTTTTTTAGGCTTGGTTCATTAAGTTTGTAACAGAGAACAAAGTAAAGTAAAATTTCCCACAGTCTAGATCTGCCCTCGCAGTAGTACGAATACCTCATATAATCAAATGAATGCTCTCCAGTTGAACTACTTTTGTTGTAAGTGTTGCTGCGTCGAAGCTGTTATTTTAGGACATTGTCTTACAGTTGTAGAATTTACCAAAAATAGGCTTTGGAAGAATCGAAAAGCACGATGTTTGGAGGGGAAAGATTATCTCTTGGCCAATTTGCAACACATTTTACATATTTAACTAAATAAAATATATTTCGAGATGGTCTCTCAAGATATTTGGTTCAAGTTAAAAGATTCTGAAAATAGATATGTATGGCTTCATCACTAGATAACTTTATTAAGAAATCTTAAGACTTTGCCGGGTATGGCATTACTGGGTACCAGAGACTCAGAGAGTCAAAGAAAGTAAGAATGTGGAAGAAGAATTGTGAACGTGAAGTGTGCTAGTTACCCCTCTTGCACTCAAAAATGGTCGAGGGTCCATGAAACCATATTAATTAGGCACAGTCATTGACATGATGTTCTAGTTATGGTATCCAGATAAGGGGTTTGTGTTTACTGTTTGTTTGCAAACAACCTGTGTTGTAGTCTTATCACTGAATAAAACTTTCAATTTTGGTTTAATAAGAATGTTGATTTGCACATGGAATATTGCATTTCGGGTGAATTTGGCAACCATGCCCTAATTTTGATTGGATACTTTGATTAACGTTTTGCACATTACCAAGAAGTTTTGTGCAATTTTCTGACGACAGCCAAAGAATAGAAATCACCCATGAGTATGTAAATAAATAATATTCTCGCATTAATTTTTTTGGATAAGGGTCCCTGGCTTTGGACCAGTCGTATTCCCTTATTTCAGTGAGACCGTTTATTGATAATTGAGAACTAAAGTTTTTCTCCTTATATCCAACAAGAAACTGTTTCTTGAAAACTTTAAATGCCTAAGAAAGCTTTTCTGTAGGTTGACCCTTTCATTTCAGAAGTACCTGAAGTCGAGCTAAGCAATTTTATTTCAGATGTACCTGAAGTAAAATGTTTCAAGCCAGTGTCAGAGAAGATGTTCATATCTCCTGCCACCAACGATAGCTAAATGCTCAATTCTGAAAAGCCATTGAAAGTAAGGCGTGGTCGGGGTGTGGGAGCTGAATTGCTTTCGCCGCTCTTCACCTATTTTTCATCATTAGACATGTGACCATCAAAGGATTTCACAACTGAAGGATCTGAATAAAGGGGGATTGGAAAGTCTAGAAAAATACCAAAATATAACTCTCTATCGGAAAGAAATGCACAACAGGGAAAATTATTTACAAAAAGCAAAAATCTAGAGAATGTAGCAACAGAATGATTGATTCAATAAAAAAATTATAGGCGGGGGAGGGGGGGGTATCCTCACTAGAGCAGAAGTCCCTACTAGTGTGGGGTTGGGAAAATTTTGGAAAAATTGACAAGAGGGATGCGTTTATTACGCGCTTAAAATACTAACGGCTTCTAGCATGTTCAATAAAAGTCACAACTAAGTGTTTATTCATCAATTATGACAATAAAAGATTTGCAAAAGTAAAAGCGTAGTATGCTTTCTAATCAATGCTTCTTATATATATCCTGATAATACAGTGTAATCGATTTAATTGATGATACAGGAAAAAGATAAAATCCCTTCAAGTTAACGAATGTTCGAGTTAACAGGAGTTATCGTTACTATCATTTACAATATTTTTTATGCTAGAGATTGTTTTCTAGGTACTGTGGATAATATCAAATGCTGTGATGTTCTACTTCTCGTACCAAAAGTATTGTAGTGGTGCTCAATACTACTACTTGCGTCGAATTCTTGGGGTAAGCAATCGTTTGTTTTTGGCCAATGCTTTTAATATATCTCTGATAAATGAAAATTAGCCGATCAAATGAAAGACGTTAAAATTCAATTTGCTTGCTCCAATTTTTGTAGAAATCACATTCTACAAATGGAAGCAAGCATTTTGTGGGTCAAAGGTTCACAAAATACAAGTTGCTCGACGGTTTATAAAACAAAGATTGATAAAACATTAGGTGTTTAGGACTCTGTCAAAAGAAACTCACTAATAATGGCGAAATGGCTTCGAAATTTTAAACTTCTAATGTTCACAGCCCAGATATCTAACTACCTACAGGCCTGCAGACCGTCCACTTTAATCTGGCCTAAATTTAGGCTATTATCTTGATAAAGTTGCGAATCACAAGTTGGACCGAAAACTTAGCTTTCACTTTTCTAAATAAGACTGAGAACAAAAGGACACAATTTTTATAGACAATTAGATTTATTTGTTATTGTTGTTGATACCATAGAGCACTCTTCAGAAAGGCTCACTTTTCATTCAAGTGTTTTGGGATCTGTTTGCAAAACAAAAGATCCCGAAGTTTCTTTGCCAATAAAAAATTAGTGTCTGAGACGATTGTCAGAAATGTGTTCATTGTTCGACCACCCTAGAAATAGATGTAATACTTTTCTAATAAAAGAACCTAAAGAATGTGCAACATGAAAGCATATAACAGTTACAGATGTAAATATAGACAGACCATTGTTTATATTGGGTATTTCTCAGAACGTGGCTTTGAATAAACATCGTTTAAAATGGCTTCTAATTACCACATGCTCATTACGCTGCTCTGAATGTAATATCAACTGTGAGTCATAATAATAATCATAATCATGAAATCAAAACATTTTACCTACCCCTACTTACTATTTCCGGTATTTTTCTTTTGCAGGAGTCATTGTGCGTTTCCCGAGCAACTGCATTTCTGCTATATTTTAACTGCTTTCTAATATTGTTACCTGTTTGTAAATCTTTGCTCACTTGGCTGAGAGTTCATATTCAAAAGGTAATCCATCGACGCATTTATATATACACATAATATTTATCAACGTCAAAAATTATTAGAGGATTGTCCTTTATTTTATTTGATCTTCAATTTTTATTAAAAGGTCAATCTGTATTTGATTTCTAACAATGCAAAATAAAATAAACGGCTTGCGTAGTATCAGAATTATTGGATCCAATGCTCATCAGCATTCATTGTTTCAAGCATCTTTTCCTTCTGTTAAAACGTTTCAAAGAAATAAGGTCTATAAGCAGTGGAGGCGCCAGGAGGTGGTATGGGGGGTTAATTTTTTCAAAACATGGTCTACATATTTCGTCTAAAAACGGGTTAAAAAGCACTAGGTAGGGGTAGATCGTATTTCCTAAGGAATTTTGATCTGGTACAAAGCACTGAAACGAGGTTATTAGGGCGTGGTCTCACTGGCCACGCCCATTACCCTCCCACTCGGCAGTAGCTGGTGCCGCCACTGTAAGACATCGTTTCTTTTCTATTTACAGCATATCAAAGGAGCACACAGAAGACTGTTCAACCACAACAACAAATTTCATATTGTTATTGGAATATCAGTAGTTGTATTATCACGTAAGAAATCTTCATTATATCTCCCTGCTTACAAACCCTGGCTTTATTCAAATGCATTGCTACGTCACTCAACATATTATTTGCAGTTGATATTTTTATCTTTCTCTTAGATAAAAAAACAACGATATGTACTAAAATTCTTCAATTCAAAACACAAATTAGCAAAATGAAGGCTAATTTCTACTGAAACAATTTTTCTATTGCCAGCACCTATCTATACTGCTAGGGAAAGAAGGTCATTTTGGGAAATTCTAGCACTATTTTCCTACAAATCAGAAATTTTGATTTTCATACTACAGTTGCTTATATATTTTATTGCTTTCCGATTGTAGTGATCCACACATTTTCACATGCTGCCAATTGTTATCGCTTCTATGTGCATTTCTCAGAAGATAATCCTGAACTAAACATTTCTGCAGACAAAGATAATGTAAGGGAAAATTTACTATAATTCTTACCTTCTAGACAGCAAGAGATATTGTCATTTTTGTCTCAAAATTAACGATCTTGGAATGATTGTCGTCTATTTTGTGAGCTACGCACTTTGAACAAAGGGATCTGTCATCAGGCTATTAGAGTATTGAACTGAAATGTTGATATTTTTTCAAACAATAAAATTGCAAAAATACGTGCTTTTTGTAAAGGAAGGAGTTATTTTGTGTCTATAGCGTCTTTTTGTTACACAATTTACAGTAAGATGTCTGATAAATACTTATTAGGTAAGGTTTTGAAGTTTATGTCATTCTGAAAGTTTCGATGCGTATATAGAGGAAGTCATTTAGTGCAAACCATCTCTCGCAGCCCCTTTTGACTCAAGTTTTCTTAAATTGTTACTAATGTTAATGTTGCTTATAAAATTCGTAAAATGTAAGTAATTATTACTTCACCCATGGCCCTCAATGGCATCCTTACTACCACAAACCCTTGCTTCTCAGGGACTGAGCACCCCCGATTCCGTTTGAAATATCCACTTACACCTCTGTTGTTGTCTTGATGCCTTCCGCGCTCTTTCTTGTTTCTGCAGTTTTGAATTAGAATTCTTTCAAAATTGAAGCAAAATTTAGCACTTGCTTTGCAGTGCATAAGATGTTAACAATTCTTGTTAACTGATGTTTCATTTCACTTTCTTCTAGATCAACATACTTCTATTTCTTAAAAAACGTAAGTTAATCTTCATTTTATATTTAAGATGTCTTGTGCAAATTATATGTAACGAAGACAAGTTTGAATTGTGAACGAAAAAAGCAATTGGGTAGTAACAGAATTTAAATGAATACGAGGCCTTTTTCTTTGAGAATGTGCATGAAATTATTTATCAAACCGAGGTTCCTATGAGGATTTTATAGCGTTGTTTTGTGCAATTTCCAAGTTTGTGTTTGTTAGCATAGATAAGTTTTGTATTGCTAGCGCTGTAACAATTATGTTTAACGTCAATATATGTATCTCTCTGTAGAAAGATCATTCTCCTATTCGTCTTCTATTTGCAAGAGATGATTGACTTAAATGCATCATACTATGTAAACCATTTCATCGAAACGGCTTTTTTGTCGCGATTGACTGTTAAATACCATGAGCAATTATGTTTAGGCACTAATAACCTTTAAATTGATTTTTACAGTGCCTGTTTACACAGGAATTGCGATGTTGCTTATTTTGGCTGTCCTGGTAAGTTGTCATCAGAAATATCCTTTACTTTGAAATCCAAGATTCTGGAGACAGTTTCAGATCTCCTTCGGCAAGACATTTTCTCATTATGAATCCAAAAAAATTATTAATGACTGTTATGTGCTAACTATTACGTATCTCAAAGTTTGATAATGCTCTTTTGGCTGTTCTAACTATTTTCGTTAAATTCTAGGTTTTTGGTTCTCTTCCACCTGTTAGGTAAGTACATCAATATATTTGATGCTCTTCTTGTCTCAAACTAGTTCTATGGGACAAAAATAAGGCTACCCTCACAAATATAATAAGGCTACCCTTACAAAAAGACAGCGAACAAAAAATTCCAAATCTTTCAAATTTTGAGACAAAGTGGCATTTATGAACTTGCGAACGATAGCAAATAGTCAATAGATCCATTGAAGCTACATCTACCCATCGAAAAGCAATGGTGAATATGTTGCAATGTTATAAGCAAGACCCTGTCTCATACGTAGAGTACTTAGGCTAGTCATAAACCATTCCTGTTAACTTGCTGAATCCTCAACCCTTGCAGTTTTGCATGAGGCTGATGGCTATGCAGTGCCATAACTTGACCTTCCAGACTAGTGGGTGTAAGCTAATCAATAGTAAAGTCCACCGACGAAGACATCGATGAAAAAAAATTGGGCGCTTTTCACCTATCAATAGGCTGTTTAACTGATGAAAAGAAGATTTTATAGACCAACTGAAGATTTTCTGGTCAAACATGAAAAATTGGAGGGAGTATCATAGCCCTTACAGTCATTGATACCTACACCACCTACCTGCCATGCCCCTGTAGATATTTTCGAGTGATAAATTCCGTTTCAAATTACATTACACTCCTTGTTATTGGTGAATTTTTTTTTATTTTTAGACGATCCCGTTTTGAAATATTTTGGTATTCACATCATTTATCCATTGCATTCTTTGCATTTTTGGTCGTGCATGGATTTGGGTAAGTTTGAAAGAATCTTGTGTTAAATTCAAAACACCTTTTTGTAAAAGACAAATTTCTCCTATATCGATTTATTTTTCCCACCCTTCATTCTTTCTCTTTTATGCTGAGTTTACTAGAATTCATTTTTCTGTTACATTTTTAGAGGAATAGTCAAATATCAAACCAATATTGAAGAGCACCATCCTGGCTGTGAGTTCATGATGAAGATGAAAAATTCTAATTTTACACAGCGCTGCGAGGGAAAGCCAAATTTTGCTCCTGATCCTCCGCAGGTACAAACTAGATTCCTTCAAAAGATAGTATTTTCGTGTACTATGATATTACAAAGCCTATCTACAATCTCATAAAATGACTGACAGAAAAAATTCGTGATAACTGTAAAGCTTTGCCAACAACCTGCAGCATTTTAAGTCATGCATTCCATCCTTTATGAAAATGTCCAAAATAATTCTGCACTGTTATGAGAGAGAAATATCTAGTATTTCAGCATTTGTATCCAACCTAAACCTTGCCAAATGACATTATTCGAAACAGTAGAAATGTCTATGTTTGTGTCCATATCTAATAGTTAAAACAGTTTTTGTAAAAAGCCCTTTGCTATGGGTTTGCTTAGTTGTGTTAACCAAAACAGACTTTTCAGTAAGGTAGATTTGAGAATTCAGACCGTAAGCTAAATAGCACTAGAAACTAAGTATGGGGCTGCTTTTCAAACTAGGCGTTACTAAGAGAGGTTATAATTGTTTTTTATCCATTAAATATTAAGATTTATCTGTTAGGCTTGGAAATGGATTGTTGCACCCCTCTTTCTTTACGCAATAGAAAAGATGGTCAGATTCATTTCTGCTAGAAAACCAATTCAAGTAACTAAGGTATGTTGCATATTTCTTAAGTTTTTTACCTCGTTGAGCAACCGTCTATATTGGAAGAAAAATATTCATTGAAATAAGTATTTGCAGCGGTTTCTTTGACTAGGAAGGCTTTAGATTAGGGTACCTTCTTCTTACCCGTGATGGTATGTACTATCTATTAACGCAAAATTCTCCTCAAAATTCAATTTATTGCTGCATCCCTCGCGGCAGTTACAATTTGTTATTGATACATTATCAGGTTTAAAAATGAATTGCAAAAAGCTTGGAAAATTATTGGGAATTTTTTATCAGGAAGATAATTAGATGACTTCTTGAGAGAGTCTGTAGTGAAGTCGCAAAAGGGAATAAGTGTCAAACAAATTTTCACAAAGAGCTTTCCAAAAGATTTGTTCGGTTTAAGACACATCTTTTATGTATCAGGTTTGAGAAAGTTGCAATGTGTTCTTTAATCATCATAGGCGATCTTTCACAGCGGAGAGATACTAGAGCTACGGATGAAAAAGCAGGGCTTTTCAGCTTTTCCAGGCCAGGTGAGCATTACCTTTGTACATCAGCGTACTTCAGCGTAGAATGTTTGCATGTTTTTCTCATTATGTGTACTCCATTTTATGGTCCTTGGTCCATGGGAAACTCTAAGAATATTCCTAGAATATTTGCCTATTTCACTCATCTTGTCTAAAACATTCTAGAATATTTAAAAATCACAAAGCGTTTTAAAATTCTATTCTGAAATTTATTTAGAGTTTACAACTAAATCCGAGGAATTAAATGTGAACATTGCTCTCTAATTTTCATCTAAGATAAAAAAAATTGTCAGGATTTTTAACTGCAGTATTTTTTGTTTCCTGCTTTTTATTCTAAAATTTATACGTTAAAGAAACCTTATGAGCTCATTCTTTATAGTTTGTTAGGCTGAATTGCCGGGACATTTCACACTTAGAATGGCATCCATTTACATTGACAGAGGTAACGATAACAGTTTTCAACACTTACTGGCTTGCTCCTTCTCTCTAATATTTAAAATACCAATTATAATTTTTATGCCAAGACACTTCAAGAAATAATTAATACTGCAATGATGCTACTGAAGCATAGTTCTTGTGGCCATGAGAACTACTGGCTCTTGCTAGCTCTAGAGTGTTTAAGATCTGCAATACAAATTTTCGTTTGCCTTCATTAGTTTGAACATTCATCTGAATGAAATTTATTTGCATTTTGCATCCCCTGTTTTTCTTTCTTTACTTTCTTTCCCACGTGATGCCAAAGTATCTAATTTGTTTATCTCGACTCATATTCCCAGTGTCCTACGGAAGAAAGCGGTGAATTCGCAGTGCATATCAAAGTTGCCGGAGATTGGACCGGTATGGTTATTTTTCTCTCCACCTTCATATGGATGATCTTTGTTGAATTGTCTGACCAGGTGCCTTTGATATTTGGAACTCGCCCCTTGAAAAACATCTTGCTAAAAGTAGCATTCTACTTCATCACCTTATGCAGTGTCGTTCCTTCCAAAAGTCATTCAAAATGCTCCTTAGACTTTTGTGGTTAAAAAAATTGACTCTGAGTTACTGCAAAGAAATCATTTTTTAGTCGTCTGCTCTACAAAACTCCCTTTTCCTCTTCCATCAAAGTCATTTAGCTAAATTAACGATCAAATTTACAGTCTCACAACTAATCTTGCCTTACAGCTTTACATACTTTTTTACAAAAGTTACGTTTACATCTTTTTTAAACTAAATTTAACAAAAATGATCCCATTTTTTAACAACCGCTCACTTGTAAAATTCTGCAATGGCACCTTAAAGCCTTCTGCCCACTTTTGACTTCAGTTATCTTGCCTTTTTCCCCGAATTTCTGATGTTTCATTTATGTGAAACCAAACCGTTTCTGTTCAAAACTTTCAATAGCCTTTCCTAGTTACAATAATTGACTAAAGACTGTTCAAATAAAAGACACGGGATAAAGGGGTGATGGGATTTAGGTCCCTGAAAGTGTTATTTCGAAGCTATAGTCCTCAAGTCTTTGAATACTTATCTGACCATTTCTGGCTACAATATTTAACACTTTTCATAACAGAACTTCTGGCCACTTTGCTGCAAAATATGGTGATAGTGAACAAGCATGTTAGTCGTGTTGGAGACTCGTGGACGATTTCTGTTCAAGATACCAATCCTGGAGTAGTGGCAATCCCAGTTGAAGAAACTATTATGAGGTGATTATAAATGCTATAATTGATGCTCTTTCTACAATTCAATGTTCAAAGAATGGCTATAACTGACCAGATTGTTACACTGATTGCAATTTACAAACACAGAATTGAAAAAAAACGGCTTGCTATGAAAAAAACGGCTTGCTTCCCTTTTTACATCAAACCATGGATTGATCAAATAGCATAAAATTTATGGCCTTTTCAAGCAATTCTATGATTACTATTATTTTCTAGTGGCCTTCACATCTATATCAGTAGATAAATTATGAATAAGTAACAACTCAAACGAAACATTTTCCACAAATCTAGAATTAATACATTGACAACAAAAGTGTGTTTTAATGTGTCTAAATTTACTTGTTCTATTCCTTTATATCTTACGCCTCGTTAACATAGATACAAGTGGATTTGAATGGGCTTGTAGCACACTGTCGTGTTTCCTTTAGATCAATACTGATATGTCTGCATTGTACACCATTTGATAGCACTGCATGGGCGCAGTGAATGCAAAACGCTTAGGGGAGCTACGTGTTGATCTTGCTCAAATGTTTGTGTTTTATTGAGATAGAATTGCCCTAATGGATCCAGCCTGAAATGCGATAGGTTTTGTCTGACTGCAGCCCTCCCTTGTCTCATAGGGAGGCTATGTATCATACGCCTCTATACCCTGGGTGCCAGAGCATTTTTTAACCATTTTAATCGTCTTTTTAATGGATTTTAAAAAAAGGTCTCCTCCTTTTCCTCTTCCATTCTCCTTCGTAATCCCTTTCCCCCGTTCTTCATCCTTTGACTCTCTGAGGCTCTGGCATCCAGGGTAACACCTCTGTAGCACTTACTGCATTTTTCCATGGGACATTGTCGATGATGTATTATGAAAAAGGCATGATGATGATGATGCTTAATATATCCAATTTAGTAGAGACTAAATTACATCATGTTAACTAAGTATTCCAATCAAATTCTAGGTTGCAAGTCGACGGGCCATATGGCAGTCCATTTCAGGTGAAACATTAATTAGCTTTGTTGTACAATATCTAAAGCTACTAATCGTTTTTTACCCTGTTGCCCTTTTTTAATCCCAAAGCTTTTATGTATTTCAGGACGTATCAAGGTTCAGAGTTGCCTTCATCATAACAACTGGCATTGGGGTGACCCCGTTTGCGGCTGTCCTTAACCATATAAGGTACATAGTCTATTTCATTTTCTGGTTCACTGCTTCCCATTTAATTCAACATTATTTGCATAACAGCCAGGTAATATTTATAAGAGGCTGGATATATTACGAAAAGAGGTTTGATTTGCTTTCTTGATAAAGAGGCAAACTTTACAGTTGAGAAGAGAGATCTCATTCTATTGCGTCAAAGAAGAAGAATCGTGTTTGCAATTAATCATTATGTGGTATCATTTCTTTTTTCTCAAGGTGTACCCGTTTTCTTTATTGTGATACCCCATGTTATACATGGTCGTCAGAAGCGTAGAGGTGGGAGCAGAAGTCCCAAAAACTGTTTCTTTTTCCTTTAGTGAGAATAATTGATAAAGAACATTCAAATGTGAACCCCTTTCTCGACATGACTTTCGTTCTGACAACAAAATCTCATTAAAGGTTCCCAGTAAAATATTTGTTGAAATCTAATTCAACTAATAATAACAAATTTAATTTTTAGACACACTATAGAGGAGTCGAAATCCTATGGAAAGCTTAGAAAGCTGTACTTTTTATGGGTCTGTAAAACCCACGATGACTTTTCATGGTTTCTTGACATTTTGTATCGAACAAATATTCAGGTAGTTATCATTATTATTATTATTATTATTCTCAATGTTTTGGTTTTATTGTATACTGGATTTTCATCATCGTTTTGCTTTGTTTCTGCTTGTTACTGTCATATAGTGCTTGATACTGTAAATGCAAAGCTGTACACACTTAGGTGTATAAAACCGGAAAGATCTACCTATGTTGCATCTCCGAGATTCACGACTTATGCGAGCATCAGATCAAATTTAGCCGAAAGTTATTTTCTAGGAAAATTTTAGTCGTACAAAGATTTTTAATATCTTGAAATTAAATAACTGTATGTGAATTTGTGACTTATCTTTCAGTTAAATTCAAATGCAGAAGAAGAAATGATGTCAACGCGCTTATTTGTGACACGATCTCAAGCACTTTCAGAAATGGCAAGTAAATCGTCCATCGTTATCGGAACAAATGCTTTTATTTCATTGAAAAGGTCCTATTTCTGCTCTTGTTTAGTTTAACTTTCAAATAAGCTACAAAAGGTATTTCCTCTTTCACTTTTATAAAATGAAGGTTATGATTTAAGGGGGGGGGGGGGGGTGGTTTATGAAAATTTATGTTAGTGTATTTCTATTGATTTCTGCAGACACTCGTGTTAAAATCTGTATTCTTTTCATGATCGACTTGTTTTTATCTGTTCTTATGACCCTGAAAATTCAATTGTGGGTGCCAAAATTTCATGCATCTCTGTTGGGACTGGCACCAACATTTTTAGGTTGATAACGGATTTTTGTTTTTACATTTAGGATCCATCTTTATATGATCAACGAAGACAATGGCTAGTCAACCATTTGCAATGTTGTCGACCTGTTTGGAAAGAGGAATTTGAGAAAATTGACTGTCAACACGAAAAGTAATAACTATTGACAATCAAGTCAATTTATTGAAATAAAGTTGATTAAGTTATAATGAAGATTTATTGCTTTTACTTCTTTAAACCGCTCGTTGAGGCGTGGGGGATCAACCACTTCCGTTGGCATTTGATAGGGAGGCATGGGGCCAATGTGCCCTTTCTATAGAAGTGTCCTTCGCATTTCCTCTCCCCCGTTCTTCATCCTTTGACTCTCTGAGGCTCTGGCACCCAGAGTAGAAGAAGCTGTGCTTATGGAGCAGTGAGATGGTTCTTCCTCTCGATGTGTCCACACCTTGTGATTCCTACGCCTGGCTGGTGACTCTCTTCACTCTAGTCGAAAATTTGTTCATGGTAGGGACTCGAACCCGAGACCCTTTTATCTGTAGTACGTGATCTTAGCCACTGGACCATTCTTAAAGAAAGTGGCTTTTTCAAACAAAAAAAACACGATTTTGACTTGAAGGGCCTCTTTTATGTGCTTTTTGGACATTATTACCTACTACTTTGCCTGAAAAATTCCTTGTTTTCTAGCGAAAGAATTGGAGTATTCTTCTGCGGTTCAAAGGCAATTCATCCTACATTGCATCAAATCTGTAACAAGAAGACAAATCAAAAGAATACATATGTATTTCACAAGGAAAGCTTCTGAACAAAGATTCTGTTGCTTTGAGAGCTCTTTGTAGTCGCTTGGCAATGCTGAAGTGCTTGTCCAATGGAAATGATATCCAGTTGTGGATTCGTTTCGTGGTACCGAACCGCTTCAAGGAAAGTAGATTCTAAATGATAACGTTGCCGTAAAGAATCCTGAACAAAGGACTGGACAGTACGAAGCTCATCGAAAATATTCGAGATTAGATTGATTTTAAGATTTCAGTTCTGACCTAAGGATTTATCGCAGCAGCAATATTGTTGCCAGATCGGTAACTCTTGCACACAAGACTCTTCCAAATGAGCAAATGCTTTTTTTCTTGAAATATAGAAACACCTTAGATATATAGTCAATAGTTAACTTGTTATTGTTTGCTTAGCCTAAGATAATCCCGTACTTATTTCTCAATCCTCTCTAGCAAGAAAAAAGGCTCTTGTTAAAACAAATTGCTACAGTACTATCCCGGTATCTCAAATCGCTAATATCTTGACCTTCGGTATCTCTAACCCCTGGTAACTCAACCCCCTGATCATTTGAACTGTTTTTCACTCTCCTAAACCTTCCTCAGCTAGAAGCCCTGATAACTCGAACCCTCAGTATCTCGAACTTTCCTTATCTCGTGCTGCTCTGCATCCCGTTTGAACCTTCTTCAGTACTTTCCAGCTCTGGATGGCTCGTTGACTCTAAAATTCATTAGCTCGCACTATTCTTGTTGATCCCTTCGTTCTCATACAGTGTTAAAACAAGGTTACAGGTAGAAAAGAACCGAGCTTTAAAGCAGACGAAATGCTCAAGTTTGTTGACGAGCTCGAGTTCCCATGATGAACCTCACATGAATGCCTTTAAGGTCAATTCAAATAAAATCCCTATACGTGAGTTTGCTTAAATTTTTATATTTCTGTATGATAAATCAACTTTTTCATGAAAGCCATTTGTTTCAAACTTGTTTCTGCTTTCGTCATATATTGGTATGATCCTTATGCCTGAGTTGACTCAAAATAATTTAAATTGTTTACATCAAGTATAAGGTGCAAGTCTGACACAGTATTAATGACAAAATTGACAAATATTTTTACGAAAATTTTTAGTTCAATAAACCTTGTAAATGTGACTCAAACCTTCACTTACATAATTAAAAGACGTTTTATTCATGGACAGTTTGTTTGGCTTGGAACTTTTGAGAAAAAAATTGGACTATAGTGCAATTGGATTTTAAAGTGCAATTACACATTAACCCTATCTAGACCGGGCTTTTTGAGTTGCTAGCAGATTAAGGAGGAACTCATTCAGCCCCCCTCCCCCTCCGACTCTAAAATCGTTGTTCCTTAGTCTATGTTGACAAAAATCACCATAGACATAGCAGAGGCTATGATGTTTCATTTTTAAAAGAAAGATGTCCAAAAAGAGAAATGACGTCATAATTATTCAAGACATTATGACAAGAGTACACGAAAAAAGGGTCATATTCAAAGTCACGAAAAACACGACTGGACTTAGAAAAATAAAAGAGACCGTACTTGTTGTGAATATAAGAGGTTACAAGAATTTCATTAAATTATTATGAGATGAACCTGAGATCAGCGCATCAAAAGATTCCTTACATTTTGACCTTAACCAATATAAAAAACAGCCAAATTCCCCCAAATTTAGTTTTTTTTAAACAAATTCACACTTTATATAGAGAGAATTTGAAAGTCAAAAAGCATCGTGCTAGTTGAGTCTACCAATGTGGAGCACTGCTTAATTAAATAAGTTGGGGGGCTGAATGAGCCCCCCCCAGTCTAGATAGAGTTAAAAGAGAATCCAACATCTACCATCAAATAATTAAAGACATTGGTAGTTTTAATGTTATTTTGCTCGTTTTTTTATTTTGGTGTCAGATCTACGAAAGGAAAATCATTTGAAACCTTCACCTGCATCTTTTCAAAGACTCTTTAAGTCTTTTTGGTCATTTTTCTTTACCTGTTTTTCTTAGGCAATGAAATACATCGATTTTTGATAGAAACAATTTCGAGCAATAACCCTCGTAAAACTGGTTTAAATTATCACTAGCATGCTTTTAATTATTCTGTTCATGTTTAGTTTGATTAAATTAAATTTAATCACGTTTAATATTTGACAAGGTACGCTTTTTCGGTGCCCCTTGGGCTTTTTATTTTGGCACAGATTACACGATTATTGAGTTTGTATTCATTGTAGTGCTGCTCGAGTAAGCATTACATTGTCTCTTTTATTCGGCCAAAGCAACAAGCGCGCAAGTGTGCATTGGCCTTTGGTTTATAAACTTTATGTTGCCATAGTTTCATCCTCACACGTTACAAGACTACCTGAAATTGGACTATGAAGGGCAAAAGTTTTACCTTGCGATGCAAACGACTAAATGGGCATTCTACCGGGCTGCATTCGATTCTATTGCTTACTTTAAAGCTGAAGTTGGTGAGCTCATTTTCAGTTCTATTTTTTATACGTTTTAAGCGCCAGAAAAAGGCCTATCAATTGGCTAAAGAGACTATGGAGAGAATCAGAATTGATAATACTATGCTGTGTAACGATACTTTGCTTACAGCTTACAGTATACTCTGGTAAATTCTATGCAGTAGTTTGTTGTGATTTTTCACTCCTGTATTTTTGAAAAAAACCCAATGCCATAAGCTATTTCAAATGTCGTTATTGATTAAATGATTTTGAATAAAAAGCCCTCCTAAAACTGGTTCAAACTATCACCTAGCATCACTTAATTCAGGTTTATAGTTAGTCTGGTCGAATAAATGGTTTAGTTTTTGACAATTTTTTCCGCTAAAATTTTGGAGACAAATGCAAGCCTATAGCGTTTACAAAATATTGAATTTTGATGAAAAATTTTCAGTGCAAAAGCCCCTATAGAAATTATTCAAACCATCACTAGGATCATTTAATTCACGTTTTGAGTTAGTCTCGTAGAATTCTTTGTTTTGTTTTTGTTGATTTTTTCAGCTAAAATTTTGAGAAAAAATGCAAAACTAAAGCCTTTGAAAAATATCGAATTTTGATGGAATATTTTCAGTGCAAAAGCCCCTTTAGAAATGATTCAAACCCTCAATAGGATCATTTAATTCACGTTTTCAGTTAGTCTGGTGGAATTTTTTGTTTTGTTTTTGTTGATTTTTCAGCTAAAATTTTGAGACAAAATGCAAGGCTATAGCCTTTGGATAATATCGACTTTTGATGGAATATTTTCAGTGCAAAAGCCCCTTTAGAAAAGATTCAAACCCTCACTAGGATCATTTAATTCACGTTTTGAGTTAGTCTGGTGGATTTTTTTGTTTTGTTTTTGTTGATTTTTTCAGCTAAAATTTTGAGAAAAAATGCAAGGCTATAGCCTTTGGAAAATATCGAATTTTGATGGAATATTTTCGGTGCAAAAGCACTTTTAGAAATGATTCAAACCCTCAATAGGATCATTCAATTCACGTTTTGAGTTAGTCTGGTGGAATTTTTTGTTTTGTTTTTGTTGATTTTTTTAGCTAAAATTTTGTGAAAAAATGCAAAACTAAAGCTTTTGAAAAATATCGAATTTTGATGGAATATTTTTAGTGCAAAATCCCTCGTAGAAATGATTCAAACCCTCACTAGGATCATTTAATTCACGTCTTGAGGTAGTCTGGTCGAATTTGAAATTTAGTTTTGATGTATTTTTCAGCTAAATTTTATTAGAAAAAATCGAATGCTATAGCCTTTGAAAAATGTCGATTTTTGTTCGAATATTTTCAGTGCAAAAGCTCCTTTAGAAATGATTTAAACCCTCACTCGGATCATTTAATTCAGCTTTTGAGATAGCCTGGTCGAATTTGAAGTTTAGTTTTGATGTATTTTTCAGCTAAATTTTTTTTGAACAAATGCAAGGCTATAGCCTTTGAAAAATGTCGAATCTTGATGGGAATTTTTAAGTGCAAAATCCCTGGTAGAAATGATTCAAACCCTCACTAGGATCATTTAATTGACGTTTTGAGTTAGCCTGGTCGACTTTTTTGTTTTGTTTTTGTTGATTTTTTCAGCTAAAATTTTGAGAAAAAATGCAAGGCTATAGCCTTTCAAAATATCGAATTTTGATGGTATATTTTCAGTGCAAAAGCCCTTTTAGAAATGATTCAAACCCTCACTAGGATCATTTAATTGACGTTTTGAGTTAGTCTGGTCGACTTTTTTGTTTTGTTTTTGTTGATTTTTTCAGCTAAAATTTTGAGAAAAAATGCAAGGCTATAGCCTTTGCATTTTCAGTGCAAAAGCCCCTATATAAATGATTCAAAACCTTACTAGGATCATTTAAATCATGTTTTGAGTTAATCTGGTAGAATTCTTTGTTTTGTTTTTGTTAAATTTTTCAGCTAAAATTTTGAGAAAAAATGCAAGGCTATAGCCTTTGGAAAATATCGAATTTTGATGGAATATTTTCAGTGCAAAAGCACTTTTAGAAATGATTCAAACCCTCAATAGGATCATTTAATTCACGTTTTGAGTTAGTCTGGTGGAATTTTTTGTTTTGTTTTTGTTGATTTTTTTAGCTAAAATTTTGTGAAAAAATGCAAAACTAAAGCTTATGAAAAATATCGAATTTTGATGGAATATTTTTAGTGCAAAATCCCTCGTAGAAATGATTCAAACCCTCACTAGGATCATTTAATTCACGTTTTGAGTTAGTTTGGTGGATTTTTTTGTTTTGTTTTTGTTGATTTTTTCAGCTAAAATTTTGAGAAAAAATGCAAGGCTATAGCCTTTGGAAAATGTCGCATTTTGATGGAATATTTTCAGTGCAAAAGCCCCTATAGAAATGATTCAAAACCTTACTAGGATCATTTAGATCATGTTTTGAGTTAATCTGGTAGAATTCTTTGTTTTGTTTTTGTTAATTTTTTCAGCTAAAATTTTGAGACAAAATGGAAGGCTATAGCCTTTGGATAATATCGACTTTTGATGGAATATTTTCAGTGCAAAAGCCCCTTTGGAAAAGATTCAAACCCTCAATAGGATCATTTAATTCACGTTTTGAGTTAGTCTGGTGGAATTTTTCTTTTGTTTTTGTTGATTTTTCAGCTAAAGTTTTGAGAAAAAATGCAAGGCTATAGCCTTTGGAAAATGTCGCATTTTGATGGAATATTTTCAGTGCAAAAGCCCCTATAGAAATGATTCAAAACCTTACTAGGATCATTTAAATCATGTTTTGAGTTAATCTGGTAGAATTCTTTGTTTTGTTTTTGTTAATTTTTTCAGCTAAAATTTTGAGAAAAAATGCAAGGCTATAGCCTTTGGAAAATATCGAATTTTGATGGAATATTTTCAGTGCAAAAGCACTTTTAGAAATGATTCAAACCCTCAATAGGATCCTTTAATTCACGTTTTGAGTTAGTCTGGTGGAATTTTTTGTTTTGTTTTTGTTGATTTTTTTAGCTAAAATTTTGTGAAAAAATGCAAAACTAAAGCTTATGAAAAATATCGAATTTTGATGGAATATTTTTAGTGCAAAATCCCTCGTAGAAATGATTCAAACCCTCACTAAAATCATTTAATTCACGTTTTGAGTTAGTCTGGTGGATTTTTTTGTTTTGTTTTTGTTGATTTTTTCAGCTAAAATTTTGAGAAAAAATGCAAAGCTATAGCCTTTGAAAAATGTCGAATTTTGATGGACATTTTTTTAGTGCAAAATCCCTCGTAAAAATGATTCAAACCCAAACTAGGATCATTTAATTCACGTCTTGAGGTAGTCTGGTCGAATTTGAAATTTAGTTTTGATGTATTTTTCAGCTAAATTTTATTAGAAAAAATCGAATGCTATAGCCTTTGAAAAATGTCGATTTTTGTTCGAATATTTTCAGTGCAAAAGCTCCTTTAGAAATGATTTAAACCCTCACTCGGATCATTTAATTCAGCTTTTGAGATAGCCTGGTCGAATTTGAAGTTTAGTTTTGATGTATTTTTCAGCTGAATTTTTTTTGAACAAATGCAAGGCTATAGCCTTTGAAAAATGTCGAATCTTGATGGGAATTTTTAAGTGCAAAATCCCTGGTAGAAATGATTCAAACCCTCACTAGGATCATTTAATTGACGTTTTGAGTTAGCCTGGTCGACTTTTTTGTTTTGTTTTTGTTGATTTTTTCAGCTAAAATTTTGAGAAAAAATGCAAGGCTAAAGCTTTTGAAAAATATCGAATTTTGATGGAATATTTTTAGTGCAAAATCCCTCGTAGAAATGATTCAAACCCTCACTAGGATCATTTAATTCACGTCTTGAGGTAGTCTGGTCGAATTTGAAATTTAGTTTTGATGTATTTTTCAGCTAAATTTTATTAGAAAAAATCGAATGCTATAGCCTTTGAAAAATGTCGATTTTTGTTCGAATATTTTCAGTGCAAAAGCTCCTTTAGAAATGATTTAAACCCTCACTCGGATCATTTAATTCAGCTTTTGAGATAGCCTGGTCGAATTTGAAGTTTAGTTTTGATGTATTTTTCAGCTAAATTTTTTTTGAACAAATGCAAGGCTATAGCCTTTGAAAAATGTCGAATCTTGATGGGAATTTTTAAGTGCAAAATCCCTGGTAGAAATGATTCAAACCCTCACTAGGATCATTTAATTGACGTTTTGAGTTAGCCTGGTCGACTTTTTTGTTTTGTTTTTGTTGATTTTTTCAGCTAAAATTTTGAGAAAAAATGCAAGGCTATAGCCTTTCAAAATATCGAATTTTGATGGTATATTTTCAGTGCAAAAGCCCTTTTAGAAATGATTCAAACCCTCACTAGGATCATTTAATTGACGTTTTGAGTTAGTCTGGTCGACTTTTTTGTTTTGTTTTTGTTGATTTTTTCAGCTAAAATTTTGAGAAAAAATGCAAGGCTATAGCCTTTGCATTTTCAGTGCAAAAGCCCCTATAGAAATGATTCAAAACCTTACTAGGATCATTTAAATCATGTTTTGAGTTAATCTGGTAGAATTCTTTGTTTTGTTTTTGTTAAATTTTTCAGCTAAAATTTTGAGAAAAAATGCAAGGCTATAGCCTTTGGAAAATATCGAATTTTGATGGAATATTTTCAGTGCAAAAGCACTTTTAGAAATGATTCAAACCCTCAATAGGATCATTTAATTCACGTTTTGAGTTAGTCTGGTGGAATTTTTTGTTTTGTTTTTGTTGATTTTTTTAGCTAAAATTTTGTGAAAAAATGCAAAACTAAAGCTTATGAAAAATATCGAATTTTGATGGAATATTTTTAGTGCAAAATCCCTCGTAGAAATGATTCAAACCCTCACTAGGATCATTTAATTCACGTTTTGAGTTAGTTTGGTGGATTTTTTTGTTTTGTTTTTGTTGATTTTTTCAGCTAAAATTTTGAGAAAAAATGCAAGGCTATAGCCTTTGGAAAATGTCGCATTTTGATGGAATATTTTCAGTGCAAAAGCCCCTATAGAAATGATTCAAAACCTTACTAGGATCATTTAGATCATGTTTTGAGTTAATCTGGTAGAATTCTTTGTTTTGTTTTTGTTAATTTTTTCAGCTAAAATTTTGAGACAAAATGGAAGGCTATAGCCTTTGGATAATATCGACTTTTGATGGAATATTTTCAGTGCAAAAGCCCCTTTGGAAAAGATTCAAACCCTCAATAGGATCATTTAATTCACGTTTTGAGTTAGTCTGGTGGAATTTTTCTTTTGTTTTTGTTGATTTTTCAGCTAAAGTTTTGAGAAAAAATGCAAGGCTATAGCCTTTGGAAAATGTCGCATTTTGATGGAATATTTTCAGTGCAAAAGCCCCTATAGAAATGATTCAAAACCTTACTAGGATCATTTAAATCATGTTTTGAGTTAATCTGGTAGAATTCTTTGTTTTGTTTTTGTTAATTTTTTCAGCTAAAATTTTGAGAAAAAATGCAAGGCTATAGCCTTTGGAAAATATCGAATTTTGATGGAATATTTTCAGTGCAAAAGCACTTTTAGAAATGATTCAAACCCTCAATAGGATCCTTTAATTCACGTTTTGAGTTAGTCTGGTGGAATTTTTTGTTTTGTTTTTGTTGATTTTTTTAGCTAAAATTTTGTGAAAAAATGCAAAACTAAAGCTTATGAAAAATATCGAATTTTGATGGAATATTTTCAGTGCAAAAGCCCTTTTAGAAATGATTCAAACCCTCACTAGGATCATTTAATTGACGTTTTGAGTTAGTCTGGTCGACTTTTTTGTTTTGTTTTTGTTGATTTTTTCAGCTAAAATTTTGAGAAAAAATGCAAAGCTATAGCCTTTGAAAAATGTCGAATTTTGATGGACATTTTTTTAGTGCAAAATCCCTCGTAAAAATGATTCAAACCCAAACTAGGATCATTTAATTCACGTCTTGAGGTAGTCTGGTCGAATTTGAAATTTAGTTTTGATGTATTTTTCAGCTAAATTTTATTAGAAAAAATCGAATGCTATAGCCTTTGAAAAATGTCGATTTTTGTTCGAATATTTTCAGTGCAAAAGCTCCTTTAGAAATGATTTAAACCCTCACTCGGATCATTTAATTCAGCTTTTGAGATAGCCTGGTCGAATTTGAAGTTTAGTTTTGATGTATTTTTCAGCTGAATTTTTTTTGAACAAATGCAAGGCTATAGCCTTTGAAAAATGTCGAATCTTGATGGGAATTTTTAAGTGCAAAATCCCTGGTAGAAATGATTCAAACCCTCACTAGGATCATTTAATTGACGTTTTGAGTTAGCCTGGTCGACTTTTTTGTTTTGTTTTTGTTGATTTTTTCAGCTAAAATTTTGAGAAAAAATGCAAGGCTATAGCCTTTCAAAATATCGAATTTTGATGGTATATTTTCAGTGCAAAAGCCCTTTTAGAAATGATTCAAACCCTCACTAGGATCATTTAATTGACGTTTTGAGTTAGTCTGGTCGACTTTTTTGTTTTGTTTTTGTTGATTTTTTCAGCTAAAATTTTGAGAAAAAATGCAAGGCTATAGCCTTTGCATTTTCAGTGCAAAAGCCCCTATAGAAATGATTCAAAACCTTACTAGGATCATTTAAATCATGTTTTGAGTTAATCTGGTAGAATTCTTTGTTTTGTTTTTGTTAAATTTTTCAGCTAAAATTTTGAGAAAAAATGCAAGGCTATAGCCTTTGGAAAATATCGAATTTTGATGGAATATTTTCAGTGCAAAAGCACTTTTAGAAATGATTCAAACCCTCAATAGGATCATTTAATTGACGTTTTGAGTTAGTCTGGTGGAATTTTTTGTTTTGTTTTTGTTGATTTTTTTAGCTAAAATTTTGTGAAAAAATGCAAAACTAAAGCTTATGAAAAATATCGAATTTTGATGGAATATTTTTAGTGCAAAATCCCTCGTAGAAATGATTCAAACCCTCACTAGGATCATTTAATTCACGTTTTGAGTTAGTCTGGTGGATTTTTTTGTTTTGTTTTTGTTGATTTTTTCAGCTAAAATTTTGAGAAAAAATGCAAGGCTATAGCCTTTGGAAAATGTCGCATTTTGATGGAATATTTTCAGTGCAAAAGCCCCTATAGAAATGATTCAAAACCTTACTAGGATCATTTAGATCATGTTTTGAGTTAATCTGGTAGAATTCTTTGTTTTGTTTTTGTTAATTTTTTCAGCTAAAATTTTGAGACAAAATGGAAGGCTATAGCCTTTGGATAATATCGACTTTTGATGGAATATTTTCAGTGCAAAAGCCCCTTTGGAAAAGATTCAAACCCTCAATAGGATCATTTAATTCACGTTTTGAGTTAGTCTGGTGGAATTTTTCTTTTGTTTTTGTTGATTTTTCAGCTAAAGTTTTGAGAAAAAATGCAAGGCTATAGCCTTTGGAAAATGTCGCATTTTGATGGAATATTTTCAGTGCAAAAGCCCCTATAGAAATGATTCAAAACCTTACTAGGATCATTTAAATCATGTTTTGAGTTGATCTGGTAGAATTCTTTGTTTTGTTTTTGTTAATTTTTTCAGCTAAAATTTTGAGAAAAAATGCAAGGCTATAGCCTTTGGAAAATATCGAATTTTGATGGAATATTTTCAGTGCAAAAGCACTTTTAGAAATGATTCAAACCCTCAATAGGATCCTTTAATTCACGTTTTGAGTTAGTCTGGTGGAATTTTTTGTTTTGTTTTTGTTGATTTTTTTAGCTAAAATTTTGTGAAAAAATGCAAAACTAAAGCTTATGAAAAATATCGAATTTTGATGGAATATTTTTAGTGCAAAATCCCTCGTAGAAATGATTCAAACCCTCACTAAGATCATTTAATTCACGTTTTGAGTTAGTCTGGTGGATTTTTTTGTTTTGTTTTTGTTGATTTTTTCAGCTAAAATTTTGAGAAAAAATGCAAGGCTATAGCCTTTGAAAAATGTCGAATTTTGATGGACATTTTTTTAGTGCAAAATCCCTCGTAAAAATGATTCAAACCCAAACTAGGATCATTTAATTCACCTCTTGAGGTAGTCTGGTCGAATTTGAAATTTAGTTTTGATGTATTTTTCAGCTAAATTTTATTAGAAAAAATCGAATGCTATAGCCTTTGAAAAATGTCGATTTTTGTTCGAATATTTTCAGTGCAAAAGCCCCTTTAGAAATGATTTAAACCCTCACTCGGATCATTTAATTCAGCTTTTGAGATAGCCTGGTCGAATTTGAAGTTTAGTTTTATTGTTTTTTTCAGCTATATTTTTTTTGAACAAATGCAAGGCTATAGTCTTTCAAAATATCGAATTTTGATCGTATATTTTCAGTGCAAAAGCCCTTTTAGAAATGATTCAAACCCTCACTAGGATCATTTAATTGACGTTTTGAGTTAGTCTGGTCGACTTTTTTGTTTTGTTTTTGTTGATTTTTTCAGCTAAAATTTTGAGAAGAAATGCAAGGCTATAGCCTTTGAAAAATGTCAAAGTTTGATGGGAAATTTTTAATGCAAAATCCCTCGTAGAAATGATTCAAACCATCACTAGGATCGTTTAATTCACGTTTTCAGTTAGTCTGGTGGAATTTTTTTTGTCTTGTTTTTGTTGATTTGTTCAGCTAAAACTTTGAGAAAAAATGCAAGGCTATAGCCTTTGGATAATATCGACTTTTGATGGAATATTTTCAGTGCAAAAGCCCCTTTAGAAAAGATTCAAACCCTCAATAGGATCATTTGATTCACGTTTTGAGTTAGTCTGGTGGAATTCTTTGTTTTGTTTTTGTTAAATTTTTCAGCTAAAATTTTGAGAAAAAATGCAAGGCTATAGCCTTTGGAAAATATCGAATTTTGATGGAATATTTTCAGTGCAAAAGCACTTTTAGAAATGATTCAAACCCAAACTAGGATCATTTAATTCACCTCTTGATGTAGTCTGGTTGAATTTGAAATTTAGTTTTGATGTATTTTTCAGCTAAATTTTATTAGAAAAAATCGAATGCTATAGCCTTTGGATAATATCGATTTTTGTTCGAATATTTTCAGTGCAAAAGCCCCTTTAGAAATGATTTAAACCCTCACTCGGATCATTTAATTCAGCTTTTGAGATAGCCTGGTCGAATTTGAAGTTTAGTTTTATTGTTTTTTTCAGCTAAATTTTTTTTGAACAAATGCAAGGCTATAGTCTTTCAAAATATCGAATTTTGATGGTATATTTTCAGTGCAAAAGCCCTTTTAGAAATGATTCAAACCCTCACTAGGATCATTTAATTGACGTTTTGAGTTAGTCTGGTCGACTTTTTTGTTTTGTTTTTGTTGATTTTTTCAGCTAAAATTTTGAGAAAAAATGCAAGGCTATAGCCTTTGAAAAATGTCAAAGTTTGATGGGAAATTTTTAATACAAAATCCCTCGTAGAAATGATTCAAACCCTCACTAGGATCATTTAATTCACGTTTTGAGTTAGTCTGGTGGATTTTTTTGTTTTGTTTTTGTTGATTTTTTCAGCTAAAATTTTGAGAAAAAATGCAAGGCTATAGCCTTTGGAAAATGTCGCATTTTGATGGAATATTTTCAGTGCAAAAGCCCCTATAGAAATGATTCAAAACCTTACTAGGATCATTTAAATCATGTTTTGAGTTAATCTGGTAGAATTCTTTGTTTTGTTTTTGTTAAATTTTTCAGCTAAAATTTTGAGAAAAAATGCAAGGCTATAGCCTTTGGAAAATATCGAATTTTGATGGAATATTTTCAGTGCAAAAGCACTTTTAGAAATGATTCAAACCCTCAATAGGATCATTTAATTCACGTTTTGAGTTAGTCTGGTGGAATTTTTTGTTTTGTTTTTGTTGATTTTTTTAGCTAAAATTTTGTGAAAAAATGCAAAACTAAAGCTTATGAAAAATATCGAATTTTGTTGGAATATTTTTAGTGCAAAATCCCTCGTAGAAATGATTCCAACCCTCACTAGGATCATTTAATTCACGTTTTGAGTTAGTCTGGTGGATTTTTTTGTTTTGTTTTTGTTGATTTTTTCAGCTAAAATTTTGAGAAAAAATGCAAGGCTATAGCCTTTGAAAAATGTCGAATTTTGATGGACATTTTTTTAGTGCAAAATCCCTCGTAGAAATGATTCAAACCCAAACTAGGATCATTTAATTCACGTCTTGAGGTAGTCTGGTCGAATTTGAAATTTAGTTTTGATGTATTTTTCAGCTAAATTTTATTAGAAAAAATCGAATGCTATAGCCTTTGAAAAATGTCGATTTTTGTTCGAATATTTTCAGTGCAAAAGCCCCTTTAGAAATGATTTAAACCCTCACTCGGATCATTTAATTCAGCTTTTGAGATAGCCTGGTCGAATTTGAAGTTTAGTTTTGATGTATTTTTCAGCTAAATTTTTTTTGAACAAATGCAAGGCTATAGCCTTTGAAAAATGTCAAAGTTTGATGGGAAATTTTTAATGCAAAATCCCTCGTAGAAATGATTCAAACCATCACTAGGATCGTTTAATTCACGTTTTCAGTTAGTCTGGTGGAATTTTTTTTGTCTTGTTTTTGTTGATTTGTTCAGCTAAAACTTTGAAAAAAATGCAAGGCTATAGCCTTTGGAAAATATCGAATTTTGATGGAATATTTTCAGTACAAAAGCCCCTTTAGAAAGGATTCAAACCCTCACTAGGATCATTTAATTCACGTTTTGAGTTAGTCTGGTGGATTTTTTTGTTTTGTTTTTGTTGATTTTTTCAGCTAAAATTTTGAGAAAAAATGCAAGGCTATCATCATCATCATCAGTAACGGAAGGGTCAAGGCTGACCCGCCGTGGCACACGCAATGGTTGTCCGCCAAGTGTCCTTGTCTTGCGCCTTCCGAAGCAGCTCGGCCATGGTCATTCCCAGTAAATCTTCCATGTCGTTCTCCAGTTTCCTTTGTGGTCTTCCTCGTTTCCTCTTTCCGTCTACCATTCCCGAAAGAATGTCATTTCCCAAGCCTTTACTTCTCGCAACATGGCCAATAAAAGATAACTTCCTTTTGTTGATGCTGTTTATGAGGGTTGCTTGGCCGATCCTTTCCAGGACCCATTCGTTCGTTTTCCTTTCTCTCCAACTTATACGCATAATTCTTCTGTAACACCATATCTCGAAGGACGTCAGTCTGTTCCTGTCACATTTCTTGAGGACCCAACATTCACATCCATAAGTTGCTACAGGAAATACTAGCGTATGGAGGATTCGGATTTTTGATTGGAGTGTGATCGAGCGGTCTTTCCAAATGTTGCTGAGGCTTACTACTGCACTTCTTGCTATGGCCAACCTTCTTCTGATTTCTTTGCTGTCATTGCAATCGTTAGTAAAGTTTGCACCGAGATAAATAAAATTATCCACTGTTTCAATGACTTCGCCGTTAACAGCAAGATCTCGCATTTCCATGTTGTCTGGATCACCAGCCATCTTCATGACTTTCGTCTTCTGCGTGTTTAGCATCAGTCCTGCCTGCTCGCTTGCTACTTTGACTCTTGTGACGAGGTCTTCCAGCTCTTGCATGGATCCAGCAATAAGGACAATGTCATCAGCGTACCTAAGGTTACTGACGGTTCTTCCTCCCACTTTTATGGATCCCTTGAATCCGTCTAGAGCTTCTCGCATAATTTTCTCAGAGTAGACATTAAAAAGATGCGGCGACAGTATACAACCTTGGCGGACTCCTTGACCGATGTTGAAGAAATCTGTCATGCCATAAGTGGTTCTTACAACTGCTTTCTGGTTGTCATAAAGATCTTTTATGAGATGGATGATGTGCGTTGGAAAGCCCATCTCAAACAGTGCTTTCCACAGTGTCTCGTGGTCGACTGTGTCAAATGCCTTCCTGTAGTCTATGAAGCACATATACAGGTTATGGCACCGCTCTCTGTGTTTTTCCATTATCAGCTTCAAGTTTAGAATTTGATCTCGTGTGCCTTTGTTTGCACGAAATCCACATTGTTCATCTGCAATTTCTTCATCTAGTTTACCTTTCATACGACCGGCTATAACTTTTAAAAGGATCTTGCTGCAATGGCTGATTAAAGATATTGTTCTGTTGTTACTGCATTCTAAAACGTCTCCTTTCTTTGGGATGGGTACAAAAACTGATGTAATCCAATCCTCTGGCCATTTTCTATCTTTCCAGATCTTTTTGCAGAGAACATGGAAAAACTCGACGACATTCTCTCCACCGTTCTTAGCAAGTTCCGCGGCCACTTCGTCGATACCTGTGCTTTTGTTGTTTTTCAAATCATTTATGGCTTTCTGGATTTCACTCCGCAGAGGGGGCGGTTCTTCTTCGGTTTGGTCGAACGCAAAGTTGTCGTGTGCTAAGTTGTCATTAATTTTATACAGATCTTCGCAATATGACTTCCATCTTTCTTTGACATCATCTCCTTGCACAAAGCATTACCGTTTTCATCTTTTATTGTGTCAATGGTTGGTTTGAACTTTTTGGTCAGATCTTTGATTCCTCGATACAGATCTCTGGTTGAATTAGTTATGGAGTTTTCTTCAATTTTCTTACAGACTCTGTCTATTTGCTGATTTTTGTCTTTTCTCATCATTCTTTGTACTGTTGCATTTTGTTTTTTGTATTCGTCGGTTGTTCCTTTCAGACATCTTCGTTTCTCGATTTCTGCTCTTGTTTCTTCTGAGATCCAATCATTTTTTATCTTTTTTCGCTTTTGGATAGTTTGCTTTGCAACTTCGACTAGACATTCCTTGCCTAACTTCCAGAAGTCGTTAGGGGGAATTTCTTCAGTTTCACACTCTAGCAGGGATTCGAATTTGTTGTTAATGTCAATCTCTTGTACTTGTCGCCTAGAGTGGAGAAATCTAGACGTAGCGTTGGTGGTGGTTGATCTAATTTCTTCAGTCGCATTCGGATCCTGGCGGACAGAAGTTGGTGATCACTGTTGCAGTCGGCTCCTGGTAGAGTTCTTGCATCTTTCAGGCAGCTTTTCCACTTCTGTTCGATCATGATGTAGTCGATTTGATTTCTGATCGTTCTGTCAGGCGATGTCCAAGTGTACAGTCTTCTTGGATGCTGATCAAAAAGCGTGTTGGCTACGACAAGATTGTTTACTTTACAGAAGTCGATGAGAGTTTCTCCTCTTTCGTTTCTGATGCCAAGTCCACAAGTTCCGTGAGTTGGTGTGGCTGTGTTTGCTGTTCCTACCTTGGCATTCAGGTCTCACATCACGATTTTAATGTCACGGCTGGGTATGGCGTCTAATGTCTCTTGCAGTTGGTTGTAGAATTCTTCAAGTTCATCGTCACTGGCAGTGCTTGTTGGAGCATAGCACTGTACAATGCTGAGATTGTATGGCTTGGCTTTGATACATACTTTCAGGATTCTGTCTGATATTGGCGAGTAACCTATCAATGCATTTGCTGCTTCTTTTGCAAGGATAATGGCTAGTCCATGGCTGTATCCGACTTCTTTTCCTGAGAAGACGACTTTGAAGGAGTCTCCGCTGACAAAACTGCCGCAGTTGTTCCAGTTTGTTTCTGCAATTCCCAGTATCTGGATCTTGCTTCGACTCATTTCTCTGCACACAGTGTCAAGCTTTCCTAGTTGTTTAAGTTTGCGTACATTCCAAGTGCCAATGCGCAACTCGTTCCGCATATTGTGGCATGGCAAGGCTATAGCCTTTGGAAAATGTCGATTTTTGTTCGAATATTTTCAGTGCAAAAGCCCCTTTAGAAATGATTTAAACCCTCACTCGGATCATTTAATTCAGCTTTTGAGATAGCCTGGTCGAATTTGAAGTTTAGTTTTGATGTATTTTTCAGCTAAATTTTTTTTGAACAAATGCAAGGCTATAGCCTTTGGAAAATATCGAATTTAGATGGAATATTTTCAGTGCAAAAGCCCCTTTAGAAAGGATTCAAACCCTCACTAGGATCATTTAATTCACGTTTTGAGTTAGTCTGGTGGAAATTTTTGTTTTGTTTCTATTGATTTTTTCAGCTAAAATTTTGAGAAAAAATGCAAGGCTATAGCCTTTCAAAATATCGAATTTTGATGGTATATTTTCAGTGCAAAAGCCCTTTTAGAAATGATTCAAACCCTCACTAGGATCATTTAATTGACGTTTTGAGTTAGTCTGGTCGACTTTTTTGTTTTGTTTTTGTTGATTTTTTCAGCTAAAATTTTGAGAAAAAATGCAAGGCTATAGCCTTTGAAAAATGTCAAAGTTTGATGAGAAATTTTTAATGCAAAATCCCTCGTAGAAATGATTCAAACCATCACTAGGATCATTTAATTCACGTCTTGAGGTAGTCTGGTGGAAATTTTTGTTTTGTTTCTATTGATTTTTTCAGCTAAAATTTTGAGAAAAAATGCAAGGCTATAGCCTTTCAAAATATCGAATTTTGATGGTATATTTTCAGTGCAAAAGCCCTTTTAGAAATGATTCAAACCCAAACTAGGATCATTTAATTCACGTCTTGAGTTAGTCTGGTGGAATTTGAAGTTTAGTTTTGATGTATTTTTCAGCTAAATTTTTTTTGAACAAATGCAAGGCTATAGCCTTTGAAAAATGTCGAATCTTGATGGGAATTTTTAAGTGCAAAATCCCTGGTAGAAATGATTCAAACCCTCACTAGGATCATTTAATTGACGTTTTGAGTTAGTCTGGTCGACTTTTTTGTTTTGTTTTTGTTGATTTTTTCAGCTAAAATTTTGAGAAAAAATGCAAGGCTATAGCCTTTGAAAAATGTCAAAGTTTGATGGGAAATTTTTAATGCAAAATCCCTCGTAGAAATGATTCAAACCATCACTAAGATCGTTTAATTCACGTTTTCAGTTAGTCTGGTGGAATTTTTTTTGTCTTGTTTTTGTTGATTTGTTCAGCTAAAACTTTGAAAAAAATGCAAGGCTATAGCCTTTGGAAAATATCGAATTTTGATGGAATATTTTCAGTACAAAAGCCCCTTTAGAAAAGATTCAAACCCTCAATAGGATCATTTAATTCACGTTTTGAGTTAGTCTGGTGGATTTTTTTGTTTTGTTTTTGTTGATTTTATCAGCTAAAATTTTGAGAAAAAATGCAAGGCTATAGCCTTTGGAAAATGTCGCATTTTGATGGAATATTTTCAGTGCAAAAGCCCCTATAGAAATGATTCAAAACCTTACTAGGATCATTTAAATCATGTTTTGAGTTAATCTGGTAGAATTCTTTGTTTTGTTTTTGTTAAATTTTTCAGCTAAAATTTTGAGAAAAAATGCAAGGCTATAGCCTTTGGAAAATATCGAATTTTGATGGAATATTTCAGTGCAAAAGCACTTTTAGAAATGATTCAAACCATCAATAGGATCATTTAATTCACGTTTTGAGTTAGTCTGGTGGAATTTTTTGTTTTGTTTTTGTTGATTTTTTTAGCTAAAATTTTGTGAAAAAATGCAAAACTAAAGCTTATGAAAAATATCGAATTTTGATGGAATATTTTTAGTGCAAAATCCCTCGTAGAAATGATTCAAACCCTCACTAGGATCATTTAATTCACGTTTTGAGTTAGTCTGGTGGATTTTTTTGTTTTGTTTGTGTTGATTTTTTCAGCTAAAATTTTGAGAAAAAATGCAAGGCTATAGCCTTTGAAAAATGTCGAATTTTGATGGACATTTTTTTAGTGCAAAATCCCTCGTAAAAATGATTCAAACCCAAACTAGGATCATTTAATTCACGTCTTGAGGTAGTCTGGTCGAATTTGAAATTTAGTTTTGATGTATTTTTCAGCTAAATTTTATTAGAAAAAATCGAATGCTATAGCCTTTGAAAAATGTCGATTTTTGTTCGAATATTTTCAGTGCAAAAGCCCCTTTAGAAATGATTTAAACCCTCACTCGGATCATTTAATTCAGCTTTTGAGATAGCCTGGTCGAATTCGAAGTTTAGTTTTGATGTATTTTTCAGCTAAATTTTTTTTGAACAAATGCAAGGCTATAGCCTTTCAAAATATCGAATTTTGATGGTATATTTTCAGTGCAAAAGCCCTTTTAGAAATGATTGAAACCCTCACTAGGATCATTTAATTGACGTTTTGAGTTAGTCTGGTCGACTTTTTTGTTTTGTTTTTGTTGATTTTTTCAGCTAAAATTTTGAGAAAAAATGCAAGGCTATAGCCTTTGAAAAATGTCAAAGTTTGATGGGAAATTTTTAATGCAAAATCCCTCGTAGAAATGATTCAAACCATCACTAAGATCGTTTAATTCACGTTTTCAGTTAGTCTGGTGGAATTTTTTTTGTCTTGTTTTTGTTGATTTGTTCAGCTAAAACTTTGAAAAAAATGCAAGGCTATAGCCTTTGGAAAATATCGAATTTTGATGGAATATTTTCAGTACAAAAGCCCCTTTAGAAAAGATTCAAACCCTCAAAAGGATCATTTAATTCACGTTTTGAGTTAGTCTGGTGGATTTTTTTGTTTTGTTTTTGTTGATTTTATCAGCTAAAATTTTGAGAAAAAATGCAAGGCTATAGCCTTTGGAAAATGTCGCATTTTGATGGAATATTTTCAGTGCAAAAGCCCCTATAGAAATGATTCAAAACCTTACTAGGATCATTTAAATCATGTTTTGAGTTAATCTGGTAGAATTCTTTGTTTTGTTTTTGTTAAATTTTTCAGCTAAAATTTTGAGAAAAAATGCAAGGCTATAGCCTTTGGAAAATATCGAATTTTGATGGAATATTTCAGTGCAAAAGCACTTTTAGAAATGATTCAAACCATCAATAGGATCATTTAATTCACGTTTTGAGTTAGTCTGGTGGAATTTTTTGTTTTGTTTTTGTTGATTTTTTTAGCTAAAATTTTGTGAAAAAATGCAAAACTAAAGCTTATGAAAAATATCGAATTTTGATGGAATATTTTTAGTGCAAAATCCCTGGTAGAAATGATTCAAACCCTCACTAGGATCATTTAATTCACGTTTTGAGTTAGTCTGGTGGATTTTTTTGTTTTGTTTTTGTTGATTTTTTCAGCTAAAATTTTGAGAAAAAATGCAAGGCTATAGCCTTTGAAAAATGTCGAATTTTGATGGACATTTTTTTAGTGCAAAATCCCTCGTAAAAATGATTCAAACCCAAACTAGGATCATTTAATTCACGTCTTGAGGTAGTCTGGTCGAATTTGAAATTTAGTTTTGATGTATTTTTCAGCTAAATTTTATTAGAAAAAATCGAATGCTATAGCCTTTGAAAAATGTCGATTTTTGTTCGAATATTTTCAGTGCAAAAGCCCCTTTAGAAATGATTTAAACCCTCACTCGGATCATTTAATTCAGCTTTTGAGATAGCCTGGTCGAATTCGAAGTTTAGTTTTGATGTATTTTTCAGCTAAATTTTTTTTGAACAAATGCAAGGCTATAGCCTTTCAAAATATCGAATTTTGATGGTATATTTTCAGTGCAAAAGCCCTTTTAGAAATGATTGAAACCCTCACTAGGATCATTTAATTGACGTTTTGAGTTAGTCTGGTCGACTTTTTTGTTTTGTTTTTGTTGATTTTTTCAGCTAAAATTTTGAGAAAAAATGCAAGGCTATAGCCTTTGAAAAATGTCGAATTTTGATGGACATCTTTTTAGTGCAAAAGCACTTTTAGAAATGATTCAAACCCTCAATAGGATCATTTAATTCACGTTTTGAGTTAGTCTGGTGGAATTTTTTGTTTTGTTTTTGTTGATTTTTTTAGCTAAAATTTTGTGAAAAAATGCAAAACTAAAGCTTATGAAAAATATCGAATTTTGATGGAATATTTTTAGTGCAAAATCCCTCGTAGAAATGATTCAAACCCTCACTAGGATCATTTAATTCACGTTTTGAGTTAGTCTGGTGGATTTTTTTGTTTTGTTTTTGTTGATTTTTTCAGCTAACATTTTGAGAAAAAATGCAAGGCTATAGCCTTTGAAAAATGTCGAATTTTGATGGACATTTTTTTAGTGCAAAATCCCTCGTAAAAATGATTCAAACCCAAACTAGGATCATTTAATTCACGTCTTGAGGTAGTCTGGTCGAATTTGAAATTTAGTTTTGATGTATTTTTCAGCTAAATTTTATTAGAAAAAATCGAATGCTATAGCCTTTGAAAAATGTCGATTTTTGTTCGAATATTTTCAGTGCAAAAGCCCCTTTAGAAATGATTTAAACCCTCACTCGGATCATTTAATTCAGCTTTTGAGATAGCCTGGTCGAATTCGAAGTTTAGTTTTGATGTATTTTTCAGCTAAATTTTTTTTGAACAAATGCAAGGCTATAGCCTTTCAAAATATCGAATTTTGATGGTATATTTTCAGTGCAAAAGCCCTTTTAGAAATGATTGAAACCCTCACTAGGATCATTTAATTGACGTTTTGAGTTAGTCTGGTCGACTTTTTTGTTTTGTTTTTGTTGATTTTTTCAGCTAAAATTTTGAGAAAAAATGCAAGGCTATAGCCTTTGAAAAATGTCGAATTTTGATGGACATCTTTTTAGTGCAAAATCCCTCGTAAAAATGATTCAAACCATCACTAGGATCATTTAATTCACGTTTTCAGTTAGTCTGGTGGAATTTTTTTTGTCTTGTTTTTGTTGATTTGTTCAGCTAAAACTTTGAAAAAAATGCAAGGCTATAGCCTTTGGAAAATATCGAATTTTGATGGAATATTTTCAGTGCAAAAGCCCCTTTAGAAAGGATTCAAACCCTCACTAGGATCATTTAATTCACGTTTTGAGTTAGTCTGGTGGATTTTTTTGTTTTGTTTTTGTTGATTTTTTCAGCTAAAATTTTGAGAAAAAATGCAAGGCTATAGCGTTTAGAAAATGTCGCATTTTGATGGAATATTTTCAGTGCAAAAGCCCCTATAGAAATGATTCAAAACCTTACTAGGATCATTTAAATCATGTTTTGAGTTAATCTGGTAGAATTCTTTGTTTTGTTTTTGTTAATTTTTTCAGCTAAAATTTTGAGAAAAAATGCAAGGCTATAGCCTTTGGAAAATGTCGCATTTTGATGGAATATTTTCAGTGCAAAAGCCCCTATAGAAATGATTCAAAACCTTACTAGGATCATTTAAATCATGTTTTGAGTTAATCTGGTAGAATTCTTTGTTTTGTTTTTGTTAATTTTTTCAGCTAAAATTTTGAGAAAAAATGCAAGGCTATAGCCTTTGGAAAATGTCGCATTTTGATGGAATATTTTCAGTGCAAAAGCCCCTATAGAAATGATTCAAAACCTTACTAGGATCATTTAAATCATGTTTTGAGTTAATCTGGTAGAATTCTTTGTTTTGTTTTTGTTAATTTTTTCAGCTAAAATTTTGAGAAAAAATGCAAGGCTATAGCCTTTGGAAATTATCGAATTTTGATGGAATATTTTCGGTGCAAAAGCACTTTTAGAAATGATTCAAACCCTCAATAGGATCATTCAATTCACGTTTTGAGTTAGTCTGGTGGAATTTTTTCTTTTGTTTTTGTTGATTTTTTCAGCTAAAATTTTGAGAAAAAATGCAAGGCTATAGCCTTTGAAAAATGTCAAAGTTTGATGAGAAATTTTTAATGCAAAATCCCTCGTAGAAATGATTCAAACCATCACTAGGATCATTTAATTCACGTTTTCAGTTAGTCTGGTGGAATTTTTTTTGTCTTGTTTTTGTTGATTTGTTCAGCTAAAACTTTGAAAAAAATGCAAGGCTATAGCCTTTGGAAAATGTCGAATTTTGATGGACATTTTTTTAGTGCAAAATCCCTCGTAAAAATGATTCAAAGCCAAACTAGGATCATTTAATTCACGTCTTGATGTAGTCTGGTTGAATTTGAAATTTAGTTTTGATGTATTTTTCAGCTAAATTTTATTAGAAAAAATCGAATGCTATAGCCTTTGAAAAATGTCGATTTTTGTTCAAATATTTTCAGTGCAAAAGCCCCTTTAGAAATGATTCAAACCCAAACTAGGATCATTTAATTCACGTCTTGAGTTAGTCTGGTGGAATTTGAAGTTTAGTTTTGATGTATTTTTCAGCTAAATTTTTTTTGAACAAATGCAAGGCTATAGCCTTTGAAAAATGTCGAATCTTGATGGGAATTTTTAAGTGCAAAATCCCTGGTAGAAATGATTCAAACCCTCACTAGGATCATTTAATTGACGTTTTGAGTTAGTCTGGTCGACTTTTTTGTTTTGTTTTTGTTGATTTTTTCAGCTAAAATTTTGAGAAAAAATGCAAGGCTATAGCCTTTGAAAAATGTCAAAGTTTGATGGGAAATTTTTAATGCAAAATCCCTCGTAGAAATGATTCAAACCATCACTAGGATCATTTAATTCACGTTTTCAGTTAGTCTGGTGGAATTTTTTTTGTCTTGTTTTTGTTGATTTGTTCAGCTAAAACTTTGAAAAAAATGCAAGGCTATAGCCTTTGGAAAATATCGAATTTTGATGGAATATTTTCAGTGCAAAAGCCCCTTTAGAAAGGATTCAAACCCTCACTAGGATCATTTAATTCACGTTTTGAGTTAGTCTGGTGGAAATTTTTTGTTTTGTTTCTATTGATTTTTTCAGCTAAATTTTTGAGAAAAAATGCAAGGCTACAGCCTTTGGAAAATTTCGAATTTTGAGGGACATTTTTTTAGTGCAAAATCCCTCGTAGAAATGATTCAAACCCTCACTAGGATCATTTAATTCACGTTTTGAGTTAGTCTGGTCGACTTTTTTGTTTTGTTTCTATTGATTTTTTGAGCTAAAATTTTGAGAAAAAATGCAAGGCTATAGCCTTTGGAAAATATCGAATTTTGATGGAATATTTTCAGTGCAAAAGCCCTTTTAGAAATGATTCAAACCCTCACTAGGATCATTTAATTCACGTTTTGAGTTATTCTGGTGGAAATTTTTGTTTTGTTTTTATTAATTTGTTGAGCTAAAATTTTGAGAAAAATCCAAGCCTATAGGCTTCAGGAAAATGCCAATTTTTATTGGAAATGTTTTAGTCCCATAACTTTGCTGAAAAGTTGGAACTTAAGTTTGCATGTTTCAAAAGGCATTTTGAATCGGCATTGTAAAGTTTTACCCTTTAGATTTTGTCGGTATCTTTTGTTTTAAATTTTAAATTTTCATAGTCATGGTCAGAAACATCACTTTAATGTTCTAATTAAAACACAAGAAACAAATTTACAACATACGACTTGAGTAGATTTTAGAATACTTCATACTTACTTTCATAATTTATTTTACATATAATTTATCTATTTACACCTACTGGCTTTATTCAGGCAAAAGATCATCTCCAAGTTCTTCATCCCCGAATTCATCTTCGATTTGCGGTGCCTTATTTCCACCAGCTGTTTTGGGCCTGGAAGGAGCCTCTCCTAGTGGGTCGGCATATGAAGCGTCTAAAGATAAAGGGAGCTAAAAGTCAGCCATGTGAAACATCAAATTGCAGTTATCGGATTAACCCATGTAGGAGCTCAAAGACTATTCAATTTGTAAAAATTTAAGCATTAACTTGGGAAATTCTAAGCCTTAACTACATGCAAATATTACATTTCTAGATAACACACCAAGTCAAATTTTGTTATCAAATTTTCAAGAAAACTTGAGAAAATGAAAATTTTGATGGTTTAGCGTGATTATTTGCTAGATGGAATTGGTTGATTGGCACTTTTATATTATGAAACATCAAATACAGCGAGCCCATATAAAATTGGACAAATTCTATGTAAAACAAACTCTTTATGCATGTTAATGAAAAAACGATTCTCATCAGAATGTGACTTGAATACGGAGCTTGGAATTGGTTACAATGCTGGTATCCTATAGGACCCTTTCCAATCGTTCACGCCATGGCACATTGATTGCTTCAGATTTAAAGAAAGAAGATGCCCTTTTTTAAAGTAATCTCACTTTTACTGCTCAAACTAAAAAGGAGGGAAAAGACAATATTAGGCAGTCTATCCATCATACCTATAACTCGATTGGAAGAGTTGAAATCGTTTCCATTGTTCTCTACCTCCCTTCTTCTGCCACCCTCCTTCTTCCGTGTTGTGTTCACTGGAAATAGCGAGTCCTCTTCGTTTTCTAATGAAACAAAAATTAGAATTCAAATGTTGATTTGGATCCATAAGACGACATGAAATTAAAGTTAAGTTATATCGAGTAATTACCGCTATTATGTTCATATTTGTAACAATGACAATAATCTTGAGGAACTGATACGACAAATTTACAAAAAGGTAAGATTTCCATGCCTCCTGACAGTATTTTCGCATTCAATGAAAAGAAACTACAGTTGAATTCTGTTAAGTCGTGCCTGCAGGGGGGGGGGGGGGGGTAAGGAAATAAGGAAATGGTCTTTGGACTTGAATAGGGTAGAGAAGTTCGATGGGGACTGAAAATTGCGTTAGCACTGATCTGTTTCATTTTCAAGTGTTATTAAAGCTGTGCTATAATAGGTATGCATTGATTTTTTTCTCGGAAAGAAAGAAGTACCAAAGGTATATATCACATATATGTCAAAGGTATACAAGAAGAGAGTTGGGAGTGTGTGAAATCTTTGATGATGTCCGAGAAATGAGACTCCGATGGTTTGGCCACGTAGAAAGAATGGAAGAAGACAACCCTGCAAAAAGAGCCATGAAAGATACAGTTCCTGGAAAGAGAGGAAGGGGAAGACCCAGACGGAGATGGCTAGACTGTGTCCGTATGGCATGTCTAGAAAAGGTCTACATGTATAAGATGCCCAAGATAGAGCAAAGTGGCGAACGAAAATTAAGGCGGCGGACCCTGCTGCAAGTGGGACAAGCGTGAAAGAAGAAAAAGAATATATCACTGATGCAAAAAGCTATCAAGCTTTACATAATATTATGTTGGATTAATAATCAAATGATACTTTAATCAGAAAAAAGTCTATTGAAAAAAATAAAGCGGTTATTGCAAGTTCTGGCAAATGAATATTTTGCTTTATATTAAAATTATAGCAGCCAAAGCGGCAGTGAATGGAGCGATAATTCAATAATCAGCATGACTGATTACACCATCTGGTAGACCGTCTACAGGGCCACTTTTATCGGAGTCCATTGCATTGATGATGGACATCAACAGGATAATATAAGAGGCAACCCTGAAATGAGAATCCACAAAGGGTACTTTAAAAAAAACAATTCATACCGGCTGAACTGCCAAGACTGTTTTCAGAAGTTGCTACTGTGCTCCTCCCGGAACCAGCCCGGCCTGATCCTGATCGACCGGAGTTGGCTCGACCGCTGCCTCGCCTGGTTCCGCTTTGTGCTCTCTAATAAAAAAGGCAAAAATGTTTTGATAACAAAGAAAATTACCGCAATACCCCATGGAAAAACTAATTTTGAAATCATTTAAGAAAAAGCATTAATACATAGATAAGAAATTGCAAATAATTTGCATATTATTTTGAAGTTTAAATGTCTTTATTGCCCCTTGGTCGAACGTAGCCGGGGTGATCTCAACTTAGCTGTTACTTCACCTTTCATAGGCAGGCATCGAATACTAGAATAGGATATCATTGATAGAATTACAACACAAATAATATTGTTTTTATGATACTGTAAACTAGCAATCTTAACGAACCTGCTCTCGTAATTCTTTTGCTTTTTCCGCTTTCTTCAGCTTAATTGCAAACTCTTGAACCTCTTTGTCTAGGCCTTGATCAGTGCATAAACGCACTAGGAACTTTAAACCTAAAACGAAACAGCATATGAAATCAAGCCGAATATAATACTCAGCAATACATTCAAACCTTAAAAATAAAAGTGACAGCTATTGAAGTAAACTCAATATTTACTGCAACTTTATGGCTTAAGGCCTAAAAATATAAACATGGCTTAAGGCCTACTTCATTTGGCCTAAAAATTCAAAGATTTGTTTAAAAGATACTTTGCTTTCAACGTGATGAAAATATAAACACATTTCAATGATATACAAAATCATAAGACTTTTCATAAGACATGGAAGTAAACTCAATATTTACTGCAACTTTATGACATGAATATCTTACACTCAATATTCTCCGGGAACTTTCGATGGATAGTTTTGTAAGCATCCAGAGCCAACTGGTAATTTCCAGTTCTTCGATGACAGCTGGCCACCATGAGTTGCCATTTCACTTCATTTGGCCTAAAAATTCAAAGATTTGTTTAAAAGTTACTTTGCCTTCAACATGATGAAAACATAAACACATTTCAATGATTTAAAAAATCATAAGACTTTTCTAAGAATACCATAGCATCATTAGTTAATATTCATTGAAAAATCACGAGGCACATCACCAACAGAAAATGTTAAATGGCGATAATATAAAGTTGTCTTACTCGAAGTTTCATGAGCAGAAATCAAATAAACGAAAAGAAAAAGTATTTTATAATGAAATAATTTCTCTTATTCACTCCATGTGAAATCTGGACATATTTTCTAGACCAATTAGAAGAAATTGGAAATTTCACGGTTCACTAGATAAATCTTATATCACACTAATATGTCACGGCATAGTGGTTGAAAAACACTGAGTTCAAGCATATAAAAAGGTCTGCTATGTTGAAAATACAGTCGTTGAAACTATTGGAGTAATATGACTTGAGTAGCGAAAGACTTAAAGACTTGAGTCTTTGAAAAACAAAGCATCAAGTAGACAACGTTTCATAGACAATTGCAACAAAGAAGTGAGATAATATTTATCCAAAATATCTTACTGTACAAGAGCAGCTCGTTCAAAATAATGCATGGCCTTCTCCACAAACTGAGCATCAACATAATATGCACCAAGCCAGGAAATCGTCTCGATGTTGGATGGATGGTACTTGAATGACTAGATTAACATAGGCAAAATTATATTGAATTTGGTGATAATGAATTTGGTACCTGTGTGTATAGCAAAATGAACATGACTTTAGCAATTGCTGGACATTGTAAAAGACTGGAGTTATAGGAAATCACTGCAAAGAAGCTTGCTTTAGGGATCCGTTCCGTAGGCAACGCTGCATAAAGCCAGACGCGCTTATGTAAGGTTCTTTTCTAAAAGTACATTTTGATGATGAATTTGGCCAGCGATGCTTGAAGATTAGGATGTCTCCTGACAGCATATGCTTCGGGACACAACGGCAATAAATCAAAAGACTTACTTTGTGAAAGGCTGAAATAGTAATGTAAACACAAGGTGCTCTTAAACTGTACCAAAGACATAGTCTTAGGTTCTTAACTCACGGGATTTTCTTTGTGCGGATCTGATGTGTCATGTGTGAAGCATGCTAATATTGCTTATTAAGGTCTATTTTATGAGACGGCTTTATGCTAGGTATGACATGACCAGCGAGGACGGCTTAGTGGTTATGGGCGCTGACTACAGACCCAAGGGTTTGAAATTCGAGTCCCTGGCATGACCAAACTTTCACCCAGAGTGAGGAAAGTTGCAAGCTCTCTGTAATTCTAGGCTTAGGAATCACGAGGTGTGGTCACATCGAGAGGAAGGACCAGGACACTGCTCGATAAGCATGAGCTTCTCAGTGTCCTAGAAGCTAGGTTGAAACAAATACAAATAAAATTCTAGCAAAAAATCTTTTATTCTGCCTGTACCATTATTAATATAACTCGCATTAACGTTCAAGTAGAATTTCGCAGCACAGCCATATTTCACATTAAGAGTGGGTTTTCAAACCCTAAAAAATCTTGTGCAAATAGGCTACTTTCAAAGACTTTAAGCATAAATTTTACTTCTTTCCTCAGGGGTTGGCAAAAGGGCATAAAGATAATTTTGTGCTATGCTTCCAACGTGTTCTTCATGCCTGATCAACCAATTAAAAGAAACGTGCTTCTCTATCCAGCTGATAATCGATATAGCTTATCGAGATGTTTCTTTCGACGCTATACAGATAATTTCCTTTGAAACATAAAATGTCGAGGAAAAAGCTTCTTCTTATCAGGACCTTTAAAAAATATTACCAAAATTCAAAGCTTATTTGAATATAACCTGCCAACCGCCAAGAAAAAACGACTTGCTATCAAAGAATTATGACTAAGGATGACATAAAGACAGAACTCACCTCAAAATAGTAATGAAAGGCCTGCGATTTCTCGTTTTCACTGTCATAGATTTCTCCTAGTTTGGAAAGAACAGCTGGGTCGCTTGGAACTAACGATAACAGTTGGTGATACCTTGAGACAAGAAGATAGCAATCAGAGATAATAGTTTTAGATATATTAGTTCGTATTGCCAAAAAATTAAGCGTTGGCAGTAGAGATACGGAAAGCAACGAAACTACAGCTGCTACTTATAAAACTTGGATATGATCAGAAATATTTTGGATAGTTTGCGAATACAGTCTTATTATTATTACGAAAACAAACCGGTTAATCAGGGATCACTCTTTAATGCAATAATCAAAGGGAACATTTTTGACCGAGTGGCATTTATTGTCTCTAAAATCTCGGCAAAAAAATGTCCTGCGTTTCAAAGATGCTAAATATAAAGTATAAAAATTTAATACCACTCCATCGCCTCTGGAAGATTTTCAGCTTTTTCGTAGCTGGTGAACGTCAAGGAAAATATCAAACTGTTACAAAGAACAGATTAACATTCTATTAATGAAAAACAAGAACTAATAGCACAATTTGAAGAGAAACGATGATGTAGCAGAAAAGTCACGTATGTGATTGACTTAAACTCAAATGAAAGAAGAAAACAAACACAGATCTATTTTTGACAAAAATTTGTAAGTCTATTGGCACAAGATCGGTTTATTAATCAAGATTGTTATGAATCAACTTAAGTTTACTACGGTGACACCAAGCTCACAAAAATGGCATTTATTTGTATGGGTCCTTTACATAACACGACATAAAAAATTCCTGATTGCAGAAGTTTTAAAAAATCAACATTCAATGAAAATGATACAGATCTGCAAGCTGGTATAAAACTTCAGGGTTATTTGGAATAATTGCTTGCAGTTTGTGAAAGCAGTCCAGAGCGTCGTCAATCTTTCCAAGTTTCTTGTGTACAAGGCCTAGAGACCACAAAAATATAAATCATTGCTTTTGTTAAACCAGTTGAATATAAACGAGAGAAATTTCAAGAAAAGAGTTACAGACAAAGATTAATGGAAGACAAAATAAAAAATAAGCGACGAAAATATGTTATATGAGGATAAATCAAAAAAGGCCAAATTCTAAAAAGGTTAAACAAATTGAGCTACGGAGTTAATTTTGAGGGTGATAACAAATAGGAAGAAACAATGTCTTATAAAGATTGACATCGATAAGACATATGCATCAGCAAGTTACACACACTTGAAATCAGTTAATATAGGCCTAAACTTTTAAGAATTCGTATATCTCTCAAACGTTGGGCAGCAATTCAGCCAACATACAGCTAAGATTTAATCTTCGTATGCTCGAAAAAAAAGATGACTGACCAAGGTTAAAAATCGCTTCTGTGCAAGATGCTTCGATATTTAGTGCTTCTTGATAAGAAATTTTGGCTCTGTCTAAATCTCCACTTTTGAAGGAACAATTCCCTTTATTGACCAAAGCTAGGAGAAAGAACAAGCAATGGATAGCTTAAGTAACTATGATCTAGGAGATAGAAGGTATAGAATTAGATTTTTAAAAGGAAAAAAGATTTAGTTTACAACAGGTGATTGAAAAGGAAAGGATATCTTAACAAAAGACAATTAGAAACTTGTGATGAAACATTGGCTTAAATACCGTCTTAAACTCACAATCTATTCGATTATTTGCATTAATTTGAGCAAATAAATAGGCTCACACAGTGTCTACATATAGCCTCCAATTTGAAACCAGCTTAAGTATTCGTTGCATATGTATATGGAGTGTTTTAATTGTGTTATTAGTAGTATTAAGATTCATTTCCAACCTCAAGGGGCAGTCATGATATATTTCTCTTCCTTGGTTCCGTCCTTGTTATGCAGTTTAGTAGTAAGTATGTAGTTTTCCAGGTAATTTGTTATTTTAAGTTTTTATACTGGATAAAAAAATGAGCATAAGGCTACTATATAAATCCAAAGATTAAATAAGTATACAGATAAAAACGTGTCAAGTCACAAACCTGCTGGATTATAATGGTCAGCCTCTATTGCGATATCTGCATGTTTATCCGCCTGTGCAGTGTCCCCTTCCTGCAAAGGTACGATTTCATAGTCATTCTGTAATCAGAAAGCATTTTTTCCATGGAGACTAGTATGAAGGGGGGGGGGGGGAGTATAGTTACGGGTGGGACTAGCATAGCATTGGTGATAACTCCATACAGTCCAAGGTACTGCAAAGATAAATTTGTCGATAAATATAAATAGATATAAATTAAAATAGTCTTACCAGAAAGTAGAGAAATGACAAATTAACAGCAGCCTGGGATGCCATCTTTGAATCTTTCTTTTCAAATGTCTTTAAAGTTTCAATAGCCTAAAAACAAGAGAGTGTATTCTAAACATATTCCTTTTAACAACTTTCCACACAAACTGATTTTACAATTGCTATGTTGACAAACTAAAAAAACTCATTCTCTGTAAACACAAAGCAGGAAATCAGAGAATTTAAACATTTTTAGGTTCCTTCTCCTGAAAAGAACAAGAGAACAAAATACCTTCCTTTATACATAAACATAAATATACGACTAATGGTGATTAAAAATAAGTGGGAATAACTTCTATGGGTATAATAAGTGGGTTTATTATATATTTTTCAGTTATGATAAATTTAAAAACTATTGTAAAATGATGAAATCATTTCTGAAAATTTATCCGGGTATGAAACAAGGCGTAGCTTATATAGCAAGTATTACAAACTTGCTTATTAATGAGCAATTTTATTTCTGTCGCTTGATTCCATTCTGCAACTCGGCCTCTGACGTGATTAAATATTAGCGCGCAAAATCTTGGCCCCTGTCATCTACATACAAAATAGATAAATCATGATGCAAACAAACCTTGGTGAAGTCTTTCATTTTCAGATATGTTATGGCCTTGGTGATTTCCAGCTCATTTGACAGTTCTATGTAAGGCGAACTTCTCACATTTTCAATACACCTGAAAGAAAGTTTACAGATAACATTCACCAAGGTCTTAGTTTACAGAGACTTTGGCGAATTTAATCTTTAACAAGTTTACAGATAATATTCTTTATGAGAAAGAAATTAATTATAAAATAAAAAAAGGAATATAAGCAAAAATAAAAAGATATCACGAAATACAAGATCAAAAGCGAAAATTTCCCATCTCAATCAGCAAATTAACCTGGGAGTAGTTGAACAGTTGACGATTCCTTAAACCCGTAATACACTCTAAACTTTTATCATACAAAGATTCCAATTATATGAAGGGGGAATCAGCCGATATAGTTGATTAGCAATCTGAAATCAACCACCCCTTGGCCACCAAAAGTCATATAACTGTGAAACATTAAATCATTTTTGTAGCCAGGGGATAGTTTTTGCTCCCAATTTCATAACTTTATTAGCATAACGTGAGTGCACTGCATTCCATGAGCTTAATTTTTGTGTAATTTAAATTCAGGCTTGTAACTCTCATAGTTTAAAAGCAGATAAATTCACTAGAAAAGGCTATTATAATAAAATAAAGAAAATTGACTGTTTCAAGATTGAATGCTCTTATCGGCGGAAGTGCTACCTACCCAAAGTAACTGACTATTTAAACACTAAAATCACTTATTTCACATATTTACTTTTTCTATCAGTCGATCAACAATCGAAATTATATATTCATGAAAGCAGCCTCGTTTCATTGAGAATAAGCTTTCATACAGCCGAGGCAATGTTTTGCTAGTGACACATAATATCAGAGATCTATTGCTTTACATATCTTCCTAAACACGATAGCTGATGAAAATTGGGAATTTCATAGCAAAAACCTTACCAGTCAAATCCCAAGTCAAAAGAAACTTCGATGACGGGAGATATCAGCTTAGAAGCAGCGATAATACATCTGTCAGCTGTCGATTTGCTGTCAAAAAGAAACCACAAAATATGCCTTTATAGAAAAAAATTATATAAAAGGGTAGGAGGCCATATTTTAATGATCAGCGAAGGGTGCGTTAACAAACGAGTTTTAAAAATGATTTGATAATACAGCTTTGAAGAAAACAGTTTTCAAGGAAATAACTAAAAAGCAGAGTTTTAAGCTACATTAAAGATTAAGGTTTTTTTTGTTATGTTGTATCAACAATTTAAGATGGCATTAAGTAACGTAAGACTATGCATTTACAACAGCAATTAAAAAGTCGAATTTTTCTACATGAAACCACTATTTATTATAACCTAAGGCAACAGATTATTTTACCTAAATAGAGAAATCAAATAACAGAGTGAAACTGCAATTGTTTGAAAAAGCAAGATCTTGAGTTTTTATGGCTCTCAGCAGTAGAGGATCACCGTGCACCTAAAAATCTTTTCACCACAAAAAAACTTTATAACTAACCAGAGTTCCAGAATCCTTACGTTAAAGCACAGGCTATGTATAACAAAATAATCGAAACTTTTCAACACTAGAGGGGAGTGCACAAAGTGCCCTAGAATATATTGAACCACAATTCTTTATCGTCGTTGGTCAACTCCTAATAAACATGTACTTACTTTTGCTTTTCCCATTGTCGCAGTGGATCGTTTCTTATTATTTCGACAATCAGAGATTGATGTGGATCATCCTGTAGAAAATGAATGTTCATGGAATGTTAGGAAGAGAACGCGTAGAAGATTTCTAATACCTAATGCGCAATACCGTTTCTGCGAATTCAATAATGCATCGTGAATCCAATATTCAGGGCAAATGCTAGTCTGATGACCTCATTGTCATTGCAATACATGCAAATTGATTGCTATAAACGTTCATCATCATAATCATCATTACATTTACATTTAACAACCCTTTGGGTCATACAAATGTCTGCCCAGTCAACTACAACATTAAAATTTTAAAATTTACTGAGGTGATTTCGACATAGGTTGTAAAAGGTATCCGAATTTGCTTGCATTACAATACTGTCTGGCAGGCTATTCCACGTTATAACGAATATTCCTTTTTTGTTTTATATTTTGATGCCATCAAACTTTAATTCCAAATTTTTCTTCTTAGAAACAGACGAAAAACATTAAGTAATGTAGTGCTGTATTCACCTCTTAACCTTATTAAACTAAATTTACTAGTAGTTTCAGGGCTTTTCTAGGGCACAGATAATGAGCGTCCCTTTTCGATAGGAGGTACCCAAGTAATGATAATCTAAACATACTAGCACCGGATTGTATTTCTCCTCATCTTCTGGGCCAACAGTGATTTGGACAAGCCTTTGGAACGTCTTTTTCATTTTCTCTCGATCACCCATTGCATAATAGCACAGCAGCAAATTAAAGCAACTTTCTACTTCAGGTTTTTCCCCCATGATGTGCTCATATGACGTAACAGCGTCAGAATACTGTCCAAGTTTAATGAAAACCAAGGCAATATTCTGCATAATCTTGATCCTAAAAACAAAACATTGCATCATTGATGACATCAGATCCCAAAACAACAGGTCATAACCTTCGACTCAAAACCCCCTTGACATTCCAAAAGCCAGAACTACCAATAATGGTATCAGATCATTAAGTTTTCAAGGGCCTAAAATCTGGAATTCACTCCCGGAATCAATAAAGGCAGCACAAAATACTAGACAACTTAAGAATTTGATCAAAACTTGGTTCCTTGAAAACAAGTGCGCATGCTCGTTTTGCAGTAAATGAACTGTCTTATGCAATCCTTGAAATTGCTTCATGTTAGTCTTAATTAGTGTGTATTCACTATTGTAAAAACTAACGTTAAATAATCTACAACACAATACATCATTTAAACAATTAAGAAAATTGAGTATGAAATAAGGAAATGCTGATGAAATTTGGACAAAGCGTACCAATTTCGATCTCTACACAAAAAAGTTTTTTTTCGGAAAAATAAAACGAAAAATGCAAGGTCGCTAAATAAACTGAGTAGATGAGGATCAACTTTTGAAAAGCCTTCATTAACTCTCGAAAAAATGGAAACTTTTTTTTAGCAGGTTTAGCATTGATAACAGGGCAGCGATAGTTTTATCTTTTGAAGCTTCTATCCTTTAAAATAATCGTGTTATCATACTATTATCATTTTTATCCTACTATCATACTTATCGGCTTATAATTTCAAAGTAGTATGGTTGCCTCGCAAAAGCTAAAAGTTACAATGCGGACAGATAAAACAGTGCTCTTGAAAAGTTACGTTACAGATAAACATCATAGCGTGACAAATCAACAAAACCAGCCAGAGGAAGGCAGTTAAAAAAGTGGCCCTTGAATAAAGTTCTTAAAGACTCGTTGCTAACAATGGGCCTTTGCGAGCGTGGCGACGATCCAAACAATGGCAGTAAACTTCTACGGATTAACCAAAGTTGATTTCAGACTGTCTAAAAATGCATTATGGGATGCTTGCGTGGCGCAATGGCTCATTGTTAGCAATGAGTCTTTAAAATTTTCGAACCAACGATCCAAAGAATACACTTACCTCATTTCCTTATGGGTATTTGGTATCTGGTCCAGGGCCATTCTGTACTGCTTAATAGCTTGGGAATATTTGCGTTGTTCAAAATAAATGTTACCCATATTCACCCTAAGCCTGCCTGCGTTGCTGAACATTTTGTTTCTGACAATTACTTGGTAAGAGTTTATCGCCTCCTGGTGCATCTGATTGGCATGGTATTGGTTGGCCAAATTGAACAGGACCTGCCAGAGAAGATCACGATTGTTTTCATTTTGGTGTAAGATACTTTTCAAACAGACTGAACTATGTACGTTTTCAAAGCTTTGCATGATGTTGTTACAACAAAATTAGCCACAGAGTTTTTAGACAGGACAAAATTTGAGGCTTTGATAGAAGCAAACAATTAAGCTTTAGGTCTGACACTCTTCAGGGTATAAAACTTCAGAATAATGATATAAAATAAAGATAGGCAGAACCAAAGCAGAAATTTAGAAAATACACAATGCATATGAGTTTTTAATCAACTCTTAGTATTAGCAAAGACACACAATGAAATTGATATATCCTTTTCAAACAACGATATGTTTTATGAAGCTTAAATTATTTAAACATCAATTCTGTGTTTATGGTTCTTCTTTAAACAAGGACTGGTACAAAGATCGCTAGATTCTGCATACATTGAATTTATTTGCAAAATTATTGACACTGACTTCAACATTAGTGTATTAAACTCACAGAGCCACAGACTCTCATGCAGAGTACAAATTTGTTACCAAAATCATTAGGCTGGTCATATTCTAACAGCATCTCAATGGCAGAGACAACGATGCCGTTGAGTAACATAGTGTTGATAGAATCTCCTCTTACCGAATAAGTAATATCAAGATTGACTTGATCACTCAATCCAGATTGTTCTCGCTGTTTGACAAGTAGCCTCTCTTTCTTTCCAGCCTCTTTGGCCTTCTCTAGTGCCTATTGAAGGAAAATTCATAAAAACTAGAAAACCATTAAGGAATTTAACCTTGAATTTTCGCCTTTTCATGGTTCTTTCTGTCAGTCAAACTTAGCATCCTTTCACGATAAATGAAGAGTTTTCACTACATCTTCGTAAAATTAAAAGTTTTTTGAAAACTATAATATAAACAAGACGTTAAATAAGTGTCAACAGTGTGCAAAAATGAAAATTTTTAAATTCCTGGATGCAAATGCTAAAGAAACAATCACCAAGTATTCATATTCTCAACTAAAACAGTATCTGGTTACTAAGGGAAAAAATGAGTTATTCTATCAGACAACGCTGATTATGCATGTGTGGTTTTTGTCTAACAAAATTGGACAGATCAGCTGGAAAATTCAGCTAATATTTACATACCAGTTTGAAATCACCAGCTTCATTTGCCTGGCAACTCTCTTCGATAAGCTCGTTTACTTTCTTCTCTAATTGCCGTATCTTCTCTTCTGGCCTGAAATGGTAGAATAGAGAATTATTTAACGAATCAGCTAGCAAATGAAATCATGTTTTTGAATATCAAAAGATAATTTTAGGTGTTTTAGGGGCCTACATGATATGGACTTTTAGTTTAGTTCAAGGTAAAGCTCAAGTTTATTTGAGTATATTTGAACGTTTCAAATCTTTTGAAGAATTCGTAAATAACCCTAAAGATATTTGATAGCAAAAACTGTCCACAAATTAGAAAATAAAGTAAATGAAAGTTTTAGAAATAGTTGAGGATGTGTACAAAAATGAGTTTTCATGGATATATAATGCAGATAAAATGAGGCAAAACTTTGGAATCATGCTTTGTTAAGGAAAACTTACGCATCTTCAGATTTTGATTCAAGAGGTGGCGCTGGTGCTCTTGACTGATTGAGAGGATCAAAATTTGCTCCCTGCACTGCTAAAAAAATAATTGTTGCTTGGATCATTGCTGATATTTATGCCTTGCTAGATAAATTAACAGACAGGTAAAAGAACTGAGTTATCTATCATAAGAGAGAGAAAGTTTTGGTTCTCATAAACTAAGTTGATAATAGAAAAACTGAAAGATTCATATAAGAATGATGAGTTCCTTTAACCCTACTGTATCAAAACCTGACTGTCTCTAACCAAGCTGCCAATGAAATAGTAAATAATGATTATGTAAGGCTATAGCCTCTCAGAAAAAAAGTTAAATACATTTTCCTTGTATCCTTTTACGTATTTTCTTGCAATTCTTTTTGTAAAATTATCCTACTAAACCTTAAAATCATCTTCTTCGCAGAAACACTATAGAAAAAATTGACAAATGACGTAAGAACAGGTGGTCAAAATCTAGACTGAAAATGGCAAAGGAACAACATATATAGCATTTATGCATTCCTTGTAGTGCACAGGGAAGATCTTCCTCACAACACCATATCAGACTGAAAATGACAAAGGAACAACATATATAGTATTTCTACATTCTTTGTAGTGCGCAGGGAGGATCTTCCTCCATCCACTAAATCAGCTTTCACACCCACCTAGGCCAAGTATTTGTAAAAGCTCTTCTCCCATCAGTTTTACTTAAATCATTGTTTATATTTACAAAATATCTAAAGCATGTTGCCATGTAGCTTGTAAAAAGAAGCAATCTTTCGCAGTCTAAAAAGGGATGGCATACAAATTCTTCCTAGGGATATAGACCCAAGCCCTTCCCTCCTGCTCTAGTCAAACTTGTCTTTGGACCTGAAATGCATCATTCAACTTAATAATAAACTTAGTAATGGATAGCTGAAAAATGATTACAAAATGTGCATAAACCTTTATTCAAGCATACTATCCATATCCTAATCGAGGGGCGCTTATTCAAAGGTTTGGGCTTGATTGAGGAGTTACAGTAATGGGCTTTCCCATGCAGAAATCAAGGAATGCAAACTGGGGTGTATGGACTGCTGGAAAATAATACAAAATGTCAATCTTCATTCCAACATTTGCAGATACTATCCATACCTCTGCCACCAGCAGATGAGTAACCAGCAGCTCTTACAGCTGTCATTGGCCTTGCTTGACTACCATCCTGAAGTAAAGGAAATCAAAAAATTCATGTAACTTGCAAGATAAATAAAAATCCAAATAGAGGTATGCTTCTTTATGTTGCAGCTCTTTAATGCAAAAAGCATATTCTTACATGGCAATGCCATTCAAAATAGATCAAAACTTGATTTTCTAATTTTTGTAATATTTTTGTTAATAAAACACAGAATCTTACAAGAGGTTTTCATTCTTGTATTCTTGCATAATCATCTTGTTAAGTGGAATATTAAAAACTCATACATTTGCACTTTCTGTGCTCTGAAGTTCTTGATTTTGAAATACTACCATAAAAAATGTTTCATATAGAAATTAGCTGTTAATCGTGGAAAAATATTACAGATAATGTATAACATTTCAACCAAGCATTAATGATAATAATATTAGTTATCACCAGACAGTTAACAAAGAGCTGCAGACAATAGCTGTGTTTTTAAACCAACAAAATACAATAGCCTAATGATTATCAGTCACTTCAAGAGAAACCAAAAAACAAAAAACTTTTCCATGCATATACTAGGTCAACAATTAACAAATAATATGTTATAAAATACTTACAGCAGCTAGCCCAGTGACTGGTCTTCCTCCCATTGAAGATCCTGGTACTCCCCCTCTACCTCTTCCCTGAACATGATAAATACTGATTTGTGAAATATTCATTTGTCACAGCTTTTGATATAAACTAAAATATTAAATGCTATATTCTTATGACCCATTTCTCTTGAAAACCAACATTTAAAGTAGGTTATTCTTAACAAAGAATTAATAAAAAACAAAAAAATTATAACTAGAAATCAGATGGAAAATTCTTTGACCTACAGGCAAGACATATTTTTTACTCATTGGCTGAATTACATAATATTTTCTTGAAAAAATATTATTGATAAACTCTGATGTTGTGTGTTTTTTTTACAATAAAATTGAAATGCCATTAAAAAAATCTTAAAACAGAACTGAAAATAACCAAAGGCTTTTGTGTGCGATTAACTTTCTGCAATTTACTTATAAAAATGCTTTTTAGTATTGTGAAAATTCAATTAATAAGAAGTGAGCCTGCTATAAATGTACCACCCTGGCACAAACAAGAAATCCCTTATCCAAACTCACCACTAATTAGTAAGCAAACTTACCATGGCAGTCCCAAGGGTCCCACCACCTCTGGCTGCTGTTCCCTGCAGAAGAAAAGGTTACTTTTCATGAACATTTGTCATGAACCAGATATTCTGCAAGAATGTAACCATAAATATAGTGTTACATGACAAGTGATTTTATATCACTTAAAAAGGAATTCATTAACAGGACTGAATCACTTTTGTCTGGAAAGAAACCTAGATATTAAATTTATGGGTAAATATTCAACATTTATCAAAGTCGACAAGTAATAGGCCAAAACACCCTTGCAATATATCATTTACATTAAAAACACCCGAGAAAAGGTTGTCTCTTCTTTAAATGGTAGTTTAAATCGAAAAACTGGCAGGATTTATGCTGCTATAATGGACAGCTCCTTTAAGGGTGGGGAACGTCGTAACTCCCTTTGATTTTAACCAAGTATACAAAAGCTTCATGTTCTATGGTACCAGCTGAATTAATATGATATTGAATTAAAAAGAATGTTCAATTAATGTGAAATTGCATTTGTATTACAATGAAAGCAGCAGAACACATTAGAATTCAATATGCAGTAAGCAGCATAGAAGTAGAAAATCTAGGCTAAAAAAAATTGATAGAAAATGCTCACCGGGACTGGTCTATTTCCATAGCTTGTTTTTAAAGCTTGTTGAAAGCCTTCATCTGCATAAAGCTCCTAAGAAACAATAAAATGATTTATGAAAAAACTTCTTGTTAGACACGTTGCCAGAAAAGTGAAAAATGCATCTCAATTTGTCGAATTTTAAAGTAAAAACTGAACTGTATGTAGAGTGGAACAAGCTTGCAGCAGTTCTTGATATGCACGTCTCAACATTTCAGCTAAAACTTTAAGTGAATACACTTTATTACCTCGGTATCTAACTCCTTGTATTCACTGTAAAGGTCATCTTCTTCATTTTCACCAACCAGATGTAGGTTTTTCAACATTTTGAGACACTGTAGTTAAATTCCTCGTCTGTTTTGACTAGGCCTATTTCAAATGCAGAGCATCCCAGAATCCACCAGTCATGACGACTGCAGCAACAACATATAAACAAAGACCTGGCAACCGCAGAAAGAGATTGTGTGGCAACAGAGGATAATGCCCAGGGGCCCAGCGGGCATACCCAAAAATCTCCAGGTTGGGGCAAATTCATAAATGCGCAATTATGAGAAAACAAGGGAATATTTTACATTGCTATCATGGAAGCTGTTTGTAATAAAGCTTCAATCTCATAAAGCTACGATAAGCCAACTGGACAAGTAAGGAAACATTTCCAACGACCACGGTAGAAGGATTGCACAACAGACCCCAAAGCCTAAATAAATTCTTCCAGCAAAGTGGATGTGGAATAGAAAACAAGAAACACCGCAATATGGCGAGATGGAATAAAAAAGCAGTTAAAAAGATAATTTTGTATAATGTTATATCGCCCGGACAGATCGGTTTTCTCATAGCTTGTCTCAAATGCTCAAAAAGGGGCATGCTTTGCAATTTTAGAAACCCAAAATCAATACTTTGTAATGCATCTATTCGAAATCTTAATTAAAAGCAAGTAAGCTTCTTGCGCTTCTCGCACGACGGAAGGCTTTCTTGAGAAGCGAGTCACAAAAATATGAAAATTACTGAAATGAAAAATACGAAAAATATGAAAAATATGAAAAAAATACGGAAATATTTTAGCATTTTCTTATAGTTATGACATTCTTGGGAAGACAACCAGCATTTCCAAAATATTTGACTTAGAAGAAATCTGGACGTTATCTTGAGGCTTTTTAATATGATAACAGAAAATTTAGTTTGCGTTTAGCTCAAAACCATTTGATCGTTCCCACGACACAGACTGTCCCGTCTTGTTCCCTAAACCAAAAGAACATTGAAAGTAATAGTTATTCAAATAGAAATGTTAGCCTAACGAAAAAGTCTAATTGCTTCTTTGATATATACTTCTATTTTAAGATCATAACGTGACGTAAAAATGAATTTCTAGACAGCTGGCTATGTTGGATGATCAAAGAGTTATTTTCTCCGCTTGCTTTGAAATATAAAGTAGTATATTTTCATCAAACATTTACTATAGATTCATTTTTGTCTTTTATCTTCTTCAATTTTGCTAAGTGTCAATATTAAATTTTGCATATTGCTTGTCGAAAAAAAATCTCTGTTAGAAAAGTCTACTATACTTGATTAAACTTTCATTGCTAGCAAGACAAACCTCATTGTTGTCTCTGATTACTGTAACTGGTCTGGTTCAGCTCAGAAGTTCTTTTGAATAAGTACATTTCATACTACTGCGACTCAAGGCAAACCCAGCCCCTGATAAAGTAACTTTAGAAGTTCTTCACCTCTGTATAACGAAAGAATAGCTTTTAAGCAAAATCAATATTACTATATCAAGCATAAATATGCCATCTCCACCAGACGCTGCGAAGGTGTCGGGCATGATATAAAATTCATTCCACTTGAAAAGGCTATCCATTGTTGAAAATGGAGCAATTTTTTTTATGCAACAAAATTTAAAAATGGCTATGCAAAAAGGAAATACTTCAGACACACTGAAGCTTTTCGTCCGACACAATTCAGAGTATAAACTTCACATAATGAAAACAGGAAATTTGCAACCAGATGAGGATCAAGAGTTATGTAAGAGGAAAAATGACGCGTTATGTAAGAGGAAAAGTTCCTTGCTTGTAACCAATCAGTGGCCGTTAACCTCCCACCTAGTTGAAGATTCAAGAGAAAAAACGAATTCCCTCTGTCTATACAAGCCGTGATATTTTTAGCCAGTTGTCATGTTTCTGATTGGCCTAGTATGTCTAAAAATATTTGCTTTCTTCAAAGGCCATTTTTAAACATTGACAAAACTGTCAAACAGATAAAACAAAAGTTAAAACCGTCCTTAATAACAATTTTTTTAATTTGATTTTCCTTCTAAGCTTTTAGGAAACTTTTGATAAAATGTAACAAAAAACTAGAAATGATGAGATAGTAATGATTAAAACACGAATTATCAAAGCTTGATTAACATTAAAGCACTGAAAAGTTTATCCTATTGCAAGAAATACAATTGGGGTTGAAAAAGGGATTATACATTAATATAAGCACTAAAATTTCTTAATGGTAAATTTTCCCCCTCTTGTAAACAATTTGGTCTAACTGGGGTACGGCTGAGGTAAAACTAGAAAAGAAAAAGCCATGACAGCTAGATACCCTATTTATCTTTTCCAATGACAGGCACATATTTTAAGGCAATTTTTCAAAGAGCGTGGTGCAATAATGACTTGAACAATTTGGTTTAAAGAGTTGATGAATATTTTCGTTTTATTACCATTTGCAAGCTAATAGTGTGGTGGAATTATGATTTTACCCGGGCAAAAAAAGTAAAAAGCTGTAATTTGGGACATGGGTTCCATACGATACTGGGAATAACCAGAAAGCCCCATCATTTGGACATTTGGATTTCCTTATTTGGGCAAATCCCATACGGCGCACTGATCAGCAGGGGTTCAAATTTTGATGTCGCTAAAACCACATTATATGTACATATTCTGAAAGACAGTTACATGCTGAACAACTTTTACTCAAAATACACGCCCTTACAATGTGGAAATAAGTACTTTCTGGTCAAAAATAGCAGATAGAGGGCAACTGGGCAATAGAATGTATACAGTGGTGGCGACAGGGGAGGGCTAGGGCGCTACAGTCCCTCCATCGGAAGCATCTAGCACCCCTATCGGAAGAAAATTTTAGGTTATTGTCGGAGCAAATTTGACAAAATAACGTACGAAAACTGCATATTATAGTCAATTTAGCCCCCCTGTTGGAAGCTCAAACCCCCTCTGTCGGAAGATTTCTGGCGCCACCTCTGAATGTATATAAGTTTATTTATGAACAACTTATATATTAACAAGATCAAAAAATGCGATGATGAAATCCTATCCAACAAGGAGCAGGTTAAGAATCCCGCTAAACATTTTGAAATTTCTGCAATCCGTGTATTATTTTGAGAAAATCTGCGTCCGGCAAGTGTGTAGAATTCTCTCGTTCCGTTGATAAATTGCCAGATTTCCGCAATCTACGACAAATTTCCCTAAAATTCTGTTCTTCCGCAAACACTGATGACATCTTCATTTGGAGAAAAAAGGCAAGGATCTACCCTGTTCCTTGGAGACAAATATTCTTGCCGGTAATAACTGCGGGTACGAAGGTCTTTTAATGCAGAACACGGGAAAAGGTGAACCACGTTGAATTATACATATTTGTCTCAGGATTTTCCAAATTCCAAGTCCGGGTTTTCCGTTTTTCATAACTATTTTCCGGGTTTTGGGTCCTAGGTATTCTCAAAACATCCTCTTTTTCATGTACGCACTTCTCAATTGAAAAGTTTGCATTTTGGGAATATACGTAATTTGGAAGTTATCTCTTGTTCTTGTAAAGAAGGGCATAAAGAAAATATTACTGGCCCAGCATCAAGCTGTAGTTTTGTGCAGCCACTTTGAATTTACACTGAATATGGCAGTGTTTTTTACGTCTTAGTAACAAAAATTACCAAGATGGAGGATGACAATGAAAAAGTTGAAAAACTGTCAGAATTGAAATCTTCAGCCCGGGCTGAGTGGGCCCGGGTTGAGTCAGCCCAGGCTGAATGGACCCGGGTTGAGTCAGCCCGGGCTGAGTGGGCCCGGGTTGAGTCAGCTCGGGCTGAGTGGGTATTATCATACTTTATTTTATTCACACACTAAATGATTTTGCATCGATAGATTTTGCGAGATAAAATGAAAATATTTCAGCAAGAGGATCAGCAATTTTTTCCGCGCGCTTTTCAATATTCACTCGTCTCACTTTGTTTCTGCCCAGTCACCACTAAATGTGTATATTCTAAGGGTACGTATGTTAAATAAAAGTTATTCAGCATGAAATTATCTTTCAAAAGATGTACATACTATGTGGTTTTAGCAACATTAAAATTTTGAACCACTACTGGTCAGTGCGCCATTATGGTATTTGCCCAAATAAGGAATTCCCAATGTCCAATTGATGGGGCTTTTTTCTGGTCATTTCCAAATTATATAGAACATCTGTGCCAAATTACAGCTTTATTTTATTTTTATCCGGGTTGGACCGTTTTTATATCTAATCCCAATACACTATAAACTAAGTATATACTCATATCTGTACCTTGACAACCAACGGTGAAAATGGCATTTTTTGAAATTTGTAATTGATTTGCGAGTTGTTGTGCGGAATCGTTTCCTGGCAATAAGAGTGTTGCCTTTCACATCTTTAATTAACGCAGTTCTCCGGATAAAAACCCGATATGGTTATAATTACTGTATTAATCTACTTGACTGGCTTTAATCACTTCAACTTAATGATTTCACTCTGCCAGAGTACTATTGAAACTAGATCTAACACAACAGAATCATTGTTACTGATGAATTTTTTTTCAAACCAACATAATATGTTGTAATAACACACTGAATAGTGTTTATCTTAGGGAACTGGAAAGAGCAAGCTTTCATCCAATTAAATTTTGCACGCGTGACAAATGAAGTTCAAACAACCTGCACCTTGAGATAGGGGTTTATAGAACAGCAGACGATGTTTGGCGATTAAAGTCTCGTCGCAAACTGTTGCTATCTTAGTCGACAGAAATGCATGCCATATTTGTATTCAGCCTCGTGATTTTGATTCAAACTGTATGTGTTGCAGGTACGTTCAAAAATCTTAGTTATAACGTCTTCTATTTTTCCGTGCGTACTAGTGTATAATATAATGCGATTGTGCAAGTGCTAGATATTTTCAAGCATTTTTAAAACTTCTTCAACATCTTGATGAAGAATTCGAATTCGTTTAAGAGATTGTATCAGTTTGAAACTTTAATCATCTTTTGTAACCTCTCTTATGTTGCCTTCTTCCTAACACATTTGGTATAAAATATGATATCTCGTAGGATTTCAAAATCCAGATTTACATTGGAAGTTTGACAAGGCAACGTCTAAAGGCTTTACAAGAGAAGAAAATGTGTCATCATTGACTAACAACCTTGGGTATCTCTTCAATGGAACAAAGATTAGTAGTATCGAAAAATGGTATGCTGCAAACTTCAGTGGAAACTATTCAGGAGTCTTGATTTCAAATGTGACAAACAGTTGTATTCTTAATCCAGAATCTTGTCGATCTGGATTTTCAATTAGTTTTCACATAAAATGGCCTCGATATCTAAACGAAACAGGAGTCGGTCATGTCATTTCCTCTGCAAATTTCAGCATTTACAGCACATTCGATGGCAAACTGATCACAAGTCTTTGGAATGGATCTCACGAGTGGCATGTTGTTTATAAGAGGAACACGACAAAATATGGCTGGACATGTTTTGTCGCTTCCTGGGATCGTTTCACGCTGCAGTTACTTTCAAATCGGAGTTTAGCAGCGTTCGTATCATCTAATATGACAAAATTCCACCTTTCAAAATTCGGAAGTAAGAGAACGAACTATTCTATGGCACACGAAGCTCTTCCGAGGCAAATACTGATAGGAACCAGCACGAAGTCAGCAGTAAATTGTCTAAAGATATTTTTTGACGATCTTAAAATTTGGAACATTGCAATACGAAGAAATGAATCAAAAAAGGCTTGCATACGGGGTGAGTAACACTTGAATTGTTACATTAATTATCATATCTTATCATAGTTAACAGGTTTGTAGGCTTAACCGATATAAGAAAATATGGCCCGAACTTTTAAGCTATGGTTCAAAAATGTTTTGGGAAAGTATTATTTTTAACCTAAAGTGGAGAGGTGCTATCAAGCAAATCTGCAACCAGTAACAAAACTTTTCATTCTCCTCTTTGATGTGCGGTAGTAAAATCAGGATTGAATTAAAGAATTGCTGTTCAGGGAGCATTCATAATTTTAAGTTGTTTGATACAATGACAAAGACGATCAGAGTCATGCAAGAGATAGCATATTTTGCTTTGATTCAAGCCCAAACAATGTTCGCAAATTATCGTAAATACTTTCGTAAATTTTCCAAAATGTTATAACGATAATTTTAAATTTTTAACAGAATAAAAGCATTGATGTTACCAATGCTTGCTCTGCTTAAAAAAGAAAAGAAAATGTTAAAATCCTAATTAACAATACACGACTATTGATATCGTATGACAGATCCATATGAATTTTGAAAACCTGATTCTTTTTGCTAAACTATTTCCTTTTTTAAAAATACGTCCTGTTTTTTCTGAAAATCGTTTCAGTTTTCCACCATTCGTACGTCTTTTGGCAAATCGTTGAATATTTTGCCCTAATGATGTAGAATGCATTTCTCTTCTGAAGTTTGGCAATTTGGATAGTCATGTGTTGATTCTTTCATTCTTGCTGAGTGCATGTTTTGTGGTGTGACTTTAAAAGGCCTCACGTTTATCGTTATTCAAGATTCTATTTACCAGGACACATGTTCTAGGTGGCTTGCATTGATTAATGAAAAAATATGGGTTGCAATGCCCTGTACTGTGCTGGTAAACATGAAAACAGCCTTTTTTGAAGACAAAATTGCTTTTATGGGTAGAAAACAGAATGAATTTAATTGAGCAAAGACAACAAACACTCTTGGTAGCTAATGATATGAAATTAAAACAAAGTTTTTGCTATTAAGATAACAAAACACCAGATTTGCTTTTTCTAAAATCTCTAATACTTGAAGGGGGTTGCAATAAACAGTGGGAGTTTCTCCAGACAAGAACTAGTAAGGATTTGCATAATCATCAAGGGAAGAATAAGTGGCAAAAAGGCTTAATGCAGGGCTGTGTGTGATAAAATCAATGGATAACCTCTAGATTGAATTTAAACTCTAGCTTTAGTTTTTATCACTTTTTATCTCCACCTCCTGACACGTTTCCATGTACTGTTATACCTATACTGCAAACACTTTAGGTACGGTAGGACGGAACATTCGTTTCGTTCAACAGCCTCTAACAATCTCGTGAAATAATGATATATTTCCCCGCAAAAACATTAGCGTCTTGAGGTGGTACAAACCTTGCTAAAAAAAATTGAACACCGTGCACTGACGGGATGCAAGCAGAATAAGCATATTTAAGATTACCTTATCGATATATCACTAAAGCTTCAATAATTTTGACCCAATCAAGAGTGTTGATTTATTTTCTTAATACCTTCTTACAACTTCCAGTAACAAAATGTTTATCTTTCGGCAAATTGAGCAAAATTGCAATTGGTGTGGGAAGGGGGGTTTTTAAAATAAGATTTAGCTTTGTGTAAGTGTTCCAACATTTTCGGCAAGAATTATGGTTCATATAAAACAAATAAAGTCAAATATTTGTAGTAGGTAAGTTCAAGCTATTTGTTGATCAACTCATATATGTATCTGCTTTTCAGCTACCATCGCCAGTGAACATCGAGAAGAAAGATACGAGTATCCAACGCAGATTTATACCTCAATAAGATTCGCCAACAAAGCGTTGATGGGATTTGTAATGGAAAGAAGGGTTACCATAACGAGTCTGTCCGAATGCATTGAGAGATGCAAGAAGAATAAGTTGTGCAAGTCGTTTAATATTGGTCAAGTGCATTCACATTTGGTTTGTGAGTTGAACAGCCAGAGAGAGAAGGCCCATGGCATTCACCTGATAGACCGAGAGGACTATTACTACTACGATGTCTATTGGGGCAACGAAAACGTGTGACAGTGACTAGAGTGCAGAATTGCCAGTAGAGAATGGGTCGAGGCGAACATTTAAGAGAGTACATGTGCCCAATGCCCGTCAAAGAGTGTTAATAATCTGCCAAAGATAGGGTAGCAGAGTTTTGTCTGGTTGTCTTTCTGACATATTTTGTGCTACTTTTCCCATCACATCGCATCAATATTTTGTGCATGTAATGAGCCTTTGACAGGCTACCTTTAATTCTTTGCATGCTCAGAAAAACCAGAGTTTATAGTGGGTTCTTGTTTAAACTTACATTAGAAAGTGTAAAGCTTCTTCTCAAAATTATATCCCTTTTCTCGCAGAAGAATGCCCTTTCTGTATACACGCAACGTTTTTAAGGACAGTTAATAAAATTATGTATATTATTATCCAGTATCTACAATTTAAAATCTTCCATTTCCAGTTCACAACAGAAGTTATAGGCTCAAGGAAGACCCTCTTCAACGTGCTGATTCTTTGTTTAATTTTGTTGCATAAATGATCAAATAATCAAATCTTTTTTCCATATAAATGATAATCAAACACGATGCATTCATTGAGCGCAATTGTTTTTTAAGAGTGAAGACGAAGTCGAAGCGAAAGTGATATTTGTGCCATATTGAAATTGTGTTCATAGTATGATAGTCTTTGATATGTGAGCTACATCAATGCGAATGTAAGTACCTAATAATGTGATAATTGCTGTAGGCTGCAGATGGACCTGAAGTAAAATGTATTTGTCCAAGAATTTGGTTTTTATTTATGTGCTTTAAATCTTTTCCGAAAAATAGAACATGTAAAAAATTGGTGCCCTCTAACGCTAAAGACCTTGGACACAGTGTCCATTGACCTATTGTTAATATGGAATTGGCTTCCTGATAACTAGTGACTTTCACGCTGAGAGTTAGAATCAAATAAAGAAAATTGTGGCTACAGGGCTGCATAAAGAGAGCCTAAGTTCTGGCTTACATCAGGCAAAATTGAAACGATATGAGTGAGCTTGCATCTCGCATTTGCAAAGAGCACCAGCGAAAGCACCTGCAATTGCTTGGTTTTCTTGTCATCTAAATATCTATCCAATGTTTTCAAAGCTTATGACATTTGTTGTTCTGACAATTTTTTTTTAAGGAAGTCATGTCTCCAACATAATGAAATAATGAAACTGCCATGGATTAAGGTACCACGGTTTAAATTGTTTGATCAAAATTACACAATGTAACTACTGTGAATCGTTTAAAAACAGATTATATATATGCTTTGAAATATAACTTGTTTTGATGTAGTCCTTAAAATACCAAAAGAAAAAAGGTCATAAATATACAAGCTATCATGTATCTGAGAATTACTAATGACGATACTATTTCAAGAAACATCAAAGCATGGGTTAACATTACAAAAATACAACGTCAAGGATTAAATGTTAACCATGTTATTGTATACAACTGGTAAACATCGATGGTAAAGCAGCAGGCATGGTAAAAGGCGGATGGATATGGTTCTTTTAAAAAATATTGAGACTTCAGGCCACTTAAAAATAAGAAGGATTTAAGGGTTTTTGAGGGAACTTCGCTTGTTGAAATGGCTCAATATTAACCTTTCCCCTAAAAGTTTAAATAGTATTGTAGCTTGATCAATGATAGGATAGCTGCAAAATGGTTCAGTCAAATTACTTTAAAGCAAGCCCAGGGGTGAGCTGAATGTAAAACCTTTTGTTTTCAGAAGGGAGCACTGATGGACTATCAAAGAAGAATAATTTCATAAGAGCATTATTTCCAAAGCTGCCAAGAATATGTACGGCATTGGGTTTAAATATCTGTAAAGAACCTTCTATTTCATAAAGTTTATTAAAATTAACACAGAAGCTAATTTGGAACAATTTGCAAGTAAAACGGGCAGTGCCAAAAGATCTCAATTACAAGAAACACTTTATCAATTGCTAATATCCAGTATCTGCAGAATTACCATCAAGTTTTGCCTCAAAATATTTACAATGATTCTATCTTAAAATAGTAGAAATATTTCCAAACTGTGAATGCTATATGTACAACTTAACGGATTTAGAACGGACGTAAGGTGCAAGAGATTCCTCTTAGGGGCCATCTTGTTGCCGGGAAGTCTTTGTGTTCAATATCAACAAGCAACACTGGCTCGCGGGTGGAAACGCGGGATGCATAGCATGGACACTCGTATAAAAACTGTGATTTCTGCGGATCAGCTAGTGACGTCTTCTCAGAAAAAGGTATCGCAGTCACATGGATAACAGGAAGTAGACTGGGTCCAGCCTTCGGTGGAGCGTCTTGCAATTCCCCAGTGGTTTTTTCCCAGCTGCACCCCCATACATAGATACCATGAATGAACACCCCATCAGCTGCAGGTTCACGGAGCTAAAATATAAGTTGCACAATTGTAAAATATACTGTCGATATTTAAATGTTTGGAACAATTAAATTGTGCAATGAAAGCGATATTCTTCCCAAACTCACCAGAGTTAGAATTGTTTGAACGATATCAGTTAAATTCTCTTTTTTCAACTTTGTGCATTGCCAGACGTTCCACTCTCAAAAAGTGTGTAGGATTGAAAAATACAAACCGCACAACTTCGAAAAAAATTCAGGTCAGGAGGATAATTAAATGCTCGCAATCAACGATGTGTTCTTGGACTTTGAAAAACACTATTCTGCCATTTACAATTTTGGTTGCACGACCTTGAAATTTGGCACTTTCATGCTGCAGGTTTCACAGAACTGACTCAAAATGAATCGTGATATAGAAACTGAGGATAAGTACAGTTTCTTACACTTGATCAACAGATAAGATAAACTAGTTTTAACGGAGAATTTTCAAAGAGGTTGTAAACGAAAAACTGATGTAATTGCGTCTGTTCATTGTGGTATAAAGTCCACACGGACTGCCATTTCGGTCAAATGTCTAACTCAAACATTTTTGGTCTATGCATTTTGGTCTAAGCAATAACAGAAGAAAAAATCCTCTGTTTGCATCTGAATAACGATCATTGCATAGCAGCCTACTACATAATCCTGGTCAGCAGTTAACTTGAAAACATCGCTAGTTGCGAGGGAATAGCAGTCCGCTTCCACGGTAAAAAAGTTAGCGAAACAGACGATGCTGATTCTGCAAGGATTAACATATAATTGTTCATATAGTTTGATAAGCTAGAGCTTAAAATTTAGTATGCTGTTAAGGAGCTGCGATAAACATTTGCAGTTCGGTGATTTAGTGGTAATCAACCACTATCGTCAAAAGATATCATATCTTTAATTTGAACAAACAAAGACACATGGTCTCTGTTTGTCCAAATCACTTTAAAATATGCACAATGGAGGACTAATTTTTTAGAAGCCTAGCCGATATTTGTTCTTCAATTAACAGGCTGCCACTATTAGGCATCTCACGCATGTTTTGAAAAAATTCAAGAGAGGAGAATGTAGAAACATGCAGAAATATTAAAACCAAAGAAATGAAACAAGCAGCAACGAAATTGGATCAAAACTATTTAATAGCTATCCAGAATATTTATATTTGATAAAAATAGCCTTTACAGTTTTGAAATATATTTAGTTTTTAACCTCATGAATTTGTGAATGTACTTCTGAGCAACGCAGTCAGTTATAGAGTTGAAGTGCGTCTGAGACAAACATGAAGTCTTCACTGAGAATGTCTCAATTTACTTTATACTGTAAGAAACAATGCCTAGACGATTCTGATGCTGCAATTCAACAGTAGGAGCTGCTTTCAATCTCTAGCCTGCGGCTATACAACTCAAAAAGGTAATTCGAGTCTAATCATCGTTGTCTGAAGAAGGATAGTGTACAAAGTCTGACATGTAGTCTACTTACATGGTCTTTATCCCTGCCTGTTATCTCAGTTTTAAAAACAAACTGCTCTGACACAACGCTATGCATCTGATATTGGCGTATTGCTTCCTATCAACAAAAAGATAAGTTAGAGACACAACTTTACAAAATGACAAGGTATCTTGCAAAATAATACTGTTATCTAATAAATTTGTATTTTATCACATCAAAGTCCATGACAACCACCAGATTTGAACTTTCAATGTTGTGTTGTTTTGTGTTGTTTTGTGTTGTTTTGTGTTGTTTTGTGTTGTTTTGTGTTGCTTTTTGTTATGATGTATGTTGAGTTGTTTTCATGGTATTGTATTATATTGCAACTTGATTCATTTTTTGTTTAATTAATTTTATTTTATTCTAATTCATATCTTTTATCTCTATTTATTTGCAATATCATATATCAAATTGTATTTCAAATCGTCTTTTTCGGTTAATTTGACTTGTAATAATTGTACTTCAGGAAAACCAACCTGAAAATGGCTTTGGAAAAAGCAAACATTTCATAAAAAATTGGCCAAAAGCTTTTAGCCAATTTGTTGTAAAATGTTTACTTTTTTCAAAGCAAATGTCAATTTCTGTACCGCTAAAAAACTGTTCACATTTTTTCAAGCAGAGGTACAAAAAATTTACCTATTTGATTCTTAAGAAAAAATTTGAACATCATTATGACGTGCCAAATATGTTAAATCTTTAAATAATTCTGATAGAACAAAATAAAACTTGTGGTGTTGAAACATACCTGCATTACAACCGCGAGCATTCTTTTGGGGTTGAAAAATGCGGCCAACCAATATGCCGGAATCTTCTCTTTACCCTGCGTCGAAAATGACGTATGGTTAATGAGTGGAAACAGAGAGGACTATCGGCAACCAGTCAGTAGAAAAAGCTTCTCTAGTTTTTCCTTAAATAGTTTAACAGCAGTTTTCATACATGAAAGTGTTTTAATTTGTAGTTTTATGACAAGGGAATGGTCGAATGAAAAACTATTTTAATAGATAAGCAAAAAATCTGCACTCGGGGAAATTCCATTTCGTTTTAGGAAAATTTCTTCGAAAAAATATGTGGTAAGGAACTTTTGAGATGAAAGATTGGTTATATTGCGCGGCTGTTGCAATTCATATATTCAGCAGGAGATCAGAGATTCTGAAGATACCATCCAGAAAATCGACAGATGCCATCAAGTCTATGTAAAAATCATAAGCTAAAACCATGCTGTCTACCTGAATGCTTGAGGTCCTAACCTTACTGTTAACAACATGAGCACCTAACAACATACTTGGTACAGGATTTTTTCCATGTGGTTAAAACGTGCTTGCAGGTCCGACAGCCAAGTTGCAAGAGACCATGAGTTTGGGGGTGAACTAATGCCTGCCAACGATCGATAGTGTTCTGGAACCTTCAAGTGGTACAGCTCTTCAGCATCCTTAAGATACTGGTCCGATAGCTTGTCTCCAAAAGAATCTTCGCTTGTTGCTAGCTTGATGGTCTGAAAGATGGTATCAAAAGTCAGACACATCATGAAGCACTGTAAGTTTTACTGCTCGATTTTCAAAATTGTGATCAATTTTAAAACATCTCTGTGTTTACAGCAAGTACAAGAAAGTAAATATTTTGTATGCACACTCAAAAGCAATTCTTTAGGGGAGTACCAGAATCTGAATGAATCTTGATGAAGACTCTATGGGTAACTAAGCTTTCTTTACACCTAATACACTCAAGCTAGACAGAACCATGAACCAAACAGAAAGAGGAAATATTGGGTTGACGCCTCACAAGGAAACAAAACGCAGCCCTAGCGAGCTAATTGGAGATACTATAACTCAATTATGTGTCTTATGAGGTATTGATATAAAGTACTAGAAAAAAGAAATAATAAAAACCTGTAAGCTTGCTTTTAATTCCTGATGCAGCTGATGAAAACAGTCAATCTCTGATAACAGAAACAAGTTGAATGGAGTCGCCCCACCGAGCTTACGGATCCTTTCGTGGACAAATTCCTAAATAAAAGGAAAAAATATAGAATAAAAAATGTCAAAAGTATCAATTCATTTGCAGCTACCGTGCCTGCTAAAGTTAACAATACTTTTAATTTTTCAGATTTTCAATGAAAAGAAAGGTAAATGGTCAATAAGAAGTATAAAGAGATTAGTGAGAACTATAGTAATTCGAACAAATAGCTACAATGCTTGAACAATTAGTATTGGTGGAGTGCATAAGATTGTGATAATATCAAACAAAACAAAATATCGTTAACTATGATTTTCAAAGTATTATTGGTATCCGGTTGTCTCTTTTTCCAACATTGTGACACTTAGCTGACACTTTACCTTCATAATCGATAAGAAAAAGGTTTTTAAACCTTTATAATCGATAAGAATAATTCTAGGCAGAAAACCTCTGGTGAAAATGCATAGCAATGATTCATTATTTTGTCATAAAAAGTACCCCTAAAAACCTAACACACTACAATATATCTTTAAGGCCCTTTTGCTTCAGGTGGTTCGAAGGTTGTCTAGAAAAGCTAAAAGGTTTTATACAAAACAAGGTTCTAAAAGTGCACGGTTCCTGAAATAATCTGAACATTATAGCAGAATCCTTTTTTAAATATTCTTCATAATATCCTCGCGACATCATTTTTCTATCAGTCTTTCTTATTGTGTCTAAAGAGTATTTGGTAGCAGCTATAAGGAAATAGGTTCTCGCAGACTTAGCCGAGGATTAGCATTAATCTAAACACATTCATCTCCTAGTCTTTTGATTGGAAAAGCAGATGTGCGCTATGAAAGTCATTTGATATTCAATTTCAAGAGCGCCACATTAAGCTGTCCATATGATTAATTCCGGTGCTATCAAACTCGCAAACTGGAAATCCTTGCAGCTGATCTGGTGTTAGAGGAAAATTAAGCGGCGATTGCGTAAATCCTCAGCAAATTAACTGTGCTATAGAAAATCAATGTACAAATCCTCCTCTAGAGAGTCTGAGTGCCAGTATTATCTCCAAAAGAGATCGTCAACACAAAGAAGATAGAGCCTTCAATAAAAGAAAGGCTATCCATATGGTTTTCAGCTGCGTGCATTAACGTCAAAAGTGCTGATGAAATGCTCATGAATTCAGCTGTGCGTTGATTGGTTCAGGCCAAGATACTTGTGCAATGATTTCCCTCAATGCATGATACTTATAGATGACATCATTCGACCAATTTGGAAGTGATTCTTTATAGGTTTATCCTATATTACCCAATTTCCATTACTGTTAGAAAATTCCTCCCAGAGAGAGCTTTAAAGTGCTTTTTCTCTTTGGCAAGAAACTAACTTTTAATCTTAGATAAAACTGATCGCATTAAAAAGCTTTTGCTAATGCCAAAACTTTATAGCAGTTTCACCATGCTTCTAAACAATAATAGTATTCTACTCTTACTAGTATAACATAAAAGGAATTCAGTCGAAGCAACATCTGATTTTGACAAGATACTTTCTATTTTTCTAACATCTTCTAAGGTTGTAGGTAGCAAATAAATTCCATAAAGAATCATACCCTACTCCAAAGGCGTGGCAGCTTTGCGAGGGCATTGCTGCATATCTCAAAGAGGTCGACTTCTGCGGATGTCCTCAGTGCAGTCAGTGATGCACTGCCAAAAACACTGGCCTTGGATAACGCGAGGAGGCCTGCTCCTGAAGCGTGGAACGTTCCGCTGGACACAACAAGTGGAACAGATGATCCAGCGAGGACGGTTGCCGATGGTGGTACATGAGTAAGTGTCGGGTTTGACGGCATTCTGTCCAAAATGGCATTCAGTCTTGTGAATACATATTGACTGTCAGGCAAGGGGGTCTACAAGAGGGAGATCAGAAATAGAAAAGCTATAAGGAATTAAGCTTGGTATGCAACCACAAAGATCCATATAGCGAATCCGGATAGTTAATATAATTTATTAGTTGGCATACATGTCAAGGAGCTTTTAAACTGGAAGTAGCGAATCATCGTTCGCCTAGGATCAGGGTACGTTATTTTGAGAATTCAACATCCAACTAATCGTTCTTGCTATCTGGATTCATTACGTTCGCTGTAAGAAGCTCTTAGATAGAAATTACACTGCACCTTTTCTTAATAACATGATTCGTTTCAGTAAGAATAATATAAAACGGAATGATTATAAGACTGTGAATTGAAACATCGCGTGTTCGCACCTTCCACTTAGAGATGCGGTCCCGTAAACAGGGCGGACCTTACATTCTATATATTGTTAACCTTTAAAAAATGCTGTGAAACTTTTCAGAACCCTCTTACCTCATCTGTTGTGTACAGGCCACACATTTCAGGAGAGTCAAACAGATTGTCAGAAATACTCTCTAATGCTTGAATAACAAAAGACTGCTTCGCTCCAGTGATGAAACAAGACGACGGCAGTTTGTATTTCACTACAATCAAAAGTAAAAATCATGTATAGACCTGTTTAGTAGTGTGTCCTAGACTTGCAGCAAACCTCTCAAAGAGCAACTGCCTGCAAATAGTCATTTGGGAGCGAAGACAGAACTGACTCAACCACGTTGAATACAAAAAGTGTCATATCTTTCTATTAAGGACATAAAGGTTGTCCGAGAAATTATTTTACGAGCATTTTTGTGTTTATATGTTGAGCGATGGGCAATGAATAGGTGCGAGCTTTTTGTATCAAATGTAGGGCTTTTTGCACCGAAAGAGATCTGCAGAGCATTTTCTTGCTTATAATTGAAGTTTTACTTGTAAATTAAAGTGCAAAGATAATTTTTCGAGCAGTATCTAATGATGGTTGCTAGCGAATAGGCCATTAATCTTTGGAGAACTATCAAAAAAGGACGGAGATGACTAAATGTCCAAAAAAGGCAAAAAATTTACAGTGAAGCGATTGTGAAGTTAGAAAATATTTTTAAACAGTGCTCAGTAGAAACTCTACCACCATGAAACACATATATCCTTTTCACAAAACAGAAAAGATACCCACATAAAGACAAGTTAGATAAGATGGTTCATTGTGCTACCGTTTGAAGTATAATTTAAAAAATATTGGTTCAGTTTATACACATACCTCTTGATATTTCGAAATCCTTTCTTGTTGCAGATGAATTGACCCATAAATCAACCATAGCACCAAGCACGCAATAATCAACTTCATTTGTTATACTGTTTCCATAAATTATCTGAAACAAAAATACAGCAAAAATGTATTAGGATCTGTTATAAAGAGTGACACATAGAGAGAGAGAGGAAACTGAATTTTCGTAGTGCCATTGTACAGTGAGACGAAACTTATGCAGCAACAGTGTGCAAGTTTTGTCAAAAAATCTTTAAATGTAGAAACAGTAACTCCAGTTGCTCAAATATGGAACAATGTTTCAGAATTTAGACGAAAAATACTTAGCTTTTTATAAGACAACATTAAACAAATAATATTTTGCCCTTAAGCAACAGCCGGCCATAGGATGTAGACATTAAACAGTATCTCCACGAAAAATAAGTTCTTCTACGAACTGATGTAGATTATATCTGACAAGCTAGATTAAAAAGAGCGTCCTTTTAAAAAAACTATATTCAGAGAATGTAACACATAATATTTGTCTTTCTAGTCTGTTGACAATTCCTAACATGATTACTTAAGCAAGTGTCTTGGACATGAACATCAGGAAATTGAAAATAATAGCATGAAATCGTCAAGCTCTTTACGGAGGTTTTTCAAAAGCTTAAAATAAATGATATGATCTATAATCTTTAGGAGAAGAATGCAATGACTGAACTATCTAGTCCTTACAAAGGATCAACGTCTTATCGCACAATTGGAGGCAGTTGGCTAGGTTAATGATATGTATGACTAAGATATCACCCATAAAAAAAGGATTCCATGCAACTCTAAATGTGTTTTGCAGATCAAATAAGCTGTTACAGGACTCAGGCGTCAAGCGATCGATCTTACCTCTGTCAGAAGATGTCGTAAACCATGCCATTGAATATTTCGCTGGCTTAGTCCAGAAACTGGCGTAGAAGCGGCACTTCCCTCGGAAAAATGAATCTGTGCATCGAAAAACTCGTTGACCAAACAAGCCAGAGACCCCTGCACAGAATAAATTAGAAAATTTTGAAATCTAAGGAAGACATAATGCCAGAAAGTTTTGATATACATCGCATGACATCTTTCGACTTTTCTTTTCTCTAAGAAGAAATGAGATTTACGTCTTCTGCTATGAGCAGTATAAACAAATCAGCAACATGAGAATTTGTGTCAAACAGAATTAATTTAGAAAACCACACTAGAGAAAAAAAAGTTAGACTAAGGTTGGAATTTTGGCCTTTCTATCGATCTGAGCTTCAACCTCTCTCAATTTACAAACTGTTTTGGAAAAGCAAAAACAGATCCAAAAAAATTTAAGTTGCCCCTTGTGGCAATACTAGCGTGCGGTACACGTCCAGTAGATTCCATATGGGTCAGGGGTCGCTTCGAATGAATTAAGAGTTGTTGGTAAAAGGTCTTGTGTCAATGGTCAAAAGTCTCAGTTATTATGGTGCTTCTAGTACGTGAAATAGAGTCAATTCTTATTCAAAGATTTAAAACTTCTTATTGAAAGGTTGTTGAAGTCACATTAGAAATGCCCTGACAGGACAGTCTTAAGAAACAACAGACCACAAAAAACTTACCCAAAGGAACTTAATACCAAAGTCAAACTCATATGGCAGATTGAGTCCAACAAAAGAGAATTTCCTCCTCATCTGCAATGTGCTGTGCAGCATGCAGACGTTATGAAGCAGCGGCAACCACTCGTTTCTATTGAACTGCTTCCAAACATCGTTGTCAATCAGCTGCAAGTTGTGGCTTAGAGCAGCTTTCAAGTTCTGATGAAAAACAAAATTTACCTCAGTGAAAGTAACGCTAGTGATACGTATTATCTTTCAAGCTCAGATCAAACTAGAATGCCGTTTAGAAGCGGATGTAATTTCTATCAAATGTAATGGCTTTTTAAGATACTTTCTCACGATACTTTCAAATCAGGTGCGGACTATGTTTAGTGGACTAATTAAATCGCATGTCTGTGGCAGGTTTATGTGGAATTTGCACCAATATGCATATTTCAAAAACCATAGCTCATTTAACATAATTTCCTTTACTTTGGTATATCTCTTTTCCAATAATGAGAAAGAAATTAAGGTTGATAAATCATACATAAAGCACTTGACTAAAAAGTCCTATCAAATAAAATCGATGTGGAATTGATTAAAGAGCTGAGGATAGTTCAAGTAAAAATGAATGACACGGGGTGGATCATTTGAAAAAAAAGTCGACAAGACTTACCAATCTTGGGCTTTCTATGATCGCAGTAACGGAGCTCTGAAGCAGAGAAGATGGCAAAGAAGGTTCCTCAATGGAGGAGATCCACAGCCTGAAATTGGTATCAATATTTGCCGTCTCATTTAATAAAGAATCGAGACCCTCAAGCAGCTGGATACAGTTGTGTCCATTTAGAATAAGGACCCAGTCACCCTGAAACAAAATGAAAATATCATAAGTAGTAATAACACTGTTGATTCTTATTCTTCGAAATGAAATAAAAAATAGCGGTTTTGCCCTTCTAATAGCCGGGAGAGAGTTGTTACTCAACTGTTTCACAATTTCGACCAGCCTCCAGTAATGCATTGACTTAAGATAAAGCCAAACACGTGAAAACTTTTTGCTTCCAACCCTTACTTCAATTTACAACGAGGGATCTCAACAAGCAAGAAAAACGTATAGAAAATCATCAAAGAATCTCTTTATTGATGATTTAAGTAGCTTTTAGCTGATCCAACGAAATCCAAAATAACTACATTAGAAGTAATCGAGGGTTGACAGATTTTCTGCCTGCAGTCTGCGACGTAAACAACATAAGAATTAAGGAAGGAATGCAGGAAGTAGACTTTTAATTTAAGTAAAATAACGTACTCACAATGCCGATGTTGTATTCAATGTATCAAGAACCGAGTTAGACACACATTTTATTCAAACTACTAAAACGCAAAAGACCATAAAATATTTCCAAAGAAATTACCGATTTCATGCATGTGCGAATGACTTTCTTTGCATGTTTTTCCTCTCCATTCATACCACATAAATGAATGATTTCCAATCTAGCCTAGAATGTAATAAGCCAAATTCAAATATTTTATCATTTTGCAAAGCAGAAGTTCCTGAGAAAAACCAAAAATGTATTTTCTGCGGCCCAAGAAAAGGAGAAAGTCTAAATAGTAATCGTTGAAAGATTTATTCAGGCAACATTATTATCACCCAGGGTGGACTTTACAGGATCTTGTTCATAACAGCTCGCTTGGAAAAATCAGGGCAACGTAATGCTCGCACAGGAAAGGAGCTTAAAGCCCCCAATCCTCCTCTTCTGATGAAGCAGGAGCGTCGATTTAGGGGGGGGAGGGGGCTGAGGGTGTTGCAAGTGTCCACCTAGCAGCAACCTGACGAAAATGATTGAGTTTTTAAGTTTAAGCCACAAAACAATATTTTTGCTTTTCATAAGATTTTGCAAGAGGTTGGAGAATAGCTTTAAAGTCTGTATTTAATTCAAGAAAAATCACACGTCGGACAAAACTTTCCAGAAAACTATCAGATATAAACATTTCATGGCATTGCCTAGGCAACCATTGCATTTTTGCTATCTTAAAAAGCCATAACTCAATGAGGCACGCTCTCTGCTTCGAATTTTAGTCTGGTCTGTTCCCTCTAAGAAATGCAAGCCACCATACCCGTGCACTGAATAGGGGCTTCAAAGTTACCTGTTTTGCCTCGGCGTAATCAGTAAGTAGTTTCTCAGTGATTTCGGCTTCCTTTCGATAGAACAGCAGGATTGGTGATTTGGGTGTACTTTGTTTGACAAGACTAGCAAGGTCTACTTCGATATGACCAGAATACCTGGGAAAGAAAATAAAGCGGTTTAAAATGCAGTTGCTCTATATAAATGAAAAGTCTAAAATGTAAGAAGCATAAATTTAATGTTAAATACGAAACTTTTTGTGAGCGAGCACGAGAGCCCTAGGGTCAATGGAACAGTTGCGCAATGGCTACAGTGATTCGTGTCAGTCTAAGGAGAAGCATACAAAATGGCAAGCTGTAGACGGACAAGTAGGCTGAGGGTGATTTGCGTCAAGCCACAAGGATCGGAACAAACGAGGGACGATGGACCATTTCGCTGTCTTTGCTTCCTGAGTCTAAATTAGATACCAACCTAAACGCTGCTGGGGAGGAAGTAGAATGACGAAGAATTTTGAGAAATGACATGAATCTGTAACCGTTGATCCTGAAGGTCAAACGTGGGGATGGAAGGTCAATGGGCCAGGTCAAGCTAGGCCATCACTTTACGTTAAATAGGGCGAAAACATGCAACCATTCGAAGCAAAATGTATCTAAACCTTCCATAACAAACATTATACCTTTATGGAAAATATACATATACATAGATGTACATACATGCAAAATATACATACCTTTTACCCAATGACATAGTTACAAATACAGATGCTGCTTGCAAGAGGCGATCTCCCCTCAGAGACCGAATAATGAGAAGCCGATGAATAGGCAAAAACCTAGGATGAGGTAATCGCAGTATAAGATTAATCCATGTTACAATAGGGTACGCTGAAATGTTATGCTATTTGACGCTTTGACAAAAAGAATCGATAATCTGAAAATTCGAAATGATTCACACAAGAAGCTGGGTTCTAAGACTTTACTTGGTACCCCTACACAATGTAGGCAATTTTCTAGATTTAGTAAAAATCTGTGTAATTTTTTCATCTCGGGAAATTGAAATAGCTTTTTACTAACTAAAGCGGTACATTCTGTCACTTATTGATAACATGGACCATCTATTTAATTATTCTTTTAAGATTTTTACTGAAACTGATCAACTGCTACATAGGGGTGAATAAATTTCCTTAGGGGAGGAATCAGAACCTTCTAGAGGAAAAACTAGGAGAAATCATAAGCTTATAGAATACAGCATAATTTGCAGTCGTCAATACATAAATATCATCCTTACTCGTCTATAAAATGTTCATACTGAAAGGAAGCCGAGTTTTCATAGCAGCAAAACAAGTTTCACAAAAAGTTGAATGGAAGTTTAGAAAGAGGTGATTGATTCAGATAAATGAAAAATACTTTGTAGAATTCCTCTACAACGTACACAAATAACTCCCATTCTTACAGTGGGAAGGTTTTATGTGGTTGATATATGATAAGGTGTAGTGGTGAGCGATTCTGTATGGGTTGTTGCCAATGCAAGTTCCTGAAGGCTGTAGTGTAAGGGAAAACGACCTGTGCCATGAAGAAACATATATTCGATGGTTACAGCTAGGCCCGCTGCTTCCGTCATCACACTGCTACATGGGGGACGCCTGTTGGTCTCAGCCGAAAAATAAAATATGCTTGAATGTGACAAACCTGTCATCTAGATTGTCGGGCAATGTTACCATCTCTGGTCTCTCATGCTCAGCGATTTGCCTCCATTGCGTTTCTCTGCCATCTTTGGGCATTTTCTCAAATGTCTCCAAAAACCAATCAAAATATTGCGCAAGAAGCTACGATAACAAATTACGTCAGGTAAAAAAGACAAAAAAACTGCAATTAAAAAATATATTAATGCAATTGTGTCCCAGAGTGGATAGCGTGAGCCATAACTTTTGTTTTTGTACTGAATATAACTAGCCATTGAAATATTCCCCATAAATATACATCTTAAAACACACCTGCATATTATGAAATTGCTCATCCAATAGCCAATCAAATGGCTTTTTCGTGAGAGTTTTAGGTGGTACTTCCCAGTTAGGGTAAGCAAGTTGTCTGACCGCTGCTCCAAAAGGTGGGCTTATTAGGAACTCTCTCTCACCAACAGCGATCTTCCCGTTCGAATCTTCTATTTCCAATGCCACTAGAAGGGCAAACAGCGGTCTATCTTCCTCAAAAAGGCCTATTGATCTAGACACAAATGCGTTGTACTGCACTTTTTCGACGACTGCACTGACGGCATTTCTGTAAAGACATTATCGAAAAATTGTCTATTGCATAGTGAGCGCTCGCAAGTCTTATATGAGGTAGATTAGTGGTAAGATCTACTAGATACCCCCCCCCCCCCCATAATGATAAAACAGTCAAAGCCATGAAACAGTTCATTAGATCTATTTGATACTGTAATAATGGAGTGTTTAGAGGGCTCAGCAAAACGAACATCTGTTTGCTTAGCTTCTATAGACTGTTTCGATGCCATTTTATCGCTATAGTTTTATGAAAATGCTTCTACCTAGCTTTCCAAGGTACTTTTTAGGACACTGAGAAGCTATGCTTATCGAGCAGAAGCCAGGCATTCCTCTCAATGTCACCATACTTGGATTCCTACGCCTTTAATTAAACAGGGCTGTGACTCACTTCACCCTAAGTGAAAGTTTCGTCATGCTCGGGACTCGAACCTCAGACTCAACTGGATTTGTAGTCTATGGACATAACTATTAGTTAAACCATCGTCACACCTTATCGTTACATCAAGAAATGTTTGGGCCTAAAGGATGGTCGTTTTCAGTCAACGCCCTCAATAACAAAATCACGATGTTTAAATAGAGAATCATCCTGAGCCCCTCTAGATTGAACTTGGGTGTCTATCCGTGGAATTACCTGTCAGAGTGCTTGATTGATGCATCGAAGACAGAAACAAACTGGCTGAATGACACCTGATACAACGGATTTACAACCGACATTGACAGTGACGCATCAAACAATACAGCAGCACAAACGGCTATCGAGCGATATGTCTCTCTTGAATTCATAATAGACCTCTCCGCACTCGTGGCTTTGGACAAGCTGTAGGTAAAATTAAAGAGCAATTAAGAAAAGGTTCCACAATAAAGCCAAGGAAAATGAGCGAGTGAGAATTCGCCTATCCTAAGAGTTTAAAACGTCCACTTGAATAAAAAGGCAAGCAAAGAGCTGACTACAAACCTTTCTTGAGACTCATCATAGAATCTTTTGATAGAATATGCTCGTTTAATTGAAGAAAAGTCTGATAGTGGGTTATCGACGCTGCTTAAATTCTGAAGCAATTGCTCTTCAGCTCTGTCTTTTGTTGTCAAATGAGTTACAATTTCCTATTGAAAAAAGAAATAAATTGTATAAATTTCAAGCAAGTAGCTGATAAAAGCTTACATTATACGAGTACCAGCAAATCAGTGCTGAAAGTTGAAAATACCTGTGCAACTTGGTACAAAGTATCATGAATTCTAGGCTTCTCGAGTTTAATGAATCGGTATAAAAACTGCTCGGCAAGTCCATCACGTGACTGACTGAATTCAATAACATTGGCGTAAGCAGCGATGCTTGCGGGTATCAAATTCGCAGGGTTGGTTGTGATTAGGAACAACCTGTGGAGTACAAAAAGTTATCTTTAGGATTGCCTGACATAATTGGGTAAAGAATGAAACTGTCTCCTCTTTTTAAAAAATTAAGTTTGTAAAATAAGAAATTGTTCTGGTTAAAGCAAAAGGCGAACAAAGCAGAAGATTGTAATATGTTGTTTGAAGAAATAATCGTGCATTTTGATGAATGGAGAATTCAAAAATTTGCATAGGGATTACTTAAAGCTACGGAAAAGATCTCAATTTCTTTAATCTCCATCGTCTTAAAAAAACAGGAATCATCGCTATAAAGAAATAAAGGATGAATTTTGCATATTAAGAATTTGAAGCTTCAGAAGTAGAGTATTCCTCAACTGCCAACACACAGAAAACAGTAAACAAAGAAAAAGTCAATGAATTTCGAAACATGCCTTATTATCAAGTCAATTGTTACTTTAAGGCGAATTATCTGGGAATCTCTGAAGAGTTGTCTCTAAAGAGATTACATTGAAGAAAAGTTTCAAATACGGAACGAAACTTTATGCTTTTGATATTGCAGAAAGATTTGCTAGAAAAGTCTGGACAAACCTGAATGATGGTGAGCACTCTATCTCCTCATCACCAATCTAAAAATGGACGTAATGTGGGAAATGGTTAAACAAAAAAAAGCTTCTTGGCCTTCGCTTAAGTTCAGGACTTGTTAACGAATTTTAATGAAAAGAACCAACATTATTTCCTACCCCAAAAACCATAATGGCTACTTCTATATCGAATAAACGTAACAGAAAATACCATCGGCTATTAGAACGAAGTAAGGCTTTCGGGTAATGCATTTAGCATAAGCTTTTCATGGGAAACCATTGAAAAATTCAAATAATGTACGTATACAGGCTTTCCCTATAAGACAGTAAATATGTTAGTACCAATGGTATAGTACATGTGGTATGTTTGTTGTAGCATACATCCTTTGCATCGTAGAAGTCAGGGTAGATTTTTTACGTATTGGCAGTAATCAACAAAAGAACCCTCATCGTATTTGACCACAAGATGTGGATTTTTGTGACTAAAACAGCCCATCACCCATGTCCGGACGCTGTCACTTTAAGTGTCCACGTGCTCTAAAAAAGCCACGAATTCGTAATTTCATGTAATACAAGCATTTTGTGACACGATTTTCTGTAACCTATTACGTACCATGAGCTTAAATGGTGCATTTGCTATTATAAATGCCGGTCTGTTCCGAAGCAATGAATTAAACTTGTCATCAGTGGCCAAGGCCTTTAGGTCAACATCAGAAATCAGCAACGTTCGTCCTTCTGTGAGGCACATTTCAAGCTCTCCTCTGAGCTCCTGTGTGAGGAAAATTCAGTCAATGATTCATAAAAATGACGATACGGGTTTCGAACAAGAGTTATATTAAGAAGAGTTAAAAATAACTGCTGCTATAGCAAAAATAAATTTTGAGGACAACACCGTAAACTTGGGGAGGTAGATCATGTTTTGACAAAAGGCTGAATAATGTTATAAGCAAAGGCAAGTTTTTAGGGGAAGACGAAATCGAAAAAAATGAAGACGGTAAATTTTGGTCTTCATGAGTCACAACTTTTCTAACTGCCACATTGTTGAGTGCAGATAGGAATGAGATTAAAAGACCTAAAAAGATCGACGCTTTCACTACGCTAGTTTTTACGGTCTTTTCATCTTTGTTTTCCTTCGGCAATATTATAAAGAAAACCCGACCTTATCCAATTAACACAACACAGACTTGGCCTTCAGATTTGCCTGGCTGCCATTTTACAAAACCGCATGGCGTAAGTTTTAATTATTTTCCGTCATTTTGCCGAAAGTTTTGTTATGGCACTTCTTGGGCAGCGTTTTTAAAAATCACAGGTTTGGTCACTGTTGTTGTTGCTTTGTTCGTTAAAGATGCCCTTTGACAAAACCTCCACGCTTAACATCATTTAAAAAATATACTTTTACCCGCGCCTTTGCTCGTTATTTTGAATACTTTTTTAACAAAAAAGGATAAAATCTTTATATATTGTTTTTGTTGAAAAACAGAGCTCTGGTATGGAAGCACTCCGCTTCGAAACAAAAGTTTTCATGTTAGTTTTTTAATACTAATAGTTTGAGGGATAATAGAAACAAGAAAAGTTCTGCCCCTTTTCTACAACTTACAAACAAACCAATGATAATGATTGTTTCTTTATCAAAATGTTTATTACCTTATGTTTCACAATCGTAGTATCTTGTAACAGCTTTTCGATCCAATGAACGGCAACCCTCTGCGGATCACAAAGCAAAGCCCATGCGCTAGAGCAGTCACGTTGTGTTGTGATACAGATGTTGTCCATTGAAATATTATCCATAGGGAAACTCATTGCTTTCCAAATTCTCAGCATTTGCTTTTGGAATGAAAAATTGACAGAACTTTAATAGTAAACTAATTACCCACTAATTTATCAGGGCACTCATTAAGTCTACAGATTAATTTTGCTGTAAATCCTGAACTTTTTGAAAAAATATTTCCTGCTGACAAGTAAATTCTGTTGCAACAATTAACTAAACCAATGCATTGAAAAATAAAAATTGCAATGTCAGAGATAGTTACTACAATGAACAAATTTAACAAAATTTGAAGACAATTATGAAGCGACTTTTAACGCGAAAAGCTTTAGAAACTAGCCAAACAGCGAAAAAAACATTTCCCATCTTTCAATTGTACTTTTTAAGACACGTGAAAGTTTCTTGTATTTTATTTACAAAAGATGAGAACAAGGCCGGGAAATGCGCACATTGATCGAGATTCCAATATAAACATTAATTTTGAAGCAACAAATCGTTTGCGTTGATTGGTTCAAAAAGCTTGATTTTTTGTTTGCAATTATTCATAGAGCATATACCTTTCCAACCAGGAACTTTGCAAGAGATATATCTTTAAAAATCTTCTTCTTCTCCGTGGGAACGCCATGTTCTCTGCAGTTGCTCAGGAAAAACTGTGACAGTCGCTTTCTAAGATAAAATTATGACAACCTTATGACCAACTAATTTGAGTGTTTAACAACTATACACGAAAAAATTCTCTGATATCTCTCAATCTGCTATTATTTCCTTAGGTTTGTAGAGAGAATAGACGCTAATCACAACTGAATCGGCAAAACTCCCAGATGGGAGAGGCCAAAAGTTAGAGGGGGTATCTTGACACCGTCGAAAATCCACTATGAAGAAGCCATGTATTCTGGGGTGAAACATTTGATAATTTGTACTTTATTCTTAATTTTCTATTCAATTTACACTGGATTGCTTCTTATCGTTGAGAGTTGCTTCAGCAATCGTTCGTTAAAAAACCATAGAGAGAGAAATGTGGGGGTGAATATTGTCATCCAGGAACGCTTTAGGGCCTGTCATCTAGATAGAGCTTAGGGCCTGACTCTTGTCTTATTTTCAGACGACCTAACTTTCGCACCTTTGGTCAATTCCCATTGGGCCACAGTAAGTGAGAAAAGCAGCTGCACAGATTGAATTGGTCAGCAGAACATCCATGGCAGTGTGATCCTCCATGAAGTAATTCCAGTTGGCCTCCACTGGTTTCAGGCTGAAAAAAGTATCCGATGACAAACTTATGATTGCCAAATAACTTTAAAGTACGTTCAATGGATAGAAAAAGAGTAATACACAAGGACGTGTTCAGGATAGCTTAGAGAGCAACTAAGGAGATAAATATTAGTGTTGAAGCGAAAGATTATTCGTTATTGTTCCTTGCTTACATTTTCTTAAAGTAGAACTTCAAAAATTAATCTGAACTTAACAGTGGTATGTTTCACAATGATAAGTTGAAATTTTTACGAAATTCAGAAAAGTTCTGTCCGGATACTGGTCGACTCAGTACAAAATAAATCAAACTGTGGCGTGAGCAATGAAACTGACAAGGAGGGGAGGGGTGTAAGGGAAGTTACTTTGGGGTAAATGGTTTCTTTCTGAGAATTAATGTTATTTTTCCGTCGATTAACAACTTTTCATGGCAGGAAACAAAGCAAGCATAACCTATAAAAAACTCTCTTTCATTACAAATTTCATTCTTTCAATCAAGGAACCAGCATGAAATATTTTACCACCATTACATTCTGCCTACCTGTCAAGAAGCTCCGTGAGGCTCTTGAGTTTCTCCGAATACTCGCTGATTTTCTGACTCAAGTTGTATTTATGTATAGCGATTTCATCAAATTGCTTCTGCAGTTCTTCAATCTCTGCATCAAGACGAGGTAGATCTTCCTCAGACAAACCCTCTGTCGGATCCACGTGCACAGGTTGCTAAAAAAGTTTTACGCTGTTAGAATCCGTTCAAACATTGTTTCTACAAAGGATATACACATGTAGCCATTGCTTTGAATAATTTTTCCTGTCGTAAATGTGTTGTAAATGATACTTTTTTTAATGAGGAATAACTATCCTTCTTGGGATATCATCAAGATATTTTTATTCGATACTTATATGGCGTAAAAGTACTTCTACACGAAACCCAAGACCCTACCCTTAATCCCCATCACACTTATGACACTTAATCCCCATATTGGAATTGGCTCGAGAGTCGTATATTTTAGGGCAGAGTTGTATGCGACTAAATTATCCAGGGCGTAATCGAATCATTTCGTTTCCTAAAGGAGGTAAAGAACATTATCATTTTTTGCAAATCGTGATACCAGAAACCATGACATACAACAAGAGAGAAAATTCAAGACAGGCAGTAGCGTTCAAGTTCTTTGAATCTGTATACCTCTTCTTCTACTTCATCTGTTTTTGTCATTTTTCTTTCTGCTTCTCTACTCTCGATAATTTCCATTTCATTTTTAAGCTCCTTCAAAGTCTGCACTGCTTTTCTGTACGGCTTGCTTTTTACAGTGTAGTCAATCACTGCCTGGATGTATTCAACAACCTGCGCAGCGTCCTCAGAAGAGTAGCGCGCAGCCGCCAATGTCACTCCAGTTTGCTTTTTTTCTATGAGTAAAACAATATCCTCGTACATAGTGTAATAAACCAAATATTGAGACGTAAAATGACTTCAAAATATATTTATCTTCATCATAATCGTACATACAAAAAACTGACTTACAACACGTGCTAACTGGAATAGAGGCTAGATATGATTTATGCACATATTTTAATACTATTGTCCACAGGAGATAACACTATCCCCCTCCCCATCTCTCTTCCTATGTTAGTGAATGTGAACGAGTTCTGTTTGGTAGTATGTTTGCAATGTCTATTCTGCACCAATTTCTGTTGATCATGTTGTTATTATCTTCTGGTTGTTCTCCATGGTTCAAGTCCCCTGTATTCCCTCCTCCTCTTGCACCCTCGACGTGTACTCTATCATCAATGAGATTTGTTGTCTTGGTATTGGTTAGGTCAGAAAAATATCACAGACTTTTTTCTTAGGAGGTTCCTTTGCAGGTAGGGGGTCAGTTGCTTTTTTGAGTAAGTGGATTGATCTTGGAGGTATATACTTCAGTTGATTGACATGAATAGTAGGACTGGCTTTGCCACTGGCGTCAACAAGCTTACAATTCAGATCTCCTATCAAGTGGGTGATTGTCCAAGGCCCCGACCACTTTGGTTGAAAACAACGTGAAATACTCCTTTTCTGAGGTGGGTTCCATAACATGACAGTATCATTGATCTTATAATGATGTTGGGTAGTTTTCTTATCGTACTGTTGTTTCATTCTTTCTCTGCTCTGGTTGAGGATACTGCGAACATTTGTAAAGGAGTTTTTAAGGCACGTACCGATGTCATTGGCAAAAGCTTGAGCTTGTTTCACATGGTGTGGAGCAGACTGTTGAATCTGTTGCTGTGGTGATTTATTAAACAGCAACGCAGTTGGTAAAGAAAGTTTAGCACCAAGAATAAGTTCAGCAGGTGTAACTTTAGTGCTATTATTAACACTTGAACGAATGGCGTAGACAGCTGATTGCAAGAACGTGTCCCAGTTACGGCCATGTTGATCAATTTGTTTCTGCACACAGGACTTAACTAGTTTTACCATTGCCTCAGAAAGGCCATCACCTTGTGGGTGGAGACGCGAAGACTTGGATTTACCTATACCCAAGATTTTGGCGACTTCCCGCATAACATTGCCATGAACATTTGAGGCACCATCACTGTGCAAACGTTGCATAATCCCATACCGACAGATCCATTGGTCGTGAATCGCTCTAGCAATAGTAGGTGCCGATATCTCTTTGAGGGGAACAACTTCAGGCCATTTTGTAAAGTGGTCGACCAGGATAAGAGCATACTTGAAACCATCTTGAGATGCAGGCAGAAAAGGTCCGGCTAGATCGTAGCAAACAAGTTCGAATCGTTCAGTAGACTGTATTGGCTGTAACTGATCTTTGTGGTATCCTTGAGGGGGTGGATTAAAAGAAGCACAAATCTTGCAACTTTTCACCCAGTTGATCACATCCTGTTTGGCATTGGGCCAGAAATAGTGTTCACAAAGGCGAGACCAAGTTCTGTCAACAGCAAAATGACCAGAGTATGGGTGGTCATGGCAAAGTTTCAGGACGGTTCCACGTAAATCGTCAGGTACTACAGTGCAGTTGTGCCACTGCAAAATGCCATCCTCAGATACAGAAAGTTTAATGCGATATGGTTTTAAGGAACCTAGACGGCAGACATCAAAGTTTCGTTTATCAGAAGACATGTACTCGATTGCTGCTTGGATGTGTTGATCTTTTGTTTGGAAATCTCTGATTGCAGCCACTGTAATATTAGGTTGTAATTCTTCCAGTGAGTTGACACTGTGCATGCGACTGAGACAGTCGCTTATGGCGTTGTTCTTGGATGGAATGTGTTCTATTTTATAATTGAACTCTGAAAGTTGCAAAGCCCAATTCAGCAATTTTCTACTCTTAGGGTTGCGTTTGGATTGCAGGAATGAAGTTACGCGATTATCAGTACGCAAGAGAAAGGGTTTACCAAGAAGGTAGTGACGAAATTTTTCGGTAGCAAAAATTATAGCATGCGCCTCTTTCTCTACAATGTTCCACCTTGATTCAGTTTCATTGAACTTTCTGCTGGCGTAGGCGACGATGTATGTTTTGCCATCACTTGTGTTATGGGCTTTAAGACATGCACCTTCACCTCTGTCTGATGCATCGACTTCTAGGATGAAAGAGTCTGTACTTGTAGGAGCTCGTAAAACTGGTGCGGAAGAGAGAAGCTGCTTTAGTGCTTCAAAAGCTGCTTGAGCTTCAGGTGTCCAGACAAACGTTGAAGTCGGTTTTGCAAGTTCGTGTAGAGGAGCAGCAACAACAGAGAAGTGGGGAACAAATCGATCACAAAATTGTGCCGTGCCTAAAAATTCCTTCAAGGATTTGACATTGGATGGCACTGGAAAATCGGTGATGGACTGAATGCGAGCTGGGTCAAGGCGAATGTGTCCCTTGTCAATGAAATGGCCTAAATACGGCAAACTTGTCTGGAAAAATTTGCATTTCAAGGCGTTCAAAGTGAGACCAGACTGTCGAATTCTTGCTAAAACTCTGCGAACATTGGAGAGATGATCTGTGAAATCTAATCCTTTAATAACCACATCATCGTAGAAGGGTGGTAGAATACAGTCGCTTAAATCAGAAAATGTTTGTTCCATGGTTCGTTGGAACAAAGAAGAGGCCGGTTTGATACCTTGAGGCATAACGTTCCAGGTCCATTGACCAAAACCGTAACCAGGAGAAAAGGCAATGATCGGTTTGATTCTATCAGCACACGGAATTTGGTGGTAGCCACTGTTGAAGTCGATTGAGCTGACATATTGAGAGCCGCGAACAGAGTCAAGACATTGTTGAAGGGATGGAGAAGGCCAACCTGAATCTTTGATGGCAGGGTTGAGAAAACGATAGTCAACTACAAGTCGAAAACGATCGGTAACATCACAGCTATTTGAAACATTCTTCTTGGCAACAAGGACTGTAGCAGCACGATAAGGTGAATCAATATGTTCAATTAGGCCATGAGCTTTATAGTGTTGTAAAAGTTCCTTGACAATGGATTGTTGATGAAGTGGCACTCTGCGTAAAGGCATTGAAATGGGTGTCGAATGAGCCAAATCAAAGTCGAATTCTGTCACGTTGGTTTTGCCAATTTTGGTGTTTGATAAAGAGAAGACATCAGAAAATTCCATCAGTAAATTCTTGGCTTGTTGAAATTGCGAGGGAGACAAGTGGGTCAACTGTGAAGTGAGAATCGTAATAGGATCGGAGGTTTGAGTAGAATTATCTGTGTCCTGAGTAGAGAGAAGATTAATTGTGTCTTTAGGAAGAACAGAGAATTCTTCAAAGTCATACGTCCCTAGAGCAACCTTGGTGCCCTTTTTGATGGTCTTTGCGACGGCAGAAGTATTAACAAGGACGGTGGGAACACATGAGTGTTGATGAGAAACCTTGTGTAAGTACGGAACAACCTTTACATGCAGACGTTCTTCAAAGGGTGCATGTCCATCAATCAGTGCAGTCGGTTCTGAAACTGGGCGGAATGCATGAAGGGAGGGCCCATTAGCAACTGTCTTAATAGTCAATGATTGTCCGGGTGGTATTGTGTACTTGTTCGGTGTTATGAAAGCAATGTTATCTTGAAGAGAAGGCTGAGAAGATACCAATACCATGGATTGATCTAGATGAAGGAGTTTCTTGGAGTTGTCAATGCCCCATTTGGTAAATTTATTTAGAAAACTCAAACCGAGAATGCAAGAATAAGGCAATGCATCAATAATCATAAATTCAACAATGTGAGATACAGCAGGATGCCCTACTACAAGAGGGGCTTTAATCACACCAAAGGGTTTCATTATTTGTCCATTTGCATCAAGCAAACCTGGGCCAGTATAACCCTGTAATGGTAGGTTTTGCAAGTAAGGACTGCCAGTGAAACATCTTTTGGCAAGACAGCATACGGTGGCACCAGAATCAAGCATCATTGGAATTTGCTGTCCATGTAATGTTCCTGTTAGCCAAAGCAAATTAGGTTCTCTCTGTAGAAAAGATTGTGTTTCCTTTTTTGGGGGGGTCAATGAAGCATTGTCGGCTTTCCCAGTATGACCCTTTACTGGGGGCCCCAAAAGTTTCCCGACTGTTGAGGAAGATTAGCTTGCTGCTTGTAAGCTAGGCAATCACGTTGGATATGATTTAAGCCGTGGCAAAAATAGCACTGAATAGGTTGGCGTCCGTCTGGCCTTGCGTTTCGAGGCTGAAAATCCCTGCCAAAATTGCGTTGAAAACCATTGCGTGATTGCCTACGGTTGCTCTGCGGGGCAGAAAAAACAGGGGCACCATGCTGATGTTGAAGTTGCTGTGAGGGCCTAAACGGAAGTTGACGGTTGAGTGCATTGATTTGGTCTTGTTGTTCATCAAGCTTCCGCATTGTGAGTTGACTTTGTTGCTCAAATTTGGTGGACAAGGCAAGAATGGTGTCCAGTGTTGTATCAGATGGATTTGCAGCAGTTAAAACAGCATCAGAAGGCCCAGTGACAATAGCACCGTTGATTGTCGCAGATGGTAAGGAAAGATGAACTGATGCATCGCGGCAAGCCTTGAGCAAATCTTGATGGGTAATTTTGTCATCATACGGGTTGGTGCAAAAGATGAATATATTTCTGCGAAGTGTATCAGAAATCCCTTGTAAAAACTTGCGTTTCATCGCATGGTTTATAATGTCAGTTTTGGCTTTTGGATTGGCGGCTCTGAATAACTGTAAAAGGTGGGTCATGAATTCTTCTTCACTTTCATCGATCTTTTGAATGCAGCGTTCGAATGCAGTCATGTGAGCTTCGCGATCGGTTTCTGAATCGAAAACCGCGGCGAGTTGTTCCTTAAGCTCGCTGTATTTCTGGGGACTGCCTTTCTCATCTTCAAATTGATCCAAGATGGCTTTAGCACGGCCATCAACACAAAGCATTAGAATTTGGCCAACCACGAGGTCATCAGATTTCTCGGCAATAACACAACATCTGTCGAAGTTACGAAGCCATTGGTGCAAATTTATGTCCCCGTCGCCGGTGAACTTCTCAAGTTTTGAAAAAATTATGTTAAAGGATGACATTGTAAAATGATGTGGGTCAAAACGCTCCTGTCACCAGTGTAATAAACCAAATATTGAGACGTAAAATGACTTCAAAATATATTTATCTTCATCATAATCGTACATACAAAAAACTGACTTACAACACGTGCTAACTGGAATAGAGGCTAGATATGATTTATGCACATAGTTTAATACTATTGTCCACAGGAGATAACAATAGATGTTAAGTATAAACTGAATCACCATTCGATTATATCTAAAGTAATCCAAAGTATGTACACCATTTGACTATGCAAGTATCTAAAGTACGTGCGTAGTACTTGAGAAGAAGTCAGTCAGTTGTACGCTGGCTGCATTGGCTACAACTATGCAATGGTAGATTTTTTACCTGCAAAGTAAGATTTTTTACCTGGGCTAGATGTCCGCGGTGCTGTTGACGCCTTCATGCTCGGTGTTGACGAATGTGACACCCTAGGCACCAGGCCCCTAACACTATCTTCTGCCGGTGAAAAATACGACAAGACCGTCTTCAATACGTCATCTGCTATCCCATCATTCCATTCAAGATTGTTTATGTTTTCGGAAAATTTCTGTGTGTCGTTCATTATTACTTGGATAGTCTTCCATGTATTTTTGTCTACACTGCGACCGTCAGCAGTTAATCCTAAAAGAATTTAATATGGAAATGAAATGATAAAAGGTAATTATAAAGCCAAGAACATGACGGGCAGAGGCAGCCATTTGCAAAGCTTAAGCAACGCTGTGTATTCTAGATAACAACAATGTAATTCACACGTAATCCACAAATGGGCTACACGCATGTGAAACATGGACTAACGTAACTAATAAACAATTTAAAGACTTAGAAAAATTGCAAAAAGATGCAGTAACAATAATTAACTCTCTACCCCAATCAGTGTCATATAATGGAATAGTCCTTGAATGTGGCCTGATGCCTATGGAATTTAGAATAAAAGAGAAAATATTAATATACTTCCATAAGGTATTAAACATAAACGAAAGTAGATTGACCAAGATAAAATTTAAATTTCCCAAATTGTTGGTATAAAGAAGTGATAAGTGACATAAAAATGATTGATATTAACCTCAAAGAAAATCAGATCAAAAATTTAATCAAAGAACAGTGGAAAAAAGTTGTTAGAGAAAAAATGATCATAATCATAGAGAATAACATTAGAAATAATAGTAAGACAAAACTTAGATTTATCAAGGGTAGTAAATTTGAAATGAAAGAGTATCTGGGGTGTGAAGACGCGTCATCCCTGCTGAAATTAAAACTAAACATGGTTGACTTAAGAGCGAACTACAAAGGAAAGTACTCTGATTCTCTTTGCAGAAGATGTGGGGCCCATGAGGACTATATTGAACACTTATGGGATTGCCCAAGTTTTTATCAAAAACCCAAGATGGAAAAGACCTGTTTAGTTACAAATAATTCAAAAATTCTGAAAAGTATCAACAACACCCTTCAAAAATTTCTTACCAATGGATGAAATAGAAATAAAAAGACTGGCTAAAATTATAGCACCAGCTTGTGATACCCAGTAGTTAGGTAACTGCTCCCAAACGGAGAATTAGCTTCAATTATTATTATTATTATTATTATTTTTTTTATTATTACCATAAACCTCTAAGTCATTCGTGAAATAACCTCAACGCTAATGATATATGTATAAGCCATGACACTGCTAAAATGTTACTTGCGAAGTTACCGTGTGTGACCTTATGTTACCTTGTGCTACTACACTTTACTTCAAAATATTGCTATCATTTCATAGGGTCAGAAATGCGTTTATCACTCTCGGTACCACAATTACTATTAAGGTACATTTAATTAGAACATGCAAAGCAACTTGAGTAGATACTGGTTATAAGCAATACAAGAAAACTCAAGCATGACATACTTACCCATACTTTGGTATGAAGGCTTGTGTGTTTGATCGCGTTTTCGCCTAGAAGTTGCAGAGCTTATTCTTGATGCTTCATCGGAATGTGAAACGCCGTCATGCTTTTTCTCTCCTTTGGTAGGAGAGGATACTACATACGAAGCGAATTCCGGCCTTCCTATAAGTATCATTAGCATTACCATTGTCATTCCAACCATAGGAGGCGGATTCTGGAAGGCTCGAAGTCGCTCGATGGTTCCGCGATCGATCTTCTTTTGAAGAAAGCCAACCTTTGAAATGAAACAAGAGTATATGTAAAATTAAATGCGTGATATTGCAGATTGTTGTTTTGGAATGATAACAGAAATAAAAAAGTTCATAAAAAAGTACTTTTTGGGGCTTAGAAATTTAAGAAAATTTTGAAAGTTTCCACACAGAGAAATCATTAGGGCATCCTACCTCACAAACGTAACAACGATTTTTGAGCCGTTTTCAGACTGACTTCAAATTCAGCAACCCTTTCTTTTTAGTGACTTTACAGGTCATTTCCAACGCCAATACAGATTCATATTACATTACAGATGCATACTTACGAAAATAAATGTAATATTAAGGCATGGTCTTCTGAGGGGACATAAACACAAAGCGAGCTTCAAGCTGTAGCTCATGAGCCCTGTTCCATTTACAGTACGACTAAGGGGGTATCACTCTTTCCAAACAGACTTTTCAAACCAATAGGATCTTTAGGGATTTTTCTCGAAAACAAAAGGATATTGCCAAAGGTGTACGAGATTTTTATGAAGGGATGTGCCCTTCGCTTACAACCCAATGGAAGTACTTTCAACTACAAAATTTCATCATTTTTATAACACTACAATCATTGCAAAAATTGTTGGAACACTTACGGAAAGCTAATGCTTTTTTGAAAATTTCCCCCTACTCCCTCCTACTTTCCCCTACTCCCCCTTCCCATTATAATGCTGTTCAATTTCGCCGGATTGATGCTGAAGGGAAACATTTTTCACTTAAAGCTGTACGTCGCTAGTGAGAAAATAAATCGGCATTGTACGGGGAGAAGGGGTCAAAATTTTTGAAGCAACAGTTATAAATTGATAGGGTAGTTTTAGACTTGCTTTAGCTGTCGAAATTCTGTCAGGGAAAGGCCTCCCAACTCTTTTTGGCAAAGATTTTTCCACTTCAATTAGCAACTCATAACATTATACTGTTGACATTGTGACCACAAAACGTATGATTGCATTGAAGCTGTTGATATCCTAAATCTAGCGAATTTAACATACCTTCTCGGACGATTTCTCCAATTCGGCTTTTGTCTCCTCGACTTCCTTTTCAGCATCACTTAGTAACTCTTCCAACGTCCTTGACTTTCGCATCAGCTGTTGAGATATTTTCAACCTTTCGTACTCCTCATCAAGTTCATCATAATCATCAAGCAGCATTGACTCAGTCAAACCATCCTCCATCTCACTATCAATCAAGGCCATAAAAGCCTTTAGACTGCTGCTCCCTTTGTCAAGCTTTGCCTTTAACCGTTCTCGTAATGTTGCTTTGGATATCAAGGCAGCTAAAAGTTGCTCGGTTTTCTTAACTGAGCCACCTAGCTCCGCCTTGAGCTTAGAAATCATCTCTTTAAGTCTGGTGACGTTTGCTCTTGCTTGTTGCAATGCAGAAAGCGCTTTTCTGAGAAGAAACAGGTCGATGATGTCAAAGAACAAAATGCAAAACAGAGTTTGGTTTATCAATTAAATAGACTTGTATTCATGACGACGTTCAGCATCATCAAATATAATGGAAAAGTTTTGAAGTCTAAGTAATAATTCTATAGATTTTTTAAATTTTGACCAGCCTATCTAAAAGGATATCGTTACACTCACAAACGTTACAACGCCTTACGAATCTAACCAAAACTGGCTGAGATATAGTCAACTGAGATCAAGCACCTTCGCTATCAATTTCAAAAATTTGAAGCTTAGTAGAAAATCTGCAATTTCATAGACCGAGCCAAAATACTGGTAATTCATAAGAAAACTTTCTAATTTTCATAGTTCATATCCAAGTAAATTTTCATTACAACACTTATTTCACATTTTTAGAGGTTTTCTAAAGTGTTATTAGAGATCTTATAGTCAAAGTTGAAAATTCCAAAAATATATTTTTATGAAGTTATCATTTTATCGCCCTATATGAATTGAACAATGCTAAGCATCACTTAGTGAAATTTTTGAATTTTTACATTTTTACAAAATATCATCCATCTTTGGTTTCTGACAACTTACCTTCTTTTGTTAACCTTCTCACTTGTCTCCGCTGCTTTGGTGGTGAAGACATATCGAAAGCAATGCATGAATCTGTGAAAGGTTGTCGGTCCAACAAATACCCCCATTGCAGGCTCACGTGACCACGAAACGTCCTTGTGTAGGATTCGGTGTAACAGGATTTGCTTTGAACGAGGCAGGTTTTCGGCATTTGGGTCAGCCTCTTTATGATCCCCGCTACAAGCGTCTTCAGCCCAAGGAATTTGATTGCTTTCTTTAAGGATCCGAGAATGAATGCTTGAAATTGACTGGATGACCTTCTCTCTGAGAAAAAGCGAAGATTATAATCTTACAATATCTTTTTTAAAAAGTGGTTAAACATTTTACACAGGAGCAGTTTGATAGAAGATACGGTATAGGATTCTTTGCGTCGTGATTGCAGAACAAACGTTGCGTCTGATTCCGGCGAACTACCATTACAAGATATTGCAGAAGCTGTGCCGGCAATTAGGCCGCCAGGCAATTTGTGTATCTTCATGTTGAACGGTGCCTTGTGTATCTTCACGTCATGTTGAACCAATTTTCGATGCAACAAAAATGCATGCAATTCGTGCATAAGTCACCAAGTATTAAAGATGCTGTTGTCTATATCGGCAGCATCGCCTTCGTTGTTGCTTGTGGCACTTGGGTGATGGCTTTTGGGAAATGCGTACCCTAGCGCCTGTTCCCGAAATACTTTGATGATACTTACCCACAGATTGTTGGTAGGATTGTCGCTGAAGTAACAGGAAAAAATGTAGGCTATTGAAGAATGCTGATTACAAAAACGATATTGACTTATGCATCACAGTTTTCATGAGATTGCAAACTCATTTTTATAGCAACAAATCAAACGGAAAAGATAGTGCAAATTACAAACCTTATGTTGGCATTGATATCACTGAGAAGATTATACTTTTCGAAATATTGCGACAGTTCACCGGATAAAGCATCCAATGGCCAGTCCATAACCCAGTTGATTTGACAACCTGATAGTATTCCCGGATAATCCCTGCAAAAAGGCCATGATGGTGTTAAAATTTCCAATGTATCAACATGGCTTGGCGAAGTCAAGCAAATTCTTGCGAGAATGGGGAACTAAGATGCGGAGCATTGTATTATACCGAGAGAAACACTATTGTGCTATAGTTACTGTACTAATTCTTATTCTTATAAAGGATTTCTCGGTGTTAATGAACTAACTTAAACAATATAACAAATAATGCGGAAACCAACTTGAGAATTTCGAGTAGAGGAAAGGTTTTATTAATTTGAAATATCAAACTATAGTTGATTTAACATACAATGAAGGAGACATAATGTTGAAAAGAGACTTTTCAAAGATATACCTTGACATATTTCTGAAAATCGAACTTCCAGGTTGAAGGCAAATGATGATATGAAGGTTGAGCTTGACACGAATTTCGAAGAATCTAACAGGATCTGATAGAAAGCCGGAATACTCTTTCTTGATCGACGGAAGCAAGGCCTAAAAGCAGGATATTTGTATCCAATTTTTGGCAAAAATATGGATAAAAAATTGATGGTAAAAGTTATATACACTCAATATCATTCATCGATTAGATATTCTGCACAAAAATGATTGAAGTCTGATAAAATTCGTGTAAATGCTATGGCGCAACCGGCACGCTTTGCAACTGTCATTCAAAAGACCGGCCTAATATCTGCATGAAAATACAAAACACAGTCAATTTTTCAAGACAACTGCCGCTAAGCATGCCGGTTTGCGCAACGGCCTTTTCGTAAAGGATAAAATAAAGGCATCGTCTTCATCAGACAGTATGAACGAAATTCGTAAATTGTTGATGACCAAACCTATGGGACTTATTTGCAGGAGCGTTTAGTTCAATCATTCAATTAAAACCACGTCTAATTGCTTGTAAGACTTGCACACTTACAGCGATTAGGCTCCGCAGCTCCTCTTCAGTAAAAAGAAGTGGGCAGCTACCAGTGCTGAGAATATTATTAACTGCGTCCAAATATGATTTATCACGAAGGTCGGTTTCCTGCAAAGGAATATGATCACCATGAGTGAAACTTAGCACGACCAATGGTTTGTTTCGATAAATAATTAAAAACCTAACACTGCACTTTACATCTTTATCCGTCTAGAAAAACAAACATCTTTCTTATGACATTCAGAAGCAAATTGACAGATAAGTCTGCCCATATTCTTGGTAAGCTAATCATACAGGCATTCCCTTATCCCCCTTATTATAAAGTTTTGCAACTTAGTAGTCTCTAAAATGACTCTAACTTGTTCTGGATGAAAGGGAACACTAGTTCGGTATTAGGAGAAACTATTTCCACGTACACGGGTCAATTATCCAGAAACTTGCCCTGGCTAGAAAGTATTCCGAGGATCTATGTGTTGTTGAAATTTATCGCACAAAAATTCAAAGTATATCGATTTTGTACCTGAATCATAATGCAGTTTATGTTTCCTTAAGTTTTATATATACTTTCTTTATACTAATGTTATTATACTAAAGATTACAATAACGTAGCGCATACCTCGAGTAAGACGGCTGTCTGCTTTCCCTCGCAACCGGCTGTTCTAACTGCAGATCTCAGGCCATCGAAAAATGAGCTCTTGTTAGAGTAATCAATAGGATGGATGGGAATATTGAGCATGTACAGTACAAGCTTGATTAGAGAGGATAAATGTGTTCCGATAGACCCAATCAATAGGGCGTTACCACTGAAAAGAAGACAAAGAGCTTAGTTGTACTAAAATACCACGATAATAATTCAAGATTTAGGCTAAACGCAGGATGGACTCAATTCTTGAAAAATTTTGCACATTAAAGCTCTAAGAAACATACTGCGATGTTCAAAGCCTTTGAAAAAGAAGTGAGGGATGGTATTTATGATACATCAAAACCCCAACCACTTCTAGAGGGCAGAGCACTTTAACTGTGGTATGTTATGCTTCTTTTTTAGTTTTCCTTCAAAATGTTAATCTGCCTCACGAGTTTCACTTTGTGAAATCGTCACCCCTTATGCATCCTTGAAAAGGCAGCAGTCTGTAATTTACTTATCTCTTATAATAACTATCCAGGCCTTCAAAGGCTTTGGGGCTCTTAGAAGTTGCTCTTTCCCAAACCTATGCCGGATACTTCTCTGGTATTACCACTTTCAACATCAAGATAGAGAGAAACTCGAGATTAGGTCAACACCACGTACCTCGCTTTGAAACTGACGATTCTGTGAACCCTTACTAAATGTCTCATGGCATGGTCGGAGAGAACAATAGGCAGTGTTTTATTGTATTGCTCGTTGTATCTTGTCAGGAAGACCTTAAGACAACTCGATACCTCAGTTATATTTGAAAATGACTGAAGTGCCACTTTGCGTCCAGAGCCTTTGCTGATTTGTGTTGCTGATCTTTGAGCTTGGAGATGGAAATCACTGGCGAATGTTGCGAAGAAAGTATTCTGAGAGTTTGCGGGGATGGATGGAAAGTGCTGCAAAAATCAATTCAAAGAATTAATACTAATAAAGCCTGCTTTAAGGCAATCGACAGATATAAAAGTTGTGTAAGCCACCTGTCAATCAATATTAGCCAATCAATAAGCGTGTTAGTGGAATCACATTCACTGATTGGTCAATTTGTTATTAAAGGATGACTGAAGCCCCTCAAGTATCTGTCGATTGGCATTAAGCAGGTAGATATCTTGAAGGCCATGAGAAATTTTGGCATCAACGTCAAATAAAATACATGTTACCATAAGCATTTACAGACAATAAAGCAATCACTAAAGGCCTGTAAATTTTTGGCTTGGAATCAAGATAGACATCATTCAGGATTGCGAAAATGAGAATATGCAAAAGATTACTTTTAGTGGAAAAGGTTTTCCAGCCTATCCCACGGACAAAAAGATAACACTAAAGTGGTTCTGAAAAAACTGATCTGTTTTTGCATTAACAATCAGCACGGATTTTGTCGTAGTGCACAGTAAAAAACCAATACAAAATAAAAAATCTAAACTTCAGCACTAGAAAGTATGCAAAACTGAGAGAAATCCATATAGAATACTTTTACTGGTGGTCGAGGAAAATACCAGAAAGGTGGCCAATAAATAAGCTTGACAAATTATGGAGGGTGACTTGGTAAAAAAATATATGAGGACATCTTCAACTGAAAATTTTATATGATGAGAAAAATCCTTCATCGTCAAAAAATACAGGAAAAGATGTTCGCTGTAAAAGTGAGCTACGATTATGAGCATAAAACCAAAGAATCAGTAAAATGATTTTCTGCATGAGCAGAGTAGCAGCGGAGTAAGACGTGTACACACTATTTTATGAAACATTACAAAACAAGCGTATAACTAAGTACTTAATGTATTCTGGTTTTAAATTTTGTAACAGGAGCAAACCTGTTTGGTGACTGCCTTTATCGTTTCCTCAAACCAGTTTAAATCAGCAGCTTGTGCGATGCGATCTTGGAAGACCCTTCTTGCCTCATACTGCCAGAACGATATCAGGAAGTTCTCATCGTCTGCTCGTATTTCTTCTGGACAATTCTTCAATGACTGAAAGATTCTTTGCAGGTCTTTCAGACTAAACTGGTAGCTTCTTCTACCTGGTATTGGGCTAGGCCTGAGCACGTCACAGACTGATTCAAGAAGGCTGCACGAGGCAGCAACAATCTGCTCCTGTATTTCTTGTGAAAGACCATTAGACTGATTTGCGCACATGTTCGCTTCAAGCATTGCTGTTACGATGGTTTGTCTTATGTTCTGGGTGGGCTCCGGTAACTGTATGATGTTGAAGTGGCGCTGAAATATAGCAGGGAATATCAATATTTGACTATCTTATACACTATCATTAACACGCCTTTATTGTATAAACAAAATCATACTGAAGGAAGATATTACCTGACTTTGGGTGAGACTCCAGTCCCCAGTAAGAAAAATATTACTGGAAGATTTAGCCTGAACCTCTTAATTACAAATGTAATTGCGAATTGCGAAGTACACTATTACAGAACTGTTAATAAAAAGTACATTAACGTGAGCTTGAATTGATAATAATTAGAAGCTACTTTCTCTATACAATCATTGACAACAAAGGACTGAATTCTACAGTAACAAAGTCTATTGAATGTTTTTCAAGACGAACTGCTTACATCCCTCTCGCTCCTGCCAAGAAACATCATTTCATACAATTTTAAAAACATCAGCGCCATCCAGTTGATTCCTAATTGATACTTATGGTAGTATTCTATCACCAATATTATTTTGTTGAAATGGTGTCTTATGCTATCTTTAAAAAAACTTTAGCAGGATAGTATTGCAAGGACATTTGGCAGGGATTCCACAACTAGGAAAGCCAACTGCTACATATTTGATAGCAAAATAAACAGTTACGCCATCTTTGCTCTCAAGAAATCAGTGACTAGCACTGTTGATATCAATACATCCATGTTTTGATTGACATTTCGATGGGTTCCTGTATCTTGGATTATTAGAGAATGTTACCTTGAAAATGTCAAACTTTACAAGAGATTCTTAACTGCGTTCACAGCGATAGTCTATTTTTGAGCGTTTGATAGAAGATGCATCACATTGAGGGATACAACGAAAAAAACCTTACCAAAAGCCGATCTGATATTTTGGGAGTGTCAGACGAGCTGTGATTCAGTGGCAGTGACAACGAAGCAGTTATAGCTAAGCCTTCGATGAATCTACGATCAAATGGTTTCTTCAAGTTGAATATCATCTTGTTATCCAAGAGCTGCCTAAGAAACTCATTGGCAGATATGAAGTCATGGTCATCAGGCTTGGTTGTAGCCACGTGCAGATCATCACAAAACAAAATCATTTTCTTGTTTTCTTCAGCCCCATAAACAAACCCTACAAAGCAAGGCCAAAGTTTTAACAAGGCGGCAGTTTCATATGGCTACCTAATTTTGCAAACATACAATTTTCCTAATGAGAAGCATTGTGAAGAGACGTGTCTAAAAGACAACCGGAGCAGTAAACATCACCGTAGGTCGACGGAATAGACTGCCAGCTTTACACAGCGAGATTACACATTTTAATTGTCAAACCTAAGTTAAGGCATGACACATTTCATTCGTTCGAAAATCATTACGAGAGATATTAAAAGGCAAATTAAGGTTCCTTTACATGTTCTGGTTTATCTATTTAAGATCGTTTTTTAGTGTCACATTTTCTTCAAAATGTCCATAAATACACTGTAAAATTGATCTTTATTCTTTAAGAAACCATCAAAATCGATCTGTTAATATTTCTCCAAACATACAGGCGAAGTTTTGTGCCTATTTTTAATACAACCAAATATCTTACCCAAAAGTAACACAAATATTTAGAAAACAATCTAGCTAACCTTGTCTGTGATACAAAACGCTTTCCATGAACTTTTGCAGCGTCGAGGCCGTGGTACCAGCTGAATAAACAACGCGTTTAACGATGGTATTCCTGTCATCTCTACTGCTATAAAAATCATTTATCACACAGGTTTTGCCACAACCCTTCGGTCCTATAAGAAGAACATTCCTCTCGACAGAGGAGACCAGCTCCATCAAAAAGCGCGCTCTCATTGTATCCACGGTCTCGACAAAGTTATCTTCAAGAAGGTCCAGCGAGCTATTGTATGTTACTTCAGGAAGACGTACTTCCCAGTTGTCCCATTCACCAGATTCGTCGACATAGTAGTCGAAAACAGAGACATAGTGGTCATAATCAGGCAATCTAAAACGATAAAGAACGGTTGGCATCGTTTATAGCAAGTATTAAACATATAATGCTTTCCAAATTTTTTTAGCAAACAGTGATACCTTTTTCTTCTCTTTGAAACAATGCTGATCAGCTTAAAGGCTTAGAGCTAGTTCACTGACCTGGCATTTTCTTGCAGGAGGGGGCATTATTCCAGTATTTTTCAACAGGAAAATGACCATGTTTTGAAAAAGGATCAGAGTTTTGAAAATTTCTTGACAATGCCGTTGCTAATGAATGCACACCTTGAGCTTGATAAACCGAGATCAAAATTTGGCAAAATTTGGCAAAATTTGGCAAAAAGCTTCAGTTCCATAGTCCTGCTGTATTATGCAGTTGAGTTAAAGAGAAGGCAGTTGTCAAGTTACCTTTTGTCAAAAATGGCAAAAACTGACTAATGTTGTCACCATGCTTTAAAGCCTTGTTCTTTTAAACACATGATCTAATTGTAATCCTCTTCCAGAACTCTGACAGTAATTCTGATTTCTGGTACTTCGATTTTCAATTCGTTTGAATCACAACTCACTACCTGTTACGTCGATTTTCTATATCACTTGCCAAAGTACTTCTACTGTTAGGCTACTGATAGACCAAGAACGCAAGAGTACACATCTCTTTTCTCGGATTTTCGATGCATGTTACATAAGCACCAATCATCAGCCATAGCAATTGGATTAAACAAATGAGTTTGCTCAAACTAAAGGTAAGAGTATTAGGGGATATTGAGGGTACTTACGCCGTGCTTACAGCAAGAAGGATCTGACTGAAGCTCCTTTGATCTTGCTCTCGTGTCAAGAGGCCTCCGAAGGTCCAGATCAAAGAAAAGACAAAGAGCCTTTCCACGTGCAAATCACCGCCTAGATCTGTGTGCTCTTGCAAAAGAGCCGTTAGCATACTCAAACAAGAGGAAAACAATACATTCTCTGACAGCTTCAAACATGGCTTGGCTTCTTGCTCCATGAAAGCAAGGATAGGATCAAGCACTTTACTGAAAGCTCTTTGCAAGATGTGGACATGTTGTGTTGGCCTCCCCGCCAACCATGCATCAGCCAGAGGTCTCCATCCAAGCACTCGGTCGTCCATGAAGACGAGGCCCATGCGTGAAACAATAGATGGATCAGCCTCTTCAAGAGAACAGCTTTCAAATAAAACTTTCAAATTTCCAGTTACTTGCATTCTTTCCATGTTTGGTAAAGTGAGGTACTAGAAGGGAAAATTTGGTAACAGACATTTGGCTTTCACTCCCTAATCTAAGGTTGCACAAAACCCAGTGAAAATATATTGCAACATGAAGGTTTCTAGATTACTGTTTCAAATCTTGGAATTTCATTCACAATAGTCAGCAATCTTGAGTCCTTCGTTGACAATCTGTAAGAGGGCTTCTCTTCCAACATGCCAAAACGTACTTAAAATTTGAAATATTGAGATAAAAACATTCAAAATTTGCTTTTTATCAATTAGAACCTGTGTAGAGACAACGATTGGTACTACCTCTTTCGACCATATTGTTCAGCTCTTACAAGAGAAATCTTGAACAGGGTTAACTGTAACCACTTCATCTAGACACTCGTGCTATTGAGCAGCGAGCTTATGTTTTGTACCTGTTTTTGTATATAGCAGAAAATGGCAGTTCAGTATTTACAATCTTGCTTCTACCTCCACAATAAGGACATTATCAACAGATAGCAGTAGTTTTGTTAAAGTAAAAAGACAGTTCGCAATAAAAAAGTGCATTTTAGAAGATGCAAATGCCATTAGAATGCTCACCTTTCCACGATCCAACACACTTTTCAAATTTCTGCACCAGATATCTTGCACAGGAGCATCGAAGCAAAGCCATGTTGTTGTTGCAGTGCCCGTATGTTTATTCGATCGTTTCCAGATTGACGTAAAAACACCGTCGGCCCAGTCTCCTGACGGCTTTATAAAGCCAAACATTAAATTGATATCCGAGGTAGCTAACACGTTGATACGTTCTAATTTATGCAGCCTCGTTTTGCTGCTACCAACCAAAACTTTACTTGAGGCATGCTCATTCAAAGCCTCGATTAGGTTTTCAATGCAAGCTGTTTTTCCGCTCCCACCATTGCCACATACAATGATGCCTTAAAAGAAAAAACAGTTTATAGAAGGTCTTGCATTTTCATAACAAATATTAACAGAATGAAAAATTTACAGAAAGAACTTTGAGAATTCCAATTCTGATACACAACTTATCCAAAAACATATTTTGCCAGCAACTTAACAATCGTAACCTTCAATTATGGAGAACCTTACCCCTAGGCTAAAAGGCACCAAAGAGATGCATGATTGAAGCTCAACCCTCTCTAAGTACAAACAATTGTAATTCCTTACCATGGTGAACAGTAGACAGCTGATACAGCTCTATAGCTTTAAGCATCCATGGAGGGTGTGCAACAAGTCCCTTCTCCGTTACAAGCTTTGTAAAAATTTCTTCTATTTCCTTCTCGTCTTTACTTCTGGGAGCAGTGATGCCTTCCAAGGCATGTGCAAACACATCCCTGATAGTCGACATGAAAATTACTTGTTCCTAGAAAGGAAAATGAAGCCAAGGTGCTTTTCAACTGCTAAGCAAGGGGAATTGTCTAAAGAAACTATGCAGAATACAGCTACAAATGTCAAGTATAGGATATCCAGCGAATCGTGATATGGACATATCAATCTACCTCCACGTACGTTATGTATGGTTAATTCTTTATTGCAAACCAGCTTGAGATAGCTGTCAGGGACTTAGAAACAGAATAGAAAGGCGTACCTCTTGTGACATCCTTGATCCGATGCATTCAATCAAAGCTTTCAGTACAAACGAATGTTCTGTTTTAGCCGGCCCTGACATTGTTACCGGAGTCGCCAATTTCCGGTCTTTTCCCCTTGGTCCAGATGTAGAGAATGTGTTTACAGATGAGACAGCGCTGCCAACACGTGTAGTTTCTACGTCCGTATCGTTGACTTTAGTCTGGGCGAGCTTCCTCTTCTGTCCTGCTCTTTTGGTTATTGAAATCAAGCTTGCCATGTTGAAAAGGACGTGTCTTTTCGCTTTCCTAGAAAATAAGTTAATTGGGTTTACTGTACCGAATTTCAAGATAATGTTTGAGATACAAAACCAATGAGAAGCAATGAATAAACCGATAGAAAAATGACCCAAAAAGTTTGGTCTAAAAAAATATCTATACCATGTTCTGGATAGAAATAGACCAGTCAGAAACGTGGGGGCATGTTTAGATGGTCCGATCAGTGCCGTTTGCTTACACTCTTTTTTATAAGAACCAGTAAATTTAAGTTCAGGCTGACTGTTCTTAATTTTTTTGGAAATCTGAGGCTGGATTATTCTTAATTTGTTCTTAATCTAATAGGGTGTAAGCAGTGCGAGTACTAGCTTTTTAGCTCTAGGGTAGTGTTCAGGCCTCATTTGCCAACAAAATGAATGAGACAGCCTTAATTTGCTGACAAATTTGAATATTCACCGAAAAAGCACCCACACATCGATAAAAATCCTCGATTTTGAGAAAAAACGTTGTTCAAAATTGCATTTTGCAGAAGCTCAGTCTCAGCTTTTTCTTAATTTGTTCATAACTTTTGACAAATTTTGAGGCTAGTGTTCTTATAAAATTGTTCAAAAAACAAAAAAAATGTTTTGGAGTCCAAAGGTGCAAACGAACCCTATCGGTCTACAGAATATCATTTTTTTTATTTTTAAAAGAAATCGTTCTAAATAAAACTGATAGATGGCGCGATGATCGGAGTCGGCCAATTTCCTGAAAGATGTCACTTATAAAGTTTTTGGAACAACATGGGTTTTTCTAGTAAATAATGCCAAAGGCATAATACCACTGGCACGTAAACCCATAAAGAACTCTTTGGGTTTGATCAAGTTTAGAAATTTTAGCTCAGAAAAAAAAAGATTGTACGACTCTTGAAAGCAAGAAGAGAAAAATCAAACAAAATACTAAAATATGCCATATTCCCGGAATTTTGCCTAAAATTCTAATGTCAATTTTATAAGCCTTAACTTTTTCTAAATATGCTCTGTTCGTATGTAAAACAAAAGAAATACTAAAAGAAGAAGAAAATATAACATAAGAGATACTTAAAAAAGAGGAAAATATTTATGTTGTTCTTTTTACGTGTCCTAAACAACAGCATTTGCTATAATTTACAAATATAATTCAAGTTAAAATTGATATTATAGAAAATTTGATTTCATATCTTTAGGTTAAAGAGGCTACTGTAACATCACCAAAAACAAAATTCCTTGAAGGGAAAAATATTCGCCCAACGTGGGGCTCGAACCCACGACCCTGAGATTAAGAGTCTCATGCTCTACCGACTGAGCTAGCCGGGCACGTCTCAATTGTGTCGATTTATTCAATACATCCATATTTCACTTCCGTTTCACTCATTTCAAAATGGCAACTGAAACCCAAAATCTTTCTCAGCAAAAGAAATCATTAATTACAATAAACTATCATAAAATACAATTTCTAGAAATTTTAAAAAAGTAAAACAATAAGTAAGATCCAAAATGTCGGTGACAATTGTTTTTTTGCGCCTTGCGTTAGCCCTGCAATATTAAACTTGTAGAACCAAAGTATTGTCCAACTTAGGATGAAAAGGGTCACACAGCTGGGGAAATTTTTGAAGGCATTAGCCAAAAGTAAAGTAAAGTACCACTAAGTTTCCTTTCTTTCCAAGTCCTATTTATTTGGTAGAATTTAGAAAATTGTTAGATTTTGCAATAGAGAGGATGCAGGAAACTATCGAACATTTTCGAAATGGCACGACCCGGTAACATATACTGTTCTTTGTTTTGTCCCTGTGTTTTTGTATGTCTGTGACTTTACTCAGGCAGGTCTGAAGACCCCATTTGGAATTATTTGCCAAGCATGAAACGTGAAAAGCAGTTGTCATGATATATGATTATATGTTGCATCTGCTGCTACAAGATCAATGCTGCCGTGAAGACAAGGTTATACATTTGCAGTCCATGAGCAGTGGTGCAGAGAGGGGGGACAGGGGGGGCAGGGGGGGGGGCAGTTTGCCCCAGGGCCTCGGCCTGAAAGGGGCCCCAAAATTATTCTGAAAATTTTTTTGAAATGTCTTTTTTTGAGAAACTGAAAATGCATTCAAAGATATATTTGTTAATGTCGAAAATGATGGCAGTAATTTCATTGGGTCCGTACACTGAGTCTTGTTTGAATTTAAGCCTATCAGCTTTATTTATTGAGTCTAGGGCCCCGAAAAAAGCTGAATAAACCTTAGATCACATATTTTACGGATTCGTCTTTTAAGCTGAATTTCCCTGAGTTTCGCAAAATCGTACTTATTGGAAGGGAGCCCTGATAAAAAATTAGGTAACCCATATAATCTTGTTTTAATCTATAGCCCGTTCAAGTGAGTTATGTTTGCATTTAGACTCGTTGCATAAAGCTATATTTTACTTTTGGGGCCCCTTTCGGCAAACTAGCATCAATAACGAACCGCTTACGTTTAACAATGACTCAAGCCTCATGACTCTTTCGATCGAGCACGAACTAGCAAGACAAATTGATTACGACAATATTATTGATCAGTTTGCAACTGAAAAGCAAGAAAAATTAACTTTTGAAGGAGAATAGAACTGAAAAGCGTAGTTCCATGGGATTTTTTAAATAAAAGTGCGTAGAATAAGAGTTTCCTTTCATTTTAAATTTTAATATTGCGTGGCTCATCAGAAAAAAAACAGTCAGAATTGAAGGAAGACATTTTGAAGTCCTCTTTAATCAGCTAAAAGGGTGTGGTCAAAGAGCGTATTTAAATCGGTTACCCTTAGAATTAATGCTTTTTATTCCTTTTTAAAGATATTTTAACCATATTCTATAACGTGCGCAAACGTTTGGAAATAATGGGCGTTTCCCATTTCAAAAGGGCGTGGTCTCGAAAAAATTTTCTTTCCGACTCTAGGGCCCCAACCAGGACTTTGCCCCAGGGCCCAGGTCGCCTCTCGGCGGCCCTGTCCATGAATGCCGCATCCTTCCAAAACCTTTATTGTACTGGTATCGTTGTGACACAGTTTTCTAGTGCCGCTGCTAGGCGTGACGGGCCTTGGAGCTAAAGTCATCACGACTCCCCAATTAGCAGCGAAGGTCCAACACCCTTGCTCTGAAATTGAAGGCTAGCATGAGCTTTATATGTTGTTTTGCAGCGTGGTTAAAATGTCCATCCTCTCTAAAAGCTTCCCGCGAATCTATGGCCTGGGGTTCCGTTTATACAAACAAGGTATGAATGTAGTGTTACGCGGCAAATAAAAGTGAGTCAACTTATGACATCATGGGGCCTTTACGGGAGAAATCCTTACCTGGAATGATGCATCATTGTTATATAGTCATTTGTAGCAGCATTATCACAAAGGAAGCAATATTTTTTCCAACTAAACTCAGTAAAACGTGATTGCAGTCTTTTGCAACAAGGTGTTGCGCTAACATCTTAACTTTTTCGAGGTGCCTTTCTTGGGTAAAGAAAGTCCCGACGACAGTTTTGATGAACTAAAACGTTACCAATTGGAGTTTTTTAACTTTCTCTGTATAATAATTGTTTAAATCAAGTCTTGCGCGTCTGTCACTGTGCTTTATGATGTTTGAGGCACCTTTTTCATAACGTGTACTGCCTTTCCATTTTAAAAAACTAGCTTGCGTATCACAGAGTTTTAATCCACCAAATTGCAGAGCAAATTTGAAGGAGGAGATGGTGGTAGTAGGGACGCTGAAAAATTTGCAGAAGTTGGTGACGAGTGTACGCAGTGTAAAACAATTTCAAACCATATATTCTGCTAGAAGGCTCTTTATCCTTTCTTGAAGATTTCACAAAAATTTGTGTATACTTTTAGGAAGTCCTTGAAGTAAATTAACCTATAAGTCTGCGACACTTTTCTACCAGAAAGTGAGCCGTTCATTTGTACCAGTTATCAGGATATAATGACCTGTGTTTACATCGAAATCACAAAAGGACATTACATATTTGGCTGGCATGTCCCCAATACCCAAAATAGCCCCTCCCCCAAGTAAATTGCTAAGGCATTGAATAACTTTATGTATCCTAAAATAATGATAAATGTCCCACGCTTAAGGTGCGTTAACGAATTTTTTGTTTTGGCATTCAAAAACTGCCTGTCGGTTATAAAAATCCCGCACATGCTTTTAGAGAAATCAGAAAAAATGACTACTTCCTTTATTAGCCCTCTTATTTATCTTTCAGGCCTTGAATACGAGAATTGTTCCTTACGTAAATCTACAATTTAAAAAAAACAGATTTCTTGCTTTTCTGAACAGATGCCCTTAGTTGTGCTACAAGTACTTTATTTTAGAATGTGGCCTCGTATATCATATAAACCTCAGTAAAAACTTTTCCCCACGGTCGATTTTGGGCGATTTTTAGTATGTTATAGAGGAAAAAATTTTGCACTGGATGGTAAAAAATTCGCTTTTCTACCATTTTGTTACCGGTTGACCTAGAATTGAACGCTCCACGATCTCACTAATTTAACTAAATTGATTCTTAGCCCTTCGAAGTTCAGTTTTGTGGCGCCGTCTCTGTTACTTTAATCAAAAATAATTTTACGCTACAATAAAGTAGCTTTGTAATTTGATTATTTACAAAAATACAAGTAACGATGTTGAATATTTTGCAGTTTCAACAATCTTTGCACTGGATCAGGTTTTCCGCAGTTCCATTTCCTTTGGTAAGCTAGCGAGCGTTGCCAAATTTTTTATCTAGGAGACTGTTTGCCCTCAAATTGTTTGGTTGGGCCTAAAACACTGCAGGTCATGTGAACAACGTTAAGGCCGGTCAGAGGTTTTGAAAATTTCAAAACGAGGAAACCCTAGCCGAATTACATCCATTTTTGTGATCTGCAAAGCAAATCTTCGTAAGGTGAATAATGTTCATTGTTAAAAAAGGCGTAGGATTTTTGGTTTTTTTCACTCTTCTTTTTCGCTTTCTAATTTCTTTCACTAACTCGCCTCCTTCTTGTTCAATCACTATTTCTATTCTCATATCTTTATCTACCTTACATTCCTTTCGCCATTATTTTCTTCTTTTCTTTCTCTCCTTCTTTTAATGGCAAAACGAACATTCCGGTGCTGAAGTCTTTCTTCTTTACGTTCGTGGCATACCATCTTATTAGGATACTCTTGTTAGCGCTCGTAAACTCAAATATTCAGTCACAGTTATACAGTTAGTCCCCGGTTAAAAGAAACTCAGGTTCTCATAACATATGTCTATTTTCTTATACAGCGAAACCAATAATAACGGTCACCTCGAGATCTGCGGCCAGTGAAGAAAGTCCCTGCCGAACTTATGGTCAAACTTTAATACAACTATGTAATGTGTGTGGAATTGATAGTTTTTTCAGCAACTGTCAATGACGCCTGCACAAGACTAAGACAGGAGGGGCAGTGTGGTGCTGAGGGCAAATAGTAGAATTTTAAATGATAATCACAAGAAACAAAGGTAAATCAAATAATTGTTTACTTCAGCATGTTTCTATGTATATATCAAGGCATAAAATAGGCGTTCTGACACATGGGCAAAAAAGTCAGTACCTTTAAGACGCCGTTGGTTTTTTAAGTTTATTATCGCTTTTTGAACCCACAGCAATAAGGATATTTTTTCTATAGTTGCTTAATTTCTTATTGAAATTAACATAATTAGAGTGGCTAAGCTAGCCATAAATAATCTACAAGAATCTATAATCTTATCTTAAAAGTTAATATTCAAGGACACTGCTTGCCCCTTCTGCTCCTCCTGGAAGAGGGAAAGAGGGGTTGCTGCCCCTGCAGCCCCTCCAGGGTAGGCGCCCCCTGACCACTGTACACTATAACCTTTTCACTTCATCTTGCTTGATACATCGCAGGTATTTCAAGTCCTAATTCAATCCAATAAGTGTATAAATTGCTTTAATTATCCCTCCCCCCTTGTTCCGACAAACTTTTTTGACAAAAGGAGATATGAAAAAACCTCCCCATAAACGCATAGCGGTCACCTCTCGAATAACGGCCACTAAGCTTGTTCCCCGAAAGTTGCAGCTTTTAGAGGTTCCACGGCATGCAAAATAAATGAAGCTGTCTGACGTTTACATGCTTTTTTTCTAAAGTTTCTTAAAAATCCCTTGCTTTTACGCGGGGACCTACTGTATTCAAATAAATTTGATTGGTAATATTGTGAGTTAATAACTTTGAGTACCCGAATGAAATAAATTTAGCTTTGATACTTAAAAGCACGAAATTTCGAGCATGTGCTCGTTATCATCGATACTTGATTGGGGGTCAGATTCCTGGGATGCCCTGGACAACACTGGGTATGTGACAAAGAGGTAAGCATGATTGAAGAAAAGCCTTGAAATGGGAAAGGGGTGATTGATTTAGAAGAGCTACATAATAATATAATAATTACAGCTTTTTCTTTCTTTAACTTTGGTCCACAACAAAAGTCATCGAACCAAAAAGACTATAATAACGGCCACGTCTGTTAACGAACATGCGTAAGCATTTGCTAGGTAGCATTTGAATCTAATTTCAAATATTGAAAAACTGCGAAATATTATTCTTTAAACCGGTTCGTGCCTGACATCAGGATGTTTTTTTGTAAATTCCTAAGATTTCCCTTACGGAGGCGTGGAGGCGTATTATACCTCTAGCGTTTTAATTTATCTTGACACAGTAGTTATTTTGCATATGACATCGAAGAGCGCCTGCTTTGCTGAATTTTGAACAGAGTAAGACGTAGTCTCGATTGGGTATCTGGCGCTAATCAATCACCGTCAAGGAAAGAAGCAGAATAACAAGCATGGTGGGGATCAGCTGATATCGAGGACACCTACACGAGCCTACAATAACATTACAGTGATAATTCGTTAGAAGTTATAAATGTTCATTTGTTATTTTTAATATCAAAGGTTTTACATCATCTCGCCCACTTCCTTGTGATTCTTAAATGATCACGCTCTTTTTAATCTGTAAAGGTGATTTTTGAGTGGGATTCACTGTTGTAATATTAAAAAAAATAGAATTTGACATGGAGAGGACAAGCTTGAGATAGATATGTGCGTGATCCCTTTTGATGAGATTATTTTCAAGTGACCTTAAAGTGTGTTTCTCTTTGTTGCAGTACCATGCATAAATTTGCGATTCAAACAAAAAATCTGAATTCCCACTCACTGTAACTTGTTCACCTTTCTTCCATTTTTTCAAAAATTTGATAACTTTTTCGCAAAAAGAAACATTTTCACCTGAAATTGATTGATGATAAACGTGTCTTAAGATATGGATTTTTGTAAAGGAAATGCGGGTAAAATTGCTCTATTTCGAGTAACGAGGCTGTGTGATGACTCCCAGTCGTGTCTATCAAGGTACTTGCCTACTGAATCTAAATCTATATAGCGTTGAAGGTTTAATAGAAATTAAGTCAATTTAAAAGCAGCTTCTGTTGAAGGATGGACCACTTTTCGTAAAAAACTGAAATTAAACTGAATGGAAAAACACAGATCTTATGTAAAAATCTGATAAAATAAATAAAACAAACTACTCACAGCTGGTTCAAGCAGACTTCTTCGACCATTCGTATTTTATCTGCCAGCATTTTGTATGACTTGAAGCCTTGAGCAGCCAGATGTGTTCGCAGTATTACAGAATAATCAGGCTTCACCAGGCAGATTTCCCTAAACAGATTAAGCGTGGACTGCGGAATAGAGAGTCTTGCTTCAGCAGTGCTGGTAGCTGTTGTGAAAATGGCCAGAGACGGCATCACGGAAATCTGGGGGTAGAGGGAATGTTACATTTAGGTGCTTCATATGATAAATGGCAGATTTTCAGGAATAGATAGGGGCAGTGCGTCATCTGAGGGTAGGGACTGGATAGAGGGGGAGTCCATGGAGGAAAGGGGTTCACAGATAAAAGAGTTCGATGGAGGAAGGGTGCTGATAGGGGTTTAAGAGAGGTAATGGCCGAGAGGGGATAGACTGATGAAGGGCGGGCAATGATAGAGGAGGAGTCAGTGGAGGGAGAGGGCCTATTAGGAGAAGCGTCGATAATGGGAGGGTGCAAGGCTCTTTTTCATAAGGTAGCAAACAAGCGTTATTGTCTCCAGAAATTACGGGTAAAGCAATTGAAGTCAACTGAAAAAGGAATAGGCAAACATGCTTGTGTATAATCAACATCATGATGTAATCCGAGAGAAACTGGCTTGCATTGGAATTTGCAACACAGATTTTATATATTATGTTGCGATATTAAGCATCAATAAAAGTCATATTCTATGCACCTGTTGCGAATCCAGCAAATAACAGATATTCTGCTTGCTTCGAATGGCGTTCAGAATATGTTGTGCATAGTAGGTTATCACAGAAACAGTAATAGACGATGCTTGCTGAAACTCGTCAAAAAGGCACCATGCTGCTTCCTGAGCTACACCAGTAAAAATTCTTCCTATTGAATTAACTTCAAAGTCTTTTAAACAGCTGATTGATATGAGAAACCTTCCAAGCAAGTGAGCAAAGCCTTTGATTGTCTGAGTCTTTCCTGTGGAGGCTGGGCCTTGCAAGCAGCCACCAAAGTTGCTGCTGACTGCCTGGGTGAGCGATACAAAGCACCGCTCTGTCAAAGAGGTCATGATGATTGGAAACTTGCAATTGGTGAATTCGTAACCATAGTCGAATTTCGTGTTTAGGACGTGAAGGGCAAGCAAGACTAGAAATAAAAAAGACAGAGTAAAGATTCGCAACCAACTTTAAACATGTCTCCGGTCGCAATGGTTGGTACGTCCATAGCATTAAACACAAAGTCAACCTAGCTTTAACAAGTTTCACAGATCTCGACTAATGATCATTTTCATGAAACTCAATTTATGGTATTCAGGAAGGAGTTTATGAGACCGCCAAACTGAGTAAACTTATCCAGCATCTTCTCTTTTAAAAACCTATTTCTTAGAAAACGCTGAATGGCGGAAATTAATGTTCAACAACATGGAATTCCTCACGTTCATCTGACTCATTTTCACTGTTTTCAAAGTAGAAACGAAGATTTCGCTGCCATTCGAAATCAGAAGCCTCTCTCAGCTTTCGTCGTCCCAGATCTTCAAGAATATCACGTAAATAAAGGCCAACCTAGAAATAATAGACAAATCTAACAGAAAAAGGAGACAATATATAACTATTTGTTTGTGGAGAAGGGTTGTTAAAGCTTCTGCATATTGTCTGATAAAACAAGTGCAATTTCCTGAACTTTGGATTTCTGCGCAATAAATAATTTTAATACAGATAGGGATTTCACAACAACTAATGGCTACAACACGCACAATTTCTTATACAGAAAAAGGAAATCGCACATTAAGCAAAGCAAAATTAGCCTGCGTGCAGACTCTGTTGACAAAATTGAAAACAGGAGAAAAGGTAGAGACAATTTTCTTGTTCACAGGTTCCTCAGAATCAAGGAACCGAAATTGATTGGTTGGGGGAATTTCAATTGCTTTTTTCAGTTTTCAAAGTGGCGCCTTCGAACTGAAGTATAAATGTTTGACATCAGGCTTATAGAATAGTTCTTTTTGTTCTTTTGAACAACTAAAATTACAGAAAAACACTGCACGCTAATGAGTTGTTGTTATAGTGCTTAGAATAAAATGTTGATGTCAGCGAACAAGAAAAGCGACTCTGTTACGCAGACTCTATTTTCTCTCCTCTTTTAAATTTCCGAGTCTGCACGCATGCTAAGCAAACTCGGATTCAGACCTTCTTGTTATAGTGCACGTGATGTGAATTATTTAGTTATATGCATCGGGTTCATTAAACAAGAATACAACAAGCGGGTCAGCGAATCGCTCAAATTTTACAATAAAATCTCAATGAGTAAAGTTCTTATCGGTTTGTCACTGGAGGCTACATTTCAAATGGTTTCACCGCACCATAGAAAGCCCCCGATCGTGAAGCCTGTAGAAAGCATCGACTTGCAGATAAATGGTTCACCCAATAACTGCCCCCCCCCCTCTTCCACGAGTGCCAATGGTTCCCGGACACTGAATTAGTGCATTTAGGTTTTCATTTACTACTCAGCCCCCCCCCCCCCCGCTGTTTCGCTATGCTTTAGCTGCAGGGCCGTCAGAAGCGGGGAGCTCACTCTCCCCCCTCCCAAATAATTGTCATGCTGTACTATATTTCCACCATAATAGCGTACTAAATGGGAAGCAATACAATAGACACCCCCCAACATGAATTTCGTTCTGATGGCACTGAGATGAGCAGGAAAGGAGGCCCTTGTTCTCCCTTGCCACTGCCCCCCCCTCACAAGACAACAGGCATGAATGAATAATTTGAAGTTGAGAGAAACTTCTGAAACTCACACTTATCAGTGATTCGAGGCGAGACTGATGCACAGCGCTTAGTGCTACATCGGAATTCCTCCAGGCACCACGTGCTATGATCTGTGGGATTTTATTAAACAATGTTGTGTACCTCCTGAGGGCAATGGCCAAAGCTTTCCTTTCGACGCGGATTTCGGATATTCCCTGAAATAATATCATGTCGAATAATTCAATATATTATATGATTCGCCAGATGGTTCATAAGATTATATTGATATTGATAACATTTCATTTATTTGAAATGCATAACATATGACTCAGTAGAGATGACCAAGAACTGTAATTGAAAACACGAGATATTAAAGTAAAGAGCAAGGTGAGAATAGCTGCACCTAAAGACAAATTATTTCTTGCACTTAAAAACATTCAGCATTATAATTGCAAGAAAGAGCGGAAAGAGTCATATAGTTTCGCGTTCTCATTAAATCCTGAAAGAACACTACACTCCTTGGCAAAATTGTTGGCAGACCTACATAAAATCTTCACAGCTTTGGTTGGACGCATAGACACTTCTAATGATGGAGTCGACATTGCTTGAAGGAGAGGGAAGAACTTAGCGACATCGCTGATGGCTTAGGTACAGTGGCGTAGCGTCCGGGTATTCAAGGTATTCAGTGAATACCCTGAGATTTCTCAGAAAATATATTAATACGACGTATACTTGTAATAACTAAAAGATGTTTATGGCCTATTGATTCTGGTTGAATTCGTTACCTTCGATATTCTACATTTTGTACAAGTACAAAATATCACGAAATTAGTTTGAAACAATAACGCTGCGACGCATAGAGAAGCTGGGAGATCTTTAAAGCTAATTTTGAAGATTGAGTTACTTCATGTTGAATGGAGATCGGTCATGAATACGCAGTGAATACCCTAGACGGTTCTTCAACCAATCAAAATGCTCCTTTCCATGAATAATATTTGCCGTTAATCAGCTAAAACAATGGTCTTGTACGCTGAGAAATATGCAGCGTACAGCCTCAAAGTTGGTTCAAAAAAGTCTCGTTTTGAGATCGATATAAACAGTTAATGGACGTCGGAGCTGTTGGAGTGGTGGATCTTCATCGAAAACAGTAAACATGACTTCATTCAAAGCTATTGCAGTGTCCGTATTACTGTTAAATAATCATTCTCTCATTTGACCCCTAATCTTAACCTACCAACAGCAAAGTGGAAAATAAAGGTAGGCATCTATTTAATGCTACACTGACTCAGATCTGTGCCTCTTGAAATGTCAATTAAATTGTTATTGCTTGTCAATCAGGGATGCTTCTGTTTGTATTATGTGATAGAATTTAAGTAAATGCAGATAGGCCTGAATAATATCCTTATAGTTGCCTGGTGCATTCACTTATATTGTTGGCCTATTTTGTTTGCATTATTCGAGCCCATTTATTTTGCTTTATTGTGCAGTCTCTCGTCTCATTACCTTCGATTCTTTCAATCATTAACTTGTATTGAAAATATCACGATTAAGCCATGAAGAAGTCTAGACTGCATCCACTGCATAACACAAACTATTTATAACTCGTGTAATGCCCTATGTGAATAACTTTCGAAAGCCCTTTTGTATTAAGGTATCAAGAGAAGGTGTTTACAGTTACTTCCTCTTTACATCAGTGCAAATTTTAGAGGATTTAACCACAACAAAATTTTACTGACTTTCAATGATACGTTTTGATTTGAATTACTTTTGATGAAATGGTTAGTGGTATTTTGATGCGATAAATAAATTCGAAGAGTATATTTGCGTTGGGTTCTTTAGCAAAGTATCGGTTTCATCATAGTAATGCCCTGACAGTGCAGTACTTGCCAACCGAACCAGAAAGAAAATTAGATAAATTGTCAATAGCTAGTCCTTTCAATCTTCCTATTATCCCTCCTATTTCCATCAAGCCCCATCAAGCCACACCTTGCCCCACCCTTTTGTTAAATAGAGAATACCCAGTTGAAAAAGTCACGCTACGCCACTGCTTAGGTAGCTAGCTAAATCCTAGGGCTGTTAACTTTGAATATGACTTTTGCAGTGTTCCGACTACTTTTTAGCGAAAAATGTATATATCTTTAACAGGATGATAATGACAAGAAAAGGATATTTCTTATTAAATTTTCTTCTAGTCTGTATAGTATTTCACCGTCATATGTACTTATGTTAGAAAGATTTTCTGAATAGATTTTAATAATGCTTGAATGACAATAAAAAGTGCAGTTGAAAACGCCTGGGGGAGTGAAAATTCAAAGTTTTATTGGCGTTTGGGGTGGGGGGGCCCATTTGGAAATCGAGAGTACCGAACTACATGGGAAACAATCCTCAGACCACGAAAAAGCAGTGTTTTGTAAAAAAATGTCCATAAAGAGCATACCTTTGGAAAATATTGCAATAATTGAAATTTGGGTAAAATTTAGCAATAAAAATAAGTGAAAAGGGGTCGATCAAATTGGCAGTAGATCAATAAGGAAATCACTGTTAATCAATCCAATATGATGATTAATCAATAAGATTAATAAAGAAGCAAAATGATCAACTTGGATATCAAGATAAATCAAAGAGGATTTTCATGATAAACAGGAATGTTGTTTGCGCATATATTTAAAAAACCACAATTTATTCATGACGAAGTCCAAGGATACAAAAAAATACCAACCGATTCACATTCCAATGTCCAAATATGAAAAAGATTGATGAGTACGACTTGTGATGGATACTGTAAGAAGAAAAGATATCTATTGTTATCTCCATCTTTTAAGAGGCTTTTGAAAATAATGAGAATAACTGATTTATTTGATACCGATAAACAGGATAGCGTCAAGAACATTTAAGTCTATTAGTTAACAATTTGATAAAACTTCCAACCCTATTTGATAAACGCAAGGACTAATAAACGAGACAGTAAAACGATAACAACACATTATATATGTTTTCATTCTAGGAAAATAAGTGATCTACCCATTTCGGTGTGATAATTTACTTCAGAAAGTTGAGGTTTCTCTCAAATTTCCTTCAATGCGATTTATCTCCCGCTTTGGAGCTTGCAAAAATGAATCTGATCGCGCTAACAAATTTCGTTTCACTGTTCCCTCATCAAAAAACAAGAAATCTTGAGAACGAAATCAAATCGATATTTTAAAGATCTAAAAGAATCGCCAGATGTCTTTATGAATTTCGAATCTCGAATAAAATCTGATTCTAAAAAGTGAGACTGTGAAAAGATTAAATACCTTAAATGTCCAGTCTTCAATGGACATCCCATTTTCGATGTCAACACGGCATTGCTGCATCAAATTTTTCAGTGTAGACTTAGTTTGACTGAGCAACGATTTTAGCCAGCATTCGACACCATTTTCAAGACGAACCTGTCGTTCAAGGAATACAATAATGATTTATTGCCAATCAATTGAATATTTTCACAACAAAGAGAATAAAGCAAAAAAGGGTTAAAAACTTTGGCCCTCAAGTCCCTCAATGACTTAGTTTCACAATACCTGGTGAACCGTTTTCAAAAATGTTATCGTAATGCCAACATGATATTCAGACAGATCTTAGCTCGCCAACAAAATATCAGCTGGGCAAAAATTTCAAATGGGCAAAAAGTTTTTTTTCTTCCGATGCTGAAAACTTTAGAATAACCTCCCCTGGATTTACGACGGCCTCCTCCCAAAATGATTATTAGGAACTTTAAGTTGTATGCCTTTTCTGTGTAAGATATTTTCAATGGAGATGAAAAAGTTCAATGTCTCAGTTTAACGAGGGCCTCAATGATCCAATTGTCGTACAAAACGGCAGATGTCAAGGAAACTTTAAATCAGAAGATATGAATTAAAAATGATATTTATCTCAAATGTGTCTGAGAGAACATGGGTGTAAAAACATTAGATCTACTTAACACATCTGCTTAACACAAGAATATTTTAGAACCCTTCTTATAGACAATGGCAAAGGCAAATCTCTATAAACGAAGAATTATCCTTTGTAGACGTTTTGGTGCGCTTAACACACTTTTTTCATAATGGCTTCTAAGGGTTTGTTGTCACTTTCAATTGTAAATTCCCTACCATACAGGTACAATGCCTGCCAAAAGTCTTGGAACACTGACATCAATTTCCAAGGTCAAAACCAATCATCCCCCTCTCCCCCACGGAACAATGTTGGTTTACTATCAAACGGATTAGGATTTTAGGAAGCACTTTCTTTTGCGCTTCTTTTATGATATTTCTCTAAATCATCAACATTGTTTGAGGGGGAAGGGGGCGGAAGTAGCAAATTTTTTTCATGAAAGGATTGAAAGATATCAAAAGCAGCGTAAATTGGTGGGTGTTCCAAGTACTTTTGGCAGGCATTGTAGCTCTCAAACCTCTCAACCATTGCAAGAACAAGAAAGATAGTGCTGAACAGTATTTGTGCAATACATTATAAGCGACGATCAGAAATACCATACCTGTACATCTAAGTTTATCTTCTCACCGACAGCATCTGAAACGGCGACCATTTTCAAATGAGGCAGATCATTTTTCCACTCCTCCAAATTTGTCGTTTGCTCAAGGTTAATCGAAGAAGCCTTGTCAGTAAAGGTCCGGCCTTGCTTTGATAAAGGTTTCTCCTCTTGCCCATCAATAATTGGAGATAACATTCGATCCATACTGCCACTTCTCTTCCGGTCAGGGGTGTACACGAGTCTTTCTACTACATCCTAGAATTCAGGTAAAAAAATGTGATTTTGACAGTAGGTGTTTCATGCAGCCGATAAAGTGAAAAACTTTGCATTTATTTTGGCCATCCTCATATTTGCCTAAGAGTCAAGTATACCATCAAGTCAAGTGTACTTTTAGAGATAGTGAAAACCCGATAAACGATACAAATGTTGCTAATAATCAAAGCATTTATTGTTGTTCTGTTCTTTGTTTAGACGTCAAACATTTTTCTTTGGAAATTTCATCCTCAGTACACCAATTTTGACAAAACTTTTTATTACATCATAATGAAAATTACTCTTTAAGAACAAAAAAATCAAACATAACAGGGAAATTAAAAACGAAGAACAGAAAAGAAATGTAAAAGAAGGATTATAAAGTAATGAGCAAAAATTGAAAAGATTTTCCACAACGACGAAAAAATAGGTATTTAATGATTATCTAAGAGTGAATGATTCCGCGAAGGGAAGTGAGTTTTTAAAAGCGTAAAGGACTGTCCGTATACATTGGTTGGTAGAAAAGTGCAAGTTAAAGAGGCAAGCAGCATGACGAAGTAGGGTGGCCAGTCCCTTCATCGATACTATTAGCCTCCCTAGTGTTGCCACAGGATCGAGACCTCAAAAAGTGGACCTTTTGAATCGACAACCTTTTGCGCTGCCATCAAGCGATCTAGCAACTTGCGCTTTCTGATCCTGTTAACTCCATATCCGCAAAACAGCTGACTTTCCCATCGGGATAGCAACTTTAAGCAAGCAATGCCTTAAACGCAACGCTGAAATATCGCAATGATTTACCGTTGATAAATTTTTCGTTGATAGAAGTTTAGATTTTCCATTTTTTTCGTGCTTTGCGAAAACATCTATTGAATGAATCCCACTGAAAATTGCCCTAAAATGACAAAGTCTCCTTGATTTGAAAAAAATAGTGCTGCCTTGATATCACTAGAGTGACAAAATACTAACCATTACTATAAAGTTTACATGATCCTGTATAGATTTATCAAATACCCTTCAGCAATTTCTTAAATTCTGGTACACTGATAGCCAATGGGCAAAAGTTTAGAAAAAATTTGTTTCAATTTGCCAATTCTATAAAGAATACATACATATAGGTTTTTAAAGATAACAAATGAAGCAGAATAGTGTTAAATTGAGAAATTTGAGACATTTCCTTAAAGATATAAAAAACTGCACAAAAAAGAAACGTTTGAGATAGAGATAACTTACGGTAAATAACGCCTCACAGAATCCAAATTGTAGGGCTTGCTTAGAATGTTGAGAAGTGAGGCATCGTTTACAAAATAAAATCTTGGAAATTCCTATACAAAATGAAATGGACATTAGAATCGTCTAATCATTGTTAAGAATGATGCATAAAATTGTTATTTGAAATTACAGGAAAATTTAATGCGTGCTAAAATATTCATTGTGTTATGTTGCGTGTAATATCATGTATTAAAGCTTTCTAGAATCAAACGTGAAGTGGGAAAAGGCGAAGAAACTATTAAAGTAACGTTCGAATACGTTTTATGTTAATATAAAATAACTTATAAAAGTCCAACTAAATTTCAGTCCCTATGCAAATAAAACACACTCTACCACCATAAAGTTAAGATTGTTGAATACTCAAATCCCATCTTTCAAAGGATCAAACTAGTGTTTCCTCCATGAAGACATGAGAGGCCTATAGAGTCGAAATACTTTAGGAGCACAGTAGGGTGGTGACTTTATTTTGATCGTTATTATCATTATCATTATTATTATTTTCATTATTATGAATTCATTTACAGTAGGCTGTTGAAACAGAGCTTATATACAGCTTACTAAGGCCTACTACAAAACCAAAGAAATAAAAGGTAAAATGAATACACGAAAATAGATCTAAGAATATATGAAAATGACACTAACATTTATATACATCCTATTTACAGTTGCATGTTCCTAATTCTTTGGATTTTCCTTGCAAAATTGCTGCTATGAGCTTTATGTCTATTGTGTAATCACCAGGCAATATAAATATATATAAACATATAAGAAGTGTAGCAACTGTAAGTACAGTTATCTATGTTCAAAGTGCTAGCAAACCTTTCGCTTTTTGTTTAAATATCCAGCCAGCGATTTAAAGCAGATTTCCAGCTCCTCATAAAGCCCCTTAAGCATCTGATTTTTTGGTACATCACCACCGACACAGCACTGCAAATCGAATTGAATACGAGCATGATTTATGAGTCAAAAGAGAATCGACACTCAGGATAAATTCAAAAGAATACATTTTGCATCCTTGTTCTTATCGTGTTAAAACGTCTGAATAAAGAACAACCATTTCACAACGTCACTGAAAAGATTGTAAAAGCATTCAGAAAATAAATCATAAAGGTTTTTGCCTTTCTCGCATAGTCCCCGATAGCGTTAACCCGAAAGAAACTCTATATTTTTTGATAGCTTATGCCCTTAGAAAGTGATAGATTGAGACTGAACAACATCAAAGCTCTGAAAAACTTCGTCTGGTGTAAAAGTTGGAATGCTACTTAAAGTTCCAAAATTTTCAGCGTAGTAATAAAGACACTCAGATTTGAATTTCTCTTTGATAATTTTCATATAACCAATTCATTGTTTAAACAATTCAGTCATAATATTCTCTAACAGCATACGCAATTGGTAGAAAAATCGGTTCCGCCTTACCTGCATCACATTTCTGATTTCTACAGCCTTCTTCATCGTCTTCATATAGCCCCGATCAACGCGTGCAAATCTTGAAGACTCTTGGGGCAGCTCCTATGAAAAATAGAAGTGTAGAATTTCTGAGTATCGATCAGCATGTTTAATGGCAATTATCAGCAAACTATTAACACTTCCCTTTTAATGTTTGGTGAAATCCCGATATAACGAAAACAACGAACTCCCGATATAATGAAATATTTTCAGGTTTCCTTCAGAGTTCGTGTGATCGGGCTTCCACTGTACTTTTTTCAATTATTACATCAGCTATGTATTTGTCACTGTTCTGTATGAAATTGAAGTATGGAATTGAGTCACTGATTTGTTTTCAGATACTAAATTACAGTTGACAAACTATATCTAATTCATTCAGATGATAAAAAGACTACCTTTGCCGTTGCAGAGTTGCTGAATACCTCCTCTAGGCATTGCCACAGCTCTTGCACTGAAAGCCACTAGAAGTAAATTAGAAGGCAACAATCTTAGAATAGTGTCTGATGACAAGCTATTTAAGACACATTTCTAAAAGAAGACAATTTTCAACGAGATTTATCCCATAAAATGACAACTTTGGACAGAAGAGATTGAAAAGTAAATTATACAAAACATGTATCAACAGCTTTTGTTTTAGAATAGTAATCATGTTGGAAAAAATTTGAATTGGCAACTCAGGACCATTCTGTTCTAAACACCAAAACTCATGTTGGGAATTGTATAATGAAATCTCGGGCCAAGAAAAAATGCTGCTCTGTCTTCCAAATGTACATTTAGATTAATTTACAAGTTTTCGACAACGGAACGGCCCTGGGTTGAGAAGGGTGTCGTGAAAAACTCAATAATGGAATGTTAAGGAATGAGAAGTCTACTATGAAAAGACTCCACTGCCTTATTTACAAGTCAATGAAGCTCCGATTACTGTCACACTTTGCTTACTGTCATAGGTTTTGAGGCAAATTTGGTGTGACTTTGGCTGACTTTGACTCAAACGTGCACTGTGACTTTGGCTGTAGTTAAGCGATACAAAGAGCCAGGTAGTATAACAAAATGCTTAAAAATCAAATGGAAAATCTCACCTGATCAAGAACTTCTCCAACCTCTTTCAGTTTAACTGCCCAACTGGCAGCTTCATCTCGCAAAGGAGCTACGTGTTTTGACGTCAGCATGATTGCTAAAGAAGACTTGGCGTCTTCTGCTATCTCTAACAGTTTCTCAGTATTTTCTTTGTCGATGCAAACCAAGCCACGATTTTTGAATCTCTCAAAATTCAAAACCTGTAAGAATAGATGATTACAAGTCTTGAATTTAGTCTATCGAATTATGTGATACTGTTGGCTAATCCAGTGGCATTAAAAAGGAGGTTGTTATGGAGAAAACCCCAGTTTTAGGTCCCCAAAAAGGCCCGTGAATATTTCTTACTTGCATCGGGTAGTATCTAGTTTCTAAACCAAATTGTACCACATGATACAATTTTTGACGGCCCTGAATTAGACAGAAGCAAGCAAGGCAAAAAACTCCCTTTGGAAAGTGGTCCTTTTTGCTACACCAGTGACATAGAAAGGGGGTTGCTTGGAGTGAAAATTCCAGGGTGGGGTACCCAAAAAGGGCACTTGAAAATTAATACATGCATAGTGTAGGAAGTATCTAGCATCGATACCAAATTTTATCACGGAAAACAAGCTCTCGACGGCTCTTGGCTAGACTTTTCTCTAGGCAGTAGCAAGAACAGGTACAAGCAATAGAAAAGGTGACACTGGAAAAGGCAAAGCATCCTTCTTTGGAAAGATTTTGAAATTATACAAAATAACCAAATCATTGAAGTAGTAAAATAAGCAAGATTGAAATTATCTATGGCAGCAAACCTGCTCTGTCCATTCTTCCTCAATAGCTCTAATTCTGATTTCCAGATCAAGCTCTTTGCCTGCATTCTGCACAATTTCTTCAATCTCCTCTTTATGTCTAGTCAAAAGAGAATTTTAAGCAATGTATATATAGCGACAATATGCCCCCAAGGAAGTTTGATGGACAGGCTATGGTTCAGAACGGGCCTAGCCTCGGTTAATTATTTGTATAGTTGTTTCAATGTTTCTACCTGTCAATTAAAAATTGGCCAATCAATAAAATTGGCCACACAGACTCTTAATGAATTGCAAATAGTTGAATTACGTAATTATGTTGTTACAATTAATCAGAAGGACCCGGCTTTTTTCTAGTCTTTGCCAACTTTAACATACCATGAAAGGAGACAAAATATATGTTTACTCTAAAATATTAACCAATTTAGAATTCCTGTATGAATGATAATGTCAACTACATTCCCCAATAGACGTACTTAGCAAGCTGTGAATCCAGCAAATGCATCAACTTGAAAACATTTGCTTCCAGCTGAAATGATGTTCCCGTAACCGCCATCACTTCAAGCCAGTGCCTGTTTCTGATCTCCTGTAAAAGGTTAGGTATGATACGAATCTAAGTGTGCAGGAAATATCTCAAAAATGATTTGAAACCGATGATCATTTTCTAAAGATTAAATTCACGTCAATGTTTGCAAAGAAATAAATCCTAATACATAGGCTTTAGAAGAAATGTGTATTATACGGCCAAGGAGAAGCGCTGGTGTTAATTCTACATATGAAATAGAATTTTTATTTTTCAATGGGTGGCTAAGATGGGATATTGGTTCTATCTGCCTTAATGCTAAAAACAACGCAACTATCAGAGCATGCTCAAAGTGCTGTATTAACAGTTTAAGAGGTTAATCGTTATACATGTGATTATCTTCTTTCGTATTTTTTCAATATTCTATCCAGACCAAAAATGTTCTTTTGTTGTGGTGGGATAATTTGATTTTCTTTTTGATTTTCTTCTATAACATTCCAGGCTTAACATACCTCTGTGCATACATTATATTAAAAAGAACAGAAAACACTAGCAATCATACCCTTGAAGCGAGCTTATTTAAAAGAGGAAAGACATCAATGTAACTTCTTATTGCATCTCTCATTTCCTTGTAAGCAGTCCAGCTTCTAATCGCTGATGGCAGATTCGTGCAGTCTTTCCAATATGTGTTGACCTAGATAAATTGCGATCATAGAATGCATTTGAAGATAAATAGCGCTTTATACATACAGTGGATGTGTTATACTTTTTACCCTTTGGTCAGATAGGTACGATGCCGTATAGGCAGAGCTGTACAAACTTTGATGTATTGAACATATGTCTCGTAACCATAATTAGCGTGAAACTTGGAGTTGCAACTTAGAACCGTTCTATCATCCAAAGCGTAAGCTACATGTTAGATACACCACTATACTGACAATACAAATCTATTCAAATATTATTTTGCCATGATATTCAAAATATGGTTCGATATTAAGAAGAGCTAATGTAAACTAAGTTATTAGATTTATGACCAAAAATATCATGTATGTAAAGTACCTCTTGATTTGCTTTGAGAAGGTCTGCTTCAGCCCATAGCTGCTCGCGAAAACTAAACAATAAAGTGAAAGTCGCTTTAGATTCACAGAAAAATAAATCATTATGTTATAGAATTCAGGCAATCCGATGTAATACACACAAATTAATACGCTTTCTTATCACACTTTACATAGGGTTTAGAATTAACATCATCATCAGGTACCATCTTCTATCAGAAGGTTGGCTACCATGACCCTCTAACTATCCCAAAATCTGAGATAAAACTTAGAGTTAACAGATTTCTAATTATTCTATTTTCTCCAGGCTCTTCCCAGAAAATTGGTAGTTATGAAAACTCCTTCATGTAGCTCATTTTGATAACCGACCCTTGTGAAAGGTTTAACAAAACTTTTAGCTTCGTTATTAAGATATCAAAAACTTGCTAACTCTCTTCTTAAAAAATCTGAAAGAATGTAGAATTTACTAAAACTATGACTGGTTTCCAATCATATCAATTTTAAAACTCTGACATGAGATGAAAACTTACAAGAAATAGACTAGTAACCAATTTTAGGTCATAATGATCTAAAGGCAAGTTTCATGAAAAAGATTTTCTCCTTACCTTTGATCAAAGTTTATAAATTTCTGGTAAAGCCCGTACAACATTTCAAGCATTTCAAGTTCCTGAAAAGCACAATATTTAATCTTTAAAGACATGTTTTATTGCAGTAATTGAGGATACAATTTTGAAATGTGTTGGTGTAAGAAACTTCCATTTTAGTATATGTTACGCATATACGTCTATGATTAACGCATGAAAAAGGGCAAAGCCGTGGCAATAACTCCTTAGCCTTCACTTTAAATAAATACTGTAATATGAACTTTTCTAAACCCAATATTATAAATCTTTTATTTAAGTCTTCAGTACATAAACCAATATAGCAAAGAAACTCTTATTGTCGATACAACTAACTTGACGGCTTGAACAAGATTGCAAGCGTTTTCAAGTTTAGCTTGATTCCCAAAGTGACGATCTTACCTCCCCAGTTCTGTTGAGCTCTGGAAACGGGGTAGGTGCTATTCCAAATATAATCTGAACGGCATCCAAAACTTTCCTCCTGTAGTCCAGTTGACGGAATTTGTCATGGAATAGCTTTAAACGTCTAACTGCTTCTGATGGAATAACACCAGGAACGCCAGGGCCTTGCGAGTCAAAGCTGTTTCTGAACTGAATCACCTCAACGACAAATGTCTACAAGGGAATTTATAATCGTTATAAGACAGCTGGAGACCTGTGATTGATAAAAACATTTGGCTACAAAATATGAACAAATATATAACTTAAGAATAAAATTCGAATTATAACCAGCCTAAATTAAAGGTAAATGTCGGCATGAAAACCATATTGTCTGACATTAAGATTTAAAAATAAGTGCATTTAAAAACAAGATATTAAGAAAGATAAAAAAGAGAGTCATATAAGGAATATCGAAGGAAAAAAGGCAGAGATAATTGCAGAAAAAAATTCGGCACAGAATGTAGGATACTTAAATAAGCACATGTTTGATTGGACTTTGAAAGTCTTAATACGTACAAGCAATGATATTTGAAGACAAGCAGAACTTTGTTTTGATCTGACTAGATTTACATGTTTCAACATTTTATGCTCGACGCTTTAATGAAATCTCTATTTATAAATCTATGCATTCGTATACACAGAGAAGCAACTTTATGCTAATTCAGAGAGAGGGAAAATCTGTCATTTTTATGCACTTAATCTGCGTCAATTATCTTCGATAACTCATCAACCGAGTCATTCGAATTTCTCTAAAAGTCGAATAATTGCTTGTTGGTCGTTAGTAGAGCAACAGATTGGAATATATCTCTTTATCGTGGCTGTCTCCTGGTTAGCAAGACCGTATGACTGAATTGAAAGACTGAATTGAAGCATGAACTGATACAGCTCGAAATGAAGAATATGTTCACATTTTCGTAACTGCTGTGGCAATATTTTAACTGCAGTTAACATAAACCTTCTTTTCTGAAATAAATGTACAAAGAAGATGGGTTGAAAGTTTATTAATAGCTAAATAATTATTGTTTGCAGTTAACAGAATAAATACTTTCTTCGACGAAAATTAGAGCAAGCAATTGATAAAAATACGATTTAATCATGCTTACTTTTACTTGTTTATCAAGTTCTTGCTCAAAAACCGTCCTTTTCTTCTGGAGCAGCTGCCATCTTATCTAAATATGCAAATGACATGTGCAGGAGTAAATAAATATTCAGATTAGAAGCTGTAAAAATATAAATAAAACTCATTATTATCTTTCCGTGACCCAAGTCATGCAAAATGTATGTCATCACCAAGATTACATTGAACAACTGCCTTTTAAAAAACAACAGAAGAGAGAAAAGTGGTCACATGTTTGCACCAACTGTTTCTTGAGATGTTTCATAATGTTTCAATTCATCATGATTTTGGGATGTAACAGGCGATGCTTCGACAGACTTATTTAAATCAATCAAGTACACCTAAATGTAATGAGGATTGCACCATTGCTGAAATACCTATCAGTATAGTTGGGATACACATAAAATAGATGCAAAAAAAATTTTCGATCGCAAAAATTCTCGTGGTATGTGGTTTGGCACAGTCAATTGTAGTTTTAACTTATGTAACGGCCCCTGGATAGTTCTTTTGCTCCCCGGGGTATAGTTCCCCGTATTGTGTATGGCAGCTATTGTTAGCAGTCTAGCTTGTAGCATATATTGTAATTTTTAATGGAATGTATAAAAAATAGATGCATCTTGTAAATCTGCTTATTTATTCAAATAACTGCGACAGTCTTAAGAAAAAACTACCTTAAGAAAAAAAAGCTAAGTCACTTTACCTCGGATGCAAATGACAAAAGCTCTGACCACTTTTCCCGAAGGCCGTTCACTTCCTGCACTTCATCTCTTGCAATTTTTACGTCATACTCTCTGAAAAAGCAACATAATGCCATTTAGAAAAATCATGTAATGAAACTTCTACTAAAAAAGTTCACATAATACTACAACATGCTTTAGTAATACCACCGAGACTCTAAATATAATGTTAGAAAAATCCCTTTGAAATATTAATTCTGAGCAATATTAAATCTAGATGGATAATAAGTGTATATTTCTTATTACAAAAATAACTGTTATACCATTTTGTCATAAAGTGCTCAATGCCCTAAATGCAGAACGGTATTGGTAGGTTTGCTGATGTTTCATGCTCTACACAACAAACCATATTTTTTTATCGCATATTTTTCAAGCTTCATGAGTTTACGATATATATTTAGCCACACAATGAATGAATGGGGATAGCTAGCTAGACAATGAATGGACGAGGGGCAAATTCCGTCATTACTTAGAAGTAGCAATACGCTTCAAAAGATAAATGAAACCCACTACATAAAAACTAGGCTGCCACTTTTGGGAGTAGTCTATGAAACAAAAGTAACAAATATAAACTAACTTACAATAGCTTTTTGTATGTTGTTTCAACAGGCAAGTACAAATCATCGATAGTGTTTTCCAAATCATACAGCTCTTGAAGAAGATTCAGAACTTTGTTCAGTTGATCAAGAGAAGAGATTTCTGATGTCAACTGACTGCGAAATGACTCTCTTTTGTCCACTATCTTCTTTAATTCGATCTGAAATTTTGAGGGAAAAATGTTAAACAAACTACTAGATGTAGATGAGAAAGATGGCAACTGGGAATTTTAAACATAAGTTAAAATTTAAGAACATATCGAATGAAAATTTTCCTGAGAGAATGAAATCTCAAATGCTGCAAAAAGTGGACCCAATTTTATACCCAAATGTAAAACTGAGATGAACTTCGAGGAAAGAGAATGTTTGATCAGTTCAATCTGTGCATAATTGGAGCTAGTTGGTCTCTTCTTTATTCAAAAGAACTTGTTTCGGCTTCTGTATCTAAGTACATCGATTTGCTAAACCCCAGTAGAGCTGTTATACTCGGAGAAGAGATCAAGTCGTACAAAGGTAATTTCTATGATACATTAAGTACCAAATATTTCGGTGGGATTTATTTTCGGTGAGTCAGGGCAACTGAAAATTAATCCCACCGAATTTTTTCTTACCGAAATTTTTTCTTAAAGAAATGTTCAAACGCTAGAAAAATCTCGTTATCCACCAATCGATTTTCAAAATAAATAAAACAATTTTTCCTTGATATTTTTTAGCATTGCTATACATCCAGGACATATCAATTTTCAGTTTCTAACTCTCCTTTTTCATCAACAAAAAAGATATCCAGCTCATCTTCACTTTCTTCTCTTTCGCTCTCTACATTCAAGAAATTTGGGTTCTCTATGGGTTGAAATGATGCTTATATTGGTAATTCATAATTTCACTCAATTATTTCTTTCAGTTTTTCAGTGCTTTTAGTTATAACCTCAATTTTAAACTCAGAATCGATCAGAATTTCTAATCCCCTCGTTACGATTGGCGAACCGTAAAAGCTTCCAATAAATTTTCCGCCATGGGTTATAAAATTAAATGAAAAGGAAGTCCTCCGAATAAGAGTTTAAGACATTCTTGCCTACACTTAAGTTTCATTTATTTGTCTAGCATCAAAATATTCGATTGTTTTAACTTTCATGATTGCGTTCCAGATAATTTTATGTTGAAGATAGAAATAGCTTGCAGAAAGTATTTCATTTTTGGCACCGAATCTTTTGGTACTTAATGTAATGCTCAAATTAAAAACATTCGCACCTATATTTATTAAAGCTTTTAAGACACTAAGCGCAATTAGCAGCGAAGGCCGAGAAAGGCAAAAAGAGAATTTTGTGAATGTCAAAACATTAGTCGATAACTATTGTCTTTGCGTTTCATCAGGACAGTCTCATTTGACACTTTCTATCATGCTTGGTATAGCCTCTTCTTGTCATAGCTTGAAATATGTCTAGATAGTGATTTAGGTACCAAAACTAGCGGCTAAACTATACGGTTAAATAGCAAATTATCATACCTTGGCACTCTCATGTATAGGTTGAGCATAGCAGATTTTCCACGCAATAGCAAATCCGTACAAGCAATCTTTAATAGGGATAGTACTCAGAACGAGAGGCCCTAGCTCTAGGTTATCTGGTGTGGACACTAGATCTCTTTCGATTTTTTGCAGGCGCTCCACTTCCCTGTGAAACGCCGGTAGTCCTGGACTTGCATCCGAGAACGCTTTGAAAAGGACTTGTAGATCATCTTGCCAAAGGAAATCAAATCGCTTGAAGCTCATAAGAACACCGTCTAATGTATTTTGCAAGCCTAGGAATAGATTGATAAATACATAAAACATTCTGTTGACGAATGCAAGCTAGCATGCACCTGTAGCTGCTTTTAGAAATGCTAAGTATTGACATACTCTTCAAAGTTGATTTTTACTTTCACGGGTTATAAAATGGATGATTTTTGACGATCAAGAAAACTTCACATAAAGAAGATTCACATAAAAGCCGTGTTCAAAGCATTCAGTATCTTTTTGATATTCTTAAGGGGAGAGGTTAGTAGAGCAGAAAACGAAAATTCCCGAGAACACTAGCTTATACTTAAATACTTGAAGTTTGGGGGCTGGAGCACAGGCAATTGCAAAAAGCATTGATTTCAATGCATTATGCCCGTTTACCAATATAAAATAGTGTCCTTATAAATTCAAAATGACTTGTTTCTGAGACTAAATTAGCGGCCTAAAAATCCCTAAGCTTTATAACAAAAAACTCAAAACCGAAAACGTCAGTTGGTAAAGAAAACTATCCAGGTCATTTGTTTTACAAATTGAAGCATCAACCCATTTAAAAATTTGTTTACATCACATGGTGATACTACGTGACAAATATGGTTCCGGTTTATCACTTAAACTCTTCTATTCAGACACCTACAGATAGTACAGAACCAATAATCAGTCCTGACAGAAAGAGGCTGCCAACCAACTTACCCATTATGATGCCGGATACTTTTTCTAATGACATTTTAATGCTCTTCTCTGCTAATATTGATGAATAGAAAGTCTTGCTGGTATCTTTTGCCCACCAATGCACGTTTTTGCCGATATCTACAATATCGTCAGCTACCATCTTGATAGCTCCTTGGACGTCCGAAAGAGATGGCTTGACGCACATGTCTGGTAGCAAAAACTCGATCTGGACATCAAAGTTTATTTCAGTCTTTGCTGGTTCCCTTTTTCCATGAAAGTTGCTAACAAAATTAAACGGTGTACGAATTAAGACAGATTATCTCCTGTGTCTATGTCTACTAGGGAACAACTCTATTTGTTGTTGTATTCAATAATGTGAAAGCTATAAGTTCTACTTCACATTAACATTTACATAGGTTAATCAGCAACCTCACTATTCAGGGCTCCGCAGATGAAATACGATTGGCCACTGCATGTATAGCCGTTTGACAAAACTTGGATGAGTTGAAATACAAGGGAAAAAAAAAGTAAGGGGTTGCTGGTTAACACCTCCATGTTAACACCTTTTCATAAAGTATTGCACAAGCAAACCTTGGATAAGTCATTATTTTCAACTTTAGATGTTGGCAACAAATTTAAGCGACCTAGAGTGACTCATGGAAAAAAGGTTCTTTTTGACATCAGATTTGCAACGTTTGATTATTCTATAAGTAAGCTCATATGTTGACTGAATTCTTACCTAAACAAACACAATTATGAATTGGTGGCAATTTCTTAGTTTTTGGTGAATTAGAGTTTGGACTTAAAATCTCGAAGGCAATCAAGATTCACAGTTATATTTTTGGCAAGCTGTCAAAATTGATAGTCAAAAAAACAATGCAACAGATTCTAGGTAGTCTGTACCCAGCTAGAAATAGATGTGACATTTCGCAGGATGATTTTCATACAACAGTGAAGACAGCATAACTGCATCAGAGGGTAATAAAACTGGGGCTATTGCACCTTACCTAATTCAGTTCATCAACAGTAACCTCATCGATGATTAAAGATTAAAACTAAATTTAACAAGATCTACTTTTCACAAAAAGCACAGAGTATAAACAAAAAGCGACATCAAAACAACTTTATCTTGTCACATGATCACCCAGGAGTTTGGCCATCTTGACCAGCCATTCAATCTAACACTGTATGTTTGGTGGAAATGGCTACTGAAGATTACTGCCTACCTCTTTCCTATATTCATCCAATCAAGGTTTCGGTTGAGTGCCATCAGTGATTCATTGATTGCAATTACAACTGCTTCGTAGACTTGGCTGCAATAATGCACCTTAACTTCGGCTACTTTTGCGTCATCAAGGATTCCTGACGGTGGCGAGACTGGATTTCTGCTACCTCTATGCAGGCCATAGGGATCTGAAGAAGATGTTCTGGATTCAGATTGCAAGAGCCTGGTTGGGGTTGACGTCGAGTAGAGAAGCCCTGGTGTTGCAGGAGGGGTTTGCGTTGATGAAGAAAGCATTTGCTGCACTATTACAGATGTAATTTGCTAGGGTGGAATGGTAATATTTCAAAATAGTAAATCTTTGAGCACATCTTCAAGCTTTGAGCCAGGCTAAACAGCGGCAATTGAAAGCAAATGTAAATATTACAAAAAAGTGGTGTAGGTGTTGTATATTAAATGGCATGGGTTTGTTTGCATACAATTGGTGTCATGTAAGTCTTTATCGGAGTCTTGAAAACCTTGCAAGAGATAAATTTACCGATTTCCACAGTCATCTTTCCTGATGACTGACTGTATCCTGCACTTGTTCAACGAATAAATTTTGTTTCTCAACTAATGGGGTCCACAAGCATTCATTTCGGCAAAGCTTTGCGAGATAAAAGACATTTTTTGTTTATTGGAAAGTCAAATAGTGATTATGATTTGTAGCAGATTTTTCTGCAGGAAATTAATACATCAATAACCAAAGACCTTACATTAAAATACTAATATAAAATCTTCTTTTCTATCAACTCTTCTTGTTTAGATATGTTTAATGATCGGTTTTCATCGACTAAGAGTGACGGGGTAAAATTGGTTAGGTTCTGTGAGTTAGTAGTTAGTAGTACGAGTTAGAAAGGTTAGGAATAGCTACATCTGCACACAATGATAATTTCGATGACGTCACAGCATGACGTCAAATATTTGTATGACGTCATAGCATGAAATCAACAACTCGATAATACCATTTCTAAGCCACTTAACCATTTACAATGAGCAAATGGTGTAGATAATTAGTACGCAATATCTTGATTTAAAAACAGTGATAATCATTATTTTTATAAAATATTTGAATAACAATTCCAACAGTTTACCTGTAGTGCTGTCTCCATTCCCGAGATCGTTTTTGACAATCTCTTTGATACAATGGCGGAAAATTCTTTTTGCTCATTAACAAACTCATTAGTAGTCCAAGTTCTTGATACTGCTTTGCTCTCGTCAAAAAAGCTCAGCTGCTTAATCTTTTCTATGTTATCAGCAAGGCCTTCTTTTACTAACTTGCGCACTTTATCAACTGTCTTTTGCAATTTTTGTATCACCACATGGCACTGTAAGGAGATGCAAAAAGCATAGAATCGAAATGCTATGATCTTTTAAAACACAGAGTGGGTCGATAAAAAAGTTAGCGTGAAATGACTGTGAAGTACATGCAAAGAACTGAGAAAGAAAAGGACACGAATATGACAGAAATAATACAAAGTTCTCCAATTAAGTTTGATTTGTAGCATTTGAAAGGGGATGAATAACCTTTTCTTTCTCTTGATAAACTTGATAAATAACCTTTTCAACAACAAATCGTAATCAACTTCCAGAAAAACGGTTGGACAAATATTTCAGTCTATTAATGTAAAAGCCCATATAATGGCCACTTCAAACAGTGGGAACCAAAACCTATTTTGATATGCCATTTGTCACCTTAGCTCCTATTTACATCTCAACCATTTCTCTTCCGATCATGTTACTTTTTTCCATCGTTTAAGTTTTACGCTTGGGGGGGGGCGTCTACCCTCTTCACGGCAAGAACAATTTTTCCTTTCGTTAAAATTTGATGAGAAAGATAGGAGGGGGTTATAAGTTGGCAACGTATTCTTTGTGGTGTAATTCTATGACTGCTTTTGCGTAACCAAAAGTTTGGTCATGGGCGTTTCCAATGGGTAAAACTGAAGTTCCCTGTTGATAAAAGGAGGTTTTCTGACAGTAAAAAGGAAACTGATGCAAACCTGGTGAAGATATGCATCGATGTTGAGTGAACTCCATGTGAGAGTGGACAAACCAGGTTGTAAATAGTACAAAATGGATTCCGTCAGCGGAGTCATCAGTTTTCGTAAGGGAACTGGGACATTTTCGCACACTTCATTATAAAGCTGCATTATCCAGTGAAGCTTGTGGTAATAATTTTTGAATCGAGCTTCCTGGAAAAGGTAAAAGATAAGTTATGTGTTGGAACTGCAAAATTATGCATCATTAATAAATAGCAAAAAGATCTGGAACATACTGTCCAACACAGTTAATACCAAATTTTTTAAGTCAATTTTCAAGGTCCATGAAGGTGGCAAAAGGGCATTTTTGAGACACTCTCGTGATATTTGCCTAAGTAATCCATATATTCCAGGGGATGGGAAGCAGATATAGTAGCATTCAGGAGAGTTGATATGAAAATGTTAAAAAAACATCGTTGCAAAATATATTTTTGGGTGTGAGCTTATTATATTCGAGGGGGAGGGCTTATTCGAAGATGGGGGCTCATTTAGCAACAGCCAAAAGTATAACCAGGGTAAATATTTGTCTTCTATTTGAGGCGGATCAGTATGTTTAAAATTGAATATATATTAGGTATGCTTATACAAATGTTTAAAGATAAACCTATTGTTGTCAAGGCAATACAATGGGTGCTCATTCGAGGGGGTATGTTTCGCAAAAATTACTTTAGGGTGGGAGCTTATCAAAAGAGGAAGGGCCTATTCAAAGGTGGAGCCTATTCAAGGATTTACGGTTTGCAAATAGGTATTAATTCGTGTTGTACTTTCTGCTCTAACTTACAATAACGAAATGTAGGCTAAATCTAGAAGAAAAGATTTATTAAAGGTAAATTCATTCCGTGCTAGTACCTGCAGAGAAATTTCAGTTGCAGAATTGGGAATTGATAAGTTCAATCTTTTCATCCACTTCACTTCGTTCATCACTTCAAGTACGCTAAGAAGGAAAATCATTTGATTAAAAACTGGCATGCTTTGGAATGATCAGGCAAAAAAAATTCTGAAGATGTATAGAACCAGTTAAAAAAGCGTCCACTGGCCAATGTAGGCCAGATTTAGGGACATTATTAAGCGTAAAATTGGTACAAAGTCTTTGGTTACTGTCTATTAATTAATGAACCAAATGTAAGAAAATAAGCTTCGGTATTGTTTCTTCTAAAAGCGTAGTGCCCGTGAAAGCAGCTTGCTTTGAGAACTTTGATTAAAATAGATAGATGTGCATATAGATATCTCAGCTAGCATGTGCTCAAACCAATGGTTTCTAAACGAAGTTTGCCTTTATTTACAAGAAATAGTATTCTTTTGTATAGAGAGACCTTTTCTCGACGTTGACTTCGACCTTTTTGTCTTCATTGAGTCGCAGGAGCGACGCTTTCAGACCGACTTTAACTGCATCGATTTGCGATTTCCAAGAAATCAAGAGCAGTTCTTCGAATTTTACCAAAACTGCAGCCAAGCGATTGTAATACTTCACCACGCGGGTGAAATCCTATCAAATGAAGAAGAATGTCAAGTAATAGTGGCGATTATAGCTACATTACCTCTTACTCTTCTTTCTAAACCTAAATACTCTACGTCAGATGGCATTTTTTCTTCCTATTAAGCGATCGACGCATATTTATATTTGATAAAGTTAATGTTCTAAAAAAATTTGAACCTTTTCAAATTCTATTCAATGATGAATTATAAATTATAAAGCAAAACCTATTCAAAATTCATTGTTTTTTCAAAACTATAATCAAATTGGAATTTTGATGCTACAATAAATCAACAATAAAGTCCCAAAATATCTACATTATAGAAAATAACCTTAGCCTATTTTAAAAGGGCCACACAATCAATAGACCAGCAGTGAGAGAGGCGACTTCAGCTGTCTAGCCCCTTTACTTTAATAGTTTCCAGCGGACGCCCCCCCCCCCCCCTCATCAATGGCGAAAATATTTCTAAAAGAGGGCTTTTTTGGCGTTCAAAAGGAGGTGGACCCACATTCTTCCATCCTCAACTGAACACAATTCCAAATGCAACCGATTACGACAGCCATTGGAGAAAAGCTGAAGACAGTAGAATGGGTATAAATAAAAGAATCAGAAACCTTTAATGCTGAAACAAATTTGACGTCTTTAAAAACTTTCATTGGCTCTTCAATTCTTCGAAGAAGGCTGCGTGACCAGAATATCGATCCTGCTACCCTAGGTGAATTTCTGGCAATCTGCGGATTTTCCTAACAAACAAAACAGTTCGTATGAAAATTTCATTACAAAATATTTCCAATTAATAAGGAAGTCCCCTTCAAAATAATCTTTATAACAGGCCTGACTCTAATTTCAGTTAGAGGCTTTCGACCCTTTATGAACACTAATATCTAGGACTAAGAATACAATAATTTTGCCATTAAACAGAATCAATAAATAAAGGAATATGCACCGTTTTTAAGAAAAGGAAACAAAAAAGCCCCTTTATGATTTAAAGGGCATACATCGCATTAACAATTTGTACTAAACAAAAAAGATCATTGCATTGCATTAGCCAATGTTCACGACACATGCCCTTAAATTTAGGAAGAGCATACGGTTGGAAGATGGCGCCAGAAATTTCCCGATGTATGGACACAGACTTCCGCCCCTGGAGCAATAATATCTTCCTCAACCCAAGCTTATAGCAAAAAGTTTTAATTTTGACGCCAATGTCTATAAACGAAAATCCTGATGCAGAATAATCGTTGAAAAATATTGTAAGACTTTCCACAATATCGGAGTCTTATCATCTCAATTCTATTATCTTGGATAACTGAGCAAAATTTTAAATCGCCAAGTATTCGCTGGGTAGGCAAAATACACCTCCTTTAAACGAGCAAGAGATTTGCTTTGCGTATTTGCATTATATCAATCTATAAACAGATCTATCTTGCAGCGCTGGCAGCCACGAACATGGTAACATTGGGGGTATATGAGAATACTTTTTGCAATCATCTGTTGAATAAAAACAAGTAAAAGCGAAAAGAGTACCTATATTTAATAGAGAACATTCCATTGCAATGTTAGAACAGGCTTTAGCTTAACGTCTTTGAAGAACACGTTGATTTGAAAGTTTCTATTCAGGGTATCAGGGTATAAGCAATTCTGAGAAGGGCATACTGAATGCCCTGTTAGTGTCTCCCGAAAGTCAAGCCAACCCCTCCCTCCCTACGATCTGCCGACTCTCCAAATTCACAAATACCTGAGTTAGAACGGTCGATAAATGCTTCTCACAGTTCTCACAATTCCAGCATTTCTTTAAAGAACCATTGTTTCTACATTGAATATCCGTTATTGTTATTGGTGACAAACATCAAACACTAAACTACCTAGTTGGCACTAAAACGTCGAGATGAGGCATTAAGCTAAGTAGATACCGTTCTCATCGAGGATGAAAAGCTTCTACAAGGCAGTCAGACAAACACTGGTCGGACGCAGGCTTTGCCTAATCCACACTAACGTTTCCTCATTTTTGTGCTTAGTGGGTAAAATACTAGATCTGGTCTAGATTTGAATTCCTATTTAGGTTATAGACGGCTTTCGAAAGCATTGGATGGTTGCGACGATAATAAAAAGGGCAATTAAGCTAAGAGAAAAGGGGAAGAATGGGAGACTATGTATTATCTTGGTGGTTTCATTTGTGGGCTGCTAGAAATTGCCCACATCCTTTCCACAAGATTGAAAAAAGACCGTCTTGAAATGCCTGTGTAGACATGCTTAACGAGTCTCTTTTAAACACTACACATCGAAAGCAAGATGGAGGCTAGTAAATTCTACTACAATGTTAGAGATAGCTCTCTGTTTCATATTATAGTTCCGAATAAAAAGAGAATTTTTAACGGATCCTTTGATGTGGATTCATACACGGTAATCAAACCCTGAGCCAAGGCTCTGCATATACAGCTGGACCCAAGACTTAAAATTCATCAAAAAAGTTTGGAGCAAAGATCTTTTCAATAATAACTTTCCCAATTACATAAAAGATGCGTTTACTACTGCATATTTGTAATATTTTTTATACTTTGAGCATGAAGCATAGTTAACACAGCCTTCTAGCATAATTTTGAATTTCAGCATCGCAAAGACTTAATGGTAAAAATTCCAGTCACTGGTCATTCAAAAGAGACGGTCGTTTGGCAGCTTGAAGGTTTTTTTATATGGCGTCTAAAAAAGTACATTTTACAAGAACAAGATTACAAAGACGATGCAAATGGGACCATGACAGGCATGGCTACCCATTGACCTTAACAAAAAACAATACAGTAGCACCAAAGGCTATACCAAAATCTTTTAAGATGGTACAAATAGATGGTTCGATCAAAAGACAAAGAGGCTACAACTTGAAAAGAAGATAAAGCTGTTTCTACATTACTATAAATTTAATGCTTAAAGATAGATCGAGAAGAATGAAATGCTAGATAAGTTAAACTATTGTGCTATTTTCTGGTGCTACAAGAAACGTTCTGATGTATTGATGAATTTTAGCGTTGATTCCAAAAATTTTTTACTCTCATTATGTGAAAATCTTTTGTCACCATACAACATAATACGCACAAGGGTTTGACTTGACAGGTTTGAAATGCTATTTAGTTGTAATGTTTATCGCACCAAGGAGATCACACCTTTGATCATCATATGCATGGCAATACAGCAAGAAGTGTTCGGTATCCTCAATTCCGTCGTTAACTAGGCACATAGGATTGACTGTGTCCCGAAAGTTATGACTGAATTTTTGTGAATTTAGTTTACTGAGGCCTACACGTAGCTGAGTGAGAACGGCAACACCTTATGGATCATAAATTCCATAAAGAGTTCAGCAGCTTGTAGGTTCAGCAGTTTGGGACTTTCCTTCAAGGGCAGGAGAGTATGCAGAAAATACCGTTTATTCAGTTCAAAACTACTTTACAAGGGTGTCTATTCAAGATGGGCGTTTAATCAGAGTGGGTCTTTTCACCGGATTTACCTCATCACAATGATGATCTTCGCTGTCATCAGTATGTACATCAGAAACCAGGTAATTGATGCTCCATTAGTTTTTGAACATAGGAAACTGCCAAATTCGCTAATCAAATATTAAATGGGCGAATACATAATAAATTTCACCATACCCTGTATCTTGGTCTGCCTTCAGTTACCCTGAACACTTGTCTGTACATAATCCTACCCAGGGGCGTAGCTAAAGTAGGTCCGCATTCCCCCAACCCCCTTTACATTTGGTTTGTCGGCAAATCCAATAAAATGCCTATGTTCTAAGTTAATTATATATTGCTCCGAAGCTTCTAAGATATATAAATAGCGACACAGAAAATCATCCATTGAATGCACTTCATTTGTGCCTAAAATGGTCTGTGCATTCTCAAATGGCTCAAAATTTCAATGAACGTAGTTTGGCTACGTTTCATTACTGGCAACAGTCCCACCCTAGGAACGCCATTTTTGTAGCTTCAGCGAATCTGGGAATCTGCACCCCTCCTACAATTAACTTCACCACTGATTCTACTCTTGGTAAAAATGACCAGTGTTGAAAAAGGAAACCTGAAAAGCAAGGCTCAACACGCTCAAAATAAGATACATTCACTTACCTGTATCAATAAGTCGTCCATAAGTAGTCAAATGGCTGTGTGACCAGAATATCGATCCTGCTACCCTATGTGAAATTCTGGCAATCTGCAGGTTTCCAAATGGCTCAGAATTTCACTGGACGTAGATTGGCTACATTGCATTATCCCTAACAGTTAATCTTAGGAAAGCTATTGCTGCTCCAACGTTGTATTATTGCCAACAGTCAGTACTGGAACATAAACACATAAACTGTTCCACTAACCTTAAACTGCTCGTATGTATCCTTCACTTCATCAAGGTCCTTTTCGTATCCAATAAAAGCTTCGATATACTTCTCAGAGAGGATAGGACGAAGGCCTAAACGTGATATCACTGGTTTGAAGCTATAAAAGACAGACAATATCAGGAATAACATATTAAAATTTACATGGAATAGGCTTTGCACCACATTTTGGCTTTGCTAAAAGTTCTGAAACAGCAAGACAACTTACAGTCTCCGTAGAAAAGCATTGACATGTAAATTCTGCTTTCGAACACAACTTTAAGCAATCAAGACAATTCTATTTAATTGAAATGAAGAAATTTAATTACCCTAGATAATTTTACAAATCATTATAAAAAGTTGCACTTAGCATACCTTTTCAAAATATCAAGTGCTTTTTGTGTTTTCCATTTCATGTTAAAGACATCCTACAAAGAAAATACAAAATAATCTACATTATTGCATAACACTTTCAACATAACGATGGTTAATTATTATGATAGTTAGCAAAACATCAACTGGGATAGTATAGCTTTTTAGTTCCTGTAGAAATTTCTTTAGTATTCTAATCAAAAATTCACAAAGGACACCAAAATATTAAACTTACTCTAACAATCGTTTTCAACCCTTACAAATTTCAAAATATGGAAGGCTTAATTATAAGATGTCAATATCGAAATTTCTCACATAATTATGACCTAAAAGCTCTGTAGGCAAAAAATAATATGACATCAAATATTTCCTTGTTGTAGGCATGGCTGTAGACAGGGGAGGTATTGGTTGTGAACGCCCCTTTTTTGACTGAAATCCAGATCTTCAAAAAGAGGCTGGGTCATTTTGAAAAGAACACTGGATCATACATTAGCTTTACTACCGTAAGGTAGCTTAAAACAATACAATACAAACCGTAATATAGTTAATGATGAATTTCTCGATGACTTCCACTTTCACAATGAAATCTGCATATAGGGTTTCAAATTGGTTTTTCCCTTTTCCATCAATTGTCAGGCAATTGTCTGCTTTCAGGTTGTTCTTTAAAAGTTCCTTGAGTCCTCCCACGTATTGTGCAAGCATCTTTGAAACACTTTCCACAGGCTGGGAGTCGTTTGACTCTTGAATTCCCGATTCATCCTCACTCAATAAGGTATCGTCAACATCTTCGTAAAAAAAATTCTATTAATAACAAAATTAAAAAAAAGTATTCAATAACTTATTTCTTTTTCCTATAGTAAATCAACATTGATCCTAGAGGAAGTGGGGGTGGCTTAATTCGCCTTCGAAAACTAACGCTAGTGCTCCAAGAATTTTGGCAGGGAATGTAACGCCAATTTTGAAAAAAATGTTTATCATTTTATTACTATAAAGGGAATTCAAAAGTTTCAATAGAAAAGCCATCCTCAGCATTAAGCTTCGTTGCTGAGCTATTCAAATCAGAATAAGCATATTAAAAAAATTCACCGGACCCTTCCCTCCCCCTTACCTTCGCTATCAAAAACAATCGGAGCTTCATCAAATAGATCTGACTTTTCCGGTTTGCCTGGTGCACTGGTAGTGCCATTTTCTCCTTTTATCTGGCGTTGTTTTGGGCTGAGTATCGGCAGCCCACCGGCGGTAACTTGAAGTTGTGAAAACTGTTTTACAGTGTCAACAATATCAATAAGATTATGTACACGATGCGCAAAGAGATCGAAGTATCCAATTATTGCCTCTTCGTCGGTAAAGGCAATACCAGTGAGAATACCCGATGCAACTGATGCTGTTCCAATTCGACCTCTCTCAGAAGCTACAATCAAAATAATAGATTAATTTAGTTTAGTTTTAGTTTACAATATTAATATCATACTCTTTCACCTTAAACGCATTTAAATCATTATTTCTTACAGAACCTTTCTTCTGAGAGTTTATAACCTAAGTTAAAAGTTCGCAATATCTCATTTAGACATAAAACGTTTTAAAGGCTGCACGGAAAATGGCATAACACGTCCTATAAAGCCTAAAAAAGAAAGAAACCAGATTTATGTGGATATAATGGGTTTTTTACTCTTGTACACTTCAAGCATGCGAAAACTTCGATTGGTCAACACAAAAAGCCATCCTAACACACCGTTTATGTTGAGAGAAAATAGCTCAAGCCATTCTCGTTCTCCACCTGGTTATTATCATTATTATTATTATCAATTTCTTTAAAGTAGGCGTTTAATATATGTGTAGCTAGCTAACTGATACCTACTAAAATAAAAATAAAAATTACTATTCAATTACAAGATGAAATATTTATTTACAATTATCTATATTTATTTATGGTTAATTTACCTATTGGTTATAATTAGGCGTTTAATAGGGTTATAATATAGTTTTGGGCATGGGACTTAAATTTTTGGTCTTTCTTACGGTCCCTTATAGTGCAGCTACCATAATTTGGGCTCTGTTAACATCCAGAGCTTAATGAATCTGATGAGCGGAAAGATCTATCGATTTAATGAACTCTAACTTACGCAATAAAGGTGGCGAGATATTCGATGCATTTACTTTGCTTGAAGCAGTGCTTATGTTACCAAGACTAGGTGATGCATATTTCTTCATTGTATTCCCGAAAGACAATGCAGGGATATGCTGTAGAGCATGTGAACCACCAAGGGAATCCTTCAAGTGTCTTATCTGGTCACGATATTGTTTATGAAGTTGCAAACAAGATCGTAACGTTGTGATGAAATCCCAGCTAGCTGAACCTTCTTGGGCTGTTCCCTTCTTGGATTTAATGGAGGATTCCAAAGCTGAGTGGCTGGGATTTGCTATGTCGCTTTCTACTGCATTCCAAACAGAAACGGCAGCATCTTGTTGGGTAAACCGCTTGAGATAAGAATTAATTGCACGTCTGCAACTCATCACTAATTGGTTTGTTATCTGAAAATATGGTCAAAAAGCAAGCATCAATGCAAGCTGCCTTGTCATCAAACTACTGTCAAGTCATACGATTTTCAGCGGTCATGGCGGTCTTCTTAAATACCAATATCTATTATTGCAGTCTAACATCTTATCATCGTAAAACTTTTCTGCCAATTCACACTTAACCTTTTAGTTGGTAAAAAGAGTGACAAAAAACGGAAATATATACCCAAACAAACGGCAGCAGGGGTAGCTTTGAAGCTGCAATCTCAAACTAGTGCGGATGAGATCGTGGAATCAATACGAAGAAATAACCAATTTGAAATCAATTTGAAAGAAAGAAGAAAAATGACATTTCATCAATTTTTTCGGAATCCTGCCGTGCGACCTCAATTTGGGTCATCTCTCATTAACGCACAATTCTAAATGGGCAAATCATCTTAAGCAAAACACTTATTTCCGAGGTCAAACACTTGTAGAAACGACCTCCAAACAACAGAGATCCCTCAAGCAGTAGCGGCGCCATGGGGGGTGAGTTGGGGGATGTGCCCCCCCCCCCCACTTTTCGGCAGGATTGGTTAGGAGAGGGGTAATATTTTTGGTAACGTATTTTTGTGATGTAATCCTGTGATTTTGAAAACTGCCTTTACGTAACCAAAAGTTTGCAATAGCCTTCTATGTATAAACGACCTAAAACTGCCAGTTTAAGCTACACTAAAGTATTATAGACGCCCAAAATGAAAAAAGGAAAAACATGAAAAGTTACTTGAAACTCTCAAAAAACTGTGTGTTTGTTTGATATTTCATCTAGCAGGAAAAATCTTTAGGTCAACATATTTCAATAAATTTATGACCAAGTGAATAACAATAGCTGACACTGTTGAAAAGAAGTGTTAGAAAGTATGAGTTTCATGTGATGCATACCTTGGCAAAAACGATTCCAAGGTAGCCAGATCTGGCATAAAACTTTGAAATGTTGTCCATTTGTCGAATAGCCGCTGTGATAGATGGTATAACATTATTGGCTATATGTGATGGTGAATTGTCTTCATAAAGCTGATCAAAATATCGTCTCAAGGATTCAAGGTATTTCACTTTGTCTTTTGTCTCATTTATTGCATCAGTTAACCTGAAATAAAAATAGTAAACAGATAAAAGGTGATTTAGAATCTTTGTCATCGTCCCCTTTCCCTTGCACATTAAAAACCAAATACTTTCATCAATAGGCCCTTAAATTGCAAAAAGAAAATTAAAACTAAACTGACCCTGCATCAACTATTTTCCATTTCTTCAATACCCTAGATTTTGCAGTTATGAGAATGCCAATGACAGTTTTGCATTCTTTGTTCTTTAACTGGTCTGCAACACTTAGCAACATCTTCTGTCTTCTTTGCCATATTTCCAGTTCAGACAAGGGTCCACTGAACACATCAGGTCTGTAAATGATATCAAAATTTAACCTTTCTTAGATAAATAAAATTCAGAAGCATATTGATACCTCATGTATTGGTGGGGGGGAAGGGGGGTTAAAAAATTTATATATAAACAAATATATACATATAAACAAATATAATTATTCTATATTTAAGTTATTCATATGTGATCTTAAGTTTTATATTCAGAAATAAAAACTTTTCCAATGCCCAAACTTTTTATTCCTGAGAATTTGCCCCACCCCCAGTAGCTATGCCCATGCTATAATTGATGCCTCGATCAATAAAATGATACACAATACAGCAAACCTATCAGGAGATTCTTCTACTGAAAAGATTCGATAAAACTCAAGAATTTCATGCTTGATACACTACATACCCAATCAGATGGTTAATCACTAAAATCTGCAAAAATTGTTGCATATTTTTTAGCCCCTAGTGGTTTAGTAAATGAATTCGACAAAAAGTACAAGTTGATTGTCAAGGCACTCCACAGGCACTGTCTCAGAAAAAAGGGCACTTTTCCAAATGTCATGAAGAAAGCACTTCTTAGAAAAGGGGCATGTGCTCCTAGTGCCCCCTAGTGCTGACATCCTTGTTGCTTTGCCTCTTCTAATTGAAACGAAATAATGCATGTCAAATGGGCAAGAATGGCAAAGGGCGTACCACTATTTCTAAAAAAACTGATGCTGACCAACAACATCAAACGATCCATACAAATGAAGGACTCAGAAGGACAGCTTTATAATGATCATACCTTTCATCGAGAGTTTCTGACAACAGTGTTTCAATAGTATGAATCCATTCTTGAACCAGTGACTCGTATTCATTTATAAGAGCAGGGTTAAGAGTTAACAATCTACTCTGTTTAAGCTCGTTGACAGTATGCATGTTAGGTCTCTTGAGGAGATGGTGGGGAACTGTAACAATAGCAGCATACTCTTGTAATGTAGAAGAGTACTTGTCCACTTGCATGAGAAATTCAACAACATCATGTTCATAGCATTCACCCCAATCTGACTGAGCACGAAAGAAGGGCAAAAATGCACTGGACAAAAGATTTGAAAATGAAGAAATTGTATTTTGCTTCAACTCTAGAGCAAATATTTCTTTCTCCACTGCATTTGGTTCTATTTCAAGACCAATATTTGTTCTTATTAGGACAACACAAACTGAATTATCTAAGACCAAGTCTTTAAGCTTTAGGGCTGATGTTGCAACAGTAATCTTTGCATCTATGTGGTTCTCTTCTTGGTCATTTTCATTTGGTTTCTGACAATAGAAAATCAGCTTGTTGCTGCCAGAGGAGCTGATGAACTCATTTATGTTCTCAACTATATCCTGATCTGCAAGGAAGTCTTCAACAAAGTTTGCATATGAGGTGTTCAGTTGATCTGATTTGAAAGTCTGCTGTAGCTTAGTGGCTATCCACCAATGTCTTTCATCCATTCTAATCAATGTTTCATAAAGCTGTGGACTTTAAAGTTGGGCTAAAACAAAAATATAGATTAATCTGATTACCTGACATGGACAGTGGCTGCTTAATAATTTATTCTGAATACATTTAAGAGATGTGCCTGAATTACTTAAAGAAACTGCTGGAAACATGAAAACCAAAATACCAAATTCACTTACAACTGAAAACACAAATCAAATTTGTTAAGTCAGTAGTTGATGAACAGGAGATAGCACATCTACAAAACCATTATACACCAATTGTTTGCAACTAAATGTAAGATTTCATGAAATATGCTTCCTGCAGTGATTAATGATTGTGAAGCATTTATGACATACTGTGTTTTAAGAGTTAACAAACCTTGATATGCTTCTTTCCAACAATTATGATAACAAACTTCAGCTGCATCCCTAGCCTAATTCAAAACTTTTGACCTAGCATTATTCAAAACTATTCAAAACTTAGCATCATGCAAACATATTTAGCAAATCCAAGGCAGCTTACAAAGCCTCGACATGTGTTCAAAGGTTTAAAAACAAAATCACAATACAACAAACTCCACAAACTTTGGCAGAAAATGATTTTAAAATTTCTTTGTCTTCCTTCTTCTATTAAGTAAAGATTTAATGACATTGCACAATCCTTCTAATTTTTCAAGGTTACTTTAAAGCTACAGTTGAAGTTTGAACACGTAGCTTTTGAAACAAAAGATATGAAAATGTAAACAAGAATTTATTTAATGATTTGACTCTCTGTTGAACATTTATACAGTTTAAGCTACACATTTAGCCAAGACACACATCGTGACAAAATTGAAACATATCTATAAAATTCATTAATAGCTTCGAAAATCTAAAAATTATTCTGCATACTTTCGCGATACCATTTGTGACAATCATTGTCACAAAAAACAAGGCGATGGTTTTGGCGGGACGTTAAAAAAGATGGTCCTTTGACAGAAAACTTGGCGAATAGGGACATAATATAATATATTCGATCTATTATTTGCATTAAATCTTGCTTTTATACACGGTATTAAGTTTAAGACTAAATTTTACCTTGCTGGGTCAAACTCTGTTTTAGCTGGCCAAGATATTATTTTGGCCTAAGAGGACAACCTAACTATTGGACTCGGTGTTTCATAAAGGAAATATATGCACCCCGATACATTCGGGTTGGCATTCATTTACGAAAAAGGCATATATTCCCGGGAACCTCTATTTCTAAACTCTTTGTCAACAAAAGGAATTAATAAAGCTTTCATCATACCTTGCACTCAGTTGCTCATTTTGCGCCATCTTTAAAATCATCCTTTGCATTCATTGGTTGACCTTTCAAGTTTCATGCCGTTGGCATAGCGACGAAAAGAGCAGTTTATGAAATGGTGGAGACGAAATAACCTACTAGGTACATGAAGGTACATATACATATGTACTGTACATGTAGAAAATTATTATAAGGAGCAGGGATGTGCCAATTGGGGGGCGTGGGGGTGTCACGCCCCCAATCTCTGCAGACTTCAAGAAAGTCGGTCACGCAGCGGGAACCTTAGCATTAAATAGGAAGCCAAATTTCCAAATGACCAAATTTCAACCTATAATTCATTCATTTTATTAGTCATGGTTGGTCATAGTCAACTTTCTTTTTTGTAATACACTTTTTTATAAAAACAATTTTATAAGAACACGAGCCTCCAATTGGTCAAAAGTTGAAAACAAATTAAGAACAAGCTGAGGCTGAGCTACTGTAAAATGCAATTGTGAACAACGTTTTATCTAAAAAACGAGAACCTTTAGCCATATGTGGGTTCTTTTCCTTTGAATATTCAACGTCTCACTCACTTCGTTAGCAAATAAGGCCTGAACACCTCCCTTGAGCGAAAACGCTAGCAATCGCACTGCTTACAACCTATTAATTTAAGATCAAATTAAGAACAATCCACCTTCATATTTTTGAAAAAACAATCAACCTGAACTCGAATTCACTGGTTCGTACAATAAAGTGTATTGCAAATAACTTGCTATAAGGAGCAAGCTAACGGTTATAAGAATGACTGCAAGAAATAACTGCAAGAAGTTTTCTGAGATGCATTTTAAGCTAATATGATCTGAAGGGTGTGTTGGCAAAGCTCTGCTCGCAGGGGCACCGTCTTTGTTCCGTTTTGCCACAGATCCTCTGAAACCTCTCGGCGGCCTTCCAGTCATATTTTCCCTTGACATGTTACAAGCTGAAATTATTGTTATGAGGAGCTGAAAAGAAAGCTGCAATTGATTTTTGCAGATTTCCTTAAAAATGGCTTTTTGCAAAAAGATGCTCATGGAGTCACCCAAAAACGCGAACTCCAGGAATATAAGTTCCCTAAACTTAATTTCCTTATACTTTCATGCCATCATTTGCTCTTACTTGTTATCATTAAGTGTGTATATTATCATCTATTTCATTGTTAATAAATTTTCTATGGAGAAATAATCGCTCAAAAAATTAAAGTTGGTCACTTTTTTTCTTAACGCTCCCCCTCCCCCCCCCAAACAAAGCTGTCTAGGCACATCACTGGTAAGGAGTAGGAATTCCACAAGGGGGCACAAGTAATTAACGTAGGTTGAAAAAAGAGTAAACACTATATCTTTCAGGGGGCCCTCAAAAAACATAAATAGCATACGCTGAAATAATTTTATTTTTTAAAATACATATGGCTGTTGTTACACTTATTTATCAGGGCTGCCCCCCCCCCCCCCCGAAAACAAAAAGCTGTATCTCAGTCTTTGCTATAGCCAGTGTAGAAGTGTGAAGTAACACTTCCAATTCCAAAATACATTGGCTGTAGTGTAGCTAAAAAATAAGAGTTCACGAGAGAACAAGAATTCCTGTACAATTAGAAGAGGACAGGTGGCGAAAGGGGCGAAAGGGGCGAAAGGGGCGAAAGGGGCGAAAGGGGTGAAGTTCCATCATTTGATAATGAGTTAACTAGTTAGGGCCGCCGAAATGTTCCTAGAGGCTTTGGGGAAAAACCAAGAGAAAGGGTCCGCTGCAAGCGAGCAACTTTTCGGGACCACGCCTTTCAGATTAGCTCAAAACGCATTTTAGAATAATTCTTGCAGTCGTTTCATGCAATCGTTTTAAACTTTTTCTATTTTTCAGCATACTTTTGCTGCGTTTGATTAATTCCATCCTTTAAATGGAATTCATCACTTTATGCGGCCCCCTAGACCCTTGGGAAATTTGCCCACTTGCCCCACACCCCCCTTTCAGACTTCATGCAAGGTAAGCTTTTATTTTCCCATGATGTTTCTCAAAGCTAAGGACTGGGACCTAGTCTGTAGACTATTGACAGCTTCAATTACTTTCCGTAAAGATTATTACTGCTGAGAGTTCTTTGATACTACCTAACTGATTATTCCTTTTCTTGCCTGCTTTATTAAAAATTAATATGAAGCCAAAAATATCTACTACAACAGACGCTTTCTTCACACGAAAAATTTGAAAATACATTCGATTGATCAAAAAAAACCTTTTGCCGTGTTTCTGAGTTGAACGGTCCCAATTTGAACTTAATTTGGTTCCGAAACGAACTCATTGGACCTGTGTGCTCTCAATAGAAAGTTTTTAAGGAGGCATATTCCCAAAAGATTTCCCCGGTGTTCAGTTCCCGGCCCCCCCCCCCCTGCTCTTCATTTTTGCCGTTTTGTCTCTCTAGTTCCTTCTAGAAATTCAACAGTTCCTTCTAGAAATGTTCACTTCTCCAGTTTCATTACATTACCAGAGCTAACAGAAATGCAAATCATTGTAACACTGATAGATTAACTCCTGAAAAACAACTTCTATTTTTACAATCATTTGAGCTATATTTATAAAACCATTTGTATTTCTTATGCAAAGAAGCCAAAATTGCAAAATATTAGTTAAAATTTACGTAACAAGCAAAGCCGCAGACAGCTATGATGTTGATGTAAAGGAGACTTCAACGTTTATCCTACCTCACAGAGTTATCTTACTTAACGGAACAAACAACATTATCATGGCGTAGTAGTAAAACACTGACTGATGAAAGGTACCTAACTCTGTGTGAATTCATTCACAGCTTTGCTAGCTTAATCAAAAAGGCAACCAGGAAATTAAATGGTGGAAAACATCAAGTCCGATTTTGTATGTATTTTAATCGAATAATTATAGGAAATTTGATTCCCTGCTTCATTTTCAGTACGAAATTTGGAGTGCCGATTGTGGTATGCAAAGCTGCATTGATAACTTATTGACAGAAAACTTAAAGAGTTAAGAAAAAAAAGTGAAGCATGTAATAAATTCCGTTTACATTTATAGAAAATGGGGCTAACAACATGACGACCACAACATATATATTTATTTATATATAGAATGTGACATGAACTACAGGCTGTGTACTTTCTCACAATATCCCACACGACTTAGGTTGAGGTTGCATGTTCCCACAAGAGGCCATTTAAACAGCGTTCCTAAAGACAGCTGAGCTCGATCTATTACCGATAAAGGGACCACTGCGATAAAGTGCCGAGTTACACTTAACCTATTACCCAAAGCCAAAGATTTTCTCATAATATTCAACTTCATAATAATTCTTGGTAAATGCTTGGAATTGTCTCAACTGGTCCAAAATAACAGTAAGCCCAAATACCGAAACAAAATCCCTAACAACAAAACCAGTAAAAATTTAATCTAGTTCGTAAAATTGAATAACGAAAATGCAAGATGTTTACAAACAGCCTGGGGTTCCACAAATAAATTGACTGGCTTTGCGGGAAAAGGGTGGAACATCTTATTTCAATCCACCTAACACACTATCCTAACCAAGATTGCTTAGAATCAAAATTTCGGTTTTTACCAAATGGACAAATCGATAAGAAGCATTATTGAAAATAAATTAACTATCACAAAGCGTTTCTTTCTCCTTTACAAAGACTGCGAATAATATCTAATTAGAAAGTAATTGATAATAACTAAAATAGCAAATTGGTTGCACAATTTAATGTTTGATTGATATACTAAATTATCTGTCTTAGGAAACGCTGATGACCCCTCTGAATTCGTAAATAAGCCTCAGAAAATGTTTACCACAAATGTCAAAAACATTCTGCTTTGTAAGAAAGCAAAAAATATTGTAGCCCATCGCAAACAATCGTTTGCGATGGGTATGTATCACGAATCACTTGTCATAGGCCTATAAACATTCAAATTGGTAATTTCCTCTCCTGGTTTTGTTTTCACTGCCTGAAGCGATTAAAAATCTTAATACTAGCACATGCAAGCCTCCCTGCCTACCAAAATAAGAATACACGTTTTTGCCTCTCTTTTTATAAGCAACCCACTGATTACAGCAAACCAAACATGACATCAATAAGCTTACATCGAAACGAGGGGGTTTTCAAAGCGAGGACTCGTTTAAAACTGGGCACAGGCAAGTTAAGCTAAAAGCCGCGTAAGGGCGGGAACGTGGATCTAAGTCCGCTCTGTCACCTAGAATGGCATTAGAAAAGATAAGTTTCTCTGGATATCTTCTACCTTAGTTCGTACATAATTTCTGATAAAATCTTCAGCACACTGGTGTCCATCATTTGTGAAGTGGCTAGGGATAGTATTCTGTGAACGTATGGTAAAAATGGGGATCTGTCTATAATGCCGCGAGCCAAGCAGAGAAGAATATCCGCCGCTCTCCGTAACATGTTCACACTGGTACCACAAACGTCTTCCGCACTCAGTCCTGGTTGCACGACGCCACCGCCCGACACATATGAAGAGGTATTTTTCTCTGCCTCTTCTAAAAACAAAAGAACATTCCCTATGCACGATTTTTGTTCGACAATGGTCGGTATGATGTTATCCCCGTGCGATAAATTGTCTAAAACGACAACTGCGAATTCCCTTACAGGCACTGACGACTTAATACCAATAGCCTTGACTAGCTCTTTGAACAACAGTTTTAGACGACTTGCTGGAGGTGTTGCTAGTATCAGATCAACATTGTTATCAGTGATACTCAGCTTTGCCAGGGTCTCAAGGGCCAGTCGCTTCGGTGACAGTGCGTATTTGCTAGGTGCAGTGGGCATTGGATCGCGTGCCTCTGAAGACTGGCACACAACCCAATGTAGAAGGCCATCAAGAAGGGGAAGAATGATGTGTTCTGGGTATCGAGACAGGTCCATTTGTCCAGCGACATTTGCTAAGATGACAAGAATGTTTTCACGAACAGCTTTTAGGCCTTCCAAACAGAGCTCGCTATATCTATCCTGTTGGGCTTCAGCCGTACCCATGTCAGAATCCTCCTGAGTGAGTCGAAACTCCGAGTGATCAGTGACAGGGTGCTCGTGTTTGAAAAGCAAGAGCTTGCCCATTAGCAGCAACAAGCCAGGATGATTTGCTAGATCGTTATCATTACCTGAAACAAACGACAGTGACCTGAAAATGTTTGATACGGCTACAAGACGACCAAATATCGATTCATCGCTATCGCCTCGTAAACAAAACGGAGAGTTCTCAGGAGCGAAAGCCTCTTGACTCGGTACTCTGCCACGGTTCTCTGCAGTCAAACGACATTTCAAGTACCCTATAAACTCCTTTGATGTGTCTAAGTATTGCTTTGTATAGTCTGTATCTAACTCCAGCACACCGCAAAGCTCTTCGACAGTAGTATCTAATAACGGCTTAGGCTGCAAAAGACCTTTCTCTAAGAACTCCATAGCTTTGAAACTTTCAAAAGCTGCTAAATTGCCTGACATCTTCAACTCTGAGTTATCAAAAAGCTTTTCTCCGTCCAACAGGCAATTTTTCACCTTACCGCCATTTAGTTTCTCATCTTCGGAAGACTCAGCCGCTTGAGTTGATTCCGATGCAGATTTCGAGGTTTCGTCGACAGCCTTCTTTGTGTCAGGTGATTGTAAGCTGTCAGTAGCTGCACTCGTGACGTCATTCACCTTAATTTCCGCTTTCTCGTTCACGATTTCTTCACGATCCTTGCTAAGTACCTTATCGTCTGAATTTACGATTGTTGCTTTCTTAGAAAATGGCTGCACGTGATTAAATTTCTTATCAAACGCACTGTCGTCACTTTTTTCCTTGCTATGATTTTCGTTTACGTTATTTTTTGGTAATTCTTCCGTGATCTCAACATTCTCCTTTTCATTCATTGGAGAATCGCAAATGCCTTCACAGAGGTTCTCTTGTGATGCAACCTCGTTAACATCGCAGTCTGGTGTTTTTACTTCTTCTTGTAGTGGAATCTCCTTCGCCGTAACATCTTCTCTATCTAGAGATCCCGTGACTTTGTTTTGAAACGTTCTTAGGTCGTTTAACTTAGGCCGTAGTGACAGCTGTATATGTGAAGTGTCATCACCCCCTCCCGATTTCCAAATAGCCTCTGTTAGATCACACACGTCCTCTTCTCCTTCGCAGACGCTATACGAAGCAACAGTGGCAGAGTAACTCGACTTTGCATGCTTGACAACACCGACCCATAGTTCGTTCAGCGTTTCCTTTCTAGTCCGTTTTTTGTTCGGGACTTCTTCGTCCTCTTCTGGAAGTGAATTTGTCAGTTCCTTTTCGAATTGCATGGCCGCCTCGACGTCTTTTAAAACGTGGAACGCGTCCATGCAGCAACGACGAAAATGGTCCATCAACGTGTCTAACAGACCAGGAAGTTGTGGTAAATGAAAATATGATATCGTTTTATCATCATGTAGGAGAATGTTTAGGGTGTCGATGGCCCAAGTGCACTCGGCAAGCAGCCCTGATTTAAGCGACATCATGATCCGCCAAGCCTCAACAGGACCTAATCAAGATTATAGAAATCATCAAGTACAAAATTCTTATTGAGATTCAATAGTTTTAGTTGCATAAATATTAAATGAACGCATGTCTTGGAAAGCACAGGCGCTGAATGTTTTAAACAGCCTCTGTGGTAATAATAATAATTATTATCATTATCATTATTATTATTATTATTATCTGTTTATTTAAAGTAGGCGTAAAAAAAGCTACAAAATAAAAGCTAATTCAAGCCTATTACAAAGTAAAATTGTTTAAAAACCAAAAAAATAAGAATACATATAAATATATCTAACATGAGAAATAATTAAGTATAAATACATATATACATATATACAAGATTTTTTCAGCATTTGTGCACACGATATGCACAAAAATACTCTGGGGTCAAAAATAGACTGGTCAAGAGGGAGGGGGAGGGCTCATAGTCAAGACCCAAATTTAAATAAACAGGTTTTAAAAAACGGGGGAGCGAATCGACCTTTTTTGAAGCGAAATTATGTTTTAACTTAACGTCTTCGACGATGGAACAGGGGGTTGGAATAAGGAGTGTGGGGGGGGGGCACGAACTTTTGACCTTGGCAATCTGAAATAGTTATATTTTCATTGTAGCCCTACATAGATAGGCAAACGCAAATGAAATCCTTCCCAAAAGATTCCCTGGTAATTTTGTCATGTCATGCTTGGACAAGAGTAAGAACATCATAAAGTAAAAAACTGCATAAAAGAAACTGCAGATTAAGAGCGACCCCTAAACTGATTTTTACTCAATTGTGCACTTAAAATATAGAGAAACCACTATATAAAAGCATAGGAGCCGGTACAGCATATTACAGAAAATCACAGGTTTTTAAGCGGAAGCAAATTCAATGAAAAAAAACAAGCAGAAGAAAGAGCTTACCAAGTTCCTTTGATGTGAGCTTGTGTCGTTTATTAAGAACTGGCTTGGTGTTTTCTACTGAATCAGGAGGAAACACAAGTGGCTCTCGTTTCAGTGCAGGGTGAAGCGATGACTTCTGGGATTGGTTGGCATGGTCACTAGTCACTGGGGTAGAAGATCGCTTTGGTTTCAGGGGGATGTTTGGGCCTTTGTTAGTGGGCCAAGGAGAATTCTGGTCTTTCAGACTGCTTTGGTATCCTTTCATCTTATTTGCTAATCGTTGTTCTTTGCTTATGAATGCTTGTGGATGCTGTGCTCTGTTCATTGCCCCCTGTTGCTGCTGACTCCAAGGAGCTCTCTGGAGGCCTTCAGGAAACAGCTCCGGGGGTCCTGACACTGGCCTTTGCTGGAAATTTCTTGGCCATGAAGGCGATAGAGGGTTCTGCATGGGGTTCTGTGGCATTCCACCAGGAAACGACTGGCCACCAAAGCCTTGGGCTTGGCCACGCTGAAAGTTTGGTCGTTGGAAGCGCATAAAGGAGTTCATTTGGTATCCAGAACCCACATCCGGGTTATTACCGTACGACGTTCTGCCAGGATAAACTGGCCTAGTTTGATTACTGCTCATGGCACTGCTCATGGGGTTGTTTTGACTCATGGCCATTTGCATCTGGTTGTTTACTTGATACGGGTTCTGATTGGCACCATCTGGGACAGGCATCTGCCAATCTCTCAAACCAGAATCCTGCGCCATGCCAGATGACGGCATAGACTGCATCTTGTTCATCTGCTGTGATGCATGACTAAGCTCCTTCGCAGCTGAAGGTAGCGTATCATCCAAAGCGATGGTTGGTACTGGCTTTTCTGGGGGCTTGCTAGCGCCCTCCTTCTGCCATGCCCGCAGAAAAGAGTCTCTAGTTTTGTTTTCGAACTGCAGTAAGTATTTTGTGTACTGGTTCTTCACAGTATAGGCGAGTGAAGCACTTGTTGATGTCAAATCCATCGATTTCAAGACTTCTCTGAACTGCTTCCTTTTCATGACCTGATTAGACACAACAAATTAACGTCATTTGGTTTGCAATAGCTTGCACTAACGTTTGGGTATTTACAGCAGTTATTTAAGAGTGGCAGAAAGCTAAATAAAACTTTATCTGTAATCCGTGAATCTACATAATATATTTAGAAAATCGTTAGCTAATTCAGTTTTTTAACATAGATGAAGGCGGTTTTACGCAAAAAAGATTAATTTTCTATGTCACTAATGCTATTACAACTGACACTCTAAACCAGGCATACATTGTACATAAAACAAATTTGTCTGCTCAAAAATTTTCCTCTTTTATAGGGATGAGCAGGTGGGTTGTCATTGTGACCAAAGCATACACTGCCTAGGGAATATCACCTTGTCTGAATTGTACGCGTGTGTTAATGGAACCATTTTCTTTGATGGCTGACAAAATTTATTATATCAACCAAACAATAGGCAACAACCAACTGAAAACATTCCAGGGACGTTGTCAGAAGTACGCATTAGACAATAGGATGAAACATCTCACCTCTTGAAGCCCTCCTCTTGTGAGAACAGCTCGAAACAGTCGATAAAGATCAAGCGGTTGTTTACAGACAATGGGGACTTTCGTCACAGGTGTTCCTTTGACGAAAAAATTATTAGTAAATATATTAGATAAAGATTTACTGTCATAAGCTCTAGCACAAAGTAAATAGACTAATATAGACCTTAGAAAACATTGTCGCGAAAACAATATGACTGTTGTCTGGAGCAAAAATAGATACATATTTGTAAAGGGCATTTAATTAAATATAAAAAAACTACGAAAAAGATAAGTAGATTTGCGATTTCGAATGCCCACGACAAAGAGTGGGGCGAATCTCTAGAAGTTAGCGAATTCACCCGCGAAAACTTTGACAAATGACAAATTATACCGGAAAAAGCACTAAAAACTTCGTTTTATCTAGCAATTTTCCAAATTTCAGCTCCTGCCACAACTAACTGAGTTTGGACACAAACTGCATCTAAAATTAAACGCGAAACGTGTGGCCTTTTGCTGATGAGCTCCCCCCCCCCCCCCCCTGACGAGATCATGGTTGTTGGTCTATAAATAGAACCAGGAAACTAAAAATGACATTCAAATAGACACACAACTGAACCGTTCGTTCACACACATCAATTGATATAAGTGGGAAACTGACTCACCATTGACACTCATAAATGCCAGGTACTTGTCGAGGAAGTTCCGCCTTTCTTCGTCTTCTGACAAATCATACAGCTTTGAGAGCTAAGGCAATTCAAAAAAGCGTGTCATGCTAGCTTATGTAAGGACGGAGAAAAGGTTTAATATTTAGTACAATCGCATTGGAAAACAAAATATTTATACATAAATTTGAAATTTTGCCCAGAACTCACACAAGGTCAGTTAATTAAATAAGAAAATAAGGCCCGTTTTTAATAGGTAATCTTTAAAAAAATGTGAAAAGCCTGCGAAAAAATGAAAAAAACATACTTTTGGCGAACTTTGAGCCCGGCTACAAATCTTAATTTACTTTTAAGAATATATACTTTTTAATTTTAAGATTTATCAATATTCATAAGCAAATTCAAGCCTTAATAGTTATATAAACTTTTATCTTGTTTTACACTGTTTTTTAAACATGTTTTAATGTTTTTTTAATGTCTTCACAGGTGTCCGTAGCACTGATCCACTTTAGCTAATCGAAATTAAATACCAGCGGGCTATTGTCTATATCATAAACACCCGCGGGCTATTGTCTATATCATAAATCCCGGGGGCTATTGTCTATATCATAAATACCCGCGGGCAATTATATATATCATAAAATATTGAAGCGAAAATCGAAACGTTTCAACAGGAAAGAAACGCTTTGTCAAAATATCATATTAAATATTTAACGCATTGTCGCGTGAGACAAAGACATCCTGTTAAATTCCTGGGATACTTAATTCCATCTGGTTTATCAGTGAGAAGACGGGTTGATTTCTAGGAAATCCAGGAGAAAATCGCAGCTGTAAACATTGATTAGCCGTTAATTACCAAATTGTTTTCCGCTTTAAAGCAGGGATTACAATAAAGAGAATCTATCAATCATAGGCATAAAAATCTATCTTAGAGAAGCGGCATATTTGAAAGATCCAAATCTTTTAGCACTGGACAAAATCAATATGACCACAGTCAATCCGCCGCGCGGTACGAGGCGACATCGCGTTTAAACATCATGCGGCAGAAGACCTGATAATCTAATAGCGTGAAACTCAGAGTAGCAACTTAGAGCAGTCTTGTTCTATTCATCAGAAAAATGTCCCACGCTGTCTATACGGCATCCAGCACTTTCGGACAGACTGGTAAACAGTTATTTTCATTCAAATCAAAACATAGCTTCTTGGTGGATTCTAAGATAAATTTTGTAATTCTCGCGATGAATTGGTATTCAAACAAAATTCTAACGTTATTAAAGGCAGTCTGTCCCCTTCGTGATGCTCAGGCAAATTACGCTATTGTGGTTCTTCATTCTGATTGTTTATTTGTGCATTCAATCAACGATGCATGAATATCGTGGCCATGAAAAGAGATTTTGAAAACAATGGGGGCCTACTGCTTTTAACAGGGTGAAGAAATGTTACCAATTAATGTTAAGTCAAGGTACTTTGGCAAAGAAACCCACAAGTAAACTCCAAACAGGATTTTGCCCTCACGGCCGTTAGCAAAAGATTCCTCTAAATTCTACATATTTCACGATTTTTACGATTGTCAATTAAACTCAAACTTAAACTTAACTTAAATTACACTAGATCGTAAAAAAATTCCTCGACTTTATTTTATACATTGATGATTCTTAACATGCACTAAAATTATCGCTTAATGAAAATTGCATCAAGATACCCATTTTCAAAACATCATCAAATCCAACAGCAATGACAAGGAACAATGACATGTTTTTATCAGCTATTTTATGGTAGAAAGCTGGAAAGCCGAAGACAGCCGCCACGATAAACAAAGCAAACAGCAATTGTAAAAAACTGCTGAACTTTTTTGTAATAATATCTTGCGTGGAAATGATAAGGATTTCCTACCGAAATCTTGCACCTTTGAAGATTCGTTTAAAACATTCGAAGTGACACCTTCGATTCTGATTCAAAAGTGATTTCGTGAATTTTTGTCAAAAGACGTGACCTGGTCGCCATCGACGATTAATTCGTTCTTAGGAACATAAAGAGAATGAAACTCTTCTTCGCTGTATCAAAGATTTTATACTGGCAATGGTGCTAAGGAGATAGGATCTTGCAGGCCATTAATTAGAAATGAAAATTAGAAATGCGTGGGAGATACATACCTGATCGAATCTGGCAGGCGACCTTGATTGCAGCAGTCTCTTTGTTGTCTAAATAAAAAAAAATCAGATCATACTTGATGGAAATCAAATTGGTTCTGCTGCTTTCTCGATAATGTTTTTGCATCTGTTGTTTAGCAAGCTACGGTTGGCACTTGCAAGAGCAACACAAAATCAGACGAGGAAAAAGTAAACAAAGTCCATAAAAATGTGTTCATTACTCATCCAGACATTTTTCTCAAGATTTGACAACCCTCTCTAGAAAGCAAGGGAAATAAGGCTGGGTTTGTGTGTGGTACTTTTTGCTTTGACTGGCTTCCCTGCAGTAGCTGACCAGGTGATTGCTACGTTTACTGGGCGCTGATAGTAAGGCAGGATCAATAAGCCATGATGTCATAGATTAGTAAGAGTCTGATGTCAATTTTGGCAGATAAGGACTGTAAGCAGGTTTGGGGCAGTTGGGTAGGTCCTTAACGACAATAAAGAGCCTGGCTTTGAAGTCTACTCATCTACAGATTACGCAACTGTAGCTAAAAAAGAGCATCATTATCCTCTTTATCTTTAAAATATCGCTCAAATAAACTGCTTTTTGACTGGAAATATTGAGGTCATTAGAGGCAAAGATTGTTTTTCCAATGGCTGAGTCACTTTAAAAAATCATTTGATCGTACCGGTGATGTGGGTGTGTTTGGCCACGAAGGACTGATGCTATCGAGGTCTTCAGGAAACGGAGACGAGGCTGGTGAAACACCAGATATCCCAGACAAGGGGGTTGGCGGGGCGGATGACTTGGTAGACGGGGCAGCGAGAAGGTTCTTGTCCGGCTCGTCCTGCGGTTTTTCTAGAAAAGCAAAAGGATGGCTGTTTTCAACAATGGAATTCTTCATCGTTTTTAAGACATGCTTCAGACTATCGGGCAGTAAAGGTTGTTTCAATACAGCAAAAATTATCGAATTTTGTTACTTAACTGGTCTTTAACTAGCGTCAACAACGTTTTATGAGTATTCACAAAAATGAAAGGCATGCGTGCTGGAAAACGTGCAACAGGGAGATATTTTAAATTTCGAGTGAGGAAAAATGTATTGATGTACATATCTTTTAGGTACTAGTAACAATCCGTTTAAGTATAAGTTGCAAGATATAAGTAGCAATCATGTAATGAATCCTGGTATTGACTACCACAAAACAGTAATACGGAGAGATTTAAATGACATCATAAATGACATCACAAAACTCTTTGCTTACCATCTACAGCTTGCTCGTTCGCAGCAGTTTTCGAATCATCTGGGTCAGCTTCTTTTTTAACACTGGGATTCTCTTCAATGATAGGTTTTTCCTTCGCAGCACCCATTAGTTCTTCGGCATCATTTACTGAATCTTCATCAATTTCGTTTTCACCATTGTCTACGTAGGAGATATAAACAAAGTTAAATTACAGTTAACATAAAGTATCATGCTATCATCACAATCTTACTCGATCTATAGTTCTTTGGATCTTTAATTTGTAGTCAAACCTACGATGATCCCAAAACATTACTTGGTTTGTCACATTCAAACAGAATTAAGGTCTTATGGGCAAACTGATTCACCAACATCATTTCATGTTTTTTCTCTATTTGTTACTTCAAAGCTCTTCCTTAAGAATCCAAGCATTGACAAGCTAGTTGTTTTGATGAAGACGAAAAAGATTATTTATAGTAATTTGGTTTCTGGAGGTGAAAGCCTCAAGCATCGAATATTTTATCAAAATGCTCTTAGAAAAGGTTAAGCTGTCAGCCAGGACCCATTTTGCCATAGCCATAAACGAAAAAAGACCACTGCAAACATAGATGAAATACTCTGGCTTTTTTATCCTGGTGAATAGAGCATCCCCTATCATTTACATAACATATCATGATACCACACAGAGATTCAACTCACTTTTTTCGTTTTGTGCTGCAGAACAATTTTCAAGAGCACTCGGTTCCTGTTTAATGCTAACTTCCCCACCGTTACTTGCGGAGCTGGCTGGGGATACACTTGACTTTGCACCTTCACTTTGAGGAGATTTCTTCATGACTCCTGGAGATGCATTTTGCACCTTTGCCTGGTTTCCAAACCCCGGACTTCCAAAGGCGGTCTGTTCAACGCTTGGAGAAAACCTGTTTGAATTAGCACTGGCTCGTCCTTGACTCATTGGAGAATCTGCAAAATTAGCTGTTTGTCGCGGCAAATTTGGACCTAGTGGTGATGCTGATGGAAAGTCTTTGCCCTGTGGTGATTGAATACCATTGCCTGTGTTATTGAAGGGGGATCCCATTACATCAGGTGATACAAATCCTCTAGGCCCATACTGGTAGGCATTTGGGTAGCCAGTGCCAGGGGGGAAATCTCGCCCAGGACGACTGCTTGCTGCTGCTGCTCGCACTGCAGCTGCTGCTGCAATAATTGCAGCCTGTCTTTGGTTTTCTGTTGGGATTTGTACTGTATTGTTCATACCTGGAATGCAAAACATCTTCTATTTGAATATAATTCATATTTATGAAAATAATTCCCAAATCATCTGTTATGTATAGTTTAATGTTGTATAGGCAGGGTGTTAAAGGCTATCATGTGTAAAAAACGGTTTTAAGATGCAATACCAAGTTGCATTTTTGATGAAACTATCAAGCAATCACAACTTTAAGTGAGAAACTCTGAGTGGCAACTTTTAACTGTCCTTCTCCACAAATCAAAGTGTGAAGCATACACAAACACAGTTCAACCTATGGTTTTGCCTGTCTCTTGAAAAATGTTACAGGCTGGGCTTTTTCAACAGGGTTAGAGAACAAAACAGTCATTAACTACAAGACTAGTGCAGTCAAACGCCAAACACTAAATAGCAACTCAATAGCAAACTCAAAAGTAGTTCTTTAACTTTCTGCAATCACAGTACCTAATTACTGTGTCTATTATATTACATTTCATAAAAGAAAATTGGAATAGCTTAGTATGTAAAAGTAAAGTAAGAATTTATAAAATACGACAAAACATAATATAAATAAATCTATTATTTACACTCTAAACACTTAAATAAATCTATAAATAAATCTATTAAATCTATTATTTGCTTCTTCTGTGCTATGCATTAGACAAAATCTACTGGAAAGTGACAGACTTTATGTTGTAGTATTCAAAAGACACTCACTTTTTGCTTGGTTGACAGGAAAACCTGGTCCAACAGGGCTGTACATACTTGTCTGTCGTTGATCAACTGGACCTTGAGTTGGTGTCTAAATAGAAAATGAACAGATTGATATAAAAAATATAACTTACTTAAATAAAAAAAATGCTTATGAGGGTTATTTGTTAACAAATAAAAATAAATTCAACCAATATCTAACTCCAGTTAATTAATAAAAACATTCATTTACATACTAATAAATACTTCAAACTTAATCACAACAAACAAATAGATCAAATATTACTTGAATTGAGTCGCCCAAAGGAAAATATGCAGTATGTCTTTGATGTTTCAGAAACTGCAAATCAAAACTGCATTTTAAAGGTTGATTGAAAGTTCATTGAACTTAAAAGCTATGTTTTAATTTAAAACCGATAGAACATTCATCACTCTTTCTAACTGTCAAATCTAACTTAATTCATACGTTCAAGTGTACCAAAACTTAAAAATTACCACTTTGCGTTAAATAAACTGACTCAGTTTTCTTGTACTTGATCAATGATTTGGAATAAGCTCAATACAATTTATGATATTCAATATAACCAGAAATTTAAAATACAATATTGCATTGATTGTGACAATTTGAATGATCAATGAACTATATGAACCAATACAGCATTGATAAGCTAAACAGACATTCCACTGTAACAACAAATGCATATGTTTGAGTTTCTAAAAGGACTGTCAATAACACAGAACTGTGTGTTGATTTATGCTGGAGAAAATGGATCTTCAGAATTTAATGCAGATTGGGAAATTGCCATTTTGATTGTGTTAGCACAGTGCAAACAGCATAAACAAAGTGGGTCAAAACCTCAGTCAAATACTTAATACCGCTGGTGGCAATGCTGGCAAATTTAAAACAAACTTAGCAGAGTGACTGTTTGCACGGAAGCTAATCTTCCTGGTGCAAGGCTTTCAAACAACTATTACAGCCAAGAGACAAAAGATTTTCAGTGAAAATAATAATAATAAGAACAATCAATGAAACTTTCATACATGTCAAGAAACATTAAAATGCAACAATGACAAGTTATAAGTAGCCAAATCATGACTAAAACAACTCTTGCAGACTTAAAATATAAAAATTAAAAAATTCTGTTACAGAATCAAAGTAAAAGTAGGACCAGACTTTGAATAGAAATCTGAATCACCATTTTTGATCAACAAGCAAAATAAACATGTACATTCCTTAGTCTGGTAATAGTATAAGAGAATAAAAAAAGAAGAATTGTGTGTTGTGGGAGACAGGTCATATTTAGCTTATGCCTTGCAGTTTGTCAAATTCGTCAAAAAAGTTTTCTTCAGTTTTTAAAATGATTAAAAATGGCTTTGGTACAGCATAAACAATGTTTCTAAGCAATCCCTCTTTAGCTATTGGCTATTTTTTTGCAAAGGCTATTTTATGCATAAACCTGGAACAAATTCCCTTAAATCTATGAAAACATACTTAACCTTAAACCTAAAATACTAAACATTTAAAATCTTGAATCTGTCCCACACAATCCATAAAAGTCCCACACAATCCCTAAAAGTCCCACATAATCCCTAAAAGTCCCACACAATTCATACTACTTATAATATCATTATACAACACAATACATTATTGCAAAGAACTGTATAATAAATATAGAAAAGAAGCAGAGAAAAACAGAAGAAGGCAGATCACACCTATTCAATTATGAAATCGTTTTTGAAATACTTTTGTACACTTCTGCAATTAATTTTGACTTTAGATTCAGATTACAGACTGTTCTTTCAGTCTATATTCAAGTCACCATGATGCAATTACATGCGAAATTTATTGAAAATGTCAGGTTGAAAATTCTTCAAGGGATTTCATGATCAGCTCCTTTTCGCTCAAATCTGTTATCAAACTTTCTATCATCTTAAAAACTATAGTAAAAACACACACAATAGGAAAAACAACATCCAGATAAATGGCATGTTGATCTTTACTTGAGCTCAAAAAAGTTTTTTACTGAAGTTGGGAGTAATTTCCAAAAAGTAGATGGAATTGGTGTATGAGGCTTGGTTTTTATTGAAAAATTGATTTTTCCAATAATTGAATAGCTGTTACTTGCTAGTTAACTTGTTACACCTTGTTTGCAAGAAAAGTATTAACTGGCAGATTTGAACTTGAGATATCACACTAGGAAAGAGAAAGAATGCCAGTTAAATGGGCATTAGCAAACAAAGTGCTGAGAATACTTTTGAGAATCCAATTAATTTATATGTAAGCACATTTCAAACAACATCACTATCTTTAAGTGGGTATCAATACAACATCCAAAAAATAAAATTTAATGAAAGTGTCTGCATGGGAGGGGTAAACTGGTCTTTATGACCCTAACCCTGCCTCAGTTTTGGGTGGATACTCTAACAGATGTATAACCAAAGCCTTGCAATTTAATTCTCAAAACTTCAAGCAGAATTAACAAAAAAGTGATAACTTGATCACTCTTGCAAAACAAATTCGCCAACAACTATTGTTCACATTTTGTGTATTATTGAAAATACAAACCACAATAAACAAAGCCCATTAGAAGTGCTAATTAACAATTGTGCATTTAATTTCTCGAGAAAGGTAAAAGATGTGTTATTTTGCATGTTTTGTTACAATTAATTTCTGGATAAAAGCTATAATAATCTTTACGTGACATTTGGTTTTTTAACAAATCATTACCTTATTTATAGTCATAAAAATATGAAGGATGTTTTTCACATCAGACATAAAATTAACAGCCATCTTTCTCTAATGATACAATTTTTGACTTTGAAAAATTTTCAGTTTTTAAAACGATAGTTTATCACAAAATGTCAGATAAATTAAGACGACTTCTGTCTACAATAAAAAGCACTGACAATATTTGAGAAAGTGATTTTGACCCGAGTTCTCAAAAAGCAAAGAACTTTTATCCTGTAAAACGGCTTTTATTTTTACCTGTGGACTAGCTGACTGTGATAAGGGATGATTGAAGCCTTCAGGTCTCATTCCATTACTTCTGAATCCAGCATCTGGACCAAAGTACTGATTATTACTAAATTCTTGTCGATTCTGAAATTGCTGATACTGTGGTGGGAATTCTGATGTCTGATTGGCCATATGTGGGCCGATTGGACTTTGCTGAGACATTCCTCCCTCCATCATACCCATCGGCATTTGATTACCAAAATGATCCTATTTGAATGCGAGAATCAATTCTTTAGCAAATAGCTTTAAATAGCTATAAAGCAATGCAATTTGATGGTGACTAGCTGCAAATATTTTGTTTTTTATATTCACATAACCACTCTCTATTCAACGTTTCACTAAAGAGTTACAACAAATACTGCAAATCCTCAAATTAGCACCCTCTTTTATTAGTGCCCCCAAAGTATTTAATAAGCGCATGGGTTCCTTATTCATAAAGAGGATGGGTTCCTTGTTTATAAAAAGGATTTGTCAGGAGGATGGTTATGTTGATTATGATGATGATGATGAAATATACATACAAGTCGGACCCTGATGGACATCTTGCGGCAAAAAATTGATAAAATGTAGTATATAAGTAACACTGCATCATGACAAGAATTAACAACAACAAAGACTCATAAATCAGTAAGGGCTAATTTTTTCCCGGCATACAGGGCTTCATGAGGGCAAAAGACTTTGAATAAAATCTGAATCACTTTTGCTTTGATGAAGCCCAGTATGCCGGGGCAAAATATTAGCCATTACTGATTTATGAGTCTTTGTTCTTGTTCATTCTCGTCACGTTGTGGTGTTACTGATTTGCTACAATAGAGTTCTCAAGTGTGACGTCACAAAAAACTACTTTTAGAATTTTCGAATTTTGACCACATAACATGAAAGAACACTATTAATAAAATACTTCCATGTATGCAAAATCAGTTAAATTTGTCAAAAAATGGGTGAGCTATGGTAAATAGAAGATTTAAAATTCACTAATGGAATACTATTATTTTGGCTCAGTTCATAAAGTTATAAACTGAGACCAAATTTCAGAAGTTTGATGGGGCCAGAACTTGTGCTCATCTGGACATATATCAGCCAATTTGTAATACCTTTAACTGACTTTGAATATTTAGAGGTATTTCTCAATACTTTTTCAGGTTATGGGAAAAAAATTCAAAAAATAGATTTTTGTGACGTCATCACTTGACAACTCTATACCTACATTTCCTTTTTGGAATACAAGTTGATTTGTATGAAATTATTGGGAACAGAATGTATACATGGAAACCATAATCGATGAGATGACTCATAAAACTGAAACATGTTTTAGGAATTTTTAGTTTTCCATATGATTATGCTAATCAAAATAGTGTGACCTTGGTTTCTATTAGCAAAAATCATAATATTTAGAAACAGTATTTTTCAGCGAATACATTTTCAATTCCTGTGTCTATAACCCAGACCTTTAAAACTTGATCCACTGATTACAAATAATGTATTTATCTATTTGAAACATGAAACAGCAGTAAACCTACACTCTGGATGACTACAATGGCTCAAACCTATTGATTTTTTGTGTCACTCAAAGGTTTTAAAACTTAATTGCAAACAAGTACATTACTAAAGAATAAATTAATTCTTTACATTGCTTCATTTACTTGTAAAATCATGCTGAAAATACATTTCAAAATAGACAAAAACAAAAATAAAGTGTGTTATTTCAACTCATTGATTTGAAATAAAAAAGTCTACTCCTTGAAAATTTTAGCATTGAACATGTTTTGTATCAATGCCATCTATATAAAGAAATGGTTACATTTTTAGCTTATTTCCTGCACCACAGAGTCTTTCTTAGAGGAAAGACAAACATTGATTTGAAGGAGTCCCATTCCAGACAAACACATGACCATCTGATAACATCTAGTCTGCTTCTGATTAGAGTTATTTTTAACTGCTAGTTCTCTGCATAAAATTCAAATAAAAAACTAAAGCCAATTAAAAGTCACATTTTAAATCATATATATTTATGTGACAAGTGGTACTACCAGGGTTTACATTCTTAAAGAATAATGCTGAAGATGAGCCATCCTCACACCAAAAGTACCACTGAAAGTACCACTTTGTCTTGAAATTCTACTGCACTAGGATTACACATTACTAGCAAAAAATACAAATCTAACAGGCTGAGCAAATGAAAAAACATGAAAACAGAACATAAACAATAAAAACATAATACGGGGCCAAGATGAGTGAATAAGTTTGATTCAAAATTCACTTCATTGAAATATTTACTTGAAACCTGATAAGGAAAACCTGGCTTCTTTGCCTGATATTTTATTTCAAAACCCTTCGCTAGCTGACATTCAATCAGTAAAACAAAAGCCAATTAACTTTTTAAATCAAATCTCCCTGTAAAATTGAAATTGACATTGGAATTTTTAGTTGTCCTTTCTTGTGGCTGGCACAAAAATTACATTACAGTTACATCTAAGAAAATGAAAAATTCACTAAATTACCTTCAAAGCCCATAGTAAATAAAAATAGGATAATGAAAATGAAATGACTAATATCTTATATATTAATGTTAAAATAACTAATAAATGAATATATATGTTAGAAAATATTCATCTTTCAAGGGCAAAAAATGCATTGTTACAGATAACCACTGATAATATAGACAAAGGTTAATAGAAATTTAGTTCTTACATATTTTCATCTTTGAGGCTTACAAAGACTCAACAAGCTACTTATTCACAAGTCTGGTTGAAGTAAATAAAATACACAAAAGAATGCATTGTTGCCCTCTCAATTCAATGGCTAGACCTACTTCCCTGTTAACAGACAATAGAAAATACTTTAGGCATACTTAATCTATTTGCACCTGTTGTTCACAAAAAACAATGTATTCATTGATAAATAAATCAACAAGAGGTTATAATTCCAAGAAACATGAGACCAGAGGTCAAGTGTCACAAGAGATTAAAGAAAATCTTCAAAAGACAAGGCAGCCTATGAAGCTTAAAAACCGAGTAAAATGAAAAAGTACCTAAACTCTTTCCAAAATTTTCCGATAAACTGATCCAAAAACAGAAAATTGAGTAAAACAAGCTTTAACGTGACACATTTGTGGCTGGCTAATAGAATTAACATAGTTTTATATAAGATTAACATTCTACTTCAGAACAAAAAGGAAAGACCACCAAACAACAATAAACATAACTTTATTATGACAATTAAAAGAGAATTAAACTGACAAAACTAGTAGAAGCTGTAACAACCCTTTTGAAATTTCTTCATTTTTGGGCATAAAATAAATAATTGCTCTAATTCAAAAGTGGAGAAATAAAAGCACAAAAACGAAAATCAGTTGGACTTATGTATAAAACAATACTCTGATTTGATATGTCTAAATATCCTCCTTCCCAGATCTTATGTTTGCTTTGAAGTTAAAGGAAAACTACCAAAACAAAATGGAAAGTAGCTAATCAAGGAAAACTGTTAACAATAGCCTTATCTGTGGAGGAGCGAAAATTGTATCTATTGTATCATTTCAAACAGAAACACTGGATATTTCCTGGTGGAATATCGGATAATTCATTCCCTTTCCCTGAAAATATTCATATTTCATAAATAGTATTTTTTTAAATCATAAAAGAAAAATTACAAAAGTTCTTTACACAACTGCACTTGAAATCGATTCGGTTGCATTTGTTATTTCGTTTGAGGAGCTAACGGTCAAACTCAGATTTGAACGCAAATGATTTCATTTTATTAAAAATATAAAAAGACAGAAAATAAAAAAAATAACTGTTTATTCTATTTTTCATTCGAAATGATATCAACAAACAGAAGAAAACTCAAGTAGTAGAAAGTGACTGGAAACAAAATTAAACACGCGATATTGGCCTAACCTACCGCGTCACATTCACTGTTGAGCTGGGAGGAAGCCCTGCCAAAATAAGCACATGATAGCAACAAGCCACCATAACTGACTAACATTATTTTGAAAAGAGCTAGCTGTAAAGTTTTTTTCATTCATGTAAAAATACTTCTGTGCTAAAACAAGACGGCTCGGCTAGCTACAATAAGCGTCGGAAATCAATAGCTGCGCGGGTGCAAAGCAAATTCTAAACGTGCTCGACAGCAAAATTATTGGCCTAAGAACTCCTGGCCTAAGCAATGTGTTACTTCGTTAAAACATTTGCAGCTGACTTTTCAGCACTGAACGGGCTGTGTTGAATATAAATACTCTGAATGCTGTGTGTCCCTCATATCATGGCAAAACAGAACAGAATCTCGCTAAAAACAACCTTATTGACGGCCAAAACTTTGAATGATCAGACGAAAACGAGCGCTTTGTTCATAGGAAGAAACCATCATTAATAGCGTTTCTATTCGTTTCTAGTTTGCAACGAACCAAATAAAAATACTCTTTTCCCTATCACATGTGTGTAAAAAATGGAAACCATCCAATATTTCGGTTAAACGCCCGACAATGTGGTCGCCTTTAGATGGTTCGCGCGGTTTACCGGTGATAGTGAAGACACATGAACTTACCCTCGACACACTGTTCGTAAAACTCTGCCTTCCTTGAGAGAAATTTTGAGCAGAACTTGCAAACATATCGCTGTCAGATGGCATCCTTCCCTTCATACTTGACGGTGCAAACGAATTGTAATTGCTACCTGAGAAGTTTTCACGATTGCCAACGAAGTTTCCTTGCTGGTTTGGATAGCCTTGAGAACCGAGTTGGTTCTTATAATTAAAGTTCGCATCATTGCGTCTTAAATTCTGTTGCTGCTGATAATATTGGTTTGCATGTTGAGGAAAGTTCTGTGTTTCAAACGGCTCGGGCATGAAACGTGACATTCCGTTCTCCATTCCCCGATAACCGAATGGAGGTGTTTGACTAGGTAGGTTGTTGTTCGGGGATGACATGCCCGGACTTTGTGAGTAACTTGGAAGAAAGCCGTTTGAATTTCCATGCCCTTGATCATAGAACTGCATTTGGAAAGGACTGTTTGGTTCCATTCCTCAATTTAAGCATCATTCGGTCATAATTTGCAGCGCTGGCGTGCAATTTTTGTCCATATTCCAACAGCTAAATACAGATCGCCATAACAAAGCAAACTCTTCGTGTCCTCACCACACAACGAATTCCGCTCAACAATCAACTCTTTACAGGTGAAATATACCACAGATGCAGTCAAGGATACTGTTTAATAGTTTTAAAAGGACTTGAGACTTTAAAAAGCCACATTTGGTACTGACGAAGGACTGCTATCCGTGTTTATTATCAATTTTCCGAAGGTTGGCTTCAAATCCAAGATGGAGCTCTCCGTTGTAATGCAAAACTAAATTGACTCGAACCAGGCCCTTCGGCTGCTATGCCTATTAATGATTCACTTCGAAGATACGGGTGACACGAACCGTAACGTTGGCTTTAACAGCGAAACACTGCTCTAGAAGCCCAGTTTCAAACAGCCTGTCACCCAAGGTCTTTTTCATAAGGCATTATACAATCATTAAATAACTACGAATTATTTTTTTCCTATTTTTTTAACAAGATATCTTAGTTTAAGAATAATAACAATTCTTCCGTGTCATGCACGGGTCCCCCGGATTTTCAACACTTGTCTTTAGGCCGTAAAACACGCCAACTGCACTTCCGCTCTCTACATTCGACAACACGGTGGAATAGCGACCTTACTCTCAATAAAACTAAGTCCAAGCAGCAATATTTCACTGCGACCCTTTAGGGTCACCAGCGCCTGACTCCTATCTGAACTTTTTCTGTTGTTCAATTATCGTAAGAACAGTTTCGCCGATTATAATCCCTCATAAACCACAAAATAAAGGCAGTGAATTCATAAAGCTAGAAGATCTTGCAATCATTTGCATATGCGCAAAGGATGAAAAGACAGGAGTCTCTCTCTTTAGATTCGAATTACCGGACAATGATAAATGGTTCAAAGGAAAAAATCCAACTTATCATTCATTCTACACCAAAAACGACCTACTGATAAAATTTTATTGTTACGGACATTCCCCGATTTATTGCAACTTGCGGCGAGTAATGGGAGTATTTTCCGTCCTCATTTGCATATGCACAACAGTTTACATGTGCTCCGAGGCCAACACACAATTGAGTGTTCAGCTGACCCTTGAAGAGTCCTGATTGGTTGAAATAAGCCAATCGAGATGAAGTTTTGATAAGCGATTTCCGATATCTTCGCGGGTCACAGCTGCGATGCTGCGTGTTGTCATCAAATTCAGGAGCCTAGGGTGAGATCAAGGAAGCCTTTTGGTTCGTAATAAAATATCGATAAAGGAAAGAAGCTAAAATTTCAAAAGAATTTCATTTCTCAGAAAGTTTTGATTGCTTAATAATTTTAGTTGCAAGAAAAAAATTTCCTCACACAAACAAACTTCCGAATTTACCAATCCACAGAGTTTATTTCAAGGAATTTTTATCACTGCATATACACTCTTTCTTTATAAGAACAATTTTATAAGAACATGAGCCTCAAAACTGGTCAAAAGTTAAGAACAAATTAAGAACCGTCGTTTCTAAAAGACTGAACACTCCAAGAACAGGCTGAACACCCCAAGAACACCCCAAGAACACCCTAAGAACAAGCCATTAAGCCGCTGAACACCCTTTAAAACATATCAAAATCGGCATGTCATTCGAAAAATAATTTGATCAATCAATCAAAATTAATTTTGGGGCGGGAAAGGACCTGATAAGTCTAATGCTGTTGGTGTTGTTACAACCAACTGATGTTTTGCGCGCCAGAAGTGTGAACGGGGGTTTGTACACGCGGAGCAAATTCGAGTTTGACTCCCTTTGTGCATTCAAGCAAATTCCCGTTGTTTTGAAAATCTTTCACATCCTGTGACAATGTAAAAATACGACATGTCACTTGACTACCTATTGTCTTCCAAACAATTGTTCTTCCCGTCCGCTAATTTGCCCAAATGGTCACGCTATGCTAGTGCACGCTAGCTAGTTACTAGTTTACCAGTGCAAGCAGAACGAGACACAGCTCCTCTCTTGACGTCTCCAGCGGGTGCACTCGCAGGCTGGAGAGGTTTTTTATAAGGAATTTTTTGACAAATGAAACAGAAAATGCACAGTGTTGGACTTGTTAGAGGGTAGCAGCAGGACCACAGTTTGCGACTTAAAAGAGGGCTTAGGAGGGGCACATTTTTGGGGCCCGTGCTCGAATGGGGTCATGATAATCTCACTAAATCCTCGAATTGGCCCCCACCCTAGAACTACAAATTATTAATAAGCCCCCACTGCTGCCGTTAATGCTCGAATCGGACCCCTCAGTTTGCTGGTTTTTGCCATCTAAGGTTGCCTTTGGCGCTTTTTCTTAAGTACCGCAAAAATTCATACTTTTGGTAATAATTGATTAAATGCGCATAAAAAATTACTACTAAAATAAACGAAATCTTTTAATAATATCTTCTTAATGTCGTCAATAATTTTATAAGCCCCTCCCCTCGTATAAGTCGAAGAACCCACCTGGAATAAGCCCCCATACAAAAAATATCAAAAATGAATAAGCACCCATGGGGGCTAACTCGAGGATTTACGGTATGTATGTGGCAGAAATTGCGTTGGTTTTGGGGCAAACGCCCCCAAGCTTTTGCTTAGTCGTCGGTTAAGGCACAGTTTTAAGCGCTTTTATCGGAAAACTGTTTGTTTTTGTGGGTGTTGCGGTTCCTCTTACCTTCCTAGGCAAGTATATATTGTAAAAATTATTAGTTACATGGACTGATATAGAAACTGTAGCTAACCTGCAAGATGAAGTTTTTCCTCCAATGGAAGTTTGACTCCAATGCACAAAGGGAGTCAAACTCGAATTTGCTCCGCGTGTACAAACCCCCGTTCACACTTCTGGCGCGCAAAACATCAGTTGGTTGTAACAACACCAACAGCATTAGACTTATCAGGTCCTTTCCCGCCCCAAAATTAATTTTGATTGATTGATCAAATTATTTTTCGAATGACATGCCGATTTTGATATGTTTTAAAGGGTGTTCAGCGGCTTAATGGCTTGTTCTTAGGGTGTTCTTGGGGTGTTCTTGGGGTGTTCAGCCTGTTCTTGGAGTGTTCAGTCTTTTAGAAACGACGATTAAGAACAAGCTGAGGCTGAGCTTCTGCAAAATGCAATTTTGAACAACGTTTTCTCTCAAAATCGAGGATTTTTAGCGATGTGTGGGTGCTTTTTCGGTGAATATTCAAATTTGTCAGCAAATTAAGGCGAAAAAGCTAGCAATAGCACTGCTTACACCCTCACATCGCTAAAAATTGTGCTCAAGTTAAGAACAATCCAGCCTCAGATTTTCGAAAAAATTAGGAACAGTCAGCCTGAACTTAAATTTACTGCTGGTTCTTATAAAAAAAGAGTGTATTCAAAATTGTTGAAAATTTTGGTTCCCTTCTTTTGAAAATTTTCATGACCACACTCATCGAACAAACTGGATTATGAAAAATCTCGATAGCTTATAGATACTGAACAAACTCAAATACTGAGTTTATCATTGCACAATAACGATTTATTGCGGCACAAATTGGCTATCAGTTAAAATATACCCTGCCAATCCAAGCTTCGTTCAAGGGGCCGAAAATGAAATTACTTTAGAAATTTCTATACTTCTTCATCTTAGAAACATTTCTTCATTTCATATTTTCCTTTTATGTTTGACATGCTCTTCAGCGTTTGATGGGATTTTCTGCAGGCCCAAAATAGGGGCCAAGTCTTAGTGTTTTTTCTTCGGGTCCCAGATGCCTCCGGTACGCCACTGGGGATAAGGGGCCTTCACCCTAGTTCTAAAACTTACAGAAGGGGGTTGATGAGCCCTTTTTCCAGTATGTATAAATTTCAATCAAGGCTTATCTCTTGTATGTTTGAAGTTGAAATAATTCTTTATTTTGCGCAATCTTAAACTCGCGCCAAATATTTTTTTGGTTGGTGCAGTTTTCAACTTTGATCACAAGCAAAATTATACAACAACTGAAAATATATCTGGCACTAAGAATCTTCTATTGTCCAAATAAAATATTACGAATATTGATCTTCATTTCCATGCTTTTTTGAAAAAAAGATTGATCAGAGAGATTCTATCCGTTCGGCTTCGCATGCGATCATGAGCACGTCAGCCACATAGCATGCAGTGGTTGACATCAGAACAACTAAAATGTTGCTGTTTTAACTTTAAGCCAGGAGAACATTTCAGCACTTTTCAGTACAGAGGAAGATTACATACTCAAGGTACCAGAGTTTTTGAATTTTTGAGAAATACTTAAAGTACTGGAGCCAACCACAACAGATTTCATCCCATTTTTACAGGTTTGACCCCATTTTATTACTTTGTATCCGTGCTTGGGTGAAAAAATGTTGGTCAGCTCAACCAATCCTAGGGGTTCTGGGTACCACAGCCTCTCAAAAAATGCCCCAAAATAGATTTTTTTATTTTAAAAGCTACAGGTCTGAAAATGTACCACACTGAACGGAAACACCAATGTTGGAGAAAATAACAAAAATTGAAGTGGTTTCCTTTAAGAATATTTTTCACCCCAAAAGTTACATAGGAGTGCACAATTTTGATGTTCATACGTTGAGATAATCCATTCGTACCACGACTTCAGTCGCCCAGAAACCCACCCAGAAGTGTGTCAGGACCAGTGGCAACGCCAAGGAAGGTATGAGGGTTAATCACCCCCCTTTCTTTTGTCAAAATATGGTCTACATATTTCTTCGAAAAACGGATTATAAAGCGCTAGGTAGGGGTAGATCATATTTCCTTAGGATAGTTAGCATGGTACAAATCATTGAAACAAGGAAAAGGGGCGTCATCTCACACGCCACGCCCATTACCCTCCCACTCTCAGTTGCTGGTACCGCCACTAATCAGGACTTCATGAAAGAAATGTTTGACATCAAACTCACTGGGAAACCTTTTTCAAGAAGTCAAATTGAGAAAACCTTTGAGCAAACGATCAATGTGTTGCTGCTTGTCAGAAAACAGGAATTGCATCAATGACAAATTCGATTCAGGATGGCAACGTTGGACTCAGTCTCATTTCTTGAGGACATAGTGATATCAAAGGTTTTGATTCTCTTTGTATGAAAGCTATTGAAGACGTCATCCTTGGCATGAAACAATAGAGAATCAAGAAAGACAACAGACACTGAATCCTTTTGAACCAAACCTAAACCTGCATCATCTGTACAACATTGGCACTGGAAAAGCTGCAAGGGAATGCTCGCAAAATTTTCTACTGTTCGTCAAAGAGAACGGAGAAGCAGGTCGCAAAAAGTTTTTGAAAGAATGCCTTGCACAGCGAGAAAGATTTGAAATTTGAGAGAAACATTGATTCAATTTCTGACATCGTTGAGGGGGCACTGATTCAATTTCTGACATCGTTTTGGGATAATCATAGGTTTGCCGCGATACTTAGTCAAAAAGTTCTTTATGCCAATTATGGAGACAATTGCTATCGATACGCTGTCATTGAAGAAAATGCTGAAAGAACAGAGATTGAACACCTTAATACAAAAAGAGACGAAGCTGATGAGAGAATTTTCACTGATATTGGTGCGATACGTGGCCCAGCAAATGTTGTTGCGCGCACTGTAGACACAGACTGCTTGGTAATGGCAATCGGGACAAAGTATGAGATGAACATAACCAAGCAGTACACATTTGGTTAGAACTGGGGCAGCTGTCCAACAACACCTTGAAATGCGTTATTGTTGATCAACTTTATACCAGTCTGAGACGTTCCCTTTCCACGGCTGTACTTGCATATCATGCATTCACTGAGTGTGATTACACGGCTGCTTTACACAGGAAAGGAAAAATAAGATCTTTTAAGCTTTCAAAAAAAGGAAAAATACCCGGCAAACATTCTGCAAGTTGAGTTCTGCAGACGGGATAACAGATAGTGTAATCCAGTCAGTTGCGTCGCCAGCTCAAAAAACTGGGGTGGACGAAAACAAATTTTCTCGGCCACGCCCTTCTAACTCTTGGAAAGGTTTTTGGCATTTTTTATTTATTTCGCAATTTAGTAACGTAGTTTATATTTTTTCTACCTTTGAGCAAGCAACTTTCTCAAGCAGCTTTTTTCGTAATGGTGGCTTTTTACAAGTGCGAAAATCAAAATCGATGTGATCAGCCCACCTGACAAGCCGCCCCTCCCCCCCCCCCGTAAAAGGCTTTTCAACGGAAACCCCGGCCTACTCCGTGGCGACACCACTGGTCCAATCCATAGAAAAATTTGCTTGTGCCATATATGGACAGTCCAAACTAAATAACATCAATGAGGCATGCCTACAAATTTTCTTGGATAAGAACAAGCCATGACGGGATGATGCAGACATAACAGAAGTAAAAAGAATGAATGTTTGTGCTTGTCCTCATGTCGATCTGTGTTGGTGGAAAAGGTCAACAAAACTGCAGACATAACTTGGTCAACATGACTGCTTTTATTGCTAGAAGATGGTTGACCTCCACTGAACAAGAGTTGCGAAAACACGAGAGACTGACTCCTGGTGATGACACCTTTCATGTTATCAAGGCAATGTTGCTTCTAGAAGTATTGCGGTTGTGCAGAATTAGGAAGAAAGTGACCAGAATAGTGATTCTGAGAATGAAGAAAGCGTGGGTGACTAAACCAATAGCAAAGAAGATCAAAGTGACAATGAAGAGTAACACTTAGCAGAAATATTTCTCTTAAATTTGTGTTTATCTTATGTTCGTTTTCCATTTAATCATTTCATTCACGTTGAGAAAAATAATTAAAGTTTGTGTTTTCCCCTCGGGGGGTAAACTATGCCTAATTTTGGACGAGGACGTGCCATTTTGGTTAAGACTTTGGACCCATAATTCCGCAAATGTCTGATAAAATGTGACTCATAGTTCCGCAAACATGATGAAAGCTATACCCATAATTCTGCAGAGCAAATCAATTTTTTAATGCACAAAAAAATTTTTGCATGTCCTATGCCCCAAAATCTCAATATTACACATATTTCTTACTTTTATTTCTAACTGGACATTCGTTCTGTTAATGCTAAATCTTTCTCCTAATAATTTTGCAATATTTCCCCAAAATGGTACCCATAATTCTGCATGTTTCTTCAAATGGTACCCATAGTTCCGCACAAATTTCAAAAGCTGATACCGATAATTCCACACTTTTCAGAAAAAAGGCACCCCTAAACAATGACACGTCCCCTACCTTCAAACATGTTAAGGTACCCCCCCCCCCCCCGAGGATTTCCCTCTGTGGCAGACCATATCATCTTGTGAGCAAATATGTGTGCTTGGCTTGATGAGCTCACCCTAACTCTTAGTAAGTTATGAAATTGTTGTTGCCTACTATCATGTCAGCCCCACCCCAGCCAAAATGATTCTTTCCTATGTAACTTTTGGATTGAAAGATGTTCTTGAGGGCGGTTTATCAAGGAGCTGACTTCATGTTACCACCCCAATTTTTAATAAGTTTTGTTTTTTCTCCAACACTGGCGTCTCCAACACTGACATTGTGGTGCGTTTTCAGACCTGTAACTTTTGCGATACAAAAATTCCTCTGGGGCAACTTTTGGGAGGCTGTGGTACCCAGAACCCTCAGGTCTGGTTGAGCTGACCAACATTTTTTTCACCCAAGCACGCATACGAACAATAAAATGGGTTCAAACTTTCGGTAAAAAACGAGGTGAAATCTTCTGTGTTGGGCTTCAGGATTATTAAAAATGTTCAATGAGTGAATTTCTGATTTTTATCAAGCTTACTTCTATTTCGCAACATTCAAATTCTGAGAGAGAGGGCTAAATAAAGAGAGGGAGCTTTTTATATTTTTCTTCAAAAAGGGGGGCTAATAGGAGAAGGGGCTTTGTTGAGAAGGGCTTTGAAGAAATAATTTACAATATTTGCATCAAAATGGGGTGTGATCCTGGTTGCACGTTACATCCAGTCTGTGCTCCAGACCCCTAACTTGCTAGTTACACCCTTGATAACCGCCCTCTTTCTTTGGCAATTCTGCAGCAGTCAGACATTTTTCTGGATCCGGATTTTCTCAGAATATTTTAGAAGTATCTGGATATTGAAAATGTCAGGATTTTTCAAGGGTGTGCAAGTTCTCATTCTTCACAAAATCTCCAGGCAGTCTTTGCTTCTATCACGCCCATTATCTATCACGCCCACCGAGTTGGAAAACTTATAAGGAAACAGCTGGTATCTCGCTTTATAGCTGTTCAAAGACAAGGCGGAGTGCAAAAAATTATGCAATACGGCCCTGATCAAGAACCACTTAAAATAATAGAAGTTCTAGCAAAAGTGAAAGTTGACCTGATTTTTCAGCTGAAGTATTCACATATGTCGAAAAATCTATGTATTTGATGTCATACTTTTTAATGAAAATTAATGATTACAAGTCTGTCACCAGCTGCAATTTAGAGCCGTCCTGTCCTGTGCATCAAAGTGTTACAATGTCTCGATGATATGTGTAAAATTTTCCAAACCATATTCTACCGACAGAAATTCTTGTTACATTAATATTTTGTTAAAAATTTAATTCTACCGACGAGTTCTCTGAAAGTCGGGGGGTGTACACATAGTCATATGCGCGTGTGAGTGGTATTTAGAAAAGTTCTCTCCAACTCTGACTTGCTTCCAGTATACGTATTTTACGAAGGTAGGCCAAGCATAATCTGATAAATTCATAGGACCAAACACAACTCAATCCTAAATTCATGGATGAAATCTTCGTGGAGAAGAAATTCTCATATAGTCCGAGATGTAGAGACAATCTGTCAGTACGAATTCCACGCACAAATGCGTATGGCATAGAGACAATCAGGTACACTTGCCACAAACTATGGCATTCGTTGCCTCTAGAAAGAAAAGAGTCTCATTCCTTGACGGAATAGCTATAATTATCTTGCCAACTTTAAATAAATAAATTATCATTATCATTATAGACCCTGTTCCTTGTCTAGCAATAAAGTTTTCAATGTGTTTAAAAAATTTGAAATTATGTCCTGAATTCTGTCACTAACAATTTTATTTCTTATTAGAAATGCATTCACGGTGAGCTTTTGAGATTATAAGAAAAAGGCCATGAACATGGTAGCAGTAGGTGTTTGATGTCACAGGAACTTATCATCTTAGGCCCATTTTCAATGAAAAAAATGGGGAATTCCTGGTACTTACTTTAGTGTTTTGTTGTATTTCCTTGGAGTATTGTATATTGTCAACATTGATCGTCAGCAACTCTGTCACCAGTAAAATGAACATTATTTTCTTAAAAGAAACACCTTGAAAAAACAGGGACATGAGGGGCTGTCGCCCTCTAGGCACTTGTACGCTGAACTAGCCCCAGATGCTTAATCCTAGCATGCGTTCTGCACATTCATCTTAACTGAGCCTGCATTCCTCTGACTGTGTTGGTGTGTAGTTTAGAAGTTTATAATTCTTTGAAAATACCCATTTTACCAAAAAGTTTAATTTGAAACCAAAATTAAGAAGTGTACAAACTCTTGATTAAAATCTCTCAATTTGTGGAATTGTATAAATCTTTTCTATCATTCGAGACAAAAATATCTTGTGTGACTTGTATCAAGCAACAGATGAAGGATTGGTTTTCACTAATATGAAAATGCACTTTTAAAACTCGGAGTGATGTTTTTAAATGAAAATGCGGAAGTGGGTGTTAAAGTTTTCGTAGCTACAAAATATTCGTAGCAGGAAAAGTTACCCTGTCGCAAGTTTCAAAATTACAGAAAATATTGCCCCCTCGCAGCGACTCGGGAGGGCCGAAGTGATTCAGAAATTAGGACAAGTCCTTAGGGATAATAGAAACATTGGTTCCTTAGAAAGCATAGGCAAATTATATCATAATCATAAATATCCTTTGGTATAGTCTTTTGGTTAGTCATAACGCTAATGATATTAGGTTCCTTTAAATACTGTACGCTTTAATGTATTTTTTACTATAAAATCAATAACTTGCTACTTTTGAAATAGAAAAAAGTTTGATCTCTATATTAATGGCTATAGCAAATTGTTTCTAAGCAATGTTAAGCTAAGAAAAATGACAGGTAATTTGTGTATCTGGTCGTCTTTTACGTTTTTGTGAATATTTATGCTCGCTGACTTCAATATAAGCAAAACTGTAAAAATTGATTACAGTTAAATCCCGTTTGATCAGACTTTCTCTAAGTCGGACTGATTTTTAACTCCCATTAGATTTTCCTACCTTATTAAAGTTAAAAGTCGTACAACGGATGAGTCGGACATTCGCAAAGTCGGGTCATTTCGCCAACTTCAACTGTACTTGCGTTAGAAAATATCAGTCAATTATCAGTCATTTTACTGTACTTTAAGGAAGTGTTCTGACTAATTTGGCAAACTTGAACCTGGGTAAATTTTGAGTAAAACTTTAAGAACTTTACAACATCTAAAGGCTAGAGAATATCAATGTAATTTTATTAAAGAGCATTATTAAATATACTGAGCTCGAAGCGTAGACTCGTCCCAGGAAGTATCCGATTTGAACGAGAGTTCCAGGAGAATTTCCCACGGACACTGGAAACGTCACAGCAGTGATTGGAAGTGGTTCCCATATGCTGCTAAGAAACCGCTCTCAGGAAAATCAAGAGTTCTAGCTGATCTAAGGTTATATAATTTTAAGGTTAAAAATACATTTGTAGTTTGCCATTACTAAGAATTCAGACATACTAAGGAATCTTATGAAGAAACAGGTGGAGGTTTAAGAATAAGGGAATAACAAATATCGAATTAATGTAGGGGGCTTCACAGCTTTGACCCTTTTTTATATGCTGATTATATGCCTACGGATTTGGCAATAGGTTTTCTGCAGATTACGGCTTCGGCATAAGAAGCGTCTTGCCTCTTTCAGTGTAAATTGGCAACGGTTTACGGTTTTTTAGCATGTAGAAGCGTTTGCACGAAAAATACGATCAATAGACGTTGAATAATATTTGGACCAACGCAACAGGTTATTCTATGTAACAGAATGAGATGCTTTTAGCAATGTTTTCCTTTCCTTATAACCGTGGAGTCTGGCATATGTTATCACGGCACGTATTGCCATCCTGACCGCGTCATTGCACTTTTCCCATTACTGAGTGCGGCTTTTTGATGATTTCTGCCTAGTTTCGCGGCTTTTGAACCCCTTGTTCCTTGCCCCAATGTATGCATCTGAAAGGCATATCCTCCACAATAATCTTTTGCGCCTTTAGCTAAAGTCCTCTCACTTTAAAGAAACATGACAACTCCTTAAAAATCCTATTGTTCTGAAAATCCTATTTGCTCTGTTTGTAAAGAGCATAGAGATAGTATCTCTATGGTAAAGAGTGATACACTGTTCGTTAGCATCAACGTTGTCATTGAAATTTAGATACGATCCTTGCCAAAAGTCTTGGTACACTAACATCAGTTTCCAAGGGCAAATTAAGCCATTCCCCTTCTCCCCTTTGATCAATGTTGGTTTACTACAAAACAATGTAGGGGATTTGGAAATAAGCTTTTTTCTGCGACTTCTATGTTATTTTTCTAAATTATCAACATTGTTTGGGGGAATGGGTGCGGAAATAGGAGTATCCGGGAAAAAATTGAAAAGTATAAAAACACAGCGCAAATTGCTGGGTGTTCCAAGTACTTTTGACAAAAACTGTAGCTTTAATTTGTGGAGAAAATCATTCTAAACATGACGTGTTGGCACTCTATTGCTAGCCATACACACATTATACACACAAAAATCCATTCCATTTAGCATTCCTTGACAGATAAATCAACAGAGAGGAATAGGGGAAATTGGGTAATAGGGCTTACGAGTCAGGACTGTTGACGGAAAAAAGTCGCAGCACGGTAATGACTACCCTGTGTTCCACAGCTCCTCCTCTTCTTCGCTTGATTTTCTATATACGCGCTCGAAATGTTATGGCTCGGGTACCCAGGGTATGTAGAAACAACGAGTAACGATGTGATTTGTGAAACTGGAACTGACAGCTGTCAGCAAAATCCTCCATCCCTGTCCATTGTTCTCTACATCTTTAAACTGCAGAGAGGACCAGTGAGAGCCATCCTTTTTCGGTTTTGTATTTAATACCTTGTGCTCTTTTTAATTTGACTTTTTCTGGTGTATTCTTTGACGTATTCCTTGCATATTTTCGTTGTGTTTGTCTGTTTAGATGATTTGAATAATCAGTCCATTTTGTTTGCGAGTCGTTCCAACATGCCCAGCAGACACCCCCGAAAAATGTTTCAGTGTTTTCCTCTGACAGAAGAGGCTTGTGGAGTGGATTAGAAAAGCTATACAGATTATAAATAAAAGGTCTAATGCTTATAATGGAAAAATAACATTACAAATGGCAATGACAATGTAATGCTCTAGACTTTCACTTAGTTACACTTGAACTTACAATCACTGCTAAAATTACTTGGAACACCAAACATAATGCGATGTGCTTTTCTGTTTTTCCTTTGTTTTCCCAAATACTACTACTTACGTCCTCCTCCCCCCCCCCCCCCCAAACTATGTTGAAAGTTAAAAAAAAATCATAACAGCCACAAGAAAAAGCGTACTCCATAACCCCTTTTCTTGTTTCGATAGTGAATCAACATTGTTCCTAGAGGGGAATGGGGTGGCTGAATTCGCCTTTGAAAACTGACGATAGTGTTCCAAGACTTTTGGCAGTTATTGTATCTTGATCGTCCTTCTGTAAAGAGAACAGAGTAGGCCAATTATCAGTCATTTTCTCGGACAATTCTTCAATGATCCAGATCCGCAGGAAGAAAACCTGCGTTAGAGGTCGTGGGTCTAACCCGCGTGTAACCTTGGTACAACCTGCGTTACAACCAGGGTATAGATCCATTTTTGCAGTGCGTGACAAGGAAATCTGTGTATGAATATTTTATACCGCGGTGATGAAACTGTATTTATGATCAGCTTAGATGAATATCTAATGTTGCACCGGATTTTAATTTGTCTCTACAGATCATTTAATCACCTTCAAGGACTTAGTCCGTTAGAATCACAATAATTGCGGTTTCAACAAAGCAGACATGGAAGCATTTCCCGCAAGTAAAATGAATGTTTTGATAATCTTCTGAATTGTTCCCACGAGACGAGACCATAGTAATATGGCAGAAACAAAAATTTCGATATAGCCGTGCACGATTGTCAATCATTATTAGGACCCCGTTTACACGGGAAAAACGGGATCGATCAGGAACGCACATGCGTATTGCTTATGTCATTAGCAACACAAAGAAGATAGCGTTGATAGCGCCAAATTTTTAGGAAGATTGACAACAAAATGGCAACCAAACCTAAATTCAAAAAGTGGTAACAAAATGTTTATTTGGAGCGACAAATAAACGGCCCTTCTCCTGAAGATCACGCTGGAGTACAAAACTTCGACGTTAGGCGATGGCCAGGACTGGGAGACTATTTGTTCTAAGTCTGAGGACAACTATAAAAACAGTGGCGTAGCGTGAGCGCAGAACTTAGGCATGCGGTAACATAAAATATACGGCTATGTTGAAAAAATGTAATCGTAATTTCAGTTTCTAAAAAATACAAGCGGTAATTAATGATAATCGTGATAGCAAATTTTGATTTTCAAAGTAACAAATCATTTGTACTCTAATTCTAATCAATCAAGGTGTCTATTCTTAGCATCAGAGGCTCCGACAGAGGTTGGCAAGTGAAGAGGGGCCAAGGGAAAAATTATCACCCATGCGAAAGTTTTTGAAAAAAGCTCAGTTGTTTAGCAAGACTTTTCAGAATAACTCCTAGTGCTAAAACTGCTTTGCAAAATATTTTATTCTTATTCATATTCCTCAAGAAACGGCATCACCTAATGCCCACCTAATGTAAGAATTTTTTATGCTATTATGAAGCTGGGGATTCCCGCAAGAAGGAGCTCTCCACATTGCGAAATTGTTAACACACTGCAGAGCCTAAGCGAACAGGAGCAACAGTTTCTGCTCATTTTTTACTCTCATAGTTAACTAAGATGAAAATAGTGAGCTGTGAGAGTTGTTAGAATTGAAGATGCTTCCATGTGTAAAGTTTCAGAAAGTTAGTCCCGGCAAATCATCATGTATTTAGCAAGGCTTGCGCTCAGGTCTACCGCATGCCCTGGTCCGTAAATTCTGACTATACTGGCAAGCCTTTTGACTTGAATTACGGAATGCGGATCATGACAAATAGACTCTGACCCCACTTTGACGAAACTTTTTCTCTTTTCAACAGTCACCAAGTAAAGAAAGGAAAATAATTGGATTTGAAATGATCTATCACGCAAAGAGTATTCGCAAAAAGCAGCTTATAGGTAGAAACATGTTGTGGATTATCAAATATTTGGGAAGGCTTGCGCTCAGGCCGACCGCAAGCTCCAGTCCGGAAAATTCTCACTTCTCTCAGAAGCTTCTCTCGAGTGGCACTGAAGCTGCACTGGAGCATCACATGTTTCTCTTATTTTGGACAGGCAAAAAGAGTGATGTGGAGGGGCTTCAGTTTTTCAGATTTTTCGAATTTCATAATTTTTAGCGATCTGTTTACTTATAAAAATAGCCAATTTGGGGCCAATTGGCCTGTTGGCGCTAGAGTTCACTGCATGCTGCTCATGACAAGAAAGAGAAGCCGTTTATTGCGGAAATTGTTATGCATTGAAAGTGTTGCAAGAATTTTAGAATTTGTCTATAAATTTTTACGCTTGCGCCGCAAGCGTAGCATACATAGACGCTACGCCACTGTATAAAAACTTTATAGCGGCCTTCCCAAATGAGGAGGATAAGGGTGAAGCGTTTCCAACAGGCGACGCTGCCTCAATTTATGTCAAGAATAAATTATTCCCATAAACCATTCAATAAAGTTGTAAAAAAATTGCTCCATATTGTTTTGTTTTTCTCTTCTGGTGGGCGAGAAACGAGAAGGCGCGCAAAATCTGATAGAAAGAAGCTCGAAGCTACGGTGGCCTATAACTGCCACGCACTTAAATTAAACTGATTCGCATACAAACAAAACAGCTTCGCATTGAAACAAACTGATTCACGCTGACAGAAAAACCACTCACGAAAGATTTCTGGCGCCACCTCTGAATGTATATAAGTTTATTTATGCACAACTTGTATATTAATTAGATCAAAACATGCGATGATGAAATCTTATCCAACAAAGAGCAGTTTAAGAATCCCGCTAAACATTTTGAAATTTCTGCAATCCGTGTATTATTTTGCGAAAATCTGCGTCCGGCAAGTGCGTAGAATTCCCTCGTTCCGTTGAGAAATTACCAGATTTCCGCAATCTACGACAAATTTCCCTAAAATTCTGTTCTTCCGCCAACACTGATGATATCTTCATTTGGAGAAAAAAGGCAAGGATCTACCCTGTGCCTCGCAGACAAATATTCTTGCTGGTAATAACTGCGGGTACGAAGGTCTTTTAATGCAGAACACGGGAAAAGGTGAACCACGTTGAAGTATGCATATTTGTCTCAGGATTTTCCAATTTCCAAGTCCGAGTTTTTCATTTTTTATAACTATTTTCCGGGTTTTGGGTCCTAGGTACTCTCAAACACCCTCTTTTTCATCTGCGCACTTCCCAAATGGAAAGTTTGCAATTTTTGGGATTATACGTAATTTGGAAGTTATCTCTTCTACCGGTAAAGAAGGGCATAAAGGGAATATTACTGGCCCAGCATCAAGCTGTAGTTTTGTGCAGCCACTTCGAATTTGCACTGAATTTGGCAGTGTTTTTTACGTCTTAGTAACAAAAATTACTAAGATGGAGGATGTCAATGAAAAAGTTGAAAAACTTTCAAAATTGAAATCTTCATCTTTAAATTAGTTTATAATGAAAAAAATCATGTTGTTTTGAGAATTTAGATATTTCTTTAGATTTGACCGGAATTTGCTGCTGCAGTGAACAAATTTCACTAAAGTCAGCCCGAACTGAGTGGGCCTGGGTTGAGTCAGCCCGGGCTGAGTGGGCCCGGGTTGCATCAGCTCGGGTTGAGTGGGCCCGGTTTAAGTCAGCCCGGGCTGAGTGGGCCCGGTTTAAGTCAGCCCGGGCTGTGTGGGTATTATCATAATTTATCTTATTCACACACTTAATGATTTTGCATCGATAGATTTTGCGAGATAAAATGAAAATAATTCAGCAAGAGGATCAGCCATTTTTTCCGCGCGCTTTTAAATATTCACTCATCCAACTTTGTTTCTGCCCAATCACCACTAATTTTGTATATTCTAAGGGTACGTATATTAAATAAAAGTTATTCAGCATGAAATTATCTTTCAAAAGACGTACGTACTATGTTGTTTTAGCAACATTAAAATTTTGAACCACTACTGATCAGTGCGCCATTATGGTATTTGCCCAAATAAGGAATTCCCAATGTCCAATTGATGGGGCTTTTTCTGGTCATTTCCAACTTAGTATAGAACATCTGTGCCAAATTACAGCTTTATATTATTTTTATCCGGGTTAGACCGTTTTTATATCTAATTCCACTACACTACTAATGAAATTGGCTCTTCGGAGGGTGCCAGATACCTGCAAAGACTGTGCCTCGTTTGAGAATTGGAAATTGAAATTTGTTAACAAACTGCCAAATATCACTTCTGTTTTATTGTTATATTCCTACCTTATATTCAAAAGTTCAAAATTTTTTGGGAAGCTGTAGGAGTTATTTTTTTGGACGAGGAAAATATTCTCATAGTGTCTTGAGTGAGGGGCTGAGTCCTGCAATGTAGAGAAATCCAAAAATGCCTTTTCTAGATTGTAATGAAACTCTATCTAATGCCAAATCATACTGATATCACTATCATTTTCAACATGTGATAAAAATGTCAATCAAACAGCTCGATGCCAAGGATCAGACATCATAATTTTTTACAAATTTTGAAGAAGTAGAAAAGTACCAAAACTCCCCCCTCCTCCCCCCCCCCAGTCTTCCAGCCACTGCGACCTTGTTTTCAAGTTGTCAACTTTATAAAAGGAAATATGCTTAAAAAATCCTGCTGGCTGCTCTTCCATCATCCTCAGACAGTCGCTTACTCTAAATATGATAGAGTTGTAATGATTAAATAGTACTATTGAATAATAACATGACATGGTTTAAATAAATAGATCCATCTAATATGCTAATTTAATGTGTTTAAATTAATATGAATTTACAAGTGTATAAAGGCACAGATATCTACGTTTAGCGTAGAGCTAAACACAATGCTACCTTCTGCTAGCTCTGTGTCTGAAGGGTACCCTTCAAAGACTTAGGGTCAAAGTATGGAAAGCTCCATCTCACTGTGATTAAACTTATAAAAATGCTCGAACTTTACTAAACTGGAGAAAACTTGATAAATTGCGGAGAAGAATCGTCTCCTCCGCAGTTTAGACATGCCCTCGCAGTAGTACGAATGCCTTACGGATTTAACATGAAACAGACTTTGGAAAGTCTATTCCGTAATATCCTTCTTGCTAAAAAAGCAAATGCATTTCAAATCAAAATATTTTTCGAATGCAAAGGCTTATATATAAAGTAACAGTTCGGGAAAGAGTTTTTCTAAATTTTCAAAGAGTTTTGTTGGTGTAGCTAATTGAAGACGATTTTTGGTGTGAAAGCTCCTTTGAATTACTCTTAAATTATCACTGGTGTTCTTTTGAGTGCAGATTTTCTTAGAATGGCAGCTGCTAGCCGAGATTTCTGAATAGCTAGGTATTACCTTGCTCCTTTAAAGTTTTTTTAAAGTTTGGCACAGGTGTAAGGTTTGGTTTGGGATCTGTTCAATATGCCTTCATAAGCTACTATGCTCACTCTTAGCTTAATTCTTTCGTCACATTTGAAAAAATAGGCCTTGGCACTACATTAAAGTACCTACGTCATCATGCTTACAGATTTAATAAATTTACATCCTTGATAACTAAAAACTGTGTTGCTATTTGTCCGGGATATGCTTTCCATGTCTTTTTAATTTGTCCTGTACTTCGCAAACCAACAAAAATGTCATAAGGCTCGTCGTAGAAGTATTTGTACGATGAATATGAATTATAAGAGTTTTCTTCTTGAACCTCTTTGAACAAACTGTCTTGCAGTTGAGGATGCTTCTGGGAAGAAAATGAAAGGAATTCACATAGATTTTTAGAAACGAATTCTGACAAAGGGTATTCATTTGCGTACAGCACCAACAAAGAGCATGTAATAACATCCAATTTAAAGAAAATGACGACATTATTTAATTATTGTTTTAAGTGTAGTTGTACTGCTTCTGCCTCAGCCATTTTTCTACAGTGTAAGTCAAGATTGAAGATTCGCTTCAATAGGTTTATGGCTATGGGAATTTCATTTCGCTGTAATTCAAATCCTTTCAGAATTTGTTGAAAAGGCTCGACAGAAATTTCAAGCATTTCAGTGATCAGGGACTGCGGAAAAAATAATGGAGTTGGAGGGGGGGGGGGGCTCTTCACAAATCGGTAAGCTATCATGGTGGTTTGCCACCATTACCTTTGACGCCACAACTTTGCTATCTTAACATCTTTGATGCGCCCGGCCCTCCCCCGCTCCAGCGTGCCTAATCATTGTAAATATAGATTCAACTTCTGCATTAGACAAAGAATTTGACAGAATTATAAGAATAGAATCATGTGTTAAAGACAACAACTCATAACATCCTTGACTAAATCTGTTCACCAAACATTGGTGGAAGAATGAATCGAGCGCGTAAAAACCGTTTTGTGACGTTACAATAAAAACATTGCATCATGGGTCTTTGCATTTGAACAGTTTCATAATTGAGGCTGACTACAGAGGGGTATTTTACCCTTGCAAACAGCGTACGAGATTTCACGAAAACATAAGGATTTCCAGGGATTTTCAGCTTAAACTGTAGGATTTCCACAAAAGGTGTCGGAGATGTTCATATTGTGATTAGCCAAAGGCACAATTTTTGGAACGTTTACGACAAGTGGAAACTGTTTCAGTCACTTTGTAGCGTTTAGGGTCGTTCAAAAATGACTTCACACGCCTGGAAGAGGTCCGGCCACGTCAAATGTGATTTCTACGATATCATGTTTTGCAACGATCGGAGAGATATTTAAAAAACTGTTTTCACAAAGAAAAATCGACATGCAGTTTGAACAGTGGTAGATAAGGCAAGGAGAAGCTTAAGGTGGCCAATCTTGAGTTAAGGATTTATGAGAAGCCTGTGGACAGAATGTGAGAGTTCAAATGTTAATTCGACATTTGACCAAGGTCCTTTGCAGTAGTTTAAAAAATGAAGTTCAAAATGGTTAAATTATTAAAAACAATATTTCAATGGTGCTGTAAAATTTTCTTCTTTTCTCACTTACAGTTTTTACGTGTCGACGAAAGGAAAAAAGCCCATTTTGTGGCAAAGCCTGTCAAGTAGGTTCTGGAATTGACAAATGTAGGCTGGCATAGTTAATGAACTGCCCCATTTGGTGACATTCTAATATAACCTAAATCAAACATTCAAGAAGCAATGTTCAAAAGCAATATTCAAGATTCAAATATTAAGAAGTCTATGCTTCTCTTCGTACTTTATACATGTTGGATACAATACAAAGTTATTTGAGAATGCTCATTGAGGAGGCACGAATAATCCCTTGATCTTAAAATGGTAACAAAAGAGTGGTCAAGTGTCAGGTTTTTTTAATTAAGGAACGAAATTCGAAAAGACATCATTTAGAATTAATCCAAAACCCTTATCAGGCTTACAAGAAAATGGCTTATATACTACTGAAAAGAATTAGATGGTTCTTGGTGAAATTGAAGATCTTAATGTGACAGTAAGATATTTTGATCTAATAAATCCAGCTTCGTGGTTTGTGTATAATCTATAGTTCTAAATAAAGCTTCTTGTCCGTGTTTGTACATGGTTTATACCAATCCCTGTGCCTTTGGATTCGCGATGTCATCATCATTTCAGTTTGAAAGCATAATACTAAGCTTAATCCTGTGATTGAAACCTCACTGATTTGTCGATTTGATCCCCTTATGAAATCAAACAAAAAACGGTGGTAAAACCCTCTCGACAGTGGTGCCGTGGAGGATGTTCGGAGGGACACAGCCCCCTTTTCAATTTCAAAGAGATTCTGAAGGTCCAGCCTATTCTTAACAAGACATTTTGTCTGATTTGGCGAATTACTTACTGGGCCATGTGAACTAGCCCTTGATTTCCATGAATGAGCAATTTCTATCAGCCTGTTGGGGTCGGCGAATGGTTTGGATGGTTTCATATGTACAACCGAGAATCTTCACACATGTAAGTATATTGAGTGTGACAAAAGGTGTGGCTCTTTGGTGTGGTTTTAAGGAGCTGCTCTTCCAGCCTCGGTGTCATTCCTAAGGCAATATTGTCCCCTTTATGTAAAAATGTTATGACAATATGGTCTTAAAACAAAAATTAATCCGTGTTTCTTTTTCCCTTATCAACCACTATATATGAATGGTTCCCTTTTCATTCAAACAAAGACTTGACCCTTGAGCAGAAAGGCCCATTAGAAAAGGTGATAGTAGCTAAAGCTTTAGCGTATTTGGTTAGAAAATTTGTAACATGGACAGCTAGGTATTAAAATCAATTCAGAGAGTCGAGCAGAAAAAGCATGATAAGTTGTCCCCTTCTTTCTGGTCGCCTAATTTGCGAGTGAACTCAGTGATCATTACAAGCATAGACTGAAAACGTCCAGTCTATTTGCTCAAACTGATTTTGATTGGATACAGAGTTCTTCTACAATTCTCGTAGGGGAATTGAGATGAATTTTGTAAAAGCCCGAAGACATCAAATAAGCTAAACATTTCGTACTATTTTCTATTGAACATGATTCTACTACAAACAGAGACGCTGCTCTTCTTAGAGTTCTTTTTCACGTAAGAGAATTGCAAGCTAATTTCCGGATTTTGCAGGGGCTTAGTTGATAGTCATCTTGCCCTTAATTCAGTTATGAATAGTGAGATAAATAAAGTCAATAAACGTGTGCACCCTTGCCAAACACGCTAGCGCACTACCCCAAAGCCTTTTAGTGTGCCCTAGAAACGAAAATACTCCCCCATTAGTTAACTAGAGTCTTTCTATCCAAGCGAATAAGCTCTATATTCATTGTTTATTCTGCTTAACTTTTGGGTAAAAATCTTCAGTATATACTGATGGTGGTAGTAGTAGCAGATGAATGATACTAAATGGTCACACTGGCTGCACCAGCCCCGAAGTGCTTGGGAGAATGCCCTTTTTACAGTAAGAAATCGCCCTTTACCAACAGGGAACTCCCGTGACTATCTTTTGGCTATGTCGGGAAGGCATTATAGAACCACATTACGAAGAATGCTTTGCCAAAATAATACCCCACCTTGAACATTTTCTCACTAATTAGGAACCAACCATTATGTAAGACCAATGGGACCAGTGTCACTGTACATTATAGGACGGAATACCAATGGTACTAGAGATGGTGTCCGTTGTTGAAAGGTGTGCTTGGAACTGCTCACATCAGGGTTTGATTATAAGAAATTTTAGGACAACAGTATTTGTCAGTTGTTCCAGGGTGTCATTTATTAGGAAAGGCCGCCAGTAGTGCTTCTGCTGTATTCTGCTACAATAAGCCCATGTCATAAGCAACCCTATTTAAATAGATGACATGCAGCTTAATAGCCTTTTTGTATATATAAAATTTATCCTTACTAGTTATGGCTACTACGTACCTGTGTTTTCAACTTGCCAGCAGCATCAATTGTGAGGTATCTGCTTGAGTACACACTCTTAATTCTTACTAGGCTTGGTCCAAATGATTGAAGCTCGAGCAAGACTGTAGGTGAAACATACATTTGTAAGTTTTGATATAAAGAAAAGCATAGGCAGAGAAAAATTATCTAAATGACACTTACAAGGCAATGAGTTGTAGATCATTTACAGGCTATTTGATAGTGGGTCTTGTCTAACTATGCATTGTCTATTCTCAAATAACAGATCTACATAGGTATATAGAGGAATAGAGTAATCTTTTGGTTGAATCGTTTCGTACATCATATTTATTTGAATTGAGATTAAATATATACTTTTTGCAAATGCTTACAAAACTTGAAGGATATAAACACAACAGGCACCTCACAGCCATTGGGCTGGCAGGGGCTATAGCCCACCCACCTATTTGCAATAATAGGCAAGAATATTTTTTGGAAGGTTTACTCAAACGCAACTTTGGATAGTTTACTCCTATGTAGTAGCAGTTCTTCTTGACTGGAAACCTTTTTTGTTCATTTTCTAGGTGTTTTATCTTGTTTAACGATATGAAATATTTTTTAACTGTGTTAGCTTGGTATTTTGTTACTCTTAAGCTAATTTTATCTATTTTTATAGCTATTGAAATTTGGTGTGAATAAAGAATATTGATTTTTTTATCTGAACCAGACTGTTTATAAAAGTTGTGTAGAAATAAACAGGTATTTTCTAAAACGGGCATTTTCCAACGTTCTAGAGGGTGTGGCCTCTTTGAAGATGTCTTGTTCAAGTTGATTTAGTAGTTTACCAACAAACTCTGAGATCTGAGTATTCTTGCAATATCAAACATCAATATCTCAATCTTAAACACAATTCTATACAATTACTATATATGTTAACAAAAATCTCTACCGCAAGTCCTCGAATAAGCCCTCACCCCAAATAAACCCCCGTTTCTCGAAAAAGCAGCCATCCTAAAGAAATATTTGTGAAATAATCCCCCCCCCCCTTCAATAATGTCCTATGGATTGAGGTATTGCCTCGACAGCAATGGGTTTATCTATATTTTTAAGCATAATAACCAGCTTCAAATAAAACAAGATTACGTACACTGGAAATATTTTAGCTGCTGCTAAACAAGCCCCCACTTTCGAATAAGCCTCCCCTCAAATAAGCCCCCACCTTCGAATAAGCCACCCCTCGAGTTAACCCCCACCCCAACATTTTTCTGAAACAAGCCCTCGGTAGTTTACTCGAGGACAGACGGTACCGACGGGGTATGACAAAGTATTGAAAATTTCAGTAATAAATCGCTATGAATGTAAACTATAAGCATTAGATTTATGACTCACTGTGAGGGTCGTATTGATTCCTTGTACCTTTCACTAACCCATTCGGCAATAACTGGAGGTAAAGACCTGATCTACAAAATATCCGACATCGCATGACGTTAGTTGGTAAAGCCATGATCACGTGCTGTGCAAAGTTGACATGGACATTTCGCTTGCGCCTGTGTCGAACCCTGGGACCACGTGTGTTGAAGCGTAGAAACATCGCCTTTAGCTTGCTGAAGTGAATGTCGTGCTTCAGCAGCAAAGCGTTTGCCCTTTTTATCGTTGCCAAATATTTTTTATATGCTTTGCCTCGCCTTTTCTTCGCAAAGGTGTTTGGGACTCCAATGCATAGAAGATGACAACATGCCATGCAGCAAAATAACTGGTATATCTAAACGAATTAGAAAGATACGGTGATTAATTTCCAATAATGAAGGTCCGATATTACGAGCTGGGGATCTGATGACACTTAACACCCTGGTCAAACGATCCAACATTTCACCCAACATTTCACCCTAAATTTGGATATAGATTATTTTGGTGTATACGCTCTAGGGAGGTGTTCAGGCCTCGTTTGCTAACAGAGTGAGTGAAACATCTTTTATTCGCAGATGGGTTTGAAAATTGATCACAAAACACCCATAGATGGCAAAAAACTCCTCAGTTTTTAGGTGAAACATCTAATTCAAAATTACATTTACAGTAGCTCAGCCACGGCTTCTTCTTAATTTATTCTTAACTTTTGACCAATTTGAGGCTATGTTCTTGTAAAATTGTTCTCATAAAAAATTGTTGCTTGACTAAACTATAAGATAGAAATAGGATTGCTATACCATACGAAATCAAAAAACGCCAAATCAAAAGATTGTGTTTGATCATTCTACTCTAAACATGCAAGGATATTGACTGTTATCTCAAACAGAAAAAATTTCCTGCTTCTTTATTCGATATGTTAATTTTCAGAAGCACTTGACGTAGGGCAGATTTAAAAATTGAATTTCACTGAGAAAAGGGATTGAATTTTGGCTATTGACGGCATCCTTTTACGACACAAGGGTAAACGTTATGAAAATTACTGTTTACCGGTCTGTCATAAAGAGCTTTATTCCGTACAAACAGAGCTGTACACCATAGGCGTAAACTCAGGGGTAGCTCTGGGACTTCAGCCCCTCCTGACGAAAACCGAAAAATAAGGAAGTGCTTTACCAATTTTTAGATTAGTTTGTTATATTATTGGTTTCACGCATAAGATTTGTTGCATTAGATAATTGCGTTTACAGCAAAATAAAGTATGAAATTATTGTGAACATAAGGTCAGATCCAACTCGAGGCCAATCCTTCAGAGAGCCTGGAAGCATCAGAGGAAAGCAACGTGGCATCTTTGCTGACGTGATAATAGCTATGGACAAAAATACATCAGCCACCCCCCATTAGGAATTGTCATTAATTTTTTGAGCCAGCCCCCTCTCCCACGCTTGGTGTAAAGAACAGGAAGGTTCTAAGTTGCTACTCCGCGTTTGACGTTTAATGCGACCATCGGGCAACTGTTAAAGGGTATGAGTAATGAATAAAAATGTGAGCTACTGTAAACAACCTTTTAAGATTAAACATAAATTTCCCAGGCAAATCACTCAAATATTCATTTTATTTCGTCACTCTAACGAGAACAATTGAAAATTAAGTCGTTTTTTAAGGCTTCTGGCAGTGATTGAATTCATTTTTTTATATGTTTACCGTTCTGTTTCTTAGTGCTAGATTTTGCCTTAGACAGAGCTGTATGCTCTTTGATATATAGAAAGGGCGGTTCTCAGTTGCAGCCCCAAGTTTCACCCTTAACGGCCTAAACGCAATCACCAAGCATCCGTTCTTGAAGGCAACAAATCGAACTCAGAGCGGCAGCTTGGAACAATCCTGTTCTGCACACCAATGCACTTTTTATCTTTATTTTAATGATCAAAGAGCACCGGTTTTTCTGCAAGATTAGATAGCAAGCTCTTAAGAGCATCGACTGCAAGTAGAGGGTGGGAAATCTTGCAGTCAGTAGCATGTGATAACTAGAAATAGCCAAATTGGCAATTTGCAGATGTGCGATTTGTGTTGCTATATTGAGCATAGCGATTTCGTATCTCTTTAAGCTTAGAGGTACAATCCATGCTTAAAGTCATGTGACGCACGGTTGCTTAAAGCGTTGTTTTGAAAAAACCTTTTCTTGCATATTTTTGCAAGGTTCAAGGCTGGTAAGTAACTTGAACGAAAATCTTTTTGCTTGAAACTTTTCATGGGCAGCAACTATTAACGTTCAACGTTCAGATCAATCGCAGAATAAATTTCATGTCAAGAGCAGTGCCATTTCTACACAAAGCATTTAAACAAATTTGAGGAGAGGACCGTTCATAGAACTGGTGTACCAATAATCGTCAGACCGAAACATATTAATCAACGGGACAGCCAATATGAAATGAAGCAAATGTTAATACTGAGGCAAGATCCCATAGATACTGCTTAAGTATCGATTATTTTTATGTAAACGGCATAATTTTCTTAGTCTTGGTACCTTGGCCTGTAGTTTTCTCTCTAATGTAGCTGCTTCCTCTCTAATATTGCTGCCGTATGGTAGCAAAATCTAAACATCATATGTTTCTTCTAATGAACAAGCTTTCTAACAAGATACTTCATCAAAATTGGTTCAATACTTTTTTGCCAGCTATTAAATATATACAAAACAGTTTGAATTGCGCTACAACTGCGCAGCCACACTCTAATTTAGAAAGAAAAGTCCATAGATCGAGGTCACTTTCATGCAGTTACGTAACGAAATTTTTTCAATTCGTCTAGGAAAAAGAGGTTGGTTTTTACGGTCCTCAACCTTATTTCTAGATTTCTAAACGCTAGAATGTGTATGTCTAATAGGAGAATCGGTCATCAGTAGAGGCCTATTACTTAATCGATTAACAGCCAACTATGTATGTGGCAATGCCTAAAATATCTCAATTACTTAAGGAGCAAAAATTATAAATTTTGAAGCTTTAACTTTCAGACGATCTAGCCAGTAATACATCGTGTGGATAATGAAGTAAACAAATTTATGTAGCTTAGGCAAAATAATGAAAATATCCACAACAATCACAAATATTTATTGAAAGGAATTCTTTGTAGGAGTCCCCATTGAGGTGCAAAGAAGTCACGGAAGCAAACTATCAAACATTAACAGTTTGAATAAAGTCTTCAAACATGATGTTAAGCAAACCAATCTAATACTGATAAGAAGGATATTTCCTCGACAATAATGATTTTTAAAGTTCGAGCGTAGCTTTAAGATCCTCTTTTGCTTTTTTAATTGATAAGATATGCTCATTTTTTATCTACAAAGATGAATTTTCAACTAAAAAGCATATAGATCATATACAAAAAGTTTGAAAGCGAGCTTTTTGAAATAGCTAGCAAATGTATATCAGGTTTATTTTTTGGGTAAAATTCACTTCAACAAAAACATTTAACCACAGGGAATAAGCTTTAAAATATTATTACAAAAACATCAACTGAAATGGAGTCAGATAGGAGTTGTCATTTGATGAACAAAATTTGTACGGGTCATTTTTCGAAGACACATGAGAGCCAAGGACTTAGTTTAGGGCGAGTCAGGCAGGCAATCACAGCATTGATTCAGATCCAACCCTTTCCATACAAGGAACCAGTGTATGACTTGCATCTATATATCATTAGATTTTTCCAGAGTATACAGAGATGTCACAAAACGTAATCAGAAGTCACTGCGAAAATATGACGTATTGACTAAGCGTGTTACTTTTACATATATCTTCAAGATAAAGAAAATCGATCTATAGATTGAGTCAGCTAATTACATAGCTGACGATCATGAAAAGATTAGAAAACGATTCCTGCATTTTTTCTGGGTATTTGCCTAATTAGAGCAACTGATGTCCAGTTGTTTTTCTCAACACACTATGCTATGCCTTATATCCTATGATCTGTTGAAAAGGATTGCCTGTGGTTTGAATATGATAGAGATCCATCATAAGAGCCCAACTTTTGAAAATGAATACCTTTAAAGGATTTAACAATGAAATATATAGAATGAAATAATTCAAACTAGGAGAGCATTCGATTCTAAGCTTGATTTTAGAGGTCATGAAACGGAAACAGCTATCCTATACGATTATTCTTATAGAATTTACGTTAAAATCCAATCCACCAGTTGATGATTGAGAGGATTTTGTAAATTAGCTTATAATCTAGTAGATAGAATCTAAATACAAAGGCAATTATCAAAAGTTAACTTCGGATAGGGGAGATGATCGTGGTTAGACGAAGTTGATTTTGTTTAATGTACAGTCGAACTGAAATCCTCTATTTTCATTTAAAGATCTGATAACCAAACATTTAAAGAGAGAAATAACAACTTATTTACCTTAAAGGCTGATACTAGTGCTTCGACACTAGATTTTACTGTTCAAACATGATATTCTTTATACGATTACGTCACCAGCTATATTTCACTCTATCAACATATACTGAATGGCGGCATTTCTAGGCCCTTTAATTTATCAATACTTTGCTAAATCGTAGCTATAAAAGGTAGCATTGGCTTTCAAAGGATTACATGACATGAAAATTGTCAGTTCTATTTGTGATATTAAGTGATATTAACTGTAAGCGAATTCAATTTTCTTTCCCAATAGCTACTATTGCTCAACACAGACTTGTCAGGCATGACCTGATATTGTATGATCGATACTTGAAACTTGAAAATGCATAAAGTGACTTGTTAATTGTGAGAAAAGCCAACATTTCGTCAAAAAGTCGTATGGGACGCTGTATATATTGATGACATTACAAAGCAAGATACTTTGTACAAAAATTGTAGAAAGAGTATTAATTTAAGTAATTAAGTCTCTAATCGGCTGCTAACACGTTACCTTGACTATGTTCATCTCAAACACTTGTTTCTTTACAGCAAGCTCGTGCCGGCGTATTGCGGGAGCAGAATGAGTAATATTGAAGATCCGTGCGTACACTATGCTTTCTATGCTGGCCAATGAGACGCCTAAAGCTAACTTCCTTCTTAAAGTGTAAAAGAATTGACCGGCTTCTATGCGTAATTAAATTGTTTTTTTAATGTTGTCTTGACCCAGGTCTAGTGTTGTTTTTTGTGGGATTGGAACACCCTTAAAGCTGATTCAATGGCTTTTTCAAGGTATATCCGTGTGCGGAGAAGACATAGCTTCCTTTTGACGTGATCAAGTATCATGCAGCAACCATTGTTCATTTAAAAGCAACGCATTTGGCAATCAATAAATTTGGCTTAAAAGGTTTTGTATTCCCTTGCCGTATGTTATTGTTAGGCCTTAACACAAGAATTTTCGTTCCTAAATCACGGGGGTCACCCGTTTCCGCTTGAAAGCAAGAGCCTTTGACTTTTGTCTTAGCAAAAATCCTTTTGCCATCCTGTGGCTTTTGCGAGGTTGGTCGTTTAGGTGGATGAATGAAATGTACGCACTACAGCCAACGTCGTGGTATTCAATGTTTCATCCGGACTCTGCGCTTGGTCAATTCATTCCGCCAACATGGTAAATAAGGCTAGGTAATTAGTCAGCTCCTCATTTTGTCACATGCTGTTCACATCCGAAAGGATGCTATTTACCTAACTCTGCATTACGTTAAGAATTTGACCTCTTGCTTAAACATTAACTAAAGTTTATGTCCTTAGAAGATACATTTATAAACCGCTTCGTATTAGAAAACAGCAATAAATGTTGGCCTTCATCTCCTTGTTTTCCAGAGTGAAATGCTTGGTAGTGCAAGAACTATTAGCAGGCTACAAAGGCTGTTAATTGTGAAATATCGAGCTCCGATCCTCGTTGCTGTGAAGAGCGAATGACGTCAGCTACTAGTGCCCAGTGCTCCGTACGTGATAGGAAAACTACATTTGGAGTAGGTCGATAGATAGGTGAGACATGTCACATAATATCCCTCATAATATCTAGAGACACTAATCGGACGCATCTACTAAAATTAAGATGTTGAAAACTCAGATACAAATATATCAATTGATAAGGAGCGCTTCCATTATTAAAGAGTTTATAACTAAGCTTAATTCAAGCGCACACAAGGCTGTAATACCATTCTACAAAGACCAAAATATCAAAGATTGTATTTTTTGAATTTTTCAGCTTTTTAAAATTTCTCTCGAGATTTCTTAATTTGGTGCAAATTCGGACATTTTCTATCATCATTCCCTGTTTATAATGCTCCTTGTAATTCATGGCGATGCAAGTTATATGGAGAATGTTTACACGCATGCCATACCATTTATTATCAATTCTTCTTGCCTTACCCGTCCTCATATTGGCTTACATTTGTCTTCAATCTAAGGCAATAACTTTCTTCAATCTTGCAGGCAATAGAAGTAATAAGTCATGCTCTTATGTAACTTACTCTAGACTCTTAGAACCCTGTAAAATTGCCTTGCAGCTATCGTGATGCTTATTTGTGGATCGATCTCTGAGTCTTTGTAGCTGGTTTATATGAAAAGCATTATTCAACTTATCAATGAACAGAACTACAATAGACAAATTTCAGGGTTTTGAAGGTACCTCTATGTGTTCGATGGAAATCAAACCAAGAGAAACTAAGGGTTTTTCAAAAAGAACTTTTATGCATGCGGTACGTTGGCGCTTTCTTCCATCTAAAGCCCTATAGAACCTAGTAAATTCTGGTAGTCGATTTTATCAAAAGGAGGTTTGCATGCTGTGCTTAGAGAATAGTGACGAATATCAATGTCGGTCTCATCGTCAAACAGCATAGTTATGTAAGACCTACCCAAAGTGGTAGTTAAAATAGACCCGACCTGTGTTATTAGTTTATCGTCAATTGAGATTTGAATTATTAATGAAATTTTACGAATTTCATTGATCTCCGAATGGGCAGGAATGTCTACTGACTACAGCATAGATCAAAATGAAGTGTAGTTTGCGTTATCGGAGACAAAATTGATAAACAAGCAGGTTGTACCAGTTTATAGATATTGTAGAGAGACATATAGAGAATAACGGGTTGCGAGGGGGCGAACGCATGCCTGAATGATCTAGCATAGAGTTAATTTTGCCCTAGTACACCTAGAAAGCTTGCGAACAGTAAAATATCTCCGTTGTCTATGTCCTTTCACACAATTTCATTCAGCAGTTTAATCCATTAGCTCCATCAGGCAGGCCATTTCAGTTAGTCAGGTATTGTACTTGCCATTAACCCATCTGAGAAAAGTGTGGCTTTAGAAAATAATTATTGAAAAGTGTTTGGAATGAAAAAAGCCATCATATATTCTACAAAAGTTTTATCATGACAAAGCATTGTAAGTATAATGATAACAGTGCAATTTTGCACTGATAGATTATCCTGCAAAGAAATTTGATTTGTTATTATTATGTTATTATTATTATTATGTTAATATTCCTTAAAATGTGCTATATAGCGGATCCAAAGCAACCTATAGCTGAGAGGCTGATTATGAGATAGGGATCCTAAATATTGAAGACGTAATTAGTTAATTTAAGAAAATTGATCGGCAGACGAGCGTGTACCCTCCTTCACAAGACAATTTTCTACTCAAATACACGATAACACGAAAAGAAACGTGATGTTATGTGATTTTGATGAAATTTTAAGCGGATTTTCGCTCTAAGATCGGCCGAAGATCAGACAGGTTTAAAGCCTATTAGAGCGATTTGCCGTTCAATGTTAGTTTCTGTGTGTTCTGTTTCACGTTTTAATACTTAAATGAGTTTAGCGTGGGATTATGCACTTACCACTGGAAAATTGCTAAGATGATTTCGAATATTACTGTTAAATGTTTTTCTAAGAATCGGCTAGATTTGAAAGGTGACACAGACACGCGGTTTCAGGACTTGATGTTCGGATATTATAAAGACTTAAAGGTTTTAAAACTGGAAAGGATAAGCAAAAGAAAATCTTGTTACACGGAAATGATGTTTTTAATCATTGCAGTTTATGATAACAAGGACATATATTAGCAATCAAGTTTACGTTTTTCACTTCTGACGCCACAAAAATAAACATGAAGAAAGTTTAACCGTTAACGATGCTAAAAGCTAAAGGAATACTGTCCAGTTGACACATACGCAGAAAATATATTTTAGGACAACATTTGAAAGCTCAAGGTTCACAAGCAAGATAATCTTGGTTTCAATATGTACTCGAAAAGAATAAGATCTCAAAGGGGAAAATGAAGAACACAGCAAAGCAGCCAAATATAGCTTCGCCATGCACAAAGAGTTTTAGAGAAATTCTTTTATTATGATCATTTTATGAGCAGCTATTGGTACAGCAAAATTTTAAAATAGTACGGAAAAGCGGAACCATATCATATTGAAGTATTTTCTGCCCCCATTTTGTTTTAGGCCTTTGATGCAAAAATCTTTCTCGCTGCTAGGAGAAGGAAAATGACCTATTTGCATAAATTATCCCAGCAATTAGAAATATGATTGAACATTAAGAATATATTATATTAGTAGAAGCATGGTTGAAACACAACTAGGTCAATCCTTTGGTGGACGGTATAAATATAAATATGAACGATTACTAAAGTGGTTGTAGAACGCGAACGGTAATCAACAATCTCAAGTAGGCTAGGACATAAAGTCAGCAATCTAATTGATCCAATTTCAAGCTCATTTCTTGATTGGGAGATGACTATATGACAGGACTGTTCCATACTGCAACACCGAGCTTCAAGCTCAATTCAATTACAAAGCAACTGCTTTTGAAATTAGGTTGTAATCATAAAGGACCACACCACCTTGAATTTGAAATTTAAGTGCAAAATTCTTGCTCACATAGCAACTGTATAATCACTGAGTGCCTGAATCGTTCTAATTTCATTTTTGTAACAGATAGAGCTAGCCATGTAGAAGTGTGGGAAATTGGAAAACCTTTCAAGCAAGCCTGCAATAAGCGCAAAACATTAACTGTGGGTCATACTAAGTAATCCAATTTTCCATGAATTTAGTAAATCAAAGCGTAATTTAGTAAAGTAAATTAAAACGTGACGCAAAACGTACCAAACATATTTTCATTGGACAGATATTTACCTGACTATCTCTTTTGAGGGGAGATAGTGAGGAGGTGTTCCAAGAAGCTTTGGTGGAACTGTGTGTTGACAATGCAATCGCTGTTGAGTTTTATTCACAAGCTTAAGGTTAATTGGTTAAGCTCTTGCAGCACTCCTTTCCTTGCAACTCATCGACGCCTTTGATGTTAAAACCAATCGGGCCCGAGGCCAGAAGGGGGCTGGGGGCTAAGCCCATCCCCGAGCCTGAGAAAAATACTCTTGTTGGGTCATATACCATAATACAGTTTGCGGCTTTAGCCCCCTCCCTCTAGAAAGTTTCTCATGGCCTCTGGCTTGAAACCAATAAAGGAAAGACCAGGTAATGAATCAAAAGGAGAGGAAAACGACTTTGCTATCAAATGTTATAGCTGAACCTAGTATCAATTGAAAGACAATCCATCTACACAGGGGAATAGGAATTGGACAGCCAAGAACGAATTACGCAAGAAATACGCGCAAAACTAAACTTAACGAATCTTGCGTAAACAGTCTTAACTACACATGCATGTACTTAGCATTAAATACGCTCTACTGAGCTTAGTGTATCGTGAAGTTTAGCAGGCATTTTAGCATACATGTTTTCTATGATAACAGCCCTTTATAAGAAACACCAAAGTTTGAAAAAAATCACAACAGAAAAACAGAACACGATAGCAATATTGCTTTGAAACTACGATAAAACAAACTTATCTTAATAGAATCAGTTTAATATCACAAATATCACTTCCATCATAAATATCATTAGTTATTTATGTAATCTACACTCCCATCTTTGAAGGTAACTTTAAGTTCTTCAAGCTTTTCTTAAGGTAGTTTGTTGAAAATAAGAAACGAGATAAGAAACTCCCTCGGCTGTAGTTATTATACGGAAAAATAAGCAACGCCGGGCTGAAACTGGAGCCAAAGTTTCTTTTCAAGATCATGTTTAGATAGGTATTTAAAGAAGACGAAGCAAGCTCTATGTAGATGTAACAATTGTAACCAACTCAGTAGAAATCGGGTTTTCAGGCATTACGTGGATGAATTCCGACGAGATTATGTTTAACATGATCTATCCACGTTTTGGAAATAACAATATACCCATAATGAAGCTGAATGGATATCAATAGAAAAGACCAGCGGGAAGAGGCTTAGGCCAACAAGTACAAAACATGTTTTGACATCGAGCTGGAGATTAGCTGTATAATCGTGTGATTATTCCATTACAAAGACTTAGATAGACTTCATTGCGAGGCAGTGTCAATCTAAGAAGCAATTCATTTGGAAATCAAAAGACACGAATGGGATTTGAGGATTACGTTTCTAAAAACTAAGACGGAAAGACTAAATCGGGAATAAAAGAAGAAAAAACAACCAACTGAAAAAATAAAGTATTTCAAAGGTACGAGAACAAGCATTCATTTGATGTGTACATGTTGTACTGCTGAAATATTTGCGTCAAGAGGAGGAGATAGTTGTTATGCGAAATCTTATTAATATATTTCTGCATAACATGAATAATATGCTCATAATTATGCATGCAAGGGCAATGCAAATCTGAGGTCACCCAGACCATAAGCTTTTTTCGAAATTGTCCTATTTGGACGAATAGCGAATATTTTAAAGCATCAAGCATGGAGCAGTGGTGATATGGACTGAGTAGAAAATGTCATAAATTCAAAATTACTTTTTGGAAATCAGGATCAACGGAATTATTCAAGCTGACAGCCTTAAGCTATCATTGGAAGCTGAGCCTTTCTTAGCCAGAAATGTTTATTGAACTTAAAGCAGGGTTGCTAGGATTTTTTCTCAGGGGTGGGAAATTGAAGAGTTTTGTGCTATACGTGGCATGCACTGCTTTCCGATTTAAGTAAGGCATTCTAATAATTGTTTTAATGAGGCTAGCTGTGTGGGAGATGATCGAATAATAACGATGTGGGGATGATAAAGCTCTCTCTGAGCTCTTCTCGCCAAATCATCCTATGAACACACTGTCGGAATCATGAGTTTCTAGAATTCCTTACGTATGTTAAATAAAAGTTATTCAGCATGAAATTATCTTTCAAAAGACGTACATACTATGTTGTTTTAGCAACATTAAAGTGCCTGTGACATGATTTTTTTTATTCTCTCAATTGAAGCGTTGCACTGCTCTTATAGTAGATCTGAACTTTTTTTTAAATAAAAGCGTTTTGATATTGAAATTAGGCAAAATAGTGCGGCCTAGCCAAGTCGCTTTATCACCATTCGCCGTTCTCTTGTGACGTCATGGGAGGAACTCGTTATTGTAACAATGTTAGCGCTACCTTCAAAAATCTCATCCTCGCTGCCACTACTTTCTCTGGAAATATCGCTCATCTTGGACCTGTTAGATTTCCCTCATTGACTACGATACAAAAACTCGAAGGAGGAGGCGATTGGGTCCCTCCTGTGACGTCACTGTCTACTCATTCTGAAAACCAAGATGGCGAATTTTGGCGTAGAAGATTGCCAATAACTTCTTCATTTCACACGAAAAGTAAAAACTAACCCCAGAAATGAAAATAACAGGCCTTTTTACATAAGAATAGATTTATAAACCCAAAAGTACGAAAATCATATCACAGGCACTTTAAAATTTTGAACCACTACTGATCAGTGCACCATTATGGTATTTGCCCAAATAAGGAATTCCCAATGTCCAATTGATGGGGCTTTTTTCTGGTCATTTCCAACTTAGTATAGAAAATCTGTGCCAAATTCCAGCTTTATATTATTTTTGTCAGGGTTAGACCGTTTTTATATCTAATTCCACTACACTAATCAAGACAAAAGAGCAAGCCAGACCTTCAGCCTCACTTTGGTTTTCACAATTGCGTTTATGCCATGGCAACTACCAACACATAAACTGGCCTAATATTTTGACAGAGTTCTAGCATCGCCGTAAAAAACACCTTCAGCCAACATGGAGAAGAAAGGCTCTTTGTTTCTTCGGTCAAACCATATGGACTATGGAAAAGGTACCCTGGTTTCAAACTGGTAAGTTTTGCTCTTACTGCGATCGCTTTCGTAAGCATTTTATCTTAGTCAATTCCCTCCGGCTTCCCTTTTGGAGTGTGGGAAATTTGAAAAGCTAACTTGCCAAAACGGTGCATTTGATCTCATCTGACATGTTTTTGCTCTTGAAATCTGTGAATAAGAATAACCAATGAAGGATTAGTTTTTGTTTCATTTTCAACATGCAGATTTATCTAAATGTCCATAATGTTGGTGCTGTGTCCTGTGCACCACCAAAGTGCCACCCCTTGAAAAATGAATCGAAATGCTAAAATTCCATAAGCCTGGGTTGTTATAAATGGGGGCTACATAGTTGCAAATCCAGTTAATATCCTGATCAATTTCCTTTCATGTTCACAACAGACTATTCAGTAAGAAGTAACAGTTGCTTGGTCCCAGATATTACCCTTTCTGACCTCTCTGACCTTTCTGTAATGTAGGCATCAAGTCCAAGAAGCTCAACCAAAAGATTATGATATACATCGAGACGCTCCCGAAAGGCGAAATCTTCACTGTTCAACATATCATCGCATTGGAAATGTTACTTCAGGGGTGAGTTCGCTTAACTTCATAAAAAATGAAAATAAGAATCCTTCCTCTGTAACTACACTGGCTGATTCAGTATGATATGAAGAATGCTACAAGGCTGGAAAATTTATAAGCTACTGTTTTCTTTATTGAGTGGCTTTTCTCCATTGCTCAAGATTAAAAGCAACCTCTCGTAATCGAAATTAAGACAGTCGCTGATGAATTGTATAATACTTCTCAGGAACTGCCAAGCTCAACTTCACATGCTCACATGGAGCAAATTAAACTCAAAGCTGACTTCCAAGAGCAGACAAGAAGACATCCAATGGTCAATTTATCTACATTCAGCAAAATTAATCTAGAAAGGTTTGTGATACCTCTGCTACTTGTTTCACTGAATTCAATAACAACTTTACAATTTCTTTCATTTCAAGCATTAATGCAAACAAGATACATTGAAATTCAGTTTTTGAAAAAACTCTAGAACTCAGTTCATTTTGTTTCACTCTTGACTTTTCAATTTTGTGAAGGTCTAGCTACGGATTGGTCAAAATAACAATTCAATCAAAAAATTCCTCTTATGTAACTTATAATTCACAGAAGGATATAAGTATCTGTTTAGCCTTTTGCAATGATTTGTAAAATTCAGTTTCATGTTTCTGTGGTAATGTGCCATTTTGAAATTGTTTTACCCTTTGCTTGGTAGAAAATCCTCCAGAAGTTTCCTTATCTGAACTAGGAATATCAGCCAGATATAAACTCATTGAATTAACAACCTCTAAATTCGCATGAAATTCTTCACAGGGCCTAATAGCCATTTCATGCAGTGCTTAACGCCAAAAAAGCAATTCTATCAGAGTATATGAAGACTATATCAAATATTCAAGCTAGTTTATCTGCGGCAGGTCAGCTGTTTGGACACTGCAAATTTCAAATAACTTGTTTTCAGAAGTCTTTCACTGTTAATGTTTCCAATTTCATTTTCTAATTTCATTTAAACAGTGAACTCAATGCATGACACACCATTTAAGAGTACATTTATCCTGGTCCTTTAACCTTTGGCCAAAAATTAGCTGTTTAATTGATAAGTAAAAAAACAATATTAAAGATTGTAATATTATTTAGAAACTTTGTTGACCATGTAACTCTGAAATGAGATTTGGTTACAAAATTTCTTTATTATTCCTGCAGAAACACAAAAGATTCAACATCAAAGTCACAGACACAAAATATTTTGCCAAGACATCATCCTGACCATGGAAAAAGGTATCTCAGTTCTGTAGCACATAGAAGCTCAATTCATAAAACACAAAGCAAATTATTCTTGAAATGTTTAGACAAAAGTGACAAGAATCAAACTTAACATTCCAAAGTCTTCATTTAACTTTAACAAAAATAAGATTAAAGAAAAAAATTGATGCCCAATGATTATTTTGTCATTGTTTTCAGAGCTCTGTGATTCGATATTATCTCTATAGTTTCTGCAGATTACACAGCAATGGTGCTTCCACAGCCTTTCAAAATGCCTTTTCTGTTTTTATGTTATTTCAAACAAAAAGAATCAGGCTTAAAGACTTGTAATAGGTGTGAAGTATGTTTTCTCTCATTATATTTTCAATTTATTCTCAATGATCCACTCTATTCCAGGTATCTTGACACCACTTATGGGACTGACTACAAAGAACCTTATCCATCTGTGTCACAAGAAAAGGTATATACTTGAATGCTTGAAATCTATTTTCTTGCAGCAAATATCAGTTATGGTAATACCTCTTGGTAATGAAATGAATGCATCAATAGCAAACCAATAATTGTTCTTGAAATATTCCAGAGGCTGCGGAAAATGTTTTTTCACAAAATTTTTAATTTTGTAGAATCTTAAAGTCATTTTTTACGAATAACCTAAATGACCTTTCCGCATTTCCAGTTAGTATTTCAGTACATGGATGACAACATGCTGCTATTTCAACAGAAGAAATGCCCATTTCTAATTTCAATGCCTTTCATTATCTAGAGTTGTCACTAGCATGAAGTAGCTATTTTTCAATTGAGCCTTTGTTATATATTTCTTTTAGGAAGAAGAACTTGGGGAAAAAGATAATAGCACTGCCTACAAAAAATGCCACTCGCAATTCACAGACACTGCAGATTATAGACGATTTGGCCTGAACACCTGGCAAGATGAAAGTGGTTCCTATGCCAATACTGAGACTAAGCGTGAAGTATTTAGATCGACAAATCCAATACCAGAAAGACTCTTGTAAAAAAACCTTCCGTCATAGCAACCTCAATTCAATTATTTTCATTGTTAGAAATAACTCACTAAATTTCTTTAACAATACAGTGTTACAAAATATCTAGTTTGACTAGCATTTATAAGAATAAATCTGACAAAATAATTTCTGACACATCCTAAGAGTTTTTCTGTCTCTTTCAACTAACATACCAAGTATGAAAAAGTTGAAATACAAAGTTTATTTGCTTTGTTTTGAATTATTTATACCCTTACAAGTTTTAAAATACATTTTAAAAAGCAATGAATCCATCACACAAAAATTGCTCAACATCCTGAAGATATGTTATATAATAATCTTTCTTTATAGTCCAAGTAGGTTGCCAAAGAATCAAGAATCTGGAAAAATTGAAAATGCAATATTACAAAAGTATATGCTATCAAGATTAACAAACAGCAGTTTTTTGTAAGGATAAATGATCTGCATAACCAGTGTTACAAATTTCCATGAATAAAAAGTACAGCAAAAGAAAAGAGCAAAATGACCCGCAACAAATCTTACAAAAAAGCCAAACCTATTTTGTCATACTGGAGAATTTCTGCATTTTGATTTTAACATTTAAAGAATATCTGCATTCTCAGTTCGACATTTAAAGTGCAGATACTTAAATAATTACATATTTACAAATTTTATGTTGAGTAAATTTCTTCTGCACCTAGCTTTTAATTATAAAACCATAACACAGGAAGCACAAATAACAAACAAGATGAGCAACAGCTAGCTCCATTACTGAAACGTTTCAAAAGTTGTTTCAAAAGTTGAAAATGTGTCCAAAAACTTACAAATTTTCAGATTTTAAATCCAGCATCTCGCATGCACTGCTTGTGTGCTTCGATAAGATCTAGGCAGTTTTCTTCACCTTTTTCAACAATGCTAGGTTTAAACAAAAAAAGTTAGCTTCTAATTGAGGATCTAACTGCCTCTAATAAAAATAATTACTTAAAACAAGTATAGGAGATGGTTAAAAACAATTGGCACATTCATGATGAGCAGGTTCAACTCCAATAAATCAACTATAAAAAGGGGATCGTAAAATTTGACTAGAAAGGTCCTTTTATTATTTGAGGGTGTGATACTTAATGATAACAGAAAGAATTGAGCTTGCAAAAGCCAGAATAAGTGCAATCCTTCTGGGCAAAAGTAGAGAACAAGATTTTATGCCAGTAATTAAGGATGAATGAGTAATATGAATGAACTATTTTTTTCCAACCAAAAGGAAAGCAATAGCTCAGTTTAATAAAGGCTGTTTTTCACCATATACACTACCATATCAAAAGTATTGCACCCACCTTGAAGGAGGGGAAATGGCACGTGAAAGATCAAAGCTACTGTTATGCAAAATAATTGTGTTTTTCAATGGCGAGTAGCAATTGGTCGAATGCAAACCACCACTTCAAGCTTGATCTATTCAGAGCATTTGTTTGAAAAATAGCAGTAGCAAACATCTTTTAACAGTTTCACATTTCAATATTTTGAAAGGTAGCCCCAAAATTTTGAATTAGGCATGAAAAAATTATTACAATTAATGATTCTCTGGTTTTTGGAGGACCATTTGGATCATGGTTTGTAATGTTTTTTAATTGAGGTCAAACTTTTACAGTAATGTTTAAAATTGCACTTGATTCTGGCTTGATGTCAAAGCTTTAGTTCCTTTTGTTTGGAAATAAATCTTTGTAAAAATGGTTTTCATTTATTCAGAAAAACTTTTCTTTTGTATTTGGGCAAAACACTTGTTATATTTTGTCTGGGAGAATTTTGAGCTGCAAAACCTTGCTCAGTGTAGAATTTCATGTCTTTTACTGTCTCTTGGTGTGAACACAGTGAAATAAAACCGACAAATGTCCTCTTCTCTAACACAAATTTTTTGGTCGCCTACTTGTCAATTTTGGTACTAGTAGTCATGTAACAGCCTTCTTTGTGTTAGCCTAGTTATGTTCATGTTAGCACATGCGTAGATAGGATTTAGGAGCATGCGATAAACTGAGATTTGAGATCTAAATATTTGCATTCATACTTAACATATGATACTAGTGTAACACTCTCAAGAAATCTTTTCGATTTCTCGCAGTTAATGTGTGACTGCATCTTACTTGGATACAATTTTTTAAGTTAAAGATCACTTCTCTATGAATATTTTTTAGAGCTGGCCTCTCATTTGAAAATTTTTCTCCCTTAGGCAAGGTTACATTTTTACAAACAAGTATCATTATTAATATTGTCAAGAAGTTGACTAAAAGTGCCACCATTTGTAACAAGGTGGTGCAATACTTTTTATACCCTAGTGCCTTATTTAAAAAATTGTGGTAGCTGCTTGGCATTCTTTTTTGGCTTTCAGGTAGGTTGCCTTTATTAAAACTTGTTGAGCTGAGTTTGTCTAAGATTTGATTTGAAGCACCTGGATTTCCTAACATTGAAACATTTAAAATTTGGTTTAAAAAGTCCACAGACCTAGTATCATGTTTAAAAGTGCCCGAAAAAAATTTGAGATCTATTATTGCAGAGAGTAATTTGGGAAAATTTTGAAGTAGAAAATAGAAGTATCCTTATTTTTGAAAATACTATTTCTTGCTCTGCAGATTTTCCAAGTGTGCACAATGAAATGAAATTGGTCGTAGTTTGATGCCTGTTCAACACTGAGTGCCAAGCGCTTGAGTGCCAAGAGTCAAGGAGGCATAAACTTTTTTAACTGGTATAACCATCATTGCTTTTGTATAACTGGACATACAAAGATTTATTTTTGTCTAGTATAATGGGACACAACCATCATCGGTTTTGTAGTTGGAAATTTGTTGTAGCTTTATGTCTTTTGAACACTCATTTAAGAGCCAAGAGTCAAGGACGTATCAACTATTTGCCTCTGATGCATGAAGCTGTCTGCACATAGCTAATTGTTATCCAGGAAGATGTAAAATAACTCTTAGATAAAAATAATATCCGAACAAGATTTATGCAGACAGTGCCACCAAGTATTTCACTGAATGCCAAATTCCAATTGTTCTGAAGTTGTAGCCATCATCTTTTTAATCAAATTCTGAGGAAGTTGATGCCAATGAATAGGTTGATTAAAATGACAAACATTTACCATTGGTACTGGGACACCTTGTGTCTGCCTCTGCAATACTTGACAAGGGGACATGAGTAAAAGAATGATTCTCTTTCATTAAATTGTTTCTGGCAGACATGCAGAATATCAAGCTTTTTATCTTTAGCTTTTTAAAAGATCTTCTGCAATTACATCAATTAAATTACATGTAAAAATCAATGAGAATACGAATTATTCGTAAATTTTCCATATTATTTGGTATATTTTCCACAAAACATGACATTTGGGAAATCTAACTGCAGGAAATCTTGGAAAGGACACCGGCAGCAAGTGATTTTCATCGTACCTTTTATACAATCAAGAGCAAGAACATGAGCTCTTGGCTTAAAGCTCGCCCCATGGTTTTTTGTCCAGTTACACAAAATCAGAGTTCTGCAAAAACGTTACCAAATAATTAATCAAAAGATAGTATATAATTGTGCGGTTTACTGTAATTATTAGCTTTGTGCCGTATTTAATAACATCACGCAAAACAGAACAGTGTTATGTAACTACAGTAACGCTTGTGAAGCGAAAGTAGTACTGATGGCCTATCACCTTAGCTAAATTTAAACTCACCATTCATCTCGGGCTTTCTTAGTTTCAGGACATGCACAGCATGCCTTCAACTTTTTCTCTTCAGCTGGGGGCGCATCGACAGGCGAAGCTACGTCGACTTTGTCTGCCATAGTAAATAGATTTGAATACAGTTTGCACCACACTGGTTGTCCCGTTGATGCACACGTGAAGAGGAATGCCGGATGGCAATTTGCGCAATCTCATAGCCTCGAGTTGACATGGGGGGAGGGGTCTCTCTACTTTGATCGTCGAAGAGAGCGGACGTTTTTTCTTGATAAGGAATTTAAGTTCGTATTTTCACGAATATAACTGGAATACAGAATGGCCATGTGATTACAATTAGTCATCTGCTGGAAAAGTATGCAAGGAAGAACTCCGATTTCGTGAAAACAGCGAAAAAGAGAGAAATTTGTTTTCAGTACTGATAACAAGTTCGGGCCCAACCTAAGCCCATTGCCAGTTTGGGCCCTTTGACTAGAACAGTGGCTCTGGAATTCGAATGATGAAGTGTTGCATTTGTCAAATAGACATATAGTATAGACATAAGGCATCAAAAGGCAAAACCAATTCAGGCAAGAAGTGTAATAAGGAGAGTAAAGGTCAGGATATTGTATTTCCTTTAATCAATGAGGATGATGAAGATGAACCAAACTACTGTGGATCATGCTCAAGATTGGTGACTGATGAAGATTATGCAATCCTGTGTGATATTTGCGAGTTCTAGCACCACATTGAATGTGAAAAGGTGAATGAAAATGTGTATCAATTTCTACAGCAAAATGCTAACAGCGCCATCGGACTGACAATGGTATTGTTAGAAGTGCAATCGGACTGCCAAAGCATTTCTCAAAAGTCTCTCAGATGTGAAGCTCAGACAAACCCAACTTAAGAAGAGATTTGAAAGCTCTTAGTACCCTCACCGTTGGTTCGCAAACAACCAGTGAAATTGTTGGATTGGCACTGGCTGAAATTTACGAGCGAGAAAAAAGGTCAGAAAATCTTATTTTCAATGTGGAAATAACTCAGATATTGTGGAGGAAAGGAAATAACATGATATGAATGAAAAAGGCAGCATTTGTAATGCTCTTGAAGTTGATGTCACTGGATTTTCATTACTGAATCTTTACCAAAGAACCGCATGTGCAATGCAATTACAGAGTTCTCTATAGATGCATACCAGATTTATGTGAATGAAAAGCCCAAACGAGGTACTATTGTCTATGTGAAGAATGACTTATAATGTATTCAATTAAAGTGTTAGTGAATGAGATAGGAGCCAAGAGAACGATTAAAGGCAAAGCAAAAAACTTACGGAATCATCCAACACTGAAGAAAGTTTTCATATCAAGCGACCTGACACCATTCGCAAGGAAGCGAATAATGGAAAAGAAAAAGACAAGAAAGGAGCAGGTCAAGACACAGTCAAACAGTATCCAAAACACTCACACGAACCCCAACCGCAAACCCAAATCCAAACCCAACCCCAACCCTCCCTTCAACCTCTACAAGCCCCACAACCCCATCAACCTTTTCAGCAATTCCCACAATCCCAAAGATCCATGAAAGATCAGATGAATCAAGCTTCAATGATCACAAAGAAATCAAAAGAGGGTAGAGGAGCCTGTAAAGAATCCACAGACAACACTGCAGGTAGTGTAACGTTGACACAGTCCAAGAGAAAGTCTGATTTTAAAAGAAAGTACATTTGGGTTTAATTGTTTATATTATAATGCTGCTGACTCATTATTAAACAAATTGTCTGAATTAGAATTGATCATAAATGAAGATAATCCTGATGTGATTTTCATTACTGAATCTTTACCAAAGAACCTCATAGGTGCTGTGCAATTACAGAGTTCTCTATAGATGGATACCAGATTTATGTGAATGAAAAGCCCAAACGAGGTACTATTGTCTATGCGAAGAATGACTTTGAATGTATTCAATTAACAAATTTTGCAACAACTGATAGTGAGGTGGATGTTGTTTGGATTAAAATGGCACTTCAAAAATATGATAGACTGCTGGTAGGTTGTGTTTATAGATCACCAAATAACAGCTTAGAAGAAGATTGTTACTTAGCTGAAGAACTAACAGGGCTTGTAAAAGGAGCTACTCTCACATTTTAATAACAGGAGATTTTAATCATCCAGAGATAGATTGGGACACTTGTAGCACATCTCAGAATATGCATCACAAAGCATCAAGATTCTTGGAATGCACCAAGGACTGTTTCTCGTATCAACATATCAAAGAAGCAACTCATCACAGAGGAAGCCAACAAGCCAATATATTGGATTTAGTTTTTTCATATGGTTAAGTCTATTGGAATAAAAAGCCCATTGGGAAAAAGTCATCATTGTGGATTAGCCATCTATTTGTTTCAATTGCTATCAGCTAAATTGATCAGTTAATTCAAATAAACTCTCATATGATAAAGGCAACTATGTTGAAATGAGGAAGGATTTGCAATCAGTTGTATGGAATATAGGGTTAACGGATAGAAACACAGAGGATGCTTTCAGCTTTATGAAGGATAGAATTGAAAATGTAATTAAAAAACATCTACCCATGAGAAAAGTTCAAGGAACCAAAAGGAAGACCTTATGGATGAATTCTAGTGCACCCCTGAAAATGAGGAAGTGAAATGCTGCTTACAAGCGCTATTTAGCTACAAGAGAAGACAAAGATTATGATGCTTAAGCCAAAGCCCGAAATCATGCAAAATGGGAGATTAGAAAAGCCAAAAGGGGAGTATGAAAAAACATTGCAAGGGACAGTAAGAATAATCCAAAAACAGTTTTTAAGTATGCAAATTCAAAGCTGAAAACAAAGTCTACAATTCAAAACCTAGACAAAGCTGATGGGGCCAAAATCACAAATGCCTCAAAAAAGACAAAGAACTTAATAAATTTTTCCCAAGCATGCTTACTAACGAGAATATGGATAACTTTCAATTTTTCGAGGATCGAAGCAATGGATTGACTCTTCAAGATATAGAAATAAATGAAAGTATAGTTATGGAGCAACTAAAAATTTAAAAGTGAACAAATCACCGGGACCGGATGTTTTACACCCAAGGATCTTGAATGAATAATCAAATGAAAGAACCATTTACTTTGTTATTTAGGAAGTCATTGGTGGAAGGAGTAGTACCAAAAGCCTGGAAGGAAGGTCAAATAACACCAATTTTCAAGAAAGAAAAGAAGAATATTTGCGATAATTATCGGCCTGTAAGTTTGACTTCCATTGTATGTAAAGTTATGGAGAAAATAATTCGGGCACAGGCTATTAAACATTTGAATCAGTTATCCAGCTGCAAACATGGCTTTATTGAGGGACGCGGACGCTCGTGCACCACCCAGTTACTGGATACAATTGATACGTGGTCTCGACTTTTAGACAGAGGATCGGCAGTGGATGCAATTTATCTGGACTTTTCAAAGGCATTCGACTCTTTGCCTCACAGGAGGTTGTTATTGAAATTAGAGGGATATGGGATAAAGGGAACACTTTTAAGGTGGCTTGAAAGTCGTCGTTCCATCTAGCAGTTTGGGAATCTATCTACATAAGCACGAAAAACCGCTATTGTGTAGACAAAAAGAGTTAGTTTTCACCTTAGGACTCCATTGGTAACATTCTCAATAAGCAAGCGGCACTGATTGGTCAACCTTAACAGTGCTCGCGTTTCTGATTGGCTTATTTCGATCCTCAACTGAGTATATATATTTCTTAGCGTAGAGTTTTCGATCTATGTTCTGATGTTTCAAACTTTGAAGAGTGTCAGACGAAAAGCTTTAGTTTACTCAAATGTACCACCCAAAGATTGTTTGCACATTAAAAGACTGGGCAGACATCTGGCAATTGCGATTCAATGCAAGCAAATATAAAGTTATGCGTCTGGGTTGGAAAAATCATTGCCACGAGTATGTAATGGAACAGAATGATTTTCAAGTGACATTGACAGTTACTGAATGTGAGAAAGACTTAGGAGTGAATGTCGCTAGAGATCTTAAGTTTAGCAATCATGCTGAGGTTGTTTCAAACAAAGCAAACCGACTATGCGGAATGATAAGACATTATTTTAGTTACATGAATGGAGATAAGTTCAACCTTTTAAGAGTTTGGTGAGACCGCATCTAGAGTATGGAAATACAGTATGGTCTCCTTGGTATGTCAAAGACGTGCAGTTAATAGAGAACGTCCAAAGGAGAGCCAGCAAGTTAGTTGAAGGCCCAAAAGATCTAGATTATGAAGAGCGCTTAAGATAACTGAAGCTGCCAAGTCTTTTGTATAGAAGGATTCGGGGCGACCTTATTCAAATCTACAAATATACGCATAACCATTATGACACTCAAACCTGCTTCATATTGAGGAAGAAAGTAGAACTCGCGGCCACAACTTAAAATTGTTAAAGAGCAGATCAAAAAAACATAAGGAAAAGGTTTTTCAGCCTGAGGATCAACACTTTAGGGAGCAAGCTACAATCTAACATTGTAAATCCAGACAGGATAAATTTATTCAAGAATCATTTGGAAAATTTATTTGGAGAGAAGAAACTCTCTGTTTGTAAAGAAGATATTTTTTCAATAGTTTGGATTAAGACAACAACATTATCTTTTTGAAAAAATACGATTATTATGGAGTGGCTTTTCCCAGGACAGACTATTTTTCTGACATCCATTATCTATCAGTTGGGTGTTACACTTGTTATTATTTAGAGTTTGGCTTGACATGAGTGATCTGTCAGTATAATGGTCTGTCCAGGGTGAACTCACTCCAAAGATCTGTGACAGGCTCTTAGCCTTTAGCACAGCTTTAGTTATAGTTATAGTATAAACAGTTCGTTGAACCCAGCACGAGGGCGTGGCATAACTTGAGGGTGTGCTTGGGTTAGTGAGTCCGGGAGGCGGGGTTTGGGCATGGGGCTGTGCCCTCTCAATTATATTTCTGACCACATCAAACGTCCTTCAGATGACAGTAACTCCAAATTTTATTTCAGAAAGTTGAAATTATTTGAAATCCATAAAGAGACTGCCTTCTTGTTAGTTTTGATAATTAACTTCACAGCTGCATGATAATTAACTTCAAATGCGGTGATGGTTCACCAACACTTTTATCTCTCCATGACTTAAAATCTTGCTCGTCAATCTTTCTATGAACTTTTAATGACTATGAAAAATAGGCTATTTGATTTTGAATACTTTGCTTTTGATTTGTTATTTTCTTGATTTAATAACCAGAGGCAAAAAGAAGATGGGGTCATTGTGTGCAAACCTACCCCTCTGAGAGAAGCTGCCATTTTATATTATTTGGGCATATCTGGAAAACAGCCTTCAAAATTCATAAAATGTGAAGACATTCTTCATAATAAATAGGCTTTAAATCGTGAAGGTTTCCAGTGCTTTGCTTCTAGACCTTAAATGAGTTGAATCATAATTGTCTTTAACCGACAAATCCAAGAATTGAGTCCGCTTATTTAAATTTCTAGCTACCCTAAAACTTCACATTTATAATAATTCTCTACAACAATAGTTGATAAAATTTTCCAATTTTAAAATAAGAGTTCTTCTTTAAAAAATGTAAATTCTTTATCGCTTGTAGCAATGTTCTATCATGGTTCCATGGACCTTTTTAGAGTTAGGACGATGATTGAACTGGATGAAGAGTGGAGGGACATATTAATAGCAAATTCGGAGATTTTCTCGCCAAAACACATTTTGATAAACTTTCGAGCAGTTCATATGCTGTCTGGTTGAAGTAATAAAATTTGCTCGTTGCGAGTAAATATAAAGATCATTATTTTTGGAAAATGTTAATTTTCTTTGGATGCTATTGTGTTTCGTTGTAATTTATAGCAAGCACATAAGTTTCTCTTACTTCTTTTTTTGCACGAACAAACGATAATGCCACAGGAATCTTACATACAGTTAAAGCACAATTCATGTTTGCCTAGTTTGGTTTTAAGGCTTTGGGTAGAGCCGGTCCATTTGCTCGCATTGTCTGGTCTGGTACATTTTTACTGAGCAATATTTGCCATTAATCTGAGCTTTGAAAGAAAAAGTGTAAGCTATTATTGTATCCACTTATTCCAAAAATCTTCCTTCAGAAAATCTGACATGATTAAGTTTTTTGGACTAATCCTCTTCTATCAATCAGTATTTATTATTACTGACTTTTGCATCCCATCGAGTTCATCTTTATTAAGTGGCTGAAATCTTGCAGAACAGGCCTTGTCTCAGCTGAGCTAATCTGGAACTAATCGAATACCCGCTACGTTCTCAAAGAATGCAATGTTTAATTTCTGTTTCTACCAGCAATATCCTAACTAAAATTTTCACAATTAAATCAATGGTTTTTTGGAATCGAAGCTATTGCTTTGCATTTCCTCAACGGCAGTAGATTATGAATCCAGAAAAGCACTAGCTCTGTTTAAATGCAGCATTATGGCCATTGTGACAATCATATATCTTTTACCACTTCACAACGTCAAACATACATACAATGATATCCTCCTACGTTTCTAGTGCAGAGATGAATCTTCAAGAAAAACTCGTGTTGAAAATACTTTACTTTGCGTCTTGTTGAAAGTGCAACGATATATTTTTTGCAAGTGCGGCAAGTCTCCTAGAATATTTACGGTGATGCGTCTAGCCTAGCTTACAGTACGTCGAGTTGTTATCTTGGTTATGACGACGCATCTTGTTGCGAATGTACGACCCTTCTTGTTTTTCACACGACGACGTGATACGTTGTAAATATGATGACGCGTCGTGTTATAAGGCCAAAGGTACTCTTTGAAATTGCTTTATAAGTGAAGGGATAAAAAATGCTTCTCGTGCTACTAATAAATACAATTTTTAAAGAAAAGTGAGAAAAGCACTTCAATGGACACAGGCTTCAATATATTTCTGAAGGACTTTTGTCTATTCTTTTACTTTTAGTTATATTTTATTTGCTTGTTCCTTCGAAGAATTTCTGGGCTGTTGCCCCCCCCCCAGAGTAGTTGGCACTGAAAAATCTCATTAAAAAGATTTCTAAATAATCGTATCTGTCTTGTTACTTTATATTTCCTGAACTTATAAATGATTTGATAAGAAAAACGATTATGTTTTAAAACCGCAAATATTCATTACTATCAAGATAAGGGAAAAGCTGAATCTCAAACGTTTCTAAACAGTGTTAAAAAGCCATGACGGAAATTCAGTTTTCTTGGAGAATTTTCGGTCAATGACTGTTTAGGTTTGGTGAGCAATATAACAATTGTAACTAATTGATAAGTGAAAAAGCTCCGCAACTTTTGAGACATTTCCTGTGAATATTGACAATAACCTGTGATGACGTAATAAGAGAATTTCAATTATGACGAAGTGTTTCCTTGAATTTCAAAAGTGTTTCTTTAGTTGTTTTGTATCGTTTATACAAATGCAGCACAGAAGGTGATGGAAACCGAAAGGGGCCTTTAAAGATTTAGAATAAATACTCGAATAAAGTATGCCAGCCATACGATTAACAATAGAGTAATTCACCTCATGAAATTCCGATCTCCGGCTATTCTAGAAATGGTTATTGCACTACACTTTTAATGACTTACCGTAGCCAATGTGTGTGCGAAACAAACTTGTATATGCGATGAAGCCTCTTGTATAAAGCATATGTGATAGGACAGTAGAAAAAATCAAATTTTAGCTCAATTTTGCGCTTCCCTTTTTAGACTCCTTCTCAAAATATCTTCAACTTTCTTAAAAATCCATATTGATTCTAAATATTATTTTCAAAAACAGTCTCCGAAGAGCATCAACAAATTGCCGGTAGGTGAATAATTCTCTAGAAGTGGTCATAACAAAAAAATTTATGAAATTTCAACGGCAAAGAAATTGACCAATCAGAAGGCGCAGTTTTGAGATCATTCTGAAGGAGAGTCGCCATGTTTATGGTGAGTTAAAGGAATTGATTAGCATTGCTGACAGATCGTTTTAGTGACCTATATGTTGACCATGAACACCACAATTTAACTGTCTGAAGCTGTGGAAAGAGAAATCTAACCTCGAAGATATCGCTTTTGGTTTGCCAGTTTCGATCGAAGTTTGAAGATGGATGGTGAATTTAGGACGAAGGCCGAGGAACGGACTCATCTCACGAAAATTATTAAAGAATGGAACGACAACAGATTAGATATGTTCGCGCTAAGCCTGCCAGATAAGGTATGTAAAATTATCTAGTCGATTTATCAGTAAAATAATGACATTGTTTCTTTCACACCGTTTAATATCTGGCTGATTACAGTGTTTGCTGGACTAATGCTTTCCCAAAGGCAAAGCGGATGGGCCTAGTCAGCGGGAGTGGGCTGTATCCATTAGCCCTGTAAAACGAAAAGTAAACACTGTATATTAGTAATGTTATGTAGCTAGAGTTTGACAGATACTCTACTTTTCTTCAATTACTTGTTCTGTGAATTGACTGAAATTGAAATGCGTTTTGTCGATTCGAGGTTGCTCTTGTCTTGTACTACGAAGCAGTAGCCAGTAGGAAAAGTGAACGAATCTCTCTGCCTGCTCTATAAACGTTTAATTTGTTATCTTCAACTTGTTATTAATATAAGGCAAGCCCCTGTTTCCTTTTTTTATGAAGCTCTTTAAGGTATGTTGTTGTTTACTTTGTGGCATTTTGTCTGGCGTAGTTTGGATCACAGTTCATTTGCTTTTGAGGTGTGTCCAGCATTTGCAAATGCGTTAGTTAAACACGTATGATTCCATCGTTGCAGTTTATTGTAAATATTGATTTAAGAATGGAAGCGAGCTGACAGGTCAAACTGGTTTTGAGGAAGTGGATGGAGCCCTGGCTTTTACTTTGGGGCTAACAAAAAATCATAATCACCATCATAAAACCTAACTTTGTTCCTGAAACTTGCCAGAAGATTTTTCAATTGTTGGTCATTCTAAATCTTGCAAATGGTTGAATCACCCAAAATTTATTTGCAGATACTTAATATGTTTGTAGAGTGTACATTGTGGACAGCATCATTTGATACCTAATATAAATATTTATATATGTAAAATCATTAGATATCTAGACATCATTATAAGTTGCTACATGTTGTATGTTGTCTATTCACAATGAATTTGGAAAGTCAGATGGTCTTGGATACAGTCTTGATTTTTTCACATAAAAGTTTTCCACAACATCTGAATGGTTGTATGGTAAAAGAACTTCACCTTTTGTGAATTATTATGAGCAACGGTATATCAATATATATATATATAATGAATTTGGAAATTCTTTTGAAAAAAACTGTATAGCCCCAACCAAATGCACACCACATTTCACTCCACAGCACTCAATATATTATTGAATCAAATTTCAAGAGCATTTGGCCAACTTGTTGGGAACACTTCATCAAATATTGGGGGGGGGGGCAAGCCTATTGTTTTAACAAGATTGCATTATATTTTCCCATTGTTTTAGAACAATAGACCATTGTCCTCCAAAGTTTTAAGGGGTGACTGCCCTTATTGGCCCCCCTCCCCCAGGTGTCCCCACTGCTTGTGTAGCATTGTTGAGACCAATTTGAACAAGTTCAAAATTTTTGAGAGGTAATGGTTGACATTTATATTGTTTTAGGTGTTGTTGAGCATTGTTGAGAACGTAAAATTGTTTTTTTATGTATTTTTATGATGTTTTTAAATGCTTATGCTATAAAGGCTATAATGTAAAGGTTAAATTAAAACAATTAAACACCACAATCAAATCAAGCAATTTTATTAAAAGTAACTCTAATTAATAAGATGTAACATAGCATTAAATTAATAGTAAATTTGGTTGAAATTTACATTCTTTTCAGTCATTCAGCATTTTTAACTTACAGTAAAGAAAGATCTAGATGTTAGAATCATTCAGGGACTAGGAACAAAAAAGGACATTTGAACAAAAAATATATTGAAGATTTAACCAAAAATATTTATTTGCTTCAAGTCTCATTTCATAAAGCCGCTCATTGCCTACAGTTCCACAATATTTCAGAACATCAGAAGGTGCATTCTGATAAGGTCTTAGCTGGAAGTAAACACTGTTCTCTGTGAGGTAGCCTGATAAGATGGTGGAAATGAGCCTGTTTGCAGGTTTTTCGTTGCATTTCCTTGGTCTTATGTTTTTGAAGGATATGTTTGTACTGTGTGAGAAGGAAGAACCGCAGGATAGGCTGTCTGCTGGATTCTGTGAATCTTGCAATGAGTATAATATCAATAAGAGGATAAAATTCAGAAACAAAGCAAAACGACAACGAGAATCCAATGTTGTCTGATGAAGTCCTGTATGCCAGGGCAAAATATTAGTATTCGTTTAATTTAATTTATTTTGGAAAATTTATCTCACAACATTGGATTCTTGTCGCCGTTTTGCTTTGTTTCTGAATTTTATCCTCGTTTTTATGTTTGTACTGTTGTCAAATTTAGATAATATGTAGGCCTTTTCATGGTTACTCATTAGAGGGAACAACAAATAATGATAATAAGCAACAATGATAACTGGACAGTGATGAAAAGAACTGCTATAATAAAAAGAGCTGTTGACTGTAATAAAGGAGCCTCCAAGGAAGGACAAGTAAGAATCTTAAAACATAGATAATGCAATCAGGGAGGATTAGGGAGAGAATTTTTCAACCGAGTTGGAACCTATGTGATTCATACACTGAAGAAGAACCTTAAAAATTCGAACTTCTAGATGGTTGTTTTAATTGTCTTCAAGTTTTATTTTATGTTTTTACTTAGCTGGTCGAACATATTTTCGCCTGTCCCTAAAAGTTACGGTATTCCCAAATGAAGGGTCAAGTTGTTAATGAAAAGAAAGCATCATTTCCTCATTGTTGACATTATAAATCATTTCATCAAGTATTTTGGCTACAAACTGGCCGCAATCGCGCATTTAGAAAATCAAAGGTTAGGTAGTTGTGGTTAGATGATACCCTAATTCCCCCTCAGGTCCTGAAGGACTTCGTTTAACAAATAGTGCTTGATGGGCGATTGCCCTCGTAAGCTGATCCACGCAGGCAATTTGTCGCCCTTGCAAACATTTCTTCACAGAAAGGCCTGCCTTAAGTGTATGTATCAATTTACTTTTGGTAGTATGAATCCATTCAAAATAAAATGAGAAATAACACAATGCATTGATTATTTTTATCCAAAAATTGATGAAATTTATTGGAAAAAGCAGGCACTTTTAATTTCAACTTTACAGGAAAGCCACTCCCTTTGTCCAACAAAACTGTGGTTATAAATAATTGTTGTGGTTACAAACCATTGTCAAGGTATATAAAAAATATTGTGCAAAGTGAAATCATCATGCTTCACTTGTTTCAATGTTGTATATTGAATACTTGTGGTAAGGGCATTATAGAATAAACCAATATATCCATTTGAACTGAGGTTAAGTGTACTGAAATGTATATTGTTGTAGGGAAATTGTTGTTGAGAGAGTTCTAATAATGATAATTTTGTTTTCATTCAATTTAAGCCATAACTTGGGCAGTGCCAGCTGTATGATCTCTTCAGATAGGAAAGTTTCAAAAAAGTGACCAAGGCTGTAATGTCTAAGAATTCCACAAGTAAAAATAAAAATCAAACATAAAAAATAGCAAAAAAGTTGTACAGAAAGAAAGAAGTTTCTAATTTATCAAGATATAAATTTCATTTATTCGGATCCATCCATTATTTCAAACAACAATGTTCAAATATGAGACAAGCTCTAGTTGTAAAAAAATCATTCTGTATTTCCCGTTTAATTCAAGGTCGTTTAAAATATATGTAAATTTGTGACTTGTTTTAGTGACCTGATTTTTTAAGATTTATTTTTTTGGTAGACAAACAGAGTGAAGTCCAAGGGTAGAGTAGAGTAAGAAATCAAGCTTATCTCACACCTTTTTCTTTATGGTTTATTCACATTTTCATACTAGTATTGACCGTTATTTAATTTGAATATACCTCCCTTAATTTTTCTTAATGCAGTTGTAGCATCACTGAGCTTCTTTTGTTAACATTGTATTAACAAGGTATTTCAACCATACATTTTTAGGACCTGGAATTTAATGGGGTGATGAGGTTCTACTTCCAAGGCAGTGATAACAAGGTAGTGACCAAATGTATAAGAGTTTCCAGTAAGACAATTGTTGCTGATCTCATGGACACGCTTGTAGAGAAGTTTTGTCCTGATCTCAAAATGCTGACACATTCAAACTATGAATTATTTGAATGTCATGAAAAAGGAGGTAAGCTTATATCTTTTCTCAATTTATCATTTATAATGGTGAAGTAAGGATTGTATTTTAAAAACAATGATGTTTTGCGATGTTAGAGCTTGACAGAAAGCAAAGATGAGGTGAGTCTAGCAAATTTTGACAAATGCTTATAAAGATATTCTGAGAGTGCCCCTGAAGATAATGTTACTTTAAAGAATAATGAGTATTTTTTTCTGCTGTGAAGCACTGTAATATTAGTGGTCCTTGCACAAACTTGGTGGAGACCTGATAATACAGCAGTCACATTGATAGAGACCAGATTTATTCTGACCATACAAACTTATCAGGTCAGACTTATGCAATTTCTGACTTGTATCTATGAAAAACCAAAAAGAAACTGAAACTGGACATTTAAATCATATAAAGTGCCAAAATGTAAAATGTTTATGGTATCAGCTAAAATAAAAAATAAACATACGTACATCATTGCATGAATGCCTGTAAAGTACATAAATTGTTTCTCAAGTTGTTTCTCAAGAAGGGTATTGGGATAAATGATTTATCAAATCTGGATTTTGTTGATAAAGTCCAATTTTATTTGATATCATTTTACTAAAGGACATCAAAAGATTTCAAATTTATAGTAAATATGAAACTTCATTGCATCCCACTTATGCTATGAAAATTGATAGCATTTGTAACAAATGATTGGGGGCCATTCATTTTGTCTAATTTATGAAATATCAATTTTAATGAGTCTGACTTCTTGAGGTTAAATATCATTTTATATTTATGTAGGGGTGGGTGTTATCATTCCATGTTTATTGTGGTGGCATTCTCTATGGTATTTGCATTTGCTTTACTTTTCTCAGCATCATCCCAATTCTAAGTGTTACAAAGTGCCTCTATGGTTGGACCTAGCATTGTATCTAGACTGTCAAAAAAATGCTTGACTTCCTCATTTTGTTATCGATTTCATTTTTTATAGAGGTGAAAAAGTGCAAGATCTTTAGTCCTAAACCAATTATATAATGCATGTCAGTTGAAATAAGATTTATTCCTAAATGATACATTGTATTTGTAGCAACAGTGTGAAGTGAAGGTGTAGAAAAAAAATATGCCCAAGATAAAAGATTGTTAAAATCGACTTTGTGCTTGCCAATGAATATGTCAATGACAAAGTCACATTGTACTCTCCAAGACTTTAATTGAGTAGTTGTTATGTTCTATGGTTATTTTTTCTTTTCTTTTTGTCAAAGCTTAGATACTAACAAATTTTTGTCAATCTCATTAAAGTAGCTTTAGGGATATATAGTCTATGAAGCAACATTGATTAAAATTTTGTTTTTGTTTGTTTTTTAGACACAAGAAAGCTGGGTAAAAGTGAAAGACCACTGCTTGTCCAACTAAGCTGGCATAGAGATGACAGGGAAGGGAGGTTTTTGTTGAAAAGTGCCAGTGCTAAAGTCGCAAGTACCTTTTATCAAATAGGAAACGAAGACGGCCAGTTGAGAAGGCGTCTGTCGAGGCGAGAGAAAAAAGAAATGAAGAAGCAAAGAAAACGACAGGAAGCAAGGAGAGAAAAGGAGAACAAAAACCACGAAGATACGGCTATAGCACAACAGTTGTATGACGAGAAGCCAGAATCAAGCCTGACTAGGAGTATCTCGAACCCAGAGGCTGTTATGAAAAGAAAACGGTTGCAAAAGATCCAGAATCGCTTAAAAGATTTCAAAGCGGAAGAAGGGCAGCGAGGGGGAACGCTTAAAATTTTCGCTGAAACTCTCAAACCGGAAATTCCGTATAAAACTATTTTAGCTTCAGATAAGCAAACCAGCGATAAAATTGTCCAAGATGCATTGGAAAAGTTTCAGTTAGAAAATGAAAATCCAGCAGAGTATTGTTTGGTTATGACTGAGATACCCCCTGGAGAAAATCCTGGTCCTGGAAGGGACAGTGTGGTGAAAGATTATGATTGTCCGCTTGCTATCCAATCAAGCTGGCCAGCCTCACGGGGTTTTTTGACATTTCATCTACGAAAAAAGAACACTGTCTCTGGTTTCAAGAAAGAAACTAAAGCTGCCCAGAAAAAGGCCAAAGATACACAAGCCGATAGAAAAGCAGCCGCGAGGCTGGCACTTCAAAGTGAGACAGACCCGGAACAAGAATTGCCTTATTTGACCGAAATAATTCCAGATGAGACAAAGAGTAATTTCAAACCAAGGGTTCTTAAAATCTTGCCAAATCTTACTGTTATCGGTAGCAGCAAAGTGCCGACGGCTGAACAGTATATTCAGCTGTATGCATTGGACATTCTTCCGGAACATTGCTTCCTGGAAAATATCGATGGGGAAGTGACAATAACGCCTACAAACGCAGATGCACTGATTCTTGTAAACGAGAACAGGGTATACGAAACCACAACACTAAGTCCTGGGTCTGTGATTATTTTTGGGCACTCGCTAGTTTTCCAGTTCAATGAGCGTAGCAGTGGAAGACTGACGCCTCCAAACGTCAGGGTTCGTTCTCCTGCATCTGGAAGCAGGTCGCCAAACGAGTCAGCACAGCTCAGCAACTCAATGAGGTGATTACGCTTTGTGTAATTGACAGTTATTTTACAAGGCACTATGTCCCGACGCATTTTGCTGGCCAGTTAAATTCCCATTGGTTAGACTATACAATAGACCTTTAGTTGAGGAGCCAATCGGCTTATCTTCAATGTTTTGTCGATTTTAAACACGCTGCAAAGCCTATTGCTAACTCTGGACACGTGACTGACGGGACGTAGTGCCTTTTATTGGTGGTTGAAAATATTTCGTATTACGATTACATAGAATTATTTCAAAAATAGAGAAAATGATAGAGAACAAATATGATATATGCCACACTAAACAAAGCTATCTCACACATGATTTTATATTAAACCCACATTGTTTCAAAGGGGAGAGGAAGATGGCTGAATTCACTACAACTTGCAGTTGGTATTGTCCCAATATATGTCTGGTAGTGACAGAAGTACCAACTAAGAACCTGTATTTTACCGTTTTCCAACCTTCTCGCACCGTAGTTTTGGTTTTTTTGTCAATTTCATGTTTTCCTTTGGCGTATAACGATATTCACTGTCTCTCTTTCAAATTTTTCACTTCAACTGTCCGTCTAGCAGTCCTGTTTTGTAGGCTTTCTATTCTTAACTCATTTCCAAAAATTTGTATTTGTTACTACCGAAGATAGTTTTAGGACACTGAGAAGCTGTGCTTATCGAGCAGTGACCCACTGAGAAGCTGTGCTTATCGAGCATTGACCAGGTCTTTCATCTCGATTCGACCACACCTAGTGATCCCTACGCCTGGAATTGCAGAGAGCTGGCAACTCCCCTTACTCTGGGTATCGTCAGGGACTAGAACCATGGGAAGTTTTTCAAATATGTTCAATAAACAACTCTGCTTTCACTACACGAATTTTTCCTTCTGATTTTCAGCCCTGTTATGAGGGATGAGCGACCGTCGTATTCGCCAATGAAGTTTGACCTCGATGAGCTTCCTGGGAGCAGGGTTGATGACGAAATGATGGTAGAAACGACCTTTTTACCTGATGGTGAGATCGCATCTAGTCCTGTGAGGAAAACAGATCCTAGTGTGAGTTGATAAATTTGATAAATTTAATCCTTTCTATGTCCATTTCTTGCATAAAGGCATTGAGTCATGATAAAATGGATTGGGTATAGCCAAAGTGCCAAAATCCGCTAAGTCAAGATTATCATGACTGTGATGCTATTGGTTGACCTTAAACTGGTCACATGAACTCACCTCGTACTGATTAACAAAACAGTTTTCAATAGCAAGTTTTCAACAACGGATGCCAATATCACATGAAACAGCAGCGATCACGCCGAAACCAAATGACCCCCCATGACTCAATGCCTTTAATTGCCAAACTAATTATTTATATATATACAATAATTTCTTAACTTTTCCTAAGGGCGGCATTTGTCACCTTGTTAGTGTTTGTTAGTGTTAGTTTGTTAATGTTTTTCAGCCAGTTTTTGCCTTTTAAGTATTTCTATGGTCTACCATTCAGTAACTTTCTTCTTATTTTTCTGAATAGCAATAAAGTGATTATGAGGTTTTTCTGAGTTGTCTGCATAACCATTCGTCCATATCTCTATTCGCGCTCAAAATTCAACATAAATAGTTAAAAATACCGCAATGAGAAGTCCATAACAAATTCCCGAAACCGGACTAAATGAACCTACACATTTGATGCTCATTGAGTCCGGTTTTGGTTTCATTTGAAACTTCCATTAATCTACCTTCTACTTTTCTTGACATTATTTGTATTTTTCTTTCAAATGATTCGATAATTTTGTACAATCAATTTAATCGAGTTTTGATCTAATCAGGAAGATTATTTTTGAAAGGGTGAATGATCAAAGCTCGTTTTTCGCGCGTTTTTCTGCCTGTGCTCCTGCGTTTGTTTCTGCCAGTGGTTTACTTCAATTTTCATTTCTTATTTTAATGATTATTGCTTCCTTCTAATGACTCTTCAGTATTTTTTGTGAATCTAGTTCTGCAGATACTTAGCAATCTTAATGTGGAATACTGTAAAAATGCAGCCCCTTTTTTTATAAGCCTCGATTGACATCAAGCTGTCAAGTTATTAGTTCATATTTATGAAACTGAATAGTGAGACATATTGGCCTATTCTTTTTTTGTTACAAGTAATTTCAACTTTTCAACCATTTTCAAATGTCTCTCCATGATTGTTCTATATGTCTTTTCAAGTGTTCCATTTCCTCTTCATTTTCCTGGAAATATGGGCTTCAGTTCCTAATATTGAAAAAACTAGATTGCTTTGTTCTTGTTACAGGGAGGTATACCGAATCGATCCTCCGATTCCATCGATCCCGACTACAATGGCGAAATGCGAGTTGGCCAAGACCTATCCGGACCTGGTAGCCCACAAGCTGATTATGGCCTGCCCCTGCTGCCTGCAGCTCTGGAGTTCATTGACGATGCCCAAGACGCATTTTTTGCGGCAATCATAAGCGAGGTTAACGGCGCCGCTGTGCATTTCAAGCTAGCCCCAGCCTACTCGCTATACCTCGCCTCTCACTACATGATATCACACGATTTTAGGCCAGAGCTAGGCAATGTTGAGCATGCACGTGTTGTTGGGGCTTCAGCCAGAAAGATGGCTATAGCAATCGAAAAAACTGTACAGGTGAGGTTTATACATTTTAGATTTGCGTCGATATGTTGCAGGAAAAAGATATGAAAAGATATAGAAATAGATATAAAAAGATAAAGAACTTTCAAGTTTCAATGCATTTTTGTTTGAAATACATAGCTTTCAATGCGTCCTGTTAAAAAGAAAGCAACAATTTAGACGTCTTATTTATAAATATTACCCAAAATCTTTGTAGTTCCACCTACTGGCGCGATCTAGGTTAGGGATGTTAATCAAAGAGGTACTCCTAAGCAAGGCAAAAAAGAGCACGGAGAAAGTACACGAGATTTATCCCTTGCAATTAGCATTAGAGTCAATAATCTTTTTTTTAAGTTGTTATAATTAATGCAGCTCTGAGATGCGTATTCACCTCAAGGTTTGAATACGCTCTGGTTGTTACAAGGTATAAGTTTCTATGTTTATAGTCAGCTGTTGCGTTGACTGTACAATTCTTACCCAAAGTGGCAAGCAAAACCCTTCCGTATGAGAGCTCAAGAAAAGAAGAAGTCTGTGTTAAGCTAATTTTCCATTATACTGTTTCAAACCGTTTTTGTTTTTACACGTGTTACTTCATCCATGCTTAAACACAAATGCTGCCCTTATCAGTCGATAAGGAAAGATGGTCTGTTGTCACAAGGGTTTCCCTGGCACCCCTTTAGGGACAATACATGCTGTTTTCCCTTCATTTGTTTTTGAGTGCAGGTTAACTCTTGTCGTGACAGCGTTTCAAAAATCCTCTGTTTTGTATCGTTCTTGTAGTTTCAATTGCAAAATATGCAGCTTTAACCAAACATTTTTGAGAACCTTCGTTTTGGACGCTCTTTGTTGATTTAAATAGTTACATATTCATCAAATAGGGAATTATCTATTTTTCGTAGATAACAGCTAAAGCGAATTTGTGTGAGAGAGTTAATTCTAGAATAATGATACGATGATAAATTACCCAAATTCTTTTGAAATTATTGCAATATTTTTTTTTAGGAAAACGATGCGTTTGCAGGCAGCCTTGCGTTCTGGATGGCCAATGCATCTGAGCTGCTTCACTTTCTCAAACAAGATACTGAGTTATCTCCGTTGACGCAAAATGCACAAGGCATACTTGAAAAGTCCGTGCAGCATGCTTTTAGGTTTGTATTTTTGATGTAAATCACTTTGAAACCATTATTTAGAATCCTGTCTTTGATCATGAAACAATTACAGGCCCATGTCCAATCCTTCGTCACAGGATCACCAAAATTTGTATTTACTTAATGTTAGTCTATTTCCTTCAAAAGTTTCGCTTAGCAAACTATTTTCCGTTTATATTTTATCTTTTTGTTTTTCGCTTTTCCTGCTTGCTTTTTGTTTACATTATCATCGCAAGACTCGTATAATCCAGCGAACAGCATGACGAGGATCACACATTTAAAACAAATAAGAAAGAAAATATGTGTTTTTCTGGTCCGTCACAAAGTGCTTGATATCATATAGGCAGAGCTGTACATGCTATTTGGTTTATAGAACAGGACCGTTGCTACTCCGAGTTTTACAGTTAATATGCTCATTAGCAAACTGCTGTTGGTGATCTCACGAAGCTTGAAACTCAGAGCTACAATTTGAAACCATCCTGATCTACATACCAAAGCGATGTAGAAAGCACGCTAAAAGATCACATAAAGATCGAATGCCCCTAGCGATGCTATTCGTTTCATATGCACTTACTGCCTTCAAATGCAGAAATTAAAGTTTTATTTATAGTCTTCAGATGAAATGACGATGATCTTGTTTTAGATTACAATTTTTCCTTGAAAATGAAGTACCGTAGACGAGCTTAAATTTGGTAATCTGAAAATTCGAATCTAACCAAAATGTGTTTTAATCCAGGCTACTTGTTCTTGCAATGGAAGACCAACTTGGTTTAGCAATGTCAGCCTTCCTTGATCCATCTGAAACGGCAGATATCCCAGAAAGTGAACTCGATCATATTTTAGAGGATGATCTATTAGAAAGAGCCGAATCTTCCGACCTGCTGAATTGGACGAGTGACGAAAGAACCTTCCCCGTTCATGATGGCAGACCAATAACCGGAGAGCACTGGGTTAGCCCAGGTATGTAGACTCATCCAATTACCGAACCTGGGTCTGTGCATCCTGTATGGCATATCAAACGCATGCCCATTTTCAAACCAGGGACATTTTGATGCAAGCAATATTTCTCCCCCAATTCATTGATGATAATGTTTGGAAGGAAAATTTTTCTTTTTTGCTATAATAGATTTATACATTATCATGCAGTGCAAAATTCTTATCTGTGCAAAGAGAATGTTTTCACGATTGGGTATCTAAATGATCTTTAATCTGCATTCGTTCATGGAGGAAGAAACCAGAGCATAAAAACCAACCCGACCGGGCAGTCGCAGGAAATTTTTCATGAATAAAGTTAAGCAGGAATTTTTTTTAAATATACACTTTTGCAAGAAGGATTTTTTTTTCATTTTCATCAAAAGGAAAAAAATATGATGACAAACAAATTTAGCTCCCATTCTCGCAGGAAATTTATGCATGACCTTTGTCTGGTCGCAGAAGGGAAATTTTTTTCATGCCCTGGAAGAGACTGTATCATGTATGGAGTCGTGGACAAAAGTTCTTTCACTGAGTATGAAAAAACCCTCGACGCAGCCCTAATAGAGGATCTCATAAGTCAATGGAAAAAAGCTCTTCAGAATTTTGAAGTCTAAACTTGCAAGAAACAATCGTTTTTTTATCATAATTATTATAATTTTTCGTTTTACCTTTTCACTCATAGTAGCTTCTCAGTTAATGGATTTGTTCATACGGGACCATGCTAAAATACGAAATATATTAAAATTTCGGAAAACGCAGCTTAATAATAAAATTAATATCCAGTACGACGACGAAGAAAAAAGACATCATGTATTCGTCAACTTCTCGCTACATCATAGACAATTCCAATTAAGACAAATCCATTAAGACTTTAAGAAAGTTCCAATTTAGGCAATTCCATTACGACAAGTCCATTAAATTAAATTGAAAGTATTATATATTATATATTAAATAAACAAAATATATTAAGCCAAAAAACAACGATGCTAAAGAATTAAACTCTAAAAGTAATTGCAATAGTGAAAATATTATATGCAAGTATGTTAGCGAGGAAAATTAAGAAGAATCAAGTTTCTTAATGAACAGGTTATCCACATTAGGTTGACTGTAGTCTAATTCTTTAGCATGTTCTGGTAAAATTTGAGTATCTGATTTGTGTTGCTCATTTATATGAGAAAGCCGTCTCGTGATCCTCTAGAGAAAAACATGCAAAAATCTAATTTAAAATTAGGTATTATAAAATTATAACACTTGCCATATCGATAATAATTCTAGAAAAAACACGATCCCTGAGAAGACCAGCATAAATATATTTTAATTGGTTGCAAAGTTGAATTCCCTTCTTTTACATATTGCTTCACCTTTTTACCTTGTTGCCTCACAGCCGCACGAATCCACCTCCACGGCCGCCCTGTCATGGCTGATGTCCTCTACATCCTGTCGTCAGCAATGTCTCTTTTGCGAAGATGCCGGGTCAATGCTGCCCTAACTATCCAACTATTCTCACAGCTCTTTCACTTTATCAATATGTGGCTCTTCAACAAGCTCGTATTGGAAACAAATCTCGGTTTGTGCACAAAAGCGTGGGGCAGGCGTCTTAGACGAAGACTCGGCTATGTAGAGGCCTGGGCCGAAAAGCAGGGTCTCGAATTGGCTGCTGATTGCCATCTCTGCCGAATTGTCCAGGTAATACCTTTAGAGGCATTTGACATGCATAAGTACAGCGAATCCAAAAATAACTTTGAAAAACAGAAACTGTTTACGGGTTTTTTCTCTGTGCGCAATTTGATTGGTCAACCGCTCATGGTCAAGTGACTGTGAACCACTTTGACCTGTGTCGTATGCCTTTAATGATTGAAGGTTTAGCTAACAACAAAGCCCCAGTCAGAATAAATTTAGCGTTACCTGTAAGCAGAATACGTTCGTTTTTTCTTTTAGACTCCATTGATAATATTTTTATTAGGTAAGCGTCACTGATTAGGCGGCCTAAACAATCATGGACTCGTTTTCCAAGTTGGCCTATTTCGATCCACAACTTGGTATATATCAATCCTAGCCTTGAATTTTCGATCACTGTTATGATGTTTTGTACTCTGAAGAGTGTCAAACTCAAAGATAATGGATCATTTAAAAGTTTGTTTTTCGGAGCCTTTTTCAAATTCTGTACCGCAAAAATTTGATTTTAATTTAATCAGGGAAACTGTTGTCATGTTGAGCTCTAGTAAGTCATTGCACTGTGGTAATCTGATACATCAGTTTCAGTTATACACATTGTCAAGGTTAACTCAATCTTTATATGCAGTAAGTACCTTGAATAAAGGACCGTTTCAAAATCCCCATACTTTCAGATCCCCCTTTCCCCTTAAACGCTTGTTTTCATATGACAAAATTTTTTTGGGAAGGGTTTCCCAGTATTATAGTTAACATAAAAATTTCCTTGTATGCTTATTGCTCTTATACTTTCTTGAAATAAGAAAAGTTCCCTTGATTCATTATGACTATTCATTGCCAGTGTTTTCACCAATCTAAAAGTTTTTTACAGCCGCTTTTATTTATGACCAGGCAGCACACCTCTTGGATGCTCCAAAAGAATCTGCTGAGGACATCGCCTCTATATCCTCAACGTGCTTCAAACTCAATTCATTGCAACTGAGGGCTCTTCTGGAAATGTACAGACCAGATAGGGGCGAGCATATTATCCCTCCGGGTCAGTGACATTTTTTATTTCTCAAATTTCTTCGTCGTAAATTTTGATGGTTCGATGGTTAGCTAATGAATTATGTTGCACATTTTGAAAGACAATTCGCGTCCGTCAAAAATTTTGTTCGCATCAAATATTTTTATTGATATCATTTTTAATTTCAGTGATTGTCTCTGTTTATCTTAGCCATATGGGGCACCCCAACAACAGTCTTGCTTTGAAAAACGCTCATTAGATCGAAAAAAAGTAGTAAGGAAAGTCACTGCAAAATGAGGCAATTCAGGGAATGCCATGTTGCATATAGTTTGCCTTTCAGAAATCAAATTGCTCTTTTCAAAAAAGCTCTAATGTCTTGATATTTTAAAAGGCAAAGGATAGGGGAGGGGTAACATAATAAACATCCTTCCCAACCTCCCTGGTGAATTAACATCTTGTCAAAGTAAGAACGGATTTTTGTTAATGATAGCGGGCACTGTGGCTCGACGTGAGGCTGGTGAAAATCGCATTCCGTTGATAGCCCACTTCTTTTTTAGAATTGATTGACAACGTAGTGACTGTGGCGGAGCACACAGCCGATGAGTTAGCCCGTAGTGACGGGAGAGAGGTTCGCCTCGATGAGGACGAAGAGCTTCAACTGCCATTCCTGTTGCCGGATGAAGGGTATTCCTGCGATATTATCAGAGGTGTGCCCGCGGGACTGAAAGAATTCCTTCAATCTCTGATGGAGACAGGTAATCTTAAGGTTCCTTATATATCTACATATGTCCATAATATATCCATATATTAGCTAATATATACATTATCCATATAATAATGCTAATATTAGCATTACAAAGCTGTAAATCCATGGCTTTATATTGTTTTGTGGTAATGAGTTGCATTTCCGTAGTATTTTGTGCCGTAATTTTTCCCTTTTCCACTGCCCTGGCGAAACGTTTCTCAATCTTCAAATAATTGAAAATCTTTTCAAACGAGCACGTAAATTTTTATTGATAAGGCAAGATTTCGTTCCCTGTATGTACCCGTATGATAATAATAATGATAATAATCAAATCATTTGGTGCTTCATAGCTGTTTACAGTATAATATATTCGAGCTAATTCAAACCATGGAGACAATGTCTTCAGTTATTTAGCTTAAATACACTATGTCCCGTCAGTCAACTTTCAGAGTTAACAATAGAATTGGCAGCGCGTTTTTGATCGAGAAAGCATTAAGAATTACTGAGTCTTTCGTTGCCGATTGGACACTTAACAATAGGCCTATTGTGTAGTCCAACCAATGGGAATTTAAATGGTCAACGAAATGCCTCGTGACATAGTGCCTTTAAGTTGTATTATAAATTCCTTCGTCTTTTTGGCCTAATTAATCCCATTTTCATGCAGGTATTTGTCGGCTGACTGTAAACCCAACGTCGTCTGGTCTCTGGACTGTACATCAAGAGTATTACGATGGTAAGCTGAAACCTTAATTTTTAGATGGGAGAATTTAAACAAGGCTAGCTTTTAAAGTGATTCAAGGACAGATAATTGATTTTATGAGATTGAAAATTCTGTTTTCATATCTTTGATTATAAAGGAATTGTACACCTTCATTGCGCGTGACAAAGGCGCAAGCAAAATTTTAGTTGTGTCAGTTTTACGTCAGCCGACAGGACACATTTGTAAATACTGCTGACAAAAAGTTTTCCGATGTCACATTCTTATGCCCGCACTAGCTAACTGCCCGTTACTTCAAGTAAAATTTTGTAAATTCATTTTTTGGGAATTTTGTCACATAGATACCCCCTGTCTTTTAGCCCATGTGTCTTCTGAAGCGAATGTCGTCGTAAAATTCTATTTTCGCAATCTTGCTCAAAGTGTTTAAACATTTACAGCCATTATAAATACCACATCAATGTTTACGATATTCATATATACTCTCCAAATAGATCAAAGCGAAAGTATTTCGAAAATATTTTACACATGCCGAGAATTCCTTTTTCATTTATTTTGAATATTGATTGAATATGAATTTTTCTCCCTTTTCTTGCATATTCGAGGATCGTGTTTTCTTATCAGTTCAATTTTTGTCAGTTTTTCGTGTGAATTATTGTCTGGAATTTTTGGCAACACGGGGCCGGCTGATTACGTAGTCGGCTCAATATTTAGCCTGCTTCTGTAGTTGGCCACGAATGAGGTCACTTCAGCGTTGCGTTTAAAAAGGCCGCTCAAGTGACCTAATTCTTATGACTTGTGCAATGTTGCTGTTTGAAAAGGATGGCTGACATCACTGCTACATAAATGATTGGAACTTTACGACATTTGCTGTGCAAAATTAATCTTCAACAAAAAGTATCCATATTTTTTATCATAGCAAACAACAAAATCGAATCTGCAAACACAAACTCCAACCTGTTCCCCCAACAATACTTTAATTTTTGGTCCTAAAATTTTAGTTGATTATTTGCAACTCAATGTTCGCCTCTGTACCACGCATCGAGGCCCTCTTTTTAGAGCCATGAAAATATTTGTCAGGGCATAACTGTGTACACGAAGCTGATCGTGAATTTGCCGGCCAAATTTCAATAAGGACGCTTTCCTTGATGACCTCGTTTAGCCGACCCCGTGTAAACGCTATCCCTAAGTGACCAAATATTCGGCCGGCCCCATGTAAACGCAGCTTTGATTTCTTTTTTAAAAAGGAATACGAGTACCTACACAAACTAGAAAACCTCAAAAACAATATTAAAATTTAGCTAAATATTCAAAATACAATTTAAAAAAATTCAATATTCCACATCCTTAGTTTTTACTTATGATTACTGAAACATAGTCTTTTTTGTATTTAGTATGTTAAATAGATCTTTAGGAGACTTCTCCTTGACCTGCTAAAAAATGAGAAATTTTATTAAGTATAAGCGAAAAGCTCAATAAATAGAACTGTCTCCAAAGAAAATCTTGAGCAGCCAAAACCTTTGAAGTTCTTTTTTCCAAAGTTGGAACATGAAAAGCTGTTCCTCATAGAAGCATGACCCTATTTCTCCAGGCTCTCTAATAAAGGGAGTCCTTGTACTCGTCTGCTGCTCCACAAGGATACCTATGCAATTCAATCTATATTGCTTTACCTGCAAATCCTCACTTGTTGGTGACAGACTGTCTCGTTCATGGCTTTTGGTCGGCCTAAGTACCAGTGAAAACAGCAACATTTCAACTAAACCTCATTCTTTAATGCAAAAGATTCCATTCGTCTGTAGATTTTTTTAGCATTTAGTTTTAAAAGTTTGTAAAACACTTTTACTCCCCGCTTTCTCTACTTCAAACTCACTGAATATATTGCATAAGTTACACAATTTTCCCGCGGTATTGTAGCGGAAAATGGATTATTTGAACCATATTCAGAACTTTTCTTTTAAATACAATTTTATATACGTGTTATGTCATTTTATTCCAGATGATGATCATGGGATACCGGTCGACTACGAAGAACAGGTACACGTGACTTTTTATTCGAATAAAGAATTTGACATCGCACCAATTGCTTTGCTCAAACTGTAATGTTTATTTTCTCAGGGTTTTTTCAGAGGAAGATAATAAAAAACGTTGAAGGGCCGTGGTAAAAGGCTCTGCATAATCGTACAAGGAAGCCGAATTTTATCATCATTTCCTTATGAATTGTTTTCTCAAGTGTCACACAGTATCCCATAGAGATTTATTTTCATATATGGAAGGACCCAAGAAGATTTCCCAAAAGTACTTAAGAAATATTTGGTAAAGTATCGCCAGCTCTAAGTGTTATCAAATAATCATCATAAAGGATGGTAAAAAGATAACTGATGAATTCCCACAAGAGTTATGATTTGTAAATAGTTCATATGGGGAAACAAAGATCTAGTTCTCAAGGGCTTTTATATGAGGGATGAGTTCAGGAGAGCTGGCGGCAAAATACACGTGTACACTCTATCAAGGTCATGAACTGTAGATAGCCGCCATGTACGGAGAACATTGCCACTTTGGAGCGAAAATCAAAGCACAGTGTGTTTTAAAGAGATTAGGTAGACATTTAGCTGTTAGACACCGCCAACAGAGTAGAGGTGACCAATCTGTTCTTTGGACATTTCGGTCTGTTTATGAAAAGAATAACTTAAGTTGAACTTTCCAGTTGCTGCCGTGGATGTTGTATAAACTTGTTTTGTTTTTCAGGAGAATGACATGGACGCAGAACCAAAGACTATTGAAGTCACGCTACAGAAGGGAAGCAAAGGTCTTGGATTAAGCATTGTTGCTGCGAAGGTGCTTTTAATTTTCATCTTTTTTCCAACTCAAAAGCTCAGCCTGAACGAGGCCATTGGTTTGCCTTTCGCAATATTTGTTCAGCTATGGCTCATAAACGTATTTCTTGTTGGCTTTTCCCCTGGCTCTCTTAGTTTCCACTCTGTCCCGAGAATTTTTGTTTATATGTTTGAAGTAAAATAGTGTTCATTTTTAATGTCATTTGTCTCCACATTGTTCTCCTATTTAGACACAACCATTTTTCTTGTTAATTTTATGATTTTTAGTGCTAAACGAAAGTCTCAAAATATTTGTATCTTTCACTTCTTGAAGAGAACTCTATCTCATTTGGCGACCCTCTTCCGATTTTTTTGCTTGCCATGCCAAACTTTGTTCCTGTTATTAAATTTTTTGAATTGGTCTCATATTTAATAGATTCTCGTTTGCAAATCAAATTCCAATTTACAGACATCTCCTTGGAACGTTTTGTTTTCTCTGTTGCTACATTCACTGCCAAACATTATTTGAAAGCCCATTTGCTCAAGTTTTGTTTTGAAGAAATTAACTGTTTTTTGTAAACGAGACCGACACCACACCCTCTCTCCTCCAAAACAATGCTTGCTTTTTAGTAAAATATTATAGCTTTCTAAAATTAATCCATTTGGCCACACCGAACCTCTTAACTTTGTATAAAGCAGCATTGTTGGGAGGGGGAGAAAGGGATGCGGTATAAAACACCCCAAAATGTAGTGTAGTGACCCCTTTGTTTAACAGACCTAATTTTCTTTAAAGGGGGCTCATTTTTAAGAAACTTGTTTAGGCCTGAAATTAAAAAGTTTCTAGCTTTCAAGTATAAACAGTCGTATTTTATGTTTTCTGCTTATGCTCTAGGATGGTTATAGTATGTGTATTCTATTGATATGAAAAATCATGCTGTAGATTAATTATCATAAATTACTACCAGTAATACTGAATACACGTCCATGGACCGTACTGTCATATAGCTTAACGTAATTTCACTTGACAGTACCTATTGATAAGAAACTAGAAGTCTCTGTTAATAAGACAGTTTCTGGGGCCTTAGTTTAAAAAAGAGGTTTCTCAAATGCGGGTACTTATTGTGATCGATATCATTAAACATGACTTTACTACTAATTCGTAAAATTTCTAACTTGTATTGGGGATTTGTTTGCTCGTTAGTGATTTGATCCTCGTTTCATATTTTGATTTTAGACTTTATAGAATAAAGTAACAGAAGCTTAATAAAAGAAAATACAAGATAATACTTTTGCTTACTGTTTTAAAAATTACAAATAATTTTTTGCAGGGTCCCCACATGGAACATCTAGGTATCTACATAAAAGGTGTCGTAGAAGGTGGTATTGCCTATCAGGTCAGTAATTCATGTTCCATTTACACTTTCTATTCATAACTATTCATTAGATATATAACATTTAATCCACCACTGTATTTTCATCTCCGTGGATCATCAGTATACCATATCCAAAAGAGTCAGCAACCCTGGAAGACTTTAAGGGGCTGCTAAAAAGATTAATGTTTTCACCTACTAAGCTATCGAATTAACTTACTTTTACTAATAATGAAATTTAAAGCTAAGCTAAGCTAGAATTTTGTTTCGAAAAAACGCCTTCCTTGAAACTTTACGCCTGTGGGCTCTCTTTTTAGTTGACCCATTTTTGCAATTTTTTTAGCTCGTGAAATTTTTATACGCTTCCCTTAGGTTTAACTGCAAAAAGGATTACTTCCATTGCAATTTCTTCCTTTTTGCTATCAGTTGGGAATGAAATATATATGTCATTATGTCTTGTTTGTCATCTTTTTCATAAAGCAAATACCTGGCCAGGTTTCTTTTTTAGTGCCATGCCATTCTCTGTATTTGTCAGACTTTATTCCAAAAATATCGTTATTTTCATGTAATTCCCTGATCCTGTGCGAAAGTAATTAAAACTTCTGTTTACAAGTGTAAAGATTAGTTTTACTCTTTCGTCCTTGCTGTTCTCCATTCCCTGTTCTCTATTTTCCATCTCCATAACTGATCATCGACTCATTCATCAGCATATATTTTGTTCAGTAGCTCTTGATTCGCATCCACATATAATATTAATGCTGTTTTCTTCTATTTCCGTCCCCATTTCCCCTTAACTTAATATGTATATATCTTTTTGGCACCTGCCACCCCACGTTGTTTATTAACTATTCCATTCCAGTCTTTATAAAAAAGATGCTATGATCACCCATGGTTAATCCGTGCTCCAGTCAATGAACGAATGCTTCCTCGAATCTTCTTTTAATTCTGAGAATAAAAAGCATGGTCAGAGTTTTATAAATTTTTCTAACCCAGCAAGGGGAAGATATTACAGTTCAAGGTATGGCTAGATATTGAAACAGATGGTACGTTAAGCATTAGTTGTTTTAAATTGCAAACAGAGTTGTCAAGAGCCCTCTGGAGAAGCCTAAATATTTAACTAACCCAGCGTCCTTTTGTGGAAGCGATTTATCAACATTACAATATCGAAATAATAAAAAATACTACGTATTGAGATTGGATAAAATATTTTGATTTATTTGTAGAAAATCAATGTTTTATAAAATAATTATGAAGAATGTGAATTCATAATTACAATACTCCTGTTGAATTTTTTTAAAAAATGTATAAGAAAGTAAACAAAAAGCAATAAGAAGAAGAAAAAGAAATATTTACATTGCAAGATTTCAAAATTTGAAATTATTTTATTCCAATTGCCTTTCCCCAGGCTTGACCGCTACTTTTCTGGGATCTTGAATTTGTTGGGTTGTTCGAGGAGACTGCTTCAGTTCTCGTATTTAAAATCGCTGCTTTGAAATCTTTATCCACCATTTCGGGGCCGGAAAAGTTTTCCATCTTCGATTTCCTGTCCATGATGATAGAAATAGTTTTGATCGTTTTTATTGGTTCTGACAAACCTTCAATGTTGTTGCTGATACCAGCAGGAAAGATATAGAGCCGGTATTTAGTCCTGTCAGTCGGTTCTGACTTGCTACCGATGTTTCTTTGGTTACTAGTCGGAAACGTGTAACCTGGTACTGCTCAAAGGCTTATTACTAAAATGTCACCGCGCAATCATGGACTTCAGATGCTTCTGCAGTGTAGACAAAGCATAACGTCGGCACTACAGTAAACATTAGACAAATCAATTTGTACTGGGTTTGTGCTTGTAGACCTCTCCATAGCCTTTTACTGTCCAATCCATGACCTGTTAATTGCCAAGCTAGAAACAGATGGATAAACACGAAATGCCTCGAAATTTATATAATATTATATAACTACTAGAAGCCAACGAGTTAAAGTTAATGGGTTTCACAGCCCTTGGAAGGATACAATCTACCGAGTGCCGTAGGGATCATCGGATCTCTCTAGTTTTTAATTTACTAAATGATGAGTAGAGGTGGTTCTGGGGCCCATCTCTACTATAAGCCCCTTAGTTTTATCTATGACCATGACAACAAACCAAAACTCGGATTTTGGGATAGTTGGAGGGTCATGGCAGCCAACCTTCTGATAGAAGATGGTACCTGATGATGATGAAATGATGAATATGTTCAGTTCATAGTTGCTTCAGACAGCTTGATTTGTAACTATCTCTGTTTTTAAGCGTGTTTTTTAAACGTTAAAAGTTTTAAACATGTCAAATGTGTTTTTTTAACAAAATATCTGTGATTTAAATCCGATCGCATCTAAGAGCACCAAATCTCTTCTCAAAATAGCATTAGAATCTAAAAACCCACAAGCTGTCGTTCTTTGATTAAGCATCTTTTACCTCATCCCATTCCCTCCTGGGATATCTATTGTCACTAGATGGCCCGCGTCCATGCCAAGCATCACATTCTGATTTCAGTATGAAAATGTACATTTCAAGGTGACAACCTTATGTAAGAGCCTTTGATCTTTTAATTCCCATTGGAAAATCGGCAAGATTTTATCGGTATTATTAATGCGCATATAATGTATATTCCACACCTTTGTAAATTATGAATTGTATATTCCCCAGATTTTCTTAATTTCGCATTTTTTCAATAGAACGGACAGCTTGCTGCTGGCGATCAAATTATCTCCGTCAACGGAATGAGCTTAGTTGAAGTTTCCCAAGAGACGTAAGACATCCTTTGAATTGATTATGAACTTCCGTTGCATTCATTTTGCGGCTTCTTGATTTCTGAAGCCGTCCTCGTTGCCTGCTGCCAATTTGTTTTCCTTCAAACTTCAAAAGATCCCCTGTTACTGCAGCTGGAACCTAGTGTTTGCAATCAGGTAAACAAAACCTGTTTAAGGAAAACCTGCTAAACCTGATATAGCCCGTTTCCACATTACTCTTAAAACTCTACGAAAAAGACTTTTCTAACTAAAGAACCTTTTCCTAACAATGAATTAATAGTATTGCGTTTTATTTGGACAAAAACTCTAAAGTTATCTTCAGAAAGTGGACTTACTTCTTTAAGAAAAGAATTTACCCATGGGTGTAGGATATATGTAGGCTTAACTAGACACCACCATTTCTACATGTTAAATTTCTACTTCAGTGCTGCGAAACTAATGGGACAAACTGGCCCAACTGTTGTTTTGGAAGTCAGCAAGGATGCTGCTGTCCACCATGGTCTAGCAGATTTGCTCAGCCAGCCCTCTCCAGCTACTTCACCGAGTAAGTTATGTTTGGAACATCCTACCACAGAAAATAATAAGTTTTTCTTAACAGTCTTGTGTTTGATGTTTGGAATTCAATTTCCTTAAAAATGCATTTATTATTCATTTTTATTAAAGTGTTCAAAGTATTTGCCTACTTATCTTTTTGCCATAGTGTGTATGCAAATGCTGGAAAAAGTAGACTTGTGGATCACTCAGTTTTTTCTGGCCAAATTTCTCAGTAATTGGACCCTTGTATATAGCTACATTATACCTTAGCTTCAGCTACATGTTTTATTTAAAGAAAAAGAGTCCCAATTTTTTTCTTAAGTATCTGTCACCATTTTATGTTTTTCTTTTTATGTTTTATGTATATTTTATGTTGTAGATATTTGAATTGATCTAATTGTACTGTATTAAATTGGGTTTTGTTGCGTTGAAATTGCACTTATATTGCGTATTTTTATGCAGTTTTTCTAATGGGTAAATGGCTTCTAGTGATATTCTTGGATCTTTTTTCTTTCAGGCCCGTTTTTACAGCAGGAAAAAAGCCCATATCGTGATCCAAAAGATGGTGGTTCCACAATAGATGAATATTCACCACAAATACGTACCCAGAGCTGGATAGCAAATCATGGGAATCAGTATGAACAAGATGAAGAAGAAGAGAGACGAAGAAGAGAGGAAGAGATGTACCAAGAAGAAGAGGATAGGCGGCAGGAGCAGATGCAGAGAGAGCAAGATGCTCGAGAGGAAGAAGAAAGACGCTTGTACGAACAAGAACAAAATGATCGCCTACGGAAGTTGGAAGAAGAGCGTTTGGAAAGGGAAGAGTTTGAAAGAGTGCAAAAACAACACGAGGAAGAAGAAAGACAGAAAGAGAGAGAAAGGTTGGAAGAGATAAGGAGGCAAAAAGAATGGGCTGTTGAACAACAAAGGATTGAAGATATGGAAAGACAAAGGCTAGACGATGAACGAAGAGCCGAAGAGGAAAGACAAAGACTAGAAGAGGAACGAAGAGCGGAAGAGGAAAGACTAAGGACAGACGAAGAAGAAAAAAAAGAGAAGCAGAGAATGGAAGAGCAACGCTTACAGGCCGAAAGAGAGGAAGAAGAAAGGAAAAGAATTGAAGAAGGTCGGAAAAGGGCAGAAGAGCGACGGAAATTTGAGCAACGGCAACGAGAATATGAAACAAGGTTGCGCATTATGGAAGAACAACAAAAGAAGCGTGAGAAGGAAGAAGCAGCTAGGCGAGAAGCAGAGAGACGAGAGCAAGAAGAGCTAAGAAAAAAAGAAGAACTTGAGGAATTAGAAAGAATAGAAAAGGAAAGACAGAGACAAGAAGAAGCTAGAATTATGGAGCAGAAGAAAAAGGAAGAAGAAGAACGAAGACTGATTGAAGAAGAGCGTAGGAACATTGAAAAAGAAAGGAAACGCAAGGAAGAGGAACGCAGATTATTGGAGGAAGAAAGAAAACGATTAGAAGATGAGAGAAAGCGGTTTGAAGACGAACAAAGGCGGCATTATGAAGAAATCAGGCGGAGAGAAGAGGCACGAAAAAGAGAAGAGGAGATGGCACGTCGAAAGCCAGACGTAAACCCGAGAAACCATCGGGGATCTTCGCCAAGAAACAGATACAATTCAGACGACTTTGGCAATCTCGATGATTTACCACCTCCCCCAGAGGTAAGGCTTTTTTAATTTTTGGATTTAAGTTTTTCCTTAGTTTTATTGATGCCATCGTAGAACTAGTACTTGCGTTAAAAGAAGACAATTTCGTGTAAGACATTATAGACTATAGCGAACTTGTCTCGACTGCTGCTCTATTCATAATCATTTTCGAGGCTATGGCAAATTTTTGGTTGCTTAAGCTAGCAGCCCTTAAACAGTAGCTGCAGGGGTGTAGCCCTTTACTTTATCGTCAGTTTGGGTAATTTTAGTGTCTGGGGGCATTCTGGCATTCTTGGTCCTGAAATTCTGCAAATTGGGTACAAAAATAGACGAACAATATTGATATTTCATAGCCCCAAACAGCTATATACATCTTCATTTCAATTTTCTAGTAAGTTTGAGTAATATGCAGAAATTTTCGTCAATGAAAAATTCTCAGAAAAATTCGAACCAAACTTTAACTTGTTTATTGAAAAATTCGAACAACTAACGCGACTATTTTTTCTCTTCCGTAAACCTACTTCCCACAATTTTTTATTTTTTTCTTAACTTTTCTATTCTTTGGTATTTTCTTTCATGCATTAAAGTTGCAATTTTCAGATTCGAGCTTGAAAATTACAGTCCTCTTAAGTAATTTTTTGCGTCTACAAACCACGTTCTAAATATTACGTTTATGTGTCAAATGCTTCCGGTTACTGCTCTATCAATACGTTTTTTGCTTGCGTTATTTCTGTAGTCTTTCTGTACAACGGTCTGTATTTTTGGTTTTCCTTGTTTCTCCTCTATGCATTTCATACTCTCTAGCTCAATCTGTTGTGCGAATCTCGGTTTCTTGGTAAGCCGCGCTTCCAGGATATTGAGAATGTTAAAGAGATGAATTGCCGAAATTTGCTTTGGCCGTGACCGACCATATTTGTATTTCTGGTTTGTGGCCACATTCATTTCAGTGCAATTCCTTATACATACGAAAAAACCTACTCAAACCATTGCATTTGCTAATCTACATATATTAAGCCTGCAGAATGCAAAATTTTGCGTCTTTTTATATGGACCAACCCGTCTACCAACACAGCTCTAAACGAAGCTAACAAATAATTTTATTCTTGCTCTGCCGCCTGACAGGTGCAACATGGGAATAAGTTTCGCGCTAAAGTGCCTAACAGAAGTGTTAACAGTGGTTTATTTAATTTCGAGCCCTCCTGTCGATAACACTTTATGTCCTCATCTAAACATCTAGAGTTCTAAAATTCTTAAACTTACGTTCTGCGTCGCTTTAAGTATGGTAGAAATTTGATTGGTCCAGAATTCAGATTTGCTCTTGGTCAGCTGAAGAGATTTTGATTTTAACTGTATTTACACCAAATATAAGAAGCCATTTTAATCAGAAAGTAGGTTTAATCCGGGTGATTAGGCCCACAGTATAGCAAAGCATGAATCTAACACTTAAAACCACGCACACGACAGAAAACGAGCTCGCTCCGCCTATGCCCTGCTTACACTTGAAAAAAATTTCACAGGTTAAACCCTTGTCCGACCTACTGCGTGAGGTGGGTTTTTTCTGCCAGAGCTCACTTCAAGTTAGTTGCGTTTACAGAAACAAGAACTTAACCTGGGTCGAATTCATCTGGCCCGGGGTGAATTATAGCTAGCTAGCTCTTTACACAGGGCCAAATATGTCTACTCGGGGCACCCTTTATGCAGACAAGGTCCACGGGTAGAGCTTAAACTTTATTTGAACATGCAAGCAGGTTTAACTGTAAACCCTTTTTTATAAGAACCACGTGATTAGGATCCTACATGAAGTAGGCAGAAAAACTTAAAGAAACGTTGGTTCTAAAGACAAAATCCCAAGGAACTTTCCAAATTTGAATATTTTTATCATTGCAAACTATCAAGAATAAGGGAAGCGGTTTCATTGATTTGGAGTCAAAAATGACATAAATTGTGTGTTCCAAAGGAAGCTATCAAGTGTGATTCATTGTGTTACCTCCACTTTTCATATATCAAGCGTCTTTCTAATCTTCTTTCTGTTTTTCACTTTGTTTTTTAGCTACAGTTAAGAATCTAGCGACACTTATACAGAATTTCAATTTGTTATTTCCAATTTTCATGGCATCAAATGTGCAGTTAAATTAAGGAACGGACTTTAAGTTCTACAGTTCGATCAAGAGAGATCCAAAAACAAGAAACGACAAGAATTATTAATCGAGTTAGGCTCTTCGTATAAAAAGCATGTATGCGATGTTTATGAAATACCCAACCTATTGCATATCATGTACATTGTAATTGGTAATACTGTTTTACTGGTCTGTATTGAAGTGGTCGATATAGAGACCGTACACCATTTAGTGTATAGAACAAGTATTACATCGTTCATGAAATTCCCAGCCCATTTTTAACATGTACATTTTATAGCTATGACATCCCCAGTCATCCTCAAAAATCACCTCCACGTGACCAAAAAAGATTTCCTTGCTTCTCTTTTGTTTGTATTGCACAGATATTATCAAATCGCGTTATTTCAAGAGACCAAGATTCAGAAGTCTCTGATAGTGCTCTTGTGAGTTAAGCAGCCTTCAAAGTATATTATAACGAATTTATCAAACAGTAGCGTGTTGAAACGCAGTATGAAGCTAATTTCAACTAACCAAGCTAGTAGACAGACTTCATTGCCGACCATCATAGGCGACCTGTCCATTCATCGGTCTCTTGAAGATAACGATACAGCTCAGAGACGCGGGAAGGACTATAATGCAAGTGGGCAACGCGCCAAGAAAAACCAAAACAATAGCAAAATAAAGAGAATTGGCAAATTATCGAGGGGGCATCCACCCCCGTGCACCCCCGTGTTCTGGCGTCCTTTTCACAGCCGAATACAACACCCCCTAGAGATATATTTGTTTGGGGCGGGGGTGGGTTGATTGATTGATAGGGCTGTGAAAGATCGGTATGAATGGAGTTACCGACTTTGGCAGCCAAATGCTTTTAGCTTTAATATTGATGGATCTGCGACCATTGTGGCAGGTGCTTCTAGCCTACGAAAATATTCGAAGAGCGATCAGAAAAATGACAGAAAAGTCACCTTTAAAGTTCTGTAGTTTCCAACTCCATTTAAAACTTTTGGCTTAGAATTAGTCCATATCTTGGATAATCACAAATTATCGCGTAAGAATATGACTTGTATAGTTTTATGCTTGGAATATTGAAGAACTTTTTCCATCTGCTTTTGATGGGAAGGAAAACTCTATAAATTTCCAAAAGAAACCAAAAAGCTCTCCATTCAATTCGATCATGAAAAATTATGCCACATAAATATGGCGGCAAAGGTAGATTGCAAGATTCGATCGATCTATCTTTCGAAAGCTAAATCTACCCTTTCAAAATATGTGAAACAGAGCTTATCAAACATTTGTTAAGATTCCGACAAATAGCCGAGAAAGAAAGCATAAAATTTATTGTAGCAACAAATTTATTGCAGATATTAACAGCAAAATTTATAAAAAATAAATGAACAAAAAGTCTTTTAAATCTCAAGAGTCTTTTAAAACGCAAAAGACAATCCGAAAGTGTTTGCCTTAAACCTGAAATATCAGCGCATTTCTTAAGATCAAGATAAAACACCTGACAGATAAGACCCAAGCTTTGTGTATAATTGTCTCCCTGTGATGATCTTATTTCATGTATGCGACAGAAATTAATTAAGATTTATTTAACATAAGTAACATTCATATGAAACATGATCCAACCATGCTTCCCAAACACGTTGAATTGCATTGGCCATATAAGAGATAGAGCAATCAGTGCTGCAAGCAATTAAGTATTGAATACTACCCGAACCCAGCTACCAAAAATCAATTTAAAGTCTATCAATTATAAGACAAGGCTAGGAGCAGTATCCCTGTCTGTCAAATACAGCTCTGATTTGTCAAACATAGTGGCAGTTAGCATCATCACGTATTACAATTAATAGTGCAAAGAAGCACAAAGAAAGCCCTAATATGACAACATTGTTTAAAGCCTGTTTACTTACAGGCTCGTTACATTCCAATGTTAGCGTCGAGCCCAGAATTCACCTTTTTACCTTGCTTCTAGCATAGTCCCCTTTCTTTATGACTATGCTTCTAGAGAAAATTTTTTAGAAATATTTCTATAATATTTCGAGAACTATGCTGAATCACTCATAAGGGTGATGAAAGCGAAACAGCTGCGCCGAAGAAAAGGCAAAAACAACTTGGATTTAAGGCTGTGTTTTGCTGCTACAATAGCAAATTTAAATGTGATAGATATCATTGATTCTATGTTTATATTAACGTCTTTGATTAATTGAAACTGCAAAAGCTGGAATATGGTATGCCATGCTTTCACTACGTTCTGTGACAATCTTACTGATTCGCCATAGAACATCGCTCACAGTTTAGACTTTGCTTTTTCATAATATGGTATTATTGATTTAGATGTTCCGATAGAGGCTTTTGCCTATGATCACAAGCGAAGAAAAGAATTGAGATGTAAATTAGCGATATTAGCTTAGCAAAAGGTTTGCGTCAGCGTCTTTATCTATTATTGATGTTAAGCTGCAAAAGATCAGAATAACCATTTGAATAATTTACGAGCTACTGTTCGGCTTTTGGTTATTATCTCAGTCGATGAAAAATATTTTCACAGTTTCAACTGAGTAGGTAAGGAACTTGCAATCTGCAAAGCAGACGGAACTATCCACGCTTGCCCATGATCTTCCCAAACACGATTGATTTTCTTCCTTTCCTTCAATCGATTTCAATGTTTTTGTCGTCAAAGACACTAAGTATTTACTGTAGCATTTTCTTAAGAATCGCAGAAACGTCATTCATCAAAATAATATGAAACAATAAAAACTGCAAGTCGAGGAAAAAAATTACCGACAATAGTTTTGTCGATCAGCAGCAGTTGTGTTAGAGCAGCAAAATTAACAAGGAACTGCTTAGTTGTGATTTTAGAACCGCCGCATGCCTTGCTTCCCCAGAAAACTAGCACCCCTTGGTAAACAACCTATGCGCAAGACACTAGTAACAGCACAGTTGGTTTTTTATATATTCTCATAGAATTTTACAAGACAGACAAACTACAAGAAGGTGCCACAAGGAGCATGGAGATACATAGCAACCCTGTGACCATTATATTAAACATATTTCTAAAAATTTGGTTTCGTTCCTTTTTGCTACAGTGTAGATGCGATAAAAAAGTGGTATCGTGTCCAAACAAGAACGGAACCAAAGAGTTCCGTTCTTCTTTCTGTAGTGTAAACGGGGTCTAAAAAAGATGGGAGGGTGATTCGTTGGAATGTTCTTTTTTGAAAAGATAACCTCAACTGCTTGCTTAGTTGGGTCAGGATTAGAAGTCATTCGCCAATTGCGTGCCCTGAGCTTGATGAGATTTAAATCGTTGTTCAAATCACGTGTACTTCACGTGGGTCGTTTACAACTATGTAGATCGATGTGTCATCGGCCAATAGTTTCACATTACACGTTTAGCCATCTATCAAGTCACTGATATAAATAAGGAAAAATAGAGGACCCAGGGTAGAGCCTTGGGGGACTCCAGCTGAAATGCTACCCCATTTAGATGTTTTTCCATTCAAAACAGTACGCTGCTTTCTATCATCGAGAAAGCTTTGCATTAGCGTCAGTAATTTACAAGAGACACCACATCGGCGTAGCTTGTATATGAGACCGAGATGCCAGACCCTGTCAAAGGCCTTTGAAATGTCGAAAAAGACAGACCGGTGTAAATATGGAGTTGACTATTGCCAGTAACTGGTTGACAGTTCAATCTCTTGGGCGAAATCCTGATTTTATTGGTTTTTTAGAGTCACCAAAATTCAAGACGATAATAAGTTCGGCCATTCATCGAGGCTTGAAAATGGCCAGAAGCAATAACTGATAGAAAAATTCTTTGAAAATACCTATGCTGTCGAAAAAGACGTTGTTTAAGAGTTAAGCGAAACCAAAAGTAATAAACACAAATAAACAGAATAACTAAAGGCTCTGCTAGGAAGTCTTTCTATCTTTCCCTTAGTTATACAAAGTTGTGCCTTTGGTATTGTGTCGATTGGTCCTTTGTTTGTGTAAATGCAAGGGACGGTGCCATTTTTCTATTTTCAGTTGTCCAGTACAAGGTGGCTCACTAAGTCACAATTATTCCATTAAATGTGCAGAAATTGATCTAAAAAAATCCAAAACCGCTTAAATTTTGGTTTACAGCACATGTGTTAGTATCCGGAAAATTGCCATATGGCTTTCATTGATTCCAGGACATTTTTTGGCAGATTGCAATATTGAATAATTAAGGACATAACAAATTTTAAAGGCGGAACAATTTTTTAGTTACCAACCATACAATTAAACAACAACACGAAAAATAAAAGTAGCCATCGTCTGCACAAATAACTGATGGCTACAAACGAAATATGGAGGACATGAAAGAAATTGCTGAAATGAAATTTGAATGAATGAAGCAATTTTGCTTTTAATGAATCAGTTCAAAGTAATTTTGTATTTTCTGCCAAGGGAAGGAGCCGTTTGTCGTAACGCATTTTGCAAAACACTAGGAATCTCTTTCGCCAAGTAATTTCATCCCTAGTGCAGCGTCGATGAGCAGTGTCGATTGAATCAAGCAGTTGGAAGTAATTAAAAAATCAGTATTTTAGATGAATACTATTTCAAGGAAAAGCTTATTCCAAAAAATACGGTATTTGTACTTGTTAAGGAAATGAATACAGTCAGAGCTTAGGGAAAGTTAAAGGCTTTTGACAGATACTAAAAGTGGCTTAAACCATATGTCAATCCGTAATTGCCTAGTCAGTATGCGTGATAGCAGACGGGATTTTAAGAACTTGAGAGCTACTTTTGAGAAATTAGAATCATACGTTAGTGAGAGATTTTCCTCGTAAACAGGTGAGATCGTCGAGCTCATTTTACCTGCTGATTTCTTATGGCCGTTCAGATCGATTATTAGAAAGCCTTCAGTTAGCCCAGTCGTACATTTCCTTCCTGCATTGAAATTTCCTTGAAACGACAGTGGTTCCTATGGGGAGGAATGGGGCTGCAAAATTTCAGTTTATTTCACATGACAGATCAAAAAATGGTTTCTTTAAAAGCAATTTTGGTGAAAAATGAAACAAAAAATATGAATGGAAGGTTTTGTGACACCCTTCAATTACAATTTTTGGCTCGGGGTCTGTGACACATTCAGATCCATATTCGCGGTGCGTTTAGCTGAGAAGTAAAATTACGAAGGTCTTCAAAAGTTGTAAAATTGTTTAGTGGGATTTATAAGCTTTTCAAACGTCTTTACAATTTTGAATATTTTTTCTCTTAAGCGGAAAATTTAAACTTGTTCATATCAGAGACTTTGCTATCCGCCATTGACATTGTTCAATTTCTTTTTTAAAAGGACCTGTTGCTAGAAGATTACGGAGTTCAAAAAGACCAGGAGGAAAAGTTGGAACGAAAGATACAGAGCCAACTCGCAGCCGAGAGACAAGAACTGCGACAGGCTGAACGCGAGCAAAATGAACTGCATCAAACGAACATTGAAGAATACGAGGAAACCAACATAGACAATGTTGATGACGAAATGCTGCAAAGTAAACTAATGGAAGAACGCCTGCAGGCTCGTGTTTCCGGTGGAAAATCGCATTCTTTCTATTCTTCTGACGAAGATCCGTACGAAATTGAGCTTGAATTCCAAAGGAGGCTCCAGCAGGAGAATGAGAGGATGAATAGGGAGAGGCGGTTAGGCGACTATTATTCGGATGATGTGACCCAAAAAATGAGGAATGAGCGGGAACACAGGGCAGAAAAAGAAAGAAAGCTAAAGCTTATGATTGACGATCACGATCGGAGATCAGCCTATCGAAATTCTGACAAGAAAACTGTTGAAAATACAGATGTCGACGATCAACAGAGAAGGGTTGAAAGACTTAATATACGCGGGCAGCCCCAAGCAAATACGAAACCGGAAGACGCTTGGTTCGCTATGCAGAAGAGAAACCATTTAGACCAAAAGCGCGAGCAGGAACGGATACGCAAAGAGCAGGAAGATTTGGAGGAGCAAGATCGGCAGCGCAAGCTTAGAGATATTAGAGCGCAGAAGGAACAAGAACAGAAAATGATGGAAGAGTACAGAAGACACAAAGAACTTGCAGATCAAACAGGGGCAGGTAAAAAGCCATGGCAAAAAACATCAGTGTCAGGGAATTTTGATCGCGCAGGTGACAAAAAAGAAATAGTAAAAGATGAGTTTAAGGAAAAAGCGATCGCAGATTATGAAAGACGCCGCGCAACTCTTGACAAAGATGTTGAGAGAGCAGAGCGCGAGAAACGAATACGCAATATGGAGGTCAGGCCACCGCAAGTTGCAAAAAAGCCACCGCCATACCGATCTGTCGCCGATGATGACGAGGAAGCACCCCCGAGGCCTCCACCGCCATCTAGCATTTCTTCAATGGATATCGTAAGGTCGTCGTCAAGCACAAGTCCCAGCCCACAGCCATCAAGAGGCGACAGGTTTAGTTTTTCTGCAAAAACTATATCAAATGTAACTGCTCAGAGCAGTGCAAGACCAAACCCCGTAAACGTTACCAATCGAGTCTTTTCACCTACAGGCCAGTATCAGCCTCGTTCTGCGTCTAGTTCAAGGTCTCCGTCACGAGAAGACCCTGCAAGCCTCGATTTTAGTCAGAAAATGAAAATGTTTGGTGTTCCGCAGAAAAACGAACCAATGAATAATATGCGGTCGACATTTTCGAAGAAGCAACGTGAATACATGGACTAGTTTAACTTTTACATTTTTCGATAACTTTGTCTATAATATAAATTCATTTACCCGTTTAACTTGATAAATGGATCATCTTCATGTCATTTGATAGCTGAGGATTAGATTTTGATTTGATTAAAAAATATGTTTGCTCATGAATGTCCAGAGATCCGTTGTGGAATTTTCAGTGCAGACGAGCCAGAAGCGTAATACGTCCACTCAAGTTTTTAATTAAAATTTATCTTCAGTGAAAATAAAAAGCTTTGCAAATAATGCCCGTCACATGACGGTATATGACTATTGTTCTCAACTTGAGGTGTTCTTATATCGATGACTCAACCTTGAAGCTTTTATAAGATCTCCATGCAACAGCGAAGATTACGATGATGTGTTGATCGGTGAATTGGAGCATGCCTGGTTTTTCTATTTTTATTTGATATCGTTTCCATTATCAAGATTAATAATTCTCATTTTCAACATTTAATATTCAATATATTTATAACACTGGTTTTGGTCAGCAGATGTTATCTCCCGAAGTTTGTCATCTGTAACAAGCTGGAATGATTCACCGTGCGGGAACAAATGATGGTACTAGGGATAGCCCTGTCAATAATATTGGCACTCCGTTGACAAAAAAGCATTATATAACACCTAACTATTTTTTTAGCCTCTGAGCTGCTGTAACATCGTTCATAAAAGGCAGGGAATTTTCTCAGACAATCTGAATATCAGCCTAACCGAAAGATTCGCTAAGTTACTAATTCGCTAAGTTACTAATTGTAATAGGGTTATTTTTGTCAAAACGAATACATCCACCCTATCGTTACCGTCGATATAAACTAGTCCTTCAATGAGAATTGAGACAAAGAGACAAATAAATAATGTTTCAAACGTCCATCTTCCGATCATGTGATCTTTCCGCGAAAGGTTATAAACTTCACAATGTTTCTCTAACAGGCACAGTCTTTCACAAGCACTGTCCGTTCAAACTATACTATAGTGATGCACAATCAATAAATCATCACGCGCGATTCCATAAATCAAAATACGTATTCTATAAATCCATACTTCATGTCGACAAGATCTTTCACAAGCATCTTGCCACATAAGTGAAACGTCGAGAACCTAAATATACATATATCAAAACTTAACCTAATCGCTCTTAACCGAATTCCATTTCCCACTTCAACTCCAACTCCAACGAACTCAAAACTAACTCTATATGAAACACGTCCAAAATATAACTAAACAAGAACTTATTGTAATGCTACATAGCTACGTAAATTTACATAATAATAGTGAATACAAAATATATTAGTCCCAAGATTAATTACATAAACTGAATAATGATACTAAAAATCCCAAAAGAAATAGTTAATGAATCTAAAGGTGCAATTAGAAAACAAAAGGAATTATAAACAATCGAATGTGCGAACGGTGATAAAATTACTAAGGTTACAGGATGCAAAACAAACGAAATCCAAACTAGCACTATTACATAATAACCGAAAAATTTGCTAATTCGCTAAGTTATATAGATTTCTTATATAGATTTCTTATAAGTTATATAGTTACTAATTTGTTTTTACCGAATCTGACTCAAAAGACCACATAGATTCCAAATCTGAGATATACCTTTTGAAACTTTTACCGGAAATTGCAGGTTTTGATGACGTCATTAAAGAGCCTCTTCAGCCAAATTTTACACTTGCATTTTATTGGCTAATCTAAAGGAGTTTAATCTGCTGATCACGAATTCGTTATTTGTTTATCTATTTTTTTTACATTTTGTGAGATATAAGCTCTTGCATTTCGATAATTGAATTGAATTAACCGACAAAAGTTTTTCGGTTTGGTGACACTGTGACCCAATTTTGACGTCACTGTGCATTTCGTCAGTCCTGCCTCAAACCGAGTCGAACGACGGTGATTCGCAAATTGTACACTGCAAGTGATGGTACTCTCAGTTCTGTTCCACCGGCTTTTAGTTTGAGCATTTCAGATATCAATTTTAAAGCCTTCAGTTGTTCATAGTTTCTGGAGAACAACTGAAGTGTCAATTTCGGTTAATTATGAAGCCGTAACAACGATTCAAATGATTTATAACTTAGTTAAATTTGAACGCATCAGTAATTTTAGTGATGACGTCATCGTCTTACTGAACTGTCACTAAAGGTTAGTATTCTAAGCCTGAAGCTCATTTTCAAGATTACTTGCAAAACCAATCCTCAAAATCATAAAGTGCACGGAATAATTTGTTTCATCGAGTTCCTTATGCGCTAGTTGTTTGAGCGATGACGTCATCATGTTCATTCTAATTCTAATATGTTAATAAAAATTATATATAAGTTAAATTAAAAACTACGGTAGATAACTACACTTGGTGAGCAAAAGTATTGCACAGGCTGAAACAGAAATGGCCGCACCGCAGCAACAAAATTTAGCGAACCAAAATTCAAGTAGCGTAAAAGTAGCAAGTAGCAAGTTTCGTAAAAGCTATAAGATGACTTTTTAACTGGAGTATATTGGATAAATTATCAAGCTTTGATTGTGAAAATAGTAAATGCAGGAGTATTCTTGATGTTTGCCTATTTCTAAACAATATCGACATGTCGCAACAGCACAAAAATTGAGCTATGATGATTGAATCACCTGTGAAACATTTGCAATAAAAAAGTTCATTTTTGCACCAATTTGCGATATCTTATTGCCATGAACTTAGGGGTACTTACTCAATGCTTGGGTGTCTAGAAATGCTCATTTTCTTCACTTTTGTTGAAGAATCTGCTTAATGTTTTGGTCGGAAATTTTTGGAGCCGCATTAGGCCTAATCGCATTTTGTGTTTTCCTTTCTGCTTTTTTCTTCTCAGCCTTATTTTTCTCAATGCTAAAAGCGCGTAAATCATTTTCATCTGAATAAGTATGTGTACAGCTACCATGATTGTTTGCCCCGAATTGTCAAAAGCGCGCGAAAATACAGCTCTCCGACGATATGACTGGGACACGTCCCCGTCGCTTATGACGATATGGAAACTATATCATTGTAAGCGTCCCAGCCGAGCTCTGCTGGGACACGTCCCCGTCACTTATGACGATATGGAAACCAGGCTTAAGTGTATAGTTTCCTAGTAAAGAAGTAATTTCAGCCTAGTCTAGCAATGATAAGTTTAAGTATAAAAGGATTTTTATATTTCAGAGTAACCTATCAGTGTCTTCGTTGCCACTCTCTGATCCACTTTCTGCAAACCCCCGAAAAATACAAAGCCAAGTTCAGCGCTGGAAAATCCTCTTTGCTTTCCGTTTCTGAGTCGGTATTTGCATCATTTCATTCATTTAATTTCATTTTAAATTATTTACACATGGTAGGCCATTCAGCAATGCTGGTTTGAAAGAGACACTAACATAAAATCTTAGTGTAACCTTCCAGACTAGGGAGGTGGAGGGTCATTGAGAATAAAATTTACCGTCGAAGACATGGATAAAGAAAGTTCAAGGTGCTGTTACTTACCGACCAACTGAAGACGTACCGACAAATTCATGAAGAAGTGGAGGTATGTGACACACCCCCGGTTGCCACGCCTCTGCCCACAGCTTAGCAAGTTTTTCTTAACTATGTCAGAGTCTATCCTTGTTAGTATTTCTACTCCGGCCTGTCTTCTATTCGGGGGCATTTTGTTTGAGATCAGCTATTTTGGCGCCAATCTGGTGACGCTTTATGAAAGCCTCTGTTTTAAATTGAGGCTACCAACAGCGTTCTCACATTTTTAAAACTTATTATATTCAAAACGTACTAATTTTAAGACGGATCAATCTGAACTGACAGCTATTTCATCAAGGGTAACTGAGGGAGAAGCAACCAAAGGCAAATCTAACAGCAAATCAGAATTTAAATTCTCTCATACATAAATCTTTAATGAAGTCATTGGTACAAATGAATTGCTATGGTCGCCAAAGAAAGTCAATCTGTTTCTTTTTGTGCACTTTTAGGAATAAGACAATGCAAGTCAGGCTCCCTCAGGCTAGGCTGCTCAAAGTGATACCAGGGTTTTTTTCGCAGACCATAAAGAGTTATTTGTATACACAGTGGCGGATTTAAGGGGGGGGCAACTAGGGGCAGTTGCCCCTCTCTCGATGAGTTGAGGCAAGTATGGCGCCCCTTTTTTTGGAAATTGTGCGCCCCTTTTGAAGAATGAGAATCAGGTGACAAAGTTTCTGAGACCAATAGGTTAATTTGCTTCAAGGATTACTTCAAAGTTATGTTGTTTATTCCGAAAATGGATCTGAAATTGTTGTATACGGCGCTCTCTCGTCATCAATTTTTGCGCCCCCACTACAAACTGCCCCTTCTTCAAGTTTGCTCTGGATCCGCCCCTGTGTATACACTACATGGTTAACATACGGAGGTGACAATTATTAAATCTGCAAAGAATATTTGTATGCATGTAGACACAGTGGCGTACCCAAGGGGGGGAATGGTGTGACAGTACTTCGAGTCGGATTTAGGATTTAGACGAAGAAGACTTCATAGTTTCTCACATTTTCTTGATTATTAAAAAGCTCCTTTAACTACAAAATCAATCTATTTATATTCTTTAAAACGGAAATGCTAAATACAATGGTTGAGTGACAGTTGGCTACTACGCATACATACATTAAATACTTACATGGGGAAGAGGTTACAGAAGTATACAGCGATCCTGTTACAATGGGAGGGGGGGGGGGGGGGTCCGGAGTCCCCTACTTTTCTAAAATATGGTCCTCGAGATTTGTCCAAAAACGATGTAAAACTCATTTGGGGGGCAGTATACTGTATGCTTGTGTCAATAACAATTGTAAAATGCTTTGCTATTTACCGTAGCTAACATGAATCAAATAATGGGGAAAAATTTTGCAAAAGAGGCGTTTCCCCGCATTTGCGAGTGTTTGAAGGGCGTGGTCCCAAAAAAATTTCTGGAGGCTGCGCCCCAGACCCCCCCCCCACTACTGCAGCCCTGGGTACGCCACTGTGTAGACAGGGTGTGAAAAAGCAGGTTATAGAGAAGCGATGAACGCCTTGACAAGAGGTCTGGGAATAGCAAGGCTCGCCAGATAAAATACCTTGAGGGGCTCATCATGCTAGAAGCCGAAAGCAAGATAATTCAAATCTCAGTACTAATAGGTTTTAGGGGAGCTCAGCGTCATTTTCACACTCCTACTGCCCTTGTTATGTTTTTCTTTTTCTCAAAGAAAATGTATCAAAGAGGCAAAATCTGTTATGATCTTGATATCCGTTCTGATCATCTTCTCTTGATATTAATGCATTGATAAGTTCGTTTTTAACCATTTTGGTTCTTCTCCGCTTTTTGGTAAGATATGAAGTTTTGGAAAATTTCGATAGAATACGACAGAATGAATTTCATCAGGCAACTATCAAGTATTCGATGATTTGAAATAGACCAAGAATGAGTCAATGTAATTACTTATGATTTTTAAAAAATAAAGCATTGAAAAACAATATAATTTAATTCTCATGCATAAATTTGTTTTCAAATATAATTTAACAAATTCAAATCGCTGAAATATGATTTTTTTGTTCCAAAATATATGAACCAATGCAAAAAAGTAATTCCATTAGTTAAACTCATTGATTGATTTCATCGGCTATGTTTTAGCTGACTTTGTGCACTTCTAGATTTTTTCATGCTTTTATATTATCTATTTAAAAGAATTATCAAAATCATTTTAATGACTGCGTCACATTGCCCTTCTATTCTGTTGCCGACTGGTGTACATAAACCGTTAAGTGAAATGTTCATTGTCTGAACCCTTGTGGTACACTTTTGCCTTGCCAGTGTGTCTTGTTTTAAGAATACACAGTCTTCACATGAAAATTTAGCTGGTGTTCATACTTGACATTCTGTTCACCAACATGAATAATAAAGCCCGATTTCCATCAAATCATTGCGCGATCGGGGACCATCTGTGGCCAACCTTGTTTTTCTTTTTCCATCTACGATCCATATTTGTGTTTTCGTACTTTGGCGACTTGCTGAGATCCGTCTACAGATTTAATGGAAATCTATCATGTCACAGCTGTTTAGATATAGTTGATATTTAAATGCATTTAGCTTCCTTGTGCTAAAGTTAAATTGGTCGGGTGTGATTAAAGTTTCTTATCTTGTATCATATTTGTTTGAGCATAACATTACCTACAGGTTGATTTGGAAAATTTTCGAAAATTCATTACGAATTTCAGGGCGTTTGGAAAACAATACTAAAATCTAGAAATCCCCTAGAAGCAAAACGATTCTGTATCCTAAAAGAAATCATAAAAATGTTCTATCCAAAAAAGTAAAAGTAGTAACGAGTAACTTTAAAATCTAAAAACATGCTGCTGGTCAATTCATTGCCAAACGTTTTAACAATAATGTGTTATATTTTGCTGTATGTTTTCAGCTAATGGAGCATTTTGTTTGCAATGGGCCAAAGCCATGATAAGACTTGGATAAGTGGAATCCATGAAAATACAGCTGCAAACTCATCGAACACTTCTTGATCGCTGTCTTAAACCGCCCCCCGGATATCTTAACACAAAAAAGGGATCAGCTCTACCATCAAAACTAAAGCCCACCACTCCACCTCACTTCTTCCAATAGAAAAACCGTCTCATCGCACCACCTGAGACCGTCTGTGAAAAACAAAATAGAACGAAAAATCCACTCAATGTCGAGGAGCCTTTTAAGAAAGCTGAAACAAAACAATCCCCAACCAAAACATTTTCGTAATTGCTGATTATGTAGGTTAAGCCGAAAACCCACTCCGGAAAATGATCCGCGGATCGGATCAGATCGTGTTGTTCTTTCGATCCGCGGATCGTTAGTAGATGCAGATTTTTCTTAGCGAACATGCAATGTTTGCCTTTCAAAAAATTCTTTAGCTGCCACACAGCACGATTTTGTCGCCAATCACTCTAGAAACTACATGCTCTTGTGCAGCATAGACGTAGTGTCATTTTGCACAGCTCCCATTTTGGCGGGAACAATATTTTGCTGTTAAAGAAGAGAACATGGCAGGCGTGGATCCAGCCTGAATTCTGACCTATGCAAAGGTCGTCAGAAAGAGAAGCCACGCCCTTTTGTGTTGGAAACGCCCAAATTTTCTGAAGAAAAAAATCAGTTTCTTTGATATTGAAAAGGGTGTTCCAAAAAGGAATTCTAAGCAAATGACTCGCGAAGATAAGGCTATATTTACCGACAATTTTGAAGGAAAAAGCTTTTGAGTTTCCCGACCCCGGTAGGAATCGAACCAGGGTAACCCACATTCCGAACGCAGTGGTCATACTACAACACTACAGAACAGACACTTCAAGGATGATTGACTTGCTAGAAGTTCTTTAGCAGGGGTGAAGCAGTGATTGTCAATTTCCATTTCATTGGTTGCAACAAACAATTGCATAGGTCCACTGTAAACAATTGCATAGGTCAACTCTGATTCCTATTGGTTGGCTGTACCGCTGCAGAGGTAAGCTCAACTTCTGATTTGTTAAATCCAACCTCTGCTATGCTCGCGCCAAATGTTGCAGCGGCGAAGTAGACTCTGATTGGCTTTCAAGACGTTTGCATAGGTTAAACAAATGGTGATTGGCTCTCGAAGGACAAACAAGCTTCTGGATTCGGAAAATACGGACCAGATAAATGCCTAGAATCGCCACTCGACTATTCTGTGCAGAGGCCGAAAGATAGTCAGCAAATTTTATGTCCTGTCTTCTGCATGTTGTTGGTATCAACGGGACAGATCTAGGACGGTCGTTGCAGAAGAATTTGTTAAAGAAACTATTGATTAAAAATTTTTATAGTTTCCATTTGTAAATTGCTGTAGTCTGCATCCGCCTCTGCATGGCGTCCCAAGGAAATAAGCTCGTTGCTGTGCTAAGTTTGGGTAAGATCTTGGATCTAAAGAAGGATGCAGCCTATAACAATTTAGTATGTGAGCTTGCGCAAGAAGACAAGGAGATGTATCGACGCTTTCTCAGAGTAGACCAGAACATTTTCCGAGAAATAATGTAATACTGCTAATTTTAGGCCTTTCTCTCTAGTCCATTCGTTTGATTTTCCTTACCTAATCACTCTTGTTTATCTGTAACTTTCCTTGCTCGTTCCGCTTTTTCTATCACGTGTATTAGGATAATCTTTGTAATATTATGAGTAACTTCATGCCTACGTCAATTATCAGCATGTTAAGTAGATCGCCATAGCAACCCAGTATTTTAGGATATCGCGCTACCCCACCCCGCTCGTTACTAAGTAGATTACTTCCTTTCACCGTTTTATTTACGTATGTCTATTGTTTTTAGTTCAGTATATATGGGGGCCCCGTACCTTATCTTAGGGAGTAAGAATTATGGAAAAGTAGCAGCAAGAGAAAGCAGTTTAGGCATGCACCGTTTTAGGGGCAAGATGCTTGTGAAAGATCTTGTCGCCTTCGTCGTTTTGAGATATTTATAGGAGATATATCAGTTTTGGAAGACCTCTGGGGTAGTTCTTGAGAAAGATTATGCCCATGTCACGCGTTAATTATTATGCCGTTGTTAGCATGCAAGTTATGTAGCTGCTGGGACGATTTTATCGAAAGAAAAAAAGGAAAGATTTAACCGATTTACGTCGCATCATTTATTGGCCATCCTCTGCTTTTTAAAGGTCCTGAGAATCAATCGATTTAAGCAACATTTTACAATAATAACCCTTGTTTGTCCAGTTATCAAAAGGAAAGATACACAAATGCGTTGTGCAATTTCACCAGGAGAGCGTCTGGCAATAACTCTCGGATTTATGACTAATTTCCAGTTAAAATCTCTAAAGGAAGTTGTGGAGGAAGTGACTTTGTTAGTATTGGGGTACCCTGGGTACCAGACTCACTATATAAAATTTATTTCATATATAGTGAGTCTGGTACCCAGGGTAGTATTGGGGATATGCTAAGAAAGGTTGTAGTTGCCTAAAAATCCAGGGGGAAGGGGGTTATAACCCATTTCATTATAAACGATTTGTTTTTTATCATGATTTATAGCTGGTCTAATTATCTGGATATGTGATCTTTTTCCATATACACTTGGTGAGCAAAAGTATTGCACAGGCTGAGACAGAAATGGCCGCACCACAGCAAAATTTTTTTAACAAACCAAAATTAAAGTGGCCATAGTAAGTTTCATAAAAGTTATAAGATGACTTTTTAACTGGAATATGTTGGATAATTTATCAAGGTTTGCTGGTGAAAATAGTTAGTGCATGAATATTCTTGATTTTTGCCTATTTCTAAACAATATCGACATGTCGCAAAAACACAAAAATTGAGCCATAAGGATTGAAGTACCTGTGAAACATTTGCAATAAAAAAGTTCATCTTTGCACCAATATCTTATTACAATGAACTCGGGGGTACTTACTTTAAGCTTGGGTGTCTAGAACTGCTCATTTTCTACACTTTTGTTAGAGAATATCCTAATCGTTTAAGTCAAAAATTTTTGGAGCTGCAATGGGCCTAGTCTCAGCGACTGACTCATGATATGTTGTTGCAGAATTAAATCAATAAATGTGTCACAAATCGTCAAGTCCGTCTTTTCCAAACGATTTCCATTTTGTAATGGAAACAAATAATGCTGCGAATTGCGTAAAACAACATTTCGTCCTCTCATTAAATGAAAATACCAAAATTCCCGCGATAAACAGGTTCACTCAAATGCCTCAATAGCTGTAAAAGAGTAGGCTTAATAAAATGGCTTAAAATATGCCACTTTCCACCAAATACAAGTCCATTTATGATCAACTTGGTACTTCAATACCTAAATGTGATCTTGCAAATGTTTTTCTGAACTTATCATTTCGCGATTAACAGAAAGTGTTACTAAACTTTTTGATAAAGTTTTAGCCAGTCTCATAAAGGTTTCAAAGCTGGGAGACTGTTCAATATAAAGTTAAAAATTTTTATTTTTTAAAAAGTAACTTTTTTAATTTCTAAATTAAAAGTCTTGTCAATGGTTTGAAGTTTGGTTTGATTAGATTTTAACCATAAAAAGACTCCCGGTGGCTTCACAAAAGTGGTTTGAATTTCGATCGCTTTGTTGTTGACAGCGCGGTCGCCATTACTGAATTGTCAAACCTGTGCAATACTTTTGCTCACTAAGTGTAGTATATGTGACTTGCAATTTCCCAATAGAAAACATTTCCTATCGAGTTAGAGAATGAATTATTTCAGACATTGTGACATCAATATGCACTGCCATATAACATGAACTAAAAGACATTAATTTTAAGGTATTTAAATGATCAAAATACACTTAAATGTGTTCAATGCATATTGAACATGTCTGGGTAACTTAGTAGATAGTGTGATAAATTGACTCCACTCAACCGCTCATAATTTCTTCCAGGCACAGGGAAACCACTCATTTTGGCATGAAAAATTGCCATCTGGATGTTATTAACAGCCAATAAATGTGTTCTCTCATCCATGGATTGTAGTGTCTGAGTTATGTATGTGCAAAATGCAGAGCAAGGGTCATGATTCTCTTCAGATGATGGTTTCTTATTGTCACTTTCCAAAGATTGTACCAAATTCTTCAGAATTTACAGTTCTTCATCATCTCTTATTTGCTTAGTACTTCTTTTAACCTTTTGTAAAGGCTTGCTTTTGTTTTGCTGTTTCAATCAACGTATCTTTGAATAAGGCCTGGTTTACATATACGTGCATGATGAATTCAACTTTGAGGCGATTTTCCCATAGGCAGCTGTTTTTCTATTTCTGTAGCAGTAATCTGGATTTGATCCTGCCAACAAACAAGGCCTCACTTGCCACAACTTGACCAACAAATCTTCCTTTATCCTCAGACCAAACGGTATCTTCTTTCATATCATTTTTTGTCAGCATTTACCATACATTCATCAGCCATGTTGTTCTTCATATCAGTAGGTAATTATTTTGCCGTCACAGATTAGACGCCGTACGCTGACTGGTCAGTCCACTTTATCTCGAAGATTTTTGTCTTTTACCACCGCACAAGGCACGATCTTTTTCTTTGACAGTCCAAGAGGAAAAAATATCAAACAGATTGCCCAGAAGCTTCTAAAAAGTTGTAACGATTGCTGAAATAGAACTGCTTGTTATGCGTCACGTAGAGTTCATAGTTATCTGTTTCGCACTTAACAATTCGCTAGCTTCTCAAATAATAACAACTGCTAAATAATGAAATAATGAATAACTTTATTGAACTAAATAAACGATACTCAGAAAAAAAATTTCAGATATATCAAGGAAAGATTAAAAAAATGGTAAAGAGGATAGAGCAGCAAATTAAGAATAGCGATAAATCACAGATGAGGTTCATTAAAAAAGGAATGTATAAAACTTAAAACTTAATTTTGGAATAAAAGCATGTATAAAACTTAAAAGGGGACCAATATTACTAAAATGTAAACTAAACATGACCGATTTAAAAGCTAATTACAAAGGAAAACATGATAATATAAGTTGCAATAGGTGTGGATTACATGAAGAAAACACAAAATATTTATGGCAATGCGAAAAATTGACCTTCCTTCCCCTACCTTCCCCTAGTGTAGAAATTTGATATAAAGGAATACATACACTCTTCTTTTCTAAGAACAATTTTATAAGTACACGAGCCTCAAAATTGGTCAGAAGTTAAAAACAAATTAAGAACAAGCTGAGGCTGAGCTACTGTAAAATGAAATTTTGAAATTTTAGCCATATGCGTGGGTGATTTTTCCGTGAATATTCAAACATGGCGGCAAAGGAAGGTTGTCTCATGCACTTTGTTGGCAAAGGAGGCCTGACCACCTCCCCACAACGAAAAGCTAGCAATCGCACTGCTTATGCCCTAAAAATTCAAAAACAAATTAAGAACAATCAAGCCTCAGATGTTTCGAAAAAATTAAGAACAATCAGCCTGAACTCAAATTTACTGGTTCTTTTAAAAAAAGAGTGTACTGGCCATTCAAATATTTTTTAAAGAAAGAAAGCTTTGAAGGGAATGAAAAAAGTGGGTATTTCTGTAGATTAAAATTAGAGTTCTGCATCGCAAGATGCCTATAAATATTTAGTTCAGAAACTTGACACATTATATACCAAAATTTCTTCCAGTCATACTTCAACTGTAGATCTTCCTCATGACTGAATCACATCAACTTCAACTTATTGTAAGTATCGCTTTTTCGTTCGCAATTTTATGTTGTCCTTTGAAAACAAGCTTTTCCATCTATTAGTTGAGTAGCTGTCACAATGTTTTTGGCAATTTTTTCATTGTACACTGCACAAAGGAGGATTTTTATTTGAACATCAGACGTAAATAGTATCAATAATTTTTTAACTGAGAACCTGTTGTTCAAGACAAAAATCTTTGTAATTTTTGCCGTGCATGGAAAATTTTTCATTTGAGAGATAAATATCACAGAAAAGTAATTGATAAAAATCTGCGCGACGCTCTCGGCTTACTTCGACACATCCATCTCTCCATAATATTCTACGTCTAAGAAAGCCGATTCTTTGGATGGCTTTTGAGAATTGACTTATACCAAACGGCAATCCCCAAAAGCAGAGATACCAAATTACTGTAAACTTCAAAACTTGGATGCATAATTATTTCATTGAAAGACGAAATCATGCTGCTTAGAGCTGCAAAAAGCCAGTCCGATACAACGGTGGCAATCGGGTAATGTTTGTGCATGGTATGCAGGCTATTTGCTTTAGTAGCCTTCAACGATACTAGAAGGTATTCTTCCTTGGCAAAACGGCATCTTCGATAAATGAGTATGTTTTAGCGTTGGCAGGAGAAACCAGTCGAGAGAAGTTGGGCGAAAACCCCTAGGCCACTGAAGGGTTCAATAACCGTATAGAATAATCTATATCCTGTATCTATCAACTTCTTTACTTGTTGGGGTTAAAACCTCTTAAAAGGGGGCTTTACCTACGTGAGTTCGTTGTAGGCAGAAATGCTCAAAAATACGGCAACGGCGGACAAAATCAAAATTCTTCTTTTTACGGCAATGATACGACCAACGGCTAACAACAAGTTTGACAAATAACGACACGGCGTCAATAGGCACGACAAAACTAGCGACAGAGCTCCTAGCAAGACGGCAAAACTTTCGACAAGACTATTCCTAACTTATGAAACAACCCTTTATATACCCTAAGCAAACCTTAGAATAACAATTACATAATACAGAAAACATATTTACAGACGCTGGTGCAATCACAGCGCAATGATGCAATTGTCACGTGATACTGTCCGTAAGGGAACCCTGTGTCGTTACAGCAGCGTATTTTGAGATTGAATATTCAAGCCAATTGGAATCTTCGTACCACTTTTTTGAAATTTAAACTGTCTCCCTGCTTTATCGGACCGGCTTCAAAGACAAAAGCTCTGTTCGCTTCATTTACGATTTCACAGGATAGATCTCTTCTTTCAAGCATGGTAAACTCAAAGATATCAGGATTCTTTGATCGACTAGTTTTTGGTCATTTGATGGCAAAATAGCAGGAGTTGTGGTGCGAGTGGACACAAAACGTCATGAATTATAGAACGTTTACAGGATAGACAGAGGGTAATAAAGCAAACCGACGCTTTTAAAAAATTGCCATCAGAATACCAGCCGGTATTACTTCTAGACATATTTTCTGATTGAGATCCATTATAAGTTATGGCAGAAGCATCGGTTTGTATTTCAAAGGAATCAGCAATCAGCAATTCAGTTACAAAATCGATGATCTACCGACACATCATTCTTTTTCAGTATGAGGGTATTCGACAAAAGATAGCTTACAAGAAATATCGGTGTTCTCGAATTTAGACGAATTACAAAGTCGATCCTGGCGAGAACAGGGGGGACGTGTCCCCCAATCCCCCCCCCCGTGGTGGCGCTACTGGGTCCTGGTTTCGTTGCGAGGCAAGTTTGTGATCGAGGCTCCGCCTTCATGTGCCATTATATTTCAAACATGGCGCACGCTTCTGTAAGAAATCTTGGGAGAATTGTATGCTCTGCAAGTCAGGCGGGAATGACTGTGAGAATCTTTAAGCTACGTTTAACAATTCATTTTTTTGCAAAGATCTTCATATTGTATTTTTGTAATTTGGACATGCGGCCTAAATGTAAAGACCTCGCAATTAAGCCCCCCAAGTTAAAGAAGTTGTAGTCTTGATTGAATTGATTGCTAAATGTGTGATTCTCTATTTTACTTTTTGCTCCCTTTTTTGGGTACGATTATGGATTTTCAATTCGTTTCTATGCCGTTGAATTGATATATTCTTTATCTCAGGTCAGCCAAACATTTTTGAATTATTATATAATATAACCAGCTTATTTTTCAACTCTTTTCAGGGTCTCCTTAGGCAAGCAGTGAGGCGAAACAATTTGTCTGGTTTAAAAAGTAAGGATTGAATTTAATTACGTATTTCTTCATTTTTTCATCCACAGCAGAACCCCAGAAGGTCACTTTAGTTTTTCTTGTATACAGAGGAGTCCATTCGATAATGTCATCATTTCCTGGAAAACAATAGGCGTAACAGCTGTGAATTATGGGTGAAAATTTTTCTTGTGAACAGGTATGTTTGGGTACCTGGTCAGCAATAGATTTTTTATACTTGTGGGTTCAACTAACACATCATAATATCTAAAACAGGAATAAAAGAACAGATGTGTTTAAAATTGTTATTTTAAGAAGCAGATTAAATTGCCATGACTAGTGGTCTTTTATGTACTCAGCAACGAAATTTCTTATTTTGATATTTTTGGGTTTCATCAACACATTTAGCTTATAATTTTGGGTTAGCTAAAAACTTTTTTGAAACTTTTAAATGAATTTTGATAACTGCAGATGGACCTTCCTGTTTATAAGTTTGAGTGACTCTCTTGGGAGCAGAACACAAAGCTATATCTTCCTTTTGGGACAATTTTCACTATATGTAAGCGCAGGGTTGATTAGATAATTGGCAGGAAATCAGATAATACTCCTATAAACTCACTCAAAGAGAAAGTCCACTTTGAAAAAAATATTTAGCTGAGTTACATTTTTCTGTCTCTTTTGAATGACCCTTGATATCAGTAGTTTTTTACCAATGTCCTGCTAAATAAGACCATTAAGAATTGTATTGCATCAATCTCAATGGCACCCCCTCCCCCCTTCCTGAAGACATTTTTAACATACTAATAGTTTCATTAGATGTGTCAAATTTTGTTTTAGTAACCAAGGAGTTGCTATTGGTGACCCCTTTGGTCCAATGTTGGCTTATATATTCGTTGGCTTTCACAAAAACAATTTTTTAACCAGATCCAGAAACTGCTCTATTTTAAAGAGGTTGACAACACTTTAGTTGTTTTTAACTCAGAGTAGAAATGTGTTTGTTATCATGAAAAACTCAATTTGTTGCATTCAGCTCTGTATTGAAAGGAGCAGAAGAACCCCTATGAGTTATGTTGACATCTTCATACAGAAAGAAGATGCTTGGTTTCTTTCCAGTGTCTTCATAGGAAATCAATGTTTTCTATGCAAGATATTTGTTTCTTGGTCCAAAATTGGTTTCATAAAACCCTTAGCACACAGTGGTCCTATAACTTCTTCCAATTCTAAATTTGGTCCTGAACTTGGCAAAACTAAGGAAATTTTCCAGATAATGGCTACCAATAAGATATTGCTTCACACAAAAATTACTTGTTTCATGTCTGGTACTGAGAGGTGTCCTATACAGTAGAATCCCGTTATAACGTACTCGGTTATTATGTACTTTCGGATATAACGTACTGGTGTGCTTGGTCCCGGCAAAAGGTGTGCTTGGTTTCAATCAATTAATACTTACCCTTGTTACAACAAACTTAAAGTACGTTATAACCGGATTATACTATATATTTAAAAAATGTAAAAGCAACCTATTGTTTTTCCACTGTAAACAAAGCCTTTGCTCTTGTAGTTTCTAGTAGTAAGGTCATGCTACCATAACTCTAAGGCTTGAGTTCCTACCAGTCAAAAAAGGTTAGGCATTTTTAATTTTTTGTGCCAATATGAGGCTCAATATGTAGAAGGAACTAGCCAGCAACAAATCAATAGAATAAAACAGCATGCTGTCTTCAGCAACAGGCAAAAACTGTTCCGAAAAGAGATAGAGCAAGCTTATTCGCCAAAATCATTGAGCAGACATTTCAGGGCTTTATGCTTTTCTCCACCAATCCGTTTCTACAGGTCTTTCTATTTGTGTGCTCACTCTGCATCATTCAAGTATATGCTCCGTCGTTTGTTCTTGGTCACATCCTTTACACTTCCTATATTTCCAAAGGAGTCTTATTTTTAGTATTTCTGCTGCTTCTGAAATGTGTTCTCCAGCCTCCCACTGTTTTCGGTCTATCTCAGCTCCTCATTCTTACCTCGTTTTGAAAATAGCACGAAAAAGCGAAAGCCAGTCATATACTAAAATACTCTTGTCAGACACTCGTCAGAGTATAAACATCGGATAATGTTCAAAGTTAAGCAGAAAATTAATATCCTGATGTGGATCGAAAGTAACATGAGCGGAAGAAAAGTGTGTTTGATTAGTTCTTCGTATTTGACCGATCGCTCCCGCTAATGCCTAGCGCACACCCACATTTTGTTGCCAGCGACGGCGCCGTCGGTTGAATTTCTTTGCCTGCACACTGGTATTTTTTTGGCGTTAGTCCATCTCTTGGTCTCGATTTCATTACAAGCATTGATTGAGCAAAAATGAAAATTCACTGTAATATTTTTTCACATGGGAATGACATTCTCAGGCAAAGGTGAAGGAGACAAATAAGCTGGGAGTGCTGCAGACCCTCTAATCAGGCAAGATTTGTTACATTTGAGGCCCAACCTCGGGAGTTTTTTCTCAATAAAGTAGCAATATTCGGACAAGATCCATACTAAGCCCTACTTAGCCCCTCCCCCCCCCCTAAATTTTTAGCATCTGCGACGCTTGTGTTCTCCGGTATTAACGACATAGGAAATTTTAAAGAGAAATGGATGAAAGTATTGGTAGACTTAATTAAAATTGGAAGAAGAAAACGGAGAAAAGGAAATAGGACCATGTGGGTTTAGTTTTGGATTGGTCGAAGAAAATTACTGCAATCTCTCTCTTGGCAAATTTAGCAAGAATATACCCTGCAGAAAAGCGCCAGTGACGGCGAAAAAATTTGCTAGGGTGCGCTAGGCTTAAGGTGAGAGGTTCGTGCTATTTTCAAAATTTACGGTACGAAGGACTTATTTGGCTACTTTCGAATCATTGCCAGCTAAATGTTTACCTTTGCCAAATGTTTCCAGCTTTCTCTCTTTATTTCTTTAATACTTTTTATCACTATTCTCAGTTCTGAATATGTTTTCCTACACTTTTGGTAGGTGCCATACTATTTCTTTTCTCTTTCCAGCTCTTACCTACCAAAGTATGCCATGTGTCCGCTTTTTTACGCTATCTAAGCATAATTGCGTATTTTGTTTCAAGCTATTCAAAGGGACAGCTGCGTGACTTTTCTAGCAATTCGGTCTATTTTAGATCATTGTGATCTGTTCTCTGAATGTTTTCATGCAAGTAGTTTACTGTAAATTTTTTTCATGTTGAAAATATAGTACTTATCTTAGAAAATTTTATGCTATTTCTGAAAACTGCCACCCTTCAAGTACAATTTCTGCCTTTCAACTTAATAATACTTTAAAAGCTATATGGTACTTTATAGGTGTCTTTGCTGAAATTTCAACATCAAATAAACATTGCAAATCTTCGCTGCAGAATATGTATGTATTTCTTTGCATTTTATTTTATATTGCAATTTAAAGGAGAACTGACACGCAAAAAGAACTTTGGCTTATTCTATGCAGAATTTGTCGCTGACTTCCAATATAGTAAAATTTTTCTTCTTAGATTCGCCGTTTTTCTGATACTTGCACTTTTATCCGTCAACCACAGGCAGGTATCGGGAATTTCCCAAAGCGGAATCAAGATTATCGCCAGGAGTTGTTAAAGTGCCACTGAAATGAAAAAATGAAATTGTTTTTATTGTCAATTCTCATACACTATTCATCACTGATTTCGAAAACAAGTTTAGTTTTTTCATTCAGGGCCCATAAATAAGGATTTATGGGGATTTTTTGCCGGTGGGTCGTGCGAAAAGGGGTTAGGGCAAGTGACGCATTAAGATATACATAGTCAATTTAGCCATAGTGAGGGCTGTAAGAAGTTGAAAAGTTATCAATTGTGTAAAACGTTATACCAGCATGGAACTTTGTTGAAATAGGCAGCTTGATACGCTGAAAAAGAGGTTGTGAATAGACGCTGGAAAATATCCCCTTGTGCTATTTATAGACTGGGGTAATAGGTTCCAGACCAAGGAACTTATTTTCATAATTTTGATTTTGGATCGCGGTTCTTTGACAATGATGCTACTACGATCGTCAGGGACGCCGAGAGGACACGGCCAGAACGGAAAGGCGAAAAGATATTTTCAACCACGAATTTGAGATTAGCTTAAATCGATTTTTTTTCTTGCAAACGCACAAAAGGTTTTACTTTTTAAGGCATAATTTTGCTACTTTTAGTCAATTCCATTTAAAAATGGATTTCATAACTTTTTGAGGTCCCCTGACCACGAAGCCCTGGGGCAATTTAACTCCTCTTGACGGCCCTGGTGATTACTGATGCTTTGATAGTGTGCAACGCAAGTTGGAAAGTGGGGAAACCGCCGAAAAATGTGCAATTTGTCTGGTTCTATGATAGATAAACTTTTCCCTTGATAAATTTGCTCCTTAGAATCAAGTATTGCGCTACTAACTTTTACTCATAATTTGTATAGCTGTTCGCAAAAGCATTCGACACGCTCAATAATTCATAAAAGGTAAAATGATCGGCACGAAGTCTTGGTACAAACTGCACTCAACAAGTTTGCTTATTTCGTTTGGGCTCGTAATGTTTGCAAGAAAACACCTTGCACATGGCTTGTAGTTAGATAGTTAGCGATATCTAGAGCACAAGTACCGCACTATTTCCGTCCACTTCGCAATTTTTTTGGTTGTTCTATCGCACTCGAAATATAGTGTTCAGTACAGAAGCCCGCACCATTTCCGCGACTTGTAAATGTTAATGCGTCACACATTCCCGAATTTCTCACAGACCGCGCACAGATTTTCGCACGAAAAGTTTTAAAAATCGCAACTTTGAAGCGTTGTAGTTCAAAACAGTTAACAATACCGAAAAAAGAACTTCACCATCGGATTCAGGAGCACTCTTGACAGAGAAAAACATCAATAAAAAAGATTTCGATTTTCTCATTTCAGTGACACTTTAAAATTCTCGGCTGACGTCACAAGTGACATGTTAACAATGCCGTTGTAAAGGCTTTTGCCGCGATGGTGAAATTTCGTGTTTTATTGAAAATATTCTACGATAAAAAGACAAAAAATTGTCAAGCATTTCATTTATAAGTTTAAAGAAGCTAGAAAATCCTAGCTGCAGGTCTGCTAGGACGCTAATATCCACATAAAATTTATTTTTATGTCATGATATCTTCGAATCAGTACACTCATTTTTTTTATAAGAAATGAAGGTCGATGTTGAGTACTCCAGTTTCTTAATGTCCTGGAATTTTCAATACTCATTGTTTCTTACGAGTTTCTTAATTATGATGTCATGAATGATGTTATGAAATGTTCGTGATCTTTTTTATCATTTCATGAGATTCGCTTCCGTTCCGAAACTGTATTTACATGTGGGAAGTATATTTTTATCTCTTGTGTTATAAGTTCTAGGCCAACTAAGCAATCATGTTCTTGGATTTTACAATAATCAGAGAGATTCATATGAAATTCTGATTGTACACATATTTTTCTATAAGAATATGAAATTCTGATTGTACACGTATTTTTTATAAGAAACAAAGGTCGATGTTGAGTTCTCCAGTTTCTTAATGTTCTGGAAATTTCAATACTCACTGTTTCTTAAGAGTTTTTTAATTGTGATGTCATGAATGATGTTATGAAATGTTCGTGATCTTTTTTATCATTTCATGAGATTCGCTTCCGTTCCGAAACTGTATTTACATGTGGGAAGTATATTTTTATCTCTTGTGTTATAAGTTCTAGGCCAACTAAGCAATCATGTTCTTGGATTTTACAAAATTTCGTTGTTTTCAGTTTTGTCACGATTTAATAGTTTCTCAATTTTTTTGCTTCGAGTACTGAAATTTCTTATTTTTTTCTGACTGTCCAGTACTCGTGACTTATAGCCAGTTTATTATAAAAAACTGAGTGTATGCTTTGAAACATTGGAAGAATCTCTAAGATTTTGAAAAAAGGGGTCGACAACTGGTGCCGTTTCTCCAAAGTCTTTATTTGTATAACTACAAATTAAATCACAAAAGCAGGGGGTGGGGGGGGGGGGTTGAAGCAATAGCCAAAAGACAAACGAAATCCAGTGAAGGCGGCGGTAAAAGCGATCCTGCAACCTGCTCTGGGTGCAGAAATAAGAATTCAAGAAAAAACGTTGGTTGATGGGAGCTGCGAGTGTGACTGAACTTGACGATCATTTTTAAACAGAGGTTGAGACATTAGGGAATAACCTAGTCTTGCACAAAGACCATCCCCCGTCCAAGTCAAAACTTTTTGCAAAAGAAGATAATGCGCCAATTAATATTCCTATGACATCGAAACAGTAACTAAATTTCTTTGACTAAGGCTTACTTTATAAGGCCGCATTTAGGTCGCGTCGAGTTCAAATCAGACAAAAATTTGAATAAAATTCGACGTAAAAGCGACCATTTAAAGTGAAACTTCAATTATGTGCTGCATTTCGAATTAAGTCCGTCAGGATTTGCCGAACTCAACTCACAAATGCGACGTAAATGCGGCATTGCTTTATACGGTCGAGTTTTTGTTGAACCGAAAACGCTGGGTCACATGACTATGCATAGAGCGGCAAAGTGCGCATGTGCATATCACATTTGGCAAACGCTCGTTGCCTTGTTATGTTGCGTTGGTGCAACATCAGGACATGTTGATTGTTGCCTTATAGATTTATGGCGCCAAAATTTTCTTTTCTTGTGACTATTTCTCTGCTGAAAATACAAAACCGACGCTACTTCCAAGTCTTGATTAAAACGAGCTATATTTGTATTTGTGCCTCTTCAAATTTGGCGCAATTTTACGAAACTTTGGCAAGAATTGAATTTAACGCGGCATTTAAAACACTTTTAAAATGACAGCTGCATTAATGCCGCTTTTATCCCGCACTCATTGAGTTGAATTCGACGCGACCTGAATGCAGCCGTATAAAGTCCCCCAAGAAGTCAAATTCTTTGGCTAAGAGCTAAGAGCACATTACGTAACTTCAGCCAAGCCAAGAACATTGACACATTGAAACAATCATAGAATGTTACATTGATAACGAATAACTTGCAATTCCGTTTAGGACATCATAGGCATTTCATCTAATTAGGCTGATTAGGCCAGACAGAGCAGTCTGGACAAAGACACTTCAATTTGAAATGAAATTCTAGCCTGTTCTTTGTTCATAATTTCGTCACTATTGAACCATGGGACGACAGTCTGCCCTAGCAACAGCGCTGGTTGGTGGCACAAACTCAGACGGCCGAAATTTTCCATTTGTTTTGAAATCAGTCAATTATGTGTCAAAAATGCAAAATTAGCTCCTTTCGCGTGCACAAAATTTAATAAACATTTGCCGCAGCATTTTCTTAAAGGTTTCTATAGAGAAACGCCCACTCGTGACGATTTTCGCCTCGAGTCTCAAGTTGTCGGAACAATTGTCGTTTCTCAACTTAAAACGCCCGTTATTCAAAAACGGTAACACACATGGTTATATCATTTGCCCATATAGTGGGCGTGTCCCACAAGCAAGAAGGGCGTGGTCCCGATCCCAAAAGATTTTAGCTATAGTCACCAAAAATCCTGGATCCGCCCCTGCAAAATAAACATTTGTCCGCAGCATTTTCTTAAAGGTTTCTATAGAGAAACAAAATACGTGCTGAGAACATGTCACTTATGACGTCAAAGATGATCGCCCACTCGTGACGATTTTCGCCTTGAGTCTCAAGTTGTTGGAACAATTGTCGTTTCTCAACTTAAAACGCCCGTTATTCAAAAACGGTAATGGTGATTTAAAAAAAAATTTCGATCCTGGAATCTGCTTGTCAAAAACTACCGTTTTAGACAAACATGTTTTTGCTTGTCAGATCTCCTTTAATGGCACCTCGCTCGTCTTGGTTATGCTTTTTTTGCTTCAATGTTTTGTGATCCTTCATTTCAGCTCGTACCACTTTTGAACTGCAGCTATCGGTTTTTCAAAGTGTTTTGATAAAATCTATTAAAAAAAGCCTTACTTGTTTGCTATTCCGCTTATTATGAATCTGAAATGCGACATCTTTGCATTTTTAGTCAAGTGAGGATCTACGATTGAGCGAATATCACTTTTTCATTAAATTGTTATGTATAACAGTTATTAATAAATCATCTAAAATAATCTATGAAAGTTTCATCAAAATATTCTACACTCGGTCATGTTGATTCAAATTGTAAAATTTTGCAGATCTCTTCACTTAAATTCAATTATTGCTTTGGATCGGTGTCAGTTGGTTTTTAGTCTAATTTACAAGAAATGCAGGATGCATCGGCAAATTAAAAAACTGCTTATTTTTAGTGGGCCACCAAAGGCTGAGTTGCTTTATTATTGGAACCATGTGGAGTTTAATCTAAACGGGCCTCTTGCGTTTTTCTAGTCAGGAACTAATAAAGCCCCGGCCAAACAACTCGATTTTTCGTTCGATTTTTTACTCAACAAGAAATCGAGTCGTCTGGCCACCTTGTCGAGCAAGTCGAATGGCGTCGAGTGATGTCGAGTGAAGTCGAGTGAAGTTTGATCTCTATCAAAAAAGTCGAGTGAAAAGGGTGTTGTCGAAAGAAAATCGAATCGTTGGGCCACCTTGTCGAGTGAGTCGAGTGAGCGCGTGCGCAGTTATCATCTCTTATGCTGGGCAGGGAAGCATACTACCCTGGGGCCTCGAAGTCCAGGGGACCTTTTTAAATGATGAATTCCATTTTAAGAATGGAATTAATTAAAAGAAACAAAATTATGCCTGAAAATAGTAATTTGCTTAATCAAAATAAGTACTTAATGGCGGTTCCTGCATTAAACGAACGAACATGGTCTTATATCGCTAGAGTTCGTCAAGAGATTGTAAAAGGATATTTGCACGTAAGATAAATACGGCAGCCGATTTGCGCTTCTTTGCCATCATTTTGTTGGCATGAGTGAAAAGTCGAGTGAAAAATTGAGCGAGATCTGATCGTTTGGCCACTTATGTTCGACTTCGCTCGATTTTGAGATCAAATGTCGAGAGAAAGATCGAGCGAAAAATCGAATCGTTTGGCCAAGGCTTAAGTATGTTCAAATCTAAACATCATAGGGTGCCTTGTTGCATAAGAAAAAGCCTTTGTTCGAAAACACAACAGCAACATTTCACAGAGAGTTTTTGCAATTAGCAGAAGATAAATATGCAATACTTTGAAACAGCTACTTTCCTTCTACCAACTGGGTTACTTTTCAAAAATATGGCTTAAATTTAGGCTTCAACCGTAAAAAAACATGTGTTCGTTTCTCGAGCGATTTCAGTGGTAGGCAAGATTAAAGTGATAATCTTGCCTAAAATCACAAGATTTCCTCCAGCGAATGAAAATTGACCGAGGGATAGTTCACTCTTGCAAAAAGTGTACGAGATTTCCACAAAAACAAAAGGATTTCCAGGGATTTCTCATAAAACAATAGGATTTCCAGGGATTTTCTCATAAAACAATAGGATTTCCACCAAAGGTGTACGAGATCTTTATGAAGTGATTTGCCCCTCGAAATTGACAAGCAACATTCATCATTATCATTTATAATCTTTAGGACTTTTTTGGTAAAGAAAATTTGCAAAGATTTCCAAATATTTTTCAGTAAAATATTGCTATTTCATAGGAAAAAATGGCAAAGATTCTCCAGAAAAAGAATTTTTTAATTTGAAGATGGCATGAGATAGCGGTAAAAATTGCATACCGAAGCACTTTTCGTCTGACACATTTCAGACTATAAACGTCTGACAAAGAACGAAAGTAAGCTGATAATTTGCATCCAGGTGTGGATCGAAAACATTGTGAAAGGAAGAAGGACACGTTTGATTTGTAATACTTAAGGAATCAAGAATCTGTTCGATGCAGGTGCCTTTACATGTATGTTCAAGCTTAGATGTCAACATTTGAAAGTATTTGAAGAATTATTCCTGGTCATGTAGACGTAAATCTCTTTCTAAGAGATGAATTTTCCATTTCTGTCGACGTTCTGAATAAAATTTCTAAACTAGTATCGTTTTTGCTTTTTTGCTCATTTTTTGAATGAAATCAACTTTAAGATTTTAAGCTTTCTGATAACAGTACTCGTGTAAATCAGGCTTTGTACTCTGAAGAGTGTCAGACGAAAAGTGCTACAGTATGTAATGTTTCCGCTATTTCATGCCATTTTTAATTTTTTTGAAGATACTTAACGGTTTTGGGGGAAGACTTTGTACATTTATAGACCCAAAATTTACCTGAACTTTATTCATTAGCTAAAGGCTTTTAGAAATTCAAATCAATAAGACTATGGCAGAGAAAGACCAACCTTGAAAAAGAATATTTTAAGGGCACTGTTGATCACTGAGAGAACTCTGAACTCTGAGCATAAAGATAACAAGGGATGCTAGTTTTTGATTGAAAACACTGCTGATGGGTTTCTTGTTTGGGAAACGGCTTAGCGATTTCACTGTGCAGTTTGTAGCTGTCAAATTCCTTATCGCATTTGGAATTTACCGTATCGCATTTTTTAGCCAAATTACCGTATCTCTTTTTGGGTTTATCCAATGTGAGCGAACACTAAAAGCGATGCTACATTGCTAGCCATATTATAATTTTTAATTTAAACTCTAGGGAACAAGCTTGAAACTGAACCTAAAGGGGGTTTGTTAAATTCAAAGCAACTTCTGGATTAGTGTCATTTCACCTGGAGGCAGCCATATGAAGAATAGATATAAAAAGATCAGTTTTTAGCCATCGTTCTCCACTGTAAACATCACATTTAAAAATGCTCTCTTGTGACTAGATTTGGCTCTAGAAAGACAGCTAAGTACACTCTCTTATAATAAGAACCAGAACCAGTTTTTGCCAAGGCTCGATGTTCTTATTTTTTTGATGATATGATGCCCGGATGTTCTTAACTTTGCTTATTTTTCAACACTGATTTTTTCCAAATTTTTTATAAAACTACTAAATAATAGTTTTGGATGCTACTTTTAGTAGCAGTGTTGATTTGCTGATTTCATATGCCACATCTTTTTTTATATATTCTTATATATCTTTATAAAATATACACAAGTTTGCCAGACGATACCACAGGAAGCATGGGAATACATAGCAACCCTGTAGCAATGTACAATCAACATATAAAACAAAATTAACTACAATTAGAAGATGCAAAATGAGCGAAAAAGAATAAAAGAAACTATTCTTAAAAAGAGGAGAAGGCCATATCTCAGGAAGTTTGTAGTAGTTCTAACTAATTTTGCACGTTTCGAGGTATTCCACCGTGTTCTTTCTGCTCATGTGATTATAATTGAAAAATTATTGAATGCACAGGCTACTTGATACTGCATGAACCTCGGTTACGACACGAACCTTGGTGACGACACGAGCCTTGGTTACGACACGAGCCTTGGTTACGACACGAGCCTTGGTTACGACACGAGCCTTGGTTACGACACGAGCCTTGGTTACGACACGAGTTTTGCTCAGTGATTCCGATATTTTATCCAGATTTTGAATTTATCGCTGTGCAATTATTCTTTAAGTCTGTAATCATAGAAATTTTTTATTGTTAAGCTGGAGAGAAGACTCGTACAAACCAAAAATATGAGAATCAAAATTGCATCAACTTTACTAACCTAATATTTATTGTTAAATTATGATCCCACCTTTCTTGTGTCTGGTACCATACATCATCAATAGCCTGTTTTCATGTGTTTTGAAAGCGCATTGATATAACACATTTAACAGATTCTTTCAACTCATAATTTTCGTAATTGGACCAAGTTCTGATTTTATTTGTGCTCAACTAAAGGGGCTTTATGTAGGAGTCGGTTGTGGGCCATTTTGGAATAATTTATTCATTTTGGAATAATTTATGCATTTTGAGTATTTTATGCATTTTTGAGTATTTTATACATTTTGAAATAATTTATGCATTTTCAAATAATTTATGCTTTTTTGGAATAATTTAGGATTGACATAAACCTATTTTGTTTTCTAGACTCAAGTCTGCTGGAGTCAAAAGCAAGCAGAGATTCAACATGAATGAAATGCAACGATGCCTTGCTGTTGTAGGTATGTTATTTCGTTTCTAATCAGAGTGATTTCGTTGCAACAAAACTTTTTTGTGAGCTGTGTGGACGGATAAAAAGTTTCAAAACGGGGCAGTTTGAGTGGTTGTGAAAAACAGGAGCAGTTTGAGCTATTGCTGGATATTTGAAAAAACGGATAAACAGATTTGTTCAGGTATACGCGGCTTCATCAGAGAAAAACCCCACTACACCCTGACGCCACTACACGAGAAACAACCATTCAAGTATCATAACGAATTTCTTAGTATTGAGAAAATTTTGTGCGTAACATTGGCACAGAAATTCGTGAACTAGTAACCTTTTTTCATTAATATAATCTTCAGATGAAGATAAGCATGTTTTTAGTGTTCTTAAAGGATGACGTCACAGAAATATATATATTTTTCTAATTTTTGAATTTTGATCTCGTAACGTAAACGAGCAATATGAAATGCCTCTGACTGTGAAAATCAGATAAAAGTGTTCCGAATTGGCTGAGATATGGTCACATGAGCACAGGCTGTTTCCTCATCAAACTCAAATACACAGCAAACTTCAAATCTTTCCTTGCTATATCTCACCCAATTTGTGACATATTAAACTGATGTCGCATATTTAAAAGCATTTCACGGTGCTTTTTTAGGTTAAGTGGTCAAAAGTCAAAAGGTCTAAGAATAGATTTTTTTATGATGTCATATATAAGAACTCTATTAATGTAGTGTCATATAACGTTGCCAGGCCCAGCACCACTGGGGGAAGCAAGGGGGCCATGGCCCCCATTTTTTGCTTGATAAAATGTTAAATTAGCTAAAATTTTCGTATACTTACTATATTGAATGAAAATCCACAAGTAAAGCAGCATCAAGAAAATTTTGCCACTATGGGGACTAGAGGGGGTAAGAGAATAATCTATTTACCTTGCTGCCTCCCACCGCTCAGTTTTCAATAGATCACCTGGCCCCCCGTTGCTGATTGGGAAGACGAATGTTGTTACCTAAGTTTTCTCTATAGTAATTTTTTGCGTAAGTAGTGGGACATTAATTACACGTGGCATGAATCTTCTGTCTTTTTCTGTCCTTTGAGCAAAAATTCATGTTTGCGTTCTTTTAATCCAACCGAAAGCTGTCAGCTTGATTCTTAACCCACAAAGCCTTCCTACAGTTAGTTTCTTTAATTTTCTGAATATTTTGTGATTAAATCTAAATTGCTTTGCGGAGAAGCAAGTAATAAAAGAAAGTTCGTTAGAAAGTTTGTGTGATTTGTAGCATTAACCATCTATGTTCCTTCTAGTAATTAAAGTTACAAAGTTTGCGAAACTCCATACCGGCTAGGTGAAGCTTGATCTTAAGGATCGCAGTGCTCAGATACTGGTGGATGAAAGAAAACCACATCTTTCTATATATCTATATAATCCAATAAAAAGTTACAATACGTATTACTGTCTACACTACTAACAAGAACTACTTTACAATGCTACTGGGACGAAAACCCCCGGGGAGCAAAAGGCTGTATCTACCCCAAGGGCGTTGACATATATATACACATAAATGTAACAATAGGAAATAAAAATATGTTACAGATAAAAAAATTGGTTACGTGGTGTACATTTTAGATTGAAACGACCTTATTCAAACCGATTAGTATTGCAGATGAATTGTAGAGTCAAGTTGCGAATGTTCCTATTGACACCTTAAGGGAAAGTTTCATTGCCATATAGTAAAAGCTGAGTTAGAGCCTTATTCGACAGGTTTGTAGGTCCAAGAGGTCGTAATATGTCAAAACTCCAGCAAGAAGATCTTGTCGTTGAGCAGCGAAAGAAGGGCAAAGCAACAAGAAATGTTCCGCACCCTCAATGCCATCATTCGAAAGGCACATTGGGTTTAAAGTATCCCTAAAATTGTGTTTGAATTTGTGAAAATTTAATTTGCTTAGATCAACTCTAAGTTGAGTCAGAAGGGATAAACCTATTGGGTCATGAATTCCGAAAACAGACTTTGCAGTGGGGCCGAAGACAGACTTGACAAAAAATGTTTCTTGAAAATAGCGACAGATGGTGCAAGTCTCAGCTCTGGTTCAATATTGTTCCATTCAGATAAATATTGAGGATAAAAACTAGATTTGAATTTTTCTGTTCTCGCCATTATTTGCCCTAGAATGTCCTGACTGCGAAGAAAGTAATGTGACTGATGAAGCTGAGGAATTGAATTCATCATAAAAACTGGGGATGAAATTATTTACAATCTTGTAAACAAAGTATAACGTTTGCTCCACCTATGAGAACTCAATGATTCCCAGCCGAGCTCCGCATACAATTTTTGTCGCGAAGTTCCCCTCCATGTACCATTTTAGCCTGGATATGGTATATAACATCCCCATAATCCAGGTGAGGTCGTACATAGAGCTTATAGAGTTCATTTAAAGTATGCCTAGGGAGATATTTGGAAATATCTTTCAGCAGGCCGATACCATTTTTTGTTTTAGACATAGCTGATTTGATATAAGCAGCTAAAGAAAGCTTTGAATCTGGGATAATCCCAAGATGTTTATGTTCACTGACTTTCTTCACTAGAATATTATTAAACAGTATCTTTGGGTGATCAATTCCAATTCCTTTCCTTGAAACTGCTTGTTTTTGAGGGTCAGGATTAAATGATATTCTCCAGTCATATGCCCATTGTTTTATCAACTCCATGTCATGATTTATGTCATTTGCAGCTGTAGCAGAGTTCTGAACTACTGTAAAGAGTGATGTATCGTCTGCAAAAAGCTTGACATTGCACTTCAAATTTGCAGTTAGATCGTTTGTATAAATAAGGAAAAACAGAGGACCCAGAATTGAGCCATGGGGTACACCTACCAAAATATCTCCCCAATTCGAGCTCTGTTCATTCAAAACAGTTCGCTGTTTCCGATCTTTAAGGAAGCATTGAATAAGAGATAGAAGTTGTCCTGAAACACCATATCATTTTAGTTTGTAAATTAGACCCTTATGCCATACCCGATCAAATGCTTTGGACATATCAAAATACACGGAGCGAACGTCGAGAGGGGGATTACAGTCAAATGCTTTAAAGATTGTACGCATTTCGGTCTTATGTCTGCAAGTTTGTGAAACGCTTAGCATGAAGGCCTGAAAATGAATGCAGAAAATCCATAGGTGTTGATAACAGAAAGTGAAGGGCAGTCACAAAAAACGATCAGAGATGTGTCTGGAAAGAATTTTCAACAAGTAGGAAGCTTGAAGTACCTTGAATCAGAGATCAACGCCGATGTGAAGGGGGGGGGGAGTTCCTGATGGGGGTGTTCCTGATGGGGGTGTTCAGGAAGTGTCAGGAGTAGCATATGGTAAAAGGAGACCAAGAGAAATGAAATGTAGACTATGATCACAGATGAGACGTGCTGCAGTATGGAAAAATGAAAATATTGTGAAAAATTGGATGAGATGGCTGGAGTTGAGGATGTTTCAGTGGTTTATTTTTTGTGTGGGCACTTAGGAACAAAATAACAAAATAAGAAAAGCTTGTGGCATTATGCAGTGGCAGTCATGATGAAGAAAATTATGTTCCGATGTTTTTGGCCTGCTCAAAAGGGCCAAAATTTCTTGAACATAATTTTATGAATTGATATTTTATGTCTTAAACCTTTAGATGTTAAACTCAACTTTACCGAAAAAGTTTGAAATTACCAGCAGGCTCTTCCAAGAGTGAGGGAGGGGGGGGGGCAAAGCATTTAATTATCAATTTCTCTATTTTTGTTGGCGGAATCGCAAACCAAATTTTATCTTGTTGTTGCAGCTATGATATCGAATGTATCAGTATCAAATGTGACGTCGGGGTCAGATTGTGATATGCTTGAAGGATCAGAAGAAGGTGATGAAGTTTGCTCTCAAGGGAAAAAGCATAGCCGCCGATCAATATGTACGTAGCTAGTATTAAAAGCACTAGACTTGTAGTATTTTTTCGTGTTTATACTTTTTTGTGAGTCGATAATATGATTTCTAGTGTAAATGTTGCTTTTTGCTTCATGAGTTGTTTTGACTTTACAAAAAATGGCGTATAATCTACTCAATATGTAGGCAGTTTGATTGGATTGGAAATGTTTTAGTTTATTCATGTAAAAAAAACTGTGCAAGTTATGAGACTTCATTGCATGCTTTTCTAAGATTTCCCTCGTAATCCAGGGCGGCTTGATACAGTTAGTGAACTTGAGCAATCAATGACGCAAGCTTGATACAGTTACTCAACGTGAGTAATCAATCATGCTTGCTTGATGCAGTTACTCAATGCACGACCTTAAAATTGAGAAAGCAACTTGCTGAAAGCTTAGTGTTGACGAAGGTTGATTTACACGATCATGTTTACTCGCCACTGACAATCACCCAAATAAATAAACTGCAACGATTGCAGAATTGTGCAGCGAGTTTTGTGCTTGGTCGGTATGCATCTTCAGCTGATATTCTCGAACTTAACTGGCTTCCAATAATTGAAAGAAGAGAGTTGAACTGCATGAAAATGACTTTCGAAGCGATTCACAACGGGAATTGGCCATCCATTAACTGCATTGAAATAAAAAAGACCAGTCGTACTCTTCGTAATACTAACGAACTGAGTCTGGGCACATCAATTATCAGGGATACCTTTCAAGATACTCCAAGCAAATTCTCAACAAATTTAAAAAACTCTCAACAGAAATCAGAGAACAAAAATTGTTGACCTCATTCTGCACAAAACTGAAAGCGGATTTAACGAGACGTGCTAAAGATCGACTTAGTCAATTTTGATTATATTTTTAATACTTCATTTCGCTTTTATCGCCTAACTTACATTGTAACTTATTCCTTTCACAGATTGCAACATTTAGGGAAATTGTATTTTTAGCTCGAGTTGAAGAGCAAAAATAATTGTGGGTATACTCAATAAACCTTATCTGTATGTGTGTATAATTTGCGCAATCAGTCATGCCTGCTTGACACAGTTACTCGACTTGAGCAATCGATTATGCCTGCTTGATACAGTTACTCAGATAATAGATACTCTTTCGTACACACAGTATACTTGCCAGCTGTTTTTTCTTCATTTGTAAACAATGGCAGCTTGACAATCCCATCAGCATCTGTTTTTTGAAATTATCAAGTTTCAGAGCGGGTCTTCCAAATGCATATGTGCAAGAAAAAGGTTCAGAGGGCAGCCTCGGTTACAAAAGTAAGGGAAAGAAGAAGTGGTTCTACACTTCTAATATCCGTGCTCCTTGCATCAATGTGTCGTTGTTTGAGAGAATCCTCAGCGTTTGCTTAATAAATGTGTTGCTAATGAATTATTGACCCTACGCCTGTTTACTTACCGAAAAACAAGCATAAGGCTCAAATCTTGATTGGTTGAGAGTTTGCGCTAAATCACTTGGCCTCTCTCGCCACTGAGCCAATCACAGCCCGGAAAGTGTAAAAAAAAGTAGGCAGAGCCGAAAATTGGGCATTTTTACCACCCTCCGCTGGTTTTCGACTTCTTCTTCCGTTTCGGACTTTTGTCTCTCACTTGTCGGCAAGCATGCACGAGAGAGTGTATCTGCTAGAACATTTTCTTTGCCAGGTTTAAAGCAGATTTTAACATCGTACGATTGCAATCTTAGTAGGAACCTTTGCAGTCTCTTTGGAGCAGAGGCAAGTGGTTTGCTGACAATTGAGACAAGTGGTTTGTGATCCGTCCTAAGTGTAATCTCTCTGCCATAGGCATAGGTATGATGATGTTCAACTCCAAATACTTGTGCAAGCAGCTCGTTCTCTATTTGGCTGTAGTTTTGCTCTGCAGGGGTGAGGGCTCTGTATGCATATGACACGTGATTTTGCATGAGCACGAAACCAAGCCCCTTTAATTATGCATCAGCCTGGCCTTCTCTTGCTGCCCTATGGTCAAAATACTTTAGAACTGGTGCCTCGCAAATTGGTTTTTGTATGTCATCAAAAGACTTGTCATGATCTTTTCCCCATACCCATGATGCATCTTTGTGGGTCAAATTTCTCAGAGGTTCGCATACTTCAGATAGTCTGGGGAGAAACTCAGTCAGGTATTTTACTATGCCAATGAACCTTTGTACACCAGCGACGTCTTTCAGCTTGCTCATCTTTGTGATGGCTTCAACTTTTGCGGGGCCTATCTTGAGACCATTATGTGTTAGGGTATGACCAATTAAGGAAACTTCATCGCACTTGAACTTGAATTTGTCTTTGTTCAGCTTGATGCTTTTCGTCGGCATCGTTTCAAAAGCGCCAGCATGTTCATGTCATGATTTTTGACAGCTTCTTCGTATGTTTATCCTCTTCCGGTAACGAGAGCATCGTCAGCGACTACATACACCCCAGATAGGCCTTCAAAGCACTGATCAAATTTGTGTTGGAAATGTTCTGAAGCTGGTTTAATTCCAAATGGCATCCTGAGGTACCTCCAACCATGGTGTCTGGAGCGTGGTAAGCCTGCTTGATTCTTGGTCGAGCTCTATTTGAAGGTACCCTTCCTTCAGGTCGATTTTGCTGAAATCCTGCTACACTTTCAAGCTCTGGTAGCACATCCAATACAGCCTTGAGTTTTGCTTTAAGAGCAATGGGTACTCTGCGAGGAGGCATGGCAGCAGGGGCTTTGACTCGTCAACATCAAAGTGTACATAGTCTCCTTTTACAATAACAAATCTGACAGTGTAATCAGTCTGGTTCTTTGCGTTTGCTACCTTAAGTTTACAAATACCATTTATCGGTAATAAGGCTTGACTGTCCAGGCGCAAAGATTGATAAGATTTTTCAACTTTTGTGCCTGGAGGAACGAAATGTACTGGAAGAACATTACAGGTGGCACCTGAGTCAAGTTCAAAACAAACTTGCCTGCCTTTATAATCATGGCGGCAAAAATTTGTTCTTAGGAGGGGACTCCAATACAGCATTGATTTCCAAATTATTTTTGGCTGAAATTTCAGCAATGAGAATTTCATCATCACTAGAAGTGTTTCTTCCTTCTTGTATGAATCTTCGCTTTAGAAATCGTATCTCTCATACCTGGTGATTTCTTCAAGCTGCACTTTTCAACAAAATGGTTTCTCTTACCACAACCAGAACCGAATTTGCCGAAGGCTGGGCAACACTCTTTGTTTCTTTTATGTCTACGACCACAAAATTTCAACCGGAAACAAGACCTCTTGTGTCTCCAATGGTCTTTCTTGGACTGCTTTGCTTTCCAACATAATTTGCCATGAGATCCTGATTATCATTTTGGCCAGCCATTACTCTTGCTTGAGCAGTAGTTGTTTCTGTGGCTCTGTATAAGTCAATGCATCTAGATAATGATAGTTTTGGTCCCTGCAGTAGCTTACGTCGCACGGCATTGTTATGAATTCCACAAACAAATCGGTGACGTATCAACTCATCATTAAGTGGCCCAAATGCATATGTAGCTGCGAAGGCACGAAAAGAAGCGGGATAAGTTTCAATTGACACTTTTTTGTTCCTGAGTACGAGTATTGAATTTATAGCGTTCGTAAAATACATTTGTTTCTCCAATACAGTAAGTATTCCATACTGAAAAAATTCTCTCAATGTTTTGACGTTCACCCTCCTCCTGCTACGGAAGTGAATTGTATATTGGAAGAGTTTCCGGTCCGATGCAAGTGATGAAAGCAGCCACTCGAAAATTGTCAGGTTTAGACGTCAAATTCGTAACAGTTTCGCACGCACCATAAATTTGCTTCCATTGCTTCCAATTCTCTGCTAAATTCCCTTCTAAGCTAATTCGTGGGGATAATGGCACGTTAGATATGAACACCGATGTTCCGCTATTTCCTTCAGAGGCACTAGGCCCAGACACGTTTGGATCCGGATCTGTCATCGCGAAACAAGAACCAGCAAAGCAATCATTTACCTCCTAAACATAAAAGATGAATGTTTCACCTGACACCGTGTAAAAGTATCCGGTGAAGAACAACGAAGAACGCCCCAACTCGGACTTCAATGCATAACATAACGAAACGGGCGCATGCCCAACATAACGTAAATACGAGGCTAATAACGTCACAACAAGAAGACGGCATTGGACGAGTTGAGCGTCTTCCCAAAGCTGATCACCTGAGGGCATAACCGAGAAAAGATAGCTGCTCCAAAATGGTTTAGTGCGCTTTTATACGACCTCACCAATAACCTAACAAAGGTAAACGAAGAGCGATAAGACCTCTCTCAAGTCCCGAGACCTTGAAAGCGTTTCACCAATTAGAGCAGACCTTGAATCTGTTCACCAATAACATCAGCCCTTGAACAGCATGTAAGAAGAGCTATGCTCCAAGGAAGGCATGTGTGGGCCAGACTCTTCTCTAAATGCAGGTTCTACCTTGTCAATAAAGTGTGGATGCAAGTGTGGTTTGACATGCACTGGACTCTGTTTCTGTAGCGGGAATTGCCAATGCTAGTAAAAACTACAGCCACTGTCAAAATATGAGTTTTTGATTAGATGTTGTTTTGTTTGAATTAAATTTGGCATCCTTTCTGCTTATGAATTTGTCTATTCTGCTTATGAAAATATGCACCTTGCAGAGATGCATATCTCAGAATAGGCATAGCATATCATTTCTTTTTACACTGTTTTAATGTTCTGTAGACAATCATAACCTGTTTGAAATGTACTTTTCTTGGCCAAGCTTTGACCAACTGAAACGTAACCCTGGTTTAATACTTCATGAACATTTCGCTCTCAATTTCTTGTCAATAACGATGTAATTCAAAATGCAAGAACTAAAACAATTCAAAATTTATTGAAACTTTTGGGGTAAGAGGCAAAGAACTTTATTTATATTAATTTGCCTCTCACATCGCATCTTTAATTTACACTCAAAGCTACAAATATATTTATCAGACGCAGGGAAATGGTAACAGTGTCTTCAGGGCAGTTAGATTACGGGTTTAGTGAATTGTTTTGAAAGCATCAACTTCTCGTCTCATCTGATTTTCAATTTTTATGTAAATCTGGGATTCCAATATCATTTTGTTGGCTAAAGAGTTGTAGGCTTCACTGCAACAAAGTATTAAATCGTATAGATGATTTGTCAGGTAATCGAGTTGAATTATGATTTACAAAGTTAGAAAGTTCTTCAAGCAGGTGCAAATATGATTGGCAATACAGGAAAAATGAGTGATTGATTCGACTCCTGTGTCGCATCCGCACATGGGGCTATAGCATGCAAAGTTGTGTTCAAATTTATGCTCTTTTAAATATCTTAATCTAACGCGAAGCGTAGTGATGAGTGCGGAGTCATGACTGTTAGTTACAGCATGCAAAGCATTTTTTAGGGGCCTTGTAATGGAAATTTATGGTTTTAAACAATGATATTGTCTAATAGGCTCTTATTTCAGTTTCCAAAATTTTGCAAATTTAGGCACGATAGTGAAAGGTTTAAGAGTATCATGTGGAATTTAAGTTTTCCTCTCTGAAAACATTACGTTCTCCTAAGCTACCATACTTATTCTATTATTAGCCGACTTTATTTATAAGCCGCCTTTGTTTTTAAGCCGCCCTTGAATATAAGCCGCACCCACAAAAACCATGCAAAAAATCAGTTTTACATGACAGACGCAAAAACTGATGAAAACCTGATTGTGTTATTAAACCAAAAAATAGACATTAGAAAATCAACCAACAACAATATCGTCCACCATAGGATAATCAATAGTGCCATGAATTATTTCTTTCTTATCTTCTACATTATCACCCTCAGCTTTAAGCTTGGCAAAATCTTGATAAAATAATGTAAGCCACCCTTCCTTTATAAGCTGCGGTTGATTATAAAGTGGAGCAAAACATGCCAAATAATAATTTTATTGACGGTACTAAAATGACACTCGACTGTTTTTATATGGCTGTAGTTCGTGTATTCAGTCTTGAGCAGAGCAACAGGGTTTTAAGAAGAGTGGGCTAATTCTTATGAATCTTTGACAAGTCCGCAAGTTACATTCTAGGAAAAAGTATGAATGCTTGAACTAACTTGTATATGATAAAATGCCTGTATCATCAATATTTTTACTCTACTGCTGCTTGCAAGCATTCTGTGAGCGAAAGTTTCTATTTTCTTTGCGCTCCGAGATATGATGTCTTTTCAAGCATAGAAGCAATGCTTCAGCTTGCATAATCTCGTTGATGTTCATTGGTAAAGCGCTAAAAGCTGTCATCTCACGTTTAATCTTTGAAACACCTGCGGCGTTCGTGATTGTCTAAATCAACCAATCATGTTGTGCTGTCCAGTCTCTCCATATCACTCGTCGCTTTGTATATAGCTGTATTTTATTTTTTATGGGAACATTGATATCTTTATCTGTTTGCGAATGGATGCCTCGCTCGCCAAACAAACACGAAGGTGCCATACTGAAATTTAAAGGTTAGTTGCTTAGTGCGAATTTCTTTCAAGATACGAGGAAAGATTTTGAAGCAAAGTTTTAACTGTATATTGTTTTTGTGTTGGGAACAGTTTCCACCTGCTGTTTCTAATTTTTTGTTTAAAATTCTTAAAAATTTTGTATAGAAATACTTGGCAGTCCAGATTTGCAAGAATATTTGTTTCAAATTTGATCCTTCATACTAAAGGAAGGCTTCCTTCACAGTGATTTGTCAGGATCTATATTCACGCTCCCCCAGTTTCCAATTTTACCTTAAACAGCAATATCAAAGTTTCTCATCATGCTTAGAGGATGAATCTCCGACTTTTAAGCTTTTGTCATACATGTCATTACGCTCAGCCGGAGAAAAGATGATACTAAAACCACAATTTGATTTTCATTCTTACAATGAAGATACAGGGATAAGCGGGTTAAGGGTTTACCGAAGGAAGACGAACTTCGCAAGATTTTGTTTATATGAAAGCTGTTACTTTTAAGAAATCGCAAAGTTTTATGGCGCGGGTGGATTGATATAGATTTTATCTTGAACATCTTAGCCTGCGATTTCTGTTAGACATAATTAATAACATGCAGGTTCTTGACACCGTTGTCTTTTGATGGTGAACTCTGTTCTTAGCACTTCGCAAGCGAACAAGCTTCCTTTCAGCACATTGCTGGAAAGCATTTATTTAAATATTGTTTAAATAATTTCCCGGCATATACTTTTTGCTTGTTTTGTGTTTTAATCCATTTTCTTTATTGTACATTTCGTTTATGTGTAATTTCATCATTTAATGCAAGTATCTGTCCAATTTCACCGGAGTTGCAACTTAGTGTCTTTATTACAAGTTCTTTAATCACTGCAATAAGTTTATCCCAGGATATTCGCAGATGGGTGATGTTAATTGAAGGACTTCGTTGATTTTTAAGTATTTGCTGCAAAGATAATTACTGGCATCTATACTTAAATATTTGGTTAATTGTGATCGACATGAAAAATAATGGCACAGCTTTATGACACTGCCTCTTCATATTGGTGATTCTTCCTTTGAAGGGAAGTGGTGTTTCAAACCTAAGGGAATTAAAGGGTTGCTAGTTTGCAGTTCACTCGAAGGATATGATTTTGCTACTTGGTAGTTTCCGTGGGGAATAAAGGGGTTGACATTTTGAAGTCCTCTTTGGCGTCATGGTTTTGTAACTTAGCAGTGCCTTCGGGGAATACTTGGTTTCAGCAACTGGTTTAAGTTTTTATTTACCATCGGCTCTAAATAGTGAACATGCATCGTCAAATTCAACCTTACTTGTCAAAATCTGCCCTCATTCTACTTTTTAAGTTCATTTTCTTCCTTTATCTGACTTGGTGACCATTAAAATACTGAACATACTTTTTTCAAGAAAGTACAGAAAAGCCCACTCACATAATATTCATAAGGAATTTGCCCAGTCGGGATAACATTCTTTAAATACATTAGAATAAGAAAAAACAGCGTACACTCTTTTTTTTATAAGAACTAGTAAATTTAAGTTCAGGTTGACTGTTCTTAATTTTTTCAAAAATCTGGGGCTGGATTGTTCTTAATTTTTTTTTAAATTAAGAGGGTGTAAGCAGTGCTATTGCTAGTTTTTTCGCTCGAAGGAGGTGTTCAGGCCTCATTTGCCAACAAAGTGAGTGTGAGAGCCTTAATTTGCTGACAAATTTGAAAAAGCACCCACACATCGCTAAAACTCCTCGATTTTAAGAAAAAACGTTGTTCAAAATTGCATTTTGCAGATGCTCAGCCTCAGCTTGTTCTTAATTTGTTCTTAACTTTTGACCAGTTTTGAGGCTCGTGTTCTTATAAAATTGTTCTTAATAAAAAGAGTGTATTACCGAAGAAAAGATATGGATGAACGTAGCTTAAATTAACTTGATTATGCTGAAAGCTAGACAGGAGCATTGTTAGGAGCAGAAATTAAATTCACAGTAAGCCACCACTAATATTGTGCTTGGCCTTCCCTGTTCTTGATGAGTTATAAACGAATCTCGTGTTTTTTCTCAAATCCTTCATTTATTACTAATTTTTAAGCCAACCGCTTCCGAGCAACTAGGCCAATTCACCTCCTTTTCCGAACAGTTTCTCTACTGAGGAATGTGAGATGTAGGAACGACAAGGATAATTGATAATTGGTATGTTGTTTTGTCGATTGCAAAATTGCCATGTTGGACTGAAGCCCGCATTAGTTATTCAGGAGAACACAGCCGCCACACTATGAGGTGTGAAAAACATGTTTCACGCAAGTTCTCCACTTCTTTTTTCGTATCTGATGCCCCGGGGGGGGGGGGGGGGTACTCACATTATGGCCTAACAGAGGGGTTCCAGTCAGGGTCAAAAAGAGCTAAAGCTAAAGTGATAAAAAATTACCCTCAAATGGTAGTCTTTTTTGACAATAACCCTCAAATGGTAGCATAACATCCATTTCTTTGTGCTCGCCTGGTCCTACTTTGACAAATTTCTTCGCCATTAATTGTTGTTGATACGGGAAAGATAATATCTTCTTAAATTTCTATAATAAAAATAAGATTATGTTAAATGGTAGTGTTATTATTGAAACTGGGCCAATTGTTGGCCATTTGGACCCCCCTGTCTGGCCTTAATAGGAGTACTCTCCCCCTGGGATCTGACATCTTTGTGTATCAAATTAAACAATTCACGATAAACACACATTTGCGCGCGGTGCTGGCAACGGGCTAATTCCTGGGCAGTTCAGGATTTTTCCTTCAAATTTTAACTCGGTGATAAATTCACCTATAGTATATTTCCATTGACAGCGGTTAGGGCGAATACTCTAGGATCAATATTATTTCATTTGATGTTGTGCAAAAATGCGATCTAAGGCTTTTCATAAATGGGCTGGACTGGGTATTACCTTCTATGAAGCTGAGAGCTACCTGATACTTAGTTCACGCCCATTCACTGATAAGGATACCAAATTTATACAGTTAATGATGACTACTCCAATCCCCTCAAATCTGATTGTGATGTGCCTCAAGGTTGATTTCGAGGCCCAATTCTTTCTCTTTACCTTTCGTAAAATCTAGTGCTTTATATGAGGGCTAGTATCAGATTGTTAAAGAACTTTTAAGCTACAGGAAACGAAACCAAAGAACATGTTGGAGTAATTGCATGTTTCTGCATGGACATGCGTTTCTATATAGCCTGAGACGCCTATGCGTTTCAAATGCTACAGAGTAGTGGCGGAAGTGCATGGCTAAGTTGTGGAATACAGCAACGCGCAGATACAATATAGACAACAAAAATGCAAATCAAATTTCTGTATATTCACCTCTATCAAATGCTCCAGTATTAAAATCTCTTGATGCGATATACTCAAAAGACAAGATGTCAATCTTGCTATCGATAGGTTGAGCAGCCGCCCCTTTGTGTCCGGTCTAACGCGTATGCGCTTCACGCCATTGCTCTTTGCCAACATAATTCCTTATATCATTTTACACAGAATTTCATCCTCTTTAGAATCAAAACATGACCGAAGTTCGTTTTTTATCCTTAAGATCGTGCATCTTTGTCTATTAGTGTCCCGAATTGTCTCTAAATTATCTATAATTTGCCTTAAAATCTGACACCAGATTATCTCCAAACTGTCCGACTCATAAGTGTCCTGTTTAAAGCATAACGAGACAAATCTTGATTGGTTGTCAGCGAGGTCCCCTTCTTGGGAATTATCTAGGAAATCCACCAATCACGTTGCTAGAATCAAGCATGAATAATAAATGTCTAGTATAGATCATAGCGGGACAAATCTTGATTGGTTGTCGTTGAGGTCCCCTTCTTGGGAATCCTCTAGGAAATCCACCAATTACATGTTTTAATCATTTTCTCATTTTATTTATTTAAAAGGGTAAACAAGTGAATATGTAATGTTGTTTTCAAGATTTCTCCGATAAATTCAAAGTTGTCCTAATTTGTCGAATATACATTGGATGATGTCTGATAAGTTTAGATAGCAAGTTGTGTATTGGCGTATTGCCATAAGTTGTGTAATGTGTATTGCCATATGGTATTGGCAAACTATAAAACACGCAGTGGGTCATCGAGAATATACATTTGTAAACAGAATATCCAATAACACAATCGTGCAAACTGCCTAACATGTTTGCATTTGTAGACAGAAAATCCAAGTGACAGAATCGTGCAAATTGCTCAAAATTTTTGCATTTGTAGACAGGGAATCCTATAGCACAATCATGAGAGCTGTTCCATATTTTTGTTGTTCATATATTTAACAGGTGAACGGAAGATCACTTTCAATGAAATTATTGGGCAGTGGAAAGGCATGAAAGTTACAAAACTTCGTTTTTTTGATTGACATTATTTGTATTTTGCGTTTCTTAAAAGTCCTGATCTTCCATTTTGATGACGTCATGCTACTGATAAGGCATTTAATATAAACATCTTTTGGTGCTAAAGAAAATTATTACAGACTGGAATATTTAGAAAATAAAAGGTGTTCATTCTTGATGACCACGTAAATTTCGTTATCGATCACAAACAGGGAACGCCAATTTTACCAACAAATAATGCCCATGGCTAACATTTGGATACCTAAAGGCAGTATAAAAATCATATATTCACATCATGAAGAAGAATTTGCCAAAACAATAGCCCTCCTCCTCCAACATTTCTAATCAAATACCAATATTGTAGATCCTGCCGAGATGGAGAGGCGTGTCCCCAGTGCTGAGGAGAGGGGGGTCAGGGGGGTCACTGACCCGGGGGCCCTTGGCTATAGGGGCCCATAAATAATAACTCAATTTAAAAGATTTCTAAGCAATAATCCAGCCTCTCCATTACCACAAACTTTCATTAATAGAGACAAAAACAGTGCCGTCGGAACGAAATTCATATTGGGGGGACTGCCCATTGTTTTCCTTCTCATTCAGTACACGGTTATAAAGGAAACATACTACAGTTTGACAACTAGAGGGAGGGCTCCACCCCCCCCCCCCCCCCCCCCTCAAGCCGACGGGCCTGCAATAATGACAAAAGTCCATGAATGAAATAAGGTAGAATCAGTTTGAGTCTTTGACTGCCTGAGTGTTAAATGTATTCTTGTTAATGATTCCTCATCTTTGGCTGAAGAAGTTGTAAAGCTTCCGAATATTACCATTGTGCGAAAATTTAGCGAATACTGTTATTAATGCGCATGTGCTATGACCCTGTAGCACTGATTGGTTTGAGAAGGCATTGTTTCGAAACAAAAGACAAGAGGTTTCATCTCCCTAACAAGTTATTCAAGTTTCTTCGCCAAAAAAACCATAGCCACGTGCTCAATCAAAAATTCTTTGGAAATTGTCTAATAATTATGTTGATTTACAAAATTGTCCCGATGTAGAATGCTGAGTCCGAAGAGCGATAATACAGCGTTTTCAGGTTGAAACAGTTTACTTGAAAGACAGGTGTTCTACTAGAAAATGATATTTTCTCCACGTGAGAAGTCGACCTAGTAATTGCTGTTGTTGCTGTTACTGTTGCTGCTGGCGCTTTTGTTCATGCTTTATGACGTCACGAATCACGTGCAATCTAAAAACAATTTGCGATGGCCCACCTCGGGAAATTTGATCTTCAGCCATTGAAATGAAGGAATCCGAAGTAAAGAGAAAACTGAGATCGGGCAGTTTGTTAGTTTTTTGCAGGTATTTTCCTGTCTATTAATGCTTGGTTTGAAAGTACACACGGTATCATTTCAAAGGCGCGGGAATTACTGCTTATAATTCTGTCACTGTGTTACAGGCATCACTTTGTAAGGTCTAATGTATGGTTAGACAGACGATGAAGGACATTTTTATACAGTTAATTTGAGCGTTAATATGATTAGAGGCGTAGAAAAGCAATAGTTAACGAAAAATACTTGAAATGTGGGCATTTTCACCTCAGGTACCCTTTCTAAACTTTGAAACACCACAATAGAATATATTTGCTCAAAGATCACAACTTTATTCAACTCCATAGACTAGATTCAACAGACATGTTCAACAAATTTATAAAAAGGTCTTCTTTTTTAATTTTATATATCTTAACACATATCACTGGCTTTACTACTAGTGAATCAGAAACAGTTTGTAACTTTCATAAACGAATCCTTGCCTAAGATCAGTGTTTGATACCTGATTCGATTAGAAGAATGCATGAGGAGGACGAGTTGTTGTGATCGTAACATTTTCTGTCCTTGTTTCTGAAACTATCAAGTTTAGTTTTCACTTTATTCTTCTTCAAAAGCTACAGAGTCAAACAGATAGTTTTAACACGCAAGATTAGTTTTTACGTTCACTTTTAGATTGTTTCGAGATAGCAGAAGAAACACTTAATTTCTCTACAGTACGTTTGGATGTTTTTCGGGTCATCAAATTGAATCCGAAGAAAGACCTGCTAAAGTCGCTCCATTTCCTTTTTGTTCAATTCAAAAGTTTAATTTATTCCAGAACTCCTGTCGATCCTCTGCTTTAAAGTGCCTGTGACATGATTTTTTTATTCTCGTAATTGAAGCGTTGCACTGCTCTTATAGTAGATTTGAACTTTTTTTGAAATAGAAGCGTTTTGATATTGAAATTAAGCGAAATAGTGCGGCCTAGCCAAGTCGCTTTATCATCATTCGCCGTTCTCTCGTGACGTCATGGGAGGAACTCGTTATTGTAACAATGTAATCGCTACCTTCAAAAATCTCATCCTCGCTGCCACTACTTTTTCTGGAAATATCGCTCATCTTGGACCTGTTAGATTTCCCTCATTGACTACGATACAAAAACTCGAAGAAGGAGGCGATAGGGTCCCTACCGTGACGTCACTGTCTACTCATTCTGAAAACCAAGATGGCGAATTTTGGCGTAGAAGATTTTGGCGTGTTACAATAACGAGTTTATAAAGTTATGGACTGAGACCAAACTAGAGAGGTTTGATGGAGCAAGAGCCTGTGCTCATCTTTTCATATCTCAGCCAATTAATAATTCCTTTAACTGATTTTGCAGATTTAGAGGTATTTCATGATGCTCTTTCAGGTTATGGGAGCGAATTTTAAAAATTCTAAAAATCACCTCTTGACACCTCTATACTCAAATGTTTGTTTTTTTTCAAAGCCATCTTTAATTTTTGTACCATCAAAAGATTGTTTGTAATTTTTTGAATAATTCTTATGCGCATTCACGATGACAAATAGCAAAAGGCCCGAAAATGAAGTCGGAACTTTTTTGTTGAGGATCTCAACCCTTTGATGGTGATTTTCTCGGAGTGCGATCACCCCAGAGGATAACTCTTGTTATAGAGCACTTACGATATAGTGTAACCCAAGGGTTTTACAAAGATTTAACAGCATGAGATTTTAGCTTTTCAGCAAAAATCGCCGCTTCCCCTGTACGAAAATTGTGCATGTCTATTATGCGTAGGCTAAGCTGAAATTAGGCGTTGTTGCTTCATTGCCACACCGGAGGACGGAGAGGAGTCTTTTCTACAACATGTCGAGCTTTCTGTGCGCCAAAAAGGAAATTTATTGTGTCTGTTAGACACGGCTTAAGCTTAAATTAGGCGTTGTTGCTTCGTAGCTACACCCGCGCCTTAACATTTTTAAAAAGTCATAAAAATGCAGTGATATCAAAGATTGTCGTTCAAAATGAAGGAAGATCGAGTCTCGTTTTGCAGCTTGGAGTCTCTGTTGGGAGAATCTACCCTGCTCAGTGCCGAAAACAAGCATTCAACGCAGGCTGAAGCATGCACAGATGAACAGACCTTATTGAGACCGACTTTTTTCGACAGTCCTGTAGAAAGACGCCGTATTCTAAGTTTTTAGACAAAAACATGTTTTCATCTTAAAATTTTTGGACGGGTACAAAGGGGCAATAAATTCTAGTTGGGCGGGCAATGCCCCTTTGTCCCTGCCGTTGGCTTCTTGCCTAGAAGTGCTGTAACGCTTCCTTACAATTTCCTGTCACTTTGTGTAACACGAATTGGTTCGAGAGTGAAAATAAAATCGAATAATTCGTGCATTCGCAAGAAGTGTTTTTAAGAAATTGAAAAGAATGAAAGAAAAGAAATTAGAAGAAAATAATAGTGTGGTAAATACTTTTAATACTTAATTTTCAAGGAATAAGCTTTAAGTCTTTTGGGCCTCATTAAGTAATGAATTTCATTTTAAGACTGGAATTAATCAAACGTGATGAAATTTTTTAGACGATTGGAAGAAAATGACTGTAAGAAATATTTTGAAATGTATTCTTAGTTAACATAAAGGGCGTGGTTGCAATAATTTTCCCTCGTTTTTCAAATATACCTAGGGCCTCTGACAGCCTCTCGCCGGCCCCTCCAATGTGCCGCTAGCATAACGATTGCCCCATGAAATAATAGACATAAATTTATCGGGAAAGATTTTAGTGCATTTTTCAAAGGGTGGTTTCTTAGTCTGATAACGCTATCAACTCAAGACCCCCCCCCCCCCCCCCACCACCACCACTTTGAATTTCTTGGCACCGCCCTAGTTAAGTAGAATTAATCAGTGACTGAATTACTAAACCAGTGACAAGAAGTAACAAGAAATTTAAAGCGAGGTTGGCATGCTTATTACTTGTGTTGATTAATTACATTTAATCATACTACAGGACAGCTTAGAGGATCAGCTCCTCCCCATCAAAAGTCCCAGTGACTGTTTTGGGCAACTCTGAATTACAATAGGCGTTTTAATTTCTTCCACTTTGGTCATGTTAATTTCAAGCTTGTTGAATTTATTTGTGAAAAAGGAATAGAACATTGTGTCGGAACTTTCGCACAAGCTTCTTTGCCTTCACCGTTTTGTTTTTGAAAAAGCGAATTTTTTTCTTTGCAAGTCATATTTGCATTCTCAATTTCCCACTACAAGTAGAACCAGTCTTTGGTGCTTGGCCTTTAGTTCCTTTAGTACGTACAGTTGAAACCCACTGTCTAGATAGCCCGATATCTCAAAAACTCGCTATCGTGAACGATTTTTTATTTTAGTATAAAACTAGGAATCAAATGCACTGCTCGATACCTCAAACTGTCAAGGATAGGTCTGTTGTTTTATTTTACAGTACGGGGCAGTGGTGGCGCTAGAAATTCTCCGACGGAGGAGCTTGAACTTCCGACAGGGGGGCTCGGCAATCGGAGTGAAAACATGGAATCCCAGTTGAAAAGGACGCACAAACATCGAGATTACGACAAGATATGAATTCAACAAACAAGAAAGAGCAGATCTTTAGAGCGGGGTTATTATTTTTTTGGGGGACTCGTTTTTTTAACAAAATGTCCCTAAAAGAAAACAGACATATTAAGAAAGCTCTTTGTAGATCTTTTCCCGTGATTTTTCAATATTCCCAACGCTCTAAATTTTTCTGGGTAAGGAAAAAGACATTCAATAGTACTCAAAGTATACAATTTAATACAGTAATACAATTTAATCATTAAATAGACTTTTACTTAGGTAGGTTAGGTCTTTGCTAGCTTGCAGATGCTCGTGTCGCAATAAACAAGTACACGAAAGTTACTACCTGAGGCAGCACAATGGTTGCCGCAGAAGGTGAGGAACTTTTCGAATTTTGATGATTCCACTTTGCTGAAAAATGTCTCATTGGAGCAATATTTTTTTCTACCTTTATCATGAGGCCAGTAGGCACTGGGGGCAGGGGGGCAATACCCCCCCCCCCAATTATTTGCGAAATTGGTGTTTGAAGATCTTATAAGCGCAGCTTGATCTGACAGTATTACGTAAGGCAGGTATAGGAAAAGCTATATTTCTATCCATGCCCCCCCCCCCCGAATCCAGTTTATCTGTCTACGGGCCTGGGGCGGAACGCTATTCTCGTCATTCGCGCACCCAACCCTGAAACATTGTAATGTGAAGTTTGGTTCTCACTGGCTTTGGTTCGCCATTTACGTTAAAATATTGACGTGCCAGAGATTGAAGAGGATCAAATCGAGAAGTGTCACGATGCTATTTAGATATCAGATAGGGAAGTGTCACGATGCTATTTAGATATCATATTTTACAGTAGATAAGCAAGTGTCACGATATATGATCGGTACTTCTTTGGTTCCCTATCTACTGTATCTGAGCGGAACTATATCAATCGCTTTTTCATTGGGCATGTTTATACACAAAACGCTATCAGCTTACTTCATGGTTCCAATTATTTTGCTTTTATCAAATATTCATAGGAAAAATTAACCCAAAAGCCATATTTATAGAGGAAGTTATCCCCATTCTGATTATATTTGGCCTGCCGAAAATACAGGATTATATTGCATCAAGCATTGCACTTGGCAACGTGCGGAAACCTTGTTTCTAAGAAAGAGGAGACCAAGAAGTGAAATATTTTGTTTTAGAAAATTTTATAAAGAACGAGGTAATTCATAAGCTTGATGTAGTGTTAGTGCAAAACCTTTATGTTGCCAATTATTGCACGGAAATGCTCGGGCCCTATTGACCATAAATACATTTAAGCGAAAACCTCTTCAGCCGCTGTTTTTCCGCAGCTCGCTTCTCTTATGAAACAGTAATACACATACGCAGTAACTGCACTGTGAATAAAGACGCCCTTCCCATCAACGGGTGCACAGTTTCTGTGTGTCGTAATTTTTTGGAGAAAATATGCTTCAAAAATTGTGCGCTATAAAGGTAACTGCCAGATGTCAGGTTTGCCGACAAAACAGCTTTAGGTCACAAGTTCTCAAGCAAATCTCGACAGGCAAAGGAAGCACTTCAGGTATTATAAGGTATTTTTTGTAAGTTGATGGTTGAATCATTCAGACCTCTATTTAGTGTGTGTCGAATGGTTATCCTGTGCAACCTGACTTTTCAACTAATGTAATTTTTGATGCCGAATCCAAAAATCAATGTTCCCAAGCCAAAATATTCCAAGAAAAATCTATTTCTGGAATCCTGAGATGCCATTAATGCCATTAAAGAGGAAGCATCACCAAGGCCACTACGTTTAAAAAAACCTATAGCTTTTCAAAATATAATGCTATTTTTGAGTTGCTGAATCCGAAAATGACATTCCCAAGCAGAAAAATTTAAAAAAACATCTATTTCTGGAATGCCCAGATATCTTTGGTACCAAATAAGTATCAAAAGCTTAAAAAATGTTAAATATGTACCTTAACTGGTACTTATACAGTGTAAATGTTACATTTGTGGTGCTGATTATGATAAAAGGTTCTCCATCCAAAGATTCCATGTAACGTCTATTTCTGGCATGCAATGATGCCGTTGATGCCAAGTTAATGCAAAATAAAAGAAATTGTTAATTTTTGATGTTTTAAAGAAAGTTTTGGCTTGGAAACCGATTTTTCGGATTTTTTACCTCAAATATAACATATAGCAATAGACATTAGTATAGGGTTTTTGGGTCTGATTTTTACAGTATTTTCACTTTTGCTCTGATGAAGCCCCTTATGCCGGGGCGAAATATTAGCCATCACTGATTTGTGTGTTTCTTGTTGTTTATTCTCGTCACGTTGCGGTGTTCCTTATATACTACTATTTTATCGATTTTTCGCCGCAAGATTTCCTCCGGAGTTCGTCGAGCAGCCTGCTATCGTGGCCTCTCCTTTATTCGCACATTTTTACGGTATGCCGCTGTGTAGGCTGTAGGTGTAATGTTTGCATGACATTTTTAATTATTTTTTTTAATGGTTTGGTGGGCGCAGGTAATGTGTAGGTGACAATTTTGGATAGTTTTGAGGATATGGGTGAAATTTTTTATTGGTGGGTGTGTATATGAGTGTTGGATTATTTTCTTGATGGGACAAATGTTTAGATGAAGTTTTTGATTCTTTTAAGTGAGTTTTAATGGGATTTGCGTAGGTTTTCGATGTAGGCAAATGTTTAGATGTTTTGAAGATATTTTGTTTGTTGAAAAGTACATTATTGTAACGCTTCTCCTTGTCTTGCAGTTGATGAATCGTTATCGAAGATAAGCGTTGACCAGCAAGATGTTGGTTTTTGTTTTTATGATCGCCGTCCTAGTTTCAAGGATTCAAGCTTCTGGTATTAGTCCACAGAAAAAGTCTCTCAGTATCGGCTGTTTCATACCAAGCTATGCCAATGACGACCATTTTGGTTATACGACTGCAATTGAAATGGCAAGAGACTGGATAAATGACAATCATGTTATACCAGATAATTACACGATTGAACTTGATATCGGAGATACAATGGTACGTTTTGGAAACATATAAAACTATAAAACAGGGTTAATTCACTTTGCCAAGTAAGGTATCTTTTTGCAACAAGTCATACTGGTTTAAGCCACCCCCCCCCCTCCTGCCCCCATAACCACTTTTGATTTTAGCAAGGGTGCTGAGCCCCCGAGCCTCCCTCTACGGCGCCAGTGTTATCCAGCTATTATAGATTTTAATGGCTTAAAATTCAAGCAATTCTTTTCGAATGTAGGGCAAGGTGTGATTCTAGTTGGTAGCCGCCCAAACATATCTCAGAGAAACATTTAACCTCGAGACATTTGTTTTCGTTTGAGGACAGATGCATCCCACTCCCCTTAAAAACTTTTTTAGTGCATGTAATTTTATCTAATATGTTTTTGTAAGCTTTTTGTACATCTTACATTTGGCGTTACTTTACCCTGTAGAATTTTGTATCCTGTAGCATCGGCTCCATATTACAATCTTAAAATGGTTTTTGTATTCATTCAGCTATTGATTTAGCGTATGTATCAAGATCAACCAAAATTCTTATTCTCGATTTTTTCGTAGTCATTATAACTTGTATATGTTGGTTTCCTTGTTGCCCTGTCGTACGCCCACTGACAGTGATTGGTTGCTTTTTAGGAAATGGCAGCTTATGCAATTCAGCATCTTGGCCTGTTCATGCAAGATAAGCCAAAAAAAGTTGCATTTCTCGGCCCTGTTTTTACAAAAGCACTGCAACCGATTGCTGAGGCATTGCAAGTTTTAGCTGTTCCTCAAGTAAGCAAACTTGGCTTTTGCGTGAGTGGTTTGAAAAAAGAGAAAAACGCAGCAGCTGTTAATCATTACTTTTGAAATCTTCAAGTAGATTTGGGCGTATTGACTGCTTTTTAATTTACTTAGCAAGATAATTTTAATCCTTTGTAAATCTATACTACACATTCAGATTTAAATTATCAAAGTCTTTGAAACTGATAGCAAATAGAAATATAACAGTAAAATTATCAACGGCCAGAAAATTTGAGATGCCAAGTTAGCGTGTAAATCTGCAGCTAGAAGTAATCCTCTTATTGAAACCTGCTTACCTGCTGTTGTATCTCTCAGTTCAAGGAGAACATACGAAATTTGTTATTAGCTTGAGTTTCACCTTGAGTAGATGAAACGTGTATGAAGCATCGCTTTGATCACAAATCTTCCTCTGCCGCTTATATCCCTTAGTAAAGGGTCGCTTAATTAAGTGTTGCTTAGTTTAAGGTCGCTTAGTAAAGGGTCGATTAGTACAGGGTCACTCAATTAATGGTCGCTTAGTTAAGGGTCCCTTAGTAAAGGGTCGATTTGTCACTTGGTTGAGGGTCGCTTGCTTAAGGGTCGCTTGGTTTAATTAAAGGACAAGTGACACGCTTTTGGCGCCAAATTTTTTTTTTCTTTTAACTTAGAGTAAAATGCTGTATGAGAGTGTTGTTGAAATATTTTTCCTTTCTGATTTCATTTTCCCACTTAAAAACCCATTTGAAATTATGGCGGGAAATGAATCACGTGACACCGTGACGTAGATTGTGATAATTTGTTATTGCTGCTACTGGTATAGAGTGCAATATTAACGTTTACAACACGCTTGTAAACGAATACAGTTCGTCTGGACCTGTCGCGTCGTGTTTCGTAAACTCTCTATCAATTACAGGAAAATTCTGAGTTATCACAATGTACGTCATAGGGTCACGTGATAAAAAGCAAAATCGCGCCCCCTGCGCCCCCTGATTAGAATTTTTTGTTCCAAACCAGGAAAAATTTACTTCTAAAAGATGATCTATAAGTTAATGAAAAGAAAAGATAGGGTGAAAAGTGTGTCACTTGTCCTTTAAGGGTCGCTTAGTAAAGGGTCGCTTAGTAAAGGGTCGCTTAGTAAAGTGTCGCTTAGAGAAGGGTCGCCAAGTTAAAGGTCATTCAGTTAAGGGTCGCTTGGTTTCATTAAGGGTCGCTTAGTAAAGGGTCGCTTAGTATAGGGTCGCTTAGTAAAGGATCGCTTAAAAAAGGGTCGCTAAGTTAAAGGTCACTTAGTGAAGTGTCCCTTGGTTTAGGGTGAGATCAGATCTTCCACTTTTCTTCCACTTTTAGATGTTTATTCTTATCATGCTCCTTCTTGGTTTTATCCCTATTCAACTTCTTTTTCTAGCCGTTTTTCATGATACTCTCGATCTTTCTGATAAACAATTGCATCTTTCGCAAATCCGAGGGCAACTCGGTCGTCGAACCGTTTGCGTTTGTCACCAACTCTTCTGCTCTGACAAAATTGCTAGATCTGCCAATTTCTAGTAATTTGTTGGATTTGTGCTTATGGGAAGATTGAGATCTATTTATTCTTGAACCCTAATGATAATTAAACTCTACTGCTTTCTCCAGTCTCTTAATTTGTTAGGAGTATTACCATGGGCGGCGTGTAAGGGCTGGCGTGTAAGGGCTGGCGTGTAAGGGCTGGCGTGTAAGGGCTGGCGTGTAAGGGCTGGCGTGTAAGGGCTGGCGTGTAAGGGCTGGCGTGTAAGGGCTTGCGTGTAAGGGCTGGCGTGTAAGGGCTGGCGTGTAAGGGCTGGCTATAAAGTCCTTATGCGTGGCTTGATTTTCAGCAATCATAATTGACCTTGAAATCTTTTTATAGATTTCCTTTGGATCTACTTATGCGTACTTTAACAACCTGCTGGAGTTCCCGTACTTTTTCCGAACAGTCCCATCCACGGAGATGTTCAACTGGGCGAGAATTCATCTTTTTTCCAGATTCAATTGGAAAAGATTTGGTTTGATATACGATCGAGATGACGCTCCTCTTGCCCTGGTAAGTTTATTTTTTTCCGTATATTCTAAAGATCCAATGCAAGAACACCATCTCTAGCAAGCCCGATTTTTGAACATGCTACTAGTCTTTTTGATACCAATTTGGTTAATTTCCTGCGTCTCAACAAACAGCAAAAAGGCAATTTATTTAAGCGGCTGGGTTCTGGGGGCCCTTTGCGGCTTTGTTTGCCTTGGGTTGCTGGTTGGGGGTTTCCTGTGTCTGCGGCTGTGGGTTGCCCTGGGTTCGAGTGTTGGTCATCATCATGATATAAATGAAAGAAATGAAATTTGTATGAGATACATTTGAAATAGGGGGTGCTCTCTCCTTGATAAGTCTACCTACTGAGAGAGCTCCTCCTTTAAGTAATTCCCTCCATACAATCTATCTTGTTTCTATGTTTTGTACCATTGTATTAATTTTCTGTATTGATTGATGCATTGATTTACTGTAATATTGTTGTGTAATTCCTGTAGTTTAGTTGTTTGTAATAGTACTATTATCGATAAATTGTATGTAGTGGAATTTAAAAATAAAATCTGAACTGAATTGAACTAAGCAAACTTCATTACGCTCAAGCATTCATTTTTAACAAGCACCCCTCCCCCCCCACCTTACAAATAAATAAGTTCATAAATCAAACGCAATTTTCTAAAAAGCAAATATTCAACAATAAAGATGATTTTGTACATATTAAAAAGTGTTTGCTATAAATATTACCCTTGCAAAAACAGTATAAAAAATTGAGTGTTTTGTATGAATTTTATATTAAATTATATTATATAATATTATATTATATAATATTATATTATATTATATTATATTATATTATATTATATTATATTATATTATATTATATTATATTATATTATATTATATTATATTATATTATATTATATTATATTATATTATATTATATTATATTATATTATATTATATTATATTATATTATATTATATTATATTATATTATATTATATTATATTATATTATATTATATTATATTATATTATATTATATTATATTATATTATATTATATTATATTATATTATATTATATTATATTATATTATATTATATTATATTATATTATATTATATTATATTATATTATATTATATTATATTATATTATATTATATTATATTATATTATATTATATTATATTATATTATATTATATTATATTATATTATATTATATTATATTATTTTATATTATATTATATTATATTATATTATATTATATTATATTATATTATATTATAGTATATTATATTTCATATTATATCATATTATTTTATGAAATATTAGATTACGTTATGTTATGAATCTTATGAAAATTTCTTACCATCAATTTACTTTCTAGGCTTCTTCCTTACTTCACAAAAGTTTAACAAGATATGGAAGCACAGTAGTTGGCCCTGTTGGTGTCAGTAGATGGGATAGCAACATTGAAGAGGCTCTCATGAAGTTCAAGGTATCTTGGTCATACTCAAGCTCTCTTTTTTCTTACTTATTTTCTTAATTTTCATTTTAACTCTAATTTCCAATTTCCGAATTCTTACGAATTTTTTTGATACTTTCCATTTTACACAAGAAAATGATCTTTCTTTGAAAATAAATGGAAGTTATAGAAAGACACAAACAGAACGAATAATGAATTATTGAACTTTTAGTTGTTGTTTTTGATCTGCCATCGCAAAACTAGTTTGCCCAAAATCAATCGTCAAGCAATCGTGAAATATATATGTCATTCCAAAATTCTTATAAATTTACAAGTAATAAACGCCATCTAAGTTTGAAATTATATTTAGTGCTTGTTTTTTCCGACCTATTCTTTTCACTGTTTTGTTTTAGGAAGAAAATATTCGAATTTTCATTGGTGATTTCCTTTCGCTGGTTGCTCGCAAAGTATTCTGTGCTGTGAGTATTTGTAAATTATTGTTATATTTACTGAATTGTCAAAACTCATGCAAACAATGACCATATCAATATCTTAAAAATACATCATATAAACCTAAGGTATAGATGAGTTTAGTGACATCTGCGATTAACTATTCAGAATGTATTAAGTAAATTATGAAGTTGCTGTTAAGCAATTTGTTGTATACTATGGCGACGGTATGCAGAGATTTGTGATCGATCTAGTTTAATGTCAATATTCTTAGACAATTTCCGCTTCATTAGCAGCACCTTGATCGTTTATTGTTCCAGGCCCATCGTCTTGGACTTTTCGGCAAAAAGTACGTGTGGGTGATACATGGGAATATCAGAGACAGACTAAAGAAAGAAGACTTTCGAATAACTTGCAAAGCATCAGACATCATCAGTGCCTCTAACAACGCCATAACCATTGGCCAACTGAATTTCATTTTGACAAATGAGACTACTGTCACTGGGGAGGTAATAAATTCATTTTTAAAGCTCTGAATACTTTCTTGAAGCTCTGAAAGGAGTCATTGAAGATTTCCAACCAGATTCAATAAGCAAACTATGCTAAGAGTAGCCGATTACTTTTTAAATGTAGAAAAAAATTTTGATTAATTAATTTATTATACAATTGATATTCAATTGAAGTTTCCATTCATCAAATTTTTCGTTCATTTATAGACCTATAATATTAATGATTAGACTTCTAGCTAATTATTTTATAAATCCATTCGTTCATTCCTTCAATCACTTGTTTCTTGTATTATTTCATTTACACATTTGTTCATTCATTTCATATGCTAATTTGTTTATTGATAAACGTACAAGGCTAATAATGTGAATTTTTTTCAATTTAAAAAAAATAGAGCTATTCAATTGACAGTTTTGTTTGAGACATTTCACAAATTTTCTTACCATTTTATACCTCAAAATTAAAACAAGCATTTTTAGTCTTGCTCTAAGCTTTTATGTTGAAATTTTTTAAAAAATACATTTCATGACGATATAGATAGCATTTGGTGCTGATTTGGGATCTTGTCACAAAAAAATTCTGGATGTACTTTTTCATGTACCCTGGGCGCCAGAGCCTCTCCCTTTTACTATTCCATTCTCCTTTGCAATTCCTTCCCCCGTTCTTCATCCTTTCACTCTCTGAGCTCTGAGGCTCTGGCACCCAGGGTACATCGCCAGGCACTTGGCACTTGGCACTGTTCATGGTCAAATTCCTCTTTACTACATATTATCAACACCTTCATATGTGCACATGAGAGCTTGATATGCGAAAAAATATAATATCAGATGAATAATTTTTGTTTTTGAAATTGAAGCTGGTGTCAAACTCTTTATGATAAACAGAAAGAGGTTTTGACTTTTCAAAATATTGAATGATATTGCCACATAAGAAATACTGGGTGTTTTTATTAGTTTTGCATTGTCTTGATAACAGACCAGGAAGGGTTAATATTTTTCCTTAGTAGTACTTATTGGTTAAAACCAAGCCAATCAGGAGGAATTTTCATTAAAAAAGAAATCCTTAATTGGCAATTAACAGCAATTATTAATTGTTGCATGCATATATTAGCGTTCGACATATAAAAAATGTGTAGTGCTTTAAAGTGAACAAGGGAGACCTCAAGATTCTAAAAAAGCTTAAATTTTCATATTTTGGTATAAGGAAATTCTGACCACCTAACCCACAACTCAACCTCCCCCCTCCCCTTTACTAGAGAGTATTTTTATGTGCTAAACCTAAGTACAAACTAAGATGCTTTCTCCTTTCTTTTAAAGACTAGATTGGCATTATATGAACGGTACGTACAGACTGCAAAAAGCAAGAAAAGGTTTTACCGAACCTACAGCCCATACGCTTTCGATGCCTTGGTATCTCTTGGTCTCGTTATACGAGATACATTTCATGTAGTCAACTGGACAAACATGGACTACAGCAACCACACTGCGGCTTTAGCAATCAAGGCAGCTTTTAGAAGAATCAAGTTTCATGGATTGACTGTAAGTGTCTTTTTTACAAACACGCAAGCATTTCCTCCGGGCGGTGGAAAGTTTTTTAATTTGTCACAATGCTTATTATGTTTACATTTTCTCCTTCGTTAGATGTTGACTGGTACCGGATAATATGCACACTTAAAATAGCTCACTTGGAACAACCTTCTTATTTTCAGTCCATGTAATCCATTCTGTTTTTGGAAATGCGCCGTTCCCATTGGATGATACAGCGTATCTTTTACGTTGATTCAAAATGTGCTGTTTTCTACTTATCTTGTCAACTATCTATTGAAACTATTGCCCCAAGCTTCTTATTTACTAATTTGTATATATTCTGGCAACAATACATTGAAAGTGTGAATTGTTCGTTCACATCTTACTTCTGTACAAATGAAGACGATCTAATGACTTGGTTACAAACAAATCGCCGTTTAGTGTTTCACAATGGACAAAGTTTGAAACATAGGTAGAAAAGAGAAATTAGAAACACAAGGGTGTGCACAGATTGGACAGATATGGGTGTGGGCAGAAGTAGAGCAATTTCTGGATTGATTTCTTAGAATGACCAAGGCTAAAGCTTCAACGATTAAGCATAGTCGAAAGAACTTGAAAGAACTTACTATACTCATTCTCTTTCTTTTGCTGCAAATAGATCTAAGAATAGTATGATAGTCTTGGTTAGGGATATTTATAGTTAGGGATAGTCTTAGTTAGAGGTAATAGCTGAATCACATCAGCACAATTTTTTACGTTCATTTTTCATTTTTCATCAGCTTGAACGTTGTCATTTTTCTTTCTTCGTATAATAAGCTAATCTTGTGTCATCTACATTTAGGCACCTTTAAGTCTTACTTTTCCAAGCTTTGCAACATTTTCCTGGCTCTGATGCAGTAGTTCTGTGAATTTAGTCAAGATGCATTCTGTAGCACATTCTTTTAAGCTAGGTGTTATGTTGTAGGGCCTAGTGCAATATAATCAAAGAAGTGAACGATTGGTAGACATTGCTATCCAACAAGTTAAAGGTTAGAAACAGTAGTTACGCTTGTTAATTTCCCTGAGACTTTATCCGCTTTCCTATTGATGTTTACAATTTAATGTTGGTTTATAATAAGGGAAACTGGTACATATTATTTCGCGAGACGTAGGCCAAGTAGTTGTTCCAATACCATCCAAGTGGTAACAATGAGCTACTTTGGTGTTTAAAGAAGCAATTTTTATCTGTACGGTGGGCTTGCATGTATTGTAATTTAGGTGAAGCATGCAACTATTTCATTAGGTATAAAATATCAAAAGGTAATACGCCAATCTGGTAAACATCAAGCAATATGCCAATCAATGAAATATCATTTGCCTAACAAAAGCATGAAGCCTTTGGTCGATGTAATTCAAAATTCACAGAAAATGGCGTTAATGAAAATCGAATCTTTTCAGAAAAGTTTTCGATCTAGCTTCTATTTCTACCCTAAGTCATTTCTAAGAATAAAAAAGTTATCAATAATAAAACATTTTCAAAGTCTATCATGTTTGTGAATTTTTATTTAGTTAATTAAGCAAATTCAACTTACAAAAAACTGATCATATGTTCAGAACATAAAAATTTATAGTTGTTAATAAACATATTACCTTCATTTATGCATTTTTAGTTTGCTAGAAATTAAATAGTTTGTTAGAAATGTTTTTTTGTAGTGATGCTATTTCTTATATGTTTCAGTAAGGTAAGAAGGACCTTGCCAAAAAACTTTAGAACTGAATTACGCAGTTAGGATAGAAATAGATGTACGTGTCATATCTGCACTTAGGTTTTATATGTTTTTTTGTAAAAGTTGATCTAAATTAGTTGCTAAACTATGAATAAACCAACTGTGAAAAGCTTTTTATGATTATGATTATGATTATGATTTTACTAATTTCAGATGGGAAAGAAGAACTAGTGGCTACGTTTGATAATGTCAGCAACGAGCTTACATTCTGGAATGAGGCGAAATCTTTCCATTGGCCAAGTAGGTGAAAATTGAATGGTCTTCGCATAATTTCATTATTATACCAAGGGACCGGAATTGAGTTTCAGTGGACATTTACTTTGACATTTCAAAAGACGAATATCCTATTTTCGGAGTTTATTTATCGAGCTATGTCAGCTCGATAAACATACTAGGAAACTTTGGGTGTGCACTAATTAATCTTCTTTTAAAACCTGTAATAGAGTTGCCAATTCGGTACAATTTTCTATTTCGTGTAAGTAAAGTCTGCAGTCTATCATTAAGATGTAGAGGCAGGGGAATTGCCCTTGGAGTCACCTTTAGTTTGCGCCACTAAAACTATCATTGCGATTTTGTTTTTTTCATGCCCCAGACACAAGTTGGAAAATGGGGAGGCCAAGGAAAAAATGAACACCCGTTACAAAAGAGTTTGTAAAAGCTCTATTGTTTAGCAAAGAAGCGGATCTTTGTCGGAGACCCTGTTTTTTACTCTTAACAAGGCCTTTTTTCAGCAAGGCCAAAGAACTAACCATGGGACCAAAGTTTTTTAATTTGCAGATGCCTGACAGCCTATGAAACGTTTTGTTATAAACTCTATTTATTTTTGAGAAATAGAGTCAAATTTAGCAAATGAAATCTCTCACAATTTCAGATTTTTATACCTGAATAAAATCTATTGGATGGCGGCTTCTGCCTCCATTTATAGAATGAAAAAAATAACTCTAGTTTTTCTACATATTTTATCTCTATTTCTTTATAGTACTAGCTATCATTTATCATTTAAAAATTCACGATTAAATTTGTTTCCTATGCTTACAAGCAGCTATAATAAAGATGCAATGATATGACCGCCTCTTAAATATACTTATGCATAGAAATCATTTTATTTTAAAGATGGAGTAACGCCTCGTGATAGGGAGCGCCTTGTTAAAAGACTCCACAAGATGCCAAACTGGATTTCGCTGGCACTGATAACTTTTTCCTGCCTCGGAATCGCAGTATCAATCGCATTGTCATTCATGCTGATCAAGTTCTGGAACACTGCGTGAGTTTCTTACACTCCTTGTCTATTCGCTCGCTTCTACCAGGGTCAGTGCTCCGTAATAATTTATGCTTGTAAGAATGAGAAGAAGATAATGTATTAGTTGCTTGATATTTATTCCTACAAGATTTTAAAGACAGCATCTGTCTTTACATCATAAACTAAATCAGTCTTTACATCATAGACTTTAAAGGGGGTTTGAGGGGAAATTGGGGGCTGGGTTGATAGAGAGCACGATGGGGGCTAGCTAATCATTCTCACCCTTTCGATTATACATTGCAAAATACCCTTTTCTGCGTGTACAAATGTAGAATTTTTCTAGTGACATAAAGAAATCTTCGCCAAGAATGAACGCCATTATATTGGTTGGCTGTCTCCTTTGCTACTCAAGCGTTGGATTGCTTGGAACGGAAACGTATTTACCTCTCAACAGTCAAATTACAGCTAACTGGAAGGTAACGTAGTTTTTCTAGATTTTGATTTTCCGTTTAATAATTAGGAAACTTTGGGTGTGCGCTAATTATTAAAAGAATCTTCCTTTGAAACCTGCAATAGAGTTACCAATTCGGTACAATTTTCTATTTCGTCTAAGTAAAGTCTGCAGTCTATCATTTAGCGCAATGTTTAAAGCAAACTAAATATAAATATTTTCTGGAATTTACCCGTATTAGAATAGTTCATATGTTCAAGAGAGCTACTCAAGCGATCAAGAAATTTTCTTTAATAACATCATATACTTCATGTGTAAATGCCTCAACGAAAATGCTCCTAAAGGGTGATTTTAGAGATCAGGTAACACACGTTTCCGAAAAATATTTTGTCTGTTTACAGAAATGGCTTTCTTTAAAGAGTCACTGCTAACAATGAGCCATTGCGCTACGTAAGCATCCCATAATGCATTTTTAGACTGTCTAAAATCAATTACTGCCATTGTTTGGACAATCGCCACGCTCGCAAAGGCCCATTGTTAGCAATGAGTCTTTAAGCATTTTAAATCATTTTATTAGCTTTTCATTTTCAGGCTAGGTTGTGGCTCCTGAGCAGCGGTTTCACATTCAAGTTTGGATCTATGTTCGCAAAGACATGGCGAATTTTTAGAATAATAACAAACAAGCTTTTACGTAAAAAGGTAATGCAGATTGTTACGAGTATTACTGTTTTGGTCAATTATGATAATTATTTTTCTTTTTAAATGTTATGATCTTTAATTAATATCACATTTAGAAATGAATAGTGTAGAAAGAGATTTTCTTTTTAAATGTTATGATCTTTAATTAATATCACATTTAGAAATGAATAGTGTAGGAAGAGAGAGTATGTATCCGAATCAGACGAGCTGTTAATTAATCAAAATTAAGTGATATAATTTTTCCTTCTCATAATATTCCCTGTATGCTCACAAGGCAGAACATCAAAATATGATAACACCTACAGAGAGAATAGTGCAGATGATCGCATTAAGCGTGTAACGTGGACCTGAAACGTAGAATCGTTCTGGTTTATACGCCAAATTGTGTACAGCTCTTTTGGCACTGTATGACAATAAACAAAGGACGAGATAGGGGGGGTAGCTAGGGGGTGAACCCCCAAAAATCTTTTTTAAGATAAACATATTTTTGAAGATGCACAAGTTTTTAAAGATGCACAAATTTTAAAAGATGCGCAAATAAATGTTAAATTTGAGAACCTCTATGTTCTAAATTTGAGAACCAATAATCTTGTACTATTTTACTATATTTTCATTTTTTTATACTATTTTAGCTCGGCTTGATAAGTAACTTTCATCTTTATGGTATGGTTGGAGCACTGTTTGTAATCGATGTTGTCTTCTTGACTACGTGGGAATTCCTCGATCCGATAAGAGTGGACACCGTATGGGGACCTTCGGAGGTGCGTCTTTGAACAGTCGAAATATCTATCACTTTAGTTTTTTTCCTCTACGAACTTTTGACTGATGTTAAGTTAGACTGGATGAATTTCAAGTCAACCATTTGCTATTTATAGTTTTAATAAACAGCTGAAGTAGAATGTTAAGGACTTTTATGAACAAGTTTAAAAAAAGACTTCCCCTTTCGTTCAACTTCAAAGGACAAAAAGATCAATTCTTGCCGAAAGTCCTGGAGAACAGCTATTGCGTTGAACATTTAATTTATATCAAGTAATTCCAAAGATACACCCCCTCCCCTTGTTGTCCGAATTTTCTGCTAAAAATATTCGATCAAGTTTAGTTCCAGTCTATTCTTCATGACGTTGCAGTATCCAGCCAATTGTTTATTCATGATGTTGTAGTTGTTATTACTTTTAATAACGAGGGCTTGAAAAATAACGATTATCCTTACCCCACAATAGGTGCATCCATCCGAGGATCTGCGTGTGCAGGAGTATAGCCTAGTATGCACTTGCGTCAATTTCACTTGGTGGATTGTTGGTATTCTATTCTACAAAGGTGCATTGCTATCATTTGGCCTGTTTCTAGCATTTGAAACGCGCCATGCATATCCTGAAGTGAACGATTCTTACAACATTGGCTTCTCTGTTTATAACGTCACAGTGTTTTCCGTTATCGGCTCGATCACTGCCTTCGCTTTAAGAAAGTATAATCAAGAGTTCACACATGGTATCATTGGAGCATCTATAACAATCTGTACAACAGTCACCCTAGGACTTATCTTTCTGCCAAGGGTGAGTTGGCATGATTTTACTGTTATGATTAAATTTTAATTAAGCAAACTTTTATTAAGTAAGCGAATAAGGGCACTTACAGCTGAAAGTTTATCAAGGCATAGATAACAAGCAAATTCAGTGTGTTCCAGGATAAATAAAATAAATATACTGAAAATTGCTTTTTACTGAAAACTGCTGTCTATAATAAGTTATCGATGCCGTATAGGCACAGCTGTACACACTTTTGGCGTATCAAATACGAAAATGATTTTTGATGTAAGAAGTATGAAACACTGAGCACTAACTTAAAATGTCCTGTTCTGTTCACAAAAGCGTAAAATTCAAATACTTTGATCAAGTTTTCATTTAAAATAAGCCTATTCTAGCTATTAACAATTTTTGTGTAAAAATTTTCTTTGCTATGAAATTGCTACATAAAGTCTGGCTTGGTTCATAGAGTTTGAAACTTTGACCAAAATACAGTGCTTTGATGGAGGAATGGGCATGTTTTCCCTTTGCCACATCGCAGCCAATTTGTGCCGTCATCACTTAAAAACTCTGTTATAGAGCATTAGTTTACTGTACATTAGAATTAGGCCGTTGTTCCTTTATGGACCAACAATTATTTACTTAAAACTCTTAGCCACTCTGTTTCGTTTTGTGGCACCGGTTTTCTTTCGCAGTATGATTTTTGCTTAACCATTCACCCTTTAAAGCAGAGTACTTTATGCTATACTTTGTCTTGTAGGTTGCAGCCTTAAAAAAACAGAGCACTGAATCATCGCCAGATGGAACACGACATCTAAATATACAACGAAAACTATCATCTAGCATTCTGTAGAGTTTTCATTATGCTTTTCGCAACCGTCAGTAAAACCGTTATGGTAGCAGAGCTTGGTTCGTGTAATTCATAGAATGCTAATAAAAAATTTATCAAACAAAAATTCTAATGAATTTGCAACACACTTGAAATTAAAGAAAAAACATTATAACTATACCTTGACCCCATTAATTTCCCTCATACTCATTTTAGAAGGGCTCTAATTATAAATCTAGCTTGCAAATTTGTTCTTAAACGCGGGCGATTACTGTATACAGTCCCCAATCATTATAATGATGCGTTTAGATCGAAACAGGATTATAAAATTTCAGAAACCATGAGATACCAGAAAAGACGAATTTGTTGAGAAAGAGTCATTTGAATTATGAGGGAAGGTAATTGCATTTTATTTGAAATCGCAAGAGCACGTACTTTTCGATTCCACTAACACCATAACTAGCTATGTGCTTAGGTGCTCTGCATAATTCACATCACAGATTTGTATTGTCTCTACGTTCAACATTCATTGATAACATTACATCTTTCCAAAACAAAAAAAAGCTAATATTAAAGGTATTAGACCGTTACAACAAACGTTCGTCATTTTGGACATTGATCTTCTCTTGCTTGATATACCGTAAGGCCTCAAATAAGAGCCCCCCTCGAATATGCGCACACCCTTCAAATATCCCATCTTTAAACCTTCAAAAACGGCGCTTATTCGAATTCTAATTATCAATTTTAAGAAAGAAAGAAAAATTGCTTCAATTAAAAGCACATTCATTTTTTTGAATTACTTCCAAATCTATTCCTAAAAAAGCACCCCCCCCTCAATTAAGTGCCTCCCTCGGTTAAGCGCCCACCCTGGAGCCTCGAAAATTAAATAAAGCGCCCGGGCGCTTATTTGAGGCATTACAGTATTTGATAATCTTATCTTGAATAAATTTTCAAGCGGGTGTAGCTTGGTTGAGGCTTGTAGTGCATGACTAAAAAGAATTGAACTAAGGGAACAGGGCAAAGAATAATGTCTTTTGGTGTAGCAAAGTGTTTGTTTCAAGTTTCGAGACATCAAAGCTTATACCCCCTTATACTTGATATTAATAACATTCTATTCAGAGTCATTCCCAGAGCTCGCTTTGAGTTCACTCAAGGGGTTGTATTGACACCGTGATTATAGCTCATGATCAAAGGATAATGATCACCTCTAAGACGATCAAAGTTGAAAGAACTACATAAAACTACTTTTTAAGCAAGATTCCCCAGCTTTTTCTGGAGAGGGAGCTGGTCTCGCACAGTTGAATTTCGATTATTTCTCTATATATGATATACAGAGTGATCTGCTCGGTAAAGCAGTAACAATCCCTTAGATAAGATGCAATTGAATAGGGGGGGGGGGGCATGGATAACCAATTTTACACATCTAAATTACAGTAAAAAGGGGTGGAAATTCAAGCTTTTTTTGAAGGGGTGAAGGGTAGGGGGCCCAGGCCTACAAAATTTTGACGCAGTGGAGACTCAGTAGGGTATTGGGGGTTTTAGAGCCCAAATTGTCGACAAGTACGTATTCAGGAGAGGGGCTCAAGCACCTTGAAATTTTTGCCACTGCAGTACTTTTGAATACACAATAACCATATACTTCCACACTGCTCACGCTTAAAGAAGTACTTTCATAACGCCGTACATTCCTTTTCGTATTAAATTTTGAATTTTTCTTTAATTCAAGTCGGTTTTTGTAAACATCGAGAACACACAACAGAAAAATCGTAGTCAAACAGAGGTAGGTAGTTTGGTTAAGCATGTGAAATTGGTATAGACAATATGATTGCATAGCTATTTAATGTGTAATTAGTCTATAATGTATTTAAATTAGATAGCTTTAGCTACAGGATCTATGTTCTGTAACTTTTAAATCGTAGATAGAATCTTTAAGATTTTAAGTCGTGATACTATGTTAGTTTGAGCTTTAAGCTTTTTTGTTACTCTAAGGTGAACTCTTTGATCTAAACTACTTAGGTATTTTTGCGTTTTGTGAAAATTGCCGTTGATGTAAGGGAGATTGTCAGTGTAAAATGTGCAATGTTCAGTAGCAAAGTTTTCTATAAATGAATAAGATATCCAAAGTTTTTAGGCTTTACAGCAGCGCTAGCTGATGTTTTGTGGCAATTTCATCAGCCTGGTTCAATTTTCTTTACATTCACCCTACTTATTTTTACGTCACTAATGTCATTGTAAATAGTAAACTATTAATGTCATAATATTACATTTAGCTGAAATATAAAATGATGTTTTCGCTGCAAAGATACTCCTGCTTGTCAGTTCAGTTTAATGGATATTGTGGTGGCACAATGGTCCATATTAATGTTTAAAGATATCATGTCTCGTGGCTTCGAATTCAAAATTTAAGTCCATTCTTATTCAACGACATAATTTACAGATGAATTGCTAGTAACATCATAAGAGAAAAAAAATACAAGTTTGTTATTTATGTTATTAGGTACAGTACAGATCAGTATATTTTCTAGGGCTTTATTGACGAATGCCTCAAGGCACTTTAAATCCGTCTATTTTCTTTACAGCAATTTTATCCACAAATATTGCCCCTCCGTCTACATTTTCTCGTCTGATTTTGGATGAATTAAAATGGAACTTTCCCAGGACCCAGGGACGAGCCCCCGTGGTGCTACATATGATGCCTATGGTCCCTATTCGTATATGTGGCGTGAAATTAATGGAACATTTTCAATGTGGGGAAAAATCGAACAAATTATTGGATCTTCCACTACCTCCCACATAAATGCTGATCATTTTTCTTTGAAATGTGAAACACGCATGAAAGCAACTATGTGGTGCTTCGGAGGAGCAAGTTTTAAATTTTGGAGGCAAATCAGAAGGCAAGCAAAAAACATGGCGCACACAACCTATTTTTGGCGTTCTATGAAGAACAACAGTGTATAGAGAGTTCATAGTAAGATCTTTTGTGTACAAAAACTTTGTTTAATCTCGTTTACTCAAGGAATGTACTCTTTAGTAATTGCAATCAACCTGTCAAGGTACCTATAGGGCTGCTAGGCCAATTGGCTTCTTCCTTCTCGAATGCAAATGCATAAAAATTGGTATGGCAGCTCTTCTTCGTACTACAAGAATGCTGAAGTTTCCAATAACTGTAGCCTGACGCTATTGTATCAAGATTATTAGGCCTAAAGCGGTATAATTAAAGTTTTTCAAAAAGGTCAAGAAAATTCAGGGAGGTCAATAATATTTAGAATCATAGATTTTTGAAAAACTAAAGAAAGCTTGATGTGTCCCCTTTCTGAAACCAATTTTCTGACCTGAAGCACTATATACATTTTATTTTCAATAAAAAATTTATCAATTATTTTACAAGCATATAGTATGATGTTTTGAGTTTTTGTAAATGATTTCTAGCCTAAATTGTGCTTGAAGTTATAAATACATACATACATACTACATACAAATTATTTGTAGAAATGTATGCTGAAAGAAACTCACTGCTGATGCAACATGATTTTTATTTGCGTTAGGGAATAAAGAAATGTTTCTTGGCACTTATCCTTAAAATATACTTCTAGTAAATTGGGATGTTTCAGATTAAGGTCCCGAAAAATACATCATTCTGTTGTACAAGACTCCACATTGAATTTTATTGTTCATTGATGATGTCAAGTGGGATATCTAATTCATAGAAAGAATGGTTGTGATAGTTTACATCTGATGTTGATTTAACATTTAACAAACTCTAGATGAATTTGGGCCTTGCCATGACAGAATGAGAGTTTCAGATCATTTGTGAAACAAGCAGCCTTTGCTGTTTGGTGCTGGTTTGCCCTGTGTAGGCTAATTTCATCATAAACTCTGAAATAGTGTATTGCTCACCTCTATAAAGACAATCCCTTACATTTGAAATTTGATAAAAACACCTCAATAAAAGTATCAGTTTGTGCAATAAAAAGCCAAGCTTTGATTCTCAGTATCATTTAATCTTACATGTATTGAAATATTTTATTGTGCATAAACAAATTTGGATTAACTTTGATATGAACCTTTGCAATTATATATCTTTTAATGGCAAGCTTAGTTGGGAAAAGTGCATAAAATATTATGCCTGTTACAAGACAACAAATTCAGCTACTTTATAATTTTGCAATAATTAACATGGCATGTTTACATCTACTATACATGAATAAGTATGATTGAATCTCTGTCCTTGGGTACACATATACAAGTATTAGTACTCCTTATTATGACTTGTTATATATCAGACAATATCATAAAACACAAATTTGATTTACATCATGTAAATTCTGGCTGTTTTATCTAAGTCATGGTTGTGACTTCTGTTATCACCTCAGGTGTAAGGGCAATTTAAGTTGTTAAATTCTTTGTTGCTGCTACAAGCTTTGTTGAAATACTCTTAAGATGAATAAGTAGTTAGAGAATATTTCCAAGGAATTGCTCTTCGAACACATGCATTTTGACCCTGCATTGCACCATGCATGACTGTTCTTGGCTAAAGGACCAGTGCCAAAAAATAACTAGAACTAAATTATATAAAGGCTTGCAATGTTAATCATATGTTTTATTTAGCGCAGCTTACATAAATCATATGTTTTTATTTATGTTGATTTAATCAATTTCTAGCACAACGAGAGATGCTCCAAAATTAAACTGAGGTCATCGACTTATGCATAAACCTTAAATGGATTGCAACAGATCTGACATCATCAGACTCATACAGAACATAGTCTATTGTTGCAATTTATTTATGCACTGCTCTAGCTTTATAGACAACACAAAACATGTACAAAAAACAGTTGTATTTATTTGAATCACAATGTCTATATTGGCCAGCGGCTACACATTTACTAACTGTTAAGTTCCTAAAAATATTCCAAGTCATATCTTCAAAAACATGCCTTCAAATCAGCCTGCATTCAAGTTTCAGCTTTCTCACATTTGTTGATAAGAAGACAGCGATGTTCCTTCACATAAGTATTACCAAACACTGCATTTCTGTACAGGGTTCATACGTGATCCTGATGGACAGTTGTATGCCTTTGCAAAATCTTCTGAATTTGATAGAGGCCCACTGACCCTATTGATTGGTAAAGATCATATTAGTGTACCAATATATATCTGTTACATATATATGTTACATATACAATATATATCTACAACAGTTGATGCTTCATCTCAACGTCACATTCCTTTTTTTGTAGAATCTCTTAATTGTTTTGATATATCATTCTTTACATTGGAGACAATTTACAGATACTTTTTAAGTGGTTTAAGTCATCTGTCGACCAACTATTGACCAATCAATTGCCTTCTTAAGTGTGATGTCAAAAAGATCTTTTTTTAGAATTTTTTTATTTTGACCACATAACCTAATAGAATGACACAAAATACTTCTAAATATGCAAAATCAGTTAAATATGTCAAAAATCAGGTGAAATATGTCCCATGAAAAAGCTGAAGTTTGCTAACGCAGACTGTTATTTTGGCTCTGTCCATTAAGTTATGACAGGAGCAGAGACCAAATTACAGAGATTTGATGGGGAAAGAGCCTGTGCTTATGTGGCGATATCTCAGGCAAATCATGACATATCTAACTGATTTTGTAGATTAAGTAGTATTTCATGACGCTCTTTCAGGTTATGGAATCCGAGCTAAAATAATTTAAAAAAATTTTTTTTGGTGTCATCACTATAAGAACTCTATAAGAGCCTTAAACTGGGAATTTTTTTGACAAAGCTGTAAATTTAGGTGACTAGGTGATTAGCCTAAAGTTTCAAAGATTTCCATTACATGCTCCAGGAGATTACATGTCATACCCCAAACCCCGACCCAGGGCCGTTGCTAGCTATTGTTTTCAAGGGGGGTGCTCTGATCCCATTTGCCGACAAAGTTGGTCGACCATCCTTTATTTGCCGATAAATCTGAAATTTTGCCGGCGAAGCACCCTAAGATAGTAAAAATTTCCTCTCACCCTCCACATCCCCCGTAGCGACGACCCTGCCCCAACCACAGCTTCAAATCCAACCCTAAAATCATAATGACGTTAAGGTAATGAAAAAGCGACATTATTTTTTACCTGAATACACCAGGAGAATGGGTTCCAAACTTCAAGCTTGACTCTGTGTATAAGCGTCTTTCAATGGAACACCAAACCTACGAAGCAATATATTGTTGTTACTGTTGTAGACTGTTGTGTTTGGTTTTATCGTCATCAGTGCAAGGGAGACATAAAGTATACACAGTCTCAGTGTGAAACGTACGAAGACTGTCTAAAGATTGATTTGAAAATTTTTATGCCTAACTTATTATGATCTCACAGCTTGAAACGAAGAACTTTCGATGTATTGCAGACTAAACGCTGAAAATCAGACTGAAAAACAACGTTACGGTATCTGGCAGTCTTTCACTTGGCAGAAACCTGAGTTACAACTTGTAACCTAGCTTTACAAATCAAGTAACCAAAGATCACTCTTTGTGACATTAACCATTGTAAAATCGGCTGGTTAATCATAATTTTCATAAAAGCTGAAACTCTACCTACTCTATTAAATATGTCTTCAGATATAAGATTTCTGATATAAAACCTTCATTTCGGATTTTTAATGTGTCTCGTGAAAATTAAAGTACTCATGGGTTCGGTAAAGACGCCTCCCTTGCTTGAAATTTTTTCAGAAAAAACGAACCATGACATCCTTATTTGCAGACTTCCCTGTTATTATTTTCGAGCCTCGTGGATAAAAAACTATCACGTGTTTCGAAGCTCGTTGTAGCATAAGAAAGTGCATGCATGGGAAGATAAGGGACTAACATTTTATATATACTGTTATGATATAAATAGGTTTTTTCGATTTTAAGAAACCCGCGTCTTGTTTATATTCCTCCGGACCGATAGTCATTCACCCAGTTTGATATAATTGACAAGTTTTCCACCAACCCCGTTTATGCTAGACCCCCCATGTATTGGGTTTTGGAGATTTTTCCACCCATCCCTTATATTACAGAGCCCCATCTTTTCCGATCTTGAGAGTAAGAAGCATAGGGATTAAAAATGGTACGTCAAAACTGCTAGGGACCATTTTGCTGATGTACGTAAAATTGGGTATTGTTTTACGTCACCTATCGACAGTGCTTTCCTTCGTCATTTAAAACTAGATTCATAAAGCGCTCATCGGAAAGCTTAGATCGAAAGTATGTCAGTGTTTCAGATTAGAAATTTTTGAAAAAGGCCCACTTTTTCCAGTAATGAATTAGCAATCACTTTTAACTTTTCGAAAATAATAAGATAAAGAATACCTGTGCCGATGCCAAAAAGAAAAGTTGGTCGTCAGTCATATTTACGCCTGGGAGCGCCATTGATGGTCCGCTCTGCTCCACTACTTTCTTGTACGCCTAAAGAAGAATTACAGAATGTTTCATTAGGAACATCGAAGAGCTCAAAATACCTTTGAGAGAGCAATATAATTCAGACATTGCCATTACAAATTGAAGCATTTAATCATCAACATTGACAACGAAAAAATTGGCGCATAGTCCGCATCGTCTTTTTTCGTTATGTAGTTATGCTGGAAAAACAAACTATTTCAGGCCCTGTTCACAAGATACCGGATTCATCCATTGCGAATAGGGTTGCCTTTTATTCAAGCCTAAGGTGACAACCTAACCCGGTACACGTAACACGGTCACAGCCTTTCCGTACCCCTTTTGGATGATCCAATCCACTCTCGATTAAACGTTGTCTTGAATCACTTATGGAGAATATGGATTTTGCTCTCTTGAAATCTTGTCCATACAGCCATTGCTAGCAGCGCCCACTGAATATGGCAACCATGTCTTTCATTTCAAGTTAAGCTGCTTGTAAAACAAAGCTGAAAATGAATCCGATGTCTTTTGATATCGGACACTCTTTCATATCGGACACTCTGTGAATCCGATTCGCGATAAATACAATACCGCATGAGTATAGCTCCAACATTCACAAGATTGGGTTTCTTGTCTAGCTATGAAAACTATTAAAGAATTCTGACATAAGGATAATATGTGTTAAAATGTTTGCTTTTCTATACAGACGTTGAGAGTACGTGGGGTGGGTGTATTTGGAGAAAATTTCAATAAACAGATTTCTGAGGAACGCTGTCTCAAGAGCTCGTACCTTAAATGCCGTTTTGATTGCACTGTTGTCTGCAATGTTCTCACCCAGAGTTAGATTTGTGTTTATCTGCAACAAGTAAGACATGTCGTTGTCAATTTAGCTTGATAATAAAATGGCTGTCAAAGTTCTTCAATCCAATTACTAAGTCTGATCAATAGAGTGAGAGATAACTGCATATCAGAAAAAACTATTTGTTTATCTTAAGAATAAGTCTGTTTTTATCAAGAGTATAAAACATTCAAGACTTGAAGTAGGCCCTTTAACGATAAAGGAGGCGGACATGAACAATCCGGACTGGTGCCATGTTTTTCTTGATGTCATATTGATACTCACATTGATACCAAAAAGCGAATAATCTGCATATTGTTTCTTGATACACTTCTCTCTTTCCTTGAATGACTTGGCACTTTGTGCAGACCACCACGACTTCAAATTACCTCTTTCATCGAAAAGTCGTCCTGCAGTGTAAGAGGGTTTGTCAGGTTAGAAATCCTTAGCGTATTTTGAAAATGTTCGTGTTTCTCTGATGATAAGAGGTCAAGTTTTTTTAGTTCGAGAAATTCAGTTTATTTGTATCTCGCCTTAGTATACAGGACTTTACCAGGACTAACCTTGAGTGACTTTCCAAGGTGGGAGAACACCAAAAGTCCTTCAAGGAGGCTGAAACCCCTGTTTTGTTAATGGGAACTATTCGAAGCAATTTGATTGTCTATCATCATGTACTGCGGCGAACTTATTGTTGTTGATTAGCTTCAGCTTCTATAATTTGCGTCATTTGTGTGAGTTTTATTTGGTGACAGGGGTGGGATAGTGGTGGGATGAGCCTGTATTTCTGCGTACGCTTTTGTGGATCTGGTCAACGTTGATCATTTAGATTTGCTAATGTTTCTGACTTTCGTCTTTGATATTATGAAAAAGGTTGGTTCATAACATTGGCTCTTATTTGAGTTGCTTTCATTTGCTTAGCCGTGTTTTAACTTTGATCGCCATAAACAGTAAATGTCCCCTAGCTATTTGCCGCTTGTGTTTCATAATTAACCCTATTGTTTGTACTCTTTTACGCGGTCTTTCTTGAAGTATGCACAGAAGAGCAACCCGTTAGAATTTTTGTTGGATCTCAATGTAAGGGGAGTTTTGGGGCTATGAATTGCATGTTTTCCACATAAATAGGGAATATTGACCGTTTATTTACCTTGATCGTCAAATCCGTGTGACAATTCATGGCCCATTACCACTCCAATGCCACCATAGTTTATTGACCTGCAAAGGAAAATAATAAAATGAAAGGATAGAGTAGGGATCTTAAGCACATGATTCGATGTGATGTCTCACAAATATTCCTGCCAACCTTTAATAATACAACTCAAATATTACTTTTGCTTAAATAGTTTGTTCGATTATGACTATAGCTATACGTTGATCAATTCATAAGTTTCGTTGATCGTTGATCAACTGGACACATAACGTAGAGTATTGGTTGTCTCTAATACACTGTATGTTTTAATTTTTCGTTAACTTGAAGCGAAACCTTCTGTGAAAGAGACTGTACAACCTGTGGAAGAAAATGGTGTAATTCTGGCTCCGATCACATATAACAGTAGCATCTGCCTTTCCTAACAGAAAATTATATCCAAAATATCGAGGTCTGCATTCCTGCATTTGCATATACCTTAGTTTAAGATTGGCAAAAATGCAGTTGTATATGATATCTGAGCAGTCCATTAATCACCCAGTATAAACAGATATTCCTAAAATACTTCGAAGTCATCCCTTATAAAGTGATTAAGCATTTGGTTTTTGTAGCCCCTGTTGGTAGTTTAAGGAGCATGTGATGCTTCGACTGAGGAACAATAACCCCTCTCTAACAATTAACTATTAAGAATTGGCGTTGAGCATGTTATCTAGGTGTTGGATCAACTTACTTAGGTGCATTCCTGTTAAAAAATGGTGACTGCAGAATTCCCGCCATGAAGACCATTCTATTTCTGCCAGAATCGTAGAAAGCATTCACCAAAGATGGAGGTAGTTCCCACCTAAATAGGAAGTTTATTTCAACATCTGATGCTAAAATGAGTCTAAACTGTCCATATTACAAAGATAGCACGTATTAATCAAAGTAAAACCACTGTTTTATGAAGCGTCATAGATTATTTTTCGAAATTATAGACTTTTGTTGTTACCAGTAGCCTGTACGTTAACCCTCCAAAAATCTGCTGCATAAAAGTACTCACAAATCATGCATTTGGTGAGCTGTTGGTTTTTATAATTTTGATAGAATAGAAGGATAATAACATGTCTGTGCTTTCAAAAGTGCTTGAATCTTTATGACATGTCACTTCAAGAACCCACTTTAAAGAAGTAAACAGAAAAATTTATTTATTTGAATAATCAATGCCCTAATGCGTTACTCAGATTGCTTTTAGCCTATTCATAGCGGTCTCACTAACCAATGAAGTATGAAATGATCTTTTTTATAAAAAACCTTTATCTACAAATAGATTTGGTTCAAGACTTACTCCTGCCTGTCCATTTTGGAATTCAATTTCATAATGCCCCTCTTCTTTTCCATCATCAAAAGCTGTACCATGTTGTCGAAGTACTGATTATCTTTCAGAGTAATCTAGTGAACCAGAAAATTATTTATTACTCCCATCAATTATAAATCTTAAACGATCTAGTTGTTGAAATTTTAAGGACGAAATGAAATTTTGCATGTAGCGAATTTTAGATAATGTCCGGTCTAAGTGCATCTTGTCCGGACCTAACGCATTTTGTCCAGTATTGAAGCATTCGGTCCAGACTTAGCACGTGTCCGGCCTTAACGCATTTCATCCGGACTTATACATCTTGTTCGGAGCTAAATCTACCAGCATTTTGTTGTAGTTTGTCTCTAGTTTCAATAAATTCTATCCTTATGCGAAGCATTTTGTGTTTTTGATTCTAAATATTGTTTGCAAAGGCTCAATGGCCCCTTGCATGAAATTTCTCAGTTATTTATTTGATAATCTCTTATTTTTCAGATATGAAATAACAACAAGGAAACAAAGCCAAGGTATATTGAGTTTTTTCATCTTTACAACCTAAACTTATTAATGTCAGAGGCAACGAATCCGCATGAAAGGAGACACGTACACGCTTGAATGCACTCGCATAACTAGTCTCATCAAGCGTGTCTTTGTTTTAGTAAGATAACCAACAGGCAAACTGATCACATGAAAATCACATGCAGATCGAATATCCCTACATTGGGTACCAGAGTCTCATACGATTATCCCCAGTAGCCAGTACTGCTCCTTTTTTCATATAGACTTGTTTACTTTAGATATACATTCTTAGTAATGTACGTACCCCACGATAGTAGTTGGCAAGCTTCATCGGGTCCTTGATAAATGATGGATAGGCTACGTTTCCAATCACAGCTCTAGCCTGTAATACGAAAGGGTAGTAAAAGTACTGATTGCCAGGAGAATAGAATTGAAGAGAGGTTTTATTCAAGCTCAACAATATAGCTACAAAAAGGCTACATAAACAACCTGTACAAAACCCTATTGGTTAGAAACGTCAAACAAATATAGAAAATTACGAGTCTACTTTTTGCTGAAATAATCGGTCAAGCAATTCTGTTCATATAGATTTTCTAGGTTGTCACCTAGGAGACCAGAGGGCCTTCGTTGCGATATCGCGCGTTTTCAGCTGTTCGTAACACCGACGAGAGTGTCCCTTACAGTTTTAACATATAACAATCTATTCCCAGTCTGTCACATTTTATTGTGTCATGGACTTTTCGTAAATAGCCAGAGCTCATTAAACATGAAAGTCCGACGGTCAACGACCGCGAGAAAAAAAAAACAACAGGAAAAAAATCGACACACCCAAACCCCGCCTCGATTTCAATGTTTTAATCTGAAAAAGATCAAGCAATGAAACTCAAAAGTGCCACCTTCGCTCTCCATAATATCATCTCATTTTTTGGAGTTAAATCATCCTTTACTAGTAAGGAAGCCAAGTCTTTCTTACAAGTTGTAACTATGTAATTCTGACTTTAATGGCACCTTTTTAATGGATGATAACAGGATTGTTACAGAACTGGGCAGTTTTATGAGTTTGTGACAGCGTTTAGGTATAAGCGAATAGGTAGTCCCCTATAGACATGGGTTTTATGTAGAAAAGCCCTTTTTTATACCTTTCTCATTGCGTTGTTCCTCGTTTCTTCATCCATCCAATCAGTGGTTTGAATAATTGTCAGAAAAGCATTCTTTATATCTTCAATCATTTTCTCCACCTGCAAAATATCGGAATAGTTGTAAAAGGTTTCAGCATTCAGATGTCACAATTTTCTGTTTGACCTTTCGTTTTTTCTTGTAAATTTTTGTTCTTTTTCTTGCCGTGTGAGATGATTTTGTTCCTGTATCATAAAGCATGATTCTAATATTGTGGGGTATGATACTGATAGTATCGTATCGTATCGTATCGTATCGTATTGTATCGTATCGTATTGTATCGTATCGTATCGTATCGTATCGTATCGTATCGTATCGTATCGTATCGTATCGTATCGTATCGTATCGTATCATATCATATCGTAGAGTATCGTAGAGTATCGTAGAGTATTATTGAATATCAATAGAGTATCATAGCCTATCATAGTGTACCATAGCCTATCATCGCGCATCGCAAGAAACCATTTGGTATTGAATACTGTTTAGTATTTTTAGTTTTGTACTGTATAACATGACACCTCATGGCAGTACACTTAGTATAGTTATTACATAGCATAGTTTTTAAATTATATGCTATATCACTACACAGTATCACACTAGATTGTTTGCAACTCCTTCGTATCACACTGGATGGTATAAAAATATACATGGTATTGCACTGTATTGTTATGTTACTATGGTTTGGCATTGGTATTGTATTTACTTGACGGTGACGTTATGATTTGATAAATAATGGTACTGTTCGGTATCGTAATGTATTGTACATACTGTTGAACTGTTGATAGCGTACTGTTGAATAATACACTATCTCTATAGAATTAGAAATACTTCTGTGAGATACTTGGCATTTTGTATGGTATGGTTCTGCACTGTTCAAGAAACACTGGATGATACCATATGATACACTATCTTATTATGTTGTATTGTATGGTACGGAAAGTGAAAATATCTTTCAACCGTAGCACTTTCCTTTCCACCCCTATTCTTCTAGTTCGTAAACTGATGCTTCTGCCCAACGATGACGAACTGATGAAAATCATAACAGTGTCATGCTTTGTTGGAATGAAAAATGATCTATAGACTAACCTCATGTTTATCTGCATCGCTTATCTTATCTTTGACAAGTAAAGCACCAAGTGCCATCCCCATAGTTGCTTCGCCTTTTCGCAAACATCGTTGCCATCGGGGGTCTTGAATCTCCGTGCCAGTTCTGAGTTTCTCAGCCGCAAAGAACGCTTTTGTGGTTGCTGTTGGCAAATAGTCTTTCATTTCTGCTATCAGGCTCCAAATAAAGTAATTTGCTACCGTCCTGTGAAAAGACGGCAACTTTTTAAGAACCTAGGCTGAAAATAAGTTACCATTTGCAAGTCCTGGAACACTTTCCCTGGTTTGAGGCAGGGTCGATTTAGTATTTCGTTTGAATTTGATGAGAACACTTTTTGAGGGGTGATTTTTTGGCAACGTTTTCTTTGTGATATAATTTTCTAATTTGATTTGATGATGGGGTTCCCTATTGGTAAAATTTGCGTTCCCTGTTGGTAAAAGGGCATTTTCTAACAGTTAAAAGAACGTGGCCTAAAAACTTTTCGTTTTGCCCTCCCACAGCCTAGTTGCTGGCGCTGCAACCTGTATTTTGTCAGCTAGGCAATGATGTTTTTTGAATTATTCAATGTCCCGATACTTGGACCAAAACATGATGCATTTTTAGCTTGTCGAAGGGGAGGGGAAGGGGTATATGCAATTTAGAAGAATCACACAGTATGCTAAGAATTTTCGTAGGCAATCCAAATCTCCGGCGTATCAATTGTTTCCTTTTAATCCATAATATGTAATCTTGATTCTTTATATACGCTGTAACCTGATTTTCTGCTTAACGATATAGTAAACAAAATGCATATAATTAGAATTATTCGTGTGAGATTGGTAGGTAACATTTCCAGCCATTCAAATTGGGCTTATATTTAGATTGCATTTTTTAATTTTTTTTGCCAGTAGGTTCACTTACCGTAAATCCTCGAATTAGCCCCCTGGGGGCTTATTTATTTTTGATATTTTTGGATGGAGGCTTATTCGAGGGAGGGGGGGGGCTTATAAAATTATTGTAGACATTAAGAAGAAATTATTAAAAGACTGCGTCTATTTTAGTAGAAATTTCTTTATGAGCACTTAATTAATTACTACCAAAAGTATGAATTTGTTGTGGTAATTCAATAAAACGCCATAGGCAACCTCAGATGGCAAAAATCATCAAATTAAGGGGTCCAATTCGAGGATTCACGGTATGTCTTTGAGAAAATATCATGAACAAATAAAAATCACTATACCTACTTTTTAGATGCTTTACTCAGAACTGCGGTAATCCTTTTCAAGTATAACAGGGGTTGTATTGCGACTGATGTGTCTTCTGTGATCGGGACTCCTGAATTGTTGAATGCCAGTTTCAGATACCTCAGCCAATCAAACTTAAAAGAATTGTCAAAATTGCAAGTCAAGAAGGTATGAAACAGTCAAGAGTCTCATAGGTGGTGACTTAAGATTAAGGTAATGCGTTCAATGGTTCCAGATAAGTTCAAATTCAAGCTTTTAAATTTTTTTATGGAACTACAACCTTATGCGGAGTTTTTATAGACATTTTTAGCTAGTTGTACCATTTTATTAGTTTGTTGTTTTTCTTCAATCTCTGTTTTCTTTTATTGAAAAATTTATTATCAGCAATCAGTTTTGTAGGAAACGCATCTTAAAATTGTGTACATGTAAGTAGCATAATAGGCTGGCCAAAGATATCAGCTAGAATAGTTTCATTTCATTTATTAATATTTATGCATTAACACATTTTAGCTTGAAAAATTAACAACCCATTAACAATATGTTACAACAACAGGTGAAAGATACGATAGATCGCCGCTCTGCCAAGGGTTTGTGTTTGGGTCTTGTACGTTTAAAGATTCGAAAGATACTCTCTATACCCGGTTTTAAAACGAGCAATTAATTCTTTCTCTCGGATGTTGTCTGGTTTATCGTTCCAATTTTTGACACTAGAGACGTAAAAACTTTATAGAGCGCTCTATAGAACTGGTCAAGTTTTCTTTGCGAAAGGACATTTTTCATTTCCTCAAAGAGCTTAAGCTCCCTTTCAATTTAACTTTGATGGTTTTTTACTGATCTTTCCAAGGAAGGCTTTCGTCGATGTTGATTCCTACATATTTTGTCTTGTCAGTCAACTTCACTTTTGTCGACAAGATCAGGAAAATCATTACTTACTCTTATGAGCTGTTGCCTATGGTCTAAATATGCTCAGGTATTCACTTTTACTGGCTTTCAAACCAAGTTTATTTATTCTAATTAAATTTGATATATTTTTCAGCGGGTTTTAGAAGCTTATCCAAATTTTCTAATGCAATAGTTACACTTATATCATCAGCATATATATTTGCGACCATGCTTTACAGACAGTTTCCAGTGATATATAGTTTGACATGCAAGGGCCCCAGACACGAGCCCTGTGGAATACCGTACTAAATTTTGTTTTCCAATAACTGAATCCATGAAAATAACAGAATCTGCTACTAATCTTACCGTCTTGTTAGTGTCTTCATTCAGCTGCTTAATGGTGATCTTGATGCGACTCTCCTGCACTTTTCGGTACTGGTCATTTGGGATTAAAGCCTTAGGAATAACAAGTAATAAAGGATTTTCATATTTCAAGTAAGATGGTACAATTCTAATAAGGAGAAAAACAGGTACAAAATAGGACAACTTGGCTTAGTGGTGAATTTTAGAGTGACCAGAACTTTCTATAATGCCGTTGTATACGAGTTTGTCAGAGGCTGTTGTTACAAGGAATCGTTAGAATCTCGAGTTCTGGGGTAGTTTTGCAAAGTAAAGGTAATAGTTGTATAATTCTGTTCCGTCTTCACTTCTCTTTAAAATGAAAAAAGTTTATCACCACTATTACCTAGAGTATATTTAATTTCAATACTTTACCCTTTCTATCTCATTGTCCAATTTGGTAACGTCAGCTTTCACATTATCAATGTCTTTTCCACCTAGCTGTTTTACGACATTTACAATTGCATCAGCGAAAACCCCACCAAATGCCTGCAAATAAAGTTAAAAAAAGAAAGTTATAGATGCGAATATATGCTATATCGAACGTCTTTCCATTTCCCTTCGCTTTGATGTAAGGATTGATATAGAAATTTCATTCGCTATCTCACTGTCCGTTATCTCGAACATTGTCTTTCTCGAACCCCTATCAATTTCTCTTCGAGTAAGAATTGTCCGTTATCCCAAACTTTTCGAAATTTCTGCTGAGCTGGATAAAAAGATATGCCAAACTGTGCTTATAAGTATCAAATAATGTTGATCACGCGAAGATAACGTGTAAATAATGTTTACTGCTGTATCTAAAATATCATAAAAGAAAAGGCAAAGCTGCCAGGAAAGCGTCAACAAATTTGAGGACTCAGAAAAAGTGCCGATGATTTCTGAAATTTTGTAACGGAAATAATACCAAAAGTATCTTTGCAAACAAGGAAAGAATGCAATGCTGAATTCATTGTTGATAAGATGTATGATGATCTTATAATTAGGCCAACAGCAGATGATTTTTGAAATGCCAAGGAGGACGTACATTTTCAGTACTGACAGTTCTTAAAGAATAGAAGTATGCTGCACCAGCGATATTCTAGAATTGACTCTTGTGTAATGCTTTTGTATAAATGCGTTTTCGATAAGCTTGGCACAAGTAATGTTGTATTTCATTTTGTGCTTTGTAACTAATATTAAATCTGGAAATATCCGGATATTGGCATTGGTGGCAAGGGTGGGATGTTTAGTACTTGAGTGCCGTGAAAAGAATTTACAGGAATCGACGACGTTTGGCGAGTGGCTAATCATCTTTTTATATTTCCATCTTTGCAGTTCTTTCCGACCATTACGTAATTTTACTGCTAACTGGTTCTTGCGAACAGCCGATAAAGATTCAGTTTCCCTTGTGAGTACGATATAGCGAACATCAACAAGCACAAAGCCCCTTTCTTTGAACAACGGGCGTGGCATAGCAGTAAAAAAACAATTTCTTTCGAACAATGATTGCATGTCACAACAAACACTAAGCCCATTTCTGCACATCGAAGAATGAGTGTATGTCATAATAAAAACAAATACAGTTCAATAGTTCTTTATTACTTACTTGGTTATTACCTCCAGAATAACTAAGAATTGTACCTCGTGGTTGGCTGATCTAGAAATGAAACGCTTCTTTATAAATCGATTTTGCAATTTTTAGATTTGAACCATATATCAAGAAACATCGCAGAGCACATTTGAATTTGCTAAACCCACTTGGAATTGGGCAAGACATCGCGAGGGGAAGCTCCGACGTTTACTTAATTGTTGTTAAATATATTCAACTAATTTTCATAGGAAAGGCTAGTTTATAATAGTATTAAACATTCAACTTCGACAATTCAAGAAAGATTTTTAGACTTGTTTCAGCCATTCAATTCTTAAATGACAGAAGAGTTGTCTTTGCTCTAAAATTTTGCCTAAGATTGTGTTGCTTTGTCTTCTCCTGATCTCGTGTTGTCTCACCCAGACTGAGGGGAGTTGCCAGCTCTTTGCAGTTCTAAAGTAAGAATCACGAGGTGTTATCACAGACAAAAGACCAGAACACTGCTTGATAATCATAGGTAGAAACAAATACAAAATTCAAAAATCTGAAAACTGATCATGTGATATAGTGATTGTCTTTGGTTGACTGCAATGATCTACTTTTGTAATTTACTCAATTCTAACGGTACCAAAGTTTACATTTCTTTGATTCTTAAATTTGATATTAATCTTTGTGTCTAAAATAACTTACTTTGATGATCTGTTGGTTAGAATCGAGAATATCAACTGCAACTCGTATGTCAAAGAGCGGAATTTCGGTCTCCATGTAAACAAGCGGCGAAAAAACGGAATGTACTTTGACAAGGGTTTCTATCATATCCCATGATGCTTCATCCCATGTTCCAGTCAAGGCACCCAACAAACCCGTCTTCTCTAAAAGATTTCTCAACGGCTTCAATGCCAGCGCGTCAATAGCGGATGTGTTCATACAGGAAGCATACAGATTGTACAACTGACCTTCTGCTGGGCTAGTTGCATTTGGCTTTTTGTTTGTAAGCAAATTTTTCAGCAATTCATCATTAGATTCACTAAGATCGGAAAACGTGTCCCAAAATGGCTTGCTGTCTGGAATATACCGTCGATTGGTCCAGCCACCACAAGCGTAATCATAGAAATTCTTGCACGGATCTGCATTATGGTTGGCATACGTCAACACCTGGGCTGCTATTGAAACGCATTCTGGGCTTTCGCAAACTCGCTTCGCTTTTACCGTTGCTTTCTTTCCGCGTTTGCATTCGTTATCTTTTCGTGAACTGAGTTCTATGACATAAATTCCGATAAGAGCAATGCAAACAGCCAGAAGAACAAGCGTGATAGCAAGGTGCAGCTTCTGATATTTTGTCCACTTGTGCCTCGGTTTCACAATTGCTGTCACCATAGCCTCTTCTGCTGCTATCCCGTTTTCTTTTAAAGGCACGCTTTCGTTGTGGTTCTCAGGCATGTTGCTATCTTGTTTCAGGCACCTAAAGAAAATGGAATTCCTGGAAAATTATTCTTTGAATTCTTATGAAGTCTGGTAAATCCTTTGTATTTTCGTTTTTCCCTATTCTTCGTTACTCAAAATTGCATACATGTAATGCGGGGACAACAGCACACCTGCGTATGCATAAATTCATTTCCTTTGCTTGTTTATACGCACATTCATTGCAGAGGGGGATAGGGAGTCTACTTGGAAGTCGGCTATTTAAGAAGATGATACGTTTCTCAGTTATATACGCAAGAGAAATCTCGATGAACTCTTGACCCTTTGTTTGACCTTAAAGCATCTCAGGTCAATTCCAGTCATCATTGATAATCTTATTTACCTTCTAACCCTTTTTCTTAGTCTAGTGTGGCTCATTAAATCCAATGAAGAAGCTCTTTTTTGCCTTAAGAAGTTCTTTATATATGCTGGAGGGCAATATTTACTTGAGTTAAAACAGTTGCTGCAGAATTATGTATGTCCGATGCAAGTAACACCTGTATGTGATTCATACTCTGATACATTTCACATTTTTGTTTTCTTAACAAAAATAGTAATCCAAGCTTGCAGCTTTGACGAGTCCTTGACCTCAAAAATTGTATTTTGGCGAGTTTTTGTAAAAAAGTGTACTTTTCTTTAACCAAGGGATGAAATTTTTTTAGCATTTTAGTTTTTGTTTAGAAAAACCAAGCCTAGTAACACAATTAGTTTCTCAATTGGTAGTTGATGTCTGCTTTCGTGTAAGTAGGTAGGACGGAAAACAAAGGACGCCTAATCAAAAACACCTTAGAGTATAATTGCTAAATAATGAGTTAAGTATCCTTTCCAGCGCGCAATTTTTTGGGTAAGAGTTTATCTATCTCACTGGAATTAACAGTAAAACGTGAACAATCTTTTTTCGTGTATAGGTCAAGAAATTTCTGCTTTCTAAGTTAAAAACAGACACACAGTCAATCATTTCGTGGTTTCAAAAAGCCGCAATTGTTCTTACTTCAGAAGTAATACCAAGAAATCAAAAGCATTAAAGCCACGAAAAATTGCCATTTTGACAATTACACGTAGATTTTGTCCAAATCGAACTTCAAAAATGTGACAGAATTGTCCCAACCTTCATGTTCATGGTTGCAATGGAAGCAAGCAAGCAAAACAAAGAGGAAATCAGTGGTGCCGTGGATGGGGGCTCGGGGAACTCAGCCCTCCTTGTTAAAATTAAGAGAGATTTGAGGGGGGGGGCTCAGCCCCTCTTAACAAGCCAGTACATGTGTGGCTGGGCAAATTTCTTTCTTGGCAATCTAAATTAACCCTTTATTATGCTGGTAATTTTCCATGAATGAGCAATTTTCTAACAGTCTTTTTGAATCAATGAATATATTGAATGATTTCACATGCACAAAGGCAAGAATACAGCATGTAACCATTGGTATGGTCCTGGGTGTGGCTTCTAAAGCGCAGTCCCCTTCTTAATTTTTTGGGACGGCACCCTTGGAGGTAATCAAAAGAAAAAAATCACTTTTAGGCATACGAGACTGTGCTATAAGTGGGTCAGGCGTGAATTTTCTTTGCACTCTAATCTCAGCGATTTTTATAGCTACACTACCATGGCCAGTAATACTTGTCTAGATGTCTCGATGATCTTGGTTAAATTCACCAACTCCTAGCTCTGTTACAGCTTATGAGCCTGTTATATAGTGCTCGATACTGTATTTATAGAACTGTAAACGCTTTGGTGTGATGAACAAGATTAAGTATTATGATTGCAACTTAGTAACGTCTTGTTCTACACACCTGAGAACTTGACATACAAATTTGGTTTACTTGAGACTTATCAAGAATAAGCATCGGGAAATGACAATACTGCGTTTATAAAACGTGATATTGAGACATCTGATCTGATTGGATTTGATTCGTTTTCTCGCACCTTTATGCTTCAAAATATCTGCAGTCTCTCGATGTATTGCAAAAGAACTCAAAAATCTCATTTCAAATAACACTATAACATAATAAGTCGTAGCTACTCGTAATGATAATTAATTTTGTCAAATAATATCATCCGTTCCTTTAATTTTCCTGATGAATTTGTTTTTCTCTCGAAAATGCATTTGCAAATATTAGGTTGCGGATCTCCCTAAAGCTTTAATTTAGCGAGATCCCAGCTGCTTTAGTGAATCTTTTTCGGGGGGTTCTGCGTTGCGGTATGTTTTCCACTCGAACGAGCGCAATTTGACTTCGGGAATCACACTTGAATATATCACACACAAATTGTCGTGTGTATTTTCCCGCAAAGTTGCATATTGTCGTCGACATACACATTAACCATCATTTGAGCCACATTCTTACAAAGTTGCGAAACGTGAAAACCAATTCTGCCAACCCATAAACTGTAAAAAGTTACTTGAATTGGAAACCTAAATTTACATCTCTTCAATATTTGTTGATAGCTTTATTTCCTATATTCAAAATTTTGAAAGATAATGAAACGAAATTTCAGATTCTTTTACACAATCTGTTTAGTATTACCTTGATAATACACCTTGCTTCTTTTCTGCTTGCATTTGAAGGTGTTCAAACCTCAGACTCACAAGTTTGATTCGATCTTAGTTATTCCCTTCACGTTCAGATAATATTTTTAAGCCTTTAATTTTTATTTTTATTGTTTTTCAGCAATATACACTGAGATCACCAAAGGATTTAATTATCCTGACAAAGCTTTGCAAAATTGAAGAAATATTGCGCCGTTTTGCACTTTGTTGCCACTTTTGCAAATATGCAGATCTAACCTTTCGTTGAAGGAAACACATTTTCAAGAATAAAGTATCTGGATATGCCTTTTAGACACTTGAACTTATGTAAGATGTTTTTTAGGTGTTTTCTTCTTTGAGTAGATGGAATATCGTGTAAGCTTTTGTCAGCATTCTTCCTCCCAATACAACATCAGAACGATTGGCAACTTCAGTCACAAATATAAGCAGCTACACTATCTTATTTGATGTTCTGCTACACGAAGTAGTTTTTACCATTAAGCCTAAAACCCATAGTTCACATTTTTTATCTCAAAAGTTGTGGAGCTAAATTGAAGAATCACATCTCACGGGCCAATACTTCATAGAGAAGGGATACTGCACTAAGCCAGAATACCATAGCGGGTTTTGAAGAAAATCAACAATTTCCTTTCTTTTTTCAATTCCTCGCACCAAGTGTTTTTCCTAAGTCTACAATTCTGCTGAGTTATCGATTTATAGTTCAACCCTAAACTAAAATAGCGATTAATAACTAATACTTAAAAAGCTTAACCTAGTTATAATACTTAATGAACTAGACATTGTAAGTAATTATACATTCACAACATGTATAATGAAAGTCGAAATAGAGAAAAACATTTTTTGCATCTCTTCTCGAGTTTTTTCAATTGTTTTACAAAATTTACATCATGTTGCCAATTATGAACATACATTTTGTCTTAAAAACCACCTGACACAATAATAAAAACTCAATCAATATTTCCCTGGTACAATATTTACAAAAAACCCAAAATACATTCTGCTATGCAGTCATTTCCTGTGCAACTTTTAGAAAGTTTCAATTTTTTGAAAAGATGAAAACCAGGTTTTTGCCCAAACTCTTACAACCTGTAATTTCTAATTTTGATAGGTACTCGAATAATCTTATAATCTTATTGCACATGCTGTAGCTTATCTAGTTCCAGATGCTTATGAAAAATTTGCAGCAGTGCCACAATTTTCGCTCGAGGCTATGTAACAAATTAATAATTCCAGTGCTGTAGGCATCTGCTCTTCAACACCAAAGGCAGTTTTTATTAATTCTTGTAACTCTTTTTAGCAAACCTGCTTTGGATGTCGACAAAATGTTTATAAATTTTCCACTAATCTTCGGTAAAATTTACTACCACGATAAGTGCCAAATTAAACAATTGAAATAGACTGCACGAAAGTCACTTTCGAAACACAGAGACACTTCAACAGCATTTAACTGTTGATAATATGCCAGTGAAAGACGTGCTGCAAAAGGTCTACCCTGGGTTTCAGAGCCACAAAATTTCGAGCAAGGAAATTGAAAACTAACCAGAAAAGCGGAGGAGAATCCCCGTTTGGCTTTCCATTTCCGTGCTCGAATTTTTGTGGCTCTTGCACCAAGGATACAAAAAGTCATTCGCCGTATTTTAAAATTCCTTACTTCAATGTAAGCCATTTTAAAAGACTACTCAATTTGATTAACTTTTTATATTTCATCTTACAAATCATTCTACGTTACACTCTTTTAATAAGAATATTCTAAACGTTTTCCAGCCTCAACATTCTAAGTTTCGTTTTGAGCTTGAATATATTCTAAGGGTATTCTTACTTACTTTTTACAGGCAACTACTTAAAAATGAGACACTAAAATGCGAGCTGAAGCTGAGCAATATTCTTATAATATTCTTAAAAATTGGACGATTCTGAGCCTGAATATCCTTCTAAACAATATTCTTATAAAAAAGAGTGTACATTCTTTGTCGTTCAATGCTGTTGACTATTCTTTAGCTGTTTCTGAAGACACTGAGGATGATTCTCAAGACAAAAATGTTTCGTCTTGAAGTCGAGTTTCTCATTGGATAGCTTGTTCTTGTCTTTTCAAGCAGATTATTAAACATTTCATTTAAGTTACAAAAGCTTACACCCATGAATAAGAACCATCACTGCACGGAGTGATTTAGAATAAGATTCTGCCGCAATTTAAATCACTTTTGAATATCTGAAAAATATTCTCACCTTTGTTTTTGACGTCAAGCAATGCGAAGATGTTCAACCAGTTGCTACCCTATCGATCTCTTCTTTCCCCTAGGAATGAGTTGCATCGAATTTAAACCCCCTGATTTCGATCTGAAGACATTGATTGCTTTTTGTTGGTAGCAAATCGTTTCAAGGTAAGACAGAAGAATATATTTTCTTATGATATTCACTGTATGCAGATTAATCAGTATTCGGTCTACTGCATAATTTATTAGTAAACTTTATTGCCGACTAAAATTCCACTGTGTTGTGCGAAATCGCCAATGCAAATCATCTGATGAAGACATTCAACATATTGATCCTGAAACAAAAGGCGAATCAATTTCAACTCGCTCACAAATCCTCCATGCAAGAGTTTTGGTAGTGTTGATTTGTGATTTCTAAAGAAAACCGTTTTGTTTATTGCTTAGTCAGTTTGCAATTTGAAAATTCAAGAAGAAGCAAGCACCTGGAAATCTTCGTATGCAGATGTTTTATAAAGTATCGAAGAAAAGACTTTTCCAGCCCCGTTTTTAAGTAGACATGTTTCTGGATAGGCTAGGGACTGTCTGAAATCGCTTGCAAACGATTCACCTACCTGGTTTAGCCGTGATGTATTGATTGAGTAGGGTAGAGATAAGGTCCCTGGGACAAGGCTCTTTGAAAATGTATCCTTGTGTGGGATGCTTTTCTTAAAATCAGTTAATAGGGAAACATTTTTCTAGGAAAGCAATTGTCCCACGATATTATAACCGTGGCTATATCATTGTGTCCTACAGACCTATAACCTAACAACACTTAATAATAATGAGCAAAGGCGTGACGTTCTCGAATGACTTGAGGAATTCATGCTAAAGTGGAAGCTGAGAGACATTCATGTTCATTTTTACCCAAAACTCTAGTATTGAACTCATCTTAACCAAGAAAGTTCTTTTTGCTCTGTTGCTTGCAAATATCACACCGGGGAGGCATTCTTTTATCTCCCTGCTGAGGATTGCAATCGCAATATATGTCTTAAGCGCTATTTATGAGCTTGGGAAACCTTCGGGGGAGGGGAGGGGCGTGAGTGGCGAGGTTGAAACGAAACTCCTTGATCCTTGACAGCTTTTACCTCAAAGAACCCTAAGCATTGAAGTTAAGGAGATTTTCCCATCAAAAAGTGAAAGGAATGTTTATATAAAATCTTGTTAAGGTTATTAGAAATAAGTACGTTTAATAGTTTCCATTTTCTTCGACATACTCTAAATGCCCTTAGTTCGCTGCTAAAAGGTATTAGAACAAAGCTGCCTGTGCAAAAAGTATCTCCTGTACACTCATTCTAGCTTTACTTTTCAAGAAACTTCATATTTTTGTCTATCGTTTATTCGTTGCATTGATTTGTCTTTACCAAGCAGGAATTATGGTCTGGACAGGCGACGTTTTATGCCTTCGTTGTTTGGTTAATCTTAATCCTTCAAGGAATCTAAACTCTGTTTGGCATGCTTCATAACAAGTAAAAAACGCAGTTCAGAAACCATGCTTAATAGAAATCAGTTTTTGCCTGCTCCGTATCATATGCAATGGATTACTTGCATTTCACGCGCACCAGCTTGTGAATTTGGTATTTTCTTGGGTTCAGAGGTGTATTTCAGGTGTTACATAAGTTAGAACAGTTAAAAACACAAGTGATGTACTTCAAGGCTCCTTTGTAATCGTGAATGACAGTTTTGTGACGAAAATTTCTTACATATTGTAAAAAATAAATGGAAGCAAGCATGTCCTCTCTTACCCTGGGTACCAGACTCACTATATAAATTATCTTATGTAAAGTGAGTCTGCTACCCAGGGGCAGTCCTCTCTATATGCTTCGTTCTCTCCAAAATTCTTGATCGCTGTAGAAAACCTTTTGTTCACTTAGAAAGATAATATTTACAGTTACTAAACCTCTATTTATGTTCGACATGTACTGCCACAAGTATGGCTTCGAGGCAACGAGCGTTGGTAGTTTTAGTATAACTTGCAAGTCAAAGGGAGGATCTGAGAAACCTTCTGTGAATCGCATCGCATTGTGCTGGGTCTGTGTTAGCTTTCCTTAATCCTTGAGAAAGCAGTTATTTTTGAAGGCATTGAAAAAGAATAACATACGATAATTAGCTTTCCTGGTTATATTTGCTTGTAAGTTGGTTTTTGGTAGAATATCATGGGTCTTAACATATAAGAGCACCGGAATAGAAAATCCATTATTTCTGATTGTGCTCAGCCAAATTAGAGAAGAGGATTAAATAGATAATCCATTTTAAAGATTTTGTTTGTTTGGGCGATTAATAAATCTTAGCATTGACTTTTCTAGGAATTTTGTTACGCTCGTTCTCCGCCAAGCGTCCAATAGTGAGCTCCTTCCAATTTGCTCTGTTTAAACGTTGCATATTCTTCCGACAATTCCACAGAATAGAAGTCATTTCTATTCTTTTCATGCGTATTGTGCTTCGGTAATTAAAATAAAAAGCAATGTCCTTATGCAGACGAAGCCTGCTGATATCTCTACAACATCTAAGGCAGTGAAATGAAGTCACATAGGAGCTTTGCTAATTGTTTCCTGAACAAAAATGCGACGAATTTCAATAAAAAAGACAATGTTGAAAGAACTGAGATGAACTGAAGAGTGCTTTAGCATCTAGCTGAGAGAGTCTGTAATCCTACAAGGAAGCTATCCCTTGTACAAAAAATGATTGTCCTTTCATGTACACTGTGGTCGATCTTGAAAATCGATGCAGTTGGAGAAAGGTTATGGTCAAAACTCGAATGCGCCAATAACAAGTTCGTAAGAAATTCATATGCACGAGACAATGTAATTTATGTCGAATGTAACACTGGCGGTTGTTTTTTACCCTTAGAAGTAGTCTGGTACAGAAGATGCCTGATGATCGCATTCAGCGTAATACTCAGAATTGCATGCTGCAACTGTCCTGTTATCACACAATTGAGTGTAATGGGTGTAATACACAGCATTGATCACTATGTTACAGTTCGGTAGAACAGTAATTTTTACCCTCAGAAGTAGTCAAAAGCTAACTTGGACTGTCAGATACACCCTAAGGTTTCTTTCCTGTGGTATAATATATGTTTAAAGCTGCTGTTTCAAAGAAGGATTCTACAAGTCCCTGGTTTAATAAAAAACATGCAACACTTAGAAGTAAAACGATTAAGTGCCTGTTTTTTCTTTAATTATTTAAGGTTGGTACAATTTCTAGGTATGCATACGCAAGTTAATTAAAACCAACTAGTTTAGATTACCAATGCTAAATATAATGTAAGTCAAATATAACCGATGTTGCTAACGTATTCCTTGCAAAGATTACAAGTACAATTAAACGCTGATAGGCTGAAAACCTATTGCTATGATCAAGCCTGCAATTTCCTGCATGCACTATATAAAAACGAATTTACAAAAACTCAATTTCAAGATTCTTGGCATTTGCAATTTTCATTTTAAGATGCTCAAGATGTTCGCATATCAAATCTAGTAGAGTCCTTCAAACACTTGTGTTGCATTATCGATGGTGACAAAATTTGCTTCATTTCGACTTTAACTGGTGACTTTCTGCGTTTATTTAACGCTTGGTTTTAGCATTAAGTTTATCACCTGCCGCAAACTAATTCCGTTGTTTTGAAATCATGTTACAGAAGGTGGGAAAACGCTAATATCCTATTCAAATTTTTTGTGTTGTGTTAAAGTTGTCGCTGGCGGTTTTAATTGCTGCAATGGAACAGCTTTGAACAATTTGTTGTTGCTTTTTAGCTTACTAGTACATATCTAGGTTGAAGCATCAATATAAATCCCATCATACTAGGTATGCATTAACCGTTTTGTTCAATATAAGAATCAAAAGATTTTCGAATCTTACAAAATTGCGCCAAAACTCAGACGGTCGGTCCGTATGAAGTCATCAACATAAAATATTCGCTCGTATTGAATCAGCGACATATAGTTTTTGACGTAAAGTCCATATGATTGCAAGGAGTTTGGGTATCTGCTACGAGATGAGATACAGTGATAGAGCCTGACATAAACTGCGTGAAAAAAGATTAATGCTTTAATTCCATAACGAAACCTTCTTTTTGTTAGTATATGATAAGATTTTGCAAATTTTCTCACAAATCTCTGCTCGGCGAAGCTGGCAACTTTTAATTATTCATAGGAAACTGCTCAGAAAATCAGATGGAACCTTGATTTATGATCAAGAAAACCGTCCGTTCGATTCAGCTAATGATTAACAAAAACCTTTTATTCCTTGCTCGAGATATTTCTCTTAATGGAGTAAGGCTCTGCTGATGCTTGTAATATTTTGCGCAAGCCAAGTCCGTTGCAGCGTATTTGAAGTATTTAACACAAATTTTTAAAGCACTGTCATCTCAAGAAAATTTTCAGAAAAAAAAATGATTTAGGAATACTCTAATACATAACAAATGGAAAAATAAAAAGCCTTGTTGTTCCTACAGAAATATATAAAAATTAAGATACCTCTAGAAATGGGACCTCTTTGTAAAACGGTGCAACATTTCGTAAACTCGAATACAGAATAGTGATTTAAGTGGAAGAAGGTATTATGATAAAGGCATACATACCATCAGCTAAAGGTAACAGCGAAGAACCGTCTTGAGTGAATGCCTAGGCCAGCTGCATTTCATCTGAGTCGTTTCGTTGGCCTTAACAGGGTGTCTCCAACTCCATACAAGTGGCTGCTTTTGAAGTGGAATGTTGTATGTTTCTCTAAAAGAATAAAAACCCAAGACTTGCTGAGCAAAGCCTGCTACCGGGGGTCTGCACCTGCTATTCCGCTACATTGTTTAACCTGACAAGCGTACGAGGGCTGTACGTGTCTCGGAATGCATTAAATCAGTTTACTACAGCTAACTGTTTCATTGAATTCTTTAAATTGGAATTGATTTTCCTGTGCAATGTTATGCATAATCTTTTCCGAACTCGTATCGCTTCAGATTTGAGATGCAGCTGTCTTTGAGGAATGCGACAATGATAGCTTAAAAGGTCTTCCAGTGTGGAGCTGCACTTTAAAAACCTGTATAGTAAGCAGCTTTAGACCAATATGTTAACCAAGTTTAGCAGGCATTTTCTTACAGTGAAAAGCACTTTCGGATAAACGGTAAAGTACCTGCTTGGCACACAGCGGGATGTGCGAGATCTTAACTTGCTTTAAGTGCGAGAGACGTTCTTCTGATCGAATTAAACCTTACTTTGAAAGCCCAAGTCCCTTCCCATCTATCTTGCTGTCAATTATTTTATAAAAAAAACGGCTAGCTTTCCTATCTGCTCTTTATCTTTGAAGATACCATAAATTGTCTATCGACATTTTTATGTTATTACCCTTTGCCTTAGACCAAGTATCTCTCTCTCTATCAAATAGCTTGGTCTCTCTCTCTGGCTTGAATCATCTCTTGTGAAGCATACCCATAGAAATCGAAGATCACCCAGTCTATTCTGCTTCGACAAACTCTCCATATCTCCGCTCTTCCTTTGGGAAGCTTTCAGATAAGAAATAGGATATTGACACGTCATGAAATGCTGCTCAGTTATTTGTTTTATGATTTCTTATTGCATATTAAATTTTGTTAATACTATGTTCTAACTAACACTGTTAAGCCGTTTCATTTCTCCATCTCAAGACTGTATGTAGACAATGTATCCATCAAAATTAGTTAAGCATGTGGATTGGAAGTTGGAATCTTAAGCGATACATGCGGAGATTTAGTTTCAACGCTCATTTCAAGTCATGCGACTGATGCCGTAAAAATCTAAGAAACTATAAGGCAGTTTTACATCCTTTTATCTGCCGCACAAATGTGGGTAGTACGATTCGCTTTTTGTTGTCAAACTGCAGTCAAGCACAGACCGTTTCACCGCGAAAGGGTAACTTGGGTTTGGTTCGATCGAGTCCACCCCAAATCTTCCTTACATAGAATAGTTTGGTGGTGTACAACTACTTTTCATTGTTAAGCGAGAAATTCATCCACGAAAGTAGTCTGCATGTTGAGGTATGGGCGTGCCTGAATATTTATTGTAATGATTTGAAAGTTTGCATGGTCATAGAAACAACTACAATGCCCGTTAAAAGTGTTGCAACATGCTCATCGTCTCTATTACTCAATTTCTCCCCCCCCATATTAAAACGTTCCGTTTCTTGTTGATTAGAGAGAGAAATCTGTTCACTTGAAACTGGATAATGAAAGGAGAATATGCATTTATTTCCAGTGCAAACTAGGTGTTCTAACTAGTTTTCGCAGACATTGTCGGTAGTGCAAAAAGCCACCTCTTCTGCGCGAAGGCTTAATTCTTTCAAGCTTTTTAATACCAAGCCTTGAGGCTCAGTCTGCCTTTAGGGGATACTTTTCAAAATGATTTCAGACACTTGAAAGCTGGATTTGCAGCATTTTCCGAATTTGCAGACCGGCAATCGATTTATCTACCAGGTCACAGTATAACAATAACTTGCGTGGAAATCTCATTTCATCATGGTTTTTAGTTAAGTTAACCATCCTATTAGATTTGGTTTTTTGAGTTTCAGTAGACAGTTATCTGTCGCAAAGATTTACCCTTCTTCCAAAACTTACATCATCAGAAAACGATATATTTTCAACGCAGAAGATGCCTTTTATTTATTGAAAAACTATTGAAGGTCTGAGTTTCTTAGAGAAGAGAGTTGAAATTGTCAAGGATATTCTAATGTCACCACTGCTTACCGTCCATCAATATCTGGAAGCCTGACCCATTATGGGATAACTAAAGTTATCATTGATGAAGTGTCTCCTACATTATACAAATCATAACAGACTGATTATATTAACTCGACTCACAAATATTGCACACGTTTTCAGAAGATTAAAGTGTTGTATTTGCTAGCTCGTACCAGTTGCTTTCACTTCATTCTTCAACATTTTCATATTATGAATTACCAAAAGAGAAAAATCACTTTTTGATAACCAGTTCAGCAGACTTTGAAATACACAGCTATCTTCAGTTAAAAGGTTAATCTAAGGGCAGCTTTGTGGGCATGCCATGCAAGGACTTCAACCGGTGTCAAGTACGAAACTTACATGGTGAATGATGTCGCTCTTCTAATAGTTGGTGCCATATTGTGGGCGTAAAATAATCTCTTTGTATTCAAGGATTCATCTTTACATGAAAAAAGCTTCTCGAGAAAATGCACTGACAAATCCAATTGCTGGATTTGAGCTTTGACTGTTTTTGGTTTAACCAATAATACTTGTTTTCCTATGCAGAAGATTAAGTGGCTTTTGCATTTGTACTTCTGAACTTCTCTCGTGACACCGAACGTTAAAAGCGTTCTTAATTTTAATGAAAAGCCTACGCCGGTGCAAAGAACAGACAATTCTATCACATTGCAATATTTTCTTAGAGGTAACCAACTAAGATACGAAGTTCTTGACAATCTTAGAAAGTATTTTCATCCTTGCGTAATGCAACTGCTTCGAGAAATTTCAAAGAAAGATCGATGGTGTGCAGTCTTAGGTTGAATAACATATAACTGTCTTTGCATTCTCGGAAGATTTGTGTTGGAGTCTTCCTGATTAAATGAAAAAAATCTTGAATGAGGCAGATAAACTCAATTTACAAAAATATTTTCGAAACTGTGCTTTGATAAATTGCCGGAAGAAAATTCATATTTTTTGCTTATGTGACTTCTTGCCTCTTTCACAGGGCAAGTTAAAGCTGATTCGATCTTCGATCTACTATGAAAGGAACTGCGAACGTGTAGATTTACTAAATAAGGAATTCATATTTCCAAATATACATGTGCTGGGTGACAGACTGGATAAAGAGATGAACCCATTCTATCTCAAAACCATTTTCATCGGTTATCAGCATTTCGAAACAATTTTTTCCCTTTGCATAGTCTGTAGGCCTGGAAGCCAATATTTCCACTTGCCTCAATACCAAATTAGCCCCTAGGAAGCTTTATACCGCATTAACGTGGGTGTTCGAAAAATGTTTGAAGATGGACTAATTGTTCCAGTGATTCTTACTTTTGGTGCAAGTCTCGAAGGCTACCGGGAAATGGCAGAACTGACCAAAATCACTTGACTCTAAAGATTTTGACGTTTGAAATTAGAAATTTTAAGGAAACAAACACCATTAACTTCTAACAATTTAATGCAGTTGCCTTAACCGTCTTTATGTTACAGGGGGGGGGGCTCAACAAAGAGAAGGAGTTGATTTAATTTTGTGCTTCGAAGCGGAGGCTTGTTGGAAAGAGGAACTCGATAAAAATAAAGAAAACTTAGAGGATATTGATAAAGAAACCTTTAATAGATCTTTCACATTATGAATGGAAACAAACGTTAGCTGATGGGTTGAAATTCCAGAACAATAACAATGTGAGATAAAACCTCTCGCACCAGAAACATTTTAAATGCGTTTTATCTAATTTAAGTTAGTGTTAAAAAGCAGAACAACTGCTACACGTACAAGAGCCTCGGTTGTGTCACGCGCGCGCATTTTCTTCCAGCTAGTTAAAAAAGATACCATAACGGATCGATTACTCCCCCTTTAACTATAGGTATTGCATTGCATTGTATTGTAGTGTTTAATATTGTATTGTATTGTATTGTATTGTATTGTATTGTATTGTATTGTATTGTATTGTATTGTATTGTATTGTATTGTATTGTATTGTATTGTATTGTATTGTATTGTATTGTATTGTATTGTATAACTATGGGTGGTATACTGCATAAATAAAAAATGAAAAGTGTTAGTTAACACCAAGCCTCAATCTGGTGTGGAGGCTGTTGGGATTGCTTTAATCAATACGTAAGGCAAAGTTACTCATACTTTGCTGTTCTGCATCAGATCTGCTGGAAATTGCATATTCGATAAGTTGTTTCTGTAGTTAGCAAACGAAATGATGAGCAATCTATGCAACCTCCGTCTAGTGTATTTCTATCAATGCGAAATCGTTAAGAAAACACACCTGCTTGTATTTGAGAAGAAAATCCACTCTCTTCTATAATGCTGGCATTGTCCTGGAATGTGTGGATTTTCGCTTTAGAGTAGCAATCCTAAGAAAACAACTTGCTTTGATTCTGGGCACGACCTGCTCTTGGCCTTTATTTTATTTTACTCTACAGCCGGCTTGCAGTTTTATTACGCGAAGCAAACAGTGAAAAGCTTGTTGCCTGTTTTGTTTGTTTTTGCTGATATGGGAAGTAATCATTGTAAGTTCATCTCCCTCTGTTCCTGTATAAGAAAAGACCTTCTTGTATCGTATTGTTTACACGGGTGGCCTTCTTGTAAAAAGTTTGTTATTAAAAGTGGCAAGTTCTTGCATTAGCTACATATAATTCCTTACGTACTATAGAGTTATGAGCTTGGAGGTCTTTTTTTAAAAAGAAAATAGCGTTAAAAGAGTGGCTCTTTACCAGGTTAGAAATGAAGTAGAACAATGCAATGGGCATCTATCAAAATAAAGTATTGGCTCAGTATTTCCAACTCAGAATTCTATAGCCTAGAGAAACTTTGTAAAATATATGTTGTCACTGTTCTTACTTGTCAGCAAAGGAAAGGTCTGCAAAAGATTTGATACCTCTTTACTGATTTATCTTTTGTTCAAAATTAGGTTGTGGTCTTTTTGACGCTTGATTTCTTTGTAGCACACATTCCAACAGAGAACTTCCAAGGTTTCGTAGGCCCTGAACGACGAGAATTTTTGCAACCACGCCCTATAGATTAGCTTAAGATGCAATACAGAATAATTCTTGCAGTTATTTTTATCCAATCGTTTAAAGCGCTCTATCATTTTAGGTAGATTTTCGTTACGTTTGATTAATCCTATCTTTAAAATGGAATCCACTACATTATAAGGGCTCTAGACCTCGAGATCCTGAGGCCATCTGCCATCCTCTTGGCAACCCTGCACCAAGGGAAATAAAGTGCATTAAAATCGCATAAATGAAACGAAACAAGATACCCATTTCCCAATATGTATGTAATGTATCAAAACCATCCTCCCCGTTTGCGACTTTTTCTCCTTTAAGTTTCAATTTTTCTTTCAAATACGGATAAAGCCTTTGTTTATTGCTGTCACGAACAAATTTAGAATTAAGCGCGCTTTTTAAAAGATACCATTGTCAAAAATCCAAGCTGTTAGTAGATGACTAAAAACAAGAAGCCATAGCAATTATCACTCTTGACTTTAAAAAAGTGGCCGATAAAATTAGATCTGCAAAACCGAGGAGGTTGTTTCCCCCCCGGGGGGGGGGGAGTTTCACTTCTCGTGTTGAAATGGAGCTGCTGCTGTTCTATCCCCCAATCTTGAAAAACAGCAATTTAACAGCATTTACTAGAAAACCCTTATTATGGCGACATGTTTCTGCATCTAGAAGTTGTTGAGCCCATGTGTATTAAAATTAACATACCTCTATCGTGTAAACAGAAGGAGTTCAATGGCCTCTGTATGTAAAATTTTCAATAGGTAAGCGGCACTGATTGGACAAACTTTATAGACATATGCTTGCGTTTCTGATTGGCCTATTTCGATCCAGATCTCTAATTCTTAGCTCAGAATTTGCGTTAGTTATTTCGAAACTTTGAAGTGTGTGTGACAAAAAGTTTGACGATGTCTCAAAACGTTTGCTTTATTCAAGCCATTATAAAAATTTTGGTAACAAAATCAAAAATTATGCGTGTAGTTGACACACAGCCTCGTAATGAAACAAAGGCCCAGAAAGCCTTTTCACGATAACCTGTGGGAACATCCTTTAAAGAATCCAATAATGACACTTCCTTATGACAGACACATAATTTATCCTACATTTTCTTTCTTGGCAAGCTCATATATTGGCTATATGGTTGTTTCATTTTGTAACCTCTGTATCAAACGTTAGAGCTTGATACAGATCTTTATGTTAGGTTTACAAATCTTACTTTTGTGTTTGTTTTGTATTTGCATTTGTTTCTAACTAGCATCCGGAGGCAGTTTTAAGAACACTGAGAAGCTATGCTATGCTATGCTTATACTTGCTTATGTACGAGCAGTATTAGCTGAATCATTTCCCTGAAAGAAAAACCTGCCCTTTACCTGTGTATTGTGAAACAGAAAGGGCATTAGGCTGACAGTTTTGTTTTTCTATTTTTGTATTAAATGCGACTTTCTCTCCTACCGCCTGTGTTATCCTTTGTTGTATGTTATTCATCTCAACGATGTTAAAAGACCAGAATTAGCGAGCAAAATCCTCTGCGTGATATTTCGTAAACAATTACTGCGACAGCCAACTGTTTCCTTGCTATACATTCGCGTTACTAACTGTGCCATGCAATTTGGTAATAATAAGAGGGTTGGCTAAAGGTTCAAGCTGAATTTAGCAACTGCAGTGTTTACACAAACTACTGCGATTGAGTGTTGTTAGGAAAGAGACAAGAGAACTAGCATCTTATGCTGTGATGAAGAAAAAAGAGATAAGACTTCAAGAATAATAGGCCGACTTCCTTAATCGGAGAAACCTAGTTTCTTGACTTCCATAATTTGTCAGATCACAGGATAATGGGATCAGGATTAATCTTTTCCTGATGACTGTAATTTCGATTGGTTCTATCTTTTAATCAGAGACCAAATGAATTGCTCTTAGCTGTGACAATATATAACTTTGATTTAGAACTTAAAAACTTTTTTTGATTATCCTTCTTTCTTTTGAATTGCCGACGGTCAAGTGCCTATGCTGTTTTCATAATGCTGAATGAATCAATGCTGAAATAACAAAGCAGTTTTTAAGCCTTCGATATTGTAGCTGATCTTTTAAATGCAGAATATCACTTGCAAGTTCGAAAACAACATTTCTTATTTAGAAGACTCTTTACGACGGGATCGTATAAGATGCCACTGCAAATTTATGCGATATGCAATTCCCTCATGCTACCTTTTATTTGGCAGAGGTTTTCGCTAGTGTGATGTTATTTTGATGCACAGTGTTCTGAGTTTGAGTACCATAAACTGCAAGAGTTGTAAGATCTAGTAATCAGAAGGCATCCAACCGAGGCTGGACAGTATCTTAATATCGATCCGATCCACCACCCCTGTGCAGCCCATGTAGCGTCAAAGTTTATGAATTTTTCTTCCATACGGTGTTGCATTATATGTTGCATCTGGTGTTGCATTGTGGGAATGTAAGGCATATACCTTGTCAATAGACATACCAAACCTAGAAGTGCTATGTAGTGTGCATGCTGTAAAGCCATTTTGCCTGTTTTGACTGTTTTTTTTAAGTCTCATTGATTCTTTTTACAGTGTGTAGATCAAGAATTTTCTCCGCTGATTGTAGACACCTCAAAAAAGTATAAAAGAAACGTTTTGAATCAATAATGATTTTAGAGAATTTTTTGGTATTTTTCGTCTCTGAAACATTAATTTAGACAAGATCCTTAGAATACATAAGCTCAAGATTTAGGCCCCCAACATACAAGAGCTCACGATACAGGAACTAAAGATACTGGACTTCGAGATACATGTGCTCCAGGAACAGGTGCCAAAGACGAAGGTACCTACGATACTGGCACCAAAGACCATGACCAAAAGTAACAATGCCTAAGACTAAGATACACGAGCCCAATATGTAAGAGCCCATGGAACTGGAGCAAATGATACAAAGGCCCATGATAAAGTTGCTCAAGAAGCATGGGCCCAAGACATAACGGCCAAGGTTCAGGAGCCAAAGATAATAAGAGAAGCCAAAGATAAAGACACCAGAGCCCAAAAGAGTAGGACGATATAAAAGTGCCAAAGATACAGAAGCCAAAGTCACAAAACAAAGGAGACATGCCTAAGACAAATGAGCCCGTTATACAAGATTGGGAGCCACAAATACAGGAAAGGCAGCAAATATTTGAAACTTCGTTTCTTCATACACTGTCAAGGATTAAAACCAAGGTGATAATGTTGGTTCAGAATTAACCACTATAGACCCAATAAAAACAAAAGAATTAGCAATAAAATGATATAACAAGCGTAATGCGCTCGCAGCGTTATTTTCAGGTACACGCTTAACTGGATGCACTCACTTTCTCTATCAAAAACTTGAAAATTGTAAAGAATGTATCTTCCTTTTTATGCGAATTGAGTGCTGAAGTTCCTTAAGATTTTTTTTCCACTTGGTAGCATACAGAAATACAATAGGATTTTTAATGTAAAAAATTGCTTCGAATTCAGCTGAAACCTGTTCAAATTTCAAAACTAATTTAATAGTTATTTAGTCGGTGCTATCTTTGTGATAGTATATTATTAAAAAGAACATCTAAATAGGTTTCATAAGGTTAAAATATGTTTCTTACAAGAAGGCAACCCTAGCTCGTAATTTCTTACGAGAAGTTTATTATGAAGAAATTAGTGTATTGCAGACGCTGAGGGTGTGGCCCGGAGCACAGGAAAGTACTCTAAAAAAGAGTTCCCCTTTTCTTTTTTTTTCGTTTAAGACAGTCACCTGCCGCTTCTTAAACTTATCCTAAATTTTCAACCTGTGTCACTGGATACGAAAATAAACTGTTAGCTCCAGTGAGAATGATTACCAACCAGGTCAAAAAAGAAATTTCGGGCAATCTTCAAAGGAACTCTAAACACATACACGTTGGTGTCAAGTAATCTGATATCCGAAAGCTGGATTTAGCACTTGCCAAAGTCGTAACTATATTTTTGCTTTAAGTAGCACACAAAGCAATGTCACGCCAAATGCCTTGAGAACAAGATTATCAGTCGTTCAAATTATTCTCCTGGAATCTAATTACACCATCAGATAAGCAACTTCCAGAATGTCTTTGTAAAACGGATACATCTGAGACATGACAAAATATGACCAACTAAGCGCAGCTGCTGTCTCCAGTTCTCATAAAGATCGAAGATTTTTAGATCAGACATTAACGCTAACATGAAATAAGTCAATAGAAACATTCTAATGCATAACCTCATTAGGACTTTGAACGATAATCTAAACTTATCATCTTATGGTTCTGCTTGCTGCCATGGCCTTAATGTATTTCAGATATAGATTGCTAGAAGTTTAACTTAAGAATCAGAATTGATTGATCCTCTACTTTGTTAATCCTTTTAAGCAATGGGAGAATAGCAAACCTTACTTTTTATTTTTCATGGACATCATACTTGTATAGGAAGCATAAGTATACTTTGTGGCGAGCCTCTTTAGTTATAAATCCACAATCCCTTCAATAGAACTTGGCAATATACTGGTTTGTAAGAATGCTAGTAGTTTTTCATAATAATAAGTTTTGCATATTGATAAGCTTGAAGGGAAACTAAGGGCCAGATCCCCTGATAAATTTTCTTTCGTGTCTTTCGTGAGCTATAAGCTTTTTCCTAGACCATTTTTTATTTATAATAGCAGCGATTTATAATTGTTTGGAGTTTAGAAGAAAATATAAATCATGTTATCACAGAGCCGTCGGAAAGAAATTCATATTGGGGGGGGGGGGGGCTGTCCATTGTTTTCCTTCTCATTCAGTACACCGTTATAAAGGAAACATACTACAGTTTGAAAATTATTGTCACCCTCCGTCACTACACTACAGGCCCCGGTTCCGACGGGCCTGCATCACATGGAAGAAGAAATCAGTTCTCAGAAACTTCTTAAGCTATTTGAGTCCAATCGAAAATGTATATACGTTGCACAAACTTTTTAAACCCTACACTTTGCATTTTCTGATTACAAATTCACATTGCCGAAAAAATTTTCACAAGGTGGGATGAAGCTGGAAGGTGGGATGAAATGTTTATATAAACACGATCAAATTTCTTCCCATTTGTCAGCACACAGGCTGGAAGGTGGGATGATTGTCTCTAGCTGGAAGGTGGGATAGAATCTGCATGTAAAATTCCGATGATTCCATCCCACCAGCCAGAATATGGACTGAGAAGTGGGATAAATTTGCTGATATAAACAGGAACATAACTGTTAGCCTGCGGAGGAGAAGCATCAGCAACACAATGGAAATTGGGTCACTATATGCGCTTTTCTATATTTGATTACTATCAAGCCAGTTTAGCAAATAACTCAATTTCTGCTGGTTTCTCCTAATGTAAATTGAAATTTTTTGTCTGGCTCTCTCTCGACTACTATGACATACTTTTGCTATTGATCTTGACAACGTAAGAATATCATCAATTTTGGTTTTGGAAAGACAAATGCAGATTAATCTGGGTTTATTTGAAGCTTTGTCTGTCACTTGCTGAAACTGTTTTAGATGTTCGTGGATAAATCTTTCTGCTAATAATTTAACTTGATTTTTGTTGAACTATGGAAGAGGGTTTTGGCAGTGTCCGTGAAACGAGGCGTATCATCTTTTGAAGACAATGCATAGGTCGTAGAAATAAATCAAATGTATGGTTATAACTTGTTCGTGAAATTAAAAATATTTGGCACATCGGCCAATGGAACTAAGAAAACGTCAATGACTTTATTTTAATAGATATGATTGATTTTTGTACCAACCAAATTATTCCAACCAAAAAATAGAGCTTACTCATCTTATGTTGCACATCAAATTTATATTGGAGCTCGTTTTATTCGAATTGTTGTTACACTAAAGTAAGTTAAAGCATGTAACTGCTGTAAAAATCCATCAGTCTTGCTAAGCTTGTAAACTTCACGAAAGTCGTATACTAAATGTGTTGATACTAAAACATACCATGATATTTAAACATACCATAATATATGTTAAACTTCGGATTTCGGAATTATAAGAGCCACATACATTCTTGAGAAAAATTGTGACAGAATCCTAAACACATAAAGACTGGGGTATCCAAAATTCCCAGGGCTTTTCAAATTGTAGCACTCTATTTCAAAAGAAGATTCAATTTCTGCTTAGTCACACCAGAAATAAAATAACTGCAACAGTTAAGGTTGCAAATATTCTGTGTCGTTTTACTTTATGGTGTACAGGGTCTTGTTTATGAATAGATTTGGAGCATGAAATCACAATTTAGCCCTAATATATTTTGCGAACCCCAACACATAAGACTCGATATAATCTTTAAACAGGTCGTGCTCTAATTTTCATGATGTGATATACAAATCATTCTTATACTCTTGTAAAGTCATTCGTATCTTCGTGACCAAGTGTGAATTCATACCTTCACGTATCTGTTTATCTGTGTAAATGAAGATCTGTTTATTCCACGCCTGGCTTCCCTCTCCAACAAACACCAATACCCTTGTTCTACTAGCTATTGCAATAAGCCAAACCCAACAGCAAACCACACATTTGTCTTTTAGCTAACACAAAAGCTCTGGATACTTGCCCCTGGATAAAATCACATCATCTGCCTCCTGTTTGCGTCAGTACTTATTGGCAAGAGTGCAAGAGTTTCTTCTAAGGAGTTCGCTAGCCTTTAATTTATTACTCTATAGAGGATTTATTAAGGGTGACACAGAGCATCCAACGGATAGATGCCCTGTAGGACTTAATCTCCCCCAGTATTTCAATTTGAATTGAGTGGCATTGTTTTGACTCAAGCTTTATCCAGTAAACCTGTTCGGCTGTTTAGAAGGTTAGCCTGACATTAGAAAGCTGCTAAACCTGGAAAATTGATACTTTGAATGTAGCAAGCTGTTTGTTCTTTGCCCTGCCTACCTTCCTCGTTTGTGAGCTGGATTTTACGTGAATATTGGAGGAAAGTTTTGTTTTTTGTTATAAGTTTCTAAAACTACTAAGCTCAGCGTAAATCTTTCATTGTTATTCCATTCATTGTTTGATTTTCACATTTCAACTCGAGCTTGTTAGTATTAACAAACGATTGAAAATTTGCAAAGAGGATTTTGTGTTGTGAGGTTTTAAAATCTAACCATCACGAACTTCACTTCTAAATTCTACCCAGCATAAGGTAGTTGCAATTCAATTGCTTGTGAAATCGTTTTTCTTTAATGACAATTTTTGCTCTGAAAAAATATCAGATGCCCCACTCAATCAACAATTTTACTATTTTTCTTTTTTTGTTTGTTTTGTCATTTGTGAAAACTCCTGTTACTTAAATGAGAGAAGATAGATGAGAACACGCCTTTTTTTTCTCACTTCAGTTCTTTAAACTGAGTTTATTTTCTTTGGGCAGATTTTAAAGAGTATGACCTACCCTACCTAATGTCTTTTTATCCAATGTTTTAACCAACGTGAGAGCATTCAAGAAAAATGTTGTCTTATTGAACTTTGAATGCTGACTGGGCTTATTTGGTTTCTCACACTCATCAGATAGACCTCTTTTATTTCTCACAGAAATCCTCTTCATAATCTTATCGGCTGAGAAATTTACGTAGAAGCTTGTAAAGATTTGAAGGTATCGATCTTGTTGCTTTGGTTTGAAAAACTAGCTGATTCATATAATTTTTTGAAGGCGATGCAAAGTTACTTTCATTTTTTAATATAATTTTAAAATGCATGGACCTTCGCGACTGAATTTTGCTAAGAAGGTAAACGATTAGACAATGATAGGCTCACCCGTCACTATGGGGGGGGGGGCGTTTGGGGTGTGACGCCCCCTTGAAAAAATAGCCATCGAATAAACGCGAGGTTTTTCGCCATCGGTGGGTGCTACAATGCCTGCCAAAAGTCTTGGAACACTGACATCAGTTCCCAAGGTCAAAATCAATCATCCCCCTCTCCCCTACAGAATAATGTTGGTTTACTATCAAACGGGTTAGGATTTTAGGAAGCACTTTCTTTTGTGCTTCTTTTATGATATTTCTTTAAATCATCAACATTTTTTTAGGGGGAATGGGGCGGAAGTAGTGATTTTTTTTCATGAAAGGAATGAAAGATATCAAATGCAACGTAAATTGCTGGGTGTTCCAAGTAATTCTGGCAGGCATTGTAGGTCGGCATACTTCCAAACTTGTCAGCAAATAGAGGATGGCTTACACACTTCGTGGGCAAATGGGACTTGGGAACCGACCTTGAGCACAATAGCTACAACCCTGGACAAAATATATTGGAACTCCAGTCATTTCACAAATTTACCTTATACCACCGCCCCCTCTCCCCCAGCACAATGTTATAAGTTGTAAATCAATGTGCCTTCCATGCGCAACATTGCTGAGAGGGAATGGGGGTGAAAATTTGAAGGAAAACGTACACAAATAAATGATTTTTGATATTTGATATGAGTTCCAAAATTTTTGTCCAAGATTGTAGCGACGGGCCTGGGTAGGCTTGACACATTTCCTGTAAGTATGGCTTGAAAATTATTTTCTTGTTTAAGCAAAGGCTTGCTAGATTTGCCTGCAAAGCCCATGCAGGGGAGTCTGACGCCCCCTCCCCCCCCCCCCCATGTTATGGCCTTGCAAAGATAAGCTTCATATTGACATATTGATCTTTATTTTGTTCCTTTTAACTGCGATTTGTCTCTGACTCGTCATCAGCGCTAGTCTCGTAAGATTTTGAATGTGATTGCAAGATAATCTCGATTTTTTCCCTTTATAATCTGTGTGTTTAGTGACAAGTGCAATGTCATTAAAATCGTCGACAAACAGAACGGACCATATTGTCGAAAACACCAAGCATATAACCTATTGTCAAAATTTCCATTGAAAGATTTTGGCTCTATCACCCTGCTATTTTCACGACAATATCAAACAGACACAACAATAAAAAAAGAAAATAAAGTCCAAGATTCTCATTTATTTGGTCTGTGTAGCTTTTAACAAACCACTGTTCTTGATTTGAGACAAGCAACAATTAAATGAATTTTTTTTCCAGTTACTGACAGAAAAATGCAATCATCGACACTTTAGCAAGACAAGAATTTAGCAACTAGACGCTTTCTTTTAACAAATTGTCCAATGGGGCATCTGGAGGGCATCTGTACTTGACTTTAAATAAATCAACAGATCGACGAAACTTGTTTTCTGAAGTCAGTGAGATCTACAAAACATTCTGTTTATGTCGCGAAGACATGCTTTGCACTTATTGCTGTATAATCTTCAGCCCTTGGGGGAAAAGACAGGGCCTTATTTGCAGACTGCAGGAAAGTCGCATCCAATCGACAACTGGGGGGAACGGAGATACATGCTTCATTTAAAGAGCTTCTAGAGCTTTTCAAACATGAACTTCGCTGAACTTCAATGAAATCTCAAAAACATGACTATCTTGGGGGCCTAATTTATCGAACTAAGGTATCCTAAACTTTGTTACGCCACTGAGTGCAAGCCCAATAAAAACTTTATTTAAAAATCGATCGATGCAATATACCTTCAAAGGCACGTAAGCTTATTTCGCCTTCCTTTCTATGTATTCATCGAATTTGAATTTTCTGCTGTGCTTGCCAGTGCTTTTTAAAAGAAATTGCGCTGCATCTCTTTGAAACAATTTCCAGAACCCGAAACCAGGGTTCAAATCATATTCTATTTGATTTCAGCCTTTTAGCTTCATTTTCACGGTTGCCTGGCGCTGTATTCTGTTTCTCCGGAGCCAGCAACAACACAGTTTAGTGGAATTTCAATTATTCTAAATAAAGGATTTCTATATAAAAAAGACCTTTAGTGTTTTCTTGTGATTGTCAATGCACAGGTTTGCTACTCGCTACTGATTTCAATTTGCAGGGAGACACGTGATGAAATGAAAGTCGAAAGTGCCAAAGCCATTTCACAAGTACCTTGTTTTCCTTTTTATTCTCTGAAATGTTTCATTATTCATTTGTTTATATGTCAGCCAGGTTTCGCCGAATTTGCCACAGCCTGCTTTTTAAAATATTCACTAGCATTTGGCCTCAGTTATTCCATATTAGTTATCACTATTGAATTTCTGATGCTCCTGAGCGCAATGTAAATTTTACCTGTCTATATCATTGAAATAAAATAAACTTACCTTAAACAAACTGCCAGGCATGCACACACGAGCTGGGACCAACAGTCACTAATGACGAGTAAATATTGCAATAGATTAAGCCTTGTCAGCTTTTGTACTCATTTCTCAAGCTTATTGTTTTTCATGAGCTTGTCCTTCAATGATCTGAGGATTTTGCTCTGTAAGCCAATTACGCAGGGAGAGCTTTATCTGACTGATATTTGCCTCCAAGAGAGCTGTACAAACACTGCTTGGCTCTGATATGCTTCTCTGCATGTTGAAAACTAAAGAACAAACCCTTCTATTTAAAGGCCAGCATGTCACATCTTTTGTCGTGTATGTATTCCTGCAAACTTCAACTCATAAATGCCAGATCATGTGGCTTCTGCTGCCTTTCACTAAGGTCCCATAATAGGCAGGCAAATGTTATATCATTAGCATCAGTGTATTGATCTTGCAAATTTGGACAATGAAGAAGCTGTGTTGTAGATAGAGACGATTGCAATCAAGTTGCGAGCGCTCTTGCCACACCCACATCTGTCGTAAATTGAAGTTCAGGTCTTCCGCAATTTATGTATTACTTTAAAACAGTGTACTAAGTTGCTGCCGTGATTTATCACTGCCTAATACTGTAGGTGTGGCTTTTCGGTGTGTGTTCCTACAGCGATATTCTAATCCAAACTAGCTTATCTCCACAACAGTACTGTGTAAAGTCCTACCCATGTTTGTTGATATCACTGCAGGAAACCATGGGAAAATGCTATACCTTGGCTTTAAATCTGATTCGCTATAACCTGGAATTAAACTTAAACCTTGATTGAGTATTTTTTGCTCCCTTGGTATGCTAAACTGTAAGAAGAACAGGAAAATTGGAATTAGGGTAATAACGGGGTAATAATGTGCAGCAGCTTTAAAAATTCTGTATCAATCTGTAATCGCATCTACTATTTGTTTAATCGTGAAGTTAATTCTGTAGAAAGAGTTTGAAATTAAACAAGATGTCTTCTATGACAAGCTGATCTTATCTATAGGCGAGTGCGTCACATCTCTGTTTTCAACTGTTACATAAGATTATCCAGATATTGGAAAAGAAATATGTGAAATCATTACGCAAGCTTGATAACATGTTGCCTATTCAAACTTCAAAGGGATCAGAAATCTAGGTTGTTTCACCTGGCAGTATTTTCAAGGATATTCTCGCGAGTTAACTAGTTGAATAAAAGGCATTTTGCCAGAGACAGGTGCTTCTCGGAGAACAAGACCTAAAGTTTTTAATTTTTTGCTAGATAAAGCAATATGCCTAGATAAATGGCTTATATCTAAGAAAATCTAAGAGAAAGAATAGATCTACAATCTCAGAAAGAGGCTTCGATCTAAGAAAAAGAGCTAAGAAAAAGGTTTAAAAGGCACACTAACAGTACACAAAGCCAGAACAATTAAAATATAACCATTTTAAGAGGCTACTGTGTCGAAATGCGTTGCGAACAGCACCTTTTCTGTTTAATTTTTACTGGTCTAATTTAGATTGCTTGCCATCACAGAAATGTTAGCGTTTTCTTTTCGACTCAGAATTCTACTGAAGGGGTTTACTATTTTTTATATCTATAATGACTTGATTTGCAAAAAAAAATTCAGCACTTTTTTACACGCTTTGCTTGGCTTCTTAAGTGAATCTAGAATAATAGAATAATCAGAATAACCTAGGAAGTTATATTTTATGTCTCCCCGTCTAAACGCATAGATTATTAAAACTGCAACACAATTAGCCTGTTGTATTCTGAAAGACTTTAGGGTACTTGAGATACTAGGCTTAACCATCAGAATATTTTCGAAGAATATTGCAGAATCTTTCGAAAGGTCTATTGTTTCGAAATTAGGTTTAATTATTCATTATTTCCGTATTCTCTAATTTCCTTTCACAAATACAACGCCGAATTTTCATCAACGAATGTAACATCTTTAATCCCTTATCTTTGTTATTTCGAAATTTTGGTAAAATTTCTTAAATTTGTGTCGTTTTGTGAATTATTACAAATATTTACAGGAGAAAGATCACCTTTCTATTACCTTTGATGTAGGTCTTCTTACAGGTATCCATGGGAACATATAGAGACAAATTTCTCTCTGCTTTGAAAATATCTTGGTAACTTAACAAATCTGAAAAACGTATCCTGTTGCAGAACCGTTTGAAAATCATTTATAATCAACCATCCCAGCGATGGCGCTCATTTTTATAAGAAGTAATGATCGAAATTGGGAATTCTAGTTATGTTTATGTCATTCATTTGACTAGCCTGCGCGCAGACTCGACTGGCTCTCCCAGAGATGAATTTAGTTGAATGGAAAACTTAGGGTTTGTCTCCCAGTAGAGATATGGTCTAAGTTCTCTACTGGGAGAGAAACACTGAATTTTCTAATAAACTAAATTTCCAATCAACTAGATTTATCTCTGGTTAACCAGTCGAGTCTGCGCGCAGGCTATCATTTGACAGGACCGTGGGGGTTGGACTACAAATTCACCTGATTAAGAAATAATTACCTGAAATTCTTTAGTGGCTGACACAAACATCTGCAATACATTTTGCCAATCTAACTCTGTGGCATATAATCCGCAACTTTCATTTCTATGATGATAACAGACTTTATCTAATAGTTTTTTTCAATTTCGGCACATCGAGATGGGCAATTGATATAGTTACTATCCAAAGCAGCACCATGGTTGCCGCCGAAGGAGCAGAAAATTTTCAAATGTTGATGCTTCCAGTTCCCTGAAAAATGCATTCTTTTAAGCAAATTTTGCAAAAGCAATCCTCCAAATCCTATTGAAAATTATTTTATTTTTGCAAACAAATTGAACAGCAGATAAAAACAACTGGTTCAATTTCGCCGTGGTTTTGAAAATACCCATGTTATTGCGTTACTTCTAAAGCCAGGTAACAAGCAGCACTGGTTGTCAATTTAGATTCCTTTTTCCATCTTGGCGTTCCTTTTGAATTTGAAAAAGATCTGGAGTTGACGCTTCTACTGAGAAACTTTAGGGAAAATGGACACAAGGCACAATTTTACCTAAGGAGGGTCTGGTTTTTTTGGATTAAGTGCCAACAAGAAATCTTTAACGCTTAATTTGTTAACCTTAATTCATATCAAGGAGTTTTCGTATTTAACCGACGGAGCAACTACCTTTGCTTTAACCTTTATTGATTTTAAGACCTGAAGTTCTCTGAACTAGCTAAAAAGTTTCTTCCACAGAGCAGATTTTACTTGGAATTTCCTACTGAGATACTATAGGGGGGTGTGACACCCCATACCTCTCCGGTCGCGACGCTCCTGTATTGTGATAATCGGGGACCTAACCCTAATAATCCATGCTGACAAATGGTTTTTAATTCATATTTTGGTTTCTTGTTTGATCCACAGAAATAAAAAAGTTCCTAATATCAATAATAGAAAATCACCATGCTCTGGAGTTTTGCTTTTATAAAAGTTCAATTGCTTCGAATATTGTTTTGCTTTCAGGACTGATATTTCTCAATAATTTCAGAATTTACAGAATTTCAGAATCTGTTTCTTGTAGCAAAGTCTTTTAATTGCAAAATGGTGTGTTATTCAGTCAAAACGTCTTAATCTAAGAAGGTGATTGCTTAGAAGCTAACAAGGCATCAGGGCCGTCGTGCCGATCAAAACTCAACTTCTCCCATCACCCCCACCATTCCCAGGCCTCTCCCTCATACGACGTCATTAAGGTTGATTTCCACGAGGCGAATTTCGCATCGAGATTGTCTTTTGATTTCCACGAGATTGCGAATTCGCTGCGTTTCTGTAATTATATTGATTTTCCCCAAAACTCAATTTTAAGGCGCCCATTCTCAGAACTGCACGCATGGCGAATGTTCCAAGATTGTTTTTTTACAAATCAAGCAATATTTTGCCGCGAAATATTTCGCCGCGAAAAAGTAGAATTCTTTTCTCCTCTCTTGCGAATTCGCTGCGAAATCAAAAATCAAAACTGCGCATGCCTTGAAACCTTCATCGGCGATTTCACCACGAATTCGCTGCGAAATTAGCTCCTGGAAATCAGCCTTTACAAGGGATAAATCTCCAACTCTGAAGCTATTTGGCTGAATTAATCTCTGCATTTCTGTTTCATTCGTGTATAAAAACTTATATTGTATCTTTTATCTGCTGAGATATAACAAAAAACTTACTGGTTTACGATACAGTGCCATCCTAATTGCGTAATGACTATTTATTTCCTTGTTTCCTCCACTCCTTTGGGTAGACATCTAAAAGTTTTTCTTTAGCTTCAGTTTGTTTATTTTCCATGTTTATATCCGAATGATGCTGTTTCTCAAAGCTAAACTCTGTTTGCTGATCTGGTTTTGTTTCTTAGAAACTACAGTAGGTCGTGTTACTCTGTGCACTGATAGTGTTATTAGCAAAGTACTGTAGACACCAGGTTAAACACATTCGAACACATGCTAGAAGAACTTCATCGACGTCAAGAAAGAAGGCGGTTTTATTGCAAAGACCATGATGATGATAACTGAAAAATAAAACTACATAATTCTAAGTAGCACACCCAAGTCACGCCTTGAGTATAACACAATTTCTTCACAGGCTAAAAAATTGTTTGTGCCAACTCTACCCTTTCAACGATGTCTGTAATTTAACTTTTATACACAAATGCGGCGGTTACATCCATTTCCTTTGAAACCTTCACCGCCCTTAACAAAAACAGCCAATGTACTCATCCTCAGGGGCGTCACTTGAGGGGGTATGGGGGGTGGGTCCACCCTTCTCGCGAGCCAAAAGTGATTTTCGCAGGGCAAATGTTCTCTACCAATGGATCTTATATGTTGTTTTTCTTTTATAACTGTATGAAAAAAGTATGTTATGCTTGGAATTTGTCTGTTCCAAACGTTAAATGATAAAGACTACCAGTGACAGAAATTGGAATTGCCAGTTTAAGCTTGGATTAGATTTCTAAATAGATTCTGATTTATTTTCACTGTGGACTTAAGTGTTACACCCTTGATCGATATTTGCGTCTTATTTTAATAACCATACAAAAAGACAAACACCGGTTGCCAGAAAACTAAGAAAAAAGATGTAATCCTAACCGGACGTTGCCATACAGCCTTCTGCCGGGAGAGGTCTGGAATCCAGTTTGTTGCTAAAAAAGTATGCCTAAATAAATGCGGCGCGTGTCAGAGCAAAAATACTAGAGTACATTAAATGTTGCTTGAAAGCTTGTGACTGTAAACCGAGTGTGACACTGTAAACGAGGCTTTTTGGGTCTAAATTTTAAAGAATAGTTTTGCATAGTTGTGTATTAATTTGATCTGGCTGTAACCAGTAGTGTGATTTTAAGCGGAGTCGACTTTATACTGTTTTTAATATTTATTTTCTTTTTTGTGGATGATGTAGTGTGTATTGTATAAATTCCTGTAGGTATTCAAACTTGTGTTGCCAGACAAAAATTATGTCATCGATAAATCTTTTCTAAAGTATTTACGACGCCTCATCGGGACCATCGTATTTGTGGTTCGTTATTGTTAATGAGAATGTCTCTCGATGTTTGCGTCAGTCATTTTGTTTGTCATCGTGCCATCTCTATTTTAGTTGTTTTTAGTCATTTGCCGTTAATTTGTGTCATTAGGGTTTTGTGTGCGTCACTCATGTTGTTAAAAGCATATGTTCTTCCAGTGCAAGTCCAGTCGAGTCGAAGTTGTCGTTGAACGAAGTTGTTATTTTGCATTTGTTGGTTGCCACTAATTTGTACTATCCCTGCTTTAAATAATCTTGATTTAAAAAACGCTATTGCGAACTGGAGTCTGGTTTATGATCTTTATCTGCCCTGTAAAACTTAGTAGTTTTACAGATGTCAATAAAATTTACCATTACATTCTTTTTTATAAGAACAAGTTAATTGAAGTTCAGGCTGGCTGTTCTTATTTTTTTCGAAAATCTGAGGATGGATTATTGTTCGTAATTTGTTCTTAAATTATAAGCTGTGCAATTACTAGCAATTGCGCTCTAGGGAAGTGTTCAATCCTCATTTGCCAACAAAGTGTGTAAGACATCCTTTTTCTCCGACAACTTTGAAAGTTTGCCGAATAAGGACCCCCCTAGATGGCAAAAAACCTCGTCGTTTTTTAGATGAAATATTATTCAAAACTAAATTTTACAGCAGCTCAGCCTCCCCTCGGTTTTAACTTTTGACCAATTTAGAGGCTTGTGTTCTCATAACATTGTTCTTTTAAAAAAGAGAGTGTAAAGGCAATATAATTATGTTTGAGAATAAAGATCACGATTTGTGATATTCTATATGCAGCGGGGTTGTTTCCCCATAATGATTTTTGATGGCATTGAGGGAAGCTTTGATACACTCATCTTAAAAAACGTTTGTGCATAATGATTTTACGTATTGGTGTAACGAAATAAATGGGATGCTAGTGTACATCACGAAAGCGTGTTGTAAAAAGTAAGGGCTGGAGGGAGGAGGGTTGCTCTTTAACTTCAGGATGGAGGGCTGCCACATTCATTAAAAAACTCTCTCTTGCTTGTCTCCCCAAGGTTAGGCAAACACATAGGTGAACTTGTGGACACAATAAGCAAGGGCCTAGTGGGTACGACTTACTTTGAGAATTACTTTCGTGATACGGAAACCTAAGGCCAGCTCCCCACATTTTCATTTTTTGCCAGGGAAAATTCTTCTGCAGGGCAAGTGTGCAGCCACCCCCCCCCCCCCCCCCACACACACAAAAAGTATGAAGTGACGCCCTTGCTCATCCTCCTATATTATGCAAAGAAAAATTGGCAAATATGTGGAAAAACATCACCTATACACCCAATACACACAATAAACTCATGAAGCAGCTAGCAAAGGAATAATGAGGTACCCAGGTATAACGGAGCATATTAGTAATTAGCCTAATATAATATTTTGCAAGAAAGATCAGCCGACAGGCCAACATATCTTAAACTTATGAAATCAAATGATTATGAATTAAATAAACATTGAATATCATAAATATAAATGACAATTTAGGTCTATAAATTTGATGTTTATTGTATCAATTGTATGTTTGCTTTGTTGTTTTATTATAATTATTGGATATACTGAACAGTTCTTAATTTTAATCACAAACCACCTATCTTCTGACTCTTTTTGAAACGCATTTACCTATAAAAGTTAAGGACCATAGCTTATCTATCAGAATCCCTTCTTTTTTAAGCAGAATTAGTCCTCAAGTGAAATGGTCGTGAAATTTGAAACAGAGAAATTTAATTAAGTAAATGCTGATAACATTTGATTTTACGTTTTCCCATTGGTGAATGGTTTGAAACTGAGGCTGTCATTGGTATGTGTTTCAATGGAAATCCAATAGTTGAAATCAAATAATCGTTTATATATTTCTTTTTGCGCCGGGAAAATAATCCCAGCTTGCATTGAAGAAGTTTCGCCATCATCTGACATGAACCTTGTTACGAAAACCTCTTTTTCGCCTACACCAAGACCTGAAATCGAGACTTCCTCTGCATGGCTGCAAATAAACATTTTTAAAGCGTCTTTAAGGAATAAGGTTAAGGAAAAAGTTTTTTTGAAGGAAAAGTACTATGAATGAAAAAGAGATATTTCTTCGTATTGAGAAATCAAACTGTTGTCCAATGTGTGGCAATGATGCTGACTGGGTAGAACTTAGGCCATATCAAAACCAAGTGTCTGGACATCACCGTGTTATGATTTTTGACGAAGAGACAATTTGCAAGCCTTTGATGTCAAAAGAATATGCTTTTTTCCAAAACGTTCCAACAGAAATCTTGAAGTTTGTGCCAAAAATGAAAGGTATGATGAGGCTACTGTAATTTGGCTTTTGGATTAAAGATCTGTATTTTGGATAACCTTTGAGTACATCGTCCTTACTGTAATGCACTTAAAATTGAATTAATGAAACATGGTTTTTTGTTCATCCAGCAAACTTTCAAAGAAATATAAGACAATAATGCTAGGCCATCTTAATTGCTAGCCTATTTAGTCCTTTTTATCGTCAGAAGAAGTTTGGATCCATTGGCCCGGCCTGGCACCCACTATGGTAGATGCGAATATTTAAAAAATATTCAAACGATTGGCAAAATCTTCCAAGATTTTGAAATTTGCTTCAAGAAATTTATGTCTTGTCAATAAAGAGTGGACAGAAACTTTTGTATTACCCTGTCCAGCTAGGAATTTTCATATCTTTTGCAAATGACTGCCAGACATTGGTAGATGACATGAAAAAGAAAATTTGCTAATTTTAAATTCCTAATGTCATATCTTCAAAACTGAATTTTAGATTTTGCGTTAAAGAAACACACTTTTCTTTTTGAAAATAAGTTTTGAAATTATTTTAATCACTCAAAAGCAAGCTGATTTCATGACTTCATAAACTGTTATTTACAATGGTGGTTGAGGTCTATTTTGCAATCCTATTTGCAATCCTTTGAAGTCTTTATCTTTTCCTGTTAACCTTGCTCACATGATGCAATTTTGACTGAAAGTAAAAAAAGGTCAAAAAATAAATATTTTTCATGTATAACAGGTAAAAAGTCAAAAATATTTTAAAGCAGTGGTATATTGTAACTAAGTAAGAAATCTTTAAAAGTATGATCTTTCTGTGTTTTCACTGAATAATCTGTAGATATAAAAAACATTTTCTTGATAGGTCCTCTTTGTTGTTAGTGCTAACCATTAGATATTTGCAGTTACATTATACAAAATGAGCATAAACTAAAATCTACTTTGTAGAATTTAGGATGGCAGGCATGCTACACATCATTTATGGGGGAAATAATCTTGTATACGTGTGAGATTTTTCTGACCTCAAATCGTGATCTATCTGCTTGTTCACAACACTGGAATATTTTTGTTGTAAATTTATATTCCTGGAATACAAGCATTTGTTATGAACTAGCAAGTTTAGCAGTGCAGAAATATTTGCATATTATTGACTTAGAAGATAGATAAATATTTTTTAAAGCTAATTATTGCTCTGTGGCATTAGATGTGAGTCATATATACGTATAGATGTTCTCTTATAGTTAAGTTTTGAATTTTATCATTTTTATCTTCTCCAGGCATTGCAAAAGTTTTTGCCCAAACTGATGACAATGGACATGACCATTTATTTGCCATGCGAAAAACAAAAGAATCTGCCTCAAAGTTAACTTGTGATTGCAAGGATAAGAGGTAAATATAGATAAAATGATAGGCACGTTATAATTTTTGGTTTTGTTTCTCGTGTTTCTACTCCTTTTAATTTCATAGCTCTGAAGCCCATTTAAAGGTAATGTGTCCAGCTATAGCAAGCGACTCTGCAGGGGTTTTTAGAAACATATGATTTTCCATGTCATCGCCCCAGTCATTACGGTTGTTCTGTTTATTTATCCTGCTGCGAGGTCAGCTTTTCATGTGAGCAGTTTTGCATTGCAAGAATACTAACCAATCGCAAACTGTTATTTTGATGGGTGGCTTGACAAGTTAGGTATACGCAGTCCTTTTATATGGACACATTACCTTTAAGGTACAAAGGCAGCTAAATTAAAAATTAATTGTAAGCTTTGGGTGGGTTGGTGAAGGGCTGTTGCCCTGGAGAGTTTTTGTTTTTAGCTTATATGGTTACGTTGCATTTTAGTAACAGACAATCAGCTCTCTAACATACATTTGAATACCCTGATTTGTAAGGCTCTGGTTGAACGGCCATGCAGCATTTTATCACTGGAAAGAGGAATCTAATAATTCAAATGAAATTTCCATTGTTGAATTATCGAAAGACCACCAGTTTTTTGATGAGTCACAAATGACAATAGGACTATCTTCTGCTGTACTAGATTATTGGGTCTAGTACAGAGGTTATTTTTTAATCATCTATTTTTCTATCATCTTATGTTTTACCGTAAATCATTGAATTAGCTCCCTGGGGCTTAATTATTTTCTATATTTTTGGATGTTGGCTTATTCGAGGGGGGGCTTATGCGAGGGGGAGGCTTATAAAATTATTGTAGACATTAAGAAGACATTATTAAAAGACCTTGTTTATCCTAGTAGGAATTTATTTATGAGTATTTAACTAATTACTACCAAAAGTATGATTTTTTGTGTTAATTCAATAAAACACCATAGGCAACCTCAGATGGCAAAAATCATCAAATGGAGGGGTCCAATTCGAGAATTTACAATAGCAGTGGGGGCTTATTCTAGGGGAGGGGCTTATTGACAAATTGTAGTTCCAGGGTGAGGGCTTATTCGAGGTGGGGGGGGCTTTTTTGGGGGGGCCAATTCGAGGATTTATGGTAATTGTTTTTATTGTAGCATGTTGGTTGCCTCTGCAACCTCAACACATGGTTTAGCAATAAACCACCAATGTAAATGGAAATACAAGGCTGGGCAAGGTAGGAATGAAATATGTTATTTTATGAAAGTAACTGCTAAACTTTTTCATTAAAGACCAAATGTTGGATGTTTTTGATAAGTTCAATTAAGAATGCAGATGCATATATGATCAAGAAAAGGTCACAAAAGACCAATATGTTCGAAACTTAGTGATATCAATCAAGTTTCTGTCCTGAAGCTTATGGAAGTTCTTCTTGATTTAATCTGATGCAGCTTAAACATGCTACTAAATTTGGATTACATGTCCACAGGAAAAAAGCCAGTTTTGTCCAAGCTGCGCTGCTAAAGTCAAAATTAAAATATTTTAAAGAATAATGAAAAGCTAACAAGGACTATGCATCGGCTAAATATATCTAAACAAAATGAGATGTAGGATATCGGAGAAAGTTAAACAATTTTAATTATAATTCTTATTATACAGCTGTCTTGTAATGAAGTTTAATTTCTTGCAGCAGGTTAACATAAACAGTAATAACATAATTCAAAATGAAGTTAAAATTTTTGTGGCTTTGCAAGTTTTTTAGTGATTTAATAAGAATGTTATGAAACATGGAAAGAAGTAAATTTTATATAGCAGCTAGTTGATTGTAACTGTTGATCGTGTTCTTTCTCAATTTCGTTGGGAAAGCATTCTAGCTAGTAAGACTTGAGGCCACTCAGTAAATTATTCCACAAAAGATCTACGGATTCTTTGTTTTCTGCTGTCATTTGTCGAAGTTTTTGCCCTTAACTGAGCCTGAGAATCAATATAATTCGACTTGACTCATGGATCATGATTATCATTTGGCAGGATTTCCTTGAATTATAATTTCCTTTTTGAAATAAAAAACGAATGCGAAACCTCGGAGGACATATTGACTTGGCATATTATATTCATATATGATTTTGACCGGGCATTGCATTAAAACTTAAACTGTTAGACCCCAGGTTTGAAAACCAGTATCATTTTGGCTACGCGGAGCTGCTAGCAGCAGCACACTATCAGCTGCAACCTGTGCGTAAGGCATTTGTGCGACGAGCAATGACGCTCATATGACTATAGTATAATATACATGACTTGATTGATAATGGATGGCTCAGTGGTTAGGGCGCGGAAAACAGATCCAAGGGTCCATGGTTCGAGTCCCGGACATAATTCCAGGCGCAGGAATCACGAGGTTTGGTAACATCGAGAGAAGGAACCAGGACACTGCTCGACAAGCATAACTTTGCTGTGTCCTAAGAACTACTTCCAGAAGCTAAGTAGAAATAAATGCAAAGATAATACGGGTCAGGTGCGAGTGCAAAGGCAAGTTTTCCAGCCTGGGCTGGACCATATTTAATAGAGCTACAAAGTCCTGGGGCCCGTGAGTTCTTAATAGACTGCGACTCATTGAAATTATTATGATGCAAAAAACCCGTGTTAACAAGGTGTTAGCACGAAAAGAACAGTTAAGTAATAAAGTTTGGAATCTGTAGGAGCCAACACTAAAAGCGACCAACGATAAGATTGTGTATTTTTCAATGAGGCAACAGAGAAGCGAAACCACAACAATAAACGCACTGCAATTTTGAAATGGAGAAGAACAACGGGCTGCTACGATTAAAGGCAAGAGGGGCTTTTTCGATCGGAAGAGGTTAGTTTATCTCAAAAAATTATTTGATAAAGCTCGGAAGGATGGAAAGTCAGATCCCTGGAAGAATGAATTTTTCTGAAAAGTTTTGCCTTGGTTGCGACGACGCAGAAAATTCTCCGCAAATTATCAAAGAATGACCCTCTCTGGAAATAAGCAACGAACGAACTAACGATGCGTATGAAAACACATAATCAAAAAGGGTAACATAGAGAGGAGGCTATTGAATGCTCCTTCACAGTGGTTTCTTGAACCACGCCTTACTGTGGCTATCATTATTAAAGAAATTGTCAATTTAGACTTTTTTGTTTAACTCTATGCAAGCAAAGTATTAACATTTTTATTGTTATTGTTATCGTTTCTTTAGTTTGTAACATATTAATTTGGAAAGTTTCAAGGTAGGCTATGTTCATGACAACACGAACGTTGCATGAAAGAAATGCAAAGTCACACAAGTAGATAGTCTTCGCTTCCTTTTGTAACTTGGAAATGGTATATCTCCGGTTTTTTAACATGCCTCTGGGCTCATTCTTCGTAAACTGGGCTTATACTCCGTCAACTTATTTGAACTTTCTTGTGTTTTCTGTCATCATTTGACGTATATGCAATATAAAACAGTTTTTAATAACTGCAGTACTTACTTTTGCACTAACAGTATACTCATCTCACCTAAAATAATTGTTAGAATTTTTTGGGAGAGATTAAGAGAGTCTGTTGTCTGCTCTAAATTCGCTGATTCATACTTCCCTTAGATGAATCAAATCAAGAGCAAGTCTTTGATCAGCATCCATGGGTAAGGAAAGTGCAGCAAATGTCGTTTGAAAAAAACATGCATAAAACAAAGGGCTCAGGTATTTTTTTGAAAATTTTTAAAAATCTTTTAGCTACAATAAGGACAGCGTTTTTATTTTTATTGAAGCAAAGTATATTTTGGCTTAATGTGTTATATGTTAGCTTTCTATAATGTTTAAATATCACAAGTTGTTTTCTTTTTTGGTTGTTACATTCCGTGATGATCGTTAGATGTTATTTAACCACATAACCATGGCGCATGAACATAGAAAATTTAGGGAATTTACCGAAAATAACTGCTGCTATCTTCGGATGCTGAATATATATCAGGCATAAAATTTTGCTTCTGGCATTTAGACATTATTTCATGTATTTTAAGGATGCAAGTGATGAAGGAGAGTTTTCTTCTGAACATAGTTTTTGTTAGTTGAAAATTTCTTATTGATCTCGCATACTCGTTTAAAGCTTTTCTGTGCTGTTGTCCTGCTTTCATGAATTGTTTGATTTAATAAAGATTGTTTGATCATTTGGCTCCATCTTTGATTCACTCTTTGCAATGCTTCTTGATATTCTTTGAAAACATATATTGAATATTATGGTGTTTGTTCAGGCAACGAAATAATTGCTAGCAATTTCAACTTTTGCTGTAAATTTTCATTCTCAAAATGCAGAGCTTATTCTCTTGGAACATATTGGAGCCAAATTTAAAAGACCCTGTATTATGGACTTGAAAATGGGAGTGCGCCAATATGGCGATGATGCAACTGAAATAAAAATAAAAGATCATCAAGAAAGATGTGAAATGTCAACATCAAGCAGTCTAGGAGTGAGACTTTGCGGAATGCAGGTGCATTCTTGTTAAAATCTTTAGATTATATTGTTTATTTAAACCTTGAAATTTGTATTGAAAATAGAAATGTATTGATACCTTGCTCAATTGAACTTTATTATTAAAGGAGAATACTGAGCTCGCATTCCATCAAGTTACTTTTTAATGTTTTTTTTTTTAAGGTTTATGATCCAGCAAGTAACACATACACATATACGGACAAGTATAGCGGGCGGAGGCTTGATGACATTGGCTTTAAGGAATGTTTAAAGCACTTTATGAATGACTCTAAGAGACCCGATGTCATACCAGCGTTCGTAGAATCACTTGAAGATTTATATGGGTCTGTACAGAGCTTAAACTTTTGCAGATTGTTCTGCAGTTCTCTTCTGTTGATGTACGAGGGTGATATCACGGCGAAAGGGGAGCCAGTTGCAGTACTCCGTATGATTGATTTCGCAAATGTAACTTTGTATAGTGAAAAGCACATTGGTCCCGATGAAGGCTATCTTTTTGGGCTAAGAAATCTAATAAGACTGTTTAGGGAAATAGCTGTTCCATTCAGATGAAAATCGCGGTCATAAAACGCATTTAAAGAAGAAGAAGATTATGATGCATTGGCTCTTGTTTTGGAGTAATCATATGGTTGCCCTCGCGAGAAAAGTAATTGCTTTGGAGGTACACAAGTTCACCATTGCACTGACCAGAGTTATCATTTTTGAACGAAACGTGGTCGAAGGCAAGATACCAAAATCTTCGATTCAGCACGTTGTTTTGCACAGCCTTGTAACACATCACTATGAAGCTACTGATCATTGTCAGTCAATTAAGTGAACAATTATCTGTCTATTTTTTAACATTGTATTTGATTTTTCTAATAATAATAGTTTTAAGGATCTTATTATGGTGTTTCAATAATGAAATATTTAAGGTCATTGTTGTATAATATACTTATCAAATTTTGGTTTAATAAAGATCTGTATATTAAGAAATCTGTTCTGTTACGATCATGAAAGTTTTTGCTTTTCATCTCAGACACAATCAAGATTAGAACATTCCTTTTGTTGCTCTCTGCCCAACCTTATAGCTCCTTCTCGTATTTAAGTCCCCTTAGAAGAGGCTTTTATGACCTCGAACAACTATAAGGCAATCACCATATACCTAAGTTGTTTAAGTCATCTATAAATCAACTATTGGCCACTCTGTAAGCTTTTGAGCTGTATCCTGCTTATTGATTGGCCAATCGTAATACGGTTTTTTAGCAGCAATGTTGTCTACAATCTACAGCTATTTTATAGGAGCAACCCTTCAAAAGTATTTTCTGCAGTGTCGTCACTTTTTGCATATATCACACAGAAAGGCTGTGTGAAAACATTGATTCTTTCCACTAATTGTTTTGCACCGAAAACAACTAATCTTTAGATTCAACTCGTGCTCAGTAATCCAGTTGGTAACTGGGGGGTTTTATTTGTCAATACGAATGTACGTATACCACAGGCTTGAGGTAGCCCGTAAATAAAAGATTCTACAATATTTCAATAGCACATCATTGCCATCCTTGTTGAATTTATCGATCTCTTGATTTTCGTTTAAACAACTTTGATTAATTTGATTAATTCACTAATCCAATTAAAAAATGGATTCATAGCTAATTCTATTTTGATGTTCATTAATACATGAGCGGTCTCTGATGAAATAGTCTCTTTATAAGTTAAAAGTGCTCTGAAATTTCAAAATTTGAATTTAAATTGAGTAGACATTGCCTAGGATTAAAGAATACGATTATGTCAGCTGTAGAAGCGATTTCTAGTGCTTGGACTCACTGCCCAAAATAATCACATATAATTATCTCCTCTTTGGAATCCCACCGGCAAATTTTTTCCAAAGGTGCTACCATTAGCTTTCTTGAAAAGATATATCTGCTCATAAGGACTCTCTACGATGTTTCCAATGTAGGTTGGCTTTCTGCGCGTGATAAGCCGAGCCTCCTCTTTTTCACGTGTTATGAATCGTTGGCCATTCTTTCTCGCCTCAACCAAGAAAAAGTTTGCCAAGTACTGGGATACACGAATGGCATCTGGTGAATGGTCTAAAGCTAGAACTGGATTCCACACGAATAAAGTCTTTTCTGGATGCCATTGGAAACAGTAGATTGGGTATTTCTTAGCTGAAAGAAAACCAAATTTGAATATGTATATGCATTAATGTATATGGCTGTATGGCTCTGAAGAAGGCTTAGAAAGCCGAAAAAGAAGAAAAAAGAGCCTTGGCTATGGTGAAGATCTCCAGGAGGGGTGACACGCTTTTGGTGTATAGAACAGGGCGGTGTTTCACGCTTCATGCGATCATCAAGCAACTTTTCAGAATCGAACTCTAGTTTGTAGAATCAAAAGCTACGATCATTCCACTGAGCCAAAAGGCCCAATAAAATGATCGGTAACTTTTGCCACACCCGGTTTGGGCTGATTTTGGGCTTGTGTTGTTGCAACCCAACACTTTTCGCAAGCATTCTTTGCCTTTGGTTTTTTAACCCATGCTTGGCTACTTCCATTGGTGGCTATTACATTGGCTCAGTTTTGGTTTAATGTTTTCTCAATCTACTTAAAGTATTTATCAAAGTGGTTGTTAATTGATACATACCTTCAAACGTGGACACAAACACTGTTCCATTTCTATCTTGGTTTGTTGATATGATCCTATAGAATTTCATCATCTTTGATGAGTTTGTAAATGCCTCGTGGTTGATACCCCGGGAATGCACATGAAACGCCATTGGTCGCCCCGCCAGTGTCTTCCATATTCCTTCTGCTGCATGCTTTAACAATCTGCTTTTCCTAGCATCTTTTGTGAGGTGCAAAGGAAGACTCAGATTCGTACTGTCTGTTGGGGCTGTGATATCTATACCCATGGTCAGTTTTGTTATTCTTTCCGCGCCTCTGTTTATTGCTGTCATTAAAAATTTCGTTTTCGTTATTATGGCTATTTATAAACAGTTACTTGCTTCAAACAACAAACATTGCAATTTTGATGGAGAGACGAATGCGCGAGAACTTTAAGTGTGTGAGGCAACCCTCCGTCCTGGAGATAAGAAGCCTGCGTTATAATGACTTCATTCCTTGCGCATGCTCTTTCATTCCAGGACTGAGTGTCGCTTCACTCATTCAAAATTTCCTCTTTTTCGTCTCCCTAACATAATCTTTGTCACTCAGATCTATATACGTAGGTTGAAATGCACTGGGTAACATAATATTTAGGACCCTTTAAAGATGTAATGTCAAAATCAAATCTATTCCTTGTGAAGTTTTAAACTATTTGTTTAGGTTTTGTGATTTTTAGATTCTGAAGCATGAATCCCAAACAATCAGAGGGAAGCCAGATCTCCCCCAAATAAAATTTCTCGTCTAGAAACAAACCTAAATACGTCCTTTATAAAACTGAATTTGCCTGAAATGTATGCTAGCAGTTAGAATTAGTTCGTAATTTTTGAAGAGATACGCCTGTGCAGAATTTTGTCGAAGAATTCAAAAGGGTCTACGTCATCGCTCACAAAGTTTTGCAATGATGAATATACGGCTACTTCTCATTCAAACTCTGGATAGACTGCCAAAATAACTGTAACATTTTCCTGCCTTTTTTATGTGAAAGGCACCACTTACCATAAACTGGCCAAATGATTCCTTTCTTCTTTTGCGCTATAGCGAAGTCGTATATCTTCTTCGATATTCGGTCGTATCCATCATCTAATAGCTCTATATCCCCACCAGGAATTATTGCTCCATTAACTCGTCTAAGAATTTCATCAACCTCGTCATCTTTGAAATTATCTTGCAGTGAGACTACGCGTCCGCCTGCCGTCTCAACGAAGCGAACAAAAGAGGCAGCAATGTAACTGCAGCCCTTGGCTTTTGGAACCTGTTCCTTGATTTGTTTTCCAGCAACGTAAAGAGACAAAACAGCAATGGTAGGCCGTTCAGTCTTGAGGTGTTTTTTTATGCTCTCGATGTTTGTTGGATAAGTCAAGAATGGATCTTTAAATCCAGCTGACATGTCGTGCAAAAGGCACAGCAATAAGGCGACGATACACTCTTTAAGCATTTCTGCAAATACTGGCACCAACTCTCTGTGTCAAGTCTGCAGCTGCAATTTCAGCAGCACGAATACGTTAGATTTGTTGATAAATCAGTGTTTTATTGAAATGCTGGTTAAAAATTTACGCATTATCCGGGCTCCACAGGCCGTCAGTTTGGGAAGAATCTGCATTTGGAAAAAGCTGTTAAGTTTGTGATTTGGTCACTGGCTTTGAATGCGCGTATGCAATGCTCTTTCACCTGTTATCACATCCTGTCAATGCAAAGCATGTAGAGGTTTAAGCTGTAGATAGCTCAATCGACTCTGTTTCTGTTCTTGTATATCCTTTTTGCAACTTTTGTTCCTCAATTTGCCGGTGCAGCTTTCCATGGGTAAGGCTTTTGATGTCTAGCCGTGCCTGTATGGTTTTGCTTTTTGCCTGACTTGAAAATTTTTCTCGCTCTGGACTTTAATAATCAGAATTCCTCTTAGCATCTGAAGATGATACGCTAGTTTTCCTTTTGCTTTTTGCTAGTCTGTTACATGAAACCATTATGCCTCAAATTTACGAGAACAGACAATTTTTACACGGGTCTGTTCTTATAAGTCGGTGCGATGCAGAAAGAAACGCAGTTAAGTCATGCTCTGAAATTTCTTTTCTTTTTTATCGACTACGTTTTTTATCGATTCGTAGTTGAATTAACCGATTTTAAATGAATAGATGACTGCTGGAATATATACTTTGAAAAAGCCACTCGACAGCAAAATCCCAAAATTTTGGAATTACAAACTAGCATTTCACTAGAGTAAATAGTTGAAGTATTTGGTTCAAAATGTCTGATTGCAAACAATCTTTTGGTGGTACAAGACTTAACAATGACTTTGAAAAAAGCAAACATTTTGAGTCGTACTGAAGATCGTAAACTCTACACTAGGAAATATATACCCAGTTATGGATCGAAATAGTCCAATCAGAAACGCGATCACATGACTGTTGAGGTTGCCTAATCAACGTCGCTTGACTATTGAAAAAGTTACCCAATGGAGTTTTAGAGTAAAAGCGAACTCCTTCTGTTTACACAACAGCGGTTTTTTGTGCTTATGAAGATAGATTCCAAAACTGCTAGATGGAACGACGATCGGGCTTTGCCAATAATCCGAAACATGTCGCCATTATAGTTTTTTGCACAATCTGGGTTCTCCAGTACTTTAAGGTCCTTAATAGAAGGGGGATCTTGATAGTTGGGCGGGGGTCAGAAATTTTTCAGAAAATAAATAAGTGGGGGTGGGGGTCCTAGTAAGTAGGGGGGGATCGGAAATGTGAAAAATCTGAAAAATCACGTGATGATTCTTTTTTGGGGTCAAAGGAGATTTTCTTCTAAATACAATCCATAGCAAAATGACAATTATCACCATGTAATAATGCATTGTTGTATTACTAAAATGAGCAGGCTAATTATCATTGTGTACATCAGTCAGGCCTATGTAAATTTTTTCGGATGTTATACTACTTTTCTATGTTGAAACGTTTGTTCAATGCAACCTCTTCATTTAAGAGAAACTTTACAGAAATTTCACACCAGAAGAACAAAGGACAAATGAAATAAGGGATATGAATGACTGCATATAAAATTAATAAACGGGGAGGTCCAAATCAGCTCCGGTGGGGTCAGAAAAAAATCAAAAAATTAATAAGTGTCCCCCCTTCTATTAAGGACCTTAGAGTAAATGCTGCCCGATAACGGAATTGCATGTTTTACTAGTTGTTTCATATCTGCAAGACAGAAGAGGCTGTTCTCTTTTGGGAAGATCTTTGTTTGTAATGCTGGAAGGAACATGCTGTTTTATTCTATCTCCTGATCTTTAGGTCGTGTGTTGTGTCCTACGTAGCCAGAAGCACACTGCCATGTAGACCCATGGATAACTGAACTCTTTTGGGTGGTAGGAACGCAGTCCTTTTGAATGGATGGAAAGGCCTTTTTGTACAGTAAACAGTAACGCTGATTGACAGCAAAGAAACATTTTGTAATGGCCTGTTTAATCTGACTTTAAAATCGCAAGGAACTGTTACCGATCCATTGTAGTTTTAGATAAACTCGGCAATTTGCGGATCAAATTTTGCTTAAGCTGAAAATTTTGAAAATCTTTTCCTTAATATAAGTAGACATGACATCCTCTGGATAGCCGTTCTACAGAATAATCTTTTTTAGTTATTCAAGATCCGAATCGAGCTTATACTTGGAACAAATCATCAGTTCTTCTATGAGTTAACTTTTTGATGAGATTTATTTTCCTTTGTTTTGTTCAAAACGAACTACGTCGTTTATGAGTGACCGGGGGACTTGTTTACCGGATGCGGATCGAGTTGACGTGAGAAGAAGAATAGCGCGTCTGATTGGTTCCTTGCTTTTGACCAATCGGCGGCCTGTAAGTTCTCACCAGGATGAAAAGCCAAAGAAGACTCTTTCTGAAGAAACTCTTCCATTGTTTTGATGTAGACAGAAATCTTCAAATTTTGCTATCGAAGGCGTTATTTGCTAAAAGGATCATCATACGGAACTATCCCATTTTTACACAACTGGTGTTATTTGAATCAGTGTGAATTTGTTTCCAAGGGTGGATACCCACCTCAAACTGTCTAGATCTGCACATGAGATTATAAGATATTCTTTTCTGCTCTTGGGCAAGCTTCACCAGTCTTTTTCATGATAGGTGCCGTGTTTAAAGTGTGTCTGGAAGTATTCTTCTTGTTGCCAGTTGCAGTACTCGACTTGAATTTCAATCTTTCCAAGCTTCGTCCTTTTTGCGTTTGTTTTTGTGTTGTGTTTGGGAAAAGGTTTTATGTTTCGTTAGTATTTATCGTTAAGGGAAAGGAAATATTTGAGATAAGTATAAAATTAATTTAAGATAACTTGTTTGTTTTTATTTTGTAATGAACAAGTTGTTACCAATAGTGAGAATAATGAAAACATTATTTGAAATTAAGGTAAATCTTCTGGTTAAGTTGTAATTGTCAGTTACAGGTCTCAGAATTGCAAAGATTTCTAAACACCTTCTTGCATCAGTTATGCAATTAAAGCTATCAAAATTCCGTAAAGGCAAAATGAATTGGTAGCGAAACGCTTTGCAGCACACATTTCATCCGTAAAGGACAAGACTCGAGAAAGAAAAATTCACCACAGAATGAAATCTTATTGATAAAGATTTTAGTACGCTACTATTTATTGTGAGAAAAGTATATTTGCTTTATAAATTATAACCAGTATTTGAAATTTCTTTGCAATATTTGCTATCAACTTTTTGTGAACAAAGTTTGATAATGGCTTTGAAAAATGCAAACATCTAAGAGTTCTGCGTAACTGACGTAGTACATCGTCTCTCGTAAAAAAGCAATTAATCTTAAGCTAGTCCGAAAAAGTTCCTTTGCTTTGTTTGTGAGCTAAATCCTTTCTGTTTCTTGTCTCTTTTCTCGCTTTTATCGGCACAGTTGCGGCGGGTCTTAGACAAAATGCAGAGAAGAAGAAAAAAGAAGCCAGTTCTCGCCAGTGCTGTTGCTACGGTGGCCCAAAACTGTCACGGCTAAAAATTGCTCGCGGCTAAAAGAAATTGCTCACGATCAAAACAAAGCACTTATGGCTTTTAGCGTGACAGTTGTAGACCATCGTATGTTGCAGCCTGACGTGATGCGCAGTAGCAGTTGGTTTAGAAGAAAAGATAAGTATAAAAAAATTTGCTTGAGACGACAAATACATGAATGCATCAATTTATAATCTCTATGACATCATGATAACTACTTAAAATGTATCTTTATATTGGCTCTTATTGTCACCGTGCACAGTGTAACAGAGGTAGAAAATCTTGTAATCGTCTCCAGCTTATCATTTAAAATTCACATTGTTCCTATCCACTTTGTCTACTATTTGAAATCAAAACACATATATTTGATCAAATGGCGTCTTGCTTTCTGTTATAAATCCGGTGAAAAGTGGTTGATGTTTTTCTATCACCCATTTGAGTTCCTCTTCATATGAACCAAAATTCTGACTGTTTTTTCTCGCCTCGTTAACGAAGAAATTCGCAAAGTATTGTCCCAGCCTCACTGCGTCCCAACTATGTCTGGTATCTTTTTCAGGATGCCATTCAAATGCTGCCTTCTCGGGATGCCACTGAAGTCCATAGAAGGGAAATTTTCTACCTTTTGGTAAAAAAAATGACTCAATCAGCAAAGGTGTTGTGCTCCAGTAATCATTGTAGTTTATATACTTTATATCTTATTTTATTTCATGTTAATCTATTTTCTTTCATATTGTTGCATTTTGTTGCATATTATTGTATTGTCAGTCATTGTATTGCTTGTGATTGTATAATGTTCTTTTGCATTTTATTCTAATCTATCTTTTTCATGATGTTGATCAAGAAGTTGAATTTCAGATTAAGCAAACGTCCATAGTTGCAAAGGAATATTGATGCAGAATGAGAAGCACATAACAATGTCAAGAATTTATCACTTTTTTGAGCTGTTTTATGTTTCGGTAGGGTTGAAATAACGTGGAGAGTAATTCCGAATTGTTTGTTTTATAAAAATTTTGATCCGAAAGATGGAAGTTCTGCCCACAGGACCCTTGAATGTTAGGAACCCTGTAGCCTGTGTCCCAGACCCCTCAAGCTAGGGGTCTGGAACACAAGCTAGGAACCCTACAGAGCATCAAAACAAGGAATTAGCTTTTCAGATTTAAAAAGGCTTTGATGAGTGGCTACTACTGTGGAATCAACGTAGTAGCTCGTGGTTCCTTAGAGGCTCACAGCCAACCATATAAGAAAAATGCGTGCTTTTTTATCATACAGTTCTTGTTGCAATTTGCTAAAATCATAGGGATGCAAGTTTGAGGTTTTGTGGTCAGACAATTTTGCATTCAGCATTTATCAACAATTGCTGGAGGAAATGTAGATTGAAAACGTTTATAAGGGCAGTTCACAGATTAAAAGCCTCTCCTTGCCACGCCTGTAAAAGGGTCAAAGAGAGGTTGGTCGTCCAATCCTAGTACTCATTTTTCGCGTCAACGCCCAGAGATATAGTTGAAGTCCCCCGTGGGGGTATTCCCATTATGGCCGACAGGGGGTCCAGTCAGGGTCAGAGAGAGCCAGTGCTAGAATGTTGAAAAATTACCGTCAAATGGTAGCATATTGACGGAAATTATGTTCTTGGTAGCATCCATTTCTTTGTGCGCGCGCGGTCCTTCTTGACAAATTTCTTCGTCATTGACTGTTGTTGATTCGGGAAAGATAAAATCTTGTTCATTGTCTAAATCGCAAGCTAAACGCGAGCTACATGCTAAAATAAGTGTTATTATCGAAATTGGGTCATTTGGTATCAACTTGATAAGACCCCCAAATCGACTTGACCCCCCTGTCAGGCCTTAATGGGAGTGCCCCCCTGGGTACAGTGCTTACTTTTCATCGAAAGATAACAAACAAACACTGTCTCTATAAAAAACTTTTTCACCTTCATATGCAGCAACAAATTTCTTCCCTTTTTGATCAATTGAAGTCCCCAATACTTTGTACCATTCTTCCAGGTCTTTATTTGTCCTCATTTCACTTGGGTAAATTCCATATTTATGATAATTAGCAGTTATATCTTTGGTTTCCATAACTTTTTTCAAATCATCAGGCAAATCTTTAAACATTTTGCTGTTTTTGTAACCGTCCTCAATGTGCATTGGCAAGCTAATGTTTTTAGACTCAAAAAGTTTCAAAATCTGTATGCTTTTTTCTGTAAGGACTGGCATGGCCTGAAATCCTCGGCAAATCCCAAACACTGGAAAGTGTATGCCAGCCTCGTTTAGCTCGATTGCTTTCTTAAATATCCGTCTTGCGATCTGGTAATATTTTGAATCGATTAAGTTGATCTCTCCGCCAGGAAGCATAATTCCATTTACTTTCTTAAGCACGTTGTCCAAGGTTTTGATTTGTTTGGGGTCATCGACAATAGGGACAACCCTTCCACCGGCAGACTGGATAAACTTCACATAAGATGCTCCAATATAAGATTTCCCCTCTAGCTCAGGTTTCTCTGCTAGAATGACCTTGTCTGTTATTTTCATTGCTAGCATGCCAATAATGGGCCTATCATTCAGCTCTTCACACTGCACTCGATACAAAAAATGCAGCAGCAAAAACAGTAGCAGTAATGGTTTCCTAACTGGTCGCAGATATAACATAGATGCACTGAAAATAAAACATTTTCTTTTCAAAGTACCTGCCACAGTGGCCATATCTACTATGCACGTTATCTTTTGATATCGTTAAAGTCAAAACTGCAAATCTTCCCTTTCCAGCTCCCCTTTATTTGCATTATATGCTACAGTCCAGGCTTGTTAATTCCCGGGGGTACTGCTAATTCCATTAACACGTTCTATTCTACTTTACAATCTCGCCTCGTTACAATCTTACAGTCGGGTCCTCAATCGCCTAGATGATGTTCTTTCATCATTGTCAATATAGCATACTTAAACATATATCCTTATGTGATTCTATCAAGTCGTGTATCGCATTATAAAACGTTTGTAGAATCATAATTTGTAACCCCCCAGAAACGTTTCCTAGCATCGCTACTAGAAGCCGAATTCCATGTCTCTGGAACCAGCAAACATTCATGCTTGGTTACTCAAGCATGAAATTGTCGCAATCATTATCCAGACTTGCAAATTTTTAAAGAACCGTCACTGTGGCAAATCGATGAGCACGAAAGACCTTCTCTAACCTTCAAGCCTAATAACCGCAAACGCTCATTTTTGATAGTTTGCACCATGCAATAGCCTTCCTTGATTCTTACCTGTGTAGAGCACAATCACAGAATAGGAATTAGGTAGAAGGGGAACTCCTGCCTATCAGGTGAAGCCTGAAAAAACTAGCGCATGCGTTAACTTCTACGAGGCTTAGCATGTATCTGTCGGGGAAATTTTAAAAAAGAATGATAGTAGACAACTTTATTTGAGACGAAATGCTCCATGATAGTGAACAAATTCAATTATGTATCATAATTCGTTTATATCTGATTAATGAATGATGATTTGTCATAGCTAAGTTCTTCTAATGAAATCGAGGTTAAAGGGGAATTAAGGAATTCTATGGTTGTCTCGGGCTTCAAAAGCAACAAAGGAACCGACGAGAGTTACCCTTCTGCCTATTTCCCATTCGTTGGCACAATCAATTTATAGAGCAAAATTCTTGTATTTAGCTTATTTGAGAATGCGATAAAAGCTGTAGAACAGAAGAGGCCAAAGCGCCAGGAAAAAGGACAAAACAATGACAAAAAAAGAAAATTGCTGACTCTTGCTAAGGCCATGGAGACCACTTCCACATACCCTCGTGCTCCGGCATTGTTGTTGCTTCTACATGGCTTCAAGGAAGAAACAAAATTCAAAATATCATTGTAATTATTCTTAAATTGAGGTATAATGGGTTTAGGATTTGAGGAAAAACCCTCAAAAGTTTATTAATAAATTTCATTTAGACTGCAAGAAAATAGAGAAAGGTTGCTTAACACACGATGTATAGAGGGTATGCTTAATTATAAGCAATAAAATTCTGGATGATTGCTTCATTTCAAATAGAAATGCAAGAAAGATCCATTACCATTACATGAGCTAGCTAGTCTTGAACTTCCACCTTTTTACTGTGTCTAATATGATTAACGTAACTGTGTCAACTTTTAGCATAATTTTGTCCATGAACCAGGCACTTTGTTGGTGTAAAGAATTTCAATCCTTGAAATGTCGCGCTGTTCTTCTGCTAAAAAGGACTTGAAATTAGGCCTGTTATTCAAACCAGGCACAAGCAGCTCTTTAGTTTGGCAGGCAGTGATTTGCTTCGTCATTTTATAAGATATATATACCGTCAAATGGCATCGAACTATTAACATTAAATGCTGTATATGTTGGAGGGTAACGATCAATGATCATCTGGATCTCCTCTTCGTAAGATGAAAACGAGTTCTTGTTTTTTCTTGCTTCGTTCACGAAAAAATCTGCAAAGTATTGTCCAACTCTTACTGCCTCGGATGTGTGAGGAATATCCAGCGTTGGATGCCATTCATATGCTGGCTTTTCTGGGTGGAATTGCAGACCATAGAACGGATAACGCTTGCCTGTGAAAAAATTTGGTTCAGATAACAATCAAATAGAACAAAAATGTTTACAAGCTGAAATATTTCACTCATTGCTGCAAATTTTGTCTGAATGTGGCAGCAACTAAAGTTTGTTCCATTCTTCCGTATGTTTCCGTTCCCAAGGTTTAAATGCTTTGCTTACCCTTTCTAAGCAAGTTCATCATCTATCTGTGTATTTCTGGATCTAATTAATGGTATAAGTTTTGCAAGCTCCTATTCCTGGTTTTAACACTTAAAACAACAATATTTTCTGAGAAAAAATATCTTAGAAGAGAGGAAGGATCCTATGGCTGTTTTTTTAAGTTCTAAATAATAAAATATAATAATGCTTATTATTCCGAAAAATTTAGAGAGTTCCAATATCGAATAAGTATTTTATCACTAAGGTTCTTGTGAGAAAAATGATCGTTTTATTAAATGCTCTGGCAAATTATCAATGGATCTTGTCATTCAATTTTGTCTCTCAGTTTTTTAATAGAAATGTTGTACAATGCTGTGATAATTCGTGTACATTAAAACTATAACAAAACTTTAATAACTACTTGTATCCTAAGATAAGTTAATAAATCCCCCTTTTTTAATTGCAGTTCTTTTAGATTCGAATGCTTGTTTATGTTTTGGTTTTATACGCCTTGACAAATACCTTCTATTGCTAAGCCTATTTGAAAGCAACAGACGAATAAGCTAAGAATTGGATGTTTAGACATGCTTGCTGTAACAAGCGTCAAAAAGCGCTAAATGAGGCTGTAGAAGCAATAAGCATGGACTTTTTACGCAATGAAATTGCAGTGTGTTGCAGAAATCACAATCAACTTGATGAATACCTATTTTCTTTGAGCCTATCTCTTTTAGGGGACAAAATTTGACAGAAATCCACATCAGACAGCAGCTCTTCAACTTAGACAGCAGCTCACACAAAGTTCAACTGATAATAATTTGCTTCTAGGGTTTTTAGGATAAAGAAAAGAAGGGGAAAGAAAAACATGTGCATGGACAATACTTTGTCTAGCTGGAAAAATTCATAGTCAATTAATCGGGGCGTGTTGTACGTCAAATGAGTAGTAAATACAAATTGATATAATTATAATACGACTTTATACATGGATGCTGCAGAGTCAGGAAAATATTACGGTCGCACGGCCACGGACCGGAGGAAGATCTATGAAATACAATAGAAGCTCCTATGACACACCCAAGCCACGCCTACTTTCTATTGCCTTCTGGGATGTTTTTATCCGGAGGAAGGTTAACAACTTTTCTGGACTCTGGGATGTTGAATGTTGTCGCTAACAATACAATAGAATCCTTTGCAACAATATTCTACTTCCTTGTACAAAGTCGTATTATAACTATATCAATTGGAAATATTCATGCTCAACTTATAGAGCTAGTAGAGTACAAGAAAGATATTCACACATATTCTAATATGCTGTTAACACAATGAAATATCAAAATTGTCCGCACTTTAGCACTGCTAATACCCTTCTGACTACCAGATAATCTTTCTCTAATTCGTATTTTTATTCATTCTCACCTTCCATAGCAGCTACGAATGGTCTACCCTTCCTGTCAAGTGAAGTGGCCAGAAGACGATACTGTTTGGCAAGAACGCTACTTCTTTTATACCAGCTTGGATGGATTCCTTCGTGGTGAAAATTTGGTGTTATGGGTTTACTCTGCAAAGCACTTCTCAGTTCTTTAGACATGTTAAAGAAAAGGCGGCTTGTTCGATACGTTTTGTCAAACTTGATTGGCAAGCTTTTATTTTCAACATCGAGATCTGATAAGAAGTTTCTTTTCTTTTCAAAAAACACATGCATAGCTTCAAAACCTAGGCATATACCAAACACAGGAAAGTATCCTCCATCTTCATTTTGTTTTATTGCTAATTTTAGCAATTTCCGTATGGCTTTTATGTACTTCGAATTCTTTAGATTTGATCCACCACCTGGCAAAAGCAAGCCATTTAATGAACTGAAAATTCTAGTGAGATTTTTGCTGTCGTAAGTGTCCAGAATTGGAACCACTCTTGCACCGCCAGCTTGTACAAACTTAACATATGACGTCGCTATGTACGATTTCTTCTTTGAGTATGGAAAATATTTATGTATTAGTTTGTCTGTGATAGTCTGCGACAGAATTCCAATTAATGGTCGTTCCGGTCCTACTGGTGTCAAAGCATGCCCTGGAAGCATAAAATTGAAGTTAATGATACCAATAGCACATACAAGTATAGCGCTAAGCTTTGCCAAAATCCATTGATGCTGATGTTGCTTAAACATAGCTGTTTTCACTAATATTCTCTGTCAATTACAAATCACAGATTTGCTCACACTGGAAACTTGAAATGAGTCTTTGACGATCATCAACTTTAGCTGGTTGTCAGATTGTTTAAAATTTATCCGCTGTGATCCTCTACCAAACGTTTGCAAGCAGCTACGTGTACCAGTAGGTAGAGCTTACACAATCCAGAACAACTCCATTTGTTTATACTTTCACTGCGATTGTTTAGGAACTTTCTTGTCTAATTGTTTTGGTACACATGACTCGGCCGATTGTCCAAACCAGTCAGCATGCTTGCACAAATCTATAGCCTTTACTTTTTGTGATTGTTTACATTTCCTACCTTTACAAATGGTCGGTCACAAGTTTAGATGCTTTGCTCAACGCAACGAGAAAACAGTTCTAGATGTTTTACATAGTCCATGTCACTTACTGAAACACAGCAAGGTTTACTGTGCAATTGACCTTTTAAGATGAAAATTTGAGTGTCCTCGACTGGAGCAGAAATTGTTTCCCTTAATTTTCCCATGCCTTTGTTTGGCTTTTACTTTGATATGCTCAAAATAAATGGGCATTCGTCTTTAAATTTCTTATATAAATGAAAATATAATTGGTGTCTGAATTCACGAAGTTAGGGTGGGGGCGGGTGGCCTTTTGACTTTCCCGCTCTTGTTACAAGCATTGAAACTGCGAATTGCGAATCAGTGATGCATCAGTTTGAAGGAATGATTCTGTGGAGGAATTAACCTCTTATTGGTTTCAACCAAATGGGAATCAAAATGGCTGAAGAGGAAAGTGAAGAAGTTCATGAAGATATCTTCAATTTAGTATGCATACTTTTGCTTTATTTTGTTTACTATTCGACTTATGTTAAAAACAACAATTCTCTTTTTTCTTAACAGTTGACATAATAAGGGAGTTTTCCTAAGATGTTTGGCGGCTGCCATTTTAATTCACAGCTGCTGTGTGGAAGGTCAGCTAGACCAGTATCATATAGGCCCTATCTGACAGCATCAGAAATATTCGAGTACACTACGGTATCAAAAGTATTGCACCACCTCTAAGAAAGAGAAATGGTGCATGAATGATCGTTAATATTTGTTCCATGTTACCAAACAAAAACCGTTAGCAAAATAAGGGTAAAATGGTCCTCAGAATAATTTACCAATTATCAATCATGAGACTGAAGATGGCTTTCTCTCATCATTTGGACCATTTATTTTTGGGCTGTCGATGCGCCAATTGCAAAGACGGCCATAAATAAAGACCCAACTGTTTTTGAGGGGGTTGAGAAGAAGAACAATGGCCCTCTTCTGCCAACTAGCAACACCTTGTTCATGCAAAAATTGCAAGCCATACGGCCTTTAACTTATGCACGAAGAAAATAAAGATAAATTTAACATGCCTGCAAACACCTGAAAATACATAGATATGGGTAGGGTGGGCAGGGTCGCAAAGGAAAAACCTTTCCTCTCTATGTCTAACTTCAGGTTATCTTGTAGCGTGTGAGAATAAAACTATACCAAAACAAAGTATATATACCCAAGGCCAATGTACACTTGTATGCTTGTTGCTTTAGCCGTATGAAAGACAAGACATTATGAAATTATCAGCCCAAACACAGTTTTTAGTGCTTTTGTTGCTAAATTTTATCATCCATTTTATCATGTCTTGTTTAACAAAACCTGTTTTCAAAGTTTTGCTTAGATTTTAGAAGTCTCGTTAAGGCTCAAATCTTTATTTAAGATTGTTGCCAGTGGTTTTGCTGTTTTATTTGAATGTGTCAGTCAAGTTAAATTAAATCACAGAAATATACTTGCTAATACATACATGAAATGATTAGTTGGATTATTTTACAAATGTTCTATTGAATACACTTTCCTTTTTCAAGCTAAAAACTTTATGATATTTTTTTCAAATCTGTTGCAACTGCATACTTGGATGAAGTGTGTAAACCAGTGTAGAAATGTGAACATTGTCATGTTTTTGTGAGTTGTAATTCTTGCTATAAATACAGACTCCTAAGTTTTTAAGTGTAAAATAAAAATCATCTTTATTTGATCATCATGATTACTCTTCAAAATTCTTACAATGTTCAACCACACAGATTAGTCATATTAAACATTATAAATAGCATTATACTTTATCTTTTGCTCTTTATATACTTTTTTAGGATGAAGCTGAGCATGAAGTAGCAGGATCATCTTCAGAGTCAAGTGTAAAATCTAAGCGGCTTTTTCGAAAAGAATGTAAGCCCTTTTAGTGTATTCCGATATAGCAACTTTAGTTCTGAATTTGCTAATGAGCTCTAGATTTTTAAATATGATTGCTGTTAAGGAGTTAAGATTCTTTTATTGATAGATATTTAAGTAAAATAGCATTCAAATGGAGAAGACTCACATTTTAGACTGACAGTTGTTCAAAAGTTTAAATGAAGAAGAGTTACTTGATGAATGACACGCAAAGCCTATCAAAAGTCTTGGTACACTAACGTCAGTTTTCAAGGGCAATTTTAGTTATCCACCTTCTCCCTTTGAACAATGTTGGTTTACTACAAAACAACATAGTTGATTCTGGAGTAGATTTCTTCCTGTGATGTCTATGACATTTTTCTAAATCATCAACATTGTTTAGAGGGGAAGGGGATGTGGAAGTAGGAGTATTCGAGAAAAGAATTGAAAAATATAAAAACACAATGCATGCAGCTAGGTGTTCCAAGTACGTTTGGCAATGATTGCATGTCAAAGGTGTGGTGGAAATTAAATAAACAAAATTCATATGATTGATACCAGGGGCGGATCCAGACTGTCTCACCGTTTGCACGTAAGACAGTCAGATTTTCAGATGTGTGCAAAAAATAACCATTTGTTTAGTGCAAAGTATCGTTACTGTAGTTGGCCTGGTCTCAGTGTCTCAGTCAGTATACGTAATCATACGAAAGTCAAGGATCCATAAAAATGATATCGGGGAAATCGCAGGGATCCAATGTAGTCAGATTCGGGGTATCCGTGAGACTGATGGTTTTTTTAAAGTTCGCACAGGCATCATCCCACCAATCAAATTGTGCGATTGTGCGGCATCGGTGAGACGTATGTTGTGTAAAGTTCATCTTGCTGTCCACCACCCCGAAGGAGCCCAGTGCAAACCCAGCATTTTGCATTGAATGATGTGTGAAAAATTTGTGATGAAAATCGTGTTGTTTCTCTTGTAAACACCTTAAAATTGAGCTTTTGCAAAGAGTGGATGAACTAATAAAGGCAGAGGAGTTCCGAGGGTCAGCTGAGTTAAAACATACAGAACTAGCAAGACTTGAAAGGGTTGTCAACTTTATTGCACTGAACTGACAAGTTTGCAGCCTCTTTTCTTTCAAAGAAAGGCGTAGTTGTGTAGCCTTCAGTCAATGAGAGGGTAGCTGCAGCGAGGTATTCAAGGCCAATTAATTTGTACAGCCTGCTTATTACAGTAGTTCTGAAATTTTTTACATATTACCCTTTGCTTTGGTTAAATTTCATCAACAAACGAAGCAACAACAACAGCAACATAAAATTTGGGTTGATGGCTGAAGGGGGTTTCTGAGAGACGTTGTTTGATTTTAATTAAAAAGCTTGTAGCAATTTCTCATTTATGAATGCTTAGTTAGGTCCAAATAATTTGACTCTGGTCCCAACACTCTCCCTGGTGGTTCTGCCTGCAGATTAATTTCCTGAAATGATATGATGAAACACCCAAAAGGAGGTGAATGATGCTCTTGCCATTGAGAGACAGTGTAAGAAATGACATTGTAATGTTAACTTATGTAAACCATGTAGTAGAATGAATTTATGTGATCTTTCTTGTGATCTAAGCAAATATTTCAATTGTTCATATGCTTGTATTTTGAAATATCTTACTTAGGGCTACAATTTATTCCCCTTTCTAATTTAAAAACAATCAGCACTTCTTTTGACCCATTTTCCCTTTCAAATGATCATGTATTTTTTGTACGTTTTTTTTTATTTTGATATGTATTATGAAATGATATGTAGGTTTATTCTGATACCTGACAAAAGTGGACCCTCAGAGATGCCATTGTCTACTTCTATTCAAAAAAGCTTTTTGAGTCAATATAATTTTTGTGTTTAATCAGCAAAAGAATTGGCAGCTAATGGTTGCCTTTTATGAACTATCATTTGCAATTCATGAAAGAGTTGCCTTTGGAGAGAAACTATAAAAATTTTCAAAAGCAACTTTTTGATTACTCAAAATGTACAAAAATAATTCCATCTAATTTATTTGTACTACAACCAATATTCTTGAGTGTCCTATTTGACTTCATTTCAACACAAATTTGATTAAAATTGGATTCCCAGCATTATATGTTTTTAGTGTTCAACAGCAATGCAATAAATATATGTTTTTAGTGTTTCATAACCTGGCAAGCAGCAGTAATATTATTTTAAGTTAATTTTATGAGTATTAATGTAGATTTATTAAGCAATGCCTGATGCAAGTTATATTTCAATCTCACATTAAATCCACTACAGATGGAAACTGTCTATAAAGCTCAAACTCCATATGCATCAATGGGAAAATATTTCTTATTCTGTTCTGTGCTCTATCACTTGCTAGAAATAGTATTATTGTTCCACTCTTTTATGTTTTTTTTCAACAAGTCCCTTTCCTAATGCTCTTTTATAGTTGTTCTATATTGCTGCTATCCTACTTTCATAATTTGATATCATTGTACTTTTGGGTTTTCTTGCTTCTATTCTAGTTACTAATCCTTTTTTATCATTTTTGTGCAAAGAAATGTTAAGAGTACATTTTATGTCTCTCTGGAAAACATAATGGTGTAAGGCAACTACAATGCCTGTAATCATCAAGAGCACAATAAAGAAACAGAGAATTTGTAATGAAAAAATGATGTTGAATTAGCAATTTCAGCTTGTGACCCCCCTGCACCTTCAGGACCCCAAACCCTCAGCTGGATTGTGAGACAGTCAAATTTTCTTCTGGATCCGCCCCTGATTGATACATATTTGACTGCTAAAACATGTTGGAGAGACTATGTGTAATAGCTGATTTCAAAAAATCATCAGTTTTGACTTTTAAGAAAATACGCTGAGAAATTATTTTATACTAATGCTCATAGATTAATCATAAGACTAAAACAACATTTTCAAAAACATTTTACTTGATGAGATTTGGTAGTCAAATCTTTTCCTCCTTTTTATTGTCCAAGGAAAGCCATAAATGTTATCACTTCCATATTATTTTACTAGACTCATATGTACCGAAATTTCCAATTGAAATTTTTTCTCCATAATTTAGCCTTGCAAAATAACTTGATTTCTTTTTGAAATATTCAATTAGCTATCATAATTAGAATTCTTCCTAGCCCCTCTACTGGAATGCAAAGGTGTTGGTACATTTTTTCTGGCACTGTCCCATGCACTTTCCTTCGTCTGTACACTTTCCGCAAGTCCTTCCTAGTCGTTTAAAGAAGCTTGACTCTCTTGTGAATGTTCGATCTTTGTAAATAAACTTGGTTTTCTCTCTTGTTCATTATTTCCTTTCCTACTCAAAGAATTAAAGGGTATTCTCTGCTGTCAGCCTTCTTCTAAATCTTTTTAGATAAATAAGCAGTTTCAAGACATGACAGATTTTCTTCTGGTTGATAAAAAAATTCAGTGTTTGTTAAAAAAAAGAATTCTGCAGGATTTGCAAAAAATTAAGATGAGAGATTAAACAAAACAAAGTATATATTTTGTGCAAGAATTAACTTTTCCGAAATTCCTATTTCACTGATATATTCACCCAACATAGCTTCCCAAAGAGTTTTCTTCTGTAAATATCAGCCCTTCACGTACCTATGTAATTTTTTGAATGCTTTTTGCAATTGATTTTTTGTCTATTTATTCTTTTAGTACGGTGCATGATGTATGGCTTCGGTGATGACGAAGTTCCTTACACTGAATCTGTGGACTTGCTAGAAGACATGTTGATCGCATTTATCAATGAAATGGTTCGTATTTTTCGAAATTAGACAATTAAAATGTTCACATAACAGGCTTATTCCAAAATGACCTATTTTTGTTAGGATCCTTCAAAAAAGTTTCAAGGTTTCTGCTGTTAGAACTTTTTCTTGGTCCTACAGAGTTCGGAATAGTGAAGTTCTACTGTGAGACTTTTTTATTTTCTATGGCGTTTTTTGGTAAACCAACATCGATGTAAGCAGGATTAGGGTATGGTGGATTTCGACCCTACGCTGATATTAGTGTGCCAAGGTTTGATCGCAGTAATTGTACGCTTGGTTGGCAATTTTCAGAATCAAAAAATTTAATATCGGTGTTTACTTCTCAGTAGGTTGCCAACCATACTTTTCCGTTTTTTCTTTAAATGGCTTAAAAGTTTGTTGATCTTACATCTACACAAGCGAGGTTTCAAAGCAAGCAGTTTAATAGCGCTAAGGATAGTCACGATGAATTTGACCGGGTTCTATAGAAAATGAGCCTTCGAAATTAATCAGGTATTTTGGAAATCCAAAATCGAAATATTGAAAACCGCTAACAGCATCAGCGTTTAAAAGGTTATTTTTATACCGCCTTTTCACAGTTTGTATTCCAATTTCGTTCAGTCTGTTGATTGTGAAGACAGCGCGTCTCCTCGGCAAAATAATACTTGAAAAGAATTAATTGACAAAGTCATCTTCGTAACATGTTGTTAAAAAAATACATCGATCGCTCTTTCTTAAGGCGGGATGATCTTCATGGTGACCTAGAAAGCTCAGATTACGTGGTAGAAGCAAACAAAAATTTCAGTCACATACATGCTGCCCAAAGTGTTCTGCCAGCAAATTTATTTTTTGCCACAGTTGCTTTGAGTATATCATAGTCTAGATGTTTTAAATTGTTTCGCAGCCAAACTAAAAAAGTCTTTTATGCTTTATATTTTGCAAAAATCAAGTAACAGATTCGATTTGTAAGCCTTATCAAACACCCTATGTTTTTTTGTAATTACATTTGGCTCAATTGTTTTGTTTATAGACACTTAAAATTTTGAAGCAAAACACGGAAACAACTCGATTAAGCTTCAGCTATAGTCAAAGCAGCATTTGGTGTAGCTTGTCCATATTCTTAACTGAAGCCAGTCTTTTCTAATGGAGCTATTATGGTTGCAGCTTGCATATTGCATGTCTCTCTTGTTTTCTTTACCATTTCTTCAAAACATGTGTTTTTATATATAGTTCTTAAGTATCCATTAAGAGTCTCAATGCATCTTGTTTCTTCCTGTTTACAATACAATGAAAACATCTGCCCTTCTGTCTCCATTAAATCCATTTTACGGTTTTTCTGGCTGTAGCCATCCCAGTGATCAGCCGATAAGGACACATTTTATGGTTTACGATTAGTGATTTATTTCGTGATAAATTCAGAAACTATTTGAGATGTGAATGTTGAAATATGAAAATCTCATAGAAACTCGACAAGCATAGACTCTAGAGCATGGTTTTTATGTAAAATTTGTATTCTTCGCATTTATTTACTGTTTTGATTATCATATTGCTTAGGCAACTTGCAGTATAGTTCACCAAAAGCATTGCACTTATTGGCACGAGGCAGTTAGAATTTTAACATATTAAAAAGTGAATGATAACTTTTGTGTGAGGTTGTGAAATAAATCCGTGGACAAAACCATCTTCCACTTGAGCATAGCCTTCTATGTCTAGCTTTTTGAAGACGCCGTTTACAGATGATTCCTAGACATACTGGCTTAAAGTATCAATTTTTCTAAGAAAGAATTGCACAGTTTCATTTAAAAAAACTTACAAAATACCGGCAACTTTTGAATAATGCACCAAACTCGCTTGCTCTGTTTATTTCTGCTTTTGATACTAATCGCTAACAAAACGTAAAATGTTCAGCCTCTTAAATTGATATTGTATTTTAAGCAGTGCCTTGACAAGGCATCAAGTTTATTGATAAAGAAACTGCTATTTAAACGCCTGTTCTCTAATTTGTAAATTGTATCGTAGACACAGAAAGCCATGCAGATTGGCAAAAAAGGTCGTGTTCATGTAGAAGATATCGTATTTTTGATTCGCAGAGACCCAAAGAAATATGCTAGAGTCAAGGTTTGTATGTTATCTATCTCGCTTCTGTTCTTGAGAAATTTAATTTGAGCACGGTTTGAAAGGGAAAATGGATTTGTAGATGTAATAAAATGTATAATTCCATCAATGGCGAGACATTTCAAGCCAGAAATCCAATCTCTTCAACCCAAGTCGCCCACCAAATCATATTTCATTTGTGGTGCCGTTCAGTTTTTGTAACTGATAACTTTGAAGTAGTTATTTGGGAGATTGCTCGATTTTTGTTACATTTAGCCTTTGAAAAATAGTTAATAAGAAGAGGCTTGCTAGTTTGAGCTCATCCAATGTATAATTCATTTTCTGGTTACCCAGGTTTACCGGGAACTTATTTTTCTTCGTATTTCAGCTTACTTGTGGTTTAGGGACTTGATTTGTATAACTTGGTTTATTAAATTTCAGATTTTTCAAAAATTCTCATTTTGGCTTTGGAATTTTGAAGAAAACGCTCTAAGAACTAGCAATTAACTCGGTCTGTCCAAAAGTGCAGTACATGCTTTTTGTGTATAGAACATGACGGATCTAAGTTGTATCTCCGAGATTCACGCTAAGTGCAATCATCTGACAACAGTTCAGTTTAAGGTGTTAATGAGCAGTTCGAATATTTTTTCTTACAAAGTCCTTTCTATCTTTCCCTCAAGACTGCTTTCATTGCTCTTGTCCTATTGATGTAAGTTTTAGAATTAGAAATCCATTAACATTTGACCCTCTAGTTGAGAATATAGAGAAGTCTCAGTGTTGAATTTTTAGTATGCAGAGTGTAACGAGTATCTCTTTCTTAGGGAGGGTGCTTTGTAAGCGGGGATCTCTTTGTGATAGGGAGGGTGTTGTCTTCAATTGACACACAAATCAGTTGTACCAATTTCTCACTTCCCATTTGATAATTGATAAGAAACTCGTTGTTACTTTTCTAAATTCTTGTAGGAGCTACTAACCATGAACGAGGAACTCAAAAAAGCAAGAAAGGCATTTGATGCTGAAAGCTATGGGGAATGACCAACTTGCAAGATGTAAACATACAAGGTATTGAATTGTTTGATTTGTATAGCTTGGTTCAATGCCATAGAAGTCTACGAATTGCTTTGAGGCATATGCAACGCGCTGACGGACCTATACAAAGAGATTTAACTCTGAAAGCAATATGTAAAAATTAGGACTTTGAAGATGATTTTCGACAATCTGTATAATTGGTGAAAAACAGCTCGGAATTTCATCGTTGCGGTTTTCATTATTGGGTTTTGTTTACTTTTCTATTTGCATAAGAATTGTGACAAGTTGTATGTGCCTTCTGGAAGAATCTGGATTTTTCATGAGTAACAGGACGTTTTCAAGTGAAACAATCATTGCCGTGCAGTTTGTTGGAAAACATTGCCAATCGGTCAAAGAGAAAGAGATGTTTTCGGAGTTTCGCATTTCAGAGTGGTGTTGCGACAATTCAATTTACTGTATTAGATTAAGTGTATACTGTATTAAGGGTTAAAGACTTTCCACTTCCATAATCATGTAGTATCTCAAGATTCACACCATGGAGCCCAATTTTGAGTCATTCAAATCTGATCCAGATGCCCATTAATCCTATTTGGATTATCTTAAGAACTTTTGAAGGACAAACGCCAGTTGTTTTGTTGATAATTGTTACCAAGAGTTTTGATTGACAAAAGGACAAAAAAGGTGTCTCTGAATGTAATTTACCATGTTGTTTCATCTCTAGATAATTTTTCATGGATTTTTAGTCTTATCTTCCTGTTTAGTGACACGTTGGATGTGAACGTGAATACCCATCTGATCTGATCCTCTTCGAGTCTCATAAGGTTTTCTTGAATGCATCATTAGCACTGATGCCATATCAACTGTTGTAACATATTTTGAAACTACGATATCCTTCAGTCCACTAGCCACAGTTCATTTTATCTTCACTTTCCTCGAGTTTGAGTCGAATTTCCTAAGAGTGACCTCTCACATTATGTGAATCACATATTAGAAAAGAGCAACGTTCAACAAGCAAATGATTTAATGTGGTTTAATGTGAGAACCACTCCATTCGTTATCATATCAATCCATATCAAATTCCCTAGCACGTTTTATGGTTAGCATTTGTTGGATTTGTAAGTTCTGATGACCTGTTTGGACGTATGACAGGAAAAACTGTTTAACTTCTTACTTAATTCTCTTTGAAGCTACTTCACTCAAGTTGATATTTGCCTTGTAAAGTTAAGCAGAGATTTTTAATGCACGTATGTGACACGGCGAATTAACATGTTATTCAGTGTGCTATTTCTTTTACCTTGAAAAAAGCAGAGAAGCTATTAACGCGGTTTCTCGATTCCGGACGGGTTGCAAACATAAGCACAAAGTGAGGGGATACTGGAGTTCCAAAAATTGTGTATCATTAGCCGACAAGTAACGGAATTTGATTAAGCAAAGGTTAAAAGAATCACGTTTCCAGCATACACTGTGCGTTTTCCTTCTTTCTTTTCTAACCCTTATCCTATCCCTAACCTTTCTTAAAGTGCCCTTGATATTTTTTAAATCATCCACTGAATTTGATATCTGGTCTACTTGACTTTTGAAGCAATGGCGAACACTTGTGTCCTTGGTATGATGCACGTTCTTTAATCCTCCTGTCCAGTTTCATGACTCTGGCATTCGACAACGCATTCATCTAGATCCCTTCGATCACTTGCTGGTGCTTGCATATTTATCTTATGTGAAATATTCTTTGCCCTTGTAAGTTTCATGTAATACATACATTTACCAATGTCTTAATCTGCAATCCAGGGCAAAAATAGTTGACACTTTTCAAAGAAAAGTTGATATTTTCTCTTTCCTTTGAAAAAAAATTTCCCCCCACCCCCAATTCAATATTAAATGCATGATTTTGAAAGAGAAATTATTGAACTGCAAATTACAGAGGCAACATAAAGTGAAAGATTGCAAAAAATTCATTTTTCCTCCACAATTTTGTCCGGGATTGTAACATTGTAATGTCACATCTCGCTCATCTGATTTCTAGACGATATAATTCTGATTAATCCTACATACCCGCACTTGAAAATGCAGGCACTGCAAATAGTCTCTGAACACTAACGTCTACTTACATGGCCGTATTAAACCACTCCCTCCCATCCTCCCTTTACTTAAGATGATTTATCACAGAATAGAAATTAGTGTCATTTCTTTTCTGTGATTTTTTACAGGGTGACGTACATAGTTTTCAGGTGAATTGTCTGTGAACTTTTTTAAGGAAAAGGGTTTGGAAGTATGTGTTAGTCGTAGCATTTGAAAAGGAAAGAAAAATATACAAAATTCTTTCTATGGCAATTTTAACAATAAATTTCTTGGGACATTCTCTGAATACTATATTTTGGTCATTTAATAAATATTCTGCAAAGATTTCTCAGTTGTTTATTTCGAGAGTCATGATATCCGTATTAAAAAAACTAAAATCCTCTAGCATTCTTTTAGCAAGGACCGGTGCTGATGTTGAATGTGAAACGTGGATCCTAGTTAAAAGAAAAGATGCGTAAAATCTTTGTTTAACGTGTTGAAGATAGCTAATAAAAGTAACATCAATATATGTGTTTGAGTTTTGGGCCTAAAGGTCTACTTTTTAAAAACTATACAAGTAGTTGAGAAGTGTCAAGGATTTTCGATCCCAATGATTCGGAAGTTCTTGATAACATCTTTAAAGTATGGTTTAGGAAAGAAGATTAAATGCTTCAGTGATGGCCTAGCACAAGTGAGCAAAAACTTCTAAAAGGTCTGCAAATTTCAGAACAGCAAAATCTTTGTACGAAGTGTGTTGTTTGTTGCCAAGAAGGTTTTTAGCGAGGGGCAAATCACTGCTTAAAATCACGTACGCTCTCAAGAATAATGAGTTACATTAATAAAAAAAAATCATTGTTCAGAAAAGATAGCTTTTTTGATGCATATTTAAATTCTTACGAAAAAAGTTGACGGCCCACGGAAAAGAGCACATTCATTTGTCTTAATGTCTCATTCAAAGTGATCAACAACTTTTCGCTGTTTTTCATTCCAGGCAATTTGCATCCGTGTTACTAATGCTTCTGTTCAGAAAAGATAGCTTTTTTGATGCATATTTAAATTCTCACGAAAAAAGTTGACGGCCCACGGAAAAGAGCACATTCATTTGTCTTAATGTCTCATTCAAAGTGATCAACAACTTTTCGCTGTTTTTCATTCCAGGCAATTTGCATCCGTGTTACTAATGCTTCTGTTCAGAAAAGATAGCTTTTTTGATGCATATTTAAATTCATATGACAAAAAAAGCAGCCCACAGAACAGAAAAAATGCATTTGTCTTAATGTCTTTCACGAGGTGATCAACAACTGCATCCATTTTGCTAATGCATCTATGTCCAGGAAAGATAGCTTTTTTGATGCATATTTAAATTCTTAAGAAGAAAGTTGACGGCCCACAGAAAAGAGCACATGCATTTGTCTTAATGTCTCATTCAAAGTGATCAACAACTTTTCACTGTTTTTCACTGATCAACAACTACTGTCATCAACCTATAATACTGATTTAAAATTTTGCTAATGCTGCTGTTCAGAAAATATATCTATGTTTTTAGTTGTTAATGTTATTAAACTTTTGCACCGTTTTCGTATGCAAATCTGCAACGGTCAATTTTTTTCTGGATCCACCCCTGTGCTAAACTGCTAATTTTTCTTTTTCAATTTCATATGGTATGTTGCAAAATCGTTGACGATGTTTATTGAACATGAAACTATTTGAGAGCACTTTTGAATCTATGATTCAGTTTCCAAAAAATCAAAATTTAATAAAAAAATTTATCACTTTTATCATTAAAAATCAAATTAATCACACACAAAATTGATTCAATCACAAATTAATCAGTAGTGATTATTAATCTCGTACACCATTTTCGAGAGTGATTTGCCCCTCGGTTTTTAGATTCTTTACTGGGTTATCACGGCTGTTTGTTTCTCATATACTTCCTTTTGTGGAAAATTAATGGTCAATAAACTCTAGCGTCTTGTTGTTGTATGAAAAAGACTGTTGTCGCCTATATGGACGGGAATGTTCAAATTCTTTAGCAACAATAACTGAAATTTGCATGTTGCCTCCAGTCAAAATTTACACAGTCAAACAAATTGTCCCTATATTTTCAAGGTGAAGCATTTATTCTCCCCAAAATAGGAACTTATCCTAAATTTTGTCCCAAAATTACTACTTTTTTCCCTAAAGCTATCCTCAAATCATCATTCAAGTATAATAATCGCAGATTCACATCAAATTGTCCCTATAACATAAATTTAACCAAGGACGTTATCCCTAAATTCTTCATATTCTGATCGATGGATCTGATACCAAAATTCTTCTCCTTGCAAATATGTTTATTTTGTTTGTCTGTTGCCTGCTACGAACAGACATCACATGCTTTTTGTTTGTGAGTTGCTGGAGTTATCGAAGAAAGGCCTGTATGCAATTTCCTGTTTGTTTGTGCATCGCTGTGGTTAGCCTTATCAAAATATCTGGGATATCTGACTAGGCAACCGAAAGAAATCTATTGTGGTCTCTAAATACGTTTATAGGATTGACGGACTAATAAATATGTCAGCGTTGTATCATAGTCCCGGGGGTGGGGGGAGTAACTTCCACATACACTGTGTCATTTTTGGGGTACCTTTTTCAAATTGAAAATAAATTTTAGGGCTTCGATTTTAGTAAAATGACGCATGATCTTAAATTTTGGGATTGATTTCCAACAAAAATTTTGGGGTATTTAGAAGAAAAGTAAGTATTTAGTTTTCTTTTAGTTGTTGGATTTGTTCGATTTTTGCAAATTTAAATTAAGTTTAAGGTTATCCTGCCTAGTTTTTGGTGTAGTTTTTTCCATGTTTCAAAATGACACAGCCCCGTCCTCTGCCTATTGAAGTTAGCCCCGGGATCACATTCGATAAGGTATTAAACTCTTCATTTTTAACGTAAAAAACGTAAAAAAACGTTTAGAAGAAAATCAGCATTGTACTAATCATCCCTTAACAAACTGCTCGCAATACCGATAAGGCAAGTAATTTTTAGCACTGAAATCAACAACAAAATAAGAATCTATGTGGTAATCCCAACCCCAGTTTCTTAAAAAATTGAGTGTATGTGAATTCGGAATATGAAACTATTTGCCAACTGATCTGCAGGGGCTACGCGTGGGCATGCTTTTTTGTCTTCTACCTTTATGTCTATAGTTTGAAATAACAGAAATCCCCCTTCCAGAGCAAATAGCTAGTAGTCAGAATTCGATCATTATTTATTCACATGACTAAAGGTTATTTAACTTGTGGCTTTTTTGTCTATCTTTTCGTTGCAGCATTTCCATATCATATTTTCAATGTGTAGCTAGCCTCTGTTTTAGACCCCTAACTTGAAAGTAGAGAATTTTAACTTTAAAGTTAGGGGTCTGGAGCACAGGCTATGTGTAGCTTGCTATTACAAATTGAATGTGTCCAACAAATGATTTACTTCTCAGTGCTTTGCGCTCAGTGATTTCTCTTTCTATTTTCTTTGTCGTTTGTGTGCTTACAGGGACGCCGGAGATGGGGGACGCGGGAGGTCAACCGCCCCTGTTGTCTTGTGATAGGAGGGGCAAGTGGGGCCAGAATGTCCTTTTGATTAATGTGCCCTTGAAACCAGTCAATTGTAATAATCAGAGAGATTCATATGAAATTCTGATTGTACACGTATTTTTTTATAAGAAACAATGGTCGATGTTGAGTACTCCAGTTTCTTAATGTTCTGGAAATTTCAATACTCACTGTTTCTTAAGAGTTTTTTGATTGTGATGTCATGAATGATGTTATGAAATCTTCGTGATCTTTTTTATCATTTCGCGAGATTCGCTTCCGTTCCGAAACTGTATTTACATGTGGGAAGTATATTTTTATCTCTTATGTTATAAGTTCTAGGCCAACTAAGCAATCATGTTCTTGGATTTTACAAAATTTTGTTGTTCTCAGTTTTATCACGATTTAATAGTTTATTAATTTTTTTGCTTCGAGTACTGAAGTTTCTTAATTTTTGCCGACTGTTCAGCATTCGTTTCTTATAGCCAGTTTCTTATAAGAAAATGGGTGTAGTGCTTGATTCATGACGAAATTTCTCTAAACTTGTAAAATTAACCTTATGACCTCCTCCTTATGCCAAAAGTAAGCCAATTTTCAAGAGACCTACAGAAGATCGAAATAAAATCACAGTTAGTAGAAGGAACAAGTACTCACGCCTGCCCCCTTGCCTCTTGATCGTTCCGGCGTCCCTGGGCTTTAAGGTCTTGTTTAAGCAGTTGCGAAAAAGGATGCACTTTTTGTCAATGAAGGGGGTCCCACAACCAAACCCTTTTCGAAGTACCCCCCTGCCTCCTGCCTCCTGCCTCCTGCCTCCTGCCTCCTTCTCTTACTTTCATTTATCTACCACAGGCTTTTCCTGATGGATAATATGGCTATATTTTGCTGTTTATTCAGATACTGAGACAATAATAATTTCTTTCTATGCTCGAATTTCTTTCCTATTTGGTTCGAGTTTCAAGCTTATGCAATAATCAGGCAACAGTTGACGAATCGAGCATCGCGCCTTTACGCCATCGAACACTTTATTTTCATTAATTTCTTCATTTACATCTCTTTTCATGTATATTCTCAGCATTAGATTATGTACATACAATCCTTGCCAAAATTGTTGAAACACTTGTGCAAAGCTGAAGCTTTTTTTGAAAAATATCCCCCCCCCCTACCCCCATTACAATGTTGTTCAATTCGACTGTTTTGAGGCTGAATATAAAAAATTTTCACTGGAAGCTGTATGAAAGTACTGAAAAAATAAATCAACATTGTACAGGGGGTGGGGGTCGAAATTTTTGAAGCGGCAGTGATATTTTGGTGAGGTAGTTTTAGACTTGCTTTGTTTGTTTGCATGCTGCAATGGGAAGGCGTTCCAGTTATTTTTGGCAAGGATTGTAGCAACAAAAGATGCAAAAAGCTTAATTGGGTATAATTACAATAATGTTACAGAAGAATACGCATCAAAAAATTTCTTCACTACATAGATTATAAAATTATGCGTTCAAATTCTACCATGTGTATTTTTGTGCGTTGTCGTAAAACATTTTTTAAAGCGTTTTGTTTTAAATTGATTTAATGTTGTTTTGACAGCTGTTTAAGGGCAGCTGAACAGCAAATCGTTAGCTTCCTCCGTTATCTGTGTAATATTTTGAAATATCTTTGTTTAGATGTTTGTTTATTGATTATTAGCAAAGTAAGCAACGCTGAATTTATGTTCCTTCAAGTTCTTTCCACGTGATTTGGAACCAACCAAAAGTGGTCGCACGAACAAGGCTTAACGGATAGATGTCTTCCTCTCAGTTCAATTTCTTAAGAATGTTTTGACATGAACTGTTTTGCCTTCTTGTTACTTAAAGGATTTACCATTCCATTAAAGAAAAAAGTGTATATTTGCAAATACGAAATTCATTTGGGTTGATGTAGGAGATAATGGAATTTCCTTTCATTCTCCAAATCGATTTAATAATGGGCGTAAACTGTGTAGAGCATTGTTCGAAGTTACTAGGGCCTTTCAATCGTGATTTACTTGAATGAGATTTGGCCTTCTTAGAAGCTCTGTCAAGCTTCGCTTGTATAGCAGGAGTCCTTTTCAACCTATTTGCAGACGGATAAGGCTGAAATTTATCCATTCACCGAGCTGATTGTTCTCCAAAAACAAACGCGGCACAAGGGATTTCGCTCTCGTCAACTTCAGGTATGCAGGTAAAGCGAGGTCAAAGTGTATCAGTTTTTCGCTGTTTTGCGTGTGCTGTTGCCCAAATGCACTTGAGGAGTTGGTAATGAACAGCGTTGACCAGGTCTCTGATCAGCTGACTTAGTGGTGAACTTTTGATTGTCTTAATCAAGTCATCTTTTGTTGTCGGATTGCTGTTTTTTGAACATTGACATTCATCGTGGCCTGTTGTGGTTCTCGCTTGAAATTTTTCGAATTCGCTGCTTTCCAATCCAGCCCTATCCTGTTACAGAGCTCGGAGATTTGTAGTACTGGCATCGTAGGTCAACCTGACAGCCCCAGCAAAAAGCTTTCTAAAGCAACAAGCGAAAACAAGTGGAATGGGAATATTTGGCACCTAACACGTAAGTCAGAATCTCAATATTTGTGCTCTCATTTTTAAACATTCCATTTCGTGAATTTTGACCGATAATAGTCTGATTGCTGTTAAAAGACCACTTGAATTTCTTTGAGATCTGTGCTGCGTGCAACACGGGGTCAAGTTCAGACAACAAAAATTATAACAACAAAACCCATCTCCCAAAAAGGAAGAACAATTTCGCTGCCTCTGTAATACAGTGCCGTTCAAGGGTTCGTCAATAGACCCTAGCAAAAGGGTTTCATTTGGAAATAGCTCCAGAGATCATAACAAATCTCTTTTCTTATATCTTTTGTCAACAAAATTAATCAAAGTGTTAATAATTTCAATCCTTTTAATGGATTTACAAAGCTGATTAAAGATTTGGCTGTAAGCTCCCCCTTTGGGAAATTTGAATGTGAATTCGTTCTAGTTTTAAATTGAATCGTGAATTTTTTTACAATAGGAATTTCAATAACGCCCTTAAAATTTTGCATATACTTGCCCTGTCTAAACCTTGTCCAATTTATTTTGGCTTGAAAAAGATTTACCGTGGGAAATTGTTTCGCCATTGTTACATTAGAATTCGGGGCATTGTGACAATAAACTGTATAGCCTCTTCTTCAATTGTGCATTTGTCCGCGCGGCATTTTTAAGGATATCTGAAGTTTATTCAGTGATACGGTGACTGACAGACTGACTTGTGACCATTGACATTTTGAAGAGAAATAAAGAAAATTCTCAGATAGTGGGGCAAAAACGGTGAATTTTGCTTTTTTTTCTGGCCCAGTACACCCTTTTTTGTAAGAACCAGTAAATTTAAGTTCAGGCTGATTGTTCTTAATTATTTAGAAATTTGGAGGCTGGATTGTTCTTAATTTGTACTTAATTTAATAGGGTGTAAGCAGTGCGATTGCTAGCTTTTACGCTCTATGGAGGTATTCAGGCCTCTTTTGCCAAAAAAGTGAGTGAGACAACCTTCATTTGCCGCCAAGCTTGAATATTCACCCAAAAAGCACCCACACGTGGCTAAAAAATTAGGTTGTGTTAATTGTGTTAGGGAAAGTGTTAATTGGCCTCTTAAACCTTTGTTAACAAATAAACAACCATACAATGTGTTATTTCAAAGGCACCACACCATGCCCAGCCTTTGTCAACAATACCTGGCAATTTAGCCCGAAACAAACAATTATTTCTCCTTTTTGACTTTTCTATTTCTTCCCCCTTATTGCTACAGCTTTCCAACCCTGTTCCCCAACAAAAAGATATAAAACATATTGGTAACACGAAAGACATTGTTTCTTAATACCATATCTTGCTTTGTGGTAGACCAACGCTATGTTAGGGAGCGATGACGATGCTCTAGTGCCACATTGGCCACTGATGTTGCTGTTCCATCACTGGTGGGAGTGTTGATATACTATACTAAATCAAAGTCAAAGTTTTTTCTTATGGCATTTAAACGACTTCATTTCCAGGCAAAAATTTAATCAAAAATCTACAGTTTTTAAAAAGTAGTTTAAAAATTATCCTTGCCGTATAAGATGAACATTCCCTAAACCTGACAAAACAGTAGGTTTGATATATTCAAGATGTTTTTTTTCACTGAACTTAAACTTAACAATTGTGTCCTTTTTACTTTGGTTTTATAACGATTCGGGAAGTATTTTGCATAAGAAAGATTAAAAGTAAAACACTGACAGGAGTTCTGAAAATAACAAAACCTATTTGCAGTTGTGAAGCCTAAGGAAGAGCCTAATAGGGCCCCATGCCCCTAGTTAGGGGCAACACTGAAATGTAAATCACCATTTTCTACTTTCTGCATTCAATACTCACGCTACATAGAATAAAACATTGGTTTCTTAAGTTCTATTTTCTTAACGTATATCCTTCTTGGCCAAGGTGATATGAATTTGTACGAAACAAGATTTTGTGCCAATGAACTCTAATTTGCTTCTAATGCAAAGTAGTTTTGCTGTTTATTAAATTGCGATGGAAAAGGTAACTGATCTGGTTTGGTCTAGAGCAGACTGAAGCTTCGTGTCGTTTTTTTCCCTACCCACAGTTAATTGTTATAGTTATATACGCTGGTATCGAGCCTCGCTTTTCTACATGCCTTAATCGAAAAATATCTTGTATAATCAAGCGTTTTATACCAAACCTATATATCCTCTGAACACATCATTACCAGGGATTCTGTGGTTTGGACACACCCGCTCGCCATTTCTTTATTAATCTATTCGCAAATTTATAAAATCGGTCTCATATTGAATTTCAGATCAGAGAGGAAAAGAGCAAGGGTACTAATGGAGCGAGCTTTCACGGAGCAAAATAGCGAGATCGTCACCAACAACAACAACAATGGTACTATGCCGAGTGATAAAATCGAGAAACTGATTAAGTTGCAATTACTAAAATACTCCAGACGCAGGCGGCTGAAATCTAAGACAGGATTTTATTTAGAGATACGGGATGATGGCAGTGTGATGGGTACCAAAGACCCCAAGAGTCCTTACACAGCGTTGCAAGTGATGTCAATTGGGTCTGATATGCTGGCAATATGGGGTACTGAGGCAGAGCTATACTTGTCCGCTGGTGTTGATGGGAACCTGAAGACGTCAGGCCATGAAGGAAGACAGTGTGTCTTTATTGAATCTCTAGGGCCTGATTTTTTTAGCATCTATGAATCATATCACTCGGTGTATGTTGGAGAGCCAAGGTGTCTGATCGTGAATGAAAGAGGAGAGTTAGAACTTAATGAGCAGGGTGTCTTGCCTGGTGATAATGGACACTTCATGTGGGAGATAAACTGATAGAATCGGGGGATTTCTCGAACGCCCAACCCCCCTCTTTTAACTTTAGTAATACGTCCTAGATAATGTAAGATATTTGAACCAGTTGCTTCATTCTTGTAGTTTTTGTTTGTCAATGTTCAGCTTATACACGAAACACTTTGTACCAATCAATCATCTGAAAACATCTTTTGATTATTTGACAAGGTTGCCAATTTCTGAAAATAAGTTTCTCTGGTTTTGGTTAAATGCGAAAGGAAGGCATTAAGCAGATTTCTCTTGCGCCATTTTTTAAGCAGTTTTCTTAAAACAGCTCTTTGTTGAGCAGTTTTTAGCCTAATATTATAAAATAACCGACTTTCAGTAAATACGATTTCTTAGTGACCGACTTTCAGTGAATACACACCGACAAAACATATTCTTTCTCACAAAAAATGGATACCTGATTGTCAGCCCAGGTTTTAGGATAACAATTCTTTAACTTGATCCTGTCTAAAAACAGTTGCAATCTTCACAAAACTAAGCAGTGGGCGAATGAATGGACATCATTCTAAATGCATTCGGAAGATTTTTATTCAATAACATTCAACTTTTTAACATAATAAGAGAATAAAGCAAAATATTAGTCTTGTTCGTTTAGCATTAACTTTACTTATTCATTTATTTACCATAATCAGTTATTGTGTGCTTTTTCTCCCTAATTCGATGTAAATCTGCCGGCCAGCGCCCGCTTAGAATTAAATAAGATCAGTTTATTAAACTGCAAAACAACATTCTTATTCGGCTACATAGAAAACTATAAATTGTATCCCATATCTTGGCAGTTGGTTCATCCCATTTTCTAATGACAAAATTGCAGAAACTCTCTTACGCCAGATTTAATCAGCTTTGTTTCAGTCTTTTGTAGGGTTAAACCGCGATTGATTTTCCAATGAGCTTCAATCCTTTGAATCTATGACTTTTGAAGAATTAATCTTCATCCACAGCATCCTCAAAATAAAAATGAGATAAGAAATTAAATCTCAACACGGGACCTGACCACTGCCTCCTTGTGTCTGAATACCAACAAAGATTTCCCGAAAATTTATCAATCAAAATATTTGAATGTCATTAAACGATATTTTTTCGTTTGTGATTCATTTGACAACTGATGAATTCTTAAAAAGAATTGTAAATTGCCAAGTCACTAAGCCTGCAGGTCTGGCAAGCCAACATCGACTCCAATTTCTGTATCCGTTAGGCACATTTTAAAGCTAGCTTGGTTGTTTATGCCCTGTTCAAAGCCTTGAATTTCTAATATGGCAATCGAGCTCTCCATAAAAGTCTTCAATGGAAAATTATATATATATAAATATCAAAAGGTTATTTTTATCTTTCAGCAGTCGGTATTTTTAGTTAACCAGTTTTTGGTAAGTAAGGTTGGACTAGAGATAAGGTAACATTTGAGCCAGATTCGAGTGCGTTTTAGATGCATATTTCTAAGCATTAGAGGGAAAGGCCATGCTGTAACTTTCTTCAAAATTTATATACGTTACGTTATACGACTTTCCTAGAGTTATATGGTCCATTGCACAGAGTTATATGGATTAAGTGAAGTAATGATGTTTAAGTTGAGTAAGTTGGAAACACCCTAAATTCTTCTCTCTGTTTCATCCATCTGTAAATAGGTGTACTTTTTGCTTCAAGCATCAGTTTACACACACTCATTCATTCTTCCGTTCATTCAACTTACACATGTCGGAAAATACATTAGAAAACATCAAATACGATTACGCTAAGCTATGAACTATGAATAAAAAAATCATCTTTGTTTTATATTGGATAAAATAAATTTTCCAACAAGCAATCTCTAATATTACGAGCCCGGCATTCTAAATCCCAACTTGAATAGCAATCATTAAAGCGTACGAGCATGCGATTTTCTTCACCATAATACCCCCCTCCACCCCCCTTATAATTTGCATCTCAGCTCGCCACTTCAAAAGCGCCTTAAAAGACTTTGATCACAGCTGTTCAACGTAGCAAAACGTCCCATTTCTAGTCAAAATTTACAATTGTTCAGCCCCTTAGATCCTTCACATTCTGTTTCTTCGTATGAAAAAAAACTCGGAATTATATGCTTACTGCTTTCCCTACATATTGGCAAAATATTTCAACTTTCTTTCTGTACCTGGTATCTCTTTCATTTGTTCCTTGCTCTTCGAGAATATGCTCCAGTTCAGCTTCTAAATTCTAAAATATGATTGTTAAGTATACTTTTGTTAATATTGATTTTATAAAATTCCAAAGACGAAATCTGGCGACCCTTGCTACTAGCCTCCATTGACCTTTTCAAAGCACTACACTCCAGCTTCTCAACTTTCTTGCTACTTGTCTTATGTATCTGATATCAATATCTTAATCACTGCGGGATAAAGGGACATCCGTTAAACGGTCGAAGTGTTGGAAAGGTTTCTGTTAGGTTGTCTTAAGCCGCAATTATAATGAGGTTAAATGGCCTCGTCTTGTTCTCACTACCTGGATCCGGGTTCTAAATCTCAACCAATATTTATAGAAGCTAATCAATTAGCTAATTATTCATTGTAGCAATTCCAGTGTAGACTGAGACAAATGAGTGTAGACTGCGAATTTCACCATGTTCACAATTTATGCATCGCTGCAAAGAAGTACCACACAACTCTGGTCTGGTCAAGCAACCAATTAAGCAGTTAGTTAGGTCGTTAGATAGATCTCAAAGCGGCTCAATACAGTCCCAGTTATAGAGCCAAATCTTGTACTATTTTCGATATTAATTTCACCCAGTTTTGACCTAGAGTATTCCTGTATTGTTGTCCACACTAATTAACATGTCATATGTAACTGTTTATGTAAAACTGTTCTTTTCAATCACTTCAAATACTCATTCTCTGGTATGTATCTAATAATGGGAAAATGCTAGTGGCACTGAAATATAATCTTATGAAATAATTACGTCGATCTTTCTATTCGATCTCTTCCCTCTGTTCGATTTGCTCCCTCTGCTTCAAGACCTTCAGAACTCAGATCCTTAGAGGGTATTGTACCATCGACAACAAACCAGATAATATAAAAGCTAATTATCACCTCATTTCTTCCAAACAAAATTTGCCTACCTCTATATTGTTTTCCAAAAAACTGTTCTGTTTTAAAATCTTTTGTATCTCAATCTAGGTCGAAAGGAAAAGATTTCCGAGTTAAGAAATGATGAAAGGCGAATCTTTTTTAAAAGGGAAAAAGATCACAGCTGCTTATTAAATCGTTTCCATCCACAAATGATTAAAAGCTTTAATCATCTTAACTGATTATAATTTTTTTCTTTCGTGAATGATTAATAAGATTTCTTAATACATCATAACGGCATATCTGTCTCATTAAAATAAGAGCATTTAAAAACCTGAAATTGATGTTTATCAATTATTCAGTTGATAATTCGTCACCTTATTCGATTTCAGCACCAAGATCAAAACATGAATGACCAAAAAATTCTGCTGATAACTTCATAAAAGAAACCAAACAACGCCTCTGTTTTGATAATTGGAAGAGATTTGACGGCAAAGAAATCATACAAAACCTAATTATACCAGATATCTTTAATAATACATTTTTGGAAAAGAATTTTCAATGTTTATCGATAGGAGTAGAACGCACAGCATCGTACAACTGTGATCCAGGGGTTAATGAACCAAGAAAAGATTAAATCAGATCTGCACAGATTAAAGCCTGTAAACTCGATCATCTTCAATCTCAGTTTTAAAGCATTTTGACAGGTCATGATGTAGGAATTGTGGGCGATTTAGATACTATATCCATTCTTAATGGATTTTTAAAAACAAAATCCTAAATGGAAATACTCGAAAGTATTTCAAGCACTTTAGCCTTTTCTCTGAAAATGCTTATCTTAAATACTTCTTGTCATTTTCATTTTCTGTCTAATGTTGAAAATCTTTGAATTTTTAAATGGATTTCAACGGTAGATTTCGTTATTAATCTTGATGTAACTCTTTTACCCTTTACTTTGTCTAAGTAATCTCGAGAAATCTTTTGCATTAGAAATGACTTGATTTTTGACATTTGCCTACCTCTGTCTCTTTTATACATTGTTCCATTCTCTGGCACACGATGACGGGAACATAGTTCTCTTTTCTGTCTTCCTTCAGACTTGCCAAGGTCTCTATTTGCTGTTCGATCTGAAATTCGAATAAACCAGAAAGTCATTATCATAAACTTAGGTTGGATACTAAAATTAGGTGACATTATATTAGTAGGACCAGGTGAAATTCAAAGTTTGCAGGCATGAAACTGGGACAAATTAGTATTTTTACTTGAGGGAACATTTATCTTTTTGGCAAAGTTATAATTCCGGACGAAATCGCGAATATAAAGATCATTTTCTCATTAATTATTAGAGTGCCTCAGATGCTGCCAGCTGGGACTATTTTATGGCAATGTGCTTTTCTGAGATTCCGTGGCAGCCTTGAACTTGAGTTTGAAAACAGTGTTTGAGAAGCTGGCTCCTTTGTGCAGGCTCTTCGAACGACAAAGCAAAAAGGGAAAAAGAAACGGAACATCTCTCCCCTGACTTTGTCTTCCCATCTGGTTGATAAGGAGAAAGCAAATTGATTCAAAAGGCGATAGGTTGGCAATCCAATAGCTGAAGTAACTCAAACTTGGCTATTTTTCTTGCAAAAATTGATTTCTGTTGACAAAGTCTTGCAGTGATGGTGGTGAAGCCCAGTGTTAGAACTGAGTCGAAGACAGTGGAATCCCGATATAACGAACTCTGAAGGGAACCAGTAAATAGTTCGTTAGATCGGAAGTTCACTAAACCGGGAGAAAATGTTTATTAGGTCTTTTCGCAGTTCACACTTAAAAAACTTTCGGTGGCCTTTTTTAGGCTATCTCCAACTTCTGTGCAGATTTAACTCCAAAAAACCAAGCTGAATTCAAATAATACTACTGGTTGGTCTTTGCAAAGAAAAAACTAAATGCTCCTATTGTAATTCTGGACCAAGAGATTGGGAAAGCTGGGATCATTTCACTTCTAGTTGGCGGCTGAATGACGTCTTCGATTATTCACATTCTTATTTGTCTTCTTCTGCTTCTCCATCTGGGTCTCTCAATAAAATCTTGTCGTCGCTAATTACCAATGTGTCATATGTAAGAAGGTATTCATTATTCAGTCTCAATGTACCCATTCGCAGTAATTTCTGACGTGATAAAACTTTTATCTCGTGCTCCGATTATATCGAGGGTAATTATGATGAAGGGACCCAAAATTTGCTTCGTTATATCTGCGGTTCGTTATACCGAGAGAATTTGTAAGGAGTTTGTTAGGGAGAATCCAAGAGACCAGACATTTAGTTCGTTATACTGGGAAGGGGAAGTTCGTTTTATCCGGGATTTGTTATCTATCAGAATTCCACTGTTTAAAGCAAGTAGAATTAAAAGCGTACCTGACGATGCAGTTCTTCAACCTGTTCTTCTAGATCTTTTTTCTTTTCACCGATCGGAGTATCCCTTTGCGCTTTTTTGCTTCTATCTACTAAAATGATAGTCAACCAAATAGCAGTTGCGCTTGTCAGTTATCTATAGTGAATATTCTTGGATGAAGCACTGGCCATCAAGGAATACCCGTGTATGTAAATGCAACACATTAAAATTACGGGAAATGCAACTCGTGACCTCAAACTTTTTGGCGCTGTTAATACTAGTTTGTGTATTTATGCCCTTTTCCTTTCTGTCCTTAAAACATTTCACAACCGAGACATTTCAACTCTGATTATGTCTTTTTTCGCCGAAATATTTCAAAATGTGGTAAACTAAACCAAGTTCAAAGAGGTAATCATGACAAACCTGGTATTTTGAATTTCAGCCTGTCTTTAGATTTTTCTTGCTCCTTCAATTCGGCTCTCAGTCTGACAGATAGCAAGGATTGAAAAATAAGCAATTAGAAATACATACACATAAAAGCATTTTATTTTTACATAAATGTGTCAGCAAATGCTCCAGTGTTTATGAAAAAATAGCTGATCGACTAAAAAAGTAGAGCCTAACTGGAAACAATTTAAAGTTAAGTAACCAAATAGATAAGCAAAAGAATTGATACTGGTCAAATTGACAAGAGAAAGAAGCCTTAGAACAGTAGCAAGCGTGTTATAAAGTTTAACATTTTTATGGCTGTAAAAAATAGCTTGTATTTAATTAGAAGGGCAGAGCAACACGTTAGTTGAGGTTACAAAAAAATGCTTTCAGTGATAGGAATGAAAGAATTGTCAAGAGCATCCTAAGACTCAAAGTTTTTTGTTCATTATCACTAGTCTGTCTCATTAATGGTCTTCATTGGCATCTCACCATCTAGCAATTCAAAAACTATTTTTATGAACAAGACCAAACATTCATGTAACCAAATTATCATACCTTTGTGTGAATAAAAAAATCACAGAGCGATGGCATACAGGGCTCTGATGATGTATTTATTGTTGTTCATTCTCGTCGCATTGCGGTGTTTCTTATTTGCTACATATCCTACCTTTGTTTTCTAAAAGCTCTGAAAAAAACATAAGATTACCTTTCATTTTCTTGTAATGTCTCCATTGCTTTCCTTTCCAATTCTTCAACTTTTTCATGTTCCTCTTTCACTTTCTGTGCCATCTCTGCTGACCCATATGATAGCAAGTTCAGCTGATCAGATAGACTTCCATTTTGTGTCTCTTGCAAATCCAACAGCACTGAGATGTATGTGTCGTACTCATCCTGCAATGTGAGTATAATCTTTCCAAAAAGTTCTTGCACATGCCATATGCAAGGAATTAGTTTACTGATAATATGGAAAAAATGTATTTTTCTAATATGTGCAATGGCAGCAAAACGTCAGTGTAAAAATTTTCATTAAAATTCTAGAATACCTTGATCATTCTGAGAACACTTCCGTATATTTCTGAACAATCAATCAACTCCTTCCAAGAGTCACTATATGCCTGCAGACCATAGAAACTGGGAACCTTTTTGATAATATGTCTTGTTTCAAGATCAAAGAGTCTCTGAAATGATAATTTAGTAATTTCAGTAAAGGAATTTAGTAATTTCATTAAAGAATTTTGTTGTACTGTATGAAAGAAAAATATTCTGCTAACAGACTAGAAAATGCCTTCAAATTAATTTTTTCTAGAAAATACTTTCTACGATTTCAGAATTTGTTAAATGGCTAAACTGGCAAGTGTTTTGATTTTAGAGCATGTTTCTGGCTCATTTGCTTTTCCTTTTTCATATGGCTGATGAAATTGAAATGAAGCCAATTTTTTATATTTCAGGAAAACCAACTTCTCATTTGCTGTCTTTCTATGATAATGACAGCTTAGAAGTGTTTATATTTATATCTTCACATTTCAACTGCCTGAAAGACACTGTAAATTACACCACTGTGAAAATCATTTTGAGAGATATTATAGCAAACTTTATGGTTAATTTTGGTTGTGGAGAATAACCTGAGCTGTACCTTTCTTAACTTCTGCTCAATGGCACTGATTTCTTTTTCTCCTGAAACAATTCTCCTCTCCTGAACATCACTTTTTCGTATTATTTTGTCCTGAAACTCTTTCATTTTCTTGAACTGGCCTGACTTCGTTGGCAAGGAATGGTGTGTTTTTATGAATTCATGTTTCAATCTATACCTTGGTTCCCCTTTGTATCTTCCTGTTTATCATGAAAAAGAAATACAATTTCAATAAGAAAGGCAATTTTTGTGTTTGTGCTAAGAGATGAATTTAATATTAAGCATATTATAATATTTCTTACAATTTGCATCAAAGCAAAAAATTAAAAATAAGGTAGCTTTTATTACATATTTTTAAATCAGCAATTTTTTAAAACATTTTATATAAAACTGCATTCAATAGTCAAACATATGTAGCATTTGAGCACTCTGATTGGTTACCTTGCTTTTTATAAACCGGAAGCATAAGTTCTGGCAATTCCAATTCCTGAGTGAAATAATAATCACATGGTATTCTCTTCTCTTTGTCAATAAATGAGGGCTCTGGTGTTGGACTTACTGGTGTGGTGTTTTTTGGCCTTTCTGACAAAGATACTCCTCCTGGAAGATTACAAATAAACTGCCTTTATTCCCATGTTGATAAAAACATCAAAACAACTATTAAAATATATTAATATGCAGGATCATTTCAAAAAGATGTCGGGTAGAGTGCTAGCATGATGAGATGTAACATTGAGAGCCTTTGCAAAGTACTATGCTATGTAAACTTACAAATAAAACTGGAAGACCATATTTTATTCATTATAATAACAGCAGGTTATCAATTTGACTGATTTTGGTATCATTCAACATATAATCAAATTTAAAACCTGAAGGACCTAAAGATATCATTTAACATATAATCAAATTTAAAACCTGAAGGACCAAGCATGAAATCCATTACTGCTTCTGTCATATGCCGTTTATTGACATCAATAGGAGGCAGGAAACCTTGTCCTATTGTCTGGCTTTGCAACTTTGATGGTGCTTTGAGCCTACAAGGAGGTGGAGGATAATGAGAAACCGTAGATATAGAATTGTTAATTCACCCAGTCAAGATAATTATTATCGTTTCCTAAGATGATTTTTATTCTGAAATTAATACCATGTTAATTACCAGTTAAGCTATCAAAATAAAAAATTAAGCTAAGGAGCTACACAACTTGGAATAAAACAAGATGAATCAAAAACTACAACCCTCGTCAAAATTTCTGAGAATGCCCAGTCCCTATTCTAAAAGAAATAACCGTTTCTAGTGAAAGAACAACACAGCAAAACAGTGTTGGCTACAGTTAGATATCATGGCTACCGAATCCATTAGACCGCAACAAACCATAAAACTTTGCACCAAACTAGATTTTTTAGCTTTGTATTGTTTGTTTTTGAATAGTTTGGTACCTAGCAAAGGTAGTTTTAGGAAACTGAAAAGCTATGCTTGAAAAGCACTGTCATGGTCCTTTCTCTCAATGTGTTAACACCTTGTGATTCAATCGCCTGGAATTACAGAGAGCTGGTAGCACTCCTCACTCTGGGAGAAAGTTTGGTCATGTCAGGGACTCAAACCACAGACCTTTAGGTCTGTAATCATCAACCCTAACAACTGAGCCATCCTTGGCAGGCATTGTATGTCAAGGTACAAGGAACAAGGTACAAAAAACAGGGTACAATTGAATTGAACCAAAATCCCAAGCATCATGATGATAAAAAATGTTTGCGAAATAAAGATTTGGTATGGCATTCAACTTATATGATGCCTGTGGAAAATAAGGGTTTGAAAAAAACAAAGTTGTGCTCATTCTGATCCTTTGAAAGTCATGCTGCTTACATTCATTGGTGAGGCCTGCTACTGCAGAAAGGAAGGCTAATGGGCATGACCCATGAGACAATTTTCCTTTTGGCTCAGTGTTGTCAGAACGAAATTCAAATTGGGGAGGGCTGCCCATTGTATTCCTTCTCACTTAGTACACTGTTATAAAGGAAATATACCACTTTTTGACAAATATTGGGGCTCCAGCCCCCTCTTAGCCCCCCACCCCACTCCATTCCGACAGGCCTGCATCTTTATGAAAATAGCACCTGTATTCAGTGAAGAAATTGTATCAAAATTAGCTAGCAATGTTTATAACTTTTCAAAAAACTTCTATCTTCATAGAATTTTGATAACGTAACATCCAATTTTAAGTATGCAGCCTCATTACAGTTATAGGAAAAATTGTTGGATGTGCACTGGACATTCATAACTGCTGGCATTATATTTATTGCTTGCAAGTGGCAACCAATAATCAAGAAACTATTTATGATTATAGCGACGTATGTTTCTGCTGCGAGCACTTTTTGAGTTTCAAGGTAGTATCTGCCTACGAGATAAAAATTCGCAGCAATTTTGTTTTTTTAGGATTGCATGTCAATGCAAGAAAGGGAGAGAGACAACTGATTCCTACCTAATTGCAGGCTGTTTTGCCGATACCCACGATTCTCTGCTTGTTTGTGTAGGATTCCATAACTTGGATTCATTAAGATGGCCACTTGTTAGTTCAAGCATATCATTTTTGTGTACCTCTATGAAGTCTTCTAATATGTTTCTTAATGAACTAGAATCATGTTTACCAACGCCGGCCATTTTGACATTTTGCTCTTTTCGCTGCTTGTTGCCTGGCAATAATTTTTGTGGTTGGTGCTGTGATCATGACTATGAGACTATTTGAACAGGGCGGTATGTGAAGAAACTGAGGTATGAGCAGAACAAGACTGCCGCATAATATTCTTGATTTTAAACAGGTGAGGATATTTATTACGATGAAATATTTTGATTGATTTTGATTATGATTCAGCCCTCCACTCAGTATAGGCATGTGCTCATTTTGAGATTAAGTACATCTGCACATTGTTATTTACACACTACGAAATTGTTATCCTCGATCTACAAAAGTTTTGGATTGAGGAACCTTTAAAATATTGGGGGCTCGGGCCTCCTTACCCGGTTCTACCTACCTACAGAGCTGATAAGGTAATCCTGTGCATGAGCTACAATAAGAAAATTGACATCCTATCCTTTACATACGTTATCTGTCGCATGATATTTAAATCCCTGTCAGAATCTTCTTTTTAGAAGGTAGGAGGTATCAGGTTAATGTAAATGTAAATTTTTGGAATCTTGTAAATGTATATGTAATTGAATGCAAATCAAAGACTCCATTTTTGCCCCCAAAATATTTTGTCTTCACTTGAATGCAGATTCCTGCTCACCTTTTGATCACTGCCCAATATTTTATGCTCTGAAGAGCATAAGAGCATTGGAGGCTGTATGGGATCAACATACCCTATGTGCAGATATCTTATATGGACTAACCATATGCTATTGTATTTCTAGTGTTTATTGACTAGTGTTTATCTGTTGAGCTTTACTTGCAATCCACCTTAGAATTGAAGTAAAGCAAAAAGCATTGTATTATATTATATTTCTGCTTTTTAGTATCACTGTAAAATCTTTGCTTTTGCAGTTTTTGCTTCGCAGACAAGTAATTTACTTATATAGAGAAGTTCTGAAGTTGATTAAAGAGCATAAATCTCTGGACCAGCAAAGAGAATTAAAAGAGTGGGCAAGTTATGAGTTTAGGTCAAGGAAAAATTTGACAGATGAGGTATTTTATTTTCATATATGAACATTTTAACCTAAATTTTGTACTAAAGTTATTTACAAAAGGGAAAAAAAGCATTCATAAAGGTAGATTTGTGACAAGAAGTCTTCAGACATGAAGCTGCCTTTGCTAAAGTGTAATTACTTTAAAAATTCTTGTGTTTCTTGTTGGTTGGTACTTAGTATACGGTATCGTGTTGTTGCTGGTTTTGTTGACAAAATAAAAGATAAAATGCGTTTTTTCATTTCTGTGCATCTAGACAATGTAATTTCTTTAAGTCTTATCCACGCTGTGGGGTTGTCAAGTGAAATATGTAACAATTACAAAAGATAAGTCTAATATATCTTCTAAAAAATATTTGCAAGTCTTGAGATGTATCATTTTTAGTTTATGCAAAACTTTAAGTTCAATTTTGGTATATGGCAAGGCTACTCTATATTTGTCATTTTAGGGAGCAGTAAAGATGCACTTGGCCAAAGGAAGACTGGCTGTTAAAGAGCTAGCAGCTGCAATAAGAATGGCAAAGTGATGGAAGTCTGTAAATTGGGATGGCAAGATGTAAATATTTAGAGCCAGTTATCGATATGTTTGTCCTCATTAAAAACTGCGAGTCCTGCAACTGTTGTACTCCATAAAACTGTGTGTCTCCATAAAATATGAAAGTTGAGAATAGGTGAGGTATTCATGAATAATGTCACTGTCTTTTTGATTGTTTTATTTTAGCATAACAGGTATATAAACAAACAAACAACCAAACTTAAAAGTGTTTTTTGTAAATTTTAATGTAATTGTGATGAATTACTATGACTGAATTCATTCAATCTATTTAGTCAAATATTTTCTTGTGCAGCTATTTATATGACTTAACTTTCATCATAACAGTTTTCTCTCCAGAGCTCTAAAATAAGCTAGTTTTTATTTTAATTTACCAAACAGATCTATTTCCAAAAGAAAAATGTTTGTGCAAAAATGGGTCAAATATGCCTAGGAAGTAGCAGCCCGAACATTAGTTTAGTGTAATGACAAGAATTTTCTTGTTGATAAGATGAAATTGACAACAGTAAAAGTTATTATCATATCAATAAAATATCATGAAAAATCCGAAATGATTTAATATAATGTATGAAAAGTCCCGTTAAAGAATAGGATAGTTTTCATCTGAGGTCACATAGGGTCTGAGGAATTCTATTTATGCTCTTTTTACATAAAAGTGTTAATAAGAAGCTTCTGCAGCCACTTTTCTAAAAATTTTAAGACAGCAGAAAGGTAAGAGGTCAACCTAGTTAGAAGGTCGGAGGTCAACTAAAATTCTAGAATCTTAGTAGGAGTTCGGCTCAGAAGGTGTTTAAAAAACTCACTTCAGCAATGCTCCCTTTTGACTACACGTGCCCCTAGCAGAGCTATGTTGAATATTTATTAAGATTTTCAGCAGCATCTGCTAGTAACTGTTCTCATTAAAAGAGAAGACAAATCATTGCAGGAACCTGGGTAGAAGCAAACGAAAATGTTGAAAACATTTCTTAGGGTGCGGAAAATGGTATGGAATATTGGAGGAAGTGGAGAAAAAATATCTTGCACAAAATTCCGAAATGCTTCCAGTCCTTTCCTGTTATCAATAATTACAGCTCCCTAAGTTGATAAAATCCAAGGGGGCAAAACAAGAGGGGTTAGATTGTAGGGAAGCACCCTGTTTGAAATTATGATACAAAAATTCATTTACACTTTCGATGTGCAACGATTCTCATTCAATTTTGTTAGAAAAGGTTCAATTGAAAAGAACAGGGTGCCTTCCCTTTACAATACAATACAATATAATTCAATGCAACAAAATACAATAACGATACAATCGATTCTGTTATTAAAGTCGTAGTCACATGCTTTAACTTAAATTTTTACAAAGTTATCAAATGATGAAGTCATGAAAGTCAAGAATTTTTTTATTTGGATACAATAACATGAAAGAGCATCATAACATTCCTCTAAAAATGTAAAATTAGGTAAATGGGTTGCGAAGTGGCTGGGGGATGGCCTCGAGCATAGGCTATAATCCGGGACAAAAATAATTTAGGATTTTCAAGTGAAATAACTGTTTTCTCTTTACTTTGAAAAATAGCTTTTCCCTTCCCCCTATTCAATGTTGAATGTACGATTTTGAAGCAGAAATGATAGAACTACAATACTGATTTGGGGAAAAGAGGGAGATTCAAATTTACAGGAGCAATGTAAAGTAGAAAATTGCATTTTGTCTCAACAGTTTTATCCGGGATCAGTTTATCCTCAATCAATTGCAGAGACCTCTGTAATTTTGTCTCTGTTCATAACATTGGAGTCCGTTAGCAAAATTCAAATCTTTCATTCGCCATATATTACACATTTTTTTATATATTAAACCGATTTGCTTTTTTGAGTATTTCGTGGTTTTTTTTAGGTTATGTGGCAAAAATTCAAAAGTTCAAGAAATATATTTTTATGAAGTCACAGTTGAGAACTCTTCAAAATGTTGTAGTCGTACTGTTAATGAGTAATAAGTCATCTCGGCTTCAATATCGTTTAATCAAAAAGTTTACCGATTGGTTCAGAATATATTTGCACATTTTCAATGGAATTTAAGAATGTTTAACATCCATGAAAAAATCTCTGAGAATCTTTAGAAAACCTCACGAAATCCAAATGTCCCTATCAAATCTGTTCAAAAATCCGAAAATCTCGATGGGGATTTTAGGGATTTCAGAAATCCTGAAAATCTCGTACGCTATTTCAGGTAGTGAAATGCCCCTCGCAAAAAATGTTCACATCATTTTTCAATTAAAACCTCTGTGAGTTTTTTCTGATTTTGATGATGCAATCGTTTTGGATGGTAAAGTTTGAATTGCTGAGCATGAAAATTGCCGTTTTGTGGGAGTATGAGACCATTTATCAGTCATTTGACTGAATGTCAGCATAAAGCTAGCCAAGCAGAAGAACAGAAAAGCACAAGATGTATATCAGGCGAAGAGAATCAATGACAGTGAAAGACGGATACTGACGGTTGCCACAGAGATAAGAGAGAGGTAGAAAGAGTACAACCAACAGCTAATGAACGTGGAAAACCCAAAAGTGATAGTAATAGAAGTAACAGAGGAAAGGGAGATAGAAGAAGTGAAAACAGAAGAGGTTTGGGCTGCTATTAGACGAATGAAGAACGGAGAAGCTGAAGGACCAGATAATAAACCAGTGGAAGCTTGGAAGGTTGTGGGAAGAACAGCAACATGGTGGCTAAAGCAAGTGTTCAATGACGACATCATGGAAGCGAAACATATGGCAGATCATTGGAGAGCTAGCACCCTAATACAAATATTTAAGAACAAGGGAAACATCCAAGACTGTGGGAATTACCAAGGCATCAAGCTGACCTCACACACGCTGAAAAGAGTAATAGATAAAAGGCTAAGAAACGGGTGGAAGTATCGGAAAAACAGTTCGGCTTCATGGTTAATAGAAGCACAACGGATGCAATATTTGCACTCCGTCAATCAATGGAGAAATACAGAGAGGGGCTAGAGGAGTTACACTGCATCTTTATCGATCTAGAGAAGGCGTACGATAGAGTTCCAAGACAGGAGTTGTGGAATTGTTTGAGGCTGGAGAAAGTAGAAGAGAAATACATCAGACTAGTACAGGATATGTATGAGGATAGTAAGACCATAGTGAAGTGCACAGCGGGTGAGGAGTTTGAAGTAACATTAGGGCTGCATCAAGGATCTGCGCTTAGTCCTTTCTTGTTTGCAGTAATTATTGACTATATGACGGGAGAGCTGCAAAGGGAGGCCCCATGGGACATGCTATTTGCAGACGATCTAGTGGTGCGCGGAAAGACGAAGGAGGAAGTGGAGCAGAGACTGGGGTTGTAAGAAAGGCAGAAGACAGAGCACCTGAAACTGAAAGTAGGTGACCATGCTGAGGACGAGGAAGATAAAAGACTGGTAAAGATGCAGGGGGAAGTGGTGAAACGAGTAGAAGAATTCAAGTATTTGGGATCCATCGTGCAGGCAGATGGAAGGTCAGAGGGAGAGAGGTAGTCAAGAGGATAAATGCAGGATGAGGAGCATGGAAAAAGTGACCGGGGGGTAAAGTTTTTTAAAAAGGTACCGGAAGTGGTGAAAGTAAAGACGTTAAAACAATGATAAGGCCAGCTGCGGTGTATAGGATGGAGGCGGTAGCTGCAACAAGAGCACAGGAAAGGAAGATGCGGGTGACAGAAATGAAAATGCTGAGGTGGTCTTTAGGACTTAGTAGATTAGATTAAGTGAGGAGTGAAGAAATTAGAATACAGTGGCTTGGACATGTTGTTAGAAGGGATGACAATTACGTGGGGGAAGAGAGTGAGATAGTTGCAGGTGGGTATGCGAAAAAGAGGAAGGCCGAGAGGAAGATGAAAAGATAATGTAAAAGAAGATAGGAAGGAGAAAGGACTTTGGGAAGATCAGGCGCTCGACAGAGCTGAGTGGAGCAGGAGGATCCACACCAGCAACCCCGGCTAACGGGAAGGAAGCCAGAAGATGATGAAGAAGATTGAATGTCAGCAGAATTTCTGACCCCCCCCGGTATTATTTGCAAAACAAAGGAGCTTTCAAATCTCACTTTAACTTGTTGTTCTTACATATTTTATTAGAGATTTTCATCATTTTGTCAAAAAAATTTTAAATATCACAATAACATTTTCCTTTTGTAAATTTGAATTTCGGAATCGAGGCTGTTACAGCAGTATCGAGGCTGCCCATGTGAAATCTTCCGAAGTTACGAAAAACCTCGAAACATGTCAGACTACGACTTCTCTTCCAGTCTGTCGAGCTATGGCTCGGGCAGTCCGTCTCTTGGGGCGAGTGGATCATCTGCCCAAAAGAAACAAGTCATGGATCAAGTGAGGAATCAAGTTGCTGTCGCTCAGGCACAAGAACTGCTGCAGGTAAAGTATTCTCATGTTAGGCCTAAGTGTCATGGTCGAGTATTCCGTAAATTCTGTATAAATCCATCCTTCTCTAGTAAGCTCCGGTTTCGGGAGCAGGAAACCTCTTCTATGTTTAGCCACAGCCACTCATAGTCAAAACTACCAAATTTTTAAGTAATAAATTTTTGTTATGATCTTTAGAGCGGAGAGACGCATTTATGTGTCAGTTCGTAGGTTTTTTCCTAGTTCGTTCTTCAAATTTCTACTGACATTAAAAGTACAAATCTTGCAGAAACTAAACATAAACATATTTTATGCACATTAATTTTAGAAAATATGCAAACAACATTTAGATGTTTCCTATGTCTTCAGAAAGGGATTTCTTCTGAGCTTGTTTTGTTGAACAGGGAGTTTGACTTTTGTAGTTTTTTCATTTTAAATTAGTAAACACACAAAGAGGTAGGTGTTATGATGTTTTGAGTCGATGTAGTTTTCGTGCTTTGGCTGTAGTGTTGGAGATTAGTTCAAATCAGGTTGTGATGTTTCATCTCGAATGTCAATGAACAGGATCTTTTAAATCACATCAAAGAACATCTCAAAGGCTATCCTTTTTATGTAAATTGCCTCTTATTAAGAAGATTATCAGCAGAAAATTGTTTCAGGTTTTTCACTTTGAAAATAACCTTTTGTTATGTTTATCCGAATATAAAATCTGAATGATTCTCGAAGGGTTGACTTCTGCACAACATGTTCGCCCATCATCAGAAGAAGGTGGTAATGGATCATTCTCATCTGGTTGTAACAGCATTTTCATGTAACAGCTCTTGAAAACTTGTTCTCTTACTTCTGACACAACTTCCTCATCATTAGATGAAACATTTGAATCTGAATATGACTTAGTTGGTCCCTGTGTGTAAGCATTTAAACTTTTAGATTTCAAAGACTTCAGATGGTTGGTTTTATTAAGATTACGGTAAACGTTTTCTGGATGAAAACACTCATTTTTTGATTTCTTGATACTCTATTAGCCAAACTTTCAAGGCATACAACGATATCATGTTTGAAACTAACAGAAATTTTGAAAATGAAAGAAATCTCATGTAAATAAAGGTTTCTAGAATTTTTAGTTGAGGTCTGAAAATCTCTTGACCTCTGAAAATCTCTTGACCTCTTAAGGCGATTATCCTTGCCTTGCTGTTGTGGTCACATGTCCCATTCACAATATCGCTTGGCACATCCATGTATCCAATGTAGGGCCATGTTTATTTAAACAGGCTTATTGATCTTGAACAAACCCAAATAACATGACCCAGATTACACTGTGGTTTACGTCTGTACCTTTCAAGTGCCATCAGTAAAATCCTGTTTTCTCTGGACTCACAATTCCTCTACATACAGACACAGGGCACAACAAAGTTTCTTATATGGCAACAACTGGATTCCAGGACTGAAACTAACTGGTTTATATTTGTTACTTGCATCTGTTACAAGAACATGTGAATTGTTTTGATGATTTGTAGCTTCTTTATTTACTTATTAACAAACCTTTTCATAAATTTTTCTTATTTGTTTTATCAAGCATCTAGACAGTAATATGTTGTATTTTTAGATTTTAAAGCTTTATGTAAAAGTAATCAAAATTTTCAGGTTGTACTATTCCTTAGTTTTTGGATGGACAAGGCAAAATATATGAAGTTATAGATAGTACTTGCACTCCTTGAAGATGTTGGATGCATAAACTTAGGCATTTGTAGTACATGAATGATACCTAATTCGTCCTCTTTCAGTTATTCATTTTCTTCAAAGAATAATCATTAATTTGTATTGAAGTGTTTTCAATTTCTCAAGGTCTCTTTTTTTATGCTTTAGAAAATGTCTGATAAATGTTTCAAGAAATGTATTTACAGACCTGGAACTAGTCTAGATAGTTCTGAACAGGTATGTCCAGTGTTATTAGACATTGTTGTGATCTTTATACTGTGTTTAATTTGTTTTTAGATCTTTTTTAAATATTTTTTTAAGGATTTTGGTGAATGAAGGGTGAATTAGTTTTTAAAAATTTCTCAAACAGGGGCAGGAAAGAAGTGTTTCTTAAGACAAGTTTTTTGTTGTTCAATATTAAAAAACAACTGAGAAATTCATATTTACCTCTGAAAGAGCTTAAACCTAAATTTAAATGGAATACATCTGCTATTACTGGATGTGCCTATTTTGTGAGTCAAAAAAATAAAATTGTAGTTTGAAATTTCAGTCAATGTCATGCATAATACAAAATGATGTTTAATTTTGCCATTGTCACAAAAGTCAACAATTCCTTTTCTCTATAGTTCAATGCAATATGAACGATAGTTGAAAACAAATTTATAAAGACTTCAGAAATAGCTGGTTTAATTCAATCAGATAATAGCTAAAAGGGGATTTTAAATTTTGAGTTGAGAGGCCCTTCAATTAGAAACAGCTTTCGTCTGTAATTCAATTTCCATTTGAAAATTAAATGTTCCAACATCAGTGCTTTTTCAATTACACAATCTTAAAATTCACAATTAAACACAATCAGATAACCCAAAACAAAAAAATTTGTGAATATTTAGATATACTAAGACTTGGGGTTTTTAAGGTTGAAACAGTGGAAAAAGCACTACATTTCAGTGAGAACAATTCACTATAATGGGCAAATCTTTTTCCTAGAAATGCATAGCAATGTGTATGGATCGATACATGGATTCTTGGAATATAGTTTCAAGGACATACAATGCTAGACTACAAAAGGAACATTCTGGTGGATTCTCATAATGAATATATACAAGCTGATAGTCTTATATTCTTGGAAATGTATGTGTGTTTGTAAATTTATTAACCAATGTGAACATTGGTCTTCAGTTTTGTTTCTAAACAAGCTCTGTTTGGCTCATGAAGATTTCAGAATTTTGCTTGTAAGGACATCTGTTAACAACTTTCTCAGGGACTTTTCATCTCAGGAACTGACTGTCACTTCCGTCCAAATGACATTCCCTCTTGGAGACAATAAGGTATTGTTTCCATTTTATTAACATACTTCAACAAAGGTTTCAAATTTTCTCATCTTGGAGGTTGCATTTTTGCACCAAAAAACTGGCCAAATCAACACATTTTTAACCTTGTTCAGAGCCCAATAGAACCATTTCTGCCCCCAAAAAGTTGACTAATAGCTGCATTTATTTTTATGACAAAAATGTCAATTACTACTTAAGCTACTAAAGCCAAAGAATAGTTCTTTACTGTCAATTAGTACTTAAAATGGTTGAAAATTATTTCTGTGTGTCTTAGAAGTCAAGAGGGTACTGGTGTTGATTCTTTTGAAAATATCCCAGAGCATGGTGGCATTTTTTAAATATGTTTTTTAATAATTAATAAGCCCCCTCTTGAATAGGCTTCCTCTCTTTGAAGCCCCCATTCTAGGATTGAAAAAAAAACCCTCCAGGGTTTATTGATCTTTTACAGTATTAGCACATATTGTCTTTAAATATAAATTTGGTCTTTCAGCCAACTTTGCAGCTATAGATCCTTCTTTTTTTAAAGAATTTATCGGTAAAGGCTGAAACACACAGTCCTTTTTTACGTCCATTTTCATGTAAAGGATGAAAAAGGGATGACAGTAAGCTGTTTACACATATCCTTTAAAAAGGAGCCCTTTTCATTCTTTTCATCATGCTGCCCGCTTACTACTGGTACTTATTGCCAGGCGACAAAAAAGGTAAAATTAAAGCAATTTGGGTGAAACCATAGCTTCAGAGCAGGAGAAAAACAGTTTGGTTTCTGCAACTTTGCTGAATGAATTTCACTTGGAGGATCATGTAGAATATGAACGGTTTTTTGAGAATGAGCCTTGATATTTTGGGCAAACTTCAGCCACACACTGTGGTGAGGGACTCCCTTCTCTTTTTTTATAAGAACAACTTTATAAGAACACAAGTCTCAAGTTAAGAAATTGGTGAAATATTAAGAACAAACTGAGGCTGAGCTGCTGTAAAATACAATTTTGAACAATGTTTTATCTCAAAAAAGAGGATTTTTCAGCAATGTGTGGGTGCTTTTATGGTGATTATTCAAACATGATGGCAAATGAAGGTTGTCTCACGCACTTTCTAGGTAAATGAGGCCTGAACACCTCCCTAGATTAAAAAGCTAGCAATCACACTGCTTATACCCTATCAATTTGAGAGCAAATTAAGAAAGATCCAGCCTAAAATTTTTGAAAAAATTAAGAACAGTCACCCTGAGCATAAGTTTACTGGTTCTACTTAAAAGGTGTGTAGTCTATACCAAACATTAGTACCACCATGTATAAAGCTTGTGGCTCTGTTTTAATTCCTAACCAGGTGTCATGACATAACATGGAGACATCCGAGACAAAAGGTTTTAGAACCTTGTAAAAAAAACAAAAGAAAAGCTGGCTTTCCTTAGGTTTTTGGATACAGTAAATAAAGTTACTAATAGAAAAGATGAAAGGTTGAATGCTTTGGTAGAAAAATTTGGCACTGATAGTATGTGAACCAGGAGAGTTACATGAGTTTTCATTAGCCAGTGAAAGATATCTATATCGATCATTTGACATTTACTCTATAGCATTCATTTTGTTGAAATAAACATGGTTCACCTATTAAATACAAGTTGTATACTTTAAAATTCAACATAATTACACAATTACCATCAAGGTACACATAAAGTTTTTTAACTGTTTACTAAAGTTTTTAAGTTGTGTTTACTCAAGGAAATGCAGGCTATGTAAACTTAATTTGAAATAAGTTGGAGTAACCTATGGATAGTTACAGGTTTTTTTAGCACATCCTAATGACCCATTGATTAAAAAAAAGATAGAGAAATTGTGGTGAGACCCAACTAGCAAGGTCCCATTTACATTATAAATGCAAAAAACTTTAATTCATATAAATGAAACAAAAATGTATCTTTATTGCCCCACCATGAAAACAGGTACAGCTGCAAACACACTTCAGAATCTACCATTACAAAAATTCACAATCAAACCTCCTTTTAAGAGCAGGTAATTTACATAAATCATCCAGACAGCCGACATTTTAAATATATACAATACTTTCATTTAGTTTACAATGCCATAAGGACCCAGGCAAAAGTTTAAAGATACATTTTATGTAATTATATTTTCCATATATGACTCATTGCCTTCAACTCCAGATGTGGAAATTTTTGACATCATCTTGAGTAGATATTTCTGCTGTACTGGTTTATGACATAGCTCTTCTAAAGCCTGCTGGACTGCAAACCATTTTATTTGTCTGTTCTCTGCATAAGAAATAGTCACTAATTAGGGACTGTATATACGAGGACTACCTTACTTAGGTGGGATAACCCAAACAAGTGAGGTCTGGCCAACAGATTTGTATATGGAACAGAGAGTGTGCACATAAAAGTTGGCTGGCTCAACTAGGAGAGATCCCCCGGTGGGATGGATGAACGGGAAATAAATTTTGTACATGAACATAATCCTCCCAGTCAAGTGAGATGGGAACTATCAGTACGAACCTTAACATGCTATACCATAAAAGAGGATCTCTCAGCTTATACGAAAAGGCCCTTAGTTACATCACTAACAGTATGACTGCTGCTGATTTACTACAGAAACAATTTCATTTTATCCTTTCACCAACAGATTCTTTCTGCCTCCTCTTTGCTCTTAAATTACAAAGCTATGAATGACTACATAAGTAATTGTAAAGTATAAGTAATTATAAAGGATACAATGCAAATTGCATACCCTTGTTCTCCATATAGGTACATTCGTTGTCCACTTTTAAGATATAAATGTATGTTCTGCTTTTTGACACATCATTCTGGAACAGAAGAAATGTACATCTGATTTCAGGCAGCAATTTTTTTCTTCACTTCAAATCATAATTTTAGTCTCTATAAATAGGAATGATGTAAAAAGCTATCAGGACTGAAATTAATCTCAAAGACGGTTGAATTGGGTATAAAAACAAGTCCAGTCAAACACTGCCTCTGACCATCCCTAAGAGGTCAGTTTCTGTTGATGAAATTTTTATTTTTCTGAGCCTCTTAACAGCTCACATTTTCCATTTTAAAAATGATAGAAATAGAAAGAAATATGTAATACCCAATGATTTTAAGTCTTTAAACTATTTTTTTACTTTTTATCTGGGCACTTTCAATAAGTGGGTTCTTATTGATTTTCTTATAGAATGATCCGCAAATAAAAAATTGCACCACCTGCATGTGTGATAGACGCTTGTTCAAACTTTTGGTTTATTCCTGAAGGGATCTTAAAAGATGCTTTGTGTTTATTCAAATCATCAGCATATTTTGATGAATTTGCAACTAACCTGAAAAATTCCAAGAAACCCCACAACACTGCCTCTCACACCAGCCTACAAAGATTTCAAATACATATGATTTTCAAATAGAACAGGGAAAAATCAATTGCAATTGGAAGTCTTCATCTTACTTCAAGGGCTTTTAATGTAAGCATAGTTGGGAAAGAAGCCGGAAAAGTATGAGAGGCCCCTGTTAAAACTTACTTCTCAAATACTTTTTTAAAGAAGAAAATTGGGGATTAAATGAAAACATTTGTTAAAGGGCTACCAATAGATTTGAAGAAATTAAAAGTGGTCTGCCAAGATACAATTGTTGCTAAAGCTTGGAAACAGCTCAAGCCTGAGGTAAAAAAATTATATTTATTCAGTGGGCCAAGGCTGACCTACAATGGTGCTGCTCAGTAGAAATGCCTGGTTTCTGTGACTATATACACTTGCATGCTTTTCTTGGTTGATAAATTGCTTTTCTAGGCCAATTACTGTTTTGTTATGAAGTTTCCATTCTTCAGAGGCTTTTCCATAGTTCTAGATATTTCTATTTTTCTGAATCTTTCCAAGATGTTTGATAATGATGGCCTATCGTGAATATTACTGTATAAAAAATGCGCTAGTGTCTTTCAAAACCTAATCAACAACCATTTCAGAGTGCTTTGTGTTATATGGAGGCAAGCAGTACAACTATGCCAACAAAAGGACTATCCCAACTCACCTCTTCTTCCACTTCTCTGACAGCAGCAGAGACAGGATCTTCCCCAGGCTCTATTGCACCGCCTGGAATTATCCATTTATTTACATATTTGGAGCTTGAAACAAGGAGTACCTTCAATAAGGAAGTATTCAATCAGCAAAGATTTTAGGCTCTTTTATTAAATATATAATCAGTATGCAAAATATGTAAAATAATTTAACACCAAAATAAATATGTTGCACATCTTGCATAAAAACCCTAAAATAATTTTCCTTTTTCTTTACAACTTGTGTGTTCATAAGCAACATTTAATTGTACATCATCTGGTCTCAGTATTTTTTAACCTTCTTGGCATAATGAATAAACTCTTCAGATAGTAAACACCCACAGGTAAAAATCTTATGGGTTAAGAACCTACACCAGTGAAATTAAGCCAATTGAGTGGTGGGGAAGTACATTAAATTTTCCCAACTTTCTTGTTAGATTTATTTCCTCCCCCACCAACTCTTGATGGTAAGTTTTGTGGTGTCAATGCATGAAACAAGGCTAATACAGTTCAAGATTGCCCAAAGCTAGAAGAAGTGACATTAGAACTACACTGAGATCTGGAAAAAGACTTGCAACTTTAGATTCCATTGCATGAGACGTTGCTCTTTTTCCTGAACTTAATAATGTGTAATATTTTGTTTGATTTAATATGAAAGAAACTAAGTGCATATCTATAGATTTTTTAAGGTTCGATCAACTGTAACATCATATTTTAAAAGAAAATTAAAAATTGTGTTCCCTTTCTCAGAAAAAAATAAACAAGCAAAATAAGCTAAGTTATATAGATTTCCCGACAATTTCAAGGACATGATCACTTAAATTAAATGTAAGGCATGACAGTATTAACAAACCTATCCAGCCCCAAACCAAGCACCCCTTGCATATTTCCATTGACATGGATTTTCTGCCATGAAGAATCGCTAAATGCCATGATGGCTAGGCCCTGCCTAAAGTTATTGATCACTCAGGTATCAGATGTAAATTTGTTTACCTCACTTTTCCTTTCATCTTTGATGCAAACACAGCCTGCTCTTCTTTTGAAACCTTCCTTATCATATGTTCGCAAATCAATAATTCTTTCCTTCATTCCTGTCTTCCAGCTCGCTCTTTTTTGTTCTCTGCCACTGTCAGGCCACGTTTCCAAGCAGTGTGGTCACTCCAGTTGATGTCAAAACCACTCTGTGTCAAAACATTGGGCTTTGCTTGCGCAGGGTCAATTATTGCGCAATAGGGGTTGCTCTCTCCACGAGCTCTCGTAAATTCGTTACCGCAAATTCTCGAATTAGCCCCCTGGTAGCCTGCGTACAGACTCGGAAATTGAAAAGGGGAGAATTAAGCCTTGGCCAAACGATTCGATTTTTCACTCGATTTCTTGTTGAGTAAAAATTCGAGTGAAAAATCGAATCGTTTGGCCGGGGCTTTAGTAGATACCTCTACTTATTCTCCTCTTTTCAATTTTGTCAACAGAGTCTGCACGCAGGCTACCCCCTGGGTGCTTATTTATTTTCAATATTTTTGGATGGGGGCTTATTCGAGGGGGGGGGGCAAATCGAGGATTTATTGTATTTGCTTATGTTCATCTAAAATATATTTTGGTATTTTATTCTTATTTCATGTATGAAGTAAAACATGCATGAAGTGGAACTTCAAAACTAAGTTTAAACTACATATGACAGCCATGCACATTTGCATTTTTTATTTACTTAACATTAACACCAAAAATTTCGTCAGATAAATTTTAGGCGGATAAACTTCATCGAAAAAAATTTCGGACCACTTTTCAGAATTTCTTCTCGAACTCTCTGAGGAAATATTTCTGTATTTCTTCTTCAGCAATGTTAATCTGACATGTTTTCAGTGGCGTATCGCACAGTGTCACCTTTATGCACAAAACTAAGGGTTCCCAAGCATTTGGGCCCCCAAGAAGTTTCTCAAAAGAACGGTCTTTCAAAGAAAGCATATGTTTCTTAATAGCATTCACATCATCATTGAAATGAGTAAAAGACTGGATATGGTTTCTGAATGTGAGCAACTATTTAATAATGATGCATGATATAGCATGTCGATTATTAGGTTTCACTCTAATGCACATCCATACCGTTATAAAATTTTGTAATTAGTTTACGAGAATATAACAGATATTGAAAATATGATTCATTTCCTCCAAGGAGCGGTTTGAAAATATCAAGCTTTCTGAACATATTTTCAAATGCATATTCAAGTCACATTTGTATACGCTGCATGAAAATCCAGGAAAAGCTTAGATGAGGATCAAAGAAAATAACTCAGGCAGCAGAATTCCCCTTCATATGTTGTTTTATGTTCTTTCTTTGAGTTTTGCAGGAAAACCCCATACTTGGGCTCTAAAACCTGACTCAAATTTAGATAAGTATAGGGGCCCCAAAACACCACTTTTAATGAGGGCCCACACTGCTCCGTTACGCCACTACATATTGTAATTATACCCAATCAACCTTTTTGCATCTTTTGTTGCTATGTACATAATTTAATACTTAGAATATATTTGAAATAAAATGAAATGAACCGGGATAGCCCTTGAAAATCAGCTTGTTGTACGCAAACCTCCACGTTGGTACAAACAACAGCAACAGAACAGCAACACCAACAACAAAAACATCCTATTTTCCTCTTCCTTACAAGAAAACACAATCACAATGGCAATCGAACTAGCAAGGTTGCGGGAAACTGCCTTAAGGGCAATGAGAATCATTGGAAGTGCAGCGTAAGTACATAATTTTAAGCAAATTTTATTGACGCGAATGTATTTCTTTAATGCACAGCTCAACGGGCCATCACCAGTTTAGTCAAGGTCTTGAATCTAAAAATTGCACTTTTATTGCGATAACAGATATTTTAGTCCTTTCCTTAAATTCATGACATGATTCTATGTAATGAAGAATAGGTGTTTAATACCCTTTTTCTTGGTATTTTTATCGATTGTTTAGAAATTGATCAATCGAGCCTCAAAAGTACTTTTTGGCATTTGTGTACAAGACTGGAGCTTGGGTGTCAAATTGCAAAAGAGCCAGCATACACTTTCTTTGCATTAGTGCACAATCTTCTCATAGAATGTCTCAAGTTTTTGCTTTTGTTATCAAAGGCAATTTCCAAGAACGTCCTTGCAGATCCTTTTCAGCATATTTTTTGTACAGTAATTTTTTAATTTCCTGCCATGTTGTGACTTGTAAGGAGTAGCTAATACAAAAAAGACTGAAATGAATTTCACAATTTTATCATGTACAGTGATAAATAGACCTAATATAACCATTGCATTGTACCTCTGGTAGCACTACTAAAGGAATTAAGATATGGAAGGATATCCCTCCTTTCTGTTAAGTCTCAATGCAAAAAAGTCTTAACAGTTTCTTAAGAAGCTAGCAATCTAAGACTTTGCAAAATTAATCCTTAAGAATCCATTGTTTGTATCTTTTCTAGATTATTCTGGTCTTTAAGATACACAGTTTTTGTATGAAAATGATTTAACCTAAATAATGTTAGTAGTTAAGTCAGTTGGCATTATTAGCTTATATTATTGAGAACAAATGACCCAAAATGTCTGTCCATACATAAGGCCTCTCTGTTTGAGGCCTGTGATTGTGGGCCCGTGCCTCAGCACATGCCTAGGCTAAACAAGGTGCACATTTTGTCACACACCTGCTTTAAGAAAAAAGCCATATCGTGCCTCTTGGTCATTTCCATTTTGTAAAGATTATTTTTTTATCAGAAACTTTGTTTTGTCACCCCAGAATCATCTAAAAATGACAGTATTCACAATTTAGGGAATCACATGACACAACATGCATGTTAATTAATGGGTAGCTGTCTTTGCTAGTTGAGTTTGATGAAAGAACCACTCCAAATAAGTGTTATTAAGTATTATCTTCACAGGAAGGAACTTTTTTATCAAAAACGTTGCTACACTTTGCTCAGTAAATTACTGTACCTATGTATTCATGTTGGGATCAATATAGATGTCTCTAACACTTCTAACTCCTTTGGTACCACAGGGAAATTGCACAGCAATGCTGTAACATCAGAAGTAATGACATTTATGCTATTTTTTGCTATTTAAACTGAAAGTTATGAATCACGCGTCTAATTGAAAATTTTTGTTTTGAGTGGCCTGTTCAGCCACTTTTAAGGTGCCCAATCATATCAAAATCTTAAATATCTCATTTAAAGGTCACAAGTTGCATTAATAAAACAAAAGCGTTTGGAGTGGAATTCCATTGTTTCATGACTTTTCATTTCTTCTTCTTGAATTTTTACTTCTGTAAAAATTCACCCATGATACCATGCTTTGTACTAAGCAGTACTAAACAAAAAAGATAGTTGTATTGCATTAGCCAATCATGTTCATGACACATGCCCTTTAATATCTCAATTTATTGTTTGATCAATGCATATTTTGCTTTATTTTGTTTGAATTTTAAAATATATTGCTTTATCTTTAGTTGGATTTTGTAATGAATGAAAGAATGATTAAAAATAAGTATCTTAAACTTTTTCAGATGTAGAGGGAAATGTGTCTATTAGTAACCTCTCAAAAAATTTACTTATTCAGATGAGCACTTAGCCTGAAAAACGCCAGGTTTATCTCAGTATTGCAGCAACACCTAATTGAAAATATGAAATTATGTTAAGTTTTTAAAGCAAATTTATATAATTGTTTTCTGATTTCTTAGTGCAATCCTATACTTTAAGGTAACTCTAGTCTCTTACAATGAATTTGATTTTATTTAAATTAACTTTTTCAGATGCCAGTGCCCAGCACATTCACAGGCTCACTCAGTGACAAGTGAGTGAATTTTGGTGAAATATTATTGCAATTTGATTTTACTGCATGGTAATGTTTTTTGTATTATTTAATTAGGGCACTTCACTTCCATATAATTAAATTTTGCACCTAAAAATACATGTTATAGATTTTGGGTGCGCAAACCTCCTTCTTAAGCACTCATTTTTAAGAACTGTATTAGTTTGCATGTTCAAATTTTAACTTTTTTGACAAACAAACTTTAAGCAATGTGCAATACTGCCATGCTTTGATTCCCAGATAACGGAACCAACTTTGTATAATGATTTAGGTACTTACTTTTTTAGACAATGCAAGCCATTCACCATTAAGTAAAGAATATGCTGTTGAGGTCAGTGAAAGCATGATTTTGCACAGAAATAATTGCTGTTACTAATTCATGATCTAATTATTTCACTTGATTAATGCATAATTTGCTGTACTTTTTTGCAATTTTTGGCTAATTATTTTCAGTATTTGATTGTCCAGTCAATGAATGATTTGCTAAATTTTGTTGCAACTATGAATACATTCATCTTCAGCTGGAAATCCTGTTATCGGGCAGCATTACTGGAAAACCCAGATTGTGCAAAAAACTATCATGGTGACATCTTTCGAATTATTAGTAAAGCCCAGTCGTCGTTCCATCTAGCAGTTTTGGAACCTATCTACATAAGTATGAAGAAACCGTTATTGTGTAGACAAAGGGAGTTCATTTTCAACTTAGGACTCCATTGGTAGCATTCTCAATAGGCATGCAGCAATGATTGGTCAACCTCAACGGTCATGTGCTTGGTTTTCCTATTGACCTATTTCATTCCACAAATGGGTATATATATTTCCTAGCGTAGAGTTTTCGGTCTATGTTCTGACGTTTTAAACTCTGAAGAGTGTCAGACGAAATGCTTTAGTTTACTCAAATGTTTGCTTTTTTCAAAGCCATAAACAATTTTTTTTAATACTTTGCTAAAGGTATTCTTTTTGTGTTCATGACCATAGGACATGGTTATGTATAGGTTCTAAAAGGCTTCATTCTGACATTAGTTCCTTCAATCAAAAGGGTAGAATACCAGAATCTAAAAAAAATCAAAGTCTTATTGGTTAACAAAATCTTAATTCCAGCTGAATTTTATAAGAAAAAACTTCCAGCTGTTGTTTACATTCAACCTTTATTGCAAATAGATTTGTATGTCTTTTGTACCTATGACATTTTCACCTCCTGTGCATAAGTTTGGAAATTATTGCCTATCTGGATAAGTGCCACTGACACTTTAAGAGTTTGATGTAGGGCTAGGGTCTTGGTCCTAGTGAAAAAAACTGCTATTTGCATCTATTAGAGGTAAAGGCAATGTAAATTCTTCTAGAATCTTGTAGGAAACTACTGCACCATTAAGAAACAAGGTATGTCAAGTTAAAGGGTCGAACAAATAATGTTTATTGTCGTAATATTCTTCTGGTGCAAAAGAGGCTATTTGGGAAAATGGATATGCGGCTTGAAAAGTATCAGAATAAATGATGAATCAGTATTTTAACTTCAAATCTGTGCAAATGATCTCTTTCAGATGGCATGCTCAAACATTCGATATGGAGAGGGTGTGACCCAAGAAGTTGGAATGGTACGTCCCTTTATCGTAATTTTTATATCTCGGAGAAGCCTTTTTGTTAAGAATAAAAAAGTCGCTATTTCATAATTATTCACTGGATTTTTTCTATAGTGATCAACTCAATGTAGATAGTTACCTAATGGTCAGGTAAAGTTTGAAGCTGAAAGTGGAAACAGGAACTGTTGATGAAATATGTCATTCTGTTTTCACGATAAAGCATTTTTCTGAGACTAGCTTTTTTCGAAACTGCAGTATTTGGTGTGTCATGCGATGCCAATCATTGCTTTACTCGTCTTGATTAGATTTCTTTAAACCTTGAGCAAGACTATCATTTGTCAGAATTTGTTACTAGGCTGACGAAACTAATAAATAGACCAACTTAACACAGAAAGAATGGCTGTGAGGCATTTCTTCTGCAAGAATTTAATTGAGTCTTTCAACTGTTTGTTTACCAAAGATTAGGCATAAATCAGAAAAAAATTATTACAAACGACAACCATAAGTAATTAGTATCCTTGCTTGTGTCCAAGTTGATTTCCAATGGGAATGGCCGAAATTTTCTAAGCTTGATGAACGTGAATGTGCTATTTTATGAAATATCATGAATCCAGGATTCTGTTGCAAGTTCAAAGTGTCTAGGGTGTTTGGTTCGCAAAAATGTTGGTAACTTCTCCCCAACCCACTGTTTTCGCAGACCCTGAACATATAAATGTTTTTATTTTGACTGATATTTTGCAGGACCTTGCAAATCTTGGACTGAAGAACATAATGTTGGTTACTGATAAAAAAGTAAGTGTACTTGTGTACTACAGTAGACTCGCGTAAGTTTACTTGAAAAGCCGTGACTGTAAACATAATCTATGGGATTAAATTGGAGACTCTCTCGTATTTAGGTTTAGCTTTTATGTTACAGCAAACGGGATTCTGACTTTGAGGAAAGTGACTAAAGGCAGTGTTGTATGAATTGCAAATTTCTGTTATATCTAGTGTTTAGTAACGTTATTCTATTTCAGAAAGTTTTGGCATTGGAATGGTCTCGATTCTGCTAGATAGCTTTTTAGGAAAAAGTTTCAATAGTGGAAGAAATATATTGCTATGTTCGTCAGCTTCAATATATTTAACACACAATGACGTGCATCCTTTTTCTTGAATACATACTATAATTGTCTTGCTGAAAATGTATTTATCTTTTTTTAAAGTCTGAATGTCAATGTGTAGCTTAAAAGCTTGCCAATACATTGTAGGTTTTATAGAAATATAAAATTGTCATGCTTTGTTTTGTAACCTAATTTTATTTCAAAGCTCGTTAACCTGCCACCGGTGAAGCAAGCTGTTGAATCGCTTGAAAAAAGTGGTGTACAGTTTCAATTATTTGATGACGTCAGAATTGAACCAACTGATTCTAGGTATGTTGAAAAAAGTGGTGACATTTTTATCACAATCAACGTGCTTAATTTCAGATTTATAGTTGCCTATGTTCTTAGTTTGTTTTTTTTGTGTATATTTTTTCAAAAAAAGTGTAGGAATTGGAATATGAAACAATTATTTTGCTTGGTTATGGATAGTCCTGACTGATCATCCGATTTGATAGAGGACTGTCATGAAATGATATTTAACTAAGAAAGGAACGACCCCCTATCACTTTTTATTTAATTAAGAACTGTCTTTTTGAGCTTATGTTAACTTTTATGAGCTAAAAAACCCCAAACAACCACAATAATGTTTTCAAGATTCTTTGAATCAATTAGGGGTTCCTTTCCTTCAGAGCAGGCATAAAACAATGTTGAGGAATGTTTCTTAAATTGAATGCTGATAATGATATAATTTCTTTTGAAAATTACTTTATGTGTTGCCTTGTAGCAGAATTATCTTCAGCCGGTACTTATTAAGTTTTTAGCGATTGTTTCTTTAATTTATCTTGACTTTTTCATTAGCTTTTTAGCTGCAATAAATTTTGCGAAATCTGGAAATTTCGATGGGTTTCTTGCTGTTGGTGGTGGATCTGTTATTGACACAGCCAAAGCTGCCAATTTGTACCTGAGCCATCCAGACAAAGATTTCCTTGATTTTGTCAATGCCCCGATTGGTAAAGGATTGCCAGTCACTAACCAAGTAAAGCCACTAATTGCAGGTAACACATCTATTTTAGAATATCTTTGCTTCTAGAGTATTACAGAGTTTTGCTTATACTGCTTCTATGTCACGAAGATTACTGTTGACCAGTTGATAGCACTATACCGTATACACAGAGCTTTACACGCTTTGGTTTTTAAAACTAGAGGCTTCTTAGTTGCAGCTTCTGGTTTCGCTGTCAACGCAGTCATCAAGCAACTGTTACTATTTCGTGTATAGTATAATGATGGTATAAAAAGCAACAAGTATAAATTGCTTATATAGATGTAGCTAGTTAACAATTTAGTCAAGTAAAGACGCTCGAATTTTTTCTGCCTCTCATAAACCCTACAGTTTATTAACTTTCACAGGGCAAGCAGTTATAGTGACGAGTATTCTTAGCATATTATTTCGTGTTACATGCAATCGTTATCTTGGGATAAACCCATTTCTAAAGAAATCCTGCTAATAGCAAATCGAATAATGGATCACAAGGACAGGCCATTTTTAAACCTGTGGCCTGTGACAGTGCAATATCTCTCAAAATGCCACGTATACCTAATTTAAGTTTCTTTGATTGCTCTTTGATTCATTCATATTAAAGTATAAACAAATACTGTTTTTACTATATTCATTTTTGTTTCTTTCATTTTCCAGTACCAACGACTGCTGGGACAGGTAATAACATGCCTAGTTATAATTCAATGAGATCTATTTGAGATCATAATTTAAAAGTAGAGGTTTTGTTGAAGTGGCACCCTTAATTTCTTCTGATCTATTAATGATTGTCGGCAAGATGTTAGGGTTTTTCGTCTTTTGAACAGTTTTTAAACATTTTTAAAGAAATGGCTTTAAAAAAGGAAACATTTTGAAAATTTACTTGAATTTTCTTCGAACACTTTTAAGCGTACAAAAAGTCAGAATACTGATCGAAAAATTTAAGCTAGAAAACATATATACTCATTTGTAGATCGAAATAGGTCCATCTGCATCGCGATCACATGACTGAAATGGTTGCCCAATCAGTGTCGCCTGCTTTACTAAAGATTGTCAGATGCGAAGCTTACGTATATTTCAAAATGTTAGCATCTTCAAAGCGAATTTTAAATTTTTTACTGGCAAAAACTGTTTTATAGTAAAGCAAAGTCATTAGTTAAAAACAATGACAAAAAGCAGAACTGCTTTTTAAAACAAGTGAATTACACGTTTAGACCGTTTGTTTGCATTTTGCCGGTAATAGTCTGTGTTTCATTTTGTTCTTGTGTAGGCAGTGAGACGACTGGCATTGCAGTATTTGACTACAGCCCCTTGAAGGCAAAAACAGGTAGTTTGAGAAATTTAATGTTTATCTCTTATAAAGAAATTAAATGTTTATTTTATTGCAGCAACTAAATAAAGCCAATCATCATCGTTCGCCTTTTCCGCCTACGGCAGATTGCGCATCAACATGTGACATTCTCCATAAATTCCGGTCTTTGGCTGCGTTGTTCAGCGACATCAGGTTTCGTCCAGTCCAAAGGCTAATGTTGTCTCGCCATCGTTTTCGTTGTTTTCCTCTACTTCTTTTGCCTTCTGTCATTTCTTCGAGGCAGATTTTGCTTACGCCTTGAGTACAGCGTTTGGTGTACATCATTTGACTTGAATCATTTTGATATTAACTAGCCATGTATTAATTTCAATGAACCTGAGAAATTCCAGCTGAAGTATGGCTCAGATGTCAATTATGATACTAGTCTACGATATTTAGTACATTTCTTCATCTTCTTGTCCGAAAATCTTCCTAGCACATATGATGAAATTTTCTAATTTTCTTTTTTATGTAGTGTTGACTATCAAGCTTGTCTTTCATCGTGAATATTTGCATTCAGATCTTTTCCTATGTCCTAGGCATTGCAAACAGAGCCATTCGCCCTATGCTTGGCATTGTAGATCCACTACACACAAGGCATATGCCTAAAAGAGTAGCAATCAACACAGGATTTGATGTTTTCTGGTACGTTTTACTGTTACTTCCTCTTTCTTTTTGAAATTTTGAAATACATGTACGTATATATCATAGTAACGCACTTGTTTTTGCTTGAATCAGTTCTGGTAGGCCTTCTCAGAAAGAAACAAAATTTTCTTCTTTTTTCCTCTTAAGATGTTTTTAAAGATTTTCTTGAAAAAGCATGGGCTTTCAACCTTTCAACATTGATGTTTTATCCAACGTCAATGATGTCTTTAACATTGTTTTAGCCGAGTGAAATAGTTCAAACTGCTAGGAAATGAAGAAAGATAATGCAGAAAATGTATTCGTTCGGTAATTTGAGGCACATCAATTTGTGATCTTTATATAAATCTGCTCTTTACAACTCCTATTATCAAGCTTATTGCACTCATCAGACAATTGTCATGTATGCATATATCTGTCAATTATTTCTATTGACGCTGATTAGCATTGTACCCAATTTTGTTTGTATAGCCACGCTCTTGAATCGTTCACTGCCATTCCATACACTGAAAGATCCCCAAGGCCTGCAAATCCAAACGTGAGACCAGCATATCAAGGAAGGAATCCCATCAGTGATATATGGGCAAGGCATGCCCTTCATATATTAAAAAAGTATTTCAAAAGGTGTGTTTGGATTGATCCATTTGTCACTTACTTTTAAAATGCAGTATTTACCTCGATACAAATAATTGTGATGAATAAAAAATGTTTAATGATATTGGAGTTCAAATTTCCACGCTCTTTTTCTTTCCAAGTGCTTGGACCACGATAAAATCTCAAAATTTATGAATGGCGTGAATGAGACAAAATTGAAGTAGATGATTTTTTTTAAAAATCACCATGCTTTGTTTTCTGAATCTTTTTTATGTCAAGCTACCTGCATACGTGTTCATAAGATCTTTAAGGGGAAATTTAGGTTTGTCAGTGATGGTCTCATTTTATCCGTGAAAATGTTTATTCTTCAGATAGCTGTTCTTTAAGAAATATTTCATTTTTATCTATTTAAAAAGATTTAAATTCACACAACTTGGAGTATAGTATAGAGTATTGTAGTTTAACCCCCTCCCCTCCCCGTATTAGTCTATCATATAATTCAGCCAGCATGGAAAACAGGAAAAGAAGTGCCAATCTATTCTGGCTGGTAGCACTCGAAGAGAAGGCAAATATTCATTTCCCTTCAATTTTTTTATTTAGCTTTTCTTGGTGTCAAACACGATACGTAAAATAGTCATTGCGCCGTTGTCCCCAAACCTTAAGAAAGAGCACTGAATTCTTTTTTTTTTGATTTTGTTATTTGTTTTTGAAAGGTCTTCAAATGACCCGGACGATATGGAAGCACGTAGCAACATGCACTTGGCTAGTGCTTTCGCAGGAATTGGCTTCGGCAACGCTGGTGTACATCTTTGGTGAGCTGATATGTAAATCTTATAGAAATTTTCTCTTCTTCCTGGTGGCAGTTAATAGCCGCTACTCTTTCTTCGCAGTGTTCATTTTAAAATTCTTCAACTATTTCTAGATCCTCTCTTGTTGCAAATTTGAATGTTTAGGTTTTTGACATTGCTTTTCAGTTTCTTTCAAACTTCGATTTCCCCCATGTCTTTTAGATGTAGATCGATAATGATCCTCAACTAATTTCAGCCTTCCGTTGTGTCTTGTACCAACACCCTAAAACATGTGTTTATCTGCTCTGGTTACACGGATTACACTAAACTACCAACTTAAGGAAAACTCCGCCTTTGACCTATATTCTATTCCATGTAGCTTTGCTCAGCAACTTTTTGCTTTTTTAACTGAGTTGTGTTGGCAGCTAGTTTAAAGGATTTTAAGGCATTTTAGGGGGGTTTTGTTGTTGTTCTAGACACATGTGTTACGATAACTGTAAGAATTAAACCTAGAGCTTTGGTTTATTGGCTGGTTTGAGGAGAAGTCTTCAGAGCATATTCCTTTAGCTGAATACGTTATGTTTCTGCTTTAATCAATTTGCATCTATCATAAATTTATTTGCTTTGCTAGAACTCTGTTGCAAACCAACTTTTTATCATATGGCAGCCCTGTAGTGTGCAGCAATTATCGAAAGTTGTTTACACTGAATAAAACCAAACAGCTTTCGGTCTTTTTTTATTTCTTTTTACAAGTACTCCTCTTCCAGCCATGGTTTGTCGTACCCAATTTCTGGATTAGTGAAGGACTTTTTCTCCGAAGATTATGACACAACTCATCCTATTGTGGTAATTTGTTTTATTGATAATTCTCAGATGCTCTTGTAATTTTAGTAAATGTATCATTTCGTCTTTATTCACTCTGTTTGTTTTTTTGTCATTTTAAATATAGTTCTTCTTGAAAGATTATTTGCATCTCAACCTCCACTCGTCGTGACTTTAGCGTAAAAAGCGTCTTAGTCTGTAGTTCTCCCTGTATGACGTCGTCTGCGGAAAAATATGAGCAATATTGATGAATCGATTTTCTAGTTTATTTACTGATATATATAACAGATTTTTGGTAAAAAAGTTTTAGAAATTTTTGGAAAACCACTTAAATCAGAGCGTTTAAGAAAGAAAACAGAACTTCTGGGTTTTTGAACAGTATTTGAACTATCTTAGACTTCCATATAGATTTTTCGACGAAGTCATTATACACGCACAGTGTAAAGCCAGACTCAAAAGAAGTATTTGTGATACAGTTTGTAATTTGCTTATTTTTTCCAGCCTCATGGACTTTCGGTCGTCATAACAGCCCCGGCAGTGTTTGATTTCACTGCTCCCACTTGTCAGGACAGGCATTTAGAGGCTGCAGAGCTGCTAGGTAAATATTGCAACAGGATACCATTTTTGAAATTGTATGAAGGGAAATTCAATAAAGCCTTGTGTTTTTTGCGTTTATAAAAAGTTTCATTTAGGTAAAAGTAATGATACACATAAATAGGAACCTGTTTTCTGGATCAATTGTGGAGCAGAACTGTTAAATGTTACCACAATTGTACAGCGGTGTGTGTCAACTACGTCTGTTTGACAGCAAATTCTCAAACCAACCGTATGCCTAGGCCGTTATCCATCATCTGTTCCCTCTCAAGATGTATTTTCCAAGTTCTATTTAATCGGCTATTAAATACGAATAGATATCGTACTTGATACGATACTAAAAAAAAGAATATTCCTGTTTGTTCCTTCACACATATGGCAGCACACTTTGCCATTTTAATATACGCTTCCACCTAATGGTTACCGATATTGAACTGGAGATTGTACACAAGAATCCAACCAGTAATGAAAAACTGTCGACAAAATTGGCTCCCTATAAGAAAAGAATAGAACAAAATATGATTTAACAGTGTAAACATTTTTTCTATGGAGTACCAGCGTATTTTCTCGAAATGTTTTACCATAACGACCAGAGTTGAGTACGCAAATATCAAAGTTTGAGTTAGACTACAATCATCCTGGAAATAAGACCAACTCTATCTTTATTGCTGTCTTTGCCACTTTTATCAGTTGTATTGGGGTGTTCTGAACTAGTATTTTTTATAGTAAACATGAAACATGCATGCTGCACATGGTACTGAACATAATTAGGACATAGACATATTATGACACTTGCTAGTTTTATTAAGGGCAACTGACATATCATCTTGAGAATGAACTAATAAAAGTATGCATGATTTATTAGCCAAGTTTCCGGAAAATTCGTACATTGCGGTCTTTTAGTTACGCTTATCAAGTAGCGAGAAGAACTGATAGCACATTTTGATATCGGGATCCTTTTGAATGCACCTCAAGAAGTGTGCATTTTGTGGAAGTTCTTATTTTCCATTTCTCAGCTAACTATCTTTGGAACATTGATCTATCAGAAGTCGTTCATGGCCTTAGGACCGTAGGGGCTATGACCTCACTGATTTTAAATGCGTTGAATTTATCGGAAATTTTCTTCCTATAATTTTATGCTTGAGGCAACGTCAAACAAGTTTCTCGGTCCGCAATGTAACCTAAAATCACAACAATGACCCTTAGTGTTTTGTTCTTTCTCCAGGTACCGACATCAGCAATGCTAAACAAGCTGACGCCGGGAAGATATTGAGTGATACTATACGCCAGTATATGTATGATCTGGGCGTTGAAGATGGATTAGAGTCGTTTGGTTTCTCAAGAGACGATATTCCAGCACTTGTGAAGGGTGTTTTACCCCAGCATCGGGTGACCAAGCTAGCCCCTGCTGGTGAACCGGCAGAAGAGGAGTTCTCCGCTTTGTTCGATAAGTCAATGAAGGTGTTCTCGTAATGACAAAGTTGCACGATATTTTTCTGAAAAGGAAAAATTATATTTGTACGAAGTAGGTTGACGAGTAAATGAATGCGTTGACAGGTTGAATGGGCAGGGGAGAGAGAAAAATTGGTTGCGATCACTTTTGTTGTTGGAAGCCTTTCAGTTAAAACTATGTTGTTTGAATTTTTTAATTATCAGCATGTCGGTTATATTCAAAATTTACCGATGGCCAATGCCTTATGATTAAAAAAAATTTTTCTGCACAAAAGAGAAGTTTTCCAGCTCACCAACAATACCAAACCAGATCTTTTTTCCTTACCTAAATCGCAAAGTTTTACAAAATCTTCCTCTTTTGCGTTGCTTGTCCATTTTCATATCTTTTCTTGTGTGAGAATTAGAATTGAGAGCATTCGATAGTGTATTTTATACATAAAATATATATGCATAAAATGTTTTTAGAGGTGCAGGTTCAATTTATATAGGTTGACAATTTTGAAAGCAAATTGTTGCAGTTTGCTGAAAGCCTGCAACGACCTATCAGTAATGTGTAATCAACTCTATCATTATTATTACTGAATTTTGTGTTGGGAAGGGTTTTTTTAATGTTGTTGAATGTGATTTCTATTCAGCGACCATTACAACTGTTATACGTTTTGTAGCTGAGTTGGTGTACTCATTAATCTAAATTTTAACCTAAGCAGATGCTGGCATCCCAGAAAACAGAAGTTGTCTTTTTGCGAAGTTTTCATTTTTCATATTTAGATTAGTATACTGAAAACAAGTGATCAAAGAAGTTTATTTCGATGTGTTTTTGGCATTTGGAAAAACGTTTCAATGGTTTGTGTGTTAACATTAAATTTGTCTGACAAGGACCTTACAAGCTCTTGTTCAGTTAAATTACACTACTGGCAGGCAAATTCCTACAAATGTTTCAAAATTTCTCTCAAAATGACAACAAGCAGTAGTGTGGTAGCAAGGGGGGCCGGGGGGCCATGACAAAATCTGAATATGGGAGCAAATGGAGATAAGAGGGCGCAAAAATTGACTTGGCCACCCCAGGAAAAAAATAGCCACCCTGCCACTGACAACAACCTGGCTACTTGTAATTTTTAAGATACTGGTTTCCAATCTCTTTGGGATAAGCAGGACAGTTCCAGTGACTGGTATTTTCTCCTAAAAAGGTTTTTGATTTAAAAAGTTAGCTACGCATTTGATCATCTGATAAAGGATAATAATTGAAGTAGTTTCCCACAAATAATTTGCTAGGCAGACTCAAAAATTTACTAGAAACAGGTATATCATAACGTTTTAATGGTGATTAGGAATTTATTCAGAGTTAATTTCGCGCAGGGATTTTGGCCTTAGCTAATTCGCCTGAATTGGAAGTTGTTTGCTAATCGTTATGGTCTTTTGTGCCACACTTCCTCGCGTTTTTCTAGTATCCGCTATTTTAGTTTATGTACAGTGTGGGAAAGTTTTTTTGCCTCCTGAGGATTTCTTTTCTAATACTGGGGTACGATGCATGGTTCGTGGCATTTTCATTCCCTTGGTTAATTTTAGGGGTATTTAAGGTTTTAGCATAACATATTGGCCTCATCTTGCTTGTGAAGCCTCTACAAGTATCTTGTTTATTTTGGCCCTCCCTCCCTCACTTTGTTCCTTTTTATAGAAATGCTTTTTCTGTTATGCTTTGGGCTTTGTGTTTCTTTTACGTCTTCGTTAAAACTTCACATACCTTAGGCATCTTATATGCAGTTTAGCGTTCTTTGGTACTATTAGGTAGGACTGTTGGATGAGCCAAAGTTACAGATCCCAAACTATTTCAAGTCTGGGGCTCAAGTTGTATTGGATCGGCTCTTATTGGGGAATAGAGATTTTTCCTATCCATTCCCTCCCCCCACCCATTAACAACAAATTTTGGGGTTATTGTGTAACTTTCCTTAGTATCCCCTTCCTGGTAGAGGTTCTTGGTCGGTTGTGCGATTTACGCCGATGCACTAACGACCCAACTCGCTCTCCATGACATGGAAACGTAGCCTCAATCGCGACTGACTTTCTGATATCAATGACATATTTTTCTGACAGAGCTTTTTCCCCTTCATTTTTATTGGTATTTTATTCCAGAGTTACAAAATTAAACAGACTATAGACAGAGGTGTCTGACACTTTTTTGAAAGTGCTACTCAACAATTGGGTAAGAATCACATATCTTATCGTACAACGAAACGTAGAGCTGAGAGCTTTTAACCATTTTTAGAGGAGGTTGACAGATTTATTACAAGTATCGCTTTGACTTTAACTGATCCTCGTTTTGGTATAATTTCACAGCCTCCCTTTTGCGTGGCGCGTAAAGTAGCGGAGCGCGCGAAATTAGGCCATTGTATTCGAGCCAAGGACATTTCACGAGCAAAAACAAAAGTAATCAGAAAAATGAAGGTCTTCACACCTGAGATCTCTTGGCATCAAAAAGAGCCGATATTCAGTGTCGATTTTTGTCCGGGAACCTGGAAGCTAGCTTCTGCTGGAGCCGATTTCACTATAAAGGTAATATTTTTTTCGTTTTGCGAAGTGCATTGCATCACAAATTTCATTGATCTCACTTTATCATTTAAATGAGATTTGACGCATCCAACTTAAGCCAGTGTGAAATATTTTGCTGAATTGTAGTCAGGCCCCGCGCCACTGATCCTAAACTGGAGGGGCCACCGATGTAAAGAAAGCTTCCTCTTACCCCCTCTAGCCTCAACTGTGGCAAATATTGTACATACATATATACATACATACATACATGTTTTATATTAGACAGGTCGATCTATGGCAGCTGTGCAGCTGATTGTGCTGATGCTGTTTCACTTTTTTACTCTGGTTCAGTGTTGTAACTCAAAGGTTTATCTATAAAAAAACGGCGCGGGTCCTGTTAGTAGTATCTTTTTGCAGCGTTTTGTTTATTCTCTTACTTTAGGACTGTGAATTGAATTAAACTATCAGCTAAAAGACATTGACTGTTATCATCTATTATATGCTAATTACACAGTTGACTTCACTTGTAGTCAATCTTCTTGTTACAGTCTCTTAAAATTTAGACCCAAATATGCAAAACTATTCAATTTTGCTCCATTTACAGTCCAACCTTGATTATGTTACAGTCACACAAATTTTCAAGCAACATTTGGTGTGGCTATGACCGGAGTCTACGGTAAAACAAGCAATTTGAAAAACATGGGATTGAAAAATTAAAGTCAAAATTCAAAATATTGATACTTCAAATGCATAGATTATTTTTCTGTTTTCCAGATTTGGTTAGTGAAGGAAGATGCAGAAGAAAATGCTGGTTTGGACTTTCTTGCTAATCTAGACAGACATTCAAAGCCTGTGAACTGTGTCAGGTTTTCTCCTGATGGTAAGATTATATGACCAATATCTCAATTTGCACAGTTTATAGACAAGATTCTTTATATTTTAAGGTAATGTTTTTTGATAAAACCTGGTTTTGTAATTATCATCATTAAAGGATTTTAGAAAATTTATCAATTTGCAATTTCTTTGCAGGTGAAAATATTGGAAAGAATATTATATTAAACACAATTAAAATTTGCTGATATAGATATATATTGATATAAATAATAAATAATAATCTTTATTTAGATTCTACTTGGTTTATTTCCAGTGTTATTCAAATGCTTGATTAATGAATGATAATTTTTTCAAGGTAAATATTTGGCATCAGCTGGAGATGGTAAGCCTATTTTATTTTTTAACTCCAGATAGAAGTTAAGTTGCAATATTTAGGCAAAAATGCTCCCTCAGAACAACATGCAATAAACCTCAATAAGTCAATCATGAACAAATATTTTTTATTGTTGGTCGGCCCAAGATGATAGCAGATTTTGTCACAATTTTTTTGCAATTTTTTCTTGCCTGCCCCTTAATTGATAATGATTTTATTTTCTTCTATTGTTTAAACTGTTAAGAATTGTCTTGTTTTATTCACCATTGCTGTTAGATGGCGATTGCGTTGCTTCTGTGTTGGCAAAGCTCTGACAATGTTCTGGCAATTCTTCCAGAATCATTGCGATGACTAAATTATCTGTAATATTTTTACCAACCATTTGTAATCCAGTTGCTGCTCGTTCAGCTCGAATAATGAAATCCTTTATGTCATCCTCAGCAGCCATATGTAACGTGTCAATTCCTCATACAACGTGAGAACTCTTGGTTTTTCTGTACTTGCATAATGCTGTTTGAAAATACTGAATGCTGCTCGACCGTCGTTTGGTGAATCATTCATTATTAGTTGTAGAGAACGTTTATCAAAAGCTTGTATGAGTTCAGCATAAGCTCACCTATTGCTCTCTTCGAAACCCTCATCTTCTTCTTCACCCTTAATGGCATTGTATAAGCCTTTATCCAATGTGTATAGGTAGTTGGTAAACCATGTTTCCCATATTGGAAAAGATTGTGATTCTCCATTAAAACTGACATGGGCTCTGGGCCCATAACCTGTTAAGAATTATTGCCCTGAGATCATTCTAATAGAAAACGTTTTTTAATCAGTTCCATATTGTAATATCAAATTCACCGTCTTTATAACTCAACTAACTACCAACAGCAAAACATGCTAACATACATAAGCAAGTCTTTGTTAAGAAATCTATTGAGTAAAATATTTGTGTGAATAGAACTACAAGGTGACATTGTTTTGTTCATTGTATAGCTAAAGATTATGTATTTTTAACATAAACATTTGGTTTTAGATATTTTATGAACCATATTATTGAAAACTGCATATAAATTTTCAGATTGTGTTATCATCCTTTGGAAATTATCGGAAGATGCAGATGATATGTTTGCAGAGCCCAGCCTTGGTTCTGAGGATGTTGTTAACAAGGAAAAATGGGTTGTTCATAAAATGCTGCGAAGGTAGAGTTTTCAAAAGTTTATGTTTCTTCTAGAAATCAAAAACCAAGTTTTCTTTGGATTTTTTGCATTAATTAAGGGTGATGTAATGTTGTGTTATCTAGTGGAGAGTATTATTTTCGGTCTTGAATAATTTTAATGCCTTGAAAATATGAAACAGATAATTTTGATAAATAGCTTAATAGCATATTAATCTTCTGTTATATATTATTTGCTTGGAGTTTTGATCTTCAGTTTGTTTTTAGGGGTTTGTCTATGTTTTTATTATATCTGCATGTCTCAACTTCCATGCACTGTCTTTACAATTTTTTGTCTTATTTTATATGCAAAGAACATAGAGCCTGAAAGCGTCAAGTTGTATTTGATGAATTTGATGCAGAACTGGACTGAACTGAGCTTACTATTTACTATAAAAACAATAATCCCTCTATACAAATTGAGTTTCTAAAATTGACATGTAATATATTAGAAAAGTAATTGCTCAGAAGTGCATGTAACAGTGATGCACGAAATAAACAGTGTGGCAAAGAGAAAGTGAACATTAGGGATTAACAGATTTGTGATTTTACAAGTGATGTAAAGGATGCCTGTTGTGTGATGTAAAAATGTAAAGGAATGAATGAGATTGGTGAATGAATGAAAATGGTGTAAACAGGCCTAAGTAGAGTCAGTACAAGATTATTTTATGCAAATATTTCATAAATTGTTGAAATTTATTTGTCAAAGATTCAGAACATGTTAACTTTATGTGGATAACATATAATTTTTTTTGATCACTTTCCAAATCTAGTTGTAGCTACAACTTATTGTTCAAGACCCACTTGTGGTTTCAAATTCTAAGGGAAGCTGAAAGTATGAGTTATGTCAACATTCTAAACTTAGTACACTTAGTATTTTTTATTTCTTTGCTAGTAGCTGCTTAAGATAATATTTTTTAAAGTGCACCTGCCATTTGTGAAAAATCAAATTTTAGCTATTAAAAAGTTTTCAAAGCACTTTTAAAAAGCTTCGATTTTTTAATACAGAGGACATCTTGAAGATATATATGACCTTGCCTGGTCCCCAGATGGAAAACAGTTGATTTCAGGTTCAGTTGATAACAGTGCAATTATATGGGATGTTTCTAAAGGTATGATATTTAAATTCTTGACTTAATATGAGCAAATTTTTAGTGGAACATTAGATTGATGTAGCCACCAAATAGACCTATCCATCGACAAATGTATTGTTTCCAACTCAATGAGCCCTTTTTGGCATTTGGAGGTCACAGAGCCAGTGAGAGAGACATAGCCTGTAGAACTCTTATATGATGCAATGGAGAAGCCAAGATTTAGGCTTAAAGCAAGAAAATCTGAGTCAGGATATGATTGGATGATGTAATGATGATGCAATGTGATTAAATGGATAAGGACAGGTGAAGCTGAGTCTGTATGACTTAGATGAATTAAGATGTAAGCAATGTCCTGTTGTGTGTGATGCCTTGAATGCTTTAAGGGGACATCATGGTGAGGACATGATCGCTAAAGGAGCATGGAAGAATGTGTGAAAAATGGCCTAAAAATAGTCACTATAAATTTCTTAATTTGAAACTTCTTGACTTGCCCGGCAAATTTTTAATTTGATCAGTTTTTTCGTTCCAAATTATTTCCCAGCAGCTTGATCAAAATAAGTTTTCGGTATATTTATACAAATAGACTAAGTACGTTTTCAAAAGAAGTGGTTAAATCAGTAACTTCTTGCATTCCTTACAATGTATTGCTTAAAGCATACAATGAAACCAGAAATGTATTCTGTAATTTTATGTTGATTGTGTATATCCTTTTGAACATAATTATATACCTCTTTTAATATATTATGGAAATTTTTTGCAGAGCCAAATTCAGTTTCTGTTATCTTTAGCATAATTTTGATAATTCAGCTAAACAAGTTTGAAAATTTTTTGAAAATTTGAATTTTAGGTCATTTTACCAATATTATCAAGGACCATAAGCATTATGTTCAGGGTGTTTGCTGGGATCCCCGTGGACAATATGTTGTCACCCACTCCAGTGACAGGTAAACTTGTATATTCATAATTTGATATTAGATTTTGCTAATGGATCCTTGCTTGTCCATCAAAACTTCTTCTGAAAATATTTCAAGAAGTATCAGACCAATGGGGGAAATCCACAGCCTGCATCGCAGACTGGGAAGTTCATGACAAATTAGTAAAAAGCATAGATTATATCATGCAGCTGTGTTGATATGCCCTGATCTTGCTATTGAGCAATTATGAAATATAGATTTTATCAGCATAATTTTAGCTTCAATCAACCAAAAATACCAACAAAAAACTGTGCTTTAACTAAAATTTTTTTATGTTGCTAGCAGCTTATATGGAAGTAGAATTTATGTTGTCACCTTGCCCTTCCTTATTTACTGCAGGCCTTGCATGGGAAGGGGCTTTATCAAGTGCAAACACCTAGAGCATAAAGTGATTTTGCCCTGATGAAAAGTATTGTTTTAAAGTAATGTTGATCAAAGTTTAGCCATTGTTTCAAATGACTGCATATTATGATGTATATGACTGCATATTTGTACATCGGAATCTGAACTTCTTAGTTTAACACAAACTATTTGTGATCATGTGATTCTCATGATATAAGAGATTTTATATTCACCTACTACAGTTGTAAAACTCTCTTGCTTTAAGCCTCTATGCTGCTATGTGTCTGAGAAAAGAAATATTTAATTATTTATTAGCAAGATAGTAATTCAAGTGCTATCAACAATTTAAATGTGCCAAAAGTTGAAATTCCAACCAGCCCTCTCTATCTTGAAAAATTAAGTATTTTATTTGTAATGTAAGTGACATAAACAGAGGCATGGGAGGATTTGTAACTTAGTAGGTAGAAGGAGCAATCTATTGTGGTCACCATTTATCATGAAGTCCTGGCTCTTGCAAACAATTAAAGTTTTCTAAAAACATCCCATTCTGTCTATTTGTTCCTGTGGAAAAAAGTTAAGCCTTTTATCATGCTGAAAAGCTTTGATGTAATGTTCCGGTCTTGGCTATCATGCTTAGCAGCCCATTCTTATATTAAAAAGGGGAAGCATGTGAAAAGTATTATAACAATAAAATCATCTGGTTGCCATTTGTATATGATAACAGTCACAACAACTATAATGAAAAAAGCTTGATTGAACTTCAGACCTTTAACTTGATGGCTGATTGCAAAGCCCTGTTTTAAAAATAGCAGCTTTTTTCATTTCAGCACTGCAACCCGTCATTGCTGTTTTTATAAAAAGTCTAGAATGTTAAATCTTGCTTCCATATACCTTCGTAAAAACTCTAATGTAAAATGTATCATGTCTCTGTCTTTGTAGGACATGCCGTGTTTACTCTTTGTCAAAAAACCGATGTGTGCAGACTATCCATAAATCTTCTTTTCCTGTTTCCGTTCCAACAGAAGATGTTAGTAACCCTGTAAAGCTTCTATATCATTATTTATTCTGTTGCCTTTAACTTCTATCAGTCATTAGAAAAAAATGATTTTTTTGAGAGAACCATCCTTTTTGCTCACAATCTTTTACGTTCCAACAGAAGATCTAAATAATCCTGTAACTCTGTATCTATGCTTATGACTTATTCTAGCAAAAAAATTAGTTGAAACCTGGATATTTCTATTAATCATGAAGAACGTTATCTATTTATCGATGGTATTTCTTAGAACTTCATTCATTGCCAATGTTTTCAGTGAATGTCTAACGTTGAGGATCGAAAATTACTGTGCTCAGTGAATAATTATCTATCCTTGTGGTTGAGCAATCGTTCTACTAATTTTAGGGAAAGAATCACAAGACTTCAAAATTGTTCATGGATGAAACAATGCAATCATTTTTTAGAAGATGTCAGTTTTCACCAGATGGCCTTTTGCTTGTACTCCCTGGTGAGGAACCTCCTCCATGAATATTTTAATGTAATATTGCTGAAAAGCTTATTCAGTTTTATCAATTATTAATAATCGATATTATCTTACATGATCTGTACATCCCATTTGCAACTTCATCGTTATTTACATTAAAGTGAGACCAGGTGAAGCGTGTCCTGATTCATAAGAAGAAAAAGAAAGAAAGTTTTTTTCAAATGAATGAAGGTCATCGAATGCCATTTCCAAGCTGCGTGACTGAATGTTTTGAGTGCTTTGGTCTATTATTTTGTTTTACTCTTTTCTTTGATGACTGCATTACGCATAAACTCATGATTGAGATATACTGCTTTTCCATGGTACTTGCTGCATCCAGCTAATTACCCACTTCTTTTCACGCTTGCGGCATTACGCCCCTTCCCTTGTAACTTTTTATAAAAATTTTTACAAAGAAATTGATTAGAGTATTTCAGTTAAGAACAATTAAGAACAGAAAGTTGAGAACATATATCATACTTAAAATCGATATTTCGTTTGGTATAGGTGGAGTGTACGGCGCGGGGGAAAAACCAGTCAAGGCAACATATGTTTTTTCAAGAGGAGGTTTCAACAAGTTCGTATTGTCTCTACTCATGTAGAATTTCGACCCCTATTTCTGCCATGGATAATTGCTTTGATATGTGATATCTCGTTTAATTTGTCGAATTAATGGATCATAGCTTTGGTATGTTATGCCTCATTTTAAGAAGATTTTTTAAGAATGTTTAGACCTTTCATTTCCTTCAACCAAGATTTCATGAAAATAACGTTTCAACTTTATTGCGATATGTTTAAAGTCTTAGGTTTTTCAACAGCATTTTGTAACAAGTTATTTCCTTATTTTGTTGTATCTGGGGCTTGAAATTTTTTTATTCTGTATCCTTTTATTCTGATTGTTGTTCTAGAAGAGCAAATGCCTGAATGTTAGTAAGGTTAATATAGATTTTAGGTTGATGATTTCTTCAGGTGCGAACAAACAGACAATTCTGACAAAAAAGGCCTGGAGATATGAAACAGCTTATTTCAAATAATGTCCTTGGATATTCTCCCGTAATAAATATGTACTTCCCTAAGATAATAACTTTAAATGATTTAGTTTATAAGTATGTGAAGTATGAATTTTTTTTAATAGTGGAATGCTGTTTTGTATCCATATAGGCCAGCTCTTTGTTTGCCGGGATCCAAGAAACCGTCAGTTTGTACTTGTTTTTGTCCAGTTGCATTCGACAATATGAGCAGTGATGGGAATAAAGAAAATGAATCTGAAGGTTTCTTCAAGTAAGCGATTTGAGTGTTCTACTTCTTATAGCGAACAACTGAAAGAACGTGTTAAAAACGATTATTTGTACTGAAAGGCGTCAACAAATAAATCTATGTACAAAAAGCAAGGCTAAGTTCTCGTCCAATTAGATGGTTTGTTTACAAACTATTAAGCCAATCAGAACCCGTAAATTTGGCTTCGTTTATTTACAACTTTTTCGATATCAACCTTAACTGAGCGTAGGCACCACTGGCGCTTCAGTTTGCCACGAAAATATACGTAATATAAACTCAACCAATATCCATAACGTTTGCTGAAAAAGTTACCGTTCTTGTTGAGTGCACTCCCCAAAATATCCCAGATATCATTTGAAGGACCTTCTACAAATAATCTCGACATGACAAAAAGCGATAAGATAAAGACTTTTGTATGTATAATGTAATAATCTTTTTCGTACGATTATAAGTTATTTGAATGATTCTTCTGATTCTTGGCAATATATCTACGTGTTTTTTCTTAAGACTTCCGTATCGGATGTGCTACGCAGTGGCAACTTTAGACTCCGTTGTGTTTTATGATACACAGCACCAGTATCCATTTGGCTTTGTTTCCAATGTCCACTACGCCTCCTTGACAGATATGACCTGGTAAGTACTCTATTCAAGGATATCCTCTGCAAAATTATGAAGGTAGATGTTGCCTGAACTTTTCCATCAGCAATTGCTGAGGTGTATGATGAAAAGAATGTTAATTATTTTGCTAAAGGTAGATTTATTTTAACTGCATTTGTCACTACCTTTCTTCCTAAAGTAGGACACCGAGAAGCTGTGCTTAGCAAGCAGTGATCTGGTCCTTCCTTGATGTGACCACACCTCGTGATTCCTAAACCTTTAGTTGCAGAGAGCTAGAGAAAGTTCTCGCACCTAGTGAAAGTTTGGTCATGTCACTTGAACGATCAACCTTTGGATCTGTACCCCGCAACCCTATCCACTGAACCATCCTTGCACCTTCAGAAAGAAGTTTCAAGCGGAAGAAACGTGTATTCAAGTGCTTACATCACTCTTAAGACTTTCGAAGGCTTATAATTGCTTAAAGCTTTTCGCAAAAGCTTCTGTTGATGGATATTCTGTGCCTTATTTAACAGAAAAGTGAAGAAAAGATTATTATTGGCAAAATCCTGTTATTCTATGAGCATAATATCTTCTTTGTGTCGTAACGATTCTTCCATCAATAATTCTCTGTTGCTGTCCTCTAGGTCTTCTGATGGTAGAATCCTTGTTGTTTCCTCCCTCGATGGGTATTGTTCTATCGTGAGTTTCAAAGATGGCGAACTTGGGAAACCAAGTGAAATCAACCCAACAGAATATGTCAGTAACAAGCTAAAGGCTAAACGCGAAGCCAAAAAGAAGGCAGTTAACATCGATGTTACAAGTAAGCTTTTTAGCAACATTATCTCTGCATTTTTTTTAATTCACTTTCTAAGTACATGCTCTTTTCTTTTACGAAAAAATTAGGCACCAAAAGATTTGAAAGGGATTTTAGCCTTATTCGTAGTTATTGTTTATGTGTTTTAATCATATTTATATCTTAATCATTTGAATTTTTTAACTTCAGATTTTGAAGTTTAGATTTAGCTTCACATTTTTAATTTCTCAAATCTCCTTTACCTAAAAATGCAAGTAAAATTCAACCAAGTAAAATGGCTCTAGATGGCTCTAAATTATTTCCTATAATTGCAAACCCACCTTGTCCTTCGAAGTTTTTAGCCTATGAATTAGCCGAGTTGCCCCCATTCCTCCAAAAAATGTTGGAATTATACCATATCCATCAAAGTTTCAAAATTATAGATTTCCTTCAATTTTGAAAGGGGAAAGGGAGGCTGCTAATGTGAACGCATTAATGATGTTGAAGACTTTTCGCAGGCATTGTAGCTACTGGGCGGAGAAAGATTCAGAGAAAAAGTGATTTTAACTTCACAATGTAAACACTCTGTTTTCATTTACAGCCAAGGCAGCAGCTTCTGTAAAAGATAAGGAGCAAGAAGGGGGGACTCCACAACGCCCTGCAACGCAGAGCAAGGACCAACCGACGCTATTTCAATGCATCACGCCTGCTCGTAAAAGAAAGCGGCCTTTCAAGTCTCCACAGCCTTTATCGTCCAGTCCTCTTGTGGCAGTGGCTAGTGGAAATGGTAGCCCAGGTAACTGTATCTGGCTTGCTAGTTACAAAAGTATCAATAAATGAATGAATATTTCTGGGTTGTCTTGACTTTCAAGTCCTCTTATTGCTTAATTTCTAATAAATAACTGGTTTATGGGGCCTTATGAAGTAATGAATTCCATTTGAAGACTGGAATTAATCAAATGCACTGACAGCATGACTTAAAAATAGCAAAATTTTCTAAATTATTGCAAGAAAATCACTGCAAGAAATATTCTAAAATGTATTTTAAGCTTATCTAAAGGGTGTGGTCGCAAAAACTTTCTGCTCGCGACGCTCACAGGGAAACCTCTTCTTTCAGGTATACCTAGGGCTTCCGACAACTTATCACTGGCCCTTCCAATGTACCGTTAGCATAACGATTGCCCCATAAAATCATAGGCAGAAAATACCGTGAAGCATTTAGTGCCTTTTTCAAAGAGTGGCTTTTTCGTCTAATAAAGCTATCAACTCGACAGTATGGCGAAAAAAAAAAGACATCTTGTTGCAGATTACACCAAAAATATATATCTGTTTGGGGTTTTTATAGTGGTTATTCGTATAAATAAACGTTCAGTTTTTATCTATTTCATAATTGTATAAGTTTTTGTATGAAGTTAAATGGTTTTCTACTTCTTTACGACAACCCGTTACATAGATGACGTCATATTTGTAATTCACAGTTGCTACATTTTTGCAGATGCCCCGTTCGATCTTACTGGCAATGACTGTAACGAGCAGTCAAAGAGTGCACAAGCATCTCCCCTGCTGGCATCCAGTGTAGCATCTAGAGAAGGTACCCCCAGTAACGATATTGATAAAAAGACTCCAAAACGTGCCAACCTGATAACACTTGGCTTCAAACGAATTCCTAAACCTGGCTCTAGCTCTGAATCAAAAGATGAAACTCAAGAAAACCCAGAAAATGGACACAAGCCACGTAGAATTCATTTTGTAACACTGCAGGGTGACATGAAAGGTATATTATTTGCATCAAGCCAGGGTTATACTGTATTCTCTCTTGTATTCCTGCCCACTCTACTATTCCAGCCTCCCTAATAATCCCGCCTTCTTTCTATACCACGTGGGGGTTTGATTAAAGAAAGGAATCAATGGATTGCAAACGTGCTTTGGTTTTTGCATGATTTGCGGACATTCAGTGTAGTGTTCCATCATTTTTATTTGATGACAGTAAGTGTGAATAATGTTTTAGCCAATCGAGCAATAACCAGGCAATGACTCGTAGTTGTTACTTGATATTTGGTATTGTTTTTAGAAGACAAAATTAAGTTCTATGATGTATTCCTAATAACAGGACAGCCGTCTACTGCCGATAACAAGTCAGTCAACAACCCGACGCCAGTTCCAACCGAAGTGACAAATGAAAGCACGACTAGTGAGGCGAAGCTGATAAGCGACAAAAAAGAGACAAGTGATGGTGCATGTAGCCCAACGCCCCAGATAAAACCAGCACGCAGAGTTGCTCTGTTATCTGTACCGGCTAAGAGAGATCACTCTGGGGGAATAAAAGAAGGTGCAGAAGGTAGTCTTGGTGCAACCAACGTAGTCAGTGATAATACTCAGAAATCGACATCTTCCATACCGAAATCTACAGAAGGAGAAACAGGTATCCCAACAGACAAGGCTTCAAAGTCCACAAGGAGAGTTGTTGTGGTGAATCTCGTAGACACTGAAGACAAGGTTGAAGAAAAACAGGACCTTTGTTTAGCCAAGGCGAAAGATCCCGTCTTAATACAGCTATCACCCAGTGGAACCGTTGACCAGAGGACGACCCTTGATAAGCACAACGATAAATCAGAAGGAGAGTTGGGTGCAAAGGCACAAGGTCCTGTTTGCATAAGCATTGATGAAAGTGGGCCTCCTCGTGAAGATGGTTCTTTTAAAGATTCACACCACAAAGCAATAAGCGATGCTGTGAAAGAGACAAACTCAAACGTGCAAGAAGCTTCTGTTTCAAATGATAATAAACAACATGAACCACGCAGTATAACAGCAAAGGAAGCTAATTCTTCTCCGGGAGGGAAAGCTCCACGTAGAGTAGAATTCATGACTTTGAAAAAAATGTAAAATTGAAAGAAAAGTTTGCAATAATTCATTAGATGTATTGATCTGATTAAGCCAAGCACAACCACCGTGCATCCTGGCTTGCGTCTTACACTGTAAATACTTTTGCAATCAAGTAATATTTGATATCTTTAGTTCCAACCATTCAATTTGGCATTTAGCATACCTTTGTTATCAGCTTAAAATCTTTCATGCATGTGTAGCAAATTTTGAAATTATAGAGTATTTTGAAAATACAAATGTTTTTTCTTTAAATACCTAAGTATCAATTTTATTTTTATTCTTCAATTTTGTAGATTTTGTTTCTCGCATTTTGTTTCAAATTCTTTTTCATTTCTATCTCTTTGTTTGGCCATTTTGCTTAAATATTTCTAAATATTCGTTAAAAAACCGGCCTTGAAGCCAAATGTAGCAAATATGAAACACCGCAATACGCCGAGAATAAACAACAATAAAAACACGTAATGCTGCCGGTAGCCTCGTTTCGTTGGCCCTAATGTTTTTATTTTGGTTCAGGCAGCGGCTAAAAGGAAATGGTAAGCTTATCAATATCAGTTTAGATGACAAGCATGCTCGTATAAATTGCTCGTTAGCTGTCCGTGGATGTATCATTTTAATTTATTTATATTAAAATGCTGAAAATTAATGTTCGGCTGGTAGGTGAAAGCAGGACTGTCGATATCGAAAAGGGCTGGTCGGTAAGGCAGCTGAAGGAGCACCTCGCTGAAATCTCTGGGCATGACATTGAAGATTTAAAGATAGTTTTTGCTGGATCAGTACTGCCAGAAAATTTAACGATTGATGTAAGTGAAATTTCTTAAATATATTTTTCAATGAGTTCATCTCTTTACTTTTGAATAAAGCAAAAGTTTTATCTGGCTTTAACGAGGAACTGTATTGGTATAGTTTTTTAAAGAAAGACAAAGCAGCACAATAAGATAGCTTCTCTAGACTTAGCTCTGAACATGTCAGATTGAATTTAAACCTACAGTGAAACACCTCAAATATCTAAGAACTGAAGAACCTCTGTTTTTTCTGATAAACTTTAAGGTTTTTATTGAGACATCCTCAGGACCAGCTTATTGCCATGAGATGGTCGCATTGCCAGGCATTAGGCCTATCCTTTTTAAACTACGAGGTCTGTCTAGGAAAAATGTAATTCTTTGCAAGGATTTACAGAAAATACATCTTAAATGGGTTCAATGATATTATATGATCAACCTGAACTTCATTTTTATCAATACTTGGCTTAGACCTCAGGTTTGTTGCTTCTATATGCATGAAGTATTTTTCTGATACATGAAAAAGCTATAAGCTATTAATAGCTTTTACATGTAAGCTCCGCTCTGTATTTGTTTTAAGACAAACCACCCTTTGAAAACATTTCTATTATGTTATAAATATCCAGTATGCTTTCTTGGATTCCTGCTTGCCACAGATTCTAGCATAAAGTTATCCAAAAAAGATGGCTAGCCAGTAGAACTGGTTCACAAAATACAACTGTGGGTTTTATAAATGTTTTACTTTGCCACACATCTGATGCGAAATGGGTCTCCTTTGCAGATGGGATACATATCTGTATTGAAACCCTATTTAGTAACTTTTGTGCTTATTGTTATTACATCTTTATCTAGCAATGTGATCTGGGACAACATTCAGTGATCCATGTACTGGCAACAACACATCATAATGGAGTTCAGCCAAGTATTTCATCTGCATCTGTTCCTGCAACTGTAGAAAAAGCTCAAAATATTCAAAGTAGGCTGTATTTCATTTGTTTGTTTAAGAAAAGAAAGTCATTGTTGGTCCTCCACTTCTGATCATTCTTCCCATTTCTAGACTTCTTTCATGCTACCATTCACTTGTTTCAGTCCCAGGCTGTTATGTCCCATACCATAAAACATCACATTATTTAACATAATCAACCTAAAGTTTATTTTCATTTATCCCTTAATTATATTGTGATTGCTATTACTCAGGGTGTAGGCCTGAGATTCTTTGGTAAAAATTTGTCTTATTTCATGTTTGATTTGATTGTCAAATTTTAGGTTTAAGTTTGTTTTGAAATGTTTCTAAGCATGCTTGTTATAGTTATAGTTTAAAAATCTTACTTAGGGTGTACTTAGAATTTCAATGATATATACATGAGGTATAAATAAATGTATTGGGCACACCAATTAACAGACACAGTGTCAATGTGGACCCAAAAGGCATTTTTATTCCAAGAAAGGCTGTCATGTGATTGATTTCAAGTTGTGTTTTAATTTGCCTTTTTCAATATTATTTCGTAGGCAGGGGAAGCAGTCAAAGATTTTTTGTATATTGCAAATTGATTTGTAATAAAGCTCATCCTGGTAAACTCAGGGTTAGATGCAGGGATTGCAAGGACGGAGCTTTTACATTGTCAAGGGTATGTAAACCTGGTTGCTTTTGTACCCAATATGTTTTGCTGATAGTAAACTCAAAACAAATATAAGCTTCTGGAATATTAAATTTGATAAGATAATCAATTATCTTTATGTCCAAAATAATTTGAAGATATTTTTATGTTGTGTTTAAATTTCCAGCACCAGTGGAACATTTTACTAACTTTGAAAATTTTCCATACCAGGAGTGGTTGACAGAATATAAATTTTTATTTGCAGAATAATTATAAAAGATTAACATACTTCATATTTCATGTCTCATGGTTTTAACAATGGGTTTATAAGATTTCTTAAGAGGGTGCACTAAATCCATTGTCAAAAATTATACAAAATTTTTGCCACTCCTACTTGGTCAAGTATTAGGGGGCAAGTCTATTGTTTTGATAAGATGACATCATATTTCCCATTGTTTTAGAACAAAACACTACTGTCCTCCAAAATATTGGGGGCATCACCTCCTCACTCCTTTAAGTACTATCACAGGTGTCTGTTGCTGTTCTTGACTATATAAAATATCTCGAATATGTATCTCTGATCATACAGATCTTTGATTGGCTTCTTCCATAGGGTCCTGAGGGATGGCATGATGTGACAAAAAGAAACATAATAAAAGGCATTTGCAATGAGTGTGACTGTGATTTTGCTGTTAGTTTGTATTTTGTCTTGATGTAAAATATTTGTTGGGGTTTCTATATTCTTTGCTGTTTTCTATAATTTCACAAGACAAGGTAAGCTTGTCTACCTTCTCTGGTATTTTTTCAGCATCCAAAGATTCTTTACCAAAGTAAAGTAACTCTACCTTATAAGTTTTATTGTCTTAAAGGTAAGTTTGTCTTCCTTCTCTAGGCTTTTATCTAAGAATTTCTTAGTAAGCTGAGTTAAACATTACTTCCTTTGTTTATGATACTACACATGGAAAAATACACAGCACAATCAGAACTTTTAAGATTATCCAAGTCTATATTTTTTATGTCAAATTAATGCTAGTTTTCTGTATTCAAATTTCGTAGGAGTTCTTTTTTAAATGCACTGGACATGATGCCCTTGGAGATGCTAGAGATGAGGCAATACCTTTACCTCAAGTAGGCTCTAATGCATTTAATTCTCCATGTCTGGGATGCATGGATATTCTGTAAGTAATTCTTTTTTTCAACAGTAAAATTATAAATGACACTGCAACTTTCCTTGAATTATGCAGTTTCCAGGTAGACACGTAGGTTGCTGAGTGCATATTGGCACTGTTGCTTTGATGGGATAACCATGTAAGTGGGGAGGGGGTGAGACAAAATGATAAAGCGATGGAAAGGTTTTAGAAAAAAATTTGCGATGAAACTTTGAAAGTACAACAAAATACCGTAAATACCCTGAAAATGACAACGTCTTGCTTCATTTCTAAATTACACTAGGGATTAAACAAATGAAAACTCTTTTGCAACGTCGTTCACATAGTAGATATTGTTCAAGTTATCTAAATAGGCTCGAATGAAGTAAATCAATTTGCTTTTTCCGTCACAGCTTAGAATTTTACTTGGCCTTGTGCCTCAAGCTCGATTTTTTATCGTTATTCGTTTGCTTTGTTTTGAGTAGACAGAAAAAGAGAACAGTGTAGTGTTCTTATTTGTATCGTACGTACAATGTACGAGCAATGTACCTGCTTTTGCCGGGCAAAAGAAGTAATTTTTGTACTCACCCTGTAACCTTTTCGCAACAATTGTAACGTATTATCATTTCTGTAGTAGTTAAACTTTCAAAGTATGGCGTCAAAGTATGAGCTTTGAAACAGAAACGCATAAAAGCAGAATATAAGAGTATTTATCTTTTGACCACGCCTTTAAAGAGTGAGATAGACATTGGCAATAATCACTTCTTAATCCCGCTAAAGAATATTTTGACTTTGCTCCTGTTACTGAGGACCTGTTTGCTCGATGCTGTCAGTCAAATTATTAATTCGATCAGCAAAAAAGCTTCTTTTCCAACTTTTTATACAGATTAGATTAAAAAATTTAGAATTTTCTGCAATGTTTCCCGCAATTAAAGGGATATGATTCGCTTCGTGTATATTTGCCCTAATATTAGGTTTTTTTACTTATTTGTCGACAGTTTTTTAAACTTTCTAGGGATCCTGTTCTGACATTTCCTTGCGCTGAAAAACATTCCATGTGTCTGCCATGTTTCTCAATGTTTTGCCGGTCAAAAATAAGAGACCGAATGTTGATCCATGTGGAGCACCCAAGGCATATTGGATATACTTTGTGCTGTCCTGGTGGTGGAGGTTAGTTCGTTTCAATGTTTTATAAACCAAATAATGATATCATTTTTATGCAACAGCCACTTTTTAATGGCCTCCATGCAACAACTTTTTGCAAAGAAGCATTCCCTTGAGTAGGTTATTGACTGCGCACAGAAATTTCTCTTCCTCTCGCCAGTGTAATTACCTTTCCTTAAATTTCACGATTGTAACTTGAAGAAATTTTTAAAAAAACTTCTTTTTCAAATACCATCGCCATCATTATAAAAACTCTCCTCACTTTTCATTTAATAAGTAAGGATGGGATTCACATTTGAGGCATGGGACGCTTATTCGAATAGGCGTGGGCGTGCGCTCATTCGAAGATTTACAGTTTCTTAGCTGATTTCTTTTAATTTAACTTCAAAATTTCTGTTTACTGCTATTGACACAATCATTTTTATCCTTATTTTGAAAGAATATAGAAAAAAGTACCAATATTGATGGCATTTAAACATATCCGTTCTGATATCATTTTCTAATTATAAATTAAACTAGCCCCGTCCCCCCCCCCCCACCCTCCGTTTTAGACGTTGTGTTTTTTCGATTATGTTTTTCCATTAGTACTTTTAAGCTATTGTATAATTGAAGCTCTAGCGTTAATCGCCTGTAACCTTTCTGGAAAAGCATGTTTCTTCCACATTAAGGAATCTCGTCTCCCACGTTTTAATCTCGATTAAATCTATTTTTTGCTTTTTAATTGACAGAAGATTGTGAAAGTGCATACGTCGAAGATATTCATCACTTTAGAGTGGCTGGGAATGAGCTGGTAAATTTAAGATTTTTCTTGCACTTTTGCTAGGAGAATTCTTTAGCATAAAGTTTCAAGACTAATGTATACAGCAAATGTGAATTGTAAAATCTGACTATCAAACACTCTTATAAAAACAGCTTTTTCTAAAATGAACGAGAGGGCAACCAATGATAATTAACAAAACATGAAGTTGAATTCGCATTTAAGCACGAGCTTTGCTGGTATTTCTAATCAATGCTTGTAGTTCCTATTTTCCTGTTTTTCTTTTGGTCTTTAAATCATGAACTTTCCATTGCAAATGCATATTTCGGGGTAATGTCTTGATAGAGGGAATGCCTTGATTGATTTATATTTCCACCCTAACATGCAGCAGGTTTAAATGCAAAAGGCAAGCATTTTTTTGCATATTACAACAGGCTATGGTATTCACATGGTATTATCAAAGAGGCTGCTTCCTTGTTTGAATGGAACCTGAAAATGCTCTTTCTGCACATTACTTTTGTTTCTACATCTTACAAGAAAACTAGCCGTGTGCATATCGTATTGAAAGCGAACCTCGTTGTTACGACAAACAAGGAACCACCAAGCCTTCCAGGATTGTTTCTTATAAATCGCATTTGATTTTGAATTTGTCAGAAGTTTTTGACAGATTTTTAGTAATGTAATGAAAATTGGGACAGTGGGAATTGAATTTTGGGGGAGAGCAAAACTAAGATTTAAGACTGCATAAAAAGGCGAAATTTCCGTAATTGTTGGACAAATTTTGCGCTTCTGTGAGATGTAGGTCATCCCTGTATTCACACTTCTTTCAATTTTTATTGTTTGGCTTCATTTCCGTTTATTCTAGTACGAAATTTATCAACGATTCGCAACGGAGGACCTCGTTATTCAAAGTGGCGGGATATTGTGCCCTGGGCGTGGTTGTGGCAGTGGGCTGTTCCCTGAGCTTGGCTTGCGTAGAATTGTCTGTGAAAAGCGATCAGGAGGCTGCGGGGTAGGTAGTCTTAGTTCATAGTAAAGACCAACATTTTTAACTGTACGACTCCTCCCTTCCCCCTCCCACCCCTCCCATGTTCAAGTCGCAAATGTTCGTGATTTCCTTGCTGTGGGTTGCGGAGAAAGAAGATACAGGAGTCTTTTACTGTTTCATAAAAGTTTCTGAAACGCATATCAGTTTCATTCAATCATTGAGACACATACCGCCTCGGAGGAGACACTTTTGGATGGGGGACCGATTAGCATATTACACCGGCACGAATTTCATTACGGTCAACGCTATAGAAACAGAACAGTACCCTGGGTAACAGAGTCTCCATTATTTAGTCTCAGAAATATAATTAGAAACTAGTCATAGAAAATTTCTTTGAGCACTCACTCTTTGCCACCGCAGGTGTCTACAATATTTTATCTCCAAATTTATGAGGCTCTGGTACCCAGGGTATCAGAACAGTGGCTCAGAACAACACCCGATATAAAACTCGTGCAGGCATGAAAACTCGTGTCGGCTTGAGTTTCATTTCGGCTTTCATGTAAAAAGGGCCTCAAAGTGAATTCATGCAATTATATGTGAACACACTGGTCAAGCTCCTTTTAACTGATGAATTAGCTAGGACGGCTTTTTGCTCAAAGAAAGCAATATACAATATATTTGCATCTCGTTTCACCTACCCTGATTAATATATTTTGTGACAGTCTCTGTACTTTAACATCAAAATACCGAAACAATTTAATGGCAGTAATGGTATAATCGGCTTAGTTCTCTGCCATGTGATATGTTTATGTTAACAGATATGTTTACCTCAAGCAATCAAAAAATATAATGCCCCCGTCCCCTGCTCACCTTCCCATGATATGAACGAAAAGAAACTGTTGATTACATCGAAAAACTCGTGCAATTTCTCTTGATTTTCATTATCGCACTGGTTTTTAACATTATTTGAGGTTATTCTGTTCTTCAAGGGTCTTTAGTCCAATTGTTCATGTTCTTTTAACGGGTAGCCTATATCGGGTATCTTAAACCTACCTGTTTAGCTATCCTGAAAAATGTTAGCCTATCTTTTAATCAGAACGACTTGGCAAAAGTGCTGGTTTAAATTGAGGTTTGAATGTCACTCTTCTGCAATGCTGAATTAATTTAAATCGCTAACCAACCATCAAGCCAAGATATTTTTATCCTTCATCAGACCAAGATATTTTGCCTTAGCTAACAGTTTTTATTTTGTTTACGCAAGGCTTAAGTGCGTTGTACGGCACATTGGTATTTTCAGTGCTGCTTTTTTACTTGCTAAATTCATTTTTCTTTATCAGTGTGGCGAAAGTGCACCCTTATAACCTTTTCCCAAGAGCTTCATATGAACGCTTTTATCGTCGTTTTTTGTTAAATTGTCTCCATTTTCAATGCTCTTTAGTATTCATGACCTAAGCTTTAGCTTCAAACACCCTACTGTAAAACATTTTCTTAGAAAGATCTTCGTCGAAAATGTTGCGTTGCATATGAAATTGTGTGCTTAAAGTTATTCATATGATTCTCAACTTTTAGCTTGTGTTCTGTCGAAATTGCCTCCAAGAGTACCATTATGGTGATTGCAATCAGTTAACAACGGGAACTGACGCTATCTCAACAGTTAGTTGATAATTTTTTAATGATGTTTTTTTCTTCTTGATGTAACTTTTTAAATTGCTCTTTCCACCTGCCGAACAGCTATCTCAGTGTTGCTTGCATCCTTACTTTCCAGCTTCACATCTGCCCTTGTTTCTAAATATTACACCACACGCCCTTAAGCGTCTCATATTTTGTCTTTTTTACTTAGATCTTTAATCTAGAGAAAATATTTTACTACCAAAACTCTATAGCCCCTTACTTATTGAATCCGTCTAAATTCTGCTCTTTTCTTTCGTTAAAAGGACTATAGTGTTCTGGCTCAAAATGCACGAAAATCTCGACGCGATATGGAGAAATGCTTGAAGGTAATCCGTGAAACAACAAAACCGTGTCCAGGCTGCAAATCTGCCACAGAAAAAGCTGGTAAGATAAGCATTAGTATTCGATATAATTGTGTTCTCATATTTTGATGATTAAAAACCTCTTTTGTTACAAAATGTCTAAAACATAGTAATTGATAACTGTATTAGGTGGCGTTTTGTCCTAAATTGCATTCAGCTTTGAGATAGAAAAGATCAACATTATGAATGCTGTATGCTTTGGCAGCTTTGTGCTAGGAACTATCTAATGCTTTCGGTATTAAATTTTGCACCGAAGATTTGTCTGACCGCTAACCCATCAATCTGGAAATTGTGCTGGAAACGTTTTGTCTAATTTGTCACTCTGTATGCTCGGCTAGTGCCTATTTGACCGTTGCTTTTTGGCCAAATGTCTTTTTGGCTAACGTCTGTTGGCTGAATGACTTATAGACAAATGCCTACTTGGCCAGTGCCTTTGGGCTATTAACGGTTTTTTAGACCAGTGCCAGTTGAGCTAGTACTTGTTGACTTAATGCATGTTGGGTTATTGCATGTTGAGAGGATTTTCTGGATTGCATGTTAAGAGGATTTTCTGGCCAAGTGCCGTTGGGCTATTGCCTGTTGGGCAATTGTCTGTAGACTCAACCTACAAAGTTTCCCTGCCAATTTTAAAGAAGATGAGCATCGCCCTTTGGACTAGTGACCTTCGAAGAGTAGTAAAGTGACGTTACTCAAAGTGATTTTTTGAGGCTCTTTCCATTGAATAGTTTTTGGAAAATAATTGTAGATTGTTTATTTGGTAGGTGGCTGTAATCACATGACTTGCCAAAGGTGCCGATTTCAGTGGTGCTGGAATTGTGGGATTGAATGGAACTCAAATTGTCAAGGAGATCACTGGTTCAGAATACTTGAGTACTAAATTTGCTAATTTATTTTAGTTCATGGTCAATGAATATTTTTATTAAACTAAGCTATAGTTATTTCTGCCCAACCTTATGCAAAGAAAGCTATGGTTGTTTTGCCAAATAGAAACATAGGTTAAGTCTTTTTGCCAAAAAGAAACATATTGGGGTAAAATTCCGATAGATCGCTTAAAAGCCAATATTGAAAGCTTATAAAGGTTTCATTTTTTATTGAGTCCAGTCAGACAAAACGTATAAAAGCAATGTTTTTATTCTTCAGGCAAATATAGTCCTAAGCAAGATAAATCTTTTACGCAGATAACATGCATCTAGCACTGAAGGGTTGAAGATATAAATGAAAGCTAACATCACAGATATGTTACAATATATCATCAGATCATGAAATCTTACAACGGATTACAGACATCCAACATCAACATAAGATTACAAATATCTTACAACAGATCATGGATATTCAACATAAGATTACAAAATAACAGATTACAGATATCTAGTTTAAAATCAAATATATCATACAATATATCACAGATATCTTAAAACATCTTATAGGTGACGTCATTTGATCGTATTTATGCACTTTTGAATAAACACTCAAACGGAATCTTTCGAAAACGCTTCGATTATAATCTTAAAGGGAACCGTAACGAAGAATGCCAACCGCTGACAAATTTTCGTCTTTAGTAAGGGCCTTGTCCATTTAAAACCTAGAAACTCGTGTTCCTCCACTCGAAAAACTTCAAAATTCTTATTCAATCGTCTATTACTCAACCTTTGTTCGCGAGATGAAGGATGTCAACCGAATGTAAAAGCACTTAAGTAAGGTCGAGAGGGAGGAGTTTGAATCTAAACTTTATGCGTAAATTGGGCAAGATTGTCAATAAGATTTGGGTTTTTATTCTCCCTAACGAATAAAGCGCGACTTGCTGAGAGGGGAATTGTCTCGCATTAGAAGGCTGACTTTTGCAGCAAAGGAGTCCTGCACTGTGCTCACGCAAACAGAATATGAAATCGCGAAAATTCACGAGCTTCTATACAAAAGCAAAGACCGGCTTTGCTGGCAAATCAAGAAACGACTAAAATTTCTTTAACATGGCGTATTTCGTAGCACTTACACGACAAACTTACGATTGCTAATGATGTTGATCGTGTGAAGATTTGTGGGTATGTGAACCCTATTTTCTCTTGATATGCAATGTATTATTGCAGGCATTTTTAGATACATATAAACCCGGCAGCCGTCGATTCATTCTGAATAACACATCTTATCCTAAAACAGTAAGGTTATGGTCCTATTTTGTGAGAAAAGCTCGCTCCACGATGGAAGGGGTTCCGTAACAGAAGACCTTTCTGAATTCGCTTATTATCCTTTTTTGCCTCGATACCTTTTATCTTCTATGGTTTTTAGATTTGATCTTATTATCTACTATCTACTATAAATTTTGCCCCTAGCATGGAATTCATTAACAAATTGCAGGTCCTGATTGTAACTGTTGTGTAAATATAACAGTTCAAAGGACTTTTGCGATCCCAATCTGACATACACTGGGTTTCGTAATACATTTATATTATAATAGGCTTAGCCAGTCTCTTTCTCCATTTTCCTGGCACCCGCCATTATTAAATAGCCTCTCTAACTCTACATATGTACATACATCTACTTAATTAAATGACCAAATTTGACTTAAACATCTTCTGGATAAAACTCCAAGTAAAATAGTCACTTATATTGAAATCGTATCAGCCAATCCCATCATCGATATTGCTGTGGAACTGACCAGCTTGTGAGTACGACCCTAGACCAGCAGATCTTAAATAAGCCTCGTGCATCTTATGTGCTCTTTGTGTTCGAGCTGACTCTTTTCTAACTGGATTGACCAGGCCTGCAAGAGACCCTGCAAAAAAAGAAAAAAGGCCATTTAAATTTGACGCGATCCTAGTTTTCAATGCCCAAGACTTGTTGTTAACTATCTCATTTCAACTGTTAACGATACGAAAATTTTAAGCTAACTGCTTGCAGCCTAAAATAAACGCCAAAAATTAAAAGTAAATAAACCGAATTGCCTACTGTAAAAAAAATTGTTGAAAGCTATACAAGAGTCCATTAACCAGTTTTGTCACAATTATGTTGGATCACCTTTACAAACCTAAAGGCACCGTTTTATTGCACTTTGTATGGGTCTGAAACACAATTTTCCCCTCTTCAGGGGTCTGAAACCTCTCTCCACAGAATTCGACCTCTTCAGGTAGGCTTATTGATCAATTTCAATTAAATGACCAGAAACTGATTGCAATTAAACTAAAGGAGCATGAGCAATCCTGTTTCTGTTGATAATCACAGTAGGCCTTGAATATGAGAACCCGAAATCAATAATTCTCACTGGCAAGGGTGCCTATTGAAGAACGAACACATCTGTCTACTCTATTCATACTTCTCACATCATATGACAAGTAAAGCTAGCCACCCTTCTATAATGAGTTTCGGAACCTGTGACTTGTTTTTTGCTGGATTAGTGAGAAATTACATTTTAATCACACCGAACAACCTGTAAGAGAACAACCGAACAACGAGCTTCGCAAGAAGTCAAGACTCGCCAGGCCGAACAGTTGCTTAATGATCGCATTAAGCGTTAAACTCGTAGTAGCAACTTAGAACCGTCCCGTCCCGTCCTATACACCAAATAGCGTAGGCAAGACTGTCGTTGTTAACAGAACTAGCTGAATATTACTGACAATTTTTCCTTAGTACCTTGGGTTGTTGTGCTGCTTTTTTGGTACGAGGTTTGCAGCATTTGGTTAGAAGGGCTTCCATTGCTTCTGACATTTCCTTTTCTTTTCGTGTCACCAAAATCGAATTCGTCGTCATCATTACTGTCAGCCTGGCGTTTCAGGGAACTCTGTCTTGCATAGGAGAATCCAGATTTCTTTAACTGCCAACTGCTACTGCCTGACTCTAAGAAAAAAATCGAACTCAATATTTACAAGAAGCGATAAATGGTTAACTTATTTTGTCAAATTTGCGCATCCCTGCTCGTTGCACTCAAAATGCGCGATCTTGAACTGCAATTTTAGAAGAGCGTACCCGGCAGTAAGAATCGAAGCGCTTTACCGCAGAAAAATTTTAATAGTAAATGCTCCACCAAGAGCAGATAGCAAAGAAGTCACACATTCATAAAGAATTTGCTGAAATGGGTTTGGGTTGCATTCAATTTGTTTTATGCACAGAAGTACGATCCCTAATTAATCCTGTGAACAAGACTTAGATACAAAAGAATTGAGTTGTAAAGATAATAATCCAGCATGAAATATTAGAGGTATCAACTTGGATTTATGATGCTCAAGTGTCAGCTTTAACAAAAAAGTGTTGATTTTTTCAATTTAGGACCGAATATTCTTACCATTTTTACTAGCTTGTTCATCAGCTTTATTATGTTGTGATCCTGGTTTGAAAAATTAAACAAATATCAAATCAGTATGCTAATTTATAGGCTTAAAACTAAATGGATATAACATAGATCAATCTTAGTTTGACGATCACATAAATAATTAATAATGTCAAATACAGGTTTGCCAGTCTGCCATATAATGCTTGATGCCATAAGAGCAAAAGCCACTGCTCTCAAGCCTGTGCAAGGACCGCAGGGCATATTACAGATTGAAGGGGCTAAAACGTTTAGGAGCTAAACATGCTAAATACCAGGAGCAGGGCGATTTTTGGTATGATATCAATTACATTTTGGAAATGATTGGGTGGCTAAAGCCCCTGAAGCCCCTGTTTCCATGGTCCCTGAACCTGTGAAAATTAAAGTTGCAACTTTGGACCCTCCTATTCTGCACAACAAAGCAGTACACCTGTGCCTATAAAGCATTGAGCTCATTATGCAGGCTAGTAAGACAGTTAAACAAAGAACCTCTAGGTTACTCATTGCATATTTTACTGTGATACTCGTAAATTATGTTCGGTTCAGTTCAGTTCATTTCATTTTTAAAAATCCATACGTAAAAATCTTTTAAGATACAGCAACAGGTTACAAAAGATGAAATAAATTAAATGTAATGAGAGAAATAGAGAACAATAAAAAATAGACGATTTTATAAAAACAAAGGAGATTTGCATGCAGGAATTTCTTAAAGGAAGAGCACCACCTGTGGTAAAAATATATTAATTTAGTATTTACACCACAGGCTGCCCAGGAGGGAGCCATAAGACCATCGAGAACAACTGCCACACAACCTTATGAGTTTCAATCCAGGGCTAAAAATTGTTCAATTGTATTGTATTTTGAAAGGTAATCTTACCAAGCTTGCAACTAGAACAGTAAAAGAATGAGTTAAATTTTATCTCTAGTAGGATGGCTGAGATTGCTCCTAATGATAAAAACTTTGTGTAAACAGGCCCTCCCACACTCAATAGCATCTTATCTAACTAGGCACATTCTTTTACTGTTTTGGCTCAAACATGAGACATCCAATTTAGCCCCATCAACATCAGGCTAAGCTTACAGTCGAAGTTGCAAAGCAAAATTTGGTGCAACCACAAACACAACCAATTCCAGCTATAAAAATATGTATTTCTTGGCTACATTAGCATTAAGACATATTGAAGCCTGAAAATAAGCAAGCACTTACCAGTGAAACCCCCAGCATGCCTGGAATAGTAGGAATTTCCAGTTTGTAGATTTACTTGGTTTCCTTGCTTCTTACTAGATGGCAGTGGTACATTCTTTCTGACACTCCAAACACTCTCAAGATCAAAATCTGTTGAAGTTTAGTAATGGTTAAACACTACAGTTTGGCCTGATTCAGCTTGTAAATATTTTAAACAGGTTAGCCAGAGCTCCAAAAAACAAATATACTCGTAGATCCAAATAATATAAAATTTTGGGATAGTTATTATGACTGATTTTGCAAATAGCAATTAAGACTAATAAAGCTTCTTTAAACATATAGCCCATACCATTTTACTAATATCGAAAGTGTACACAATTTTACAATTCTGACATGGTTTAGTAACTACTGTCGAGGAAACAAATTCTTGCAATGTAGGTTTGCATGTCAAAATTTGAGCCAGGTAGTCACTTCACATTTTTCTTTTAATGACCAAACATTCTTCACAATGTAACCTTCACATTCAAACTATGAAAGAACCTACAACACCAAACAAGCAGCAGACCCATTGTGACCAAATGAAACATGCCAAATATCACTCATATTGGGAACCTTAACCTAATAAAAATGTCAAGAAACCTACTCATAACAAGGCTACTGGAAAATATTGAAACGCAAAGAAAATTTTTAGGTCAAAAACTTTCAGCTTACTTGAATTGAAAGATAGCGAGTTCAGTTCAGATGCTTTAGAGCTCTTTGCATTCAAGCTACCATAATTGGCTTTCTCAATAATTTTTTTTGAATCATCTGTGAAATCTTTGTCAAAACTGCTCCATGGATCTGATTTCTGCTTCTTCTTTGCGTAGAAAAATTTGCTGCCAGCTTTTTTGTCGTTATCTAAAATTTGAATCGTACCTATATTCAATATTGTATTTTGTAAATTGGTCTTGAGATGCAAATCTTAAATATAAAAATGTCAAATATTAAAATGAGAAGGCTGTTTGAAAAAAGGAAAGACTGCATCATAACAAGTTTAGGTAAAATAATGCTGCTTGCAAACAACCTACCTGGATATTTCCAAAATTTTAATAGAGAATTCACCTTTTAAATTCATAAAAATTTATAAAAGTATATTAAAAAATATAATGATTCCATGTGATACATAAAATCCAAGTTAACATTTGTAACATAAAATTATGGACATTGTATACTTGAACCTGTTTAGACAACTTTACAAACCTTGGCTGCCATTCATTTTGAAGATATTTTGGAACCTTGACAGTTGGCAAGAACTTGTTAACATAAGAGTTTTTCTCAGCAACCATGCTGACATTTATGCATAATTAAAGAATTGAACAAACAGAACTGGTTTGTTTTTCAACTTCGGGAACAATTGGCAATGTTTGATCATACAACTGTGATTAAATTATCCATATAATTTGATTCCTTAATTTAGAACTTAATGCATATTTTGACAAATATTTTGCATCTAAGTTTTGTGACCCAAAAGTAAATGATTGCACTACCATACAGCCTCTGGTATTTTTGTTTGTACTGATAATTCAAATAAGACCTGCTAAGTTTAAGACTCAATGGAGTTCTTGCCTTGTCTATATTATTATAATTTAGAAGAAAATTAAATCTTATTTCTCTGTCTCTTTGAAGTCTGACATTGGATGTGGCTATTGATTTAATGTGGGCTCTTCATATTTTTTACACATAAGTTTCAGATTGCCACTGAACAACAGTGTGGAACCACTTCTGGCAGTCAAAAAGAGAGTGAGGTAGATAAAATTTAGATACCTGTCCTAAATTGATCAGGTATGCTGATGCTTTAAGTTTTCCAGAAGTTTCTATCTCCATACTTAGTTAATGCAACCAGCTTTTATGCTTATTTTTCTTGAATTTACATGAATGAACTTATCTGTCAGTCACAGTGCCATATCTCTCAAAATTTTGGTCATTTGATACCAAATATCTTTTTGAAAAGCTGATTGTAACCAAAATTGGCTTGAAAATATCATTTTCAAGAGTTTTGCTACACACATATGTGGTTAATTTATTTGAGGTACAGAATTTGAAAATGGCTTTGAAAAAACCTTTCTGATGTTTTATGCTCTGAGGAGTGTCAGACGAAAAAGCTTTTAGTATGTTGTAAAATGTTTGCTTTTTTCAAAGCCATTTTCAAATATGTGGCTTTAGACAAAATGTATATATGTATCTCAAACACTCGGAATTTCATACTGCAAATTTTTGTTGCTAGCTGAGACTATTTTTGACTCATTATAGAATTTTTGACTGCCTTGAAAGATTGAATCAGAAAAATACATTTCTATTTCTTTCTCCTTCAAAATTGCAAATGAATTTGCATGTTTAGGTGACATATCAAAATAAAGGCCTATTTGTGTTGTTGTGACAAAAGCAGTCTTTTCACTAATGAAGCTTCAAGCAAGAGAATCAAGGCATGTGCAGATGCTTTGTACCAGAGTTGATAATGAAATTGATAATGAAATGTATCAACAATAGTGGTCAAACTTGGCCAAAACATCCAAGAAAATAAACAAAATGATGTGATAAGGAGACATCAGGTTCAGATCTGATGGGCAACATACTTAAAACTCACTCAGGCAGGATTAAAGCAAGAAGAATTTTTTCAACCCTGACAAAAATTTGGAGTCCATTTTTTGGGTATAAATGCTATCAATTTTCATCACTATCGGACTTCTTTAACAAAATCAAGATTTCTTGCATATTTTCATTTCAATTGCCTTGTTTTGAAATATAACTATGACTTTTAGTAAATAACTTTGATATGTGATGATACATCTAATCTATTCATTATTTTTCACTAAGTTGTTCGGATGGTACCCTAACTAAAGTTTTTTATAATGGTACCTACTTCGCGAAATTAAATGCGTATGGCCTCAAGTGTGTCTGAAAACCTTTGGAAAGTCGCGGAAAGCTGAAAACCGTGGGAGTAGAGTGTGAACGAAAAACCGTCGTGGGACATTTTCGAAAGCCGGTTGCATAGGAATATCGCTTTCTTTATACGAAAAAGACCCATTTAATGAAATATCTAGAAGTATATAAAATATCACCCGCTCAGTATCCAAATAATACAACACCAGTTATCATCGCGTCGGCATTCAACACCAAAAAACAACGGCGTCGATATTTATTGTCCTATATAAACATGTTAATGATCAAAACCTGCCAGATATTCTAAAGATGACATGATTAATTTCTCACCTTGCATGCCACTTTCGTTATCTCTTTGTAACACCATTACTCTTTTCTTGTTTGCAAACGAAGATACTTTCGTTCAATGAACATCCTGATTCTCCTTTATCAAAACTAGGCCATTTACAAATAAATTTTCTTCGAAACGAGGTTTAGTAACGCGGCACAAACTCAAGTTTGCCTTCAGTTTTCGTCGTCATGGGAATAATTTCAATATAGAAGTTTGTATTTAACGGGTTAACACCTTTTCAACAATTGAATACAGTCCTGATAAACTATCGAAGAATCAGTTTTACAGGTTAGTAACACTGCAGCCGCCTGTCCGTTATACAGGTTAGTAACTCTCGCGTAATGCGGCTATACTGCCCCCTACCCTTATCTAGAGGAAACAAAGAGGCAGCGCTCTCTTCCTCCCTACCCTTTTGATTTTTTTTTATCTGTTTATATATTAAAGTATTATAATAGTCATACTATTATAATGTTGTCTTTTCAAATATGTGTCAAAGAAATTTTAAATTGTACACACTGTAGTTTGACTTAATGAACTCATAGCCAAAATTAAAATCCTATTATTGTGTATTCTCCTAGCTTTAATAACACATTTTTTGCAACCCCCACCCCCCACTCTTCCTTCGTTCTTCAAAAGGGAATTGTTACACTCTTTTTTTATAAAAACCAGTATATCTTAATTTTTTATTTAAATTTATAGGGTGTAAGCGGCTCAATTGCTAGCTATTTCGCTCCAGGGAGGTGTTTAGGCCTCATTTGCCGACAAAGTGAGATAGTTTGAATCTTCACACATGGCTAAAAATCCTTGTTTTTTAGGATGAAACGTTGTTTTAAATTGCCATTTTACAGCAGCTAAGCCTCAGCTTGTTCTTAATTTATTTGTAACTTTTGAACAATTTTGAGGCTCGTGTTCTTATAAAATTTTTCTTATAGAAAGAAAATAGTGTAACTGAGATCTCCTTTAGAACAGGGCCTCAGATAAAGGGGGTGGGGGACATGACTCCCCACTTTTTTCAAAACAGTAGAACTTTTTACAAAATCTTTTGTTATGGGTGTTGAAATTTCCTTTGCCCCTCCTTCTTTTCAACCGATGTCGGAATCCATGTAAATGGTGTTTGCATCAAGAGCCCCTGTCAAATCATCGCCAAAAACTTTATGGTGTTTTATGGTCATTGATAACGGTAGATATGGGAATTGAAATGCGAGCTACAGTCATAACAGAGAAGTGTAGGCTCTGGTGGGTTTGCGCCGAGGGGCAAATCACTCGTAAGAAAATCTGTTATCTGAAAATCCCCAGAAATTCTTTTGTTTTAGGCGAAATCTCGTACGCTATTTGCAAGAGTGAATCGCCCCTCGGCTTGAGCTACCTTACAAAAGTCGTCAATGCATAAATGAATGGGAATTTTCTGTGTGGGCTATTTTCCCTCGGCCTGTAGGACCTGTCGTCACGTGAGAACTGTTATCACGCCAAACCGGGCTGTGTCCTTTACCGGGCTGGTTCGCTATCTTTGTTTGCCCATTGTTTTCCTCATTCAGTACACTGTTATAAAAGAAATATACTACAGTTTTACAATTATTAGGAAGGCCTCAGCTTCCCCGCCCCCCGTGGTTATTATCTATCTGTCAATTTTGTATAGTATGGCATTAAATAAACATTTAGTGACTGGTCTCAAACGTTTCTTTGAAGATACTTCAATTCAATTCTTCATTTCAAATGAGACTCGCATTCTTGATGGGAATTTTTTAAAAACCCTTACATTAAAATTTTACTTTCTTGTTTTATCATTAGAGATTTCAATGTTTTATTGAAGTCATTCTATGAAATTTAGAAAAGATTTACTTTTTAGAAAAGGTTAACTTTATTATTAGGTGTAAACAATTATTATCAACTATAAAAATAGCTAGAATTTTGCGTAAGTGCAGCAGCATCCTCTCTCCCATTCGAAGAATTATTGAATATCAACAATCTCGAAGCTTAAAATTCATCCAATGTAACTCTTTCAGCTAGTTTAAATAGTCTTTTCAACCAACATTGCTTAGAGGGAGTGGGGATAAATCTGTATCTTACAGCCGGAAACTTTTATTTGATCAAAATCATTTATTGACCAAATAACTTCGTGATTATGATTTTGGTTTGAAACGTTTCAACAAAAGCGTTTCTATCTAGTTAAGAGCCCGGTAAATTGTAACTAATTGTAACGTTCTTAATTGGGTCCAAATTGTTGCAGGTTGCAGGATAGTAATTCAACGCAAAATCAGGTTTGAAGCAAAGACAGACTCAAAAAGACTTTTCTCAAACGTATATCGTGTAATCAGCAGTACAGTCGAGGCTTTCACAAGAGCTACGCGTACGATCTAAACCGAAGCTCCCACTAACTAACCCAAATAGCAGTGAGCGAAATATTTACACATACTTTATACAGGTATAACGCTTATAATCTTACATAAAAGAAAAATGATCGAGAACAACAATAAGAGGACGTTTGGATGCATATGTATGAGCTGAGTCAATGTCGAGGAAGGTGAAGCTCGAAAAGCGGATGAATGGGGTGAAGGGAATATGCAAAAGAGGTAGATTAAAGCGAGGCTGCTTACAGCGGCAAGTTTTTCATCAAGGGGGCTGTAACCTGGCACCTATGTATGGATGTAGGGATCCTCATCGCCCACCTAAAGGAGCTTTGGATTTCAAAGTCATAAATTATATCGTATGAAATTACTTAAAGTTGGTCTCTAACAATGATTGATAATCTAGTTTTTCTACACCAACAACTAACAGTAAAATGAATTGAACAACAGCCTGTGGCAAGCCACTCAGCTACTGATAATTCCAAATTTCTATGTACAACGAATGTATTAGATGAGACAACAGAATGTGTTAGATTAGATCAGAACGGAAACCAATTTACAGCAGTTTGATGGAGGATGAGCCTGTACTAATGTGGCCATTTCTCAACTAGTTTATGAAAAATTTGACTGATTTGAAGAATACATGCTCTTCTGTACCAAATGCAGCAGGATCTTTAGTAAGTAAGTAAAGTTGAATTTTTATCTGACACGGGGTTCTTGGCTAAGTTTTGTGTTGGGGTTTGCCGCGACAATATTGAAAGTGGTATCGTTGATTAGACTAATTTTACAAAAAATTGCACCCTAGATTAGACTAATTTCTATAAAATATGCTACCCTTGGTTAGACTAATGTTAAAAATACGATAGCGTTGACTAGATTAATTTCAAAATTATTCGAGTTGGCAGGTATCTCTAAATTGTTGGCTTGAACTCAAAGGTCGGTTTGTTTCATTTCCTAGTTTATAATCAAGCTAAATGGGTTGCCATGATGAAATTCCTACTTTCAAATGACGTTCTATAGACCAAGGTTGTCAAAGATGATACCCTTGGTTGAACCCAAATTCCAAAAAAATATACCCTTGGCTAGGTAGAAACCCGAAAAAAGTATACCCCTGCTCGAGGCACATCCCCCCAGGTTCCTTTACTATGGAAGTATCCCCCACCCCCGTGGTTGATATTTGTCTTTTTATCAACTCTATTACTTGTTTTTTATTTCAAGCGACAGCAGAGACGGATTTAAGCGGAAAGGATTTGGGGGGAGGGTGTTGGATAATGATTGGACTTTGGTGTCGCACCCCCAACATCCTGTGGTAAATCCGTCCGTGCCGCGTTCCCAGTTAAATAGATGACGATTGCAGTTGAATATCATCGAGAGTATTAGCTGCCCCATTTTGGAGGGTAAAAATCCCAATATTTACCACAGGCGTTGCTTGGAGTTTCACTTTGTAATAGGCAAACCAAAAATAAAACAATGGATCGCATAGCAGATTTAATGCGAACATAATAGCTGCTATGTTAGTCATCCATCCAGAAAAACTGGAACAAGTGATTTTTGCATCTGTTAAAGTAATTGAGATTACTATCGCCGGCAGGGATAGGATGCAATATGTGACTGAAATGGCAATGCAGGTGATGACGAGACGTTTTTCATGTTGACGTTGTTGTGAAGGTATCGGGTTGGCGAACTGACTGGCACCTGGTTCATTTCTAATGTCAGGCCTTCTACCAATTGCATTCTTTATTTTGACGATTCTGTAATATGCAACCAAAAGATAGATGGACGTAGCGCCGAATGCCAATCCGATGTAAATTGTCAGGCTTACACTGGGTAATATCCAAAAATTGACGATTACTAGGAGTACGCCTAGAACGCTGGGGGCAACCCATAACATGCAGAACACTTTCAGCCAGGTGATTTTTTCGGTTAAAATTTTGAATTTGAAAGGGTATTTTGTGGCATAATGCCTTTCCCAGGTTATGCCAATGACGTGGCCTTGCTGGATAAAAATTAGGATGATTACAGGCACTTGCGAGAAATTGGAACCACCTTCATTCGCATGGGGTGTGCGCAGGAAGCTTGCAAGAACAACTCCAACCAGCAGTGTGCTTGTCAGAAGATCAATGATGCCAAGGCTTGGAATGAGCTTTGATCGTACAACACTCTTTCCTTTCTTTGAAAAAGCTAAGATAGTTTCAGCAAGGTTTGCTACAGCTGCAATTGAGCTGATTATGAGGAAACCAATGTAGCAACTCCAATCTTTAAAGTCCATTATTGATGACCTGTGCTTCAGAACTTTTGCAAGAACAACTCGTAGTCGTCTCCTATGAGGAATGAATTCATTTAGATACGTTTCATATTTGTTTGCTCAAGGAAAATTCCGAAATTTTAGGTTTCACATACGATCATGAAGATTTCAGTTCTTAGGACACCTAAAAGAGAGCAGTAAAAATATCTCATTGCTGCTCCCTTGTAGATGTCCTAAAAACTGTACACTGTCATTAAAAGACTTTGTAATAATGTATATAATGGCCCATGGATGCCATTAGATCTCAATTTTAACAAAAGACCGTCGTGCTAGACTCTATCGAATGCTTTTTATGTATCCAAAAAGACAGTCCTTGTTTCTATGCGATCTTCCAAGCCGCATGGTAATGTCGTGAGTTGTTGTTCTTATTGGTTGATAGTGGAATCACCTACACCCCTGGCAAAAAATGCTGAGACACTCGCAGAAAATTGAGCTAGTTTCAAATCATCCAGCCCCCGTCCCCCCAATTCAATGTTGTGATGAGAGTAATTCTGCTCGCGGCCATGCCCAGTTATACCGCAATCATAAAACCCAACATTGACATCGGAGGGAAGGGGATGTGGGCTACCAGAGCATGTTATATAATAAAAAGACATGTGACTTCACTTTTTGAACAAAAGTCTCAGCTATTTTTTGCCAAGATTGTAGGTGGAACCCACTATGAGATGGATCCCACCCCATGCATTCTTTAATTCTTTATCACGATCAAACAAAATTTTTTCAACCACCTTTCCCCAAATTGACAGGAGTGATATAGGCATTTAGTTGGATTTAACTTGACGATTACCTTTCTTATGAATAGGAACAACGTAACTGTTTTGAAAGTGCACAATTTCAACAGACGTATGGATATGTCATCGGAGCCATGTGCTTTTCCAGTATTCAATTGATTAAACAAGTCAGTGATTTTATGCCCAAAGATGTGCACAGTCTCTAACGGATATTCTATTTTCCGTTGGTAAGTTGGCTGAGAGTCTACTATCTGTTTGAATAAGCGAGAGCTGCTTGATAAGTAATCCCTACATAGCTTTGCTTTTGCTTGAAATTGGAAAAAAATATGTCTTTATTTAGTAATTGGGGAATACAAGTAGCTTTTTTCCTGTTTAGTATCTTATTAAAAATTTTCTAGTAAACTTTTATTAGATTCTCAGGATCACAAAGCATTTTACCTAGATTCTTGTAATATGTCTCTTTCGCTGGTGCTGTCTTTTTTGTCGCTACCCGACCGGCTTCTTTTACTCCTACTAGATCCTCTGAATTTCTACCCCTTTTGATGAAATTGCGACAGAGGCGTGCTTTAGACGAATGGCCAATGGTTTAGTCGTAAATTTTTAGCAAGTATAACGCGAAAGTGTAAAAATAACAGCGTTTCATTCGTGTTTTTCAGAAAATTATCACATTTTGTGCTTTTTACGACATCTCTGCATTGAACATTTTACTGTTAGCGTTATACTTATGCATCTCATCCTAGTGATATATGCAATGATCTATCACTTTTCTTATTTGTTTCGTTTTCGGATATTAGTATATATGAGTATATCTAAATATTTATGTATATTATGAACTTTGTTTCTATTTTGACCATTGAACAATGTCCTTCCTACGTTACTGCGTACAATCACGAACAAAAGGATCCTCGAACTACACAGGCCCAATTTACATAAGCAAATGTCCGAAATGCAATTGCGATATGTTCATGTGACTTAAATGTTTAATCACTTTCATATTTATTCGAACCCGTGGTTGATGAAATCATTGGAAGCATAACCAATTTATTGCTACCTTGTCTAATCAAGTAATCGACTATTTGTACTTATATCTAGTATGATACTGATTAAGAATGCTGCTGTTTGCTTGGATAGGTAGTATAACGCTGCAGCTCAGACATCTTAGGAATCGTAGCGCGTTATGCCGCCTAACCCTCCACTACACTACTGCGAATGGCCCTTTTAACTTCCCCGTTGGTAAATCCTGGCGTTTCCCTGGGGTTGCTAACAACTTCTGAATTGGGAACATATTTTGTCATAGCCCCAAGAAACATTTTAGTAAAGTAGTCAGTAGCCCTGTTCATATCAAGCCCCATCAACTCACGTTCCCAGTTTGTTTGATTAAGTTCATCCCTCAAAGAGTTTACATCTGCTATATCATATTACTATTTGCGACGCCTGAAAGGGATTATTATTATTATCATTATCGATTTATTTAAAGTTGGTTTTATAATTCAAATAGCTAAAATAACATGTAATTAAGGCCAACTAGAGCTAAAAGAAAATACATTATAATTTACAAAGAAAAACAATACCCAGAAATGACAAAATTAATTAATCTAAAAACCCTAAATCTTTGATAAAAACTTTACACAATCTGCAGGTGCATGAATCGCAATTCCACTGTTTTATTTTTCTTTAAATTTTTGAAGTGTGCTACAGTCTTTCAAAAAACTTGGAAGTGAAGACCATAAAAGGCAGCCTCTATACTGAATATTTTCTGTGCCATATATTTTCGTCCTTACTTTCGGCAGTTGCAAATGATTTACACTACGCAGACTATAATAGCCATCTCTTTCTGCAAAGATATCTTTCATAAAAGTTGGGTTGAGATCGTTCTTTGATTTGAAAATCTCTCTCATAAGCAACTGCAGATTGCGTTTGTGCGTGGTTACGGAACTATTTAAATTATTTACAAAATTATCTCCACCATCTTTGCATACAATTCGCAATGCTCTTTCACGAATTTTGTTTACTTTAGAATTGATTGTCCTGTCATGGAACACCCATACAAGGAGACAGTAATTGAACTGCGAGTTAATGAATGCATCCATCAGCAATTTTAATTTGACAGGGTCCGTATAATTAGAGAGGCGGGCAAGTGCGTGCAATTTTTGATTTGCCTTTGCATAAATTTTCGACATGTTTTGTGAAACTTAATTTTTAATCAAAAGTAATTTGCAAGTTTTTTATCAAAAGTAAAAAGGATGGAGATGGAATTTGCAAGTTAACGATCCGTAGACTGCCTCGTGATGACATTTTTCATGAAATGATGAGTATACGCCTGATTCCAAAAAGAGGTTGGGTTAATTTGTGAATATTGAATCATTAAACTCTTCGCTCTTTGACAATAATGCATTGGCTGGTCGATTCATTGCGTAAGCTTTAAGCCTTCGTTTAAGTCACTTCCAAATGTGTAGTGCCTTCTACATTTTTATTGTCATCTGGCCAGTTTTTACAGTTAAAAACACCAGTGGTTATCACGCCATTGGGCCTAAGGTCTTTCAATTTTGTTATAAAGGATCCAACCCTATCTAATGCCCTGTTAACACTACAGCTTTAAACCTGGGTTGAACTTTGGTTAACGTTAACCTGGTTAAGAAATTGGGTAGTGTAAACCTAGGTTTTGTACTCTGTAGGTGGGTTAAACCTAGGTTGACCCCAGGCCAAGATCTTCGAAGTGCAAGAGGTGGGTTGAACCTGGGTTAACGATAACCTGGGTTAGAAATTTAGTTTAAACGCAGCTAACCTGGGTTGAACCTAGGTTAAGCTAATCCTACTCTGGAGGTGGGTTAAACCTAGGTTGACGATCTGATACGCGCTTGCGCTTTTCGAGCCATGAATCAATTGGGCGCAAACTGATAAAGCTATTGTCAAAACAAAGGTTATCTCTAAACGCTTGAGGGAAGCGATCTTCCATTCGAAGCAACAATGGTTGCCACAGAAGGTCAAGAAATTTTCGAATTTGAGTGATTCCAGTTTGCTGCAAAATGCACCCTTTCAAGCAATTTTACCTATACAACACAATTGGATGGATTTTCTTCAATCTGAAACATAATTTCTCACATCCTATGTTGGAGACAAAGTCTTGATATCGGGTGTAATCGGGACGGCTATGATTAGTACTTGAAACCTTGTATAAACTTAATTTTATTTTTTTATGCAGCGGGAGGGCGTGATTGTTAAGCCTCCGCTCTTTCATTTCATTTCATGTAATTTCATTTCATTCATTTTAAATTTTTTAGAGAGGGTGGCCCTTCAGCAGAGAAGCTGATTTTCAAGAGGGCCCTTCATCTGCATTACATACTCAATTACAATTTTTTTAATTTTTAAAAAGAGCTTTTATATCTACAATAAAAGCAGTGTTTATAGTAGAATGTAAAATAAAGTAGAATAATGAGCTTGATATTACAAAACAAAACAAAAACAAAAAGGTAAAACTCCTTAAATAAGATTTTTAAGGATCCTTAGGCAAGTTGCTTGTTTGCAGTCGGCTGAAAGGCTTTTCTTCGGCAACCCATGGCCAGTTACGCGTTACGCGAACTATATGTGGCATATTGTGAGCTTTTCGTTAACAAATTGCCTAGGTATTGAGGAGCAAGTTCCTTTAAGCTCTTAAAGACCATTGTTTTGGAGTTTCGATTAGTTCTTTCATACTCTTCCACCCAAGTTTTTTTAATAAGTGGTTGGCTTGGTGTGTCGAAACTGCAGTTTGTAACAAGCCTAGCAGCCCTGTTTTGTAGCTTTTGCAAACGATTTATCTCTGTAGTACCAACACATATGATAATTTGCATTGCTTAATAGATTTATTAGGTTGTGAAGAGCATCCCTATCTTCTTCCGTGAAGTGGGGCCCTGGTTGCTATACCATCCTATTTTCTATACGCAACCAGATGCAAAGATTTTCCCAACTACACCTATTTTATTGGGTACTTTGATAATCCGCAGGGATTAAAAAAATACGATTTCAAAATTCGATACATTAGAGAGAACACAAAAAAATCACTAACTTCAAGCCTGCATGCAATCAAATTAAAGTTCATTCATAACTTCAATAATTAAGCACAAAGGAATGTGTACTTGTATTGCGGCGCGGCTTCAAAAACGGCTCCAAAGACAACTGCGCGGCTTCAATCAAAGTTGCAAAGCTACATTTAACATCCCTTACAAAAACGATTTACAATCCCTTCATAACCATTACGAATCAAGTTGCCGTGAAAATTGCCCGATGATTGCAATACACAGGATAACTGAACTTGAATTTCCGCTAAGCGCAACATTGCCGTAACATTATCGCTAAGTGCAACATTTTCGCTAAGGGTAACATTGCCGCAACCTGCTTTGCTCTACCATCTGCCGATAACTTTACCGCAATGTACTTATGACCTTCTTTCAAATGTGAAGAGTGTTGAGGGGCGGGGGGTAATTTTCAGCTTGTCCCGCCCTTGCATGTCCCGTTGTATTTTTTATGAAGTGGCGTGTCAGGTTAGACAAAGGGCGAAAAGCTAATCACCTGTACGCTTTGATCAAACCCCTTTTGCTATGTCCAATGAGATGAATCTATTACCAAATTGCGATCTATAGCTTGAGAAACTAACATGGTATTCAGTTTTTTGACATCAGTACGATGTAATAAAACGACTGAAATAGCTTAAATGGAGATTGAAATAATTGATTTACTGCAGTTTTTATGCATAGATCAATTGCAGTCCACATTATCTGCCACGAGTCATTTGGGTGCTAGTTCTCCAACTGATAACGCATTTATTCATTGTTTGTTTCCACCAGTTAGGCAGTAAAAGGGCAAAAGCAGACTTTAGTAGGAACCTATTCAAACAAGGTTGGAAGACATTATAACGCGCTCGACCTTATAACAAACTAATGACCTGATCGATATACGCACAAAGTTTGAAATGTATCGTATTAAATCCAATCAATGGAGTAAAAATTGTCCAAGTAAACCGTGTGTAAATTGAAAGACCTTTCTTATTTTAGACGAATGAAATTTACGAAGTGCTGCAAAATAGAAAATTTATCAAAAACATTTATCACACACAAAAAATAAAATCGAATTACTTACAAGTTTGCAAAAGTTCTAATAGCACTGAATATTTTTTCAAATTCTAAAAGCTAATCAACTCACTGTGTTGTGTTGTTTTACCTTTGCAGTGGTGTTTCAACCGACTGGCATCTCAAATCTGTCGTTTGCTTATATCGCACAAGCGTTTCCCATCTTTGCACCTGCCTATGATGGAAGTAAAGCTCAAGTCTTCGAGAAAATAAGGGCCAGCTGAAAAACAGTTTGATCGACAAGCAAAGGCTTGATTTATGAAACCTGCGCTGCTCTGCAGCTGGTGCAAATTGAAGAGTAATTACACATTTCCATCAATATATATTTTTTAAAAGTTACTCATTCCTGTTATAGTGTTTTTGATAATTTTATCGACTGGCTGTCCTTAACCAATGGAAAAAGAGCAAAATACACTCATTCAAAGACCAATCTTTTCATGTGATACTTAGGACTGAGATCCAGTTACTTTTGTGCACCAAAGTGCCGCATCTGTTACCGTATTTGATCTATTTAACGTTAATTTAACTTTATAGTTTTTAGGTTGGGTGTTAATTAGGAAGAGGCGTTAAAAAGGAAGAGGGCATCAATACAAATTCCTGAACGAAAATTTGTGTACCTAATCCTCTGAATTTCTTCCAAGAATCTCAGTAAAAATTATACAACAGAGAAAATAGAACAATCTCAAAACAGCCAAAAAAGAATTTATCAAACATTATTATAAAAAAACAAATGAATAACAAATAAGTCTCACAATGGTAGTTCTAATCAATACAGAGTTCTTCAGCACTTTAACGGTCAGAAACGATCAAATTTTGCGGATCATTGGCATCTTTCACGTCAGAGTCCGTGATGTTTGCGTACAGGGGCGTTAAGTAGAGAGGGGGCATCAAAAAGGAAGTGGGCGTCAATTAACCTTTTTTTGCTTTTAGGGTGGGTGTTAATAAGGAAGGGGCGTTAAAAATGAAGAGGGTGTTGAATAGATCAAATACTGTAATTGATTTTTGGAACATTTTACAATCCTCGCATTTATTCAAAGCCCTCACTTTATAAGATCAGGATTTCCACGGCTTTGCGGCTTTTGACGTTAACAACAGTGCCTCTAAGAAGCTCTTTGGTTCCAAAAGATAAACCCCAAAGTAATGCTCACCTTTTATGAATTGGCAGAAGTTTGACTCCATTTCTAATTAGCATCTTACATACGAATTAGTTTTAGTCTTATTGGCCATCCCTTTTGTGCAAAATATTGCTACTTTTGAATAAATGATTTGCTATTTTCCTTTCAATTCCTTCACGGTTTGCTCTCTTTTGGCAAATACCTATTTTTTTAGAAATATTTTACTTATTTTCAGGGGCTTGGTGGGAATTTTCGCTTACCAAGACAAGGTTTTTTAGGTACTCTGAAATATCTTCAGTTGGCACCAAACTTCTTAGACTGACAAAACAAAGAGAAATTGCTAGTGTAGAAAAATCAGATGCCTCCGAAAATCAAATAGCATGAGAATAATAGGCCTGGAAGCAACCCACATTCAACTTGTGTAATTACAAGAATTGATAAAAACAGATCTACGACATATATATTTCTAAAGCTGTGCTTTCGAATTTATACGACACTTAGACTTTCCCAAAGTGGTGAGTGGAATAAAACTATATATATTTTTTTTATGAAAACTTAGAGTTTTGGTATTTTGTTTTTAAACTGCGATAGAAGGCGTCTCCTCCGCAGTTTAGCTATGCCCTCGCGAAGTACGAATGCCTTACGGAGTTGACGAAAAATAGACTTTACGACACTTGGAATGAACGAAGTGTGCGTTGCCTGCATCGTTTGTTTCTGTTTGCACTTTGCATCACCACGTGGCCCTTCTTTATTGGTTGGCCCGGATTTATTTTTTTTGGTTGTCTATATAACCTTTGTCTTTTCACTGATATGTTTCTCGTGTAACCGCGTATATGGTCTTAAACGTGTTTTTCATTATGATGCTGATTGGACCTTTTTGCATCAGAAAATTGCTCTGAGCTTGTGAAACCTTAAGCATGGCATGTCTGAAGCAATCCCTGTATCTATGATCTGCTCATTGACATGTTTGGCAAATAGCGTAGCATTTTGTCTCATCCTAATTTGATAACATAATTTGACACAAGCACAAACATAATTTCATCAAACCTGTGAGAATTTGATGTCATCATTAAAGTTGCTGGCTGATTCAACGAACTTCATGATTGCAATAAATCAAAACTTTTGAATGGCAGTTGCTCCAAAAACGGAGTTGTAATTTCTAATAAAAAATTACAACTGTCAAACATTGATACGATGCTTTAAAAAATCTAGAAGCAATTTGCAGAGTACAGAATAGCTTATTGCTTGTTGAAGTTACAGCAGTTACAAACTGAATTTAACATGTGGACATAGCAACAATTGCTAAGTTGATGACAGCTTATAACTTAAAGTTAGCCTGACAATCCTTTTTTAATTCAAGTCATGTTTGCTACTGTATAAAACAAATTTTCTGGCACGTTGTTCTATTAGTAGCTCGATTGTCCCAAAGGCTTTTTTAGCATCTGAGGTAAAGCATATCCTAAAGTAGATTCACCTTGAACCATAGTCAAAAGGCATTTGTTGCTCTTCTTGTTCGCCAAACATAGCACCAAGAGTCATTCCTCATATGCATGTACATTTCGAGTTGACTCAAGCTCAATCGAAAACAAACCGACTTCTTTCACATCTTTGATTACTAAACTTTGAATCAGGTTCGAATTATTTTGGTAATTGTTGCTACTGTATTGTTAGTTGCTACTTTGAATTCTTTTATTCTTTTGTATTTGGCTCTGCTGAAATCTTGTCTAGCTGCTAATCCAAACAGAACCATACTGGGCAACTAACCTGACTAACTCAGAATAATTCCCTCAATTAATTTCTTTCAGTCAACAAAGATGCTTTTCATTTATGCTTCCATACCACACCGTGATTTCCTTGCCAATGGTTTCAGTTACATCTATTTTTCTTTCCAAACAGTTTCTTCTTTGTACCTTGCAGGGATCCTATTTGTGTAAAATGCTGTGACAACTAGATGATCTTTTCTGGCTTATTCATTGTTAGAAATGTATCAAATGACTTCAATCCCTTCAAAAATAATATACTTGGAAGACCGCTATAAGTAAGAAAATGAGGCTTATTTCGGACATCGACTGTCAGCCATTCCTCCATTTTTGTTGTGTGCTGTACTGCGTATTTCGAATTCGAGAGGCAAGTACTTGTAACAATGATAAAAAAGCTCGAGAAGTGCATCATGATATGAGGTAAATGGTTTTAAAAACATACGAGTTGCTGTTATTGGAGCAATTTCATTATAATCATTTAAAACATTAATGGCCTAAGTATCCTATGTTATAATCAATTATTGGACAGGCTTTAATCTATTCATTTTCAATCATATGACAGGCTTGATATGAGTTAAACTGACGCAATGGTTTTTGGCATTTTGTAAGGATAACGAAATGAAGATAAGATAAATAAAACTGCAATCTCAATAAGGTTTTTTCCCAATTTTACAGCAAGAAATCAATTTCTATGAGCTTAGATTTGCCCGTTAATCTTGGACTAAAGTTAATCCCCACAGAAAAAAGACTCGCTTTTAAAGAGTCAAACTGTTCTTTGTTCTTATTTGCAAGGTGAATATGGTCATATTCAGTGTCAAATGTTCTAATTAAAACAGGTATATTTCTTACATTCTTTGGGAGAAAAGAGCTAGAATATCTTCTAAATGTATACTAAAATGAATCCAATTCAATTTTTCTCTGAGATCATAATGGAAATACACGATACAGTTAGCCTCACATACCCAGTGCATATTACAATTACAATTACAATTGATAACTGGTCATGTTTATCAAAACTGGTCATTATTAAACCGGTTTTATACCATGTCCTTAAAAAAATAGAACACGTCATAGGTTTTAGAATTTTTATGTTCTTCTTTCCAGGGATTAGCTTTTTAAGAACGAAGACACTTCTTTTAGAAAGTATACGCATTCTATCAACTCTTTCAATGTTATCAGTATCGTATACAGTTTTTCAGCATTGCATAACACATACCAATTCTCTTTATGCATCATGTATACCCAGGCTACACTATTTGCAATACCTCCACAATGTTCACTAAGTGTAACTCATTCACAACAAAAATTGGTTCCATATAAACTGCAGTAAGATATATTTGAAAAAGACGCATTCTGTTCTTTATTGTCGCATGAAAATGCTAGTGTGTCGTATGTTGTAGTAGCCTGCTCTGTAGACTTTTCTTGAGGTGCGGAGGAACAGTAAAGCTCTCAATGTATGGCAAAACATTTGTTCAGAGTATCCATTGAATGTTTTTGAAGAGCCGAGTTCCAGCATCTGTGTTATTGCTGCACAATCGTGAATAACTGTTGTAGCATCAATAAGCTCTATGTGCACATTCTCATTTTCATCACTATCAACAAGGAGACATGAAGATCCTTTTTCTTTCTTTACCTTCGCGAGCCCGCTTTTAGTTTGGAAGGAAGGCTAGTTTTTAAACTTAAAGAAGTTAACACAATGTTTTTCACCAGGAGATGCACATATTTCTCTATAGACCTGAGCTGCTCTCTCTTTGCTTTTATGAATTTATTTTGGTTGATTTTCCCTTGTGATTGGTTCATCAATTGGCAAACTGTTGTTGACTTGACGCTATCCTATTGCTGTTGTTTATAAAGACTTGCAACAAATTCTTGTTCTGTGATCATTTTTTGTCTCCAGTCCAAAGAGGTCTTTGTTCATTTCTTCCATTCACTTTCTTAATTGTATAAAAAGATTTCAATATCACTTTGCCATCTCGAGCAGGGGCCGTGGAAAAGAAGGGGGCTTCGGGGGCTTTACCCCCCCCCCTCAATAATTTCCAAAATGTACCTAAAATCATACCAAAAATCACCCTGCTTTTGGCTCTTAGCATGTTTAGCCCGCCAAAACGTTTTAACCCCCTCAATCTGTAATATGGTCCGCGGTCCTTGATCTTGAGTCCTGCCCTGTCACTCGATGTGCCCCCAACTGCTCTACCATCGCCCTTTTTTATCTTGCTCGTGAGCATAGTGGATTGGAATAGAGGTTTGCACGAGTCATGTGATCGAATGTCAGCTGTAACTATGCCGCCATCTTGCAGTCCAGTCAAACGTAAACAACGTGTTTTACGGAGCATGAGCGTGCAGAAAACCTTTGCTGTTTCTTCTCACAGTAAATTTCCCTGCCTTGAAGGTCTCTTAAACTCGTAAAGTTTGAAGTGTGGCTCGTAGCAAAAAACCAAGAACCAATTTCAACAAAAGAATTAATATACATCTGAGAGTCAAAACCTCTTAATGCACGGCACGAACAAGTATATTGAACAAAAGTTGCATTTCTAGGGCGGTATTCCAGTACTTGAGCTTAAGGACGATTGCATCTTGTAGACTTTGCCATCGTTAGAGGCTTGAGAATCCTCATTATCTGCAAATATGGCGTCACCTTCTTCAATAAGCTTTGAGAAAAATAATTCAGTTGTTCTTTGTGGTGCTTTTTCTGCCAGTTCTATAACTGACACCGAACCTGAACCTTGATACTAGCCTGCTACAAACACCAGGCATCACAATTATCCATCATTTGTCTACTTCTCTTGGGTTTGCTTTGCTAGAGCGACCCATCACAACAGTACGAGTACCCTCTTGAAACAAATGTATCAGCGCAGTCATCACTGTTTCTTATAAGGCCTGTGATTGCTTGGCGGCATGAAGCCTGTCCATAAAACCCTGATGTAGATGTATCACCTTACTCCATTTAAATGTTACTTGCAATGTAATCTAACCAATTAACTTCTTTGCTGGCGTGAATTGTAAGCATCACTGCAATCGTGCAATTCGAAGGAATAATGTGACATGTGCTCTTGTTGAATGGATGCTCCCTTGACATTGGAATCTACAAGGAAAAATAGGTATAAAAACTTGGCGAATGACCAACATATTTTTTATGTGAAGCTCCGCTTATGAAAATCCCCTCAAGTGCCTTTCCTGATTTTTTAGCCAATACAGCGCTCGCAATGAACCCTCTTTTAAAGCTACGTTTTCATACTCTTCTCTACAGTCATCTTCAAACCAGTAATGCTTATGTTCCTAAACGCATAGGATCTGTTATAAGATTTATACCCCCCCCCCCTCCTTGTTCTCGGAAGGATCAATTTTGTATTTTGTTTAAATTTGATGAGAAAATGTTAGGGGAGGGGTAATATTTTGACAGCGTACTTTTTGTGATCTAATCCTATGATTTTCAAACTGCCTTTTTTGTAACCAAAAGTTAGTCATGGGCGGATCTGTTGTAGCGTCCGTTAAGTGAGGCAGTAGCAAAACAGAGGCTCGTGGAGTTGGCGTTCCCTTCGGATAAAATTGGCGTTCCTTGTTTGTAAGAGGGCGTTTTCTGGTGGTAAAAGGGCCTTTTCTGGTGGTAAATGGGCGTGGCTTAAAAATTTTTGTTTTGTCCCCAAAAAGTTTCCAAAGCTTAGTGGCTAGATATTTGCCACCTTGCGTATCGCTTTACTTTTTCACTTCACCAAGAAACTCTTTCTTGACGTCAACAAATTGTGGGCAGAACTGCTGTGTAGAAAATGCCTGCTGAAGACAATTTTAATTTTTTGCTGAGCCTCAGTATTCTACAAAAACCAATTCTAAGTCTAGAATTATTCCTAATCCATTTCTAAGCGGCTTACCGCTCAGCTTTGGAAAGAATTGAGAAAGAAAGTTCCAATTTTTGCTGTTTTTTTTCTTCACGATTAAAACAGAGCAAAAAAAGCAAAAGAATAAGATCTGCTTTTATGTTCTAACAAATGACTATGCGCATACAGAACCATGTTTTAAAATCAGTATTTTCTAAACTCAAGTCTACCTAAAATCTAACCTTGAAGTGTAACGTTTTCAATCTCATAAAATCCTTTGCATCATTAATCCTTCTCATCAAGTCATTCTTCTCTTGTTTGCTCGATGAAATTTGAGTATGGCTCTTTTACTTAGTTTATCGTAATATTTATTAATTTGTTTGTATAAAAATTATTTGCCCCTCTCTATGTGTATAAAAGCACTGCAAAAAGCAGATGCTCTTTTTAAAAGTCCCTCGTCCATAATTTTCGTGAAACATTTCCGTGCATAGCTGAGACACAAGTCGCAATAATAACGGATAAAGTATCTTCGTCCAATTTGCAAGATGTCAATTTGATTCGAGAGGAACACGACCTTTGCCAACCTGCGCAGCAGCAAGAGATTAAACATTGTCGGTACTTTTTGATGTTTCACCAGATATTCAACTAAACGTGATATTTATTAGCCTGCGCACAGACTCGACTGGTTTTCCCAGAGATGAATCTAATTGATTGGAAATTTAGTTGATTGGAAATTTAGTTGTTTGGAATCTTCCATTCAACTAAATTCTTCACTGGGAAAACCAGTCGAGTCTGCGCGCAGGCTAGATATTTATCTAATTTTTCACCGGATTCTGCTATCTTTACAAGTTATTGGAAAAATTGAGATGAAACATACCAAAAATGTAAAGTACAATAAGTCTGTCAGTTTGATAGAAATTGAAGAGGCTAGATTTTTTGTTCATTTTAAAGCTAAACCACCCTGTTTTGCTTCCCAAACCCAACTCGAACTAAAAACGGTAAAAAAGGTACCCTAATATTTGAATGGATCAGAAATTCTGCTGTGTTCGTTCACATTATAAGTCACGAATCCGCGATTCTAAAAATAGATTTTATAATTCATCAACTATCCACTAGTCTTAGATTTCTAGAGGATGGGATATTTTGAAAAAAACCTGGGATACAAAAAAGATATGATGTTCGCAAAAGCTTTGCATTTCTAAGTTGTGTACATTCATTGGGAAACCAAAGTTCATATTTTATTTTTGTCCATTGCCACTTTCGATTGAACATTTGTGTAGCGACCACTTAACGTAACGGGGGTACTACACATTGAAAGAATGCACTAAGGAATGATGTATTCACATCAGTAGTGTAGAAGAGTTCGTTATTTGATTGACAAGTCTATCTCCTTTAGCCTCGCAGGGGCCTTGTTACTGCGATATTCTTCCCTCGTGTCTTCTTCCTTCAGTCGCCATTTTGTTTGGGTAAGGTGGGTCGTTTTTAAGGTGATTGACTGAAATGCTAAACGTCAAAGTGCAGTGTTCCAAATGGGAATGCCTTCTTTGCAACAGGAGCTTCACTTCGAAGTTCTGCTATAGTTTGCATTGCAAAAATGTGCACAAGGAAGAGAAGAGGCAACCGCTGGTTGAATTCGATGGTAGGCCATTTTATGACACCAATGAGAGACAGGAACAACCTGAAAAGGACTCTCTCAACAACGAGGGCTCCAACGTTCAGCAAGGTGAAAGTACTGTTGCGGCAGAGGAAGATGAATCGGTACAGAAAGACAACAGGCAACTTCATACATGTTTAGTTTGCAAAAAGTCGTTTACAAAAGTGGCTCGTTTAGTCTCTCATCAAAGGCTACATTTGTCAAAACAAAAGGCCAAGCGAGTGAAAGATAGGCAGAACTGTCAGATCTCAGCTGACAAAGTTATTGCCAAGAGTCTAAACAAAAAAGGTAGATTTAAAAAAGTCTCACCTGTATTTAATCTATCAAACTTAATATTCCAGGTACATAACATATTTGTTTGAGCTCAAACTAATGTTATTCTTTAATGAATAGTACAATAATACAGAAAAGAGTAAAACTAACAGAGGAAAATGTTTTAAATTGGCCAACTGACCAGGAAGTAGATCAACGGTGCTCAGTAGCAAGCATCAATAATTCCAAAAACTCTCACTATGGAAAAACATTAGATTTGAGCTACATCAAACTGATCCAATGTTTTTGGGGGCTGCTAATACGAATTAGAAATGTAAAGTCAACTCCGCTTATTATCACTTAGTTGAAAGTAACACTACTGATTACAGTCACAAGAAATTTAGAACTTAATATGCAAAAATGTTTAATTAAGCACTGTTTACAGACACACTCCACTTACTGTCAAAAATTTAAAGCAACATTTGGTGTGACATTAACAGGAGTCTACTGTATTTGACTTCATTGAAGATATTATAACGTGCTGTTAGAAAATGACAACTAAGCACAATGGGCAGACTGTTAGTCTTGCATAAAAAGGGTTAAGGGTAAAAAAACTCTAGCTGATGCCTGTAGGTATATCCTGGATGAAAAGACAAGCAAGTAGTTAATTTAACCTAACTGTATTTCTGGAGACACTATGAAAAATAGAAGTTGGATCTCTAACAAGGTTGAATGAGAAATAGAAGCTCTGGGCAACTGCATAATAAAGTGATACTTTCCAAAATTTCAAATTTGATCATCCTTAGATAAGGTACCTGTTAGTAGTGTTTTTAACTTACTTTTAGTCTTTCCAAACCAAAAGTTTTTAAACTTTTTGCCAGTACAACAAGAAAAGCCTGAAGTTGACATTGGGGACCAGGTTTTGCCTGATGCCAGTAAGACAAACAAAGATGATCATATTTATGTTGTTGGGAGTTCTGATTTAAATGGAGAACATGCCGGTCTGCAGAAGCCCCTGAACATGAATATTGTGATAAGGCTAGCAGAAGATAAAGTGATACAACATGGAAAAGGAGGTTAGATTTTCGAGAGTATTTTTTGAAAGTTGGTATCAACCAATCTGTTGATCTGTAATTAAATTGAAATTAATTTAACGTTTCTTGACTAAATATAGTATACCTTTTGGTGAGTAAAATGGCCAGTGTGGTAAGATTGAGGGCAAAGGCGAGTTGAGGCAGGGGAAATTGGAAGTCCACACCCTTTTGAAACCAGTAAATGCCTTTTTTCAAAGAGATTTCTTGCCATTGGGGGGGGGGGTATCTGCTCTGTCTTGCCTCCCCCTCCCTACATCACTGCTTTAACTGCAAAGACTCAAAAAAATATTCAGAATGTCTTTCCCATTCTCCTGAGCATCACTCCTTTGCAGTAAAGAGTAACTCATTGATAAGGATTCTTTTTTTTAAATAGTTTCATCTTGTCACCCACCCACTGTTGAGTACCTCTAACCACCTGGAAAGGAAGCATTATTTTCAAATTTTTCATCCTCAAGACTTTTGTAAATTTATAAAATGTCATTTCACTATTTACCAACAAAGATGCATATTTTAAACCATAAAAGAAATGTACACTTTCAGAACAAAATTATTGCAACACACAGATCAAAATGACATCTAAATTTTTTGAAGTTTTGCAAACTTATAGTTTTGTGCTGTTTTAATTTATAACTTTACGCTGCATAAGACTTATAGCTTATAACTTAAGCAAATTTTAAAACTTAAAGCAAACATTCCCCTCTAAAATAAACCTAATCATGCTAAACTAGGAATCAAACTTTTTGAGATTAATTGAGGATTTCAAAATACTTAGACTTACAATATTAACATAAGAAATTGTACAGTTATAAGAAAGGATATCTGCAGTGGTAAAATCAAAATATTGACAGGATAAGGAGCAGGAAGCTGTGATAAAACTTAGTGCAAATGGTCTTTCAATTCTAAAGATTTCAAAACATTTTATAGAAGATGATAGCATAATAGCAAGAGTTTTGGAAACAACAGATGAAGTCATTAATCACAACATTTTTAGCTCCAAAATTCTCCAACTCAACTTGGGTAATTTTTGGTACAGTTAGGCCCAGATGAATTGCTAAATCATAGACTAGCAACGTGCGATTTAATGCAGTGAAACATATTAAAATAATGCAAAACAGTTTCTTTGGTGGAATTGAATCAATGCTAGGAAAATAAGGGAGGCAGTCTTTTTCATAAAAAGCAATACACCCCCCTTACAAGGCCATTTTTGCTCTAATTTACCTGAAAATCTGCAGCTCTGTGTCCTTCCTCGGTCTTCACAAAGGCCTAAGCCTAATATTAGGGAATAATTCTTGTTGCTAATTGAAGTGATTTGATGTGTAAGCCACAAAGTTCTTTAAGGTCCAAACAAGAACTGACTTAGAGAGTTTATGGGGAATTGAGGAGAATCCAAATGCATCTCATCAAATAGTTTTGTGCATTGGTTCCAAAGCGATTCTCCTCATTTATCAGAGCCAGAATCACACCTCACTAAAATGTCTGTTTAATTAAAAATTACTTGAATTGTTGATTTAAAATTTTCAGAAATGAAAATGGAATATTCGAATTTATGCTTTATTGTATTTCCAGTTTTATTTGCATACTATTGGCTGAGAAAACAATAGTTTAATCAGACAACGACAAAAGTTATTGCGTGATCCGCCCTTAATCACCTTTGCAGGTGTTGCAACACTTTTATCCTGGTAGTGTACACCCATAATAGACCAATTCGACTTACGGCCTCATTTTAGAAATTTCTCCAAATTTAATTATACAAATTTTTTAAGCTCAGATTTGGTTTTATCACAATAGATTTGGGCTGGATACAATTTTTCATTTTGTTTGTGCTTGTAATTTAGATTTTATGGAGAAATGAAGTTTGAAAACTTGCAAGGGATTCGACCGCAAAAATCATTCCGGGTGAAACTTTACCCCCCTAGTCGCCAATCACGGTCAAATCTCTTATAAATGTTTTATCTTTATGTCGTCATAAGATCAATATCGTGAGCAATACCATAATGAAAATTTCCAAGTAGACTAAAATCATTGCTCTTAATCCGAATCTGAGATCAAAAATTTTGTACAAAAGAATTTGAAGTTTTTTTCAAAACGAGGCCGTAAGTCGAATTGGTCTATTGTAAATAAAAACCTCTCTTGATTGCTCTTAAGAGAACCATCTATTTGAAAGCACAAATTAAATTCTACTTTGTTGTTTTTCTGGTACACAAGGGGTACAAACACCTATCTATTTGATTAATATGAAGATAGACGATAAATAAATCAATTTCAAAATGTTTCACTGGTAGCTTTAATACCATTAAGTTTGCTGTATCGTCTCATCTTGAACAGGTTTTTGTAGGCCGTTCTTGGTGAAACTGGGGCTCGTAACACAATTTAAGCAGCTAGTTAAAGCAAAAAGCCAAAGACACTTGTTCTTTATTCTCATTGTAGGTCTTTGTATAAGCACTGGTGACCAGAATCCTGAGGTGGCAATCACTAGCAGTGCATATGTTAAAACATTTCCTCTTTCCAGAAAACGTGGAAGGCCAAAGAAGGAACAAAGTGAAGGCATGGAAGAGGCAGCGGGTACTGAATTTGAAGAGCAGTTAGTGGAACAAACATTAGTTTTCCCAGAAGTTCCAGCAGAGGTACGTTCAGGTAAAAAGCGATCTGGTGCAAGGAAGAAATCGCGTGAATGTGATGTCTGCAACAAAGTCTTTGCAAATCGTAGCAGTCTACGGGAGCATCAACGTATGCACTCCGGAGAGAAACCATACATATGTTCGATTTGCGATAAAGGGTTTATTCGCATGGGACACCTGAGGCAGCATATGTGCTCTCATACTGGTCTGTGGCCATTCAAATGTGGTGCATGTGGCAAGGGTAACTGCTTTTTCTTATTTCTCATTATACTGCTATGACACGTCTTGAACACGCGCAAAGCTGAGCAGCTCTTTTATAATGCCTCTGTGCTATGCTGTGCATTTGCTAGTTGCTATTGAAGATAATCATGTTGCGTTAATCATTCTTAAAGCATATTGATTGGCAGATAGGCTTCTCTAAATGACTCCAACTGCCAGATATTGCCTTGTTTTAAGCAAGGCATTAGTATTTTCTTGATTACACAATAGCTTTCTTTTGATCCATGAAACGGTCTCCCAGAAATAAAAAAATTATTCATCGCTCTTCAATTTTTTAAAAAAACGTAAATTTTCAAGATGGATTCTATAATATGCTATCAAACCATATGAATTTCTGCCAAATGCATAGATTTCTACCTTCTATCGACTCATGGATGTTTTTTATTTTTTTTTTATTTTTTTGCATTTGTTTTTACCGAGTATCTGCAGGTAGCTCTAAGACACTGAGAACCTATGCTCATTGAGCAGTGCCCTGGTCTTTCTGGTCGATAAGACCACTCTTTGTGAATTACAGGAAGCTGGTGTTTCTTGTCAGTCTTGGTGAAAGTTTGGTCATGGGACAGACTCTAACTTTCGGTCCTTTGATCTGTAGTCCTTGGTACTTATCACTGTGTCATCCTCACACCCATGTTTTACAGTCCTATGTTACTGAAATTGCGTTTGTTTCATTCATCACATGGTTTTTATGTTTGATGTCATGTTTTTTTGACGGCCAATCTATATCTTTTGTGAATTTAAAGTCTGGCGCCCAGGAGAAATGGACATTCAGCGTTGCTGGTCAGTCAAAAACTCTTTAGAAAAAAAGAAGCTTCGCAGAGAAAGAAAATTTAAGTACGTTCATTTAAATTACTGAGCGTATTCAAATCCATCAAGGCGTCTATATTACTTCAGTTAAATTACTTGACACAACATAACAAACAGCATCCTTCCCACCACATTTTCACAAACAGTTCTTTTTGTTGTTGCGGCTAAACCACCTTACTCTCAGTTGAAAGCTTCATCGCTACTTCCAAGGGAAAGAATCTCGTACATCTTTTGTAGAAACCCTATTATTTTATCTGATAATTCCTAGAAATCCTTTAATTTTGTTGGATAACACCTGAGGGGTTATTTGCAGAGGGGTCAATTGCTCCGTGGCTGCTTCTTCTTCCGCCATGTTTTGGTTTTCTTCCGAAAATGTGATTTTGCTTCTTTTCTCTGATTTCCTCTTCCCAACATCCTCGAAGATTTTTATCCAGAACACGGCAGAAAAACCGATTTTTCTATCGTCGACAGTGGAAAGAAGTATCACTGATTTGATATCAGAATATATTTAAAATCGCACATATTAAATCTGCTGTGTACAGTAGGCTTCGTTGTAAATATTTTGATTTCTTCTCAATAATTGATTTTAAGTCTGAATGATGATGTGTCTGTCTTGTAAGTTACAAGGAAAAATCAGCGGCAGACTAGAAAAGGATTAAATCGGAGACTAATTTTGAAACTTCTGGTGCATCTAAATATTTCATACTTGAGACGGTTTCAGCTGAAGTTGACCGTGAGGTTGTCATTTCCCCAAGTATTTTTGCAAATTTCACCAGATAGCGGTTGTATAGAGCCATAGTAGGATATGCTGCTGCTATCTGACCCTTTTTCCTGTTTCTCTACTGAAAGGTACTGGGTTCACCTTCTGTTACGCGAATACCACTGTCGAGACATTTATTCTCCCTGGTAGAATTTGAAGTGCTGTCTTTTAAAACTTTTTCGTTATTTTTGATTGCTTCTGTAATTTTCGTATTCTCCTTAGAGTTTTGAGATTTTTGCCTTTTGGATTTTTATGTCACTTTTATTTTCTGATGTTTTTTGAAGACAAGCTTGTAAAAAATAGGCTATTCCTTCTTTCAAGGAGAACGAAAGTCTAAAGAAATTTTGATTACCGACCATGTGAAAGATAAATTTTCTGCATCAGCAGGACAAATTGAAAAAAATTTGAAAACGATTATCTTGGTAAACTATAAAAGGTATAGAACTGCTGTCGGGGGGGGCTATGGAACTGCTGTCGGGGGCTGCCTTGTTGTCTAATTCATAAACCAACAATTTTAATGTTTTAATTGACCATCTTCGTGCTTAGAAGAAAGTGAGATATTTTTAGGAGACCTCGATTTATATTTCTTCCCATGTACAATCACTGCCAGAAGTCTTGGAACACTAACGTCAGTTTTCAAAGGCAAATTCAGCCACCCCCCTCTCCCCCTAGGAACAATGTTGATTTACTATAGAAAAAAGGAAGGAGTTGTGGAGTGTGCTTTTTCTGGTGGCTTGCTTGATATTTTTTTATGCTTTCAACATTGATTTGGAGAGAAAGGGGGACGGACGTAGTAGTATTCAGGAAAAAAAGTGAAAAGTAGAAAAGTACAGCGCAAAGTGTTGGGTGTTCCAAGTAATTTTTGCAGTGATTGTACTTTAATTTGTCGCGAACGATTATTTTGAATGCCATGTTTGATTAAAAATAACCCAAAATGCCGAATTAAGCGAACCAGCCTGAAGTGTATGATTAAAACTATGATCATAAATTTTACTTGGCCGGTAGGGACTCATTCTTAAAACCCAGGGTCTCACAAGACTTCTCGGTGGCCATGGTGGAACGTTGTCATAATCATCATCATAATCACAAGCATCAATCATCTTTATTAGCATTAGAATCAACTAAATACAATTACTTAATGAAATGCGCGATTGTCAGTCTTATATCAATTTTGACAAAAGCGAATGACATTCAAATGTAAAAGATTATAATCATTATTCGAAACACAAGTTGAGATAACATTTTGATACTTTGACATATTGGAAACATCGAATTTCAGATCTAAGATTTTACTGGAGGTTATAAAGTTTCATCTTTTGCCAAACTTTTCGTCACTTTTGTATAAACCGTACGTAAATTCATTGATTCGCTGATGGAATAACGACAAAATATATGTAGACTATAGATAGTGTCGTTAACAGACTGAAGGTAGTGTAGATAAGAGCAAACATACTTAGATATGTTTTTAGGTGGATACCTCTTCAGTGGATACCTCGGCGGGAGACCGGCAAGGAGATCGGATGAGCTACGACTCCAGGGGTCAACGGATTCGGGCGGAAGAACTCCTGGAAAGATGGATGGTGTCCCTTTAAAAACACTGTAGAGGTGGCTCTGGGGGCCCATCTCTACTATTAGCCCCTTAGTTTTATCTATGACCATGACAACAACCAAAACTCAGATTTTGGGATAGTTGGAGGGTCATGGTAGCCAACCTTCTGATAGAAGATGGTACCTGATTACCTCATCAGTGCAAACTTCAGTGCATTCCACTGGAATATGGTTTTTCTTCCCCATCCTATCGATGGTGGCAACTGGTAAGCGATGGTTTGCCGTCCTAAAACGCACTGAAACCTCCTATAGATTAAGGGAGTGTTTGATGAGATTATTCTCAGAATAAAAGCTGTTTGTTATTAATTCATACATCTTTCCCATACTTAACGATTTTAATTCAAACTACCCTCTATATATAAAGCGATCATTTAAACATTTGACGATCATAGGTAATTGTGCAATTTTTTGCTATCACACTGGTTCAACCATACATGCTGTCTTCGAGTATTATCTAACGTCAATTCAACATAAAAGCATCATAGACTCGTTAATGATGAATGAACTATCGTCAAAATCAATCATTTTCCACGTGTTCATCGTTCTTTACCTTCATTCACTCTTCATACATCAGCAAGCAATTAAATTTTCAGTATATTTGTATGTGGGTGGAACATGCTCCTTTTAGAGCTGTTTACTCTCTCCAACGTGCTTGGTGCGGAGACAGAAACTAAACATATATGCGACTCAAAAAATTGGATACATAACTGCTCAGCTATACATGCAAATTTTGTAATTCGATATGCTCACTTATAGTGTTAAGAATTGATTGAAACTTTTCCTTATAAAAAATCTTCAAGAAAATGCTAGCTGTGTCACAGAAGTTTTTAGGCTTGTTCTCAACTGATGTGGGAATCTAGAGGACTAACATGGTTAATGTCGCTTTAATAATTGCCAGTTTGGAACAAGAGCGTTATTCTTCGTAGAGCTTTTTCAGGTTTAATCTACGTTTACTGTTGAAAAACCATAAGAACAGCTGCTCTTGCAACGTCTCCAGCCAATATCATAATAGCAGTTGCTCTCGCAACGTCTTCAGCCGATATCAACGGGCTGTTTTTGAATCAATTCAAAACAAGTGGACAACCGTTTTACGTTGACAAGAACCTGCAGCTTTACTTGGTTCTCTATTTTGCTCTTTTGCAATGTAGACTATTTCTCACTATCAATCAAAATTTGCAATGTAGACTATTTCCCACTATCAATCAAAATTTGCAATGTAGACTATCTCCCACTATCAATCAAAATTTGCAATGTAGACTATCTCCCACTATCAATCAAAATTTGCAATGTAGACTATCTCCCACTATCGACGTTTTTCAAGAGAACATCATTTTGACTATCACTTTCAAGAGTTTATCTCTTTATACTTTTTGACTTGATTCTTGACTTGATTTTTCTGTTTTCTGGTTGTGCAAAAAAGAATTATTTATGGGAGGGGTGTAGCCTATAGTTGGACTAACTCTCGTCAAGTATAAACTGAAGTAGCGAGGATAGGTCAGTGGTTAGAGTCGCAGACTACAAGGTCTTGGGCTCGAGTCCCTGACATGACTAAACTCTAGGTTAGATTGGCCATCTATCTGTGATTCTAAGCGTAGGAATCACGCGGTGTGGTCACATCAAGTGGAAACCAGGACACTGCTTAATAAGCATAGCTTCAGTGTCCTGAAAACTACCTTGTTATGTGAGTTAAAAAAAAATACGACTTACCTAAACCGATGTTACCTAGAAGAGAATTGTACCATTAGCAAGAATCAAGATCGTGTCTCCTGCATTATTGCTTCGCTTCGAACCAACTGTTTCAATAACTTTTGAGGGGTTTAAAACCCCATTCCATTTCATTTTGCACCCTGCAAGTGATGATAATTTTCTTCAATAAGTACTACATTTTCTTTATTAGGAGATTATTAGCAGTCATTCAGATATTGTATTGGGGGCAAATAGCCCCATATCTCATAAACGGCCTCTCACCTGACTAAAGAACGCCAATATTCGGATACTAGACCCAAAAGTTGACCAAAATAGTGTAGTCTTGTAAATTACCTCTCTTGGTGGTAATACTCCCCTTCTGCTACCGGACTATTTCTGATGGGGTGTTTCTATAATTGACCATCTCGGAGTTCGTGGAGCTATTTCTCAAGTGAGACGAAAGGCGCAAAAATACAATAGCGGCAAATATCATCAAGATTTGTAAATTCTTCTGTAGATCAAACAAGGTCCATTGTTACTCAACGAAATTCAGATTATCATTCTAAAAGTATTTTGCTCTATTCTAAAAGAAGTTTTACGATCTAAATAATGTAAGAAAAGCTTCCAACCATTTTTCGCTGGCTTGCCCCCCTGAGCGATTTGAGCTAGTTATCGAACCACAGAATTCAATCATGGATATCACCCTCTACACAGCTAGTATTTGCGCCCCTCGTTCCATTGTATATTTGTGTTATGCACATCTTATGAATTTTGTTTGCTCAAAGCAAGTTTGGCCTTTTAGGTTTCATGAACCCGAGTCGTGTGACACGTCATATGAGGGTCCATAATGATGAGAGACCGTGCGTCTGCGACCAGTGTGGAGAAACATTTAAGGAGCCCCACCATCTTTCGAGGCATATGCACCTTCACAGTGGCTTAAAACCGTTTAAGTGCCCGATTTGCGAAGACCGGTATTTCATACAAGCTGGTAATTTGAAGATCCACATGAAGACACACGAAAGAGAAATGGCAGACTCGAAGATCACAATTTGTGATGTTTCACATGAAGTATCACTCACATCCACAAACCAATCAGCAGGTGAGATTTTGAAAATGAAAGCCTGAGGGCTTCTTAGCATTTTGATGTTTATTCTGTAATTGCTAATTGCAGGATGAATGGTGGGGTTTTAGATGTTACCCTTTTTTATGTAAAGATTTTCAGAACGAGGAGGTCCTTAAGTATTGAAAGGTAATGATGAATTAATAGTAGACTACATTAAGGGATACATTAAGTTTAGATTTATAGTAAGGGGGTTTATAGATAATGCGTAAAAGAGACAAAGCTTGATGACTTTGTCTAGCTAAAAAGAATTGTGCCCCATGCTGTTTGGTGCCACTTCTAATGTGGCAAAAATATGCCTGGCAACATTTTGGGGGAATCAATAGACTCTTCATTAGGTTATTGTTAAATTTTGCTTTTGTTTTAGATGAAGAGTTGTCAGGTGCTACTGAAGAAAGTGAGACAGCTATAGAAGAGTTGCTGATATCATCTGACGGAAAATGTGATGCTAAAGATGGTGAGTCGTCTGATCCAAATTCAAAGGAAGCTTCGATTGAAACGGGAAAGGCTGCTGCAAATGAAGATGGAGACTTGATGCCCAATCTTGTAAGAACAAATGAAAAAACAAACGAACCTAATGAATCTGCGGTGGAATCAAGTGGAGAGGTTTTAGATCCAGGGTCATCAGAATTGGCACAGAATTTAGTAGGCAGTCAAATCGTGTTACAGATTGTACAAAGTGAAGATCAAGATTTCCAAGTACAAGGTTTTCAAGCATTAACATCTTTAGATCCCGAGTTGTTACGGCAGCTGGCCACATCAGTTGCCCAGGAGATGCAAAGCCAGTCGTAAATAAAAGCCAATTTGTTTAGCGATATCGAAACCAATTTGAGTACGAGAGCATAGATGCTTTATGGTAGATCAGCCTGCTCGAAAGATTGCGCGAAGAATGTTCACGATGTTTTTTCCAATTGAAAATACGATAGGTCAATCAAATATCAAAAAGTCTGATTAATGTTTCATGCTTTCGGTTGCAGAGAGTATTTTAAATTTCCACAGAACAGTCTCGTGCCGTATAACGTTCTTGGCGAAAACAAGGTTTGATGTAAGGATAACATCACTTGTAGGCCGTGATATAGAGAAAGTTCTGTGAGAAGACAACATTGACATGAAACAAAAAATGTGTTTGTGTATATGTGGTATCCCGTGGAATGATCTTTCACATAAAAGAATTGTTTGAGTTATGTTATTTTATTGCACAGCCTTGACATTTGTCTTTTATTAGTCACTGTATCCTGCACTAAAAGTTAAAAATACTTTATTTCTCCATGAAATAGGAATGATCGACCTGGCACAAATTGTCTACTTGAACCAATTCTGATTGGTCGCATTTGAACGAGTCGGGATACTTGTTCTAGGGGTAAGACAACGGTCATATTTGCATGATCAGTCATTATTAAGTGCTCATTTTGGTCATATCAGAGCAAAATGATTGCTATAACAGTACGATTCAACCGCTCTCTATTTGAGATAGAAAATTTTCGAAACAACCGTGTAGTTTTAATGAAGCCACTGTTTGCCTACTGCTCTTTCGTAAGATGCCAAGACGACTCTCTCAGTAGAAAGGACAGATTAATAGATATAACAGAAACGTGATATGTTCGAAATAATGCAACATCACAAAGAATTATTATTAGAAAGGATTTAGAGATAAAGGAAATGCAACACTCCTTTGCAATAAGCTTTAGCTCTTATTTGAGTAAGCATATGAATTTATTACTTTTATTTTAAAGTTTTCGTAAGCATATCCATTGTTGTCATACCACTTAATCTTTTAGGGTTTTACACAGCCTAGGGATATTGTTGTACTTCGGAGATAATGAATGGATGTAGAGTCCATTTGAATGAATAGTGAAATGTTCAACTCCTTTACTTTGTTATTCGAGTACTATTCGTAGCATATTTTCAAAGATAATAGGTCATAGGTTTAGGATACATTATATAAGCCTCAGTTCTCTTAAATAAGGCTTCCTATACAATGCCATCTCCTTCAGGATCAATTCTCTAATCGTGGTTTTTCCAACTGAATTGTGTATTCGGTTTGGTCCTACCTGTTGGGAAAACATTTTTGGAGGACCGCCGGTCGAATTTTACACCTTATGTCGAGAGGATAACCAAAAGAAGTTTTTTGATCATTTTCAACTTGCTGTTGATATATTTTTGCTGAACATCAAAGTATGCAATGATGAACTTCAAAGCAACAACTAACGCATCATTGTTCCATGAAATGCCACTTCTTTCAATGACCTACAATGTTAAGATTAGACAGTTGACAAACCTATATATACCTACAAACGGGTTAAAAGCTGTTTCTTTTTCTCAAGAAAACAAGTATTCCACGAGGGCCTACTTTGCTGTTTACCCACAAACTGTAAATGATTTTAACATAGTGGCAAGACTATTGCACTGTTACAATGCATCATAATGCAAATCAGTTGTAGAAATTACTTGGAATTGTTGTAATGATCAGTACTGATATCAGACATGCATGTAGTCATATCTTCCTCGTCAACAGTTGTCAATACCAAATTACTCTTCCTAGTTACTAACGCTCTCTAGGAAAATATCAAAGACAAACACCGACTATTCTGTGACACTTTTGTATTGGGATCGCTTTACTAAACAAAATCCTTCTTTTGTCTGAAATCTTGGATTAAATATTTGTCAAGCCGAATAAAGAATGTTTAATGACTGTTTTGTCCAGGGAAATGCAGGTTGTTGTCATAAAGATGTCACCTGAAGGTGAATTTGCTGACGGATCTCCATTCATAATGAAACATCACTGACTTCATATATGCAGTATTTGGAAGCCTATCTGTCACTGAAATTGTGAGTTGCTTTCCGTAGATCCTTCTCTATCGTTTTATTTTCGGTAGGGGAGGTCAGAAGCTGTTGACATTTGATGACGAAAAGGTGCAGGCATTATTGAATTGCTACAAATCTGATGTCCAAACAGGATCTACTAGATTCATTGAATTAGCATCGAAAGATCCTCAGTAGAGTACTCAAGTCGCTTTATGTGACGTATATTCAACGAGTTTATAGTGGTTATCTATCGTTTGAGAGTATTGACTCAAGAACAGAGTCTAATGAGGATCGAAGAAGCTTTTTGATCAATCTATTTACAACTGGGCGACTTTTGCAGTTGTGCCTCAGTAAATCACATCACAGCGTTGCCTCAATTTATTGACCATTGTGTGAAAAGTCTATAATGATTTGCATTGAAATTGATTTCCCGAAGATCATCAGTCCTTCCACTCCAAATATTTGTTGTTCATGAAGTCAGGGCTGTATCTTCCTGCATCAGAGGAGGTGATAACGCTTGGCCAACCATTTGCTGCTTCACAATGACAACAGACAACACGAGCTTAGTTAATTGCATCCTATGACTAGTTTTGGAATGACTGTTTTCATCCACGGCTGTATTTTTTGGAGCAAACACAGTAACAATAAAACACAAACCTGCTGCAGTTGAGTTTTCTTGTGCTCGAGAAACATTTAACTTCTCAGCTGAACATCCCTCGACATGAATCTTATCAGTAGCTGAGTTTTCTTGTAAAACTTTTGTTTGGTGCAGAGTGTATTCTAAGGTTACTTTTTTTCAAAACATTTTAAATAAAAGGAAAAACGTTTTGGTTTTGGTCTCGAGTCGTTTGCAGATCATGTCATCAATATCCTGCAAGGAATGTTACGATGCCATTATGCTGTCAGAAAGGGGTGGATTTCTGGATGATTCAATGCATTATCTGTCCCTTCACGATGATGAACTATCATTGTTTTCGGTTGAAGAGAGCAAGGAGTACATGATAGAAAGTCCAAGGTACAACTATTTGCCAGACATTAAGGATGAACCATGGACCCCTTTTGACATCCGTCAGACCCTAAGAAAGGTGAGGTTTTACAAAAAAATTGCGCTGGTTCGTTGACATCAAAAGCTTCTTAAAAGGTGAACTGACACGCAAAATTAACTTGACCTCAAATGAAAGCATATCGAGCATAAAAACCTGGGACATTGTCAATTTATTAATATTCAACACAGTTTTCGAGTTATTGCGTGTCAAAGTTAGCCACCGAACAATTTTCCGAGTATGTACGAGTTTGCCCGAGCCTTCCGCAAAATCGTGACGTCACAAACAACGTGTTCAAATCACTTGAGCAGCACGACAGTCTGGAAGGCCGCAATTTTATGATTTTGTGGAATAGCATCGATACATTAATGAATAGGTTTTGGTTCCATTTCGACAGCCTGATTGGAAAATAAACTATAACTCCTTTGCAAACCTTTCATAATAAGAATTGCAAGAATTTCGTATCATTCAACGCGTTTGAGGCCCTCTTTTATTTTGTAAAATACGGCTGCTGTAAGACTATTTTATCAGGGCTGCCCACCACCGCCCCCCCCCCCCCCAGAAAAAAAGTTGACTTCGGTCTTTGATCCTGATTAACTACAATATAAGCAGTAAAGATTTCGAATTTAAGTCACTCATTTTCGGCGTATTCTTTATTCAATCACGTCAAAGATTTTAAGGGGTAAAGAGCCTGGTACGATCAAGTCGTTATTTGCAGGAAAAAAAATGCGTAAAAATTTCAACTTCCAGGCCGCTGCACCCCTGTAACGCGGGTGAGCCGATGGGTTTACAAGCCCAAAATAACATCCATGATTTATTTGGATGTAGAAATAATATATCAAAGTAATAATATTTTGGATTTATTCGAAAAAATTGCAAGATTCATGATAAAATGAAAAAATGCTAACATTCGTCCGCATGATTGACTTCAGAATTGAGAATTTCTTCGAGCAGCTAAAAGTGCCTATTTCTTCCAAACTTAAATTCCCTCCTATCATAACACAGTACCAGCCAGCACATATCCTTTGTACATTTTATTTGCCTCGAATTTTCATGTATCTTGGATCAAAGGCTACGTAGATCTCCTCGAATAGTAACTGAACAAGTTGAACTGAACTGTCCAGTTCGTGCGTGATTTGCATTCAAGGAATAAAAACATGGTGTTTGTGACGACAATGGTCGAGCACTCGACGATTATTTCATGACATTTATAGCGGGATTGCGTCAAAACGGACAATAACAATTAACCGAAAACTTGAAATTAAGATTTCTTGTATCGTTATCTGCATTATATCAAAAAACATTTTTGCGTGTCAGTTCACCTTTAATGCAAATTTTTGAACATGCCGGTCTACATAGTCATATTTGACGGCTGGCCTTAACGTGGTTGGATGAATGAATAGATTATTGACCGTGGGTACAAGAACATTCATGAAAACACTGTTATTGATTACCCTTTTTGAGAATTTCTCTGCTTCCCAAAATTCAGAATTCATTCATTCAGCTCATTGGCAGTTATTGAAAGACCTTTTAATTTCAAGATCCACAGAAAGTTGAAATTTGTTTCATGCTCATCCTTTGATTTATTAAAGAAATTTGCTGCATTAATCTAAACTTTTTCAGATTTCAGTAATCCAACTATCCAAACTATCTTGGTTGTTTCTTTGGACATTTGGAGTTTCACAATGCATGACCTACAAAGGCAATCGTGAAAAATAACAACAGCTCGAAATTCAACCCTTCGCTGTTTAGCCTAAGTTAATCAGAAGTCAGCTGTCGAGTAAAAGCAGCGTTCTGGTGATAGGTAGTTTAAAAAAACTGAGCAAATTACAAAAATTCAAGATTTTTATGTGAGTTATTATAATTATTATCCAGAACAGATAATTATCTGCTTCTTTTCTTGACACTGGTTTATTCTATAACTTCTTGCCAATTATGTTACTGCACAAAAACATCGTCTATTTGCCGTGTCCTTTCAAGTCCAGCAGCTGATTAGCGAGCATAAGCTGAAAGACCATTCATTTAGAGTTAGGCGATGCTCATTGTCTGTATATTTGATGAATAATATGGTTAAACGTACTGAGCTATTCGCCAAACTCTAATTTTTCGCTCGGTGAAATGTACTGTACGCTTGGCCCGGCTTTAGCAACCTCATTTGCAACCTCATTTGCATATTTTGACGCAGTGCTTTGGGGGCTGAAAACTAATGAATATGCTTCCCATGTCTGCTTAGATTTGATCCTTCCACGGAAGTAACTGAATGATTACTATTTAAAAGGCAGATATCGTTCGTTCGTACTTCCAACTGAAGTTCCTCTAATAAACTGTACGACTAGACTTAATTCAATAAAGTTTTTACTAGCTATTTTACCTTTAAAGTTCAATCGCAAAACATATCCCTATAGTTGAAAAAGGTTACGAAATTCAACGCTATAAAATTTAATTTTTAAATGACATGACACGACACGACATGACACAATATGACATGACACAACATGACATGACACAACATGGCATGACATAACATAGCATGACATAAGATGACATGACAGGACACGACATGAAAGGAGAGGACATGACATGACATGGCATGACATGACATGACATGACGTGACGTGACGTGACGTGACGTGACGTGACGTGACGTGACATGACATGACATGACGTGACGTGACATGACATGACATGACATGACATGACATGACATGACATGACATGACATGACATGACATGACATGACATGACAACAATTTATTTTGGATCTTGCGCTCAATAGATACTTTACATTGTAGGTGTCTCGGTTGCGGAACAGAGAGCACCTTTTTACAGACAAAGCAATTACAGAGGTATCTAGGATACTAAAAATTCTACTTACACGCCTAGCGAGAGAAATCCAAAGATTTTCAAAGATATTTAACGTGTGTACTAGAAATGAGGTGTACTCCGCGACGCAAGTTATCTTCAATAAAGCTGTTTCCCGAGCGTGCATTGGAAACAGTTACCAGGCGTACTATCTATACGTCCATTCCATTAACAGAAATACTGAAAAACACCTCCGCATGTCCAAATCAGAGCGATCTGGCCTGGACATCTCCGTCGGAAGGGTCTTTAGATGGATGGTCAGGAATAATCTTGCCAACCACATCTCTGATTCAGCTGCTGTGTATTTTACCGCTATTCTCGAATACCTCGTTGAAGAAATTTGCTATCTGAGTGACCAAGCGATAAGTATGCATTTTATGTTTTTACGTGTTTGCATTTGAAATCGGTTAACAGTAAAAAGTTGCAAGGCCATTCAACGAATTCCTAAATACACAGAAAGAAGGAGGTATCTTGTCACATACTTAAATCAATTTTAACCCAATACCCATCTGATTCTGAAAAATTGAATAAAAACTAGAATGCAATCAGATGAGAATTGACACCTGGCTAGATATATATTTTTTTCATTTCTTTGATGGTATTTAACATTGTTATACACAATAGTTTTGAGTATATAAGTTAAATGTACCGTTGTAATTTGCCTAGGTAGACGTTTATAGGTAATTTAGATCCACAAATGTTACACACGCATCATATTGCTAATTGGCGAACCCATAATCCATTAAAAATAACATGAAATCTCTTAGTAGTAAGGACATTCTACCATCCTGAATCTCTTAGTAGTAAGGACATTCTACCATCCTGAATCTCTTAGTAGTAAGGACATTCTACCATCCTGAATCTCTTAGTAGTAAGGACGTTCTACCATCCTGAATCTCTTAGTAGTAAGGACATTCTACCATCCTGAATCTCTTAGTAGTAAGGACATTCTACCATCCTGAATCTCTTAGTAGTAAGGACATTCTACCATCCTGAATCTCTTAGTAGTAAGGACGTTCTACCATCCTGAATCTCTTAGCAGAATGGACATTCTACCATCCTGAATCTCTTAGTAGTAAGGACATTCTACCATCCTGAATCTCTTAGTAGTAAGGACATTCTACCATCCTGAATCTCTTAGTAGTAAGGACATTCTACCATCCTGAATCTCTTAGTAGTAAGGACATTCTACCATCCTGAATCTCTTAGTAGTAAGGACGTTCTACCATCCTGAATCTCTTAGTAGTAAGGACATTCTACCATCCTGAATCTCTTAGTAGTAAGGACATTCTACCATCCTGAATCTCTTAGTAGTAAGGACATTCTACCATCCTGAATCTCTTAGTAGTAAGGACGTTCTACCATCCTGAATCTCTTAGCAGAATGGACATTCTACCATCCTGAATCTCTTAGTAGTAAGGACATTCTACCATCCTGAATCTCTTAGTAGTAAGGACATTCTACCATCCTGAATCTCTTAGTAGTAAGGACATTCTACCATCCTGAATCTCTTAGTAGTAAGGACATTCTACCATCCTGAATCTCTTAGTAGTAAGGACATTCTACCATCCTGAATCTCTTAGTAGTAAGGACATTCTACCATCCTGAATCTCTTAGTAGTAAGGACATTCTACCATCCTGAATCTCTTAGTAGTAAGGACATTCTACCATCCTGAATCTCTTAGTAGTAAGGACATTCTACCATCCTGAATCTCTTAGTAGTAAGGACATTCTACCATCCTGAATCTCTTAGTAGTAAGGACATTCTACCATCCTGAATCTCTTAGTAGTAAGGACATTCTACCATCCTGAATCTCTTAGTAGTAAGGACATTCTACCATCCTGAATCTCTTAGTAGTAAGGACATTCTACCATCCTGAATCTCTTAGTAGTAAGGACATTCTACCATCCTGAATCTCTTAGTAGTAAGGACATTCTACCATCCTGAATCTCTTAGTAGTAAGGACATTCTACCATCCTGAATCTCTTAGTAGTAAGGACATTCTACCATCCTGATTCTCACAAAGACTCCGAATTTGAAATGGTCGACGATTTAAGCAAAGCAAGAAATCAGATTAAAGTTATCATCTAACATATTTTCAATTATTCGTTTTCTTCTCGTGCACATGTTCCTTCTTTTTGAGAAATCCCGTATGCGCCTTCGCCGCATCCAATATTGAATATGGAAATACTTAGATACGAATTCTTAAAGAATGCATACCTGTGTGTTGCTGTTGTTTGTGAAGGGCCTGTGTAATGGCGGTCTTTAATTTTATTATCTTCAGGTTAACAGTACTTCTTTGTGCTGTTCATTTATTAGTCTTTACCTGTATGGTTTGAAATATTCTTCGATTTATCTTAAGTTCCTAGATGGAAAATTCTATAATTTTTACCTCGTTTGAGCAAGTATGAACAGTTTCTCTCTATTTCAGACAAAAAGAAGGCTGGACTGGTTGCAAATTATAGTATCCTAGCCGATGATATCATCGTCTCACTATCTGGGAAGCCAGATATATGGAGAGCAGCTCAGGTCTACGAGCATTTATCTACAGTTAAATGCACTGGAGAGTCACCTTTTGATCAGCCTAAGGAAATGGTATGATCAATGTTAAGTGAACGCTTAATTGTAATTACAGTTGTATTGGTTCACGAGCTCTCACTATTCATTTTACTGGTAGAAAGCGGATTTTGCTTTTGTAGATCACAATTAAATATAATTCTGACTAGGCTTCAGTTGCCAATAAGATAAGAGAATTTTACCCGGGTTGATGGCCAAAGTGATTATTTACATTTTAAATAGACTTTAGAGAAATGTGGCGGCCTGATTTAATATTGTTTTCTTTTTATCGTTGATGTATTACCTTGGTGTTTAGCTACTTTCTAGATTGCAAGAATCAGATCTTTACCTCATGATATTGCAACCGATTTCTTGTCCAGTTTTTCCAGCCAGTCCGCAGTTTTGTCAGAGAGGACAACAAAACCTGCAACACAAAATGCTTCGCTTCAAGAGAAGAAGTTGCGTCAATCATAGAGAAAGCCTCGGTGTTTGATTTGCCAGACACACCTCGCCATCGCAGCGTTAGGCGCCGCAGTAGCCCAGCTATGCTACACAGCACTAAAAAAACTTCTGATGGTATACCATGGACTAATTCTGCAATCGATACACTCTTCGAATTTACTAAATGTCCTCGGAAACGATTTCCAGAGGATGGAGAAACTGATGATATATCCCAAAGTAGCCCAGTTCTAGAAAGGTGCTGATTTTTTTTTATTCAGAAATTATTTTATTCACTTCCTGTATCAGTTAGTTTTTATCATTCATAGAAAATAATTACGATACAATTTTACATTCATACCCTAATTACTGTACTACACTACGGGGGCAATACAATGAAGAGCGAAAGAAAATTACTACCCCATGGCCGATACATAAAAACGCACAACATTAAACATAGATAGAAAGAAATATAACTAAAACTAGGTGAAGTAATTACGAATACAGAGTAAACAGGCAAAAAGTAGATGCTAATGTAAAGCAATGAAATATTTAAAAGCGTTCTGAAGCATGAATGAATATGAGCGTTGCCTAAAGTAGCTTCTTATTTGTGTCAATGGTTACCATACAAAATCGTCACCATACAAAATGAATTTGCGAAAAACTTGATTTGAAAGAGACGGAAAACAACGAGGGAGCAATATTGCATTTACACTATTGAGAAGATCAGATCTAGGCCCATTATACGAATGTCAGAGCAGCAGGAAATGTTCCATGTCCATCATCATTTGCAGAAAACAAAGGGTTCAATGTATCTCTAAAGTTATGCCTAAATTTATGATAATTTAGTTTGTTCAGTCCTACCCGTAACTGAGTAAGAATAGCTAGAACTTTTGGATCATGAATACCGTATACTAGTTTAGGAGTGGGTCGGATAATTCGATAATTTTGTTTTGAAAATATGTAGTGAGAGTGATAACCTAATCTCTGGGTCAAGTGTGTTCCATTCAGAGAGACAGTCGGGATAAAAACTGGTCTTGAATCTTGTCGTTCTTGCCCTTATCTGCTCAAGTACATCTTCATTACGAAAAGAATACATAGGCTGTGGTGATTGTGGAATAGGGTATCTTGTGTAGTCAGGGGGTAATATCGTTGATAATCTTGAAATGAACGAGGGGTCTGCTCCAACATCGTAGACTTAGGGATTCCCAACCAAGCTCCTCGTAGAGTTTTTCACGAGATCTTCCTTTCCATGCTCCAGTCACTGCTGATGCAGCAGAATATTGAACTGCTTCAAGTTTTCCCATATGATTGTTCAGTTAGTTGTTGATTGCATCAATTAGTTGATTGCAATAATAATGTAATTTGCATTATCACCTTCAGAAATCCACTTGCCTTATTTCCAGCACAGAATAGAAAATTTCTATTCTGCGCTTCCAGTGTCTACCTCTGAATAGCTAGATTAGCTTTGGTTATTATCTAATTGCAATTCGTTAGTATACTGTACTCTTTTTATAGTCACTTAAAATGAAACTGTTGAGTGTGGTCAGTTGTATTAACAGTTGCATGCTTAACCTCGCATATGAGCTCATTTTGAAGGCTTAGTTTGCTATAGCCACAATTTCTCAAGCAAAATTTGGTATGGCTGTTATTGAATAAGATTGTATCTATTTACCTATTTGTTTCCTTAATAACTGTATTGTTTAAGTCGATTTTTTGCCATAACTCAATTGCACACTTGCTCAATGATGGAGTTATGATTCATTCAACTAACGATATTTGCCCTCCAGCCACGTTTCTTTTTTCATTCACAATCAGTGCTGTTTCCTATTTACGAAGTGTTATGCTCTCTTTGTCTCTTGCAGCAATCCTTGTGAGGATGCACATCCTATAAGTGAATGGGTCAGAGTTTGTGGAGTATTCGCCAAAAGCAGGCTTGGAAAATGCATTGATGCTGATGACGTCAAACAGGCTGCTCGTGTGCTCCTACCTAGCTGTTTTTGCCTCGCTAGAGAAGCCTGGTATCACATTTTCTGAACTACCTTTCTAGCCGTTGTATACCACTTTTGTCAGTGGAATAGCTTGTAAACATGTGCTGCTTGAGATTGTTCGTTAAAAAATTCCCTATTTTGCCCTGATATTTTCCCAAAAGTTTCTCCATCATTTCCCATTGCAAAGTACTTTTTCACCTATTACTTATTTGAAGCCTCCCCCAGTATGATCAATGGTGCATACCCGCAAACTTTGCTTTTACCTTAAATTGGTCGTAGTTTGAAAATTCTTTATTGCACTAGAGCCTTCAGTAAAAGTTCTTAAAAGATCCCTAAATATCAAAGTATGCGATTAACATCTCCTAGCAATACTGTCTCTAAGTCACCAAGATGAACTGAAGTTCAAAACGTTAGAAATTGCATAAAAGGCCACTCTTTATCTGCAAAATTTACAGGGGTAATACATCAATTGCTTACGCACATATAAACGCAATGCTGAGATATTATTTCTTGTATAGACACAAATTTGACAGAGTTGTATAAAAAGGTTTAATTCAATGTTTTGATAATCTTGAAACCAATTTTGTTAGATGGGTAACACTAGGTTGAAATGTTTGCATCGTAGGCCAAGTTCTGAATCTTGTCAGCCATCTTTGTCACAGCTAAATGAGGATGAGATGGTTAATAGCCCAGCCAAGGCTCACTTGAGCAACCCATTTTTCATGAAAGCATTACTTGATTCCAAACACGATGGTGAACGAAAAAAGATTTTTGCACAATTCTCATCTCAAAATTTAAACAGACATGACTCAAAAGTAAGTCCTTGTCCTTGACTTTAATCAATATTGCCCTCTTATTCTAATGGCTTGTAACAATGGCTCTATTCAAACAGGGCGTGCTGGAGGTACTGTATCCCTTTTTGGGGGTTTGTCGGTACATGCAAAAATTGTTTTAGATTGTTAAGTTTATTATCTATTTCACCACTTAAACTTCGAAGATAAGTCATTCATACTATGTACTATGTATGTACTATGTACTGTATATGCCAGACAAATTTTCTGTGTATTTTCCAATAGCCCAAGACAGTACTGGAGGCAGTTTGGTTACGTTTTATAATTTCCAGCAGTCACACCTCAGGAACGCCATTTTTGTAGTCAAATCTAGACATCTGATGTGACACCCTCCAAAGTTTTCTTTGGGTTCATCCCTGCCTTTTAACATGAATTATTATTGGTCTCTTTTTTATCCATCAGCCGTTATGGTCAAATACTGTAGCTAGACTTTGCATAGATGCTCGGGCCTAAAATGTTTTATTTTTGTCTTAAATGACGATTTCATCATTTTTGTAACCTTGATATGTAGTAATTGATTTGCGATATTGAAACTGAAACACGTCTGCTAATAGTACGAGATTTTTTATAATAATATAGAAATGTTTAGTGTCCTTTTTGAAAATAATTACTTCATCACAATCACTTCTCCTTTAAAATGGCGAGTTTCTTTTAGTTGAGACACGATCGAATCATGTGAACTTTTTGGTTATTACATGAAACAATTTTATGAGGATTAAAATCCCTTGTCTACGTAGGATTGCTAAAGCTGTGATTTTTTCTGTTCATTTTGCTTTCAGCGTTTGCTTTTACTCTCTATTTCCTTTCACTTTTTCTTTTTCTTTTCTGCTCCTTTATTTTCTATAAAAGCTATTTTCTTTCAAAATTACTAGGGAATGACAATTCTGATGTACGCCTCTTTACACGGAAACAAGAGCCTTTGTAAAGACCTTATTGAGAGAAGAGTTAACTTGAATGCGAGGGTATTGCTGCCCTACGAGGCTTTATATGCTGAACTTTTTAAATTGAATTCTCGCCGTATGAGTATTGCTGTGAAAGGCTTGATAAAGTCTGGCAAAACTACATGGACGACATTGCTTAATATTTGATTATTTTCTTGCCGAAACATCTTATACCGCAAGATTTGTTTTTAATTGAACAAATGTTAAAATAGAGTGTTGATATTTATTTTCAACTATATCTTTAAAAGTGCATAGTGATTTACTCTTACAGTATAATTTTTAAAAAAGTTACCATTAATTACATTGAATTTTATTTAATCATTTCAAAGTTTATCACTCTATACACTACTCTATAAAAACCATTAAATGATGAACCTCTTTGTTTTTGTTTGAATACATATTGCTATCCATCTCCATGTAATATCCACGGAGGCTATTTTTCACGTGATATTGTTAAGTTATCTGTAAATAGTGAAGCAAGTTGAATTTATTTGGGTCTTGTTATTGGAATAATATATTTTAATCAGACTCTTAATAAATGACCTTCAAAAATTTGATTTCCAGGTTCCTTTTGATGCGCAAGAGAATGACTGCATTCCGGCAACAATCAAGGGTTGGAGTGCTCTGTCTTTTGCGGTCACATCGGGACATGGTGAAATTGTCAAGGTGTCTTTTGATTTCGCTTTCAAATTTTGAAATTCTGCAAAATAATTCTTAAAGCTTTCTTTAATTATTCTAAATAACGTTGTGATGCAACTAATTTGTGGACTTGAGGCGGGCTTTGAATGTAAAATTTTAGATGCTGATTATGATGATGACAATGAGAAGTTACTTTTTAGAAAATGGGTGTCGGCTGCGTGATATTAAATACAGGCATTTCAGCTCAGGGACTTTCATTGGGAAATGTTGGCACTTTTGCTGCTAATAGACCTAAATATCATCCCCTGCATCTCTTTATTCTCAAGATAAATATTCAGAATATTTTCTTTCATATTCTACGCTCTTTGAGAAATATTTACTTGACAAAAATATTTCTTATTATTATATTATATTTACTTATTATATTTCTTATAATTGATAGACGCTGCTTGAAAATGGAGCTATACCGGATGATTTATTTATCCCTGGAGCTGCGGACGTGCTGTCGCCTTTGCACTTAGCTGCTGCAGCCGGTATTAAAGCATAACAATACTCAAATCAATCGTACAGAAATTTTGCCATAAAAACACAGAGCAGATCTGAATTAAGCTAGGAAAATACTTATGTTGTACATCAAAATAATTTCTTCATCGAAGCAGCATGCTTGCAATGAAAACTTAGCCAATGTTCAGAGAAAACTTGGCAGCTTTCTTAGATGCAGAGAAAGCTTTTTGACAACTTTTGCATCAAAGTGAAGTCTGTCTGTAGTTTGCTGTATAGCACTACTGACTGGTATTTTTTATTTATAGGACAATTTACAATATTCACACAGCTTCTATCTAAGCGTATAAATACCACTTTGGTGAGCAAAGAGCTGGAAAATCATGGAGCTCAAGATGCTGATGAGAATTTACAGAAAATGCATCTTCATGGTCTTGCAGCTGCCCATGGTCGAAGAAGAACACTTAGGAAACTACTGTCTGTTCCAGATCAAATTAGAATAGAAAAGCCAGGAAAGAGGGGAAATCTATCCCTTGTAGAGGCTCTTTCAGAGGAAAGGGGTACGTGGCGTTAGTCTGTATCGTATCATCTAACCTTCATCCTTAAATGGATTTCTTATAGAGAGAGAGACAGAGAGAGAGACAGAGAGAGAGACAGAGAGAGAGACAGAGAGAGAGACAGAGAGAGAGACAGAGAGAGAGACAGAGAGAGAGACAGAGAGAGAGACAGAGAGAGAGACAGAGAGAGAGAGAGGGAATTTAAAGTGACTCAAGTTCCAAATATTGCAGCACCTGATTGTGTGACTTTAAGGTATGACCTGATCATAAACCTGATGGTATCATACAGCTATCTGTGATTTTGATTCTTGATCATCTGAGGTAACTGTTTATTGACTGCGTTTTTTTTGTCTAGAGGAAGTTCCTGAAGAAGAAACAGACCAAAGTAGAAGGAAAATTTTGAAGGTAAACAAAGGCCATTTCTTCTTTCACCATGTCATTTTACCAATCTTTTAGGTAATGTTTATTTATAAAAATTAAAATCCATAAGCCCCTCCGTAGAAAATGCGATGAATATTATAATCTTTATATTTGCTATGTGCATTTCAGGAAGCGATGTATGAAAGTGCAGAGCATGGCTATGTACATATTGCATTAGAAATTCGAAGTCTTGGTATGGTTATTATTGTTTTTCCTATCACTTATCTGCTCAAAAAGGTTTTTGATTATTATCAAATACTGAATTGCATGTAGAATGTATGTAATGAGAGTAAAACACCGAATAATGAATTAATGTGAAAGAAAATTCACACCACGCAATTTAAGTAATACAAGGGAAAGATTACGTATTTAATCGGTTTCATATTTCGATAAGACTTTTTAAATACATTTGTATTTGTATTTGTATTTGTTTCTACCAAGCATCCGAAGGTAGTCTTAGGACACTGAGAAGCTTATGTTTATCGAGCAGTGTCCTGGTCCTTCCTTTCGATGTGTCCAATTTATTTTCCATATTATGATATATTTCAAAGTAAACATTCAGGCTATATGGCAAAAAAGAAAGTTTATGAAAGTAAAATATATTTTATATGACTTAACACTTAAGAACTCTGTAATCTGGTTTTCGTACGGTTAAATCTAATACTGGAACAAGTCAGACACGTCACATTCAATGTTGCAACCAATGATTATAATATTTTACTTATTAATATTATGCCTTCAGTGATTAATAGCCATCGTTAACTAATTGAGTGATTTCTCTTTTATGAAATCTTATTGTGTGTACCAATGTATTTGTACCTAAGATCTCTTACTTACAGATACCCCCTGGAATTACCATACGTGGATCACTACCCTCGCGTATGCCCATGAGTACAACGATATGGAGGCAGTCCAGTGTCTGCTTCTTGACTTCCCAGATATCAGTGACGCTGAACTATCCAGCGGTATCAATGAACGTCATGCCTGCATGTTTTTTGAAATATTTCGTGATAATCCGGTATGAATTTTTACTCTGTTCTTGATGGGCATTTTTACTGTTTATAAAGTTTTGATTTGTCAACTTTCAAGAACACGTGGTATCAAATATATTGTTACCCTACTAGTTTATTGGTAATTATAGCTAAACATGTTATACGTCCGCTATTTTGTCCTCGTTTTTGTTCCTTGCATGGTTTCATTGATCAGAGTTCCATCTTCCCTTCCTCTGACCAAATTCTTTGCACTTTTTTGGAAGCTTTTGCTTTGGGTAATTTTCAAATGTTGGAAACCAGGGATTTTTCGAGCTACCCAGTCCTCCAGCTCAAGGGTCCTCCAAGGAAATTTTGAAGGACTTGTGACAAAATAATAGAGCTCCAAGGAAATTTTGAAGAACTTGTGACAAAATAATAGAGCACAGTGAAAAGTTCTGGCTGATTTGTCCACGATCCTTTGCAAAGATATTCTTAGGATGAAAATTATTTTCCCCAACAGACTGCTTTTTATTATCAAAGCTACAATCCTTGCCAAAAGTGTTGGAACACTTGCGCAAAGATAAAGCTTTGTCGAAAAATCCCCCCTACCCCCATTATAATGTTGTTCAATTTGGCTGTTCTGATGCTGAAGGTAAAACATTTTTCCCTGAAAGCTGTATGAAGGTGTTAAGAAAATAAATCAACATTGTACGGGGGGAGGGGGTCGAGATTTTGGGAGCGGCAGTGATATTTTGGTAAGGTAGTTTTAGACATGCTTTGTTAATTTGCATGCCGCGATTGGAAGGCGTTCCAGCAAGGATTGTAGCTGCTGTTGAACACTGCACAATAAAAGTAGCAACGGTTATTTTCGTAAACCTAAGATTCTCATTTTTGCATTTTCAGTTGCTTATAGATTTTCATCATCATACATGTGAATAGCAACAGAAAATAATATTCTCAATGATTGCTTTTGATTTCGACAGTCGTCCAGTATTCAACAAGTTGCATCCATTATATCTATGTTTTATGGTGAAACGCCAAAAATAGATGTCAGAGCCGTAGAAGAAGACCACACAAACATTTTACCAAAAATAGGTAATACGTATTGCTAAGGAGTTCTTAAATGATGACGTCATATAGGCCAATACGAATAACCTATAAAGATTCTAAATTAGTTAAATGTTTTACAAATTGACCTCTTTTAAAGAGCGTTACATTTCAAATATGCATTTGTTCCAAATTATGAAAAATGTTTCGATATTATGTGTTGATTCAAAATTATCATTGCCGATAAAAAAGAAATTTTAGAGATTTAGAAAATGTTAAATAGCCATCAACAGATACTTTGTTAATGATAACCATGATCTTTCAAAATAATAACTTTATTCTTTTCTCTTGAAGCAATAAAAGATGATTAATGATTGTTTTGTATTTTTCGCTACATTAATTGATAAATCGTTGAAACGTAACCGATAAATAATTCTTTGAGAAAAACATTTTGAAGATAAAAAAATTTTGAAATAAAATTCTCTTTCAGATTATATGGCTGTAATTTTTCTTTCAAAGAAATTATTCGATTTTGTCATTTTGTCAATTAAATTTTTCATCAGGAAATCAGAACCAGTTTAAATGATCTTGCTGTAACGTTTCTTCAAATTTTTCTATTTTGATGGTCTTCGATTAATCATTTTCACGTGTTTTTCAGGAACAAAGTTTGTCAACAGCAAAGAAATGGCTGATATTATTTTCAATATAGAAGGAAAACCCTTCTATGCACATAAAATTATACTGCAGAATGCCTCAAAAAGATTAGAGGTTTGTTTGTGCATTTTGTTCGTCACAAATTAAAGTACCTTTCATGTTTCTTGGTTTGAACGATATCATTATTTTCTGGCTACTCCTATGAGAATATTGTTTATAACAATTTTCAGGCTTAGCATCACTAATTTTTTATGAGTATCGCTCAGCATCAGCTCGCATATTTGTGTCTCATCTTTCGACAGCTGCCTGCTTTGCCATGTTCATGCAGAGCATTGCATGGCAAGCATATATCTTTTTTCAAAAAACCTTGTTTCTATTGGAAGTCGAGCAATGCTCCCCTGAAACCATATCAGATTTAAAAAAATATAAGAACATTTAGGCTAAAAACGAAAAGACTCTTAATAATACCGAGGCTGGAAGGAATTTAGAGTATCCTTACTAAAGATAGGTGTATTCGTTTTTAAAACAGACAAAACGACATGACACTAAATCAAATGAATTTTGAATTTATTAATTTCCTCAATTTGTTCTGAGTCTGAAGACAATATTTTTCTGTTATTTTTAAGTGTGGAATAGGCAATCTTGTCTTTATCTTTGAAGAATCTATTTGTGTTTGCTTTACATTATTACTTTTATCCGCGACTCTTCATTTTCTAACAAACTGTTTCCTAAAAATTTTTTTTTTAATTTCCAACAAGTTATCTAAATTAAGTTCAAAAATTAAGCATTGACAATAGTTTCCAGACAATATTCTCTATCTAGAACATTTTTGTATCATGCTATTGATGCATTTTTCTTCATCTGTTCCCATACAGCTCAAACCAATATGCTTACTATCAGCTAAAATATATTTTGTCCCAAATGCTATCTCAAATTAGTCTTCGATATATTCAGGAATTGACAAGATGTGTAGATGACAAGGGAGAAGTGAACATAGATGGCATTAAATACTCTGTTTTTGAGGTACGTTGTACGGATGGAAACATGACACATTTGTCTCCTTTTGACTCTGAAGTGATCAGGTCCGATCCGAATTTGAGTCATTTGAAAATACAATGTCAGCAGAGTCCCGAATGTTGATGTTTTGGCAACCAAGAACCATGACGGTAACGTGAAGTCAAAACGCCTGCACCATGGTAACAGCAGAGACAGTTTCCCCCTCTGTCCGCCCAAAATTTAGCAATTTTCTTTATTTAGCTCTTTTCCCCTTTTCTAGGCTCTTGGTCTCCTTAATCTACATTGATTGCAGGTATTCCCATGATCCGAAATTTGTTCTGTTTCGTTCTTTGTGTCATCTATTTGCTTCTGTTCGTAAACACGCCCTTGAATTTTTTCGCTAGGCCTTATCTTTATAGCATGATGCAGGTTTCCATTATAAATGGCTTTGAAAAAAGCAAACATTTTACAACATACTTAAAGCTTTTTCGTCTGACACTCCTCAGAGCATAAAACGTCAGAATAGGTTCCGAAAAAACACGATGGAAAAATATATACCCAGTTGTGGATCGAAATAGGCCAATCAGAAAAACGCAAGCACAAGACCGGTATAGTTGACCAATCAGTGCCGCGAGCCTAAAGAAAAATTACCAATGGAGTCAAAGAGAGAAAACGAACTCCTTTTGTCTACACAATGGCGGCTTTTTCGTTTTTATGTAGATTGACTCAAAAACTGCTAGATGGAAGGACGACCGGGCTCTTCCAATTATCCGAAACATGTCGTCATTATATTTGCCCCTCAAAGAGAACAGCCTCCTCGATCTTGTAGGTCTAGAAACACTGTTAAAACAAGTGATTCTGCCATTGGTCAACATCTTTTAGACAACCCAGATTGTGCAAAACTCTATAATGACGACATGTTTCGGATAATTGGCAGAGCCCGGTCGTCCTTCCATCTAGCAGTTTTGGAGTCAATCTACATAAAAACGAAAAAGCCGCCATTGTGTAGACAAAAGGAGTTCGTTTTCTCTCTTGGACTCCATTGGTAATTTTTCTTTAGGCTCGCGGCACTGATTGATCAACTATACCGGTCTTGTGCTTGCGTTTTTCTGATTGGCCTATTTCGATCCACAACTGGGTATATATTTTTCCATCGTGTTTTTTCGGAACCTATTCTGACGTTTTATGCTCTGAGGAGTGTCAGACGAAAAAGCTTTAAGTATGTTGTAAAATGTTTGCTTTTTTCAAAGCCATTTTCAAATTCTGTACCGCAAAAAAATTGTTTCCATTATACAAGGCTAAATACTGGCCTAGCTATTTAATCAGCATTTCTTATTTCTAGGCTGCGATGCAGTTCTTATATAGTGGTGGCGTATTGTATCAAAGCCAACCAGATAAGGTCCTTGAGGTATTACAATCCGTATCACAATATACAGTTATAAATCATGATATATGTTTTGATTTTGTCATCAAATTTCTGTCTAAATAACATAATTCTGATTGATGATGAAAATTATGAATGATAAATGAAACCCTGGGAAAAGTGGTGAAAGAAGAATAAGTATATAAGAAGCCACATTACTAAATAGAAATCACTTTGTCGTTCTATCAGTTTTACTTCTCAGTATGACAGACACGTGTGCCTTACCCTTCCCTCTTCCATTACACCCCTGAATATGATTTATTTTACCAAATTCAACGCAAATCTGATTTAGTCCAATGTATTTGACGCAGTTATGATTTCTTTTTCTCAGCTGCTTGATTGCGCAGCCAAACTTCAGCTACCATCATTGAAGCAAACTTGTGAATTTGAAAGTGCAAGACATATGACATCTTATAATGCAGTAGATGTTTATTTGAGTTCAAAGGCAAGTACCCAAATAATGTTTTCTTATCACAAAAAATCTAAAAGGAACAAGCCTCCTTTTTAAAATTAGTAAGACATTCTAAACAAAGTGTAAACGTTGAATATAAACAGCTGCCTTCCTTTTGAGTTTTCTGTAAAGTCATGACTTAAATGTAAGGGTATTGATATTCTAGGTCTCTAGATATTTAGGGTTCTCTGGAGAGACAGGCACTAGCAGCCTCCCTGTGAAGTTCTTGGATTGCCCTGGGCTACTGGGCTCAGAAAGCTAGTGGTGGGATGATGCTTGAAGAATTCTTCACAAAATAAACTCCTGTAATCCATTATCAAATTTGATGCTGCTCGATAAAGTTTTTTTGAACTACTTTTTCTAGAGAAAAATTATCAGTTTTGTATCTTGTTATTGTGTGCAATATGCTCTTTACCAATGAACGGAACTTTTTTGCAGTCGGGAATTAGGGGCCCATCTCAGTTTTTCCCAAGGGTCGCAGGTGCTTTCGTTACCCGTATCAAACTCAGAACATGAAATGACTCTGTTTAGGCAATCTCTCAGAAAATCCATGTTCCACTTTATTTTCTCCTATAGCGCATTACATGTTTTTGCTTTAATTTGGCTAACCAAATGAATGTATATATATTCTATTTTCTAGGCTTGCAAGGCATATCAGCTAGAAAAATATTGCTATCACTTCTTCCTTGCCAATCTTTCGCTTATGGTTTCAAGAGATGAGTTTGTCAACTTGCTAGACAAAAACAAAGTACGATATATTTTAGTTCCCGTATCACTTTGCCTATTCTGTTTTGTGTTAATGGCTATTTTTTCTGCCATCTATCTTATTCAGATGTAAAAACTCGAAGCAATTTCCCCATAAAAGTTTAAAACTTTATTTTGTTTTCTTCGTCTTAATTCAATCGATTTACAATAGCCGCCAAAGGGATTACGCTTTAAATGGATTCTCATAACAGAGACTGGGCACAGGCAGAGGTGACCAGATCCTAAACCAAATGAGGTACAAGGAAACAAATGGAATATGCGTCTTTTTTGCAGATTTTATTGCAGATTTTAATGGATTTTTTTACGCAACTCTGCGAATATACATCAGCTTCGTCCACCATTACATGTTATTTTGCCAGAATTTCTCGTTGCAAATTCTGAACTTTACGAAACAGAATTTGATCTATGTCTTTGTGTGTTTTGCCCTGTAATCATTAACCTTATCAGTAATGCATTGCGTATAAGCAAACTTGACGAAAGTATTTTGTTGACAACAATTCCCTTCACTTCAACACTTGCGCCAACAATATGAGATTCTCCGCTTTTTATCCTATTGTTAACAGGGTTTTGTGTTCAGTTTTTGCAACTGACAGAATGAGAATTCGTTCTCTTCTTTTCCAGAATATCTTTGGTTATCTTGAGCAAGAGTTCCTGCAAAGTTTGCTTGGAAAACAGACAGACAGTGCCAACATCGTAACCGCAACTTACCTATGATACAAACTCAAGCTTCTTAGTCAACTGGGTAAAAGCATCGCCCCTGAAAGATTATGAAAATGGAATATCCAATATACCATGTTAAGTACTTGAAGATTTATTAAATGATAGTTTCATTTAAAGGCATGTATCATTCTTTCTCTGCTTGTTCCCAGATTTCTACTCTCAGAAAAACATGCTGTGTCCAGAGGCATAGCAAAAGAGGGCATGCCACAGTAGGGCCCAAGCGACGACTTTCATTTACAGCAATCTTGCTTTTCATTGTTAAACCTTAGATCTTTGTATAAATAAACTTTAAACTGGTGAAAGAAATATCCTCCCTTTAACTACATAATCCATTACAAGAAAGCCCAGTAGAATCTCCTTAATGCCAAGTTTTTTAACTTAGACACATTCCTTGCTTTATGCTGCTAGGCACAAATTTGAGATCCTTGTCCACAAAACATGACATTTTTGGCACTGAATCACAAAAAATTTTTGTCAACAAATTGATGCATAAAAAATTTCTATCCTTTTATTAAGGGATCTGTTTTTAAGAATCATTGGGAGTAGAACCATAAATTTAGTAGGAGCTGGATACAAAAAGACACTTGTTTGATTTACTTTTTAAACCAAAGATATGTGATATGAAATGATTTCTAGAGTAATAAAATAGTGCTATTATGTACTATAATTCTGAAAATGCTTATCTTTATATACATTCAAATATTCAACATAACAAAACAATTAAATATAAAAATATTAAATATAAGTCGCATATTAATGTGTATTATTCATGATAAAAACTTTATGGTGGATGATAAGAAATACATTTACAGTTCCATCTTTGTATAGGTGCTTTTTCCATTTAATCGTGTTTCTTTTTAATATTCTGGATACTTTTCATGTAGAAGATGGCTGTAATGCAAAGGCATATCTTTTCCAGTGGAATAAATTTCACAGTTTGGAAGGCCATTGAATAATATTTCCTTCGGTCCATTCAGAAAATAATATAACTCTGAAATTATAAGCACTCTCAATTTCTGGTGTGATGTGACAAGAGTATTGGCTAAATTTGTTTGAATGGGAAGATTTTCGTAGGTGTCAAACAGATTGAATATTAATCCCTTTAACTGTATTCTGATGTCAAGTGAAAGATACTGCAAATCTCTGCATTTTTCAAGCACTGGGATAAATTGGTTGAATAAGGTGGAATCAGTGACAGTAGTTGATACCTCCTCTACCTCTAATGACAGTTTTTTGAGGTTCACTAGAGTTTCATGTATAGCAACAAATATATTGCCAAGAAACTCCCCTTTAAACATAAGTGAAAAACTTGTCAGATTTTTGAAACCATTTCTAATTAGGTCTTCCACAGATCTTGTTGATACAAAACTTTGCTTCAAGTCCAGCGACACAGTTTCCAGATCTGGAAGGGACTTTAAAAGCATCAATGAATCTTCAGAAATTTCTTTTTCATAAATTTCTAAGCATCTGATCTTTTTGCATTTGGTTACAATTGCATCAATTATTTCTCTGTGTGGCCATACTTTTAATGAAGTAATTGTGGAACAAAACTTTGAAATCATTTGCAGGCAAAATTTGGAAAAATCTCCATCATAACCAAACTTTGCAGCAATGCTTTCAATTGATTTGCAATTTTCCAGAATAAAACTTATATTAGGATCTAGAATTGTGCCTTTCAGCTCTTTCAAATTAACCAAGGCATCAGGCTGTAGATTTTCCGCAAACCAATCCGAACTTGCCAAAACAGGCAGATTCACTTCAAGTCTATCCAGTTTCTTTAATGACTCTACATCAATTATTGGGAGCAATGGATAAAAGGTACTAGACACTCGTAGTGACCTTAGTCTGTCAAAGGTAAAGGGTTTCAGAAAAGCCCACCAATTTTGACGGAAATCGCCAAAAATAGGATCCGCAGTGTTTGTATGCAGTACCTCCAAACAATGTTGGTGCTTTATGATTCCTTTAAGAAAAGTCATGAAAAACATTTTGCTGCAGTAGTTTTCACACAAAGTAAGTCGAAACTCTCTCAACTTCTCCTGCCTCGACAAAAGCTTATCCAACAAATTCTCGTGGAGTTCAATTCGGTCTATAGTTAGGACTTCCACCTTGTTAGTAGCTTGTATTAACTGATTAACCAATCCCTCTAACTTTTCTTCAAGAAGCTTTCCCGTTTCCTTCCACTTGTCAGACAGGTTTCTTGGATAAACATGCGGGTTTCGTTCCCTGTTCTCTTCACCAATTATGTTCCCGTGTAACTCGTTAACAATTCTGTTGTAGGCCGACCATGTTCCATCGTGAAGAAGCGTTGCATTGATAGTAACACGCTTAAAGCTGTCTTGTGACAATTCGTTCCAGGCACTGCAGGTTAATGCTACACTGATTTTGTCTGATAAGGGTAAATAAGATAACAAATTATCAAAAATCAACCTGGAATTAATAGTTTCCCACATCATTTCAGAACTGGCCAAAAAAATCCACGTGCTGCGGAGCAAAACTTGACGCCTTAATCTCTTTCCCAAGCAGCCTCCCGAGAAAGTGTCCTCTTGGACTGCATCCTGTCTTTCCTTTGTGGAACAAATCTATGCTACAATTTCATTTTTAGCCAACCCTCACGAAATAATTTGCAAAATATACTCAAAACCACAAATAATTACCTTGTTCTTGTTTTTAAGTATGTTTAGCCCTGTTTTAGCCCCCTCAATCTGTAATGTGCTCCGCGGTCCTTGGGCAAAAAACAATCAAATTTACTAGACAATCATCATCAGTATAGGTGACATAACCAGGAAAATACAAAATTTCAATTTTCATACGTTCAAGAAATGAGAAGGAATACATTGGGCAGCGCCCCCCCCCCCCCCAAAAAAAAAGTATTAGCCGGAGAAAATTAGTTTAAGAATAGAAGCAAAAGTACTTCTTTCCATACGAAAATGTGTTTTCGGTAATTACTCTCGTGCATTTTTGTGCCCGAGTCTATAATGACTTCTCAGAAGATTTAAAGGTTGAGTTGGATTACTTCAAGGCAAGCTCAAAAACACTCTGGACCCGTTTAAACGGCCCAGTATTTCACAAAGAATTCCCCCCAATATGAGTTATTGAGTCGTTTGAGCACCTTCTTGGTCACTGTGCATTAATATTTGCGTAAAAATATCCCTTGGGTCATTGCACAAGTCTCTCTCTCTTGTGTGGCCAGTGTGTTCTTTGCTTAAGATGACGTCATTGAATTTATGACGTTATCAACAGCTAGCAAAGAGAAATGAAATCAAATTCTGTACTAGCTTTGAGAATTTGTTCACATAGATACTGCTTTGAAATCTCTTCTAACATATCTGAACTCTTTTTCAATGATAAGTGATAAGACAATGATGTTAGGAAAATAATCAACAGGATGAAGACCAACCAAACGCCGGATTCCCAATCATCAAAGTCAAGAAAAGTAACCAACGAGAAAAGTTCGTATGTATTAAACATGCCAATGAGATGTTTACAACCAGTGTAAATTTGTGACTCTTAGATGAGAGAGGTGGCATAAAGTTCTTCTCTTTTCTTGGATGATGTACATATTATAGGGATACCTTTTCTTCAAAGGTTTATCTCCGGAATTTCGAACATTTGTTTTCACTCAAACAGAGTGGCGTTTTGTACTCAAACAGAACTCTGCTACTGTAAATTTTCTAAAGGCTCTAAAACCAAGCAGGCTTGTTCTCATGGAAACGATCGGGAGACTCCGTCGCTAATAGTTACGTTCCTGCGTTGGAACCGCGGTTTGTGAAAGAAACCAAGCTCTACAAAGATGGCGTCTATCGACGACAGCGATGTACCAGGTAATGTTGTCTTTTAACGGTTTTTCTACTTAATTTATCAAGAAAAGCAATGAAGTTTCTACTGATCAGTCTATATAACAATTATTCGTCGTATTATCAAACGTTTAATTATATTTTCCAAGAGTTTGTTTTCCTCTTAGAGCATAAAAACATTAGATAAACAGCAGCTTCCAGCCTCCTGCTTGAACTTGTGGACCAAGTGTATTCACACTTCACCCGGAGACGAGTCCTATTAAGCCAAATGGGTCGATTTCTGTATTTAGAATAGTGTATGAATCTAATGTTCTTTGTTATTTATTTAAATATAGGCCTATTTCTAATAGATTCCTTGTTTGACTCACTTCCTGTACATTTTTTTATAAGAACAATTTTATAAGAACACGAGCCTAAAAAATGGTCAAAAGTTAAGAACAAATTAAGAACAAGCTGAGGCTGAGCTTCTACAAAATTCAATTTTGAACAACGTTTTTTCTCAAAATCGAGGATTTTTAGTGATGAGTGGGTGCTTTTTCGGTGAATATTCAAATTTGTCAGCAAATTAAGTATGTCTCATTCACTTTGTTGGCAAATGAGGCCTGAACACCTCCTTAGAGCGAAAAAGCTAGCAATAGCACTGCTTACACCCTCTTCATTTAAGAACAAATTAAGAACAATCCAGCCTCAGATTTTCGAAAAAGTTAAGAACAGTCAGCCTGAACTTAAATTTACTAGTTCTTATAAAAAAGAGTGTATTGCAAGAACAGTTTGACAGTATATCATTGCTATGAAATTGTTTTCGAGCAAGCTTCATCTCCCTTTTCAACAAGAAATTGAAACCTTTTCCCCCCATTTTCTAGAAACTGGTGCAGTCTTCACATTCGGGAGAAGTAGATTTGCAGATAACTTAGCCAACAAGTTCTGGATACGTAATGACAAAATTGTTGAAGTAGCATGTGGTGATGAACATTCTGTTGTTGTTACAGGTGAGCAAGCTTGTTTTAGTTCTTGGATCTTGTAGCAAAACATGATAATTTTTGTAGTTGTTTTATTCTAGTACAAAGGCTACAACCTAGTAGTAACATAGTCGACCTTTTAGTTTTTTTTGTATTTGCCAAAGTATATTTCAGATATTTGAAATCCTATGCATAATATGCAGCTTATCTCTTTTTATAGGATAAAATAGCATATCATTGGAAGTTATTTGTAGATTTCTCATGAAAAATTTGGTGGCAATGAAAAAATTGAGACCTACAAATATATCTACCTACCCTTTAAAGCCAAGGTTTATATTAATTTTGTATCTACATTTCTTTTCAACTTTGCCATATCATTCTTCCATTGAAGCATTCATAGATACATTCTTTTTTTACAGAGAGGGGTAGGCTATATGGATTTGGCACAAATGATTGGGGCCAGTTGGGGTTAGGTCACACAAATTGTGCAAACAAACCAAGCTTTATCAAAGGTGAGTTGTTGCCAAATATTTTTTTGGCAAAAGTTTCTCAACTTGGAATAAATATCTAATCAAAAAGCCATTTGTTTAATTTCTGTCAAAAAATTTTTATTTTTATTTTGTCTGGTATTTTTAGCTGTAGAGGAATAAGTAATCAGTAATTATGAAATAAGGTGTAAAAGAGGGTGTTTTCTAAGCTATCAGTGAAAAACCTAAATGTAATCACAACTAGGTTTTTTTGTAGAATATATTGTAAAATAGGGCCATAATCAGTGACAGACACCTGAGGGGCAGGGGGTGGTCACTCCCTTAATATTTTGGAAGACAACTATCTTTTATTCTAAGACAATGGGAAAATGTGACATAATCTTATAAATACAGTAGGCTCTCCCCCCAATATTTGACCAAGTGTCCACTCCTGTAAACATTATTTTTTTTCTATAAATTGAAGGAAAAACTAAATAAATCTCATAAGACCACCCAAACAGAGTATGTTATTGCCCCTCCTAAAATGGGACATCATCTTATCAAAACAGAAGGCTCTCCCCCCAATGTTTTGCCAAGTGTCTGTCTCTGTAAAAAATATTTGTTTTCTATAAATTGAATACTATTGAAGACTATATAAATCTCATAAGATCACCCAAATAGAGTATTTAGCCAGATTGTAACAGAAGACAAACAGCTCTTTTTTATTAGATAGCTGTAGATCTTTTATCATAGTGAATTTGATTTTCATTTATTCTTTGAAAGTTGCTTAAACAGTCACTCTGATAAAGTCTTGATTGTCATGGTATGATGTTAGGAATTAAGCTTATTACTAAACAATATTTTGTATCACAAGTCATTCCTCTTCATAATTATTGTTTCTTGTTGATTTGCATCATTTCCTCTTGCTTGATGCATCTTTGTGTAACGCCTTAAAAGACAAGTTCTCTTCTCAGGTACGCATAGATGCCCCTTATCATAAATTTGTGAACTCATTATTCTTGTAGCCCTAAAAGGTGAGAAAATGGTTCTTGCAGCTTGTGGCAGAACACACACAATTGCAGCATCAGGTAAAGTTTCAGTACATCTTCAAGTGATACACTGATAGTGAATTGAAACTAGCACATAGTTATCAATTTCATTACTAGCTTTAGGAAGTTGTTCCATCATGTATGGTATTACTGTCAATGTATTTATATGCTATCTGCCTTTGAGGTGAAGTTGTGGCTTCTGGTAACTTATCATGTTAAAGTGGTTTGTAGACCACAAAACCTTACCTACTGTCTATAGAATCATCCATTTTAGTATATTTCACTACTCAGTAGAATGGAATATCATTGTTTTCATAACTCAAGAACAGACACAATAACTTTTTTCAGCACCTGGTTCTCACATGCTCCTTATCAAAAATCATGTTACAAGATTTACATATTTTCTTGCATGCTCCATTTTCATCTCTAGAAGCAAATCTTTTACTTATAATCAAAATGGTCTAATTTCAATAGGTCACAAACAAGTTTTGCAGTCTTGAATTTGTCTACCATATAAGTCAGACTTGACTTTACGGGTTTTCTCAAGCCAAATTAAAGATATGACCGGACAAGCCATTAAGATTGATTATGATTGATCTAGCCATAAAAGTTAAATCAAAACTGGATTTAGAATGTGATTTAACAAAAATTATTTCACTCTAGAATCAGGAAAAATTTTCAGTTTTGGGGCAGGAGGTGATGGACAGTTAGGACATGGTGATACAGAGGTAAGATAAAATCTTAATTTTTTTTATTTTTGGAATTCAACGGACAGGAAATATCAGAGAGACATCATGTCTTGCTTGATGTCATATTTCTAGGAGAGCGTTCCCTGACCCTAGTCGACCTTTGTTCGTTGATGCAGTCAAAAAACTCCTGGACGTGTATGACACAAGGTTAATCGGATTATCTGAACCGGATTCTTAACCTTTGCCTTGGGATTCTTAGTTTTCTTATACGTAAATGCCAATAGCATTCAGTATTTTCTCAAAAAGAAGTCACGCTGGATCAGAAGTCACAATTTGATAAAAGCCACAGGTCCTTGAATAGAAGCCTCAAATAGAAGCATCACCACAAATTAAGAATGGTATACTTATCAGTAAGATGAAGGGAATTACAAAAGAAGGGAATATCACACATGTTTTACATGATTTTGGACTGACATGAAAATAATGAATGGTGTATACAGAGGGATATTACAGAGAGATAGATATCTATCGTATTACATTTTTGTATAATTGTTTCAAATTATGCCCTCGTAAAATAATGGAAACCTTTCATTTCAATTCAAATAAAACTAACATAACAAATTTCACTATTACAATGGTAGTTTGCAATTGGCTAGCATAAGTTTACAAAGAAAAAGACTGTAACAAGCACAAACAAACAAAATTAAAGAAAATGAGAGAAGAGTGATTGTCCTTTGTTTGTCTTGGAAGTTGTCAGTAGCAGAAATCGTTAGAATTTAAGAAGTTCAGGATTATTCCAAGACTTGTTTCTGTGGCCGAAAATGTAATAGGTAGTACGAAAAGTTAAGTTGGATAGCTTTGAGATCATAAAGCGGAGATGCTTCTTGCACATGTCGATGAATGAGGAGCAGGAGAGACCAAAGATACCTAGGGAAATGATAGAATGATTAACAAACCCGATAGAAGAATAGGCTGAGCCTAGGCTGTGAACGAGATGCCAGTACTTCTCTCTCTTGAGGTTAGCATTAATATCCAAGTTAGTTTCGTATCCTACTGTAAGCTCAAGTATGAATAAGCGATTGTCAGAAGTGACTAGAAGTACATCAGATCAGGACAGAAAGAGTCTCCTTTTATGATAGAGGGTGAGAGATAACTTGAAAGGACTACGTAAAGAGAGCAATGGGGTATAGCTTTGAAGTCTGTGCTAGGAAGTTTAATGCAGAGTTATGGCGTCATGTGTAACGGCCTTATTCAAGGTATGTTTTGCAGCCTGCCACAACGTGAAGTGACTTTTCTGACATATGGCAAAGCGAGCAATTAGACGATTGAGAGATATTCCATTTACTTAGGTTTTTTACGTGGCAAGGGGGTTGCTAAGATATTTGATATTAAGACTGTAAATGTTCTTGGGCATGTTGCTTAATAATTATAATGATAAGATATAAATATTTTACAGGGTGAACCTTGTCAGTATTATGAGTACTGTTATGCGTAAGGGCCCTGTTTAAGATTAAAGTAAAAATTTAGAGAAAAGTTAAATCATCTGTTTACAGAGTAAAAAAACAAAATTTCCTTCGATTTTTTAATTTATAATTTGTTTTTCTAAAATCTTATAATAGGTATAAAAACAGCTAAAACCTATGCCGATGTTTTTTACGTCAATGCTTATAGACATTGCCTTCTAATGGAAGCTTATATTCAATAATATGTTTTACTGTTTCTGTTTGTCAAGTTCTGTTAAGCCTTTGTGTCTTTGCCGTTTGCAAAAGAAGAAAAGTGTTGAGGTAAAAAGTCAAAACTAGCCCTGAGAACAACAAATTCGGAATTTATGTGTTTCATTTATGGTTTTTTATTCTCCAGGATCAAGCTCTGCCAAAGCAAATAGCCGGGCTTCCTTTAGAGAAGGTCAAGATTCTTTCTTGTGGTGTCTACCATACAGCTGTTTTATATGGTAATTTGTTGTGTTTTAAAAATCCTATTCTTCCCATTAAACTGTTTTGAAGTTCAAAAAGCATCTTACCAAAGATCGCCGGTTTAGTATAACGATGATATAGAGATTCAAAGTATAAAGAAAGTATAAACAGTTTATAAATTTTTTTGTTATGCAAATGTAATTTGCATTGGGAAATTTTCCTGATGCTCTCTATACAGTAAATATAGATTTTCGTATATTTCATAATTCATAATTTTCATAGTTTCTTTTGAAACAATGTAGACATCAAACTGATTGGTTATTAATGCTATTAATATTACAATTCCTTTTTTGTAATATTGATCGACATCGTTGATTATATTATGAATATTGCAGATTATTTACTTAGGGAAGTATTGATCGTTTATAATAATATTTATCAATGATCATAAACATGCCTTTAGTTTAATCTTATATACAATAAATAAATAAACATAGTTTAATGTAGATTTAAGAATATTTTGCAAGATTTCACCAACACCCAGCGAAATATGTGCTGAAAAGTCCCCTTTTAATTTTTGTTGCAAAATCCGCGAATTCTGATTTGTCAATAAGCCAGGACGAGATTAAATATTTCTCTGCCGATCAAAGATTTGAAACCTAGGCCGTAGACATTATCTCCTTATAACAAAAAGTTAAAGTATTCAAGTATTAAAGCGTTGAATATTTTCTCTGTACAGAATCAGGGGACTTATACATTTGGGGTACGAGTGCTGATGGACAGACCGGACTTGAGGAGGAAGAAGTTTTTCGGCCGCATTTCTTATCATTGGATGGCAAAGTTTCCTGGGTTGCTTGCGGATATTACCATACAGCTGTGGTAACAGGTAAACTTTTAACTAGATTAAAAAGTAAAATAAATTTTTCTTTTGTTTTCTCTCGGCATTCTTTGTTTACCATTGAGATTTTATTAAATAGGCATTATGCCATGAAGAACGCATATGTATTTCACTGTTTAGCACTATTGGCTATCGGCTTTTGTCGTTATCGACCAATCAGAACATCAGAATGATAATGCTTAAAGCTGATTAATTAAGAAGTTTTGATGAAACATGATTTTCTTTTGGAATCACGTATCGGACTTGCTTTGAGGAATATTTTTATACAATTAGTTTGTTCGCCTGCTCAGCGCCTATATAGATTCATTATCAAATATTGGTAGGCAAACGTAATATTATTTGTATAAAGAAAATTTTCGGCCTATTTAGAAGTGGTTGGTATTGCAGCTGCATCGTCTGTAATATTCGACGCAAGATTCCCTCTATTTTTTGACATTGGCTTAGCAGCACTTATAGCTAAGAGGGTGTTCATTATCTGTGGCCCTCTTTGCTTAATTGACACTTTATCTAAAACGTTGTCTCAATTATGATTGGTTTGTATAGCAGACACCCAGATGAGACTATGCCTCAATCCGATAGGATTTAACACTTGAATATATATTCTTTAGCTTAAAATTGTTGAAATAATAGTTAAAATTGACAATAGATATTCTTTGATGGTTTTCAAGAGAAATGAACCTTTAGGTTTAAAGGATAAGTGCTTTTTAAAGTAATGTGGGTGGCTGAAGAGTGCTCATTAATAATAGTTTTAAACTTAAGGGTACACATTTAGGAAGGCAAGCCCGTATAAGATGAAGATATGTTTTCAGAGACATATGCATTTTGTTCAGATAGTCTTTGGCCGTGTAGAAGTACCGTCATTTTCAATGCCCTGTAATTTTTAAAACAGCAATCCTCTAAAATAGATGCTTTATTCAAATGCTATAGGATATTATTTAAGAGGCTAATAGTGTACTTGGTTGTGCTTTTGTACTTATATTAAGCAAGGCTGGCATATTGGCATGTTGATTTATTTAAGCAAGAGTTAGAAACTAAAAGAACACAAATCAGCTGATAAGATATTCTGTGCTTTAATGATTTCGATATGCTTCGATGATGAATTGATTTTCATATGCAACACATTTTCTACTTTGTTCTTAACGATCTAACTGATTTTTATTTCAAATATATTTCAGAGAGTGGAAAATTATATACGTTTGGAGAAAACGAAAACGGGAAGTTAGGCTTAAGGGAAGAACAGCTAAAAGACACATCCAGGCCACAGCCTGTTGCAACTAAAGACGGCAGTTTTACGGCAGTTGCCTGTGGTTCAGGCCATACAATCGCACTCACAAAGGATGGCAAGGTGTATTCATTCGGGGATGGCAGTAGAGGGCAGCTTGGCCAGGGCACTAGGGTTCAAGAGCTCAAAGAGCCAGGACTGATACAACAGCTGAGCCATTTAAAAGCTCGATCAGTTTCTTGTGGAGACTGTCACAGTGCTGTTATCACAGGTTCGTTTTGTCAGTTTTTTGAAGGCGCTTTATTTTAATGATAATGAAAAGCGTACAACAGCACTTGCAATATAGACGATTTTATACTTTGAATTGGTATTTTTGTACCCAATTTTTTCTGTTTCCTAAGAAATGTAAAGACATGTAGAAAATTGTCTTGATATGAATAAACAGAAATGTAGTGACATTATTGCTAAGCACGCGTGACACGAGTTTTGGTAAACACACTATTGCTCCTTGAAATGAAGTAACGAGTTGCAGTGAGAACATTTTTCTGCAGTTCTAAATACTGCGTATTTTAATCCAAGTACGACCCATGGTTAAGGGAATCACCTAATGTCCATCTAGAAGCAAATAAGTATCCATAAGTATCCTACCTCACCATGCTGTTGACCCTAGACAAGTGTCCTCTCTGATGTGGCAATACGTCCTGGATCAAGCAATGCAAAAAAAATCAGTCTACCAATAGACGCATGATACAGTTTCCTTTTTCGTCAATCTTTTTACTCAACCTCCATTACGTCTCTCTTAGTAATATTCTATCAATACCTATTTTTCATGCTTCTGTTCTCGATCTCCACTCCTGTCATTTCCTCTCGCGTTTGTTCCCATTCTTTAATTACACCTAACTCAATAACTAGGTTCAATTTCTCTCACATCTCTACACCAATAGCTGCTCCCTTACGAAAGGATCGTATACTGGACTTATCGCTGCCTTAATACTTGTTTCATAGATAGCGGACGACTCTACACTTTCGGAGATGGTAGGCATGGTAAGCTAGGCCAGGGCGAAGAATGCTTTTCCAATCAATTTCGCCCGGCCAAAGTTTCTCGTTTTCAAAGTTTCGATGTAGAATCTGTAAGCTGTGGTGGTTGCCATACACTCGTAACTGCAGTACAGCGAGCCTCTGAGGCTAGTGATGAAGAAGATGCAGAGGATGGTCTTCTTAACGCGTCAATGGCATCTTCGTTCACACAGTTCAGCATGGAGGAGGCCAACGCAACTATGCGGCCATTCGGATTATCAAACACAGTTCCATTAGTATCACCAAGAGACAGGCGGCGACAGAAAGAATCAGAGGTAGGATGAACATTACTTGTTAGGTCCTTTTTTCGAAGCCAAGTAGCATCTATGCATGGCAACTTAAAACCTTTGCCTTTTGTAAATAGTTTCTATGTGAGTGAAATAAACCCTTTTTGGAAAAAGATAAGATTTCATGTTATAGCTTTAATTTCTTGAACTTATTATTGTTTCTGCTTATTTATTACAAAAGTCATTTTTTAGAACCTGGCAAATTCTTTCAGTGGAAGCATGAACAAAAGTGGTATGCCAATGCTATCGACATCACTGGACAGGAGTAGGCTACCTAAAATTCCAAATTTAGTTGGTGAGATGTTTTTTCAATCTTCTAGAGGGCATAGTTACTGTAAATAATTCTCATGTCAAAGGTCTGGAATGGTGTTTATTTTCTTTATAATAACCTAACGATGTGAAATGCCTTCTCATAAAAGCAATGAATTCGAGGCGGGGTTTGGTTGTGGAACCACTTTCGTTTTCAATCGCCTTCCTCACTGTCGTCTTGTGACTGCCATGTGTTCTGGTCTTTGGCTATTAGTATAAAGTATGGATGCAATGCATGTCTTTAAATTATAAGATTACTTCGTGAATGCAATGGACACAGAACACGGAAGATCATGAACTGCCAAGTTTGACTTAGGAGCGTCAATCTGATGATAACAATAAAACGAATGCAATTTTATGCGATGCGTAATCGCGGGCAATCAAATGGTGCTTTTAGGTTGTGTTTTTTACTGCCTTGAGAGAAGAATTTCGACATAATGACGCGCCTTTACAGTGAAATTAGGTGATATTCAATTTTTGGAGATCAATGCTGCACAGTGATGAAGTTATCTGGCATATATCTGTAAAATTTTCAAACCGTTATTGATGATAGTTAGGTTGATTTAACTTTGACTATCTTCAGCATTATGCGAGATTTCTTAAGATTTTTCTTTTGTGCCGAATCTTATATTGGTTGCTCTATCAATTTCCCTATCTCTATGTTAAGGCATGAAAGAGAAGAAAGTGGAACAGAAGAATGTTATGAATGAAGAGGTAACTTTCGTTATATTGTTGTTTTTCAAATTGCAATCCAACTCCGATCGATTCACTGTTACCCGTAATTGACAAATTGCAGAATTGCAGAATTGACATTGTGATGTTTAATTGCGGTCTTTTTCGATTTGCGGGAATGATTCCTGTTCAACGAAAACTGGTGCTATTTTGTGGCTATGTTTTGATTACCCAAAGTTTGGAAAATCTTAAAATTTCTGCCGGATTTATCTTTGTCATTCTTAATAATGCTTCGAACAATTTAACCCCAAATGTAAGGTATTTATTTTCACATTGATGGTGGTATTTTTATCATGAGAAAATATCTTGCAAATATCAATTTTTGTAATGTTATATTAGATATAGAACTAATACAACAAAATTTCCATTACGGAGTAGTTACTCTGCCAAAGAACAGTGTATGGGTAGTACTGGGATTTCAAGGTTAATTTCAAGATAATTTCAAAATTAGACTGTCTTAGCCATTCATTGTCTTTGAGCTGTGATTGTTCAAACACAAAATGTTTTTTCGTAGTCTCTACCCCCTGAAAAGCAAGAGAAAGCTAGCAACAATAACATTGAGGATAAGAGCAGGGTCAAGAAGAAGGATCAAGATAATCTTAAAAAGAAACTTGAGGCAGAACTTGAAATTGAAGATAAAGTATCTTCGCAGTCAGGAAAGCTGGTGATTTATTTATATGTTTGTTGCCTGATTACGAAGCCTGTTTTATTCTTCTTTTCTCTCTCACCTTTCCCGCTTGTAAGTGCAATAGATACTTAAATGTGCTAATTTTAGTATAATTTTTGCAGGCTAAACAACAAGATAAAAAGAAGCCTGAAAGTGAAGAGGAAGAAAGTGAAGAAGAAGATGATGAGGATGAAGAAACAGAAGAAGAGACAGAGGAAGAGAATGAAGAGGACAAGACAAAGAATAAAAAAAATGACTCAAAACCTGCGGAAGTTAAGAAGTCAGTGAAGATTGCCACTCAAGAGAAGAAAAAGGAAGATAAAGAAGAGGAGGAAGATGATGAAGAAGATGAAAGTGAAGAAGAATCAGAAGAGGAATCAGAGGAAGAAGAGCCTGTCGCTAAGAAAAATGCAGAAACCAAAGTTAGTACTAAAAATGTTGTCGAGGATACTTCAAAGAAAAAGCAAGCTGCAGACATTAACAAGAAGTCAGTAAAAAAGCCACATGTTGAAGAAGATGAAGAGGATGACGAAGAGGATGAAGATGATGACGAAGAAGATGATGAGGATGACGATGAGGAGGAGACAGGTATTTGCTTCCTGTCTGATTTACACTCTCTGGACACTTTCCGGGCCTTTGATAGCATATTAAAATTACTCTCAGACAAGTATCTATGACTTGATCAGAAATATTGTTTTATCGTTATTCAACTATTTTGTGCGTATTGAATATTTTCAATACCCATGCATGCCTTATGATTTCTGTATGCATATCGTTTTTGTCATGGGGGTAGTTAGGACTTTGACATTGGGGGAAAGCCTAAAATATTTATTACCAACATATAGAAGTGTAATGGTAATGCACAAACATGTACAAACCAACAAAGTCATGGGAGAGAGGGTTAAGAGGCAACATGTACACATTATCAAACTCAGTATGATCTGAAAGTTTTTTGGTTTGGGGACCCTCTAGAATATTGCTCCCCCTCTTGCCACCCCTGGTTTTTGTGTGTTCTTACTTACATTGGTATTTCTTTGAACTTTTATAGGAAAAGAAGAAGAAGATGATGAAGATGAGGAAGATGATGACGATGATGATGACGAGGAAGAAGAGGATGAGGAAGAAGTTGATGTTAAAGGGAAGAAGAAAAATACTGATAAGAACGAAAAAGAAAAAGAAGAAAGTAAGAAAATTAAAGGAAAAGAGAAGAAAGGCAAGGAAAAAGAAGAAAGTGTTGAAAAGAAAAAAGATGCTGTTGAAGATAAAGAAGGCAAGGATGACAAGGAAGTAAACAATAACGATAAAGAAGCAGATAGTGCAGACAAAAAAGAACCTCAGCCTACCAAAGTGTCAAAGGTATAAGAGTGTTTTTTATCTGTTTACTCTCTCTTCAGAAGAAATTTAGATGTGATTTATTTTGTATGAAAACAGGCAATCCTTTTGCAAGATTGATTTGTAATTTTAATGTCCTTATGCTTTTACCGAATGATCAGCATAATGATGTACATAGGAGTCAAAAATGACGTCAGCTACAATTTAAAGATGCAGGGAGAATGATCTGCAATTTATCACTGTTTATTTCAACATAGAAATAAACTGTGGTATTAAAAACAGTTTCGAGATGATCAGAGCGAAAAATCAAAGTTAAATATAGCCTGCTGCGTGCAGATAAAGATCATAAATTGAGCAGTGATCTTGTTTTCCATCCTTGTTATATATAAGCTGTCAGTTCAGTAGATTGGAATGGTTTTCTGTTCATTAGAATTTTTAAGTTTTGATTTTGTTTTGATTTCTACAACTCGAGTACTTTTTACTCATACTTGCTAAGTACATATTTGTGATATTTCAATACTTTGTGATAATTTCATTTCAGTTTGCAAATTTATTCGGCAAGAAAAAGCAGCAGCCTAAAAGTGATCCAAAGAATGAAAAAAACACCGACGAGGAAACTGGAGAAGAGCAGGACCAAAAACAGGAGGCCTCTGGACAAGATCAGGTAGATGGACCAGCAAACTCAGACGCCAAAAAGGAAACTCCTACAAAGAAAACTGGAAAATCGGGTGTCTGTGTGATTTTATAATGTGTAATATTTTTGCATTTTCACAACAACTATGCTGCTATGGAGAATTAACATAGTTGCAATAAATTAAATTACCGAAGGGTTTTACGTTAGGTAGCTGCGTTATTGGCCAATTGCTTAACTCTGTAACTTGGCCAATTCGTAAACAGAAAGCCATGTTATAAAAGGGGAAGTTGCAAAAGTTTCAAGAATAGGGTTGGATACGAGAAAGGAATTCCGATTTTCACTCAAATGTTATAAGCAGCGTTCAAATTAGAGATGGACATTTGTGTAGCATGGGTGATTTCAATTTTTTAAATTATCTTGCCACTGTTTAAAATATGCTTGCCACTGTTTAAAAACGCCAAGTGGAGCTTGGCGTTTGATGTAAAGGTCAGTCCATGCACGAATGCAAATATAAGCCCTGTTGCAGCATCAATGGAACGCACAAGTCAAGGCTATTTTCGCGTGTTCAATCGCACACGCTAAGTTATTTCCAATTTTTCTGGGCTTTCCTTCTCAGTTTTTACCCACAGAAGTGAATGTTCTACGTGGACGGTCGCAAGCATCATTGCAAATTCATTTTTTCTGCAAGAGACATTTGTTACAAGTTAGGGTTTTCCCGGTTAAATGAAACTGGATATGTATTGTGCTAATGAAATCGGCATTTCTCATCATTCGACTTTTTGTAGCATTGTTTTTCAGCGTTGACATCTATCGTAATAACGAATTATTTTTCTTTGAAATGAAACGGTTTCAAGTTACTTTGTCATGAAAACAGACACAATTGAAACAACCTTGAAGACAGAGTAAAGTAAAAGCAGGGAAAACACAAATCCAAAATTTAAAACCAAATCTAATTCTACCAAAACAAATACCCCATTACTTATCTTCTGCTTGAAAAAGAAACCCCCAAGAAATGGTACATTACATACCATTGTAGGTATGTGGAAGTAATCCCCCCACCCCCCAGGGGACGAAAGCACATCTCAATATCTCAATACAGTCTATGTATGTGGGCCAATGCGTTAGGACTGGTAAAGATAATTTCTCATATATTGTGATAACTAACATGCCTGCACATGCATTTAATTTTAACATGCTATTTAACAGAAAAAGTTACTTTACATAGATAAACGCATTTTGCAAACAGGGTCCTTTAATTATGCTGACCAGTATTATCAAGAAGAAAACAAAAGGCAGCTATTTCATTGACCTAGATACTAAACTGGCTTAAGCCATCTCTCAATAAACTATTGGCCAATCAATGAACATTTGGGTTGATTATGCTTATTGATTGGCCAATTTTGATTGACAGGTGGCTTAAGCCATATTGGTATCTGTTGAATGCCTTTAATGTTATTACAACCATTAATGCTTACAGATGCATGAAGTTTTTTGAATACCTTATAAAACTGCCCTGTAATTAAAGAACCAGCTCAAAATATGAAGGTGAAACTTATTACTTTTCTTGTGATAAGACTAGGGCCTGAACATATTTTGTCCTTTACTAGAAATCCTAAATTGCCAGCCTTCAACCTTCTGGAAAGATGTTATTTTATTTGTAAATTGTGACAGATATTATTATATGTAGGTGTAAATACGTGATTTTGAAATTAGTTTGTTATATTGTAACTTAAAATGCTGTTTTCAGACTTATCTTATTGGGTTTTGCATCAAACTCAGTAAACATTCATATCTTTGCCTTATTTCTTATAACTGACTTTTTTCTTAAGCAAACAGTATTTGAGCTGCCCTGTGAGATAAAAGGCTATTGTATAAAACTTAAGATCATTAGATTCCATATCATATCAAAAAAGAAGTCATCTTTTATTGATCATTAAAAAAGAATATTTCGTATAATATAAAAACGAAGTCTTCTTTTCAGTGACTATAGTGACACCAACAAACATACATTTTTGTAGTTTAAAATATCTGTATGAATTTGATTCCCATAAAAGCAGATGAACTTGTAAGATAAAAATACATTGATGTAAACAGTTACTAAAAAACGTTACTTAAAACTTCTAATATAAACTTTTGGAATTAATGTATGGAATCAAGTAGGGAAGTAAGGAAAATCTAAACATGGGGAAATCAGGGTACTGTTAAAGCAACAAAGATCAAATTTTTTGAGCTATTCAGTGATGTAATGCAAAGGAAAATCCAGAGATTATTTTGAGTGAGCTATACATTTTCCAGATAATAATTTAAAATAGTGAATACCAATCAAAATTCATTTAATAGTAACATGAAAATTGAAAATTATGTGCATCATTATGTTACATTTGGATACAAGTTAATATTTGCTAAAAAAGTCCATATTCATTTTATAAAAATAGGAAATAAAAGCATCTGACTTGATCGAAATTTATGCAATATTTATAAATGAATTAGAAACAAGCCTAGAATTCAGATATAGCTATCATTTGCTGTGAACAAACTTTAGGCTCATTATCCACAGATGAAAGTGATGCAATCTGGTTTTATAGAAATATACCAAAAAATGTATATAGATAATTAAAAATAGGTACAGCAATATTGCGAATTTGGATACAAGTCTTCGTCTGCAATAAATAGACTTCCAGGCCCATTGCTAAGAGATGGAAGTGAAAGCATTTGATTTTGAAGGTCAATCAATTGCTTAGCTACTGATATAAAAACTTCATTCACGTTAGATCCAGTTTTGGCACTAGTTTCACACCAATGGCACATGTACAAATCAGTGAATTCATCTACAGTATTGATATCCATTCTCTGGTTCATATCTGATTTATTACCTACAAAAGTCACCATTACATCCCCACCACATTTCATAAAAACTTCATCCATCCATATTTTTGCATTTTCAAATGTCTCTGGTTTTGTCAAGTCAAATACAATAATAGCAGCATTGGCTCCACGGTAGTAAACAGAGGTAACTGCCTTGTAATGTTCCTCTCCAGCTGTGTCCCATAATTGAAGCTGAAATAAAAAAAACCCGATGAAGTTGTAAGTCAAAAGGACAATAATCTTGCTTCATTATTTTTTAGTGGGACTGTAATGCATATGATACCTAAACAAAATTAGCAGTTTACCATGTAAAACTTATGGCCAAATTATACAGGATCGCTGGCATGAAGGTAGCTCTTGATGCAACTAAAGTGTGCGTAAGAATTCAGAAAGCACAATAAAACACAATACAAACAAAACACCGCTGAAAAACCACATACTAAAGTGTTAACTGACATAATAGGCCTTTATTTTGATGTTTAATCAGATCTTTCTTAAACACGTTATAACTCCAGGTGTACAATCCATATGTGCGCGATCAGTTTTGTTTTGAGTTCGAGTTTGAGAGCAACATACTTCTTCTACTACGGTGTTCTTCTTACCTTCACTTTAAACTGGCCGATTTCGACATCCTTTATATGAAAATCTATGCCAATTGTTGGTGGCAATGAGCCCTCGTGAAACGAACCTTCTTTAAATCTTTTTATGATGCTCGATTTACCAACCCTTTTATCCCCAATTATTATTATTTTAAACAAGTAATCGTATTCACTATCCATCTTTTTCCGAGAAAGTTGTATTGTCTCATTCTCAGGGAGAGGTTTATAGGGAAGCTTGCACAACATTACGCAAGATAAACAGCTTTGTGATGTAACCCCCATCTCTAATTTACCCTTCAATTCAAATTTAGGAAAATGTAAAATTTTAGATTTATAACTAGGTTTTATATAAGGTAAATGAAATGAGTATCTTTACCCTGACGATGTCTAGATTTTTACCGGTTGAAGGGCACGACCAATTTATGTTGCCACGGTCCCAAGTCCCCCCCCCCCCCGTGTTTACTGGATTGAACTGTTTTCTGTCCAAGCCTCGATATCACTATGAAGAATTCCGCGCACTTGCCCACATGTGGAACATGGTTCTACTGCGTGTTTTGGGTTAAATTGTCAATTGATTTTGAAGATGAACAGTTTTCAGTTTGTTAAATAGAACCGGCTTTCAAACCGAACACTCTTCAGTTGATCATGGCCAGATTACAATATTTGTTCGACACTATTTCCATTGCTAAGAAGTTGGTCATGCACGTAAACAAACAGCATTTTGCATCGAAAATGCAATGTTTTTACTCATCAAATGCTCCAGACTTTCTTAAATACTCGAAAGAAGATATAAAGGCCTTGGATAGGAAAACACTTCAATTAATTTGCAAGGCTATTGGAATAAACCGTGGAATCAAGGTCAGTGATTTAGATTCATATAAACTTAAATTTTTTGTCCATATCCGATGAATAGATGTAATAAAGTAAGGCTAAAATGTTTTGTTGTTTACTTTAGTGTAGTGATTTTTCAACTTCGTGTCATCATCGATGCAGGTGTAGAATTTGAACTAGAGTGGCAAACTCATTCATCAGTGTGACATACCCAACACCCTTTTATTTATAATCATGTTGTTGATATATTATAAATATAGATATATATATACATGGTATATATACATGGAAGTCAATAAATCAAGGGTAAATCAGAATTTATCGTTGGTTCAAACGAACCCATGATAGTTTCTGTTATATATATATAATTTTTGTAAAATATATAGTTTCTCTAGTTTCTGTAATATGAATCATAAATATCATTGATAAAAATACTTAAAACATTTTAGACATCTGCAATGATTGACAGAATAGCAAAGCATATGGATGAGCAAAGCCTTTCTGAACTCACATTCTTTCCTTTTCAAAATGAGAGTAAACTGTATCAAAAAATGACTTCAGATATGGACCCATTATCAATATCGCTCTCAAGTGAGAAAGTATGTGGACTTGATCGTGTTTATGAAGGGAAGTTTCCAAGTGTAACAACTATCCTCAGTGCCACTAAATCAAAGAAGAATCTTGAACAGCTTGCAAGATGGAGAAACAAGGAACTTGGACAAATGGGACTAAAGAATTTTATCAAGATGGAACAAGAAACATTTGATTCTGGAACAAGACTTCATGAGGTACCAGATAATAGTTTTTTTCTTCAATATAATAATTATAATTTTTTCTTTCGATATTTGTTCTATGCAGTAGAAGATCAAACATGAAGCTGATTTAATTAAATGTGAATTGGTATAAATCAGCTTAAATTTATTGTTAATTACTTTGAATTTATCAATAAAAAAGATACCATCATACCAGACTATTTCTTATTTAAACAATATTATGGAGAATTTTTTTTTCTTTATAGCAAAAAACTCTCAAGCTTCTAAGTCAGGGTTCACAAAGGCCTTGCTACTGTTCTTTATCACTTGAGCCTCAAGGTCTTGACAAAGGCTATAATATCCACACTGAGTGTTTGTCTTTTAATGTTTCTCTATAAATTTGCAAATTCTGTCACTTGTCCTTGTTCTTCTCTGGTTTTGATTCTAGTGCTTGCTTGATTGATTTTTTGCTTCCTTGTTTGCTCAGGCACTTGCTTGCTCTTCTTTTTTGCTTGATTAGTCGCGGGCCAGCTTGGTCCTTTGGGGGTGATTGATTAGACCCATTTATTGAATGCTGGCATGTTTGCTTCTTTGTGTGTTTGTCTGCTCACTTCTGCTGTCATGTTAGTTTGCCGTCTTGGTTTCGCACTTTCTTTGTGGCATGCATGATGTCTTTCCTGTTTCCCTGGTTGCTTGACTGACTGATACTTGCTTAAAGACATCAAGTAATGATAAAAGGAGATGGTATACCTAAATATGCTGAGTCATGACTTTCATGCTACAATCCAATTGGCTGGCCTGGTACTGATCACATAATGTTGTTTTGTCCTGATTTATACCTTCTGTCAAAAGCAAGCTTTTGTCAAACGCATGTTGTTAACAACCAGTGTCATTATGATATGAATCTACGGCAATCACTGCAAATGCAAGTCATCCCCTATAGAGGAGGCCTATTTACCATGATTCAATTCCTTTAGTTGCTTCTTTGCCTTGTTTATTTGGGATTATTTGCTCACTTGCTTGCTCACATGCTTGCTTCATGGTTACCTCTTGTGCTTTATTACTTGCTTTAATGGTGGCTTACCCAGTTGGCAGCATTTTTGCCCACTTGCTTGCTTAGTTTGTTGATTAATTTAAATGACTAATCGATTGATTCATTAATTAAAGAGATTGATTGAAGTGACTTATCGATTGATTCATTAATTAAAGAGATTGATTGATTGACTGGTTGATTGATTCATTAATTGAATCACTAGACCAGTAGAAATTAGAAATTCTTTTTCAAAATATTCTTTTAAAAACAATCTTAAAATATTTTTACAAAACAACATAGTAATCAATGATGGTTTTTAAACTTAGTCTATAAATAGATGATATTTTTCTGTGGATGACTGATAGCAACTTACAGAAGATTCTTTTTACTATTAGAACTGAAAAATTAAGCAGAACGCATCTAATTTACTAGGGGGTGCTTTCTCCTCGATTAGTTTATAAACTACTGAGAAAGTTTCCTCCTTTTAATAATTCCCTGTTTACAATACTAGCTTGTTTCTCCTCTACTCTGTATTTGTTATGTTACGTTTATATTATTTAACTTCCTTTTACATTGTTTATACTTTTAAGCTTCGATTATTTCCAATTTGCAACAAGTGTATGTATCCAGTGGAATTTAAAATAAAACTGATCTGAACTGAATTGAATAGATTGATTGAAATTATTGATTGATTGAAATGTTTGATTGATTGCTTGAATGCTTGACTGTGTACTTGTTACCTACTTTATTGCTCATGTGTTTGCTTGTGTGCTGGGTTGTTTGCTTGCTAGGCTTACATGTTTACCTACTTGCCTGTTTTATTGATTAGGGTGATGGATTGATTGACTGATTTCTTGCTGTCCTTTTGTTTGCTGGATTGTATTCATACTTGTATTTTTGCTTTTTGACTTATTGCAGAACTTTTTATAGTGATATTGTGCTTTGATTCATTAGCTTATGTATGCAAATTTTGAAAACAATTTAGTTTGGTATGTTTTATCTTATTTTTATTTCTGCAAGGTGATGGCACAGTGGTTAAATGATTATCATGAGTATGAACAAACAAAAGCTAAAGAATTCAAGCAAAACTGTAGTTTATTTCGCACCAAAGAAGATCGGCTTACAGATAGAGAGAATTTTATTATAAAGACCCTGCAAAAGTTTATGTCACCAAGTGGTGCTGGTATCAGTCGTACATACAACCAAATGGTTAGTCTTATTCAGGTATTGAAAGACATTGACCAAGTACTTGCTATTGAAAGTTGCACAGTTCATAAAGAACTTATGTATGCCGGAACTGTTGACTGCCTTGCTGTATTCAGAGATGCAGTTTGTTTAATTGACTGGAAAACAACTAAAAGACCAAGAAAAAGTGTGGGATCCTGTTATGATTATCCAGTTCAACTAGCAGCTTATGTGGCTGCAATCAATGCAGACCCTGCTTATAATTTCAAGGTATTGTTATTTGTTTGACGTGTTGTGATTGTTTTTTTTACATTTCAATATAACATCCCTAACATGTCTTGATGATGAAGATGCAGCTGGAGGCAAACTTCCCCACCTAGCTACTGACACCTCTTTATGTAACACAGTCTGAAACAAATGCAAATTTTAGAAGAAGATCAGCCGTGCCCCTGTTCCCTTGACAAGCAAGAGTGGCTTAATGGGGGGGGGGGGGGGAGGTTGCCCCCTTTGCAGGCATCCTTATACAAGACAATGATTGAATTAAGTCAACATAATTTTTCCATCAATTTGATTTTGTTGAAACATTAAAAAGTTACCTTGCACAAATTCATCCCATATTTGAGCTTTTTAACGGCTTGGTAATAAAATAGTCAGGTTTAGTGTAACTGAATATATTCCAGTGTTGTGGAAGTAATCCATTTTACTGTAAGTGTTTATTCTGTTACATATTTATTGCTTGAACAAGTTCCCTAAGCTATAATATAGTCAAGGGCTGTAAAGTTCTTTTAAAGATTTTTGCCTTGCATCTATTATCCTTGCAAAAAGGTTTGGTAGACTGCAGTTAATTTTGGTACACTACGCCAAATTTTGTTACACTCCAATAATTTTTGTTACACTACACTAAATTCTGTTAAAACATTTTCCATTGTATCCTCCCATAGGCTCCTACACAATATGGAATATAGGGAAGCCAAAGACAAATATAAGGCTCATAGCAAAATATTTTGGAAAAAGGCTGCATTGTTTTTCAAAAAAGGGGCTTACCCTCTCCCTTCCCGAATGCTGTTTTATGCAATATTAAAAAAAATTTTTTGTTCCAATGGTTTTATTTAAGATATGATACCTTACACTAAAATCGATATAGTGTTTCAAAAAAAGGGGTTGCAGTGTTAGTGGTTTCTAATGGAAACAGTTAATCATTTGAAACAACACTAAAGCAACAGGGTGTTCTAAGGTCTATTGGGAGAAATTGTAGTATCAATTTGTATCATTAGCATCAATTTTTGCTATTTTTTCTTGATCTAACTTCTCAACGTGCAAATATGCTATTTTACTATTATTGACTAAATCTACTTTCTTTTGAAATCATTGTACATAAGCGTAACTCACTATCAACCGGGGTAGTTTGTTTGGTTTATAAAGATAAGTTACTTATTAGATATTTTTTTCGTCGTCCATTTTGAAATCAGATTTAAATTTCTGGTGTTTTTCGCTAATTCAGTTAAAGCTTTTCAATTAAGTTTTTTGTATCGCTTTTTTCTCTCTTATTAGGTTGAGAATGCTGTGCTTGTTTTTTGTCACAATGATGGTACTGTGGCAGACGTTCACATGTTCTCAATAGAGAAATTACTTCCTTTTTATTACGAATGGCAGGGCAGACTTCAGCTGTTTAAAAGAAACTTTTACGGTACAACGAATCCTGCTCAAAATGAACTGAATAGTGCAAAAGAAGAGACAGAAAGTTTCTGGCAGGACGATCATGATGACCCAAATAATTTGAACGTTGGAAATGTTTCAATTAGGTAGCGAATGAGGTTGATCTAAATGCTACACAAAACTTGAAGAGGTGGCAAAATTCCAGTGGCGTTTCCCTGTCACAATTTTGAAAGAGCGCACTTAGGTATGTGTTTTTATGGTTTTGTAGGAACGATTTAACCTGTTTTTAGACAAAAAAGTTTTAGAACAGATTTTACAAATTTTTTAAGACTGCAACCTACTTTTTTATAAAAAATCGACCTGCCCAAAAATATTTTTTTCAAAGATGCCTCTTTTATTGCCGAACTTGATTAATTTCTGGTTTATTTTGGTCGTATAAAAGCAGAATAACCTGTTTTTTGTAAAAACGATTTTGAAAATTTTTTATCATTTTTCTAAGCCTATCGCCTCGCCCTTTTTTTATAAAATATCAGCAAGTCAAAAAACCTTTGCAAAAACAGTTTTTTTTGCAAAATATGGCTTTAATTTCATAACTAAATTTGCTGTTAGTTTGTTATGATTAATATATGCAGAATAATTTTTCAAGAAAAAACTAATTTTTGATGAAAATCAACCATTTTTCTATGCCTATAGCCTTACTTTTCTATGAAAAATTGACCTGTCTAGAAACTGCTTTATTAGAAAATGCCTCTTTCATTTCTGGACTTATTTTTATTTTGGTCTATTTTGATCATATATTTGACGCTTAAGTGAAATTTAATCAGAGCTAATTTCACGAGGGTCTTTTCAGCTTTAACTAATTCGCTTGGAATTTTTGTTATTACTTATTCGTTATGGTCTCTTGTGCCACGCTTTCTCGCGTGTTTCTTGTATCTGCCCTACTATTTCATTGGCAATGCCAAAACAGATTGGCAATGTCTTTCGGCCTCCTGAGGATTTGATTTGTAAAACTAGGGTGGGGTGTGTGTTTTGTTGCGTTTTCATTCCCTTGGTTAATGTAGAGGTTTTCAAGGTTTTGGCATAGCGTGGGTCTCACCTTGCTTGATGAAGCCTCAATTCAAGTATGCTGTTTATTTTGTACGTGACGTCTCAATGAGAGTTAACTATCAGATCTATCATATGGTTATTTGCCAGGTATGCATTCCTCTACTGATTAACCAGGTATGTTTTAGAACTTTTTTAGATAATGCTTTGTTGTTTTGGCAGTTTCATTTGTTATTGGTATGAATGGGAGCGCTCAAGCTTCGTTCGTAGAGAATTTTTTGTCACCTCGTGCTGCGGCTTTCTCGGTGGCCTTTTCGCTCACAATGTAATTGCAGCCAATTCTGCCTATAGTTCCACACTCATTTCGCCATCATAACTTCTTGGGTAACAATTTTTTACGGCTCTTTCGCAATACTATTCTTTATATCGCCAACACGAATAGATAGGCTTAATTGTTTGAAATTTCCTTGAGTAACCGTTATTCTTTCAACTGTTTCTCGCTATAAATGTAAACAGCATCCGAAGTTTTGTTTATTGGTTGTGTTAATGCTTGGAAATTCTAATTTTTTGCAATCTTAACTAAAATTCTAAACTTAAAGTGAATTCAAGTTGTAGAATCTTTTATAGATTTTAGGGGTTGTTGTGTCGGCAATTATATTCCGTTCTGTGCTATTCATTCGTTGCTTTGGTGCAGCCAGATAACGTTGTAGGCAATTTTCGGCTTTTACTAGTCTTCCATCAAGGGTTGCTGATAAATCATTTATGCTATTACTTCTAGATTTAAGCCAGGTCAATAGCGACTTTAGCTCGTTATCGAGAAAGAAGCTAGATTTGTTTGCCAAGCATGGTATTTCAAGTTTAGATGCTTTTAAAGAGTTTCTGAATAAAGTCAATATCCAAGACCCTTTTAGCTTGGTTGTTTCTAAGGAATCTATATTTAAGCTTCCCATTCACTGGAATGATATGAGGTTACTAGCCTTTAGTGGGGTACAGTGGCTCGGAGATTTGAAAAAAAAATTTCGCGAAAATTTGGCCATTTTTCTAAGCCTATAGCTTTACTTTTTGTAAAAAAAACGACCTGTCAAAAAACAGTTTTTTTTTCCAAAAAATGCCTATTTTATTGCAGAATTGGATTGAATTCTGGTTGATTATGATAGTATAAAGACAGAAAAGCCTCTCTCTAGAAAAAAAAATTTCGAGAAAATTTGGCCCTTTTTCTAAGCCTATAGCCTTACTTTTTGTAAAAAAAACGACCTGTCAAAAAACAGTTTTTTTTCCAAAAAATGCCTATTTTATTGCAGAATTGGAATGAATTCTGGTTGATTATGATAGTATAAAGGCAGAAAAGCCTCTCTCTAGAAAAAAAAATTTCGAGAAAATTTGGCCATTTTTCTAAGCCTATAGCCTTACTTTTTGTAAAAAAAACGACCTGTCAAAAAACAGTTTTTTTTCCAAAAAATGCCTATTTTATTGCAGAATTGGAATGAATTCTGGTTGATTATGATAGTATAAAGGCAGAAAAGCCTCTCTCTAGAAAAAAAAATTTCGAGAAAATTTGGCCCTTTTTCCAAGACTATAGCCTTACTTTTTTATGAGAAATCGACCGGTCTGAAAACTGCTTTTTTTGTCAAAAATTCCTATTTTCTTGCAGGATTTAATTGAATTCTGATTGATTAGGATAGTATAAAGGCAGAAAAATCTCTCTCTAGAAAAACAAATTTCGAGAAAATTTGGCCCTTTTTCTAAGCCTATAGCCTTACTTTTTGTAAAAAAAACGACCTGTCAAAAAACAGTTTTTTTTCCAAAAAATTCCTAATTTATTGCAGAATTGGAATGAATTCTGGTTGATTATGATAGTATAAAGGCAGAAAAACCTTTTTCTAGAAAAAAAAATTTCGAAAAAATTTGGCCATTTTTCCAAGACTATAGCCTTACTTTTTTACGAGAAATCGACCGCTCTAAAAACTGTTTTTATTGTCAAAAATTCATATTTTCTTGCAGGATTTAATTGAATTCTGGTTGATTATGATAGTATAAAGGCAGAAAAACCTCTCTCTAGTAAAAAAATTTCGAGAAAATTTGGCCCTTTTTCCAAGACTATAGCCTTACTTTTTTATGAGAAATCGACCTGTCTGAAAACTGCTTTTTTTGTCAAAAATTCCTATTTTCTTTCAGGTATTAATTGAATTCTGATTGATTTTGATAGTATAAAGGCAGCAAAGCCTCTCTATAGAAAAAAAATTTCGAGAAAATTTGGTCATTTTTCCAAGACTATAGCCTTACTTTTTTTTGAGAAATCGACCAATCTAAAAACTGCTTTTTTGTCAAAAATTCCTATTTTCTTGCAGGATTTAATTGAATTCTGATTGATTATGATAAAAAAAGGCAGAAAAACCTCTCACTAGAAAAAAAATTTCGAGAAAATTTGGCCATTTTTCCAAGACTATAGCCTTACTTTTTTATGAGAGATCGACCGGTCTGAAAACTCATTTTTTTGTCAAAAATTCCTATTTTCTTGCAGGATTTAATTGAATTCTGATTGATTTGGATAGTATAAAGGCAGCAAAGCCTCTCTATAGAAAAAAAATTTCGAGAAAATTTGGTCATTTTTCCAAGACTATAGCCTTACTTTTTTTTGAGAAATCGACAAATCTAAAAACTGCTTTTTGTCAAAAATTCCTATTTTCTTGCAGGATTTAATTGAATTCTGATTGATTAGGATAGTATAAAGGCAGAAAAGCCTCTCTCTAGAAAAAAAAATTTCGAGAAAATTTGGCCATTTCTCCAAGACTATAGCCTTACTTTTTTATGAGAAATCGACCGGTCTGAAAACTGCTTTTTTTGTCAAAACTTCCTATTTTCTTTTAGGATTTAATTGAATTCTGGTTGATTATGATAGTATAAAGGCAGAAAAACCTCTCTCAAAAAAAAAAATTTCGAGAAAATTTGGCCCTTTTTCCAAGACTATAGCCTTGCTTTTTTATGAGAAATCGACCGGTCTGAAAACTGCTTTTTTGTCAAAAATTCCTTTTTTCTTGCAGGATTTAATTGAATTCTGATTGATTATGATAGTATAAAGGCAGAAAAACCACTCTCTAGAAAAAAAAATTGGAGAAAATTTGGCCCTTTTTCCAAGACTATAAACCTTACTTTTTTATGAGAAATCGACCAGTCTAAAAACTGCTTTTTTGTCAAAAATTCCTCTTCTATTACAGGATTCAATTGAATTCTGATTGATTATGATAGTATAAAGGCAGAAAGACCACTCTCTAGAAAAAAAAATTTCGAGAAAATTTGGTCATTTTTCCAAGAGTATAGCCTTACTTTTTTATGAGAAATCGACCGGTCTGAAAACTGCTTTTTTTGTCGAAAATTCCTATTTTCTTTTAGGAGTTAATTGAATTCTGATTGATTATGATAGTATAAGGGAAGAAAAACCTCTCTCTAGAAAAAAAAATTTCGAGAAAATTTGGTAATTTTTCCAAGACTATAGCCTTACTTTTTTATGAGAAATCGACCAGTCTAAAAACTGCTTTTTTGTCAAAAATTCCTATTTTCTTTTAGGATTTAATTGAATTCTGATTGATTATGATTGTATAAAGGCAGAAAAACCACTCTCTAGAAAAAAAAATTTCGAGAAAATTTGGCCATTTTTCCAAGACTATAGCCTTACTTTTTTATGAGAGATCGACCGGTCTGAAAACTCATTTTTTTGTCAAAAATTCCTATTTTCTTGCAGGATTTAATTGAATTCTGATTGATTTTGATAGTATAAAGGCAGCAAAGCCTCTCTATAGAAAAAAAATTTCGAGAAAATTTGGTCATTTTTCCAAGACTATAGCCTTACTTTTTTTTGAGAAATCGACCAATCTAAAAACTGCTTTTTTTGTCAAAAATTCCTATTTTCTTGCAGGATTTAATTGAATTCTGATTGATTATGATAGTATAAAGGCAGAAAAGCCTCTCTATAGAAAAAAAATTTCCTAGAAAATTTGGTCATTTTTCCAAGACTATAGCCTTACTTTTTTTTGAGAAATCGACCAATCTAAAAACTGCTTTTTTTGTCAAAAATTCCTATTTTCTTTCAGGATTTAATTGAATTCTGATTGATTATTATAGTATAAAGGCAGAAAAACCTCTCACTAGATAAAAAATTTAGAGAAAATTTGGCCATTTTTCCAAGACTATAGCCTTACTTTTTTATGAGAGATCGACCGGTCTGAAAACTCATTTTTTTGTCAAAAATTCCTATTTTCTTTCAGGATTTAATTGAATTCTGATTGATTATTATAGTATAAAGGCAGAAAAACCTCTCTCTAGTAAAAAAATTTTGGGGAAATTTGGCCCTTTTTCCAAGACTATAGCCTTACTTTTTTACGAGAAATCGACCGCTCTAAAAACTGTTTTTATTGTCAAAAATTCATATTTTCTTGCAGGATTTAATTGAATTCTGGTTGATTATGATAGTATAAAGGCAGAAAAACCTCTCTCTAGTAAAAAAATTTCGAGAAAATTTGGCCCTTTTTCCAAGACTATAGCCTTACTTTTTTACGAGAAATCGACCGCTCTAAAAACTGTTTTTATTGTCAAAAATTCCTATTTTCTTGCAGGATTTAATTGAATTCTGATTGATTATGATAGTATAAAGGCAGCAAAGCCTCTCTATAGAAAAAAAATTTCGAGAAAATTTGGTCATTTTTCCAAGACTATAGCCTTACTTTTTTTTGAGAAATCGACCAATCTAAAAACTGCTTTTTTGTCAAAAATATCTATTTTCTTTCAGGATTTAATTGAATTCTGATTGATTATGATAGTATAAAGGCAGAAAAACCTCTCACTAGAAAAAAAATTTCGAGAAAATTTGGCCATTTTTCCAAGACTATAGCCTTACTTTTTTATGAGAGATCGACCGGTCTGAAAACTCATTTTTTTGTCAAAAATTCCTATTTTCTTGCAGGATTTAATTGAATTCTGATTGATTTTGATAGTATAAAGGCAGCAAAGCCTCTCTATAGAAAAAAAATTTCGAGAAAATTTGGTCATTTTTCCAAGACTATAGCCTTACTTTTTTTTGAGAAATCGACCAATCTAAAAACTGCTTTTTTTGTCAAAAATTCCTATTTTCTTGCAGGATTTAATTGAATTCTGATTGATTATGATAGTATAAAGGCAGAAAAGCCTCTCTATAGAAAAAAAATTTCGAGAAAATTTGGTCATTTTTCCAAGACTATAGCCTTACTTTTTTTTGAGAAATCGACCAATCTAAAAACTGCTTTTTTTGTCAAAAATTCCTATTTTCTTTCAGGATTTAATTGAATTCTGATTGATTATTATAGTATAAAGGCAGAAAAACCTCTCACTAGATAAAAAATTTAGAGAAAATTTGGCCATTTTTCCAAGACTATAGCCTTACTTTTTTATGAGAGATCGACCGGTCTGAAAACTCATTTTTTTGTCAAAAATTCCTATTTTCTTTCAGGATTTAATTGAATTCTGATTGATTATTATAGTATAAAGGCAGAAAAACCTCTCTCTAGTAAAAAAATTTTGGGGAAATTTGGCCCTTTTTCCAAGACTATAGCCTTACTTTTTTACGAGAAATCGACCGCTCTAAAAACTGTTTTTATTGTCAAAAATTCATATTTTCTTGCAGGATTTAATTGAATTCTGGTTGATTATGATAGTATAAAGGCAGAAAAACCTCTCTCTAGTAAAAAAATTTCGAGAAAATTTGGCCCTTTTTCCAAGACTATAGCCTTACTTTTTTACGAGAAATCGACCGCTCTAAAAACTGTTTTTATTGTCAAAAATTCCTATTTTCTTGCAGGATTTAATTGAATTCTGATTGATTTGGATAGTATAAAAGCAGCAAAGCCTCTCTATAGAAAAAAAATTTCGAGCAAATTTGGTCATTTTTCCAAGACTATAGCCTTACTTTTTTTTGAGAAATCGACCAATCTAAAAACTGCTTTTTTTGTCAAAAATTCCTATTTTCTTGCAGGATTTAATTGAATTCTGGTTGATTATGATAGTATAAAGGCAGAAAAACCTCTCTCTAGTAAAAATATTTCGAGAAAATTTGGCCCTTTTTCCAAGACTATAGCCTTACTTTTTTATGAGAAATCGACCTGTCTGAAAACTGCTTTTTTTGTCAAAAATTCCTATTTTCTTTCAGGTATTAATTGAATTCTGATTGATTATGATATTATAAAGGCAGAAAAACCTCTCACTAGAAAAAAAATTTCGAGAAAATTTGGCCATTTTTCCAAGACTATAGCCTTACTTTTTTATGAGAGATCGACCTGTCTGAAAACTGCTTTTTTTGTCAAAAATTCCTATTTTCTTTCAGGTATTAATTGAATTCTGATTGATTATGATAGTATAAAGGCAGAAAAACCTCTCACTAGAAAAAAAATTTCGAGAAAATTTGGCCATTTTTCCAAGACTATAGCCTTACTTTTTTATGAGAGATCGACCGGTCTGAAAACTCATTTTTTTTGTCAAAAATTCCTATTTTCTTGCAGGATTTAATTGAATTCTGATTGATTATGATAGTATAAAGGCAGAAAAGCCTCTCTCTAGAAAAAAAAATTTCGAGAAAATTTGGGCATTTCTCCAAGACTATAGCCTTACTTTTTTATGAGAAATCGACCGGTCTGAAAACTGCTTTTTTTGTCAAAACTTCCTATTTTCTTTTAGGATTTAATTGAATTCTGGTTGATTATGATAGTATAAAGGCAGAAAAACCTCTCTCAAAAAAAAAAATTTCGAGAAAATTTGGCCCTTTTTCCAAGACTATAGCCTTGCTTTTTTATGAGAAATCAACCGGTCTGAAAACTGCTTTTTTGTCAAAAATTCCTTTTTTCTTGCAGGATTTAATTGAATTCTGATTGATTATGATAGTATAAAGGCAGAAAAACCACTCTCTAGAAAAAAAAATTGGAGAAAATTTGGCCCTTTTTCCAAGACTATAAACCTTACTTTTTTATGAGAAATCGACCAGTCTAAAAACTGCTTTTTTGTCAAAAATTCCTCTTCTATTACAGGATTCAATTGAATTCTGATTGATTATGATAGTATAAAGGCAGAAAGACCACTCTCTAGAAAAAAAAATTTCGAGAAAATTTGGTCATTTTTCCAAGAGTATAGCCTTACTTTTTTATGAGAAATCGACCGGTCTGAAAACTGCTTTTTTTGTCAAAAATTCCTATTTTCTTTTAGGAGTTAATTGAATTCTGATTGATTATGATAGTATAAGGGAAGAAAAACCTCTCTCTAGAAAAAAAAATTTCGAGAAAATTTGGTAATTTTTCCAAGACTATAGCCTTACTTTTTTATGAGAAATCGACCAGTCTAAAAACTGCTTTTTTGTCAAAAATTCCTATTTTCTTTTAGGATTTAATTGAATTCTGATTGATTATGATTGTATAAAGGCAGAAAAACCACTCTCTAGAAAAAAAAATTTCGAGAAAATTTGGCCATTTTTCCAAGACTATAGCCTTACTTTTTTATGAGAAATCGACCGGTCTAAAAACTGTTTTCTTTTTTAAAAAAAAACGGCATTTATTCCGGAATTTAATTTGATGTTTATTTCCTAATAACTCAACTCCTTAAAGTATCTTTTTACTGACTTGATGTGCAATGACGTACATATGATCCCAATTTATTTGAGTAATTCGCATTGCTGCAGTGTTGCATTAAAGTTGAAAAAAAGATTAGACGCCAACGAAAAATGGATCATCAAAAAGTATCTGCGGTGTTGAATGGCAGACATCTGTAAATGGCAAACTACTACATCGAATTAAAAGACTCTAATTAAATAAAAATGCGTGTTAATCTACACCCTAATAGCATCATTTAAGGTCAGACGCATTTTCCTGCACTTTTTCTCTTTATGCCAATGATAATATCCCAGGGGTTTCAAGATACCCAATGAAACTCAACCTCCAGTCTTTTTAAAGCTCTCTTTCACCGGAAAGCTTAGAGTTGGACGGAAAACTTTCACAATTTCTTGAAAGAAATAGTTTTTTGCAGCTAACTAGATGTTTGGTTGGATATCATAATTTGGATATTGACAGTTCATAATCCATCCCAAGTAAGTCTTATTCATGCATTTTGTCATTGCCATTGGTAATGCTGTTAGCTCCTTTAGTGGCATTTCATTGGTATGGATAATTGTGAAAAGAAATGGCCATGAGTCATATCCAGGCTGACTTTCATAGCAACACTTAAACCCTTTTTTAAAACATTGCCCCAGGCTCACTATTTAGTAGCATCTGCTGTCTTAAGGACCCTTCACTACACAAACCACTCACTTTAAGGCATAAAACGCCACGTTGCTAATCAGAATCACCTATTCTCATATGACATAAATTATTGGAAGCATAATTAAGCATAATTATGTATTCGACCATCCGCCATCACGTCAACACGTCTTCAGACATAATTACGAAATCCGCCTGCTAATTGAAATCATTTACTATAAAAGTACAAAAAAACCAAAACAAAAATCACAAATAAGTTATAATAATTTACAACGTTGAAAGGAAAGGGACGTCTACGTTGAAAGACCATCCACGTCTATGTTTATTACGCAATATGAAATGTTTTATAGATTCTTGTTTGCCATCACGAAAAAATAACAGAGCTCTTTTGATTCTTTTTTCATTAACCTTTTCTTTCTTTCTTATCATTTTCCTTCGATGGTTTGCGATATAAATTTGCTCAGTTTGATACCAAAGATCTCGATAACATTACCACAAATCTCGATTGTATTAATTCTCGAGCGGACAGGGTGCCTAAAATGTATCTATATTGACAGTATTCTGATTCAAATGGACAAAAACATTGGTCATTCTTATGGACTTTCGGGTTAACAAAAAGAAATAACATAAGCCACAAATTTCCTCATTAAAACGTAAAAACTACAATAGTTTCAAAGTAGCTACTTTTAAAAACTTAGTATTATGTCTCATTTACACAATATTACATATTATTCAACTCGCTACAATCCTTGGTCCGTGATACTTTTCACAAATCTGGAACTGAAACTTTCGTTTCGGCGAACCAGTGACATATGATAATACCCTAATGAATAAACCTAAGAGGTTATGAGGTAACAGCTGGAATTAATCCAAATATTATTGACACAAATATCATCCTCAAGCTCTATGTTCACGACCTTGATTTGCTTTTCCTTTTTTAGAAAATTTGGATTTGACATCCCACAAGCTTTGATGCTCGACCTTCAACTTTTCAATGAAAGGTCTGGACAAGAATCCAAAAACTAATGCGAAACAGACTCTACTCGCTGAAGTCATTCACGAGAAAATGGTAAAGGAACTTAGCTTTTTTCTGTCCGATTTGGGACTCTGCCCTTCGACTAACAGTGGCTTGTTCTTTTGGTCCTCGCAGTAGAATAGCTCCAAAGACAGTGGCTGAAAAGACAAGTGTATTACAATAATGAAGAAATCTTGCATTCAATCTATTAAGAGTTTTGACATTATTTTACCAGTCATTACTAGCATAAAAACCAGAAACATAAGAGGGGAAAAATTAACAAGCGACTACTATCGGACCGATATTTAACCCGGGCATACATTTTCATTTAATTTTAGATTATTTAAACACGATAGCCCCATCAGTCTGTTGAGACTGCTTGGGGGGGGGGGCATTAAAACGCTACTGAGCAAAACCTTATTTTAATAACTAAACTATAAATTTTAATAGCTATAAATAAATCAAAGGAATGTCCATAACTAGTTCACAACAGAGAGAAAAAAGCAACGCAAAATCTCTTCAATATTTACTTATTTACTTACTTATATGGTGCATGTTTGACATCTTTACTAAATTAGGTCCATAGCTTAGGCCACTAAATGAAATAGACTTCAGAGTTTTGAAAACAGAAACATGCAAATCAGTTTCAGTGTATTTTGAGCTGAGCTTTTCGTAATTAACTTGGGAAGATATTCACATGCAAGGCTGTTTGCAGACTTTTGCATTATAATTCAGTTCCATTTTTTATAATGCCAGAAATTGATAAAGGGATTCCACAGATCTACTAAATCCTTTATAAATTTCTTCACCGTCGTATATTTCTGTCTGGAGTCGGCGAAGCAGTTCTTATCGAGGCCCTTCCGTTCTTCTCAAATAACATATATATACAATTGAATCTAGTTAAGTCACGATTTTGAAGGGGTGCAAGAAAATGGTCTGACTTAGAGAATGTCCTACTTATCTTATGTAAGCGTTTTGACTTGAATATAATAGGAAAATCCAATAGGACAATCAGTCCGACTCAGCGAAAAGTCAAGTTATCTGCGGTACGACTAAATGGGATTTGACTGCTATTTAAACTAAATAAAATCGCTATGTAAAATGAACCATCGATATTTTTATGTGAACCCTTTAAGTAGCTGAGGATATTTATGCATTTGTAGAATGGCCTTTAAATAACCTGGCCTTCAATGTGCTGCATTTTATGAAACATGACTGTTATTAGACAGCTACATGGCATATAAATTGATGAATTCTTGCTTTAATATTCACAAAATCAATTGTTTTCGTAGTAATTTTCACTCATCAAAATAGAATGTTTCTCTGATCAAACATTGGGTCCAAATCACTATCTACGGTTTAAGGTAAAAAAATGATAAGAATTACCAAGAATCTTTGCAGCCAGTTTGTTATCCGCTGAATGGGTTAGCAGCTCCCGTAAAAATGCTGTGATATACCTAAACACGCTTACATGACAATCTGGCATTTGCCCAACAACCTACAATGAAATAATACACGTAAATCATCTGAGTAAAAATCTCGTTTCATCTCTTAAGGTGGGATTCCAACTGGTCTTGATAAAGGTAACTGGTACAATTAAGGTGGAAGAGCTAAGAAAAGGTTTTTTTGCAGATTTTAGGCCACAGACTCATTTGAAGAAAGAAAGTACAAGGGAGCAAGCAAAATAACTCCTCAGTGGTCATTGATATTGAAATTATGGGACTTAAAACACAATACAAAACTATGATCATTTTGTTTTAATAAGGTAACTCACTCTTGCTGTCAAGAGAAAACCACTATTTTTACTGTAGATCTTAAGAAAAAGTTTGTTTAACTTTCAGGCAAACATATAAGTTCAATAACATAAAAAACTAACCACCTGCTTTATCAGGATTGGACAAACAAAACTTCAGTTAACATCGTGAAACTTCTAGGTAATAGCACGTGACTGATATTGGCAATATGCAAAGAAAGTGAAGTCTTCACTGGGAATATTGGTTGAGAACGTTAAAAGAAGAGTTTCAAAATACCTGTTTGCATAAAGTGTAATTCTGGCAAGCATCCATGCACTTGTTTTGATATTTAAAAGGAATAACAGGCTCAGGCAGCGACTCGAGAAACAGAAGCAGTGCCTCACCAACAGAAAATATACTACCAGCTGTGCTTAGGGTTAAGAAAAATCTGCATCATTTTTGTAATTGTCATAAAAGCATATATACTTCGTTTTCATATGCCGTTAGCCTAAGTAGAGGTATCCTACACGACCTACAATCCAAGACAGGGGATATTTCGATTTTCAAGGTCACCCCCCCCCCCCCCCCAACGATTTCAAAGTTGATATCTCTGCTACTCAAGTATATAAGAACCAACCTTTGAATGGGGGAAGGGGTATATTAGGACTTGGCACGTGTTTAAGGGTTTGTTTCAATCATTGTGACTAAGAAAATTGTTAGTGGTACATTAGAATTTCAGCTTAATTAAGTCAAGAAGGTCCCGAATGATTTTAAAGTAACCCAAATATAAAGGAAACAACTGCATACGTGAATCTTTAAGCGATATTATTTAAAAAGCAAGGTTATTGGTTTGAGACAACCAAAAAAATCTAGAGTCAAATATCACTTTATCAGAAATGCTGTTACTCCGGTTTAGGAACTGCACCGGTCACATGTTCTTAAGTAGCATCTTAAACGCTAGATTCACTTTTATGGTACTTCAATTACATACTTCATATGTTTATGCATATCACTTACTACGCAGCAAAAAAACCTTTGAATATTTTTCAAAAACTTTAGTGCCTGTGTCTATTATCAATTAACAAAAAGATCAATTATGGCCAAAGATTTTTAAAGGATACGCATTGTCCCTCTTTCGCTGTTATCAAGATAGTTGCGAATCATCACTATTTCGGAATCCAATCCAGATTGAATAAGAATGTTTTCCTAGAAAATATGAGACAATGGAATTTCAACAATGTACAATTTATAAAGAGGCTCATTCTAATACATTTTTCACCAGCTGTTGACAACATCGAAGGGCACCGTGGATTTCTCCACGAAAATCTCATGCACCTTAGACAAACATCCTTTTTCAAGGAAAATCCGGGAAAAATCCTTAAAAGATCTTACTGTTCTAAAAAATCTTGTACGCCGTTTGGAAAGAGTGACACCCCACAAAGGGATTTAGAAATCTGCAAAGCATGAACATCTTCAAATCGTGTCAAGAAATGTGCAGGAATTGAGTTGAACGTTTCATATTATAACCTGGCTACCCTCATTCTTAAAGGTCAGTACAAATTAAAACTTCTCTTTAGGATTAATGTCTTTGAAGTTTTCTGCAATTTATGAAATTCATCAAAAAGCTGTTTTTCTCTGATGACATAAATTCATCATATGTATATTCTGTTTTTTGGCTATCTTTCCATGATATACAGGGAGAGAAATAAGTGAATGTACATTAGATAACCTTCTGACACAGACCTGTTTCATTCCATTCTGATACAGATGGTTTACAAGTAGCCATAGCTCTTTTGGAATTGGCAATGGCTCTGTACCGATACCCGGCCCTTCCACCACATCGCCTTTGTTCTAGATGAAATAGGAGTAAGAGAGGATGCTTGTGAAACAAAAAGGTTGACAGCGTGTATGTTAAAAAACAACTCGAATTTGAAAATAAGGAATCTTGAAACTTTGGGTTGATGCATAATAAAGATGTGGAGCACAACAAATTATGTACATTATAAAGAGGAAAAAAATAAAACCTTGCGGCTAACAAAAATTGAAACATACCAGTCGAAGTAGTAACTCAGATGGAATTTGCTTTATAGGACCATACATCTTTACAAGGGAAAGCAATGGCGAACCAAAAACGCTTGGTATATAATTGGCATTAATTGGTACCTTCATCGAGTCAAGGATAATCTGTCACACAAGCAAACTACATAGTTGGAAAGGGCAATAGCCCTAAATTTGTTATCCTAGGCTACCTAATTAAAAAGACGCTAAAAAGGCTCTGTTTACGATGATTACTTTAAAAGGCCTCTGAAGCAGCACATTGTTAAGTGGCTCCAATACTTAAGTTGCTTGATAATAATATTATAAAGATCAATGAAAACTCTACTGCTGTAAATCTCCGAAATTAGCCTCCCCTCGTATAAGCCCCTCTCGTACAATCTCATTATCTCTTATAAAAGCCTACCCCTCAAAACAACACCCACCCTCGAATTGTAAGATGTGAATAAGCCCTCATTATCGAATAAGCCACCACCCCCGAACAAGCCTCCATCTAGACATACTAGTTTTTACAAAACACTATTTAGTCCATTTATCAACGATATATCTTTAACGAAAAACGTACATTAAAAATAATGGTAGATTGCGAAAACTGAAAGTAATAGCGATTTCTAAGACATGTTTTGCCACAGTATTGAAGCTCTACAAACGCGACATGGTCAGAAAGAATAAAGGATACGAAGAAGTCTTTGCCATTTACAAGGTGTAGCACAAGGATGTCTTCTAGCTTCAATTGACTGTTCAGGGTTGGAACTATTTCTTTGTCAATAGCAATGGTAAGTTCGATTTCCTGTACGTCGCCTGTTGACGGAAAGGCATGAGTTGATGAGTGTTTAGGCCTTGATTGATGCTACATAGAATCAAACGATTGGTCACAGGGCATTTATAAACGATGGCTATTGGGCATGGTCCAGGCCCTTGCTCTACATATGACCATATGACAATGTCTCGTGGTTCGTAAGCCATCTCCTCTTAGCCTCATTGTCAGCTTAGATGAACCAGTGATTCCAATAGCAATTCTGCGGTCGTAGATATGCACCTTAACACTGAGCCGTCCAGAAACATTATAACTGAAGCCGATATTTCAACCTCCTACACATCATGTTTAAATTCTAACAAATTAGCAGCACTGTTTACGCTATGCTTACCTTGCTGCAAACTAACAGCAACATTTTAAAAAAAATTATGTAGCAATCGAAAATACAGTGAAATTTTCTCACTAAGGAGCATTCACTAGAATACTGTTATAGGTTAGAAAGTTAGCCAGAGGACAAAATAATATAAGAACACATATTTTGAAGGCTGATAAAAATCAAAGAAAGTCTATTTTCAAGGGACATAACAGTATGAAAAAAATTAAGGGGTTGTCTTAAGAGTTTGAGAAAATAATGTCTAACCAGGCATGATGATTCCTGATCTTGGTTGAATTCGTAGCCAGGGTTTTGAGATATCTTTGTCATCTAATTTTGGAATAAACTGGAATTCTGCAGGTACCTTAAAGACAAAAATAACATCTTCCAACCATGGCTGCTAGATTGCTATAACAACGCAATCGATAAAACAATTGGACGAGAAAACAACAAGAAAAGCCTTCAGAGTCATATGGCAAATCCTTAAGATTTTCAAAGAAATCTGCCAAAAATATGTCAAGGTCTGAATTCATGAATGAGTTGTGTTTTATGGCTTCAACTCGACTCACAACTTCCCAACTCTATGACATTATTTTACGTGTTGTCTTGTGGAGGAGAGTCTAAGATAAAAAGGATGTGGTTGTGTAGATATAAATGATCTCAAGACAATCTTTGGTCGAAGAAAACACCTACAACTATTAGAAGATGGCCACATCCGGGTTATGGAAAATAAAATATCATATAAATACTTTTTAAACAAACAAAAACACAACAAGATTGCCTTCAAAAAAACACACAGTTCCATACCTGCCCAATATTAGCGATTGGCAGTATTTGCAACTGCTCTTCCATGAACCTGACATCGTCAAAATGAAACTAGAACAAAGATATATAGATAGCTCCAGAACTAGCATATATATCAGAAGTTATCAGGCTGAAAGCTTTACAAGTTGTTTCGGAACTAATTTAAGTTTGTTAATTAGTCCTTAGCTAGCTGTATGCTAATTAACAAACGGCTAGTAATCTTCGTATAGGCCAATATAACTCGTGCTAACAGCTGAAGGATTATTATAACAATGAAATTAATGATATTTTGAAAAATAGAAAAAGCTTAAGACTCGTTCCAAACGTCAAACTTCTCATGTACTGAACTAGATTCAATTTTGTTCAGCACCTGGACTTGTTTGGTGCAACTGCCGTTTCAGACGTCAAACTTAATTGCGGCGCTCGCCGGGCTTAAGTCAATGAATGTTTTAACATGAAGTATTTCAGGTTTGATTACGGACATTCAAGATGGCCCGACAAAGAAAGCGTTTCGTATTTGTGAGAAGATTGCTGATGGAATCCAGAAGGAAGCGGAGATTGGCAGAGGCAAGATTGAAGATTGTAATGAAGCAAAGAAGAACGAGCGTTCAAGTGCTGTTTCTTGCAGTCTTGTTGTTGACAGCTTCGAGGAAACTGACAAACGCAACCAGCGTTGGTGGAGTATCGTCTGGAATACGATACTGAGAGGCCAGGGAGCAATCACAACAAACCTTTGCATATGCAGACTCCATGTTGGCTTTGCTGTTTCCATGTTGATTCGCGCCGAAATTCAATTATAGGCATGCGCTCTCCGCCAAAGAAAGGAATTATGGGATAGAAAATAAATTATGCATTGAGTTCGGTAGATGAAAAGTTGGCCGTTTGAAACCCAGCCGCGCTTTCCTTGCGTAGCTCGCCAAGATTTGCCGATCCAAATCTTTCTGCCGCTCTTAATTAAACTTGCCGTACCTAATTGATACAAACTTCGCACTTCTCATGTACCTTATTCTCGATTTAAGTTCTGCACATGAGAATTTCGACGTTTGAAACGGGCCTAATTCAAGGCAATAGATAATCTCATTCTATATGCAAATACATGCCATATTAAAAGTAACTTGCAATCCTGGATGCAGTTGTTGAGACAAATGGAACAACATATAATTGGAAACAGTTGTTGATGATCGCAATAAGCGTGGAACTCAGACTAGCAACTTAAAACCATCATTTTCTATGCATCAAAAATGTATGATTGGTAACATGCACGTATACAGCAGCATCTACCCCCTCTTTCTATAATCAAGAGTCAGGTGTATTCATTCTAAAAGCAGAGTTCAATAGTATGTGAACCGGGGGAGGGAGGGGGGCGGTTAAGGGAGCACCTCAACTATGGTTGGTAGTATTTGCTTACGGTGGTAGAGAACAAGTAAAATACGGTATACATTCAAAAAGACCAAGGTGAATCACTGGGATTTCCACAACTTGGGGTTGTCCAAATAGTTTACGAGATTTGAGTCAAACCCTGGGCCTTCTAATAACAAGCCTTGATTGACTTGGTCACAGCTAATTGGAACACGACGCGATCGTAGAGAGCAGTGGCAAACAACACTAGCAAGCTTGATACTTACTTCGGCTCTTGCAAGCTTAACTTGAGGTAAGCTTTCATTTTCTAGTCGGTCTAACTTGAGCGTAATGTCTTCAAAGACTTGTCGCTCTTTTTTCTTGTCGACAATTTTAATCTACAAATGAAAGAAGAAATCTTGTATTTCGGTTCTTAACTTAACTAAATGATCTGCATTACAATTACAAGCAAATAAAAATAGCAGTAGAAAAGCCCTCGGTTGAAAAAATAAATTGTTTCTTTGTTAAATAAGATTAAAAATAATTTTAATAAAGATCTTTTCAAAAAAGACCTCTATCTCAGACTTAAAATGGATTCACGATTCAGGATGCAAAATAAGCGAGCGAAGCTTAAACGGGTGACATTAAAAAATCACACGGCCAGAATAGAAACTACGCGGCCTAAAGTCGGCAATCAACCAAAAATCTACTTCTGTGATATCAACAATGATGCTGCAAATAAATACTAAATGTTACTAAGAAAAGCAATGTAGCAAAACCTAATTTACTCATGGGGCTTATGTCTCTGAAGCATGTTATCGGGGTTTGTCTAAATTGAAGGCAATGAACGTTTGTAAATAAAGCAAGGGAAATCCAATGTTTGACTGGTTGATAACAAAATCACGGTAAATTACGTCATTGTGCTATTTGCAGCGAAAAGAGAACTCTAACTAGTTTTACTAGGTACTTCCAGAGCCCATGTTCTGCTCAACATTATCAATCAAAAACTTCGCATAGAGAACTATACCATTATACAAAAAGCTGGTTGCCGGTCAATATCCAGACAGCTGATAGTTCACTCCGACAAAACTCTGGAAAAAGCGGCCAGTTATGATAACTAGCAAGATATCATACATCTGCAATACTATGGCAAGCAATCGATTTATTTCTTCTTTCCAATAGCTTTGAATGTAACAACGATACACCAATTCTATCTGCTTTTCCCTGGCTAGATTTCGGTATTCGATCCTGGAGAAGTGCTGAAGCTGCAAGCTTCATTTGCAATAACGAACTTCTATTATGATCTTTAAACACTCATTTAAATTATTAAACAGCAGTTAGAAAGGATTTCGACATCAACACAAGGCGCAATTTCAAATAACTGAGGAAACAGTGTCGTCTTTCTATTAGAAAAAACGTCTTTTTTAATTGCAACATCTAGATTCGATTGACAGTTAACCACAGCCTGATAAAAACCATGGCATGGGATAAGAAACAGCTGCAAATCCAATTATATCAGGGTAACTTTTGTGCAATAAACTGGCAACAAAACGAAAATTGATATCAATTCTATGAAGGAATGATGCAATACTTATCAAATGACGAGAAAACAAATCTATTTGACGATGAGAAAACAGAAGCTGTGTTTCTCGATGTTGTACATAAAGGCGTCCACAGCTAACATTAAAACGTCAACACAGGAACCTTATAATACAAATTGACCCTCTTTATATCCTCTCATAGTGGGAAAGTTCCAGTAACCATGGTGCAGGTTGTAGGCATAAGAGCGAAAACAAATCCCAGAAAAAATTGAAGATTTTGCACATAAATGTTGTTAGATTGTGAACTCATAATTTCCTCATGTTTCGTTGTATTATGCTAATTGTGTTAACTTATGCTTCTCGTTGTTAAAGATGTCGTTTATTTCATGTGTTCACATATCTATCTAATCGCCTCCATCACGGCAAATGAATATAATTTGACAAATAAGACTGCAGCATTTCCGGCAGAAAATACTTTGATTTGCAATAATTAGTCCTTTCATCCGTGTCGCTGTTTTCTCATCTCCTGACCCATCTTAAACCACCAAAAAGGAGCAGCTTTTTTAAAAAAATAATTGGCAAGGAAACCTTTATCTTCCCGACGTTTCTATCAAGCTTTTCAAGCCCGTTTTTTTATCAACTAATCGTGTCATCTTATGCAATTTCTTAGAATCTATAAATACGTTTACTGGCACAGCATAAAATTCCTTGCTAGAATATCAGGCTGGTATTGTCATTATATGTAGGTAAAAGTGAAAATCACTGTTGACTGGTCTGGCAAAAAAAGACTCGATCTGGCTCGATCCCATATAAGCAGAGCTGTACACGCCTGGTGAATAGAACATTCTCGTCCTAAGTTGCTACTTAGATGTTTCACGCTTAATGTTTCACGTTTCCGATGATCGCCTGATGATGAAGAGTTACCTGATGATCGCATTGAGCGTGAAACTCAGAGTAGCAACTTAGAACCGTCCTTTAAACCAAAAAGCGTTTGTCGGTAATAATATACATACTTTAGGATATATTTTCAAAATTAAAAAAATTACGTGTGCCGGTGATACTTTGTTAAAGCAATCAACCATGATTTGTTAAAGCAATCAACTCACCCCAACTTTAAAAACTCCACAGACTGGCTTATGATCACTGAGTTTCAGCGCTGGTTGACTTGCATATTTCATTATCTCAATCCCTCTCCCTCGCCATAGGATTCGATCACACCACGCAGGAGCACGCCCTTTCTCGCTGAAATGATAGTAAATGAAATGAAAAAAGGCAAGAAACAAGAGAAGGTAAAAGACAAATAGAAAGAAATGGATGAAGCAAGAATGAAGATGGCAAAAAGGTAGAAAAACAGTAAAAACCAAATTTGAAAGGAAAGCTTTCCAACTAAAAGAGATCCCAACTAAAAGGAAAAGTGACAAATAAATTAGAAGAGAACAAAAAAGAATTCAGCATAGTTTTATTAGATGACATTATTTTCATTTTAATTCTGATCATTAAGGCAGAGAAATAAAGAGTAGCAATTAAATTAGCCAGTTTTCTGACTTTCTTATAACACTTAAAAAAACGAAAAAGCAACTCGAGGTGTTTATAGGCTTGGTGTCTTCAGTCAAACAACAAAATAAAGAAGTCCAATAAAATTTAATATGATTACTTTGTTTAAAGAATACTCAGGAAAAAAATTCTTTCGCCATTCATAAATGATCGGTTTATTAACAACAACTCTGTTAGCAGTACGGACGTCAATGACTAATAAAGTTATACCTTATTAAAAATTTCAATCGATGTTATTTTCAAGGCCAATTACACGGTTCCAATCAAGTCATCTTACGTGCTATAGATACTAGCCAAATGCTAAAGACACACGACGGCTATAAAGCTATGTTGTTTAATCGCTCAGTTCTTGAAATGCCCTCAGAACACCGCTCGCGTGAAATAACGAGTTGCCAAACATTGCTACTCCATTTTGTTGCAAAGTTTATCAAACTGTGACAACATCTAGTGGCTTCCAATTGTCCCACGAACAATTGCTCTGTCGTTTGCCTTTTTAGTTTGCCCAGACCCCTGGCACAAGACACCTTTTATATCGGTCGTGTGTTTTAAAAAACTTGTTCACAGTTTTGGAACTATTGTGGTTTATGCGAACTAAATGTGAACTCTTTCTTTCCGTTTATACAAGCAATGATTTTAGCCTTGATATTAAAAAAAAATTCAAGAGAGCGTGATTTCAGAGAGACAGCTGCTTTGATTGCATTCATACCCCATACCTTGTATCCCAATCATCCGTGCCTGGATCAAACTTGTAGGTGGGCTTAAATTTCAGTTTCCCCTCTGTGTATCCTTGAAAAACCTTTCCAGCTACCATCTGCTTACGTAGCTAGAGACAATAGAAAAGCAGAAAAATTATACTGCTGCCCAACGAATCTCATCCAAAAGCTACATTAAGCTACTTTCACAAGAAATGAATTGCAGGGGTGGAAAATTTCTCAAAGGAAAAGAGAAGATTCCATAACTGGATGAAGCAAGATTACAGGATTAGTATACAACGAGCCTCAGGGTGACAGCAAGATTAAGCTTAGGATTACAATTGGCTTACTATGGCCAGATTAGCTTGTAATCTGTTGAAACAACAGTGGATAAACAAGCAGACAGATCGGTGATGTTCCGACAAATCTTCGTTGTATAAAAAGTTAACAGTGAATGGCGATAAAAAATTTCTGTATACCGAATAGAGGAAAATTTGCTAAAACATTTATTATTGATCAATTTCTGAATTACGGTGACTGATTAAACTAGGATGAAAAATTAACACCGACAAGAAATTATTTGCGTGTGCTAATGCCAAAGTAAACATGGTTTTAAAACTGACGTTTGCGATAGCAAGAAACTTCGTGAAGCTGCTGACGTAGTTTTCTTTGCAATCCATGAGATTCATATAATCTTGTAAAGATTTCCAAAAAAATAATTATAAAGAATTAAAAATACAGAAAGAAGCCAGTTAATTACGAAACTCAAAAACATACTTGATCAAACTTATAAAGTTCTTCCATTTTGTTTTCGTCAATTAAAGCTTTGATTTGATCAACTTCCAAATCATCAAATCGATAATTCAAATCGCCTAACCAAATAACAATGCTAAAAAATAATCATTTGTGTTAGTAGTGTTGAATCTTGAGCGAATATCAACCACGTCATTTAAAATATGACGAGGTATGAGAAAATCCAAAAATAAATAGAAAGTTAATTTCTTGAAAACAACCAAAAACTGCAACTCTGTCTCTCTTTGCATGCTCTTCATTTAAAACGTCTCTTAAATCAAACTCTTCGATCATATTACAAAGAGAATCAAAAAAACAACTTGTGCCGTAGCGGATAACTCTGTAAGTTTTATGAACAACACATTCTAATATGCAAAAGACAAAGAATAATAGAGTTATAAATTCAGAGAAGGATGAGATCTCTCTGTTGCTGAATCTCTGCATCTGATTAATAATACTTCTGATGTTCTCTATCTTTAGAGACAACTTAACTAAGATCGCACGAGAGTAGGTATGTCATTACAGTGCATCTAAATTTCTACTGAATTAATCCGAACCCTTTTTTTAAAAAAATTATGTAAAAATTTTTAGAGTTTACGGAAAAACGTTTGCATTAAATAAACATTGCATGCATCTAGTGTTTTCGCGATCTTTGGTCACAGATAATAAGAATAAAGTTGCCCCTAATTGAGGTCCGCAAAATCTGGGGCCATTTTTAAAAAAGTTCTCAGTGCGCTAGGGATAAATGTATGTGTGCATCCAAAAATTGCTTGTTTGTTTCAACAATATCCTGAAAAAATTACACAAAATACGATTGAAAAACCTTACTCGTGGTGGTTGATTGTCATTGGAGGCTCAAATTTAGAGAACTGTAGTTTTGAACTAATATCTTTAAAATCCTAAAAAAAATTGTCACTGTGTTAGAAACAGAAAAGGCATATGAATGTAGAAACATCGAAAAGCTAATGAACACTGGCAGGAAACCACGGGCATTGCTGTGTATTGCTTTATACCCAGGAGCACATATGTCGTAGAGCAAGCGAGTCTGCAATAACAGGTTCATCGTAGTTTGGTCCTACTACAAAATACTTGCTATTTAGTTGCTTTTTGCATTTTATAAGTTGCTTCTTCACATCCAAAGAGAAGCTATGTTTATCAAGCAGTTTGCCAGTCCATTCTTGATGTGACCACGCCCCGTGATTTCTATGCCTGGGTAACAGCGAGCTAGGAACCCACCTCGTTCTAAGTGATATTTTGCTCATGGCAGGCACTCGAACCTGAGATTTTTGGATCCTGAAGCAATAGATTCCTGGATCTTCATGTTTATTATCATATCTAATATATACAGCAAATAGAATGCGAACGTCAGTCTACGTCAAAAAGAAGAAAGCACAAACCTGATTGCGTCTCTCGTACTCGGCTAAATGTGCTGCTAAATGCGAGTTTACAAATGATATCGTTGAATTATGTAACTGAAATCGTATTGCTACTGCCCCTTTGTTTCCCTGTAAAAGAGAAACCAACGTTATGTACAACACACACTTTCTATTCAATACCTTTATCAGAATAAGTTAAAGTCGTTATTGTTATCTTCATTATTCATCGGATCCAGAAGAGTGCGGATAGGTCTTGTGTTTACATGGGAACGAGTGGATCCGTATACTTTTGGATCCGCTATCCGAATACTTTTGGGATCGCCTTCAGAGGTAATCCCGTAAGAATCCAATCTGGACCAGATCCCGTGTAAACGGCTAGATCTGGTCTAGATCGGGTGCATTTACGTTTTTATTTGAAAGTGAGACAGAGTAATTGCTAATAAGAAGTACTTTGAACATTTATTCCGTGAGTTTGGTGTCAGAAAACCAAATACGACGTTGTCTTACTACTGTGTTGAAAATTAGTACGATACGATCAATCTAGAAGTCTTAGAAATATGTTTATAGCACGTGTTTTATTTTTGCTGTGAGTCTGTCTTTTATGAACAGCTCTTTCACGTTGAATTGTGAGTGTCTTTACCTCCTCCATGTTCAGCTTTTTTGCTTTAAACTCTGATGTTTAAGGACGTATGATGCATGCGTGTAATCTGTAGATCTTAGCTGGATTCGATCCCGTGTAAACACAAATTGTTTTGGATCGTACTCCATGTATATGCCTTAGGCCAGTATCCACAAGTAACAGGATTTTCAAGTAACAGGGTCTTAAGGATATTGGAAAAAGTGCTTTGCAAATTAGCCCAACTTTGTACAACTGAACAGGTTCCAAATTAAAAAGGCTACGATTAAGGAAGCTTTTTCTAATATCGTGCAAGAACACCTGTGTTATAATAAAATAAGAGGTGAAATGCATGGCCAGATCTTCCAGGTGTTTTTCCTCGATTAACTAGCCTATTACAAAGGCACCTACAAAATCCCTTCTAAAAATTCGCATTTCTGCAGGCTAGCTATATTATCTTCTTACGGCACATGCATCCTTTCTACAAAATTCTACTAAACATATGTTGATTTAAATAATTGTATCAACAACCTCAAATATTGCTTCAAAAAAGAGAGTGTTAAAATCTAAAAGCATAGACTCTGAGGATTTAGGCTGATCAAAGGCTTGTTTAAATAAAATGATTGTGACAACATAACAAACAATGAACTTGCCATTTTACCCATAATTCCAGTACCGCAGTGCTCTGACGTGACATCGATTATGTGTGCTTGATGTTTGGTTTGCACGAACACTGCTAGCATCATGCCAACAAGGCGGTGAGTGCGAATCTAGAAATATGTAAACAGTCTTTTGGTGGTACAAAACTCGAAAATGGCTTTGAAAAAAGCAAACATATGAAGAATGTCAGACAAAAAGCTTTACTTTACTCAAATGTTTACTTTTTTTAAAGCCATTTTCGAATGTAGAGGGCAATCAGGATTATTAGTCACTGGCCTTGACAGATGTAATCCAACCCCATGTGTTATGGGGTCCATAGGGTCACTGCTAGAAGGCAATTCACAAAAGGCTAAAACTGGGGCCGAAAGATGTAAGAAAGAGTCATAACCAGCCAAAGTTCATGTGAAAAGGGACAATATAAAAGAATCATATTTTTATTTTATTAAATTTAAAGCAAAGGTAAGTAGCTGCATCGTACATCAGTTTACGCCTAGTACTTACGCCAATACTTACGCCTAGTACTTACGCCAATACTTACGCCTAGTACTTTCGCCAATACGTACGCCTAGTACTTACGCCAATACTTACGCCAAGGACTTACGCCTAGTACTTACGCCTAATACTTGCGCCTAGTACTTGCGCCTAGTATTTGCGCCTAGTACTTGCGCCTAGTACTAATTGAATGCTGATATTACAATGATTATGTTAATACGGGTATGCTGGTAGCCAAAGTCCTTTGTGGTATCCGATTTAAAATGAAGGGATGTTAGATAAAAAAACACACAAAAAACATAATTTTGCATTAAAAGCTCAAACTTCCCGACAGTTAGAGTCAGTTCTCACTTGAAGAAGATGTGAAGAGAAGAAGAAGGAAATGAAAAAATACAAGGGACTAAGCTAGGACCCTCTAAACTCCCTAAGACTATAGTGCTATCATTGCGCCCTAAATCAATATTTAATCTTCACCAAATTCTTTGTCACAAAAATTCACACAACTTAATTAAAAAAAGTAAAAAGTACCATCAATAACAGGATTTATGCCAGCAAGCATGAGTCGGAACCCTTGCCAGTGAACTGTTAATCTAGACGTCACTAGAGCTGACCGACCCGAGATAATCAAGAACACACTTAAACTGCGTGGGAAAATCCTCTTGAAGAGAAGCTTTTCGTGGCGGTTTACAGTTAAATTCTACTTCTGCTAGCCAAATGCTGTTATCTCAAGTGAAAACAACAAGAAATTCCCATCAGATGCAAACGATAGTGGGTTTAGGACAGGTTTCAGCCAAAACTTTTCTCAGCTGCAAATCGGTCTGTAGTGGGTGTCCTCTGGGTGTTGCTACCCCTGTATTTTCTCGTATAATGAATTTTGACCAAGGTCAACGTAAAGAAGATACAGAAATTTCTACTAAGTTAAGATTAAGGATTTAAATTCAAAGAATTGACCGATGATCGAAGATTTAGTAACCGGACAACAAAATGTGCCCGGAAGATTAAGTACCCGGACAAAAAATAAAAACTGAAGATCAAGGAAAACAAAGAAGAAATCTACGATTTCTTTTAGAAACAAGGCGCAATCGTTAAATTCAGATTTTAATAATATAGTATTTTGTAGTTTTGAAATCAAGAATGGTCAGACCAGTAACAATGAAATTTAGCAAATCCAAATGTGAAACTCTAAACTGCTCTTATTAAGGTCAATTTAGACAGCTATTTTGAAAGTCTTGTGCTTCTTCAAGTCATACCTGAGTGTATTCTGCTTCGGACGGAACTGCTTTTTCCAAAGCCTTGAGCCAAGCTTCTTCTCTACTTGAATCGTTAAATACTAGAGCTTCTGCACTAAGATCAAGCTCCTGAAATCTAAAGAGAAAAGCAATTTAGCGATGGATAAATTGTAAATCATTTATTCGCTATTCTCCCAATATGGTACTTTCTTGGCACTGGCTGTAACACTATCAATTTCGCTTTAAACTCTATGTACTAAGCAGAGCTTTGACAACAGGTACATAAGAAACTACGAAGAGCAATTTGAAACCATCAGGTTCTGTAGATGAGAGCATGTGCAGCTCTTTATATACGGCATCAACCACTCTACAGAATATAGGTTTACTGTAACAGTCATAAATCATAAATTTTTCAACAATAAACATAGAGTTGTTATTGTCTACAAAGCAAAAGAAATATCTGGCCTGCAGATTGATTGTAAGGTCCAATAGCGACAACTGCACCAAAATAGATGACTTCTAATAAGCCGATATAGTTTCGAACAACTAATAAGAGATGATGTACTTCAAATTCATCATCAAACGAAATGAAGAATGTCTTACCCTACTGCAATAATGTCAGGCGGTTCTGCAATGCCTTGAACTCTAAACCACGGTTTTAAGCATTCACCCGCAACTTGGCCGTTTACATTCCATGTCCCAACAAAAATTCTGAAAAAAATAAAGCAATATATACCCAACAATGAAAACCCTTATTAAGGGCTTGAACTGATTTTTACAAAACAAAGTTTTAACAGGACGGACTTGCAATTTAAAAGATAAACTATTAACTGCACCCCGTCTCACCAAATTTCTGACAAAAAAATTTCACATTCTATTGATCGACATATTAGTAAAAATTGTCTACATCCATCCGAACGTTTTCTAAGATATTCTGTATCAAAATTTGAAATTCGACATATTTCAAGCACATGTCAAGGACTCAATACGAACAGTAACAATATACACATTTGACATTGCTAAAACTTTCAAAAATGAACGATGAAAGCAAAATAATATTACAAAATTATCACATCATAGTGAGTTGACAATACAGTATGCTAAAACAGTATTTCTGGTGTGTTGTAACAAGGTTCCGCAATCAAGTATTATTCAGAAAAACAGCGCCAGTGACAATAATTCAATAGATGATCTAGATTTTTTATGTAAGGAGACAAAATTTATATGCTTCTTACGAAAATGGAAATTTTTCTGTGAACTCATTTTCTCTAGCAGCCATTTGTAACCTAACGATGTTTTCTCGTGCTTTGAATATTTGGGAAATCCGCGTGCCAATCGCGGGCATAGGCGGGTTTTCAACTTCTGAACCATCAACAACATCGAATGCTGGACTGGCTCGGCCATCATTTTCTTTGATTGTCTAGGAAAAAACGAAAGTGCTATTAGAAACGTATTTATGAAGGACCAACACAGAAGAAGAAGAAGAAGAAGAAGAAGGAGAAAAAGAAGAATAGAAAAGAAGAAGTAGATACATTTGAAGATTAAGAAGAATGAAAGTCAAACAAGATGGCATCAAGACAAAGGAAAGTGGAAACGTGAAAAACTATGAAATGAAGACTTAGTAGAAGAATATGAAATCGGCATGATAATATTTTTTTGGTATTTGTGGAGAAGTTAAAAAGGGTGAAGGCTTCTTAATTAAGGGTGGTATAAACGTGAAATTATCTAAGCACTTCATTGACATTCTACGTCACCCAGTGATAAATACCTAACTGTGCTAGTGGGTCAGCAAATAAAAAATCTATGTAATATTTACTTTTTGCTTAAAGGACATAGATTTTGCTATCTCTTTTCCAAAATTTGAAGCCTTCAAAAAGGCTGTGTCAATTTAAATTCAGTGTTTAATTTGTAAATAACCTGGTTCACTTCAAAGAAATACCTTAAAAACAAATCAAACCGGCGACAAAATATATCACACATGCAATCATCTGACACGAATGAAAGAAACAAACAAATGTAATCTAGCAAAAGCTTGTTTTTGTCATCAGCACCTGCCTCGCGGTTTTACTAAAGGCTAGTCCCTTTCACTTTATCATGTACGACGTGACGAGGTCACTTGCAAAATATGAATTTGAATGGAGTATTATAAAGTATACAAGGACGACAGAAATCCCTCGACTTTCATCATAAGCGCTTGCAGTCTGATTCGGGCGCCAGTAGACCTATAATCAAAATTTCAGGAATTGATGGGGAACAACCTTGCTAGATCGTCCTGAAGCGAGACACGGAAATGATTGTTAAACGATACGTACGATCTGAGAATTGACAATTGACGATTTGATGATTTGACGAATTGATGATTTGACGATTTGATGATTTGACTATCGATTACACGTACGGACAGAATGTGTCGATCAATCGTTCGTTCGTATCGACAACTGTTGATCATCACGTACGATCTGATTATGTGATCTGATGATTTGACGATTTGACAAATTGGTGATTTGACGATTTGATGATTTGACTATTGATTACACGTACGGACAGAATGTGTCGATCAATCGTTCGTTGGTATCGACAACTATTGATTATCACGTACGATCTGAATATGTGATCTGATGATTTGACGATTCAATGATTTGCGTTGGTATGACAATTATTGCGCATTGAGTAAAAAGCAGAATGTGGAAAGAATTAGCAGGTATCAAAAGCATAGTACAATTATGTCAGATATAGCGTTTGAAAGACTCGGGTGGCTGAAAGTTTTATTGAAAACGCACTGACCGAAGTCATTGAAAGAGAAACAGGTGCAGCTACACCAAATGGCAGCAACAACCATACAAACATGAACTTTACAAAAAAGAATGTTTTAAGAACATCAGAGAGTTTAAAAAACCCAATAAAATTAAGTTTGATAACAGTGTCAGATAAGAGAACCTGCTTGCTACAGAAAGTTCTGTTCATAGTTAATCAAATTTAAAAATCCTCTAGTATGAAGTATAAAAATCTCCAGCTTATCTTATCAACTGTTCCTAATCGCTTTACTTCGTCAATCGGAGTTTCTATCAAGAAGGCAACAAATATAGAAATTGTGCAGTGAGTTGTGACAACTGTCTACACAAAATTATCATCCTTCTTTCAAAGTGTTATACGGAACAATTTAGGAGACAAAAATGGAATAGATGTTGTATTATGCTTTATGATAAAAAGATACTTCGATCCTTCTACCGTACACTAATTAATTTTTTGAGTAACTGTTTTGCATAAACAGACATAAATATCAGAATCTAACAGCAGATGACACAGGATTTCATAGATTTCTTGGTTACATTTTACAGAGGGATAATACACTGTTTCGTGAAATAACGCGTCATTGGTTTCCCAGACAAAGAGAAGTAGGTCAAGTGGTGTAACGGGCTTTATCGAGGCGTCCTTAACGAATTATCACAGAGTTTAAGTTTAGCAAACACGGAAAAGTTCCAAACAGCATTGATAATTAGGTTGGTAAGCGGTTCTAGCAGATTCCAGGCTTAAATTTCGTTGAAATAACTGTAAAAGTCAGGAGTTAATCTAAATAGAGCCTGTCCATTCTGACAAAGTAGTAGAGAAAAACAATGGAAGGTTAAACATCCTTGCTCTCCCCAATAGCGTTTCGTTTCCACCTTGAAGGACAGGCGATGTCTCTGCAAACAGGCAGACGCTCTGTAAACAGGAGAAGCAAGACAACGGATAATTACGTTTCCGAAATTCATCAAGGCCCTGTTATCAAAAGGAGGGATAGAGTTTTGACTTGTGCTTTAGCTATGCACGAAAATGAAGAGCATGCCGTATCCAACAATAGGATATTCAACGATATTAATATCTGATGAATATATTATGAAAAATATGAGCGCATAACAAGGCCCTAAATTTTAACCTTTCAAAATTTCACTGCTTTATTACAAACTACACGAAAGTTCCTTACTGGCATGGATGAAAAAAGTTAGCTATACTTTGGTTGCCGGCCTAGAGCCAAAATATCATTTGCATGCACGTTAAGCTTACTTCGTTTTGTTTACTCGTTCTTTGAATCGTTGAATTGACGACTGGATACACTTATAAAGATCTGGATGTTTGCTATTCTTTGGCAAATCATCATGAATAAGAGTATTTCTACTGGGAAATGTTTTTATTGGCAAATGCCGCTGAATCATGGTCAGCCAGAAAAAAGTACTTACCCGAGTCATCATCTATCGTACAATTTTGCTTTAATACTATAATTTACTTTTAAGTCTATAAATAGGTAACTGGCCATTAATTGAAAGGAATGTCCCACATCGGCCACTGAACAAGCATTTATTGAAAGGAATAACCTATATTTGACGTAGGAAGCAGCTTGATCCGGAAAAATCTCTTTATTCTCTCTTTTAATGAATGTGGATAGCCTTTGAAAAGCAATGAGCTTGAGGAACACGTTACTTACAATGAATCTCTCATTTGGCGAAGAAGCCATTGCTGGATCCTCCGAGCTGCTTCGTTTCACGATAACAGTGCGGCTTCGCAGAAGATCAGCTTCCTGGTCGGTACCGAGGTCGTCCAGTTGTTGTTGTTTCTCTGGGTGTGTGATATCTTCGAAATCATTCAACACCTCAACCGTACTCATGCGCGGTAAGGTTTTAGACGCGTTTTTCGGTGCCTTCTTCGGAGCGAAGGGATCAAAAGATGCGATATCTTCATCGGCATCAACTGCAAAACAAAAGAATCATTTCAAATGAAAATCACAGGTGCAATACGCATCTTCTAGAAAATGCATGCGGCAATAAAGAGAAGCATATACATGACTAATTACTGGAACAATTTGCTAGGAAAGCAAGGATAAAATGAAAATCATATTTTACTAAGCACACCCCGAAAGTAGCTACAATAAATGACAGAGAAAATGCGGAAGTGTTCTCTATCTCTCAGGCTTCTATTTCAGCTGAATAAAGCAAAATGGAATGAAATTTCAGCAAAATAAATGTGAAAGTGGAGAGAAGCAATGAATTAAGTGTTATGACATTCGTATCCAAATAAAGGAGCTTCGATTATTTGCAATGCAAATTATATCGCATTTTAAATGTCCTAATAACTAGTTAATTTATTCCTAAAATTACACAAATTATACCACTGCAAATTCAAATTTTCCTAGCAAAATGGAGTTTTTGAGACGAATAGTCGAGTCATTTACGCTAAAATATAATATCAAAATATGGCTTCCATATATCAATTGCAATAAAACGTCCAGCTCAACCGTGCGCCTGGCGCTTGGCATAAACCCTTATTAGCGATAACGCGATCAGGCGTATCCAAAACGCAACACAACATAAATAATGGCCTAGGTGTGTCACGGCCTCCTCGAATTTGCTTCAATGAAAAAAACAACTAAGAATTTATTAAGTATCGAAAACCGAAACCTAATTTGTTATAAAAATGCCTTGAAAGGAAAATTGTGAATTGGTATCGATGCTATCATAAAAATTACATTATTTCACAGACGCTAGAATGGAAACTGACTCTTAAGTATACAAAATGTTACATTTAAACGACAAAATGAAAAATGAAAATAATTTGTTAATTAAACTATAACTAACATAACTAACAGGCTTAGGTTAAATTCATCAAAGCACAATTTGTTATGTATACAGATAATGTACCTCGAAATAACCAGAGGCTTCTTACCAGCCAGTTAACAAGGCAAGCAGGTCATGTGAAACAATGTTAGGATTGGTCAGAAGTACGCAAGTGGCAGCCTTGCTGTTGTCATGGGCGTGTGAGAACAATTTTTTCCGCTATGTTTCTGGCGGGAGCCCAAAACAACCTGCTATGGGAATTAGTAAAACCGAAACAAAGAGATGAGAGCATAAGACTTCACTTTGTATTAAATTATTTATAATTTAAAAAGGTATAAATTGACTTGCGTTCATTTCCAACACAACAGAAAGAATTAAAAATCGTTCAAGAAACAACGGTTTCCTTTTAGGCGGTGAAATAATAGAGAGATGCGTCAGGGGCAATCTGCTTTGCATTGCATCAAAGTTTCAGACTTTGATACTAGGCTAAGAAAACGTGTGCTTAAATTAGTTTGTCTAAAAACGCTACTATGGTCATTTGTAGGGCCACATTCGATTGTCGTGAGCATGTGCGGCCTACTGGTAAAAATTGTTTCTCATATCGCGTGCATGACATACAATAAATTACTGTCATAGTATGAATTATTAACATTTATAATCAGAGTAAAAGACACAATTGCAAAATCGTCTTTCCTTAACAGTAATTATAGAACGCTGGATCATGCGAATACAGGAGTTTTTGACAGATTGTGTGACTCCATGTAAGTGGATTAATCATTATGAATTAACAGGATAGAGGCTAACTCAGTAGATTCAACTCAAAGTGCTTGAAACAGAATCCAAATAAAGACTTTCAGTAACAAAAAGCAGAATAATATAGTTATCAGTAACAGTCTTTCTGCATTCAACAAAAAAGGATCTAGATTTCAACATCACCCGTCCATGAATAAATTAACACTGGCCCTAGGTTTTGTCAGTCTTAGCTTGGCGGTTTAAATGGCGTAGATTTCAGTTTTATGATTTCCAGAAAAATAGTGATTATACTTGCAGCAGAATGTTCGCTGCAGAGCCATTCCCTAAATATATATCTGTGCTGCACTGGTTAATGCTAAATATTTTCAAAAATCAGTCCATTAATGTCTTTACAAAGTAGGATGGAAATTCAATTCAGAATTGGAAAAAAAAGTGTAGCTAAATAGACTGTATTTGAATAATGATATCAATACACAACTTCCGCGTACCTTTGATCCCCGAATTCCCCCCCCCCCCCTTTATAAGCTCACTGTCGAATTCGCCCCTACACTAGAAGTAAAAATTGTTAACAAGCCCCATCTTTCAATAGCCCCCCCCCCCCAAAAAAAGAAAAATATCTTTTTGTTAAATAAATGCTTTTAGTCTACGAAAAATCACACCCTTACTGACAAATCGAAAACTAAAAAAGTGGCCATTTCACGACGTGTTTGCTGTCAACATGCCAAGCTGCTCGTAATAAAAATCGAAAACAACGAAAAAGCTTTGAAAATGAGCTACTTCTTTGGCGAATTTTAGATAATTGCTTTAGGCCCAACTCTCGTTTAATACGCCTCTTGAATTTAGCTTCCACCGAAAACTTCTGAAATTAACAAGCCAACGGAGAGCTAATTGCAGGGGAGCCTAAAATTAAGATCACCACCTACGAAATGGGGCACCAATGCCTGTTCTTTTCAAAACGAGAAAGAATAATATGTATGAACATTTAGAGAGCCCCAAGACAAGAGTATTTTATCGCATTAACACCGCTACTATATCTACTCATTCTTCGTACATAGAAATGACAGCTCTACATGGAATAAACACCGTATTGTACATACTCAAATATACACAAATGTATTGAACAGCAAACTATCCCTTCACACCTACTGAATATCTGGGCAATATCCCTATTGGCAATCATAGGTTTAAATCTAATTCAAGTACGTTCGGCGATCTCGAGCTCTACCCTGTATTCCAGTCTCCCTCATATAACACTACACGCGTAAAATACTGATCAGATTTACGATAATTTATTACAAACATTAAAATCAAGTTTGCTTAAAAAATCAAAAATCAAGAAACAATGCTAGACAAATTCGTAGATGAGATTAATGCAGATTAGATAGAAATCGTCGTTAGATGTAAAAACAGACTGCTGGTATCTTTCCTTGCTGCAGACATTGATTATTCATCAAGCTCTCTCAGACTAACTTAAAACAATCTGATGCCATGAGATGATAGATAAGCTCTGATCGTAATTGGAATAGCTTCAAAGCAAGCTGCATAAAAATGTGGAAAACAACTAGGCTTAATATGAAGCAGAATTCAAGTTAGCAGAGCGGCAGTATCACCTGTAAAAGTCAAACTGCTTGAGCCAGAATGCCTAGAGCATCTTGATTACTATTCTCGCTAGTTACTTTTATCAATAGTAATAGATCAAAAAAACTCTTGAGCTAGGTGGAATATAGTGAAACCACTTATATAGTGAAAGCATACGGCATAAAGACTAATCACCCGATAACGAGGCTCATACAAAAAGGAATCTTGACATCTGGTGATGTGGGACATTATTTTATTGCACAAATCAGCTGCCCCGTAAAAACAAAAACAAAAAAGACGTAAAGAAGATGACAAAAATCTTAAATCTTCAAAACAGGAAACAGCTTACCAAATAATCCACCGTTACTAGACGAAGCAAATTTGCAGTTTACAGCTTCAGAATATAATCAGAAGAAAGAACTGGCGACTAAGCAGGTGGAAATTAATGCTACTCGCTGTTGATTGGGTGGAAACATTGAGACATGTGACCAAAAATAGCTAGCAGGAAAAAGCACAGAGAACGCAATGTTGTTGACACTGTTATTAAGATGACATCGGTTTTTACTGGATTTAAGGCCTTATTCTGGCTTTTCATGATTACTCTCTAAGGCAACAACAAATAGCTTTATGAACTGCATCAATAATAGTTAACAAGAAGCTGAAGGAACCACAGAAATTCAGGTGCAAAGATAGGTTCAGATCAAAACAATGTTGTGCAGCAAGCTCTTGTAGAGTAACAATCGTAATATTTTCAAATCGAAATTAAGAAGAAGGGCAGGCTCTTACTACCTTCGCAGATCATTGGGACAATCACAACAACAGCGTATAGGCTTTGGTTACTATGGGAATGTCCGTTACAGCCGTCGAAATAGCACTAGCTTGGTACAAACCACCTAGCTATGACTGTGAACGTCTTATATTACAACAATAACAACGGACGAGAATAAGTGACCACAGCAGAGTCCAGAGAATCTTCCTAAAGTAACAATCAAAACAAAGCAATGCCTGGGTAAACTAGCTAAGACCTTTCGCTATCCTGTTCTAAGAAACGTTTCCGTAGGTCATCAGCCGTTCGAAACCACTTTTCTCGACTCTTGATTACAGGTAGAAGATTTAAATTCAATACTAGAACAAATTTTTTAACTAGCAAGAAGAAGGTTTATTTAACACATAGAGCGCTAGCATTCCCGCTATATCTATCTTAAATTGAGGGTAATTGAAAAGAGAAATAGGTTATACCCAACAAAACTTACCAAATAAAGTAAAAAATAAGATTGGAAACCATCCAAACATTAAAAAGTAAGTTTCAATACAATGGAAAGCACCTTGCGCTGCAATTAACAAGGGAAAGAAAAGATACTGAGGCACAAAGAATGACGTCAACACCTTAGACGAAGCTGCTACGCTTATTCTTGCAAGTGACAACAAATGGGTAAACCAGTGTCTAGCTTTGTTTGTTATGCGAACAAAAAAACAACTTTAGAACAACTGTAGAGTGGAGTCGAGGAGATAGCCCCTGGTGATAAATTTACACTACAGTCTAAAAGGTTTTGAATATCGAGTTCGTGGGAACCAGAAATCGTCTAATATTGAATGAAAAACGAAATCAATACTTTCAAAGTGGTAAATTGAGTTTACTAGAATATATTAATGCCAACGGAATCAGAAAAATACTTGCATAAGTCTTGTTTCAAAGAAACTTTTGTTTAGAAAGCTCTAATAGAAAGCCGAACAGGTCAGTCAATTTGATCTTAAAATGAGGTATTCGAGGGGAAAACAGCCAAATAAGGGAAAACATTGTACTGAAAGAGGAACTTCGATTAAATCTGACAATTAAAGAAGCAAAAACATTCAACACTTATACGCCAGTCTACAGTCTCCCGCAAAGTTCTTATTTCCAACGCTTGATTGTCATCTTCATATTTATAAACACCGAGAGGAATTCGGTATTGATCACAAAAGAATCGTCAACCTAGTTATCCATACTGTGCTTTGTTCAATCACATTTCGTCAACAACTGAGCAGAAAATTTACGCAATTTGTGTCCGTCAAATTTACAGCTATCCCTTATGGGCATGCAGGACCCTTTATGATTTTTAACTTCCAAGGATAAAGACAGGACGCTTGTCTATGGGAATGAGTATAAAGAAATCTGTAGTATGATGACGTAAAAAGGGGCTTGAAATGACTTCAATAATAGGTTAACTTGTCTCAAGCTATAGGTAGCAGGGCAGTCTAGCATTGATGCCTCTTTTTTGTGATACAGCTAACCACTGGTATACCATTTAGTCATCAACATAAAGATTCGTAAAAAGCCCTTCTTTTCTCATATGCAAGTTTAGCTCGAATTCACTATTTATCTCTACAAAACGAAAAACCTATTTGCTTTTTTAGTCACGGTGTAGGTATAGTCTGTTGTTTTTCAAGCAAGAGGGAAATTACGATACAATCACAATTCAATCTAGCACTAGCAAAAATATAGATCAGTTTTCTTTCAAAACGAATGCGTGGGTGACTGAAAGAATCGCAGTTTGAGCAACGATTGACCAAAGTGAAAAGCAGGCATTAGATTTATGGAAACTTACAAATACGAAATGAAGATCCTAGCTTATAATTTGATTCCATTTGCTTCGGTCTTTTATTGTCTTAACGGCTGTTGCAATAAATATTTCAGAAGAATTACGCCCGCAAACAGCTTCAAGCGTGGTTTTCCAAAGATTAAACTTTTCAAATGCAAAATTCTACGAAAAACATTGAAACTGCAATCGAAATTGTCGTTTCAATAAAAACAGTCCACCAATATTATCGCATGGTCAATAAACAGAAAACGTGAAACTGCTGACAAATGGGCAGTACTATCAAGGTGTATTTTAATATCAAAACTCGACAAAACACATTCGCTCATTTATAAAGCGATAATTTTTCGATCTCCAAAAGAATGATTTTGATGACTCAATATAACATGGTTGGTTTCGGAAAAGAATAGATTGGATATCAAGGTCTAGTGTTTAAGCCCGCAAAACAAAATGTTTACACTTATGGGCAACCTGATGACAACTGTCAGATCATATCAACTACTCAACTTCTAATCTGCTGATCATTCTGCAAGAAACAAAACAAAACCCTTACCATCGAACGCATTCTTAATGACTTTCCCTAATCGACGTGGCAGCTCGACAAATGAAAAATCACTCCTCAAGAAACCAGAAGACATCTCCCAAAAGCAACGCTCGAAGCAAACTTGCCAATGCAGCCCTGAATAATTGCAGACTGGCTAACCACACGAAGCACAATGAACACATACAATAACATTAAAAAATAACGGGCGAAAGAACAGTTCATCGGTGGCATGTGCGGTGTATAAAACGCGGAACGTTCTGTAAGAACATCTTATTTTACTTCTTGTTTACGAAGCATAGGGTAATCGCGTCACGATTTCAAACAAGTATATCTCGCGGTGATACGAGAATGGACTAAAAAGAAAAGTGTGAGAGAAACAAATAAGATAAAACATAACAGCTATAAGGTTTCCAAATATCCCGCCTTTCCAAAGTTTTTCATCCCCTCCTTCGACGCTTCTTTTCAGCAAAAATTCGTATTATGATATATTTGTTACTGCTATGAAAAAATCGATTGATAGAATATACAAAAGCTCTCACTTTTCTTTTGTACATTTTTGTTTCGATTCAGCATGAATTGTAAAAAAACTATTGATTTCTTGCCAGCCTTTTTTTTCAAAACAGGTATGACTCATGAATATAAATATAATCATAATAAAAGTGACTTTCTGGTTTAATATTTAAGTATTGTGGCTACTGATAGCGATAAGGTTTGATTTGGAAAAGAACGCTGCAAAATATTGGACACAACAACAAAGGTTTATATCAAGGATAACCATGTTTGCAGGAAGAATGCCTTAAAACTTATGCAATATAGGATTTCAATCTTAAATTATTCACCTTTGAAATTCTGAAGAATAGTCTGCGATATCACCAATCAAGCAAATCTGATATATCCTTTTAGATGTAAACAAAATAGTTAAAAAATATCCTTTTCCAGAGTCGAAGCGCAAGGACAAAAGATGTCCAAATTCAATCTACTTTTCTCAAATAACGATATGCGAAAATTTTGACTAAGAAGCGATATGCGAAATAGCAAGAAAATCGAACGTCAAAGGTACAAGCGAATATCTGTATGTCTATTGCAAAGATAATCTTTTAAGAACACGTTGATCCTTGATGAGAGGAGCCTATAAAAAACCTTATTCAACATTCTTCCGATGTTTTGCCTTAGGGAACAGTGTATTAAACACGGCAGCTGTATTACTGGCTCCACAAATCAGGTGATATGACAACAACGCGGGAGTTGCGACTAGTTAAACATGCTCGCGAAAGATCACTGCCAAAAGTCTTGGAAAACTAACGTAAGTTTTCAAAGGCAAATTCAGCCACCCCCTCTCCCCCTAAGAACAATGTTGATTTACTATAGAAAAAAGAACACTTTTTCTTATAGCTTGTTTGGGTACGTAGAACGCTTTTTCTTATAGCTTGTTTGATATTATTCTATGCTTTCAACATTGTTTTGGGGGAAAGGGGGACGGAAGTAGTAGTATTCGGGAAAACAAATGAAAATAGAAAAAAACAGCGCAAAGTGTTGGGTGTTCCAAGTAATTTTGGCAGTGATTGTAGATGTATACAATATAACCTTTTAGAAGATAATAGGAGGCTTTTTATGATGACTAACAAGAACGTAGTGCACAGGGATAAAAAAGTCTAGAATGATTCACCAGGCGTTTTCCGAATGATTTATCAGGCACTTTTGCGGTGATGCAATTCTCTGAATATCCACGATAAAATGCAAAAAGGCAAAACTGTTAAGTACACCCTCAAAACGAATTTCTCCAAACAAGGAAGAAATTCAAAGAAACTAGAACGTAAGAAAAACATAAAAAAACATATAGAAGAAGAAGATAGCAAAGTGCAGCTTGCTTGTTTCAGAAATTATGCTTTGCCTATTGGCACATGCAAGTGATTTGATCAGTGCCAAGCCCCGTATTTAGGCCCTAATTCTTCCAAAGTATTTTAGTTGAAATTGAAGTAGCAACTTCAAGTCCTCTCAACTTGAATTCATCTAGAAGGAATATCTTATTCAATCCATTAAAACATGTACAGCTCTGCACACAACTGACCTGCTAACGATAATCTTAATTAGTTCATAAATCTGAATTTATACCAGCTACAACCAGGTCGTTTCTTTTGATGATTCATAATGACAATGAACTACGAGAATGGGCTGATATGTTTATCAATTATGGGATTGGTAGATAGAACTGTTACATACATTTAACGAAAAAACATAAGTTAACGTATCCTTATTTATGGCATTCCATCAATTTCCCTTTCGCTTCAAACCCCGCTACAAGATCATCCACGGAACCTATTAATAACAGAATACCATAGTGATGACATCAAAATCTAGCCTTAGAATTTCTAACTTTTGACCACAAAACTTGAAAGAAAACAAGAAAACTTCTCTTAGAGTGCAAAATCAGTTAATTGGTTGCAAACAGCCCAGTTGCAGATTCCCAAATTTGTAATAAAGCTCCAGAAAAGATACAAAATATCATTCAAGGGTTGGTATTACGTAAGAGGTAAGAACCTTTACCACAGGGAGGCAAGAAAGCGGATAAGAAATTTAGGCCATGGCTTTATTTGTTTTCTACCAAAGTAATGAAATGGCTCTTGGAACTCTACTTGAAACGATAATTGGGACAAAGCTTGCTGTTTTCTCGCGCAGGGCATTAACATCCACAATAAAAGTGTACATGATTGTGTAGGTTGTTTCTAGTTAAATCGGCAAAAAGGTACACTCAATAATTAATGTTTAACTTTAAAGACAAGGGCCTTGAAAAGTATGAATTATTCATTGGTCATAGCAAACTGGAATACGAACTTCTATTGAACACGTAACGCGAAAAAAACGATTCCATAGAAAACAACTTGGCTCCTTCTGTAAATTTTTTACTCAGTGCAAACAATAAGTCAGTGACGGCGTTTCACTATAAAATTTCTCCGCAAAAATTAATCAACATATAAAAAATAAACTAGCTATTAAGGTTTTTAGCTTTATCATTTTGGAATTTTCTTTCCGATCATCTTTTATTCGAAAGATCTTTAATGCCATGTCGTCTGCCTTCACAAATTAGCTAATTGTTTGGGTTTGTGTGCAATATTTCTTATTGCAAGGTGGTTTTCTAAAACTGTTTGCTTTCTAAAACGTCGTTTGCACAAGGGTTGTAAACATGAAATCGTGGTGGCCACATATGCTCATTAATTCAATTCTTCTATCTATACTTTGTTCAATGAATGACATCACGGTGAGCACACATTGTTCATTAAGACCCCGTTTACACTGTGCCGGATAAAATTTATCCGCATAAAACTTTTTCGGATTGATTTGCGTTTACACTGTGCCGCACAAATTTTGTCCACTTTGCCCTCCCGTTTACACTGTGCCGGATAACTGCAGATACATGACCTAAATTGGGCACAGAACGCCCAAAATGAAATCTTCTCTGGGCAACAAAATAATAACAAAATTCCCGCCAACGTAAAAAGACTTCATACTCTCTTCAGAATCATCTGCTTCTTTTTAGACCATATCCAAAGATATTGTCAATACAAATACGGCCTAGTTTGTTTTAATAGTCTGGTCTTGAAACAAAATGACACTAAACAAGCAACGAAAGTAGGGAAAGCTGATAAGGATGCCAATTTTACGTGGACTGGCAAGATATTGCACTTTTAACACGAGTATTTATCGACAATAAGGCAGCCAAGATGGCGAACGGTCTTGATTGGGAGACAGTGAAAACTAAATTGAATGAAATAGCCAAAAGCTTTCGAGCAAGATACGATGTGGATAAAATTTTCCCGGATAAAAGCGTTTACACTGTACCACATAGCTATCCGAACTTATTTAATCCACTTTCCTAGGTGAACTAATTTTGTTCGGATAGCCGCTCTCAAATTTGTGCGGATAGCGTGGTTCTAATGTAAACGCGTCGCCTATCTGAACTAATTTTGATGCGGATAAAATTTATCCGGCATAGTGTAAACGGGGTCTAAGTCGCTTCTTCTCTCTCTATTTTGTTCTATGCAATGGTGAAGACAATAAGATCACACTTCCCAACACACAGAGCTACTTGAACGATGGCAGACTATTAGAAAATTATTAATGTATTACATAAGAATCAAAGGCATTCCTAGAAAACATTCCTCGCAAATTACTTTATTTTTCAGCATCAATCCTTGAATGACGTTATTACCAAGAAAAATTATCCTTTCATATGCCCCCTAAATTAAGTGCCTGATCAAACTAACCTGATAAGCTACAACATATAAAAATGAAAGCAGTTGAGGTAAACTGAGTAAAATCTTTGAACATCTATCAATTTAGTTACTTCCTTGTTCATTTAAAGTGGAGTAACGAAGGCATCTGTGCCCCTTAGTTAAGAATTAAGACGGGCCCTTATTTACTGATCACTTGAAAGTGTATCGGGTGTAGAGCATGTCTTATGAAATAGCAAGATGCAAACATGATAACTTTTCTTATTAACTAGGGGTAAATCGAGTTTTATGCCTCAGTTAAGGTTTTTGAAAGTAAGATGAATTTGAGCAAAATCTTAAGAACATGAATACCAAGAATTGGGGCACCTTTCGAAAAAATCTACTTAAAAGAGCACTACTCCAAATCGGTAGATTGAACCAGCATAGAGCTTTTTGAGTTTTGGTTCCTATCCATATGAAGTGTGATTTTGCATGACATTTGGGGGGGGGGGGAGGTGGCTCTTCTTTGCGCAGTGGTCAGAGCCAACTTTATTCCCTCTGTCCGCCATCTAGGATTTGTTTAAATCAAATTTAACAAATTCTAGGCAAATTTTGGCCTTCTAACAGCGCTTTGATCACCAAAATTTTGGTTCATGAATCAATCTTAGATGATTTTTCGCATTTTTTTGCATATTCTTGCCAGTATGTCCTGAATAATTATGATATCGTATTTATTTCAAGAAACATCGTTGAGGAAATCAATCTATGTTAATCTCTACTACCTGCATGATGATTTTCGTTAACATAAACTAATGAACAGCGATTTTAGCAGGGGCTGAATCAGCCCCCATTAATCTTATAATAACTCAAAAATCCCAGTCTAGATAGGGTTTAGATCGGGGTCCTTAAATATGTAACTAAGGTGCTATATACTGGATAACACCACTGATCAATAACAAACAACTTTTAGTATTGCAAAATTTTGAATCATTGCAAAAAGTGGAGCTCAGCTTTACTTTGACACTCCTTAGAGTGTTGCACATTAGGTACTTTAACAAAACATTTTCTACTTTTCCAAGCTACTTTCATTTTTATCTATTTCTAAAATATTGAAGAAATGTTTTCGGTTCAATATATGTGGATACTCTAACAGCCCAGACAGGCAACATCATTCGTTCAAAATCCTATTAGCATGTCAGTTGATCTCAAATTTAAAAAATCTTTTATTAAATCCTTTGTTTGAAAATCACTTCAACGGGATTAATTTTTCTAAGGTTGAAATTAAAAACCTGTTTTCTTGCTACTGAATAAATTAACCAGTTTATAGCTGCTATAAATTAATAGTGGCACAATTAAAACACTAGCATACTAGCTAATTACATAAATATAATGAGACAATTTATATTGTACTTACATGCCAGAGGGAGATAATCTATAGTATCTTCTTTTTGAATTGTCTGTTTTTGAGGTTCTTGAAGAGAAGATGATGAGTCATGAAAAAATGTATGGAGAAAAAGATATATATATTTCAACAAGTTGCTTGATTAATTAAAATGCAGAATTGTATAAATCAAGTAACCATACTTTATCTATACAAGAATCTATACTCTAAATTTGATTTGATTGAGGTGAGAATGCTAGGCAAAGATGCTTTTAAAAAGCCAGAAGAGCCTTAGCAGTGGGTGGCAAAATATTCTTACTTAGGTGTTCCTTACAGAACTCCAACATTTCTGTAAATCCACTTTTCGAGAATAGAGTATATATGTCTGATTAAAACAAAAAGGTCAAATTTTCAAAGTCTTATCTATACTTCAAAGTTCATCGATTGATACAGGGAAAAACCCTGCTTAACCCTCCAATCTGATTCCCTCTTGAATTATTTTCATATCTCCAAATTATAAAGGCTCTTAACATTATAAGATCACATGATCTCAACAAAGCACACTGTACAGATGGTAACGTTTTTAGACCATAAGTTGTTGCTTGGGAAAAATATTCCAAAGTGTCTAACAGAATGTTTTACCTGTCCAATAAAGAACAAAAAACCTAGAGAAGAACTAAATTGCACAATTCTCTTTCTCCAAACTTTGGGGAAATTTCTGAAAAACTTTTTTAACCAAATATTGAAAGTCTTTGACTTTAATCCTCTGGTTGAAATTTGTTCTGTATACTTAAGCATCTTTAAACAGTAGATGGAATCAGCAAAGGGGTAAAATCTTTCAGCTAAAACAATGTGGCATCTCCAGGAATATCGTATGAGTTTAAAGGACTTGAAGCAATGAACTGTTTCAAATGGACAATCTTCTGGCTGGAACAAAATAGTACTTTTTCTAATAGGCAATCTTCTGGCTGCAGACGTACCCTCTATACTGAGAGCTACTTCCTATCTTAGTAACCTGATGTGCAATGTTAAACTTTTGACTGACTATGCTTAATTTTGATTGTGATTAGACATAAAAGCAGTTGTCAATATGTATGGACCAATTAACAATGATTAGACATTGAATGCAGAATAAAATTTAATCTTGACCCCCTCAAAGCAATTGGTAGAAATGATTTTCATAAAACAAAAAGTCTAAGTGAGTAAAATTGTACACAGAAGCATGATGAGAATCTCTCAACCTTTAAGGGTAGAGTAGATGCCTTTATCTCTTGAATTATAAATCAACTTAGAAATTAATTCCTGACTAAACAAGTGACCCAATTCCACCTTTTGGATTTTCTTTATGTTCATTTTGTAAAAGCAACACCATTAGACAAACAAGGAGAGGAAAGTTCTAATCTGATGATGATCTTGGTTTCAATGGGAAAACTTGTGTCTAACAAACAAGAGTGTTGAAGATAAAACAACATTTCATGATCTGTCAATGCTTTCAAGGCAGGATCTTTTTGCCTGAATCGATACAATAATGTGAGCATCTGGATAAAGGCATTGTCAAAAAATAGCTTCTGTGCAAATTATAATTTTCCCAAATCAGGCAAAAAACAGTATACTTGAGCTCACATTCAAAGTTATCAATCTGGTTAGCAGGATGATATTTTGCCATATCCTGATTTACATACCAAAGTTTGCATGTCAATTGTTTTTTAATCATTCCAGATCTGCTATTGATTGGTGGGTCATAACATCTCTGGTGAAGGGAGTGATACATTTATAATACTGGAAAAGTTTTCCTAAAAGTTAAGATACAACTTTTGCTTCTTTCAAAGGCTACCAGTGAAATGATAGCCATAAACAAGATATTCAATAAAAATCATTCTTAGCCCATCTCTAATGTCAGATACTTGATAAACCTTCATCCACCAATCTCTTGGTCTTGTCTGAGATGATTTTCAGCACAATCATAACAAAATGCTTCTTTTCACGGCCTTTTGGATTTACCAACTAGTCTTCAACCCAGTATTTGGATATATCCAGAGAACACTAGGTAGTTTTCCATGATTTTCACTTTTCAGTTTGGGTTTACATACTTTGTAGCATCTTTACTGGTTATTAAAATATTCAGGGAATTCTAATGCAGCCTTGCTATTGCAATTGTCTATATTGCAACTTACGGTACTAACAAAGTTGAACCATCTGGTGTACGGTGTTCGTGACAATTTTCAATCATTGTCCAATGAAGAGGTTGGAGCCTATGAAACTATTGGGTTATAAAGCGCTTAAATCGCAATTAAAATAAAACACATTTCGAAAAAGACGACTATACTTAGCATAGGAGTGGGTTAAATTACAAACATATCTAAGAGGGGATTCGTGTTCCTTACTTATGTTTACTACCTCTATGCATGAGTAACCAGTGGCGGAGCGGTCTAGTACAAAAACGGTATCATGCAATGAAATACAGACTATTACAAAGGAATTCCACATTAACTCTCAGGTAACTGCTCGTAATTGATAAAAAAAAGTCATTATCACCTTCCTCGTTTTGTTTTGAATCAGAAATGGCTTGAACAGTGGCATTAACTTCCCCGCCTATATTTAGGCCTGTTTCTGCTCCTTGCGAGGCAGCCAGCTCCTTCAAAGTTGCCATATTTGCAAACTCCATTAATTAATTATTATTGTTCTAAACACCATAACTAATCCGATTGCTGGATGTTTGAAAGAAAGGAAATGAAAGAAACCCGGTTAGATTCTTTCCAAGTGCAACAGTCCTGACAAAATGTTGGGACCAAGGTCATTTCAAATAGCAAGACTGTTGTCCACCAATTTGAAAACGCGAATCATCCCGCGGTTTTGAAAGAGGAAGTCGTAAAAAATTTTCAATTGCCCCCCTCGGCCCCCTTCGTCGGAAGCCCTTGAATATGTAAATGGGAAGTAATGTACACATTTGACACGTTAATCATAAAACATATTAAACTGAATTTTTTTTCTTTGATTGCATACAATATTTTGATGAAAAAGAGCTTTTCTTTAAGAATAAGTGTTCCAAGGATAATTTTTGCGATTCCTTTGACACAATTTTCTGACGACAATGCATGCTCGTCCTCATTGACCGAAAGCAGCGTGACTTTTTCCTCCGCTAGGTCTCAACCTCGAACAAGCCCTTACCCTAACATACAACCCCCACCTTAACAAATTTGAATACAACAGGGAATGAATTCAACGGAGAATGAACGATTAGCATTAACGAAGAGATTGCCAATAATGATGAACGTACAAAAACTTTTAGAATGGAACATATTTTTGTGTTTTATATTTTTACTTTGGTTTGATATCTTAAAAAGAACTATCAAAGTTAGAACGAAATGAGCTTGAAAACATCGATTAGTTTAGCGGTAGCGATCCCAATCGTGATCGAAAAACTGCACAAACGATTGATTTTATTCTTATAAGCCACTATTATTTCATTACTTTGTCGAGAGCAAGAAATTTGTTACAATCCCCAGGTAAATTAAAAGCTAGGTATTTTACATAACACACTTTCCTTTCAGTACCTTACACAAGTACTGCATAGGAAGCATGTGGTCAATGGGGGAGGGGGATTAGTTGGAATAAATGAGGTGTAAAATCTAAAATCAGAATTGAATATAACACTTTTAGAATACGTCTACAACGCGAGCTTTTAAATAAGAAAAAGACCCTACCTCTTCGTTACCACATCCCGGACAAAATTTAAGTTCTCGTCGTTTTTTCAGCAGAATCGATATACCGTAAATCAATATACTCTTTTTAGCCCTCCCGGGGCCTTATTGGTTTTCAGCACTTTAAAGGGGGGGCTAATTACCCTGGGTAACAGACTATATATGAAATAACATCTCTATTTTATTTTATATTTAATGAGTCTGGTACCCAAGGTAGGGGCTTATAAGAGAGGGGGCTAAATTAAGAGAGGATTTTAATAAATATTTTGTAATAAAAAACCACTTATAGTGGTAAATTTTTTTTATTTTTTGCGAAATAAAAAACATCAAATCAGCCTTCTATATCAATAATATTGTCATCGTCATCGTCAACAATTATTGGTTCTAGAGACATGGTGTGAATTTTGATTTGATGTGAGGAATTGAACGACCAATGAGTAAAAAGGTAGGTATCCTGTCGCTGTGTACAAAAAATACTGGTACTCTTAAGATGCTGTTGAAGACAGTTATGAATACGTCGAAATAAGTAAATTTTCTTCATACACAAAAATTCATTCATTTGTTGCAAAAATAAAAGAGATGCGGTGAATTTGTTCATCGACAGGTCCGTCTAGAGTCAATGACGAAATTTATCTGCCTGCTTTGTATTTTTCTCCAGCATAGACTCGGGCAAAACCCCCAGCTCGGGAAGTTGAAGTTTGCAAAGTCAGGCAGGGGAGAGCTAGAGAGGGAAACTGGTTCCTAGAAAAATGGGGTCCCCTCTCTACAAGTTCTTAAGAGGGAACCAGTAAAACAATGAGCGCTTTACTAAAAAAAGGACGTACCTCCCTTGAATCCGGTTCGCTCACCACTACGTTTCATGTGCTACAGTCGACGCTCTTTTGAACAACTTCTTTTCTGCTGGTTATTTTTCAGTTGGTTAGGCTATAAGCCTGAGTTCCAGACCCCTGACTATAACTATCGGTAGTAAGTAAGGCTCGGGCTATTAAACTATTAGATAGCTTGTCTGCAAAAGTCCTCGACAGAGCTTTTGCTTTTTGAAGTCAAACCATAAAAGGTGCGCAGTGTGGCCTGGACGCATTTAGGATTCAGTTTGAATTTTCAGTAACTTGAGTGCGTTTTGAGGTAGCTTCAAGGTAGGAGCACATAACCCTTATATGCGAAGAAAAACAATGACAAAATTGACAATAGCAATAAATTTTTACCAATCAAAACTTAATTGCCGCTATATCCGTATCTTAAATTACACGATGACACAAAGGGTCGATTGTTTCTGCTAAAAGCTGTCCCAACTTCCCTTCTGGCAATGAGACAATAGTTTTCTGGATTGTTGGCTTGCTGATGAGGTTGAGTCGTCATCATTTCGTGGCCGCAAGCAATAGAAATCGGCTCTCTCATCAAAGTGAAACGAGCATGCCTTGCATAGCAAAGAAGTTACGGAAAAGCGTCTATATATATTTGTATACATACATACATGTATGCGTTCCCCTCGACCCACCACATAGCGTACTCATTCTTCGTACACAATGAAAATCTCTGCTTTTTGTCAAGTTTACTTATTTCAGCATTAGTGAAAACTGGGGGAGGGGCTAAATTGAGAGGGGGGGGGCTAATTAAATTTTTCCTTCTGAAAATGGGGGCTTATAAGAGAGGGGAGCTAAAAAGAGAATTTACGGTAGATCACTTTCAGAATCAATATGTGTGGTCTCCATTGGTACCATTTTCAACAGGCACGCGGCACAGACTTAGCAACCACAACAGTCACGTGCTCGCGTTTCTGATTGGCCATTTCGATCCACAACTGGGTATATATATTTCCTAGCGTAGAGTTTTCGATCTATGTACAGACGTTTTATACTCTGAAGAGTGTCAGACGAAAAGATTTAGTATATAAGCAGTATTTAGCATTAGTAAATATATTCGAATTGTGTTAAATTCATTACAAATTGTCGGGTTGACAGAAAATCTCATAGCCAAAGTCTCCTCGTTAAAGATTGTCATCCACAGAATTGCAATCCTTGCAAGATATTGTTCAAAACAGAGGCTTGAAAGAAAGTTGCACTTCATTTGGGAACAGAATATGAAACAAGAATGACAAACATATAATAATCTCAAAGTTATAAATACGTTATAAACAAAAGATGAGTAGTTTAAAAAATAAGTTTCAAAGCAAATTACCCGAACAGATATTGAAAATTAGCAGTTTCTACAGAGGTTGAAGTACTGTTAAGACTTCACCCTGAAATGATCAAACCAACAATATTTCTTGAATAAATTCTAAAAACCTCGATTCAGCATTTACTTAATACAGAGCACAAAAACATTGAAGGCGACAATAAAATTTGAAAGCAGACATAATGCTGAGGGACGAGTAGATCTATGCACAGTTAATGCACAAGCAGACAAAGAGGTACGGCTTTGTGGAGGAGCTCATCACTTGTCGAGTTTATGCAGTGGAGACGGTAGAGGCAGAGTGTTTAAGGAGGGAATATAAGGGCAACAATACCCTTCATACTATCCCAAACAGTCCCTATCACTGCAAAGTAAAATTTCCGCGTGTAGGATTGCTTTTTTAATCTGACTCATGACCACCTTTAGTGCCCCCGTTAACTTTTGTTTCTGGTTTCTGACTGTACTTCTTGGCAGTCTTTGCACTCGATCCCCCATCACGATGAGGAGAGTGTGATCTTGACTTGGATCTTCTGTCTCTTTTATCGCCTTTTCTTGGAGATCTTGATCGTGACCGATGTCTATCTCGAGTCTTAGGGTCCCGTTTGCGGTCTTCCTTCTCTCTTCTCTCCCTGGACCTCGGTCTTTCTTCCCGTCTACGCGCTGGACTGCGTCTTCTTCCTTCGTATGCATCCCTCCGCTCGTCCCTACGTCCGGATCCGCGGTACCTGTTGCCACCCCACGGTCCACGCCCTCCTCTTGGCGAGACAGAGCGACGCCTGCCGTCTCTGAATCCTCTCGCTAAAACGAGACATATCTTGCTGAAAACATATTCGAAAGCAAGAAACAAATGAAAGAAAAAAACAAGACTAATGGCAAAGCGTCTGTAACAACCAAACATTGTTTACCAAGTGCATAAAGCAATATGACAAACACTAAAGACACTAAATTAAAAATAAGTCTTGAATCTTAAGTACCTTTTTACACGAAAATAACATGGTGCATTGATTAACACAGATTGAAAAATTCCGCGTTAATTAAAACCCGTTAATTTCATGTCTGCGTAAATTTTTCGTCCGTTATTAAATGTCCAGCGTTAAATAAACATGCGTTTATTTCATCCCACTTTAATTATTATGCAACTTTTCAAAACTATTGAAAATAGCCAGATTATCTAATTATATCTGCAATATATTGTTATATCAGAAAAATGAAGATAATAGAAATCGTCCAAAACGGAATGACCAGAAAGTGCTCTTTTAAAAAGTTCTATTAAAAGTAAAACATCCTTCCCAGTTTTACGTAAGATGCAAACGAAAACTCAGAATACTTTTTATAATATTTGAATGTCTTCACTAGCAACTGCTTCTCCTTGAAATTCTACATTTTCGCCATCATCTTCATCTTGCTCAATCTCTAGTACTTTTCAAATCATCAATATACTCTCTGGTCGGGGGATACTCAATCTCTTTCACTTTAGCCATTCCATTAAAATTGACAATTTTTCGGGCTCACCCAACGTGACTGATAACCTTATTGGAATCTCCAATCCAAGTGAATTTAAAGTTTTTTTCCTGTACTGAATTTGAATATATTTCGATAAAAATTTCTTCTGACATTTAAAATTCGCGTTAATTAATTTGATATTTGAATTTCGTTAATTTGCCTTAATTACCAAACGTTTTAAAATCCAATATCGTTATTCGCGTTCATTTGTGATCGCATTTAATTTTTGGTGTACCGCGTTATTATCGGTTAATAAGGTAACTCTCAATTAGGGTATTCTTTCTTTTGACAGGAAGCTAAAACAACATAGTTAACTTATCATTGTGGAATATATTGAAAAGAAATGCATCTATATATGTGTATATATAAATCTAAGTATGAAAGGACTCTGAACTTTTAAAGGCGGCCCCCGAAGCTACAACTATGTGGTTAATTTAAGGGGACTCCATCCTTGTTTTCTTCTGGGCCATTGGGTTGCTTGTTACGCCATTCCATGTAGGAGTTTGAAGGGTCCCGTGAAAAACATATCCCGCTAACAGGAAACCATACTTCAAGATATGAATGAAATAGGATGAAACATTTTCAATTCTTAGTATTGCAGATCAAAGCTGGGTGAAAGCGGTAGTACCTGGTGCTCTGTCTCTAGATCGTGATCTCCTCCTTTCGTCTCTTGACCTGTCCGACCTCCTTCTGTCTCTTTCCTTCTCTCTATCGTCTGCTGAATGCTTTCGCCCCTTTTCCTGTGACCTTGATCGAGATCTGTCTCTTCCTTCCGACAGCGAATGCTTCCTCTGCTGGTCCTGCGATGCAGACCTGGATCGTCGTTGCTCCTCCCTATCTTGATCAGCATCGATTGCTCGATCAGGTGACTGCGAATCAGCGCGGTTTCTTGGTGACTCTGCAGAAGCATCTTTAGAGCGATACCGTCTGCCTTGGCCTTTGAGCTTTAGATCATTCCTCGTGTCACCTTCTTCGTTTTCGTCTTCTTTAACAGGAGACTGATCTGACTGGAAGGATGCCATCGGCGATTTGCTAAGATCAAAATTATCTTCAGAATCGTGGTGTGGAGAGGCAGATGAAGACTTAACAGAGCGCTGAGGAGAAGCTGGTTTTGCTGGCGACTCTTCGAATATATCTTCACTTTGCTTTAATTCCTCTAATTTTTCTTGTTGTTCCTCTTGAGCAGCCTCTTCTTCTCTCTCCATGGATGGCTCCTTGTCTGCCTTTCGTTTACTTTTCCCGCCCCTTTCACCATGCTTGTGGTGCTTCTGCTTCGTCTCTGAAGATTTTTCACTTGGCTCTGAGCTCTTCCTTCGATGATGCCTATCATGCCTTGACTTTCTACTTTTCTCGCCCCTATCAACTTCTTCCTTGTTCAATTCTTCTTTTTCCTGTTGTTCAACCTGTCCATCTTCTTTTCTTGAATCATCTTCTTTACTTTCCTCGGCATCTTCTTCTGTTTTCTTTCTCCTATCACTGCTTCTCCTTGACCTATCTGAATCTTTCCCTTTTCCCTTTGATTTTTCTGCACTTTTCTTTTCCTTATGCGTTGCCTTGCCACCTTTCTCTGTTTCAACTTTCTCATCTACTTCTTCATCCTGAATTTTCACCTCATCTTTACTTTCTTCCTGATTTGAAGTTTCTTCCTTCCTCTCTGGTGACTTACGATGACTATCCTTTGCTCTTTTAAGCTTCACAGGCCCTCCACTTCTCCTGTGGTCTTTATCCTTCTTTTTTTCTTCTTTACTTCTATCTTCGGACTTTACTACATCTTCGCCTTTTCTTTCTTTATTTTCACGCTTGCTTTCAGCTTTTTCTTTACTTCTCGAGTCGTCTCCATCTATATTCTTTCCTTTTGTCTTTCTTGAACTGCCACTCTCCCTTGATTCTCCCTTTCTATCTTTTGACTTCTTTCTTGCATCCCTTTCAGGTGACTTTGACTCTGTGCGCCTGCTTTTGCGGCCTTTGGGAAGATCTTCTTCTTCCTCAACGTTTGCTGTGTTTTCTTCTCCTGAACCTTCCTTTTCCTCGTTCTCTTCCATGGCTTCATCTGAAGGTGATTTATCTGTACAGCAAGGAAACAGAACAAAAAATCAAATGAGCAACCAGTTTTTCAAGAAAATTAAAAAAAGCTACGACAAAAGCAAACGAAGTTAGGAAATAAACCTGCTTGTTATCTGTATAGTTTGAGCAACCTTGATGGTCAAGTTTTTACGGAACATGAACTTTTAATGAAATAAACAGAGATTAACAGCTGCGAATGCCGAACAGGTAAACATAGAAAGTAAAAATTTAATCTTACTCATTGGCAGTAAGGCGAGCTGGTAAACACTGGGTTGTGAAGTACAAAAAAATGTAACCGTTACATTGCAAAAACGTGGCATTTAGGCAGAGGTGAGAAGATTCGCAAGTGAGTTACCTCGCGACACATTCTGTTGCAAAACCTTATTGAAAACAATATAAATTTGAGAATATTGCTTTACCATGCCTTGTTATCAACTTTTATTTGTTGGTCAGAGAAATGGCGAGCCCTTTCTACCTTTTTGCTCACAAACATCAAAATGACTCGCAATGATACCTTCATTCTCTATCTTTTCATTATTTTGTGGAGACGCTTGAGGTGAAGGGGATCCGTCTCTGTCGGGAGACTGCTCCTTCCCAGAGACTGGTGTTGCTTCACGGTCTGATCCTTTAGATATGCGATCCGGTGACGCAGAACCCTCTCGTTCAGATGATGGAGCACGCTCTTTGGAAGGAGACTGTGATCCTTCTCTGACAGGAGAGGCTGATGCCTCCCGTCCAGACGAGGCTGACTTATCTCTTTGGACTGAACCTAAAACAAACAAAAAATATTAAGACAACCAGACCATGAGATTACAACATTTAAGAGATTTTACAAGATACCACCTATGACTATTAACAGCAAAGAACGTACAAATAAGCATTCAACAAAAATGCATCAAAAACGCAATTTAGTGCAAAATTCAAATGCAAAGCAAATTTTTCTCATTCAAATTCTCTTTGCAACCTTTCAAACTGGGAAATCAATTCGGCATGGAAAATTGACACGACTTATTGCTTATAAAAGCTCAAATGACTGAAGCAACATTTCATTGTCATAGAGGACTAAAAGCAGCATTACGGTAGAAGGGTATATATGTAAGTAAATATTATACCTGAGACAGCTACTTTCAAGAAATGATCACAAGCATCATAACAAAGGGATGGCAGATATAAAAAAATTGAAAACTAAATGGAAACTACAAAAAGCATGCCTTCATTATCTGAATCCGAGCTTGACCTAGACTTTTGAGATCTATTCTTTTTCTTGCTCTTTGTTTTCTTAGTTGATTTCTTCCTAGCTGGTGAATCAGAATCCGACTCTGAAGCAGAAGAAGAGCTGGAGTAACTCGAATCTGAATCCTTCTTCTTCGTGCGCTTTTTGGTTTTTTTTGTCTCCTTCTTCTTCTTCTTTTTCTTTGGCTTCTTCTTTGGAGACGGCGATCTTGATTCTGAATCAGAATCACTCTCGGATGAGGAAGAATAAGAACTGGATTCTTCAGAGGCTTCTTGCTTCTTTTTCGTTCGCCTTTTTCTGTAAAAAAAGATAAAGCAATGATAATGGTTTCAAATTAACATTATCAATAAAGCCAGCCTAAAAGAGTCTTATAATGAAAGAGTCATCCGTGCAATTCAAACAGAGTTTTCATTAATTTTTGAAGTTGAAGGCTCACATTTAAAAGTACGTGTCTATAAGTTCTCTAAAGCTTGTGCCATCTTACTCAAGTGCGGGTAAAAGCAGGCAGCAACGGTTTGATGAAAAAGCGGAACCTACGGACATTCCTTAGTTGCCGCCTTCTAATGAAAGCAATGTTTACAGGACTTGCACTGATGCAGATTGAATCGAATCTACCTAGCAGTTTCAAGCTACACAGTTTTAAAACTTTCCAAATAAGAGAGCATATTTGCTAGGAAATTGATTACCAAAGCACTAATCCTGTTTAAAACAATGTCAGTCTCTTATACAAATGTAGGGTTTCTCTTTTTGTAATCTAGACTGCCCAATACAATTCTCGGTCTTCACATTCCCAGGCCGCTAGTCTTCTCAGTGGAAGCATTTTTAATGTTTCCCATTATAATTATCAACACTATATACAATAAATACTACCCAAGAAAACCGTTAAACAGAAAACACAAGATTTACTTTGTTGCTTTCCCCTCGCTTGATCTCGACCTTTTCCTTCCCCGAGATCTGTCTTTTGAATTTGAGCGCGAACGTGAGCGGGAACCGCGTCTTCTATGTTCCTCCTAAAACAAAGTCGAAGTCTTAAACATCAAAACATCACTAAATGAATACATGACTTATTTATTCTTACTATTACAAAGATTTTGAAGGCAATCCATAGATACTTAAGTGGCTTAAGCTATCTGTCAATCAACTATTGGCCAATCAATAGGTTTTTGTGTGGCATCACGCTTATTGGTTGGCCAATTTGATTGACAGATGACTTAAACCAGTTTAGTATATGTCGATTGTCTTTAATACAGGTCGAGTTGTACAAAATGGAGGTGAATGATGTGTCATAAACAAGAGCATGTGCAGGAAACATGATATCAAGCTTATCTTTACAAGTTTAGAGTAAACCTTTTACACAGTTTACTATAGATCTCGCATTTATGAAAGATAACACAGAATTGAAATCAGAATTACAAGAATAGGTGTATGACTCACAATTTCTAGCTTGATAGCCTTGCCATTGATTTCCATTCCATTATGAGTTTTGCAGGCTTTCATCATGTCTTTATGAGTTCTGAACTCAACGACACTGCAAAAGTAACAAAGTCAAAGCATGGATGCCTTTTTGGTTTATATCTGTCGATGATTAATACAATTTGCTATGTATGTGCAAAATTGCATCCCTCCCCTGGTAACAAGAACATTTTTGGTTCACTCTCTTGATAACTTGAGATTAAGTACAGCTTTTTTCAACAGAAGCTAATTGGATTTTTGGAGAAACTGGATTTTGTTTCAGTGAGATAACAGAAAATCTCAAATTTAGCGGTTTTTGCAATTTCTCTACGTTAATTCAATTAAATATTTTTGGCAACCCTGCCAAGACAAGATGGCCTGCATGTTCGCATTCGTATTCATTCAATCGCTCAAATAAAGACAACCTTAGGTATGAATTTTATTGATACTTGACTGTTTTAGAGCAGAACAGACTCCAGCTTTGCACGAACAGTGCTATAACTTTTAAAAATATATTTCGCTGGACAACTACAAAACGTCAGATGACGAAATGTCACATCGAAAGTATAATGCTTTGCTCTTTACCAACGTGTGTAAAAGGTACTATTGAAAATGTCCAAAAGACAATACTGACCCTTCTCCTGTACGCTTTTTGTGTGCATCAGCAAAAACGATATCTGAAGTTTTGTTAAACATCTGTTTTAGCTCCTGAAATTTGATTAATAATTTTTTACAGTTCTGCAAAACTGACAATGCAGTCTAATATAACATTATCTAAGTCTAATCGCACAAATCTTGGCAGTGGAAACATCGGCAAAAAGAGAAATACAAAGAATCTCTTTAAACTGTCTGCTAGAAAGTGAGCAGAACCTCTTTCACACAGTTCCATCTTGATTGCCATATATTAGCATCAAGGCAGAACACGAAGACGAAATAGAACACAGATGTCGGACATAAGTTTTCAATTCTCTATATAATTTACTGGCTTTCCAAGAATCCCCATATGGCTTCCCACTGCCTCAAAGACCGGTGCGATAGTTCCTTTTGAATACCTTACAAGCCAAAATTAGTAGAAATGAAAAATTAAGATAAACAAGCATAGGGCAGAGAGAAGCAAGCAAATGATAACGATCGAAACACTTGAAGCAGAGCCCACTAGACAGTATTGTTGTCTGGTTGTTGACAACCACTCTGGAAGGACGGACAGGATATGATACTTCATTATATTTTCTTGCAACAAACACCAGGTGGGCTTGAAAAACGAGGCTTTGCAGCAAAAGCGATGTCATCCACTGCAATGTCCTGTCAGCAAGAGAAAAGCAATGCCTCAGATGGTACCAATGACAAGTCACAGCTGGTCTTCGCGGACTGAAACCGTTGTTGCTGCATTTTCACATCGCATTTGGCTTCATGTCCACAGTAATGAAATGAAGGACAGTGTCGCATCAATCAACATGAGATGAAGCCATTGGTTCAATGGCTGTTTGACAGTAACTTGGGAATGACATCGCAAAACTTTTCCGGCTATGTACGTTCACCGACTGCAATAGTAACCTGCGAATTCACTGGCTGAGATAACGTGACTTCGGTGGAAACAGCACCAAGCATTTACTGTCTAGTGGGCTATGCAAAACTTATCAATACAACAAGGCTTACAAAACCAAAGCTGGTTTAAAGTGCACACATATATCCGGCATATACAAAGCCTTAACTGCCTGCTTATGACTATCTTCACGATTCTTCACAAATCTTGAAGGATTCTGCATCCAAAAAGAAACTGGATGTTCCACCATTCTGAATTTTGCATCTAAACGCAGCACCAGTCTATTTGACAGAACATGACATTTAAAAGCATCTGAAAGCAACACAGTCACTCCAACGTCCAAAGTATTGCATCCAAAAGGGTCTTCCTGTCACTGTAACTAGAATGCAGTGATTCACCACAGTATGCATGTCATTTGGAATGATCCGGTACACGGTTTTTAAAGATTTTGCACCAGAGGACATTTGCAGCAACAGCACTCAGGGCATTTAATCTTCATTCAGTAAAGGATTGACAGCATTGAAAGCAAGAACCACCATGTGCTGGGAAGCTTCTATGCATGATTTCAACTGACAAAGGCCTTGCTTGTAATTGACTCTCCATTGTGGCAGGCACTGCATCATGTATCGCTTTAAAGGTCATCAAGCAAGCAGTCAAGGCTATGTATAAGGATTAATTACATTGCACATACTTAAGATAGCTTACCTTTGTTGAGTCCTTAATCTAGAAAACTATCCTGAAACAGAATCATATAAACAAATCGGTCTGGTAACATCATTTGCTTAGAACGCATCTTCCATGATTCTTGTTAGCAACATGTGTGAACAGGGACTATGTATGGCATTGCACACAACGGATGTCAATATTGCAGTTACGACGTCAGCTGGATGCATGATCATTATGCTTGCCTTGTGATGTTGCAACGATGTACAATATGCTTGTTCACATGGATTTTGCAGGCATGTAATGCTATGAACGTCAAGCAGCACGCTAAACTGGCAGCCACATTTCTCGGGCAATATTTTCTGGTGACAACTGCAAAGTATCATCCAACGACTGCACAGGTGAACTGGTAAATGATCAGACAGATGTTGCACAGATATTGGGGTTTTCCAAGAAAGAGCACTGGTATCTCAGAGTGACATGTGACCACGACCGGAATGGCTAGTAAGTGAAAAACTGAGCAGATGCTGTACTGAGAGCGATGGGGCTGACTTACACCCATTGTCAACTTAGAACCCATGCTAGACACAGTACCTGAACGATTCAAAGACATCTTCACAGAAAAAAATTTATACATCTACCTTTAGGTAAATTTAACAGTGGGGAAGAATCAGGTAGTCAAAGCCTACAAGGATGTTATTTTGAGACTTCAATTCATAATTTATCAGTTTAAATCATTAATTTAGAGATTAGATAATTATGTTAGTCAGATAAACCTTTGATATTACTTCAACCAAAAGATCGAGGAATTCCATTAAAACACTGACTGGGAAAAGTTCTGTGGATTGTCTAGTGAATTCTGCAAATCAATGTAAAACAAATATGCAGTAGAATCATACTCACAAACCAATTGCAGCGAGTGGAGAGGTTGTAGACATTCAAACGATACTGGGTGCGAGCTGGGGCAGAGGATCTTTTGCTAAAAAAACAAACATAAGCATGGCTTGAAGCTTACAGGGAATGGGTTCAGTAAATGCGTCCAGGGAGCTCAAATTTTCCATGCAATTGGGAAGGAAAACAATGCATTAATTAATGAAAATTTTTTCAATTGATAAATATGAAGTAGAGAAACAAACAGCCTACAGATACTTTGTGGTGAAGACAGAAGAATAAATACGGAATACAGAGAATACTTTTATCATATCTAAAGTTAATGATAATTTCAAATGATAATGAAACAAGTGATTGCTCAGGTATCAAATCAGGTATCATCTTTCAATATTCATTCTGACATTTCATACTTATATATTCATCCCAAGCTTACGTTTAATTGCATGTTGAGATCGTCCGACAAGCATTAGTGCAGGCCTTGCTCTAAGCAAAATGAAGGTGCTCCATAAAAAGAGCCCCTTAGAAACTCTAGGCGCTCTATTTCGCACCTTTAAATAAAATATCCTTGAGAGCATCCTTCGAAAGTTTTGGAAAATTGAGAGCTTCATATCGAAAGCTTCGGAAGAGTGTTAAATAGAAAATTCAAGGGTGATACCAAAAGCACCATAATAAGAATAACAAAACATGCAGCAAACACTATGTTAATACAGATATAGAAATAAAGGAAAAAGCATGGCTTTAAGTCGAACATTAAACTTTGTTTCCCTTTTTATGCTATCCATTCTATAAGACACACTCGAACATCTACTACTCGCAAAAGCAAATGAAAACTAAAAAGCAATGCGATAATTTGGACGGAAATGTGATCTCTGATTGCAAAGGTGATTTTAAATTATTAAGAAAAAACATAAAATAATGTTTGAACAGAATATTAACGCTCGCTCGAAATTAAATAAATCTGCCGGAGAATATGCTTGATGGCCTGTGTCCTTGGTGGTTATTAGAAGGTTATTAGATTAAAAATGCTATCAAAAACCCAACGTAGAACTTGTTGAATTTTTTCTCAAGGGGTAATCTTACGCAAATAATTATCTGTTGTGAAGATTGTTTATGCTTGATTAAGTTTATTAAACAAAGGCGAAACATTATTTTGCTCTGTGGTAATATTGTTTTTACCTTTTAAGGGGCTCTATAATTGCTCTCCAAGGCTTCTTTTGGGTGCGCTCTGGGCAGGTGCAAGCGCCTTTTGGGCAAGGCCTGATTAATGCCACAAATAGAAATGTGATTTTTTGAAACTTACAAAGATGAACGTCCATAGCTTCCAAAACCATCCCTCTTTTTGGCATTTTCTACTGTTACCCTGGAATGAAAATTGACAACCAATAAAATGCTTTTCAGCAGAATTCAAATTTATACAATATGCCAAACCAAGGTTTCTTTCTCAATGAGACAAGGTATTCAATTTCATTTCCAAAAAACTCATAAAGACAAGTGACTTTGATATTTTTTATATGCCTACAACTATACAATAATAAAAAGAGAAATATTATACGTATTGAACCTTGCCAAGACTGCAAGTACTGTTATCAGCACAAAATACTGCAAGGCCCTGCTGTTATAACAAAGCAGGATAAACATTTGCACAACTCTATCATTTTCATTAAATATGTTATCAAAATATACTAGGCTTTTTATTTGCTTCTCAGTGTATAAAATAAAACATTGACCTAGCTAGAATTTAGGTACAAAAACTTCTCAACAAAGAAACCGCATAATTTTTTATACATGGAAAAGAAAGTAACAAAGAGCTACAAAAAAGGTATATACATATGTATATTTTTCATATTTATGTGTCATTTTGTTACTATTTAGAACCTTGAAAGTTTGATTGTTTCAAGTTTGATGGAAAAATTAAACACATTTAACTGGACTGTGCTTAGAAAAAACTTGGTACAGTAAGATATTTCAAACTTTGAGGGGTAGGTGTGGCACAAGATTAGAGTATTACCCCAGCCCTCTTATCAATCTTTGAAATAAAGCTTCAAGGACCCCTCTCTCAGAAGTAGAATCCTTCTGACTACCCTGGATACCAGATTCACTTATATGAAATAAGAGAGTCTGGTTCAGTGCGCTCGGACCTTGTTCCGGTGAACTTATTTGAAAGAACTTTAGTCAATTCAATAAACTAGAAACTAGGCCTGTGGAACCAGACTGTCTGATGAATAACAAAGATACTCAGTAGTCAGTGGAGTTTTGGAAAATCTTAAAGCAAATGTATTTTATATAGTTGATAATATTAATACAGTAATGACAGACTTTTCTACCTAAAGATTCCAATCAAATCAGGTGTAAAAAGCCATTTGACAACAAAAACATGTGCAAGGCATGAAATAAAAGGTAGGACAATGCAGTTGTAAAATGTTAATCATTAATAAATTTCATATAAAACTTAAAATAAGTTTTTTGTAATTTTCCTCAAAAATTGTGTGTACTTTAAAAAGTCTACGTCCTCACTGTGAAGGCAGCGCGCTTGGACACCGCAGCGGTTAGCATCAGCATGTTGGAAGATAATCACAGAAAATATGGCCAAAACGACAAGTGGAGCCTCATATGCCGGGGTGAAATATGAGCCATAGCAGATTTATGTGTGTTTGTTGTTGTTTGTTCTTGGCGCCTTGCGGTGTTCCTTATTTACTACATTTTACTAAAAGGCTTAGTTTCTTCAAGATTCAAGATTCGAGGGTTAGCATCAAGAGGCACTGTCTGAAATATCAGAGACTTTTCAAAGCCAGTTAGCAATATGACAAAAGTTTCTCTTCTCTCTACAAACAATGCTTTCAATGCTGTTACCTATCCTGTGTTAAGTTCCATAAAATGCAGAAAATTTTCTGAGTACAGTTTAACAGTGTCTTCAAACTCAATCGCTACACCAGAGCCATGTTTATTGTTTTGTTCAATGTTTTACACCAGAGCTATGTTTATTGTTTTGCTGTGGCCTTTGAACGTACAGAAATATGTACACTTGATCCTGATTGGTTAATATCGGCACACCAGAATAAGGAGAAGGGTGCACTGAACCAGACTCTCTTATTTTCTGGTACCCAGGGTAACAGATAACAAGCCTGTTGTTATAAAATTGTTAGTCACAATGCAAAGTTTATTGTAGTAATCAGTATTTCTAAATATATATACAAAACAATTTAGCAGAATTACAATAATGATCACCTTTCTCCATTCAACAACTGGCCATTTAAACTATAGACAGCATCCTCTGCATCTCGGCTATCATAGAGTTCCTAAAATCAAGGGCAAAATGACATTACACCAGCATAATTTATAGCTTGGCAATTATGTACACATCTTAAAAGCACATAGGCCTAGGTCTTTTCTTTAATTGCGACTGATAGAAACTTTTATTCCTAGCAGCCTTGCTTGAATCAATTTTAAATGTTTCATTTGTCTTCAACGAATTCCACTGTCTATACATATATATAGCAATAGATTCTTCCTTGTCATTTGCAGTCAAAGTGTCTATCTGTTTACGATCTTTATTGCTTCTCCCAGACCTTGAAATAAGAATAACGGTAGGCTGGATGTACATTTTTCTCCTTGTTTGAGTCTGGCAGGTGATTTTAAAAAAATGTAAAATTATCAACAAACTGTTTGAAAGCATTTGTAAGATAGCATAATAATAATAATAATAATAATAATAATAATAATAATAATAATAATAAAACGAATATTTATACAGGATAAACACATCAACAATAAGAACATCGCTGTTATCACTGTGTGTCCTGTGCCCTAGACCCTAAATGATATTGAGAGAAAATTTATTACATTAAAAACGTTTATTACATGCAATATCAGCAATATAATGCTTTGATAAGCAATATCAAAGACAAAAGGGTCTTAAAACAAAAACAGAAATTATATATATATCAAGTATACTTTCTATAACAGAACAAAATGAATTAAAAGTTCTATCTACTGCTCTTCGTACTCAGGCCTTCCTTTGTTTTCACAAAGGAGCAGAAAACTAATAAGGTGACAGAAGGGTTTTAAATCAAGATAATTACTATGTTAAATCTGCAATGCTTCCACTTTTTTGCTCAATCAGTTTTCCGAAAAAATCCTTCTATTTGTAAAAAATTCCTTCCAAAATGGATGAAAATTCTTCGGATTTCCCTATTACTAGATTTATATGGATTAATGAACTTCACCTTTTGTTTTTGCTTTCAACTTACATAAGAAATTGTTCCTACCAATGCCTTGAGCACACAAGCTTATTAAGTGATTCTCTTTCGTCTAGTATTGAAACTTTCCTGTATTGAAGCAGGGGCGTACCTACCAGGGGGTGTAGGGGTGGCTCACTTTTGGAAAGTTGATCAGTAAATTTTAAGGATAGTTGATGAATGTTATGGATTGTCGGTAGATGCGTATCTTGACTTTTTATAGTATATTGGTGTGTATACATTGACTAGCAAGAGTTGAATTTTGGTCGGTATATTCATCCATTCACACCCCCTACTCCAAATCGTCAAAGTACGCCCCTGCTGATAAGATACGGAATGCATTCTTAATGGCTATTTCAACTCGCTCTTGACAGTGATTAGTGAAATTTATAATGTATTACCAGTACACAACCTAATCCATCAATTTTTTAAGCACTTTTTCAATTTGCTCATTGGACAGCAAACACAAAAAAAGATGGATTCTGCAGACCGAGCTACAAAACGCGAGGAAGACCTTACTATATCAAAAGAAGTAAAACTCAAGGCTGAAGGAACTAACACAAAGCTTGTCTCACAGACCCCTTCAACAACCATAAGTCGATGGTGGTCGGAAATGAGGAGGGAATTGACCACTTTGAATTGATCACTTTGAATTGACCAGCTTTGAATTGACCAGCATTTAATTGGCCACTTTGAATTGACCATTACAGTCCTCTGATTTGCAAAACTTAATTGTAGAATTGGATTGGATGGAGGTGTATCCCCCTTACCTCGTCCTTCACTTCTGACTGACAAGTAATTTTCAGTGAATGCAGAATTTGAGCTGACATGAGCTGTATTACATTTTGTTGAGAAATTGTCATTTAAGCAGCACTGGTTGTCACTTTAGATCCCTATTTCCATCTTAACATGCCTTTTGAATTTAAAAAAAATCTGGAGCTCAAAGTAAATTGCAGTTGACGCATTACCGAGAAATTTAAGGGAAACGGACACAAAAAACAATTTTACTTAAAGAGGGCCTGGATTTTTAGATTTAGTGCCAACAAGAAATCTTCAAATCATAAGTTTGTTTACCTTCATTCATATCAAGGATTATCAATTTAACCTAAGGACAACTACCTTTGCTTTATCCTTTATTGATTCAATGACATGAAGGTCTCTGAAATACCTAAAAGCTTTTCTTCTACCAAGTGGATTTAACCTGAAATTTTCTATTGAGATACTATTGGGAGTGTGACATCCCCCACACCTCCTGGTTGTGATGTCCCTGCATGCAGGCAAATGTAAGATGAAAATATTGCATTAAATAGCTCACCAAAAATTTTGAAACTAAATAGAGAATTTTTAATTGGATTTGTGTATTTAACATTTAGTGATTGACAATTTCTAGGGCGATATAATTGTTGCAGTAATAGGCCGAGATAAATTAATTTTTCTAATGTTGTTTTATTTAACAAATTCTCACATAACTCTGAAGATATTCGAAGAACCCATTTCTTGGTTCCAATACGTTTTTGGGCCCTGTCAATTGATTCCAAAGAAAACTTTGATTGCTGTGGTAAACCAGCCTGGAACTGCTTGTGAATTAGACATATAAATGCAACACGCATTGCAACATGGCACAAAATGGCCTCCGCCGCTCGGTCAGTTGCAGCGCCAGAAAGAAAAACAATACAAGCTTGATGTACGAGTGTAACATAGGGATCGATAAACATAGGGATCGATAAAAAGCTAGATGTTGATCAAATTCGGGCCGGCCATTGTTCCTTCTTAAATTTCACCAATTTCGAGCCTCAAAAGTCAACATTCTTATAAATTCATTCTCATAAAATCATTCACAAAAAGGAAGAGCATTATATCAACAACTTGTATGTTATTTGAAATTGATGAGCCTATACTCATCTGTAAAAAAGTCAAAATAACCCCTGACAAAACAAGTCCATTTAAGTACCAATAGCATGAAGAAGGCCTTCGCTGAAATCGACGACGCTGTCGGGCAACCAAATGTAAGAACTTACCACGAAAGCGTAGCCTTGTTTGACGGCAATTTCTCGAATACGTCCAAATCCATGGAAGAACCTTTCTATGTCCCTTTCTCGTGTACTTCTGGAGAGCCTACCTAAGTAGATCCTTCCCATTTTGTAGCGAAAAGACAAACTTCTCTCTCCGTTTTCAAGATGGCGTTTTCTTGTCTGAAAACAACCGCGTGACCGCATTCATAAGTCTGGGGACTAGAGGGCTCAAATCTTGATTGGCTGAGAGGTTGCGCTAAGTCACGTGACCTCTCTAACTTAGGCCATAGCCGAAAATTGGGCATTTTTACCACCGTCCATTGAAAATATAACGTGCAAAATCTGCTACGATCAATTTCAAATTTTTTTAGCCCTTCAGAGATAAATTTCCCACAAATCTACCGTGGAACATGACCTCGATTTTGCGTTGTTAAGAAAATACAGCGTTGTAAACCTAGCCACGGGAAACCTTCACATCCAATCCGAGGGGTTTAAAATTAACAAAATTTCAAGTCAATTATAGCTGTTACCCCCATAAAACTAAAATTTTTGCACTATGCTTTCCACTATTCAAGTTTAAATTTCCTTAAAGTGAGGCTGAAATTTTTCAATATTCCTTAAAATTCCTTAAACCGGAATTCTATTTTCTTTGAATATTTCCTTGTTAGTTTTGTCCCAAAATTTGGTCATACCATGACTAACAGTTAGTATGCATCTACAAATTTTGAACGATTAATGAAACAGTCAATTAATCATCATAAATTATAAAACATGAAAAGGGGATCCTCTAGCCAGGTATTCCGAAATTTATGCTAGTTATCTTTTATCTTTCCTGTTGCTAAAGCTGCTCTTTTACCGTCAAAAAAATTTCGCTTCACCGTGACGATAGATCAACTCGAAATTAAGTTTTAAGTCCAACTGTTTTAGCCCAAAGAAACGATCTGACTCATTCAAAAATACGGAAAAAGTTATTAAAAAACACGCGTTTCCTTTAGAATCGGTGATGGGTCAAAAGCGCTAAAGGCTCAATAATTGCAACCTTCAGATATAATAAAATCAAAAACCGACAACCTCTTGGGTTGCTAACTTTTTCGTTGCTAACTCATAAGACGCTATATCTTCGCTATTACATTACACATCTGAAAAAGCAAACATTGAAATTATGTTGAACTTTTGGAAAACAAATTAATACTCTAAAAATTGCTTGAATCTTGCAATTCCTTAAAAAAATTCTTAAATCTTGTAATTCCTTAAAAAAATCATCGTTAAGTCGAAAAATCCTTGATCAAAGGAAAATTCTAAATTTTATATTGTCTTTCCTGTGAAAATTGAATGCACTTTTGGCATTTGTCTTTAAAAATAGCTGCTACAGTCGTAAAAAGATTGACCCCATTGTACTAAAATTTGGTAATCACTCTTAGCAATAATGTCAATTTGGAAGAACCAGCGACATCGCAAAAGACCGCATTGAGCTAGCAGGGTCCTTGGCTTCCCCCTTCTTAGTTTTGAAAACCTACTTAATTTTTATCTACAGTAACTGATTTTCCTATTTGCAATTCAATTAACTACAATGAAAGAATAAAGCCACTGGTAAAAGCTTCATCCGCTTCAAATTTAGTATTTAGCCCTTGGTAAATCCCGTACCTGGGTAGATAGATACTCTTGGCAGGGACACCGAAAGGTTTGTGAGGCCCCGAGGCAACTGCAACACTAAGAGTGAGACCTATGCTAGCAATGTGAGGCCACGGATTTAACTGTACTACCATTGTCTGATGAAACATTACTGATATCGCAAGTATAAACTTTGCTTCCAAGATATGACACGAAGAGAATAATTGACGCTTTTTCAGTGACAGCAACTGTGAGATACAAAGAAAAGGCTGTTATAAAACACGACAAGGAAGAAGCCTTAAGGATAATACCATCAACTTGATAGGAAAAACATGAACACATATATCTTGCCAGTTATTGTTGTTTTTAAACATTTGTTGTTGCTAGTAAATAAGCTGTTGATTCAACATTAGTACCCTTATACCACCTTTTTTCTCCCTTGCTTCAAATTTGAGACAATCTATAAATAGCACTTGGGGGCTTTTTTCATTGGGGTCTGTATGTCATCTTTTTGAGCATATCAAGCTGCCCATCTCTACCAATCTTCATGCTGGTATCACAACTAGCAGCGATATTATTAGAATGAATGCTTTTGGGGCCTGGGACCCAATACAACGTTCTAAAAATAGCACTTGGGGTATTTCTCAGCTGGGGTCTGCATCACATCTCGTTCAGCGCCCAAAACTACCCTTGTGGACGAAGTTTCATCCTGGTATCCGATTTCGCACAACATTTTGGCTAACAGCCCTGACTAAGGGAAAATTTCAACACTAAAAGTCAAATAGAAAAAAGGTTTGAGACTCTTTATGGCCTTAAAAATGTTGACCTTTCCCTTGTCTTTTAAAGTGTAAAGTCAATGGCTTTATTCCTATAGATTAAACAATAATGATATCGAATGCCAATTGATGATTGTTTTCTTCAAAATCTAACTAATTCAAATTTTTCAATTATATGCTCGATTGAAAGTTCAAACAGACTTGTGGGTTTATCATGTGAGAAGCGAGCTAAGCTTTTTCAAAAAATAGAATGAATTTCTAGGGGAGAGGATACTCTGATTTATATCGGATATCAGATGTAAGGGATACATACATGGTGTAATTAGACTGCGCTATAAACTATTTTTCAGATAATAATAACCAAAACCAAACCAAAACTGAGCCAAAAAAGATCATAACAATTAATCCCTTACCCGGTTTTATTTCGACGTTCTCTAAAATTTGAGTTCCAAGTGCCATACAAAGAACAAGTTTTTACCCAAATTCTGGAATCAAAAAGCACCCTCTCCGTCATTAAAAATACAAGAACATCACTTGGGGGAATAGATATGGTGGGTGAAAAATGTTCGTGCACCTACCTTAAATCTTGGAAATATGTAATCACTCCCAAAGTTGATGAGTTCCTTTTGAAAATACGTTTTGCTGCGAATTAGTTCAATATAATTTCACCACAGTCTTGCCAGGCTTCAAAAATTAGCAGGTTCGCGAGATTTTGAGGCTGTCGAGAGATCTTGTGATATACCTTGGAAATATAGAAGATTGACTAACGCTTTTTCATTTGTAACATCATGAAATTACACACAATTGAGCAGAACCTATTGCAGAGACAAGGGTAGTGCTAATCAAAGAATGACTTTAATTGTATGATATCCATTTTAATCTTGTATACCCTCGGCGGAGATCATGTTGCTTATGCAAAAAATCGATAGAAATCTTTTTGTTTTGGTGGAAATCTCTTTGGCACCTCCACTCCCAATAACATCATCACGTTGACATTTTACCTCCTTATGGTACAGGCATTTTGCTGTGTATGAAAATAACAAGGGAGGCTCTTGCATACCCCTGGGTACAGGCCCCAGTAGTTTACGGAAGCCAAAGAGAAATGAATATAAAAGTACAGTGGAATCCAGATATAATGAACCCCGGATATAACGAACTTCCCGGTATAACGAACTAAATTTCTGGTCCCTAGATTCTGCCTAACAAAATCCTTACAAATTATCTCTGTATAACGAACCCGGATATAACGAACTCTCGTCATAACGATCTAAATTTTAGGTCCCTTCATCATAATTACCCTCGATTGTCATTATTGCCATAAAAAATATACATTGGCAAACATGCACAGGCAATGGAGATGAGGTGTGTGCAAAAGTAAAGGTTTTATGACATTTCAGTAAACAAAGCAAAAATACAGAAGACTATACAGACTTTGTTGCTCCAATATTGTAAGCGAAATATAAAGTGTCGTGAAGAAGATTTTTATTTGAATTCGACTATAGTACCGAAGTGATGACATCACAAAAATCTATTTTTAGAATTTTTCACTTTTGATCCCATAACCTGAAAGAGCATCATGAAATACCTCTAAATATGCATAATCAGTGAAATGGGCTACAAATTGGAGGTGAAATGGCCACATGAGCACAGGCTTTTGCCCTATCAAACCTCTGTAATTTCGTCTTGGTTCATAACTTTTATTTATGAACCAGGCCAGAATAACAATAATCCGTTAGCAAACTTGAAATCTTTCATTGGCCATATCTCGCCCAATTTTGAATATATTTAACTGATTTTGCACATTGAGAAGTTTTTAATGCCGTTCTTTTAGATTATGTGGTCAAAATTAAGAAATTCTAAAAATATATTTTCGATGACGTCACACTTCAGTACTCTTTATTGAATGGAGTAAAATGTGCACAAAAGTTGGGGATAGCTTAAACAGGTTCACCGATGGTGTACTGCGAAAAGACCTAAAAACCAACTATTTTCAGGTTCCATTCAAGGAATATAGGGATTCCACTGTATGTACAAGTACGTAAAATACCGTAAAAGCTCTATTAAGCCCCCCTCTCTACACCCCTCTCTATTAAGCCTTCCTTATCAAGCAATAACTTTAAATAAGCCCCGCCCTATCAAACCTCATTTCTGAAGCCTTTGATGTCAAACAAAGAAAACATGCGATGGTGATAAGATCGTGTGCATTAAATACGGCCCATGTAAAGACTCACATGCGCGACTTAGAAGTCAGTCCAAATTTATTTTGAAGATGTCTAAGGGTTAACAATTTATCGTGGCGATGCTGATAAAGAGGACGACCCCTTATAATCGATTAATTAAACTTTCGAAGCTGCTAGCAAAGATTTTTAAAACATTTGTACGACATTTTATTAAAACATAGAGGTCCAATGGCTATGTACGAAGAGAATGTCTGGTACGTAATATGAGCTCAGTAAAGAGCGGTAGCAAGAAGGATTGGGCTTTTCTATGAAGATGTTCGTAAAGAAGAATTATCAGAATATAGGGTCTCGGTGAGAAATTACTCTCGTTGAGATTGTCATTGATGATGATTCTCGATCACTCACAATGATTCACGATGATTAACACTGCTTCATGATGATCAATGCTGGTTCACAATCATTTGCATTCATTCACAATGGTTCATGATTATGCAGAGATATTGCAAACTTGAAGAGCGCGAATGTGAATAATCTGGTTCGGATGTTCCGATTGACCTCGTGTCATATACGTCCAGGAGATATTTGACTGCATCAATGAATCACGGGTCGCCTAAGGTCAGGGAACGCTCTTCTAAAAATATGACATCTAGCAAAACATGGTACCTCTACGGATTCTTCAAGGAGATTGTTTCAGTGGTATCGAAGAGCTTTGTTTTTTGAATTTTATAGAATAGAAAACCTTAATTTCCACAATATGCATTTCTTACATTGTACGGGTGCACAATTGCTGGATGGTGTGCTGCAGCTTCCTTTGAAACTGTGCCAACTTCTCTTTTGGCAAGGCCAAAATAAAAATTTGCAAAAGGTATTTTTAAAACAGTTCGCTTCAATTTGTAAAAAGCCCCCTAGGTCTGAAAAAACAAGCACTGAGGCTGGGGAGGCTGTGATAGATTCATGAACGAAACTCGTGATTGGCTGGTGGACACAATGTGTGTTGTGTTTAATTATACTCATTTCTATCCACTCAAAACCACTTGCCAAATTCAAAAATGGCGGGTGACATGTGCACGGAGCTGCGGGTACTTCATGCTTTTATGCTTCATGCTTGATTCTGGCTCAGTAGCGCATTGAAAGACAAAATTTATGAAATTTTCCTAAACATCAGCCATTTGCTCTACATTTCCTATACGCTACACAGTAGAATTGCAATAAATATGTGTTGAATAAAGCTTGATACTCTTGGCCTAGATTTGAAAGGGGTATACCCCTAAACAACCGGAAATACGAAATAATCACAACAATAAACAGTAAAAGTCTAATTGAATCATGGACCACCTAAATTTGACAACTGGCTTCAGGACTTGCATTTGTCCAGTTTGTGGTATTTCGGTACACCAGGACCATATCTCTCATCATGTGGAACAACATTTTTCCAGCACCTCAGAACATGGAACGCAACAAGAACTGGCGGAGCCGCCCCAAAGAACCCCAGCAGGTAACGTCAATTTTCTTTTTACAAGCAGAAATTATTATAGAAACTATTGAAATTTCCTTTTGATCAAGATATCTTCTCTATTTTGTTCACAATGAGTATTTAGTAAGCCATTTTCTCATAATTTTTCAAGTATATGATTTTTAATTTCGTATTGTATCGAATGTTTAGGTACTTCAACTGCTGTGCATGCCAGTCCGTGCTGGGATGAAGGGGAAAGCATGAAAATATGCACATATGCCAACTGCCAAGATCTAGGTAAGAAGACTAAAAGATTGCATCAAAAATTTAGCTGCATACCTAGTATTTTCAAGTGTATACAAATAACATTTTCAGAATTGAGTGAGATACCAGTCTGACTGGTATAAAAACGTTTGTTGTATGTAGAAATCACACATACCAAAATTGATTGACTACTTTAGTTGACTCTGTCATATTTCAATATCGTGATGATTTCAGGGCAATCCACTACCATACAAATGAATCTAAAAAAGATGTGAATGTAAAGAAAGCTGCTACCATGTATTAAGATTTTTAGAGACTACATTAGGAAAATAAAGTTGAATATCTAAGAGATGTAATACGTTTAGAACTGCCTTATGTATCTTTTAAGAAATTGTTCTCGGGGATAACCTTTCTTAATAATATGAAACACCCTAAAAAGGTTTTCATAAGAACATACATAAACAAAAGGAGCTTTCTTATTTAACAATGCAAGTATTAAAATGTAGCAACAAGTAGATTATTTTTTTATGCTTTTTTAAAGAGATTTTTTTTTCAGTGTTTGCCTCAGAGTGGGATGACCATATGTTTGCACATATGCTGGAAGATCAAGATGATGCAGAGCTTATGTCTCTTGCAACTGGGCAGTCCTTGTCAGTATCAAATGGTATTTTATCACAGCAGATGCAGCAGCAGTCTTGTTTAAATGATAATTTGTTGGCTCAACTTTCTCAGCAGGAGCTGGACTCAGCTTTAGAAACTGACCTACAACTGCACGAAGATTGGTTATCAGCACATGACATTGAAAAAGAACAGCAAAGACTAAGGGAGGAAGAAGAATTCAAAAAATTGCAAGTAAGTGTTCTTTCTTTCTTTCTTTCTTTCTTTCTTTCTTTCTTTCTTTCTTTCTTTCTTTCTTTCTTTCTTTCTTTCTTTCTTTCTTTCTTTCTTTCTTTCTTTCTTTCTTTCTTTCTTTCTTTCTTTCTTTCTTTTTTTCTTTCTTTCTTTCTTTCTTTCTTTCTTTCTTTCTTGCTTGCTTTCTTTCTTTCTTTCTTTCTTTCTTCCTTTCTTCCTTTCTTTATTTCTTTGCGTAATTTGAAGAATTCTTACCTTCATTTTACATTGCAGACAATTTATGGCATGCTACCGAATCAAGGTGGTTATACGAAGCAGTATGACCAAAAAATGAAACAGGATGTAGGAAAAATGAAGATGAGTGTAGGTGAATATTATGCAAGAAAAGCTGATATGTATGAAACACTTATGACTGGGCATGATAGCAAGGAATCACACACTCAAGGTAAGTCAAGTGATTTTCTTTATCATTGGTTTCAGCTATTGCTTTTAGTTTCTGCTATCAGGAAATCTTAATGTACATGAAGCAGATATTCAAGACTATTTGCAGGTAACATATTAACATAAAGTTTATATGTTTTAGTCTATGTATCTGAGGATATCATGTTTAAAGTTCTACTCAACACTGTAGTTCTTGATGTGTTCATAGCTTTTCAACCATGTTCAGTACCACATATCTGGATAGTCCAATTAGCCAATTTCTCAACATAAAACTTTGTTTTTAATTATTTGCATCAATTAAGTTTTTATTTTACATATATTGTCTTTTCGATAAAGCTTTCTGTTGATTAATTATTGTCTCTACCATATCAAATTAATTTGGCCACCAGTCAAATACTTAATAAATAGTTTTTGAAGAAATGCTTTCATGTATGAGGTGGGAAAAGGGAAATCTAAACAGGAAAAGCATTGAAAAACACCCATAATCATTATAGGAAGTGCTTTAAAAAATGCCAACCAAGAAAATTTGTGTATATATATTTAACACATAATATGATTTGTATGTACAAACTTTTACTTGCCTGCACCTTTGCTGAAATTGGATTGTTTTGTATAATCATGAAAAGTGTAGAATAATTCTAACAAATGGTGTAAAATGTCTTATTTTGTTTGGAAAGTTACTTTTGATTTTGAAAACATGTCTAAGTGGACTAATATTTCATAAAATCATTAATATTTGAATACTGACTACATCAATAGAACTAGAAGACTTTTCAATATTTTGAATAATCTGCTTCAAGAAATATATTTGCTTGCTGACACGTTTTAGGCCTCATATCCTGCCTTCAAGCTAGCTATTCAAATGGAGTCAGTGGTATCCGTACTGTGCAACTTTGCTTGGAGACAGATCATTTTGCAAGTGGTGTTGGTGATGCTGGTTGGGGGTGTGGCTATAGGAACACTCAGATGATCCTTTCTGCTCTGCTTCGCAGTAGTATTTACAGAGATGTGGTTTCAAAAGGTTAGCATGCACTTAAAGAATTTTGTAGGATGCTGAGGTGAATGCCTATTTGGAAATGAACCAAGCAATAGCAGTATTCTGGGTATTGCTAGAAAAGCAAAAATGAAGATTCATTGCAGATTGAATGATTCTAAGAAAAGGTATTTCTTCTCTATGAAGAAATGGCATACTTGTTACTTATTAAGTTTTGATGGAATAGCTTTGATTTGCCTTTTTCACAACTAGAACTTTGGTTAATTTCATGTACCTTTTTTCTATCTTCAGGGATTGATGGGGGTGAAATACCCTCAATACCAAAAATTCAGTCAATGATTGAAAATGCATGGCAACTTGGTAATGTTTTTTCTTTCATAAATATGACCTATTAAAATTTGATGGCATATGACTGTTGTTCTTCTGAGTGGAAATTCTAAAGCCTTTTAGAAAGGAAAATATGAAAATTTGCAAAGAAAGAGGAAAGGTTTAAATGACAATAAAATATGTAAACATAATTTTTTGCTAAGGCACAATTGGTCTTTATCAGAGTTAACAAACAAGTGATTTTTTGAAGTGTAATTGGTCTTTAAAAGGCTGACTATCTTGAACTCATAAGGTCCTATGTGGTGACAGAATCCAAGTCCTGTCTTACAGCCTAAATCACATTTTATTTAAGTGCTAATCTCAGTTGCACAGGGCAAATCTTAGATCTCTAGTCTCAAACCGGTGTGCTGGGTCCAAGTCCATGCTCTGGTATGAAATGCATCTACAGTTATGAGATTCCAGAATGGCAAATCCCAAAATGTGACCACATCTCAAGGAATGTTCCCAAAAACCTCTCCAATAGCATAACATAAAAAGGACCAAACTTCAAGATTCCAAGCCATTTGCATCAGCTTTTTTTGTAGTTCTATGTCAATCAGCCAGTTTATTAGAAGCCAAAACAAAAAATCAATCAATCAACTAATCAAAAGTTTCATGTTTCAAATCATTTAGGTCAATCACTTGCTAGATGCAAAATTTCAATGTCAGTTTATATTTCCTATCAATCTACATATTGAGTATAAACCTTCAAAAGGTGTCATTTACTAGTTTTTATGATGAAATGACGTATAACTTTGCAGGATTCGATAAACAAGGCGCAGAACAGCTTGGCAACAAACTTCATAATACAAGCAAATGGATTGGTGCAACAGAAATTGCTGCACTTCTGCGATCATTAAGAATAAGGTGAGCTGGAAGGAAATAACTGTGAAGGGGTATAAGCCATGTTGACTCCAGCGTGAAAGATAAACTGCTCATTGATGATATTAAGCAGAAAAGGGCTTGAAATATAGCTATAGCTTGTTAATCTAACGCTACCATACTTATTAAAGGCTGTGATTGCGAGTTACTTTCTATTTGCTGGGAAAAACGTCTCTACAAGGGAATATAGGCCGAACATGGAATATCAACACACGATTTCAATCAGCTCAGCTACGATATAAAACAGCATGTGCTGGAAATAGGATAGTTTAGACCTTGTATTGTAGGATTGTAACTGACGGATCGTGGGTTGTAGAGCCATGACTCACCAGGGAGAACCCTCTGTTCATTAGAGTCTAAGACTCCGTCTTCACCGAAACTTTTTCGAATGAACTTCTTAAAATAATAATTCTTTGCATTTTCATTTCCCGTTTCCAAGGACAACAGTAAATCTGTGACTGAAAATGTAAAAATAAAAAATCATTATCCAGGGTTTTTAATTGTTTGGAAAACAAAATTTACGTGTCCACACGAAACACACGAATTCGTTTTTATTGAGCTGAGAACACAAGCGTCCTAATGCTTTCGTTCGAATTGGTCTATTGGCAGTTGGTTTAAACTTCTTATACATTTAAACTTCTTTGCCTGAATACAATATATTGATCACTGTAAATATTCGACAGAGAAAAAGGATTGAAAAAATGATATAAATAACATATATTTCCCATTTTTCTCGAACCCAGGAGATACTTGTGAAAAATTCTGTGCAGCTTTTGCAGATTGTGTCATAACACATTATGAATTTCGTTAGTGTTAACTGGAATGTATTGATTTTGTTGTGCCAGTTTAGATTTTTGCTGGGAATTTGCAAAAAGTTGATTTTGGTATCAATTATGATAGTTGGGTCTTCTTATGAGTAGAAGGAAATATGCTTCTTTGTCACCAGCCTTGGTTATGACACTCTTCAAACTAAATGTCATACATCAAAAGGTTTTTATATGATTCAAAATATGAAATTGTTAAGAATTTTGTTCCAGTTAAGCAATACCAAATTACCTTTTTCAGGGCAAAATTGGTTGATTTTCATGAAGCAACAGGAAGCGACGGAACACACCCCAGAATGTTCACATGGATACATCAATATTACAACAGGATAAGCAATTCTCACGAGCCATCTCCACCGTTGTTTCTGCAACATCAAGGTACAATTTGCTTTACGGGGTGTTTCAATCCAAAACAATCTTGGAATGAAACAGTATGTAAAAGGGATACCTGCAGTTAGGGTATTTAAGTAGAAAGAGAATAATGAGAGATGTGTAGAAGCATGTTTTTGCAAAAGGGAATGTACAAGCTGGGGCTCTTGGACATAAAATTTTCGGGCGCGTGCCTCTACCATGCTGTGGTTACTTATAAGAATACTTTAAATTTTGTCCAGCCTCAATATTCTTAAAGAACTTTTTCAAATCTGATATGGTTTCAGGGGAACGTCGCCCGTCCTCGAAAAGAAACGATTCTGAAAAGCCGATATATGCTAGAAGAGCGATTCTCTGTTCTAACATGGAAAACAGACAACTGCTGAAAAATGAGACACGAATTTGCGAGCTGAGGCTGAGCAATATTCTTATAATATTCTTAAAAATTTGATGATTCTGATGAGCCTGAATATTTTTATAAACAATATTTTTATAAAAAAAGAGTGTACCAGATAGGAATCCTGAAGTAAAAAATCAAATTAATTTTGCCGTTGCGCCCTACTCAAAAGGTTGCTAGCTCTGTAGTAAAGTCGCTGATAAAGATAACATGTAGAATAGCTATAGCGGCTTTGTTATCAAAAATACCCTTTTATACTGTTTGTTTTGGTGAAAACTGGCCCTAAGAAGAACAGAAGTTCCAAATCTGTAGGCACAGAGCAAGAACCGCATGAAATTTGAAGAAAGCATAGCATTTCTGTATAAATCCTAGATCACTCTAGGGTGAAGCTAGAAAGGCTGACTAAGAAAATAATAGCGTTCCGCGACAGAGCCAATGTAAGTTGTAGACCATCGATTACCATAAACTACAAAATGTCAATCAAAAGATGACCAATCAACGATCTCTGTCTGACCTCCGAAAAATCACAAGCAGGTCTCTTATTGTAGAAACGCTATAGAACACCGAATGTTTCGGGTGCTTGCAGACATTGATGTTCCATTTCACGGAGTGCGTTTAAAGTTTTGGTTAAAGATGTCTTTCCCGTTCATTCGCCAGTTTTCGACATACCGACAGAAAGAATAACCAATTTCGGTGACCTTCATAATGTCAGTTCAGGGCACACCGAGGAACTCTAATGTGATTAAAAGTATAATTTAATATTTCAGTGGTAAGATTCGGCATAGTGGACATTAAAACAGACTTTAATAGGCCTAATTAGATTTACTCAAATCAGTTCTTTGGTTCCAGGTCACAGTCGCCTGTGCATCGGTGTCGAGGAACATCCAAGAGGGGAATGTCCTGTATATCTTTTGCTTTTTGATCCTTCCCACGCACCACGGCAAATGAAAGCGCTGCTGCAGAACGTCTCGAGCAACGTGAGTGCGCAGCTACGACTGCTGCGGAGGTCCTTGAAACAAATGAGGTCAAAACAATATCAGATTTTGTATATCGACGGCCTTTACGAAGACGACTTGGAGATAGAGGTAAAACAATGCGAGGAAATAGTTATAATGATTCATATTTTGACACAAATGTTCTCTAGAAACATAATTGCTGGTCGGAAAGTTTAAGGCATTGGCAAAATGAATCCTGTTTTAAGCTTTGCATTGGGCTAGAAACATGATAATTTCTTGAGACTTGTTTTAGTTTACAGGCAACGCAGTTTGGAAATTTTCAACGGTTTCAAAGTCATGTCTTATCCCCTGCGATAATCTTTAATCTTCTGTTATAGAGAATGCAGGTTTCTTATATTCCAGTGGCCAAACAATCATGAGTGAAAATTATTCAAGCTAATATAACGTCAAGTGATTTAGTCTTCATACAGGAAAGGCCATATCTTGAACTGCTTGCACATATTGCTAAATGCTTCTATGTTTTTCAAGATTTGATTTATTTCTTTCCAAATCAGTAAGAGTTCTCAATTGTTTGTAAAATTATTTTTGTTTTTCTTTCTAGCAAAGCAAACAACTGGAGTCTCTAAGAGTTCCTTAGCTCTTCACACCGCGACTAGTTGCTTCTTGATCAATGCGCTAAACGACAACAGATGGAAAAAGAATGTTTTGATTGAAAACCAGAACAGCAACTGCGCCAAAAGGTGCTTTCTTGCTGTCTGCTTTAACAATCCAAGGGCGGTTTATGCGATTTCTCATACCGGATTAATGATCGCTAAACAACCGTTATTCCCATTAAAGACAATATTATATCCATTTTTAATTATCTCTTGACAGTATTTTAAGTGAATTTCTGCCTACTTACATATAGATAAATTAAATTTTTTAAGTAAGCTCGCAACTCTCCCCCTCATACATGCTTTCAGCGATGTCCAGGTCATAAACAGCGACATCTAGAAAAGATTCAACAACAGGCTAGCTTCCGATGTACCATCACATGTTGAAGTGAAGATAAGCTCGGTTTAAGCATGTCGATCGTTTCTAGACCTGAGCTTCAGATTTAACCAATGTGTTGTATTAGCATATAGCACGTTGAACAAAGTTTTGTTAACAAGTGTTTTAACTTCGAATATAATATGTATTTATGCAGCTTTGTCTAAATTCCTTTTTAGTGACGGCTCCAACTGATGAATATCAATAAAAGATGTTTACTAATTATTTTAGCTAAAAAATAATCTATAAAAAAAGTAATACAATACGATATCAAGTAATACAACATCAAGTAAAGTTAACACAAATGGCAAAAGTTTTCTGATATTGTTCATAAAGATTTGGTTAAGGTGCAGTTTGCTTCAAAATTTAATATTGTCACTTTCAGATTTTCAGATTTTGAATTTCAGGTTTCAGAAAAAAATTTTCAGAACTTCCTCAACCAGTGGTGGCGCCAGGGGAGGGCTAGTAGGCTACAGCCCCTCCATCGGAAGCATCTAGCCCCCCCCCAATCGGGGGAAATTTTAGCTTATTGTCGGAGCAAATTTGACAAAATAACGTACGAAAACTGCATATATTAGTCATTTTAGCCTCCCTGTCGGAAATTCCAGCCCCTCTGTCGGAAGATTTCTGGCGCCACCTCTGCCTTGAACGTGTCGCAAACCAATACTATATATGTAACGAAAGCCTTAGTCATGTAATAATCATTATATTTTCTTATGTCTAACTTTACTTGCAATACTTTAATGCAATACTACAATACTACAAACCAATGTAAAGGTTTGGTTTTAAAAGTTTAGCCATTGAGATAGTTTACTTTACCTCTAGCTTCTTTTTAGCCATAACTTGCTTAATGTTAACAATTAACTTCTTATCGCCTATTTACATGTTTGCTTTGAATTTTGAATCTATCGCCTCGTGATTTTTGTGCAAATTTGTCAAAATAAAAAAGTAATAATGTCAAGCTCTTATAAAAATTTCCTAAGAATAGGATGTTTGTATTGTTTCTATTACCTGAATTTTTTCACCTGCCATTCGAATTAATATTTTTGTGTATTACTCAGTTTATTTCTCTTAATATTTTAGCTAATATCTGAGCAATAACATGTAGAATGATGGAAAAGCGTGCTTTTTTACTTTTAGTTTTCTACACAGATCGTAAAGTCGGTGACGTAGTATCAATGTATGCCATACATGCAGGGCGAGCTTAAGAAAACCCGGGATGCTTTTAATTTTTTTTAATGTGCTGGATATGAAAGGCACAATAATGAATTTCATGTTTGGGTCGTAATTTAACGTGGATGAAGCGATGATGTTTAATTTCAAAATTGTTGAGTTGCAAGCAGAAAGTCTGAAAAACACCACAGAATGTGTCTTAAAGGCAATCTGTCACGACGTTGATTGGTTACAAGAACAAAGGGATTTTTATTGTTTCCAGTCCCCCTTTAATTTATCGCATTGTAAAAAATATGGCGGAGCGCTGGAATCGTGTTTAGGCTATTGTTCCAGCTATTGTTCTCGTTAACCAATCCACAACGAGACAGATTGCCTTTAATGTGCAAACTTAGTCACATCTGGCAAAAAGTGACCGACACATCCCAATGAAAGACCGAAGTTTTCATAAGGATTACTGCTTTCGGATTGGCTAATAAACTCTGGAACGAAGACCAACTGTCATTTATTAACAGGGGTGTAATACCATGAAAAGATAAGGGGCTTCCAAAAAATTCTAGAAAACAATAGCAAAAGTAGAAAAGGGCTACGTTTCGGCATTAACATGGGGGTTGAGGCCTACCCCGCCCTCATTTCCACATTCCAGTATTTAACTGGGATTCAGTTTCTCACATGTTTGACTATTCTTAAACCTTCTTTCAAATCATTTAGTCCAAATCCAAAAGATTATAAAGCCATATCCATAAAGCCACCAATAAGTCACTCTTTTTATTGAATTTCAGAATGTATTATATATATTTATATTCCTTATAAAAATAGCGTTGCCTAACTGCAGTAGCAGCCAAAGAAGAAAAACATAGTCGATAATAGGTATCAATTTAATTCATGGGCACTTTATTCGTAAGAAATAGAGGAAGGCACCTTTTCTCTTTCGAAATGTAACAATCCCTGCCAAAAGTCCTTGGAACGCTTTGTTGCTTAAATGTTTTTCAATGAAAAATAAACTGTTTCCGGGAGAAACGACCGACAGCACATCCCCTGACCTAAAAGAAAAGGTTGGTTGTAAATTTAGATTTCAGAATTATCAGAAAAGAATCAATTGAAGCACATATAACATCAGGGGCGGATCCAGAGTAAATTTAAAGGAGGGGCAGTTGGTAGTGGGGGCGCTGGAAAGTTTTAAAAAATTGATGACATGAGTACGCTGTATACAACAATTTCAGATACCTTTTCAGAATAAACAACATACCTTTGAGGTAATCCTTGAAGCAAATCAACCTATCGGTCCAAGAACCTTTTAATCTGATTCTCATTCTTCAAAAGGGGCACACAATTTCCAAAAAAGGGGCGCCAGACTTGCTTCAACTCGTTGAGGAAAGGGCAACTGCCCCTAGTTGCTCCTCTCCCTTAAAATCCGCCATTGTATAGCGATGTACTTGACACAAATAACATAGTTTGAAAAGGCAGAGGGCAGGAGGAAATGGAGAGGGGGCACGGAATGAGGTTGTTAATGTGGGGTTGCAAGGATTTGTAGACTTATACTGTAATAATAGGATATGATTTTTATTTCTACGTAATAAACTTGTAGGACAAAATCTGTAAGGAAAGCCCAATTGACAACATTTGATTTGATTTGTTTCTACCTAGCATCCGAAAAGTAGTTTTAGGACACTGAGAAGCTATGCTTATCGAGCAGTGTCCTGGTCCTTCCGCTCGATGTGACCACAACTCGTGATTCCTACGCCTGGAATTACAGAGAGGTGGCGAACAGACTTTGCCAGAAACTTTGCTAGTCAGAAAGAGTTTGTTACTAAGGTTATTATCTCTCTACGCATAACAAATGAATGGTCAGCACGTGAGTACAATAATCTGTCTAAGTGGAACTTTGATAAAATTTAAGAGAGGCGTCATAAAAGTACACAAATTATTCTATTGGAACCCATTGGTGTAAAAGACGTCTAGACAACAGAAATTTTAAAATAACGGATACCTTCAAAAAACGGACATCCTCAAATTACGGACACCTCCAAGTAACGGACGCCTTCAAATAGGGGACATGTCCTAACAACAGACACGTCATTAAACGGATACTTCTAGTTGTAAAGAGGCAAAGGCTTGGGCTCTCACGGTTCTATACCTATCAATATCTGAGGTCACATGTCTAACAATATATTCAGTACCTAATCTCGTTCATTTAAACCTACCATATAAAGACAACGAGAACAACTTTCACCAGTGGTATCACGGGGGAGGGGGGGCTCAACCCCTTGTTCAAATTCAGAGAGACTTTAGGGACCCAGGTCCCATCCTTAACAAGCCATTATATGTTTGGCTTTGGCGAATTCCCTACTTGGCAATGTGAACTAACCTTATGCTATTGATTATCCATGAATTAGCGATTTCCTATAGTCCAGACGGAAAATAGTTTGAACGATTTCATATACACAACAGAGTATCTTTAACACTAATAAAAGTACACATAGGATGTGACAATGAGTGGGGTCTTGTGGCTTCTAGAGTAGAGCACAGCCCCCCTTTTCTTACTTTTTTGGACGGCATCCCTGAGCATCAATAACGCATGAATTGTCTAAAATCGTTGTTCGTTGTAAGAAATCATTTTAGAAATCCATTTTAGAAAACGCGGAAAGGCTTGAATTGAATACATAATATGGATGGATCTGTTTGAAGCTTTTCGTGCATCTTTCAAGCTAAAAACATTGGAGCATTTGAAGAGAGACAAAGAATCTAGACAGGGGTCTGCGGCATCAGCATGAACCCTCTTTGGTTACGCCCCTGGTTTTACCTCGGGGGTAACTAAATAGGTTTATGGTAAAGGGACGTGCCATTCAATAGAGGGTACCTTTTTCTGATAAGAACGGAATAACCTGTATCACTTTTTGAAATATGTGCGGAATTATCAGTACCATTTCGAGAAACATACAGAAAAGTATGGGACATACAGGGACAGAACTATAGGGAAATATTGCAAAATTATTAGGAGCAAAATTTAGCATTAACAAAGTGAATGAATGTCCCGTTAGAAATGAGAATATAAAGATATGTGTAATAATGAGATTTCTGGGCAAAGTACATGCAAAATTTGTTTAATGATCTTGTTGTGTCTTGAAAAATAACTATTGCCTTGCGGAATAATGGCACGTCTGCGTCCAAAAATATGTTTAGTTATCCCCCGAGGGTTGTAAATTAAGAGTCTATTTTCTATAACTATGCATAAGGTCGACTATGTGGTAGAAAAATTGAAGTTTCGTAGTTCATCTTATTTGACAATAATTAACGTTTCTGTAGATGCATTTAGCAAGATCTGTAAGCTGATCGACACTCCAAAATTCATGTGCTAGTGTCAGCTAGTTGGAGCGAAAATGTTTGCGGTAATCCTCACGATACCCAAAATTCACCGTTCTATTTAGTTTCCAAAATGATTTTGTTATTGCGGTATCAAAAAACATATATTGGTTCGAAAAATACCACGTATGCATTAATAATAAACAATGTTGAGGATGCAACCTTTAGGATTACAAGTTACTGAAAAGTCAATCAAATATGGCTTGGCTTGCTTAATCAGTTTGTAACGAATAGAATTCAGTTTTTCCATTATAGCATCTCACACACCCAAAGATTTGAACACCTGGTGCCTTCTCTCCAATTACTTGGAAAAACACTAAAGCAAATACAGCGCAGTAAGGTGCATAAAGGCAAAAAGAAAAAGTTCCAAAAGTTGTTCTCTTTCATCATAATTTTATAATGGTCGAAAAGATGTAGCTTATTTTCATCACAAGGGTGGACCATTGGTACAGCTAATCATTATGAATGTAACGAGCTAACGACTACTTCTGCAACAGAATAATAACAGTGTCGGCCAAGGACGCCTGCGTCAGGGTAGCCTGCGCCGCAGACCCAATCCTCCAAAGAGAAGAGATTGAATCTTTTTCTTCGCAGATTCAATCCTCTCTTTGGAGGATTGAATCTGCTGCGCAGGCTAGCGCCAGGGGGCAGCGAGGGCAGGCTTCCCTGGTGACGGCTGCAATGGGCACCGTGAGAGGAGACGGTGGGATATTCCATTGAGATACACCTTAGTGATATGTCATAAATGCGCTCAAATATTTGTACCATTATAATATTACAAGCTATTGCAAACATTTCATTCACAGCTTTTAAAAAGAATTATTGTCCATTAGTCGAAATAAAAAATACACCCTACTAACTTTAGGAGGTTTCTCATCAAAGTATCCAAGAAGGGTGGCTATCGCTGTTGAAAATTGATTTTCTAGTTGAAAAATTCTTGCGGTGGCAAGCGCATCGATAAACGAATTTCAAACTTTTGCTTTTATGAAACCATAGAGAACTTGATCAAGTTTCTACATTCCAGCCAAGGAGAGACTCTCTGTTTGCATTCAAAACAAAATTGCAACGTTTATTAGAACCTGAATCCGGAATGCAATTAGTAAGGTTTTAACAAAATCAAACATAGTGGTCACCCATAGACATTTGTCCCAGATTTGAATCGGATGTTGCTAAAAAGGTATGGCAAAGATACTTATTCTTTAGGTAACTGACTTTATAGTACCGTAAATTCTGTATTAAGCATCTAACAGGAGTTACGTATGCAGAAACCGTTGAGGGGTTTAATAGAGAGGAAACTTGATTGACTGAGGGAGGGGGCTCATCCATAATATAAAGCGGAACGGGAACGTCCATTAACGGAAACATCTATACAACGGACACCTTTGAACAAAGGACAGGTATGTTTGTTCCAATTGAGCAAGACACTCTCAAAGGAACCTCAATCCGACACAACTTTCCAACTGACAATTAAACTGGTCCAAACGGTGTCCGTTGCACGGAGGCTCCACTGTATATACTCCTTGAAGCATACGCCCACTGGTTAAAGATATAAAAGAAGATGGACTTGTTGTTCTAAGTCTCTTCAAAGAAGATGGACTTCGAAAATCTCTTCAAAGCAATGTCAGATGAATCACAATCTCATTATCTTCTATGTCAATGTTTACCTTCTGAAGGCCAAACGTTTTTTTGTCTGCATTTTATATTTCTCTAACAATGACTTAACTTTAATGAAGAATAATTTAACAGAAATAACTCTGTGTGTGTTAGATTACATTTCATTTTAACACGAGGCAAACTTTGCACCTCAAATTTTACATCACTTCATTGACTAGTGATTAAAACAGCGAGCATACAGAAATGAATTTACAAAATTCTCAATCATATATTTATGTCCTTTACAAAGCTTTTAGAAACATTAAAACAGTAATTTACAGCCAGATAAAATTCCTTCTACCACAACATTATACGCAGGTATGGTCTTCAGATGCTTTTAACGTGCAATGATAGAGAGGGGTTTGTGTACAGGTAATCCTATAGACAGCTTTCCATAGCAAAGGCAAAATTCACCGCTCTTGTGTACTAGCTTGCTCAGCTGCGCTTACAAGAAAACAAATAGTAGCATATAAAGCATTGTTTGATTGAATATTAGTGACGTTTTGTCGGTTTAAACATAGGTTTAAACCACTCTGCATGTCTTACAGAATAATCTCCCCTTAGTCCTTAACCACGCTTCGGGTAGAATACTTTATTGCCAACACTTGCGTGAGCATGCCTCAACGAAGCTAGATCGATGCTTTCGGTTTATTGAGATAACATACATGATACTTTGGTAGAGAGCATCACCGTTAAACAAACAGCTACCAAACAAACAGTTAGGGAGAGGGGAACACAAGCAAACAAGGGGGGGGGGGTCAATACGATCAAAGAGTACCCAGCCTACCCTGGGTACCAGAGCTTCGAATGATATACAATAAAAAGAGACATCTTTCTTTACAAGTCCTTTTGGAGTATTTCGAGGGTGCGACAACCAGAAACAGACAGCTCTGCGTGAATTAAAGGCTAAACTGCGACTTGCTTATTTTGCAAATTTAAATGATTTTCTATTCTAATACTCTTTCCATAAAAAGAGTATTTTAATGCAATGGTCTTAAAAGAACAACACTAGGTATTCAGCATGAATATCAACCCATTTCCATTATTGCTTTGGCTTTCACCATAATTTAGACCTTTCACGGTTTCAAATTTTGGTGAAGTCAAGGAAATGGATTGTTATATGCTCGACCCATACATTAGAGTGTAGCTAATTACTGACTGCATAACTGCTGTTACTAGTTACAGATCTAGAAAAAATTATACAAATCGAATTACATGCAGTCAGTAGCGTTACCAGGGGGCTGGTGGGTGTCAGTGTACGCCCCTCCTTACTATTCAATTATTTCATTAGAGTAAAGTTAAGAAAACCGAAGCTAACCTTTAAACTCCGCTTGCCATAACGCAAATAGATATTGTCAAAGATATTTTTTATCTTTTTCCACGAAATGAGTAACATTGTCAAACAAAACTTGTTTATAATCTACACAGGTAAATAAACTTGTCAAGGAAAATTGCCAAGGAAAAATTGCTCGTTTAAACGCGGCTTAAACTACTGCTGGCATGACTAGGTCGATTTTACAAGATGTTACTATGAAATGTATAAACGAGTACAACCTTTAGTCGTTTCATTCGTATAAGATACGTTTTAGAAAAGGTTCCGTGGCAATTAACACATTCTCAGTGATTATCTTACACAACTTACAACTGATTGCAGTTTATTATCGCTTTGCTAACTGTTCAGCCACCAAACAGTAAAGACAAAACTGAGCCCCATGCAGTGGCGGATTTAAGGGGGAAGGGGCAACTAGGGGCAGTTGCTCCTCTCTCAACGAGTTGAAGCAAGTCTGGCGACCCTTTTTTGGAAATTGTGCGTCCTTTTGAAGAATGAGAATCAGGTGAAAAAGGTTCTTGGACCGATAGGTTAATTTGCTTCAAGGTTTGCCTCAAAGTTATGTTGTTTATTCTGAAAATGGATCTGAAATTGTTGTATACAGCGTACTCTTGTCACCAATTTTTGAAAATTATTCAGCGCCCCCACTACCAACTGCCCCTCCTTCAAATTTGCTCTGGATCCGCCCCTGGCCCCATGGCCGCCCCTGGCCTGGTGAAATAAGCCTTTGCAAAAAAATTTTGCAGGGTGGCAAATTGTTTTAATATTTCGGATTAATGACCTTGTAAACATTTAAAACTTCGGCTGTCCATAACAACTGGCGAAGACAGCAAACAACATGACTGCATTGCAACTTTGGCTAGATAAAGAAATAACGTAACAATAGGGATGGATTTACGGGGGTGTAAGGGTGCGACACCCCCAATATTCGCGCGTCCTTCCGTAACTAAAACCCAATCATTAACCAGCACCCTTAATCCTTGCCGCTTAAATCCGTCCCTGCGTAACAACAACAGTAGGTTTCAACTGTATCGTGTCTTTTTAAAGTTGCAAGGCAACCATGTCATCAACATAAATATTTATTATGGAAAAACATGACATGGGGAAGGTTCACATCAAAATATTAGTGTGTTAGATTATAGCAAATAAGCCAGTCGCAGAAAGCAGCTGCTGACTTTAATGGTGTCAATATCACACTTATAGCAATAAACAGACGCCCAATTCTTAATATTCATTAATAGAGAGTGCGGGAAATGTTATTTTCCCGCACTCTCTATTAATTATCTTCGAAATCCTGTTGTCTGTAAACTTTCTTAATATTCCTTATAACTTGGCAATTTGACACATGATATGTTTATTCTTAAGTTGTTCGTCAAAACATTAAAAACATATTCAAAACCATGTCATCTTGTTTGTAGCCCTTTATGATTTGATGCACTGATTTGTAGCCCTATTTTGCAGCACTTAATTCAAGTTCGATGAATAGAACTTGGCCCCTCCACCTTGAAATTCGTGGCACGAGCTCTGATATCTGCCCTTTTTCAACTGAAAATAATTTTGGCATAGGTGGACAAATAGGTGGACATCTTGGAAAGTTGCTCTAAAGTCCAAAATGAATGTGCATTTCACTCTTGATGAAAGAGTATTGCCTTTTTGCAACAGGTGTATCTAGCAGGACTTCAACTTATTTTGTCACAACATGACAACTACAGTAGAAACCCGCATATAAGAACCCATATCATTCAGTTTAGCCGTTTAGCCTAGGCAGGTTCTTTGTCAATCAGTGTCTTTTACCACCTTAGAGATCAGGGTCTTACAAAATCAATGCTTTCAAATTGCACTTTAAAACATGTGTCAATTGTGCTACAGCTTAGATATCTATACTGAAAGTAGAAGCTAAGAAGTATTCTCAATTCTTTGAATAAGAATCCTCCTTAGGAATGAGGGCGAATGAGATGATTATAAATAAGGTCTAAAATAGCTCTTTTTACCCTGCAGGTTCTTACCAAAATTTTGCCTTATATGCAGGTTTGAAGAACTATATTTGCACTAAAAAAATTCAAGTCACTGCTTCATTAGTTAAAAGAAAATGTCCAATAACGTATATGACTACTATGGTGGCTTGGAGAGAGGAATCATTTTATCAAGACACTTGAATATGCGTGCTTAAGGACCAGGATACTGGGGGCAGGGGCGTCTTGGCCTCCCCAAAAATCTATAACAGCATGAGTAAAATATATTATTTTGTAAAATATGGCTGTCTACATTTATTTATCAGGGCTGGCCCCCCAAAGAAAAAGTTGTATCTCGGTCTTTGTGCGTGAACATAAGTCCCAGGATTATATTTTTACAGGAAAGAAGCAAAGCAAGCAAAGACAACATGAAAACTGTGAAAACAGAAGAACAGGACAAATAAAACTCAAAATGTAAAATTACAGGTTGACTCAGCTTATAGACACTCTCCTTAAAGTCACATTACTGGTTACAGTCACCCAAAATTTAGACCGAAATATGCAGAATTTAGACCCAAATATACAGTCACACTCTGCTTAATGTCAAAAAAAGTCGAGTAACTTTTGGCGTGACTATAACCAGGGTCTACTGTATGAAGAGAACAAGAGAGAAAAACCACAGAAGAAATTTATTCAAGTTAAATGATAACCAAGGCAGTTTTAGGGGATACTATATTACTTTAAGTAAATGCATCTTTAATTAGATGATGCCTGAAAAAAATGCCCTTACTCAAACATGTTTTGTATATGTTTGACTGTGCTAAGTATGAAAAATGTCCCCTCTCAGTTTAAATGCCTGTCTGGAATGAACACCTGTACAAAAGCATAGAAATGTAAAAAATGTCCTTGGCTTTTTTAAATTTGGTATTAGGAAAGGCAATGATTTAATTGTATTTTGTTCTCTTAAGATATTCCCTTCAGTGATATTTGAAACACTTCACTGTTGCCCGAACTTCAAATAATCAGGAGCCCACAGTTTATAATTGTAGCCATGGCAATCAGATTTACAAGGACTGATGTTCTTACTTGTTCACATAAAAATAGGATTATTGAATAGGAAAAAAAGGAGGCTTTTTATTATGGCTTTCAAAATCACAGCTGAATAAGACTTATGATGAGTAGAAGTTAAGGCAATAAATAAAATCACAATCTATAGGTAGATAAGGGACAACAAATTTATCAGTCACCATGCCAGACCCAATCAAATATCGTTGGAGCTTTGTTGTTATGACTAGATTTACTTGAAAATTGAATAAAAGAATTAAAGAAATACTGGCAGAAGACAGGTTGTGATAACCAAGGGTTTAATAGGCAATTTTTGTCCTGTATATCTTAAGAATGCCCACTAAATTCTCCAGAAAAAGTATGACCCAAACATCTGGATTTAATTATTTTGCAGCAGGGAATCGCAAACAACTGTTAGCTGATAAAAAACTCCAAAGGCACATTTGCTTTTTTTACCTGCCAATTTTAATGAAACCAGAAAAAACAATCTTTTTTATGAAATTGAGCATCTGCAAGGCACACAATTACAGCCAACAGAACAATCATCAAGAGATATGCATTGCATGTCAAATGCAAAATGATGACTAATATACAAAAAGTTCCCTAATCTAGAACACAGCCAAAGCCTGCAACCAATACTGCACATATCAAACAAATACCAATTCCAAAACATTTTTCCATCATAGGGTTGTTTAGTGACAAAATGGTATAAAAACATTGATAGCAATCATTATGGATGACATGCACTTTTCAGAGTGCATACCTATTACTTTGCTTTTATTGAGCAGTTTAACATATAAGTTGTCATGTCTTAAGTAGATACAAGTATGTTATAGACAGTGAATCATTTTGAAAGGTAAAAACAATAATCTTAGTTGACTAACACTTTCTAATTATCTTGTTTAATAACTTAAGTGTCTTTTGGCATTAACCTGGTGTCAGCTTAGCTACAATAACAACTATAGTTTAGTAATGGAGGAATCAAATTCCAATAATTTTATTGCAAAGTAGAATGTTCATTCTTAGTTTCGTTCTCATTCTAATACCATAAAATTAAAATCTTAAAAACTGTTTGCACAATGTAAAGATTTCAGCACTTTTTTGTGTAGAGTGTTAAAGAATTGCTTTGCAACTTTAACATCCAACAACTTTAGTTCAATGTTTATTGATTGCTACCCTAGAACCTTATAAATAATGCCTAATGAGTAAAATGCTTATAAAATAGTTAATTTTTCAGACAATACATCTCTCTAAACGACATACAAATTTCCCATTATTCCAACTAACACTGGCACATAAGGGGTTAGATATAACAGTTTGGGGCTCTACTCTGGATCACAGTCTTTTAGATAATCTTTCTGGAAACTTTGCCAGTCAATGCTTTTCAAAAGAGTAACATTAAACATGCATAAAAAAGTAAATAAGCATGTTTACCCTTAAATGGCTCTGTTTGGTTGGCTTTGTATAGGAAAACCTTAATGTCACCAAACCCAGTGTGTCTTGTGTCCTAATATTGGGTTATGCATTTACCTTAATGCTCCAGGACTTTTGATCATGGGACAGTTACAGATTGTTGTTGAGAATTGTGAGTTATAACAACAGAAGTTTCTGGTTCAGAAAACGATTGAGTCTGCTGAATTTGCACTTGGGTTTGTAAGTCAAGTTGTTGAGAAACAGTTTGTTGTTGATTGCTTTCGTGTTCTTGGCGTAGTTGATGCTGCTGCAATAATTGTGGCAACGATACAACTTGATGCATGTTTACAGGCTGAAGTTGACTGCTTTGGATTATATGCGATTGTGGATGGTGGAAATTAGTAGTTGTAACATTAGCATGAATAGCTATTTGTTCAATAAGAGGAACAGACGCTGTCATACGTTTTTCCTTTTGCCTACGATTACAAAACCAAACACGAACAACTTCTTTTTCTAGCTGTAACTGCTCAGCCAGTGAGCCAATTTCTTGTGCTGATGGCTTCGGATTTTTACAGAAATAACTTTCCAGTACACCTTTAACGGAAACTTCTATTGATGTACGCTTTTTCCGTTTCCTTCCAAGTGGTATATTTTTATCAAATATAGCAGTCGTTGCACCAGTGGTGTTTATATCGGCTTCTTCGAGCCATTTTGCAAGCAAAGGTTTCAATTTGCACATATTTTTAAAACTTAACTGCAAGGCTTCAAAGCGACAGATTGTTGTTTGACTAAAAACATTGCCATAAAGTGTTCCAAGAGCTAGGCCAACATCTGCCTGAGTGAATCCTAGTTTAATTCGACGTTGTTTGAACTCCTTAGCAAACTGTTCGAGATCGTCAGAAGTCGGAGAACTATCGTCTTCGTTTGGTAGAGGTAATGACAATGATATGTCCGAAGGATGTACTGTTGTAATACCGGTTTCGTTTAAATTTGGAGACGATGACAAGTCTGGTTTCTCCTCATTTGGTTCAGGTACAGTATTGATCGTGGCTTGTTGTTGTATATCACCGTTCATGTTTATCAAAGTGGGTTGTGTTATACCTGGTGGAGCGGCCAGATGAATCCGGATCGGATTTATATGGTCGCTAACAGAAGGCCATATCTGCTGTAAAGATCTTGGCTGTATCAACGGACTAGCAACCGAGTTAATTACATTCGAGTTCAGCAGCAAAGGCTTCACATCTTGGCTAGCAGTGGAACTTTGTGCAGCCCAGACGATAGTGCCATGCTCCGACTTGACCCACTGAGGCGCACAAACGCTGAAAACATTTCTTTGAGCAATAGTCTCCAACGCTTTCCTCTCCTGTTCGCTGAACTCCCCGTGTAGAGTAGATGTTTGCCCTTGGTCTGTTGGCTTGGCTTGCTCAACCACATTATTGTTGTTCAGATTTTGTGTCTGCGTCGCCATCAAGCTCGCAGGCAGCAACGAAAATGCAAATGATCTTGGCAATATTATTTAAATTTTTTCGAATCGTTCTCGTGTCATAATACGTACAATGACCCGGCGCGATGGCAAATTTTGGACTCACAACTGAGGCCCATATGCTGCCGCATAAAGACTTCACAAAGGTTTCGTGAAACACCGCATCTGATTGGTCGACAGCTATTTAGAATGATTTCAATCGTGTGTTAATTAATAATGAGGTTTGCAAGCGAATCCATGCGCTGATTGGTTGATGCTCATAATCAGTACAATTCAGGGGGGACACATTTGGCGACTATAATCAATAGGGGTAGCTCTAAAGGTCACACTTTGGGTCTGCCTTTTAAATTCGCATAGACTTCGACAATAAAGTAAACACCCGCTTATATGAACCTGGTGTTATAACAACCTGCAGCTCAAACTTTGGAATTAGAACCCCAATCGGCCTTAAAACTGGAGCCGGTTCTGCTCTGCATAAATCAAAATGGTTGCCCTTTTCTAATTTTTGCAACATTGTTACCAAATGATCAATCGATCAAAATAATCAACAATTAATTTCCAGCCAAATTCTCAATGCACACAATGGTTTAAGCCAAGAAATAACATTAGTATCACTTTAAAAACCAGGGCTTTTCACCGTTCAATGTTCATTGTACAGGAGTCGAGAAGAACTTTACATATTATAATTATTAAACAAAACTTCTATTGGGAAACTAGTATTGTCTAGTTTTTTAAAATTCAGAAACAACATTAGGAATCAAATAGAATTTAAGAAACTGCTTCCGTTATCAGCATCAAAATATTTTTCCTGTTTTCCATCTTTAAATTTGGTTTTCAAATACGGGTAAAGAAATTATAACATCAGCTACAATCCTCAAAGGTCAATCATTGAAATATCTATACTTTGCTTACTTAAACATTAAATTTATAAGATCATAGTATATTCAGCCGTTTATGTGCACCGTTTCTGACTATCTGACTATCTGAATTTTTGAATCTATTAAGAAGTTTTCCAACCATCACTTCTAAAAATTGAACAACTCTTGCAACAACAATCCTCGTGAAGGCTTCCATTGTGTGTTGTAACCTTATGAATAAAATTTTATAAATAGTTTGAAAATATATTTTTCCCAACAGTTGTTTTTATATTGCGTATATATTTTTTCTTCTCTGTTTATTGATCAAATAGATCGAATTGATGTTTTGAAGTTCGCTGAAATTTCTGAATATAGACAATATTGGTTTATCGGTAACGCTTTTGATTTTTCTCGTTTGCGGCCTATCTTGACCTATGTCTGAAACGAACTCAAGAAAATAATTTAAGTGCTCTGAGTATGTTTTGATACAAAGATCAGAAAAATTTCAAAATCTTCTTTCTGATGAATTAGAAACTCTAGAAAAAACTTCGACTGCAATTACGCTTTGAATAGTTTACATGTCAAATACAATGACGTTTCGTTTCGATTACGAGGAGATTACGAAGATAATGTACCTTTAAAATTTGCTCTGCAAGTTTTAGAGTGAATTTTTTTTATAAAAATGAGTTCATGGGCTTTTAACGTGGGTGTTATCTGTACTTCAAAAACTGGGGAAATAATTAACTGACCATGCCATGATATTTAAAGCAGCACTACCGCTAAGAACCTAGCTATGCTACCGCTAAGAATCTAGTCTTGAATTAGCTAGAATATTTGGTTTCCAGCAATTCAAGCCAACAGAAAATTAATAAGACATTGTATTGTACCAGCCTAAGCTTGAAAACAATCATGGCAGGCCAATGACCGAAATAAGGTTTTATTCAATTACACGTTTTTTTACTATAAGAAACTAGTACTAGGATTGAGAAGCATCAGTACAAAGCTCAAGAAAAAATTAAGAAACTTTAATTTTTTTAAAAAAGATTCAATGATGTGTACTGGACTGTAAAGGGCTCCGAGGAATATAAAACTCCAAAAGATATTTCAAATGGATTCTTAGTAGAAATCATGATGGATGGAGGTATATCTTGATTTTCTTTCAATTAAACACGCTTTCATCTTTAGGTTTAGGCTACGTTCACCCTGCTCCGTATTCGCTTCACTCCGTTTTTGTTGATGAAAACGATGTCCGTCGAAAACGACTGCTCCAATAAAAACGCTGCTTGTGGCCTCATTTTTGAGGAGCAGAGGCTTTCACGAATCTGAGGGCACTTTTTGGAAATCCTATTGTTTTATCTGAAAATCCCTGAAAATTTGTTTGTTTTTGTGAAAATCTGAAGAGTGAACTGCCCCTCGCACAAATCCTCATCAAGTTGGCATCACATGAATTTAGTGACATATTCATCACAAATTTTTCAAAAAATCCCAACTGAAACAGGTTTTGCCAATAAGCACAAACTAAAACCTCGCGAGGGTCATTGATGGAGGAAAATGTTATGTTACAGTACTATAGACGTTTGTTCGGAAATGCTTTTATTGGTCAGAGTGGTTGGAAAGAGGTTATTCTTATCACCAAAAACTTGTGAGTGGGTGTCTCCTTCAATTTGTTGCGTGGATTGTCTTAAAAACAAAACAATCTTTAACTTTTAGCTAGTTTACGGAAATGGAAATGGCAAAAATTCTGGACATTCGTAAAAGGCCTGGCAGCATAGCCAGATACAAATACACAGTCATATTTTATTAGAAACTAATAAGGTCTGGGGCTGGCACTGGTACACACTTTTCTTATTAGGATATTGTTCTAAATAATATTCAGACTCTGAATCATCGAATTCTTAAGAATATCATAAGAGTAAGAAAACTTTTAAGAAAATATTCAGGCTCAAAACGAAAATTTCTTGAGAATATCGAGGCTGGACAAAATTCAGATTATTCTCATGAAAAAGAGGGTAGGCAGTTTCTTAGATTTTCGGGCCATTTTGCTACAAAAAGGCCCTTACTTACGCGTTAAGGTCAATACCTGGCAATAATACTCCCTTGAGTAGTTGAAGTCAAAATAAGTTTTTAAATGTAAACTTCTTGAGTGGGCGCTTTGTTAAGAATGAATGTTGTTTGCATGTCAAGTGTAGTGTTGCAGTTTATAGTGGTATTCAATGTGCCACTATGGAAAATTGAAACTGCAAGTTTCTCAACTTGTTAAACTCAGGTACACTCATTTTTTTATAAGAAACAAAGATCGAGGATGAGTATTCCAGTTTCTTAATGTTCTGGAACGTTCAATACTCATTGTTTCTTAAGTGTTTCTTAGTTATGATGTCATGAATGATGTTATGAAATGTTCGTGACCTTTCTTATCACGTCAAGAGATTCGATTCCATTCTGATGCTGTACTTAGATGTAGGACGTATATTTTTATCCCTTGGGTCTCAAGTTCTAGGCCAACAGGGCAATCAGGTTCTTGGATTTTAAAAAACTTTGTTGTTCTCAGTTTTATCACGATTTAATAGTTTCTTAATTTTTTTGCTTCGAGTACTGAAGTTTCTTAATTTTTTCTGACTGTCCAGTACCACCTTTTTTAAAGCCAGTTTCTTATGCAAAAATACATGTAGGCCAAGGCTAATCTGGAGTGTCCAATTAAATTTCGAGTACAATATCGGCAAATGGAAATTGAAGCTATGGCGGTCGCACGACTTGGATTCTATTACGTCTGTTTGTTCCTATGGTCGTTTTCATCGATCAAGAAGCTTGCATTTTGCAGCACCGACTCATTACCAATCATGCTAAATTATTTGGATATGGATGAAAATTTCTCTGAAAGCTATATATCTTCTTCGCTCTGGGTACAACGACAGAGCCGTGGGATACAGCTTCGACCAGATGGGCCTACTTTTATTCAAATGATGCTGTTACTCTGTGGCGATGTTGAAACATGCCCAGGTCCATCCATAAAGTGTTGTTCGTGTGCCAAAACAGTGAGAAAAAACCAAAGTAGAGCTACGTGTATGCAATGTCAGGACACATTACACCTGAAATGCTTGACCAAAGATCTTAATGAAGCTCGCTGTTTATCGTGCTTAACAAAACATGATCGCGAAAGTCCGAACGAAGCTGCTGACATTCAAAACACAGCAAATGGTGTAAACGCTGACACACATTATGAGTTACCCGAGCTGGCTGTATTGCAAAATAAGCCTGGCCTCAAAATCTTACATCAGAATATCAGAGGGCTCCTAACACATAAACACAACATCTGTCATCTTTTAGAGAGCTTTAAAAAGATCCATATTCTCTCCCTCAGCGAAACTCACCTTTCAAAGGATGATGAGGCTCAGGCTAAAATTTCTGGCTACGATTTTATCGCAAAACCAAGACTTTCAAACCCGGATAAAGGAGGCGGCGTGGGGATATATATCGCATCCCATATACCATATCAACGAAGATTTGACCTTGATCAACCCGAAATGGAGTGTATTTGGTTGGAGATCCTATTTCCCAAAACAAAAGGTATCCTTATTGGCATCATTTACCGGCCACCAGATACGTCAAAATATCTTCCAGAAAATTACGCAACCAAATTTAAAACAATGATGGACATAATTTTTACGGAAGATAAAGAAACTCTTATTCTGGGTGATTTAAATTGTAATTATCAAGATAAAACAGACCACAAAGAATTAAAAGATATACTGTCTTCATTTGGACTGAAACAGCTGATCAAAGCTCCGACGAGGATAACTAGACTCTCGTCCACGCTTATTGATGTTATATGTTCAAATGAGCCACAAAACATTTGCTCCCCGACAGTAATTCCTGCTGGTCTTAGTGATCATGAGCTGATTGCTTGTGTCCGCAAACTGCACAACATAAAACAAAAGCCCAAAGAAATTAACTGCAGAAACTATTCAAAGTACAACCAAGCTTCCTTTTGTGAGGATCTGGGATCTCGAAATTTTGATCGGATCTACTCAGCTACCTCTGTAAATACAGCATTGGCATTGTTCAATGAGACCTTAACACAATGCATAGACAAGCATGCGCCTTTTGTCAAGAAGCGTATAAAAGGAAGGCTTTGTCCATGGCTCTCTAAGGAACTCAAACAAGAAATGAATATCAGGGACCAGCTTCTTCGCAAGGCCCGACGCTCAAACACTGAATTAGACTGGTCTACATATAAGCGTAGCAGAAACAGAGTGAACAATCTTGTTAAAAGCAATAAAGCAAGATATAACAAAGAAGTATTGCGGGATAATGCCGATTCTGCAGAAAAGTTTTGGTCTGCAATAAAGAAAATATACCCTACAAAGGAAACTTCGACGACTACAACATCAATGATAGAAGTGAATGGTCAAAAAATGACAGATACAAATGAAATAGCAAATGCTTTCTCCAAACATTTTGCAACAGTAGCCAACGCCTTAAAGGCCAAAACGCTATTACTGAGAAATTTTATCTGGATGCCACAGAAGAGCTTTGCTTCCACCGAGGAAAAACACTTCCGCTTCCAATCAGTCAATCCAATCCAAGTCTATAATGAGTTGAATCGTCTTAAACGAAAGAAAGCAGTGGGTGTCGATAATTTTCCATCTGGAATGATAAAAGACGCGGCATCTTTTGTAGCTGAACCACTGACCTACATCATCAACATGTCTATTGAAACAGGTTTTGTACCATCCGACTGGAAAATAGCAAAAGTTATTCCGGTGTTTAAATCAGGAAGCAAATCAGACTTGGATAATTATAGACCCATATCAATTTTACCAATTCTGTCGAAATTGTTGGAAAAGTTCATTCACAAACAGCTGCTTGACCATTTGGAAAAGAATTGTATGCTGTTCAACTTTCAATTTGGTTTCCGTTCCAAGCGCTCAACAGAATTAGCAGTGACACTCTTGACTGATCATATACGAAAGGAAGCTGACAACGGCTCCCTCACAGGGGCCATCTTCATCGATCTGTCAAAAGCTTTTGACACGGTCAGTCATTCAAGCCTTCTAAACAAGCTGCCTTACTTTGGGATTCATGGAACTGAGTTAAACTGGTTCACTGACTACTTGTTTAACCGGAGCCAGTTTGTTCAAAGTAATGGATGTGCCTCTGATATCACGCCAGTATTTTGTGGAGTACCACAAGGATCGATTATTGGTCCTCTGTTGTTTATAATGCATTTTAATGCGGCTCACACTGTTCTACAGAATTCTAAAATCATAACATACGCTGATGATACAGTAATATTTGTGTCAGGCAGTTCCATAGATGAAATTGAAGGCAAGCTAAATAATGACCTGGGACACCTAAAAGCCTGGTTCGATGAAAATGAACTACTGATAAACTTGAAAAAGGGAAAAACAGAATCAATGATCTTTGGCACAGCTAAACGACTAGGTAAAACAGAGAAGAAGGAGATGAAAGTTGAAATAAATGAAACATCGATTGCAGGGACTTTAAGTTATAAGTATCTTGGAGTGCATCTAGATCAATCATTGAACTTTGCAACCCACTTTGACAAGGTTTTTAAAAAAGCTACAGGAAGATTAAATTTGCTTCGACGCATTAGGAGCTCCATTGACTCTGCGAGCGCTGAAAAGATCTATCGCACCATGATAATGCCTGTTTTTGGATATTGTGGTACGCTGTCCCTCGGTTGGTCTACATCATACAAGAAAAGAATTGAAAGTCTTGAGAGTAGAAGCCTTGATGTTATTAAATCGACCAAGGTTACGTCTGTCAGCTTGCGTGTGCCCAGTATCAATGCAGGAGTGAAAAAGAGGTCCTGTAATTTGGTGTTTGATACCTTACAAGGCAATGTTTGTGATGCAATGACAGATTACTTCGTTATAAATGCTCATGGGAAAAATACTAGAAACGACAAACATCTAGTCAAGTTGCCTCAAGTGAAAACAGAATTTGGACGCAAAGGTTTTTACTATCAGGCAGGAAAGGAATTTAATGACCTGCCACTAAGTGCAAGAAAGATTAAATCTAGAACTATTTTTAGACGATTTTTAGAAACTTATTTTAATTGATGTAAAATTATTTTATCTTTAGATTGGACTATATTGAACTTTTGTAATCCGTTTTTAGATCTTACCATTAATTTATTAAGTATCAGGACCCTAATGACAACAGTACATATTGTACTGATAGGTTATCCTGTTAAAATATTCGATTTATTATATTATTATTATTATTAATCTTGAAGTGAACAGTAAATTGATTACATGAAAAATTATAAGAAAATTTACATATACAGTTGTAAGAAGAAAACGTTAATACCAAATTTTTCATTTTCTGTTTCATTGGCTGAAGACGGGTGACAGGGTGCATTAAATCAACAAAGCCCACATGATTTTCGGCTCACAAACTTATTGTGATCCGGCTACGTGCTCAAGGGCCAAGCTGATCCTTTGTTTCTCTCTGATTCTAAAAAATCATAGCATAACTGAGCGTTAAATTCCAAAGCTTTTAAGTTGCTGTTTCTACAATCCTTGACAAAAGTCCTTGGAACACCCTGTGACCAATGAAAGATTTTGAAGAAATAAAGGTTTCCGGCTGTAAGATACAGATATACCCCCCCTCCCCCCAAAAACAATGTTGGCTGAAAAGACTATTACTTACCCTAGCTGATAAACTGACATTGGACGAATTTCAAGCTTTGAAACTGTTGTTATTCAACATTGTTTCAAGGGGGAGAGGGGGATGCTACTGAATTTATGCGAAATTTTAGCTTGGTGTACCAAGACTTTTGGCAAGGATTGTCTGAGCGCTTTTTTTTAAACCGTTAGTTGCATGAAAATCAATGTTATGGGGGTAGGGGTTCTTGGTAGCGCTGATTTCATTGGCGTCGAAAAAAATTTGATATTTAAAATGGAATTGGCCTAATTTAGCTATTTTTCGAATTTTAGAGATATTATGATTATTATTCACTTGTTTACTTGAATTCTTCAAATTCTGCTCTGTTTTTTTCGAAATTAGATATTGAAAATTCACCAGACTTGCAAGGGAAAAAACAAAAGATGAAAAACAGGAAAATTAAGTATTGCAATTGCTGTTCAAAGCACATGTACGTGTGAAAATGTCTCCAAGATAGAATTTTTGGAATGTCAATGGCGGAAACCTTCCTGTTTCTCACTGTGTCGGTGTTGTATAATTAAACGATAAGCTAAGAAATAAAAACGAAATTGACTATAGTATCAAAAGCAGTTGTTGAGTTGCTCTTTAACAAACATGGTGTTTCATAGCAAAATTAGCGACAGAGAGAGAGCGTTGGCTTGCTACTTGCGAAAGGGAAGGTCTTTGTCGTTTCGAAAAATAGCGGAACATTGCAAGATTTCTGTTTCAAGTGTGGTCCGTATTTGTAAGGAGGGGCCTTCAACTAAACAAGAGAATAAGAGGACAGGTAGACCACCACTGATGAGCAAAAGAGACAAGGCAAGGTTTCTTAGGACTTTCAAGAAGATGCGAGAAACAAATGGAAACGTCAGAGTGATGGATGTAGCAAAGGAATGCCAGATCACACATGTTAGCTACAGGACTTTGGTAAGAGCTCTGCATGATGCTGGATATAGGTTTCTGAATCCTAGAAAGAAGGGTATACTGTCAGCTAAGGATAGGAGGAAGAGAGTATCATATGCCAGGGATGCTTTAAAGAAACATGACAGAAATTTTTGGACGGACGATGTTTTGATGTATCTGGACGGAGTTTCATTCCATCACAAACAAAATCCGTATAACGACGCTTTGTGCCCAAGGGGACGAGTGTGGAGAACAAAAAAAGAGGGCCTTGTGTTTACAAGTAAAGGATCGAAGAACTTGCCTGGAGGGCGTACACTACATTTGTTGGTTGGTGTTTCCTATTCGGCAGGGGTTGTTGTTGCGGAGGAGTACGAGAAGATGAACGCCCGGTGGTTCGCAAAATTTGTGCATGAGACATTGGACAGCACTCTCAGAGAATGTGCAGCGATGAAAAAGAAGGAAAAACTGTTATTCGTTATGGACAATGACCCCAGTCAAAGGAGCAAATTGGCAAGCGATGCTTTAGAAGAAGTGGGTGCTGAACTTGTTGAGATACCAGCAAGATCACCGGACTTGAATCCTATTGAAAATTTATTTAATATTATAAAATGTAATTTGCGACAGGAGGCGTTGAGAGGAAAAATCGTGAAAGAGGACTTTCAGACTTTTAAAGGAAGAGTTTTGCAGGCATTTAGTGACTTTGATGTAACTGTTATAGATAGAACTATTCGAAGCATGCATGATCGTTTGAGCACTCTAGCCATAAATGATGGATATAGAACTAAATACTAATTCAAAAAAACTTAAAAGTGTTTTTTTGTATGAAAGTTTCTAACTTATGTATCATAAAATTTGAACTGCAGCTTTGAAATTGCTTTTGTTCTCTATGGATTTGTTTCTCTGTAGTGTTTGGCAGCTCCTCCGTAAGCTGCGTGTTTGAAGATTATTTTAAAATACTCATACTAGCAGTTCATCTGAATTTATTGCTTATTGTTTATCAGCAAAAATTTTCAAAAAGCCCTTTATAACTGACTAATTAGTATTGTTGTTCAAAGTTCTGGATAACGTCCATTGCTTACGTAATAAAAAGTGATAGAGTTGAATTGGATTGGAAAAATGCTCTTGGCCACGGTTTACCATCACGGTTTACCATTTTAAAAAAGCTTATAAAAAATAACAGGTTGCAGGTATATTTCGGTAGTTTCCGCAAAGGAGGTACATTACAACGTACCACAAGGCTGATAACTTTCTACGAAACTGGATTGATAAATTTTGAGATTTAGCCAAAAATGTTCACGGTTTACCATTTTTGAAAAAAATGAATCTTAACTGTTCCTGTTCTTAGATGGAAAATGGTAAACCGTGGTGATTTCTTTCAATTACACTCGAATAGGCAAACGCGAGAATGGTTTTTTTTTGTCTTTAGAATGTACATCATAGTGTACCACTTTTTTCGGGGAATTATTTTAAAACTGTCATATAAACAAGAAATTCAAGGGGGAAATGCAATGGTAAACCGTTGTCGTTTGGCTGCCCGAGTACCATTTCGCTTTGTACGGGGCAGCTTCTCTAGGAAGGAGCGTCTGGAAATCATTGTTATTCCAAGAGCATTTTTGCAAAACAATGGCCACATGGGGAGACTGTCTTCTGCTCTTCCAAAGAAAACTGATGCCTGAACGTAAATATGCGCCAGCGAACAGACATCATTTCTGTTTCACGATCATCCATTACCGAGCCTTTGATAAAGGAGATGGGGGCCTTGGCAGTAGCAAACACTGGAGTGTCCCTCGTGAACTCGATGTCCTTGCTGTAGTTGGTTTTGGGTGCAGCAAAATGTACCACATGGCCTTCAAGCAACAGCAGCATGTCAGCCCAAGGAAGTATAACGGGAGACCAACGAAAATCGTTGAGGAATATAACCTCCTTGTTCTCAACTCCAAGCCATGCATACGAGCAAGTAGCTGGGGACAGAAAGCTATCGTACACCACTCTAAGGGGGTCTAAGATGAAAGTCTTGCCACAGTTGGCGGGGCCAGTAATGTAAATATTACGGCCCTTGCCACGACCCATAACAAGCAGTTTGACAATGGCATTTGCAAACACAGACCTATCGATGCAATTTTTGTCAAGGATTTGGAGAGCACACTCGAGCCACTGGCCTTCACAGGTGCACCCAACGCTAAGCTGCTCCTTAAGGATGTCTATTCTAGACATAGAAGCCCTTTCTTGCTTCTCCTTGGCAGTCTCCAACTCCCATACGGTGTCCAGAAGATCATTCAGCTTTTTATCGCCTCTGTTCAGGACAAACTCGTACAACCTTCTGTCACCCTTTTCAAAACTGGACTTAGCCCGAACAAGAACATCTAAACGCGATCGCAGCTTATTTTCAACTATAATATTGGCGACATCAAAGTTTGAAAGACGCTTTGACTTCAGCTTCTTTTCCTTTGAAGGGTTTTTTGCAGCTTTTTTCCTTGTTGCCTTGCTCGTTTTTGGAGAAGAAACAGTTTCAGGGTGATTGCTGCTGGTAATGAAACTACTATCCTCCTTGACAACATAATTGAATGCTGTATGATAGCCTGTGTGACCAGAAAAATTAATGACAATACCATACTTTTGTTGGACATAATTTTTCACTTTTAGCCATCTCTGTAATTTGTCCAACAAAATGCACATGTGGAAATGGTAGCCGTTTACTTTGTGCTGCTCCATGCAACATGCCCATTGGGAAATTTTTGCTGTCGTTACTGCCTCAAAACATTTCACGATCATATCAGAGAATTTTTCTCTATCATAAACTTCAGTGTTAGCGCTACTGTATGTTATCAGATAAACTTTTCTTACGTCTCTGCCCCCAATTTTTTGAGGATCTGCGTTGCTACTGGAGTTAGCCATTTTGACTATCTGAAGACATATGTAATCATAATTAAAGAATTTCAACTTTTACTCCCTCAACCGTCAACCAAATTGGCCTCGGTTTCAAAAAGTGACCTCCCTTCTTTAGGTAGATGCAACAAATTTTCAGAATACAAATAATTTCTAATTTTGCTTTATTTTACGTATGAAACCAATATTTTTAGAGTAGATAGACAATTATGTTATGAAGTGGACTAGATATTGAAAAAAAAACACCACCACTGAAATCAGCGGCATGGAAAACCTCAGATTGGAACTAATTGCTTGATCTCAAATGCACTGCTTCAAAAATATTTGTCAGACAATCCTTGACAAAAGTCCTTGGAACACCCTGTGACCAATGAAAGATTTTGAAGAAATAAAGGTTTCCGGCTGTAAGATACAGATATACCCCCCCTCCCCCCAAAAACAATGTTGGCTGAAAAGACTATTACTTACCCTAGCTGATAAACTGACATTGGACGAATTTCAAGCTTTGAAACTGTTGTTATTCAACATTGTTTCAAGGGGGAGAGGGGGATGCTACTGAATTTATGCGAAATTTTAGCTTGGTGTACCAAGACTTTTGGCAAGGATTGTATATTGTATTTGCAAATATACGCCCTTTGTTTTCAAATAAGTGTATTTTGTGGCCTCGTAAAAATAATCAGATTATTTATAAACTGTTCATTCCAAGATTCCAAGATTGATGGAACTACAGCCTGATCTGCAAGCTGAATTGCCGAAGAGATGGTGTTTATTTACATGGCCGACTAGATTAAAAAGGGAGAATTAGGCCTATAAGGTCCAAACAGAAGAAATAAAAGCTAGGGTTGCTTAAATGCGCAGGTGCTGCGCCAAAAGGTTGATGGAGTATAACTAAAATATTTCTCCATTATGGTCTCTCCGGTTTTAAGTTGAAGTCGAGGCAGGAAGAGCAGGCTTTGCTCCCCCCCTCTGAGTAATAAACTTCCACTGCGCCTCGGGACGTGGTCCCAGATACACGGTATTTTAATGTGCAACAACAGCTATGGGCATGGCAAATTTTAGACGAATCTTATTAAAATATGGAGATAAAAAACTCTCAACTAAGTAGTCCTGGATTCAGAAGATAAAGAGCGTGAGATAAGAGTTCAAAGAACTAATCATTGTAAAAATTGTCTTCAGAATAACATGTGAAAGAATGCTCCCTGGGACAAGCCAAGTCTTAGAAATGATGGATAAAAGCATTGCTCCCAAATAAAAGCTGGTATTCTGACTTCTTGGATGGGAGGAAAGGGGTACCAAAACGAGAAAGTGGACAACAATAAATACTGCTACACTGCTTCAAAAACCAGTGTTATGATGATGATATGTAGTGAACAAATACGTGGGATTGAAATGGAGCCCATTCCTCCTGTTCTGCCACCAAAACGTACACGGCAACGCTGAATAATATAATCTACAACTCGCAAGAGGGTTGTTTAATTACGCCCCCTCAAGTATTGGAAAATGAAATAATAAACTTAATCGAATCTTAGAAAAGATCACAGCAGGCACCAATGCTTCACTATAAACCTCTATCCCTAAAGTTGTCAAAACAGTGGTGAAAGTTATGACAAAGGGGGAAGTGCACCCAAATTCGACATTCCAATTCACCTCCAAATCGGGTATTTTGCATAGGAAATAGGATAGATAAGGACGCTCAACCAAAATTCGGGAAATTCATTCGCCCAATAACCAAAAAGCTCAATTTCCGCCACTTTCTGGAAAGTCATGTACACTCACATGATGATTCTGGAGGAATATGGTAACAAGAATTTGTAACTATGAACAACGTAAAGGGTATCTGAACATGAATTTAATGCTCGGACATTGTCGATTGTGAAAATCTATTGTTAGTAAAAGTAGCCAATTGCTAGTATACTGCAGGTACATGACAAAAGAAAGGAGCAGGTATGTAGACAAATTCATTTGGAATATACAACACCAATTAGATTAGATTATGGCTAATTGTCTACAACAGTTACGAGAAACAACGGACAAATTTAAAATGTATTGCAGAAATTGTTCTGGGCAAGAGGGCAGTCACGAATCGCTACTATGAAAGATAGCACCACCTTGACACGTTCATCCAACTCTTTTTCAGGTTAAGAGTTTCGTTGCTGAAAAAACCACAGGTTCTTGAGATTAAAGATTTTGCTTTTTGCATAAAGTATAGCATAAATCTTTCTCCACAGTGAGAGCTTCAGCACATGGGGATGGCAAAAGTTGAATAACATGTTCACGCAGCAGCGGAATATAAAGATTATTAGAATAGTTGCAGGAAGAGGGAAGGGGCGGCAATAGTGGATTAGCCAATAACTTTAATATCCCCTTGGGAAGCCACGTTTTCAATAATAGAGATTTCATTTGTGCTATTGTCCCAATCTCGATTTCGCTTCAGGATTTTAACGATATGGATATGATATGGTGTCTCTCAGGCATATGAGTTAAGTGAAAGAGCGCTAGGGCGTCAACTAGTTGACTGTTGTACCGTTGCCCTTGAAACTAGCGTTATTAGTCATGAACACAGTAACTTGATAAGCTACAAGGAATAGTGAACTTAACTCAATGATGAATCATATCCTTATTCGCAGACACAATCAGTTAATACATAGCCATGCGAGTCCTATTGAAAGACATGATAGAATAATTCACCAAACTGGCGTTTTATCAATATAATGATACTAAAATACTGTTAATGCTTTCCAATTTTCGGCAGTTTTAGGAGACGCCTGTTCAAACAAGGCACTCATTTTAAGGGGGTGCTATTAGATCTATTTAATTGCTTCAGGTAGTGGGGAGAAATATTCAAATATCGTTGCTTAGTAACGCACCAGAAAATGGCGGCGCCAGAGAGCTGCTTAGCCCACCCATAGGAAGATATACAAACAAAATTTATAATTTTGTCGGAGGAAAATTTTGCTACCGTTTATAAAATTCTTACCAAAGAAAAGGAGCATCTGATTACAGAAATCCCGTTGAGTATGAATGTACAACCAGGTAACTCCCAAGTAATTAACAAAACATATCGGGGAACTCAACCCTCTCTTTCTGCATACCAAACGACAATCGGGCTATCAATATAAGTAAAATTCCAAAAGACCACTGCGACATAATTTTAAAAGATAAATAACTAAAACAAGTATGAAAACAGCCCCTATAGTAGCATTAAAAAGACATTAAAACATTGGAATCTAATAGTCCACACTTGGGGACACATTTCCCCACCTTTTGCGATAATCATGGTGCCGCCTCAGGTAGTAACTTTCGTGTACTTATTTATTGCGACACGAGCAATAATCTGCAAGCGAGCAAAGACTTAAACTACCCAAGTAAAAATTGCTATTTTTCTGTTTAATGATTTAATGTCTTTTTTTTATTACTCAGAAAAGTTTAAAACGTTGAGAGTATAGATAACTCACGGAAAAAGATCTACTAAGAACTTTCTTAATTTATGTCTTTTATTTCTTTAGGGACAGTTTGTTATAAAAATCATTAATCACGACAAACAAAAATCATTAATCAGACTCTAAGTAGCTGATCTTTCTTGTTTTTCAAATTCATGTCCTGACATAATCTTAATGATTGTGCGTCTTTTTGCAACTGGGATTCCATGCTTTCTCTCCGAATGCCTAACACCCCCCTATCGGAAGGTCAAGCCCCTCCGTCAGAGAATTTCTAGCGCCACCACTGGCACAACACGGGATCCTCACAGTTTTCACCCCCTTCCCCTTAATTTTTAAATACGAGAAGGCAAACAATATATAATTAGTTGCAAGCGTGGCTATAAGAAAGAAGGCATGATAGGTCAAACGTGGAGTAGGTTATCTTGCCATAGCCCACAACAAACTTAAAAAGGTTAGTGTCATGCAAAGCGCTCTAGTAGTTTCCTGCTTCCTTTCCCAATTGTAAGGTGCACCTTGCTCAGAGCAAATTTACAGCGTTTAAAGACAGATCCGTTACATTTGCACAACACAATTGCGCAGCGAGTCAGAAGTTTAGATTTCAATGTATGCTGTGAATTATTTATAAGAAAAGGAAGAAGAACCGACGAAAAGACACTGTAAATTCAACAGTCACTGTGGCAGTTATTTTTCCTTTCACAAGAAAAGGTAATTTAGATCAGGCTTTGTCGCTTGCATTCATCCAAAGATTAAGCCTTTAACTAGTAAATCGTTTAAAAGCATTTGGTGCGCACATGAATATGGAAATGGCACACACCATCGTGCACGTGTTGGAGCTCCATTTTTAACAGATGCTCTTTTAGCGTCCTATTGTTAGAACTACGACGTTGAAAGAAATCACCGTGCGAGTTACCCAAATACAGCTTCAGCAATGCAGATAGAAGAAGCTTGCTGTTCTCATGAGTTGCTCATTTGAAGGGCTGCTCATGACTCATGCCTGTCTTGATTTCAGGGCTGAGCTCAAAACACAGGCTATTGATTACTTTTCAACAAGCAATTTCGATTAGGGAACATAAATGCCTCCAGAAAAAGGTACAAAAAGTCAACAAGGAACAATTTACTATTCCTTTCGATATGATGACTAAAATGCTCCTTAATAAAATGATTTTATCTTGAAATTTTTCTTGCAAAAAAACACCCCTAACATTCCCGGAGAAAAAAAGATTCGGGGTTGAATATTCAACATATGTTTAGGAGATGAATTATAATGAAAACGATTCATTCTGTCAGAACACGTGATAATAAGCAAAGAATGACTAAAAGACCATCAAATGCTTCCCAAGCAGATTTATAAACATTATCAAAATATCATTTACGCATACTTGTTATGACGTCATAAGCATACACATCTTCAGAATGGATCACGGAGAAGGAACAGGTACTTCTTCTAACTTCTACACAGGCTAAACTGAATAACTCTAACTCCTTAGTAAATCAATACATCAAAGTATCAAACGACAAAGCGAGTTGGCTACATTCTTGGCACTCATTAACTCGGCTACATCCCTCATAACATTTTATCGTTCAATAGACTACGTTTGACATCTGATATTGATTCTCTTTACCTGAAAATGTCGTCATTTTCATATTCAACCTGGCGAAGCATGTCAACACAAAGATGGCGGACAACTGAAAGTGGCAGCGGGCTGAAGCAGCTTATTCAGCCAGAAACATTCAATCAATCATTGCTATGAATCCAAACACAACGACATACAAACCGTTGGGCTGCTTCTTTCTTGTAAGGCATACTTGACTACAGGACTGGTTTCCTCGCATGGCATGCATAGTTCATTGCCGTATTTTCACACCAATACCACTTTTGTGAAACAAGGTTGTAAGTCATACCAGTAAATTGGATCATCTCAAGCTTGCCTAGAAAAAGACGTAAAATTTGCAATAGTGGAGATTATCACAAGAGCCTTACTTCCTTGTCTTCTTCCTGTAATTATGCTACAAAATTTAAAAAAATAAAGCAGATATTCAATGCTTGCCTTGATTGAAGGTAAGGTATTAGATTTAACAACAATTAATTCAAACTATAAATGATAAAAAAAGAAACTTTTTATAGGTATCTGGCCACCTGCAGCACGAACAAAGCATACCAAAATGACTTTATCTGAAGCTATTACACAAACAGCTTTGGTAGCGTAGTGGTAGGCATTGGCAAAAGGAAACGATACCATCAATCGGCAGAAATATATAGATCTCCCCTTTGGAACAGTTTACTAAGACTCTGCGTTGAACGCCTCTTGTAAAAAGAAGAACGCTTACAAGAAACACCTATCATTTTCTATATTGCACAGCTTGGATTTTGCAAAACGTTAAAGATATGCAATAACCACTACTTGTTTTAATTCTCTTTCGAGTCATCATTTCAAACAATCTCTATGAGAAATCAAATGTGGCAGATCATGTATCGAGAAAAAATTGCGGGGAAGAAGGGGCTATTAAGTTAAGTAAGCAGTATTGCCGCAGTAAGCATAGAATTGCTTAAATTAAACCACAAAGTGAAAACACAATAAATAAGAAAATTAATTCAAAATAAAGTACGCAAGCATTGTGATTTTCTAAACATATGTAACAAGACAACCTTAATGCGGACATTTGTAGGACTAGAATGTTCTATAAAGGTGTCCGTTGTTAGGAATGGTAAAAGGTATCGGCCGCAGAAAACCAATTCTTGGACAAAAATTTTCGATATTGTGTGGACGTTTAAAGAGATTTTTCTCTTATTTGAGATAACATGAATATTTTATGTCTAAACTATGGGAGAGTGCTTCATAAATTTTGTCTATGACAGTATGAAATTCATCAAAATTTGATGATCAGACTGACAAAATCTAGATTTGGGTCGGAGAATCAGCAAAATGCTTAGAAAATTTCTTTTTAAAAGGAAGTAGCAAAAAATTATGGTTTTGGCTCTTGCAAATAAAAAAGAGAATTCTAAAAACATATACGTGTTCTTACTTCTTCGGAGCATATCGACGAGTTCGGATGTAGTGACAAATTTTTCCCAATCGTGAACACCAGCAGGAACAATTCTAACTATGTATTCAGCAGCATATTTCGCGAAAAGCAGAGAGAAAATAGTTCTGTTGATGGTGGTAACAAAGAGGTGGCCTCCAGGCTATAAAGAAAACATTGAGAATAAAGCATTTTCTAATGGTTTAAATACAGTAGCTCTAAAAGCATTTCTCAATACAACCAGAACTTGCCTAAAAAGAATATTACGATAACATCTAAGTCAAATCTGACTAAGATACGATATCAAATATACTATAATAGGGAAGTCAATATATTTCCTTCTTAAAATAATATTAACATATAGAAATGCAATATGCTTGGACGGTTGAAAAGTTCTTGATTCATGAAAAGGTGAAACTATGAAGGAAGGTGAGATGATAATTATTATTATTATTATTATTCGAAACAGAAGAAAGAATTGCAGAAGAGCGTGAAGGGGAAACATCAATAAAGGAATCAATGCGTACACCAAGGCATCATGTAGCATCTTGAATTAGATACTTAATTAAGCCTTTGGTCCCGCAAAATCGGAAAAAGCGCGGAAAAGTGCGGAAAAGCGCGGAAACATGTCATTTCAGAATCCAGAGTTCGTCAAAAGATATAGTGATAACCAGGGGCGCCTGCACAAGATTAAGGCAGGAGGGGCATTGTCGGTGCTGAGAGCCAATAGAAGGATTTTTTTCACTACCATAATCGAGTACTTGTGAGGGAGGGCAGGTACAAAATAAAATGTTGGCATGGATCTATTCTGCCCGTATACCTGGGTTTTTTGCAATCAAAAGCTGTACAGAGAGACATAAAGTTGACAAAATTTTCCATGCAAGTGGGTATTAAATGGCCTCGTCATTATTTGAATTGATAAGGTTTGAAGAACAAATATAAAATTTGAGGATTGAATATAAAATCTGAGTTGGGAATAGAAGCTGGGAATGAAAGCAAAACATGAGTTGGGAATGAAAATAGATTTGGTTGAATATAAACAGTGCATGTTTGATATTGCTAGAAAGAGCAAGCCATATTAGATAAAAGATACCTTGTTTGGACAGGCTTGGCAAAATTAGATTAGCATAAAAAATGAGCTTATAGCTTTATTCTTCTTCTTACTTTAACTTTATTATGTTATTTTAATCGATTAGCTTCTCCTTTACCATTAAGATATATATCAGCAACATTGTAGTAACATCCACGAAGTTCATTGTGGTTCAGTTTTTTTGCAAACAAAACATTGAAAGATCAGTTCTCACTCTCTTTCTTAAGTACAAATGACGACATGTTTCGTCTAATTGGCAGAGCCCGGTCGTCCTTCCATCTAGCAGTTTTGGAGTCGATTTACATACAAACGAAAAAGCCGCCATTGTGTAGACAGAAGGAGTTCGTTTTCTCTCTATGACTCCAGTGGTAATTTTTCTTTAGCGTCACGGCACTGATTGGTCAACTATACCGGTCTTGTGCTTGCGTTTTTCTGATTGGCCTATTTCGATCCACAACTGGGTATATATTTTTCATCGTGTTCTTTCAGACCCTTATTCTGACGTTTTATACTCTTAGGGGTGTCAGACGAAAAAGCTTTTAGTATGTTGTAAAATGTTTGCTTTTTTCAAAGCCATTTTCAAATTCTGTACCGCAAAAAAATTGTTCAAACGCAGTGTTACAAACCTTGATCAACTGAGAACAGCACTGTACAAAGTCCAATTGATAATTAACATGCTCAATAACTTCAGAAGCAACAACAGCATCAAATGTTTCCCTGTGGTCATCAACCATATCTTCAACAGTTGAACAAAGATATTCAGTATTTCTTGCAACATTCTCATCTATATTCGCATGCGCTTTGGCAGCCATTATGTTGCTTGCAACTGGGTCAATACCAGTTACATTTGCCCCCAACCTTGCCAATGGCTAAAAAAAAGATAATTTTTCTAACTGTTGAAAAAAGAAAAAAATACAGAGGGCAGAAGAAACGAGAAAAATTTGCCTGGTTTATCTTTCAGGGCCGGCGAAACGTATTGGAAGTGGGGGGGGGGGGGCCAAAATATCAAAGTCTTGGAAGGGCTTAGGAATGGCCAACACCATGGTTGGCGGCAAGAAAATTTTTTGGAACTATGGTATCTTAGGGATGGCCAGAGACTGCATTTAAAATGGATTTTGACAGAAGGAAAATCCGAGGAAATATATTAAAGCTTTGTTTAATCAATATGTCCCATAGTCTCATCTATTGCAATGTTGACTTGACTTAGGAAAGGTCTTGCGAAGTTTCAGAATAACCTCTTACAATACAGCTAGTAATGAAACTCGTTCTCAGATTTGAAGGTACCCAAAATAATATGGAAGGGAATAAATAAACGAGACTCCATCAATTTGTGCTGGCACAAAGTTATTCTGGATCAGGTTTCCGATCAATTTCCTAAGCCAAGCTGTTACTCGTTGTACAGCTTGGACAACAACTTCAGTTGAATTCCCATATTAAATTCTACACAATGTCTTCTATGGTAAAGACATAGCAACCAAGCTAAAGCTAAAGACATATTTAAGGGATTTCTAGGCAAAGTTCAGAATGATATAACATTTCTCTCCACTATTGCCCTGTAAAATCTTTTTTGCTCAGTGGAAATATGGGAGGGGGTATGGCTCCCATGGCTTCCCTAGTTTTGCTGGCACTGTCTTTTAATTGCTTTTCTATTATTTAAGGACAAAAACCTTTAGTTCTAGAGAAGCAAAGTGGTATGATATACAGACCTGGGCACCTTATGGCCCACAGGCCACATTTGCCAAAACATGTTCAAAACCTGGCACAGAGCACTGAAATGAGGCAAATGGATGTTGTTTTACTGGTCAGACCCATTACCCTCCCTCTCTGTAGTAGCTGGTGCCACCACTGCCTACAACACAATTTCATGTATTTGTATAAACATCTAAATAATACCTATATCTTGCTGATAACCAGTAACAGCTAAAATATAGCATGATTTATTGCTGTGGACAAGTGGACAAAAATGAAAAGTGTGATATGATTGGCTCTGCCTTCCAACACTATTCAGGTTTGTCATATGGCCCTTTGTAGAAATTAATTGACCACATCTGGGGCCACAACTAGGGTCTAGATGTGCAGGCCAGTAGTTTGATAAATGTAACAGATGTCCCAAATCTGCTTGCTCCTTTGCACCAATCAGGCTCCATGGCATTGTTATGCAACATAATTACACCTCATTTACCATCTCAAGCGTAAACATCCACAGTTTAATAAGGAGACAGGTAAAAAAAGATAAAGCTGTGATATTGTTCTTTTTTATGAAATTTTTAATTATGCAGAACCTTCTAAAGTTTATAAATAGTGATCAACGAATAGATAAAATGCACTTTTGAAAATGGTCAAAAAGATGGTATAATTCCAAGAATACAGACAATAGTAATTTTCACATAAAACTTTACCTCAGATAGTAGGCCTCCACCACATCCAATGTCAAGGATTTTGAAGGAATCAAGAGGCCTTATGATTTTCTGCTTTGAATCTGCTAAAAGGGTATTTTTTATCCATGGTATTCTGAGTCTGTTCATTGCTTTCAGGACCATGAAATCGCCTGATTGATCCCACCATTCAGATGAAAGCAAGTTAAATTTTGTAACTTCATCATCCAGGGTGGTTTTTCCAGTGGCTTAAATAAAAAATGTGGAGTCTAGAAGTAACATAACAGACAGCATATTTCAATAGCATTTATTCGGTTAAGAATAGGCCTGCAAGACAAGGTTACAGAACTTGTTACAAAACAAGTCCGCTTCAAGGTAGGAAGAAGTGGTAACACATAATCAAGTTTCAGCAAAAACAGCTCCATTTACTTGTTGTTAGTAAAGCAGAAGTTGTAGGTTTCACCTTGGTTAGTAACAACACAGAAACTCAAATAGCTAGAAAAACATTTAGTTGGAAAGATTAACACTTCTAGGATAGACACAATAGAAAATAATAAATGACAAAACAAAAGGTTAATCATCAAGATATTATTTATCAATGTATATTACCAAAAGGTAAGAATGTGAGATTATACAATCAAAGGAAAAAATTTGCTTAGTAAGCAGTTGTTTATAGATTGAAATTAATAATGATGTCTATTTAATAAAGAATGACAACATCAGAGGCAGTGTTTTAAGGGGGACCAGATGGAAACTTTGTTGTGTACCCACAATATATTGCCCGCACACTCAAATTCTCAATCCGTGCACTTCTGTATATTGGCCGCACAAAGTCCCTATTTGATAACATTTTACAATGATAACATTACAAATTTCTTAAAATTTGTTAAATTTTTAATACAAATTTTTTTGTATATTGGCCGCACAAAGTCCCTATTTGATAACATTTTACATTGATAACATTACAAATTTCTTAAAAGTTTCCAGTCTGGAAGGGGGATGATGACCACCCATCTCTGTGGCCCCAATGTTTTGTAGAACAACAGACCGCTTCTGGGAAATCTTTTGTTAGGAGACTTAACAGAGACAGCAGCATGAAATTAAGCCGAGGGGGGGGGGGGCTAAGAATTAAATTTAGTGACAGAGGAGGACCCACCATGGTTCTAGAATGGCTAAAAATGCATCTCCCAGACTAAAATTGAACAAATTACTATACTGCTCAGAATAGACAATTCAACCATTCTCAGAAAAACATTATTGATTTTTAGAAAAAATTTGGAAGGGGAGGATTTATGTGTTGGAGAATGAAAGAAAGAAAGGGTGACCTTTGTTCAGAGTGCACATCAATGCAAATAACAAGACGCTGTTATATTGATAGCCAGGGTGCATTCCATGTCAGGTAGAAAGATGGAATCAGTGCGAACCCATGCGAACACCGATTTAACTCCTACAAAATTTTTTGGCAGTTTTATGTCACTTAGATTAGTTTGAAATTATAGGAAAGGTTGTCTTTTATGATGAATAAACAACAACAAATGTTAAAAAGTTTGGCGCATGGCTTCTGGCAGTCTGGCGTCTGGCTTTATCCGATGTCGTAACTATTGTAATGTTGTGAATACATCGAATCGTTTCGTCCGTTATGAAAAGGTTGCACTGTTGACAGTGATCTTGATTCTTCTTTATTTCATACCAGCTTTTTAGTTTTATTATAAGTTTTTTTTCAAAAATCGGGAGAATTTTTTAATTGTCGGGAGGTCGGGAGATGACCTCTGAAATCGGGAGTCTCCCGGTCATATCGGGAGGGTTGGAACATATGATAAATATACCTAAGCAAGTTAGTGAATAGATCGAATAAAATCAAGCAGTATATAAACAGTTTGTTCCCTTTTTATTTCATACTCTGTTTCCAAAAATAATAAAAAAGACGGCCAAAATAAATTTATCTCCGAAAATGTGGGGGGGGAGGCTTCAGCCCCCAGTGGCGCCGTGCCTGTTAATTTTGTACTTGTGTGCATACATTGTCAGCACTCTTGCACACATTTTTATTTGTTCTTGCACACACAAGATCTTGTTGAGAACTGCCATGCTCTGCATGCAGATTGGGCGAGCCTTGCTAGGAGGTTCTTGGCTGCATTGTAAGAGTAAAATTAATTTGAAGACCTTTTCTTGAAAATTTTGTATTCTTACCATAGTTGTCGGAAGCAGCACCGTTAACACATCTTCTTCCGATGCTCGCAGCTTTAAAACTATTGGATTTTCTTGAAAACAAAGTATACAGCCGCGCTTCACTAAATATGCAACACTTCAGCTTGCCCGCCATCTTTGTTTTCACATGCCTCATTTCGGTACGAGGGTATCGCCGCGATTGCTCCTCCTCATAACCAGCGTGACAAACTGATCTGTGGCGTGACATTTTAATAAGAAACTGGTTTATAAGAAACTAGTACTACAACTATTAAGAGAAAAATTAAGAAACTATGAAATTTCCATCTTTAAAGTTTTTAGTTTGTTGATTTTTCTTTGCAAAAGATACATTGATCGTTTTTGTGACGATCTGCGTTCATATACTTCCAAAAATGCTCAACTTCAAAACAATAAGGCATTTTTAGGTCCCGAAATAGGAAACCAGCTGAAAATCCTTTAGTACTTAAACGCTAAAATTTGGATGCCAAATTAAGAATCTTTCAGTACTTGATGTTGATCCAAGCTTCTCATGAAATAATAGAAGCGAAAGAATGATTATATGGAGTGGCGGCTCGGCTCGTGTATAAATTATGTGCTAAAGTTAATTAAAAGGTTTACAGAATGTGTGGACCGAAACAAGACTTTGAGCTCGGAGATTACACAATGACCCGTAGTTATTTCTTATATGGGTGCAGAAGTACTACTTTGCTTTATTTTACTCATTGGGACGCACCAAGCATTTTACAACCACAATGCTAGCCAAAAGTACTCGGAATACCTGGCAATTTGCGTTGATTTGTAGTAAACCATCTTTGTTCAAGGGGGGGGGGGGGTTGGTTCGTTAATTTACCCTTGAAAACTGACATAGTGATCCAAGACCTTTGCCAGATGGTTACTATACAACGTCGAAGCTAACTCAGTTAAGATTTTATTTAGACCACATTATCATTAACACATCTCACGGAAGTAGGGGTGAGTGCACATTATTATTGTCCAATAATCGAGCAAATTTCAAAATTATATACCAAAACTGATATTTTAGTTACTGATAAGTAAAGCTTATACATTTTTAGAAGAGCGGATTTTGACAAAAGCGACGAGAATTGCATCTATGCACTGCAGTTCATTGTATTGCCCAAAATAACATTGTATTGACTTGAAAGAAGAACCATTTCAAATCAAAGCTGTATCTTCTCGTACTTGAATCTGATCAAAGAATCTCTGTCCTTCTTAATAAATGTGCGTTGGTTAGCCATCGTTATGGTTAGTGTTAAGATGTGAAGGAGATAGAACAACGCATGGGTTGAACAGAACAGAACGATAACTTTATATTAACTTCAAAAGGCCTACACCATAACTGTAATACTGTAAACTGTAATCTGAAACTCTATATAAACATGGGTCACATAAAGTAATGCTCCTGCGCATAGTCTATTAGGTTACTACAGTTAGCAATAAGTTTAGATTTAATATCCCAGACAGAATGGGTGCAGCTCGTCATGTAAGTTAGACGAAAGAAAACGCAAAATAGATCTCAATATCAAATAGAATTTTACATAATATCTACAACATTTCACATACATAAAATACAAATATAATGTCCGTGATATTCATATCCGGTGACGCCTTGGTGACCTGAAACAAACAGGATAGTTCAAGCTGTGAGTTAAACGTTCTTTTTTGTCAGAATCAAGCATAGGAATCGAACAGAAAAAATGATAAGAGAGTTGATAATTAATTCAAAGCCCAGAGTAAAATCATATGGATAAGTCGGAGGAATTTTTATCGTTGTTACAGAGTATGCTTCAGGCTGGATATCAAAGCGTTATCAATTATCGTTATATGCAAACGTTTAGTCCAGGTGGTTCAACTCAAGTTACATAAATCAAGCAAATGACACCTAAATTGCAGTTCAAGTAAATACTGATAACATAACAAAATACCTACCAGCGGTGGGTCAAAATAACAAAAAAACACGCTAAAATTTACAGAAACAGATAACCTTAATCACCTACCTAGCTCCTGAAACCATTTAACTTTCACCTCGATTTTTTCGGCTCTTTTTTTTCGACTTTCGCTCACCTTTGTGTCTGTCCGTGCTCCTATCTTCAACAGTCTTTTTATCTCTTGCCTTACCGTCTTTCCGCTCTTCCCTTTCTTCTCTTTCAACACTCACATCCTTTCTACTCCTCTCTCTTCTATCCCCCTCTCGCCGTTTTTCATACATACTGTCTCTCCTTTTCGTCTCCTTCCTATCATGGCTACTGTCATTACTGCTACTCCGGCTTCTAGTCCTATGCTCGCGTTTTTTGCTCCTTTTGCTCTTCTTTTCACTACTTCCCTTATCACTACCCTCACTATCATGACCCGTTTCTCGACTTCTTTTATCCTGTGAACGACTGTGTTTCTTTTTCTTCTTCTTTACCTGTCTTCTTTCCCGATCATCACTATCTGAATCTTTCTTCACTTTGGTTCTACGTTTTCTTGCTTCCCTGTCATCAGAAGAATCCGAAGAACCAGAGGTACTACTAGAATCCGTTTCTTTTGATTTGTTTCGTTTTTTTGACTTTGAAGTGTCATAATAATGTTCACGTTCATATTCTTTTTTCGCGACTTTTCTATCTTTTACCACCTTCCTCTCTGTGTCTGGCTCACTTTCACTGCTTTCTGAGCGAGTTCGTTTTCTCCTCTTCTTTTCATCCGAATGTTTGCTCGCTTCTCTCCGCTCCGTTGTTCGATTACTACGCCGCTCATCCTCAACACTACCTTCCCTTGACAAATGGCGCTCCAATTTATCGTCGCGGGTTTGCGAAACGCTGGTATGTGTCTGTTTTTGTCTTTCTCTCTTTTCATGTTCCAACCAGCGACTAGGCTTGTCGTCTTCATCTGATTCGTCGTCACTTTCGTTACCACTACTTGAATCATATTCTAGGGCTAAAAAGCAAAGAATCTTTTGCATTTTACGGTTTACGTGGGACAAGGTACAACTAAATACCGAACAAATCAAATTGATCTTCTGTGACAAGCTGAGCTTGTAAGTTATAGGTAATTTAAAAATTGAAAATTTTTGCAACCCGTAGTTCTTCTCAATGTAGTTACTTATGAAAACTGCAAATGAGGTAAACTGAACCTATACGAAAGCATCGATCGATTTAAAAAATATTCAATGAAATATCAAATGAACGTTTAACAAGTATTGACGATAATTCTAAAGCTTCACTTTCAGCTGACACTTTGCTCTTAAAACTAGATGTCAGTCATCAGTCATTTTTGTTTTTGAAGCCAGAAATAAAATCAGTTTATAACTGCCTAAACTATTCTAGGGCAATCTCACAAGAAAAAAGTAAGTTACTGTTTCATAGTATACAGTAAATTTAATATCATTCTTTAAAAACTATTAACTCAAACAAAGTTGGTCAAAAAACAATAGTGTTCTCTAGCGTGACTTCACAAAAAATTATTTCTTTAAAATTTTCGAATTTTGATCACTTAACACAAAAGAACACAATAAAATACTTCCATTTATGCAAAATCAGTTAAATTTGTAAAAAATCGGGCGAGCTATGGCCAATAGAATATTTGAAGTTTGCAAACGGGTTACTGTTATTTTGGCTCAGTTCATAACGCTATGAACTGAGACCAAATTACAGAGGTTTGATGGGGCAAGAGCCTGTGCTCAAGCGGCCATATCTCAGCCAATTCGTGACACCTTTAACTGATTCTGCAGATTTAGTGGTATTTTATGATGCTTTTTCGGGTTATGGGAACTAATTTAAAAAATTCAAAAAATTATGACATCATCACTTGACAACTCTATTCAGTTGGCTGTTTTATCCTGAATGAAAGCAAACTGGTCAGGAATGCAATGTAAATAATCTGAAACGGCCTGTTGGGTCCTTAAAATACTAATACTAGCTAAAATAAACACAAATTTCAGTTAAAGGAAGTCAAAAAAGGTGTGAATGATTTGTGTGAAAAAACCAGCTATGTTTGTTTCAGCTGTAACCTACCTAACCCAGTTCGCAATGCAGCTAGCCCACCGGAGTTTCGAAGCAATTCGCCAGAAACACGCGCTGAAAGCAAAATGTAATTTGTTAGACTTTTGACGGAATGTGATTGCTGTTGCCAGTCCTTTGAAGATTAGGGATCCATTTAACTTTTTAAAATAACTCTCAGTCGCTACGCCGAGAGTATTGTTGCATATCAATAAATGATGTAAATAAAGCGTAGGACAGGTTTAATGGAGGGAAAAACGTTTTTTCGCATCCAAACATTATCTTCAATTAGAATAGAATAAAGAATTTCAATTAAAAAAGAATAAAAAAGAGTAAAAAGAATGAAACTTCAAAAATTAAAGAAGCAAATCAAGATTTGTGTATTTACTTTACAAGATGGTTTAACGAAAAAATTCTGTTTGCCTGTAAACAAAATAATTGTAACGGGGGAAGCAACGATGTACAGTGTCACCGGTCGTTTTCTTGACTCCTGCACTGGTGGCTCCATTTGCTCATTTTTGTTTTTCAGTATGTTTTCCCAAATAACTTTCTACTATCGCAAATTCTTAATTGCATTTTAAATCACGTGTATCGAAAACAACACATTATGCTCTCAAAGGCAATGAAAAGATACTAAAGTGGCTTGAGCCATCTTTCAATTGGCCAATCAACACATATAATACCACTAGCACGCTCGTTGATTGGCCAATGCTTGACTGACAGGTGAAATAAGCCACGTTAGTCTCTGCCGATTGACATTAAAGGCTTTTGCGCAACCGGCATGCTTAGCGGCAGCTGTCTTGAGAAATTGATCGTGTTTTGTGTTTTCATCCAGTACAATATTAGGCCGGTTTCGAAAATATAGTCGCAAAGCATGCCGGTTGCGCAAGAACCTTTAATCATCGGCTTATACAAAAACTAAACATAAAACAATTCCTGCATTACAAGTCATCTTACCTTTTCTGCGCGCACGACTGTAAACTTCATTAACAACACTTACAATCTCCTCGTTGGTGACAGTGACGAGAGTTTCCATCATCCAATACTTTATCTTTTGCATCTAAAGGAGGTTAAACAGTTAATTATTTATCTAACAGGTTAAATCAAAACATTTAAGATACTAGACCTCTAAATGAACAGTATTCTACAATTGTCGATCAATAGTGTGATGAAATTAAGTGAAAATGTTTCACTTAATATCAAAAACTCAAAAAATAATGTTTTAATTAGATATGCAAATTAGGCAAAATGGCGGAACAAGCAATGGTTGAGAAATGCTATCACCTTCTCACAGTAAATTTTTTACATAATTTTAGAAGTCAAGTCAGAATTTATCTGTAATAAAGTTTATACATATATCTAGAGTATGAATAAACCTGGGCAGGGTATTTGAAGTATTTTTGAAAAAAAAATGATTCTAATGATGACAAAACTCAAAATTGATATTTGCATTAATGTTTTTCTGGTAATAACTTTTGTGTATGAGCCTTTATAGAGAACCTGAAAACCACTTATTCTCTAGATACATATGCTATCTTCAAATTCTGAAAGTTTCAGAAGAATTGGTTAAGAATTGACTGAAAATTGTGGTCATAAAGATCTTTAAATCACTCATTTAAGCAAACGGCTAAAAACATCGAATAAAATTTTCACATTGTTTTGAGTCAGGTTTAAGTGTTAGTAAGCTCCAGGTTCTACAGTGACCCCTCCTTCTCTTTATCCTTGTCCCAGAATCATATGCAGTGTTAGTCATTTTTTAATTTCCCTTAGCCTTTTCTTCTTCTCATTTTTGTAACTGTAGATGACTGTTTTCAGCCACTTGGATTCTCTCTTCGTTTTTTTTGTTATTGCAACCATAGCGTGATAGCCAGGCGTCACATCCAGTCGTCTAAGAATGCCTAAAACTGAGTGTGCACCATCATTAAATGCTACTACTGCACTGGCAGTCAAAATTCCAGAACTTTCCTCCCCTGACAAATTTTTCTTGGATATCTCTTCCAAACTAAACCGTTGAAAGGCTCATTTGGATTCTGAGTATAAGAATCCAGAAATCATGCCAACAGAGATTTGTCTGCAAGGGATTCGTTAACTGGCTTGACACCATCCACAACCGCTTTTGAAAGTCCCTTTTTGTGCTTGTAGATGTCAGCCACCCACAGCACGAGTCCTTTCTTTCAGGACAAAGATGATGCTGGGTGATCATTTGTTGATGCAAGATGAAAAAGACCAGCTTTCACATCTCTTTCCGTGCCATTAACGTCATTCTTATTTTGGCGAATAGCCAGACCATAATAATTTTGCACTGAGTCTATAATCTTATCTGTAAGTTTATTTCTCCCTCCAATTGATGTTTCCGTCTGCCAGCTTTCTCTTTACGTACCTACTCCTTAGCTTACGTAGTATCGAACCTAATTTTTTCTGTATGTGACCAACACATCCCTTCTTCACAATTTCAACGTCTTTTTCATAAGGTTTGGCCACTGATACTGTAGGATAGGTAGAAGAATCACCATCTCCAATGAAGGACAGATGCCTCAGCCACTTCTCAGCAACAGATCTATTGTAGATAGTCATAACTCCATCCACCTCCATTTTACCAGATGAACGAACATGGTTAGTGCCATATGTCAAACTATGATTAATTTTCCATAACTGATATTTTTAAGTTGTTGTATCAATTTTCGTATGGATTCCACAACTTTTACGTTTTTTTATTTAACTTCAAAATCTACCACTTTTCCAGTAGAGAGAGAAATCGCAGAAACAATGCCATTGAGTGACGAATGCCCAGGCTTCTTCCAGGAACAATCAAAGCTTACTGCAATGACAGTTGTCTTCTCCTTTACTTTTACTTCTTCAACTGCCTTTCTTATGCTGGTCTTCGTACAATGTTCAATGTACGCACAATGTAAGGAGTCAAAAACTTTAATATAGTTGTTTCTTGTCATGGGCTTATGCACGTTCATCTTCAAGCCTCCAGCCCTTCGTAACCAATGCCAAGATTTCTGAATGCCATCACAGTACGCAGATTGACCTCCATTTTGTTCCTTGACCCTGTACCCTCTTCACATGCATAATTTATAGTAAAAAATAAATATTCCAAAAAGTGAACATTACAATGAGCAGTGTAACAAATTGAAAGCCCTTGCTCTTTATTTGAAATTTCTTTCAATGCCATACTTTGTTGTTTGTATCCAAAACAGCATACTAGCGGCAGCAGACTTTCGATATTTATATAGGACTTCGATATTTAAATGGAGAAGCTCGACGCACATTTGTGTAACATGCAGATTATACCTCGAAATATTTATCTTCTTATATAGCTGCTCGTTGCCCCTTGGGTTTATAAAGATATACACCACTTCTTAATATGTTTCAAGAGCTTGTGCATAATACGATTATTCAATAATTCATTCACATTAGGCATCTTCAGTCAGTTAGATTAACCTTACACTGAAGCAAGGTTACGCTGGCTTCACAGGCATCAGAATCGCAAAATACCCTCGGTGACAAACGTAATGTTCTTTCTCTGACCTCATCACACCCTAAATTGATCTCATTGACGACTGTACTTTGCTAAAATCGTCCAAAAATGTTTAGAAACTCGATGAACTGTTTGATGCTGCTCAGATTCACACCTAATCTATCTGATTAAGAAGAATCAAAGAAAACAGAGATAGGAAGATCTAACGACCGATAGAGAAAAAATTGATCAGAGATTTTAATAGTTGACACATTGTAATCTTATGATTAACAATTTTGAGGCTTTATTAGAAAAACCATTGTAAATATACCTTTTATATTGGAGGGTCTAGTTTCCTTTTTATTAACATAAAAAAAATATTTCTAAATTCTGAAAAGTTATGAGAAGTGCAAGACACTTTCCTAGAAGAAACTCAATACTGTGAAACAAAAAAACTAATCAATTTAGAATAAAAGCTGAGGGGTTTTGCTCAGCTGTCATATAGTGGTCGCTTTCTACTGATTATTACTCGATTGAAATTCCCACCAAAGGGAAATTATAACCAGTCTATCAAATTTGCTATCATATAGATATAAAGAATAAAAAGTTATTTACATATATACATATAAAAAAACAAATATACAAGCAGTGACTAGAGCAGAGAAAAGTCGAAGTCATTTGACGCAAACAAAGGTAACAGTCACTTTAGTTTTAGTGCAGTTCAATTAAGGGTACAGTTCATTTAAGCCGTAAAACTGTCGCAACATAGCCAATAGGCAACATTTACCTTTTCATTGAACAAGGTACATGTGCGATTTGTTTATTTAGAATCTGTTTACAATTGGACCAGGGCCAGCTGCACAAGATGGAAAGGGCTGTCTGAAGCTGTTTTTTTGCATGAGGTCGCTACATAAACAAACCAGTAAAAAGAAAGGTGAGCTTCTGGCTTTCTTTTGGTCAAGACCACGACTTAAATGATTATTTTTTTGCAACATGAGTAAATACCTGTTCGTATGCCTTTTCTTCATTGGATATCGTTTCATTCTGGTTCTCATCTTCGTCTGATTTCACATTTTCTTTTTCATCATCCGAGCTGTAGCCATCATGCACCGGGGAATTCTAGAACAGGAAAAGACAATAACAGTGCCTGCAATTTCGTTCTCAGTTTCATTTAGTTCCGTTTTCAAAACTAGTCAAGTAAAAAATAGTTCAATCTGCCACGGATTCACAACAAAAGTAGATATATTGATGAAAATTAGTATCTAGGCATTAGATCACTAGTTCAATACAGACAGTTATTTATGCCTGCATCTACACGGCACCCGACAATTAAAAGACAGTGCTAGGAAGCTACTCTTGATAAGCAGTGTCTTGGTCATTCCCCTTGATGTGCCCAAACTTGGTGATTACTGGTCGTACGGAAAGACGTGACTCTCCTTGCCCTTACAGTTCAGAAGCAGCAGGATTTCACACTGTGATTGTATGGGTCAAAGGTTTGCCTTAAGCCACTGAGTTATTGCGTCTCTTAGGTTTTCAAATGTACATATCACGTTATCAAAAGCACATATTCCACAACTCAAAATATCATTTCGACATCTATTCAGCAACTAACAATTATAAGCCATTCACAGACACAAAATCATTTATTTTATCGTTCACTTATCTGAAAAAAATTAGTCAATAATTTAACTGATAAAACACTCAAAACGTCATAATCTTGATTTAGTAAACAATTCAATTCAAAACTTCTAATTTGGTTTAAAAACCCTTTTTAACGCCCCTCCATTAACAACCAAAGGATTTAAGGGGGCATTCATTAGAAAATAAGATGAAATAATAAAATACAGAGACAAGCCTTGTCAAAATTTTTTTACTTAATTCCTAGTTCCTTTTAATGGAGCACTGAGAATTTCTGATACAAATCTATGATAAATAGTACATTTAATAATAATATCTTGGATCTAAGGAATCCCCCTACATTCTCTTAACCCCCCCCCCCTTAAGGGAGCATTAACTTTTATACAGGATTGACAATAACAAAAACTTTGACTGAAAAGAAAAATAAATTTTTGAGTCCACAACAATGCATATCAGAAGTTTTTCAACAAATGTAAAACAGATCCAGAAAAGAACAGCAACAACAAAGACAACAACAAAAAACCAGTCATCTAACCTTCTTTACTGCCCCTTTTGTTGTCTCTACTTTTTCTTCAGGTAAAGTTTTGATTTCATCCTCACTATCCTCATCATCTTTCGTACTTGCTTTTTCTTTCTCTAGTTTCTTTTGTTTTTCTTTTTCTTTTTTATTTAAAGCATCTCGCAACCACTGTGGTAACCCTTTCTTTTTATTCATTTCTAAAAATGATATTGAAATAAGCATCAAGGATTGAGATCTAAAGTACAATTAGAATTAAATGGCACAAAATTTGAGTTTATTTGTTCATTGGGCTTCTTCGAAAACAAAGTTTTATAATACATGATAAAATAAACAATAAACATAGCAAATTTGGACCAAAATAGCAGTGGGTATTTGCGAAAATAGCAACAATCAAAACATATGACAAGTACCTTGAACATTTATTTCTGGAACTTGTGATGCAATTACTTGGTCTGGTATAGAAAGATCTGGCCTAGGCTTTGGTTGCATCTGAGAAACAACAGGAGGCTGGAAAAAATTTGGCATTACTAGCCCAGGTATTGGCTGTTGAACTGGCATGAAAGGCATTGGTGGGTGAGGAAAATGCATTTCAGGCTGTGGAGGAAATGGTGGCCAGTTTCTGTTATCCCACTGTTGGTTTTGACCCCATGAATTTACTTCTTGGTGATATTGGTTTGGATCACTGCCATACTGATCACTGAAGTGACTATCCCTTTCCAGATCTTGACCACCGAACCGTCCATTATCTCCTTCTGGAACTTTTCTTTCATCGGGAATATGGTTCTCTGTAAAGGTTTTAAAAAAAGTGTGACAAGCAAGACAGATTGAAAATGCTTGATATAGACCAAGCTTCTTCAGTAACATGTGTAAAATGTACTTCAGTATTTCCTTAGCAGCTTACTTTTTTTGCTACCAACTAGTCCTTTAGAGTTAAGGTAAAAGACTGAATACAAAATGATCAATGATAGATTAAGGAAAGTTAACTTTTGTAAAATACATTTAAAACTATATATAGGTTTTCATGTTTACATAACTGTTTAAAAAAATCAGAAAATTTGCAAATCAAAACAATAAGCAAGAATAGTTTAAGTGATTGGTATTGCAATGTTGCTGCATCACCATCCTAACCAAGTTGCGTTTTCACGACCATCCATGAAAATGGGATGGCAATCCTGATCTGTTCACACTTTTATAACACAAAAACATGAATAACAAAGCTCAGAGAAAATGGCTGCACATTCTCTACTTAAGTAATGTTTCCTTGGCATCAAATTATCAGGAGCTTTTATCAAAACGACAATTTTCACATCTTCTCTTGTCCATAAATGCTGGATCGGACATTTCTGTAACTTTCTTGAATTTAATTACAAGTTTTTGAGTGCCTTTGAAATGCAGAAAAACCCTACTTCAAAATGCAGGAAAAATGAAGAAATTGGTGGCATTCACAATGACACCTTTATCTACTGTGCAAGCTTAAAGACAACTTTCAGGATAGCGCCCCAAAGCTTAAAGGATAACGACCCAAAGTGCTTACATGAGACATTTTTATGGGATCATGAAATTGAATAACATTTCTTGGGATATAGGTTATGATCAGGTGTTTACACAATAATATTTTCGGATCCTTTGCACTGTGTAAGCAGGGAAACTAGATTTTGCCAAGCTTTGCAAAACAGCTAGGTGAAGTGGTACAGAACAGAGAAAATCATTATCAGCCACAATCTATGACAGATTCTAGTAATAACACAACCTATGCAATATATGACCACTTAAATTCATTAAATCCACATCCAGCTAGGGTCTCAAATACTGGGCCAGATTGAGGTATGAGAAGAATACAAATCTGTATTTTCTTGAAACACTTATTACAACCTATAAGAGGGCTTTGATCATTAAACTTAAACTAGGCGAAGAAGTCTCAAGGAAGAGGCAGGAGGATAATTAGTGTAACTTTTTTCAAATTTAGCAATGTACCTTGCTCAAAGCTATTCTCAAAAGGCCTATCTGAATCATCAAAAGCAGATCCTCCAATGGGCTTCCAATGACCTTTTCTGTATCCCTGTCCTGTCTGCGGCTGAATCAAACCAGATTGATGTTGGTCATTGTGTTGATTATTCCAAGGCCTTGAAGGGTCATTCCCTTGATTACCTCCTTCTAAAAGATCTAGCCTTTCTTTGTGAACAAAAGCACTTGCATTATTTATTGCATCTGGAGGAGGTGGCTGTGTGGGAGCATTCTCACTTGGTAGAGGGGGGTGGCTTGTTACCTCAGGAGGGGGTGGCTGTGTTTGCCCTGTATCTGGAGGGTGATTCTGTTGCATTTGGCTGTGCAGCTGACGTTGCTGTGCCCACATGGCAGCTTTAATTGCCCATTCTTGGCTTCTGTCTCCATCTAGAGAATAAGAAGAACAAATAAGACAAAGTACACTATAAAAAACATTAGAGAGGCAAAAATTGGAGAAAGAAGCAGCCTTGTCAATAAACTCACTCTTCAAAAGGCCGCATTTTTAAAACAACATCTATTTCTATTGAAAATACTTATTTGAACAATTCTAAAGAGTAGTCCTAGTTTAAGCCCACTACTCAGTTATTTCATAGCAAGGATATAAGGAAGTAGTTTTTGGATGGATTATCAACTAGATTGCCTTCCAAACTGAGTAGGAAGAAGGCCATAGATAATACAAGTGACAAAATCAAAGAACCTACCAATAGCGTGTCAATACCCGGTAAATAAAGGAAACTTCAATCTTTTGCTCAAAATTTACCTCGCTGGGAAAGTAAGTACTGTCTGACAATAAAACACCTTTAAGACTGCTGAAAATTGCCAAAATAAATACACCGCTTACAGTCTAACAAAAAGGTATTTACCTTCAATAGCAGCCTGATATTGATAATTATAATTAGGCCACCAAGTGCCTTGCTGCTGATCATTGTTCCACATCTCCTACTCATGGAAAAAGCTGGCAAACTAAATACACAATACGCTTCCTAATAAAACCTGTAGCGAGTGGGCATTACATATACAAAAACATTACTTCTCTTTTTACATTTCTTTAGCCTTTTGGATGATTTTACAGTAGTCCTTCTTTGCAGTTGTTTCAAAATTCCTTTTTTTGTGTTTTTTAATAACAGAAAAAATTTATGGAATAAAAACAAAATTTTCCAATATTGGAAGTTTGGCTGTTGTTTACCATTCAATTTCAAAGTTGAAAAAAATTCAAGGTTTGATAAAGTTTTTTAAAGGTGAGAAGCTAAAGAAACTTATACGATTGTCTAGATAGGTCTGTGAAATCATTATAAATCATGCATTTAGAAGACAATGTATCTAACATAATCTCTGTCATTTTGAGAATTTGCAAACACATCATCCAAATTTCATGTGAGCAGTGGCAGACACTTGGTCAAATATGGGAGGGGGGAAGCCTATTGTTTTGATAAGATGAAAACACATTTTTCAAATACTTTTAGACAAAAGACCATTGTCTTCCAAAATATCTGGGGGAGTGACTGCCCCCTAGCCCCAGAGGTGGAAAAAATTTTTTTCTTTCTGGGAACCTAAGAATCTGGCTCAAAACTTTCTGCAAGATTTAGGGGGTAGACAAATAAACTTTCTGTTTGTGCCTATATCTCTATACTTAGTTGGTGTATCGTCTGCTTATTTGACTTAACCTATGTCACAAGATTGGTATATTTACTTTTCATATATTTACTTACAAAAATTTTCTGTGAAACTTTCTGCTAACATTTTTATCTAGAAAAATTTCTGGGAACGTAGTTCCCAGGTTCCGATACTTTTTCCACCTCTGCCTAGCCCCCAGGTGTCCGCCACTGCATGTGAGGTTTATGAGTGTGTATCTTATAATTTACATAAACAAATCTATCAAAATATGTCATGCTTGAGTAACCAAAGTGTACATCTCATCAGCATTTACCTTTGGGTTGCAAATTGTTACCTGTAAAAAGGTATAAACAGAATGACATCATATGGAAAAAGAAAGTTGGATTATATACATGAATTACATGGAATTTCACAACTGATCTTATAAAACCTGAAGGTATCATTTTTAAGCTTTAATAAATAGACAATTTATCTAGAGTATCAATTTGGCTACCTGCTCATAAATTAGACATATATATGAGAGATCATGTATTCAATTGATATAGGAAGGTTTATTTGATATTTTGTTGGAGGCCTTTGGAAAGAAATAGCAATTTTTAAGACCAGATTACAACAACAGCTTTTTTCTAAATATGTAGTCATTTTTCACAAAGAAACATATAAAGTAATTTCTATGGTTTGCACTTTGGGACAGATGTATGTAAATAAATAGACATATGATCTAACGAGAATTACTGTTTTATCAGTCAGTCATTAAGTTCTAAATGTCAAAAAGGTATAGGTGCACAGACTGGTGTATAGAACAGGAGGGTTCTGGGTTGCAACCCATGTTTCATGCAAAATGCTATCATCAAGCAACTATCCATGTACCTATGATCTAATGTAGTTTTAAGCAGAAATATCAAGCTTGCAGTTTTTAAGACTGTGCTCACACTGGGTGCTTGAAGAGTGGAGTTTATTTTTGTTTGCCCCCACTTTTGGCTGTTCACATTGGCCACTATTTAAAATTTGCCCAATGAAATTGCTCAATAAAGAATTCTTTTGCTTAAAATGTGTTCATGTTTGTCCCATACTGCCAAATTTGGAATGCAAGAACTGGTGCCTTGCTACCTTGTACTAGCCATATATGTGGATGTAATGTATTTGCATGCAGTTTCGATAGCAAAGGCTCAATTATCAATGGAAACAATCACTTTCTTAACAAATTCTAAAAATATGCCAGAATTATGAATTTCCAACTATGCCAGATTTTGCTAAAAGCATAATATTATGCTAGATCTGAGCACACTCCGGTCTGCAGAGTATAGCACTTTTCGACGAGATGTCCTGTGTGCATGCGCAGAAAGCCTGGCGTACCAGTGTGCACGACCAAAAATTTCTGGTGCGCTGGTGTGTACTGACTATTTTCTCCTGCTGTGGTTAAAATTTGTAAATTTGCATTTCACCGTAAAAATGTGTGTGAAGTACACTGTTGAAGATAGCGCAAGTTTTTATTTGTATATTTTTCAAGTATTACTTGACTTGTTTTTATCAGCTGACATTCTTTATGGGACCACACCCAGCCACGCCCGTCTTAGTTGCCACATCCAAAAATACCCGGCGTGCAACAAGTTTTGCACAAAAATATCTCCAGTGTGCACATGCCATACTCTGCAGACTGGGTCACACTGGGTCTTCCATATCTCGCCCAGTCGTCGTAACTCGTGAAGTGAAGATAACTGATAATAAAAAGTTAATCGCCGAGATCCACAAGCCGATTAACACAAATTAAACAAGTCCCTAATGATGAACCTATATGAAAAACATGATTTGGAGAACTTAGACACTGCACTTTGATTAAATGTCATGTCCATGATGGCTTAGGCCCACCACTTCTGCGCGTTGTGATCACTTGAATTTGATCAATCAGAGCCAGCTTAATTAAAAATGTAAAACAACAAATTCTAAACTACAAACAAACATGCTATAAAGTTTAAGCTTGCGTGATTTTACTACTTTTTACTATTGATTGAGATACTTACTCTTTTAATGATCTTGTCCACGGATCTTCCCCTTAAAAATTGATTTCCCAAAATGGCGCTGAGCGCTTGCCAATGTGGTGACTTGTGCGCGCGCAGCCAGCTTGTCAGACAAAACCTTGTCACACAAAGCAAGACAAGGGTCCCTTGATCATGTAGCTATCAAAGCCAAGAAGGGTGGTTTGGGGGTTGGGAAATGTTTGATGGATGAGCACCCCATATGTAAAAACATTGAGTAGCAGGGGTGGCGCTAGAAACCAAACTACGGTGTGCCAACAATCCAAGAAAAATTCAAGTGGCGATGACTATAAAAATGGCTGCCGACATATTTCATTAACTCCCTTTTACAGTTTCTTTAAATCTCTAAACATTTTGAAAATGAATGGAAATGTTTTCATCCCTCCAATCAAATCTTTAACCCTCTCTTTAAACTAAAAATTTGGTTAAAGCGTTTCAAATTACCCAGATTTGATATGCAAATGTGTTGATATTTCTCGCATGTAGGCCCTTTTACAATACATCGTTTACTGGCTAAGCAAGTTTTGGCCATTTCTTGCTTGGTTTCTGCCTAAGGCAGTATGATTTTGCTTTCTGGATATCTTCTTCTGAAATTAACGAGGAATCGTGAAAATATATTGTTAACAGTGAAAATGGCAACCCATTTAATTGTTACCGCAAGCCCTGGGGCAAGACATAAGAGAAGACCTCAATGCGGAAACGCGAAGAAAATTTTGCGACCACACTATTTCTTGGAGCAATTTTCTTTCCAGCGCTTACAACGTTTTACTGTTGTTGAGCAAACTTTTGTTATGATTCATTATTTCCATTCTTGAAAATTGAACTCATTACTTTCTAAAGCCCCATGGAGCCTTGAAGCCCTGGGGAAATTTGCCCCTTTGCCCCCCTCTCTGGGGTCCTGGTTATTTGACGCCTATCAGTTTCCTAATAAATCATGAAGTTGGGCGACAATTTTTGATAAAATCTTTTCTCTTAAGAACAATTTCATAAGGAAAAAAGTAAATTTTACTTGATTCAAATTTCACAAGAGCAAGCTGAGGCTGAGGTTCTTTTAAATGTATTTCAAAACAAAGTTATGAAACGTGTTTTTCTATCTAGGGGTGCTCAATCCAGCCTCAACGTTTTAATGGTTTTAATGGTTTTATTGAAAGTAAAAATTCCAGCCTTAACTTCAAATTAATGGTTCTTACAAATAAGTAAATCTTTCATTCTACAGTTCCAAAGTTCCGACAATTCTTTTCATTCTTTTATTTTGGCTGCCGACGGGGTGTCATATGGAACTTTAGAGGGGGCAGTTAGCCCCCCCCCCAATGAAACCCTTTAGCGCCATCCCAGAGTTTAAGGCTTAAAATGCCTCTTTTTATTGCACCGTATGTGAGATATTTCCCTTTAACAGAAAAGCTTTTTAAGTCATATTCAGTACATCATCATGCCTTTAATACATAATATGAATGCCTCTAAGTCATGATTAGACCCTGTCACCAGTGGCGTGACAAAGGGCATTTGAGTGGGGGGGGGGGGGGGGGGTTAGCATGATAAATTTACCGACAGGGTTGATTAAAGATAGCTTATCATAGCGCACAAATTTTACACTCTAGTACCGTAGTGGCTCTTTTATGTCTAAACTGGATATAACGAAATTGCAAACTGACCTTATCTTATTGTTTTTAACTGGATTGAAATTTAGCAGATTACTTGCAAAATACTCATGTTATTTAGTCTAATGATCCCAACGAAAGCGGGATTAAAAATAATTGGGATCTCTAGAGGGTCAGGGTCAGGAAAATATTCATATCACTAAATAATATCAATACATATAAAAACATATAGTCCTGCATGGTATAGATTTATATCTTCATTCTTCCATAGTCAATAGAAAAAGACTATGATTCTTCTAGTTTTAAGAATTGACCAGCTATCTGCAACTTCATCAAAATCCAAACGATCTAAAATGTCATTGAAACATGCAGCTACCATTAAATAGTCTAAACGTTCTTCTTTCATTGTCAAACGGATGTAACCTTTAAAACCAGTTGTCTGGTTTGCAACAATTAAGATGTAAAAACAAAAACGGTCAACAACACTTTCTATGCAAAAAGGCAGACATAATCTAATTCTTCTCCGAAATACCGACACGCTGCTATAGTTGTGTCAACTTTTACCAACAGGCAAAAAATTACCAACGGCTTCTAGAAAAATGGGGGGGGGGGGGTGATACCCCACACTCCCTACTTCGACACGCCCCTACCTGTCACCATCATAAACCCAGCATGTGGAATGTTCCCTAGAAAATTCTCCAGGTTTGTTCCTTCGTTTTACGGACGTACAAGGAATTCGGAAAGTGGAGGGGTACAGGCCAGGGGAGTTTATATATGGGGAGGCCCATCCACAATTATGAAAATTCTCCTAAAATTATCAAAACCAAATTTAACTGACCTAAAATTATCAGCTAAAAATTTTCGATAAGACCCAAAAGTATCAAAATACTAATTCTTGTTGTTGAGCACATAGGAGACTACTAGTCATAGTATTTTTGACTTTTTCCTAAAATAATCAGTCTAAACACATCTGTGTTTATATTCCATTTTTGAAAATTGTTAATTGTTACGTGGACCCATAAGTATCAAAATGGTTTATTGTGAAAAAGGTATACCTAAAAGTACCAGATTAAAAAGAAAATGCTTACCCATAATCATCAGATGGACCACCTGTATATGGAAAGTTCAAGCGACCCAGGTTTAAGTCAAAATTGTCACGCCTTATTTCAAACGAGGGCGACACGACTAACCCGGGCCCATACACACTGGGGGCAGTGCTGCACGGAGGACACATACAAGGAAAAAACTATGGAAATCAGGGGTGAAACCGCCAACAACTTTTTCGCTAACACGTCAAACCAACGCACTGATCATTCTCATGTCATCGTTTTCATACCAATTCAAATTTCGACCTCATTTACACAATTACACCAATCTTGATTAAACGATTTGTCGGCTTCATCACCTGATTTCTTAGTTGGGATATCTAAGAGCTGGTAGAAAATAAACAATTTAGTTACGGAAATACAATAAGCATCGATTCTCCTTCATCCTGCCTCGTAAATCACAAAAAAACTTTTGCCTAGCTTGCGATGCAAACCAAACCAAATATTTAACTTGGCCTGTGATGCTGGCTACTTTTCAGAGCTTTGAAGACGCTAACGTAGTACAAAATATATTACTGAGCTACTAAAATCCATAGAAGATTGCAATTGAGCAATTAATGGTGTCTATTTATCACCAATAATGCCAGTAATCCATTTGGTATACTTGGAAAGATCGATGTGAACATCAACGCCACCTCCAACGTAACATGAGAGCGCGGATGACCCCAAAGTCTTTACTGCCAAAAGAGTATGAGTACTGCTCTGCTTCTTGATCACGGGGGATCCATCTGACAACTGCTCCCAGATATCACCCTTGCAAGGGTTCACTGTATAACAAAGAGAAAGCATGAAAGATTAAAAAAGATTGTAAACATCTATTTATATAACCTTCCGATAATTACTTTTTGAGATGTCTAAATGCCTTTAAAAGACTCTTAGCATACAAAAAATTGACTACGCTTCCCCCAGGGTCAGAAGATGTAAAAATTATAAATTTACCTGAACAAATATTTTTATCACCATAGTGGTATGATATCGCCTCCTTTTTTACTTGTGCATCGCAGTTTCTAGAACGCCTGTGGTTGAAGATATGCTCCTTTAACTCGCCAGAGAGATTTTCGTCAAAAATATCGCCTTCTATCCAACGGTAACTCAACCCCTGTAAATTGCTAAGCATACTAGTTTTTGGCAAACACACAGTTTGCTTATTTTCCACTGGCTCAGTCAATCGCAGTAAAGCAATGTCATTCCTGAAGGTTTTATACACGAAATGTTCATGCACCACAACTTTATCGACAGCCACCTTTGTACGGGCCTTTCGGAATCGAACAAGCAATTGTCCAGGTTTAAAGTAGCTTCCATCTAAAAAGTAAGATGGTGGTAAACTGTTGCGAAGATCGGGAAGCTAGCTAGAATTTAGCATACCAACTTGTTGAGGGATGATTTTTGACTGAGCAAAATTTCAAAATGATTTCAAACAGTGGAAGCATAAAAAATGGTAATGAAGCTTAATCATCATGATTAAATTCATCGTTAAGTTACCAAAAAGAGCACAACGTATTACGATTTAAGACTGGCAAAATTCATTCTGTTTTATGAAAAAAGTACCTTATAGATAAAAAATGGAAGAATGAGATCACAAAGTAAAATAGAATAGTAAAATAAAGCAAAAGAAAGTAAAATAGTTTCAGCAAATGCTTTATTTTAGATTCTACAAAAATTCTCAATTGCCAATAGAATTTCCCGAAAATGGCAACGAAAGTACAAAAAGGAGAATATCTTTATATGAATATAAGATCTCTAGCCTCAAACCTGAAACAACGACTTAAGTTAATACTTACCGTAGGAGACAAGACAATGTGCTACGGTCAAAACCCACTGCTTATGAACAAGAGCTCCATGACAAATGTACATAGTCTCATCTTTTCTCCAAAGCAGGACATGCCAGTCAGCATCATTATCATGTTTTCCTTCTCCACAATCAAAGAGATGTTTAGAACCACGTTTCGATGTTTTCTCTCTGTCTAAAAATTGCAAAATAAAAAAATAGAGATGATATTAAATCGTCTTTACGTTACAGAGAAGTTGAATCAGAGGCTAATGGTAAGCTTTATTTTTGTCTTTAATTTCCAAAAATCTCTAAGCTCTCTGATATTCCAAAAAACTATTTCAAAGAACTTCAAAAACAAGGTTGTGGAAACTTCACATCTCAGAATTTATGTGCCCATTGCCTATTACTTTCATTGGTCTTAAAATCAGTTAAACTAGATTTTGCTTTCTTATTTTCCATTTCCATTCAATAGCAGCAAGAAAGTAGCAGATTTGCAATGATAACTTCTAACATTATCGATAAAAAATTAATTGACTGGGTTCTCGGTTTAAAGACAAAACGTAAAATAAAAGATATTGACAGCTTTTTCAAACACCTGCAATATTTACGTGTAATGTATCAAGGACACATGCTAAAGTACAATTCTGTCAGATATACCTCTCTTGTAGATCCCTAGAAGATTGGTATAAAAAAACAATGAGACTGGAAGTTTGGGAAATAGACTTAAATTGTAAATAGTCGTGGAACTCTCTGTTTCGAACTACTTGGAACTCTGTTGTTAACAGCATTATGTTAGCTAGGTTAACGAAGATGCTGTGATGATGATGATGATGTTGATGATGATGATGATGATGATGATAATGATGATGATGATAAAAAATGAGACTAAAACGAGACTGTTAACAACTTCAGATAACCAGTTAAAATGCAATAAAAACGAACCTTTGTGGCAAGGCTGCAACACAATGGAGATGTTCCTTGGCTTCAACTTCTTAAGCTCCACAGTTTCTTGCCTTTCAAAGATTTTTTCCTCATTTTCAAGCATAATTAACTTTTTTTCACCTAGGTAAATGAATGTAGTGTGAAAAACACATTTAATCCTGAAGCAAAGCAAACCACATCTTTTGTGCATAATTCTACTGAATAAGTGCATGAAGCAAGTACTAATTCTAGTGTTTCATGACAGGGCGAGGCTTTCATGAAAACACAGGGCTTTGGACAAATGAGGCACTATTCTAGTGGAACCCCGAATTTTTCTTATTATAGCATACAACTGAAACCGCTTGTCAATCTCAATATGTTTCTAATATCTTTAGCTATTTAGAATCGAGAAAGCTACTTTTTAAAAAAAAAAAAAATAAAATCACCTGGTTTAGGAGGCACTATTGTCAAAGTATTCCCGCAGTGGGTTTCTAGATCATTAATCGTCGATCTCGATCGGTGCTCTCGAATGATTCTTGCACCTTGACCTAGAAGATGAAGGTGAGCCATTCTTTATGAAGACACATGAACACAATTTGCTCAGTTTCAGATCCCCTTACCAAAAATTATTTCTACACAATACACACTTATTGAAACTAATACTAATCTTCCTTTTCGCATGACGGTGGCACAGATCTAAATTTTTGCAATAAACAAACAAACTTGACAAAAGGCTGATGGGTGACAAATTTGTATTGGCATTGCACTGGCTAATGACAAAAATATCAACATCATCGAGCGACATAATTTGTGTTTAAAAATAAGAAACATCTTGTAAAAAATCATAAAGGCCAATGAAAGGCTGATAGAGGGGACTAAAACTTTACATGCTTGATATGATCCACCTAGGCAAAGAAGAAATCGAAGAAAAATAGGACACGAAACTTAAAATGGCACTGCATTCCTGGAACAGATGAAATTTAAGCGAACGATATCCTTCCGACAGAACCCGAGACAAGTTTAAAATTAGGATGAAATATACAAAGGCCTACAAAAGATTTTTGTTCCCGTACTAAAAAGATGGAGGCTTTGACAACAGACCCCATCAAGGTCTTCGGAGGCGGAGGCGCAAAACATGCAAATTAAATGACAGCTACCCCTTATCTGAACTATCCAGCTATTTGTGCGCTGAATAGTCTCTTCAGGGACTTTGCTAGCATACGAAACAGAGAGGGGGCAATTTTCCTTCTAGATCTGGTGATAAAAAACAATAGACTATGACCAAAAATTCCATTGAAAAACATACAATAATTTTGGGCATTAAAAGAAATGGCCTGTAGTTACCTGTTTATCCTATTGCATTTAAGTCTGTCCGTAACGATTTCGTTCATTTGCTATCCATAATTGAAAATGTGTATACTCACTTGTCGAGACTGTAACCAGAAATACTTGAAAGAATAGGCAATTGCAAATCCCAAATGCATCCATTTTTAGCATTTACTTTTCTGAGAGTATCTGCGGAAGCTAAAGATGATCTTCCGGTTTTTCTGAGAGAAAACAAAATGCTTCCGAGTTCCGATAAATTTACCAATGAGGCTACTGTTTTTCATATATCGTATTTCGCTGCAGGCAGGATTGTCCGTAAAATACAATATCCGTGGAACTTTGGAACGTCACAACAAAATAATGAAATGATTTTTAGTATATCAAGAGAAACAAATGCACAATTCTCTAAACCCGTCCAAACTAAAACGATAATATTAGTCACTCTCCCATCATACAGGTTATGGTCACATAAAAATTTACACCCAAATTTGCAAACTGTTCAATTTAGCTGCGTTTGCAGAAACACCCCGTTCACAGTTACAAGTTTTCAAGCCACATTTGTTGTAACGTTAACCAAAGTCTACTGAATCTTAAATAAAGGTTAAAAGGTGCCCTCTCCTCGACTACAAAACTTTCCAAAAACCTCGTGAAAAACGCAATAAAGCAGACATTTCAACCTAAGGCTAAAGATATTCAAAATTTGGAGTTTTTTTAATAAATTCCCTTGTTAATATTCGAATTTGGTCAATCCACAAAAGATAACACCCGCGAAATTTGCAAAAAATCTCCACAAAAATAAATTCTTGTAAAAAATAATTCCCTTAAAACTCTTAAATATAAAATTATATAATAAAATAGAATATAGACTAGAAATGAGACATGTTCGCTGTTACTCCGAGTTTCGTGCTTGCGCACTCATCAGACAGACTATAATGATTATAGTCTGTCTGATGAGTGCGCAAGCACGAAACTCGGAGTAACAGAGAACATGTCTCATTTCTAGTCTATATTCTATTTTATTATATCTATTGCTCTGTGTTTTTGCACATCGAGCACTGTCACGTCAGAATAGACAACGCAATCTGGAGTAAATATAAAATTATATATTTCATCTTGCTATAGTGAATCCTGTATTTCATGGAAAATCATTTTTGTTACGAGTCAACTTTTTATAAAAATGTTAAAACAATTAAGACTGAGGAACATTTGAAAATAGAACTTGAGAATGTTCGATGTTGTAAGTTATACAAGGAGACTTACAATTTTGCTGGGAAATTTAACATTTAGCAAATTTAACATAACAAAAGATTTTGTCCTCCGGCCTCCCTTTGTCGTAGCGGAGGTCCTCTTACATGAAAACATTTGTTTTCAGTGATGAAATTAAGACAATATATTTCGTCTTCTAACACCCTGCAATTAGGGCTCTGAGGGTTTTTCGTGTTGGAATGTCTACATCCTTTCAAAGCCTTGCTTACAAAAATGAGGGAATTAAAAAATAAGAGGAATATATTTTTTTAGTTTTAGAACCTCTTGAGTCACTCTAAATATTTATCATTGCGTCATTCAACAAAGGTTAACAAAAAAACTGCTTGCGTCAGCAACAACAACATTACAAAAGATATAATCATGGCGGAAGCTTAGCGTCTGGCAAAAGTTGGGCTTGCTACAGAAAAGTGTATTTTGAAAGGCAATCAGAACCGAAAATGTTTTCGAAAAAGCCAAATCCAAAAGGTAATTCAAAGTTTTATCTACTAACAATTGTTTATAAATTGTCAAAAGTCTGGTAATGAATGAAGAATTGAAAATTATTTCCAATTCTTATTTAGGCCAGCCTATATTGACGTTGGCAATCTTCATGATTTATTAGAGATCCAGCGAAACATTTTTCTGGTTATCTTTCATTTCATTTTATTTTATTTCAAACTTCTTTACCATGGTAATCCCGCCAGAAAGCCGGTTTTTTTTCAGGGGACTGAACCATATGAAATCCAATCTGATTTTTCTTTTGGAATTTATATTTATATTTCCAGAACTAAATGTGCAAGTTAGTTCTGGAAATAAGAAAAATGCAACAGTGCCTGTGAAATTCAGTATATTAGGTGCACAATTTACGTGAACTTCTATTGCATGTCAAGTATAAATCAATTATCTGAAGTGATTGTTAATTTTTATTTTGTTTTCATGCGTTTTAAGTATAAAGATATAAATTTATAATGATTTAAAGAAAGAGTAAAGATAATTTTCCCTTTCTGTGACACAAACTTACAAGCTTCTGATATCTTGATTCTGGATATTTATTATGCATGTAACTTTAAGTTTTTCTTAAATTGCGCTTTCTATTTTTCTTAAAACCCCATTGCTGGCAGTTTCATCTCATGTGCGAGGCTTGATTTTTCAATCATAAATAATAGTTTTAAACATATAGAAATTATAATTAAATATGTTTAAAATTCTGTAGTTTCCTTAGCACACAGAGAGGATAACACTTTGCTCAGTGAAAATTTAATTTTATATTTTAGAGCAAGTGAAGCAGCAAAAACGGCAGCTTAACAAAGTCCAAAGGGAAATGACACGGGATAGAGGTGCACTTGAGAGGCAAGAAAAGCAACTGGTATCATGAATTTTATTGTCTTACATTGCATGCAAGTTTCTTATTTTGTTAAGATTTTGTTTTATCAAAATAAATATAAATTGTTGCTTCTGAAGGCTGTGTTAATCTTCTTTGGTTACAAAATGCACTTCCCTAAGCAATAATTTTGTTTGTGTAGACTTAGGGCACATAAGTATGGAAAGAGTACTAGTCATAAGTGAAATTTTGCAGTGACCAAGGTCCTAAGCTGACTAATTTAAAAACAAATTGTTAGAAAACTTTGCATCAATTCTTCAGAAAAATTCCGGAAACAATGATCAAATGATTCACAAACAATTATGATAACATTTCTGTTAGTGCTACATTTCATTGTGATATTTTACAAATCCTGCAAAAAATTTTTACAAAACAAGTTTGAAGCTGTGGTTAAAAGTTTTTCTGAATCTTTTCCTCAAAACAGCAAACTGAACCTTCAATTTTGTTTTCAAAATGTGCAAAAACTCTATAAGATGGCAAATGAATTTACCAGACATGAGCAGCGGTTTCCAAACCCCTTTACCTAGTTGCCATTTCAACAACCATGCTTTTGTACCCCAAATGTACCTGAATCAATTCGTTATAGATTTAAGACAAACAAAAAGAATTCTGTATTTGCTTCACTTTAAACTAAATTGTGAAAATACATAAAGTATTGCATTTTTTTAAATTGTCCTTCTCATAAATACCAATACAGATATTTTATATTACATAAAGTGTTTTGATAAAAATAAAGAAGAACAGTAACAATTTCATGCATAATATTTTTTTAATGTATGCTCAAACCTTACCTTATATGATACTTTTTCTGAATCTATAGGAAAATGAAATTAAGAAGGCAGCAAAGGCTGGAAATAAACAGGTATTTGACTATTTATTTGTCTTTTTACACATTTCAAACCTCTGATTATACCAAAAAAACTCTGCTATAGTGAACATCAAAGAGCTCATGACATGCCACCCAAAGGAAGTGAAAAAATATTTTAAGCATTACATTTGTAATTTCCTTTTGACTATTTGGTATAGATATGGCTGTATAAATTGTTGTGCAATATTTTCTTTTCTTGTAGCTTGCCACAACATTGGCAAAACAACTTGTACAACTTCGAAAAACAAAGACACGCAATCTTGCAGCCAGTGGAAAAATAACTGCTGTTGGTCATCAAGCAACAGCCATGCATGCTACTCATAAAATGGCTGGATCAATGCAAACAGCAACTAAGGTTGGGAAATTGTTTTTTATGAGTTCTCTTGAAAGAAAAAAGATGGGTTTGTTTGGTAAGAGCTGAACATTTTTGGTGAGGTTTTAAGAATCCAGGTATTCAAATGGTAACAGTGGTTGCAATAAATTTTAATTTTACCAACTGTATGAACCACCTTAAAAAATTTCATTGTACATCACAACAAATTTGATAAGGAGTCACTATGTTATGACAAGGAGCAAATACCTTGTTTGTAAAAAAGAAACATTTTCAAAGAGAGTCGCTCACCCTCCAACATGCCAGAGAGATATATCACATGCCAGACAGATATGTCTGTTAGTCTATACCTCAAAATATGCATTTAATTATTGAGTGAAAATCAATATTTTCTTGTATATTGTAATTTTCAGGCAATGGGTGCCATGAATAAACATATATCACCACAAGAACTGGCTAGAACACTTCAAGAATTTGAGAAGGAGTCTGCAAAAATGGATATGTCAGAAGAAATGAGTAAGATGCTGTATTGAATTATCCTACTCTATTTCTATCTGGTCTTAGTTGATACCCAATATTTTTTTCTGTTATCCAATATGAATTGAAAATATCTTTCTATTCATTAATTAAACATTTTGTTTTCAGTCAATGGTATTTTGAGCCAATGATTTTGTGAGACCCTGTGTGTTAAAAAACAAATTGCGTTTAGGTAACTTGGTACCTTTATTGAGTTTAAAAACAATAATCAAAACCACACAATGATCATAATTTGTTCTTTGAATTTTTGCTGCCCTTCTGTAAGTAAGTATTGATTGAGATCTGATAAATAAACATTTATATTTTCATCTTTTTATTTCCTCTTTATAGTAAATGACACATTAGAATCAGTCTTCGATGAATCTGGAGATGAAGAGGAACAGGATGCCATTGTCTCTCAAGTTTTGGATGAAATTGGTATTGAAATCAGTGGAAAGGTAATGTGAAAATTTCTTTTTTGAATAGCTTGCTGTAAGGGACAACGTAATGATTCTAAAACAAACCCCTTAAGATCATGAAATTAAAAAGAAAATAGATGACTCTGCAATAAGAAATTTAGCTTTCGTTCCAATACCTCTGCTCCATTCACAAATAAAAATTTATCAAAATAAGTCAGGTTTTGTTTTAAAAAACATTGCAGTGCACAAATATTTATTTTTCATCTGAATGGCAAAAGTTAGAGCTTTTGATGACACTGAATAAAGATGGATTAAATTTGATCCACAACTGGTATATCTTCTAACTTTACATTTTCGGTAATTATTGCAATGTTTTATACTCTGAGAAGAGTCAGTTCATAAGCTTAAGGATAGCTAAATTGTTTGCTTGAATTCAAAGCCATTTTTACTACTTTTAAGTAGGCTATGATTAATAGATTTCTTTGTAATTTGAGGAATGTCTTTGTAACTTGAGGAGTGTCTTAGTAATTTGAGGAGTGTCTTATTATAACTTGAGAAGTGCCCCCATTTACTGTATTTTCCCCTACTCATTTACTGCAACAATATATATTTGGGTAAAATTTCCATCCAAACTGGAACTGCAACAGAAAATGTCACAAATGTTTATGAACTGGACCCAAAATGGTTTCTAAATTATATTATGTGTCATTTAGTTGAAGAAAGAGTGTGCAAACATTTACAACCCAAGATAGCTTACTTTTTATGGATACAATAACATCACTACCTTACATTTTTCAGCTGGCAGGTGCACCAATGGCTTCAAAATCATTGCCTAAAGCTTCAAAGGCAACATCAGATGAAGACAAAGAAATTGAAGATATGCTTGCCAAATTAAAAGCTACATAAAAATAACACTTATTTAAAACCATTTTTTTTAAAAAAGACACTTTTCCTCTTTTAATAACCATTTTTTTTAAAAAGAAACTTTTCCTCTTTTAATTTTGTTATATTTCTGTCAATAGGTAAGTTGTTTAATGAATTGCACAAAGTACTAATTATCCTTTTGCAAACTAATAGATAGAATAAAATTTTCAGGTTTTGCTGGTAAATTGTATGTGTGTCTGAATACAAAGAATCTCACTGATAATTGAAACTTTCATGCAATATAATCTCACCTTAAGTATGACAAAAAACTGCTTGGTAATTTGAATGTTTCCTCTTTTGAAAACAAAACTTTTCCTTTCATAATTTTTTATGTCTGGGCCATTTTTGGCAATTCAAACTTTAAACAGGTTAAAAAGATTCTCTTGAAAGTTCCAGTTATTTGACAAATAAAGGTGAATCTGAGCCCTGTATATGATTGGTACAAGGGGATGTGCCTGTTAGAAAGGTCACTGTCCTGGGCAAAACAGGGACTATATGATAGGGTAACCAGTTCATTTCCGTGAAACCCTTTCACCTCCAGATATCCATATATCATGTTGCCATCAGATATCCATTTGATTGAATGTAACCACATTGATGATGTTTATGTTTTTGTAGTGTTTGGTTTAATTTTGCAAAAACGAACTATTAGCCAATAAAATCATTCCATGACTACTAAACTGTTTCTAAATAATATATTGTAATGTCTTGAATATCTACAAAGTATAACAACACAAAATATGTTTCATCTGCTGTGACACTGCTTATTGTTTAGAAAAATATTTACAGGAAACCTCACAAGCATAAAGTACTAAGTTTAAAAACATCTCTTGTTGCATGAGTTATACAGTAGGCTATTGTTGCCATTGCTTACCCATAGCCTGACAGTTACACTGATAAGAAATTGCTCTCTCATTCTCATTTCAAAGTTTAATGGCTCTTTAAAGTTTAATGGCTCTTACTCTCATTTTAAAGTTTAAAGCCAACATGGAACATCATAACAAAAATCCAATATCGTTTATGTTTTAATAAATGAGGTTGGTCTTATCTTGGAGTATGATCAAATGTTTCATTGCCTTACATATACCTTGTTTTCAAATAGGCCTGAAATTTTGCCAACAAGACCTCTCAAGGAAACTAAATACCTCCAACCTTGGTAAGGTTATGCTGGATTCCAGTGACTATTGGTTTCATTTTTTCTGGTTTCCCATTTTTTGAGCTGGTGCCAGAAGTTCAAAGTACAAGGAATCCACCATATTCTTGAAAAAGAGGATTATAAACACAGCGTCCTTTGGCCCAGAGATGGTCTTGAATTACTCTGAAAGAAGAGAATTAAAAAAAGTTACCAAAAAATCTCGGCATTTAATTTTGTATTTCATGGAATATTTAAATCTAATAATAGTTCTAAAATGTTCAAAATTGCAGATAGCTGCTTGTAAGGCTCACAAAGAGATGAAATGTTAATGTTCAATAAACAAATTCCATGCTGATAACTAATTTTGGTAAGATAAAGTCATGTTAGGGATAGGCTCTGATATAAGAGAACAATTAGGTATTTTATTTGCCAAAATCTTTGCCAGATCAGAAGAATGATATCAATGAAATATTCTATCATTTTACATGATAAGCAATGAAACCCCAGTGTATCAAGCCAGCTGAACTTTTTTCTTCACAGGATAGGATATCGTGCCAAAGACAGGGGACGAAAAATCCAGGGAATCTAGTGAAATCTATTGTTTTTGGGTTATTTGATTTTTTTAAGGGATGTCTCCACATTTGGAATAATTTTTGCCGGGAATGGTTTGCACTGAGATTATTACACAGGGGTGTGCAAAGCAAGGAAGAACAATACAATGCAACAATAAAATACTCCAGCATACTGTCCAGTGAAAGAACAAAAAGCAGTTGACAGCAGGTGATTCAAGCATGCCAATATTATTAAAGACACACTCGTCCATGAACTTCGGATGTAAACAACAAGATTCTAATGTCCTACACGGCCTAAAAACGTCCTGGAGACCCACAACTTTTGTATTGAAACCTTGGAGACCTATCGAATTTGTTACCAAAAAGAGATAGCTTAGCCTCTCCAAATTTGTCCATAACATCTAAATTTGTTACAGCACAAACATACCGCTTGTTGGGTAAGAATACTAGAATACAGCATTCTGTGCAATTAATGAAAGTAAGGTAGGTCTTTAAATGAGACAAGGAAACAGACTGATTGGCGTAATTTTAGGGGAAACTATAAAAAATTCAGTAGTGGGAAACTATAAATTGTGACCATTGAGTAAGGTTATACAGATTTTATGGCGCATTACTCCTGGAAAACAAATTCCTCCTTCATTTCAATTTTACACTGACATACTTTCAGATGTCATTTCCTAAAGTTTCCTTCGTGCATCATTCACTGCTCCTTTGCTAGAGTTTAGAACTTTTTCTACATTCATTTTTCCGTCTGCTTTCATGTGAAAATCTTGGTAAAGGAAATTTTTTATCCGTGCTTTTCTCATACACCCAATGCTTTTTATTTAATTCCTGCATAATATAACTAAATAAAACAACTAAGTCAACTCTTCATTAATATTTTAACGGAGCTCGCCGATACCGATGTTGGATTGCGAACATTGTCTCATTTTTGTCGTAATATTAAAAACCCGAACACTTCGGTACGTGTCGTTAAATACTGGATGGGCAACGAATCAAATTCCAGGATCTGCGCATAAAAGTATAGAGAGTCGGGAAGCTAGCATAGGTGTGCACCAAGGATGCATTCTCTCGTCATTTCTGTTCAGCACCTACATTAAACGTGGGGGAAAGATTTTATGATGCTTAGAAAAAATTCTTGGCTCATGAACTGAAAGTTTTGGCAGACATGTTTTTTAAGATTGAGCAACGGTAACCAGTAAAGATAGCGAGTAGCGACCTTTAGAGACTTGATGCGACTGGACTTATTCAGTGGAAAAGGAACATTCATATCGAAGGGAAAACTGGTTGAGCAGCATAGTTAGCATATGTGCCAGATGCAAAAAGAAAGGAAAATTATGAATAGCAATGGCTGACCAAAGGAAAAGGAAAAGGAAAGGAAAAGAATAATAGACGGTTAGTACATTGCTATACGGAGTAGAGACGAGGACGCTATGCCAAGAGCATATACAGTGTAGAATTATGTTGCTCATGCTTAAAGCAATATTGTAAGACACTTTAGGGTCTGAATAGTGTTCAACAGTATAGTGTTTTCTAGGTAATGATTTTAAATTCTGATTGTAGTCAGCTTGTCCTCGCATTCTGTTAATAAGATGGATTTGTCTAAGATTGAACCTGCTTGCATAAGATAGGCTTTGTTTATGTATACCAAGAGGTTCTAGATAAAGTAGACAGGGTTTTAACAAACAAAATCTAGGTAAGAATCGGTTGAAAGGGATCCATCATACATATAATCAATTACAGAAAGCATCAATTGATAGGACATACATTTAGACATGAAGACGTGACTCTTTGGTATACACCAATGAAGAAAAGATCAAACGTTATCACTTTTAAGAAATACTTGGGGCTCAATCTCTTTGGTCAGTTATGTTGTTATTGTTTCAAGGTTTGTAATGTATGCAGCAATTCTCTCGCAAAAATACAAATATAATTTGAACGGTATGCGTGAAAAGAAACAATTTATTGTCGAGAAATAAAGATACAATTTTATTTTATTTTATTTATAATTCAATTTATATTGATAGATTAGAGTCTTAAGCTAAATTATATCAGGGGATCCTCTGAGAAAAAACTTACAGTCAATCAAAGTTCCTCTAGTTTGGTTTTAAGCAAGGCATGATATTTGCATGGTTCTCTAAAATCGTTTGGTAAAAGTTTACTGTTAAGGTTTGCAAGCAGCATAATGCTTGTTAAATCTTGTTATAGAATTTAGAGTCATTTATTCATCTATAAAACATGTTTTTGGTTATGAAAACTGCCTTGTGCGAGGCCCCTGTGTTCTATTCGGAGTACAACATCCCTGCTTTGTAAGTACATGAAACTTCGAGCTATGTTAAAGTGATTCGCATAACTTACCGAAAAAGGTGTCATGGCGCCGTGACTTTGGAAATAGCGGCGCATCGCCTCTCTAATGTGACTGGGTTGTATACTGTCTATGGTTGGTTCAATACTGCTTGCGTAACCGAACTACGAAAAAACAAAACCGCATCAGTATGTTAATCCAACAGGTCCGGAATATCACTAGACAATAATGCAACATTTTTAAATACTGATAGAAATCTAAAGCTAATTTTTTCATAGATCTTGGAAAGCTCCAAATGACTGCAGAAAATTGCAATATACTTGAAAATTTATAAAATTTATGGACAAACGAACACTAGTAATCAAACAAAAACCCTAAAAGAAGAATGTCGGTCTACAGAAGAAAATTTGTGAACAAGTAAAGAATGCAAATATATTAAAACGAACATAGATAGAAAGCATTGCAACAGAAGTGCAAAGAGAAGACATGCATAAAGCCAGCCCTGCAACATGAGAGGTCGTTATAGGGACACTTGAAAGATGAAAGTGACACCCTGCATAAAAATCCAAGCTAAAACAAAGTCATGCTATATGAAAAAGAAACAGAAATGTACTTGACAAACAATACAGCAAGGGTTTGAAAAAAGCAGAAATTTTCCAGCATACTTATAGCCTTTTCGTTTGATACACCTCAGAGAATAAAACCTCAGAATAAGGTTCCAAATTAACAAGATGAAAAATATATACAAAGTTGTGCATCGAAATAGGCCAATCAGAAACATGCAAGCACAAGACCGGTATAGTTGCCCAATCAGTACCGCGTGCCTATAGGAAAATCAACATTGGAGTCCGAAATTGAAAACGACCTCCTTCTGTCTACACAATAGCGGTTTTTTTATTTGCATGCAGATCGATTCCAAAACTGCTAGATGAAAAGGCGACAAGGCTCTGCCAATTATTGAAAACATATTGTCATTATAAACTTTGGCAAAAGATATCTAAAAGATGTTGTCCGATGGCAGAATCACTTGTTTTAACGGTGTTTCTAGTGCAGCTTTAAAAACGGAAACTAACAGAGCCAAAACAAATGAAAGTCTTCTTGTTACTTCGCTTATGAAGCTTCGACAGTCTAGCACGTATTGCAAATACTAGATTTCATTGAAGTAAATAAGACGTTTGCACAAAGATTCATTTCAAAATAAAACTTGAAGACATTCTTTGATAAATGAAGATATTGAGTCAAACAAATCAAACTCATAAGCTGCAAGTTAGATTGGTCTTATCTTCTTTTCACTATTAAAGGCATATAACAAGATTACTTTAAGTATGTTAACGATAATTGTAATTTAACGTTCCAATGTTAATTGCCGAATGATGTCTAAAATTATCTCTTGAAAACAGATCTATACTGTCAAAATCTTGTCAAGTTGATCAGTAAATCAGAGATCCTCCAGGCAGTGTTGTTAATTTGAAAAAATTGTCGCTCAGTTTGCAGATAGAAATTGCTAAAAGATGTATGCTGTCAAACTCAATCTACAATGCCTGCCAAAAGTACTTGGAACACCCACCAATTTACGCTGCATTTGATATCTTTCATTCCTTTCATGAAAAAAATTTGCTAATTCCGCCCCCTTCCCCCTCAAACAATGTTGATGATTTAGAGAAATATCATAAAAGAAGCGCAAAAGAAAGTGCTTCCTAAAATCCTAATCCGTTTGATAGTAAACCAACATTGTTCCGTGGGGGAGAGGGGGATGATTGGTTTTGACCTTGGAAATTGATGTCAGTGTTCCAAGACTTTTGGCAGGCATTGTACGCAACTATTATGCCTAAAGGAAACTGGAAACATATATGGAATACGCGATGTTATCACGTTTCTGGGGGAGTGGGCGAGCTCAGCGTATAGGATAACTTTTTCAGACTGTTCTTCCGCCACGTGGCACATCTCCTGGCACCAAACAAGGGCCAGATAACACAAAAAGAAAATTCAATGCGCTCTCAGAAAGCAAGGAGGTAGCTGTCCGTTATTCTTTCTACCTGTTAAGTACACCGTATGCGATGGAATTTCACACAGCTCCTATCACGTTTAAGGAGTGTGTGAAAATAGGTATACGTAATAGCGATTATCTTCCCTTTTACGAAAAACAGCAAGAGTTTATAATTCGTATAATAACTTTCCGCGAGTGCCATGCTTTCCTGCTCCTATGCGCCTCATTGAAAAATGCAAAGGGGCAGTTACCCACATGGGCACAGTGAACATTCACATTTTGTTGGCTTACGATAACAATATCTGACAAATTCAGAAAAAGTTGCCAATTTTACGAAATTTTCTAATAAATTTCAAGGTTCATGGTTGGAGAAGGATATACCCCCTGACCTCAGCCACTGCCGCCCATTAAACATTCCGCACCCTTTCCAACATTGTTACATACGTACAATAGATTTCAAGAAAACAAAGAGTAAGCTACTTTCAACAATTACATTTTCCTCTAGGCCTTAGGCACCTTTGAACCCCAGTCTAATTTAATGACCTGGCCATAAACACATTTGCGAAGCACTAAACCATATGTACTGCCACGGTTTGGTAATGTCAACCATGAAGGAACAGCTGCTAAGGTAATCACAGTATAGTTAAAAAGATTATCGTTGGTCGCTCACTGGGATAATTTAACAGTTCAAATATTCTGCTTAACATTCAATGGAAGGAAAATGTGATTGGTTTTCAAACAGTCATTTAAATGTTATCGAGGAAAGGAAATGAGATAAATGAAACGAGATGAGAAAACAACCAAGGCGACTGGAGCTTGCCACGGTAACGAGGAATGTTTGAGAAAATTGTCTTCCAGCACTTATTAAGTGTTCCAGCACTTAACTTCTTTAAAGGCTGCAACTGACAACAGGCTGGTATTGTAAGAGTGAGCTATGTATAAAATAATGCAAAGACCTTGCGATGCCTGCCTCTGCTTGGTAAGGTTATATGAATTCTCAGAAAGGTCTACTAGCATAACCCCTTTGCATTTATTCGTCTGCATTATGGAAGACCAAAACGAGCAGAAGATTGGTAGAAATATCAATCTAGGGCATAACAAACAATCTGCTTGGTAATAAACTACGCCAGAAGACAGACAGCAAGTGAGGCAAGGAGAAAGAATGAAAATGAAACCTCTGACAATTCACTTATACCGTTCCAAACAGGCTTGGAACTTCTTATTACATATTGATGGTCGCCATCTTACCTCCTCGTATTAGAAGTCCGAGACTTAAGGGGGCTGGGACCTAATGACTGCAACTGCAGCACTCATTTGGTGAGCCAATAATTATTCGTTGCAGAAAAGATCTAAAACTGTCATAGACTGATTCACCCTGGCAAAACAATTGCTGAACACAGTATAATGATAAGAAACAAATTGGTGCGCTTGAAAGCTGCCTTGTTCGGTACAGTTTGACAAAATCTAGGCTGGCAATTTCTTGGAAATAATATATGAAGATTTGTTGCAAATCAAACAAAACTCGTCGTGATCTGATTGGCTGGAAATCATTCGACGCGGGAGCGTAGAACTAGTGCATCTCAAACGCAGTCGCGGCAAAATCACTTTGATGGTCAATTCGCCACGTGGAAACCCACTTTGATATTGAAGAAATTTTCAAAATTGTTCTAAGATTTGTGGTTTCAAACCACATTTTCATTGCGATTATCGAATTTAATGAATGCTAGGAAATCTTTGAGGCTAAAAGCGTGCCCTCCAAGAAAACATTTATCGGCAAAAGCACGTGTAAATCATTTAAATTTGCCGGTAATCACTACATTATGCCACAACTGATAACCTCTTCTTACAGAGACTTATTAGGCCCATTTCAAGGTAAAAACCAAACTGTCAATTACCTACACGAGATTAATAAACGCTCCCACAAAATGGCGTGTGGCCGACTCGAAAGATACTATACGTTACATATACATAAACCACTAGACATCAAACATCTTAACAACGCTTTGTCCTGTCGTTTTCTCCAAAGCAACAGTAACTACGAACAAAAGTCTGTCTATCAGGTTCTTCTTTCAAAAACGATTTTTTTTAAATACAATGAATAGACGCCACGGTAAAGCCAGTTACATTCACTAGGAAGGCTATTGTGTAGAAGGAGTTTGTTTTCACCTCGTGCTCCAGTGGTAATCTTTCTTAAGGCACACGGCACTGATTGGGTAACAACACCGGTCGTGTGCTCGCGCATTGTTGATTGGCCTATTTATTTCGATCCATATCTGGGTTTATATTTTCTTGCTTTAGTTTTGTTGTAAAATGTTTGCTTTTTCCAAGAACAGTTGTAGTCTGTAAAATTAACCATTTTTTACTCAATTAAAATCAAGAGATTTATTTACGAATGAAACGTAGCAAAAATATTCTTTTTTTATAAGAACCAAAATCGCGTTTAACATGCAAAACCTCGCAGTCAACAGGCTCCACGAAGCATCACCAATCAAACTGAGCTTTCCTATCAGACGCTATGGCCAATTAACCTAGGTTCACCTTACCATATCCACCTTACCAAAGAAATGAAGCCACAAGAAACATACCCTTGGAGCACGCACAAAGCGATTCCTGAAAACTCTTGATCAGCGGCAGCAAAAAACATGCGCAATCAGCTGAAGAAAGCTAAACATCACTAATTGCTCGACAGGTTTTTCAATTTCCTAATATAGTGCCTTCAAAAGCTGAAAAGCCAACTCATAGAATATAAAAAGACCGAGCTTTACAGATAAACTTAAGATGAACATGTATACTAAAATTCATAACATTGTAAAGTCGATTTGAGATTCAAAATTTTATAGAAAAATGTCACAAAGGTTTGATAGGGCCAGAGCTTGTGTTCATCTGGACACATCTCAGCCAATTCGTAATACCTTTAACTGATTTTGCAGATTTAGAGGTATTTCATGATGCTCTTTCAGGATATGGGAACAAATTTGAAAATCATGAAAAAAGGTTTTTGTGACATCATCATTTGAAAACTCTATCAAATATAGCAAGGTTGATAGCCAGCTTTAAGGTTGTTTGCGAAATAAAAAAATCATTTATAGATCGGAGATCAGTAAAAGTTCAGAAACAATTTCTACACTTGAATAACAAAACTGTTCAAAGAAATCTGCTACTGCTATCCGAAATATGATTCGAAACTAGTCACAGAAATACTTTTTGAGTCACTTTTTCCACCGCAGCCGTCTACAATATCTACAATACTTCATCCCTGGATTCAGCTCTCGTACCCAGGGTAGAAATCTACGAGATTCTAGACACACACTAAGGCAGCCTTTCCACTAGCCCGGGTTAAAACAAAAACGGGTTAAAAGTTATCCGTTTCTGCGTCGCGTTCCCACTAACCCACTTGAAAAACAAATAAGTTTGAAAACGGGTCTCAGAGTGGGTCAGTTTTAACCCGGGTATCTTAACGCCGAAACCCGGATCTGACCCACTTGCAACAACAGCAACGTTTAAGAATTGAGATGGCGCCAAAAATCAAAAAACAAAATCCTCGATGTCGATGCTGCTTCCGTTTGCCTACAACAATGGAAATTGAAGGATTATTGACGCAAATACTGATTTCTCTCACAACTCTGTGTGCGTTTTCGAATATTTCACCCTGAATACACTTTAACCCGGCTTAGTGAGAACGATAAAAAACGGATTAAAAACGGGTCGAAGAAAAATGCCGTGTCAATTGACTCACTTTAAAAACGGATAACTTTTAACCCGGTAATGTTTTGACCCGGCCTAGTGAAAAGGCTGCCTAAGGAAAATCTCAACGTTAACAGTTACAAAAGTACCACTTGGGCAGCTCCACAACTTTTTAAAATATTTAATATCCATATATTTGATAGTCAACATAAACATGAGAATTATGGAGTCAAAAATCGTAAAAATCGAGAAGTATTAACATGTATATAGAAATTAAGCGGTAAGAGCTTTTTTATTTCCACGTCAATCATTATGATGGTCATGAATAATATTACAGCCAAAATCAGCGGTAGGAAAGATTTGTGAAAGAAATCACTGTTTTGTACGTCACAACATTTTGGAAGCCTTTGTAGGCATTTTCTTAATAAACAATGCAATTATACATTAGTTGGAGTATTTCAAACTTAATGTAATTATTCTGACAAACAAATTGATGACGAAATACAGAGCTTAATCCCTGGAACAGGTTACAATATCCTATTCATTTCAAAGTAATTTCCTTTCATAAACATTGCTTTTATTACGGCCTACTAAAAAAGCTAATCTAACCACTTACTGATTGATGTACACGTTACTCTCTTCTTTTTCCCAACCGTTTTCAAAAATCCTGTTCTAAAATTTATTCATCCAATCAGATGTACATCAATCCACTTTATTTTTCTATGCTATCACAATTATTCGATTTTGTTTTCATACATATCGTTTCCTTCCTTTTCACATAAGAAATTAAGTAACTCTTCCAATTATCAATTTGATGTTATGTTATACTACAGGTTTCAGTTCGTTCATTCATTAGTTTATTAAAGTATAATATAATACCTGTTTATGTAAGAACAGAGAACATAATTCTGTGCAGAAAGAAATTGATAGAACCCAACTTTCGCAGTTGTTGAAATAACTTATTGATAGAAAGAGCATTTGTCATTTCGATCCATATAAATTTAAACATATATATTAACTTACATTCTTTTATATAAGGCGAATACTAATACTTTCTGTGTTTATCCTTGCTAAGACTTAACAAGCCCAAAACGCCTATCTATCACTAATTTAAAAAATCATTTTAAGAGAGGCTTCGAGATAACCTAACATAACAAAATGGTGGTTCATCTACAATCATTTTCAAAAGTACTTGGAACACCAAGCAATTTGCTTTGTGTTTTTGTATTTTTCAATTATTTTCCCGGGTACTCCTATTTCCGCAAAATATCATTAAAGAAGCGCAAAAGAAAGTGCTTCCTAAAATCCTAACCCGTTTCATAGTAAACCAACATTGCTCCGTGGGGAAGAGGGGGATGATTGATTTTGACCTTGGAAACTGACGTCAGTGTTCAAAGACTTTTGGCAGGACTGTAGTTCTAGCAAGAACAAATTATTCAAAGGAACATTGATATTATTTCAAGATATGATAATTATATACTATCTCTATTCATACTCATAATATCTCTAAGAACTAGTTTCTCAATACTGACTTCTGATTTAACTAAATTATATCCCACGAACTCAGTATAATGCAAGAGAAATAGTTACCGTATTTCCTCTAAAGAACGCCGCGGCGTTTATTACAAACTCCAAATTTTGGATGCGGCGTTAATAGAGGGCGGCGTTCATCAGAGAGCGGCGCTCATTAGAGGAAATACGGTAATTGGTTCGCAACAAACGTCTTCCTGTCAAAATAATATGTTGCATTGCGTCATCAGCTAGAAAATGTTACGTCAGCATATAAAACAGACATGAAGCCAACCAAAATAATAGCTAAATATTTCCGCGACGTAAGAGACGATATTCCTGTGTCTTGACAATCTTGTGTCTGATTGGGGAGGTCGGAAATTCCACAAAGCGTTTCCTGGATTGGATGCATTCTTGTAAGGGCAAAAGTGACTCATTAAGTGCCAGGATCAGTAGTATGGTATTTCTAAAGGGCTAAATTTGAAATTCTGAAAAGTTAAATGCCTTACAGACATTGGCAAACCCCAGAATGAATAATTGGCAATTGCGGGTCAAACAGTAATATTGGATCAAATGGCCAAAAAACCTAAATCTATTTAGAAACTGTAGCCTAAGCAAAAACATTAAAGTTACTTAGGGTCCAATTAAGTGAACAAACTAAAAAAAGTGTTTAGCAAATAGAGCTAATTCAGTCTGAAATGCATGCAAGGTTCTGAAAAGAGTTATTTATACATTGAAAAATGAATACAGCTTATGTCCCAATGAGTGTCTTTGATACAATGTTGTTTTTTGGAATCTTTTTATGGTAGTATTGTTATCATATTTCAATGCTTAGTTATTATGTCAGAGCTTGCAGCCTAATTTATTGACGTTCAGCCATCATAGACAAAACAGACTGACTTCAAATTTTAGGATCCAGTGACCAGGCTTTTTGTATGCAGTTGCAAATTCAAATGGAAAGTTCTAAGAGCTAAGAGAAACTGTGGCCAGTGTGTTTTTATAAAAGGAACAAAGAATTTAAAGAAACGAAGACAGATTTAGTGTTGCACCTGAGCGCTATGCAAAGAGCTCAAAAATTAGCTGAAACACCGAGCTTTTTGCATAACTCCAATCATTTAGGATGAGTCACTGGATATATAGAGGGCGGTGTCATATGCGTTTCGGTAACCTTACGCATCTCGGTCCGGGTACACAAATTCGGTCCGGGCATGGCAATTTTGGTTATGCAAAAACGTACCCAAGCACCTAAACAATAGGGTACCATAACAAATGGTGGAATTTAGCATGCAAAATGGTCTAGGTACACGAACGAATGGCGCCGACTACAAACCCAAGGGCCTGTGGTCCGAGTCCCTGGCATGACCAAACTTTCGACCAGAGTGTGGAGAGTCGCCAGATATCTGTAAGTCCAAGCGTAGGAATCACGAGGTGCGGTCAAATCGAGAGGAAGGACCATGACACTACTCGATAAGCATAAGCTTCTCAGTGTCCTTAAAAACTACCTTCGGGTGCTAGGTAGAAACAAATACAAATAACATCGCACTACGATGAAATCACACGATTTCAAACACATTGCGTTTCACAGTGTTGTACTTTTGCATAGGGTACCAAAACGCATTTACACCGGCAATTGCTAAGGCCGTTCTGTTCGCGCGCATCGTGCCAGCATCCTCGTGTGCGCCAGGTACGACTAGCCTCGCACACGCTGGATGCAACCAGCATTACGAACCGCAAATAGGAATTTAAAAAATCTTCCCCAGGCAAGAATCTTCTTCCCTGTCGGTAAATGGTGTTTTATCTTAAACTTAAAGGATGTTGACTGGAATCCCTTAAATTTCGTAAACAAAATGAAAAACACGATGTGTTTAAGAATAGAGCGTGGCAAATTCATTTCACGGAGCTAAAAGATTTAAACCGTTTCCTAGTGTATTAAAACCCTGCAGATTATAACAAGCTTAGAATAGCAACAGAGAATTTGCTTTGTTTTTAACTCATAGGCTTTAATTAAATACTTTTTCATAAACTAAAAGCCGTTTATGCGTTTGGTATTAGTATGCTTCGAGACATGCACTGAATAACTTCGTTTTATTGTTCCGAAACAAATCTCGTTTCTACATGAAATTCTGCAACAGCTTAGCTCACCCAATCCAAGAAAGATTTATCGATTTTGCTATAATGCAATCGATTAAGCACAAATGCATTTCCTAAGGATTTTGTGCCATTGATAGGATTTAAAAACCATCAGATCCTATACCACAACTACAAAGAAGTAGAACAAATTTAAGTACAGGATCTTGAGTCTGACGTTGTTATTATACGCAGTTTCTGAACATCTCCTGGTTTTTTAGATAATTCCAGTTATGTGAAACCTTAAAATGGGCAACAGAACAGTGAACAAGTTATGTCGATAAAATGAAGCAAGAGCGAGGTTTCAGGGATGTGTTGAGTTATGGGGTGGTGAAATCCCCTGATTTTATATTGTTACAAGCTTTTGAGTACATGAAAAACTTGATATTTTCGTTATTTTGAATAAGCACTACACGAGTCACTAACAAAAACAATCCTTTTAACAAAATTGAAAAAATCCTAAACAGGCGATTTTGAGATTTCGCATCATACATTTCTACCTAGATACAGTGCCTTTACAATTAAAATGCACACAGGCGCCACAGATTTGAGAAGGTGACACGCTCTGTATATGCTCGCAACTCAGCGATTGCTTAAGCGTTCCTCTAACAACTGGATCAAGGATGGCACTCGCGCAATTGGAGACAAAAGTCAGAGAAAGCTTGAAAATAGTAAGAGTAATCTGGTTTGGGATAGGTGGGGCTTGAGTCAAAACGGCACAGAAAAGAATAGCCAAAAAATCACTGAATTCAATTTTTATAAAAGAAGGGAGATTTGGTTAGTGAAAATGAGAGGTAAATGTTGCGAAATGATGAAAATTAATGCTGGCAACAACAGTAATTTTCAATGAATATTGCTGGAAACAGCATATTAAGAGATTAAAAGAGGTTTGAAGTAATATGCTAAGCATAGCAGTCTTAGTTTTCTGAAATATTATGGTATAAACGTAAGAATATAAGACATCATATTATAAACTGAATCGATGCTGTATTGGAAAGCTGCAGATAAAGTCTGCATACACATTACACTGTGCATACAAAGCATCTTTGAACTAAATCGTCGAGTTTTGTCATTTGAAGGAGCAAAAATGAATTATGATCAAGAGGTACAAGGGGTTACTGAATAGAAAAGAACAAAGCAGAGGAGCAAGAGCAGAACATTATGTACTAAATTGAGACTTCCCGTTATAAATCAAACGCAATAATTTTTTTAAATAGGAGGTCTATCTGCATGATATACTGAATTTTGACAGCAACTGAATAAGCATATTTGAGGAATCTATGGCTTATTCTTTGATATTGTACCAAATTGGCCTGCATATTAAACCAATAAAACGGGTGATACATTTTGTAAACGCGGTTGCTTGCAATAGAAGCATCACCCTGAAATATATTAATCTCACCGATTATGTTTGAGAATCTTAAAATTATGTCGATGACAATTATGACGATCATCTGTCAAGATGTTACAGGATTAGCATTTAGTTTTCAGTTGCTTTATTAAATTGTATCTTGCAAATACGGTTAGAAAAGCTTATTCAGTTAGGTTTAATCCTGAAGATATAAGATAAATAATCGATTTGCATCATTCGATACAATCAGATTGTAATTAGAAAAAATCTCATCCTTACGCGAAGTGATAGCAGCCAAAGGATAAAGATATGGGTGTCAATAAATTTGACAACAAATGTCTTGTAAAAGCAACTTTTTCAATTTAAAACTGATTCGATTCACATGGCAAATTTCGAACTGATTTTTGCACCCCCAAAAAGGAAAGTAAAATGACACTGGCTAGTAATGGTAAGTTCGGGACAGGTAAGTGTACTCTGTGGCTTTTTTGTCCCATAATCATAATATTTGGCCTAATACTATATAACGCTGTTATATTGTTTCGAAGGATGGTAATATTTTCAATCATTCTCAACTACATTTTAATGAAAATGTTAAAAAGCCCTGTTATAATGAAAAATGGCAACAAAAACTAGTTTGTCCTCGCTTGGCTTATTCTAATCCACATTATTGTCGTCGTTTAATCAAATTCATAAGGAAAAATCTTGAAGAAAATACCTCACGGAAACCAGAAAAATTAAACCTTCCAGAGCCGCTTCAAATCGACTATGAAGCTGCATATGAAACTCAAAATATCGATTTAGGAACTGACAGTAGATTCAAATTTTTTCCCAGCAATTCTAGCAAGCTATTTCAAAGCCAAACAAAGTGATAAAATTTCAAAGGTTGCAGCATAGTCAAAACAGTATATGACAAAGCAAGACCGCATAGAAGCGATAGTAGTACTCGAGAAAGAGGCTACTGCTGTTGCTAGGCCAGAACCCAGAACCAGAACCTGTTGCTAGGAATGCCTTAAGTCAGTACAATTGAATTGGCATGCCAATGATTAGTGTAGACAAAAAAACAGAGGGAAAAGCTTACCTTAGTCTTCTTTTTCTTCGTCTTTGATGGCTTTATCAGGCCTGAAGAAGCAAGAGAGGCGGTTCCTAGTGACGATGCGAGGCTGCCCTGCGCAGGGGCAATTAAACTTGTGCCAGTTCCTGTTGACGATGCGTTGTTGGTGCTGTTGCCACTGTTGGCTTGTGCAGCGGTAGGAGTTCCTGGTGGTGTATGGCCTGGTGTGGGAGCAGCCGAAGTTGACAACGATTTCTGTCCAGCAATTGAAAATATTTTCATCAAGTTAGTTTCGGGGTTTATAGATGGAGGCATGGCTGCCTTGACAGGGTCTGTCACTTCTTGATCTTGTTTTACAATCAGTGCTAGGTCAACAATCTAAGGAGAAAACAATTAATCATTCAAATTCACACAGAGAGCCGAGGTTCATACCCTTCGCTTTCGTCTATAAAACAACCAGAGAAACACGACAACTACAAGCTGCTATATATTTGCAAACATGAAAAGAGTATTGTAGCTAAAGTACAAAAAATTTCATTTAAATAAGCAGGTTTGTTCATATGCTCTTACAACCCAGTCAAAAATTTGCTTAATGATTAGGATCACAGGCTACAGATTCAAGGGACTGGGGTTCGAGTCGCTGACATGACCAAAAAGGCTTTAAGCCTGGTACTCACTAGGCGATTATCACGATTATCACGATGACGATAACGATTAGGCTGTAATCGTCTTTATCAACAGTGATTACATCAAATGTAATCGTGTTATGCCCTCTAATCGTGATAAAACCATCACGATTATCGCGAAAGGATATGAACATTTCTTTATATCTATTCGTGGTAATCGTGATTCGATGACGTTAGTTCAAAATAATGTGAAGAATTTTCGAAGGAAAAGGAGTGTCCAAGGCACTGTGTCCCAGGCACTGTGTCCAAGGCAAACGAAATAGTGTGCGTTTTGTTTAGGATATCTTATCAAACATTCTGATTTCCAAATGGAGAGTGAGAGCTTGGAATTCGACGAGAAACTTTTTGAAGCTGTGAGAAAATATCTGTAATGAAATTCGCGGTCGTTCAGTCGTAGTTTTTGAACCAATCCACGATATTCGCTAAAAGATCTATTTTTGAAAATATCTCTGACCCAGAACCTTCTCGTCTTTCTCTCTCGATCTTTCACCTTTTCTCTTCTCTCCCTACGTTTACTTAAGATATATGCAGCGCTCATCATTGCAAGGAATTTTTTTACTCCTGTGAATAGCCATTTTATGTATACGATTAACGCGTTGATGAGGGCATGATTTGATAATCGTTATCGTCGTAATCGTGATAATCGTGATAATCGCCTAGTGAGCCTATCACCAGTTGTGGTCATGTCGAAAGGAAGGACCAGGACACTGCTTTATAAGCATAGCTTCTCAGTGTCCTAAAATCTACCTTTGGATGCTTGGTAGAAACAAATATAAATACAATGACCCATAGAAGGAGCCAATAGCCCATGCCTTGTCCCCAGGCCACAACGCTTCTGATGTAAATACTTATCAAGAGAAAACAGTTACAAACAGCTTTTACTCCAACTTACAATCACAGCTATGAAATGACTGGTATTTCCGCTCCCTGGGACTTACAATATTTTTGTATTGATAAAAATCGAAAATGAAGTTTTGCTGTTTTTATACTTTCATAAAAACCCAGTTTTAACACAGTTATCACTTTATTTCAGGCTTACACGAGACTAATCGACTTTTATAAAGATAAAAAGTAAATTAAAAAAACGACAAAAGATTCCTTACAAAATAATACATAACAAATAGCAAAGCTTCAGTTTCAAACAAAGAAGTACTAAGAAAACCCTCAGTATTTTACAGTGGATTTAAAGGAGTGGCATACGCGGCCTCCTTCATTAGGATAAGCTTTTTCGTACCAAGAATAACTGCTATATTGGCCGGGTTCTGTTCACATTCTGATTAAAACCAAGGAAGTTTTACAGTTAAAAGTAACCGAAAGTTTTCGTCCTTTGAAAAAAAGCTAGGACAATCCAGTCAAGCTAGGATATTGGGTGCTAGGTATATCTAACTTAAGCAGCTTTGACGTCACTTCAACAAAGTATACACTCTTTTTAATAAGAACAAGTATATCCAAGCTCAGGCTGACTGTTCTTAATTTTTCGAAAATCTGAGGTTGTATTGTTCTTAATTTGTTCTTAAATTAATAGGGTGTAAACAGTGCAATTGCTAGCTCTTTCGCTCTAGGAAGAGTGTTCAGGCCTCATCTGCCAACAAAATGAGTGAGACAGCCTTCACTTGCCTGTAAGTTTGAAAATTCACCGAAAAAGCACCCACACGGCTAAAAATTTTTTAAATTAAACGTTGTTCAAAATTGCATCTTACAGTAGCTCAGCCTCAGCTTGTTCTTAATTTGTTCTTTACTTTTGACCAATTATGAGGCACTTGTTCCTATAAAAGTGCTCTTATAGAAAAAGAGTATACTTTTTATCAACATGTTTAGACACATCTCTGGAAAGCAACAGCGATGGCCCTCTCAAGCTATCAATAGCTCCGTGTTTACGTTGAACCGGTCAGTAATACACTTTTTAATCATGAATTATACAAAAGAACGGTAAGATGCCCAATTAAAGAAACAATCCCTTTTTCATATTCATAAATCCTATCTTCTAAAAGAAACCCTTGAAAAATTCAAGAGATCACCTGAATGGAAAACAGATCATTCAACAGAGTTTTCTAATGGTAATCTCACTGATAGAGGATTAGGTTATTTTTGCATTTATTAATCACAGCCCTAACTTAATTTTTTAGAAATTCTATGTAAAAACCACAAATACCAGAAATCAGTCAGGAACTCTAGCATAAAGTTCAGTTGAAGAGCATACCTGTCCTACTGTTTCATATGCCATGTAGCTGAGAATCTCCATGACAGCTCCACTGGGCTTGACGTCAATCAAAGATGATACATCCAGCCATTCTTTGAATTTCCCAGCCTTTTTGTCTAAAAAGATAGCTTGTTATTACAGTCTAAGAACAGCCATTAAAAAATCCTGCAATCAACAATTGACTCATAACTGTGTTTGAAAATACATTAATGCCCGTAAAGCCGTATTTGTATTGGATTCGATTTTCAAAAACAATTTTGAAACTTTTCTCCAATTGGGTTAAAGGATCTTCCGAAGTGTATTTTTACCACATACCAATTTCATTTCAATGCCACCTCCATAAGAATCACTTAAAACACTGTCATTTCGTGTTCAAAAACTTAAACAACTTAACGTTGATATCGTCGAAACCTCGTTATCAAATCAAACATCATAATCTACTAACAAATATCACGGGTGAGAGAAAAGTACATCAAAGGTTTTCGAAAATTTTTGTTTATCTTTGAAAGCAAGATATAAATAGCGCAAAAAATAATATGTCTTTCTTCTATGTTACTAACGATCTTTTAGTGGTAGACAACTTAAAAATGGCTTTGAAAAAAGCAAAAATTTGAGTATACTGAAGTATTTTGTCTGACACTCTTTAGAGCATAAAACGTCAGAACATAGAAAGTAAAAAAAACTGCTTCAGCTAGGAAAACATCGCTACAAATTTAGCAACATTTCTATTTCATTAGTGAGCGGGAACTTTGAGAATTTTCAAAATTAATTTCAAGATAATGGTTTAATTGGAACAGCTTTGAAAAAAGCAAACATTTAAAAGACTATGATTGAAAAAATGTTTGAAGTGTGTCACGCGAAAAGCTTCAGCATGTCTTAAAATGCTTGTTTTTTATCAAAACAAATTTAACATTTGGTACAATATAAAATTGTTTATTGAAAAACAAAGTAATTTAATGTTTAAAAAAACAACGCGTAAAAAAGTGTTGGAAAACAACTTGGTTGAGAAAGACATAGATTTGAAAAAAGTTAAACTTGCAAAATGAAAAAAGTCACCGAAAATGGCTAAAAAGTTTAACAAAAAAGCAGCAGCAATTCGTTGGCAAAGCATGAAGCAATATGCACTGGCCAACAAGTTCTTTGACGATAGAAAGTTTATAAATCCTGGATAAATAAAATCCGTTACTAGTTGCTCTTAAAAGTGATATTAAACGAACTGTTACTTTATAAGTAATACTCTGTTCTACTTTAGGGTGTGCATTTACTATTTTATAATATCATGCTATGGAGGATAAGGAGCATAGTACTCTTCCCAATGGTATTCTTAGTTACGGAGCTTCACTTTAACTATTTCGAGGACACAAAGCTTCTTATGTTGTGCGGTGCTTTTGAGTAAGAAATTAATCAATGCTGATGTTATCCCTTGGTTTAAATTTACTTCAGGTTTTCTTCAAGAAAGACTGGTTGTTATTCTATACTTCTACTATTTGTAATAGTTCTACAACTATACATCTTTGGCTCAAATTAATTTTTGTCATTAACATGAGCTTTCAAACGGACAAACGCAATATAGGGTTCTAAAGTCATGACGTCACAAAAATCTATTTTTAGAAATTTTGAATTTAGATCCCCTATCCTGAAAGAGCACCATGAAATACCTCTCAATGTGCAAAATCATTCAATTGTGTTACTGGTTGGCAGACATATGGCCACACGAGCACAGGCTCTTGCCCCTGTAATTTGGACTTGGTTTATAACTCTTTGAACCAGGCCCGAATCAAAGTAATCCGTCAGTAAACTTTAAATCTTTCACTAGTCATATCCTATTCAACTCTAGAAATATTTCGATTGATTTTGCATATTTTAAAGTATTCCGTGTTGTTCTTTAAGTTATTAGGTTAAAATTCAAAAAATTTTAAATTGTTTTTGTCACGTTACATTTAAGAACTCACTTGCTCACTTAGAGTTCAATCGGCTCAAAGCAAACAGTAAATTTTAAAATTCATAGCCAATTTTAATAAAGAAACCATATTGCATTAAATTATATTAATTCATACCGAAAAATTATAGCGCTCTTTTGCAAAAATGTTTTAGAATGGGAATATAAAGGATAAAGGACTTGAATTGAACTGTTGGCTGTTTAAACAAAGAATAGTGACAAAAACAAGGAATTTTGGAAAAAAATTAATTGGAAGTGGTTAAGTAAAACTCCAATAATGACAGAATACACCAAACAGATACAGTCAATTAAAAGAGGTAATCAGTTTTAGCCAGTAACGATAATTACGCCAGCAGAACAGAGAGAAAAGTGGGTTCCTCTATTACAGACGGGATTAGTTCATCACTTTTGTTACATGCGAAAATGGTACAAAGACTAAGCCAAGGGTCTTATGCCTATGAACTAATGGACGTTGCAATTAAAATCACAGATATCTCTCCCTTGGGCATACAGAAAGCACAAATCTCTGTTGTTTTGGTTTCACTTGATCGACTGTACATTTTTCCCATTGTTAAATATTTAATTAATTTGACTCCCACGAAAGTCTTGAGATCAACGTGAATCTCATAAAACTGTGTCAGAGCTTAATTGACAGCCTAGAGGCAGATTCGGGGGCGCTATTTTTTGCGACTAGCAAAGGGTCTTTTGCAAAGAGTCTAATTAGCAATCAACTCGTTATAGAATGCAATAGTTGAATTATTTTCGACTTTTTCAGAAGAGGATTTCTATACGATGTGTTTAGCAATATTTTCACAAATAAATCTATTGGTAGATAATTGACCGCCACTGATTTTCACAATATCTTCCTGTATGCTTTAACGAGTGAAAAATAACTACATGAGCAGGCAAGCCTATAGATAATACAAACACGTAGGGCTAGACCTGAGGGGTTAATTAGGGTACCTCGTGTTGCTATGATTGGAGAAGGAGGTAACATCGCCAAGGATATGTTTTAGTAGTGTAAATTAAACCCCTGGAAACTTTTCACTCTAGATTTTGTTTAACAATATCTCACAGAAGAAGCCCTGCCGGTAAATCTGGAGTGTATAAACGAGAAGACTTAAGGCGTAAGTGTCTACTGGGTTAAAAGCGCAGGGACCATAGGAACCACTTGTGCTTAAGCAATATCACTGTGACGTCAAAAACGTATCATATCGTACTCTCGATGGAAAATAAGTATTTAGACAGCTCGCAAATTCAGCTGAATACCGTCTGTCACTGAGTCTTTAAAAATGTTTAATGAAGAGTCTTTGAAAATGCTTAAAGAATCTTTGAAAAATACAGTGCCTTGATTTCACGCATCACGCTAAAAGCAAATCAAGCATTGAAGATACGGTTTTGAAGAAACGGTTTAATATTGAGTATATGTCTAGCAGCCGACAGTATCAATCAAAATCAATGATACGTTAAAGGAAGAACAATTTGGTCTACTTTAACTAGTTATAAAATAAATGAAATATATAAATTCAATAAAAAATTCAATTAAATAAAGCCATTTAAAATCTTAAAACTTGGTATAGAGATACTCACTGAAATTAACTTGCCTAGCTTCTGTGTACTCGACATACGATTGGCGGTCAAGTGATTTCGCAAGTCGTTCAGCTCTCTGTGGAATTCAATATATAAATGAATGTTACTACCTTTTATTGTACCGAGCTTGGACATGAAAATTGAAAATACTGCCGTAAGATGCAAACAAGAATTTTATTTAAAAAATAAAAGTAGCATTAGATGCTGTTTTCTGACCCTTCGCATGTTCTTTTCCAAAAAATGGGAAAAGGGTTTTGCGGACAACGAGACGAGTTATTGAAAAGTGCAATGCTTTAACAACGACCAGCACTGAAATATTGGCAAAGTCGAGAAATACTTTAGGACATTACAGAATAATATAATATATTTTATAATACCATATCATATTACATCACATAATATAATAGTATATCATATTAAATTAAATACTATCATTTTATGTTAGACTTATTTATATTACACTATACTATAATATATTATATTATATTATATTATATTATAATATTATATTATAATATTATATTATAATATTATATTATATTATATTATATTATATTATATTATATTATATTATATTACATTATATTATATTATAATATTATGTTATATTATATTATATTATATCATATTATCTCATATTATATTATATTATATCACATTATATTATAAAATATTATATCTTATTTTATTATACCATATGACATTTTATAACCTAAAATCATATCATATTTCATTATACTATTTCATATTCTATTAGATCATTTATTGTTAAATTACAATATAAAATATTATATATTTAACTGAATTATATTAAACTACATTACATTGCATCATATCATATGAAAAAACGAAGAGCAATATGCAAAAACAAACTATGGCTGAGATGGTCAAATGGTTAAGAAGATTGAAATTAGACAAGAATGGACTGACGGGAAGACTAGTTGACCTCTAGCCTGGAAGTTTAGCCGTCATATCACAGTGAATAAAAATCGAGTCAACTTGCACGAGTGACACGAGTGACCCTTCCGGTCATTTCTATTCTCTGCCAATATCTACAATGCCTGCCAAAATTTCGTTGAACAACCAGCAATATGCGTTGCAACTTTCTATTTTTTATGTCTTTTCTTGAATACCGCAAATCCTCGAATTAGCCCCCTGGGGGCTTATTTATTTTTGATATTTTTGGACGGGGGCTTATTCGAGGGGGGGGGGCTTATACGAGGGGGGAGGCTTATAAAATGATTGTAGACGTTAAGAAGACATTATTAAAAGATCTTGTTTATTCTAGTAGGAATTTTTTTATGAGCATTTAATTAATTACTACCAAAAGTACGAATTTGTCGTGGTAATTCAATAAAACGCCATAGGCAACATCAGATGGCAAAATCATCAAATTGAGGGGTCCAATTCGATAATTTACGGTAGCAGTGGGGCTTATTCGAGGGGGTTCTTATTGACAATTTGTAGCTCTAGGGTGGGGGCTTATTCGAGGGGGGGGGCTTTTTCGAGGGGGTGGGTACTACTACTTTAACACCCTTCCCTACAGAACAATGTTGATAGTCATCATTCATGTTGCAAGAAAATCCGTTCTACATATCCTCCTTCATTTTTCGGTAGTCAGCTAACATTGTTTCTAGGGGAAGATGAGGATGGCTGAATTTGCCTTTGAAAACCGATGGTAGTGTCCTTCTGGCAGGGATTGTAGCAACAAGTCTCTAGCTGATCGCGAGTTATATTCCATAAAATTCATTTACCCGAGCTGACTTGTGGTAGATCTCTGGTAACACTACATTTCAAAAACAGTTAAACTATTTTCTTTATCTTTCAACAAAAAGCAATATAAAAGACATTTTTTGTGTTTTTATCTTACTGTCTAAGTTTAATGATCAACGACTTTGGAGCAGAGCGGCTAAGAAAATAAGGATTTTGTTTACTGGTTTAATTCTCCAATTTTTGGACACTTATTCAGAGGTTCATAACCTCTATGTACAACGTCACTCAACCATATCATTGTGCGGACAAATTTATCACATGTTATTCTGCCCATAGACAAGGTATCCTACTTCTTTATTCCTACAACAAAACGTCAATAAGCCTTACAAGATTGTGCACGGCTAAAGGCTACTTATGCCAGACTTTCGTCTGTCATAAAATTATCTCGAAATTTCAAAATAAAATTGTTGTTAAGCCAAGGTTGACAGAATGGATCGAGATGACTGACGATCTTAAAAGACAGTAACTTTCTTTAAATGCTTAAAAAATCTATTTACTTGAAGCTTTAATTAAAGTTCGTAGTAATCAAGAGACTCTGGGTCCTCAAAGAAAACACTTGATTCAAGGTCTTAATGTAGAGATAGCTTAATTGTTAGGATCAGAGATAACAGATTCAAGGGTCTAAGGATAGATATCCTGCCATGACAAAGCTTTCATTTTGAAAGCGGAGAGACACCAGTTCACTGTAAATTCAGGTGTAGGAATAACGAAATGTCGTCTCATCGAGAGGAAGGGCCAGAGAGTTGGTCGACAATAATAGTTTCTCAGTGTCCAATAAATGGTCAGCTGTCTGTTAATTCCAGGCATAGGAATCACGAGGTATGGTCACATCGAGAGAAAGGTCCAGGGTACTGCTCGACAAGCAAAGCCTCTCACTGCGAGGAAAACAACCTTCAGATGCAAGGAAAGAAAATAAACAAACGCCTACGTCATACGTGATTGGATCACATTGTCAATTACGTAAGCATAAGATATATAACATGTATATGCCTTTATGGTACCTCAAGACGTTCTTGTCGCACCCTATCCTCGTATCCATCTTGGTCGAACAGTGCTGTAAGTTCACCTAAAGCATGCATAATAATATCATAACTGCAAGAATAGCTAGGCTTAAAGGTAAATGAACCAGATGTCTAATTATAGTAATTGGCATATACAAAAAACTCGTTTTCTAAAAATGAAAATGTCGGATAATTTCCAAAGGTGGGAAAAATTATATCCGGATATGGATCGAAGGGTAATGTGAGAAGAAGAATGTCGCTTTTCATTGGTTCTTGTTTTTGACCAATCGGCGACAGCTTGTAGTGATTTTAATATTGTAAAACAGACCATATTCTCACTCTTTCACTGATCATGCCATCACCATAATACCTCTTACGTCGTTAACGGTATCACATACCACAAGACATTCCCTTCATCATCGTTTGCAGCTTCAGACATCTAAGTCATGCTGACTCCTTACCAAGTCTAGATCTTTCCTCCCATAATGCATCATTATTACATCATCCCAACACACCTGTAGTCAGCACATTTAAATTTTGATATTCAACGGTTATAAATATGTGTGAATTATATATACTGAGTTCGGTTAGAATTAAGACACGCAACAGCCACATCGTGTTCTCTGTACGTTAAATAAGACCCAAAGCTACAGGAATCAAGATGGGAAGCACGGCAATTCTTGCTACATAATTTCGTTCCTATAAGCTAACCTTTCAACTAGCTGATAGGCTAAGGGAGAAAACGAACTCTTTCTGTCTATACAAGTCGGGACCCTTTGTTTTGATGTAGATAAATTCCAAAACACTTACATGAAACACTTGCTTGCCCAATGATCTTAAAATTATCGTCACTAAATGTTTTGGCGCACTTTGAATAGTAGATTTGACCTACACATCTGAATCACATTTATTTGGGCATTATGATTTTTACAAAAAACACTGTGGCTGTCATTTGGACATTATTTCTGCTTTACTTTGGACATTTTCCAACATTTAGACTTCGAAGAGTGTCGGACGGATAGTATTTTCTATGATAATGTGTTATGCGTCGGACAGTAAGAGCTTTTTGCTTTTTTAGAATAATTGAAAAGCATGCCGCCCTATGAACCTTATGGGATATATGCTTGTCTGAAAGGCTGGATGGTGACTTAAAGTCTAGGATCATTGGCTTCCAATCGCAAATGCGCTCGTTTTTGTTTTACTTTGGCCTGCTGATAGGTCATAAGTTGTTTTCGTTGAATGCTATTTTTCAAAGACACTGTAAAAGGAGAAAATGTCTGCTATCAGTGGCCAATGATTGGCGAAACTAACTGTGGAGACCATCAAAGACACGAGAAAAGATTAAGCTTTTGCTTTCCGTGCTAATTTTAAATCTTTTCTTACCCGGCACTTGCTACCTCTTACACTTACTCTTCAGAATACAAAGAAGAAGCGTTCAAAGGAAAAAAATAATAAAACAATCGTTTACCAGTGTCGTCAATAGAGCTGATAAAATCGTAGGCCAGTTTCAATCTTTTGTTGTCTGATTTCCCTGTGTCTCCAACTACAAGTAATGAACAATACAGGTTACTACCATGTCAATATTATATTCTGCTAGACTTACTCTACCCGTCGCCATTAACACTATTGAATTGATGCAAGGTTGAATTGTTAGACCTATCAAGCTGTTGTAGCGTCCTTTAAGTGAGGCTATAGTGAAACTGTGTCTTCTTGAGTAGCCCTAGCATATAGCATACCTCATGTAGAGGGTCACTACTGATAAACACGTTGGGAACGGTCAGTAAGGGAAACAGTAGCAAGGCGCTCGTGTGATGGAATCAGTCTTTGAATTTAGCAGAAAGGATTTTACATAGGAATTCGAGATTGTGAATAGTACTATTGTACAGTTATTTAGCCTACTTTTGAGAAACACGACTAGGGTTGTGATCGGTCAAAATTCAACAATAGCAGGGTTGATGCTGAAAATTTAACAATAGCAGAATTAAACAACGATCGAAACTGAATCAAATACTGATGGCTGAGATTAGGATAAAATAATGTGATTGACACAAAAAACGGGTGGGGCAGAGTTAAGCAAAAAGAAAAAAATCTGGGAAGAGGAAAATTAAAAATCAAGGCGTGTGATGCAGTGTTTATAAGAAAGGGGAATATGGGACAAATAAATGCTGGAATACGCTGGAATAAAGGAAATATAAAAAGAATAAACAGAGAAAAGAATATGCAAGAAGACAACAATTTAAGAACAATCAGAAAAGATAAAATGAAATTGTTCAAACTAATGATTTCTACAAACATTGGAAGACATTCGTTCAAAATGTTTACTCTTATCAATCTATAATTAGATAAATTAATAAAAGGATAATAAAACTGAAAACTAAACATCGCGACCGCAATTTCTAGTAAAGAAGCCGCACTGAAGTATATTTAATTTAGATATTAACAGTAAACGCACAGATTCGAATCGGCAATAACCTTATATCTGGCGTCTTACTGTTTGATTTTGATGGGAACTCAATTGATTAAGAAGGAGATTTCGAGCTGAATTGTGATATCAGTGAAGTGGATTTAATTTATTCAATTTAAGGTACAAAAAGCCCAATAAAGAGAATGTAAATCACATTTTTCATTGTCTGTTGAATAAGCGACAACAGTAATTCAATCGAGCAATAAAAAATGAATAAACAACGGATAAAATAATAATAAGCAAATATAGAATAAAGGAAACATTGATATCATAAAAGCAAAAACGCCGAAAAACAGCAAATGCATTTTTGGAAAGATAGCTACTAAAAAACTATAAATATTTTATCCTAGTTAAAGAAATATTGCATTTAGAATAAATGTAAATTATACTATAAAAGGCAAAATGATACTTGTATTCATTGCACAAACATTTGATTGGAAACAAAACTACAGCTAAAAGAAGGGCACTATTCGCAACTATAAAATCCGGTTCCAAGAGGGATAACAAATGCAAAATTTATAGAAATAAAAAAACTAAAGTCAACAAAATCACACCATCTGCATCGTTATCAAATACACACAAATCATTATAATTAGCCAGTGCATTTCATCGTTTATTACTACAGGCTGAGAATACCAACGACAGAGGAAAATGGGGTAAGAAAAAAGTTGATGCTGAGTTTAATCAAGACTTACGTTTAAACTAGAGTTAAGACTCCATTAATTATACTGGCCCTAACTAAGGCAAACTATTAAGTATTGTAGTAATCAAGATTTACGTTTTAGCTAGAGTTAAGACTTCATTAGCTATACCGGCCCTAACTAAGGCAACCTATTAAGAGAAGTAGAACATAACAGGGGCTGAGGATACAAAACTAGTCTCAAGAAATACATCCTATTTCCTTTGAAATGGAATTGTCCTTGAGAGATTATAAGTTTTCGTGAGGTTTTTTCTATTCCCGTGGTCAAACAGTCATCAGGGCTTCTTAGCCGTAGATGAAATCATGTGGGAAAAATGATGGGCAAAAGGAATTAAAACACTATACTAGAGATAATTTGCAAGATCGAATAACCAGAATCTAAAACGATACAGCTGACCTGATACTGTAGCTATTCTAACAAGATTCTAAATAAATTTCTGTCTACAGATGGGATTTCCAGAAAATCTTACTCAAACGTTCTTTCAAATGAGTTCCTAACAAAACTGGTACATAGTGACCGAGGCACTAGCTTTTTGAACGAATTCACAGGTTTTATTGTATCAATTCACAAAGACTACTATACAAAACCTATATCGAAATTAAACGAACTCCCATAACGAAGATTTTCTAAAACTCCAGCAGCACTAATACTTAGGTAAATAAGATAGTTCTTCTATTGACACAAGGAGCGTTAAATTACCTAATAACGGTGTAACGAGGGAATCTAAAACTCGTTGCTAATTCAATAGAAATGATGCGAAAAAAGGAGAGCTGAATAGGAGATTACCGGCTGATTCTAGAACTTCATCTTCGTCTTGAGATGCGGATTTTGTCGCCCTGATTTTTGAGTCTCTAAAATCCAAGTAACGGATCACCCGCCTCAGCTTTTCCTAATGAAAAACATTTAAGAATCAACATCTGTTTTGTACTGTCGACACTGGTGAAAATATGACAGTTTTAAGGTCAGTTTGGAATTCCTGTCTATTATCTCAAATTGATAGCAAAAACCATGAATTCCAAAATCCAGGGCCTTTATGCCTAAATAGGTTTATCATTTTTGGTTTGGAACCTTTAAAAAATTGGCTCATTGAATCAACTAAACCAGGTAATGGTGATAATGAGCTTTATCTCTCCACTCCATATGAAAACCAGTTGACAGTCTCTTATCTGTCACTGAAAAGCACTTGATTCACGAAGTTATTATTTCCTGATGATTATTTGAAACCATTATCTAAAGCCAATAGAATTACTGTCATCATTATATAGATCACATCTCAACATTTCTTTTAACACAGGGCTAGTTTGGCTGTAAAACAAGAGCACGGTAAGAATTCAGTTAAAACCGCTTATCTAGTCTTTGCTATGATACATATCTTTTTGGCCGTTGTAACATCCTACCTTAGAGATGGGACGCTCTTAGATACCCTATATGACGAAATCAATTGACTTGTGAAGAAATGTAACTGGCCTAGACCCCAGCCACTTGTTTGTCAATGGATTGATCTAAACTATAGCTAACTGAATAACCATTTGGATGTACAAAAATTCATCCTACTTTTTAGTTGCAAAGTAATCTATTGAGGTCTATAACTACAGCTTGCATTTGATACCTGTAAGATATACTGACAAAAATTTTTATATGAGAAGACGTCTTGACCTGAAAAAAGGTAACTTGCTGCTTTAAACCACTCGCTTATTGTCCTAGAAATTTTCGGAGATTTTCAGAATCTTAGAGATTCTTACCAATGGAACAGTAGAGAAACAATTAATGTGAAGGTGAGTCAATGCTCGCCAGTATTGAAGTGTCTATACGACTTCATTTTTCCTCTTAATAGTTGCCCCTGTCAAATCAATGTCAGTGTTGAGTCAAACGGGGAGGGAGAGGGGCTGGTTACAGGTGGCTGGAAATACTTTCCAAAAATAATATTCGTAGGAGTTTGTACAAACAAGGGCTTTGAAGACTGAAAACATTAGTTTTCACGGCAAGAAAACGAAAACTTGAATTTTTTCTAGAAAGAGGAGAGGGGACAGCAACTCCTCCGTTCATCGTCATTAAAACACGTTTATCCCGCATATAAAACTTGAGTAAGAGCGCTTTGTGTTTTCTATTGTCTTATTTCTACGGCTATTTCTAAGGCTAAAAAAAATGATGCATTTTGGTGCGGCGTGACAATAATTTTTCAAGGAAACAACTTTGAAAACCTGTGAAGATTTTGTGTAATTGCTCCAACAAGTTTTGCAAGTAAATTAGCTACAAATCAGGCCCTTTTGGAATCATTTTCCTTAACAAACAGTTACAGGATTTTTTGGACATCTTTCTAACTTCATTTTATCATCTAGTGTCTAACTTCATTTTTCCTTTCTATGATTTCATTAAAAAACCTCTGCAATATTGTCACTGTTCTTTCTCATTCTCATCACTTTTGCCAACATTTATAGCTAGTGGATGGTTGGAGTTACTTTCCATATCCAAAATAACTATCCAACATTAGTGGTAATTAGATGATAACATTTACAATTCAGTACTTTATGAGAACTAACTTTGTTTCTTTTCAGCAGGAAGAGTATGTCATCAATGCTCATGAATTTTCCTCCTCTCATGCTGGTAACATCTGCAGTCTGTACTAGCTGTGGAAAAGTGCAAAAAATGATGGATAACAATCTAGGACGAAAAACCATCTATGAACATAAGGTCCTGTATGTAACCTTATAACTTCTATTCTGTGCTGTGAAGAGAAAAGCTTATTGCCGTGCTTCAAATAAGAATATAAATACAATCATGTGCCAATTTTTATTCTTACCAAATTACTCATCTGTTGTCGTACAATATCCTCAACTAAGGCAATAGATTCTTGGCATGGCTTTCTGCAATCACCAAAAGCATACCTAAGAATGAATTATGAAATTGCTTTGGAATCAAAGAAATTTGACTAAACAGTTAGTTTTCAGTGTTAGTTCTACCATCAGGCTAAAAACAGTATCTAAAGTGTGACATCATTAATAAATTTTCTTACTTTTGACCACATAACTCGATGATGAAAATTGCTAAATATGCAATATCAGTTAGACATGTCACAAACTGGGTAAGTTGAAGAGACAAAGTTTGTGGGGATTGTTGTTACTGTGGCAGTTCATTAAGTTTCAAATGATAAAATATTATTGTCCTAACTTATATAAACATGTAAACAAGCTTTTTACTTACATCATGCTTGATATCTCTGCTTGAAACCATAGCTTTGTTGCTTGCCTGTTTGTCAATGGTGAATGGGAACTCAAAGAACCAGAGCCACTTGGAGACAAGGGATTGTCACCTCCTAAAGGCAGCTATAAAATTTTGAAACCAAAATCAAATTTAAATGCAATAACAAACAATATTCAATTTCAGCTTAGGTTGAATTTCAAGACCTATACAGAATTGATGTCAAAGCAACAGTCTAATGAGGCAGTCTTCAAAATCAACGTTCTCAAATTGGGCCGAGCCTCAATCTCAGTTGTAAAAATTAATTTCATTTCATGAAAGCTGAACTGACAACCTAAACCCAAACTGAAGTCAATTGAATGATTTACCTCTTGTATTTACTGTGTTAAAAAGGACCTACAAAAGTAAAAATGATGCACATGAAGTCCAGTTTTTTCTCTATTAGCAGGCTTAAGATTTTGATCTATCTAAATTTTTAGTTTGTACACAGGCCTTGTGAGAATCTTAATCTTTGTAGAGCCTCAACTGAGCACTTTGGAAAAATTTCTTGTTAAATTTAAGAGCTTACTAGTTCTATCAGTGTTAAGTGGTAGTTGGAAAACTAAGGTTTGTTTAATTGAAGTGTAACTGGCATTTTCGTTAAAACAATAAGATTTGTCAAATGCATCAAATGCTTTGAACAATAGGAGCATGCCTTTAAAATTCTAAATAAATGTTCAGAGTTGCTCAGTCAATAAAAAATGATTTATTCTTTATCATCATCATCTGTTTCAAAACGAAATTGCAATTGACAACAAGACAAGAACTTTGCATGTCCATGGCCCACCAATGAACGCCACTCAAAAGTAAAAGAGGAATGGCTGCTCACTACAAAAAGAGAGGCTGCCACCATGTGGCAAGTGAAAGTGGTAAGAATTTCATGAACATCTGCAACTCAGTTTATAGAGTGACAAATAGTAATAGAATACACATACAAGACGTAATGAATTACAGACCTTATTTATGAAATTCAAATTACTAGTGCGTAAGGACAGGCGCCCGATTACACCCTACAGGCAGGTGGGAGGGGGGAGCAACAGTAAAAATTCCCTTTTAACTTTTCAAAAATAACACACTAGTGGTCTACTTAGCAAATTTCTCTAACTCATAAAAAGCAGCAGTTAAAGTTTAAATTTCCTTAAAACCGGTGAGAGGTCATTAGCCTGCCATTATTCTAAAGAAAAAATATTCCTCAAAAGAAGTCCAGCCAGCATATGCCAGTTTTCCAGCCTGGACTTACTTGTTTTGTTTTTAAAGAATTGATCATTCACAATAATTCTACTAATTTTCAAAGTCTGTAAAAATTGCAACTTTCAAGTGCACCACAATGGTGACCAGCCTAGATTTCATAAATGAAAAAAACCAGTTGTTCAACTTGCTAATATAAAAAGTTTTGTCAGACAAATTTCTGGTGGAAAAAATTTGTCAAAAAAAATTTCAGACACCTTCCCAGAATTTCATTGCGAAAAAATTTATTTGTGGATTTTAACACAAAGATAACAACATATACCAAAAAACTTAAGAGGCAAAACCAAACAGGTTGCTTTATTTCAATTCCATAGGTACTGACTTCTTAGAGACTTGAGAACACCCATTCAGAATTTTGGTCAATCTGTAAGCAGCTTTTCAAACAGAACAGCATGGCAGGAAAACCATTTTAATGTTGCATATTTATTCAGATTATGCGAAGTTGGGGTCAAAAGAGATGCTTCCAGTATTCAAAGAATTTCTATGCTATATCTATATGGCACCCTATTTAACACCAGAAAAAGCCCTTTTTAGACAAATTTTTTTGAAGTTTGAAGGGGGGAGGTGCTGCTCCCTCTTGTCTCCCCCTCGCTACATCACTGAATTCAAACTATTTTTATTGAATGATGGCAGAAATTAAGTTAGTTTAAGAACCGACAATGATGATGATGATGATGATGCCTAAGATTAAGATAATTATAAAGATGTAAATAACGTAAAATGTGAATGAGTTAAATGACTTAATTTACATTGAATAGATTGAAAGGATACATCAATTTGAATAGTTTTTCTACGCAAATTCTCAAAAATCTTAAATGCAAAAATTGTCGTCGTGAGCAAATTTTGTCTCATTTTGAATTTAGTCGAAGAAAATTTCATCAAAATATTTGTCCCAAATTTTTCACGACAAAATTGCTTGTAGTTAATGTACTAGGAAACTGTTTTGAATGTTGAACATGGATCCTAAAGGAACTGAAAGCCCTCATTTGGAAAACTGTAAATGGTACATATTCTTTTTATACGTTGGTAACAGACTTTTTAACAGTTTAGTGCACCAAGAGGGCGAGGCCACTCTATAAGGACAGTCATGCGCTCGTTACACATTAAACTAAACGCCTTTGGTGACTCTTACAATTTAAAAGGGTATCTAGTGTGCACTTTACTGAAAATCTGAGGTTGTGCACGAACTTGTGCATCCAAAGAAGTGTACCTAGGCACATGTGCCGTGAACATAGCTTCCATTTCACACTGGATGCCATACGCTGACTGAAACGACCCTAGAATAGGGGAAAAAAGTACGGTGCAATTTATTCACCTTCACTTTCGGAAGATCTCCAGCAGCTCTTTTTCCACCAGCTCCTTTGATTGACTTTGCCTTTTCAATCTTTGCTCCAGGGTTTTTGGCTGCTTTTGCTGATTTGGTCATTTTTACTTCTATTACTGAACAAGTCGGAACGAACGACAGTGACTTCTTTAAAAGTGTAGGCCCATGTTGTTGTCTCGATGTGAAAACGAGGCAATCAATATAACTGTACGTTGATCGTTATTACGATAAAGTGTCCTTGTGATACCCTGACAACCGCGGTTATTATTATGAAGTTTCCGTTTTTCTTGCAAAATTCAGACCTTCCAAGTCTCACGCATTTTGCGTGAGACACGCATTTCGCCCTTAACTCACGCTCACACGCATCAATGGAGAACTCTCACGCATTCTACTAACATTTTTTGGTGTCTTCAAATTTTTCATTTTGTTTTTCAAACTCAAGCCTAAACCTTTGTTTCTAAAAAGGTTTGGCTACGGGATGGAAAATGACTCCCAGTAGGGTGGCGAACACAGCAAAGCGGACCCGACCTATAAGGTATTTGCTTTTTTCAAAACTTACTCATTTCAAAAACTGAAACATGACAGGTCTGAAAATTTCAAGAATGACTGCGAGAAAGTATCGTTGTACTTGCTTGAGCAAATTTATTTTTATTGGTTACTACCTAAAGCTTACTCTTTTTAAGATTTGGTACTTTCCTGTACAAAAGAAGTTTGAAACATTATTTGTAAAACGAGGCAAGCTGTTTTGTGGTATGGAATTCTCAGGACAATGAAAAAGTTCATACTTCTAAGGTTTCTGTCGCAATCGTAGACTTTGAATGAAATGAACAAATTTTATCTTTGGATAAAACAGCGAGTTGTCAGCATTACAATTATACTAATATGCCTGAGAAACAAAAATTTTCAACTTTCCAGAACAAGACAAGGTAAACAACTCTTGCAGACACTATCTAAAGGAAAAAAAAAGATAATAACACTTTAATAAGTTTTCCATTTTTCATTTACTTCAAAATTCAAAGTCAAATACCTAACAAAAAAGAGAACGATAATATAACAAATAGAATAAGGGTGATTATTTCTCACTGTTCATTACCCTGATAATGTTCAAAACTGTTATATATAGCAATACATTTTGCAAGCTATCTTTACCATGACGATAATTAAAATTCTATAAAATTTGTAATATTCAATGTCAAATATTGTTGGTCCCTGTCAAAGCATACATATACATATTAATTAAATTGCTTGAAACACATTTTATCAAATGTACAATGCCATACGCTGCTAATATATACAATAGCATACCATTCTAGCACGTCTAAAACTCTAGTTTAATGTATTTTGAAAGCTGACGCTTTTTAGAGTCCATAAAAGGAAAACTACCCACAGAGCGAAGAGACCTAGCAGAGCTAAGACAACAATACACCATTTTACATGATTTGTTCATCAAACAAAAATCCGTAAAATGTATGAGATATGGCTCCTATGTCTATATTTTTAATTATATAGCCTTACCAACGCTGCTGTTATCTATCATTGCGACTACATAAAAATTTCTTAGATTACAACGATTCATAGACTACAAAGGTCTGATAAAGGAGTAATAGTGTTGTTTTGAATCCCCGTCTGCTCAATTTGTTTTTCTGTAAAAGGACTGGTTGTTACAAAGGCCATTAGAAACTTGTTGATAAAGAGATATTTCAATTGAGCAAAAATGTCGAAAATTTAATGTGCATGCCCTTGTTGAAATTGAAAATCGTTATCGACAAAGCTAAGTGTTAAAAGCACGCGAACACTTTTTGTCCCCTTAGAACATGCCAGAAATGTTACTGCATGAAAATTGAAGTGGCTCTCAAAATATCTGTTTAGGTTTAGCTGGATAAATTAATGAGGGGTTTCTAAAAGACCTTCAACCTTGCTAGGCGTGTTAGGTTTTATCAGGTTGACATTATACAAAAGCCACCGTATGGGTAAGATCGATTTCACCTGAGTGAAGCATAGATCTACATAATAAGAGTTCTATCAGTAAGGGATCATTACAAGAAACCAGTCTAAAAGACCTTTGTCCAGACAAGAAAAACAGACTCATTCATTTAGATAAATTGGTTATAAGATGAAGGCTACGTATTCATTAATCAGTTAAGGGGTAATAGTATCAGACTGGTTTTGAGCGTCAATATGTTTCTAAATTGGTGTTACTATCAAAGACAAAATTCTAGGAAAAAATTTACCAAGACAATTATCTACGTTCTGTCTTACATACATCTTCTAACGAAACGAAAGTGCCATGAAGAGCTAAATCTAAATCCTACAAACAAAACATAAGTTTTATTTAGGCTTTGGTGAATTTCAACGGACAAGGACTGGTGGCTGAATGATTTTTGGGACAAAGAAGAAGGGGATACTGGTTTTGGCATAGTGACATCAAAGGTGTATAATCTTTTGCTAAACAAGCAGCAGGCTACATAATGGCTAGGAAAATTTTACTAATAAAGGGAGTAGCATATAATGTATTGGAATGTTCTCAGGGTAGGTCTTGCGAACAATTTACTAAAAAACAATAATATCAGTCCTTCAAAAGTCTATCTTCTTTATCTAAATGAGAGATAGTATTTTATCTCAAGATCATTCAAGATAAAGTGGTAGTAATCAGAAGGACAGAAGTGGTAGTATCAGCATTCAACGGTGCTTGACCGGTATTTTAACTGTATTATCTATGCAGAATTTGATTCCAAATGCTTGTTATGCCTTCTTGAAGTATGTTTCAATTTTCTATGATATGAATGCACCCAGAATACTAAGCCTCTTTGGTTTCAAATTTTCGATTCAAAACGTGGCTAGATGTATTAGCCTATTTGTTCTAGGAAGCGTATTTACAGCTGAAGATTTTTGGCAGCAGAAAACATGATCCTAAAACCGTGTTGTGGTGGGCTGGCTCTTGGCTTAGTAGGGCAAAGCTGTCGTCTAAATTTCTTAACCTTTTTATATTTAAACAGAAGAAGAAAATATGGATTCTACCACAGAGGTCTTACGATCATCCCGAATGGCTTTACTAGAGTTATAGAGCTAGCAAAATGGAAAGTATAAAGGCTTTTTACATTTTCTTCTAAAAAGCGAAAAAATGACTGCAAGGCACTTTTAGCCCATAACTTCAAGATTATCAATTTCATCATGGTTCTTGGACTGGAGAAGACAAAGATGACTTGTTGGCCAGATTTGGTTCTCACTAACAAGATGGTTATTTAATTCTGCATGAATAGAGAAACGAAGGACGAACCTAATTCCTTGTCTTTGAATTAATTCAACATGATACAAAGAAATAAACTTTTATTTAAATAGTAAAGAAACTAATGCCAGGTTAAACCAGATATGCAAGCGAACAAACAGTGAAGATTTGGCCCTTCAGACACGCTGGATTATAATTTTGGTTTGTATTTCATTCCAATTGTGCTGTATTGAGTTACTGTTGGCTATGGGCCACACAGTGAATACTATAGCAGGAGGATGCTGTCAACGTTGGAAGAGAACCTACATAAAGAGAAGAGACAGGTAATACCTAACGGTATCAGCAGGTCTGTGTTGTCAGTTAGAAAAAGCAAGAGGCAGTTGTTGAAACTTTAAAAGATGTCACATCAACAATCAGACTGAGTCTTAAGGCAGAGCCTTTTCAGATGACAACTTTTCTACAGCATGGGTTATGCCCGCCTCAACGATAAAGCAAAGAATTAGATACAAGAAATGGGTTATGCCTATTTAGCAGATCGCATCTATCGATATTAGCACCATTATTTCATTAAGACCAGAGAACCGCAAACAGTAAACAGTGCAAAGGCCCTCCCAAGATTTGTCGCTGGTGACTAATCCTGAAATATACCAGGAAAGCTGCTGAATAATTCTGGGGAGAAAACAGAATTTTGGCGATCTCTGGTAATCTAAAAAGAATCCTTAGATGTGTAAAGGCCAATGCTGTGGTTAAGAGTGTAAACACGAACCGTTAGTGGAGGTTACATTCATAGAAGACTTGAGGATTAGACGGTATAAAACCAATGCAAACTGTACTTGTTAATAGATTACATTCTTTGACAGAAGCTAGGCTTGAATTTGTAGGGTTGACATGTTGAGGCGAAGATGACAGAAGGAGGTTTGGTAATATGACAATAGATACGAAATTGTTTCGCTAAAAATTGGGTTCATGGCAGGAAATGTCTTCGTCAGCGTTTAGGTTGTGATTGCAACATAAGGGATTATTAATCTAGTTGGCAACGTATCACCTGCAGACTTTTCAACCATTTGGTCCAAAATTCCCGGTCTAGTTTTCTCTTATGAGTTTATGATTCATCAAACAAAAGGCAGTTTTGAATGTTAAGGAAGAAAATGTTATTTCCTTACAAGATGACTCTCATAGCTAGATACTTCAAGGCAGATATACCCCGTATATAATTGGTGACTTCACTATTTTAAGTATAAAGGCATTTGCATTTGCACCTCTTCATCCAAACGCCGGTGTACAGCCGACCAAACGAATGAAATGCGGATGATTTACGCAGAAAGCGAATGTATCGGGAGTAGAGCGTGTGAACAATGCATGGACGAAAACAGGAGAAAGTAATAATAAGCTGCAAATCCTTTGAAGTGAGAAAGGCCAGAGTTTATTATATTTAGCATGTTTCACATCTTTCAGCGATGTCCATTCTTGGCCTCACCGTGTCTTTGTCAAGGCGTTCCTAGAGTCACGTGACGGAAACAAGGTATCACTTACGCTCCTGAGATGAAAGATCTTACAAGCGCTAAGACTAAAATATCCATGTCTTTAACTAGCCTCAGCCATAAACAGCCTCTAGCTTTCAATTCTTATAGGCTGAGCTGCTGGGTTGAGGGTATTGTAGACCTAAACTAAATATAACTGGTTTAGCTGTACGCCTTCATAGAAAGTGATATCACAAAGACCATGCTGAGAAAAACACAACCACAAAGATTCAAATTCAGTACAGTGGCATGTATATTGGTTGAAGCTGGAATTAAAAATGGTTACAAATCCATTAGTAAGGAAATATGTTTGCAATGGTCTCCGTAACTTAAATCGTTTAAAACAAAGGGTTTCATTGACTGTGCAACCGACCGACCCAAATCGTTTGTTCTTACACGCATGCCCACTTGCGCGCTCTGTAGGTCAGATCTGTATATCTCCTGGGCCATTTAATAAGAAAATTACACTATATATCTTGAAAGTGCTATAATAATTAAACTTTGTTTCAAGATCCAAAAACAGAAACCGTTAGCTTTTTGGCCTGTGGTAAATTTTGCGTGAAACCAGGAACTCTCTGTTATATTTTTAGCTTTGTCAATGTAACTTTCATTCAAAACTTTTCATGAATGAGAATAATGGCAGCCAATACACAGGATAGTGGCTCATTCTTATTCCGGTTAAGGTGGGCCACGTCTCTACCGGATTCATGTGTCTAGACATGTTTTGGTCAAAAACCGAGAAAATCAATTACTTCAAGAAATTTGTCTCTTTGTAATATCTCATAAAGAAGCTCCTTATATTCTAATATATTATCAGACTTCCCATCAGCCATTGCGAGGTGTCAGCGATATCATTTGAATGGCTATACTCCATTAAAAGAGCTTCTCCGGGATATAAACGTGTTAGAGGCCTGGTTCCAATAAGTTCTTTATGAAATGTCTTCATAACATTTCCGCTTTTGCACCCAGAAGAGGTTCTTGCATTAAAGGAGGCTGTCAGTGAAGTAAGAAGGACCTATCATTTATGTTCAATTTTGTCCCACTAAGGGCCTGATCTGTGAGAACTCTGTGGTAGGATACATTATTTAAAGAAGAAGAAGTTGCATAATTCTTGTACGCGATAGACCATTCCACTGAAACCTGAAGCAAAAGCCTGAGTTTTAGTGTTTTATTCTGTTACAAATGTAAGTTGTTTGTGACTGCTGTCAGACTCAAGTGTAAATGACCAATTGTTCTGGCATCTGTTTAGGTGACTTTATTAGACACTGTAACACTTACGCAAAGGGATAGATAATTCAAAGGTAAAAGAAGGGAGTTATTGAAACAACAGGCAACAAGCATTTTGGAATTTGCAGTTCAAATTGTTTGTCTTTGATCAAGCATGTGTAAAACAACTAACTTGCATTAAGCAGCACGGAAGCAGTAGGAATCAATGATTGATTGGAGCTAAGAATACAAGATACATTTTTCCCATAAATTCCAACCAGGTACTAAAATTTCACCAAAATTTGGTGCTATAGGGTAACTACGAGCCACTGCCCCCAGCCACTTTGCCCCTACGAGAGAGCTGTTTTTTCACACGTCTTGTCTCGACACTAATTGCACAATAAAAGCTAGTAATTTATACTATCATTTCAAAGTAGTTTTTGTCCTGTGAATATAACCCCTGCAGACCTATAACCTAACTTAATATATTCATATACTATACATGTGAATAAAAACACAGGACATTTATATTGAAAATAAAAAAGTTTAAATAAATGTTTTTTTGTACACGTGGGTCTCTAAGACGCTCTGTCTTGATATTCAGGTGCGGTTTAGGGCTGAGAATGTGTAAAAGACGGTGTCGCATTTTCTCAATGAGCTTGCCGCAGCAAACACGTTGGTCCGGAAACTTCAGATTAGGGGATTCTCGGTGAACCACATTGTCGTGGAACGAAAAGGTTACATAATTACTGGAAAATTTAAAAAGCAAAGGTTCACCATTGCTTGATAATGCCAAACGATTAAGTAAATTATTTGGTTGGATAATTCTGTTGCTAATTGCTGCTAATATGGATTCGTGAACTAATCTTGCGTTGATCAACTTTTAATAGATTCTCAAAACTATTGGATTCAGGTTAGATTTAAGCCTCACTACTGTAGCTAGGCTTGCAAAAAGGGCTGACTTATAAATATTTTGCTTTTTAAGAAACTGTCTATAAAGAACCAGCGATCGCGTTTGCCGAGATCGCACGACGTCAACGGAAGCCGGTCTTAAAGATCACATTCTAAAGCAGGGAACAAATATCTTAACCTAAAAACCGCACCTAAAATGACAGAAAGATTTTGAATCCTAAAGCAGGTATCCTGCATGTACATTGCTTGGTATCCAATTTTACTCACCGCCAACATCTGGACGCTATGCGTCCGGACTTTTCTCCTTTGGGTCCCTGTAGGATGGCCAGTGATTTAACTATATGCCAGAATCTGATCGCCGGTACGGATCTTTTTAGGGTAATTCGGCTTTTCCCGAGAATTGACATAATTAAGTATTTATCCTAATAGGGTCTCCAAACTTTTGGTGTTGAGCTATTTGCATTTTCGTCTAGCTCTTCGACATGGTGTCCATTCACCCCTGTGTGATTCGCAAGCCTCGAAATGTCCGCATAAGCTTGCCTGTTAGATTTACTTCCCGGATAGCTAGCCTCAAGGATTGTCTGATCATAGCCTCCTGACCCTCTATAGAATCCGTAGGTTCCGACACTTGTTACCGCACTTTGCTCCTCCTCGTTTGTCCGGTTTGGTTCGGTTGGTACCGGGTATCCGGCTTGTTGACGAAAAGGCAAATTTAGGCCCCCGGAGGGGCTGAGACTAATGTAATTGTTGTTGCTCATTCCGTTATTTCCCGATATAAATGGATTAGTGTTCGGGTAAGTAGATGGCGTGCCCATCATGATGCCGTTTTGAACGATACCGGTTTCATTGGCATTCGTCTGTACCGCTTCGTGCATTCCTTGCGAAGGCGCCAGCGAGCCAGGGGTCTCCGAAGATGATGTTGGCGTACTTCTTGGAGATGGAACAGCAGCAATTTGAGGATAGCTACCAGATCTTGGATCGTGATAGCCAGCCTGCATCGATGCGTGTTCTCCTTTTCCGTCAGTAATTGAAGGTTGCATGGAAGGATACGTACCAGGCATCGATGAATGCACAAGGGTATAAGCATCAGCTGCTGTATTTGCTGGTGAAAGGCTTTGGCTGTATAGTCCTGGAGGGAACTGGTGAAATCCCCAGGCAGGTGGGGAGCGGATCACGTTCATGTCTGTGTAATGAATGAACAAGAAGATAGAATAAACAAAGCGATAGGAATTTTTCAATCGTTTACGTTGATGATGTCAGTAACTTGTGATTCCATTCTAATATAAGCATGCAATATACTGTCATGATAAAGACAATAAACTAATAAGGCAAAGAACAGAAAAACTTTCAAAAGCCAACCCTTCTTAGACACAAACCTTCATTTCATTTCCTTTCAATATTTGAACAGTGGCCAAAAGAATGGCGAGTCTTACTGTTCCTAAATGACTTTCGCATACCTTAAACCAGTTTTTGAAAATATTTGAGAGGTGAAAGCTTTTTGAGACAATATACTTATTATATTGCAACGTTATATCAACGCTAATTGCAAATTTAAACATTAATAATATTTTTTTAATCAGTAAAAATCACAATATCGGCTATTCCAAGAGAGACATTTCATTCAAATTATTCCATCTATACAGACAATGTCACAGTAAGCAAAAACACAAATCTAAATAGAAAAACAAAACAAAGACACAATTTTCTACTACAGAGACTTGATTATTGAAAGAAGGTTTTTTAGTGCTGCTTCTTACTTAACTTAGGAAACTGATTCATACAACAGCCGTTCACTTCTCCCTGAAAGGCACCCGATATTACATGGAATTTTCATACTCTGTGAAATTTAATGATGTTTATGGCTAAACACGGTTTTCCCCATTGCAAAATATTTGATTTAGGCTTGACATTAACACAAAATATCCGATACAGTCTATTCAACAGCTTCACTCAAATTGCTATAAATCATCTCAAGGTTTTATTGTGCCGCTATCAAGATATTTCCGCGCAACTTTCATTAAACCGTGCGGTAAGCAGATATCAAGGAGCTGAGGAAAGAAGTTCCGGTCACACATGGTCAAGATATTTTTTAAGGCGCAGCGCATAAACTGCCGACTAGAATGGTTAATGGGCAAAAGCCCAATTAGCAAGCACTAAAGATTTACTAACAGTCGAGAAAAACGTCTGTTTCTTCTTTAATTGAAGGTAAACACGAGGGATTATTGGCATAAAGGAAGGTGAAAAGATTTCCAGACGCGAGAAGGAAGGTGGAAAGTTTTCCAGACGCGAGGTCGCACTCACTTGCGGTGAATCTCAATCCTGTCCAGGACATTGAAGGGAAGTGACTGATTGCTACGCTAAGTATCTGTAAACGCAAAGCATATGTGCACATTTCTGGCAATGATTGTTGCTTGGTTTGAGATCTGTTGCTTGGCTCGAAACTTTTGAAGTAGCATAAGTTGATCAACAGTTTTTGAATGCGGCCTATGGAATGCATTTGCATATATTGTTCCAAACGACAAAAGGGGCAAGTCAGTGCAACATGAAGTATTTCAAATTAAGGTGGTCACCTCAGGAGTTAATAATTTCATTAAAAAAGCCAGTGAATAAGTGACCTCTAAATCAGTAAATAATTTCGCCTTATTTGGAAAGAATATCAAATTTATGTCGCTACAACGTGTCGATAATGAGCATTGCAGACAACTGCATAACGAAAGACTTGCTTGTTGCCTGTCCATTTGAGATGTAACCACTTGTCCGCACAGATAGTCAAGCAAAACGACAAGACAGTGGATTCATTGCGTTTAATTACGAAACTGATCAGAACAACAGACCACCTACATTAATTCTTAATTTATTTGAATACAAGGTCTACACAGAAAATAACAAAGGTAGTGATTAAGGACTGGTTGAGCCTGCCACTATAAACATAATGAGGTGCAAATAAAAGTTTTACAATTCTGTATGCTGAGGTTTATAGGCTTGATGTAGTATACAAAGCCGTGTTATTCCTTGCACCTAAAAGTAAAGGGTCGAGTGACTCAGCGACGAACGAAAACAACAAAGTATAACCTTATTAAATAAGCAGAGAAAATATGTCAAAATGACTCGAGATAAAGCCTGCGAATTGAAAAACGCCCAATCCATTTATCTTCAGGGCTATGTGACACAGAATCACGTCTTTTATTGAATAAACATATCTGTGGAGATAACATCGTTTTCATTGTGCTAACATTTGAACAGTATCAACCAACAATTGTAAAGCTTCTTAAGCCTACTCAAAGTCAGTAGACTGAGTAAGTTCAGATCTGCAGAATTCCTTGATATTCACTAGAGCCAAATTAGATTTCTTATTTCAATTTGAATTGGGGTATGCAGTGTATTGTTGTCGTAGCTACAGTTTTTGTCTTATCTCCTCACGTTCACTTTAAGGTAATTATGCTGGGCGTCTACCAGACAATCCCTCCTTTCAAGCCGGCTCCTGATCTGCACTGATCAAGAGATCCCTGCAATTACATGTATGGAAAAATACACTGAAATTTTATCAGTAGCAGTTGCAAGATAAAACCAACAATGCTGGTCGATCAAAATAGCACCATTTAATGCTGAATATACACTTTGAGACATTATAATGACCCACCGTGTATTTCCCAAAGTCTTATAAACAAGCTTATAAAAGGTGCTTGTGCATTTACTTTCAGTCTAGAAAATTTTCAAACTTGCACCTGAAAAAGCATTATTTGCTAGAAGCTTTCTGAGTGATATATAAATTCGATTTGCTTCAGGCAATATCTCGTTAATTCTACTGTTCTAAGAAACACTTTAGATTTACTTTCAAAATTCTATCTATACATATTTTGTTCGCATTTGCTACTTTTATCCTCCCTTGACTTGAAAATGCTATCTGCTATCTCCAAACATTTTCTTAAAGAACTCTTTCACACCGTCCCCTGAACAAAAGCCAGCCAAGAGAAGATTCGCACATGAAACAGAGGCCAGCGTTTTTTTCTTTGGGGGCTTTGAGGGATAATAGACAACGCATTGTTCAGCTTCGCTTGTTTTGGTAAGCAGCAAGGTACAGATTCCTATGTAATGAAAGCTCGTGAAAAGGCAATTCGGCATTGCTTGATCCTAGCATTATATTGCTACGATGTTTACATTTGCAAACTTTGAAGTTATTGTATAATTGTAATGGTATTAGGTTGCATTGTCCTGGAAGTTAATCCTATCTCATTGGATTGAAAAGTGCGCTCGAAAATCCGATATCTGCGACATACATGTCCTATGAAGCGAGAATATTGATAATTCATTACATCGATATCCCCCAAATGAAAACTGATACTGTTAAAAATAGGAAGTTACTGTTTTTTGGCGATTACGCTGCTTAATTGCATCACAGGGTTTGTTTGTGTCCATTTCTTATTAGAAGAAAGATTGCATTGCACCTTTAGAGAATTTTTAATTGATTATTAAATATACGGCCGCAGGTAAGTACTTATGAGAATAAATGATTGGATCTCGCATTCCCCCGCTCCTCATAGCTTTGAAACTTTTAGCCCTGTGATGTGTGACTAACTAATTTATTTTGTGAAATGTTTGAACTCCATAGCTCAAATATAACACTTCAAATATATTTGCAGAACAACTCAAAACATTTTAACACTTCCCAATATAGGCATTTTTCTCTCTACAATCAGTATGCAAAAGACTATGGAAACCAAGAGAAAAAGCTTGGTGTAAGGATTGAATTTATTCTAAACTTTTCAATATTATTCTCGCATGTCCTATTCTGTGGCGATCGATCTTAAGGCCAGGTGCAGAAGGATATCACTAGAGCAATTCTGGAAGATACTACTCGACCTAATTTTATACCTATTATATAAATCCAACCCATGCTTTTTAGCCTGTTATTGTATGAAATTATTATTGGTGGCCTGGGTTTTTCACAGCAACGCCGAACTTGACGGTCCTGGGGAGGAGGATGTTATCATGGTAATGGTTAATGATCTTACAACAAGAGCAGGGTTCTAGTGCTGCTGCGCAGGTGTGCAGCCCAGCGGCCGAGATTCCCTTTACTTACAGGATAATCTTACAGGCTCTAGAGATTTTGTTTACTAAATTTTATAAAAATTTCAAGCGAAAGACAGATAATCCAATTGTAAAAGTATATCAGTTTTGGACCTTGCTGTGTTAGAAGAGTAACACCAAATTCTGCTTGGACCAACGTTTCTTGATCTTTTGTTGAAGGGATTGTCCATTGATAATGTTTTGTGACCCAGACGGTATAAAGAATTCGTATTGGTGCCATTTGCGAACTCGGAGATGTGTTTGACACCAGTGGGGTCATCAGGATTAAACTTTACAAATAAATTTGGGAGAAAATTGAAAGCTGAAAAACAATATTGATTGGAAAAGAATTCCAAGAAAATAATCATCTACCGAATAGATTTCACCTTGACGGTGACACCCGCATGTTTCAAAATGGAATAGAAAATATGCAATTTTGACGCTTATTTTCTGTGTTCTTCAACTTTTATTGACATTTTAAAAAAGTGGCTAATGCTATTTATTACCTTGCAAACGCCAATGATATTTTGCAAAGAGGCAAGAAATTTCGTTACTCTACGTCTTTAGATGATCGATCTTCATTAAACAGAGAAAAACCATACGATATTTTACAATTAAGAAATAACTAGTCTATGCAAATAAAATAATATTTCTTATCTGGGTCACCTTAGTAGAAAGTCAACACAAATGGAAACATAAAACGTAATGGTAACTTGAAGCTTGTTGAGGTTTGGTCGTAATGAATCTTTAAACGAAATCTCATGATATAATTAAAGTTAAAACACATTAGCTTGTAAATATGAGACTTCCCTCGATTAAAGTATAGTTAAGCATAATTATTGTGGACATGACCGTGCAGATGTGATCTTTATTGTCGATGACCATGATCATGATTGTAATTATTACAACTGTATCAAGACTTGCGTTGGATTGATTATAAGACCCCTGACTGAACCTCATTTTATGAGGTGTGACGTCATAAAAATACTTTTGGAATTTTTGAATTTTGACTACAAAAATAATGCTTTCGCAACTGCTTATTATAATGAGATTATGTTGATGATTGTGTTTAATGATTGAGGATAATCATGATTCCTGATTTGTCTGTTTCAAGATAGTGATTACTGATGATTCTTGATTTCTCTGATTCAAGATGGTGATGATTCAAGATGGTGTTTGGTGATGATGATTGCAGAATAAAAGCAAAATTGGCTGTTTTCTAAAGAATGTCTCGATTGCAGTCAAAATTGTTGTACCACTTGAATTATTATAAACTTAAAAGGTTTTGCTAAAGATTTTTGAGCAGTGGCTCTTTCTTGGAAGGGGAAGATTTTTCAACCTTAAACATGATTAGTTTTGCAATGATATTTCGGCTTTACGATCTCAATAAAATAGAACCAATTTTGACTGGATATGTTCTTTGAGAATTGAGAGAATAAATCTGAGCTTTCGAGTATGTAAAGTTATATAGGCCAGACGAATGTCGAGGGTGGTGTTCAAGCCTATCAGTGTTGACAATTCAATGACCCAGAGTCGCGATACACTTCCAAAATCATAATCAGCTGATATAGCATATTTTCAAAGAAGAAAAGCATAATTACTCGAAATAACATTGCTTAAGTGAAAACACGCTTTGAGTCTCACTCTTTCTCAGTGAATAAATAATCAGGCAGGACATGTGTTCGCTACGCTCCCTCTGCGACTGGATACATAATATATTAACTCCAATCTAATTTAAGTCGTTGAAACAATGAGGCAAAACACAACTTAATGACAGCTTTTATGAATGTAGCCAAAACTATTGAGAAAATAGTGTATAAGACCTAAAATACAAATGCATAGGGCCAGTTCCATAAAGCTGACACCAATTAATAATTCATGCCCGCTCACAATTGCAAGAAGCGAGAAACCGTAAACTTATTTAGCAATTTTCAATACGGTAGATAAAAAAGCAAGATTCTTTCCAAAAGCCGATTTGCTAAAGATTGCGTCGGAATGAAATTTTAATGTCTGCATTCAATTAGAATTCAAATCCTCGAGATTTCTTTAGCGATTCCATAAGAAAATCGATGCGAAATGTGTTTCAATGTCATCTTTTTCTTTAAGTCTAACAGCTGATCTCCCAGCGTGACTGGCATTGGAAAAGTAAAAGCTAAGAAAAAACGCATTTTCACAAGACTAATAGGCCCTCCAGAGGCCTCCTAATTTCACCATGACAGCGAACATATGTTTGAAAGCAAATTAAAACGGAGATTTTAACTAACCACTGATATTATTTTGATATTGGTCCATAAGTATGAACCGTGGTTATTGCTATCCTACAGCAACACGACATCCATTTGCTCTAATGAGTGGTCAAATTATACACTCTTGGGCGGACCTCTTGGTTTCCGGGCGCGTGGCTAAAACACCGACGTGAAAATCGTCTCAGACTTAACCCTGGACAACCACAGTTTGTTTTCATATGCGCTTCTCTATGATATAGTATATCTCAGTGAGTCTAAATGTGAAGAGCCCTCCATAGAACAACAGCAACAACTTTCAATATCCTCGATACTTCAGTACAGTGTTGAGAGGCTGTTTGTTAGACCAGTTTTAACTGTAAGGAAGGTGACTGGGAAAAACGAAATTCTTTGCATATGCGGGGTATTTTTAACTATTTGCACGAAAGAACACGTGTGAAGAAAATTGTATTTACTTTTTCATATAGTCAAATACATATCTATCCTTCCATGCGTGAATGGCACAATCGGGAACTTATTCAAAAGAAAAGACTTCGTATATCCAACCGTATTTTCGTTCTATAAAACTTAAAGAACAAACTAAAAAAACTTGAAACATTATTTTGGCTCATATAGCAACTGATTAAGGAAAACACAAAGCCGGGTTAGGCTTGATTATTCAAAAAAGGATTTATTGAAATGCTAACAGTTTTAATAGCGGAAGAATCTGTGACTCAAAGCTCAGATTTTCTGGATGTAGAGCTTACTTTTAAAGGAGATTCCTGAAATAAACTAGACAGGAAACTCATCATAATTTCTTCCCGATGACCTCACTATGACGTCATAATTAAAGGACAGATCCTTCCTTCAGCGCATTGGAAGGCGGTACTCACTTTGCTTTGATTTGCGTTATTAGAAAAATAGCATCAAAAATAACACAATTAACGATGGCGTTATCACAATCAAATGAATCTAAAATTTAATGCCAGCATTTCAACTAGTTTATGAGCATTTAATGCGGAAAAATAACAATATATCAAACAACATCAAATATTGGATTGAAAAGAGTATATAATATTAGAGTGGACAGGAAATTTGAATTGTGAGAATTGTACAGCCAAATAAAGTAGCCGCTTTGGCACTGGGAGTGAAAGATATGTTAGGTCATTGACAAAGGTCGAAGACACCCATGATAGCCGGGAGGCAAATCATTCTAGAGTTGCACAGAATCTAGGCTGAATATTTTAAAAACATTGTGTATGACCCTATTGAAAGGTATACTTGTCTCCGCACTGAAAATGATAAGCCACAGCGGACCTCACAGGAGACCATCGGTTGGCAACAAACTATCAGTGAAGGTGATTGTCATTATGTCACGTATAGAACATGTGGCATTGCGGAGCTAATTATCCAACATAAAACGTTTCCTGTTTGGTCTTAGTTTTGTTTTCAACGTCTTTTTCCATTTAGAAGAGCAATCGACGACTCAAATTTGTAGGAATCATTATTTTTATATATGTCTTTACTTGGACTTTTTCAACTCAAAGCAAAACAACTTTTTCATGAAAATCTTGCTACAAAAAGGCAGTGCTAGTTAACTTTAAATCATGTAGGCTAAGCTTTAAAACAAACGTGTACATGCTTGTTTATGGACACTTTTCTGGCTGCACTATAAGAAAGTTAAGTTGCCACTTTCTTGAAAATTGAAAACAAAACAACTGAGTGGATTGGAGAAAAACTAGAACTTCAGAAACTGATTCCCGTGTGTTACTTGAACATAAATATTGATAGATTCCGCATTCTCTATTCTCTTCTTAAAGTAGCTTTTATATATATATATCTTAGCTATTAAAGATACCTTTTCTCTATCAAACACTTTAGAATTTCTATGCAGAGTTTATAATGGAAAAGACTTCCACTGAGGTAAAATATAAAATGCTTTACTACAGGTTAAGGAGGAATAAAAATTGCAAAACACAAAATAAAACCCAGTAGCATTCATAGAAGAGTTTGCTTTGAAATGTAAGAGGGTGTGGTATCAATAATAATCTTGACATATAGTTTGGCATATCACAATTAAAGCCAAGACTAAAAACATGATGAAAGAATGCTGTAAGAAAAATGCATCTGTGCTAGATGCAATCAGATCATCTGAATTAGCATTGCTTGCTCCGATGAAGAATTGTCAATGCAATGAAAATTGTCTGTTTTGGCTGCAAAATGAACCTCAGCTTATTTTGCGAATATAAAAACAATCTGTTAAATAAACAAAAACTAGTGATTAAACAATAGCAGGCAGTTTAGAGGAATTTGGGTGGGATTTGTGGTAACATGCGTTTGATCGTGATGCTTTAATACGAATCAAATACCTCGCATCGAGGTGAAACTAGCAGAATGCTATTGCGGCGGATTATGATTTACATGCATTTGTGCTCGACAAAAACTTGTCATTTAATCCCTGGCAGCCATCCGGTGACGAAAATCCTACTTAGCTGCTACACGTCTGTAAGTTTAATGTGCAACATCGTGGCATTAACCTATGTGATGCCTAATTGTGACGAGTTCATTACAAATTAATAAACGGTAGAGCATTCAACGGCAACTTGAACCAACAAATTTCCTATGAATATGCCATAACACAAATTCTAATGTCGATTTTAGCTTATATAAGTTCAAAATGTGCAACTCAACATCATGTGTTGTATTGATCGGTGGTATTTTGATAGAGAAATCGAGGCAGTTCTTTTGTCATTGCTTTTGACGATATCACTTTACTGCTCAGTATAATTCATTCTGCCATGAAAAATTTCTGATATAGGAAGAAATCCAAAGACCTCACTTTCTCTCATGCAATTATGTTATGTCAAAATTGTTATTACCACATTATTAGACCAAAGTTAGTTCAACCGAGCAATGTAATAGATAAATACAAGATCTACATATTCATGCTGTCAAACCAGGAGAGTTTTCAGAAATAATCTTTTTAAAGTTATTTCATGCGTAGAAAGAATTCGTATCAATTTGAGTACTGAGTAAACTTGAATTATTCGTCAACAAAAGAAAGTTAACCTCATCTTCATTCTTATATTTCAATTTGACTAAGATATGTCTGAAGCAAGAGTTCAGGAGTCCAGCACCAATGCATTTGGGTAGATCAAGAGATATGTTGTTGGATTGGAAAGCTCTTTCAACAACCAACATACACATTCATATACAATCTGAAAATGTTTACTTCAGGAATAGGAAGTTGGCTTCTTCTAGAGGCCAAATTTGGCAAGACAAATGCATAAATCTCCAAATAACCGTTCGTTTAATCCTCATGGAAAGATTTAGGTGAAAGTCACATGCCAAGTTTACTCTGATAGAGTGGAAAATGTTCAAGGGAAAACAAACTTTCTTCAAAAACACACACAGAATGGGTCGTGTTCTTTCAACAAAGCTGTGTCAGCGTGTTGTAGAATTTTCTAGGATGAATTTCTTTGTGCGTAACAAGTTACTGATAATGAGGCCTAGATGTGTGTATTTTAAAAAGTGAATGAATACTCTCCCGTATGGCTATATTTCCAATTTATATTCATACAGGCAATTAATCTTTAGAGAAAGACACTGAGGCAATATTTCAGATTGTAAACAGTGTCTTTTAAAATGTTATCACATCAAAATCAGCACTTTTCTATCTATACTGCTTCTATACTATCTATAATATATTTTTTTTTCATTTTAAATATCTGAAAGGGTTTTACTGTGGACCCAATGGACCTTATATTATCTTGATTTGTTTTCCAAAAGTCTCAGTACATTCCATAACCTCCCATAAACAATATTAGCAAAAGCGATTTTGCAAGGAAGCTTCTGAAAATTTTAATTAACTCCTGAATGAAAACGATATCGATGATGCTATTGTATAATCCTTGACAAAGAAAAAAATTTACCACTTGTTATCTAATATGAAACGAATTTTCCTTGAAATGATAAAATGCGTGTTGAAAAAGTTTGTTTTCTTGTTAAAAATTTTCGAAACTATAAACAAGTTGAACGGTAACCAGGATGCAAAGAAATACTTCAAATTGTTTTGTAATGCCAGAAGTAGCATTACCTCGGTGTATCATAGAGAGTCTAACCCATTACACAAAGCTTAGACGCAATCAAAAGCTTACCTTAAGGCAAGATAAGTGTATTATGAAATGTCGCAATACTATTTGAAATGTTGGTCACAGTGAAATGCGAAAGACATAGAGCGCGCCTAAGAAGCAAAATAGATTCATTTGCAATAATCAGCTTTGATCAACTATCCCTTTTGTCAGAATGCTTTTCCTGAGTTTATGTATACTATTGTTCAGTAGCATTTGCCAAAGAAGAACTTAATGTTTTTGCAAATCTCTTCAAGCTATTAAAGGGAAGTATCGTGTGAAATATCTGTTTACGAAAAAGTAAACAAGGAGCCTCAAGCTGCCAAACTCATGTAAGCAATATCGCAAAGTGAAGTCACTGATATTAACCAATAGCTCAAACTTTTAATTTTTGACAAGAGTGCAAATCTTCATTTCAACACTCTAGAAACAAACATGACAAACTATAGTAGCGCGATAACTTTTGAAATAATTGTAGCAGCATTTACCAAGATGCTTGAAAATATGCCGAAAGAAGAGCAAACGATCTACCCGATGCTTGTGGAAATCTCGCGAATCAAGTTTAGTTGCTAGAGATTTTAAGCGTTCATCCTTTCCAACATTCTTTTAAATTTTAAAGATGTAGAGATTTTGATGAATTTGATGATACTCAAAAATGCCTTTGTTGAGGGGAGAGACAGAAAAATCTTCAATTCGTATGATTTATGAATAAATGACAAGCCTTTATCTCTTGTTTTATTTCAGATCTAATTTCGCTATGTTCAAATAAAGGAAAAATTAAAAAAATCTCATTATTTCTTGTCCAAAAATCTAAATTCCTATCTACGCCATTTCCGTTCTCTTCCTGTTTGTGAATAAGGCTTTTTTGCAGACATAAAAAAGTATCCTCGAAAATTTTCTAGTGAGACCCAAACATGATAGTCTTTAGCTATTTGTTGCTAAGGAGAAGATTTTTTGATTTCATGACTGATACAAGGATCCCCTCTGCAGTAAACCTCACGTGCAATTAGGCTAATCTCGTACCACATTTTAGAAGGTGCATGCAATTCTTAATTGAAATGCGATTGATACACAGGTTCACGAGTATCATAACTCTTTGTGGCTATTGATGTTAAAGTTCCGAAACGAATCTTGTCGTGTAATAGGCACGCAATCAAAGGACTCAAGCTGATCCTGTGATAGCATCTACACGGAAGCATTTGAAATTGAAAGGGGGAAATAAGCAATAGCAACTGGAAGGTATTAAACTTAGATACGTGAATACCTCTTGTAGCATTGTTTAAAGGCAAATGCATAAGAGGAAATTTCGTTTTAATCAAGGTTACCCTGACACAACAAAACTTCAACGTCATAAGATTTAAATTGCTTTGAAAGATCCATAATTAGTAATTCACCACAAGCAAAGCCCACAGATACAGTGCAAAAAAGATAAGACCTTACAAAAACGTTCTAACTTTAAAAAAATCCAAGAGCCTTCACGTAGAGGAAAGAAAGCAAAATTCTTAAAAAAAATTAAAGAATGACGCTTAAAAGGAGATTGACAAGTTACAAGGAGATTGGCAAAGTCAAACACAAGATTCCTTTACGACCAGTTTTAACTGTGCTATAACTTATAAGCCACATACAATTCAGCTATAGATAGTCCATCTGACATCTAAATAAATTGCAACTCGATAATAAGAAGTGACGTTATGAAAGATCTCATAAACTCTATATTTGACCCATGTTCCTTCATTGTTAATACTTTCTTTCACTAACTGCGCTGCAACGATATCTTTACAGATTGCTCATGACAATATCAGTTACTTAAGCCTACAGTGCTAAATGATAGCACATTTCTGTATTATCCAATGGTTACTGATCTTTTGCTTTGTCATCAAGACGAAAAAATTTCATAGCACATTGTACTGGTGTATGCGCTGATTTTCAATACACTTGCCATATTTAGAGGCAACGCGCACTAAAATATTGTGTTATCAACATTACATTATGAGATTAGCTATCGTTTCTATTGAAAAGATTCAAAAACATGATTGATATGGGTTATAAGATAATTTCTGATTTAATATGCAACTCATACATATTTAAAATTTGAAAGGCTAGCAAAGAAGGATAGTATCTTTCTGTTAAAATATTTCTGCTCTCAGAAACCTAGCTATACAGCATATGGAAATTCTTTGGCAAATATCTGTATTTGATAAATATGTTCTTTAATGGCTTTGTAAATTACTAATTAAATATAGCAAATCTTTCAATTCTCCTTTCTCTTGTATATTTTATGAAAACAGCAAAAAAGATATCTTAAATGATAGATAGGCAAACCAGAAAAGGGCCTCAGCATTTTATTTTTCTTGCCAACGGGACTTCCGATATTAAGAGAAAACTGATAAGGTCCAACTTTAGCGGGCAAACATTGCTTTGAAAGTAAAGAACCAACGATTTACAAATACACTGCTGGCCCTAGTAACTACTGCATATTGTCATCTAATTTGTATCGATTAAGTAAAGATGAAACACTTTTAGGCTGATCATTTCATTCAATCACGGGGAACTTAGAAGTGGTAGCTTTTGTCATTCAAATCAACACAAATTTATAAATAACAGTTTCAATTTTTTGCAAATGTTATCTCCAAGGGAATGACAATAAATTATATACAATATTTGCTGGCAAGATTTAATAACTTGAAACTTTTGGAAAAGAAGGTCTAGTATTTGAAGAATTTTTGAAAACATGATCAATTTTATCCTTGTTTTGGAAATACAGTATCTAATTGCTGCAGAGCTCATTATTAATCAAAATTTCCTAAGAGATTGTCTTGTTTTTAGTAATGCACAAAAAGAACGTTCTCTTCTTAGTTTTGACATAATTTCCTTACAGCAGAGGAGATCCTCTAATTTAGATATTTTCTAAAGAAACAAAGTGAACACAAAGAAAAGTATGTAGTTGACATGTATTTAGAGTGGAAATTTATCATCTTCGCTGGTGACAATTTTTTCAGGCTTAAAGAAACATTTTGAAATGTTTCATAAGCAAAGGCAAGAGTGTTTCTTCAATGTATACACTACTCAATCCGTTTTAATAAACAAAGGAAAAAATCGTGAATTTGCGGTAAGGACAGGATTTAAAAGTTTTCATTATGTCCACGCTAACAGTACATTGAACACTACCTAACAATAAATAACAAGGCCACAAATTAAGGTCTTCATTCTTTGATGCATTGCAAATGAACTTTACTTTGACTTTGGTTTAGTCCTGATATTCAAAAATTCCAAAACACAGTAAAGCCAGATTCTCCTTGTCAATTCATTTTAGCCTACTCATCAGGGGTCACTCACAACAAATTTGCTATTCTAATCGTGTTAAAGCTACCGTGATATTCTCTAGCTCACTCCATCGTATACAACATGCGCCTTTGAAAAACAGGAACCTGTTGCTAATCTCGCCTTAGTTCCTGCCACAAACGTCTTTCATTAAATTTCTTTATTTCATAATTCTCGGGTCTCGTGCTCGGTTTTTCACCGCAATTGATTTTATTTACTTCAGAATACAAAACTGTCTTTGTAAGAAGATACAAAAACAGCCAAGTCTGCGAAAAACGTCGAGGTTATTTCTTGTAAATTTGGACCGAGTAATTAAACAATTGCATTAGACTTCGCTAAAGATGAAGTTACGAGACATCATGTAGAAACTTGCTAATGACTCGCAAAATTGTCTCTCTTTGATTATGGCTTACATTATCACATTTCATATTCTTTTTTTAGGGCAAGTTTATATTATAAGCCCAGGCAAACTGAAATTCAACATTGCCATTCCTGAGTTATGCAGTCTTAATATTCAGTGAAAAGTTATGTTGAGTCACGTTATTAGGTGGTTCGAAGATCTTGAAAATTGAGCAGAGAGCTCTTGAAAGGCAGTATAAAGTCGAAGAAACTGGGAATTGTCTAAAGTCTACGTTAAAGAGGCGGTTGTAGTATTATTGCAGCATTATTATCATTATCATTATTATTATTATTATTATTATTATTATTATTATTATTATTATTATTATTATTATTATTATCATTACTATTGTAAGACCAAGAACCTCCAAGATGAGAAAGGAGCAAGGCAGGCAACAACATGGTGCGTTCTAGTGTATCCCGCAAATGAGAGGTTCGGGACTAATGTGAATTGGCGTTTGATCATTGTTCTATTTTTATACTAAAACTTTCATTAAGTTTCAAGGAAAAGCAAATCTTGTTGACTTCAGAGAGGAAGAAACGATTAATAGAGAAGGTTTTGAATGATGCGAAATCTTTTTACTGTTAAGTTGTTATTAATAAGAGTTCCCAAGATCTTTGATGCGGCAGCTCCTAAAATCATTCTCGCGTCGAATAAGGTAAGAGAATAAAGCAGGTTGTACTTTTAATTCCATTAAACTCAGACTGTCCATGTTGCTTTTCTTTGAGTTGTCGTGTTAAAAGTCCTATCCATTTTCAGTTTTCCTAAGTTCGAGTTTTCTTGAACTCTGTTCAATGAAGTCTGTAAGGTCATAGACGTAAAACAGCAGAGAAAGAAATGTGTTTATACTGACTTGTGCTCTCTTGTTGTACTGAAAATCATAAAACTTGCTTAGCCCTGAGATTTTTGACTGAAAACAAAGCGCAGCCAAGTTTGCATTTCACAATTTTGGGAAATATGGAAAATTGACTCACCTGGTGCAAGTGGATTAAATCCAGTTGGCTGCAACGAAGGAGGGTGTAACTCTGCGAAAGGCATGCTGGACCGGAAGCCATCCATCGGGCCCAGTTCTCCAAATCGTGTAGGAAATCCGAAATGATCGAAACCGGGTTGGTCGCGGTCATCTGCTCGAGCTCTGTGTCCTGTGCAGAGAACAGACAGAAGGTTACAATATAGAAACGAGTTAAACTTAATGACTCTGAAACCGCACACACCGAGTAGATCATAAAAAAAGCCTTTTTAAAGTTAATCTAGCATTCAAAATTTTCCTATATAACGAGAAAAATCACCATAGCTGTTGACTAACTGCTTTTTACTGACTTCTAACAAACAATACATTTTTAGTTCTCGACAATCTCTTTCACTGTCATAAACTAATTAGTATCACAAAATGCAATCCCACTAAAATTATAGCAATGTCCCTTAGGCATTTCTGTTAGACAAGCAGAACATTACAGGCCGGTATCAACAACATGGTTGTATCGCCGGTCAGTGCGGTGATATAAGAGCAACGAGTTTAAATTTGTAGAGTTTAAACGAGCTTCACTTGTTCTACTCGGTACCTAATCTGCAAGTTACTAGGAGGAGATGGAATCTGCGAATTCCTGTTCTCTTAATTTCAAGTCATTTCAACTCAAAGCTATGTGCTTTTGTATAATCCAGGCTGAGACGGTAAATAGCCTAATGTCTTTCATTCACATTGGCAAGGAAAGACCCCTCGTCGAGGGTTAAGCATACATGGAGTCATGTAAGATCCGAAGCCGTGAGAACTCTATTGCCTTGCAAAAACTCATTCTTCGGGTAACATCTTGATATATAGCTTAAATTTATAGCTGACAGTTGTCCTGATTCTCTGAAAGTTACGCCAAGATTTCATTCATTAATGTACATTTCAATGGCCTTTAAGCATGATACAATACAACTATGCACATTTAAAACATAATTAATAGATATGCAAGAGACAAAATCAAACTTCGAGCTATGTTTAAGCGCCATCAAGTAAAGCCCAAAGCTGTTTCTTTAGTGTTTCTATAGAAGCAATTGTACCGATGAATTGGATTAAAATTCTCGTGTTCCTTACAACAGTATTTTAATGATATTTTTTAAAGATTTGCTTAGTATTACAAAATAAAAGGCATCACAGAAGTATTTTAATAGTATTTCAGAATATGAATTAAGTATAGAATAAATAGCGCAGTCAGCAGGCCATTTTGAAAATTTTATAATACTAACAAGGATTTTTTGAGGCCGAAAAAAAACGAAACTAAATATGTGTAGTAGAAATAATATATAAATTCTTCAATATCTTTTAAAAGGGTTGACATTAGTCCTTTTCTACACGAATGTAGAAATCCATAAAAATCACTTTATTACAAAGAATATTAAAGATCCGTCAATGACCAGTGCTTTTTGGCTTGTTTGAAGCATTTCTACCGTCTCTGATTTTTAATAGATTCGAAAGATTCAGGGACCTAAAAAGTCGTCCATCCAACAACAGAAAAACTGAATAGTTTGTAAAAGAGTCACTCATTCAAAATATAGAAAGAAAGAAAGAAAGAAAGAAAGAAAGAATGAATGAATGAATGAATGAATGAATGAATGAATGAATGAATGAATGAATGAATGAATGAATGAATGAATGAAAGAATGATTGGATGAATGATTGAATGAATGAATGAATGAAAAGTATACAATGATAAATTAAAAAAATATATCAAAGAATGGGTTGGTGATCGAATAAAAGAATGAAAAAAGAAACGAACAAATGGATGAATGAATTATTAAGTATAAAATAAAAGTTTTAAATATAACGCCCAAGTGAACGACGATCTAATAAACGAACGAGTGGATGAATGAATAAATGAATGAATGAGTGAATGAATGAATATTAGCTTTCACAACAATGTTTATAAGAAGAAGTATTTTCTTTGTCTACAAACATAATAAGTACTTTTGTGCTTTAAGCAGAAATGACGTGAATTCCGTTAAACAGTTAAAAAAAAGAAATTGTTGAATAAAGAATTGTGTAAGCCCTGAATTAGAACTCTTATAGGAAATCAAATTGATAAGATTCGATGGTGACGTATTATAAAGGAAAACTGGAATTAAAGCCATAGAAGCGTTACAGTAGGAACATAAAAACCAATTTAAGGTAATTATGCTTATGATGTTATGTTTGAATATATTGTTATCTTTTTTAGAAGTGGGGCGGGACGGGGGCTGGCAGATTGTCCCAGGTCCCGGGCTGATAAATTTTCCTAAAAATCAAGACGAAGGTCATAACGAAGGCAAGGAAAGTAACTATCACAGTTTTAATGACGTCATCACGGGTCCTATCTTTCCTTTTGCCTTTGGCCTAAGAAAACCTCTGATTTGATACATGTAGATGGCATCTTCAAAGGAAAAATTGATCGGTTTCGAACAATAAATTCCCAATGGATTAACAATTTTTGCGCCTTCTCAATTAAGAAAAAAAAATTAGTTTTATAATACTGAACATTCCCTCTATCTTTCACGTTTGATAAAGTCTTTAACCTTTCTACAACTCATATTTTTATCTTTGCAAAGTTTAAGTCTTTATCAGTAATTTCGGTTTAATTAAGAGCAACTTATCAACGACCTTCGGACCCTCGGAAACAACACCGCGTCATTTTAATTCGACCGCTTATGTTAATCGTTACTTCATTTGGTTGATGACGCAATAACCATCAATGTTAAATATTTTCTGGTGGACTGTTATGAGAGCTGTGGCCCGCTACCATGATATGTAACCACTTTTACCACTGAGGAGATAATTGTCACGTGATATTGGAAGATCAGTTAGCATTAACAGCCACATTAATGCAGTTGATCCGACCAGCTATGGTTTCATTCCTATTGATGAACCATAGAAAGTAACTTATCTTTAACAACGTCTAAAAAGAGGGGGCAATTATTAGACACGCTTAAACTATTTAACTAGAAATGGACACTAAAAATTTCATAGTTTATCCCAACACAGAAAGATTGCAAAAATCTTTAGGAATGATTCTGTATTTTAATACCTTTGGACAACATCTTCGAAGCAATATTAACTTTATATTCAATGAAGTAGCAAAAATGGCCTCGTCATCAAGAAGTCGATAAATTGATCACTGCTTTATCTTATAGAAAGTTAAAATGCCGTTTTCGAAAGAATTTAAAGGCTCTGGTAACATATAAATTTTATTGCGTGGTTTAATTATCTGAATATGTGGTGTGAGTATGTAATATTCGCTCTTGTCCTTCAAAGATTACGATCAAGTAGGAATGAATGAAGTTAAAAATTCCGAAGCCTGCTTGAACAAGGCACTATTTTTTAGTGCAAATATGATCCGCATTAGAGCCACGCCCCGGAAGGGACAACGGAGCGTATAGGGATATAAAAACGATCCGGAGTCGATATTTTTTCAATTTCCTATGAAGGGTCGTTTCTAATAGAAAATGATTTTATCCATTCACGGATCATTGCAATCATTTGTGAGTCATTCCACAAGACGTCAAATGGGGTTGTGAAATTTGTCTTCTATAACTTGGTTGTAAAAGAGCCAGTTTGTTAAAAACTTTGCGTTCAACGGCGGAGCTTATAGAAAGACGGCTCCATTTCATATTTGAAAAGTAGAAATTCTCAACCAAATGTACACTGTATACAAAAAGCCAGCTTTCTCTCTGCACTTTTCGGACACTGATGCTTTTCGGACAGTGGCCATTTATTTACACGCATGTAAAATTTTCTGGAGCCTGCTGCCATTGTAACACAACCCACCCGGCTAAAAGTTTTCAAAACGAAAACCCCCTGCTCATGGTTGGCATTGCTTTAAAGTACAAAATGAGAAGCTCATAAACTTAAATTAGGCTCAATGATACCAAATTCAACGCACACTCAATCACTTCAATGCAGGAACAGGTTGTACAAGCAAGTGCTAACTAACATTTCAGATAACCGAGTGGCTTTTGAGAATGGAACGTTTTTCTATCAATCGACACGCTGGTATTATTCAAACGATTCAGACACTTAAAAACTAATATCATCCACGATTAATTCGTGTCGTATTTATATACTCTACGTCTCACTAAGGTGGCAGGAATATCTCTTCGTCAATGGCCCATTCACAAAATATTTGCCAAAATTATTCCATACCAGACAAGTTGATTCTTGAATATTTGACATAATTACAATAAATAAGCATAATCAGTCAACCATTGACTGGTCGTTCTAACTAACAGAGGACAAACTCACGTTAGCACTTAAATTGCTTTGAATGACCGGGCCTAACATAACATCGTTAAGCAATATGTTGTAGTTTTCAGATAGCGTTAGGAAAGAGTTACGTCTGAACGACAATTCGACGTTACTAAGCATGCGCAGTGATGGAGAAGATAAAATGCTATAAACATGCTACATGACCCTCAACGTCATACTGTATTCCTCGTTTCCTGCTCAGCACATTGCTGTATTGTCGAAATATTTCACCCTTGCACCACAATTTCCTTTGAAACTTTGAATATCTAGCTTTTTCAACTTTCTTAGGTTTGAACTTTTTTGATTTTTTTATGAACCAGGCACAACCTTCTTATGAAATATTTTCTTTTAAAAAACGCGTGTACTGTGTTCATGCATATAATTAATACTTTCAAGGGCATACTTTTCTTGCAAAGAAGAGACCGAATAAAATCGCTTTGGTTTGACCCACTGTTGAACGTCCGTGTCCTGAAAGCCTGGCATATGGTGACTGATTGCAGGCAATCGGTCTGTTCAAATGAAAAGCGGATAACTATGATATCAACGGAACGTTAATTCAGGTTCAGCGCTGTTTAATTAAACTAGTAAATCAGGGGTTTATAGGCTTGCTGAATTATTCAGGCTTTGATGAATCCTGATGATTCCCTTTTACGAATTGTCATGATTATTATTATAACTCTAAAGCTTATCGGTTACGATAATCGTAATCATTTGAACGACTTAGTAAACTTTGGTTACATGATAAATGAGAAAAATAATAATAATGTGCACATTCGTGATCTATAGAAAATTATACCTCTTATTTTAAAGATTTTCTATTTGACAGTGATACCAGCACGAAAAATTAACATGTTACAGTGGACTTTGGCTCTGTTGTGGTAGGCAACGCGCAATTTGTTGATATTGATAAGTTTAATCCCAAATAGAAACGGATCGCAAAGCCAAGATGATCCACCATCCATGTTATGTGCAAGTCCGCTGGTGGCGAAGGCTGGTCTCATGGAAGGAATCCCTTTTATTGTGAGCTGGATGAGCCCTTGAGAGTTTCTACTCAAAATAAATTAGCCAACGTATGCGGTAAACCCGATTCTTTGTTCTCCACAGTCAATCGGATAGGCTAGTGAATGCATTACAAGGACATGCGAATAAACTAGGACTGAAGCATGGCTTGGCCTTGTTATGGGCAAGTGGTTTCTGGCTACCTGACCTCTGCGGTCAATGTTGGCCTAGCGTTTTTTAAAAGATCCGTTGTAGTAATCCAGAAATTGCTGAGAAGAAAGCTTTGTTTTGATGAGTCTTTCTGAGCTTGTGTTTTTCATTTTTGGTTTTTGGACCTTTGGGCTAGCTGCATTTCATAGACTTCTAGGGTTTTTTATCATATCGATTATACTATTTGATGAGATGCATATCAATAAAGCATATCAATAAAGTGGATAATGTTTACACGTTGACATATCATGATGACAATTAATGAGGATAAAAATTGCGATAACTGATAGTGACTTTATGTTGATTTATGATGATTAATCACGATTATGATTATCACGATGAATGATGGTGATTAAGGTGATTTCTGATAATGATGATGATGAACTAAGATTTAGACTTGATGCTTATAATGACTATGGTGACAAACATGCTGCTGTGTTTTGCATTACACTATAGAGGTTATATTTGATAAGCATTTCATTTTTGAACAAGCCCTTTTTATTAATGAGTCTCTCTAAATGCCCTTGTACTCTGTTGGTAGATAGAAGATGACCAGGAAGATGATCAATTATAATGGCCGCTTTGCAAAGCTTTGGCCCAAGAAGAAATCGGACAACCCACGAAGAACAATTTTTCGTGATTGTTTAATCGATAAAAATTCACCACAAACGAATAAATCCAGGCCCATCTTAGTTCGTTACCTCCTCTAATACTCTATGGTAATACTACTCCTTGCTAAGTGTCTGCGCTAAATCACGTGCAGTGAAGTGGTTTTAAATTCCTCATCACACATTTTAGATTACCTCAGAGCAACCAAGTTGCCTGCAGAAAGGGATGATCCTGTGACAAGCCTCATGCCTCATTAGCCACGACAACTGAGATTTATAATATCCATTTCCCATAGTCAAACGCGGAAGAATAAATTTTGCACTTAAATTATAAAGTTTGGTTATCCGTTAAATTCAGAGCAATGCAAAATTTTCAAGATCCGGTTTCAAAAAATTAAAATTTAGCATCGTCTGGTTGGACAATGTGTAAATAATAGCTTGTTTAATAACTGTAAGGTCTATGTCATATTTTCAAAATAGAAGTGGTGAAGGTGAAAAGGGGGAAAAATGTGACAGCTTTGCATTCGTGGTGGTTCTTAAAACTACTTTCTAATTACAGTGTCCTTATGGTCGCAGTCTCGTTTTTAAAATCTACATACATATAACTTTCCTATTGCCAACAAAGTTTTGTCTCAATTCCTGATGTAACAACCTATGCAGAATCGACTAGGTTTCAGTTTGTGTTTTTGTTTGATAAACTAGTATATCTTATGGATTGATTAAATTTTAATGCACTCTATGGGCTAACTACCGCGTCAATAACAATAGTAAATTAGGCTATTTGAAACCAAGGGAATTATTGATAGCCAACCCGCAAGCATTGAATCGAGATTTCTTGTTTAACTGTGGCTTTGATTCTGCAACCAGAGTATCACGGTGCCGGGAGAATGAAATTGGCCATTCGACAGTTAAGAGACAGTTTGAAAACAAGCTATTCACAATCAATGAAGATACAAGCGTCCATAACGTGGCAGATGCTATCTATCAAATCAAATGCTCTTTGATAGGCTTTTATTAGGAGCTTTACGATGGCAAGCGATCCACTGAAATTGATACACGTTCGTGGCTAAAAATTTATGAAAATATTCTCTGCTAAAAAACTTTAGGGGGTAACAACTGAAAGGTGAAAGCAGGAATAATTCAAAATGCAAAATTACATTTACCAATGACTATGGGTTTAATTTACAAGGTTATCTTGAAAATATGTCTGACCCCCTTTGATATTCTGTAATATCACTTAATACCTTTACCTTACATCGCTCTTCATTCAGCTGTGATATCTACATCTCTAAAACTTAAACTGGCCGGCTTACAGGGAAATCTTACGGATATTGTTTCCAATTGTGTTTTATTGCAGCTTTGCAAACTAATTCAGGCCCGTCGGAACCGGGGGGCTGGAGCCCCCCAATAATTGTCAAACTGTTGTATGTTTCCTTTTATAATGGTGTACTGAATGAGAAGGAGAACAATGGACAGCCCCCCTCCCCCCAATATGAATTTCGTTTCGACGGCACTGTAATTCCAAATTCTTTAGAACTGGCCGTCAGTCAACCAATGTAACTTCTGTTTCAAACAACGAACAAATCATAACAGTAAAATGTACAAAACGTACATCTTCAGCAATTACTTTGGTAAACACGACTTTCATTTAGAATAAAAACAGTGTAATGATACTATCAAGCTCAACATAATTGCCATTAAAAATAACACAATTATTACATTGCTGAAATGCCAGAAATATCTTAGGCCATTTGTAAGCGTGGGCCTAAGTGAAAACAGTCAAACCTACTTTCTAGTTGCCTTGCAGCTCTTTTCTTTGAATTATTCACGCGTCTAAATGCCTTAATTTTCGCGCTCGCCGAACAGACGCTGTGAGTACCGTAATACGCTTCCTAGGAAACACGAAGGACAGGGGCCTTGCAGCTCTATGGCTGTGCACACGTTGGTTAGTGTTATGTAAATACGAGACTAAAACCTACAACTTCAGGGTCAAATGCCAAAGAAATTAAAAATGAACAAAATCTAAGCTATGAACCTAATCTGTTGTTGAAATGCAACTTAGTTTGTGGGCTCAAAACCGCGCTCAAGTCGTTCGAGAGAACCACTACAAAAACTTGTTTCACACTGGACAATGAAGCGGTTTAAAATAACAGTCGACGCGGTCGAGTTTGAGGAGAGCCACTACTGTTGTTAATTTAACCTCTGCCGTGGTCGAATACATTGGTTTTATCGATTTACTAAGAACATTTGCGGGTTTTGATTATTTGTTAAACATACCAATTGATATAGGTGATATTTGGTAATAAACAAAAAGTAATGAACTCGGCGGCTTGGTTAGGCCACTGCTTCCACTACAGGTACGAGTGTCGAGTTTAGAATTGCAATGACCGCCTCATTGTAACCATCAAAGCTCGCGTGCGAACTGCCAAAAGTAGTGTAATTCTGTTTTGCAAAGCTGGTATGGTCACGGCAGTGTCCAAAGAATAGGCCAAAGTTATGAACGATGGCTCACGAATTCGGATACACGGTAATGCAGTTGTAATTGTATACATAGGTAATGGCTTAAAGCGAGGCACTTAGCACGGCAGTATCGGTTGGGAAAGTTGTGAAACAAACAAAGTTTTTGCTTAAATTTTTCTTTTACAATTCTGGGGTTTTAAAGGATTCAGAACCAGCCTTGACCAATTGTATTCAAATAGAAAACAGCTTACGCACTGATTCTGCGAAGCAGCTGGCTCTGATACACATGCGCCCAAACCCTTGCTTCGGTTATCTACCGGGGATGGCTTCAAATCCTAACTTCAATACAAATCACTGCAAGCGAGGGGCAAATCACTCTAAGATTGTTTTATCTGAACATTCCCAGAAATCCTTTTGTTTTAGGGAAAATCTCGTACGCTATTTGCAAGAGTGAATCACCCCTCGACTGCAAGAATCTTTTTCTGTATGCAAAATGAAGTCCAGTGGCGGACTTTGCTGTAGCTATGAAAGAGAGTAGGGGTAACTGGGGGACAGATTGTGCTTAAAAGCCAGCAAACATAGCTGCGTGGCAGTTTGTATGCATTTTTCAAATGCAAAGTTCCTCTCGACTATTGCGCCTTTACTAAAAAACTAGTGAACCCCTATCAGCTACTCTGAAAAACAATAAATGGGCGATTGGACAATCATTCGAATCTTCTGGAATCAGGAAGGAAGGTCTAGGTGATAGGTTTAATGCTTCTAACCTATTCGTAATAAATGTGTCGCTCGTTCCGCCCTTTTTTAAAATTAGTGCCAAAGCTTATGATTAGAATCTAAACTGCCCCTGGAAACAACATATTAAAAGTCAAAAACAAGTTCAATGCTTCCACTGTAGAAATAGCAAAGAAATTTCCATAGCAGACCAAATCAAAGCTATGCTCAAGGAATCTAGTGGTTTTAATCATGCATTCAATTTGTGCTGAGAGCTGAAAGGTTGGCAAAAGAGATTTTGATATCTTACGAAAGAAATTTTGCCTGTTTTTGTAATTGTTAGAGACAGTCGTCAAAAAGCCCCTGGTTTTCCCATCAACTCTGTCAGAACGCCGCCAAGTAGTGGCACAACTAAAGGTCTTTTAAACTGGTAATTAAAACAAGTACTTTGTTACTGTTGTAAGGGAAAATAAGGAGAAAGTGGGATTTAGTTAAGCAGAGAACAGTTCTTTAGCAGATGGCATTCCTGTACATTGAAGCAGCCCGAGATAAGACGCCTTCGCTGGACACCAATTATGTTTATCTCCAGAATATTCATTAGATTTCGACAAAATCTTTTCTGCAAGATCGAAAGAGTTTTCAATGATAAAACAATGATCTCGTTAAGGACTTAACCCGCTTATGTATTTCTGTACCATTGTAAAAGCGTTTTACGTTATAACGTCGCACATTGCAACATCTGGACAATCCCCTATTAGTTACTATGAATTATTTACCGAGTCTTAGGCTTCTAGCTCAAAATTAGCCGCCTTTCCATGAAATTCATGAGTGTCGACCTCGCCATGAATATACATAGAAAATTTACTAAAACGGAGCGTTGCCTGTTAAATTAAAATCAATTTGTGAATACCGCGAGCACACGATCCGAGACTTCCTCCCATATGCAACTAAAATGTAAATAAAATGCAAAAGCAACTGCAAAACGGGCAATGTTAATACATTAGGGGTAATTCGTGCTCTCAAGCGGCAACAAAGAGAGTAGAACTTAATCCCCATAACAAGGCATTTTGTCGAGTCTAGGTCGACCTAGGGTCGTTTTAGAGTTTTCACGATTCTTACACCCTCTGCTTGTCCTTGCCTGTTCATGTTGAAGCACATTATGCAGATTTAAAAATCATGAAATATTGAACTCCAAACTTTTCTTTGTACTTCAGCTAACTAATAGCAATTGTTACCCGTTCTACTAATGTTTTTTGTAATTTGGAAAACGAGAGTTGCACGTTTAGGGCCAATACTGGAGAAAGGTTATTGCCTCCTTTCACCCGGAATGGTATATATCTGGGAGTTGGGGTACCAAAAAAGATAGTACTATAATTACTCAAATATGCAAGTATCAAGCTATGGGGGTACGGGTAGCACAAAAACAGGGATGTCTCAGAGCAACGAACTATTAGTAGCCAAAAGCACTTTGCCAAGCACACCCGTCAATAGCACATTCCCCGACTGTTCGGTCGTGGATACTCTCGAAATGAATTTGTGGGCAACGACTTCTTTGGTCAGCATTATCCTTCCCTACCCCATTCTAAGCTTTGGTTACGCTAGCCGAGCGATGAAAGCATTAATTCAAAATACGAATACAGATATAGGAAATGACAGTCATTTGATACTTGCTTTCGCAAAGGCTTTTTATGATGATAAATTTAACTGTTGTGAAATTCATGAGCATGGTTCGTATTACACACAGAATATGTAATACCATAAAAGCTGGTTTTCTATTTTATGCTAAGAGTTTTGAAGGGAAGCGAAGGCTGTTTCAAGTGAAGTCGTGGACGGAAGGGTACCTCATTATTTTGCTGAACGGATTTCCACTTAATTCCATGCTAATTCCATCGCAAATCTCAAATCGTTGCAAATACAAACCGTGTGTTTACCAGCTTGGAGAGCTGCATCACATGCGAAAATACCTTCTCGTCTGATAATCAAAACAGACTTTCCTTCTTTTCTGTCTACAGCAACAACCAAATCATCTATCTCTCCTGATATCTCTAATATGTTACGATACACTTGTAAAAATGCCGGTGAATGCAAACAAACGCCCAAAAAATTTTCTTTCTTGAGATGGAGATTCAGGTTTCACTAGGCTAAAGTTTGAGCATTCTCGTTACAAAAATTGGTAACAGATCTGCCAATATTATTGCAGTGAGGTTTCTGTACAAGGCGATCATCTTATGAGTAGCCATATTGATAAGACCTCAGATCCAGTCTCCTATTTAAGTCTCAGTTTTGTTCACTAGGGGTGGGAAATTAGGCCAGTCAAATATTAACATTTAAAGTACTAGGAATCGAAGATGTTCGGACCTAGAAACTAGTAGCCAAGATAATTGCTATACTCATGTCATGATATATTGACTATTAGTGTAAAAATAAAATAAAAAACTTCTTTAGTTGCATCATAAATTCATCTTCAAAAGTTTAGGTATAAAACGGCAAGAGCCGCACTTGAAGGCCCCTCCTTTAGAGCTCATGTGCAAAGCAAATATCTCCATGCCACAAAAATTGGTTTGAACTCGCTCGACCTGGTTAGTGTAGGAGCAATTGGTCGTGAAAAATCAACATTGCATGCGTGAGACATTAGGTTTTCACCCACAAAGTGTTTGAAAGGTAGTCAGTGGCACGCAATCCATGGTCAAGTGAACCCATTCTAGGGGTCAGCTTCAAAAAGGAACAATAAACCAATTCCGTGCGCGGTTTTTCGCAAAAAAATCAGTTTAGCCGTGAATAATAACATTGCATTGAACACTGAATAACTTCAGGAGACAGTAATCAAAAATATTCGATGAGGTCCAAAGGAGATGACCTTCAATAACAATGTCAATTGAAACACAAGAATTTTCAGTTATTAAAAGTTAAACTCAAAATTACAACGAATGCAGTCTCCCAATTATTTATCAACGGTTTAGCATGTGACTTTTTCACGATGTTTTTTATCCAGTATAGATTGTCTTTATTTAATTCCAACCCCTGGGTTATAGGGGCGGGAAATATTTTTTATCTTTCTTTTCTACTGTAATCACAAGAATACCATATTTCAAACAGATACAGAAATACCATCCACCAAACATACCAAAGAGTTGTTAGGCTTCTGTTACGCCACAATTAAATCGACCTTTTCCCTCGTAAATTTGATAAACAGCTTCTTAGCATCTAGGACATGCACCTTTTTGGTGCCAGTTATGCCTTCGTAGGATTTTAACGTTATGTCGATTGCATAATTTATCGTAGGTTGATCGGTACGATTATTACAGGCTATCAGTACAGCCATCACGCTTTATTTTCAACACGAGACAGCGAGGCTACACAACCCCATCCCCTCCAATTCCAGGTCTCCCTCCGAAAAAACACACACTTTATTATAACATATTTCTACGGTCATTCAAGTTGCTGACGATTCAAGTACCTTATAACGTTGCCACTTCGAACAAATATAGAAACACAGAAGGCTGGAAAACAGTCGACGTTACCTGCAAAATTTGGCAGCGTTATCCTTCTAACAACACTAGCGAATTTAAGTGAAATAAAATGATTTTAGAAAGCCCTGGTTTGAAGGGCCAGTGCCTTTGATAAATAGTCTCAAAATGGTATAATGTACTTTTGATCCGTCTATTGACAGTTGCATTGAAGGAAATTACGACCAAACAACATCTATTATTCTTAAATTGATTCTCTTGATTACATTGTAATTGACTTGATCTCTAGACACAACGGGTATTGTGGCAGCCGCTAGATCTATAAAAGTTATGATGGCCAACTAGGACTATCAAATTCCCAATATATAATTTATTCGGGTATTTGCCAAGAATTACTGAACAATGTTTGCTGATTAATTTTGCAAAGTTATGAAAATAAGCATTTACCAACAACAAGACTCCTTGGCCCATGTTCCAAAAATAGCACCAGCATTGGCGAACAGAGGATAAAAGCTCTTTTGTTTTCACTCCTCGTCGAAACTGTTTTTCATTGAAAACATTAAGTCACACAAAACTGATTAATCTAAAATATGTCCATTGTCTTTGAAAGAGTTACAGCAAAAAGCCGAACAGTGTTTTCGCTATTTTCAAGAAAAGAATCCCTTGATTTCTACATGTATTTTTTGATGAGCCCTGGAACAACTGTTTCGGTCGATCTTTTAGAATAAAAAATGATACATCGCTATTAATTGCCTCAAATAGAGACAGTGAAAAATTGGAATATTGTTTACCTATCAGATAAACAGGATATTTCAGGGAAAAAGGATAAATTGGATAGCAATATGGTGTAATCTATATTTACAAGCAGAGCGCTTTATGCTTGTTCTCCATGAAATAAACTAAAAGGATCTCTTGATACCGGTGTCAAAATCTAGACAACTTTTAATGAAATAAATTTGGTCTTTTTTATTTAAGCACAAAGGGGGGAGTTTGTTAATTAATTGTTCCGTTTCTAGAATAAATATAACTTTTTACGTTGAGCATCAGTAAAACATAAAAATAGAAATATTCTTTGCAGGAAAGTTAATAGCATGCAGACAACCGCCCTTTATTCGACTCGGGGGCAAGGAGCTAAAGTTTTCCAAAGGTTTTAGTCAGCCCCTACCTCGGTAGTCACGCTGTCTCGGCTACCCCAATAATGTCGGTACTTCATAGATTAATCATGAGCTTTTACACTGACTCGGTGAAGTGGATGAGTAAAAAAATTTACGGCTAGCAATCCTGGGGCATATATTTCTATGTGTTGCATACATGCCGCCAAAACCCCTCCATGTCCACACACAATTTTTGCCACGAGTAACTTAGAACACATAAGCAGTTACATTTTTTTTCGATCTATTTACAATTGAAGCCGAGTTGACCCCTTTCCAATGACGTAACGGAGGTCCCCCGACTTTTAGGGACCCCAAGAAAACATCTTTTTAGTATACTTGCATTCATAATATGACAAAAGAGTTCAGAAACCAGAGCCTGCACGATATCTTATTCCAATAACCAGAGGGCCCTAAACTTAAAAGTCCCTAAAGGCCCCGGCTGCCTCCGTTATGCCACTGCCCCTTTCCCCCAAATAATGTTGGAAATAGCCTCAACAATCCTAGTTTCTAAGATACAGATTACGTACAAATAGTGAATGACGAAAAGAATAACCTAACATTTTTTGAAAGGGGAAACGAGTAACAGCTCATGTTATTAACAAAAATGCTGTTGGGGTTCCAAGACTTTTTGGCAGATATCGCAGATTCATTTTGTTTGTTTCTGTCCGTAGTTTCGTACACTATTTGTCGGCAGTTCTGTAGAGGATAAACATCTTGGGCATTCGTCTCTAGCGTCACCCCTACAAAAATAGACTCCAATCATCCTGAAATTTAGGCCTAGAATCTACCATCTACGGTCAAGTCTTGCACGCCATTTAGAACAAGAGTGCATCCTCAAAAAATGATATAATGACACAAGTACAAACTTTACAAAAAACAGGCTGAGCGCTTTTGAAAATCTTTTTCATTTCATTTGCTATTCATTTTCATCTTTGCCAGTAAAAACACTGGTGTTAACACAATTAGGAAAAGGTTTTTACATTAAACTTGGCTGTAAAGAATTATTTAGAGACCAATTTAACTTTGTGGTTTTTATCTTCGTTAATGGAGAGGTGAAACAGGAAAACCTGTTTTTCATTCTCTTAGAAGTGGCTTATCACTGGAAACTCTTTCTTTGATCGAACAAAATTCTGACTGTGATCGAAAAGCAGTATGAACTGACCTCGGTTGGTGTACTCGTAAACCACAAGAGAGGCTACGTTCATTGCAAATTGTAAGGCGAAAGTGCATGCCAAGTTAAAGTCTGGATGAAAGATTTTTAGAAAGGTAGGGAAGGATGAGGATTTGCGGTGACATTGGTCAGCCGAGTAAGAAGAACATTGAAGAAGTATTGTGCATTCACCTAATTAGATCGATGTCTTTGCTAAAACCCCAAAAGCAACTGAAGAAACAAAACAGTCCTAAGTATGGGCTGCTTCTTCTTAATAAATTCAAGAAACAAATTAGAAGGCACTTCTGACCAACTGAGCACTGAATCACTATATTTCGTTTAGAAAGCATTAGTATTCTTCAAGATTGTATAAATTCGTTACAGAATTCCCGATTCAACCGCAATATACTTGTTTTTAGGAGTTTCTCGTGCTCGAGCCCTGTTTTCTGGAGCCCTAATATCTAGAACCCAACTTCCATACATTTTGAAACGTATCTTATACAACAATAAATCGATCAAAACTTAGCAATATCGGGAAATTGTAGAATTTATCGATTTTTCTGATGCATCAACTCTAATCTTGTAAATGAATTTGAAAATTTGAAAGCATTGTTAACAATCAGACACCGAGTACCTCGGAATAAGTGATATCAAACTGAGTTTGTCGAGTTACCTTTGGACACTGTCACTAAGACTTTATATTTTACACATTTATTTCAGGTGGCCCTTTGAAACGCCTGCAGGAATAGGCCACAATAACCCAACAGAATACCCATTCTCCCTATAAATCTCTATCTGGACCTCTGAAACATTGAGAGAACAGGTATTCTTAATGAAATAACACACAAAAAATAGAAATATCAAACAATTGGCTAAATATCAGTTTGATTTGAAGATGACGTTAATAAATTTATTTCATTCGAACTCGATTTCTTAAGCACGATCGAAGTCAAAGCAAAATCAAATGAACAGACAGTATATGTTGCATTCATATGGGCAAGCTTAAAAACAGATAGTTCTACAGTACCCCCAGAAATTTGCTTAAACAGCCAGTATATGGTCAAAATTGCTATACTGACTGTAGCATATTTAAATTGATCTATATTTAAAAACCATTGTAATCTGCAATGGAATAGAGAGGCTTGCTTTAAGTACAATTTTAGGCCTTGTATTGTAGAGCAGTTTTAAAGTGCGCCCCCCACTGATGTCTCAAAGGTTCTATAGCAAGGTCCTAAATAACATTTCTGATTCTACAATAGAAGTTGCCAGACAGTATTTTTATGCAACCTTTCTAGATATTTCGACCACGAGTACCCTTACGTTGCATTAATTGAAAATTAGCGCGAATTGGAAGATATCTCCGGAAGGCCTTTACCGACTTGAAATCGAAATTCCGGAATTTTTACCAATTATAACGAGCAAAGGAATTTGATTTTGGTGAAATAAACTGGCCAATGACGATGACGATCCGGATAGAAATGGCCGATTGAATTCTTGTATATTACTCAAGAATAGTTAACAACGTCGTGCTCAATTGATTACTTAAATAGGACAGTGTCTTAAGCACTTAGTCGAGAATTGATTGGACAATATCCTTAAATACCACGTGCTCTGCCGTTCGCTGGATGGTACTTGAATATCAGCATGGTTTGCCGCGTAGCAAACAGCTCAACCCGTGCTCTTAATGAATTGCCATGCTATCCGGAATGAACTTGCTTCAAAGCCATGCTCAATACACAATTTGTTTTCAAGATGATTTTCACATGCACAAGCTGAATCACCTGTTCACATTCATTCCACCTGTTCGAAATTCCTCTACTCAAAACTGCGAGTTCATTGCTTTTCTAATAAATCACAAATTTCCTTGCAATTAAAAATTGATATGGAAGTTTCTTTTCTGTGCCTTCGGAGTCACATTATTAGTATAGAAGTTAATGGGACTAGCCTGCTAATCCATCTTACATTTGTGCGTCTCAAAGCAAAACAAAATATAAGAAAACATTCACATTGTTGACTACTGTTTTGTTAAGAATATGATTTTTTGATAGAAAATTGATATTCGTTCAGCAAAGCAGACGTTTGTTGAGCTTCTTCGAATTCGTGAACAAAACATCTCGGGACAGCTGCGCACAGCCAGAGCCTGTCTTGACCTTGATAACGAATAATTTGCATTTACTGTAATCCTAAATGGTGTAGCTGCAACTGTCCAAACAGAAATAGCATTCCGATGGACTGGTGACCCGAACTTGTGACTTGGCGAGCGCCTAGTCAACAGCAACGCTGCATGGGCGGGCTCTGTGATGACTGTGTACCTAATGCATAATTTCGAATTATTCTGGGGGTGTATCGTAGTAACATGATGGGATGCGCGTTTCTAAAGCCTTATACCCCAGTAGAGAAATACACTGTCATGATACACTCAGATTGACACTAATTATCGACATCAACTCATTTATCCCGTAATGCTTCATTAAATAAAGTGTTCGTGTTTCTGTCGACTTCTAGATCGATTTCCCACTCTAGTAAATGATATAATGAGCGAATCGAATTGGATCCACCTGATATCTTTAATGTTTGTACATACAAAATGTATTATTTGTAAATTTTTGGTTTGTTTGTTTTGTCCACTAACCTGAGAGCAAGTACCTAAGAGTAAAGAGCTGATAACTAAAAAATACAAGCCCTCGCTCCAGTTACTTTGAAGCCTGCTAGTATTGATAACTGTGTTTCAGCAATATGTGAGATGTCTGCTAGCCGGTCATTTTGTTGAATGCAATAAACTCGAGTGTACAAACAATTCTAACTTGTTTTGTCACGTTTAACAATCTAGTGCAATGTATTGTATGTAATTAGTACTGCCATTAAGCACCTTGAAATTTCAGCAGAAAATATTACTGAAACTGATGTGGTTCCGCTTATGACATTGTTGCTTAAATCTTAAAGAAAGGTTCGGTTGGGATACCCATGGTACGTAAATGTAAACAAGGGATTTTAGCTCTATGGGCTGGATTTAAAGCGATGTAACATGCCTTGTGTGGATTTTTGTCGACAAAGAATAAAAAGAGAATGCCCATTTTGAGTAATGTTTTCACTAGAATTTTATTGTTTTCCAAAGCAGTTTTTTGAACTGGAGTCGCTCCGATGTGAATATTTCACAGGGGCAAAATGTAAGGCTGAGAAATAGTAAATCGAGACATCTGCAGTAACTTACTGAGTGGCATACTAGAAAAACTCGGTAACCGAAGCTAGTTTGTGTCCCGGTGCTATTCTTAAACTGAATAGGACCTTATCCCTAAAAATCCCCAAAGAATGTTAAACTCTTGCTAAGGTGAGTAAAAAATGCAGGTCGATTTAGATAGATCTGGTCACTATCAAGACAGAATCAGCAACAGAGTGTCCTGATAATGAAAATGAGAAGTTCATAGACACTTACTTCGCGGTTCGCGAGGTCCATCCACGGTAACTTTGATAGCTCTCATATAGGTAGCCACTTGTGGTGGATCTGTGTTGACTGTTATCGTCATAGAAAGGGTTTTACCTATAGCGACAACGAAAAAAATACCTTAAACAGGTGGTGTAGTAAGACAAAATTATTTCAATGGACCAGCGTACAAATAGATGGCCACAAAAGTATACATGGTCCTACCGCAGTCCACAGACCAACCAAAGCAACCTTAATCTACATATGAGATCACTAGTGGCCTCGACGCCATCCAAGTCTGACGATGACATTACATTGTACACACAGAATCATAGCGAATATTTGACAAGACATATATACAAAATATATATACACACACAAGGATTCGCAAGGACAAAGCGAGATGGGATTCCCCAGTCTCACGTTTGGAGATTGGTAATCCGGGTTTCATGAAAACACGAGACCAAGTGAGAAATTACTGTTATTATAAATATTGTTATAGTTGTTGTTTCTGAAGTTGATAACTCACCGCGTCCACTCCGTCCTACAAATCTCAGATCATTGAATCTGGCTACTTGGTTTTTAATTACGGCCGTTGAATTCCGAAGCTCGGCCGAGTAGTTGTCATCATTTCCAGCCAGAATAGTAACCGTAAGTCCGTCAGGAATGTCTCCGCTCAAAGCTATAACTTTAAAAGCTACTGGCAAGGTCTTGTTACATCGCCAATGAGATGGCAAGACGCTACATACGAAATTCGGTGAATCAGTTTTGACAAGTTCGCCTGGATTCTCCGACAAAGCGTCCAGCATTGGTTTATCGGGCTTGTATCTTGCCCGCATTTGGGTTGAGTCGACTTTCGTGGAGGCCATGACTTTGTTAGTATATTCAAACGTAACCGCAGTCTACTACCACAACGAGCTAAGTCTGCAGCCTAAACCGCTCTGTGTGTCGATGACGCGGGCTATACACATTCACGCTCGATTGGCGAACACGAATGTTACTTAGAGCTAATCTACGTATAGTAGTTTGTGACGAGTAAGAATACCGCCCCACAATGCCCTGTGTGACAGCTGCTCACAATACGTTTCATGCACTTTCAACGTAACTGTCAATCAAACCGCTCCGTGCTCCTCCCTTATGCACCGTGTTTAGTTTATCGAACAGACAGCCTTTGATACTGTTATGAATTTGCTTTCGAGACCCACAAGCTCTCTCAGCATCAAGTAACTCGCAACAATATTGATCAATATCCTGCCTTACCGATATTTCGCTTAATTTCAGATCAACTTGTTCCCACACTTAACCAAGCACTCGTTGTTTGCAATTAACTTTAAATTGCCTTCGTTCGCCGGTTTGTTATCGTGAGGCAGCTATCGTGCTAAACCCCCGGTGAATTATCGGATGAATTCCTATACATGCTTATGCATTATACTGATGAACTAAGGTCACACGAATCCGGGGGGCGGGACCTGCTCGTGTTACAGACCCAGTTATTCGAAATTTTCTCTCAGCAATTATCACCAGCTGAATAATAGAACAACCACAAATCCTAAGCCCATAATAGCTATAAATTTATGTTTATCGAACTTGAGGGGAGACCCGCGTCGCATCAAACAATTCATTTGTTAAATTGAGAAGCTCGGCAAACCACATTTGTCAAGTGCGCCAAATTCAACCGTTTGTGTGCACATGCCCAGCAAAAATTTTCCAGCCAAGCGAGTTCAGCCACTAAAATTTGTCTGTTACAGCAGAATTCAGATTGCAGATACAGTTCAATAAGCGTCTGAGAATGGCAAGTATTCCAAACAAACGCTCAAACAATCCGAGCTTGTAACCTCTAGGTCATTAACACAGAGAAATATTACGCGAATTGACAAGAAACGCTCAAACAATCGAATCCTCTATTTTCACAAAAACACTACAGTAATGTCATTTATTTTCGAAAAAATGCTGAACTAATCCCACATATAATGAAATTATCACTTTAAATAACTCAGTGCTCATACTTTCATACCTTTTTCACAAGTTTTAAAAAGTTTGTTAGTATCATTTTATTATCCTCGATGATCTTAAGCAAAGGTTGTTTGATTGGAGAGGAAAACAAGGTTATGACAGATTTTGAGGAAAATAACTTCAAGCAACAACTCTTCAAATTAAAATTTGATACTGAAATTCAATATCACTTTGGCATCATCATAAGAAGAACCGTTTGCAAGAAAGAAAAAGGTGTCATCGTTTGCCTGTAGCGATTGCAACATTCACTTTGATTGGGAGCCACTGTTGAAAGTTACTAAACATTCAGCAGATGGAACATGACACCTTTTAATATTTTGTGAAAAAATTACAGCCTTTTCTTATAACATTACTGCTAGGTTGCTTTATCAGATTGGAGACTATTTTCGTCACCCACCTTAATTTGAAGGCGACTTGGCCGATTCAAGCGGTTAATTTGTCACTCTTCTTCCAAGTTATCTGATTTTAAACTACTTTTACTACATTTACCAAAAACTATACCATGATAAAGCTTCTTTCTATTTTAATCAATTTGATAGGAGACAAAGTCCTGCCGAAGCGAGCTTCATAGCCCGCAAGAGCGTATAGCCCTACAATTGCTCCAGGCCTGGCTTGGAAAGAGACAGTGAGCCAACCCCCAAACAAGGCTTATGACATCAGGTTTACGAGCGAATTAAAAGGATTTCAGCCCGAGGGTCAAGTTTCGAGCCGATCTCATTCTCTAAATAATGTATATAATTATGATGGATAAACAAGAAAAGAATAAACATTTGAATAATTTTTCAAACAGAATAGGATTGTTCACGTTATTTACATTATGCATTTCATTGGATATACTATATACCTACTTCTTTAAGTATCCAAAAAAGTGTTTCGTTTTCAAAGCCAAGAGTCCCGTAGCAAATTTCCGCTGCAGATGGGGATGATTCAATGCTTGAGTGGGAAAACCTGTGGATGTGAAATCACGAAATGAAGTTTTCAACTCTTATGGGCCCAAGAAGTAGCTCAAAAATTAGGATCGTCAAAATATGGTACTTCACCACATTTCTGATCGCTGAAAAGAAGAACCATATTTAAAATTTCCTGGGTTAGAAAATCAAGTATTTTAGCATAAATAAATTTGGTTTAAAATTATGTAAATATAATTTGGCAAATTATCTAAATTCTACTGACTTCAACTGACTTCGAAGCCTTTTGAGGCATTAGATAACTATCCTCATTTTCAACAAAGATTTTTGCAAAAGACATTGCATAAGTTATCTTTAAGGTTTTATCACACTTGAAATATTGCCTAAAAATGAAACCTCGATCAAACCCCAATAACGGTCCCTTGTAAGCACAATCAACTTTTCCCGACATCCCTTACATTGGGAAAAGACACGTGAAAGCGAGCCCCAGCCTAAAGACGACACTTAATGATGGACAAATTTAAACAGTGGCCAATAAATTTCGACCAAACAATTTTTCCTACGGTAAAAGAAATAAACGAAACGAAGTGAACCTCAGCCAATGGACAGCGTTAAGGCTTAGCCGATGTATTTGCTTTATGGAAGGGCTATTTATTACTATTTTACAAGATGGTGATATCATTGTCCTCAAATGATCAAAATTGTTTGTTACGACTGATACAATTGTCCAGTGGTATTGTTCTTATGGGAATTCTGGATGTATAAACAGAAACATACATTAGAAATGTTAGTAATACATGGGGGTGCAATCTTAAAAAGTTAGGATGAGGGGCAGTGCTGTAGGTAGCATCTTAAAGCCACACCAAAGACCACACTCTTGACCAAACCCAATGCACTTAAACTCTCTTTTAAGATTATATGTTGTGCACATGAAATCATTAAAACTATACACCGACTCAAAAAGACTGATGCAAATATGTGCTTGGTTGTAAAGGGGGTTGATTACCCACATTTTTACAAGCGGGCTGATCTCCCTAGCCTCCTCCGTAGCAACCTTGGTAATACAGCTCGATGAAATCTAACCCATTAAAAAACGTAACATGACTACGAAATAGAAATCATAACATGACTACGCAATAAGCGCCCTTATCAACAATGGCATGATTGGGAACGCTTTCATGCAGACCCATTTATGTCCTCGTTTAAGGATCCTTCCAGCCTTATCATGAGAACAGCTAAATCCTGTAACTATCTTTTCCAGTTCTGTGACAATTTGCAGCCTCTTTTAGTAACCCACCTAATCAAAGGCCTTATTTCGAAAAGATTCTATTTGTCATCTGATAAAATCCCAGGTACATGAAGGATTAGATCCACGATTGTAGCAACAAAAGTTTTGTTAATAGCTCTTTAATCAAGAGCGTCTGCTTAAATGCTAACATCAACAGATAAGATTAGTTTGGGTTGTTCGAAGGATCAGAAACTTGAGTCACGGTCCAGACATTGATTAATGGTGGAATAAAGAACCAACTCATGTTAATGAAACATTGCAACATAATACAATAAAAACAATCCACTAAATACTGCATGAGAGAGTATTAGCCTCAGGAAAGGGGCTCGCTAAAAGTGAATAGGAAGGGGCTCATAGTAATATTTGGTATATGCCACACATAGTGAATCACCTTATGATACTCAGCGGAGAAGTATCTTGCTACTTCTATAGATAGTCACGTGGTTTTTGCATATAACACTGTCTTTCCCTGTGCGTTCTTATGAAAACGTCATTTTCCTTTAGAAAATGAGGTAGCAGACCAATGCGTGTCAGGGGGTTTATCACCAGTACAAGTTGCAGTCTTTGAAAAGGAATGACTTTCACAAACAGCTTGAGTTTCAAAAAGAAGAGCTTATTTAATGAAGATACGATTTGGAATGAATCATTTATTTAAATAGGCCTCTGATAGTGTAATGCCTCAAAGTAGCACGGAAAAGCGGAAGCAGAGCATAATTAAGTGCATTTCGTCCGGCTTTCCTACAGGTATAAAACGTCGGTTAATGACAAAAAAGTAAGCGGAAATTCATATCATGACGTGGACCTAAAGTAAAGCGAGATGAAAATTGCGCAAAAGAACTTTTATAAAAATAGTGTTATGTTCACAACCGTTCTGGCTTTTAGACACAGCTACTTTATGAATGTCATTTCAAAACGTGACGCTTTTGACAGTTTTGGTAGAAATCAATAGGCCTCAACGCAAATTGATGAATTTTCACTGAACCAAACATTAATGTCCTTTTTCTCCATTTATCTACACTTTCAAGCTGAGCCTTCGCATCCATCGCCATCTTTGCGGAGAGTTTGCATTGAATTGAATGGAGACTAATTAAATTGAATAAGGGATTTTCTTGAAGCAGAATCCGCTGGATCATTTTGGGGGTGGCCGTACCATGTAACGTATATACTTTCGTTAAAGATATCAAAATAAAAGACAGTTATAATCTTCTTGGGTGACTTACTCGTCTAGTCAAGTGATGACTAAGCTTCACCTGAACAACACTGCGTGGGTTATAGAAAGGAGAGTATTGACAAAAGGCGTGCTGGACAAGTGATATGAGCTTTTTTAACGATCAATTTAAATAGACAAGGATATTATTACCCGTAGTATATAGAATGAGCATTATATCGAGTTGGATGAAAAAACTTTGCAGGTTCTTTAAGCGCACTCCAGGCTTCTGTCATTTCTTGCAGTAGTGTAATGATGTCATTATTTTCTGTCTTTTAAATTCGATACAAATTGTAGCACCGCTAAAGGGGAGTTTCCAGCACGCATCAGAATAAAACCAAAATCAAAGAAAAAAAGAGCAAAAAGACTGGCTTTATGTAAATGATGACGCAGTCTGCTAGGATAAATAAAAAACAAATCAGCTATAAGTAGTGTTTAGCAAAAGGAATTGAAAAAGGAAGAAAGAATATAAACGAAAAAGAACTAATAGAAAGAGGCTAATCAATCTTGGAAATTTGGTAAAATCCCTTAAATTTGTCAGAATTTTAGAATTTCTTTCGCCCTCAAAATTCAATGTCCAATGCACCATTGAATATGCGTTTAGTAGAGAAGTACATCAATGTATTTTGAGTGGAAAGGCAGCAAAAGCTATACCTTATCTTGACAATTAACAGTAGTTCTTCTATACTGTGGGCTACTTTGACTAACGGAGTCATTAAACGCCAAAACTTGACACAATTAATAGCCTACCTTAATGACTTAATGACTAGTTGAAAAAAGTAAAGGAAATTCTTACGGTTAGTCATGCAGTATATAAAGAAGCTATAAACTTTGGTACCGAAGTAATAAACATAGAGTTGATGAAGTAAATGAAAATCATTGGTTTTATAACCAACAGTTAAGACTTCCTTGTAGTAGATGTGACGTCATTCAAGCAGACAACACAGAAATGGAATTAATAATGCCAGTCTAAAATGTCTGGCACTTCAAGTTAACAAATAGTGAAAAAATAATTGATAAGAAATAGAGATTTTAACATTGAAAAAAGCTACAGATAAATTTAAATGTTTTCGTGTGCGACAAATCCCTTGAATTATCAGTGCTTAGAAGAACGGTGAACGCAAAGATTGATTTGCCTTTTTAATAACCATTTGCACACATTCATGAATGTGAACCGTTATTAATAAACCATCGTCTGAAAAATATCAAGAAAGGTCAACAGAGGTGATGGCTGCAAAAACCACGGACTTTACTCTGGTCTATAATTCCCTCAAGCAAAAAAGGACGCAAAAATTGTTTGAACGGAAATGACCATACCAGAGGTAAAAAAAAGCAATACGGAAGACCTACCAATGAACAATAATTTCATTTTATAAAAGATTAGTGCGTTCTTGAAGATCAGGTTGAGGAGAATTCTAATAAACTCAACAAAATTACTTACTAAATTTATGCTTGATAGAAAATAATCACAATTTCTTTTCACTTTTGCTGATCACAATGAATCGATATTTAGCTACATTGCAAATTTGGGTAACATTATTTGTGTCAATATTTTATCTTTTTTTTGGACAAGAATAGCAAGATACAAGTGTGACGTCACGCTATTGATATATTTCTACGTCAATTGCTAATTACGTAGCTGCTTTCAATTGAGCCATTGATTATAAATCCTAAAACTTTTCATTCAACTAAACTTAGTTTCATGTAACTAAACTGGTCTATTGGAAAACAAGTTGAGTCTGCGCGCAGTTTATTGATTAAGCAAGAGTCTTTATATTTCATCATATGTTCTTTTAAAGAAAGATGACTATAGAAATTTGAAACGCTGTATCGCTGTATAGAGTTTAAGAGAAAAGATTTGAGTATTCACAATTGCAAGAAACTCGTTTGTATAGATTTCTGTTCAAGGAGACCTCCAGTAAGACACCTCCGAATAACAGATGCCAAATAACACATTTTTCCTGAAATCTCGTTCTAGTAACATCCAGCCAACTGACACTCTCCATAACGAACAGTTGCTCTGTTCGTAGAGCGGACAGTAATTTTAATCCCAAATGGACAAAGATTCTAGTCTCACAACGGACAGCAGTTCTAGTTTCACAAAGGACAGCAATTCTACGATCCCGGACAATAATAGTTGAGACTTTTCCAGGAAAGTTGATATTTTCTCTTTCCTATTAAAAAAAACTCCCCTCTCCTCCTCTAATAAAATGTTGAACGCATGACTTTGAAGGGGGGATTCGAATTTATGGGGGCAACGTAAAGTAACAAATTGCAAAAATTGCATTTTGTCTCAACAAATTTTGTTCGGGATTGCAGTCCTTCAACGGATAGCAATTCTACTCCCACAACGGACAGCAGTTGTAATCCCACCACGGACATCCATTCTAGCCCCATAGCGGACAGCACTTCTATTCCCAAAGCAGACAATACTTTTAGTCCCACAACAGACAGCAATTCTAGTATCAAAACGAACATTAGTTCTCGGCTCACAACGGACAGCAATTCTACTCCCACAACGGACAAAAAGTCTACTCCCACAATAGACAGCAGTTGTAGTTTCACAACGGACAGCGACTCTAGTCCCACAACGGAAAGAAATTTTACTCCCACAACGGAAAGCAATTATAGTCCCACAACGGACAGCAGCTCTAGTCCCATAATGAACAGCAGTTCTACTCCCACAACGGAAAGCAATTCTAGTCCCACAACGGACAGTAGCTCTAGTCCCATAATGGACAGCAGTTCTAGTCCCACCAAGAACAGCTTTTATATTCTAGTTAACTATAGTACCAATTTTGCAACATTTAACCCCCACAACAGAGAGCAGTTCTAGTCCCACAACGAACAGCTTTTCTAGTCCCACAACGGACAGTAGCTCTAGTCCCATAATGGACAGCAATTCTAGTCCCACCAAGAACAGCTTTTCTATTCTAGTTAACTAAAGTACCAATTTTGCAACATTTTACCCCCACAACAGAGAGCAGTTCTAGTCCCACAACGAACAGCTTTTCTAGTCCCACAACCGACAGCAATTCTAGTGCCACAACAGACACTATCAGTTGCTAATTCTATATTTGTATGCATTTATGGAGTTGAATAAGAAAATTGTATAAATTTACAAAGCATGTCAAGAAGAAAGAAGAACAATCTATGATCACTGCTTTGTTAACATGTATTCCATGTTGGTTACTGATAACAACAAAGAATATTTAAATACATCGTACAAAGTGTTGCAAGAATATGAAAAGCGTATACCAAAGCTGTTGACATTATCATATTAAATTAGGCATTAATTTCAAGCATGATCAATGGTATTATGCCCCAAAGGTAAAAGGTTTGATGAAACTGTCTTGATCTTAGTCATTGTCATACAATTCCATTTGGATCAAAAGCTAGAGCATGTGATCCTTCTAACAGAAGCTGAGAATCTACTACAATAATGCAAGCTAAATAGAGTCCCTTAAAATTGCATTGCCTGACTTTATTACCAGACAGTTTTAAAAACGACAACTTTCATGCAAAGATACAAGAAAATTCTGATGTTTCATATTGTGTCTTTGTTATACTATAATAAAAATCAAGGCTTTTTTAAGTAGAATTGAACCACTACTTCCTTAGATGCTGTTTACAAAGCATATGAATCCAAAGATTTTCGGTGAATTGCACCTGATAATGTTGCGCAACTTTGCAAATGAAATACGATAAACAGTAAGGATGCTATTCAGAGCCTTTAATTTAACCACATTTGACAAAATCACCAACTTAATACACAAGCAAATTTTTCTCAACTTAGCAACATGATATCTAAATGAGCAAGATGTTACTGTCAATAAAATTACATCTCCAAGAAAAGGCCTTGGCTAAATTGGGAAAGTTTGTGTTTCCCGGGTCATTTATTGCCACTAGCATAGTTGGCTAACGGGACAAGCCTCTGTTTCAAAAAAAATTTACTCAAAAGAGATTGTGACGGCATCAGTGACGCAAGGGCCGCCTTATAGGTCAGAAAAGCTTAATGATATAATTACATTTTATGTTTGTGATTAAGACTTTACATCAGTTCAGAAAAACTGAAGACAAAATTAAAATGGCAAGAGAAAATTAACCAAAAATAAGCTTTAAGGCGCAAACAAACGGAAAATAAACTTGTACAAAGTTGTTTCCATTCTTGTCTTGAAACAACACTTGCAAATAATGTTTTACTGCTTGTGAAGAATGTTGTGTAAGTCGTGAATGAAAGAAACGTGTCAAAAGTAAGCAGAAAGTTGCAAAATGAAAATAGTAAAGAGAATTCTTGTTTAAGTGCGTTATCCCAGCTCCTTTCACTCGCCTACCGACCCAGTATCACTCAGAAACCTCATTTTGTCAGACACTGGTTTGAATCTAATCGTCGAAAAGATTCCGACAACCGCCTGGATCTTCATATGTTTCAAGTAAATTTTAGATATTTTTCATTTCTCGAACTAGTACAAAATAATTATTTGCATCATCCTTCTTACTGGCTCATTTTTGGCCTCATCTGATGACAAACTTTACCATTGTTTGGCCATCATTCAACATTTCAAACTTAAAGCGCCTTGCAATCACTCGTGTATATTGACAAGAAATTCAGGAGAAGAAGATGGCACAAGGTACTATACCAATTGTCAGTTTATAATCTTTAGTTTAGAAACTAAGCAGATACCTGCTGCAACAAACTAAACATTTTCATTCCACGAGGAACAACTTCATAAGCAAAAGCATGATTAAGATAAGAAAATAGAATAGAAAAGACAAAAAATAGAATTCTTAGCCCAAGCATTGTCCATAACAGATTGTCGGAGCCAAGCTGACTTTGATAAATATCCCTAATCATTATCTTGATTTAGTGAGTTGAAACAGCAAAGAACTCTTGAGGTTATCCTGTAATAAAACTGAATAGCAATACACTCTTTTTTTAACAAGAATAAAATAAAATTTTTCCAGCCTCGATATTCTTAAGCAACTTTCGTTTTGAGCCTGACAATAGTCTTATACTATTTTCAAATCTGATATGGTTTCAGGGGAACATCGCAGGCTCTTTGATAAAAACCACGCTTTTTGAAAACGAGAAATCTTAGTTCTACGATTTCTTATTATGAAAACCCCAAAACAGGCAACTGCTGAAAAATGAGACAGCAATATGCGAGCTGAGGCTGAGTAATATTTCTGTAATTATTCTAAAAAATAGGATGCTTTCGAGGCTGAATTTTCTTATAAACAATATTCCTATAATGAGTTACTTTCTCTAAAAAGTGCATGTACGGAATAACTCTTTGAGCCAAGACCGAAATACAATTTTTCGTTTGGGGAGTCAAGCCCTGATAAATAAGTAAATAATCAACCATGTTTTACAAAAATAAAAGTAGCTTAAATTTTTTGCGAAGGCCAAGGCCCCCAACGCCCCCCCCCCCCCCCGGTATTGCGATCCTTGTTATTGATAGATTATGGGAGAAGTAAGTGTTAAAGCTCAATCCCCCCTTACTTTTTTGGATCCCTTAATCTAGTAACTTTTGTGGAGAGCTTCTATTTCTTGGTACCCCTTGCGTATCACTCCTTGTCGGGCATTATATAAAAATATAGAAAGCCTAGTTGAATCACTAGCATAACTTTGCAAATTAAGAAACCCGAATTTGAGAGTCAAGGATCACTCTTACATGTTGTCTCTAAGAGAATAATATGAATTATGAAATAACGTGGTAAATCAAATAGTCATCACTTGGTAGTTAAATAAACCACATCGAAATGAAGTTATTCAAGAAATCGATACCTGAAAGTTGAGATTATGATGACCAGGTTTAAGCCAGAATCTCTAATACAAAAATGTTTTCAGGACAAAAGAGAAAATGGTAAATTTCACTAATTTTTTAACTGCTCAGCAGGACCGTGTAATACTTTTGCATAAAGTATTAAGGATCACTCAATTTCAGGTTTCTCGCGTTTATTCGCTATGATAACAGATGTGTACAACTGTCAGGACTTACTATAAAAAATCAATTAATGACTGTAGTTTGACTGTAGAATGATAATGATCGATGACGTCGAAAGCTGTACCAAGAAGATAATGGGTGGAACCAAAGGTGATAGCGCAGAGGAGGGCCCAATAAATCCCAGGTTCATTTTGGAGCTCTGGCCTGGAAGACATCCAGGCAATGCTAAAAAGTACTCTTTTTACCGATGTTCCAGATACTTGTAAATAATGGTTACCCAAACATACGCTAATTTATATTGGGGTTCACTTTTTACCAAGTGCACTAGATTCGCTGCTCTACAGGGTTCTCAATAAACAAGAACATTGCTTGCCTTGTCCGAGAAATAATTACGATCTCTTATAAAGATTGGACTTAAGAAATGGAAAGTCTTATTAGGAGACCACTAGCGATTTCAAGCATGGTCTCTGAGAATATTTAGAGCCCTTTTGAGGTCGGTCTGATCTTTCTGACCTAAATCGAGGCCACCTCGTTTGCAACAAAATTTAAAATACCGGTACATCCAATTAAAATCCGGACAGAAGAAACAATTGGAACGAAGACAGAGGAAAGTTGATTATTTCGAACTTATCGCCAGCTTCTATATTCGCAATGAATGCTGAATTTGTGAGACAGTGCCATTAAACCTGTCAGGTTAAATGGTATTTAGACACGGCAGTAAAAGAAAATTTGCACAAGTTATGAATTCAAAGATGAATCAAATCAGAACCATTCAAAATGCCAAGCGGAATATGTTTCCACAGGGCATCTAGATATCAATTATCGCTATCAGAAATATTTATCTACAAGTATTGGATAGAGTTAAAAAAAATATAGCACTTAAGTTCTTTTGTATAATTCATTTTTATAAAACAAAATTGCAAAATTGTACGGAAATTTTATCAATCGGATTATATCAACGAGGGCCAAACAATTAGCTATTTCAAGATTGTGACAAAACTTTGGCGCCGAAAAAGTGTTTTCTCAGTATATGTCAAGTGCAATTTTTGTATACAACAATATCCTGATAATAAAGCTAACAAAAGCTCAGGAATGTGATTTTCGTCAGAAATTTCCCACAAGCAGGGAAGAAAGAGGTGATTCTTGCAAAATGTAATGAAGGCAATGAGGTAATAGTGGCAATGAAGGGTTTACCCCCAGGCAATAAAGGTAAAATTCGAGCAGCTTTGCACCTGCCTATTTTTAAAGAACATGTCATCAATAAGCCGTACCTCAAGGTCTAGTTGCATGAGAATTTCTTGGAGAAAAATAACTATATCTTGGGAACAGAAGACTTTATCTAAGATGACTCATTAGCAGTTTAAAGAGAAGCAAAAAGGGTGTGGTCGTTTATCACAGGAATATATCGTAGTACCCGAATTTTTACTTAATGCTCAAAATGATCGTCCTGGGTTCTCCTCTCATATTGCAAACTGCATAAAATAGAGATCATCTCGGCATAAAAATGAGCTGTTATTTCTCCAAATAACATTTGAGCTTAGAAAGACCAGTTTCGGAACCAGCAGCTCTTCGCTGGCTCAGCCATTGCATGTAGTTTATTGTTACTGGGTTCTTGAACCTAAATTCGAAATGATGGAAAGCTAACTCATTTATTCCTCGTAGATACTCGCTAACAGGAATCTTGAAACTAGATCAGAATCACTTAGCGATAAAAACCACATTAGTATTTCATAAATTGAGAGATTTTATGACGTAGAGTCTAAGCGGAGTGTGGCCTTTACTGTGGGATACGTCTTCGGTGACAATATGTTTATTTTACCGCGGTTGACTTGCCTCTCGATGGCCAGGCCTAACCACAACAGCTAACGGTACTATCGTCGATATGAAGGGTGAAAACAACTATACACCAATTAAATCGCCGCTTCCTATTTGAATATAAATGTTGAGGTATACAGTGTTATGGATAGGAAAACTCACAGGGGAGGGGGGGGGGGCGAAAAAGCATTTTTTCCGAAATTTGGAAATAACATAACGAAATTAGAATTGAAATAAACGATTCTTCTGGTATATTCAGATATTTATATGTTATATTCCGCCTTAAATTCTCTCCTCTCAAAATGAAACAACTAAGAAAATTACAGCCATGTCATATTTCTAACAAAATCAAAAGTTTTCCGACACATATTATCTTAGTCTAACAGGGGATTTTCGCCCCTCTACCCCCTATCCACCCAACAAGATGTATGTGATCTAAAGCTGAAAATATTATAATTAGTATTATTATCATTATTATTCTTTACACACCACATCCTTTTTAGCTGACAAAGAACTAAAGTATTAACTAAAAGAAATATAACTGCTTTTCCAAGGGGTTGTGTTTGCGTCGCTCTTTCTCAAGAACTCCCTCAATCCTACTAAAGGAACTCAGTGAGGCAATCTTGTGTTATATTTCGACATAGTGGACCTAGTAGCTTGAGAGCTGAGACCTGATCTTAAACACGACACAAATGACCAACAGACATTTGTTCTCGTCTGAACTACGTTACAATGTCAACCTATAGACTAACACTTTGCTGTAACCTATGACTCAGGCTAAAAGGACATCCGGAACTTAAAACCATTGATGTAAGAAGTATATTTAATAACAACATTTATCTTCATCTCCGATGACACATGACGAAAAAGACAAGTGAGAACCGCACCTGGTAACATTTGCTATTAGACTCCAAAACGGCAAGAAGAGAACTGCTCAAGGATTTAAAGTCCTATTCATTTGGTACATCGACAACACTTTGAAACTTTGACTGAAACTTTGAAGACATTGCAGACATGACAGACAATCTCTACATCATACCGTACAGATTTGTAGAGCAGGAATATGAAAGCTAGAAGTTTAAAATAATATGAACAAAGTTATCCTGAAAAAATAAAGATAGAGAATGGGACAGTGTATACAATTCTGAAAAATTGCGGCTAAATATCTGATAGTTATTTTTTTAGAGTTGAATGCTATTTTTCTGCGAATTCGAACAAACTAATAAAAGGGGGTCCGTCTTGCATGATATTGCAAGAGGCCTCTCGCGCCCCCTAAAACCACTGCATCAAGCTAATGTGCTGTAACCAGGGGTGCCGCCATAGAAAGTGAAGAGGGAGCTCGGCTGAAGGCAACTTTTTAAAGCCACACCCATGACCACACCTATGTTGTGCATATGAAACCGTTCAAACTATTTACCCACTCAAAAGACTGACAGGAAATTGCGTGTTCACGGAACATCTATAACATAAGAAAGAGTCACCAACACAAATTCGCCCAACCCAACATGCTCGCTTCTTGAGGGAAGCTGAGCCGAAATTTCTTTGAATTTTAGCAAGAGGGCTGAACCTCCCTGGCCCCGCTCCACGGCACCCCTGGCTGTAACGATCCGATAGTTTAACATGCATAGATGCGGCAGCATTTGTGGACTGGGGCACAGGCTAGTTCGCGACCGCCTATTGGCCTGATTCAACAGGGAACTTGCATCGATAAATTTTAACAATCTCCACCGAGCATGTGCGAGAAAAGGATTGCTTCCAACGTAGGGATGTGTGGATTATTTGGGGCAGTGCCGCATTTACCCATGAGCAACTGTGCCCCTGTCCAAGGGCCCCTTAATATTTCTTGATCTTAGAAGCCGCAAACAAAATTTTGAAGAAAATGAAGAAAGTTTCGATATACCGTTATTTGAATAAATAGTAATACTTTCCGGCATAATGGCTATACATCAAGAGAAAGCAGAAGTAGCGTTTACATAAAACTATTAGATAAATAAAAAACTGTTCGCGAAAACTACTCCACAAAGAATAAACCCTTTTGCTTCAACTTTCTTAGCTAAACGCCATGTTTCTTTACTTTAATGATTTATAGTGCCCGTTTAGAAATGAGAGAGCTTTTCTGGCACACATGATATGTTTGTTAATCGTTTCGTGTTTCTAAATTTTCCTTTTATTAATGTTTTGATGATTTCTACCAGTTCATTATGGAGCCCCTATCAATTCTGAGCCCAGAGCCAAAACAGGACTAAACCATCAAAAACTCTTCAGTCAAAAAAACATACAAGATATTTGCTCATTAAGATTCTCTCATCATTTGCATATGCTCTCAATGGGCCTTTTGAGCCTAAAGAAGGTGTGATTCCGAACAGAAATCGCTCCTTTAGTTGCACTGCAAGTGAATTTATGAATATTTGGTGTCATCCGAAGGGGCTTTCACTACATGAAATCCTCATAATAGCGCCTTATGCTTTCAAACCTTCTGCTTTCAAACGAAATAATATCCTTCTGCATTTAATCACATCTCCCAAAAGTCCATACAAAATCTTATGTTTCTGAAACAGTTTGAATGCTGTTGAGAAAGGGTGATATATCACTCGGTAGCATCTACTTTTAGCCCCAGAACAAAAATTTTATTGTTGACTAAGTATTCACTCCTAAATTTTAGTCTACATAGTTCTTCATTATTGGAGAAGGCGATAATGAATATTTACCTAAGGAGCTATCGATTCGTCTCGAAGATTTTATGTCGTTTAACGAACTCAATTTGCAAAGGAAAGTTGCCCCCATAAATCACCAAATTCTGGAAACTAAACTAGCATGTATTATGCGCAAGTTAAATTTGCAAGAAATATGATATCATATGACTGCATTAAATATTAGTGGTTAATGTAATTCCTATAGCTCTTCCTACAGAAATTCAAATTTGGTACAATCAAAATAAGGAATAGAGGACATTTTCAAAAAATCATTTAATTCTAGGTAAGGCTGCATGCCTTTGTCAGAAATGTATCAAACCCTTTACGTCACAAAATGCACTCGTTCCAGATCCCGTATACAAAATTGAGACCCGAAGGCGCTAAATTCAAATCATGAAAACAAAACAATTGCTAGCCCTATTTGATTTTAAGAAACATTTTCAGAATCAGCGATATCTAATTAGCCAGCAAAGAGAGAGAAAATGTTCGATTCATAAACCTTTAAGCACCACATGCGACCATTTTCAATGAATCATTTGAAGACCAGTTATTGGTGTGATAATGATTACAGTGGTCCTGATAACGGAACAATGAAGATAGCTATTCTTTACATTCAAGAAATGATCTACTTAAAAATCATAATTGTAACTACGATCTTGTTGATAATATAAATAACTGCGTAAGTACAACCTTGGATAAAGGCCATGATGAATAGTGTTTGAAAAGTAACAGAGCACGAAGAATTCACCCCCCACTCAGACGGTTCAAATCTCACCTACGTCGTGTTTGAAAAGCAAGATGAACAAAAAGAATTTACGGTAATTTGAGGAGATGACCAGTTGAGGAAATACGCACAAGAATGTGCTTCTAATCCTGTGAGAATATTTCATTCAGTAAGGATAAGGAGATCTGTCCGTAGTCGCTTATGATTTAATCAAACTGGTCATGTTCGTCTACCAGCAAAAACTGTTGTTTATCTTCCGAAAATCTTCCATCACGATCATATTCACCTTAAAGCCCTGAGCCTAGTAATTGCGCTCAGTGACAAGGGTAAGAATACTGTTACAGTTGTCGTGGGAAATTTGGTGCCATTGTTACCCGGAGTACCAACACCCTAACTCTATCACGTGAGTTGCAGCAGGAAATCTGCTACAACTCTTTCATGTGTTTTATTGGAAAGTGCCTTTAAAGTATTATCTAGCTTTTTAAGAGATAAGAAAGTTTACTGCTTTATTTTCATAACTTTTGAAAAAATCACAAATATTGAAATTGTTTTATGTCAAATGAAAAATTTCAATGGACAGGCAAATAAATCAGTATTCAAAAGCGAAATTTCAACATACAAATTTGTATTGTCTTTTTCTTTTTTCTCTTGGCTCTTTGCAATTTTAACTGTTTTTCTAAATTATTGGTTCACCTCAAGTATTTTCTTCCATCAGACAGTCACGATACCCTCGCTTTTCAAGCTTTGTGTATAATTAACAGTTGCCTTCAAAAATCTTCAGAATATTTCTGCTAAGTTAGCTACAAAAGTCCAATCAAGTCGAGCATTTGATTGATAAAGGCACAAATGCTCGAAATTTCTGACATAATCAACAACAAATTAATCAGCTCAAAGTTGGAATGTTTTCTAAATTCTTGAAAGGGGATGCTTGCAGCATAGCGAAGCAATTAATTTGTTTCCATTCCATTAGTAAATTTGCTTCAAGCATTGATCTTTTCAGTTGCATTTAAATTTTTCATTTTATATGACCAGCTAAAAATGATTTGTTGGCATTTCATTTGATCCTTAATACTGCAAGATTCTCCTCTACTCTTAGGTGCCTAATTGCCGCCCCCGCCCCCCCCCCCCCGCTAATTAATTTTTGAAAATGTTTCCAACACCACCCCCGCTCTTATTAGGACCCCCTCCAGCCAAATGATATTGGCACTTTTGTGTCAATTACTGTAGTGAAAAAAAATCAAAACTTTTGCAATTTATACCGGAAAATAAAACGAATAATACAGCTGAAGTTTGAGGATGTGTTTTGGGAATTTTGTAAGGTCGTATTGAAGGCCCTGTTACCTTAATCAAAACTCTCAGTGACATTAAAGAAAAACTCACAATTTTCGGTTATAGTGATTATTTTGTAAATATAATAGCCACATGTCCTGCTCCCGATCTGATCTAATGCCCACAATCACCCGAGCCCACAATAATTCCTGTCGCCAAAATGTTTGTTTTATCAATTTTCTTAGCTTCTAAACGTTTTGCATAATCATTTGTTCTGTTGATATAGTTTCTATGAGAAAATTGATTTTAAGTGCATTTTGAGTATTCAGTATATGTAACTTCATAATTTAGACCCCCGGTAATTGGAACCCCCTCCCCTTCCCCGCCAATCATTTTTTAACATAAAATCCGACCGCCGACAGGCGAAATACTCTACCTTGGAAACGCCCTGTACTGAATATCAAAGGATACTTTGAGATATTATGAAAGAGACACAAGCGACAAACAAGAACATGCAAGTCACATTGGACTCATATTTTTAAATAAAACGATAAGTTGCTATGCGAAAAATTGTGGTTTGGAAACTACCCAAATAGTGTACTGCTTTACCGTAAACAAAAAATTACCGTCACACCTATAAGGTGTTTTGAAATGGAACCTAAAACATTCTTGATACTGAACAACTAAAGAGAATAATGAAGGCATTTATCTTGTCCCAGTTCAACTACTGCCCTCTTGTTTGGATGTTCTGCGTTAGAACACTTAATAGTAAAGTTAATCGTATTCACGAACGGGCATTGCGTATAACTTACAAAGATATGAAATCAGATTTTTACACAAAGTTACTCAGAGACAATACGGTCCCAATCCACATCAGGAATTTACAACTGTTGATGATTGAAATTTATAGAACAAAATGGGAGCTCAATCCTACTTTCATCAAGGATATCTCTATTGAAAAACACAGTACTTATAGATTAAGAAGCTACCACAATCTACTACTGCCACAAGCGTGCACTACGTGCTCTGGCTTAGAGACGATATCGTTTCTAGGGTGTAGATTGTGGCAGGAACTTCCCAATGACATGAAACAATCAGATACCCTCTCCAGCTTTAATAGGACAATAAAATCTTGGAATGGAGAGGAATGCAACTGTAGACTGTGTAGAACTTTCGTGGCCCGGGCTAGGTTCTTGAAAGGATAAATGTGTTCTATTGTAAATGCCAAAAAAATGCTGTAAAAACATTGTAAAATCTGTATATATGCATTTATACTTAATTATTTCTTATGTTAGATAAATATTTATTTTTATTTTTTTATTTTCAAACAATTCTACTTTGTGGTAGGCTTGAATTAGCCTTTGTTCTGTAGCTATTTTATACGCCTACATTAAATGAATAGATAATAATAAAAAAAATTCAATTGGAACCTATCAAAAAGCTTTTTTCATCGAATGATAAGTTGGAAAAGGGAACAGAAAAGGTAACGCAAAGAAAATAAAAACATTTTTCTACTGACTCTCTTCAGATTTTGAGCGTTGGTTAATGTCAAAAACGCAAGCAGAAGTTTCTATAAAGGAGAGAACCGAAAGTGACGCGAGAGAAAGAATGGTGCGCTTGATTGGTTGGAAGGAAATTTCAAATCTTGGGAAAAGTTTGGAGCTCAGCTGTAAAGAATGCCAATGCTTGTTTTCAAAATCGCATGGTTTTGCAATCAAGTATTGTTTCATCAAGGGATATGATTTGTTAGAATCTTAGAATTGCAAGAAACATAGGAATAGTGACTTTCCTTTCCTTACACTGCGATGGTCCCAGATTTAAGTCTAGCGCACGCTGCAGATTTTTATCAGCGATGCAATCTTTATCATTAAGGTGAAGAATCGTGCTTTTTGCGGCCATAAATTGCGAATGACTTTTGTCGTGAACGACAGATTCCGAGATCACAAGTGCTGGATATTCTTTTTGTAGCCGACCATCAAAGACAAAAGTCGCGCAGTGTGCCGTGCTAAGCGATATTTATTTCGCGCGGCTGAGCAAAGCTACGTTTCAAGACGCTATCAAATTAAAATGGCAAAGGAGGAAATCAGTCCGTCGTATTTGTGTGTCCTCCTTTTCGATAACTGGGGCAAAAAAGGCTCAATATTTTGGCAAAATGTTTTCCTGACACTGAAATATTGTCAATAAATTTCGTTGATTTTGCAAGCAAGTTCTTCGACTAAAAATCATAGAAAATTTGCTGCTTTCTTTTTTCAATTCATGAATATGGTAGTCATATTTCTCTTTCCTTTCAAAACCTTCTTCTCCTTCGTCTCTACAAACTTGTTTCTTGTGATGTGTTTTCATTTCAAATCTGTTTTGAATTTAGCGCCAAAACAGCCCAACTGCATACAATTAAATAGGGCTGCGCTGAACCAGTATGCATTCCTTGATTTCGGCGCTAGGAAGTTCTGGTGTGTTTTAGTCGTGGGTCCAGTGAAAATCTGACTGGAGCAGGAGGGAGAGGCCAGGAGCTACACCCCCAAGAAGAATTCAAAATACTACCCGCTTTTTACATTGGCATAGATTGCTTCTTTTAACAGATTAATTTTAACGCCTTTTAGACACTTTATACACATTTTTAAAAAACTGTCACAAGAAGAGTTTTTAAAAAGATATGACACGGGTGCGGGCAGAAGAAGATCTTCCCTGCGCACCATAAGGAATGCAGAGTGGACGCTGAGCAGCAACATGTGATAAATGCAGAGTGCTTCAAAGAAAGATTTTATAGAACGACAAAAATCGCATGAATCGCTGCTAAAAATCTGCACTGTGCGCTAGGCTAACTGTATCAAAGTCTAGATAGTTGTCAGTTGAACTGAGATCGGGATTACCTGGCATAGGAGCGAAAAATCAGCTTGTGGAACTCACTTTATCAAAGGAAAAATAATAATAAGCATGCGAGATTGCTCGTTGTATGGATAATCTTCTTGAAGAAAACTATTCAAAATAGATGATGCATTCAGAGAAAATGAAAACAACGATAAGAATGCACAATCAAAACACTCGCAGTTGAATCACTGTGAATCACTGTGAATCGCTTTTTGAAAGACCTACCAATCAGTCTACCAGCTAAGCTAGCTGTAGTTTGGAAATGAGGTCAATATACCCACTTCAATATCTTTCTTTCAAAAAACGGGGGTTGCAAAAGGTTCTCGCATTGGAGAATTGTAGAACTGCAAGTCTTTAAAATTTCTAGTCGGATTTCTAAATACAAATCTGTAGGGCGCACCGAACTGTAAAAAATTACCATACTTCGTTTAAAAATTAAAAATTTAAAAATTACATAATATAAGTTTAAGAATTAGTGTACATTCACAAAATATACACAAACTTCTTCCCAAACCTTTCTAAAAAGGTGTGCATGTTTCAAAAATATAAATACCGCTATATAATAAACATATTTGAGGCTAAACCTCGATCTGAAGTCGAGAAAAGTATGTATATTCTTTAGAGGTATGTAAATTTGTTGAAGTATCTTGTCCAGCTCGGCGGTTCTAAAGTCTGAAATTTATTGATTTCACTTCTCAAAAGGTGGCCCATGTTCAATACACTATTCTATGACTGTTTCGTGCGTTTCTTAGCTTAAAGAACAAACCTTGAAAGCGAAAGACAATTTTGCTACAGGGCAATATCAGATAGAAACACGCCCCACGTAATTGCCCCCTAGGGCCATACTAGTTTAACACGAACTTGACTGGAGATTTTTCAATAGATGGGGCTTAGGCAAGAAAGGGGCATTCAAAAAGTTTCTGACATTGGCTTGAGAAAACAAATTTTGACAAGCCTTGCTTTATTTCATTGTTGACTTTCTGTCAAATATTTGGTTTATCGTAGACTGAAATCCATCTTTGCAAAATTTGCATGTTAGGGCAGAAGCTTATTTATGGCTGGGGGCTTACTAACAATCTCTGCTTTTAGAGTGGGGGCTTATTCGAGGGGGGTTTATACCAGTAGGTCAATTCAAGGGCTTTTGCTGTGTCAACGTCCTTTCTAATTTTTTTAGGGATGCAAACTGGGCCTTTAAATTTGCAAATAATACCTTTATTATCCACCTTTTATAAACATAGACTGTGAAATTTATTTTAGACCAACATGAAGCTTTTAAATGTTGACAAAAAAGAAGTGGAAAAACAGAGATAGATAAAATGATGTAGTAAGAAACAGAGGGGAAGCTTTTCACAACGACTAAAAACCCTCGTACAACACAAAGCAACGACAAACTTTTCAATTGTTCTAACTTGTTTAGCACGCAGTTATTTAATTTGATAGAGCGGAGGCATCTTGTGTGGACCTCCTTTCCATTACATTAAGAGTATTCTAAGCCTAATCATGCACTGCAGAGCATTGAGAAAAGTAGGGAACCAAATAAAGAGAGGCATGACTGGTGGTTCATTTTTGGCACAAAGTGGGGAAAGAGCCCCCAGCCTTCCTGCACTACGATCCCTGAGCATTATTTCTCTGATATAAAATGATACTGCTATCACTAAGTAATGCCAGAACACAACTAACTAGTGCACACATCAAAGAAAGCACTTTTAAACTTTATTAATGTTTATTGATTATCATACAAACCCATGCATATCTAATATGTGTTTCTATTTACCACCTGAACCTTTTTCACTCTTTTTTTCTCAATTTTCCAGTCATCAATAAAATAAAAGCTCAAATTTATGAAATTCATTGCAACATTTTTTCAACAATCAACAATAGACTCTATGATAAATGATATAGGCTCTAAATATTGAAACTCCATCGCTAGATAATTTTCGTGAAAGCCAGAACGTAAACATCACAGATAGTACTCAGGTATTAATCATTTGAAATCCTAATCAAACCCTCCTTCATAATTGTTTCATGGGGAAAAATTTACTTCACGTTCTTATTAACTTATCATGAAAATGTACCCTGTTGCGCTTAAACTTTCTGTAGATTTCTCTTCAAAAATTGCTTACAATTATTTACAATTATTACCCTTATTCTAACGTTTTATGCTCTGAGGAGTGTCAGACGTAAAAGCTTTTAGCCAATATGCTATAAAATGTTTGCTTTTTTCAAAGCTATGCCAAAAAACTGTTTAGAATTATTTTGTTGAATTTATCTTGCAGAGATTCTTGACAATGCCTATGCTACCCCCATATTCCTCAAGCATCTAGGGATCATAATATAGACAATCTATATTCATGAACTTAAAATTTCATAGCCACTGGAAAAAAGGGGGTGTTTGCGTGCGCGTGTATGCAAATTTTCATCTTGCACCTGCCACTAGTGCCATCCGCGAAGGCTCTCATTTGACAATGAAATTGATGAACTCATCGCTCCATACAACAGAGACCCAATCTCTATGCAAAAATCTCTACATAAAATTCCCTCTAGGTACAGGACCGTCGCTTTAGGAGGGGGGCGGCGAGGGGTGTTACACCCCCATGAAAAAATCTGTTGAAAAAGTAAGGAGTTTTTAGGCAAATAAGGATGCTTGGTCGGCAAATCCAAAACTTGTTGACAAATGAAGGATGACTCAGCCAGGTTGTCGGCAAATGGGACTATTGTATGTGCTGTATTCTAGATATGAAATGTCATTGTAACTTTTCAGTAGAATGTATCAGTTATAAAGAGGCTCTGGCACAAACTTATTCTAGCCATTGCGAATAAATTATGCAAAGAAGGCGATGCAAGACATGTTACTTTTGAACAGTGAAGCTCCTAAAATTAAAACAATATTGTTCAGAGGGGGAGATGGGGGATAATTTTATGTATAACATGCATGATAAAAACATGTCACAATATCCTTACAAACAAGTACGGTTAAACATGCATGCATCAAGACTGATTCTCGCTTTCTGACTATTCATTGTCAACTTTTCAATAGTCCAAGCTTTTTTTCGTGATACCCCTCTTATATATACATGAGATTTTACCGGGTATAATCACACCAAATGTTGCTTGAAAGCTGTAACATTAAGCGGAGTGACTGTAAACGGAGCTGAAATGAACAGATCGTGACTGTGAACGATAAGCGGAGACGAATATAGAGAGATCTCTGACAGCCCCGAGAAAGCGCTTAGGATGCTACTGTAGAGACGGCTAACAAACTCTTTAAAATTTATATCGGGGAGTTCTAACATATTCTTATTAAACGGTGATCTTCTCAACGTAGCGCTTTACAGAACGCTGAGGGTATGGACTCATGCAAAGCCCTCCGGCACTACTCTCTTTGTCATTTCAGGTTTCAGTCCATGGGGATGAAGGGAAGACAACCTTTGCCCGTATGGGAGGTCTAGGAAGAACGGGCTTAACATATAGGTTTCACAAGATTTAGAGTAGCAAGTACTAAACTTTTTGATACCATTTTTAAACCATTCGCTCATGTATAAAATTTCCTGAAGATCTTCAAGAACCCCACTTCAACCATGAGAATTATTATTCTTTGTTATAACTGATACCATTGCCTTTGCATTATCCGCATACCTCAGCATTAAAATAACTGTCTGGAGAAGTTATGTTTGCCTCGGAGCTAGCAACATTGAATACCATTCTATCATTGCCGCCGTTACAAAACAGAAAATTGAGTTCACTGTACACAATGTTGCTGATCAACGCAACTATGTTAACATGCTTGGCGCTGCTGCTCCGCGCTCGTGCTTTGTGTCTGGACAGAGTTTGGTCAAACTAAATGTTGTTTGACTATGGAACAGTATTTACCTAACTTTTTGACCTTGTGATGACGATAAGAATTTCCTTGCACTTAACGTTTTAAAGAGCAAAAATGACCACATGCAAAGACTATGATACCACAATTCTTTCCATATTATCAATAAAATCGGTAATTGAATCCAGCAGCCGCACGTGCACTCTCGTTCCCAAAGATGAGCAACGTGTCCATTTTTAAAAAACCTTTTCAAGGAATTTCAAAGATCATTTGCTAGTTTTCTTCGGTCAGTTTGTAGAGAGACTGTCGTGTTTACTTCTCCCTATTTCATGTATTGTATATTGATCAAAAGTAGCTGCAGATTATGGCACGTGACCAAATAGAGAGGGTACTCAGAAAAATTGACAAAATTCGGGATGCCTTGCTCTGTTTCAAAGAAACACTCTGCCATAACCTTTTTATTACCAGGGTAAACTCTTTTTGTTTGATAAGAAAAAATCCATAAGAAACTGAGGCATAGCATGAACAAAGATATAAGAAATCATTTTTCTAAAACCCTTTTAAATGGTTTTTTCCGACTTTAAGAGCCCTATCTCCTGTTTAATTGACAAAGACAATAGAATGAAGAACTTCTTTTAACTAATCAACTTTTTTAGTTCAGTCAAATTTAAATTTACGTTTTTGTACTTCTAAAAACTAGCTTTTCGGTAATTGCAGTTTGAGAAACATTTAAGAAATTTTTAGCAATAAAATCAACAAAAATTAGAAAGAGCTGAATTTTAAGACCCTAGCTTGATTGCTTACGGAAAAATGTGTTTCCTTCTTGTTTGAATAAATATACATACTACAAGTTTTTACATGCTTTCTATTACACCCCCCTCCCCCCTCCCCTTCCGAACAATGTTTTATGACAGTTAAGAAGTAAGGTGTGGTCTAATGGATGCCTTTCAGATACCTATGATATTCAACATTGTTTTCACCAACTTTGTTTCGGGAGAGAGGAGTTGCGGTCTATGTTCCTTTTTACTTGAAACTGTTAGTTTTTCTAAAACAACACTTAAGCGACAGGGCGTTTCAAGGTATTTTTACAAAGAACGTAAGACTCATTACAACACGAGGACACAAAATCAATCATACGTGCAATGGAATAGGGAAAGCTTATAAACTAACAAAGAAAACAGCTTCAAAACAGACCAGGCTCAATTTGTGGTAACATAGCACCTTGCTTTTCCGCACCTGGTGCCCATACCATGTATCAACAGACCTCTAAGTACTGCAAAGAAACCTTGTTATGAGGAAGTTACTGCTTACCAAAAACCTCAGGTACTATCTGGCCCGAACCAGTCTGTGCGACCGTCGATACATATAAGTCTACGAGGAGGCCTTACGAGCATCGAGAAAAAGTTTCTAACAAATGACTCAGCAAATCCTGTATTGTAGAACACTCCAGCCAGCTGAGAATTTCCATAGACAACTTAGAAATAACGACAAAATGATATAGCGATACCACAAACAGGGAGTGTTATACGAACCTATACTAATGAACATATTACTTATGCCCTCTTACTTACTCCCAACATATTGTCCACTTATTTGAATGTTTTGCAGTAGGAAAAGAAATAGCCGGATAAACCGGATTCATGAAAGGGCACTGAGAATAACTCATGATGATTATGTATCAACTTTAGAACAACTTTTGATAAAGAATAAACAGTAACTTCTCATAAGAAAAATTTACAATAACTTGCGATAGAAATCCACCTTTTATGGATGAAATATTTTCCACAAATAAATGCCCATATTACTTAAGAAACTCCCAATTCAAACAGCGGAGCCACATTACAAAATATATGGATTTAATACCGTATCATACAGATGTAGCCAAATATGGAACTTAGTTCCAAACGAAATAAAATGCTCCCCAACTTTTCAAATATGGAAGAAAAAAATTTCGGAATTTTTATCAGAATTTTCAATTGTACTTGTGATCTTTGCAAGGAATACATATGCAACATCGGTTATACTTGATTTACATTATACCTAGCGTTGGTAATTCAAATTAGTTGGTTTTAATTAGCTTGAGTATAGCTAGAGATTGTACAAACTTTATAAAAAAGAAAGAAAAAAACACATAGCAGTATTTCTGTTACAATGTACCATTACCAATATCGTCACCATCATTGTCATTATTATCATTATTATCATTATTATCAATTATCTTCATCATTATTAGCATCACTTTTGCCAATTAGAGACACCATCGTTACGTCACCCCAATACTCCAATCTCTTTGTAATCCCCAAACCATCTAACCTGCATGCCGACTTTACAAATAGGATAAATTTCCTCTCTATGTAAAGTCTGAACGCAGGCTACACATCATCACCCATCCGATTTTCTACCCCTCCTTCACTACAATCCAGAGTTCAGAAAGCCCCTTAAATTTCCTCCGGATAAAATCTCGCCGTATTCGCCTTCCTCAAAATTTCATTTCTATCTCTCCTAAGAAATAAATTTAAGTAAATTCAAAATGGTACTTTGTCAGGTGAAACGAAAGTTCAAGCAAAATTTCTTTCATTTTGTATACACTTGTCAAGTTATGCATTGACCTTCAGCAAAACTGCTGCAGCTTTGGGCAACCTTCCTCCGGCTCACAGCCGTGGAACCGTAATGTTTTCTGGATTCTGCTACAATCACCATCATCTTAACCTTTCAAGCCTCAGCGAGGCAACTAACACGTCATTATCCACAAGACATATCGAACTTTAACATACTATTTTAAACCTACCGCACACACATTGTTTTTCCTTTAAGTAGATATGAGTGAGTCCTGTATGCCGTGACAAGGGCAAAATATTCATAACCAAAATAATTTACTTATTGTTGATTTGCACTTGCCAAAACTCGGCAGATGCAGTGATTTTTTTCTCTTAACTGCATCTTTACCAAGCAGTTACCAAGCTTTTTACACATTAAGTTTAGGCCTAGGCTCCAATTTTTGTCTGCCTTGGTTTCGAAACAATTCTAACTTTTGTTCAGTGGTATCGTCAAGAACGTTTCAGTTCAGAAAATATTGCTTAATAATATTTGCTTTCGTTAAGCATTATTGCCTCCATCACACAATTAAACATCCAGTAAGTTTTCGTCGTGCCTATTAAAAATATTACTAAAAATATACTTTTCATGCAATTTTTAGAAAAAACAATGTCGTGGACAAAAATATAAGTGACAAATACTTTAGTTAAAGGGACGAATGCCTTTTTGTGCTGGTAGGAGATGCAGTAAATAAACTAACAATAAAATTACTAACCTTGTAACTTATTCAATGCAAACGATCCAGCAATACGTGTGGCGTCCGGAATGTCCAAAATTAGGCCCGTTTTCAAATTTAGCGGGAAATCTGTTTTTGAAATCGAGGTTATTTGGAGATGACAGACTTGAATAGAGCTGCCACTGGAAACAATTTACATTAGTTGCAAGGTACAGAGGTGGTGTAAAAGAGGGCTTTTGAAATATGAATTCTGCAAACAAGGACGTAAATTTGCAGACAATTTGTGGGGGGGGGGGGGGTGAGAGGCTCAAAATTTCTGACTGACAAAGGTCAATTTAAATTTTTTATGAAGGCCTAAACTTTAATAGTTTTTAACCAACAAAACCTTATAAATTTTTCAATTACGTAAATAATTATTCAGCTGTATGATAAAGTTTCTAGATTTTCTAAATTTGGAAGATCGAGCAAAAAGACTGTTAGTTTAATTAGTGCATCAAAACATACGTAGCTCATTGCTCCACATTATTCTGACCCGTCTCCGCTGATAAAAGACTTTCGAAGTTTTGAACGTCTTCAAGTTCTAGATAAAGCATTTTCTATCAGCAGAGCTTCCCTTCATATTTTAACGATGTGTAACTTACGTATGAAAAATCCCAGCTATCACAATGAAAATGCAATAAATATTTACAAACACAAGTATCAGTTTTATAATATAACATCTAAATTTAAAACAAGACTGCATTAATAAACTTTTGGTATATAATCTAACCTCGAAATAGATTCTCATTACTGTTAAATATTATTTTAAAAATTCTATTTCATATCCCGTTTTTAGAAGCAACTTGGTGGAATGATTAACACACTATCCCCATTACCACGATTGTAGTTAAAAATACTTGCATTTTCATACCCAACTTCATTTTACTGTATTGCGTCACCTATCATTCTTTTTAGGGCTGCCTTTTACCAAACAACTTTTTTCTCATGAACTAATACTTTTCTTAGGCTTTTCTTTGAGCTACAGTTTACAAGGTCATTTGGATCAAAACTTCAGTTTTTACGAATGATTCATTTTTTTCCATTAACCTAGCTTTCTACCAAAAGCTTTAAGTTTTCCGACTGTCCTTAAATTTTCCGACTGGATAAAAGATTGGGGGTGTCACACCCCACAAACCCTCACACCCCCACACCCCCACACTTCCCAGTACTTACGTGCCTGTGACTGCAGACTCTTTTCACAAGTAGTACATGCATATTAGGCTTTTTCTGAATAATGCGCTAGGAAACAGTAGCGTAGCCAGGGTTAGAAGATTTGAGGGGCAGCGAGGAATCCGACAGCAAGGAGTTCCGGGTGTTGAACCGCGGGAAAATTGAAATGCGTTTGGAAAAACTATGGCTTTTTAGGTGGCAATGGCTGGCTACTCAAACACAATAACCACCATATGTTGTGTAGCTTTTTGTTGCTGACCCTAATCTACAACTGTCTATTTCCTTCACAATTCCTATCCAGGGCCAACATCAACGGGGAGGAGGGTTGGCGTTGTGGAAATGCCCCCCCCCCCCCTTCACTTTTTGCGAAACAAGTAGTTTTAAAGCTGCAGTAAACGGGGAAAGAAGCCTTGGCCCCCTACTTTTGCTAGCCTAGGCCCCCCAATTTCAAATTCGTGGCGTGAGCCCAGCTATCACGTCTATATTCAGAATTGTGTCAGACGAGGGAGCTCTATGTGTAAAACTGATTTTCAAAAGTTGTTTTAAGGATTGAAGCGTTTAATCTTTTTGTTTCTATTTTATCAGGTATGTCAAAGGACGTGTAGGACTTTTTTCTATATAAACCATAAATCTAGGGGAAATTTTAGAATATTTCTTACATTCGTTGGCTTGCAGTCGTTTAAAACTTTTTAACTTTGTCCGAAGTATCAAATATCTATGAAATATAAAAATTTGTCGAAATATACCTCAAAACATAAAGCAACGAGCTCCTTTGCTTCGCTCAGTTGACAAGACAAGCCGACCTCAACTCGGTATTGCCTACCAGGGGTATCGCTAACGGATGGTGCTCTTCCCCATATTTTGTCCGTCTGCACATCATTAGTTTCTCATCCTTAAGTATATCTATAATATTTTCGTAACAGTTTTAACATATTAAGGTATCTGTAGCAGCTCAACTTTCAAGGTATGGCACTGAAAATACTACAAATTGAAATTTTAGAATTCTGAATATTGAAATAGAAACACGGCATATAAAGTTATTTATCTTATGACCACGCCCAAAATGAGTGAGACATGCCCTTTTCGGCAAAAAGCAATATAGTAACCTTTCCAAAGAAATGTTTTGCTTCACCCCCCTGTTGCCCGCCTACTTTTACAGTGCTGGTTTCGTGCCTGCTATTTACTCGGATGAAGTTTGTACTCTGGAGCTAAAAAATACAATTCGATATTCAAAAGATTGCTCAACAATTGAAATATCAGTCAAAATAAGTCATTTTTCTTTATATTGCATCATTTTTCATCAATTTGCCTCATTTCTACTATTAATATATCTAAACTTTGAACTTGATGAAGGTACCACGTTGATTGTCAACACTAGTATCATAATTCTATATCTTTTCTATATCATAATTCTAGTATCATCTTTTTTAATTTAAAATGCCACTTTTTCAACCACCTTTAAAAGATTTCATCTTAGGGAACAAGCCATTTAATTAGAACGATGATAATAAAACATTTACCATCTTTTCACCAACATGGCTCAGCTTTTTGTATGTTTGGTTGAGGTAAGTCTTTTAAAATAACTGTACAGATTACTTCTGAGTTTCTTACGGCTGAAATCATACATGAAAATTGAACATTAACAAAAGAGCACCAATTTCTAACAACAAACATTAGATAAACGGAGGGTAGATAAACGGATTGAAAAGTGGGGGGTCTAAAAAGTGGGGGGCTAAAACCGATAAAAAGTAGTTTGACTGGTGATTCATTGGAAATTTTTTTTATTTTCGGCAAACTTTAGGTGAGCAATTTCCCCCAGCCCCCCTTCTCCGCGGTGTCCGAGTAAATCCGAAAGATTTCTGCATAGCTACGTCCAATTTACATAGCTACAAACCTTAGAATATTGTTTTAGAAGCTAGCTTCATAGCACCACCCCTCAGTTTCTGTTACCCTAATTTTTTGAAAGTTTTAAACGTAAATTATTGGAATCAACTGAAAGAATAAATACTTTAACATAGATTTTAATATATGGATTGCAAAATATCAAGAGTAATTCCTAAAGGTTGACCTTTATGAGTTGTTAAATAATCATGAAAGTTGTTTCTATGTTAACACTAATCATCAACACAGTGCAGCTCTTGAAGCACTGAAAAGATCCCCTTCCACTGAAATGTTCATGAATTTCTCTCGAGAAAAGTTTGTCAACAAGAACTTGATAAGTTTCTATTAACAACAAAAGGACCTCAAATGTCAGGAAAATGCAAATTATGCACTTGCCGTTTTAGCTGTTGCTCCTTACACTGTTTAACTTGCGCCAGAAGTCTTTGCATTTTGAATGATTTGCTTACGATAACATTGTGCTCTGTATCCTCAATCAAGACACTTTGAATTGCAGTAAATTGCATTACATATCATGTTGCTAAAATATCAATTGGCATAGTGTACTTAAAGTATTTTTCCTTGGTATTTTGTTGGTGGCCAAAAAAGGCTGTGAAAAATGAGAAGTGAAGACTTTCCTTTCAAGACAAGGCAGAAAAAGATGTTATCAGCATACAACTTATGCAATAAACAGTGTCAACTATTCATGCCATATGGTAACTCACCAAAAAGAGAAATTTACGTAAAACAATCAACTGCAGAAAATGTTAGCGACAATCATTTGAAACTTCACTGGTTCTTAAAACGTTTTAAAAACCTAATCAGAATTTAGGAACTTTAACTTTGGTAACAACACAAAAATTTATAGCAACCTTTTAAAAATCCTTTAGCTTTGGTTTCTATGTGCTGTATTTTAAACGAAAATGAATATAATTCATATTTTATATTGTATTCTAGCCCAAAAAGGCTGGAGCAAAATTATCGTTTTCATTTATATCAAATTTCTATCACTTCAATAAATAAAAATGAAAGTTAGGGTCAACGAGGCTCTGATTTATTTGGTTTAAGACAGTGATGGCATACTGCCCTCTGAAAAATTAGGTATTGTTTATAAATTAAACTTGAAAATTTCCTTGATCATAATTTAGTAAAAAAAGTGAGAAAAAATGACGCTAGACTGCAAAAAATCGTAATCACCGAAGAAAGACTGCTCTGTGTAAGGCTCATAAAATGGCACAAACGTAATTCGATGCAAAAGAATAAAAGAAAAATTAATTTGAATAGAATTCCGTGAATTTTGCAGAAATCGTTCCACACTCGATAGGATGAAATTTTAATAAAGGGATGAGTGTCCTGTTGCTTTTTTGTCTATTCTAAATAAATCATATATTAAACTGTGCTTCTGCAAGAATATAACTGTGCCAAAACTGAGCAACTAAAGTTTTAAAATCTCTAAGATAAAAATCACTACTGTTTCTGTTCATTAATGATTACTGGAAAACAATTTTTGTCTGGCTCGTTGTATGAGAAAGAAGTTGCAAGGAAAGCGCTGAAATGCCAAGTGATCTAGTTTGTATATAAACTATTATTGGACAAATATTTCATCTACAAATAGGGACACGCACCGATTTGAATTTCTCATCTTGTAGCCTGAAATATTGCCAACAACTTTTCGTTATCTTAATGATTTTGATGAATAACAAAATTTAAATGGGATATCATATCTAGATTTAACTAGTAAAAACAGTAGATTCAACTTTATCATTGTTCCGAAGCCAAGGTTATTGATCTTGCAAATTAGAGTAGATATCCCTTAGATTTTCGTTGGTATCTCCTTTAGTTTATAAAGCATACTACAATAACTAATTTTACAATACGTTGCTCAATGAATTAACCATATCATCCCACCTTGGCAGATGGCACAAAGCATTGGGAGGTTTGAAAATAGTCTAAATAAATTTCAAACAAATTTTTTGGTGGTATCGAGAACTTCTAATTATCTGAACTGTTCAGCGACTACTGGGTGTTGCAAGGACATAGACGGGGATTGTATTAATTACAAGCAAGTGCCAATCAACTGACGTTTCTTTCTGACCTACATCAGGGGCCGCGGAGCATATTATAGATTGAGGGGGCTAAAACATTTTTGGGAGGCTAAATATGCTTAAAACCAAGAGCAGCGAAAATTTTGTATTGTTTTAATTACATTTTGGAAATCATTAGGGGGGCTAAAACCCCTGTAGCCCCACCCCGCTTCCGCTTTCCCTGACCTACATCATTATTCGATGAATTACTAATCGATGTTTCTGAACTCCTGTTGACGACGTCATCAACATACAAAACGTATATGCTCCTGCTTCGTTATTACAGAACATGGGCCGAGATAGGTTTCGAAATGTTAGGGGAGGGCTGCCTTTTGAAATTAAGTAAACACAGTAGCGCAAATTAAAGTCTTTCAAGTACGCACTATAATGTCCTTAGATAAATAAAACTGATACCCGATCGCAAGTGGATCGGATGTACTAAGTAATTGTTCTGTGGCGCATGAGTCATAGGCAGAGGACAACTGCGCGGTTATCTTGTTTATAGTTCAAACTAAATGGCATAAGAAATTTATGGGGGCTTAAGCACCCTAGCCCTCTCGGTTTCTCGGCTCTTGTTGGAAAAGGGCGAGATTCTAGTCTTTCGTATAATGTGCAATCTATGCAAAATCATTCTTTTGGTGTCGGTTTTATGAAATTTAGGGGGATAACAAAATGGCTAAGGTGAAAAAATGAATTACGTTGAGTGTTTTTGGCATCTTTCCGATCAAACTTACAGCGAGCAGAACAAACCTATAATCCTAGCTTGATGCGCTTTTGAATCGTCTTTTCGCTGAAGTGGAAAACCTATATAATTTCTTTCGTCAATATCACATCAGTTTTGGCGAGCTGGATTTCAATGTTTCTGTACTCCGGGCTAGTAGCTAGCCCCCCCTAATGTATCACATGACCCCGTACTAATAATGGTCTCCTTAATTTGATGTCATTACCGCCTGCTATTTTCAAAAATTATCACGGCAATCCAGTCCAACTCAGGAATTACCGCGCAGTTTTAAATTCGAAAGAGCCCAACCTCTATCCATGAAGCAAAGTACTGAATATCAATGCTGCTAAACTCACTGAGAAATACTACAGGCCAACCTGAGATGCACACTCAACAATCATTCTGCGTTTTTTTCACTGTAACCGCGCAACCGCTACCCGTAAAAGAAGGCGTAAGGTACCACGCACTACTGTCATATTTACATGCCTATCATAAACCAATAATATAAGGGTGCTTTTACACGAGAAATTTTGGAACGGTTCCAAATGGAAATTTTTATCTAAGCGATCCCGTTTTGGTACGGCTAGCAGTTCCATTTGGAACGGTTCAGACGGGTCCTGTGTAAACGAAGGCCTAACTGTGCTCATTTTAGTACGGTTCCAAATGGGACTTTTTCTAAGCGATCCCGCTTTGATACGGCTAGCAGTTCCATTTGGAACGGTTCAGACGGGTCCTGTGTAAACGAAAGCCTAACCGTGCACATTTTAGTACGGTTCCAAATGGGACTTATTTCTAAGCGACCCCGTTTTGATACGGCTAGCAGTTCCATTTGGAACGGTTCAGACGGGTCCTGTGTAAACGAAGGCCTAACCGTGCTCATTTTAGTACGGTTCCAAATGGGACTTTTTTCTAAGCGATCCCGTTTTGATACGGCTAGCAGTTCCATTTGGAACGGTTCAGACGGGTCCTGTGTAAACGAAGGCCTAACCGTGCTCATTTTAGTACGGTTCCAAATGGGACTTATTTCTAAGCGACCCCGTTTTGATACGGCTAGCAGTTCCATTTGGAACGGTTCAGACGGGTCCTGTGTAAACGAAGGCCTAACCGTGCTCATTTTAGTACGGTTGCAAATGGGACTTTTTTATAAGCGATCCCGCTTTGATACGGCTAGCAGTTCCATTTGGAACGGTTCAGACGGGTCCTGTGTAAACGAAGGCCTAACCGTGCTCATTTTAGTACGGTTCCAAATGGGACTTTTTTCTAAGCGATCCCGCTTTGATACGGCTAGCAGTTCCATTTGGAACGGTTCAGACGGGTCCTGTGTAAACGAAGGCCTAACCGTGCTCATTTTAGTACGGTTCCAAATGGAACCGGTCTCGTGTAAACGCTGCCTAAGCCTTAATACAGCAGGTCGACAGCCAATACGAGCTACAACAAAAACACATGCAGGAACCCTGCTAGATCTAATTCTCTAACGATCATAAAGAATATTCGGCTTCGTGTGAATGTAAAAGCCTATTTTTATACACTATGCCTTTCTTGAATCTGATTAAGGGCGTTCATATCCGGGGCCAAGAGCGTAACTATTTCAAATATTCGATACACCATGAAATATTTCCTTTGCTGATAAGGCTTTGAATCAATTAGTGTTCCTTCGTAACAACATTTTCAAGATAAGATCATTGTGGCAAATGCTTACGTAGATGAACTTCCATCACTTGTTTTACGACAAAAAGCCATCTCAAGGCTAGTGGAGACAATGCGTTATGACTAATTTGTATTGTCTTAATCTGGGATGAGAAATGAACTGTTCTTGAGAACTGTCCAGAAATGGTACATTGAACAGAAAGCTTCATAAAAATACAGAAATTATGATATACTGCAGTTACATATGAGAAAAAAATGTCAAACCTGCTAGAAAAATTCTGGAATTTGCAAAGTCAAAGCACTGAGAATCAAAGCAATGTCAAAGCAAAGAAAATACGCTCACCAGTCAATTTTGTGACCCCTGTGGTGACCATCTCTTCTCACTTGCATCACATACTTATAAGAGCATGTAAGCCACAATGCAATAAATCTTTATATACAGCCTCGGCGCGAGAAAAAAGGGAGTATAATTTACATGAAGATGCCTACTCAATAATCATTAAAACAACTTTGGCAATTATTGAAAATCGAGCGACAACCGAGAAACAGGAGTAAAGGAAGCGGAAGTTGGAAACAGAGCAAAAATATATCGACTGTTAATTTTGTACCAATATTTTCGTGAAAAGTGTCGATAAATTATAACTCATTTTCTATACTGGGAAAGAAGGGAGGTATCTTTTTGGTTATGCCAATAATCTTCGTACATTTTTTGGCAGAAATCCATAATTATGTATACTCGGAGTAGCAACTTGCAACCGTCTTGATTCTATACACAAAATAGCGTGTACAGCTCTGACTATACGGTATCGAGCACTTAATGACAGACTGGTAAACAGCAATTTTTTTTACAGCTGAGTATACAAATAAATTTACTAACTAGTAGTTTTTGTTCAATACTTTGAAGTTTTATACTCTGAAGAGATGTCAGACAAAAAGTTTCAGTATGCTTCAAAATGCTTGCTTTTTAAAAGCCATTTCTAATAGCATTTAGCTGACTTGACACGGGTCATTCATTAATTAATTGACTGATTGGTTGGTATGGCTGGTTGGTTGATTGATTGGTTGCTGCAGCATATATTTTTCGCTAGTGTTTAATCACTGCTTCATTATAATTCGAACTATGACCCAAAACGCATTCGCTCGAACAACGATAATTTAAATGGGTAGAGAACTTCCCTTTCAACTGTAACATTTGCGTCCCATACAATGTAAAACAGAACGATCGGGGGTTATTTCACGCCAAAATTTGGCTAGCAGTTTTGTATGTAGTGTTAAGTGAAATTGAGGAACCCTAACATAGCTGAAAAGTTATAGATGAATATGAAATCATGTATATGTGACTGACATAAATAGAGCCAATATGCTCTTGGTAAAACCTAGAGGTATCAAAAACCTAAGCTTCCTGATTTATAACCTTCTTTAAAAATAATAAAAGCAGAATATTATGACTGGAGAATCCCACAGCACCCAGCAGTTCATAGTTTTCAAGCTGTTTCCACTATCAAAAGGTTATATAGATACAGTCATGGAACACCTGACAGCGTGCACTTGTGGGGCATGGCATAGTTTATGCTAAAAAGATAATAACAATCAAACAAAGATACATAAATACAAGGCTTTTGTGGGATTTTTCATCTGCTCTTCTCCATAAACGAAGAATACTAAGATCCAAATAATGATGAGTAGAGAATTGAGCTACGACCTAATGCTATAAATATTGAATAGGAGTATTGGTTTGGGGTTGGAATACCTAGTGAGTACAACAGTGCGATGAAATCATCGAATCTTGATGAGGGGATTACGAGCAGTTGGTTTCAGATGCAGAAGCTAATCTTAAATACATACTTAGATAATCCAGGACCAAAAGGAAGATAAGCAACAAAAATACAGATATTTCAATGGCAGAAGACATTGAAACCTAAGTTAAGGTAGGCCCTTGATTAACGTAAAGTACTTAAGGCAAACAGGAGCTTTAAAACAACTATGATAGAAAGTTGAAGAAAATGAATGGAAAGATATGAATGAAATGAAGTAAAAAGGTCTCAAGATAGACGTAGATGGAGCTGATTAGCAAAATACCCAAATTGTTTAAAGTACATCAAAATTAATGAACTAAAACAAGATAAAGACAATACAAAACAGTAAACACCCTTGAACGGAGATCAAACTTCGGACAAATAATCAAAAATTTCATTCCTGTGGTCGAGGACTTGAACGTATTTACTCCAGACAACGGACACACCGCTTCAGAAAACAATAGCTCTGGTCTCGCTGAAGACCGCTACGTGGTGGTTTTAAAGTCTTAAAAGAAAAATTCTTAATGGTGGGAAATTGAAAGTTGCTAGGACAGCCTCTTGAAAATTTTTTGGCTGCTACAAGATGAAGAATTTGAAAACGAAAGAGATGAAAAGAGCCGAAGGAGGTAAAAACAAAAGAAGACAAATAATAAAAAGAACGTGACAAAGGAGAAGAATATTAAGTATAATATGAAAAAGAAGTAAAAGAAAAAGTGAAGATGAAAAACTAGAAAAAAGAAAAAATTGAAGAATAAGAAGATAAAGAATTTTGAAAAAATAAGAAAAAAGGAGGAGGGAAGGAGGAAAACAAAGAAAATAAAAAAACGATGTACAAAAAGAAATATTTTTTGCTGAAAATGACAAAGTTCTAAGAAGGAGAATAAGTGGCAATCTACAGTATCAAAGCCAAAGAGGCAGCTGCAAAGACAGCAAGGACTTACTGCTTCATAATTATCCTTATAACTTCTTTCTAGAACGTAAAGCATCTACAAAGAAGGTAAAATTCAAAAGTAGAATGTTCATGATATCTTTATACCTTTACCCAACAGAGACCTAGATATTTATTCATTTAGAATGATTTTACTGTGATTATATTTAAAGATCAGGGATTTAATAACATTTATGATACAGCTGAGTGTATCTGAATCAAATGTGCTTCGTAATAAGATGCTATCTTGCCCTGTGAGTACCTGTATTTTGTTTTTATGTAGCACCAGTATCAGCATGTTGCAATAAGAAATTTTACAAATAATATTTGGGCCTAAATGTAATTTTTTTTTGCATCACTTGCATATCATACACCAATTACCCTTGTTGCTCCAGTCATTTCTTAGATTTTTACAATAACAAACTAGTCCTATAAATCAACTAATAACTGGACTATATCATTTACATTAATTATCCTTTATATGTTGATGACATGCACAGCGGCAGTGTTTTATTACTTGCTAGTAGGGCAACTTTGTGCATTGTGGTAAGGGTATAATAGTAAACGTTTTCAGGTACCTTTTGATATATTGCTAGTACCTTGAAACAAGACTTGCTTTTATGTGAGCGACTTTAATAAAATATTAAGATAATTTGTTTCGTGAATAGGCCTTGCAATAATAAACTTTTCAGAGAGTACCCTTGTGATGATTCGAATTGGATAGAATTGTACAGGAAAAAATTATGACAAAAGGCAATGAAATACAACAAACAAAGTTCAATACAACATAACAAATACACAAAATACAACATGACACGAAACAAGCCAACACGACACGACGCGACACAACACAACACGATGCGACAAGAAACAACACAACACCACATAACGGAACACAAGGTCACACAACAAAAGTTTATATAAAACGCGGCAAATCAAAAGAGAGTGATAAGAAGTAAAATTAAATTAGTCATATTTGAAAAATGAGTGATCATTTGACAAGTAAAAATCCCATCACAGGATAACTTTTATCTCCGTTGTCAGCAAAGCAAGCGGCGAAATTGCCACAAGATATTGGTATAATTGCTGGATTGCATAAAGATACCATAGTTGATCCAAACCCGATGTATGACTCTGGTGTTAAGCAGTTCGCTTCTTGATTGGCTGCTAAGCCGATCCGAATTTTGAGTTCATTTCCATCGCCTTTGACATTAAACCCTTCACGATCACAGTATGACTGCAAGGACGAGTCAGCAACAAAACCCTTCCAGGTAGAACGCCCGAGAGCCGTTGAAACATAAACTTCATTTTTAAAGATATCTTGCAGAGTGGAGTTACCGCCCAAAGACGTTTCATTAAAATTTAGGCCAATCCATTTCATAGAGTTACTGCGATACATACCCATGCACAACTTCTCGAAACGAAGCAAATTAAATGCCGGGAATTTAGCTTCAAATGAAAGGAACGATTTTAGACCCTCTTCTGTGTTGTAGGTTTCATTGTTCTTCCAAAGCAATGAAGAAAACTCGAAAGTTCCCTGAAAAAAGCGAAATTCATAAAATCAATTTGATAAATGAAATAAAACTTGGGTGTTTAGTTGCTATTGGGAAGCGTATGGTTTTAAAAACAAAAGCATGAAGGCTCTCTTCAACATAGACTATTCTGTAACAGATAGGTGAGAGCAATATTTCTTGATAAATGCGGCAGCAAAAACTTTAACTATTGCAACTTGTCTCTAGTCCATGACATCCTGCCCTCTGAAGCGGAAAGACCATGGTCGTTACTTGCGCAAAATGCACGAATAAATGCTAAAAAAGTCAACAAGTTAAATGATAAAGAGAAAAAATAAGAGAAAAACGAATTGTAGAAGCAACGACAGAATTGATCTTACCAAAGGAAAACGAATCAATGAATTCACGGATGAATAAAAGAATGAAAATGAACGAATGAAAGAAAAAATAAATGGAAGGAAGAAGGAAAGACAGTAACAGCGAGTAGAAGAAAAGTCATGAAAGCGAAAAAATTCCAAAACGGACGTAAGGAGAAAGGACAACGACTAGGCAGATGTAATTTGAGAACTAATCGAAATCAGAAAAACGCACGCACACGACCGGTATAGTTGTCCAATTGGTACTGCACGCCTAAAGAAAAATTACCACAAGAGTCCAAGAGAGAAAACGAACTTCAGTTCGAAAAGCTTATGGTATGTTGTAAAATGTTTGCTTTTTTCAAAGCCATTTTCAAATTCTGTAACGTCAAAAAACTGTTCAAATAAATTTTTAAAAGTCTTAGAATTTTTCATTTCTTTACAGTATATAACGATAGGAACTATGTGCATAGTCAGCTAAGCAATTAACAATGTTGAACTAACAACAAGTAGATTGATGCAGTGAATATTAAATCTTAAGAAATAAGTTATACCATGCTTCCATTCATTTTCAATGCTAATGTCCAGCCACCTTCACCACACCCTTCCAGATTTTCCATGATACAATGATGCTTCCCATCTTTAAGACTGTATACTCCACTGACAGCCGCCATGTTTTTTTGATAGGCATCCTTGCAATCTTCATACACTGGTTCAACTGGAACAGGAAAAATAATAGGCACAGTGTTCACACAGACTCCATTGGTAATATTTTCAATAGGCAAGCAGCAATTTTTTGCAACCATTATAGTCACGTGCTCGCGTTTCTGATTGGCCTATGTCGATCCACAACTAGGTATATATATATTTCCTAGCTTAGAATTTTCGATCAATGCTTTGACATTCATACTCTAAAGAGTGTCCGACGAAAATCTTCAGCATGTTAAAAAAATGGCTGTTTTTTTCAAAGGCATTATCAAATCTTTTAACATGAAAAAATTGTTTAAAGTACGTTGTTTGTTAGTGCTGACAGCAAAAATATCCAGCTCGTAGAAATACACTATTTGTTGAAAAATTTCAAAGAGCTATCAACTATTTTGATTAATCGCTTTATAGTACTAGCTAAAGTTTGAAAACAGCAAAAACAGATCGGATCGTATAGTATAACTTTGTTAAAAATAAGCCTCTTGCATTATTTTGATATAATGCTTACATAAAAAGCTTATTTTTAGCGTTATTCATAATCTTTCTCACAATTTTGATAAAAATTCTCGAGCCATTTACTTAAGTTTGCGAGCTTCCGAATGCTGACTGATTAGCTCGTGAGCATAACGAAAATAGAAACAAATTCATTAAATAAATCAAAAAGAGATTATTTTGAATATGCTAGGCATCCAAGCAGATTAGATCATTTGTAACAAGCCGGGGAATCATAACCGCTCTGTAATAAAAGGAAGGGTTCTTCAAGCGGTCAAATCAAAATCGTGCGTAGTGTTAAAGGACATCTGATACATCAACCGTTGATCGATCTGGACACAAGGAGCTTCCTTCGTGCTTCAAAAGAAGTATACTAGACCATTCCTTTATGGTACTCATTACGATGATTATCATTAATTTTTATCCCTAATTTAAGCAAACAAGCTTAAAAGTTTTGTTGAAATCCTTGAAATAGATAGTATCGTTATCAATTATGAACAAGGTAACAAATTACAATGAAAACACTCTAGACTCACACTTGCCATTATTTGACACCCCAAAACCGCAAGCAAATGATTTTATCCCAACATTTTTCTAAGGTGAAAGCCATGTACTGCGAATTCAGGCATAACATGTTCGTTCTTTTTAACTAAACATTATTATCAAGAAAAAAAGTACCTGGTGTTGGGAGAGTGACATTCAATCGCTGCAAAAAGAACAGAAAAATACTAGTAATAATAGAATTCGTTTAAAATTTCCATCAGCTGAGTTCTAAAAGTATTAAGATTTGAAAGTAACCAGTAATAATAGTAATGAAAACATTTTTTATTTTATATTCTTCTACTTACAACAGTAACCTCACTTTACAGGTAGTTACTATCGGCTAGCCTGGTGACAAGTTTACTAATTTTACAAAAGTTATAACATTTAAATAAAATCATATGAGTGCAAAGAATCTTTAGAAGGAGAGCAGTTCAGGGTTTGTCCAAGTCTTATTGCGCATACAGAATATATAATAGGATGTGCGTATAATTATTGCTGACAGTTTTTTAATTATAAAATTACGGTGTTGGTAGTCAAGTTTTAGTTCATCACACATATCGATGAAAGAATCACAGGAGTTACCAAAGATACAGAGACAGCTGATAGATAGATTAACAAAGTTTACTTTTTTGAACTTAGGGCGTAGTTCCTTTATAAGGGAACGGTACTTCTCTGCTTTACGCGAAGCGTTATTGGTCAGGTTAGTCTCGAACCCAACAGTTAATTCGATGACATATAGACAGTTAGAAGCAGTTTTGATTAGCATGTCGGGACGGAACGAATCGCCAGTTATGATACATGGTGATAAATAAGCGGGAATGTCAGCATATATGAATACATCTCGGATACATTGAAATGATGATGCAATGAAGTGCAGGGCAGAGTCGTGCCTCCAAGTAAAACGCCCTTGCTCAAGGTATTTGTTACATCCAGCTACGACATGAAGAAGTGATTCAGGCTGAAGGCAGAATGAGCAATCTGGAGAAGAGCTAATTTTCCATAAGCAGAGGTTGTTCCTTGTGGCTAGTGTGTTGTTGAGATACCTTATCGTAAAGTTGAAGATGTTTTTTGGAAGTTTATTTTGAGCTGCAGACCAGAGTGAGGTTAACTTTGTATATGAATGCTCAAGCAGGAATGAAATGATGAAGCCTTGAGATGTTAACTGAGTTCTGAGTTTTCAGTGTGCTCATCCCTTACACATTTCAGTACCGCCTTAGTGTTCTTGTATGCGTCGAACTGTATATTAGGTCCATAATTGGTGTTCATCCATAGTGATTTGATGTTTTCGTTGGGCGAAGATTTGAGTGAGTTTCGAAGAACAATCTGGCACTGTTGAAACTTTACGGAAGGAAGCAGAAGCTCAAGACCAAAGTGTTTACGAGAAAGAACTATGCAACTAAATGTCGAAGATAATAATAATAATAATAATAATAATATCTTTATTTACAGTTGGTTTGAGCAATAATTAATATACATAAATAATTATGCAAAACTAATAAATACCAGCTATCTATATACATAAAAAAGTACAATATTAATCTACATATTTACATATTTTACAGCTACATTTGCCTCCATTCCAGGCATGTATGCCTTTTTTAAATTTGGATACGTTTTCCACATTTTTGATCGTATCAGGCACGGTGTTCCAGAGAAGGCTTTAACCAGATTTAATATTTGACACAACTGCTTTCACACATAAAGATACTTTTGACGATTTGCGCTTGTTTTAAACCAGAAATGTGTACTTAGTATCTTCAGTGCGTTTCCACTTGGCCTACATCATCTGCTTCCCAGACGAAGAAACTTCTATATTGTTGAGAGATGTACCAGAAAGATAACTTCACGTATAAATAAAACTCCTCAAATTTATCCTTCTTTTCTTTCTTTTATCACAATAAAAACAAATACAGAAAAAACTCAAGTTGATCATTGTTGAGATGTAGGCAAAAAACATAACGTTATCGAGTTGCCTCCACACCCAACATTACAAATTTTCCAAAACTTTGCGTACACTATAAATACACAATACAGAACAACACAGCACAACACAGCACAATACAATAGAATACAGTACAATTTATCCTTCTTTGTGCAGTAATAGTACTTCTAGGATTGATAGGCAAGTAAAGAAAAATTCCAACTTTGCCAAACAGTAAACTGCACAAATTTAGCCACGAGGCAACAAAACAAGACGCATGCGACCTTTTTGTATGGTTACAGAGTTTTTTTGAAGGAAAACGAATGAAGACGTTGAAGGAGCATATGGAAACCACTTCAAAGGATTGATAGAATAATTACCTTAAATATAACTGCTTTCCATCCAGTCATGCCTTCAACAGATTGACAACTACTATCATGTTTGGATAAGCCAAAAATTTCACAGTTTTCGATGTTACCATTTTCGCCACTGGCCTGTTTGTAGTTCAAAAGAGCGCATTGCTCATTTCGGAGACATCGATGGTGACATTGAATTTCACTGGCAACCGAATATAGCTTCTTCTCTGCATTCGAACATTCAAATTTCACATCAAGGAAGATATTTTCTGCATAACCCTGATCTCTGTTGGGGTCTTGGCCTGCAAATGAGACCTCAGCAAGCATTAACGCAGTTATAAATTTCAGTAATTGCCGCATCTGCATAGTCATTCACTCCCGAATCAGGACAAAATACTTTGTGTTTTGAGCTGATCTAAGGTAGGCTTCTTTATGAATTCTTCCTAGATTTAATTGTACTAAGCTGTTTGGAAACTGCAGCGTTTTCATGCAGATTGTCGATCCAGTCAGGAACGTATCCCATTATCATCTGGCAGGAATAAAATGCCATAATTTGCAGGCTTCATTGACAAAATCTGTTGCAAAGCTGGCGGAATTCTCCCCTTGCACTGTCTCCAGGCAGTGCGACACTAGGTGCTTAAAAATGTGTCAAATTCATACCTTTGGTTTGGTATTATAAGGTCCACTACACACTTTTTTCAAAGAATATCTAATTCGTTGCTCAGCCTCGATATTCTTATTTTTTTATTTTAAGCCTAAGATTATTCTTAAATTATTCTTAAGCGAGACAAGATGTAACTGAGTCGTGTTAAAGACCCCACGGCCGGATATGTCTATTTCAAGACATGTAGCGTGGAACTTGCATTAAATTTGCTTTCCAAAAAACTCAAATAAGCAAACAATTTAGTTCTTGATGAAGTTTAAGCCTTGCATTATTCTTTAATGCCAGCGATTTTGCGCATTAATATTCTTATAGACTATATTCTTTTATATAAGTGTGTAGCCATTATTCCCTACAAGATTTGCTTGGAAATTTTGTTGCTGTAGCCTAGTGAATGGCTTACATTTAAATATGAATTCGGCATCTTGAAGTGCATCGTAAGTTATATTCAGAGATGAAGAGCTGGGCAACTTTTCAGCAAAAAAGACACAACAAGATTTGCGCTAAATTTCATCAGGGTTTTTTGCAGAGGCATTGTTGCTTATGGGACCAATACATCCTAAAAATTGTCATTGATCTATTAGCTGGCATTTCACGGCATGTACCGAATCATTAACTAACAGATTGTTTGCGATAGATGATTTCATGTCTGGTATTTCTCTCTGGGCAAATCACGCTAAGTGCTGAATTCACTACACCTGACTTGTTTTATTAGAGAGAGAGAGAGAGGTTTTCAGAGATAACAAACTATGAGAGAAGTTTGATTCAGATAAAACCTTGTGTTTCGGAATAATGCAGAAACGGAGGTCACCTGTTAGGATAGAAGTTGACAAAGATCGGGGGCGCTAAATCTTGCCATTTCGCAACAATGTGAACGCGTGGACTGGCACGTCATTTTTCCATAAAGATGATATACACTTGATTTGCCAAGTAATGCGATCTCATTGGAAAGAATCATAACGATATAGACGAGGCAAAAACACTAAATTTCTGAAAAATGATTGCTTATGAGTTTCCCATTGAAAACACGAAAAAGGATCGAGAAAATGATAGTGGTCGTCAATAAAAGTCAGCTTAAATTAATAGAGTTTAGAAAGGATAAATGCGAAAAGTGTTAAAAGAAGCTTTCTGCTAGGCGATAGATCCAGCGCCTTAATGGTCTTCATGTAATGGTCTTCTGAAAAGCACTATCTTTTCATGCAGCTTTTTCATAAACATTTTCTAAGTATATAAATATTTTCTTAAATGAGTTACCAATTGCTAAGCTATTTTTTCAAGAATAAGAGTGGGAAAATAAAAAGTTACTATAATCAAGTGCTTTATTTAGGCGGGTATTGAAATCAATATGTAAATGTCTGGAAACAAAATACAGCGCTTTAGGTTATTAGGAAACAACAATAAAATAGGCCAAAGTTTCATCAAAGTCAAAATGATATGAGACGAGGCTTAACAGCTATTGAACATAATATCAGATGAGGCTAAAAGCAGTTGAACAATGAAAAAAAGTAAAAAATTTATTGTAACTTCCAATGAAAAAATCTTTTTAGTAAAGCTTTTTAAAAATTAAAAAATTCACCGTAAATTACCATGGTTTGACGGTTTAAAAAGAAAAGTTATACATCTGCAAATTGTGTTTCTTGCTAAGCTCAAGCTTCTACTCACAGGGAACTAATGGTTTATAAATACATGATATCAGCAATATATTAGATAGACCTGTGAAGACCAGTTCCACATAATCTTTCATTAAGGGTTATCTTGATAGACCATGTTAAAAACAATCTAGCCCTTGGTCTGCAAAGACAGGAATGATTGCTGCATAGAATAGTGTTCACTTTTCAGGGGGTTTCTCCAAATGTATTCTAGGCTTCATTTCACGGTCCCACATTCTGTTGCGATTGACAAACCCTTGTTTACCTTTGTTAAATGAGTTAGGACCAGCTGAAGTGGGGGTTTCCCTATAAGAAAAACAAACAGGGACATTAGAACATCACCCAGATTCTTCTATTCTTGGCACCAAATTTATAATCTGTCTCTACGCAGAAAAATCTTGAAATTGACAAGGAAAGGGTTATAACAGCTTACACGGTCTAAAAACAACAAATATTTTCATGTGATATATTTTGGCAGCTTTGATTTAAAAATTTGACCATTTCAATTTTTAAATTAATATACTTGAACCTTGTTTTTTCCTAGACTACACACTTACTTCAACTCATAAGGACCAATAACTTGTTGAAAAAAATTATATTGTTTTTATAGCAAAGTTTATATTGAGGCCTCATATCACATCTGGTGACATGTTCTTCTCTGATTTAGTCAAATATAAATAAAATCTATTCATTTTTCATCTGATGAAAAATTGAAATTATTACAAGTACTGATCCACCTAAGATTCCCCAATAATTTGATAAAAATCGTTTCAATGAAATTAAGTATATTCCTGGGTATAAAATTAAGTATAAAATGTCATCAGAGGATTAATGGTATGAACTCTTGTACAAATCTTATAAATCAGAATATTGCAGTCATTAGAGATGATGGTTTAAGCTTGATCACCATTATTTTAAACAATATTTTCCTTTGCAGCAATATATTTTTATATTTTCAGGTGCTCATTGAATTGTTATCAATGATTGCTTAAGGCACTCCAGGCAAGGCCTGATTCCAGATCGACTCTGATTGAGTGCTTTTCCGGGCAAGGCCTGATTTCAGAGTTCAGCAGCTAGAAATTATAACACCTGAAAGGCCTGATTTCAGAGTTTGACAGCTAGAAATTATAACAGCTGAGATTGATACTGCTTACATTGAGTCCAGATTTTAACAAATTGTTTCAGAATAGATAGTTTTAAAAAGCAAGTTTATAAAAACTCACCTTCCAATATTCCTCATTCGCATCCTAGCTTCTTTTGGCATTTCTTCTTCCTCACTCTGAAAACAATTAAAGTTGAAAAGTAAAAAAAATGACAGAGTAGTCAGCTTGACATGATAACTGTCAATAGGATTTCAAGCGTTCACATTATATATAGTAGTCTATCAGTTTGCTGCAGTTATAAATGGATTCAAAGGATAGCTTAAAGGTATAAGCACCAATCAGATTAATTTTCTGGCATTTAGACTGTACAGAAACTTCACCAAATATTGGCCACAAATCAATATTTTCAGATTCAGCAAAAAGAACAATTGTTTACACAGCACAATACATAGCACAATGTTACAATATTGCATTATATTGAAAGCAAGAAATCTGTCAAGTAGTGCCACTATCAAACTTACATCAGAATCATCTCCAAAAGCCTTTGCAACTGATCCCTTCTTTTCTTGCACATTTGTCTCAGTTTTCTCTTTTTCTGGCTGAAGGAAAACAAAGTTGAAGACAATGCGGAAGTTCAGTAAAACAGAAAATGAAGAAAATGATAGCAAATTTAAAACTAAAATGCATTTGACACCACGGTGACACATAGATGCATATTTTGGAAAATTTCAAACATCCACAGGGTAAACAGACTTTAACAATTTCACCTTGCATATCTCTTTCAATAAGAAGTCTTTAAGTTTTAAATTATTTATTCATTTATATAATTATTGAGTATAATCAAAAGAATCTTGATTTTTTAAAGAAAGGTGGAAGTGAAGTTTCTAGAAAAGGGAACTACAGATAGAGAGAACAACACAAACATTTTGAATAGTGGCAAATATGGAGGTGAAGTGAATGTAAAGAGATATTGATAATGAAAGAAATGGAGGAAATAAAAAAGATGGAGGAAAATAATTTGGCAGAAAGATAACATGCTTCTAATACTTCTATATCACTTTTGTCTAAGACGATCAACTTGGACCTTACTGGATAGTATCTACTGAATAATGCAACTTGTGTTGTTACCTTGGAGGCAAATGCTAATGAGACACCAGAAGAAACTTTGCTTGATACTTTTACAGGCTTCTGTTCTACATCTGATTTCTTTTCAACCTCGTGTTTTCTCTTTTGGCCAATATTCAGTTTAATACTGGTGCTTTTCTTTTGAGGTCCTAAACATCAACAGTAACTGGAGAGAATTAAAATCAATAAGCTCAATTTGCTTTTGAACTATCCAATGAGAATCAACACTAAAATTTTCACAAAAACAGAATGATATGCTTTAAAATGAAAACTTTTAATAGCTTCCTGAGAAGCAATGCTAACTCAACAATGATAGTTTTGAACCAATCTGTTTGCTGTAAGAGGAGAAAATTAGCATAAATTATCATTAATTCAAATTTGCTCTAAAGATGCTAATTGCATTTGCAAAGAATACCAGCACATATCATTATATTTTGTATTTGTTTCTACCTAGCATCTGAAGATAGTTTTTAGGACACTGAGAAGCTTATGCTTATCAAGCAGTGTCCTGGTCCTTCCTCTCAATGTGACCACACCTCATGATTCATACGCCTGGAATTACAGAGAGCTGGCGACTCTCCTCACTCTGGGTGAAAGTTTGGTCATGCCAGGGACTCGAACCACAGACCAGGTCTATTAAAGTCAGTGCCTCTAACAACTGAGCCATCCTCGCATCTGAGCATATCATTATGTATTCAGATATTACTAGCTACACTTTGATATGTAAAACAGGGCTGTTTTGAGTTGCATTCAGAATTCAAACTTAATGCAATTACAAGGCATTTTCAATTCAATATTTTAAGTTTTTATAATTAGTCATTATTAAATATTTAGTTTCTGATGTTTTAATATCTTCTAATGTAGATGTGACTATGTATTCAAGTTTTGGAAAATGTGTTCAGACTGCTTCCAGAAACCTTACAGCTTTACCAGGGTGCATTCCACGTACTTAGGATCGTAGATCTTTGGCGTAAACAATTTAACTGCCATCGTAAAATGCCTGTCGTTGGTTTTCAAGAGTTGCAATGCAAATCCTGTCAACGGAATTGTTTAAAACGAAATGCGAAATCATCTAATATTCCTTTTTCTCATTTTGCTCTGTAAGTTCTGTAATTGTCAATTCATATTTTCATTTAGATCTTTAGTGTTTAACATTTTTGAAGACCAGACTTAAGCATTTGATGCTAGAAATTATAGTTGAAAAACCAATCATTGTTTCAAAATTATATTAGGCCTAGCCTAGCACGTCACGGCACGAAAAAAAAGAGGACAATTATTAGTAGAGTTGTTGAAATTTCAATTGCTCATGACCATCTAGATGATAATAATACCTTCCAATGCAGTTTTTGGCTTTTCAACTGCATCTTTTTCCTGACCTTTCTCTTTATTGGACTTGACTCTCTCTCCAGAGCTTTCCGCCATGTTTCACCAACATTTGGTTTGCTCCTCCCCAGTAACCGGACCTCCGTCAATGATAGTCAGACCACAAAACTGTGACGTCATGCCCAAGTAGACAAATCTGGTGTTGCAGAACACTTCTGTAGCCCAGAACATACCATCAATGACCTTACTGTAACACCATTACTGAAACTCAACGACAAACGAGAGAGTGTCCGAGCAATACCTCATTGGCCTGGCAAACACTCTCACACCGAACGGCATGAACAGAACCACTGACCGTTAACCTTAAAGCAACATTATCATTATTTCATATTATAGTACTTCATCCCCATTACGTTTTCATTCCACCACCACCACCACCACCCACCCTCTCTCATTCACCACCCTTCCCTCCTCTACCACTGCGCTGCATTCACACCATTCCACATCAGCCAAGCCGACACCACCATCGCCTCTTTTAAATGTGTAAATTTTTAGCCCGTTAACTTTTGCTCTGATGAAGCCCCGTATGCCCGTATACCGTGTATTTATTGTTGTTTATTCTCGGCGTATTGCGGTGCTTCATATTTGCTACATGGTCAAGTTAACCGTTAACCGTTTTTCCTTGGAAACAACTAACAATTTTGATTTCATTAATTAATGATTTGGGAAATGGACCGTGTTGAAGAGCCTTTGATGAAAAGCAAACTTGGTCATTTTCCGTAAACTGAGAACTGTTCTTTTCATCATTATCTCTCTTAAGATGATTATTTGTTGTTTGAATTATTAAACTTGTATCCTTTAGAAAATAATTGAATCCTTTATTTTTAAAAAGAAGACCAGGTAGACTTTATTTTTTAGACTTCTTTGTGTAAACTGACAATATACAATACTGTTACAACTTCTGCTACTAACTTCAAATGTTAGCACAAAATAAGCAACAAGCGAGATGAAAATTAGGAAAAAATTGAATTTTCAAGTGCTATGGAAATTTCAAACGATTCTAGCGATTCCTTTTAAAATCATTCTAGAAAATGACTGAGCTTGGCAAAATGATTAATGATTCGAATCATTCAGTTTCTTAAATGTTAAGCACTTTTTTTAAAGATTTTGTATTTCAGCATTTGTATCATGAATTGATAGGGATAATTGATTATAAAAAATAAATACTTTTCTCTTGTTATTTATTATATGAATTCCAATTTCGAATTATGTTAAATATTTTGCGTTAGATAGCGTTAAAAATTAGTCCATTCCAGTTCTGACTTGCTTTATTTGACGCTAATAAGTTTTTCTGTCCAGAGGGTGCTGGCCAATTCTATTTTGTCGTTATCTTCAGCAAGTGGTAGGTCTTTGACTGCAACGAACTCGTGACAGTGATCAAGAAGATACTTGATGGGCTTGGCGAAGTGCAAAGCTAACTTGACAGTGTTTGGCTGCAAAAAGAAGTGATCAAACATTATATTGAATCTATGATTTGGATCATATTTCCTTGACGTTATTGTTCCTGGTGCGACAAATTGTTCCTGGCTGTTCTCTTTCAGGTTGTTCCGTGACCAATCAAACAGACGCATTTTTAGATGCTGACTGTTCCGGGCTTCAGAAGGCTCGATTGCATCCTACCCACTTTTCGCGAAATAAAAGAGCTTGAATACACAATCTTTTGCTAAAATCCTGTAATTAGCTAGCCTGCGTCACAGATCATTTTCGTATGGTCTGTGACGCACACTAGTAACTAGCCCTTGCCCCCCCCCCACTTTTAAACGTACTTCAATGTTCGGACGTTATGATTTTGCACTTGGTATAAAAAGACACAACACCAAAATATTGTTCCTTTTACAAGCATCCATTCAAAGCATTGCTTCTTATGCATATAACGAATTCGATGAAATCAATGTACTTGTCACTTGCTTCAGTAACTTATTGAAAACCAAAGAGATAAAGAAAATCTTGAAATCGGATCACTCACCTCTGACAAGCCACTGATCATGTGAGTTTCTCTTGGATTATGCACAGAGAAGAGTAGCCTTATATGTGGACCTTGCAGAATATCTTCTTCCTTGTCATCATCATCATCTTCATCGACACCGTTTTCTTCCATCTCGTCGTCTTCAGTGTCACTTTTCTTCCCCTTTGACTTTCCTTTACTCTTCTTTTCTTTTGACTTAACATTTGTGTCTTTGCTTTTGGATCCTTTCCCTTTTGCTTTCTTTTCAGTCTTCTCCTTTAAGAATAAAGCTTGTTTAAAATGTTGAACTTGTGAATCCAATACGTTTTCTCTCTAAGTACATTTTCTCTCCAAGCATGTGCTTTAGCTATTACTGCAGTGGTATATGCGAGGTTTATTATTCTATTCTTTATTTGTGTCGCATCTTCAAAAACTTTTCGAACCCCAAATAATTTAACTTCTGACTTAAATTTAGGTATTTTGAACCTCCATGGGTGTTATAAGTATACCTTTATTTATCAGATATGAGTCCAAAGTTAACTTTATTTTGCGTTTAAATCATAAAGCAGCCTTTGGATTTGGAGATTATCAATAACATTTTTATCGAAGCTCCAATGAAGGTATTGCTAGACCAAAGACCTCACGGGTCATCATAAAAGCCTTTTGATATCGTTTTTTTATCTTAAGATTTCCCTAGATTTGCAGTAATAATTTTGAAATAAATTCTATCACACCAAGTTAGTTGAACATTCAGGAAAGTTGGTGAAATAAAACTTTTTTGACAAATGTCAAGATTAGACTCACAGACTCGAAAGGCATAAAAATTAAAAATAGTCCAGTTCACTTCATCTGAGTAAACACCCAATCTACCCAGCAAATCCCAATTCTACTATGTAGATCCCTGCTCTATCATGCGCATCCCCCCTCTACCATGTATTCTCCTGTATTCCTCTACCATGTATTAATCTTAACCCCCATTTGACCATATTTACGACATTCAGTGAATAAACCTCTTTGTCTTCAGCCTCGTTCTCCTCCTCATCCTCGTCCATATCATCATCATTTCCAACTATGTCCTCCTCGTCCGTTTCATCTGCAGCCTCGGCATCAAATTCGTCATCATCATCCTCTTCGTATACGACCAAACGTACATGATCTGGGTACATTAGCTTTATGCTACTTTTTTCTGTTGGCATCTCACTATTTTCTAAAATTTTACAGATGAAATAAGTTAAGGTTTGTCCGGCACGATCGTCATCTAATCTAATTCCGCCTTTTCTATAGATTTCAAATTTTTGAAGTAATTTATCAACCAAATAAGCTTTGGCACAATAGAATTTAAAAATTGCACTGAAGAGCAGAAACATATCATACTAATTTACTTCTCAAAGTATCGATTCTTCAAAGTATAACCGGCGGATAATTGCCAATCGCAGTCGTTAATCTCTCACCTAGTTCAGGAGTCCATGAGAGAAAACGAACTCTTTTTATCTACGCAAATCGGGATCATTATTTATCAACCTTCAAAAAGTCACAAACCTCAAAAAAAAGGGAAAACAATGCTAGAAAAAGGATAAGTGATGTTTTATTGAAAGAATCTTTTTAGTATACAAAAAAATTTATTCTAGGCCTTATATTTAATTTCATTCTATTTTTAACTCAAACAAAATTGAAAGCTAAAACATCAAAAAGAATTAATAAATTTATAAGAAGAAGCAAAAAAGCCTGAATTTCTAACCTTCTTCGGGGATTTTATCAAAGGGAGGAAGTCGGTTTGCCATAAAGTCCTCACTTCGTGAATCTGCGACAGTATTTGGATCAAAATGATCGACAACGCGACAAAGGAGATCTTTAAGTTTCATTTTGATCTTCTCAACCATCTCATCTGAAGGCTTTTTAGGAGATTTAGGTTTCTTTTTCTCTTTTGTCTCCTCATCTCCGTTTGCTTTGCCATTTACTTCTGCCTCATCTGAATTGTCTATGTAATCATCGAGGTACTGAAATGAATTTTTAACATTTGCAAGTGAGCAGCACCACTTTGTTTATAGTTTTTCTGTCAGATTAAGTTAGCTTAAAGCTCGAAGTATCTTAAAGCTAGATACTGCTATGGACAAATTTGTTAATATTATCTTCATATTCAGTTATTATTGTTTTCATGTCATAACGTTAGCTTTACCTATGACTTATGCTCTTCGCTTGGAGCCGCCGATATAGACTACTGGCAGCGAAAGGTAAACTAACTTACAATGGATAATTTTCAAACGACAATTAATGAATATACCTTAGCAGTACCAAGTTTCAGAAGGTAGTCCATTGGCAATCCTCTTCTAAGTTCTACGTCACTGGTTATTGCGGTTTCCACCGCAGTGGTTATTCCATCCAAGAGGAAATCTCCCCAAGAGCTAAAAGGCATCAATGTTATTAATGGACAAAAGCTGTCATTGCTAAGGATGTTCCAAGCATCGAACGAAGAATGTAGAAAAATTGTCACAGGCAGAAACAAACGAAAGACATCTTGCTTAAAACTCTAATTTGATAGAGCTCTGATGTATCTGAAATACTAAACATGATTTATTTCTGCCAAAAGACCAGAGATTGCTATGTCAAGGGCAACTTTTGAAAAACTGGACCTTCATCTTCCTCCAGATTCTTTTTCTTATACAATATGTTCAGCAGTATACCTCCTAAATAAGTTTTGAAATATTTATCTACTATCTACACTATTAATTAACTATTTGAATATCTTCTAAGAGACAGTCTCAATCTATAGTTCAGTAAGATGTAAAGTATAATCATGATTTATAGAATTCTTTTTCTTACTTGGTTTGGTAGGTTGAAAGCATCAAATGTGACGAGAAGCCATCAGACACAGCCTCCGCTTGGTGGATTGTTCCTCTTGGGAAATACAGAAAATCTCCTGCCTACGAATTGATGTAGTTTAAAAAAGATGCATCACACATAAATAATTAGCTAATTGGTGACAAACTTGATATGTTTATGCAATTTTCCAGCTCATTTTCGAATAAAATTTGATGGGAGTTATCCAAATCCGAAATGAAAAGTTATTAATAAAAAGAGTTCTAGTTATCAACAAAGTGCTAAGGACATATTTTCTTTGTGAAACAAATTTTTTCCCAAATAGCGCTGCGTGTCTAAAATCTTATGAACTGCGTTTGTAATCGACTGGCTTACATGCGTTTGTAATTGACTGGCTTACATGCAGTGAACACAGACCCAGAGAGAGAGAGAGAGAGAGAGAGAGAGAGAGAGAGAGAGAGAGAGAGAGAGAGAGAGAGAGAGAGAGAGAGAGAGAGAGAGAGAGAGAGAGAGAGAGAGAGAGAGAGAGAGAGAGAGAGTCGAGCATCTTCATCTTCTTTTGATTTGTTATTTTTTTTTATACAAAATGCATTCTTTTCGTTGCTTGCCACTAAACCTTGACAGGAGTTACTGGGATGCCTTTGAACGTAAAAAGAGCGTAAAAATAGCAAAATGCGTTCGTTATAAGCAGCTGAATTTCAAATAGATCGCAATTTCCATTCAAAACGAACGAGTTGTTAAACGTACCAAGATATACCGTTAGGTCTACAAAATGTCTTTAGGATTTACTCTTGTTGCATTTAATTAGATTATATCTAATAATTGACAGTTTCACCTCAAGCTCTAGTTCATGAGTAGCCTCTCCAAGGTCACTTGGTGAAAAATCAGAGTCGAATTCTCTCGCCAGCTCTTGCTGTGGTTTATATAACATCCACTTCTCCTTTCCTTCTAGTTGAAACACAAATGCCTGAAAAAGCAATTTTATAAAAACGTTGCACCATCTATCCATGAATGATTAGTTCACGATTGCACTATAAAAGTGCATATTTGCAGCAATCCAGTTAAATATTTTTTACGCAAAATTTTGCATTAAATATTGGGTCTCAAAACTTCTTTGTAAGTTTCTTTCCTTGTTACTAAGAGATATAACAAAATTTACATATAGAGAAACTAGAAAAAATATTCCTTGTAAACGAATGTATTAAACATTTTTAGGTGAATGTACCATTTTTGAGTATCACGTGATACCTGGGGTGAGACAGCTCTTTTCCTTTATTTAGAGTTTATTTGGTCCAGTCTTGGACCAAATGAAAGAAATATTGGAAATAAAGCTACGTTTTTTGGGATGTTCGTTATTGGGAGATGTCTACTATTGAAAGATTCTGTTGCTAGAAGATGCCATTTTATCAGTACCGTAGAAAGGATAGGATAATTGAGGGGCATTGTGTTTGTGAGATCAGTAAGAAGAGAAGGAAAGTTTATTGTTGTTTATTGGAAAAATGACTACAATGCTTTTTGGATGAGCCCGAGCTCCCCTAACAGGAATAGGAGCTACGCGCCTCTCCTTTATTATATATAGACGTGTCAACTACTCTCAGAGGTCCTTTGGGAAGGTTTCTCTGCACCATCCATATTGTCATTTATCTTATCATTACTTGTGTTTACAAAGCTTTATAAGTTACCTTATCAATAAAGAGAGTAATTCTGTACTGGCAAGCAACGACAGAAAACACATTAAGTAGCATAATTACCTCGCAATCGTCCTGCTGAGGGGAGAATACTTGGGAAGAAGGGGGTGTAACATAGAAACTAGCACCAACATTGCTTCCAAAATGTTTTTCCATCAATTCAATAATTTTCCAGAGCGGATCCTGAAAATAAGCAAACTCACAATAACTCCTATTCAGTAATTGCTACATTAAACCAATTTTTCAAATTTCCTTATGCTACATTAAATTTCTGGAAAATTGTGTTTGCAATCTCTTCGTTTTGAAATCTAAAGAGACCTAATATTGGTTAATCAACTATGTTAGGGCTATATTATGTTATATTAGCTTGTCCACCATTGTTACTTTGACGCTGATAAAAAATACCTAAAATATTCTTAGTAGAAGAAAAATTCATATTCTGGAATTTGTTTGTGTTAACTTACTGAAAATCTCTGTGGTTGTAGCAGCTGAAAATTAGCACTCTTCTTGTCCAATAATTTTTTCACTTCGGCTGCATTTACTATATCTTCATCGTTAACGCTTTCCTTCCTTCCTTCGACAAATTTAGTAGCATTCAAATCAAGGTCATAGCTCAATTTATTCGATTCGATTACTTTGGTAAACTTTTCTTTGTCAAAAATGTTTCCATAAAAATCGTGGTCTCCTCTTTTGATATGCAAAGGCTTCTTTTCCCAATGTTCTTCATTGAAGGTTAAAAGGGTATTGGGTGCCAGCATTGATGTCATAAGAGCAGCATGTGTAGAAAGGTCCAACTTGGTCTTCAAATCTTCGAGCGAGGTTTTCTTGCTGCTCGTGGACTGGAATAAATTGAAAAAAGGTTTTTTGAGATCATAGCAAAATCTTTAGGGAAATGAGGTAAAATACTTACCAATAAGAGGCCCCGATACACGGGCTCTCCCTTCACACAGGGGCTGGACTAGCTCGTAAAAGACAGAAATCGGATTATTGTTGAGGCAGACTGACGCTCCATACATGTTCAGAGAAAAGATCACGCCTTTTCTAAGTGAAAATTCCAAGACAAACAGAAACAAAATAACATGCCTGGAAAGAAATGTTTCCGGAGAAGTCATTTTGAGCTACTTGAGAAAAATAAGATTTAGACCATAAAGATGCTCTTTATTGGAGGGTCGATATAAATGTTAGAATTCTTTATTTTGCCTTGTTTCATCCAATGCCAAAACCGCATTTTAAAAAGTACTGTATCAAAATATTATCTAACATATGTATATTCGTGTGCAAATAGCTATGGCGATCACTGCACGCCTGCAAAACAGGGGGTTTAAATTCTAATGTCTCCATCTACAAGCCTGTGCATGACAATATCTGCTTCAAGAAAATTTTGCATCTCTGCTGCATTTTTGCATCATTTTGCATCATGTTAACCCTCTAATTTGCTAAGATCGAACTGAACAACTCCATGATTTTCAGATACTTGTATCCTCGATAAAATACCTTTTAATGAAAATTATAGGTCTATCTTCAAGTTAAACTGAAGTCTTGGCTTAGTTTGTGTAAAAAATGCAATTTGAAATTGGAAAGTTCTTACCATGAAATGAAAGAAACTCGACTACACGTGGCATGTTCAGCCTTGACTAATGGACAGGCGTTGGATAGGCACGTCCTCGATTACATTGGCAGAATTCTGCCCTATATTTACTTGTCTAAACCAGTTAGAACCAAAATACATATGAGATGAACAGAATCGTTAATCTATCCATGGTCTGTTTGCCATAGTTTCTGACTGCAAAATTCAAAGGAATCCATGCTTTGTCTTTGCCAAGCAATTCTTAAGCAATTTTGGAAACTTATTACTCCTCCATTAAATAATTACTTTGATGCATGTTACTACTCAACCTACCTTCTTGGTACCATCACTATCAATCCTTTTTTCCCGCTTTCGCCTCTTCATTCCTTTCGTATCAGTTTGTTCGCCCGAAGACCCTTTCCTTTTCATCGTGGTGACCTTTCCAAAAAATAACACAAAAGCTACTAACAGCCGCGATGGAAGGTGACTGAAGAAGTATATGTTTAACATGTGACCTGCTTTATAAGCGTGCGTATCTCAGCTCAATATGTTCTTATTGGCTACCTCTTTCCTTTGGGAATATGATGGAAACAAACGGACACTCATGCATTCATATTCGAGCCCAATGAATTGCAGTTGACCCCGAAATGATTGCGCACAACAGTTTGGATTGAAAGTTTCGAGTACCAAAGGGAACGAAGAAGAAAAGAGACAAATGCCCTGGGAATTTCAGCTGGGAACATGCTTGTTTATTTGGCATCAGGTAATTTCAATGAAGGGAACAATCCATGCAGTTCATATCATTATTCATATTTAATTCAAAGATCTTCTACCATATAGATGCTATAATGATAAAATGAAAGAAATACGACAAATCTAGCAAGGATCTTCCCGCTAACAACCATAACTGATGAAAATATCTATTTCACAAAATTTATGTTTCATACTTTGCAAGAAATAGAATAAAAAATTATTTGTTTCCTTTTTGAATCATCCAAAGTTCAAAACATTTCTTTTTTACAGAATATAAACTTGTTGAAACGAAGAACCAGCCACCGCAGAATTTACTGGCTCCAAGTTGTAAATCAATGCTTTGTTTTCTTCATCGACTGAAGCAAACTTGTGACAACATTTCGTAGCTTCGTTTCGAAACAAGTTGGCAATGTACTGGCTTGCTGATAAGGATGGTTGTGAGTGATTGATGTGAAGGCGTTCCTGCCATTCAAACAACGGTTTCTCTGGGTGCCACTGTAGACCATAAATTGGGTAGCCGTGGGCTAAATATTGAAAATAAAGCGATTTAAAGTTAGAAATAAAACGTTAGGCTGACTCAAATAAAAGACTCGAGGAGGTTTGCTATGGGGTATTAAACAGGAAGCTTTATTTAAATTTCAAAATTTGGCACGTTTTTAAAATTTCAGCATTTTTAAAATAATCTAATAATTCTGATACCAATTCATAGTTGATTGTTTCTATTTTGCCTGGCTAATTCGCACAATTGATTAGGTTACCATCAGATACAATTGATATAATTGTCGTTTGCCAAAATATGGAATTTTCTAGTTCCATATAAGGTGATTTTCAGCTGTCACTATGACTTGAGTAATGCAAGTTAAAAAAGAAATGTTTGGGTTGCCACATTGAATTTTATATGAAATACAAATGGTAGCGTGCAGATCTAACCAGTCTTTTTTGCTTGCACAATGAAGGCATTGTGCGTTTAGTCTAGACTATAGTGAAGAAAGAAGTCAAAGTGCTAACAAATACTAACAATCCTTCTAAAACGTGGTAGGGTTCGAATAAATTCACTTGAGCCCGCCATTTTCTGGGGTATTGTTGGACCAGAGATACTGTTGTGAGTAGGTGAGACCATTGTACAGAGGTTTATTCAACAAAGCTTTGACCGTAGAGAAGGAACCATCGGATTGCAATGCATGTCTGTACTTTAGAGGTATCCTTATAAGGAGGTGTCAATTATTGTAGGCTTCTCAAACAAAGCTTTGGCCGTCGAGATCATGCATTTGGACGGCATTTGAAGATTGCCGCTATAAGGATTTGTCATTCAATAACGGTTTCACAAATTTGATATCGAATGCCAATATGTGTCATACCTTCAAATGCTGCTCCGAATGGAATTCCTCTTTTATCTTCGCTAAGTGCAAGCATATTGAAAAAGCTCTTGATTTTGTCATTCGAGTCGTATGTTTTGGTGTATAGACCCCAGTTGTGGCTGTTGTACGTGATGGCTTGGTTCGTCATCTGCTCTTGTAGAGAATATGGAAGGTCTTGGAACATGACGCTCTTCTTTGCATGCTCAGTAAACTGTACCTAATAAATGAGAATAAAAAGTTCAGCAATACACCAAGGCTACATTCTTGATGCAAAGAGATTTTAAGACTGGCATTGGAAGTTTTTCAGAAACCCTGTTCACCGTTCATTGATTAATAGACAGTGTTATGTTCGATTGCTTAAGCTGCATAAATTATAATTATGTATTACTCGTTACCAGCTCTCCAGTTTATTGATGTTGAAATGTAGTTAGAGATGGAGGGCGGATAATGTTATGTTCTGTTAATAAATAAAGATATAGCAAACGATGTTGTGTTTTAATGTTTCCAACCTGAACAACAATATAAAAGACAGCAACAACACTCAGGTATCAGGCATCTGATATGCAAATAGGGAGATAGAGGCGGAAATTTCTTCAAATTATTTGGTAAACAAGTAGGGGCGCTGGAAGCACGGGGGCAGCCGGGGCAGTATAAGAAATGCACATGTTAACCAGTTGTAAAAGGTCTCGACAAAGTGAGCGCTGTTTAGAGAAAGCGAACAGCACCAAATTGCCTTGCAGACTTTGTGTCAAATTACGGTGAACTGAATGGTTTTCCCACGAAATTCTATGGAGTGGTCGATGCGATAAACCAAGTAATCAAGAACTGTTTTGACCAGGAAGATGTTAGAAATTTTATCAACATAGAGAGTGGATTATCAACATCAAGGGCAATCAGCCTGTATATCCGACCACCTCAAACTGCCAACTTTGACAGAAGAACGTAAAGAGCTACCCACATACATTAAAATTTATAATAAAGAAGTTGCTAAACCAATAAGAAAGAAAACAAAGGTAGAAACTATTTGTTTGATTGTGACTTAGAGGAGTGCCATAAAGAATGCCTGCTATAACTACACAAGCTATTGCAAATGTATTATCCTTTTGCACTTTTATCTGCAACTACAGGTCATGCCTTTAGCACAATGTAGCGTATTAAGTCATGGTTGAGGTCAAACTTGACAGGCAACAGCCTAAACAACTCGATGTTTACACAACGACCGTATGGATATTGTACAGAAATTTGTACAGAAAAGGCTGCAATTGGATTCTTTGCAAGATCCGAATGACGACAAGAAAATTTTCGAAAATTGTAGATACCACAGTACTACTTTATGTCATTTTTCTGTTCTGATTAAATATAAATTCTATTATATTAATTTCATATTCTATTGGATGGTAGAAGAAAATAGAAGAAGAGGCAGACCAGAGAAGGAATGGATAGATAACATAAAAGAGTGGACAATGATGGATATTGGTGAAATTATGAAGAAAGCCAGAGACAAAAAGCAATGGAGGCTGATTATGAGGAAAGCATCTATATGTCCCTACGGTCGTGAGACTAAGGGTTGATGATGATGATTCTATTATAATGTTAATATTAGTCATTGATAATGTGCCCTTTTTGAGTTGCTGCCCCACCGTCTCAAAATGCTTGCGGCGCCCCTGTAAACAAGTTGTTCTAGCTATATTCACCGTAAATACATTTCACGTTTTAAAAGTGATTCACAAAATACCAGGAAAATCCCTTCGATGTTAGGTGCAACAGAAAATGCATTCTACAAGACATGAAGTTACTAATTCCTATATCGTATCAAAATATAGCCCAAAATTGTTTTAAAGATATTTAAAAGAATCTAGAAAATCAATAAAATGCTTACTTTTAGGTCAATATGACTGGAGTATGTCCGTTGCAACAGGTTTACACCGGACACAATTTTGAGCAACATTTGAAGACCCCAGCACAGGCCAAGCAATGGGAAATAATCATCTTTGTCGTTAGCTGCTTTTGCATATTCAAAGATCTTAGTAGCCACTTTTGAATAGTTTGACGTTTCTAAGCTGAGATCCCCACCAGGAAATATCACACCATTGAGAGAATCCAACAATGCGGTGAGCTCCGAGTCTGAGACCGTATCCTTTATTGGAACAACTCTCGCCCCTTTTCAAAGAGAAAACAAGATGATTTTCGCATTGATAATACAACATCACGTGCTGTTTATTGAAGACCCATAGTCAAAGAACTAAGACTACATACACATTAGACGCCAAAAATAACTTCTGAAGAAATATTTTCGAACAATAAAATTTCAGACAGTTTTTCAGAAATTTCGGACAAAAGCAAACTTTGTTCCACCTTGCAAATTTTTAACATCATGTTGCACCTTATTAAGCTCACTAAAGCCTATGCTTTTCTTGATTTAACATAAACAGTCACATGTGTTGGAAGGGGTCTTTATTAGAAATTCCCGTTCTCTTAATGGGGATTATGCCCACCATTTCGAAAGAATTCACAATCATTCCAGGATTGCCGCCAAAATCACTGAGGGGCAAAACACTACAAGAAAGTCTCGTACACTTTTGGTGAAAATCCATTTGTTTTATCTAAAAAATCCTGGAAATCCTTTTGTTTTGGTCGAAATCTCGTACGCGAAATGCAAGAGTGAATTTCCCATCAAAAATCACTATAGCAGATGAAATGTGAGTGTATCTTGCCCATTTTCCAACATTAGTTAAAGGAAATTACAAAGTGAACAAAATTGAGCCGTATGAAGAAAACAAACAAAGCATAGGTATCGATGCTGAATTGGTTGAAAGTATGAAAGAGTTGTTTGACTGCTGAATGAATTTAGTTGACAAGATAGGATAGTGTTTCACTTAGTAGCTAGCTCTTAAAACACGTTCCATTTAAATGCTTAATGTTTGCGAGCAAGATATTCCATTTTCAAATGGTTAAAAACTTAGCTATGATTTTTCTAAAGTGCAAAAAATTTCGGCCGGTAAAATTTCGGACAGTAAAAATTTCGGAAGCTGAAAATTTCTGACGCTCGAACTGTCCAAAAAAATTAGCGTCAAACATTTTTGGCATTTAACAAAATCTTTTACATATGTTGGATAAAAAAGGAAAGCATGTATTAATTATAAATTTGGAGAGTTCAAAGTATTTTGATTTGAACAAGTCTGGAGTGGAAGCAGAGATCTCGAGACGTAACGTCGAAAGATCCTCCATGTCAATATCTTTTGCAATGACAGAATAAATCAGCCCATCACACTTTCAGAGGCGGGCTATCTATGAGATAAAAACATTTATAGCCTGTCTTGTATGGAACTTGCCTGTCAAATCATTTTGTGACACTAAAAACGGAAAAACTGAGTAACATACAGAACAATGATATAAACTTGAACTGAAAAATGAAAAAGGTGTTTGAATATAACTATCTTGTTTGGGCATGTCTGCTAACTGATTGCTAAGTTTAAAGAGTTTCCTTCCGCATTTGATTCTGCTTTATATCAAGTAGTTCCTTGAAATAACATCGGACATGCAAGTGACGTAAGTTGCAATACATTTGCTATGCTACAATCTTTACTCAGAGATACTAAGAAAATCAAGACTGGCAAAATGTAAGCAACCAAACAATTTATAGATTGGATATTTGTGTGAAGACCGTACACCAAGAAATGTTATCAAAACTTTTGCTATCAAACTACTTCTACAAACAATTGGACATTTTGTAAAATGACAAGGCGTAACAACGATATGATACTCTTTTATAAAACTATACAAATCAAGGTTTCAGTCCTCAAAGTTTATCCGACCCCAGCCATGCATGTTAATAAAGACAATGATAATTTTGATCAATATGGCAAAGACGAAAATTCTTTCTCATTTTTTTCAGGAACCTATGGAGCAGCACCCACCATGGTAAAGATGGCGATAAAGTTTGATAGCAAAAAAAGAAGCACAAGATAAACACAATTAACGATATTTATTGCAAAAAAGATAAAAAATTTAGAAATTACCTGACGACTCTACAAATTTGACGTAAGATGCAGCAATGTAAGACTTTCCCTTGGCCCAAGGATAATACTTCACGATTGTGCTACTGTCTGGAAGTGCCTGCGAAACAATGCCTATGATTGGCTCATTGTTACTGCATGCTTCCTTTATGGCAGCTTCGACAGGCCACATGAAGGCCAGGAACGCAACACTTGAAACACTGAAGACCAACATCAGAACCTTGATGGGATTTATTGCGATGATCGGTGCACTGAAAAAGCCAAAATACGTTTTTACTATATCAAACAAACTACAAGATTTAACAAACGTCAAATTTTGATTGACTGAGGAAGGAAAGGCCGCAGCGGGAGTTCTCGCAAAATGTAGCAAAGAAAAAAAGGAAGGGGAGATTTTGGAACTTTGACCACCTGTTCTTTAAAAACGTCACACTTCATCAGATAATCTTTCTTAGTAGATTTCACATCGTAATCATTTAATTATGCGCCTTTCTCAGAAGAGAGTCGCACTCTACTAGACGAGACGAATTTTTTCGCGCGAAGCGAATTTTTCGTCGCGAATGCGCGAAAAATTCCTACTCCTACTTTTTTAAAACCATTCCTACTTTTTCGCTGCGAAATTTCTCACCTTGTAAAATAAACCAATCAGAACATAATTTGAAGACATCTGACTTCTGTTTTGGTTTCAGATGGCCTACGTCTTTCCGCATTCTTTTTCTCTAACATTCTCGCCTTTAAAACGTCAATGAAAAAGGTTGGTAATTATTAATTTCCTGTTCTTCGTACACAATCCATGTAAATGGATTCACATCAGATTATTATCCAAACATTTGAATTTCAAATTGACGAAAACTGGCTTGAAAGTTTCATCGTCCTACCAATATGTCAGAAATAAAAAAAAATAGGCAAGAATTTCTTCAAATTGCTGCATTGTTGGCTGCTTATTGGCCTGCTCAACAGAAACAGTTTTAAGCAGATGCACTAACCGGATCTCGCATGCTCTTGCAAGCTTCGATAGCGACCTTTGAAAGTATTTGAAGAAGTTATCCTGGTCTTATAAATGTTAACGTAAGCCTCTCTTACCGAAAGATGGAATTCCCCCTTCTGAAGACGTCCGAAATAAATTTTTCTAATCCAGTATCGTTTTTTGCTGTTTTGCTCGCTTTTTCGATATTTTTAAAATTTTAAACTTGCTGATAAGAGCACTCTTCGGACAGTCGCTATATTCTTTTGTAATATTCGCAGCGAATTTGCATAAAAATTTCTGCTAGTGTAAATTGAACTTCGAATTCAAGAGAAAAATTTGCAGCTAAAAAATTCGTGGCGAAAAATTCGCTTCGCGCGAAAAATTCGTCAATCAGGCTTTAGAAAAGTCTGTGCCCTAGCGTTGATTGCATATTAACAGTCCATGGAATCATATGATACAAACGTAAGACCATAGGTGTGGAGGTTTATGTTTACCAGCAACCCCTCCTTTTGACTTCAGTTGTCCTATTTACCTGTTAATATTTGGAAAATTGTCCAAAATTCGTGGAATCTGAAGGGCTTTTTTTATAATGAATAAGCTCAGATTTGTGACAACCCCGGGAATTTCACCAGTTGAGCCCACTGCTGGGTTTCAACTATCCCAGAATCCTAGCATTCAAAATCTAATGTACGCACTGAAAACAAAACCAAAACTTTTATGCCATGTCCATTTTAATGTCAGAGAGCGCCCTTTTACAAACAAGGAACGCTTATCTTAGCAAAAGATAACTCCAACGCCACAACTTACTTTTGCTTACATAAAGGCAGTTTCAAAATCATAGAATCACATCACAAAGAGTAGCCTGCCAAAACATTTCTTCTACCCTAACCGTTCTCATCAAATTTAAACGATGTACAAAATCAATACTGCACAGAAAGATGGAAGCTAGGCCTTCCATTCTACAACCCCCCCCCCCCCAGCACCGCCATTGCACACTCTTGGGCACATAACTTATGCCCCAATTTTTAGCATTTGGAAAATTCTCCTACACCTTCTTGTTGAAATCCCCGTATTTTCCTCTCTTTTAGTTCGGTTCCCAAGAATATTTAAAACGTTTTTAAAAACTCTAAACCTGGCACTGCGGGCAGGAGGGTTTGGGGACGACAGGATAATTATTTCTGCCAAAAAGTAAAGAATTAAGAAATTAACTCAAGTCAAGCGTCATTTTATTGGGTTTTAGCCCCCTCTATGTTTCTCAACCATGGTCTTCTTGCCTTATTATGCAATGTTATTGATTCAGGGCCAGCGTATTGAGCTTCAAGATAGAGGGGCCAAAGAATAGAAATGTTGGTTTTCTATTTTATCAAAGCATCCAGCTTAAGCGCGCGGGGTCGTAGTTTTTAATCCTCCTTTGATACGATCCCTGGTTGATAAAATTTTATTCGTGTTTTATTCTGAGAAGTTGTGCCTGTGAATTTTCTGCTATTCGTTATAAACTTCAATGATTTTTTCAAGGAGAGTGAAACAGACCTACCAAGTCACACGCACTTTGCATGAGACACGCATTTCGGTCCTTTCTCACGCTCACACGCATCAAAGCAGAGTTCTCACGCATTTTGCAACAAACTTCTTTGTTCATTTAAAATTTTTGATTTTTGATTCCAAATCCTAGCAAAATCTCTCTTTCCTAACACGGCATGTTAACACGATAACAGCTACTAGATAATTAGGTTACTAGATAACAGCCAATCCGTACAGGTGATGTTACATTTATTGGCAAGCCTACACAAATAGCAGGTTAGCTTTTTCGCAACTATGACATATTGTGAATAGATTGGAAATGTAAAAGAGGAGCATAATAGCCCTTAAGTTAGAGTTTCAATTTAGCAATAGGAGCGGTAAGAGTGGAGTAACTTTTTCTCGAGAATGATATTTAGGGTTGCAGTTACACTACGATGCTCCTCCGCTTGCTTGTACGCCTGCATTCCTTCCTCTGCAGTCATGGTCCACAGTTATGTGCACTTTTGCAATCATTTGCGCAGCCCACGTGCACCAGAATAAATTATTTCATGGTTATGTACTGCTATAAATTTTTTTCTCAATAAAAACGGAATAGAATGGCGAAAAACAAAGCCCTTTCAATCCCCCCACCCTCTTCTGTGCGGTCTCTGCTCGAAAAGCCCTTTCCGAAGAACAAGAGGCGGTGGTAAAATAAAAGTTTTTAGGTCTACGCCCCTGGACCCTACTTTTGGTTTTGTGGCAGTCAGGATTCGTTCTTGACCATTTTCCCTTCCTTTTAAAAAATCTCACTCATTTTCAAAACTGAAACTTGATAGGTCTGGTGAAACGAAAAATGATATGGGGTCTACAACATAATAATCATTTAATTTGGCTAATCTTACTACACTTCGTGTAACTAACTAGGAATGATTCCACAGCCCACCTATCTAAAGCTTACTACAACAAGACAGATCTGTTAAAAAGCAAAAGTGAAGTTTGTTTATCACTAGGATGGCGCACAGTCCCATATGTTCCAACCCTCCCGATATGACCGGGAGACTCCCGATTTCAAAGGTCATCTCCCGACCTCCCGACAATTAAAAAATCCTCCCGATTTTTGAAAAAAACTTATAATAAAAATAAAAAGCTGGTGTAAACATATTAAAAAAGCTGGTTTTTCTATTAACATATTACAAACAGAGAAATTAAAGAATCCTGAGCCATTTTGAGGTCTCAGAAATGACAAAATGTCAGGAGCTTCCAGGGGCTTCGCCCCCTGGACCCGCTGAGGGGGCTCAGAGCGCTCCCCAGACCCCAGCTCTAATTTTTCGCTCGCTCCATTCGCGATGTCTCCCATTTTTCTTTCTCTACAGGTTGGAAGGTATGCAGTCCCCCCAGCCATTAGGACGCGTGGAGCCGCTACTGGATAGTATCCTAACACTACAGTAAAAAATTGTTCCGAAACGGAAAGCACCAAACTCCTCTAATTATCGAAAACATTTATACGAGCATTGAATTTAATACGATCATAAAAATTTTCAAAAGTCTTCAAGAAAGTTTTCATGTAGTATACGATATGCGTACTGCTTAGATAAAAGAGCCTCTTGATCTTCCTGTCATCAATCTTGTAGACACAAAAGAACTTTAACGGCAAATAGTTGATTGGGGGGGGGGGGGGGGTGATTTGATGATCTTGCGAGGGCATCATGCATTTCGAAAGTGTTCTAGTTGAAACTCCAAATTTTGCTAATGGTCAGTTTGATTTTTGACATAACCATCCTGTTAAAAAAACTCTGAAAACAGCCCCCATCCCCATCGTAAAGCTGCAACTCTTCAAATTTTCAATTGGAATATACAGTATAGGAAAATCTTAATTAGAATTTCGTTAACAGGTTGTGCTCACCGGCTAGTTATAGTTTGAAACAGCAAAAAGCATCCGTCTTCAATCGCCAGGCAATGCAGCACTTCCCCGTCTGCGTCTTCTTGTGAAATTTGATTGCTGGTTTGTTGGTCTCGCTTTATTTCGTGTCACAACCTTCTTGACGTAAGCCATTGTTTCTCAAAACCCTGTCAGCATGTTTCAGACGGCTTTCATCCTTGCTGCTTAAACAGCTGAGAGGGCGCATTGCAGGGTACAACATCCGCAAGAGACAGTTTTGTACAGATTATTTTCAAAGTCAACAAAAGTGAGATATCAGATCTTTTTTGTTTCAACCTATTTTTGGAATGTTCATGTTTGTATTGTACAAATGCCTATGCTTACGGGCGGGATTCTATGGCTGGGTGTTACTTGTTCCCACTTTTCCGGTAAACTTCTTAAAAACGTTTTTTCTATTGACTATGGGTGGAAAGGAACTTCTTAAAAAAAGAAAATATTGTAATGCGATTTCAGGGTGTAACAGGACCAATCATACTGTAAACTGTAATCACGTGATATGTCAATTATAATTAATAGAAGTATATAAATCGAGAGATTGGAAATAAGAGGAGATTGGATTTTGATTTGAATACAGAAGAAAGTGGTGTTCTCTTTTCTCAACACTCTACTGTTACGAGTTATCACAAGGGGGAGGTGTAACAGGATATTTCTTATATTGTATAACCTCGTTTTCATTTGTACCTCGTTTAGTTTTATGTCAATCATGTAATTAATCTATTGTATGCCGTTAGTATATATATCATGAGATTTTGTAAATAAGGACTTTTGATATCTCAATTATTCGTTTCTCTCATGAAATCCTCTCGCATAAGTCTGCGCAATACAGCGTAAGACCTTTACAGAGGGGGGGGGGGGGGGGTCACACCGGGCTTTTTTATATTGAAATTATTGTATTGTATTAATAGTATTGAAATTATGTAAAGGGAAGGGGTGTTCTGCAAAATGAAAAGGGTATTATTTCAAACATTAGATGAGGGCTACGCAAATCATGTCTTTTAACGTCAAAAACAGTCAAACTCCAAAAATTCGATTGCCTGAAAAGTCGAATATTTATCTAAATCGACCAAAAGTCTCTTTCCTTAATAACCTTTACTTTTTAAATGAAATTTTGAAAATGAAAGTAAATGTTTTCCCATTTGAAAGTTAAATTATTGGACTTGATCCGTTTCTTTGATAAAAGTAAAAGATGCTCAAAGAAACTGAAGGAGGGTGATAAACAAACATATTCAATATGTTCGAAATATATATATTCTGATAAAAGGCAAGATTTTCGACAAATCGTTTAAGGTTCTTGCGCAGCCGGCATGCTTTGCGACTATATTTTCAAAACCGGCCTAATATCGTACTGCATGAAGATACAAAACACAATCAATTTCTCAAAAAAGTTGCCGCTAAGCATGCTGGTTGCGCAAAAGACAATAGTACAATAGTAGGAAAATTGCCATTTGCCCTCCCCATAGCTGCACTGCTGGTGGAAAAAATCTATAGCTTCCTTAATAGAATAATTCGGTATCAAAATACTTTGAACAATGATGTAAAAATCTGGCATTAAGGTTACGGTAAACGTTTTTGACACGAGATTTGGTTTTCTCTCCCTAAAAACAAAACTATCGAAGGAATCAGATCAGACTATACATCATTCGATGCACATGAATGTGGTGATTCCAACCATATCAAAATAATTGGCAAAGATGGTAAAATGATACTTTCCAGGCAAATTTTTTGCTTAAATGAGTGTACCACCTTCAAAAGCTATTTTGTACCCTTGCGTTTAAGGTAACAAAATCTGACTTATATCAGCAGAAAGCGCAGATTCTTAGCTACCAAATGGTGTCGCAAATTTTTCAAATTCCTTCTCCTCTTGAAACCATACCCTGTCAAAAATCTCCTTGAAAGGGTCATAAAAGTGTTTAATGGTTACAAATGAAAATCATATGCTTGTAAGACAAACCCTGTACATTAAATTTCATTCATTGTTTAAGACAGTTAAGGGAGGAAAAGTCAACCATGTACAGTAAACTTAGATCAAACTTTATCCAAAGGGACAAATGGAGAAAGCTATCATCAGAAAGAGACAAAAGGGGGCCAGAGTGTCTAAGATCCTTAGATGCTAGCAAATCTACTGGACCAGACCAAATACCAGCAAAGATACTCAAACTAGCAATATCAGAAATTGAGCAGCAACTTACAGATATATTCAATAACAGCATACAATAAAAAAGATTCCCATCTGACCTAAAAGAAGCAGATTTTTCGCCTATGTTTAAGAACGATTCACCTACAAGCAAGGAAAATTATAGACCAGTCAGTATATTGCCTGCTTCTTCAAAAATAACAGAGAGAATTATTTTCAATCAGCTACACACTATTATTTGTCATCTGTTATCCCCGCTCCTTTGTGGCTATATCGAAGATCTAAAACAATGCATAGGTAGTAAGTAAATCATGGGCACTGTCCTTATGGATCTCTCCGAAGTATTTGATTTTCTCTCGCATAAACTCTTACTAGCAAAATTGGAAGCTTACAGACTTGGTAGAGATGCACTATTATTAACTCAAGACTACCTGCAAGGGCGATTTCGACGAGTAAAAATTAATGCTAACTTTAGCGAATGGAAAAAATAAAAAAAAGGTGTTCCCCAAGGTTCCGTCCTTGGGCCCCTTTTTCAAAATTTTCTTAATGACATATTCATAAACCTAGCTCAAAGCAAACTATGAAACTATGCTGATGATAATACCATATGGATTGAAGGTACTGACAAGGGGGACATATCAGCTAAACTTGAACATGAAATGAATATCATAAAAGAATGGTTTATAGACAATGCTATGCAGCTCAAAGAAGACAAATGCAAACTTATCATGATTTCAGCAAAACCAAACAATGTTGAAAAAATGTAGCATTAATGTAATCAGACAAATAGTAAAAGAGGAAGACAAAATGAAATTGTTGAGCGTAACAATCAACAACCAATTAAAATTTGATGACCGTATCAAAAGTATATGTAGAGAAGCAAGAAAAAGTTTAAACCTTTAAATATGAAAACCTTTAAGGCAAGTATCAAAACAATGTCAGCGATTTCTTGCTCATTACCATCTTAAAAGAAAACAAAGAAAAAAAAGATAGGAGGAGAAAAACAGATGGCAAAAAAATGTGGACTGGATTGCATATCAGACAATGCAGACTCATTAGTGAGTAAATATTTTACATGAATAAATATTCAATTGTTAATGTGTAAGTGTGTTTATAATTATAGTTTTCTTTCAACTTGATAAAGGTATGCAGTTACCTATGTATAATTTTGTTGTATAACAAATGAGATTTCATCAAATCATTAGCTCAAATCACCAGTGACTGAAAACATTAAAAATATCCAAACTGAAGCTTAGTTTGAGAAACCAAAACCCAAGCATGGTCTTCGTTAGAGAGGGCATTCAGGTCAAATGCTATTGTGTTATAGATCATTCGGTGGCAACCAAACCAGCATACAGCAAAGAGAACTTCAACAAAATTAGGAACAAACTCAACATGGAAATATTTGGATAAAGAATTGAATGGAAAGGCACAAATGGAGCATTCTTTGTAGAGAATCAAGAATAGAAGAGCTGTATTCCAAGCATATACCACTCATCGAAAGAGAGGGTATCGGCAACTTTGTATGAATCAAATTGCATTTGTTGAAATCAATTAAAGACCCAAAACATATGATACCTCAAGACAAAGAACAGAAAAGAATATGCAAACTACACTAGGGCCAGGAATGAAGCAAGATGGTAAATTTATAAGGGAGTAAAGAGCGGATGCTCCCCCTACCCCCCATGTCAAAAATTATCTTTGAAAAAGAGCGTTCTCTGGCGTTTGAAAGGGTGTAGAATCCAATTTTCCTTTCCTCAATTCGCCTTTGCCCCCAATCTTACCACCCTGGCTACGTTTCTGTTCTAACTGTCTGTTGTCACTGGTTTCAAAAGATTTCACCTCTGTCTTTTTATACTCAACTGTATTACTTCTTTCATTCGATCAAGGTATTTACACTTTTGAACCCAAATTTTGAACTCTACAGGAAGCAAAATTTGAGACCATTTTTTCCTGTTGAGGTGGTCTTATGCTTTCTGAATGTTTGCTTATATTCACACTTATAATGTAATTATACTCTGTTTATGAACTTTCATACCATATAGATACAGATAAGAGACTCTTTGGATGATAAAAGCATCTCTTTTGACCACACCTTTACATTAACTGAGGAAACATACCGCTTTAATTTGGTTTTACTGACATGGTTGATGTTACGTTACGTTACGTTATGTTACATTATTTTATGGTATGTTATGTTATGCTATGTTACATTATGTTGTGTTATCTATGTTATTTTATGTCTAATAGACCAGGCGGAGAATAGGGGAATGGTCCCCCGAGGGCGAAATTTATGGGACCAAGTGCTTTTGGTCAATTCGAGGGTACTGATTCCGAAAATCGATGTTATACGGGGAATTTGAAGGGTCATCAGCCTCTTTTTCATGTTTTAAGTCTCGTTTTCGTGTATTTTATGGAAACAAGCGGCAAAACAGTTTAAAGTGGAAATAGGTGAATTCTTAAAGTAGATTTGGTATCTTTGCTGGGCATTAACGTTAAACATTCAATTTTGGCTTGTCAGGGGGGCAAGCAGCCTCGTTTTCACAATGCTAATACTTCGATGTCAAATTACGTGTAAAATGAAGTCTTAACATAACAAGAAATAACAAACATTTTAAACGTAATTCATCTACATCTACCAATTACTGTCTCTCTGCTATAAAGAAGATTCTGACAGGGTGATAGGCTAGAGTGAGAGGTCATGAATATGTTCACAAAAAAGAGACGATTGAGAACCGAGTGATTGGAACCTAGGCCAAGCCGAACCTTTAGTCTCTTCCAGGTTTCTGGGTACATCACTTTCAGAAATAAGTAAAAGTAAACTACCTTTACCAAAGGAAGTTTTATTAGAAGTGTTGTCTATACCTTGTCAAAATATAACAAACACTTCATCACACCATCCACACATCGCAAATATGATTTCCTACATTTGCTATCACACCAACATTGGCATAAATGTAGAATTTTGCTGAAATCTAGTTTTTTTCTAATTTAACATTATCGCTGGAAGTACGATTGAAAATGACAGAAAAAACCTTGTAGCATTCATTATGAATCAATAAAGACATCGGATAACCTGATACAAGTCAGAGTGGTCTCGAAACGCTTATCGACTGCAAGAACACGTGCGAGCCTAGGCGGTGAAAACCATCATGTTGAGCAATGCAGCAAGATTCCCGACACTATGGAAGAAAGCTCAGATTTCTTCTACCATAGAGAATGTTATTTAAAGTTTACTTATGCGAGAGCGCTGAAGAAAAGAAAGAAAGGTATGGATGAAGAGAAGGAGGCAAGCACCAAAGTTCAAAGAACTGCAAGGGGCACATCTAGGAGCGCGGATGAAATACGGCCAAGGGGATTATTTCCAAATCTATGTATGAGATGTAAGAAGAAAACCCTTAAAGTCAATAATAAGTTCCAGCCTATCATGAAGATTGTAACAAAATCTGCAGAGAGAACTTTAAAGGCATCCGCGCATGTCCGGGATGACAGAGACATGGTAGTTGCAGTAGCTGAAACAGATTTGATTGCAAAAGAATTCCAAAAGTACGAAAAATGCTACAGAGAATACAAAAGAGTTGCGAGAGAAGGTGCATCTGAAACAGAAAAAGGTGAAGTGAAAGGAAACTTTGATGCTGTTCTTTCTATGATTGATTACGATGTCCTTCAAGGGAAACAATGCATATCTAAGGAAACCTTCAAGGGAAACAATGAGGAAAGTTTCTGACACCAAAACATGCTGCTGTTGGACTAGTCCTGCATAGTTTAACTGGACAAAAGCTGCCGATTACAATATTAGTGAGACTGGGACATTCAATCTCATACGATACCGTGAATGAAATCGAGACAGCGCAAGCAGACTTGGTAGAATATTTTCATTCTTCGGGTCTAAGCCTCCAAATTCAACCTGCTACTGATGGAAGCAACGTAAGTCAATTAGATTGTCAAATAGATTTTTGCTTTCACTTAACAAGAACGCTTTATCAATTACCAGGGGTAGGAGATTGGATAATTTATAAAAAATATGCTCATTACCTCCAAAATTTGACAAGGCTTTAAATCTAAGTAGAAAAATGCGACATCTTTTTCTTTCCTTTCAGGTTTCTACTATATTCTGGTGGGACAACTTTGATCGTAATGTCGAGACCTCTTTAGGCACTGGCTCATAATACACCAGGCATTGCTTTCCAAGAAGATAGTATTTTGGGACAGTATTAAGGAAAGAAGATGTCAGCGTCCCAAAAACGAAAAAAGATCTGTCAAACCTTCTGCTGCAGAAATTCAACCGTCTGTGAAAATCAGCCCGAAAGTATCACCACCGTCATTTGCAGGAAAGACCGAAGTGGTTTGTTGGTTGGATTGTCCAAAAATTTCAAAGGGCCCACAGTCAACCTTACTTAGATGATCCGCAATGATTGCCATTATTGTTATTTATCAATTAGTGATAAAACAGTCCTGCATCTCCTCTATGACATTTTAAAAATCAGCCTCGCTAGAGAAATGTTCAGCAGAAATTGTAAAATAACGCTAGTATATCGTGAAAACGAGGCTGTTTTCCCCCTGAAAAGCCAAAATTGAATTTCTAACTTTAATTCCCAGCAAAGATACCAAATCTACATTTTAGAATTCACCTATTTCCACTTTAAACTGTTTTGCCAGTTGTTTCCATAAAATACATGAAATCGAGACTTAAAACACAAAAAAGAGGCTGATGGCCCCCCAAATTCCCCGTATAACATCGATTTTCGGAATCAGTACCCTCGAATTGACCAAAAGCATTTGGTCCCATAAATTTCGCCCTCGGGGGACCATTCCCCTATTTGCTGCCTGGTCTATAAGTGATGTTATTTCAATTTTGTTATGTTGTTCAAAGCAAAAGTTGAGACAATTGCACAGTACTTTACAAACAGTACTTTACAATCTTTAGGAAGGTGTTAACTGGACCCATACAGGCCAAACCATAATATTCTAAAATATTCATAGACAAAATTCTGTGTTTCACAACAAGACAAAGGTTTCAACAATGAAAAGTCCTAAATGTTACATATATTCCATAAAATGTCCGAACTGCAATTTGAGACACTTATCAATGAAATTCAAGAGCTTCGAAAGGAAAGTCCTGTTTAAAATCTTTTTTTATATCCTATCTGTTGAGTCAGTTTTCTCTAAGATACCATGGCTAGCAGCAACTTGAAAACGATTGGCAGAACTTATAAATTTTCTTAACAGTTACTATTCTCTGTCATCTCAAAATTTGGATGTAGATTAGTAAAACTGCTCTACATATTTATGATACACATGAAGGTAATCTTCATGTTCTTTTTCTGTCATTCTCTCCATAATTGAAGGGTCATCTAAAACTTTGGAAATAGGAATACTCTCTGAGCCTACCGTCACCATAACCTCATCATGGTCTTCATCATGATCATCACCATCACTCATTACTGTTTCCAAAGTGCTTTTTGCATTGGAACTTGTACTTGGTTTGACAGCAACTGGCACAGAAACAGGGGTATCATTTGGCTCAGAATCAGGCTCAGAATCTTCACTTTCACTTTTCTTACCACTACCCGTATCAAGTTTTGCTTTCTTTGCAACACTTTCATGTGCTAACAAATCTGACAAAATATCTTTATCCCCTATATGCTTGCTTTCTGTCTTCAATTGCTTTTTATCTGATGCTTCTGCACTTGCTTGGTCCTCTGGATTATTTTCATACACAGTGCTTTGTGCCATCCAAACAGGTAGCTTTTTCACCGCATTCTTTTTAACTTCTTTTTCTCCATCATTACCAACATTTACACTAATACTCTGGTCATATAAATCAATAGTTTTTCTATCATTAGACCAACCGCCTTTGCTTGAACTTGCATTGCTTCTATTAGCAGCAACTTTGAGTTGCACAGTTGTAGGTTCAGGTTCCAGTACCTCTGGTGCTAAATTTATGTTTTCACAGGCTCTCAGTAACTTGAAGATTGGCTCCATCTGCTCATTAAACAAAGCTAATGATGATTTGTTCACTGATCTGTGTTTATCAGCAGCAGCATCCTCCTCAACATCACCGCCACAAAACGTGCATTTAAGCATCCCTGTTGTTAAATCAAGCAAACGGTCTACTTCAAGATCTTGGTATTTATTCTCACACAATGTGCAGGTGAACGATGGTCGGTTTTTAGCTTGCTGTTCTTCACTCTCTAGTTTCTTTCTAATGTGATCCAACTTATATTTAACAACATTAACAAAAACCTTGTAGTTTATGAAATAAAAGTTATAAACATTAAAAGTACCCGTTTCTGGCTGTTTCTCTTTATGGACTCTTTGTTTAACCAGCTTATCCGACCTTAGACGAGCTAAGGCCTGTCTCAACTGCCTTTTATCGAAATTCAACCGGTCAAGAAGGCTCTCTTCATCAACACAAGGCACAACCGCCAAAAGACAAACTATTGCAATATGCTCCGCTTCATAAAAACCATAAGCTGTCATTTTAGCTAGTCTTTTAAGTATGGGTGGTACTTCTGTTAACAGTTCGGGCTCCTCTAGTAACGCTTGGTTCATTTTTCCAAGGTTCCCAAACCACTTGACCTCCGTAGAAAAAGAAAGTAGGCCTACATTTTTCAATTTATCGCTGCGAAGGAAACTTTGCATTTGAGAGGTCAGGTTCTAAAACGAGGTAGCCAATATTTATTACCGTGACAACGCAAAAAGTTGTATTTTGTTGACTCCTGTACAGTGAAGTAACCTGAATTACAGTTTTGAAACGCTTTTAAAAAAGGAAGATGGGTCAAGATTATTATAATATTCTTGGAATTACGAGAAGTGCTACTGATGCAGATATAAAGAAAGCGTAAGTGATTTTATTATCAACTAATATGCCGTATGCCCGAATTGTTAAGTCTGTTATTAAAGCACTTTTAGTCGATTGTGATTATTCAGTTATGATGAAGAGTTAATGCTCGAAACGTCGTGCCAATAGTTCATTTCTTGTACATAGTTGTTATTTTATTTTATAAATTTTTGTTCATTACTCGACGTACAACTCTGCCCAACTCCATTGATTATCAATTTGTTTTATCAGTCTGGAACAAGAAAATATTAAAATATTTTTGAGTCGTTACCTTTTTCGTAGATATCGAAAACTTTCCTTGAAATACCATCCTGAGAAAAATACTGATCCAGGTGCTGAGGCAAAATTCAAGCAAATCGCAGAGGCGTATGATGCTTTGAGTAGTGGTATGAGCGAGTTTGCCTTCATATTTTTGTGTGTGATTTTTAGTGAGAGTATTAGCGAATCATGAGCAGGTGCCTAGCCATCGATCTGCACAATTTCTTACTAGTTCAAAATTTATGTAAGTCAAGTGCCACTGTCCATAGATTTAAGTGCAAGGATGTCTCAGTGCATAAGGGTCATAAACTAGAGACCCAAGGCCAGGCTGGGGAGCATGCATGATTTTGGCTATGTTTGGCTGGGAGCAACAGTAAACTATCAGCTGCAGGCTACGAGGGAGGATATTTGAGCTGCAAGCAACAATCTGTAACTCAAATATACACAATTTTATTGATATTGTATGCGATATGCAAGTTTTTGAGCCTTGCCCAATGATTTAGAGCTAGAGTCCCTGTCATGACCAAACTTTCACCAAAGAGGGTAGTCACTAGCTCTCTGTAATTCCAAGTAAAGGAATCATAAGGTGTGGTCACTTCGAAAGGAAAATTAGATGAAGATGTCCACATATAAGTTAGGAATGAATAATATTCATGGATGTCCTGTTGGTTAAACACAATCAGATTCATTTTTCATTTGTATAAAAACATTGTCCCTGATTTGCAGAAAAGCGGAGAGCTGTTTATGATCAATTTGGAGAAGAGGGTTTGAAAGGAGGAATCCCGAATGTTGAAGATGGCAAGTTGAAAGATAATATGCTTTTTGTTTGATCTTTCATGGCATGCTCAAATTTAATCTTTGCAATTAAATCAGCAAATTCAAAGTTATGCTGTGACATCATCATGTTGTGGCATTTGTCAACTGGAAATGAACTTAATTAATAGAACTGAAGTGAAGATAAATATGGGAATGACTACAAAGCCATTCTCTTCATAGAAGTCTTGGTTATTTTTGTTTCATGCTCTAGTGCTGCAGCCACTGATGGACTGCATGCATGCCTTTATAGGTATTTCATTCACAAAAGATTTGTTCCCCTTTCTCTGCTTTAAACTTGTCTCCCTTTGCAGTTGTGAAAGTACATCTCCATTATCTTTTCTCATGAAGATTCTCATGTTTGAGCATCTAGTAACAGGGGTGAAGCTAAAATAATTTTTGGAGTGGGTAAAGAAGATATTTTTGTTTACAAAAATGGTGTGTCTCACTCTTTAAGGGTGTGGTCAAATAATAAATACTCTTATATGCTACTTCTATGCATTTCTGTTTCAAATTTCATATTTTAGTGCCATAATTTAAAATATCAACTATTACAGAATTGTTAATACATTACAGTTGTTGTAAAAATATTACAGGATGAGCACAAAAATCGCTTCTTTTCGCTGGTAAAAATCCTTAATGTGCTGACAGACAAAGTTTTCAGGGGCCAAACCTCCCACACAAATTCATGTCAGGGTTATCTAATCAAATGACTCCTCGATTCAAGTCTCTGTTACAAAGAAAACGTGATACAGTCCTTCAAAGGGGTATCCTTTCTGTAAGCCAGTTTCAAGAAATTTTGCAGCTTTTGCATGGAATTTTCCAACATCCTTTTAAATTTTCTGACCTCTTTTGATCACCAAATACATGTTTAAATATATATTATTGTATTCAACTTCAACCTATCTTGCTACCCTTTAAGCAAATTTTTTTTTAGGTTTTATAATTTTTAATAATTTTTATTTTGTTCTGTAGAGAATTTCTCAAAAGGCTATGTTTTTCATGGAGATCCTGATAAAGTGTTCAAAGAGTTTTTTGGAGGGAACAACCCATTTTCTGGTAGGTTGTGTATAATCCTGTGTAGATGATACTATTTAAACAAACAGAGGCAAGAAACTATTTTATGTAAGAAGGAAGGTATGGGGGATAGGCTGTTCCGTGAATATTGCAATGAGTAATTAGATCAAAGGTTGAAGGTAGAAACAAAGAATAAAGATGACAAGAATCCAATATAATGTAAACTCAAATCTTAAAATACTACTACTCTGATAAAGCCCTGTATGCCGGGAAAAATATTCGCAATTTTGGATTCTCACCTTTGTTATGCATTATTCCTGCTTGTTACCATTCAAGAAACTATTCATTTAAGAAGGCTCTAGAGGTGGATATTCTAAGGGAACACTGACCTCTAGTTTAGAGAAATTATCAACAATTAAGCCCTTCTTATTTAAATAAAGGTTTTGTATCATGCTTGAAACTAGATTGCCATCACCAAAACTCTACCATTCACACCTTCAAGGGAGAGGAGGAGGTTGAAGCAACAGTATTTTTTATAGTTCAAAAAACAGCTTCTGTTTCAAGAGATCGACAAAATGGAAGCAAGTTTAAGCTTGAAGAAGTACAAAACTTGTATGTTAGTTTGTTGAAATAGCATGCAACACAAACTTATGTGTAATTATACACCATCCTGTTAACAAATATTGAAGGCCTTCTTCTGCTTGAAGTATTCCAACCAACATTTTGAGTCTTAATTAATTTCATAAATGAATTTTCGTCTTTAGCTAAATATGTCAAATTTAAGAAACATTTTTTCCATAGAATTTTTTGATGTCAGCCAAAATGAAATCGACAATGGCTTTGCTGGCCTTCAAGGCAGGGGCAGGAAAAAACAAGATCCTCCAATTGAAAGAGAGCTCTACTTAACATTAGAAGAAGTGTACAAAGGATGTACCAAGAAAATGAAGATATCAAGACGTGTACGTCTATTTGTCTTTAAAATGTGATTTTTGTCTCTTGTTTTAAAAAGAAAGGAGAAGAAAAAGAGTTTTCAGAAATGAAATGTCCAGCAATTTGCAATTAGAAGGTCACACACACAAGAGACAAGCTTTTGTTACTTGTGTTACATAATAATAAACCTCGTTATACAATAGCCTTATTTAGAACATTACAAGAAATATAGCATGTGGATGCTTGATACTCTTTATCAAGCCCTGAACTTCATTTGAAATTTCACATATTTTGATTTAGGTAATGAATGAGGATGGTCATACATCAAGCATCAGAGATAAAATATTGACCATTAATGTCAAACCTGGATGGAAACCAGGTACCAGAATAACATTTGAAAAAGAAGGTGATCAAGGACCGAACAATATTCCTGGTAAGAGAAGTATTTAGAGTATTTCTCTCTTGATTAAGAATCTTTTGACTGAAATTACTGTACCAGAAGAGCTCTGTGCTGAAGGGTCAGTCAAATCTAAAGTTGTTATGACTGTTCAAAGAGAAATCTTCAGGGCAGAGTATTTTTTATAAGGTCATGAGCCATTATTTTTCTAACGGGCAAAAATTTTCTGAAAATGTTGAGTGTCTCAATTTCTATAGATTTAGTCATCTTTTAAGTGCAGAAAAGAAAGATTTGAAGATGACACGCAAAGAGTGGAAACATAGCATACTAGAGCACCTTTTGCCTGACACTCCTCAGATTATAAAGGTCAAACACTGGCTGAAAGTAGTTAGAAAATGTATACCAGGTGTGGGTCAAAAGCAATGTGAGAGGGGAAAAGGCACATTTGATTGGTTTATTTCTTGTTTACCAATCAGCGACTGCTAACCTCTCACCTAGTTGAAGATTCCAAAAGAGAACTCTTTCTGTCATACATACATCATATTCGATGTCATGTAGGCAGAGTTGAACATATTTAGAGTTTAGAACTGGCATCTCAGTTGCCATTCCGGGTTTCACGCTTAATTGGACCATAAAGCGTTCCAAGTTTCAATGTTAATTGGACCATATAGCGTGAACTGTTTCCTAATGAACATTACATTTAGCATGAACTCTGAGTAGCAATCTAGAACTGACCTGTTCTATTCTATATACTAAAGCTCATAGTCATATGCTAAAGTGAAGGCGGAGTCATGAAAAATGTTAGAGTAGGTGAATGGTCGAGATATTTTGTATTTGAGATCGCAGAAGTCAACTGGAATTGCATTGAACACTTTCCATAGCACCAGTGCATCTTTCTCATAGAAAACGCCCTATTTATAAAACATTGGTCTTGAATTTAGGCCTTCTCTTAAACTCTGTCTTAAATTTGTCATGAAGAGAAAATTTTGAATGTTAAATCAGTGTAATCATATAACTTGAAATAAGCCTGATTGTTTTTTAGCTAACATCGTATTTATTGTAAAAGACAAAGAGCACAGATCATTTCGAAGAGATGGGAATAATATTGTATACACCACCAGTATACCACTTGGAGAGGTATCATTTTACGAATTTATTTTACTTTTACTTATCATCAAAACATTCATATTTAATGAAGTGTCAGTCGAAGAGTTTTTTCTATGTATGAAACGATTTGGCTCTGCATTTTGATGAAATCTTTAAACTTGATGAATTTCTTTGCCAACAAATTAAGTATGGAATAGAGTACCTCATAGGTCAATTTTGGGGCCTCTTTTGTTTTTTATTCATTATAATGATTTAGCAAAGTTGTGAAAGAATGTAACATACACATGTATGCTGATGACACTGTAATTCACGTATCTCATAAAAAAATCATTGAGGTGGAAAAAGCTCTGACAACTGATGTGGCAAACGTCGCAAAATGGTTAGAGAACAACAGGCTTATCATAAACCTAAAGGGAGGTGAAACAGAAGCCATGCTTTTGGCATTGCCAGAAGGCTACACTCTTAACAATGATTTAAAAACCTGGATAAAAGACCACTTGTGTATATTTTGTGAGAGGTTACAAGTGTCTTGGAGTGCTTTTGGACCCTAGCCTTAATATGAAAGAGCATTTACAAAAAAAATTTAAAAAGTGCTGTAGCACGTATAAAGCTTTTGAAAAGAACGAGGCAGTTGCTAACAACTATTAAATAATTTAAATTGACAAATTTAGAAAATTGCACCGAAGTTTCTATTTCACTCTACCATTATAGCATTTAAAAATCATAACCTCCACATCTTATTTCAGTATACCATTCAATGCAGTGTGATACGAATGATATTTTGAAGGCATTTCAAGTTGCTTGTTGTGTACGGATTGTAAAAAAAGATAAATATATGTGTTTACGCTGTAACATATTTGCTTCCTAGGCATTGACAGGCTGTATCGTTGATGTCCCAACTCTTGATGGAAGGCTCCTAAATATCCCGATCAACGACATTGTAAGGTAAATTTAACCAAGAAGCATTTGTTCATGTATGCCTTAATAAATTTCTCATCGGGGAAAGTTCGGTCCTTGTCTACATTTCATACGTGAAAAAACTTACTGGGAATAAAAAAACCTCTCTTTTGCCTTTAAGAAATTTTTACCTGTTCCTTTATCTTCAATCGTTTTTAAAGCAATTGCCTAGAAAAATAAATGACAATACACGATAAAAAGTCTCGAGAACAGATGTTAAACAGTGTCAAGTAAGAAAATATTTTAGTATTTTATATAAATCATCAAACAGCTATTACAAATTTGACATTTGCGGTCACCGGGGTCCATAACTAGATTCAAAGCTTTTTCTGCATCGAAGTCAATTTACAGCCCTGTTTTTGGAGCCTAATTCTAAATTAATGTTTACATATAAGGTAGATGCCATCAGTTTCCCACTAACCTATATGCATGGCTTACGAAACGAAGCTGAAGGCTCATCAAATACAAAATTCCCATTTAACTTTTGAATCTTTTAAGAAATTACCACACGTCTCCCGTGTCGCTTTTCGATAACTAGTAGAAAGACTATCGACATTCAAAAGACAAATCAGATGGAAGAGCCCGTTCACTTAATTGGCAAAAAAAAATCAAGCATTTTAGAATTAAATCTTTATTTAACAGCCTTTTTTATGTTGAAATAAAATTATGTCAATGCCTGTTTGTTTGTACACCAGTTAACTGCACATTTTTGCCAATTCATTTTTAGGCCTGGTTATACAAAAACTGTTAAAGGTGAAGGCATGCCAGTGACGAACGACAAAACGGGACGGGGGGATCTTGTAATCGCGTTCGATATCCAGTTTCCCACTCATTTGTCCCCCGAGCAGAAGGACTTGCTTGCAAAGGCACTGAACGTGCGGTGAATGCGTTGCGTTTTGTTTACATCTTGTTTGTATGTTGTAGTCTTCACCGTTTTCGTAGCTCTGATTTTTAAAGTATATAAAAAGCCCTAGTGATGTATTTTGAGGGAACTCTTCTTTAAATAGGAAGTTACGTAATCATATACATAAATGTTTGCGCATGCTCGTAAAGTTTGAATACTCGCTAGCTATTGAAAAAACAACTCATTCGCCGAGTGTGAATGCGCAAAATCCCAGGTAACCACTAATGTTATCTCCTCTAGCCCTCGGATAACCTTTTCTTTGGCCATCAGGGGACCTCTTCGCTAGCCATCAGGGACCACTCCTCTAGCCCTCGGGGACCTTTTCATTGGCCATCAGGGGACCCTCTTCGCTAGCCATTGGGGGTCTTTCCTCTAGCAATTATGGGATGCCTTTAAATGATGACTTCCTCCAAAAATCAAATGTCTCTTTGGGTGCACAGTGTCAATTATATAGCTTTACCTTGCGACCGAAGTTGCAACCCACATCTCAGTTGACTCTGCTCTTTTTTCACGAATGATCTGCTTTTATACAACAAAGGAGAGCAAATATGGATGCCTTCACATTTATTTGAACAAAACGCCAAAAAATCACCCGATATGGTGAACGAACAAAATAGGATATTTTTCTCATCAAATTTAGGTAGCGTTTGAACCTTTCCTAGATATCCACCAAAACGGATCAAAATGAAATTGGGACAATGCAAAAGGGCATTAAGATGATCTAAAATCGAAAAGAATCAACTGTAAAGAAGGGGCAGAGTTCCAACTGTGGTACATTTTGTACATTTGGGTTTTATTTAATGAACGCATTTCCAAATGTTCCCTTAGTTTCTCAAGAAATAATTAAAGATGATCTTCAGAAAACACTCACCTAAACAGGCAACCAATGCCTACCTCATAATCAAAGTTTCGAAGTAAAACAAATATTTTTGCCTGCTTCTGCAGCACCTGTTGTATTCAATCTTCGGACCAGCCGAACGTCCTTATCTCGAAAACTCAAAACAAATCGGATGCTTTTGAAGTCGCAGGGTATCGACATAACACTACGGAGCTTTTTATCAAAGTCCCTATATTGAGCAACAAAAGTTGAATCAAACCCCTTCACCCACTAAAATCACCCAAACAAGTAGCAAAGGCGCTATTCATCACCTTCACTATACAATAAGCAATTCATTCTTCAGAGACGGACAAAAATTTAAAGAAAACTTTTCATGAAAACACCCACCTGGAGAAAAAGCTAGAAAATCTATGCGTAGGGTCCTCTTCCAACCAGCTTTTTACAGAAAATCCCAACTATCTTAAAACAAAAAAGGGTTCACAGTCTAATTTTATGAGTCTATAAGCATTGCGCTTATTTCTCCCCAAAAGATTGTATCATCTTCTTGTCTTAAGTTGTTCCTAGACGTTCTTTTAACTTCTCTTTCGCAAGATTTATTTCACTTTGTAGCAAGATTCACCATTATCGAGAAAAGAAAATTGCCCAATAGTATAAAATACCTTGAGTAGGTATTGAGTTATGACTTATTAAAAGATTCTCTCCAGCATTTTCAATTTATTTTTCTGTATCCTCTGAGTAGCACCCCCCAATATACCCTGATTATTAATTCATGTAACTTGGCGCAATCGAACTTTTGACTTCAGGGGCACATGATAGTATACAATACTGTAGTCAAGGAATAGCATAAATATATATATATATATACAAACATATACCAATATGGACTGCTATATCTAAGGAGATTGTTACTTAACCACTGTATAATGGTTAAAGCTACATCTAATCTTACCTAATTAGTAAACCAACGCACTGATAATATGTGAGTGGTTAAAATGCAGTCATTGATCGATTTACATCAAGATTAAAGGCAATCTGTCTCGTTGTGGATTGGTTAACGAGAACAATAGCTGGAATAATAGCCTAAACACAATTCCAGCGCTCCGCCATATTTTTTACAATGCGATAAATTAAAGGGGGCTGGAAACAATAGAAAATTCCTTTGTTCTTATAATCGATCAACGTCGTGACAGATTGCCTTTAAATGTTTTAAAATAACAGGCATACCACCATTATATACACATATTGCTTCCTGAATATTTAATTTATTGTAATTACTACCTTATTTAGAACCTGAATTATGTTCCCAAATCCTTTAATTCGATATCAGTCAAGTTGTAGTAGTCAATGATACAACAAAGGAAAATAAAAATTAAAAAAGTAACTCACAAATAGAAGTAAAAAATCAAATTAAGCTAGAATTTTAAATCCATTAAACACTTATAGTATAAATAAGTATAAATAAGTAATTAAAAAAATGCAAGATTAAAAAACCACTAAATGAATAAAAGTCGCAAGAAACCCAAACTGACCTAAGATTTTAGTCCCACCAAACAATTCATTTAAGTAGAGAGTATTACGTCATATTACACAAATCTAGCTGAAACCTTTGCTTATTCCGCTACCACCGAAAATGACGATTTTCCAACGCAAAGTAAGACCAGCCTGAGCTCCGAAACATTATTACTATTAAACCAAATATTTCAAATTATTTTCCATAATTTGTCCTGGTTTCCAGTTTTTCATCCATAAACTGTTTTTGTCCAAAATTTATCCTTAAATTTTCCATAAATTGTCCTCAAATACTCTGATCATTTCAGAAATTTAAATCCATAACGATGCTAATTATTTTGGCATATTCCATTCCTAAATTTGTCCTTAAAATATAATTTTACCTTTTAACCCTAAATTTAGAGACTTTATCAGAGAAAATAAAAACGTCTTCCTTCAATTAAAGATTTTGAAAAAAACAACATTTTTAATATTTAATGTTGTAAGGGAAAGTCATTAGCCCAATATCTAGGTCTTGATCACACACATGAGCCACCCTTTAAACGAAATAAGTCTTTTGTGACTTTTGTGGAATGGAACTTCACAGCTACTGGCGGTTTTAAGATCCTAACTATAAAGCAAAGAATAAACCGCGGAAGAAAGAGACAAGAAATTGTCCCTTCAAAAATGAAGAGACAAGAAATCAAAATGTCTGTTTAGCCATGACCCAAATATCCAGATGGCAAGAACAAACTCACATTATCCAAGTACATTTCAATCTTCTTGCACTTCTTCCTCTAACTCTTTCCATTTTGCAACCAGCTCTGAAATTAATGTTATGTGAGTATCAGCTTTATGATTAGTTTCTGTTATAGTCACTCAGAAAATTATAAAATCAATAATATTTGTTTGATCCACCAAATTTGAAACGTGTTTGTTGATGTGTGTTTTAAAAATTCTCTAAGGTTAGTCTTAATTATTTCATGTTCATATAATCTATGCAATTGCAATTGCACCAGCTAACAATAAAACCTACTTGGTAGTTTTCAATACATTACACTAAACGTTACACATCGCCGAGTAGAATACAATAAGAGCCTAAAGGCAAGGTACAATAATGCATTTGCAGTAACACGAAACTACTGTAGAATCTTGCTTAATATTACCAACTCAAAACGATCGCCAATCTGGGCAGAGAAAAAACAAGTATACGAAAGCTTTTAATTGTTCCTTCGTGCAACTACTTTGCAATGCAAAGTTCATAAGCTACGTCGAAATTAATTAGCACACATTAGAAATATGAAAAAAAGCTTCTTATTAGTTCATCTGTGAAAAAGGCATACTGGGTGGGATGGGCACTGGATAGGATGATTCAAAACAAAAATACCAGGTAAGCAGAATACTTCAATTAAAAACCGAGCTGCAATTTCTGTTTTTGTTAGAGAAAATGCAAGAAACACGATTAAATACCAATGATTAGTTTTTGAAATAAGACCTTGTGAATCAGCAGTATATATCACGTACAAAGGAGGAAATTTTGTGCTGTTTTGGAAGATCAGTTAACAGCATTTCCACATCATAAAAATAGAACGACTAATCAAAACTCTAGAAACCGTTCTTTAAATTCAAGCAGACATTCAATCACTTCTTTCATTCAGACGGATCACTTCTTAAAACTTCAGGCAAACCTACGAACCTACGTCTAGAACAGTTTCTTTGAAGGATAATTTTACAATATCTTTTTATAATTTATGACGAATTTTAGCACTCTAAAACTGAATGTTTACATTTTGCAAAGTGCATAAATTTGTATAATTTAGTTTTTGCAAAATGTAAAATAGTGATCATAGCTTTGTAGCGTCCTAGGAAAGGTTGTTTCCCCTGCTTTTGTCATGTTAAGGGTAACATAGATACATAGATACAAAAAATTCGTCTCTGGGTCACATTTTGATGCTGAACGCAATGATTAGATAATTTGACTATAGTACGCTTCCCATGGCTTCAAGCAATCCAAAAGGCTAAAAATCAAAGAGTGCAAAAAGCATAACAACACCTTATATACCTCGTATCTCTTTCTTCCTGTGTTCGTGTGCGCCTGGCTTATAATACTTTATGCGTGTATTCTGCAAGGAAAAAAAAGAAATATATGCTTAACCAAAAGAGTCGTGAGAGAACCGCTATATATTAGGAAGCAAAGGGGTAAAGGTAGCAGTATTTGAAGAAGAGACAAAAGGGGTGTAGCAATAAAAATACGAGGTAAATAGAATAAATATTTTTTGGTAAAAATACAGGGACGATTGAAAAGATGTTGTTAAAAATACGGGCGTGGTTGAAGTTAATTGAAAATATTTATATACGAAAGATATGAAGGGGTGTGACAGTATTGTTAATAATATGGGCGTGGTTGAAATTAACTGATAATATAAATATATGAAAGATTTGAAGAGGTGTAGCAGTATTGTTAGTAAAACGGGCATGGTTGAAATTGATTGAAAATATTTATATACGAAAGATTTGAAGGGGTGTAACAGTATGTGTAGCAGTATTGTTAATAATACGGGCGTGGTTGGAATTGATAGTACAAATTGTAAGAGGGGGGATAACAGGGGCAGACACAGGTTTAACGGTGAATATACGGAATAAACATTTTGGGCCGTAACAAGTGAAAAACCAATTCAGTGGAAAAGCAGTAAAACCAAAAATGTGATCCTAGAGGTTGGTTTCTTATGTATGAGTATCTCAAAAGATGCATGGTGCAAATTATGGTCTCTGCAGATGCAATTCAGTTTTTCATAAGGTTTAACTATTAAAATAACTTTGAAAAAAGCAAATATTTTACAACATATCGGCTAAAAGCTTTAAGCTTATGGCTTAGGGTTTAACTAATCTTTGCATTTGTTATATGTTATGTTCTTTGTCATATTTTTTCAAGCACTCTCTTCTCCGGTTGTGGACGTTTTGAAACATAGGGTTTGCTGGTAGGTCTATAAATTTACAAGTTAGTGGGTCTGGTGGTCTACAAAACCCCCTCCTTTTCCCAACGCTTTCCTATGAACTCACCCAAAAACGAAAGAAGCTGTTGTCCAACTTGGCAATGAAAAGGGCCTTAGCAACATAAAATTCGTTTCTAGCCTCTTTCTGAACAGCTCCGTATGAATTTCCCAGTTGAGCAATGAGGATGTTAATCATGACAACCATCATAATAAACATACTGCACAGTATAACTATAGTTGAAAATGCCCTGAAAAAGAATGAAAGAAACATACGTCAGTCATACCCAGAATTCAGACTGTTACAGTGAAGGACCTTTGGAGATACAGACAATAAAGATAGGACGTTTTAGGTTGTTTCTTTTAGAGGACATACTATTCTCAACAAGTTTTGTCAGTGGTAAAAGATTCTTTCTTCGACAAGAGGGTACCATAGTATAAAAAACATAATCATTGAAAATAGAATAAACAATAGTTCGATATCAATGCTGCATATATGAAGAGTTTCCATGAAATGTGAGCTTCCTGATTGCTTGACTGTAACCCGTAGAAACCAGCACCATAATGCTTTATTTAATTTTTCAATGATTTTTCCTGACTGTGTCCTTAAATTTAACTGATGCTTTTAAAGTGAGACGCTGCTCAACACAAATTTTCAAAGCAACAGAAAGCTTCATAAGATTGCACAAATTGTATGAGAAAATAGCGCACCAAGCTGTGTCACAGCGTCCTTCTCACTATCCTTCACTATTTGTTCCCATAACAATCGTGACCTTCATTTATACCCTTGCAATTCCTAATTTTTATGCTGTGTAACAGCTTCCCAATTTCGCAATCCTTCACCATTTGTTCCCAAACCAATCGTGACCTTCGTTTATACCCTTGCAATTCCTAATTTTTATGCTGTGTAACAGCTTCCCAATTTCGCAATCCTTCATCATTTGTTCCCATACCAATCGTGACATTCGTTTATACCCTCGCCATTCCTTATGTTTATCCTGCAAGCAGCCGTCTCTTTCTCGCGCATAATGACTTATATTAAACACCACAGCGGTGAATGAGTCCCAAGAATTTATACATGTTTTGTCATGTAAATAGATCACTAATTGCCTGTACAAAATATAATGTTCCTAAAGTTGTAGTTGTGTGAAGTGTAACTTGCGTTCAGGTTTATTATATCACCTGCACTGTTTTCCTTCAACTCAGTGCTGATAAATCAATAAACAATGACTTGTTGGGGAGAGGAACTAGCGGAAAACGTCACCCACTTTCAGCCAATGAGCATGCGCATTAAGCGTAATAAAAGTCTCGCACATTGTTTGGCAGTGTGTTACCGACAGACGTTAACTTTCCTCGTTTCCCTTTACAATGATACTGCTATCGGCTGAACTAAAGGGTTCGTATGACGTCAAACGTTGTAGAGACGATTATTTTGGATGCTTCTGAGGCAAAAATTTGGCGTAACATATTTGGCTCAATGTAATGCATAGGGCTGGTGAAACATACATTTAAAGTAGATTGTGACCGATGGAAATTTCAAGGATAATTTCCAAGCTTTTTTATCACTATGCACCATAGCTTTAGCTATTTCAGAGAAAACCTTTAAGTGCAGCGGGAATCAAAATTCATTCACACTAAATAACAAACCAAGATAAGATGGAGAATTGAAAGAAATAAAACACAGTTTACCTAAAAAGTATGAAAAAAATATAGAAGTGTCAGACAAAAAAGATTTAGAATGTTGCAAAGTGCTTTTTTCAAAGCCAGTTCTCAAAATTTTTTACCGCTAAAAAATTGTTTACAACATAATTTATGGGATGTAAATTTAAAAGTTTCAATTTCAATGTCATTCTTTCCATTTTTCTCACCGTATCTGGCTCCCACAAGTCTTTTCGTCACGTCTCTTTCAAAGATAATCTATGCTATAAATCTCTCTGAAAAATTGAAGTCTTTTCGGTTATCTATTCGCGTTTGTCTTAAAACAGCCCCTCAGTGATACGCGTTTCTCATAAGCACCTTTGCACAGGATCCAAGCGACGATGTTGATTAAGAGTTCTGAGATCTTAGGTCTCAATGCTGCTCAAAACGATTTACTCTGTGGAGTAATAAATCTTCTTTGAACAAAATACAGAAATTCTTCTTTGAATTGTTGACAAAATGAAACATAAAATCATTAACAAAAATTTGAGCAAAATGAAACATGAAATAATTAACAAAAATTCAAAAATAATGATACAATGAAACTATACACATAAATTTCAACAAAAGAAACATAAATTATTACCACAAATTGAAAAATATGAAACGTACAAAATGTGTAACGGAGTATGGTAATGTAAAAAACAGCCTAGTTGCAAGCTGTCTCCAGTGTCTACGACCGCCACGACACCAAATATTGTCTCATCGAATTCAGACGGCAAAATTCATCTTGCTGAGAAATGGGGGAGGGGGCATGTCCCCCCAGTAGAACGCAAAAACAAAGGATTAAGCAGGGGTATTCAAGCAAGATCTGAGGCAGAAACTACCCTGTAGAAAAATCTGAGGTTGTGAGGCGAGGTTGGAGGCTTGTAGTCGTAGGGTGGATGTTCTGTGTTTGTGTCTATTTTTTGATATAGTTGATGGGTGGCTCATGAGGTGCTTGCACTATGTGCCTAAGGAACAATTTTGAACATTTAACTGAATTCTGTGATTATTTTGTGATTCTGAAGAAAAACGAAACGAAAGAAAGAGGAAACCCACCACGAAGAGAAATCTAAAAAGTAGGTTGGAAGAATGAAATCTCAAGAAATCTGAAAAATAATTTGAAGGCATTCAGGTGCTCTCGTTTAACTGTATATACATTCGAATCTTTATCATTTCGTTCTATGCTGCATATTCACTCTTTACCGAATTCTTGCTCATTTGATCTTTATACAGTCCTCTTGATTTATTCGAATCGATATTGAGTCTTGAGTTTTAAGTTTTAGTTGAAACTTTCGGTATTCTAGCCTGCATTTTTTCATTTCATTCTATATTCTTTATACACAAAAATCCCTTCAGCTTACAACTAAATACCAAATAAGAAAATAAATACCCTAGTTACATTAATATACTTTTTCTACAGTTAAAGCTAAATTATGTACAGTAATCTATTTTATAGCAGCTGCTCTTCCAGGGAGTCGTGTCTTCCAGGGAGTCGTATAATAACTTTTCAATTGCTTTTTGAATTTACTAAGTGTAGGGAGCTCTCTGATATTGATGGGAATATCGTTCCAGGCTTTCAGAGCCGAATAGTGAAAGCCTTCTTTGACGTATTCAAGGTTATTTTTTTGGGATTTGTAGGTTGCGGCAATTCCTTGTTTTGTAGTTGGAGTGCTGGGTCCTATGATGATATTTATCCCAAAGGCTTTCGGGACATTGTCTGCTGATTATTTTGTATGTCATAACTGATCGATCGAACTTTGTTAGTTGCTCAACGGTCAGCCAGTTATGAGACCAGTTGTCTTTTAGTCTGGCCTTATCAATAATCGAGCGTGCTCTGTCCTGCAGACGTTAGAGTGTATTCAATTTTGATTTAGGAAGACTTAGGGAGTGACAAGTTTATATATTGGTCTTGTCTCTAAGATAGAACTGAATCAGACACAGGAAACATCACTATACACCCACCAAAATTAACGCAGAAGTAGCCGAACAGTATGGCAATGAATTCCTTTTAAATGGAGCATAGTTTGCCTGTATCAATAAATGAATGAGTCGGTTTTGTCAGCTGCAAGTGCTTACTCCTATACTTTTATATACAATATTTCAGCGCTAAAGGACATTTTATGACGCAAAACGATTTTCGAAAAAATAACAACAATAAATGATGCATCTGTCAAGGTTGCACTGGGTTGCACTGGGTTGCACTGGGTTGCACTGGGTTGCACTGGGTTGCACTGGGTTGCACTGGGTTGCACTGGGTTGCACTGAGTTGCACTAGGTTGCACTAGGTTGCACTAGTTTGCCGTGTTTCGTTTGCAGATTCAACACATCCGCAACCTCTATGCATATAGATTACAGTGGCAAAATTCTAACCCTGGGAAATGTTAACGCAGAATGATCGGGCGAGATAGGCTGATAACGCGCTCTCCACCTTTCCATTATTCGATTTGTCTACAGTCAAACTCATCAAAAGCAAACATGCCAGCCCTCCTGATATCAACTTAGTAATTTGTAAACAAATGGAATTTAATTTAATAACTCGGGAATACCAATCCAACATAAAGGGCATAAAGCTCCCTCAGAAAAACTGCCATAGACATCAGAAAGGTCAGTCATGAGGCTACGTTCCCACATCATCAAGAGCGAGTTGGGCCGTTGGTGCATCGGCGCCAATCGCTCAACCTACCATATAGGAGTTACTAAGGAAAGTTACACAATAACCCCCAAATATGGATGATAATTGGGAGGGAATGGACAGGAAAAGCATCTTTTCCCCACTTATAGCCGATGCACCAGTCCTACCTAATTGCATCAGAAAACTCTAAGAAGCATAAAAGATGCCTAAAGGTATGAGAGGTTTTAACGATGCCATAAAAGAAACTCAACACGCAAAGTTATACTGAAAAGGCATTTAGTATAAAGAAACAAAATGAGGGAGGGAGGGCTGGTAAAATACAATGAAACAGCCTAGTTGTAATGTGGCTTCACCAAGCAAGATGAGACCCATGCTATGCCAAAACCTTAAATACCCCTAGATTAACCAAGGGAATGAAAACGCCACGAAACACACATCTTACCCTAGCAGGGCCGTAAATCCCGGGGGGGACGGGGGGGACTGGACCCCCCCAAAAATCTGGAGCAAAACGATTTTTTTTAAAATTATCGTCATTTACTTTTAAAGAAAGGAATCCCCGGCAGCTGGGTTAGAACCTAACAAAGTTTCGCTGAGTTATTGCAACATACCTCAGCCACTATGTCATGGTGACTATTGCCAAGTGCAAGTCGACTATTGTAGATGGCTGTTTGCAGAGTGGTGTCGAGTCGGTGACGATGCCCATGGAGGGGAAATTAGCCCCAAATATTTTATCCACCGGTCTCCCCTTGAATAAGTCTCAAAAAGCATGTAAGAAAAGAACCGTTTAAGTCGCCATAAATCTCGACAAACTCATATTACACATATTTTTATACACGCCTTTTTATAAAAATCCTTACTCAAAACCTAGGTCCTGTCGTTCCTAATTTCTGAACCTCTATTAGTCAGATTGAGGTACCAAGACATCCATAATAGCTCCTTAATTTTGACTGCACAGGAACAAGGAACAAGGCCAGAAGACAAAGAGGGCAAGAAGTAATTTTACGAAAATTAATTTGCGTAATTTACGCTAATTATTAATCTGCGTAAAAGTATCACGGCAACAAAGGAGTACTTTTGCATTTAATATAGAGAGAAGTAATGACTAAACTCTTTATTGTTAGAATGCAATAAATTTTGCCCATCCTTGATTTTTTTAAGAAAATTTTCATTTGGAGCCCGAATATGTTCTTAGATACATCCTAATTGTTTTCGAATCCGATATGGTTTCAAGAAAAATAACGCTTGCTCTCGAATAGAAAACACCTTTTCTTTCTTTTCTCCAATGTCTGTCACTAGAGTTTAAGCATTTCCCCAATATCCGTCACTAGACTCTTCCCCTTACCAATTTCTCCCAGAAACAATAGTCTCTGTTCTTCTGAGAAACGTCGATTTGCCTATCCTAAACGGTATAGTATTTTGTTAAACTTGGTCAGGGAGATGCTTTTATAGCTATTTAGAAGGTATGATTCAAAAATTTCCTTTCACGTCGGCCCCAACCATGGTGGGTCCTCCTACATTAATAAACGTGATTCTCAGCCCCCTAGGTTTAATTTATTCAAGCTGTCTCTGAAAAATGTTATCAACTCAAATACAAAAAGTCAACGTGCTAAGAAATATCTGCAAATACCCTCTTTAGGGCTGGAAAACCTTAGTAAATCTACAATTATTTTTGTTTTTTAAATCGTTTGCCACTCAAACTGTTTCCTTAACACACACTATAAATTGCTTGGTGGTGCCATGACCCACTGCACACTTTATATTCATTCGCTCTGCTGACCCCCCCAATTGACATGACAGATTTACGGCCGTGTACCCTAGTTATACAAATCAAATTAACAGGAGGCCGAAAGACTCCCTGCATTGCCCATAAACTAGTAGAGCAGATACAAGCAAAACGCGAGGAAGCGTGGCACAAGAAAACATAACAAAATAGTAATAACAACAATCTCATGCAATTTAGTTAACGCTCAAAAGCCCCTCGTGAAATTAACTTTGATTAAATTTCATTTAATCATCATTTATGGTGTGAAAAAGCAGACACAGAACCAGTTTTACATAATTTTCAAAATAGAGGCTGTAATTGAATTGTAATTTAGGTGAATGTTACTTTGTTATTCTCAAACTGGTTTACTCTTACCGGTGCATTTTTAGAATACGATAATAGCGAAAAAGGGAGGACGTTACTTCTCTCCTAAAAAAGTTCAAACTGAGTTTGTTAAAACAAAAGAGAACTTGCTATTATATCTTAGAAATTATTTTCTACCACTTTGAAAAGTAGCTGCATTGAAATACTTCTTGTTCTGGGATCTGTTTGATTTAGAATGAAAAACGTTTGCAGTTTGCAAGATAGCCAACTTACAACTTATCAGCTGTCGCTTTTGTTTGAAAGAACGTAACCCACTGCAAATCACGGAAGAAATGATATATTTTCATGTGTTTATGATACCAAAAATAAAACCAAGGAAATTAGAAAAAACTTTCGTTATTGAAAAATTTTGTTTCAAAAACAACACCGCTAAAAAGAAAGTGTGTCCACTTTCCAAATTTGCCTTGGTGCGCTCCTTTTTATGTAAAGATTTTGCGATTACAATACCAGCAGTGCTGTGACAAATTATGGAGCTTAAAAACGCGAAGCTTGAGAATATTTTAGATTTGACAGATACGGTTTCTTTTGGGTAGGCCGTTCAAGCATATCATGCTGAGAAACAGAATTTTACTTATTACAAGCCGAACCAGCTGGAATTTCTAATGAATGGAGATCTGAAGAAAAGGTTACATTGGATAGCTGGTGCTTCTATAAAGTGAATCTGCAATGGATAATAATCTGCTGTTGAAACACAAATGAAAGTTTAAAGGTTTCTGAAATCTCTTAAGAGAATCGACACAAAGACGGAAAAGGAATTCAGCTGATCAGAAGTAAATGTGGGGAGGAACAAGCATGGATTAGAGCTGAGAACGAATTAGGTAAATGTGACATTATGATAGGGGTGCCACAATGTTGTGACTTGTCCCCGATAATCTTCAGGGTATATAGTGATACAAATTTAACATACAAAACCGATACCGAACTTTAAATAGAACCAAAAACAACGGACTTGTTGAACAGAGTTAAAGCAGAAAGAAGACAGTGAAAGAATTGGCTGAACTCTCAATGAATCGGTCATTAAACCTGGAATAACTATTTTAAGCAAAATTGGGAATGCAATGACAAAAAAAGAGAAAATAATAAATAGTTTACGCGGTTCCGATATATGGTTGTTAGAGATGGTCGCTTAAAGCGATTGAAATGTGATAAATGACTTTCGAAATAAGAAGTTAAATTTTTAAGGTTTATGAAACGAGAAAGAGGCCACGCAGGACTTATGCGCATCAGGCTCTTTCGAGGGAAAATAGAGCGAGGAGAGGAAGCGGACGGCTTTCTTAGGACATTGAGCTAGTGGATGGAGGCGAAACTATGTAAACGTGGATGAAACATTCCACTAGGTTTATTTTAAATCTTTTATACACAGTTCTTTGTATGCAATAGCAGTTTTTCATCATTATTCGACGTTTTATTCACTGAAAAGAGGTGGAAGAAAAGCTCAAGCATGTCTCAAAATGTTTGCTTTTCTTAAATTTCGTACCACCAAAACATTGTTTCCTTTGAACAGCTTGCCAGATCTTCTCGGCAACCTTCTTTTCTTCAATAAAACAACGCCGATTATATTACTCAGACTAAAGAGATACCGAGGTTAAAGAGATCAAATATCATTATTTCCAAACCAGCATATTAACAAATAAATGGAGGCACTAAACAGGCCTTCTAAAGCACTGCATTTTCTGCCACATCAACATCCCTATCTTCACTGTCGATTCAGATCGAGTTTTAACATTGTGAGAGCACTTTAGAGACATGGCAGCGAATGGCTGAATGAATGAAACTTGAAACATGTTCTTTTATTAGGCAGATAAGATCTGATCTGATATGATATGTTATGATCTGACAGATGAACAAAGAGAGTTCATCAAGTTTTCTCAGTTCCATACAAAGAAGGTGAAAAACAAGTCCAATCTTCTGTAAAAGAAAGAATTGTCTCCCAGAGAGGTCAATATCGAAAAGAATAAATAAAAATGGTCGTTGTCATTTCATCACACAAGAATCAACGAAAGCTTTTGCCTTTGCCAACCAAATGAAAGCCAGTTGGATGGACAAACAATAGTTGAATTGGTCATGTTGGTACAGCAGGCTCGATTAGATCTCATGAGAATGACGCAATATTGCTTGATAGAAGTGACACTAGCTCTTTTCAAAGTGAACAGTACTCAAAACAGTCAAAGCAAATAGATAGCTCTTCTTGGCATAGGTTTGTACTGGCGCTTAGCAATCCCAATTCTAATTGGTGTACGTTTCACTTGAGCTGATTTTGCAGCAAAGATATTGAGAATAGCGGTGTCACGAAACAAGCATGCATCGACACTTCATTCGTATCATAATTACCGCTCTGATTTCCCTGATTCGATTGAATACATGGACCATCAAAGAACATCAATAAATTCAGCATTAAATTCTGGAAGTTGCCAAGTTTTCATTAAACGGGGCCAAGCTGTACCAAAAGCCCAAGCCTTCAAAAGCTTCTTTCCCCACAAAGGAAACAAACTGCGCCCCTCAAGAGTTAAGCGTTAGTTCATGTTATTAGCGTTGGATAAAAACTAACAGTTTCACTACACAACGAAGGAGAAATGTGTCAAATTGAAGACCTCAAATGTGAGCCCAGAATTGGAATGCAATCATCACAAAGCAGATACAAGGCTCTTCTTTCGTGTCTCTACAGTGCTCACACAATGCCAAAACCCGATCCAAATCGACAGTTGGATGTTGTTGTTGCACATGGTGTCCATGAGCTTTCTGGCCAAATGCATTTGTAACGGAAAGACCATTTTTTAGATTGTCCAAATGTCTTCTCCGGAGTTAGCTGCATTCCTCATACAAATACATGCTTTTTAGGTGCAGATGCAATCAATGGTTTCTTAGTCATGGAAACGTCTAAGTTTTAGAGAAAGCGGTAAAAACTCCAGAGCTTGCCAGTTTCGTTTATGTTCTTGAATTACGAATGAACTTTGCCCAGAGCTTATGCATAAGTTAATGGAATTCACCATTAAATGCATCGATCTCGATGTATCAAGCAAATCCCGTACAACAGTAAGATCTTAAAAATGGCTTTCAATGGAGAGGAAGAGTATATAGAGGCTTCCTCCCGACGAGGTTCTAATAGCACAAATTTATTGAAGAACAAATTAGCAATGTTACATTTGGAGACATTATCACGGAGCAGCGCCTTCTCTATCTCCTTTATCGCAAGGATGGAAGTTCAGTTCAGCAGGGCTGCTAGAACCAGTTTTGTCAACATTGCAAGCAATGCCTAATGACATGATAGCTCTTAGAGTTAATCGCTCCAACGAACAAGATGTTGGTGTCATCACGTATGAATCCGAATCATAGTCCGAAATGCCTTCAGACAGTTACTCACAACCAGATGGTGCAACTGATACTTTGACTAATTGACATGATGTTAAACAACCAGTTTCTCTACAAATGGACTCATCTGATACATTTGAGTCCATTTGCGGCAATGTTTTTAGTTATCTCTAATAAGATAGTGACTTGAGCACATATGTCTTGGATCTCAGTTATATCAGAGCAGTATGATCAATACATTGTTTTTGAGTTGAAACAGTGATGTCATAACATAATTTGCTGACATCATCAAAATGAGATTTAATTTACATCAATCGAAAGCTTTTCTCAGGAAGAGTCGAATTGTGTATTATTTCGATGAATTAGACATACCTTTCTCAAATTATGGCCGTGAAAAAGATTTTCCAGGTGCCAATTTTAAGACGTCATTTTCGGTCAACGCCCATCGAAAATCAAAATGTAACCAGGCTCATTTCGTAGAGCGTAATTCAAAATACCAAAAACAACTTTCAAAACAAGGTCTACTAGAAGTTGTCACGGATCCGTAGTTTTCAACCCAACTACATAGTCTTTCTTAGATTGTGATTATGGAAGCTATATGTATACGAAGTCGCACAAAATCAGAAGGTCATGCTAACAATATGAAATTTTTAATCCTCGACCGTTTGTTGTTGTTACAAGTGAACATAGAATGTTTCCTTTCTGATTTTTTTAATTTGTGTGCTGAGAAAAAGTCCATACGTTCTAGCAAAGCTAGGTCAAACTTGTAACGTCATTCGTCGGCCAAGCGCAAAGAGTTGACAATGAAATGTGAATTTCGCTCGTCTGGTTGTATGGTGATCATTTAGAAAAGAGTTAAAGATTCATCAAATTACAGAATTTTTACTTCCACTCACTATTATTGACTGTGTCATGCAGATGTTGTCACGAATTCGGCAGTTAAGCCAATTATCCTGGGTACAATCTCTCAAAATTTCAATAAGCTTAAAGATCTTTAATCTAGCTTCGATGGAAATGCCAAAAAGCTTTGAAGAAAACGAAGCAAAAAATTTCAGCGAAAAAACCCGCAATCGCACTGGCAACTGGAAGAAAGAAGTACTTTTCCAACACAGCTTTTACTAGATTCTAGATAGACACGACACGAAGAAAGTGTTCCATAGAGAACCGAAAGCGAATTAAAAACTGATATGCGATCATAGGCCTTCCAGGATATCATTCTATCTAAACCGTTTTATCGGAAGGATAGCACAAGATCTTAAAGATAGACCCTTAAAGAAAGAAATGAACCTAAACATCACAATAGTTTAACACTGTCAGCGACATAAATTGATTATAACTTTTACCGTTTTCTCCGGAGCACCGATGACATTACTTTTCCGGGCAAGATTTTTACTAATGACATATCTTATCAAATGTTTATCTCTAATTCCTTGGTTGGGTTTACTTTTTTTGTACCCATCCATCTTGGACACATCTCGTGAGGCATTTCCAGCAAACAAAGTGGCCATTTCCCTTTTTTCTAAGTATAAAAAAACTAAGCTCACAAAAATCTTAAGTGGTATGAGCAAAGTTGTCCGTTAGTCAATTTACTGTATCTATTTGCAAGGAAAATAAAATCAAGAGGTTTTGAAAGAAAACCTTACAAGATTAGATGCATTAAAAACTGAGCAATACTACACCAAAAGGGGCTCTTTAAAGAGCGATGCAACCATCAATCGATGGGAACTGGGTTACTACTCGATGTGAGATTACAGTTTGAACAAACACAACAACAATCGTCGATTTAGTGCTCCAAGTAAAGAGACCATTAACCGGATTTTTTTAATTTTATGTGAGCATTTGTCTATTAATGTTTTTATCTTTACATCCCTTGCACCTCTTTAAATAAATTATTTACAATTCATTAATTATACGACCTTAAATTCACAATGAATCCTAGATACTTCGCTGCTTCTACAGCACGTCAAAGAATAAAAAATAAACTAATCATGTACAAATAAAAACATTGTAAACATTGTAAAAACTGATGTTCTTTTAATTAATGTGAGAAGCTTCTAGGTATCGTTTGTGGCCTTGGGTTGCACGTTGTTGTCCCTGGTTTTCCAAGTGAAGAAAAGGTATATTGCTGGATTTAGAAGGCAGACATCGATTAGCATCACCTTGGCAATAAAGATATGCTGATACGAAAAAAAAGCACTGATGCAAAATGGCAAATTGCAGATTATGAAGGGAAAAATTGACCAAATAGATATGCTTAGGATTCTCTTCTCACGTGGTGTGCAAGGACCAATCACAACACGAACATTCTTTACTTTAAGCACGTGACGTATGCACTGCTTGGAGACAGCTCTTCGGATCACTACTGCGTGAATCAAAACTGTCGTTACACAAACTGCCAAGAATGAGGATGCGACAAAAGCGGCAAAGATATTTCTTCCCTTGGTGGTAGGCACAAAGACTTTACAGCTAAAGAGAGTGGCCAAAATCCAGTAAAATAGTGCGCAAATGAAACGACACTTCGAGGCCTGCATATAGTGATACCTAAAATTACAAAATAAGACTTTATTCGTACGAATGAATCATTTAACGACAACATTTTATTAGAATTAGACAAACGATTTGCCATTCAAGAATTTGATTTTACAGCAAAGTCGTAATTCAGGTATTTTCAGCTCTAAAATTACCATCTGCTTTTGGTTTGGCACACTCTTGAGAAAGAAACACTAAAAACGAAAATATATATGCTACATAAGGACATCCTGTCAGTGAATTAAGATTAAGGTAACCACAGACACTGAGGCAGCCCCAACCGACCCTTTTCTCCTTTCACTTACTTGACCAGCAACATCCCTATGAACATATTCATACTATAATTTGCCGGGAATTTTGCATTCTGATGTCAATTAGGAGCGGACATGATTTGCAAAAATCTGGCAATGTACCTTGGCTTCAACTGAGAGGAATGAATTGTTTTCAAAATTGGAACTCATGCCCAATTACATTCACACGACTAGCTGAGAATGAGCTGCGGGAAATACAGCCCAAAAGTAAAGAAACCTAGATTCAAAACTAATTACATTGCCCGTTAAGATGACGATGTACCGTTTGGGCTATGATGATCGAAGAAAATAATTAAAAGGTAAACCATTCCAGCTATGATACAGCTTGGCGTAACACCCATTCATTTGAAAAAAGTGTCGCATCATTCAAGGTGTGATTGAAATCTGTCAACTGCATGGGAACCTAAAAGGGGGGAGGAGGGGCAAACCAGAGCAACATTTCATCCAAAATTTGCCGAAGGGAGGTTGACAAATTTTTTAAAGAACAAAAACCATTGGGTCTAACGTCATTCCTTCAAGCTGCTATATACTAATCATCACTTCAAGAGGCAGGCACCGCGCACCATTCTAAAAAAGGGTGGGCTGAAAAGGGCGTGACCGACAATTTTTTAGAACAAAACGACTTTAAAGAATAGCTTTTTGCCACAATGATATGACTGTCAATCCACATTTTACCACGAAACAGCTACAGGTCATTCCTCTAAAATTGACAAAAATAAACCGGGTATGAGCAAGTCAAATTACCGACTTACGCGAAAACGAGTGTGGCCTCAAAACCCATTTGACCCCACTACCTAGCAGCTGGCGCATCTATTGAGTCAAAAATTCAAATCAACCGCGCTTTTTCGTTTATCTGAACATAGATAGCCTGCGTGCCAACCTTACAATCCTCTATTTGTAAATAAAAGTCTGCACGCAGGCTAAGCATATGCTATGTTAGATGTCCTCTTTTAGTGGACGTGCCTTTATTCCCAACCTTCGATTCGCAGTTGCATCAATGTATCTTCGTAATGTATTTTATATTTACACAGCCAACTTACATTCAATGTTAGTGTTTCTTATTTTCTTGGCTTCATAAGTTTTGACCATAAACGTCTTCAGAAACAATTCTGGCTGATGATGTCTTAAAGGCGATCATGATTGCATTTCACGGGTGTAGCTATGGTTCAATTTTGTTCAAATTCTGATTTTCAAACAAAGTCAATCCCCTCAAAGACCCCCCCCCCCCCTGATCCCTCAACTATGAACCTATTCCTTGTTTATGAGAGGGATGACGATATGAAAATATATTGACATTGAGTAGAAAATAGCAAATAACATTTAATAAAGCTTAGATCGAACTGATTTCTTCTTGATTTTGATCTTGTGATTTTGAAAAATGGTTAAAGCTTAATTAAACCCCACCCATTAGAAAAAACAGCTCTTGAACAGTGAAATTTTAGATAGCGTACCAGGGACACATTACGGGGTTCACAAAATATAGATAACCCGCTACTTCGGAAGCCTTTTCACTTTTGCGTTCAAAGCTATCCGAATAATAGAGAAACTTTGTAAGTAGATTCTTGTAGGAAAGATCTCAAGCTTCTGTCCTTATGCTAACGCAAGTAAATTGCAAGAAATGATAATGCAAATATAAACGTTAGTGTTTATGCTGATGTCAAAAGCCTTTTGGATGTTGAGGGTGATAGAGGAGGGGATGGAATCTTACTGGCTTCCAGCAAGAGAAAATGCTATAATTACACACTACACAGGGGCGGATCCAGCAAAAAATCTGAATGAGTTCCAGGCCAAGGCTAGGGTCTTTCAGATAATGCATTGATAATTGTGCCTAACCCTAACCCTAACCCTAACCCTAACCCTTACCCTAACCCTAACCCTTAACTTGAAATAATTAATCATACTAATTTATGACTATTAATCATGCTTATTTATGACTATCAGGTCGAGCAGTATGGAAACTAGACAATTCCTATTTTCACGACCCTCGCAGCATTCTGGCAGATTACTAAGCGGTTGAGATAAAACCAGAAAGTATCGTTAATTTTCCAGGAGCATTAACTGCCTTTATTTTAAATTGCAGTCGTTGATGGCAAGAGAAACCTATGGCCAGACGGAACACCATATTTTGAAAAATAGGCTGGTGTCTACGTAGGCAAAACAAAAAATTGCGAGCAAAACAAAAGGGAAAACTTTGCTGTGGCATCCAAAACAAACAAAATGGTGTTGAGAAAGGGAGGGGGTTGCAGAACTTTTCACAAAGGCACTGTTTTCTGTCGGAAAGAAATCTATAATCTAGATTTAGTGAGTGAATTGTACCTACCCCTCCTCCCTCCTGGTACCAAAATGCATAAATATGAATAATAATGTTGTCTTAGGGTTAGGGTTAGGTTTAGGGTTAGGTTCAGGTTTAGGGTTAGGTTTAGGGTAAACTAATTATTTCATCAGGTCGAGCAGTATGGAAACTAGACAGCTCCGTGAAAATAAGACATCTGTAGTCTCCATTTCGAATTCAAAGTTATGCAGTTCCACAACAGATCAGAAACAATAGGTAGCCAAGCATACAAATATGGTATCATTTCCGAGTTCCAGATGCTGTTTTGACTGATTTCCATCCGTGTTCCAAACAAAAATTTCATTGTTTCAATTCATTCACTTTCGAGGCACAAAACGTTTGTTTCCGAGTTCTAGGATGGACTGCTGTTGTCCTCCACAAAGTCGTTTCAAATCGTTTCAAAATCACGACAGAGAAGAAGGAAGGAAAAGGGCGAGCGAATCACATCAAACTGGCAATTTTAAGATTTTGAAGAGACTGCGATAAAACTTATAATTTCTAGGTTTCACTTTTTTAGTTAAACTATTACTTATTTCAGGCAACACTTATATGTGGGAAACTGACTAAGTTCTGTGCACCAAGGAACTCACTCTGGATCCGCCTCTGCTACAGACACGAAAAAAATTATTTTGAATCCAAACTGAATTTATTTTGCTATTCAGCGCACATTTCTGCGTAGTGTTTAAACCTAGAAAGGGCTTGAAAGAATTTATATTACATTGGATCGCTGAAGATAGAATGTCACGATGACAACGTATGAAATAACAGAATCGGGCAAGTCATGTAGACAGAACAGTCAAGAAACTGGCCTTTTCTTTGCAAAAATAATTTTCTAAGCTTTTTGGCGTTTCTCTGCATCTTTTTTCAGGCATTTCAAGCAGCCAAAAAACATTTTGCTCAGATCAGTTTCCTGCAACTCAGCGCAAAAGGAACAATTTCAATTACTCAGGATTTGAATCTTTGACTCAGGTTTGCATTGGTGTAATCGGGATTCGAATATTTTTTATGGATAGTTTTTTATGAAGAGTGGGACCACCTTAAGCAGGATATAAATTCACAAGAAGAATAGAAAATAATAGGTAAGAATAAATGTGGGCAAAGGAATGCGTGTCAATACAATGAGTGCTGGGAAAGCAAAAGCTACATTTTTGCTTGCGATTTTAAGATCTTGACAGTTTTCTATAATTTATGGTGATAACATATAAGGAATCTGACATTGTATATTGATGGCAATGATTATGACCGGAATTGATTGGTTTAATGATTGATCCATTGACTGATCGATGGCGATGATTGATAATGATGATGACTTAAAATGACGATTATGATGATCTCGATGGGGATGATTATGATTGACATTGATTGATTGACTAACTGCTTGACTGTAATGATTGATTGATTGATGGCGATGATTGATAATGATGATGACTTAAAATGACGATTATGATGATCTCGATGGGGATGATTATGATTGACATTGATTGATTGACTAACTGCTTGACTGTAATGATTGACTGATCGATGGCGATGATTGATAATGATGATGACTTAAAATGACGATTATGATGATCTCGATGGGGATGATTATGATTGACATTGATTGATTGACTAACTGCTTGACTGTAATGATTGATTGATTGATGGCGATGATTGATAATGATGATGACTTAAAATGACGATTATGATGATCTCGATGGGGATGATTACGATTGACATTGATTGATTGGCTGACTGCTTGACTGTAATGATTGATTGATTGATGGCGATGATTGATAATGATGATGACTTAAAATGACGATTATGATGATCTCGATGGGGATGATTATGATTGACATTGATTGATTGACTGACTGCTTGACTGTAATGATTGATTGATTGATGGCGATAAAAGATGATAATCATGATGGTGATTATTATTATCAACTTTATAAAATTGCCTAAATTCGTGTTCAGTTCAGTTCAGTTCATATATTTATAATTCCACTACATAAAATTTAATAATAACAACAAACAATAACAAACAAGACTACAAGGAAACAAGACAATGTTCAAAGAAAATTAATACAATGATACAGTATAAAAAGACAAAAGTGGGGAAAAATTGTATGCAGGGAATTACTTAAATGAGAAGGTGTAGTTGTCACGGAATATTTTTCTTTCATGCATCTGAATGACTATTGAGATAATCGGACGTAAAGAAAAAGCTGTTGTTAACTATCGTAAAATTACACTATTTTGCTTGAATCTAGAAAGAAGGAAAAATCCGAAACAATCAAAACCATGTGTTTCGCTGCTGTGCAGCGTAAAAGAAAACGACGATTTGCCGTTGAGCTGCCAATGGCTATCATGCTACGGCACTATGGCATTTTAAATATAATATGTTGTCAAAGGGCTTACCTTAGCGCAGCTTTGACGATAAGGAGTCTGTCCAAAGAAATCCATAGCATGTGATTGAAATTGCAGCAAAACATGAGCCAAAAGAAGATTTGAATTATAGAATCGTTTGCAGTTAGCCCTGCTAGAAAAACTGCTGTAGCAACAATTAAGGCAGTGTTCCAAAGTAGTTTTGCAAGTGACGAGTTGAGAATGAGCATTTCATATACACTCTTTTTTTTCCGCTTCGCTGTAATGAACAACTGAACCCCGTTTAAACCAAGACCGCAAGATAACAGCAAGAGCAAAATGATATGGACAACCGCCATTTGAAACTCACGGCAAGGGCTATTCTAGGTCTTGAAAAAAACTGTCACCGTCCTTTCTCTCACCATTCGACTTGGGGCGAATTAAGATCAGAGAGTCTTCTACGAATTCTGTAAGAACGATTGGCACAGCACTCGAAGGGGAAATCTGCTGTCATAAAAACACGCCGTTTTGGGTTCCTTTGGTACAGAAGAATTGAAGACGATGTTCAGCAGTACCAAACAGAAGATACTGATGTACGTGTTAGTACTTGGAACTTCGACTCGCCGCTCGATAATCCTTTGAAAAAGCTACATGCTTTTTTTCGTGAAACGAAAAGAAGATTTGCTGTGCCCTCTTACCAGCCTTCCAATGCGCCCCAAAAAAGTGTCAAAATATCTGCTTGATAGCGAAGATTCTTTGAGGTCAGCCTACTCACAAACTGCAACACAATGCTTATCAAGCCGGATAGTGCTTTTATATCTTTGAGCTGGGTACAGTACAAACAGTAAATGGAGCAGGTGCTCATAGGCTGCGCAGCAGTTGCATAAATGGAGTCGCTTTTTAGATATTGCAGGTGTTTATGGTATCGAATGCTGAAGGATAGATATATGAAGAATTTATGTCTACGGAGCTAATTGTGTCTGCACTGTTTAAGAGGCTGATTATATGATCTGCCCCTAAGTGATGGAAAGAGATTTTAATAACGGGGCAGAAGGAGTTTTATGATTTTCTCAAAACAACATCCACAAACATTCACAGGCAAGTAATTTCTAAAATTACTCCTGTACACCCAGTTATTGTCAATTTTTTCATAATGTGTTCAAGGCAGATGCTTTTAGAGAGAGTTTTTTTAAAAGATTCGCTAACTTCAGTTAGCGTTCTTGTCATCAACTATAGTACATAACGAGTTTTTAATTCAATTTACTATACTCTTATTTATTGCTAAAGACGACAATTTGGATCTTGCTCACAAGTATCTTGCTCTCTAGAATAATTCTTTAACGTAAAGAAACAAAAAATATTGAGTTCCTATCCATTTCGTCAACGTTGTCAGAGGATATTCTTTTGGTTGGAGTAGAAGGCACGCTTATTGGGTTAAACTTTGATTGAAAACGCTTGCAAATGCAAATAAAATAATTTTTGCAGCTCTTTTTTAAAGAAACGCTTAATATAATATCAAAAAACAACAATGAAATGATTTGACAAGCGCTTATTTGAACACCTGCATAGCCAAACATTTTGTTTCGTTGTTTCTTTCTAAAGTGATACTCAACAAAAAATCACAGCAACTTTCAATTTAGAAAAGACTATTTTGGATTGTTAAAAGTACTTTTTGGTATAGTGGCGGAAATTTATTTTTGAAGTGGTGGTGGTGGGGGTGGGGGTAATGTCCACAAAAGCAATAAATTTGTTGACAAATGAAATAATTTACCGACAAAACCGACAGTGTAGCAAAACCTGGTGACAGTTGCCCCCCCCCCACATCCCCGCAATTTCCACCACTGTTTTGGTATCCTGCTGACATAGTAGAGATTGCTGAGACTTAAATCGTATACGTGAACATTTTTTTAGACGATCACTTTTTACCGTCACTTTTTTCGATATTGGACCAACATGCTGAAAAGTGATCGTGCAACATACTAAGGGCCTGTTTATATGGGAAAAATTATCCCACCTTCTAGCCATTGGGCTGGGAGGTGAGATCCAGCCTTCGTATACAAAGCTTTGTAATTTCGATCTTCTGTTTACATGGGAAACGATTTATCCGGGGCAAGTGAGATCCTACTCTCAGCCTGCCGGACCTCACCTGTTGGCATCAAATTTTTCACATATAAACGCTCAACTGGCTGAAAGGTGGGATGAAATTAGCACTTGTGCGCAAGCGCAAATTCACTTCTTTCAAGAAAAAAGGCGGCAAACGAAGGAGTTAAGTCTACGAGTGTGAAGTCTTTTCGTCGGAACAATGAGAAGATCCGCCATTTGTTAAATTGCTTGAATGAATACAAGTCTAAGCTCACGTACCAAGGATCATGAAATTAATTCTTGGAAACCCTGAAATTTTTCTTCCATAACTCTTCCAGGGCCTGCTCATTGATCATGTTTTGCCACCACGAATCGGTACGTCCAGGCTTGACCCAAACCGCTGTAATCTCTTTATTTTTCTTGCCTTCAATTTATGGAGGTAGAAATTTTTTTCTTGCCAAGGATATTCTCATTCCCATGCCTGAATGACAGCTGGGAGTTGGGATGAAAAAGAAGCAACATGCTGGGAGGTGGAATGAAATTTGCATGTAAACATGCGGTGATTTTATCCCACTTGCCAGCCTATATGCTGGAAGGTGGGATAATTTTGCTCATATCAACAGGCCCTTAAATTGACAATTTTCGCTGCAGAATTTAATGCGCTTATCTGCTGTTAATCCTCCATCATTGGAAATTTTACTCTGAACGAAAGCAGAGTAAAATCGAGATCATCATTTTTTTCAAAGGCGCCGACAAATTCTTACGTCACATAATGTTTTGATGAGAAGGGAACGGCCTAGAGTTTCGAGAAAAGAAGAAAAAGACGCGAATTGTGCTCAGAAACATAATTATTAGCAGAAAACGAATATGAATAATGATATGGAGTAAATCGAAAAGCAGCCAATTACAGAAAAATAAATGCAGCTTAATAAAATACTAAAATGATCGTGTAACCCGGCCTTTAAGCACATTTCCATAAAAATTAAGAAATTTTATAGACATTGTAGAAATTAATTGAATTACAGAAAAAATTTCGCCAGGGTCATAATCTGGTTTCACAACCTTAGATAAAATTAAATAGATTCGAAACTGATTTCAAAGCACTTTGTTTTGTAATAAACCGAGAAATAATAAATAAATAACCTGCTCGAAAATCATCCTCAACCTAAAGAAACTGCTCGAAAATCATCCTCAACCTAAAGAAACTGCTCGAAAATCATCCTCAACCTAAAGAAACTGCTCGAAAATCATCCTCAACCTAAAGAAACTGCTCGAAAATCATTTTTCAAGGTGGCATGGAAATGATTGTTGACAATAAGGTACCATTTCTGCTCAATTGACATAGATTATAGAAAAAGATCTCCTTGCAAAAGGAGTTTATTTGTGTTCCTAAAAAGTAGCTATAAAGAATGTTACATATATGTTATAAAACTTCAAGAAACTTCAAGCAAAAAAATCAAGAAAAAATTAAGAAACCGCGTGTCAATCTTAGTTCCATATAAAAAACTGGGTAGTGTATCTTCTTCTAGATTGAATGGTTTGAAAATTATCCAGTCGTTTGATGGAAATAGGCCATCTAACATCAAACATGTTGATAAATGAAAGTTTAACTTCTTTTCGTTTAAACTACTTAAGCAATATTATTAAAAAATTTGTAACAAAATGAAAAAGTGTACTTTCGTTTACAAAAGTTTACAAAAATTTTGTCACCCCAAGTGTTACCCCAAAGCCTCCTGTGTAACCCTCGATCCTTTGTTTCCAAAGAACAGCCCCATTTCTTTTTCCTGTTGTTCTAGAAAAAATGATGCTTCCCCTCCAAATAAAATATTATCATTCCTAAGGCACTGAAGTCTGCAACCGAACGACTGCTTGTTATGAAAAATACAATTTGCAAATATTTAGGGCCTTGGAGAGATTTTTTGGGGGTGCTCTGTGAGAACTGAAATGGCTAAGATACTGTATGATTATGTGAATAGCAGTTGCAAATGACGCCTTCGAAACTTTCTAGGCCCAAGTGTGGTGATGCTATTTATAGCAGTTTCATAAACTATTACCAGTTTTGTGAATTTGTGAATTGTTTTTAATTTGGTATGGGGTAGGGAGTGAGGCGACATCATTTCACAAGGGAAATGGGTATTACTAAAACATTGTGGTCCAAACACATCCTATTTCGTTTTCAAGAAGAGCAACATCTCACAACTAATTTCATTAACAACGAGAAGAAAGAGACAATTTTCGTTAAAGAAAATTCAAGTATTTATTTTAGACAAATCAAGCAATTTCTCAACAATATTTAATCCCTTTCAGATATTAAAATAATAAAATTAATGATGTTACTGAGGCGGTGCTGTATTGTCTCCTGCACTGTTACTCAGTGTTTCACGTCTCATCAAAACACGTTTTTTAAACTTAATTGAAGAATTTGTCACCCTTTAACAGTTAAATATCCAGAAACTTCGTACGAGCCGTGCTTTTAGCAAAGGCCCGAGGACTTAACCAAAGATCATCGTAATGAGATTTATGTAATCGCATTACTAAGAAGCAATGTGCTCGTTCTTCGTATACAAAAACGTATATATTTGACCATCTTGGTAAAGAAGAGACAGTCATGATAAACACGTATTGATTAAACACGTAAAAACACACTTAGAGCACCGGGGATCGACTTGACAAAATAAGAACCACGCAAGAACATGCATAGCCAAAAATTAGACGAAAAAACAATGTATTTTGAAAATTGTCTATCGTGTTAACCAACAGGGCATATTTTATCAGAAAATCGACCGCGCTTCTAAAAATGTCTTACAAAACTGTTATGGAATGGTCTCGGAGACAATCAATAGTATGTAGCTGAGGAAATTCAATGTTGCAATAGGAGCAATATTAAGACCATTGTAATATCAAGCTTCGGCATAACTTTTTAAAATGATAACATCAAGGCTTGGCAAAAAATATCTGGTTTTTGTAAAAAATTAACGTAGCACGACCAACGAACGTGAAGAACTAATAAGATTATAAAAAGCCAAAAAGAATTTCAGGTACCACGCATAGCCAAGCATTGATTTGGTTGCAATTTGAGGTAGGACTTTGAAGTTTTTGACTTATTAACAACAAAAAAATTCCAGGTTTCTGAAGATGAAAGGCAAGTAACCGAGATCAAGAAAGGCAGTCTTTTCGTGCATGGGAGAATGAAAAAACAAGATGGCTTGAGATTTGCTAAAGAAAAAAGCATAACAAAAAATAAATTAATACGATAGGCCTTGTGCCTCATGGATGCAGGTGGCAGAATAAAAAGAGAAACAGTCGTTGAACACCTTGTAAGAAACGTTCGGACAAATGAAAGCGCACTATAAATAAATCCCAGCTCAAAGATAGCCCACGACGACAGGACATGTTGAAGTGCTTATGACGTGAAAGTTCTGATTGCTTTTTATTATACTAAATTTGAAGATCTGAATCATCATTATGAGTGCAAAAACCAAACTTAATTAGTGCAAGATGTCGTCCTCAGTCTATTACTTTTCAAAGTTGGAGTTTTCTCCTAAGAAATGTGAAATGTTTATTCTTTTTTGTGCGTCATAAGAAAGACATAAGAAAGTACTTCATGACATTTCAAACTGCCTCGGTATAAAAAAAATTAAAAAAACTTTGGTCTCACGAAGGTTCGGTATACTAGGGCTGGGTGTGTGTTTCATAGCCATTTTATTCCTTGACGGAATAGGAAGTATTTCAGGATTCAGCATAGCGTGGGCCTAACTTGGCTTGTGAATCCTTATTACAAGTATACTGTCCATTTTTCAAGGACCTTTATATGAATATTCTCTTTCTTTACATGAATTATATGAAATGAAAACCCCTGAAATTTTGAATTTCTTTTTTCCTGCAATGTGAAAGCTTCGCCCACCTCTGAACACCTTTTGGTCAATTGAGGATTTGATGCTTTTAGATAGGACTAGTGCATCGGCTCAAAGTTGAAAAAGGAGGTTTTGCACGTCCATTCAATGTTCAAAACTTCAATTGGTTGGTTAAGCGAGTTGTGCATGTGCATCAACTGTCCAGCATACTCTTGATGATTTGGCAACGTAGCCTGACAACTGATTCACTGACGACATTTTATTCTAATGTATCAATTCTTGTTCTGAAACATGTATTGAACATCTTCACCAAGTTAGAAATCAACTTGCAAAAAAATAAAAGAAAGGGAGGTTTGGTGGGAAGTCCGAACGAGATTAGCTGTGGTAGCAAATGAAACAACCCCAAATGTTTCCATCCATCATTTTTCAAACAAAAACAAAGATAGTAAAAGCAATTTGCAGCGAGATTTTGCAGCGAGTCCGTCGTCGTAGGCCTAAATGGTTTTCTACTTCGAAGGCTGCTCGTTCCGGTGAAGACTCGAATTTTTTACCGTCATGTGGTCTGATATTGTGCTATTACCAGCTTTCGAGCAATCTTTTGATGAGAATTCTTCGAGCAATCTTTTGATGAAAATTTTGTCTGATGATTTTTTGTTTGAAAGTTTTATCATCCGAGGGCTTTCGATTTTAATGAAAATGTAACTAGCTACACCAATATTTGCAACCTGTTGATATAGGCAAACATTTGTACAGACATGAGCTTAAGAAAAAACGAGAGCCATTGACAGATGCTTTCTAAACATAAAATAATACAATGTCGTTGTTGATGGAATACACTGACGAGACCTTGATTCAACAGATAAATCTTTCTGTTGACAATGAGTATTACTCTTTACTGGTTTTCGTTGAAGAGAACAGATAGGACATGTGTTGCTTGTAGACCTAGACGGGAAGAACCAGATCTCTTGAGCCCTGTACACACTACACAAACTAACCCGGGTTTGCCCTAGGTTTTTGCTAACCCAGGTTAGATTTTGCAATGTGGACACAACTAGCCTGGGTTCGTCCTGGGTTAGTTTAACCCATTTCCAGAGGTGGGCTCGACCTGCGTCGAACCCAGGTTAGTGCTATGATCTTCTTGTGTGGATACAAGCCTGGGGCGAACCTGGGTTAGTTTTTGTAACGCATGCCAATCATATGCCTCAAAACGATGCAATACAATTGAGTCCCACCAGTTTTTACTTGAGATTTTACATCAGTATTTTCTTCCCACGTCTACTGGTTGAATGCACCCTAAAGTGATACTTTGTTTAAGACATGTTTCAAATTTACGTTTCAGACGACAATGAACATTAAACGTTTCAGTTGAAACTGCACTTGTGTAAGTTTTATCATGATAGCTAAAGTTTTACTACTTTAGTTTTATCATGATAGATTGTTTTACAGCAGGCGGATCTGTAACTATGGGGAGCGTGAGGGTTGTGACAACCCCCCCTCCCTCTAGATAAATTTCCATTTTAAAAATGGTAATTTTGTCATCTAAAGGTGCTTGTTCGGCTTTCGGCGAAGTTGTCGGCGAATAAAGTGTGGGCCACCAACTTTGTCGGCAAATGAGATCCGGACACCCTTCTTGGACACAAAAGCTAGCGACGACCCTGACAGTATGCTTTGGAGTAGCCGGAGCTAATTGATTCCAAAAAAGAATATAAATTCAACCCATATTACAGTCAAAAGTTTAATAATTTCCTTGCCAGAACAGAATTTTCTTAATTCAAAAAACAAAATTTTTAGCAAAATCATGCTTTTTTAGGTCAACTTGGGACGATTTGATGACAATTCGAAAAACTTTATTCCCCTTGAAACTCGGATTGGCCTTGATTGTAAGTAGAAAGTAAAAAGTGTTTAATATGTCATTAACGTTAAGTTTTAACAGGCAAACCATATCAACAAGAAAGATTTTCAAAAGTCATATCAGCAAATTATTATTTACATCACCGAAACACATGTGGCACTTTTTATTATGTTCACATAGGTACGCTGGACCCGCTCTGAAACGATTAAACTTTACCTTCTTAACATGTTTACTATTTTTTCGTGCTTGCCATCCAATACTGGAAAAATAGTTATCAAAATATTTGCAAAATACCATTCTGGTGGACATTGAACATGATAGGCCCAAAGAGAGATCCTTGCGATACACCTACCGTGGATACGCTATAGATCTTCTCTAGCAAAGCAGTACATTTCTTGCTTTCCAATTAAAAATTGGTCATGATTCAAGCAATTAAAATATTAACTGGAAGTCAGAGAAAGTTTCATTAAAACCGCGAAGGGACATCATAACATTAAAATAACGCATTTTACTGTTGAGCGGAGAATAAAAAAACCGAAGTAGGGCAGAAGGTACCGGGACTGGAGAAGAAAGTCTGAAGATTCGAGCGATGAAGTTGATGTAGCAGAAGCACCTCAACTGTTCAATAACTACAAACGGCTAAGATCAGAGCGAATAAGGAAGAAAACAAAACATCAATGACTGGAATATAATTTATGATTAAAACTTACCCATATGTTGTATAAGTACTCGCAAAGGCTTCTGCCTGGACGAGTGATTTCACTCCACGGAAAAAAACATCGCCAAGACCGCTGAAACAAGAGCGGAGAGCTTGAAATTTGCTTCTTAGCAAATTGGAAATGTAAAAACAAGCAAAAATCTCAATCTATATCAATTTCAATTACACAACTGGGTAGTATATGTTGTTACTTCGAGTTTTAGGGAAAGTTTACCTCGAAAAGGGACTGCTCGTCCACTTCACTCCTTTCTATACCGGTTTCTGAAATGTGTAGATTTAAACTACAGTCCTTAGAATATCAAAGATCACTATAATTATCTGAAAAATGAGTTTATTATAGGAAAATCAACTACTCTGATGAACTCTGTTGATTTTCAAAAATGATATGAAATGAGACGCTCGATTTTCTTAAAACAACAAAACGACACTTGAGAAAACCTCAACACTGAAAAAAGCGAATTAACTTCATGTTTCGTAACAGATACTCAGCGGACATGTCTCTAAAAAAAGAGGGTACTGCAGCGATAGAAAGAGCGCCAGATCCCCTACTTTTGCTATAATAGCTCCGGAATACATCTGGAAGTTTAATTGATGTAGAAAAGAAGATCAAGGCTGCTGAGCTCCACAGTTCGGTTTGCGCTTCAAATGAAACTGCGGGCGAGATGCAAAGGACCTTTATCCGTTCAAGACATCCGAAACATTGGGATAGTTTGCGAGCCGATTAGGGTTGGCGCGTGGCATGCTGGGGGTCTTACGTAAAATAGGACAGCTACATCCTATGCAATTAAGAGTCCAAAATGGGGACAAGATGAAGTGATCGAGGAGGATCGTTTAGGGGCTCTTATCAATAAAAATCGTTTAGGGGTTATCACTAAATCGTTCTCGTTCATACCAATACACTTTTTTTTATGAAAGGACCAGGCTAAAAATCCTAGTTTTTGAGATAAAACGTTGTTGAAAATTACATTTTACAGTAGCTCAGCCTCAGCTTGTTCTTAATCTATTCTTAACTTTTGACCAATTTTGACCAATTTTGAGGCTCGTGTACTTATAAAATTGTTCTTATAGAAAAGGGTGTATTGTAAGCAACAGGGCTATCGCGTAATGGTAGAACAACTTTGAAGTTACAATACAACCTGCCAGGCATCATGGGTTTTCCAAGGGCCAGCAGAGAAAGTCCGCACAATCCCCCGAAATTTCATTTTTATAAAAGCCTACATGTTTCCCAATTTGGTTAGACACTAATTGGGTTTTGGTGCCACACCCTTCAGGTCATTGAGTTTTGATTTTAAGGTAAAGAAGATAAGAGTATAAATGAAGTAAAATGTTTTTCTGCCGAATGGAAGCAAAATTTACTCTGTTGATTTTCAAAAATGATATGAAATGAGACGCTCGATTTTCTTAAAACAACAAAACGACACTTGAGAAAACCTCAACACTGAAAAAAGCGAATTAACTTCATGTTTCGTAACAGATACTCAGCGGACATGTCTCTAAAAAAAGAGGGTACTGCAGCGATAGAAAGAGCGCCAGATCCCCTACTTTTGCTATAATAGCTCCGGAATACATCTGGAAGTTTAATTGATGTAGAAAAGAAGATCAAGGCTGTTGAGCTCCACAGTTCGGTTTGCGCTTCAAATGAAACTGCGGGCGAGATGCAAAGGACCTTTATCCGTTCAAGACATCCGAAACATTGGGATAGTTTGCGAGCCGATCAGGGTTGGCGCGTGGCATGCTGGGGGTCTTACGTAAAATAGGACAGCTACATTCTATGCAATTAAGAGCCCAAAATGGGGACAAGATGAAGTGATCGGAGAGGATCGTTTAGGGGCCCTTATCCATAAACATCGTTTAGGGGTTATCACTAAATCATTCTCGTTTATACCAATACACTTTTTCATGTAAGAAGCAGTAAACTTAAGTTCAGGCTGATTGTTCTTAATTTTTTCGAAAACCTGAGGTTGGATTTTTCTTAATTTGTTCTTAGATTTATAGAGTATAAGCAGTGCGATTGCTAGCTTTTCGCTCTAGGGAGGTGTTCAGGCCTCATTTGCCAACAAAGTGCGCGATAAAACCTTCATTTGCCAAAGGTTTGAATATCTACCGAAGAAGGACCCACACCAGGCTAAAAATCCTAGTTTTTGAGATAAAACGTTGTTGAAAATTACATTTGACAGTAGCTCAGCCTCAGCTTGTTCTTAATCTATTCTTAACTTTTGACCACTTTTGACCAATTTTGAGGCTCGTGTACTTATGAAATTGTTCTTATAAAAAAGCATGTATTGTAAGTAACAGGGCTATCGCGTAATGGTAGAACAACTCTGAAGTTACAATACAACCTGCCAGGCATCATGGTTATCCCCAAGGGCCAGCAGAGAAAGTCCGCACAATCCTCCGAAATTTCATTTTTATAAAAGCCTACATGTTTCCCAATTTGGTTAGACACTAATTGGATTTTGGTGCCACACCCTTCAGGTCACTGGAAAATGATGAAAACACCCACTTTCGAAATTGAGTTTTGATTTTAAGGTAAAGAAGATAAGAAGATAAATGAAGTAAAATGTTTTTTTTACCGAATAAAAGCAAAATTTACTGAAGGACACAGATACAGGAGGGATATCGCAACCCCTATCCTACCGCTAGATCTGCCCTTTTTTTAATTGGGAATAAAATGGGCGTGGTCAGAATGTTAGGGGTACTCAGGGTACTCAGATGGTCTTAATCCCTTTTCCTCGCAACTCTGTTTTTCTAAAACATTTGTGGCTTGTTTTAAATAATAGATATTTTTGCGATAGTTAAGTTACATGCTTATATCAGTTAATGACAAAGCTTGTCATAATTTAGATACATAAATTATAAAACGTTTATGTCTAAATTTTACAGTGCAACGCAGTTCTGCAAACACATTCATATTGAAAACCAGGAGGTTTATTAATATAAGTTGATATTTTTCTTATTTTGTCTGACTGTATTTTAAAAACCAAAATGCAATACGATTTTTTTCAATTTACCCAATTTACAAAATTTTTGGTCACCTTCCTCAATTTTCTTTTGTTTCTACAGCCTTCCTCTGGCCAGTGGCCGTGGGGACGTGATGTTTTTCTGACTCTGAGAAGGGCCTTCGGGACGGCTGACGCGGTTTCATTTGTCACCATATACAATACAGTTATTTATGACTTGTGGGAAAAACTCAAGAAACATCGCAACCAGCTTACTGGTCAAAAATAGCTTGGATAAGTATTTCCTCACAAATTTGATAAAAGGAAAGCCAACAATTTGGCATGTCTAGATAATAATAATGTGAAGTAGCGTGGAAGTCAGGGCCTGAGGTGGCTAAAGCCTCCCCCACCCCCCACCCCCGAAAAAAATTCCCCAAAAGGAACTTAAAATCAAACAAAAATCATCTTGCTCCTGGCTTATAGCAAGTTTAGACCCTAGAAACTTTTTAGCCCCCCCCCACCCCCCCCCAAACTAAGTAATATTTTCTGTGGACTCTGTGCCAACTGTGATTCATGTTGTGTACTCAACTGAGAGCAATGTTTGTTGGCGAGAGTATGTGGGAGTACCTGTACGCAGTGGCGTAGATAAAGGGGGGTCATGGGGGCCAAAAAACCCCCGTAGAGCTAAACCGCTATTTCTAGGAATATTTCTGATCTTGTCAGAAATAAAACATGGTTATCTATTTTTATTCAAGTATTACATTTTGAGAGGAAATTCTTTTAAGGTTATTATAACGATTTCTTCAGTTGTTCTGGATCAGATTGGCAACTTACATTTAGCAAATACATTTTGCAAGGAGAAGACCATAAAATCTTCAATTAGTATGATTTATGACATTTGAAATTGACTAAAAGATTAGACTTGTTTTAAAAGATTATCTCCTGCTTTATTTCAGTTCTAATGTCATTATGTTATGTTCAAATGTCTGAAGGAATTAAAAATGTTTGTTAGATTTTTGTCGGAAAACCTCAGTTTTTCGCCCCTCCTATGAAATTTCCTATCTACGTAACTGCCTGCACGCCGTTTAGAATGAATAAAACGCAAAATTGAACGGAACCAAAATTCTACACTTGAGTCTACACTTGAGTAAAAAGAACTTAACTTTCATGTGGAGCATGCGCAGTAACGCGGCGATGATATCCGGAATTTTCAGAAAGCCTCGCTCCAACACTAGCTTTAGTCGCGCTTTCAATCGTAACCAAAAAGTTCCGTTCCTGACCGTTCACACTAGATAAAATTAGCACGATTTGGAGAGGAAAACATAGAGTTTCGCTAATAAGAACAGAACCTTTGCCAAACTAGCACGGAGTCAAGATACCTAGTGTAACGCAAGGCTTATCGCCGCTTTCCCAGACAAGGAGCTACGGCAATTCGTTCCGTTCTCAGTAGTTTTAACGGGGTCTAAATGATTTCAAAGGGGAAATAGAGCGAAAATACCACAGGGTGATCTTTACAAATCAGTCGCCAAGGCAGTAAAAAGCCATTCCACTACGATTGAAGAAACTATGCAAGGTGTCGAGTAATTCCTACGTCTTATATTTATTGTTTCATCTTGATGAGATGGAAAGCCATATGGTGAGTTAGCATGTATATGTGCATTAACATGGTCAGATGCCATTAAGGTAACACAGTCGAAGTCGCTGAAAGAGGGTTTTCCAGCACATCTAGTACATATATTTGAACTATGTAGATAGTAACTGGCAACGGTAAAATGTCTTACAAACTGGCTTGAGAATCATCAGGGAATGTGACAGACACGTACTCTAACCCCTTTATTGCTTAATGCGTAGAGCAAGAGGGTAATGCGGAAGCAAAGGATTGGCTGATTGTTTAGAAAATTAAAGCTATTGCAAATGCAAACGGTGCTGAAACTACTGAGGCTGCTTGTATTGCAGACAGGGATAAATAGGCCTATAGTGTGATAGAGAAAATCAATGAAAACAGGATGGTTTGTTATGAAACGCCGTGCCTGCAGAAAATAGTACCAAGAAAAAAATGAACTAGCAGGACTAGCAGGAATGATAAGCAACTTAAAAGGCTCTTGCGCAACCAGCATGCTTAGCGGCAGTTCTCTTGAGAAATTGACTGTATTTTGTTTTTTTAATGCAGTACGATATTAGGCTGGTTCTTTGAATTCTAGTCACAAACCGTCTTAGAAACCCCAGATCGTGGCAATATTTTGCAGACATGTTTAGATAGCTATTACTTACGAGTATCTAGAGAAAAAAATTTGGTACCAAATTAAGTGGCATAGGAGATAATATTTGGCTGGTTATACATTGGAGCGGCAGACTTTCTTATCCGAATCTAGTTGTTTCTCTCAACACAAAACATTAGATCAGTTTTTGGCGGTACAAAACTTGAAAATGGCTTTGAAAAAAGCATACATTTCACAACATATCAACTAAAATCTTTTTCGTCTGATTCTCCTCAGAGCATGAAACGTCAGAAAAAGGGTCCGAAAGAACACGATGAAAAATAATTACCCAGTTGTGGATCGAAATAGGCCAATCAGAAAACGCAAGCACAAGACCGGTATAGTTGACCAATCAGTGCCGCGTGCCTAAAAAAAAATTACCACTGGAGTCCAAGAGAGAAAACGAACTCCTTCTGTCTACACAATGGCGGCTTTTTCGTCTATATGTAGATCGATTCCAAAACTGCTAGATGAAAGGACGACCGGGCTCTGTCAATTATCCGAAACATGTCGTCATTATAGAGTTTTGCACAATCTGGGTTGTCTAAAAGATGTTGACCGATGGCATAATTACTTGTTTTAACAGTGTTTCTAGACCTACAAGATCGAGGAGGCTGTTTTCTATGAGGGTTATGTTGTGAAATGTTTGCTTTTTTCAAAGCCATCTTCAAAACATTAGATCTTATTCAAATTTGAAAAGGCCAGGTGAAAATTTTACAAAGAAATTGATTATCTGCAGTATCTATTTACGATTTTACGAGTTTTCCTTCCTGGGATTAAAGAATGTGGAGACATCAACGCCGTTAATTTCCTAAGAAACCAAGCGGGCACTTTAAATTGGTGATCAAAACAGAGAGTTTAAATTCAACTTTAAAGATGTGTTGGCATATGAAACAAAGACCGTCAAACACAAAATAGGATAGGAATAATGTATATAATTTTGGTCTTAAGTTTAATGTTCTAACGTTCATGTAGCTAAATTATATGCCGACACAAATCAGGTCAAAATATTTTTTCAAAACTCCTCAAGTGATTTATCTTTAGCAATATTTTTGCATCTTCTTTATAATGACTATTTTACAAACTTTTTATATGGATTACACTCCTTTTTTATAGAAATGCGAGCCTTAAAATTGGTCAAAAGTTAAGAAATTAAGAACAAGCTGAGGCAGAACTACTGTAAAAAGCAATTATGAACGACGTTTAATCTCAAAAACAAGGATTTTTAGCCTTGTGTTGGTGCTTTTTCCGTCAAACATGTCGGCAAATGAAGGCTGTCTCACTCACTTTGTTGGCAAATAAGGCCTGAACACCTCCCTTAAGCGAAAAAACTAGCAACCGCATTTCCTACACCCTGTTAATTTAAGAACAATTCAGTATCAGAATTTCGTAAAATTTAAGAACAGGCAGCCTGAACTTAAATTTACTAGTTCTTATAAAAAAAGGGGGAATGTAAATGCTAAAAAATGATTCTGCTTCTATTGGAGTTCTTAGAAACAAATTTAAGACCAAGAATTGAAAATTATTATAACCCTTGCATAGTCATATTATTTGAAATTTCATCTATTTTTGGTTGAAAAAACCTTTAATTGGCCAGATCAAAATCAAAGCAATCTAACTAAAGCACCAATTGCGGGCCTTTTTTAAAGGCACTGTAAAAAACTTGCAAAATATATCAAATGAGCCAAATTTGCAATAAGCCATTGGCTTTTCTGCAAGAAAATTTAAGATCAAACTATTAGGCAATCGAATAATATTGCATCTTTGCTATGTTTAATTCAAAATCAGTGAAAAAGTATCTCTGAAAAGGTTTCCATCAAAACAGCGAACTGATTTAAAAGATAAATTTAGAAATTTGCGATTCGCCGCGAAATTCACAGCATCAGGTTATAGTCGTTATAGTTGTGATGTTTACAAAATGCAAAAAACCTAGAACTGTAATATTTAAAGAATGCAGTGTTCAGCAAAGCTTTGCTTGATATTGAAAATCTTCCATATGCAGAAGGATATCTCAATTAAGGTTATTATCTGCAACTTTAAAGAACTTTTACTGACAGTTTCATACGATACAAGATAAATTGTATGTAGATACTTTGAATCAGGCATAAAATGATTTCAAAACATGAATCAATTTTTCTTATTTTAAAAATTATTATCTTTGGAAATTTGTGGTCCTGCCCAGCAGGACAAACAGGACCTTTGGCTTCGCCACTGATTCCGCACTTTAGTACTCTTTAGTAATATGGTGTAACGACCTGCGCATCCCAAAGCGCGTGCCCTGAGCAGTCAGATCCTGATATGATTTTTCATGATCTAAACTGGAAACTAAAGTGATCGATTGATTGGTTGATTGGTTGACTGATTGTTGGAATGTAATGACTGATTGATTGATTGATTGATTGTAGTTGTTAATTGGTTGGTAGTTAGTTGGGTGAAGTGGCTGATCGATCGGTTGCATGGTTGGTCGGTTGGTTGGTTGGTTGGTTGGTTGGTTGGTTGGTTGGTCAACAATTTTAAAGTTTTTTTCTACATGACGAAAATAGGGCACGACAATCTGATGCTTCAACAGGACGATATCTACAGGAACGCCTCTTGAAATGATGTACTAAAGTTGGTTAGAATTCATATCAAGGACAACTTAAAATTATGTTGTTAATCAGAAATGATCAACTGAAACAGTATTAATATAATAAACAGTATTGAAACAGTATATTATAGTACTGAATATTATAATACCTGATCAAAACGCGGTCGTTCAAGGAAGCAACATAAGACAAAATGCGAAACCTACCTAACGTCAGTGTTTTTGAATCCAGCGCTATCATCATAGGTAACGACTGAGCGGAGAGAGAGTATAGTAGCTCCAGCGAACGTCAAGAATACCATCAAATAAACGGCCAAAAATATTGTCAGATGCTTTTTGAACAATATGGCCAATGTCTTTGAATACACCCCGACAAGTCTAGGTAACATAAAGATAAGATAGCAAACAAATGATATAGTCATAAGAAGCATTGAAAATTAGTTACAATGATCAAATATCGTAAAATACCGAATATAGGCCATGTGCTTATATTATTTCAAAGCCTATTTGTGGGGGGTTTATAACCGGGGGGCTTATATCCGGGAGAATTTTTGCGTCGAAGAAAGGAATTAAGTACATAATCTTGACCGTTTTTCTCTATCAGATTATCAGATCAAAAAATTACATGGGCTTATATTGGAGGAGGGGGGGGGGGTTGCTAATAGCCGGTAGGAAATTTGTGTTGTCAATTTGATGGGCTTATAACCGGGGGGGGGCTTATAACCGGGAAGGACTATAAACGGAATTATACGGTATTCGCTGGGAAAGTTGCAGATTACCTGCTGTTCAAACCCTTGATTACCCTGGGTACCAGAACCAAAATATTTCGCGAAAAAACTTAAAGAACGTAACTATTCTTAGCACATTTAAATGGAAAAGCGATATTTGTGACGTTTCTCGTGTTTACTATATATACATATACAAATCATCTGAGTGGGATGGGCTTAACGTAAGAAATCTTCGATATACTGTGCACACCATTACCAGGATTTGATATAAGACACAAAAGTAGATTGATGATTTTTTCACCTGGCACCTAAATCATGGTGTGCACAGCAAACAAAATCCGGTTTTAAATTTTGCGATACTGCTTAGCTAAACATTTCTGTTAGAAAAATACAATGTACAGGAGAATCCTTACGTTAAGCCCATCCCCAACAGATGATCCGGTATGTCTATATAGTAAACACGAAAAATAGCAAAAATATTCACCTTCCCATTTAAATGTGCTAAGAATGGTTGTACTGTTGAATATTCTTCAAGCTTTTTCAGCTGCAGCTAGATTTTGGTATCAACAGGAGAGAAACAGGTTGAGAAATCAATGAACATTGTGGGAAAATCTTGAAAACTTTCTCTAAATGCAGTATAAAAAAAATAATTGGCAAATGTAATTGAAAATCGTGGGAATTGTGACATTTCACAACAACTGAACGTGATAAACACAATTAGCTAGTTCTAAAGCAAGAGACTAAACGCAGGCTACTTGAGATCGTTGCAGGTAACCATCAGTGTATCATGGTTTGCAAGGCTATCTTCTTATAGCAGACCTTTAAATAACAGACAAAAAGAATTTGTCCCAAAATGTATGGTCACAGCCTTGCATAAGCAATTTCTAGACAACGGACATCTCGATAAATAGGACAACGCAGGGCCGCCGAGAGGTTTCGAAGGCCCTGAACAAAACCGAAAAATAAGACGTATCTTACAAAATTTGTGCAACCACGCCCTTTAGACGGGCCTAAAATATATTTCAGTGTGCTTCTAGCAGTTAATTCTTGCAATCGTTTGAAATATCTTACTATTTCAGGCACCCAAAGTGGGGGGGGGGGGCTAAAACCGTATAAAAGAGACTCTACTGGTAGTTCAATGCTTAATATTTGGCATTTTTTGCAAAAAAGCCCTGCTCCGCGGTGCCTTTATTTTTAAGCATACTTCTGCTACGTGTGATTAATTCCGCTCTTAAAATGGAAATTATTACTTTATGTGGGCAGTTTGACCTTGAGGCCCTGGGGCAATTTGCCCTCTTCCCTCCTCTCTCGGCACCACTGGCCGTAGAGTTCTTACAGTATCACCAGTGGCGTAGCGTGACTTTTTCAACTGGGTATTCTCTATTAAACAAAAGGGTGGGGCAGGGTGTGGCTCGATGGGGCTTGATGAAAATAGGGGGATAGTAGGAAGATTAAAAGGACTAGCTATTGACATTTTATCTAATTTTCTTTTTGGTTCGGTTGGCAAGTACTGCACTGTCAGGGCATTACTATGATGAAAACGATACTTTGCTAAAGAACCCAACGCAAATATACTCTTCGAACTCATTCGTTGCATCAAATTACCACTAACCATTTCATCAAAAGTAATTCAAATCAAAACATATCATTGAAAGCCAGTAAAATTTTACTGGTCGAAATATGTCCCAATAGTTGTTGTTGAATCGTTTAACATTTGCACTGATGTAAAGAGGAAGTAACTGTAAACACCTTCTCTTGATACCTTAATACAAAAGGGCTTTCGAAAGTTTCACAATTATTCACATAGGGCATTACATAAGTTATAAATGATATTGTGGTATGCAGTATAGACTTTTTCTTCATGGCCTAATCGTGATATTTTCAATACAAGTAAATATTTGAAAGAATCGAAGGTAATGAGATGAGACTGCACAATAATGCAAATAAATGCGCTCGAATAATGCAAACAAAATAGGCCAACAAGATAACTGAATACACCAGGCAACTATAAGGATATTATCCAGGCCTATCTGCATTTACTTTAATTCTATCACATAATACAAACAGAAACATCCCTGATTTGCAAGCAATAACAAATTGGCATTTCAAGAGGGAACAGATCTGAGTCAGTGTAGTATTATGTAGCAGCCTACCTTTCCTTTCCACTTTAGTGTTGGTAGATTAAGTTTAGTGGTCAAATGAGAGAATGGTTATGAAACAGTAATACGGACATTGCAATAGTTTTTTAATTAAGTCATGTTTACTGTTTTCGATGCAGCTCCATCACTCCAACCGCTCCGACGTTCATTAACTGTTTATATCGATCTCATAACGAGACTATTTTGAACCAACTTTGAGGCTGTACGCTGCATATTTCTCAGCGTACAGAACCATTAACGGCAAATATTATTCATGGAAAGGAGCATTTTGATTGGTTAAAGTACGGGCTAGGGTATTCACTGCGTATTCATGACCGATCTCCATACAACATGAAGTAGCTCAATCTTCAAAATTAGCTTCAAAGATCTCCCAGCTTCTCTATGCTTCGCAGCGTTATTGTTTCCATGAATTTCGTGATATTTTGTACTTGTACAAAATGTAGAATATCGGAGGTAACGAATTCAAACAGAATCAATAGCCGCAAAACATTTTTTACTTATTACAATTATACGTCGTATTAATATTGTTTCTGAGAAATCTCAGGGTATTCACTGAATACCTTGAATACCCGGACGCTACGCCACTGAGTATCACAAATGCAAACTAAAAAATGTAAAATAAGAGGTGATCCCCGCAGCATTTTGCGATCTAGCGCCTTGGCCAGTAACTAAAAACCACCTACAAAATTAGATTCAAACAAATTTTAAAAAAGACTGAATGAAAACTTACTCCCATGCAGGAAAATATTTATAAATTCTGAGGAAGTTTAAGATGTATGCAAGGGACGCGATTATCCATTGGCCATCAACACGTGCATATCGCAATGGAATGATCAGCAAAACACCAAGTATTCCGAGAAAGTCAACCCAGTTGAAGAAACTGCAAATATATAGCTTAAAGCCTTCCCTGCAAAGAAAAGTGTAAACATTAATAAGAGTCAAAAAGCGGCAAAAAAGAGCAAAGTCATGTCTTGTTTGAGAGACCGATTATTGTGGATTTATTATTGGACGTACCAATTCTGTACAGTACAATCGTTTTTGTAAGAACCGCATCATTATTAACGCGGTTCGATCTTCTTATCTGAGGCATGGGTGTTGTTGATATCGTTCTTATTTCAAAATCTACAACTAAAAACTATATACTGTTTCTAAGATAGATTTGCTTATAAAACCTCTGTTTTGTTAACACGAGAGAAAAATTTCAGTATGACATTGCAATTAAAAATTTTCCACTCAAAAGTTAGTGGGAATGTTCTTATATTGTTCTCGTTTTCTGGAAAATCAAGCCTCGATGTTTCTACAAAGCGCGTTCTCATAAAGAATAGTGTATATCTTATCAAAACGTATTTCGTTCGACGTTTTGGAACTTAATCTTCTTCCATTTGCTTGAGCGCACTCTGCCAGTGAATAAAAATAATTACTATACAATGGGTCTAAAAGGATCAAAAAGTTCCAGCCCTTTTTAATTCCTTGCGGTAATTATGAGAACAGATACATTCAATACATTAAAAAAGATGGTAAGAAAAGATCTTTACCATACCTTATCTGAGTATAAAACGTCAGAAAATAGATAGAAAACTCTATGCTAGGAAATACACATCCAGTTATGCTTCGAAATAGGCCAATCAGAAAAACGAGCTGATGACTGTTGAAGTTGCTCAATCACTGCCGCTTGCCTAATGCTCTGAAGTTTTATACTCTAAAGAGTGTCAGATGAAAAGCTGTAGTATGACTCAAAATTTTTGCTTTTTCAAAGCCATTTTCATACCTTTTCCCCTCGTCCTTTTGTGGTTAGAAATAATTTTTATTTGTCAGGATGAAATAAATCTAAATCTAGGGATATTAAGCTTGAAGCAAGTGAGTATTCTGAATAAATTACACAAGCATATGTTTAAAAAAAATCCTGACAGCAAAGCATGCAAAGTTTACAGATCATACAGTTGCAATCAAAGATCTTAGAAATCAAATCAAAGAAGGATTTATCAGTTTGCCAGTGTGGGATCGTTTTTTACTATAAAATATTTTTTTTGCGGTACAGAGCTTGGAAATAGCTTTGAAAAAATTTAACATTTCACAACATACTACTTAAAGTTTTTCGTCTGACACTCCTCAGGGTATAAACCGTCAGAATAAGGGTCCGAAAGAACACTATTGAAAATATATACCCAGTTTTGAATCGAAATAGGCCAATCAGAAAACGCAAGCACATGACCGGCAAAGTTGTCCAATCAGTGATGCGTACCTATAAAAAATTATCACTGGAGTCCAAGAGAGAAGACGAACTCCTTCTGTCGGCCTTTTCGCTTGTATATAAATGGATTCCAAAACTGCTAGATGAAAAGACGATTTTCGTTAAACCATAAACTAATTATCTTGACGGTTTCCTTTAAAGGAGAAAGGAGTGTTATGAGATTTTTTCTAAAAAACCGATAATTCTTTACTTTGCAACTGAACCAAACATTATAGTCACTCTTCTACCAAATTTTTTCTAAGAATTCCACGCAAGTACCAAACGTTTTTTTTACGATTCCAAGCTGGTTAACAAAAGGTATCTCTGCTAATTACATTGTCAATTATTTTACCATAGCCTTCAAAATTAAGTTACATTGTTTGATACTGAAGTAGCACACATGCAAAACGCAAAAAGGCACCATAGAGCTTAAGAGTAACAATTATTAAGCTATAAATAGAGTAACAAGAAAACTTTGAAGCAAATGAAACTTACTTTTTTAATTGGTCGACTTCAACCACGAAATAGACCAATGTGCAAATGATAGTCAAACATTCACAAAACGCTCTGAATTTGTCGGTGCCATTATGATACTGTGTTGGATGTTTGGACGTTGCAGCAAGCATCAGTGACGTAGCCAAGATGACGAGGTATGCAAAAAAGCATCCGAAGTGGAACCTATGCACAAACAAACAGTATGATATAAAAATGATTAACATATACGCTAAATGTTTATACAAACAGTTTCAAACGCTGGCCGATTCGCAATGATTCCATATTCAAAAATTTTTAAGGCATGAAATGGATAAAAGTCTCTCAAAATTTCCGAATGATTAAAATTACTGTACACCGGTCTGTTAAATATTGATCAATGTTATGGAGATAGAGCCAAGGACCGTGGAGCATATTACAGATTGAGGGGACTAAAACATTTTGGTCATGCTTAAGACCAAGAACAAGGCAATTTTTTGTATGGTTTTCTAGTGAAAGACGCTGCTGATATTTTATCTAAGCCATTAGCAGCTATTTTCAATTCCTCTCTTGAAAGCGGTGTTTTTCCGAACATATGGAAATTAGCCAGGGTAACATCAGTCTTTAAGACCGGATCGAAAAGTGATTTGAACAACTACCAGCCAATATTCATACTCTCGGTATTCTCCAAGCTGATCGAGAAAATCGCACATGATCAAGTCTCCACCTTTCTGAAGGAAAAAAGCATGCTCTCCAAATGTCAGCATGCATTTCGAAAAGTGCACAACACGTTGACCTCATTACTCAATGTTACTGACTCGTGGTTCTCAAATGCCGATAAACGAAAGATAAATATTAGCATTTTCCTTGATCTGAAGAAGGCGTTTGACACTGTGGATCACAAAATTCTGCTCTAAGTTCTAAGTTATCAAAGTATGGAATAGGAGGAACCCCTCATCAGTGGTTTACATCATACCTAACTGATAGGAGACAATACTGCCAAATCAATGGTTCCAGTTCACAACAAAAAAATGTTCAATATGGTATTCCCCAGGGTTCGTGCCTTGGGCCCTCCTTTTCATCCAATACGTAAATGATTTTGAGCGATGCTTAGAGAAAAACTCAACAAAAATGTATGCAGACGACATTTGCATAACATGCTGTGCAAAAGACTTGAGGAACTGTGCAATGACTTAAAACTGAGGGTAAGAACATTGCAGAGTGGATGCGGCAAAATAAGCTTAGTCTGAACACCAATAAAACTGAATATATGGTTATTGGGCATATTGGGCATAAAAGACGAATTAACCATATCCAGGGGGAAATAAACGTGGAAACAAATGGAGAAAAAATCCGACGAGCCCATGAAGTAAAATATCTAGGAGTCACAAAATATCTAGGAAACTTAAAAACATACTCCCACAGTCGAAACTGGACCAAGTTTACAGGCGACTTTTCGATAGCCATCTAAGATACGGTGATGAATTAGAACATCTTCAGCGTCTTCAAGACAGGGCTCAGACATTAATTGAAAGTGCTCAATTAAAGGACAGGTGGATTTGTAAATGGCCTTCAGTTTCGAACCTGATTAAATGACGTACAAAATGATGAATGGTCTTTGCCCTGACAGCCTTAAAGGTAAATTTATCACTAGATCAGAGATATCCAGGTATTCGACAAGGAATCAGCTTGATATTGACATCCCAAAGCAAAATTTGGATTTCTCAAAGGAAAGTTTCTTTCATTCTGGGGCCAAAACATGGAATGAGATTCCAAGAAACATCAGGATGAGCCCCACAATTTCCCTCTTTAAAAGAAACTTGAAAGGATTTCTACAAAGTTAGTAAATTCCCAAAGCAAAACACGATCCCTAGGTAGAACAGCAATATCTTTATTGTATATATATTAAAAAATTATATTATATTATAGCTGATAGGGAATTCGTGTATAAAGATTTTTAAAATGAATGAAAAATGAAAAATATTTTTCAAATTATTGGGGGGGCTAAATCCCCCCAGCACCCCCTTCCGCGGGCCCTGGACGAGTTATACGCGCTCTGATATGATCAGGACGTTATAAGCACCAGATAAAACGTTCTACTTTCTACTCTTAGTTGCGACTTCGAGTTTTACAACCCACTATTGGAACTCGGAGCGGCATTGTAGAACCCCGTTTATCCTGCTTTTTACACCAAAAGTATGCCCTGAAATATTCAATCTATTGCATATTAAACCAATCGCATATGACTCTCGCAACAATAATTTGCAAGCTTTAAAGGATATTTTAAAGTTTTGGGTAATTAAAAAACCTTTCCAGACAAAAAATGAATCCCATTCGAGTACTGGGACAGGGACTGAATGGGATACCAATAAATTAATAAAAGAATGCAACAATTTGGAAATCTTTAACGCATTGATTCTTGAGAAAGGAAAGGGCACTTTCAAATAAGTGGAGATGTGACTTTCGTGCTTCAGTACTATTAGTGGAACTGAGACTGATCACATGATGCTACCTCGTACTGATTTTAAAAATAGGTTATGTTTTGTCAACAGTGGTTTATCAAATCAAATTACTCGACCCAAGAAATAAAGATAAAGATTTGGAAATTTTATTGAACATTGAAGTTTATTCTTAAACGTAGCCAACGATAAGCAGTTAAAGTTTATCAACAGAAATTAGTAGAGATATTACCAGATATAGTATTTTGCATACAGGTCCCATTTAATTCTTGACAGCATTTTGACAGTTGGATGGTTAACAGCTTTCTACAAATGTAAAGACAAAGTAGACTTATAGTTCATTGAAATAATCAAATGTCATACAGTGCAAACCTTTTGAGAATAAATTTAAGAGGCAAGTATCGAACGTTGTGGCTAGTTTTTTGGAGCTTTTGGCTACCATGCTGGAAGCTATATTTTTGGGATGACAGCAAGGGTTAAACTTTAAAAATCCACAGGTAAAAAATTTAAAGAAAAACTGATATATTTGCACAAACCTTTTCGAAGCCGTAGCTGCTATTGTTCTTTGGGAGCGGGCTAGTGCCCCAAAAATATTATAAAATTCTTGTTTTCATTTTGTTTTTTGCTCCCATGAACAATACATTTTGTTTCTATTGTTCTTAAACAATGGTGCCTCCATACATTTCTTATCTTGATACGCTACTCCTTTTCATTTCAAGCATTGAGGCCTAATTCCAAGAGGGTGCGGGTACTGAGTAGGAAGTGATGAGGGTGTGCAGAAAACCTTCTAGCAAATGTGACCGGAACATGCTCTTTCTAAGAAAACTCTTAATAAAATAGAAACGGGTCAAGATTGGCAGTGCCCCTGGTCAATATTTAGCAATAGTTGATTGCCGTGATGCCCGTACTGGGCATGGCATAAAACCGATGTAACAAAAAGCAGCAAAAGTTGCAAACTGGCACCTTGTGGGACATCAAAATTATGCGACCCTATAGGCGAGAAGGCCCATAAATAAGATACAAGAATTATTGCTAGCAGGTCAAAAAAGCGTATTAATCAGGTGATAAAGAA